>NC_134247.1:6892500-9392500 GCF_965152275.1 Natator depressus
CAAAACATTCATCTTTATTTACTAGTAACATTTTTAGGCAAGTTCAATCAATGTATTAGTGGTTTACCAGATGACTTCCAAAAATATAACAGCAAAAAAGGCCACACATAATATTTCCAATTCATTTAAATAGATTACAGGATGGCTTTTACCTGTTTAGTTGCAAGGACAGTGTCATGGAACCTGATAGTTCATAGAATCATAGAATCATAGAATTGGAGTTATTGGAGTTGTCATAAATTCAGTGTGGTCTAGGTACTGCATGGAGTTTACTGAGATCAGAATGTAAATGTGGCAGTAGATGACCTAATAACATGGTGCATGTTTGATTCTGCTTTGTGTGGATGCTTTTTTGAGTGGATACAGGTTTGTTTAGGGTTAGTCTTTCGAATGATTTGGTCCAGTAGTTAGTGCATGGATGGAGAGATGACTCATCTAGTGTTCTGAAACCGTGACATAAACGTCACCGTGACCTAAACACAGCAATGGTTTGGTCCATAGGGCAGATTATAATGTGTAGTGTTTTACGAAGGATCATCTTTTTGGTACTGTGTTTGTATAGCAGGTAGCTCAATGGGCTCCTAGACCATGCCTTGGACTTCTGGGCACTGCAATAATACAAATAATACAAGCAATACAAATAATAATAATAATAATATAATACAATGTGGAGTGTTTGTTTTGTCTGTAATTAGTAGAACTGGATGGATTTTTTTTCCAATTTGGATGACAATTTTTTATTTCCAAATAATTTATTGCTCTTTTACAACCAGTTTACCAAGTAGTTGAATGTTTTGGAAAATCTAAAATTTTGATGAAAAATTTCTACTTTTTTCCCAAGTTTTTCACACCAAAAAAAAAAAAAAAAAGCTGCAGTTTTCAGCTAGCTCTAGGAATTAGACATCAGCCCAACTGGCTTCCAGGGACACACACATTCTGGCGATGAATGCATGGCTGCATAAATGGTGCTAACAGGAGGGCTTTGGCTTCCTTGATCATGGGATGTTGTTCTAGGAGGGAAGGCTACTGGGAAGAGATGGGATCCCTCTGACCAAGAAGGGAGAGAGCATCTTCACACTAGAAAATCTAAGGGATAAAGAAGTTTAGAAGAGCTGGCAGTTTCTCATGAAGACAATATTAGAGGAAGAACTGAAAGCTATCCTGATGTGAAAGAGAGAGAGCCATATTGGCATCTTACTAGTCTTCCTATCAGAAGCTCTTTAATGAGGGGGGCTAGAGGGAAGGAACGCATAAAGTGAAAACATGGACCAATTGCTAAAGAGGAATACAAAAGAATAGCACAAGCATGTAGCGACAAAATCAGGAAGACAAAGACACAAAATGAGTTATACTAGCAAGAGACATAAAAGGCAATAAGATGTTCTTTAAATACATTAGCAGCAAGAGAAAAATGAAGGAAAGTATAGGTCCTCTTTTTAGTGGGGAAGGAGAGCTAGCAACTTATGACATCAAGAAGACTGAGGTGTTTAATACCTATTTTGCTTCAGCCTTCACTAAGAAAGTTAATGGTGCCCAGACATTTCAACACAATTAAAATTAATAACGAGGGGGAACAAATGCAAGCCAAAATAGGGGAAGAACCCAGGCTAAAGGATATTTAGATAAATTAAATGTATTCAGGTCAGCAGGGCCTGATGAAATTCATCGTAGGGTGCTTAAGGAACTAACTGAAGCAATCTCTGAACTGCTGGTAATTATCTTCGAGAACTCATGGAGATGTCCCAAAGGACTGGAGAAGGGCAAACATAGTACCTATCTTTAAAGCTGAGAACAAAAAGGACCCAGGGAATTATAGACCAGTCAGCCTAACTTTGATACATGGAAAGATACTGGAAAAAATTATTAAACAATCAGTTTGTAAGCACCTAGAGGATAAAAGTGTAGGGAATAGCAAGCATGGATTGTTCAAGAACAACCTAATCTCCTCCTTTGATAGGTTACTGACTACTGGGTACGAGGGAAGCAGTAGATGTGATATATCTTGATTTTTAGTAAGGCTTTTGACACAGTCCCACATGACATTCTTATAAGCAAACTAAAGAAATGTGGTCTACATGAAATTACTATAAGGTGGTGCAGAACTGGTTGAAAGACTGTACTCAAAGGGTAGTTATCAGTACTTCACTATTATACTGGGAGGCCATATCTAGCATGGTCCCATAGGGGTCAGTCCTTGGTTCGGTACTCATCAATATTTTCATTAATGACTTGGATAATGATGTGGAGAGTATGCTTATAAATTTGAGTGTGACACTAAGCTGAGAAGAGTTGCAAGAGGATTGGACTGAAATCAACAGGATGAAATTCAAAAAAGACAACTGCAAAGTTTAAGAAGAAAAAAATCAAATGCACAGCTACAAAATGGGGAATAACTGACTTGGTGTAATATCGCTGAAAAGGATTTGTGGTACAGTGGGTCACAAATTGAATGAGTCAATGATGTGATGCGGTTGTGAAAAAGGCTAATATCATTACAGGAGTGTCGTATGTAAGATACAGAAGATAACTATCCTGCTCTTCTTGACGGTGGTGAGGCCTCAGCTAGACTATTATGTCCAGATCTGCATGCCACACTTTAGGAAAGATGTGGATAAATTGGACAGAATCCAAGGAAGAGCAACCAAAATGATAAAACATTTAGAAAACCTGACCCATGAGGAAAAGATAAAAAAGCTGGGCATGTTTAGTCTTGAGAAAAGAGGCTTCAGGGACCTGATAACTGTCTTCAAATGTGTTAAGGACTGTCATAAAGAGGAAGCTGATCAACTGGTCTCCATGTCAGTTGAAAGTAGGACACGAAAGAATGGGCTTAATCTGCAACAAGGGAGATTTAGGTTAGAGAAAACTTTCTAACACTAAGGGTAGTTTAGCTCTGGAATAGGCTTGAAAGGGAAGTTGTGGAATCCCCATCAATGGAGGTTTTTAAGAACAGGTTGGACAAACATCTGTTAGTGATGGTCTAGGTTTGCTTGGTCCTGCCTCAGCACAGGAGGCTGGACTTGATGACCTCTCAAAGTCCCTTCCACACCTACACTTCTACAATTCTATTATCTGGACTTCGAACACCCCAAAATTCAGACATATTTGGCTGTATGGACTTGGATGAGTCCCTTCCCTCTACCTGCTCTTTTATGAAATGTTCATATAATGAGAGCATTCTTTCCTTATCAGCTTATTTAGTCACTCTTTAATTTTTTTATTGGGTGGGAGGGGTGGACTTGGGGCTTCTTTCAAAAAAATCTGTGACTTAAACAAAATTATTTCCTAGGGGTCCAGTTCTCTCCCCGTTAGGCTAAAAACAAAGCCAGGGCCCAGGAGAGGTAGTCATCTTTTTCTTAGTGTATACGCAACATGCCTCACATGGCACATGACAAGGATTCTTCACTGAATTTGGTCCACTGGTTGGACCATTAGCTTCCCCAGCTCAGGCCAGGTATTACGAGGAGTGTGACATGAACACTGATCCATGCCCCCTAGAAGAGGTGGTGGGCACTCATGCCTCCCAATGGAGTCAAATGGGAGCTTGTCACCCCTGAAAACTTGGCCATTTGTTAGAACTATAGATGAACACTTGCCTCAGATTTCACATCTAGATTTCCTCAAAGTCCGGGATGCTCAAAGCTCAGAGTTTGGGATTGGGTTCATCGCTAGTTAAAATTACATTTTTTTTTTTAAAGCCTGATTTGTGGGCCAGCTCCTCAGTTGATGTGAATCAGCAGAGCCCCATTGATTTTGACAGAGCTGTGCTGATTAAATACCAGCTGAAAAACAAGCCCTCTAATTTGTGGGCCAGAAGATAAGAAGTTAAATTCCAGAACTCTCACTCCTAGACCATGGTCTCCCATCAGGCAAATGGTGGGGGTTAGATGGTAGCTGTCTATCTGGCAATGGTGGGGGTTAGATGGCAGCTGTCTATCTGGCATTGTTCACAGCTACAGTTTCTTATGGGCCAGATCCTTATTTGGTGTAAATTGGTAGAGCTCCTATGACTTCAACGGAGCTATGCTGATTTCTGCTAGCTATGCTTTCACAATTGTGTTGGCAAAATGGGAGGCCTGTTTTCTAATGCGTGCAGGCCCCTGATATTACTTTGTAAAGCACTATGGGATACTTGGGGCATGACAGGATACTCTGTACTAATATGGCAATTTGTGGGGTTTTTTTGTAAAACCATTTATTTGTAAGGTTTATGAGACATGTCTACATTTGGGCCATTCGGAATAGCCCTCCGAGTTGATTGCAGTCTCAGCAGATGTTCAGCGGGATTTGCATCACCAAGCTGTATGCGCAAACAGCAGTGAGTGAATACATGGGCTTGTTCACTAGATTTCCAACCCTGAGTGACCTGCTCATGACAGCACTAATTAAGAAGCAGTTGACTCTCTCTTTCAAAGTGAAAATGCTGTCAGCAGGAAGAAGAGAAATATCTTTCCTCTGGTAGACAGGTGGTTAGCAGGACAACTGCTGGACAAAAGCTGGAGGAGAACACAAAGCACACAGACTGCCTCTTTACATAAAATGAGACACAGATCTTTGAAATGTAAAAGTTACGCAGCGATCACCTTCTGCAATGAGTGGCAGAAAAATGCCTTTAAGACAGAACCAAATCACACTTCCCTAATTTTTCTAAGGCGGCTTAAGGATCTTTTGATCTCACCGATGTATTTATTATCATAGTCTATTTGTTACGAATTGTGGCGTTGTTGAGAGCCAAAGTGAATTAACTTTGTACTAAAGGCTTTATAACAGAAAGCCTTTTGGCTTTGTAGCATATAGTGCCTTGGAATGCAATCTCTCATCAGAAGGGGTAAAAAGGAAGTAGGATCGTAAACTTGGGAAGAGTCACACCTCCTTAACAATGCCTCAGAAGAACCCAGTACCTAAATAATGCAGCTTTGGCTAATCCATTTATAAAGGTGTAATCAGCAAATTAGTTTTTGGTGCCAGTCACAGCAGTGGCTTTTTTTAGACAATGTTTCTTAGCTACTGGCTGTGATCTGATTCCCTCCATCCCCGTTTTTCACACCCACACACCATCTCCTTTCAACCCACCACTGACCCACAATAAAATGGGGGAATTGCTCTGGCTCCACCTCAAGAAATGCTGACTATGGGGCAGGGAACGCAGGGCAAAATTCTCCCTTTGAATCTGCATTGGTTCAATGGATAGGATGCAGCAAGCACATACCGCGCGTGCGCACACACACACACACGCACACACACACACACACATCTTTGTGTTCAACTCAATGGGTTCCATTGACTTTGTGTGCAACTCCCCCCACCCCCGCCCCTCCTACATCTCTATACACAGAACTTCAATGAGAGTTTCAGAAAGCTGGCAGAATATGCCCGTGAGAGCTGCAGTGTGGCTTGGAGAGGAGAGTCTGGCACATGTATAGGGCTGTCCAAACTCTGCAGGGTTCAGTTCACAAAAGGGTTCGGCCAAATGACCTCTGCGATTTGGGTTTGCAGGGGAGGGACGCGTGACGTATCTTTGCAGCTTCACCTGGCGGCTCCAAGATCAATTCAATCCAAACTTCAAGGGGAGCTCTTCAACAGCTAGCCCTGCTTTACCCTTTTCCCACCGCAGCCAACCGTCAGCAAGGCCCAGGACCCACCCTTTTTCTTAAATATCGTGATGGGACTGGTTGCCGGGGGAACCATTTGACGCTTGGGGAGGGGAGGGGGAGAGAAGATGGCTGAGGGAAGGTTCACTGGGTTCCCAGTTGTGGGGGCAGCTGCCCTCAGTCTGTTTTCACTGAGCAGGGGCCGAGGTTCAGGCATGTGTCAGAGCTGGAGCCCCTGACGCGGCTCCACACCGCTCCAGCCACAGGAGGCCTGTGTGGAATGAGTGGGTGGCCTCAGAGCCTCCTGGATACGCCACTCGCTCATCGGTGCTGGGGGCCAAGTGTGACATACAAGGGATGCGGAGGCTTCTGCCAGAGTCTATGACCTAGGTAACATGCCCAAGGAAGTAGGAGGTTTGGGTGTTGGTGTGTGGGAAGGGATGTCAGGCTGGGATGCTTGCCGTAAGGGGCATGTGGGAGATTATGGCAGCTGGGTGGTGTTATCAAGGATCTTGTCACTTCTGAGGGGTCAGGAAAAATTAAAAGAGGAGGTGCCACCTCCAGGCAGCTAGGCCCAAATCAATCTTCCACAGTGAGTGTGTCACCAGAAGAGGAGTGGACTGGAGACGTAATGGGCATGTGATGGGAAAGGGAGGAAGCTGACTGAGCTTGGCCCACTGTAGGAACCCATTTGGCACATGCAAAGGACTAGATCTGCTGGGGGTGCCCATCACGAACACCATTGTCCCCTCTGGCAGAGCAGAAAGAAGGAAGGGCTCCTGCTCTGGTGAAGGCTCTGCAGCATGGGTGTTGTCCATCCAGCTTAGTCAGATGCAGTGTGATCTGGTCCTGTAAACTGATTCTGAGCACACGTATGAGTCAGTTTTACTGACTTGTTTTCCTGTGTCACCTGCCTCCACTGCTCTGCTGTGAAGCAGCACCAAGCCTCCCACTAAATAATAAAAGAGAAATAGTAACTTGCTGTACTAACACAATTTAACTTCGGCAAGTCTTCAGTAGCAAGAGTTGAGGCAGTGTATTCTAGTGGCTAGATCAGAGGTGGGCAAACTATGGCCCACAGGCCACATCTGGCCCACGGGACCATCCTGCCCGGCCCCTGAGCTCCCAGCCAGGGAGGCTAGCCCCCGGCCCCTCCCCTGCAGCCTCAGCGCATGGCCAGCACTCTGGCCTGCCTCTCCTGCTGGGCAGTGTGGGCGGTGTGGCTGACTCCGGTGGGTGGCGGGGCTGCGAACTCCTGCTGCTCTGAGCAGCATGGTAAGGGGACGGGGTGGGGGGGTGGTTGGATAAGGGGAAGCAGGTCCCGGGGGGCAGGGAGAAGGGGGCGGTTGCATGGGGCGGAGGTTCTGCGGGTGGGGAGGGGGCAGTCAGGGGATGGGGAACAGGACGCATTGGATAGGCATGGGAATCCCGGGGGGGCGGGGCTGTCAGGGGGCGGGGAGCAGGGCGGGTTGGATAGGGGGTGGGGTCCTGGGGGGCGGTTAGGGGCAGGAGTCCCAGGAGGGGGCAATCAGGAGACAAGGAGCAGGGGGAGTTGGATGGGTCAGGAGTTCTGAGGGGGGCAGGCAGGGGGTGGGAAGTGGGAGGGGGCAGATAGGGGGCGGGGGCCAGGCTGTTTGGGGAGGCACAGCCTTCTCTACCTGGCCCTCCATTCAGTTTCTCAACACCGATGTGGCCCTCGGGTGAAAAAGTTTGCCCACCCCTGGACTAGATCATGGTACTCAGGAGACATCAGTTTTCCCCCAGCTCTGTTACTGACCTTCTGCAATTCACTCCATCTCTGTGTGCAACTGTTTCCTCTTCTGTCATGTCTATTTAGATTGCAAACTCTTCATGGCAGGCACGAGTACGTACAATGCAGCGTCTCTAGGTGCTAATGTAATATAGCCAACATATAAATAATATTAAACAACATAAGGATCTCAAATGAGTTCGTTCTGTTCTATTAACTGATTCCTGCTTTTAACACATTAATTAATAAATGTTGGTCCAGATTCTGCTCTCACTTACACCAATGTAAATCTGGAGTGATGCCAATGGCCTGCATAGGGTTATTCCAGATTTACACTGGCGCAAAATCTGGTTCATCACCTCTGTTATTTGGACCTTAAATGCAAAAGTTTTTTCCCTGAGCTCACTAGATGGGCCCCTCGGCTGTCTTTAAAATGGCACAGGCGTGACTGCATTCTTTGCATTTTTTTCATTTAGTTTACAACACATTGTTATTAGAATAGTGGTTATTTCCTAATACCCTGCTCAGAATTGTGAAATTTAAAGTGATTACATATTTGCACTTGCCAACTCTGCAGTAGCATCTTACGTGAAATGTTTCCTAGTCACTGTCTGCTGCTATGTTAGAACGGGGGGGGGGGGGGGGAGGCGAAAGGGTAGAGGGGGAAGCAATTGGGGTGGGGGAAGAAGGGGGAGCTAGTGCAAGCAATTGCTAAACTAGGAACAGGGTCACAATATGCAATATATCCATGTACATCTCGGGTGGGCTTTAAATGGTGCCTAAGGGAGTTAGGCACTTATACCCACATTCCCCAAGGTATTCAGGAGTTGCTCCATCAGTGTTGCAAGGCCTAATGACAATATTTTTCAAGGTATTTAGATGCCTCAAGCTGAAGACAGGCACCTCATCTTTCAGGACCTAAATACCTGTACAAATCTGGCCCTAAGTCTCTTACGTGGCTACGGCCCATTTCCAAAAATGACAAAAGCACTTAGTGGGACTTAGGTGCCTCTCAATGAGACTTGGACTCCTAAGGCCCATGTCCTCAAAGGCATTTAGGTGCCTACGTCCCACTGAAATATTTTGGAGGATCCGGACTTTAGGGCTTACAGTGCCGAGTGGAGCAATGGCTAAATACTTTTTAAAACCTGGGCCTTAACATCCTTAGGCTCCTTTCAAAATCCCAGCCATAGAGGGTACAGTCTTGGGAATTTCCTTACAATAATTCTCCAAGGTGTATATAGCCCACTTTGACTCTGAGCCCTGTAACCCCTGTCTAGTTATGTTTTGGGGTCTGACCCTCCAGTCCCACAGGAGTAGTGGTTACTCACATGGAGCCCAGGTCTGTCACCCATACTTACTGAGTTTCCCTTTGGAAAGAAGAGGCACAAATTCCTCCCAGGGCTTTATGGAGTGCAGCACATTCCCCGCTGCATGGCCAGCGTGTAGAGGAGGTGGAGCCATTGCTCTGCCTATCCCTTCCCTGCCAGCTGTCTGACACTGTTAGTCTCAGAAGGCATGTCTACACTGCAATGCAAGCCTGGGCTCAGACTCAGGCTTGAGGCTAAACCTCCCCATTCTGTTTACACACCAAGTCTCTCAGACTTGGGCTTGGATCAAGGGCCCTAGGACCTTGTGAGGCTGGACGGTTTGAGCCAAAGTCAGACTGGGACCCAAGGTTCAAGCCCTATTGCTTTGCATGATACACACAACCCCCATACCCTCGACACAGGTCCTGGTCATTCCCCAAAAGTATCCCACAATCCCATGGGCCAACTTCCTTTGTCCACTCTATCCCAAGAATATCCAGTCGACTTCAGGGAAATGGAAGCAGCCTGCCTTGGTGTAGTACAGCAGCTCAGTGAGTCAGTGTTTAACCCTCTCAGTGTCTTCTGAACACCCAGCTGCAAACACACCCGCATCAGAGAACCATCTGTGTTTGCAATGGAGACTGGACAGAAGAAGACTTTTGCAAAGCACGTAGCTTCATGGTCAGGGAGCACAGCCAGATTTTGGTAAATCTCTGGTGCAAGGTCAACAAAACTGTGGACTTTAGTAAGCATACCAGGAATGACCATGTTTATGTACCAGCGCATAGCGAAGAAGCTGGCAGCACTGCAAATTTACCAGACCGGTGACCAGTTCAGGGAGCAGATTAAGCAGTTCAAGACTATGTACAGGAAAACCCGGGGCCAGAACCTCACCTCAGTGGGTGGTGCATAAGGACCTGATCAGCCGGATTGGCACCTTGCTGGCCCTAGAAACCAGCACGGGGCCTGATGGGAGCTAGCAGCAGGCTCCGTGTGAGGACAGTGAAGTCACTCTGTTGCTGAAATTGGTCCCAGAGGTGGCTTTGGAGCAAGAGCAGTAGGGGCTGTTTGATGCTCCCCCTGATGTGGTTCCTGAAGAAGAAACAGAAGGGACAGCAGCCAGGCCTAAGCCTAATAAGTTTCTGGCTCCATTTTAATGTTTATTAATACGGTATTGGGAGGACTGTATGCCACCAGCAACTTGACTCCCCCGTCACCTCCCCACCCCCACCATGTGAAGTTGACAATGGTGACTAGGAAATGCAAACAGTAAAAACACCTGGAAAGTGAATTTTTAGTTGAGAACGCACAGGTTTTTGCTATGGCATTCCTTAAAAATAATGACCTTACGTTGCCGTGCCTGTAAGGACGGTGCTTTAATCACTCAATGGAGTAACGAGCTGTCTGGAAACAGTGAACTGAGTGGGAGAGGGAAATGCTCTCCATTTAAGAATCTCGTCCATTTCAGTTAAAGGCAGTCCATAGGTGACCAAATCATTTGTGCCAAGTTTGACTGGGGTTTGAAATTTTGTCCAGAAGTGACTGGAGAGGTGGGCAGATGATGGAGAAGAGGAGAAGGGGGGTAAGGAGGATGGCTGTTGCGTTCTGTATGTTTGCATGTAGCCATAACAGACCATGTGATTCCTTCATGAATTCTGACCCAATCCCGGGTGCTGATAGCTGCAGGGCTTTCCTGATGTTGGAGTTCCTGATAGGTAGTCAGATTTCGGGGAAAGGCATATTTCCCCCGGCAGCCTCGGTGGCTGATCACCCCATTCCACTCACAGACGTGCTGTTCAAGTTACTATACGTTGGAATACTTCAGCTGCATACGCTGCAGGTTTCCCACTGGCAGCTTGGAATAACATCTCCCTTTGCCAATTGGACACCACGAGAACTGTTATGTCCCCCAAAAGGAGGAAGGCCTGAAGTGATAGAAAAAGCTTTGGTAGCATGGGCACTGATGGCACTCCCTCTCTTCCCTCCCCCAACCCAAGAAGTTCTGCAATTTTTAGAAAACAAAAAACTGCTTTGAATGTATAACAGACCGTTGTCTCAGCACGTCTTTCACTGTGATTAACCAGGCTGTGTCCAGGGAGTTTCTGTGGTTTGTAACATCTCTCTCACAATATACTGAAGTTCAGTTTGGAAAAGCAACATTTTGTGTCCTTGAAATTCCACAAGGATTTTTTCTGTGCTCCTGCACTGCACTGTTGGAGACAATAACCCTCCGTGTCTTGTTCTATTCCAGGCCCCTCTGCCTCTACTGGCTGCAGTACCTCTAGAGCTCACCCATACTGCAGCAGAAGCCTGGACCAACATACTTTCATGGACCAACCCAAGAGGAAGCGTTTCCATGATGAACTTATGTTTGAAGGTCTGGTCAAGGCCAACAAGCAGGTCCAGAACCAAAGACAGAGGACTTACAGATGGAGGAAAGGCTGAGGCTGGCTGCACAGCCTGAGATCAGGGTTTCAGGCACTTGTTTTGCAGTTCCTGGAATAGGAATGGTTGCCAAGGGAGGAGGACAGAGTTCAGCAGAAAGAACTGTCTGAGCTAATCTCACCAATAGCTGCAACAATACCAGCTCCTGCTGCATCGCTCACGCCACAGCCTGAGTCCCCTGTGCAGTACCCTGGGATGCAGTCCAGAAACAGCTTGGCAAACTCCATGGCAGCTTGGCCCATGTAGTTGGGCCCCATGAGGGGCCAGACAGGGCAACTTTGCCCCATGCGGCCCTCCATATTGACCTCCTCTGTGGATGCCTCCACCCTCTGCTCCTGGTGCCAAATGTGCAGCAAATGGGGAAGGAAAGGGAAGGAAAATGGAGGGCCAGGAGACGTGCAATGATAGAACGTTTCTGTCTCGTACATGGTTTCACTGTTTGCACTTGTTCATGCACATGCCTGATTGCCTCAGAAACCTCTGCCGCCCCTTTACCCACAGTCAAATTTCCAGCACCAAACTGGTTGACAATGGACTGGTAGCAGTCTGGGGGAGCCAGATACCAGACAGTTATAACAACCCGCTTCTGGACTGGGATGGCTGCCCTAGTGTGTATTTCTTTAAGCTGGAGGGCCAGGGCAAGCTGCTCACAAAACTTGAGAACAGTAGCTTTCTTCATGCTAAATATCTGGGCCAACTGCTGGTCTGCATGAAAATGTGGTCCCACCAGTCTGTGCTTGTGACCCTGCTCCAGAAGTGCCGGCCCACATAGGAGGCATCGGCGGATGTACCGACTGTCACAAACAGCATCAGCCAGGTCAAGACTGCTGTGTCTGTGTTCTCCTCGTCCTCTTCCTCCTGATCCATGATAAACTCTGTCAGTTGCCTTTGGAAATGCCACTGAAATGCCCACCAGCATCTCCCAGACGCTCTGCCCGTTTCCTGACACAGGAGTGAAAGCACAAGCAAAAGACGTTCTTCAAAAGAACTGCACGGAGTGTTCCCGGTGTGGGCATACGGTGGATTTATAGTGGCATTATGATATTTACTGTCTTATTACCTATCCCTTTGCCAATGGTTCCTAAGGCTATGTCTACACTACGCACCTTTTAACATCACAGCTGTGCCGCTACAGAGTGCCGCTAACAGGCGCACAGTGCAGCCACTGTTTGTCGGAGAGAGCCCTGCCGCCGATAAAAAAACTTCCACCCCCAACGAGCGGCAGTAGCTTGGTCGGCAGGAGAGTTCTCCCACCCACAAAGCGCTGGTCACACTGGCGCTTTTCATCGGTAAAACTTTTGTCGTTCGGGGGGGGGAGGAGGGAAGTGTTTTTTTCACACCCCTGAATGACAAAAGTTTTACCAACAAAACTCCAGTGTAGACAAAGCCTAACATTGTTAGCTTTTTTTGACTGCCGCTGCACATTGAGTGGATGTTTTGAGAGAACTATCCACGTTGACTCCAAGATCTTTTTCTTGAGTGGTAGCAGCTAATTTAGACCTCATCCTTTTATACGTATATAGTTGGGATTATTTTTTCCAATTTGCATTACTTTGCATTTATCCACATTGAATTTCCTCTGCCATTTTGTTGCCCAGTCATCCAGTTTTGTGAGATCCCTTTGTAACTCTTCTTTGTAACTGCTTTGGACTTAGCTAGCTTGGAAACATGCTGGAAACTTTTACTCATTCGTTAGCCCAAGTGAAGTTAGTGGCCTACTAGTGTGAATCAGCACTACTCTCATTGGTAAGGATTGTAGAAGCAAGGCCCAGGCTGCTAAAAATGACTGAAGCTAATCGGCGTAAGCCTATTGTTTTAACTTTGCAATGATACTGTCCCATTGGTGAAACTTCCTCTGAAATACCCATTCCCCGGGTAGCTAAATACCAGAACAATGTCAACAAATTGGACAAGATTCAGAGAAGAGCAATAACAATGATGAAAGGGCTAGATTGATTTATGAGGAAGGATTAAAAGAGCTACATATGTTTATCTTGGCTAAATGATGACTAAGGGTGGGATATAATAATCATCAGCAAGCATGTGAAGGTATAAACACTAAAGGGGGAGAGGAATTATTGAGAATGGTTCAAAATGGTGTGGGGAAAGGGGGTGATAATGAGGAGTAATTGGATTAAATAAAGGAAAGGATCTTTGTGGCTGAAGAGTTGGAAAAAATTCTTCACGGTTCCATCTATTTGTTGTGGAATAGTCTCCTAGGAGAAGCAGTGGAAGCCCCCTGACTTGAGTCATTGCAAACTAGACAGGAGGACCCAGTACTGGGGAATGTAATGCAGGGAACAGACATGGGGGATTTCCAGCTTTAATTTCTATGCTTCCGAACATGCCATAAAAGAATATTTAGAACATTTGTATCCAGTAATTAAA
This sequence comes from Natator depressus, assembly GCF_965152275.1. NCBI lineage: Eukaryota > Metazoa > Chordata > Testudines > Cheloniidae > Natator > Natator depressus. The sequence continues at coordinate 6,905,985 of NC_134247.1, forward strand.
TGACTCTTTGATGTGGGGAAAAATAAGGGGGGAAATCATAATTGTACAAATTATCTACATGCAAAAATTAGGAGGCAAGAAATAGAAACCATTCAACAAAGCTTCCCAAAGAAAATCGTTATTGAGCCCTCAAAGATTGTCATGAAATCCCTTTTCATGCAGCAGGAGCATGAAGCATAATATAACTGACTTTGTGCATATGATACTGCTTATGAGTCACAATCTCTACTCCCTTCATGACTAACAGTGGCTCAGGATTTAGTGGGAATCAAAACAAAGCAATTAGCAGATTTCTTGTTGCCCTAATAGCCTATTATTTGTATGACACGTTCTCTAACAATAATTTATACAAAAAAAAGTTTTCTCCATCATAATTGTGAAAGAAAAAAATCATAGCAATCATATGAAGAGCGCAACTCCACATTACAAACAAGAACCATATGTTGACTTATCATGGGAAATATGTAAATACAAGCCTGAGCTGATCCGGAGCACATGTTGTTAGTCATGAAGCAGCTATTTAAAATTCCACGGCTGGATCATTAGCTTCACAGTATCCTTTGTAGAAGACAACAGAGGGCAAGTAATCAGAGTGGCACTGGAAATATTCTCCTCCAAAGACATTTCATTTAACTGAGTTTTATGGGATCCATCATTTTTGTGATCCATCAGCTGAGTCAGACTGAGGTGTCCTCTGCCTTGGTTAGCAAGATGAGTTTCATACCTTCTGAGCCATGGAGTAAGAATGAAAGCCCTGGATCAGAAAACCAAATTCTCTGTGGGTGATTAGATTTTTAAGAACAGCCAGCCCCGCTTGAGTGTGTAACTGGGGGAATGGGCTAATTCAGGGAATTGGTAATAGGCCTTTGACCTCTAGCTCATCAGTTCAAATCAAGCCTATGTGGAATAATGTGGTGACTCTGAGTACAGGCTCAGAGGCAGGATGGTCCAGTGTTCCAGCACTAGCCACCGACCTGGGTTTACATCCCTGCTCTATCACTTAGCCTTGCTGTGCCATATTTCCCCATCGGCCAACTGGGGATAACAGCATGTCCCTTCTTCCTGGGATGTTGTGAGGATAAATGCATTAAAGATTCTGAGTCACTCAGATGCTGTGGCCGTGGAGGCCCTGCAAGTTGATCAATAAAACCATTCACCTCTATTCACAGCTAGCTTCTTTGTGGACAAGATTCCACTTTACGAGCTCTAACCGGCACCATGGTTGCCTGTCTCAGCCAAGTAAAAGGGCCACAGAAGCTGTGTTGCCCTTCACCCCCAGAGATGAGGTCAGGGCTGAGATCTGTTCGCTGAGCGGTGTGAGGGCACTTTTGCTGCTGCTGCTGTCTGTGCGCTGCATGAACTGAGGCCGCCAGTCTCCAGATCTGTCCGTCTAGCATCTCTCCCCAATACTGGATTCCCTTTTGGAAGATCTCGGGGGCAGTTCAGATTTTACAGCCCATAAGCAGACAGCAGTGAAGCAGGAGAGCAATCTGTGTCTGAGGCTAGGGAGATTTGCTGTGTGACAGCTTGTGGTAGAATGAGTCACTGTCATTTTTTAAGAAAAACTCGTATTTTTTGTTTTCAGACTTTTTACACCAAGTCAAAATGTGATCACAATTCACTTGAGCCCAGATCCTCCAAGGTATTTAGGCTCCTAACTCTCATTGATTTCACTGGGAGTCAGGCACCTTTTGAGGGTCTGGGCCTTGGTCCAAAGATCAATTAACTAGAACCCCACTCACCCACTTTCTCTCCCTCCCCACTCACAGGACACAAAGTTGAGGATGACGGAGGGGGAAACTACTGCCAACAGCTCAAACCTCGGAGAGGGACTTCAGAGCAATCATTCTGACATGCTGAGCCCCTGAACATTAACAAGGCACTCAACTGATGACCTCTTCTCTAAGGCACAATCCTGCTCACCTTACTCTCAAGCAAGTGGTGCTATTAAAGTCAGCAAGCCAAGTTCAGTCCTGGTATAAGTGGGCATAACTCCATTGAATTCAATGGCCTGGATAATCTCCCTGGGATCCAAGCACGAAGCCTCACGCTGGGTGAGTCCTACCTCCATAGCACTTTCTCCACCATCTTGAGTATAAGGCAGAGGGCCCTCTGTCGTGGCGCCCTGAGTGCAGGGCCAGGGCTCACTTTGTTCTGTGCCACCGGCACTATTCCCTCTGCACCTCTTGGATTTCTGCAAAGAAATCCAGCTGTATATTAATACAGCGTGGGGATTCACACTCGATCGCAGGCCCTCAGAACGGCCTTCTCAAAACGTTTGGGGTTGTTTTTTTTTGCAATATTTGCGGCGGGGGAAATCTTTGTTGACATGTCTGTGTCAACAGCTACTTACCCTCTTGCCACATGAATGTAATAGTCTTGCTCGTACATTGCACACATCACTGAAAAAATGTGAAATTTCACTTATTATTCCATATTTGCGAAGACCCTGAGAGGAGCCATAATACAAAGCATCTCTGCTGGTGTTCTGGGTGTAGAGGGGAAAGGTCTAGTGAGTGTGTTTGTGCACGAAGCTTGGCTTCTTGGTAGACAATGCCTGTCTCACACTGTCGTCTTCTCCCACCAAACGAAGAGATCTTATCCCCACTTACTCGGTGATCATAGGAGCAGAGAGGTGCTGAAATGTAACAATTATGGACAGTTATCATTTTGACGCTAAACTTGTCATCAATAGTTCATTAGGCTCTTTTCACTGTGTGAGGTTAAGTTTGTGAATTCAACCACTCTGTGTCTTGGTAACTGGTGTCATGTGGGACATGGAGCGCTGGGATTTTCTTATTTATCTCACACATTAAGAAATGTAGATAAAGGCCGTTCTCTTCTTTTTCTGCCAGTCACTTGGGTATACTAGCCTTAAAACATCATCTGCCAAATAAATTCCTGGTGTAAGCCACTTGTAGACTATTCTTGTAGTCTATGAGGTCACACCAGGGGTGAATCTGGCCAATTAGCCAGAGTTTTAAAGTGGAGTACCATGTGTTCCAAACTGTAGGCAGAATCTGGTGACATGCCCATGTCAAATAATCTAATCTCCACGTGTTTGAAAACTCTTTGGGCCAGAAGCTCAGCTGCTGGAAATTGCTATAACTGTTGACTATAACTACGCCCTTTTACACCTGCTGAGGATCCTGTCCTGTGTGCATATTAGTCATCTGGTTTGAAAGGAATCAACAGGTTACTCCCCACTCCATGTCCAAGTGTCTATTTTGAAGGCAGCCTCTGAATAGGAATCACTATGGAAAGAGCTACATTTTCATAAAATGATCTTCACGTGTGTACACACACAGACACAGTGAGGGAGTCTGAGATTTACAGCCTCTCTCAATATCTTGTTTCAGAGTAGCAGCCATGTTAGTCTGTATTCGCAAAAAGAAAAGGAGGACTTGTGGCATCTTAGAGACTAACAAATTTATTTGAGCATAAGCTTTTGTGAGCTACTTCATTGGATGATGACATGAGCTGTAGCTCACGAAAGCTTATGCTCAAATAAATTTGTTAGTCTCTAAGGTGCCACAAGTACTCCTTTTCTCAAGATCTTGTGTCTGATTACCATCCATGCAATAGAAGTCACCCAAACCCTCAAGACCCGCTGATGTTATCTCAGAAGAAATGCTGTGAATTAGAGGCAGACAAACTGTGTGTGGAGAGAAGGATGAAAAAAAAAAAAAGAGTTGGGGAGAATCGAAATTATCAAAATCTTGTCAGAAAGAGTGAGAGCTAGGAAGAAGCTTAAAGGAAGCCATTGCTATTGATTTTGGGAGATAACAGAAGGTTGACGGCCATATGAAAGGGGGAGAGAAAATCACAACTCTAAGTACAATAACCAGTGAGAACGAAGGGAACAGCTCTTATGTTCACACCACAGGCCAGATCCTCAGCTGGTGTAAATCAAGGCAGCAGTGACTGAAATTCTGAACTTTGAAGTCAATTAAATGGTACAATTTACACCTTCTGCAGGTGCGACCCACAGATTGTAGTGGGCTATTTGGCAGATAAGGAGCATGCCTGCAATTTCCTCTCTTCCATCATCAGCTAATTGTTCTTCTTTCTACTGTTCTTCTTTGTTATTTGTATTGCAGTAGTGTCCCCTATATCACAGAATCATAGAATATCAGGGTTGGAAGGGACCTCGGAAGGTCATCTAGTCCAACCCCCTGCTCAAAGCAGGACCAGTCCCCAATTTTTGCCCCAGATCCCTAAATGGCCCCCTCAAGGATTGAACTCACAACCCTGGGTTTAGCAGGCTACTGCTCAAACCATTGAGCAGATGCTGTCCAAATGCACAGCTCCTGCCACAAAGAGCTCACTGACTAAGCAATAGATGAAAAGTGTGGTGGAGAGAGAGGAATAAAAGATACAATTGAAGACTATTTATTTATGGAAAGTATCAACTATCTTCAACTGGCCCTTGATCCAGACATCAGCCCTTGGCAATTCCTTGTAGGCCTCCTCGCAGATGTGGGTTTTGAGGAGGGGGCAATGGCATTGGGGTCTAGCTCAAAGAAACCATCAGGCATAATGGAGAGCATAGACAAGAACAGTAAAAAGTTCCAGGTTTAGTTTGGGGCACTCTTGGCAAATTTTCTCGTAAATACGGGGAGATCTTCTTGGGTTTGGTTTTTAACAGAATGATCTTTTAACAATTATTCAAACCAAAGGACAGCGAGAGTGTAAAGTGTGTGTGTGTGTGTGTGTGTGTGTGTGTGTGTGTGTGTGTGGTATTGATACTTGAATTTATTAAGCACCAACAGCATGCTCAATGCTTTAAAAAGAGAAGGCACGGGCACGGTCTCTAGCCCAAAGAGCTCGCAGGTTAAGGCCTGATCCCGCAAACACTTACACATGCGTTTAATCGAGATGCCGTTCAAGTTTAATCTTTTATTTTCTTTCCAAGTTTGTTATTGTGCTTGTCTTAGTTTTTTTGTTTTTTTTTTCCCTAATATTGATCTTGTTTGCTATTCAGTCTTGTAATTTATCACAAGACTCAATGAGTACAGCTTTATAGTCTTTTTTTAATTATTGCTTTCTAGTGTTTTACAGGGTTAGAGCTGATCAGACAATGTAAAGCTTGGTATAATTGCTGATTCATCGTTTGTATTATTACATACAAAAGAATTATGCTAAAAGAATGTTATTTAGGTTGTGAAGTCAAGCACCTGAAAAATATGAAATGCCTAGTTTACAGTTCCTGTGCAAACTTAACTTTGTCCCCTCCTGTGTTCATTCTGTGCCCTGTTGGTCCCATGAAAAAACTAGCATGTGATCATGTAATTAAAAACTGTATCATAAGGTATATGAACAAGGGGCAAAATTCATACTGATCTGGCCACTGCAAATCAATATATTTGTTTAAACTTTCAAGTGCTTGACTTTGCCATTGAAATAATATCCTTTTAACATTTTTTGTATGTCATTTCCTAGGTTTTTTTGGTTTGTTTTTTTTTTAAGAAAAGACTAATTATATTCTGTACAACCCTCTCATTGTGAACCCTTAGTACTGCAGTATCGACTGCTACTACTTGAGATGCAAACATTAGTGGACACCAGGAAAAGGATGCTATCCCAGAGGGGAAGATGGGCCCTTGGTGCCGTATGCTGGGGAGGGGGTCCAGTTCTCTCTCTACCAGGAGGCAGAAGCTCCTGTCCCATGTGGTATTTCAAGAGTCGGGGATGGGCTGCTGGGGCCATGTGCCAAGTCTGCAGAAGGGAGTGATCAGGGTATGAGGGACCCTGGGTGGCCTCTCCCCACCCACACATACCTGTGCTGCTACACCTGATCCAGCAGCTCACAGGCATTCCTAGTGCAGTGGGCTGATGCTGCTTTAGTGGTATAATGGGCCTCCTTAAACTGTCCATATTCAGGTATTATTTTGTCATGTTGCCAACATTTTCATGAGGAATGCAAGCAAGAGAAGGGAAATGGTATTTGTAATAGTCTATAACTCAGTCAAACGAGAGGGCAATTTCATAGGACAAAGAAAAGGCATTTGTCTGGCCCCAGGGCTTTCTTCCTGCAGAATTTCAAAGGCCAATTGCAAACAAGGGAGGTGTTAGAGCTTCTCATAAAAAGGTCATAAGAATCTTTTATAAAGGGAAATGTTAGGAAACCTACATCTGGGGTTTTTTGCCAGCTCCCCTTATAATTGTGACCGCTCTGTTAATCCTGAAATGCCTTGTTCATGTCTGTGTGGGTTTTTTAAATTCTATTTTAATGTCATTTGCTTTGAAGAGAAAAACAATGTCATTCTGAGTGAAGAAGTAATTCACACTGTCTTCAAACTAGCAAAAGCAATTAATCTAACCAGACCCTTAATTCATGTAGACAGAATGGTGTCGCTGCAATAGTGCTCCATATGGCCTAAAGCAATAGCACCTCAGGCTGAGCTACTCAGCTCTCCCCAGCTAATTAGGGTTGGGTGTGGCCAGTACTTGGATGGGAGACTGCCAATGGAAGCTCTGTAGAAAGTGGTGGTGACTCAGTAGTTGATACTCTGCTTTCTGAACCAGCTGCGTTCCACCCAGAGGTAGCTGCATGACCCTAGAAGAAGTGATGTGAGAGATATGTGTGTGTGTGTCTATATATATATATGTGTGTGTGTGTGTCCGTGTATACATGTGTGTATATTTTTATATATATATGTGTACACACACACAAAAACACCTATATTCACCTCTAAATTTACCCACTGACTTCAGTGGAGCTGGTCCACCCTCACCATTCTCTTTGTAAGATTGGGCCATAAACTCTGAGATGCACACACCTGTATATCAGTGTCCAGTGGCCTTTATATTAATTGTAGAAAACAGAGAATTTGAAAATAAATGGTTGAAACTGATCTCTTTTTGATAAGAACAATATATTTGTTTAATGACAGGTTTCAGAGTAACAGCCGTGTTAGTCTGTATTCGTAAAAAGAAAAAAGAAAAGGAGTACTTGTGGCACCTTAGAGACTAACCAGTTTATTTAAGCATGGTTAAAACTGGTTAGTCTCTAAGGTGCCACAAGTACTCCTTTTCTTTTTTATATTTGTTTAAACTTTCATGTTTTCTATTGAGAGGAAATAATCTTAGTTCTTTCTTTTTTCCCCTCCCTTTTACTTCTTCCATGTTGACAGCTTTTTTTCACCAGGGCATGTTGTAAGGAATATTGTTTAATTTTACTTTATTTATTTGCATTTTAAACAACCACAATAAAACCTAAATGCTCCCTGGAAAGCTTTATATTGCATGCCATCCAGTCCCATGACATATGAAATGCTGGGGGAGTTTTGCTTGTACAAAAAAAGCAGGAGTGAACCCTTAGTGAGAAGCAACAAATGTTCCTGGGGTTTAAAAGTAAAAGGTTATTAATAACAAATTTAATTTGGCCCATTCTCAGTTGGGGTGGAGGATAGGAGACACTGATTATGCTTTTTAAGTACAACAGGTATTTGGAGGCACTAAGAAATATAGCTCTCCAGATCACCAAGAGTTTTTCTAGAATCTGTCATCTAAACATCTTTGACAAACTGAGCTACAAAACCAAAAATCTGTGTGCAGATGAAAGATGCCCGTTCTATTCAAGTAGACTTGCTTTGTGCACTGCCCACTACAATACCACCACTGTTGTTGGAAATAATTTTAGAAATATCTTTGTTTCTTTCCTATTTGATTATCACATTTGTTAAATGTTTAAAAAGAAAAATACCCATCTTCATTAAAGAAATGCTTTTGGGGAAATCCCTTAAACTCCCCCACCTCACCATTCTGGCATTTGAGAGTTTCTACTATCTGATCTGATCATACAACAAAGGGAGAGGGGCTAACTTCTGCAATTAGCATGTGTCTGCCTCATTTACTGATTTGCCTTATGCTGTTCCAATTTCAGTCTTGTGGTGATTATAAAGAGTGGGTGGATGTGGGAAAGGAAAGGTGTCTCTTGCTAGGTTCACAAAGACAGATCTCCAACCCTAAGTCTCCATTTATGACAAACTTGTGCCTGCATTTTGCAGGCACAAATACTTCCATGAGCAACATTTAAATAATCTAATTCCTGCTCATGCACAAATGTTAACATTTGAAGCCACAGTCCCACTAAATCTGGCAAATTTTGTGCTAACCCTTGCCAATGTGCTGGCATCAGACTATTTAAAGAGTATGCACAAGTGTTAGAATTCTGAGAAGGTGTTTGTGCTGGCTATATCCATGCAGTCCCCCAGCAGAAGATGTCCCCTAGAAAGTCATTCTGTCCTCAATATTCATGTGGCTCGGTGTATTCTGAATTTTAGACAGAACTGCCACTCCAAAGTGAGAGGCCTTTTCCCATAGTAACTATTTTAACAAAGAAGCAAGTCAAAAGTTTAATAATGCAGAAAGTGAAGCAACTCAAATTGTATCCAGAAAAAAATCCCTGGTTTTATTAAAACATCATTTTTCCTCTTGATTGATATTTAAGGGGATCAGAAACAGGATTTCAAGGCGGTATTTAAAATCAGCCTGACTGCTAGCTTAATATATTAGTGCACCTGTGTTTCTCATCAAATGTGCTACCAAAAGATCTGGTTAAAAGGACTTTGATCTGACTTTAAATATCCCCAAACATCAGGAACTGGAGGTATTTTAATCTGATTTTACTGGAGCTGCACTGGTTTAGGGAAAACAGAACCCAAAATTAAGTTCATATTTTTCCATCAATCCCTCCCTGCAGTTTCAATGCTTTTTTTTTGAAGTGGGGCTGGCAAGGAGCAATCTCTTCAGCTCTTCTGCTCACACAGCATCAGGTGGGGAGGTGACAGTGAGCGCGGGGCATCTCTGGAACACAGTCCTGCCATTAAGGCATAGGTCAGAATAATAACTTTAATTGAAAAGGATACCATTTTACCTACACATACAAAGGCTCATGTTGTAGCCTTCCGTCCTTTCTTAGTCTTTATGTATTTTCTGCTCAGCTTGTTAATTCTTTGGGGAAGGAGCCTGCCTTCCTATGTGATTATAAAGCTCCTAAAACACTTTCATTGTGCACTCTTTCTCTATCCACATTGATGTAAATAAACAATATTAATCGTTGTTAGCTGGTCAACAGAACAACATTCTACCACTCTCCAATTCTGGGTCTTTGCCTTCTGTGCTAAATCTTGAGTATATAGGGTCGGATCTCACTTGAACCAGTTTTACACCATTATAATTGCATTGGCTTCTCCTGACTTACTCCTGATTTATATGGTGTAAGAGAAATCAGAACCTGGCCTCAGTACTCCCCTCCCCTCCTCTGCCCCGCCGCCAACTAGCTTAAATAGAAGTCACAGAAGTGGAGAGACCTTCACAGATAGATCACTGTTTCTTAAACAACATAAATGCTTGCAAGCTATCGTCACAATGAAATTGAGTAGAACTGAACCCAGTTTGATTCAAACTAACATCTGTTCCCTTATTTCCATCATATTCTCTTATCTCTTTGTTATGCTTACACAAGGGAAGACTGGATTCTGATGCTACCTTATTATCAGCACTTTCTCCTACACGTTGTTTAGACAATGACCAGGCCAGAGCCTCAGCTGGGGTAGCTCCAGTGATTCAGGGTTGAGGATTTGGCCTTCAGAACAGACCTCATGTTACCAATGCTACCTGGTCAGCAGATGTTTCAATTTGTTTTGTTTTTTTATGTGTACTCTGATTCTTTTCCTAATACACCTTTTAAATCTCTCCTGACATGATTTTTAGGCCTATGCTGGGTGGATGGCAGCCTCTGTCATGAAAGACAACGTTTGGGTGGCTCTGAGCCTTGTTACCTCCAAATATATTCAGTTAGGCTTAAGAATTCTGTGTAACATGTACGACTTGTAAGCTTGTTTTCCAGGACAATGCAGGATATTACCAGGTGCTCATATGACCCCCAGTGTTCAGATACTATAGTGATAGCTAGCTAATTAGATACTCCTTTCACTGGTATAACTCCATTGACCTCTTGGTTAAATAACTTTAACTCATACTATTTGGGTTGAATATAGCTACTGTATGGAAGGTCTAGTTGATGCCACAGTCACAACCCTAGCTCTTAAGCCACCATAATCATATTACACTGGTGCACTGCAAACTCCATTGCCCCCTTTGTCCATTTCCAATCTGAATGAAAAGCCCTGGATTTCATGGAGGGCTTTTTGAGCTAATCAGATTGGCTAAATCAGTGGATGCCAGATACAAGTAGATAATAAGAGGAAAGAGGTGCCTGCATATTACAGTGATGAGACAAGATAGGCTGAATGATCAATTCCCACCAGAGACATTGCAATCTTTTCTTTTCCCAGTGTCCCATTGTTTCATGAGACATTAATCAACAGTTTTGTTGTCAGGGAAGTGGGGAGGGTAGACAGTGACAGCAAAAGGTGTTGTTATGCCAACAGAATTGTCAGTTCATTATTGAAGGTAATGTTGATGTCATCCAAATGTTTGTGTCTCTTGAGAACTTGGAGTGAATTCTTACCAGTGTTTTGTTTAAAAAAAAAAAAAAGGCAATACTGGGAGTAAAAAACCATATTCCAGGCCTGTTCTCTTCCTGAAACCCTGCTCAGCCGTCTCTTGGATATTGTGCTATACTTTTGAAAGTGATAAAAAAACCCCAAAAGATAAAGCATATAGGTAGAAATCAATAGAGCCTTTAAACATTGCACAGGGAAAAAGCCTGCACTTTTCTGTTTTCTTTCTGAACTCTGTGAAATGCTGGGAAACTGTTTTTAATAAACAAGAGTTCAAACAGTGGGGCTCCATAGCCAACAGTCACGCCTTAAACTCTAAACTTTACATGAAAACTCTCAGATCCCTTTGAACTTTTTTTTTCTCTTCTCGCTGGCAGAGGACTCCAGTGTTTATGCATTTTTTTGAGATTGCTGGTGGGATCATGAGGAGGGTTTTAATATTTTTTTAAACAATCTCCTGCCTTCAGAAACCATTAATGCCCACTAAGAAACATCAAGGCATCGCTTTGAAGTGCCTTCTGGCTACAGCCCTCTTACACTCTTTGGTTACTGTGCAATCAAATAATTAAATGGAGTCTCAAAAAAAAAATTCTTTTACCTGGTAATTAAACACCCCATGTTGGACAGTTGTGAAGGTTTTTAAAGGCAGTGCAAATCTACAAAGACTCTAAACACAAAGGCTCTACATGCTACAATAAGTGACTAGTTGCTTTTGCCTTATTTTGGCAGTCTCACATAGGGAAGAAAAGTCCCAAATGACTTCTCCTTCATCCCCCAATGATGACCAGCTCACTGTAGTAACTCTCAAAGAATACAGACAGACAGACCAATTAATAGTCCCAAATTAACAATAATGAACTTTTAAAAAAACCATTTTCATCAGTTTGTTTTAGGGCTGTCAATTAATCGTAGTTAACTCACGCGATTTACTCAAAAAAATGAATTGTGATTAAAAAAATTAATCGCTATTAATCTCACTGTTACATTTCTATTGGCGTTCTATTGTTTATTAAATATTCTTGCTGTTTTTCTACATTTTCAAGTATATTGATTTATATTACAACACAGAATACAAAGTGTACAGTGCTCACTTTATATTTTTTTATTACAAATATTTGCACTTTAAAAATGATAAACAAAAGAAATAGTATTTTGCAATTCACTTCATACAAGTACCATGGTGCAATCTCTTTATCGTGAAAGTATAACTTGCAAATGTAGATTATTTTTGTTACATAGCTGCACTCAAAATCAAAACAATGTAAAATTACAGAGCCTAAAGTCCACTCAGTCCTACTTCTTGTTCAGCCAATCGCTAAGACAAACAAGTTTGTTTACATTTATGGGAGATACTGCTGCCAGCTTCTTATTTACAATGTCACCTGAAAGTGAGAACAGGTGTTCGCATGGCACTTTTGTAGCCGCGTTGCAAGGTATTTACATGCCAGATATGCTAAATGTTTGTATGCCCCTTCATGCTTTGGCCACCATTCCAGAGGCCATGCTTCCATACTGATGATAGTCATTAAGAAAATAATGTGTTAATTAAATTTGTGACTGAACTCCATGGGGGAGAATTGTATGTCTCCTGCTCTGTTTTACCTGCATTCTGCCATATATTTCATGTTATAGCAGTCTTGGATGATGACCCAGCACATGCTGTTTGTTTTAAGAACACTTTCGCTGCAGATTTGACAAAACGCAAAGAAGGTACCAGTGTGAGATTTCTAAAGATAGTTACGGCACTCAACCCAAGGTTTAAGAATCTGAAGTTCCTTCCAAAATCTGAGAGGGATGAGGTATGGTGCATGCTTTCAGAAGTCTTAAAAGAGCAACACACTGATGTGGAAACTACAAAACCCGAACCACCAAAAAAGAAAATCAACCTTCTGCTGGTGGCATCTGACTCAGATGATGAAAATGAACATTTGTTGGTCTGCTCTGCTTTGGACTGTTATCAAGCAGAACCCATCATCAGCTTGGACACTTGGACATTCCTCTGGAATGGTGGTTGAAGCATGAAGGGACATATGAATCTTTAGTGCCTCCGGCACATAAATATCTTGTGACACCGGCTACAACAGTGCCATGCGAACTCCTGTTCTCACTTTCAGGTGACATTGTAAAGAAAAAGTGGGCAGCATTATCTCCTGCAAATTGTAACCAAACTTATTTGTCTAAGCGATTGGTTGAAGTAGGAATGGGTGGACTTGTAGGCTCTAAAGTTTGATGTTGTTTTATTTTTCATGCAGTTTTTTTTTGTACATAATTCTACATTTGTAAGTTCAATTTTCATGATAAAGAGATTGCACTACAGTACTTGTATGTGGTGTATTGAAAAATACTAGTTCTTTTGTTTTTTACAGTGAAATATTAGTAATAAAAAATAAATATAAAGTGAGCACTGTACACTTTGTATTCTGTGTTGTAATTGAAATCTATATATTTGAAAATGTAGAAAACATCCAAAAATATTTAAATAAATGGTATTCTATTGTTTAACAGTAAGATTAATCGTGATTAATTTTTTTTAATCACATGATTAATCGCAATTATTTTTTTTAATCACTTGACAGCCCCATTTTGTTTGTTTTAAAATAAACAGTAAGGAAGAAAAACGTGGAGATGTGATTTGGCTGTTTTGTCATCTGGGTCATTCCTGCTAGAGCTGGGTCCAAGCCCATCTTGAAAAGCAATGAAGTATAGATCTGGATGTGAATTATCTCCTAACATTTAAGGTGGGTGACTTAATACATTAGAGAGACTATCATGAAATCCTGCATATGAATGTCACCAAAGTTTGATGGTGATAGGATCAAGCCTATTTGTTTAGGCCCATCTCTTTCTAAAGGGCATGAAAGAACTGAAAAGGAATTAAATGACAGGTCCAAAAGATACTGGGGAATGTCAAATATATAGGGTGTGTTGCTATTTAGAAGGCGTCCAGTAATAGGGACCTTTCAGGGTGAAAGAGATTCATCAGGAAAATTATTTCTCTTCACATTATCTGTTGAATTAAGCTTTATGAAACTTGCTGGTTTAACTTCCCAGGAGTTTGCTGAGAACATTTTCTCTAGTTCTAGTCTAAACTGGCACGTTCCTCCCTGAGTTCTGCTTTGGGCTGTGAGTGAATCTTAACACAAAACTCAGTCAAAATGTTCATACCTGCTTTTCTGCTTCTGTACCACAAACGCTGCCCAGTTTAACCATTTAATCACATATTCTGAAGTTGAATACCCTCGCCACATAGACAATAGCCTCTCAAAACCTTTTATTATCTTCGCCCTCTTCCAACCACCTGCCAGTTTTTCAGTATTCGTCCTGTAAAAATATGTCCACTCTTCCTACGCTGACATTGTCATCTCCATCGATTTGTGCTCCATTTCTCTGCCCATAAATCCTGGTGGCCTATATGCTGTGCTGTTACTGTCTGAAACTGAACAGAGGGTTGTAAGTATTAAGCACTGATGTAAAGAGCTGCCAGAGGAAGCTATTCCATTCTATTCTCTATATGTTCATATACTGTTTGCATCATACAACAACTTTTATTGGTCCTACAAACCGAGTAACCACATATTCTTGTGCACCATCTACTAGCACTGTATCTATTTACATATATACATCTATAGAATAATCCTATAAAGTAAATTTCCTTTTCTCCTCCTCTGGTATTTTTCTTAATCAGATTTTTGTAATGAAGTTACACTTCTTGTCCCCTGTGTTATTTCTTTAGGATTGTTCATTTCCACTTTCACTGTGTTCAGTTTCGTAAATGAAGTTGATAAGTAAATTCAAATGAAAAGGCAGCCCACTGCTATCTTAAGCATTTCCAACAAAAATGGACTCAAAAAGGGCTGGACATTTGTATAGATAACAAAGAAAATCCAAAGCTACAACAGTAAGGATTTTTTTAAAGGCCACATTTTTGGAAGCATTATAAACCTTATGGACATAAGCCATAAGTGACAGGGGTTAGGAAGAAACTTGCTCTGTGAGCTAGTTATTCAATAGCCACCTACTCCCAGGCATATTCTTATGAAGCATCTGGTACTAGCCACTGTTTTGGACTATATGCCCATGAGTCTGATCCAGTCTGGCAATTCCATGTTCTTTAACAAAGCAGGCTAAGCATAAGTGATGAGAATGGTCTGAAGAATTCTGGGTGACAAGAGCAAATCTAGGGAACTTTAGCAGAGTGCCACAGCTGATCTCAAATGCTGTGGTAGCACGTGGGCAAAGAGGCCGTCTTTAAAGCAGCTGGGGGCCTACGCCATAGAAGCTTTATTGAGCAATTTCAACCTTGCTCCCGGGAATCTTTAGAATCTTGCTGTAATGGTGTCATAGATGCCTAGAAGCTCACATTATCATACAGGTGGGCAGCTGCCCTCTGTGCTAGCTGTATCTTGAAGGGTAGCTCTAAAAGACACTGCTGTATGGGTATCTGGGGCACACTTGCCCACTGAGAGGTATGATAATATGTGCCTCACCCCCCGTAGATAAAAAATCCACTTCTGGCCACCAGTAGCATCAAGGAATCCAAGAGCAATCCAAGGTCTAAAAAGCTCCCACAGATAGAGAATCCCTTCAACAGCAATGAAAGGCACCATGCCCAACTTATCATTAAAAGTTTTCCCCTTACATACAAGATCTCTGTCTCACTTGAACTGAGCTCCAGCAAGCTTGTTCTGCTTTGGCCGGGCATTGAGAGAGCAGGATACACCATGCTGCCAGCCAGGGCAAGATGGCAAGCAGCCATAGAGCTGCTTCTCAGCTGCATAATGTCTGCATCATAGGCCAAACCGTTTCAATATCTCCCACAGCAGCCTCACTGATGGGGTGTCCAAGAGACTAGAGATTCACCTGAGGCAGAGGAGCGATAGTGCAAAAAATCAAAATTCCCCAAGAGTTAATTAGCTCCCCGCCCTACCCCAGGCAGCTCAGCAAAACCTCATGAGCAGCTGCGTGACCAGTTGCTGACAGATCTGAAAGAATCAGCATGGATGCCTAACCTATGTCTATCGCTAGGAAGAACTCATCGACCACTGAGAATAGTACAGTCTGTGTGCTATATTATTTATGGGGGCCACATAGACATAGATATAAAATAAAGATCAGGATCAAAGAAATCAGAAGATGCCAGATGACAAAGATGCTGCCCTGCAACCTTCATCAAAAGGAAGAGAGATCAACAGAATCAAGCCTTGGTTTCTTCAGCATAGACCTAGCCCATCACTGATTTGAGGGACAATGGCTCCTCTCCTTCAAGGTAGAGACATTAACGATATCTACCAAAAATGGGCCCAGTGCCTCCTGCCCTGGCTTTACTAGTCAAGAGGGCCAGTTGTCCATTTCTCCCTGCACTTCTAGAACCTCTCTGAAAGAAAATGACCAAAACATAGTGAGCAGGGTTAAAAGGCCATGAAAGGATGGAAAACTCTCTGCCCAGCCGGAGATAATGTATGTTTCCTTTAACCTCTTACAAAGACAGATCCACCACAGCCAGTCAATCTGACCAGAATCTTCCTGGCATTGTCCCCAAAGTAGATTGAAGACTCTGCTCAGTGAGAAATGTTCATCTCGCCTGCCAAGAGAAAGCAGTCCAGATTCTCCAAACACTACACTGCCTGGAACAGGTCTGCTGACAGGGTCCTCACCAGCTGTGGCACTGAAGGATTTTAGCAGCCAATCTCCCTGTACAGCAGCCAATCTGGTTGCCACCACAAGTCGTCTAACCGCCTTCCCATATTCTTCTTCCTCCAAATATACCAAGGTTGCTTCAGAGGATGAGACCACACATTGAGTCATTGCACCAGTGACTGAAGACAATGATTATTATAATGTCCTACTAGGCCTATAAGGTATCATCCCTTAGAGGACTCTGAAACCCAGTTGGCTTCATTAACCTCCTTGGGTGTAACAATTAAATAGGACCTTTGCCCTAATCAGAGAGGGTGCCCGTGACCTCGTTTTGGAAAGAACAACAGCTATAGATGATCTAGTAAGGTGCTGTTGCTATCTGCAGAAGCAAGTAGCTAAAAGTGTTCTGACTACAGATTAGAAGGATGAACAGGTAGCATGTACATTATGAGTGAACCTGTGGCTCTCTCAAAGATGAATGAACTGTAGGGTTCAGAAGCATTCCAGACTCCTGCAGGGCCCAAGACAAATGTTGAAAGCTAGAAATCCCAGAGATTCTTTCTGTTTTCTGAAAAATTTCTTCCCATCAAATCTTATCAAGTAGAACCACTGAACTCTGGAAGGTGAGAGCTAATGGACTGCCTTGCCAATAAATAGATTCTTTTGTGAAAGAGAAGAGGTGCATTGCCCAGGGAGGTCAGCACAGACTGTCTTAAACTATGCAACTACTTCAACCTGGTGTCCAAAATTAACATCCTCTCACTACATGATTTCTAGATCCCTACAGCCTAAATGTATCAGAGCGTTCACATAATCTCACAGGGGAGTCTGTAATTTTAACGGCGCATGTAGTTTAAAGGTGAGGAAATGCAGGTCAGGCCTTTTTAAACCATTATTATTAATTCCCTAATGAAATAAAGTGTAAAGGAAGAAATGTCTGGGGAGCCAAGGAGTACAATGCTGCCTAGGACAAGAAGCAGTCAGTGCCCACATATTCATCAATGAAATCACTCACAGAAATCGAGGCCATCACCAGTGCCCTGTGGAATTCAAAGAACCCAAACTAGGGCTGATTTCAATACCCATAACTACTCTGATCTTTTTTTTTTTTCTGGGGGTTGGAGGATGGTTGGGGGGGGGGGGGGAGAGAAAGGCTTTGCTTTAAATAGTTCTTCAGCCAGTCAGATCCTCCTTTGTGTGGGTGTTTCCTGGGCTATATGATTAATAGAGAAAATGTTTGAGAGCGCTGGAATATGATTCTTATTTTAAAGACACAATATCCCTGGTATTTTTCTAAAATGAATCCAGGGTTTCTACTGTTGTGAAATGGATGGATGTGTGTGTTTGATTTAGATTCGTTAATGTGATTTTAATGGAAAGTGAAAGAACAGAAAATGAAGCTTCTACACAAGCCAAGCAAAATGTGAACACAATAGCTTTCCTCAGCCTAATCCAGGGATACATCTGAATCATAACTTGAAGGGAATAAACGGCTTTAGAAAAAGACTTAATGAAGGGGCTGAAAAAGAAGGGTGAAGGGTGGGGAGAGTTGCAGTGTTATTGGTGGAGGGGGAGGAAATTTCCACAGTTAGCGATATCCTCCAGCCTGATAGTTGCCCATGAAAACGCAGGCAAATTAACCGTTACACGCATGGAACTTGCCTATGGGAAGTGGGAGGATAAAGTGAGGAAACCCCCATGCCCTGGGTCATTTTAAATGGGGAAAGGATGCTCTTGTGTATAAAGCATAGGACAGAAGGCTTGGGAAGTCTTGGTTCTTCTATTCCGGATTCGACTACAGAGTGGTGGCAGGACATTGGGCAGGGCACGTACCCAAGCTGTGCTTCAGTTACATGCCTCATCAAATGGGGTTAGTACTGATCTACCACATAGGGGAGAACTGGGAAGCTTAATTCAAGGGCCTCTGAGAGTGGCCAGTGGATGGTACTGTGGAAAGCCCCTAGCGAATGTCCTGCTCCTCCACCTGCCCCTGCTGCCTGCATGATGCTGAACGGCTGACCGCCGACAGGCTGGAGGTGCTGGCGGGGAGGGGGAAGGAGCTGATTGGTGGGGCCACCAGTGGGTGCTGAGCACCCACTATTTTTTTCCTGCGGGTGCTCCAGCCCCAGAGCACCCATGGTGTCGGCGCCTATGCTCCAGAGCTAAAAGCATGCACTCCAGCTTGAGCGAGCGAGCCAATGCTATTGAGGTGGGGGCAGGAACAACTCATAGCCTATGTGGGATCAGCACAGAGGGAAACCTGTAACACACAGTCACCAGTGGGCTACATAGCCACCTAAAAATACATGCTATTTGCACACGGCAGACCAGATTGGAGCACGTGTTTAAATTATACATAGTCACAGCTCAAAGAAGAGCCTGGTTACTCACACTGGAAATACTGTCTAATGCAGTGATCCTCAACCATCTTGAACTAAAGCGTCACAGACCCGGTGTTACCAGGTTTGTAATGATGTTGCACTATCATGGGTCAGTTTCATGTGCTGATTTTCTGCTGCAAAGCAACGCGCTGGATCACGATTATTTTATATTTGGCTAGTGCATGTTCTATCCTAGCTGGTGGAAGAGCATCAGAAGTTTTTCCCTCCTTGCCCCTTCGAGGCAGGGATGCTACATTTTTTTCACTGCTTTGCTTCCTGTGTCAAACAGAATGGAGAGCGCTCAGCTTTACTGTTTATCTGGGCCTGCAATGTAAGGAGCACCTGTCTAATGTGTGATGCAGTTCATGATGTGCCGGACCATCTAGCTCATGGCTGATCATTATCAGCAGCTGTTGCCATTGTCACGCACCTGAAAAAGCAGGCTTCACTGCCAGAGGATCCAAGGAACATTATGCCATCAGTGAGAACATGCCCCCTGTGACCAAAAGCCACTGTCCCAGCATCAACTGACCTTCTTGAAGGGTAACTCCACACTACAACCACAAGAGAAGAAAATGGCAAGGCAACACAACATAAATGGGTAGCATGGAAAGGCCTTTAACTGTGTTTTAGTACCAGACTAAAGCCTGGAATCATATAAAGCCTAGGATCATAACTTGGTTATTTAGCTCAGCTATTGGAGACCGTTATGGTTCTAGCTACACATTTTAGTTACGTTGTAACTAAGTTCCTTATTGTTGTTGGAACACAAACCACCTTACAGCAGGATCATAACTCCCTTTGAAGTGCTCTTGAGCTACAGACTGGGACAGTTGCCCTGGCCACACCACCAATTATAAACCACACTGTAGTTTAGCACATTCTGGTTTTACCTACTTCACTGGGGTGTCACGAGGTTTAATGAATGTTTAATTCTGGCATGCGCCAAAACAGAAAAAAGCTCGGTGAGTACTAAGTATTAACATGATTTAAGTTTGTAGACCAGTTGTGTCTGCACCATGTATTCTGTTGGCACCATATCTGGGGGATTGTTTGTGTTTGCAGAAAAATGTTTCATACTAGACGCTACCCCTTTGGGAACAACCCCACCCCTCCGCCCCCACAAAAAATCTGGCCAGGGAGGGTGGCTATAGTAAAACAGTTTGGCTAACTAGCATCAATGACTTTTCAAACCAGCCCAGCACCTACTTTGGACTGGCCTTCAGCGGGAGCTTGTCGGATCAGTTCACCAGTCAAATACATTTAAGAATAAGGGCTTTTCTACACAAGAAAGCTGCACTGGCATAACTTGAAGCTGCATTTAAACTGATATTGTTAAACTGCAGAAGAAACACCTACTTCAGTAAGAGCAGCTTATTTTGATTGAGTTAAACCTGTTCTTAATAGCCTTCTTAAGCTAAACCAATGTAAGCCACTCTGAGAGCATCTGTCTTTGGTATGTCTATAAATCAGAGGTGGGCCTGCAACATGGGTAGGTAGCCCCATGCTAGCTCTACTGGTACTAACATAGCTAAAAATAACAGTGTTTACAGCAACGTGAGGTGTACACACCCACTGGGACCCTAGGTACATACTGGTATTGATTGTCCACATCTTCACTGCTGTAGTTAACCATGATAGCTAGTTTAAAGCTAGCATGCGGAGGCCAACCTGAGTTGCAATCACAGCTTTGAAGGCAGCACAGACAAGGATGGATGGTTCCATCATTAGGGCACTACCCTAGGACTTGGGAAGGTTCGGTCCCTGCTCTGCCACAGACATCCTGTGTGATCTGAGGCAAGTCACGTGGCACCTAAATACCGTTAAAAATCTGGCTCTTGTCAGTGCCCCCTCTGTGCCATGGGAATAGCATTTCCATACTTCTCAGTGGTGTGGTGAGGTAAAGCTTGTATGGCACCCAGCAGCCAGTTTAATTAGATTGGCTTAAATTCACCCATTAAGTTAGAGCAGTACAACTTTCTCATGTAGGCAGCCATGTCTCATGCTGGTCTCTCATTTCATGGTCACATTTGCAGCTTGGTTCTCTGTACCCCATGACAAGTTAAAACAAGGTTTCTGAACAAGTCAAAGTAGCTGAACACTTTCAAAGTGTCACATTAAGGTGTTGTCTAATGATCTCCACATCCCACTTATAATTGAAACAGAAGAGAGTGTTCACTTTTCATTCATTTTTAAAAGACTATTAAAATACCCTTTCATCTCCACTAAACAGCCTGCCATGTATTTGAAGCCATTTTATTTTTTGTGTCTACAGACATCCGGGGAAAAAAAAAAAAAAAAGAGGTGAGTATTTTGGAACACTGATAAAAAGATGCAAAGGCTTGTATGGCAGTGAATGACTTCAAGCAGCCTCAAACACATTTATCTTCCCGAGAAGAATTAGGCACAGTGTGATTCATTTTAATAGCAGAAGAAAAATATTACTGTACCGTGCTTAAGTTCCTAACCTTTGATGGTAGAATGGGGAAGGGGGAAAAAAAAAAAAAAAAAGAAAAAAAACCCCCACCTTTCTTCCCCTATGTTGCTGAAGTCTCCCTACCCATCCGTTATGTCCAGCTTATCAATTAAGATGAACCCCATGAACTTCAAAAGGTGTTTAATATAAAAGACACCATGCCTTTAAATGTGCAACACCACCTGCAGCTTTTTGATTTTTTTAACTGAAAGATTCAGTTCTTAGTTCTGTGTACTCGGTATGAAGTTGAGCCCTTTGATAGAAGTTTTACTGATGTTTTAAATGAAGTCTTTTCATACACACAAAATAACCCTGATACTTTAAACTACATGGGAGAAAAAAAAAAAAGAGGGTGGGGGAAAAAGCAATAGGTGCCCCAGGTATATCAAAAAGAAAAAGATTAACACAACGGGCCAAAGGCATTCCCATGATCACTCTTCAAGAGCTACTTGTGTGAGACACAGAGGCCTGTCGGTGATTGCTTGGAGTCACATTCATCCTTGGTGTAACACGACTGAAGCCAGTAACTTCCACCAGGGATGATGAATAGGGCCTAATGAGGCTTGTTCATCCCTAAAACAAGTTTCTGCACCATAACATGAGAGAAGAGGAGCTTGTGGTTAAAGCATCAGACAGGCACTCAGGCAATCTGGATTCAGTTCCTGGCTGTCATAGGCTTCTTGTGGGAACATGGGGCAACTCCCTTGGGCTCCTAAATCACTGAGTGAAAATCTGTAGGATTTAGGCAATGAGATTTACCTGGAGGAGGATTAAGTTACAGCAATCTAAGGCCACTTTACTCCTGAATGAGACATCTACACAGGGGATTAATAGGCTTTAATTGATGCAGGTTGACTTCACACCTTTAGTTGATTTGCCTTAACTTTCTGGAGTGTCCTCCCCTCTCCCCCCATAGACATGTCCTTAGACTCCTAAGTGCTCATGTTACTTTTGAAAATGGGACTGTGTGTGTGAAAATTTTAGCCTTTAGCTCTTACTGCATCTCTCATAAGAGTAATAGTTCCCCTCCCTGACTCTTTGTCTGTCTTGTCTATTTAGATTGCAGCTATCCAGGGCAGAGATAGCCCATAAATACAATGGGGATCAGAGCTCAGGTAAGGCCTTGAGGTGCTACCATCATTCAAAACCATAAACCTAAGACATTACAAATCAGACAATATTAATTTGAAAAATATAAAATTTTAATAAAGGCTACATCTCTTAATTACAATAATTATTGTACCAAGTAATTTTCTTTAAATGAAACTCTTTATAATGCATAATTTACAGTATAAGTAGAACAAAATGCCATCGCAAAAGTCATGAGTACAGGACTTGTAATAAAAGGCATAAAATATATTTATACATAAACCCCTTAAACAAACAAGGGAAAGCTTGAACCCTGAATATAGGGCAACACATGGCAAAGTAACACCATGCAGGCACAGGTACTGTACTGAATAAATTTTAAAACACTAGAGATAGTGTATTATTATTTTTTCCACCATACATTTTCTACAATATATACAGACGTATTATACAAAATAGCAATGGCAAACAGAATGCACAGATTAAGTTACTCAACACAAAACCCAAATGTAGAAATGCAAAGTCTTTCTTGGAAAAGGGTTGCTTTGTCCCAACACACACACACCCACTCATGCGCGCACACTCACTCACACACGAGGAAGCTTTTCAAAGTGTTGCAAGGAGCTTAGCCCACAACTCCCATTGGCTTGAAAGGGTGTCATTTAGGTAAGACGGAAAAAAACGCATCGGAAAATTCACCGTCATATGAATGTAGTTTAAATACAAGATGTGCTATCATTGAAGTAGAATACCAACAAACAAAAAGATAGCTAGCTATGTGAAATACACATCTGGGTTTTAACCTGGCTTTTGCAATGTGTCCTTTTGGTGTGTTAACACGTAAATGAAAACTGTCTGGCTTCTCTTACAGCTTTCCTCCTAGGTTTGGGATTTGCTACAGTCTGCCTTGCAAAAGATAGGCACTGGACATAACATGGAGTCCCACACAATGAGAGTAACAAAAAGAAAAAACCTCACCACCCAGGGACAGAAACCAATCGCTGTTACTATATTGCATCTAACACTTAAAGACCTTTATTACAAATTAGAGCCGCTTGGATTAAAATGCACCAATCTCTAAATGAGTGAATGGCAGGACAATTATTTCTTTAGAAAAGAAAAGAATTTTATCTTCACTTGGAGAAATATTGGGCACAGTATAATTCTCCCACCCCCACCCAAATCCCTTTAAAGTGGTAGAAATTATTAATGCACTCCTATAGCTGAACTCCGAAGTTGGAGCTAGTGGGACAAAAAATAACCCCTTCAACACTTTCCCCTTCTCCCCCCCACATCCCCTCTTTTCACCATTGTTAAAGCAGCATATCCATAAACTGGACTTAAGGGAAAACAGACTGTTCAATAAATATCAATAAGGATTACTGGTAAGGTAAGCTATACACAGTTTCTCTTAGTCCATAGATTTCAGATCCCCAGGAAGTCATATATTATGTATGGAAGTCTCTAAAACGTGGGCTGCATCTTCAATAGCCAACAGTGGTCATGTTTTTAATAAATAGTTCAGGGTTTGTTTTTTTTAAATCATCTCAGTACCCAACTCACGAATAATAAATGCCATTTTTTTCCCCCCTCTAAGGCTAATTTGGCAAAGTCTTCATAGGCCTCACTTTTTCTTCTTCATTGGTTCAAAACTTTCCTTCAAAAGTTTTTGTTGTTGTTGCTGCTGCTATTGTTGTGTGTCCAAAGACATCTTTAGCTTAGGGTTGTGTCAAGGAAACACAGTTGCCATCAATCAATCCTCTCTACTTTCCCAAGAATCCTTCCTTCATACATGGGCAGAATTGTGTCATCTTCCCAAATTTCTTCAAAAACTGCACCACAGTCAAATTCGTCGCTTGCTTTTTTGAAATAATACCTGAGGGAGAAGCAGTTTAAATAATGAAGTGTTACTTTACAATTCTTTTTAGATAAGAGCAGCAAACATTTCCAAAGGGTCCGATTCTCCTTTCACATGAGTGTAACAAGATAACTGACAAGGAAAACCGGGTCCAATACCATTAAAACCCTCCATAACTCACAAGTGATCTGTTTGCATGCATCTGCCAGTATTTGATTTAGAATGGATGCAACTGCAGCCAGCCAAGCAGCGCTGAAGAAGAGCAAAGGAATGGAGTATACTGCTTAATAAAATAGGGCACCACAGGGACAGTGCCTTGAACAAGTTATACGTGTTGGCAGCAGATATTTTTAACGAGAGAGAATAAAAAGCAGAGCAGTCTCTGGCCAAACATCTTACTTAACAAAATAAAAAACTAGTTTTTGTTCTCTTTTCTTTCATGCATAAATTCTGGAGCACAGTATGGCACTGAGAAGATTTTATTAAAAAAGGCTTTTTAGGAAAAAAAAAACCCACAAAAAAAACGGTAGCTCAAAGTCTGTAACATGCTTTCTCCAAAACAAGACTATGTATGTGGCATTTCTCCCTTAGTCCAGTTTGTGAAACAGGGCACCTTGCATTTAACAAAACTAAAACCATGCTTCCACTTTTAAGTTACAGATATGGCTGTGTTTGCTCTCTGATGCTTCGTGCTGGTCGCATGCAAAGAGCAATCTTGGTCAAGCTTGCAATATTTGACACTGGAAGGTCAAGTAGAAGTGTCCTGCATTCCTTCTCTTTTGCTCTGGGTCGTTAGATCATGAAGCCAGTGCTCACCCAGACAAAAAGCGCCCCCACCCCTCTTGTGTCAAACAGTAAGGACCCCTCTATTATCCCGAATTAGACCGTTCAGCTTCTTGATTAAAGGTTCCTTTTATCCCTTTTCTAGCATTCTTCCTTCTAAGGCTGCTTAATTGCATATGCACAAATGAAGGGCTTCCATTCAGAAGGTTAGCATTTAAGGAGCCTGCCCGTCTGCTACCACACACCTCCTCCGATCTGCCCTGTTCTCCAGATCACAAAGTGCTTTTTAAAGAGAGCGTATCACCAGCAAAAGAAAATCCTCCTCAGATAAGATTTTTAAAAAAAAAAAATCCCCTGCTCTGTAATTTTTCAAACAAGATGTTGAAGGGTTAAAGGTCATAAAACTTTTATAGGAGGATCCCCCAAAAATTTGAACTTGGATTTTTCACTTAATTAAAAACATGGATTGGGCAGTTTTAGAATAATGAGTTTGCTATAAAAATAATATTTAAAAACTAAATACCCAGTAACAATACGTTTTTAATTTATTTTTTAAGGTGAGCTAATTAGGTAGGGAGAGAAGAGGGGTGAGTGAAACAGCTATATTTAGTCAAGGTACATTTACTTTTCAGTCATTCCCAGTTGGACTGATGTACAGCATTGTGTTTTTAATGGTTCGATCATGAAAATAGTTCTTATTTAAGTTCTTCATATACAGCTTGAACCTACACTCACTAAAGTCAATGGCAAAGCTCCCACTGACTTCAATGGTGCAGGTCAGGGCTGTAATTCCATGAGCCAGTAAGCCCAAAACAAAACCAAAAGGCAAAAACTGTGAATGAATTTTGAGGACTTTCTCCTGGCTTTCCCCATCCCCACCCCTCTTTCAGAGAGCAGCCTGCTTTCCCAATAACTTCCTCCACAAACACTCTGCTGGTGTTTACTAATTTTTTTTCTTTGAACACTGCATCTTTATTTAAGAAAACACGCTATGACCTTTTACATAATTACAACCTTATTTCAGAGACAGAAAGAGAGAAGGGGAAGAGAGAGAAGCAAAGCAATATCCTCCCCCACATCATCTTCAAACAAGTTGCTCTGCCCTTATTTGCTCACAGAAATGGGCTTTCCATTCAAACATGTTTTATGTGGCAAGCTTTGCTTCTTTTTTCCCCCTGACATCTGGCACCAATAGAATCAAGCAGGCCTGGTGTTGCTGTTCTGAACTGCGGCCATGTTGAGATTACCCGACACCACCCAGTTTGCGTGTGTGTTTGTTTTTTGTTAACGCCATCAGTATTAAATTTATTTGATTTTATTTTTTATTTTTAAGAAAAAGACTGAAACAATGTGCTGGGTGAATATCCCGCTGCATAGTCGGACACATGACTTTGGCATTGAAAAGGGAGCAATAATAGAGCTCTTAGGTACCCATGTTGCAAACTGATTCAATCAATAAAGAATTTTGAGAGTCGACCATTTATGCACGTCTTTGTGCATTAAATGAAAGGCAAAAGCTTCAAAGACATGCTTATTAAGTGTGCCTTAAAAAGAAATCAATGCCAGATGTGACCAAAGCAGTCTAGTTACTGACTCCCCAGCACAGAGACACACACACTACTCTGGGTAGTACGGCCCTCTTCCCTGAAGGTCACCTGCAGTTTCACTCAAAGTCCAGCCAAAAGTCAAAGCTTAGATCAAAATGATTCCCTGGAGGTACACACATTTGTGTAATTAGTTTCACCTTGTGTCTGTGCAAGATAAAATACTGGGCACCTACCCAAGTTCCTTTTATAAATTTCTGTATTGTCTTTACCCAGGTGTAAAGGGGAGAGATCTAAGCAAAACATTGTTTCATCCTTGTCAGTCACTTAAAAACATTTTCTAAAGTAATTACAGTCTGACAAGGCACAAATAATTGCACCTGCAGGGGTTTTAAGGCCACAGAAGTTTTAATATCATATTCAAGCACCCTAGCATCACAAGAAAGAATTTCATAGGAAACCGAATGAGATGTTCTGGAGGCACTAAATGGCTGCTGAGAGAACGGGGGTAATAGGAGAGACATCCTTTGCACTGCCTGGTTGCCAGTTCACATCCAGTTGGTAGCAATTACAAGCTGTTGCCATCTGATGGCAGTTGGGAGGGACGGGGAATATGGGTGTCTCAAAACCCCAGCACCACTGGACAAGCATCCACATAAAACAGAAAGCCACCAGGTTGAAGATTCACTGGTGAGGCCACCTGGGGAAAGTTGTTGTATTTTGACATTTCTGTGACTTCTGTCTCCAGAGGGCGCCCTCTGGCACCTTGGAGGAGTGCCGAATTGAAAACAAAATTTAAAAAAATACTTAAACCTGGCTGTTTCCTTTGTACAGATGAAAGAGTCTCATTGACCGACAGGACATGGTCAGTTCATTGCTGATCAGATCAATTTGGCTAGTACAGTAAAAATAACTGAGGACAAAGCCACTGCAATTGGAATGAACATTACAAGAAGGCAGCAAACGGGAAACCAGCTTCTAAGCTGCAGATACCAGACACAATCTTAGACCATTAGAATTCCTTATATCCATATGGATGGCTATAAGGAGGAGCGGGAAGATAGGTTTTTTTTAAGTGTCATTCAATGGAATTCATCCTCCAAGGCTTGGTATTTCTAGCTGAACGGAGTTTAGAAACAGGCCAAGAGCATCTGCAGGTTGTTAACTAGGTTGAAAACAAAATTCCTGAAAGCAACTCACATCCCCAACCCCAGAATGAATCTACCTTACTTATATGGATGCTCTGCCAAAGGAGGCCAAGTATCTCACAAATATTAACGCCCCTGTGAAGCCGAGAAGTGCCATTACCCCCATTTTACAGGTGGGGAATGGAGGCACTGAGAGATTAAGCTCAAGGTCCGGCAGGAAATCAGAGGTAGAGGGAACTGAACCTAGATCTCTCAGAGTCCCAGTCCAGCCCCTTAACCACAAGAGCATCTTTCCTCTTTGTGGGAATCAGCATGCAGGCAATAGCTGCCTATGACCAATCAGTGTTCTCTTATGCAGTTCTTGGGGGACAAACGTCGGGGGGAACATCAGCCAAGCTGACTGATCCATGAGACAAGGCCAAGTTCAGGCAACATAGTACCCAAGCCTGCCTCTCTAAGCCACCCTGGCTTTGGTGGGGGAGTTGGAAAAGGACAGAAGAGAGTTCAGTGAGCCAGTGCAGCCAACCTCCCGGAAAAGGTGCTGTAACTTTTCCCTTGTGGGCGGGTTTACAGAAACATATTTGCTGGTTATTTTGGTTCATAGTCTCAGCAGACAAAAGAAACCACAAGATTCTTACCTATAATTTCCCTTTTTGCTCAGCTGCTCTTTAAAGTGCCCAAGTGTCAGGGTCTGGGCCTTTAACATCCTCCTGTAGGGTATTTCTTCTCCACAGAAAAAATATGTGACAACCAACTCGCTGGACTGGGAGGCGTGAATGACTGGGAGTTTCTTTGGCTCTTTGTGACTGCAACAAAAAACAAAGCATGTTTCTCATTTGGAAACAAAGACATCACTGCAGTCCAATATTTCTACTATAGACAATGGCAACCAGATTGATGCCGGGATCAATTTGAAAGTCCGATGCAATGAAATCAAACGTATGTGCCATGTTTGTATAGCACTTAACACAACAGGGTCCCGGTCCGCTTCTAGGCGCTACGCTAATACAAATAATAAGAGGATCTCTAAGCAGCTGAGGCATATTCATGAAATATGCCTCAGAGCACACCTGTGCAATAGGGAACTGTTTCCACTTTATGGATGAGGGGCAGCGATCACATGGTCTGATGAGGATCAAACAGTAACCCCCAGTGCTTAGGGCTCTAACCATTATGCTAAACACATTTCCATTAAGCCAAATTAACTATTTGCATGTCTGGTCTTCAAAGGTCACAAAGACAACTCGCACCATTTTCATTCATGCAAACTATATGGCAGAGAACAACAGTTTAGTGTTTTGCTCCAGGTATACACTCGTTAATGGGTGTTGTTGGAATTTCAAAGCCTGCCATTCAAAAACTGCTCAAAGCACTAAGATTACTTGTCCTGAATGCACAGGTAGCATTACTGTAGCCAGGAACAACCAGGCAAAAATAAAGTGGACCTTGTCACTTGAAATGAGGAACACTTAAAAAATAATAAAAAAATACTACATAACAAAATAGCAACAGTGCAGTGAATGCCAAGGAGCTAAATCCAGAACTACTTCTGAGGCAATGTATACTTGGCATGTCAAAAGGTCACAAAGTGTTAGTCCACAGTAATGTAGTCCTCCTAATTTGTTCTAAGTCTTTGTAGAGTGGCTTCAGAAAAAAAGCTCCTAGCAAAGACAGCTGGTGGATTTAAGGTCAACCAATTAAAAATGAAAGACTCTAGTCAGGTGGCTTAGTCTGGACTTCAAACATTGCTCATTGCTTAAGATGAAGAGGGTAAAAAAGAAAACTTTAATTATTTAGACCTCTCTGTAGCAGATTTCTTGTTAAAAGAACCATCCTGTAATTAGACTAATCCAATCTTTGTCCACTTTACAGGAACGCAAGTTAAAAAGAATCAGAAACAAGATTTGAAAATATCTTTTTTTTTTTTTTTTTTAATAAGAGAGAACAAAAGTATGTTTGAAAGACTAAACTTCAGATTTAAAGATGTCTTCTATTTTCAAAGTGCCATCCATTTAATGCAAGTATAATTAAAGGCCACGGAAATACATGTAATGTATATATATGTACGTACTCTTCTGTAGTTAGACTTGCATTGCAAAAAGGGGCATTTCCCCCCTGAACAGCAGATGTGTGGTTTCGATCCCTCTGCTGATTTGAGGTTGAACATCTGAAGTTGGGGGATAAACAAAACAAAAAAATTAAGTTAAAATACATCTTCTTAATTGAAGTCTTCTGGGGCATTAAGTTTCCTCTTTGCATCAAAACACAATCAAAGGAAGAGTTAAGAATGCTATGGAATAATTTACCCTTCCATATCCAAATGCATGATAAACAACCTAATTCAACACTTGGTATGTAGCTGAGTTAGTTCTAGACAACAAATTATATCCATTGTGATAGTGAGAGGCAGAACGTGGAATTCAAACTATTGAGGACTGGGAGAAAAAAAAAAAAGGTCACTTTTGGGGCTTAGTTACGTTTTGTTGCAATGCCTTCCCTTCCTCACCTCCCATTACAAATCTGGAGCTCTTCCTACACTGGAAGGCAAGGCTACATGCACATCACATAAAATTTCTAGCCACCTGGATGTCTACTGTTAGCTTGCTACGTTCACGTGCCTACCAGCCAGTAATGCCCCTTGGGAGATGGCGGGGAGCCTGAGGGAAGAAGGAAACAAGCAGCCTGAAAGAAGGCTCCTCCATTCCAGTCCTAAAGAAAGCCATATTGGCGATTCACACCCATTCCCAGCAGGGGGCGTCTGCCTATCAGAGAGAACCAATAAAATGAGGCACTCAGGGCTGGAAAAGTTCAGGAGACTTCTCACTCTCACTCCCCCGCCCCCCTGCCATTCCCCTTTGTAAGTTACCTTTGTTTCTGAGGCTTGGACACTTCCGCTAGCCTGCGGCAGGCTTCCTCCAGCTGGGCGAGAGTGTTGGGCGGGGTCAGCGGAGGCATGGTGGGATCCTGGACGAACGGGTGGGCAGGCTGTGCTCCGCGTGGGTGACTGTTGTTCCCCCAGAGGTGGTGGCGGGCCATGCGCTCAATTGGGATCCCTTTGGTGGACTCCAAATTGTAGGCCTTCTTTGTGCTTTGTGTGCTGGGGGGCGGAGTGGGGTAGGGGAAAAAGAAGAGAAGAGGAAAGGAACCGGCTTATAAAAGCTGGAAAATATGACTTCAATAGCAGCTCCTATTCTGCTCACTCCCTCCCCAAAGTCTGTCATAACATGAAAAGGGTTTACTGCCAAAAACATGACATTTTTGTGGTTTTTCTGGTTCTGCAGAATGGCTTTTATATTAAACCGGAGGAGCAAAGAGTCTCATTTGTTTTTAGCGATTGTAAAAATAGACAGCCTATGTAATATATAAATATTTACCGGGAGCGATATTGCTGTAGACGGCTGTATATTTACCTATGAGGCTTGTGCTTATTTTGTCTCTCGCTCTCCAGCATCCACTGCCAGACGTTCTGTGACCGATCCGCCTCGCCCCCAGGTAGCTGGAGCCCGGGCATTACGGATAGCCCTGCTTCCCCGGCCGGCAGGGCGACACCATCCATTACTTTGCCATTCCTCTTCGTCAGTGTGCCGGTTCTCCTAAGGATGAGACACCAGGGACAGGATTCCCCGCCCCCAGCAGGCATCGTTAATATCCTGCACTCGTGTCGTGACCACACTTCCCAATGGCCTTGTTTTTAAGGGGCTAATTCCACATGGTTTTTTGCATCAATCCCACCTCCCTCTTACGGAGAAATAAATTTTAAAAGGACAAGTAGCTCCTACGGAGAAACTCCTGTAACTTACCCAAACTGCTCCAGTGGAAGCTCTGTCCCTTTTGAGTGGCTCTTGCATTTTGAATGGCAGTTGTAGTCGCTGCCCCCAGGACAGAAGCACTGGACCCGCTGTGCTGCCTCAGCTTCTATCTGCTCTTTAGTCTTGGGGATGGTGTGGTGGTGGATGTAGTGGTGGTGGACGTGCTTGGTGGTCTGCTTGGTGATAAATCCTTTACTGATGAGGGTGCAGGCAGCTGGCGAGGCCGCGCTTGGCTGTGGCTTGCCCCCTGGGAGTCGTTCCGGGGAGTGGGAGCGGGGGCTGTGTCGTCCCATGCCGGGTGACTGGCAGCCGGGAGTCTTCAGCACTCGTGACAGATGGTCATCCAGGATCGCCTGCGGGTCCTCCTCATAGCTGCCGGATGGCAGGAGAGTGAGTGGGTGCTGCTGATGCGGAGTGGCTGCTGCCTCCCGATTGGTCTGTGTGTTGGCAGGTAGCTCTGATCCCTCCTTCTCTTCTTCCTTGAAGGTGCAACATTAATAAGAAATAAATAAAAAGCACGGGGTGCCAGCTGCCCTGGAGCGGGGGCTCTTCCCACTAGGCTAGCAGGGAAAGCAGAGCTTGCATTGCTGCTGGACAGTAGACACACAGGTATTAAGGACAGACCATTAAAGCATGCAACATACAGCTTACAAAGGAAAGCGGTTTTCCCTTACACGAAGTGCAGGCAGGCTATGCCACTCCCTCCCAACCCCAAGAAAGATGTTGGATCAGCAAGCTACAAGCACCACACAGGTGCCAGAGGGGTTAATCCTCCTACCTCTTTGATTTGCTGTAGCCTCTCCTCCAGACTATCCATCATTTCTTGCTCTTGCTTCAGCTTTTCCAACCGGGATATCAGTTCAGCAGCAAAGGTAGCTGGTTCCACAGGGGTCATTTCCTTAGGAAGACGGTGGGTTCTCTACACAGAGCGGGGACAAAAGGGATAAGCCATGTTTAGCAGGCAGTGCAAGCTGCAGAAGCTTAGCTGGAGCAGCATTTCTGGCCCTGCTATGCTTGTTGTGTCTCCATGTTTGAATGAAGAGACTAGCGCAAGTAGGCATAGCCTGCTCTGGATTTTTATGAGCTAGTGCTGTGGCCTCATGGAGTGACATCCTTCCCACTAGCGTTCGCCTTCGGCAGGAGCAGTTGGTCGCACTCCGAGGAACCCCGCTTGTTCTCTCTGTAGTACAACCAGCCCATCAGTAGCTACTCTGAAGTAGAAAATCTTCAAAGACTGTTGTCAAACATCAAATAAAAAAAAAACCCTCTGAGGTGGGAGGGAGAGCCTTTAACTGAAGGAATAAAGTGAGTATAAACAGAAAGGAGTTGGAAATTAAAAAAAAATAAGATGGGGGAGAAAAAGGGAGAAAAAAAGTCAAACGGTTGCAGATCAGAGAAGTGCTGGTAATTTATTTCCTGGCTACACACTGGGCACCTTTGAGGTAGTGTTGTCTCAACAGTGTCCTAGATCTCCCTTCCCACCCCCCACCCCCCCCAATCTCTTTGTACAGAAAACGAAGAAAGCTGCTGCAGGCTAGTAGCGGTACACTGCTGAGCTTGGCTGCCTCAAGCAGCTCTATCAAGGGAAAAAGGGAACATCTCCAAATCAAGTGCAGAATACAAAAAGGCAAATGAGAATTTCTGCCAAAAGAAGCAAACATGGGAGAAAAAAGAGAGAGAGAGAAAGAAACCACCCACCAGAGTTCTTCCTCCTCCTTCCTGTCATCTTCTCCCCCAAAACACACCCCACTCTTCGCCCTCACCCCTAGTTTCCCTCTGCCCTTTTTTTTCGGGGGGGAGGGAAGAAGAGCAGAAAGCTGAACTGCAACTCTTTCACATACTACCCACCAGATGAGGCAGGGCCTCTCTCCGACAACCACTTAGCTCCAGAAATGATGTGAGGGTAGAAAAAGGCCACTCTGCTGGAAATTGTCACTCTTACACAAGCAGGCTCTATTCAGTCCCTGATCAAAGCACTGCCTTACAGAGAAAGTCGATTTGCACGCCCTGGGACAAAATAATCTAATTTACAAGCTCAGGCTACAGAACTTCCTTTATAGAGGGGGGTGAAGAATACCCTCCCCCCCAAAAAATAAAATCCCCATTCAATCCAACATACGCCCCCCCCACACCAGAAACATTATCTAAAATGTCTTGCTGCTTAAGAAAGAAGAATTTTGGAATATTAATCTCAAGACAAGATATGTTTCTACTTGTCTGTGTAAACAGTTTATTCACTGCAAGAACCAGCAGCACCTTCCTGAAGTCTGCACTGAATTAACACGTCAATGAGTTAGTTTTCAGGAGCAACACAACTAAAAGAACTGGATTTCCTCAAAACCAAGACACAAAGTTGTTTTTTTATTATTATTATTAGAAGGCACATACTGGCTACCAATGTTTCTGTTTTGGGAAACCAGTAAATCCTATTAACTGCCAACTGTGTTTTTGAAGTCTTGGGGCAGTACAGAAAAAGCAAAGCACAACCCTCATCAGAGCACAGAAGGTGTGAAAGTGGTGCATGTAAGTGTGTGTGTGGGGGGGGGGGGGGGGGGGGAAGTACCCAAGCAGCCATGTCCATGTCTGTACAATCAACCAGATGGGACGTTCCCAGCTTGAACCTAGAAAGTGAGCTCTACTCAATAATCCAGAGAAAGGCAAAAAACCTTACACACAACCCACCCAGTGACCTATGCGAGCAAACTTTTCAGGAGTGTTTTAAGCTGATGTTTGGGTTTATATGTTTACAGAATAAGCCCAAAGACCTCAAGCCAATGGCAGTAAGAATAAGAAACCAGGTCCCTCTCCATTTCTGTAGCTCTGTTGACTCCAGCTGAAGAGCTGACCCATCTATTAGCTTCTCTTCTTGAGGCTGTCAATCTTTGTATTCAGAGACAAAAGGATGCAACAAGCTGATGAGAAGGAAGTCATTTTCCGGTCTTCCCTGTAAACCCGCAATGATTTCTCCCAGACTCTTCCAGGTGTTGCAATGTCTAGCATTATTAGAGGGCCTTCTCTCCAGCCATTTCTCAGAGGACTCTGCATCAAACTTACCGGAAAATGAGGTAGAGAAACTTGACCATTGGCCTTAACGCTACGATGCATTTCCCTCTGGAGCTGCTTCTTGCTCCCAAGTCTATAAGGAGGGATTCCATCTCTGCAAATGGAAAGACAAGTCACAGTCAACCAGGATATCCTAGGCTTATTTATTTCAACTTATTATTCTGTAAGTCAATGGACCATTGCAAGTACTTTCCAAAACAGAAGACAGAATGCAAAGTTATCTGATCATTTTACTGTTCCCAGCAAGCCCCCTCCATGTTCTTTGAAATAGTCTAAACAGACTGAGGGGCCTGATTTTCAGAAGTCCTGAGCACTGAGGATGCCAACTGAAGTCAATAAGTCTATGGATGTTTAATGCCTCTGAAAAAAGAAATCAAGCCTAAGTCACTCGGCCTGGATGTTCAGTAGCTGGGCAAGAGTTGCAGAGCAAGCTACGGCCCCAGTCATGTAGGCAGCTGAATGTGGACAGATCCCTGCAGCCCCATTGACTTCAACAGAGCTCTGCCTGTACACAGACTGTACCGGACTGGGGCCTTACAGTAATAGGTTTCACACACTCATTACACTTGTTTTGGTATGTCACCATAGACTGTAGGCAGTTTTGGGGGAGCTTCTTAGGTCTAAAGCACTTCATAGATTGCCAGCATTCTGCAGATAAAAAATTATTGGTCACAAAGGGCTCCCCCCCAGGTGGGACCCAAGATGCCTCTTCTAACTTCGGGGTGTCATGCACAACCCAGTAAAGTCATTACAAGGTGCAACAACAGAACACAGGCCCCTAAAGCTATGGGACATCATTCTTCTTCTTGGCTATGTCAGCCCATTGGGATAAAGCAATAAAAAAACCCCCAAAACACAAAAAAATACCAGACCAAGTGAGAAGAGCTATGAAAATTGCCATCAAGACAACAGAAATAATTTTTCCTCTAGCAATGAAGTATGCTGTCATCCAGCCATGCAAAGATTTACCCACATTAGCATTAAGAGTATAAAAACAGCCGTACTGGGTCAGACCAACGGTCCATCTAGCCCAGTATCCTGTCTTCCGACAGTGACCAATGCCGGGTGCTTCCGAGGGAATGAACAGAACAGGTAATCACCAAGTGATCCATCCCCTGCCACCCATTCCCAGCTTTTGGGAAGGGGTGTTTAGGGACACTTCAGAGCATGGTTTTGCATCCCTGCCCATCCTGGCTAATAGCCACTGATGGACTTATCCTCCATGAATTAATGAACTTTGAGCCGGGATAGTCCAATGGCTGAAAAGCATGGCTGCTAATCATGAGTTTCTAGTCTCAGATTTCCCACAAATTTGAGGAGCAACCATAGTTTTTGTGCTCCAGTCTCTCCACCCCCTCAAATCCATAAGAGATAATACCTCCCTATCCAACACGGTACTGTAACACTTAAGTATTAATATTTGTAGAGTGCTCTGAAGTCCTTGGATGTAAGGCCTTAAAGACTATAAGCGCCACTCACAACCAGTGAGAAGACTACACTCCAGAGTGCTATTATGCACTTCTCCCGTTCTGTACCATCTCCCCTCCCACACAAACCCTCTTTTCCTCCTCCCCCCCCAAAAAAAACCCCAAACCTTCATATCTCTCTCTCACACACACACACCATTTTAAGATCTACCACCATTATGGTAGCATGGCACTTCCCACTCTCACAACAGTGAAAGGACTAAGGCCAAGATTTTTCCAAAAAGTGACCAGTGATTCTTTTCGTGTGCAGGTGCATGCTTCAATGTTCAGGTGCCCAGCCTGAGACAATTTGAAGGGGCCAAATTTTCAGAAAGTGCCAAGCATCTACCCACAAGGGAATGGGGGGGGAGGGGGGGACACGACATGGTGGAAATCAGGCCCCATTACAGTTTCTTTAGTTGAGTACCCAAATGTTGAGGTGCACAACCCCATGTCATCTGTGAAAGTCTTGGCCTAGTGCTTTCTAAGTTTCCATTACAAAGCGACTAATTCACAAGCGATATGGAGTAGCAAAGACTGAAGAAAAAGGTCAAACCAGTTTATTGTTTGAAACTTTGGAAAATCCAGACAGAACAGAGCATTGGTCAAGGGAAGAGATGTTTGGGGCAATGATTTAACAGGGTGGACAATCATCACTGGAGACGGTTATGTCACAAGCAAAGTGAGTTTAGAGTGCTCCGTTCAGTTCCTAATGAAAATCTGCCCTCAATTCTGCCTCAGGTAGGTCTCTGAAGAAGAGCAGTAGCTCAGGCGCACAGCCCATTTGGGAACACACTCTGGAGAATCACGCATAGCATCTGTCTGCACGGTTCCGTACCACGATCAGGGTTATCAGTCATTATCGCAAGCAGTAAACATTTATGCTCATGATTAAAGAAGGGGCAATAAAACTATGAAAATATCTATTGAACTTGGCTTGGAGGCTCTCCCCCTTGCAACAACACATGAGTACGGGTTGGGTTGTAGCCAGGTTGAGCAGCAGTTATGGGGGCAGATGGGGAAGGAT
Organism: Natator depressus; assembly: GCF_965152275.1. Classification (NCBI taxonomy): domain Eukaryota; kingdom Metazoa; phylum Chordata; order Testudines; family Cheloniidae; genus Natator; species Natator depressus. Next base: position 6,942,738 of record NC_134247.1, read on the forward strand.
GGGAGAAAATAAAAACCCAGGTCAATGCTCGTCACGTGGATTGGATGAGAGGGATTTTGTTTTTTGAGGGTTACCAAGGTGAGGGTGTTTTAAATGAGACTTTCCATACAGAGGAATTAAAGACCCCTGCATCTTTTCCATCAGGGTAAAACCATCTGCCTTCGTATTATTAAGCAGCACCTGTCTAGCCACGGTCAGGCTCATTCAGAGCTGCAATGAGATAGCTGCAGGTATCCACCTGCCTGGGCTAGTACTGTACATAACACACACACGGAAGCCTCCACAAACACTAACCCAAATGCAACAAAATGGATGGAGGCGAGGTGGGGTGGGGTAGGGTAGGGTAGAAGATAAGCCTGCCCTGCATCATCCCTGCCTGAAGTCCACGAGTTCAGGGCTCCAATGACAGAGGAGATAGCCGAGGAAGGGAACGGACCCACTGTCTATAGTATTGTTCCCCTCCAAAATCAGCAGAAACATGCAACCAGAACTGCTCACCCCAGTCCTGCTTATCTTGGCCACGGCACTCTGTGGCAAGGGCTAGAAGGACAGCTCCACTGCCATGTCTGACCGATCCCTCCAAACGCTCAGTGCTCCGGTTTGGGGACTACAGCCTTTAAAGGCCAGACCTCCAGCTCCAGCCCTGGGGGCAGTAATGGGAGGATGTGATGGAAAGCCAGTTGGAATTTACAGAGTTGCAGTGCTTCCCTTGGGGACGTAGCTCCTACCAAAGTGGGATGATTTGCCTCATAGTAAACAGGCATCTCTCACTTATCAGCCACAAAAGGGGACTGTAGAGCAGAACTTCCATCTACATTTAGACGTGCCTGGTTTGAGTTGGTTTAAAGTTAACCACTTTCGATTCGTGTCATGGAAGAATTTTGAGCCAGCACCATTTTCAGTCAATAAGCAGCCAGGACTTTCCGAGCATGGTACATTTGTTCTTTAAGAGCAGCCCAGGCGGCTGTCAGACAACGGACAACACTGGCTTGGAAACGAGCATACAAACACCTGTCTAGCCACGGTCAGGCTCATTCAGAGCTGCAATGAGATAGCTGCAGGTGGAAGGCAACAAAGGGGGGGAGGGTGAGGTGTATACGGCATGGGTAACTCCAAAAAAGGTATGGAAAAGAGGACACCAACATGGTCTAGGGAGAAGGGGGCCTGATTCTCTCTTCAATGCAGTCAGATCAGCTCCTTGCTCGCTTCTGTAAACATGACTCATCAGGAGAATTTTACAGCTTGTAACAAGGTGCAAGATACAGTTTTTAAAAAAGGAAAGACATTTTACTGAGATGGTAAGGTTTCTTAGCAGCCTTGGGAGAATCAGGCCTTCTAAAGAAGGAAGGGAGACAATTTTGTAGTCGGTTTGATGTCTACTTTTAAAATGTAGGCCTTCCACATACAATGGGGAACAGGAGATGATGCCAGGTTTAAGGGGGAAACAAGAATGGGCAATCACTTATTACAGGCAAGACATGCAGCTGGAGTTGGGAGTTTACAGCCAGCTTGGGTGCAATAAGAAAAAGATATTACAGAAAAATCTGAAGCTGAAATGTGTATAGACCACAGTGACAACTAGAAAGTGCCTTTTATTTTAAAGGGTTAGGCTTTGCCAGATGTTATAGTGCATAGCACAGGGTTACTATTTGGAGCGAGGAGGGGGTGTTTTGTTTTGTTTTTAAAAACAGAGTTCCTCAGATAGGTCATTTCAATATAACCTTCTCTTCCTCCAGCAGTAAACATTTGCACTCACATTTCTTGGCTACTAAAAGCTGCGGGCTGAGGAGCTACAGAGTTTAGGCACTAAATAGTATAGTTTAATTATAAACATTTCAGCTACCCAGCCTGGTGCTAAGCCAATCTCTTTCTGGGGGAAACACTAGTTTGAAATCTTCTTTCCAGTCAGCTGCCATTTAAACTGAGCCAATTATCTTAGCCTTTTGACTCAGATGTGCCCGGCCTAACCTGAATGTAGTTTTACTGCTGCTTTGAAATATCAGACTCATGCGCATATGCATTCACTCCCATCTTCATTTGGCAACGGCTCTGAAACAAGCCTCTGATCTTGCCAACATCAAAAGCCTGGTTTGTAAGATAAGGTAATATTTGAAGTTCGCTCAGCAGCATTCCCCTGTGTCCAAAGTAAATCCATAAATAAGATATAAGCAAATAAAAAAAAAAATCCCTTTCCTCTTCCCCTCCCCCAATCAAGAAAGGGAAATTTGCATGATGCTTTGTGGCTATTACAAAATTAAATTTATACTTGACATTTAAAAAACAAAACTAAAACACACAGGGTGTGTATTGTTTGGCAATTTTACCTCTAATTGCAATTCAGTAGAAGATTTTTTATAAAATTAATACCTCACTTTACTGGAATGACTGACATAGGCTTTATGGGACAAATTCTGCTCTTAACTAGGAGCTAATTTACATTTTCACTGGTTTAATAGTAAAAGTGAGCCTTGTGTTAAAGAGGGAGAGCTACACACTTGCAGCAAGAAAAAACCACCAAGTCACAGCTTGTGACAATGATGGTAATTCACCCAGCAGAACTTTTTAGAAAGACTTCAGAATCTCTAGCAAAGTCTGTTTTCTACATAATCCACGGCAGAGAAGAGAACTAATCCCAGACATTTTATGCATGTTACATTACAATATTGGCAATAGTTGCTGAAGTTTCTGTAGAGGCAGCTTTACTTACATCAGGCCTTAGCTATGGTAATTTTGTAAGGTTAGCTATTCTACCTCCCTGCACGCACACACACACTTGAGAGAAAAATTAAACACCCCACACACACCACCACTTCCAGTAGTCGGGCCATTCCCACCCCCACAGAGTAAGTATGGCTAGAGGAAGTCTTGCACTTTCAAAGGTCCAGGGACTGGCTCAGTTTGTAGCAGGAACTATTACTTTTCTAGGTTTGTCTCGTAACACCATGTAAACCTGCATTCTATTGAAATCCACACATGCCCCCTCTACTCTCATTCTCCCCCCCCCCCCCCAAAAAAAAAATCCTTGAAGCTCCCAGCAGTTTAATCAGCCAAGCTTCCCCAAGCTCCTCACAGTCTGCACTGGCTATTGTTATGGCAGGAAAAAACAGCCAGGCTCCTTTCATGCACTGCTTTATGGGGAGCTCCTATTCACTTGTTCAAGTAAATTTCAAAGCGGCCTGCTACCCTCTTATCCCCTCTAAGCTCCCCTAGACTAACAATAGGCTGAAAGCGATTCAGTTAAGCCTTTCATCCACCATGCACTTTATTTCTCACTCAGTGCTCTCATCTGTATAAGGCCTACAATTGGCATTGCTGTGAAGAGAGGGTATAATCCTAGCCCTGTGAATCCCAAGTGACCCTACATTGGTCCAGAAATGACTAACCCAATGAATGCTCTGTTGACACATGATCACATACAACTAGAGCCAGTAAGATGAAATAAAGAAGTCACCCTATGATTCAGCTCTTTTATTTAATGCCAATATTGTTCAATAAGAGAATCCAGTGGGACAACAAGCTATTTCTTCCATAATATCAGTTCAAAACACACGTGTGTTTAAAAAAAACCCACATTTGTTTGTGCATCTAGGATGTTTTGTAAAAAATCTGCTCTGTTTTCCATTAAAGCGTGTGTACATCATCAGGCAGCAGATTGGTGACTTTAAAAAGCCAGCAAGCAGGTCGGGGGGGGGGGGGGGAATATACACTCTACACATCCAACAGAGACATTGAAGGAGTTGCATTTATGAGATTAAGGCCTTGAACACACTATTTTATTTAAAACACCCTTTCCAGAGGACTTGGTCCATTTCGGTGGCGTGACCTGCACTTCATTATACTGCCTTTCATCAAAGGATCTCAAAGTGCTTTACAGATATTAATGAATTAAGTCTCAGTACACCCCTATGAGGAAGAAAAAGTATCATTATCCCCATTTTAGAAGTTAAGCAACTTGTCCAAGGTTATACAGCAAGTTGTGGCAGAGCCCAGATCTCATGATTCTCAAGCTTGGTTTTTAGCCACAGGACCATCCTTCCTCTCCTCCACAGGCTCTTAAAACTCTTGACATTTTAATCCATAAAGCTCCATTCAAACAATTCTCTGAAAGATCGTAATGTGCAGCTATTGTCCCTGGAGGTCAGTAACCCTGTTAGTGTTGATTCTGACATTACTGGTGAACCCTAATTACAGAAAGCAATTCCTGTAGAAAGTTTTGTGGTTTTGGTTTTTTTTTTTAAATGACAATGGTTTGGCCTTCAAATAAAAGGTGTGATGAAATATAAATACATTCCATGTGTTAGTAGCAGTATGTCTATTCTATTCTTTCATCATATGGGAGAACACACATTTGCTCAGTTGAGGATTAAAATGAGAATTGTTGCAAAGTGGCAACAAATAAAAAGGGAAGAACTACCCACCACTGTTACTGCAGCCAATATTTGGGACAACCGAGTAAATAGAGCGATCAGCAATACTTCTGGATGACTTAAGATGCCTTCCAGTGATTTCATCCAATGGAAAAAGTGGAAGCAGTATTAAAATGATAGAACCGTCATGCTGGCAAGTCATTGTGGCACATCAGCACAGTTAAGTTTTCGAGAGGTAAATTCCAAAGGACTTTGCTAAAGTGGAATACTTACACGCTACTGTCCGTCATTGACATGGAATCATCAGTCAGGGCATCACTAGATATTTCGCTATCATTTGCGCTAGTTGCTGGGGCAAAAACATAGCCAGAATTCACATGGTATGGGTTAATAGGATCGTTCCTCTTGAATGACCTAGGGACAAGCAAAATAGGGGTCGCGTTATTTTTACATCTGAAAAAAGTACAGGTTAGCATCATACTCATGGTTAGTGTGCATGTAAGACACAATGAATGTCTTTAAAAACTATCCATCTGCTGTTTTATGTCCAGTAGACACTCAGAATGCTTGTGTTCTCACAGTCCACAAGAAGTTTATCTTGACAGCTAACACAGAGTTAAGACTGACCCAGAACTACACAGTCACCAACCATTCTCTACATAAAACACTAACATCAAGCAGGTGTCTGAGCACTCTGGACAAGATTTTCAAACGCACCTAAGGGATTTGGGACTCTAAGGGTACGTCTACACTGTAGTAAAAAGCCCCAGCACTGAGTCTCAGGGGCTTTGGCTGCAGGGATAAAAATAGCAGAGTAGACATTCAGGCTTGCGCTGTAGCCCGAGCACTGAGACTCCATCCCCTTTGTAGCGTTTCAGAGCCTGGGCACCATGCCACCCGTCTACACTGCAATTTTTAGCTCTGAAGTCCCACAAGTCCAAATCAGCTGACACAGGCCAGCCTCAGCCATGCTGCAGGTCTTTTTTTGATGTGTAGACATACACAACATCCCATTTTCAGAAGTGATTTGAGGCCTGATTTTTAAAGGTATTTGGTGCCAAAAGATATAGTTAAGCACCTACTGGGATTTTCAAAAGAGTGCTTCTGAAAATCTCAGAAGCACCTAAATACCCTTAAAAATCTGGCCCTTAAAGAACCGAAAGTCAGGACTTGAACCACTAAATACCCAAGCGTCTTCCAAAAATAGGATTTAGGTGCTTTTGAAAATGTTACCACCTCTCCTTTCAGGCACCGTAGATAACTGACTGGAACCATTGACATCAGACCAGCTTTGGAATTACTAATAAACAAGCCATCTTAACAATATGATCTCAAACTGCTTTTACAAAAGGTGAGTGGACTGGTGCCCCCTTTACAAAGAGGGAAACTACAAAGCCAGTTTTCAAGGAGTACTCTAACTTTTGGTGACACCTTGAGGTGCCTAGGAGTTCTGAGTGCTCAGTGCCAATTAAGATCAGTGCACCACTGGGGAGGGATAAAAAACAAACAAATAGCCTTGGGTGTCTCAAGTTGGGTATCCAAGAATGGAGAAATCAAGAATTAGCAGACACTTCTGTAAAGTCTGACCTAACACGTCTGAGGTCACAGTATTGCAAAGCTAGGTGGAGAACCCAGGTGCCCTGATCACCTAATCATTGGCAATGTTTAGGTCAAAATGATTCCAAGTTTTAAGAGTTTAAATTCAGTTACAAACTTTTCAATCTGTGGTAAGTGGTCTGTGCCAAGGGGTTTTCAGAGGTATATTTGTTTATATATAAATGCAGGTCTTGGCTGTTAAGCTTTTGAGTTTGTGTATCAAAGCAGAACCTCATTATCTGATAAGGTCTACTGATTTTAATAATTAGGGTCACTTACACAGCACTTGGGGGCCTCAGGAACAGGATAGCATGCTCTGCAGGTTTTTAAATGGTCTTTCAAACTCCCCACCCCCACCCCAACGCTTCTGGGATTGGATGAGGCCAGCTTGATTTAAGTGAGCAGCCCAGCTGCCTTAATGGAAAGCAGCACTTCCCCTCCTGCTAGTATCTCTAGTCCCTTTGTTTCATTTGCCCCAGTTACACACTTTCGACCTCTTCAGTGGTCTTAACTCAGTTCTCTCACAAACAACAAGTTTTCCCTACTCCCCTGCTGTGTTGCATTCCTCTGTTTCACTAGCAAGGGGAAAACATGAGCCTTTGCAAAGGCTTAAGCAAAGGGGGTGGGGTGGGGGGAGAAGATGGGCCTCTTTGGTACGAGAGCCCTACTGCAAACAGCATGACTGAAGTTCTAGGCCCCACTTTCAGGCTTGAGCTTTGCAGGAGGCCTTGTTGCAAAGAGTCAGGTATTTAAGCACAGCTGGGATTACATTCTTTTCCAAAGCATGCTAAGTCATTTCAATGGGAAGATCAAGACACTTTTTTTTTTTTTTAAGTGAAAAAAAAAAAAAAATAGAAGATAGTAAGGAATGCCACAGGAAAGAAGTCAAGTCTTAAAGATAAATTAATTCCACATGCTGTGAAAGCCAAGTTATCCTACCACCACCACCACCACCACCACAAAAAAAAAAAAAAAAAAGTGTCCTTTTAAAATAATACAACCCTCTTGCTAATACAAGTCAGCTTGTAAGGTTCCAATGACGTTCTTTAGGCCACTGCTAGTTTTTGGTAGCTCACAGAAAGGCTGAAGCCTCTACTTTTTATCACTCTACTGGAAACTGTTTAATGTCTTGCTTCTACAAAACCCAGACCCATTAGGCTTATTATTGTAAAGTATTCGGTTTCAAGATGCTCACCATATGTACTGAAGCAATCCTGCTTTTAAGTGAGTCTTAAGTACCGTCCTTTTATTTCATGTTCAGTGTCGCTATTTAATCATGCTAATACAGAAGCAATTAATCATTATGCTGCAACCCTATTAAAAATCAGTAGTGCTATCTAATCACTTAATAGAAAGATGGTTCAGTGTGTGTGTGTAAAAGCCCTTCTTCATCTCTCTAAATTCAGCTTTTAATCTACCCTATGTGAATAAAGTTTAACTCATTGATGAGTACTCCAAAATCAACCCCTCCTCCCCCCACAGACATACTGAACCACTATGCAAGTATAATTAAGAATGTCACCTTTCAGAACTTCGTTAACTTAAACACACACATATATTTTTACTTTGTCTTTAATCATCTTATTAAAAAAAAGGGAGAAAAAGATTCAGAATAGCTCCATATAGAAATTCCCATATACTTTAAGAAAACTGATTAGGGCTGTTTTTTTTACGATTAACTTTTTAAAAACTTGACCACACTACAGTAATTGCACCCATATGCATCAAGTTGCCTTCAAGGATTTTAAATTCCTCTGGAAAGTGGAGTTCTCTGATGCAGATTCTGCACATACACAAAAATCTTCAAACTCAATATGCAAAGTGTTTTCAGCTGTCAGGTAGCAGTTGCTCTGGAGCATCAAGGAGAACGACTGATGTTTCTCAGTCTATTCTTATCTCTTATCTTGATGAGATGACACACAGCATGTAGCTCTCTATACATTATGTTAGGCAATGGGTGAAAATCACAGAGGGATTACAATGCGACTAGAATTTATGGGGCTCTTTTCTGGATCCCCTATTAGAACAATGCAATTTAGGAGCACTTTTGGCTTAGGTGCTGGAACTAGGGGTACTGCAGCACACCCTGGATTGCAGTGGTTTCCATCATATACAGGGTTTACAGTTTGGTTTAATGGTGCTCAGCACCCCCACTATACACATTGTTCCAGCACCCCTGATTTTTGGCGAGCACACACACAGTCAACCTATGGCTCTCAGAAATAAAAAGTGGTCTGGCAGTTTAAACCAAAGACTTACACACTGAGAAAAATACTCAAGCAGTGTTTTTTCAAGGCAAGACTGAATCTTACTAAATATTTTACTGAGACACAAGCATCACAGCACAACAGGGGTACAAAACCCCTTAAAAATATACATATTAGCAAAACGATGTTAATCACAGCTTCCATGCTCTAACTGTGGAACACTGCTTCAAGCATAGCTTTACAATGGCATCATTTACTTTGATAATTGAAGCCAAACTTGGTTCCAATAACTTCACACAAAATGAGCTCCATCAGCGAGTTCTTTCAAAGGACAGGAAGCACTTTGAGCCAGCAGAGGGCCATCTGCGAGCCCAAACTTATTTAAAGCAAGGCCAGTCTCACTGATGTTAGAACAGAGAACTTAATGGGAGGCAGATGAGTCCACCTTGGATTGAATAAAAATACATTATAAAAGGCAGCACTCTAAAGTTCCATGTACATAAAACATATGCATGATAAATTCAGAACCAAATATAAATAATGGTCAGATTCCATCTTACATTCCTGGGTCCAACACAAACTCAATGGTTTGAGGGTCGCAGTCTCACAAAAACCATTAGACACACATCTAATACTTTTACAAAGTAGTGCTTCAGGGGAGGGGGAAATTTGAAACAAGCTCAAAGTATTTATTATACATTAGGAGCCCACATACATAACCAATACTTAATGCACCCCAAATTCCCTTTTTTTTTCCAGACTCTAATCCTATATTTTGTCTTATTATTTATACTTAAATCGAAATTTATTAGGAGAGAGTGGCAGATGTAGGCAGTTAGTCTGGGTAGTGCTTTGAATCCTGTGTGTCACGCTCCAGGATGGAGGTGTGGTTTGGCCACCACTCAGTGAAGACTCTTCTTTACCAAGCTCAAGTTCCAATCCTCAATGCAGTGAATAGTGATACACAACTCATCCATGCACCCCATAGCTACCAGCTGGCAAGCGCGCGCGCACACACCCACACCTTTGAACAAGGATAACTTGGAGAAGGGGAGGGAAACAGGTTTCCTGGCCTTTGGATTGGGAAGAATCTCAGCTTGACCTCCCCCTCTGCATTCTCCATGTAGTCAAGAGATCTTGATTCAAAAGCTATTGAAAATGCAAGAGAAGGTGATCAAAGCAGATAGCACCACCTCACCTCTGGGGGCAGATTTGACATCTAAGTAGCAAAAAATATGCTTCACTTGAAAGAGCTGCAATCTCAAGGCATGATGGCCATCAGTACTCCTGGCCAGGAAGGCAACACTAGTCATCGTTATGAAAAAGTTCTTGAGCCAGAAGCAACTCGTAGAATGTTAAATCCATTCCCAACCAGGCACTGAATTCCAGTGAAGACCAAAAGATAACAGAACATCACAACTCAGCACAGTTTAGTACTGGAGAACAGTAGATGTTGAGCTATGACACTTGTGCAAGAGGATGAGGCTCTCAGCACTTTTATGTCCCCACAAATACGCTGCCAGTTAGGCTCTCAGAGCAGCAAACTCCCTCAAATGGAAGAGCACTACAGCCCCTTCCCTCAAAAATGACAGGTTTCAGAGTAGCAGACTACTCTGTTAGTCTGTATTCGCAAAAAGAAAAGGAGTACCTGTGGCACCTTAGAGACTAGTCTCTAAGGTGCCACAGGTACTCCTTTTCTTTTTCCCTCAAAAAGCTGGTCTCAAGAAGAGACAAGGGGCCAAATACTGCTCTCAGTCAAACTAATGTAAGATGGAGAGTAACTCCATAGATCACAGAGGAGTCCCTCCAAATTTACACAGGTGTAAGAGAAGAATTAACCCCCCAGTCCCTGGATCCACTTTGATCACCACAGCCAGGCTGCTGCAGCCTCTCTGAAGGGCAGGAAAGGAACAGAGAGATGCCCTACAACCACCCTCAGAATTCAACTGAAATAGAAGCCTGAAGCCCTTTGATGTCCATGAATCACAGAAACTGCTCTCAACATTCCTGTAAACCAGATGTCAAACACTTACCACACTGAAAAACAAACTCCTTGCATCTGTGCTAGCAGACAGAGCATACAACTGAAAACAGATCACTTTGCCCCAGATCTTTATTCAACAATTCACATTAATGGAAAGGGTGGGGGGAGGGAAAATAAGTTTTCAGAAGACAATTTTAGTCATTTGGAATATGATCATGGTCATTTTGTAAGGGGCTACTTGCCCCTCACTCCACCTTTTCAACAAAGCATACAGCAAAACGAAGGGCTCAGTACCACAGAAATCTCTCTGCCTAAGTGCATAATGAAGACTTTGCCTCTGGTATCGCACAACAGACACTACACACTCTGAACTTGGCATTAAGACATAGATCCAGCTTTTAATAAATTTAACTTCAAACACACTGCCAATAAGAGAATACCAGACCTACTATAACCCTATTCCTGGAATGGCTACATGATGCTAAGATCTTATGCTCTTGTATACAACTGACTCAAAGCCATCTGGAATGGCTTTGACATGATACCAATAATGAATGTGATGAGAGAGAGATTTTATATTACATATACGAACTTTACATGTATTTTACTAGGTAGTAAGTGCATACATTTCCTGCTCCATTCCTACACAATTGCATTCCATGTAACCAATCAACTTAAGCTCCGGTTAGTGGTGAAGTTGGTGAATTAAGGTTTCATTTTTCATATGCCTATACAGATGCTCTTTACCGTTACACATCATATGTTTGATAGTTGCTGCAATAATTAATGCATCTAGTTGCTATGAAGTTTTTGGTGTATAAGAACTGAAAGAGCCAATAAGCTTTAAGAGCACAATACAGTGTTTCTTCTGTTCAGAAGAGCAACAAAAAACCAAAATAAATACCTGAATATTTAAGGTTGAGATAAGCATCTATGTTGAATCTACCAATGGCATGCTTAACTAATAGGATTTCTGGACCATTTTTAAACCTTTTTTTTTTGCTTATGTTGCTAGCTTTCTGTTTTAAAACCATCTAAGACTGAACACCCACTTCTCAAACCTTTTAAAGAATAACAGTCTCAAAGTAATTAAAATCAAAACAAAAGGAGATTTCTGACATAGCGTTTTCTTACCTGTATCCATTCTCAGTCGTTTCTGTAGCTCTGACACTTGCTGTAACCCTCAAAGTCTTGCTGGATAGCCCAACTACAGAAGGCAAGATTTTGTTTTTAAAGTCCACACAGCTCCATTCTTCTTCTTCATTCAAGGTTGGGAGATAGCCACAGACAACTTTTAAGCTCCCCAGTCCATTGCTGTTAATATAAGCAGGATTCTCTCCCCCACTCCTTACATATTCGAGGTATATATCAGAAGTTAAAAACATCTGGTAAGCATTTTCCTCCATCACACTCTGAATTTCAGTCTGTGCCTGATCAAACATTATAGAATCTATCTGCTGCTTCTTGATACTATCTCTTATATAGGTTTTAGTGGCAGGCTTGAGCTGCTTGGAGACAATGCTGTTGTTCTCAATGTACCTTTTGTATATAGCTTTGGCTACTCTTAAAGTTTTGGTATCCTTAAGGTCCATCTGCCTGAAGCCATTGCAGGCAAACCAGAAGTCTAAGGTATCCACACATTTCTCTCTTTCCAGGAAGGTCCGAAAAAGATAGGCACCATCTTGATCCCCCAACAAGGAATGCAGGGATTTGGTCCATCTTGCCAGAGGGGAGTCTGGAGATGCACTGCCTTCCGGCTCTCCAAGACCATCCTCATTCCTCCTTGGGTTGGAAGAAATTGACATGGCCTTGAAGCTTTGGTTTTTCATGACAAACGAGCTTGCAGGCTGTTGGCATGGTGTCTCTCCTTCCTCGCCTGGCACAGGGGGGCGGGGGGCGTCTTCCCTGAAGCTGCTGCTGGGGTCTGGAAGGTGAGTCAGCAACACAGCACTGCTCATGGCTCCACGAGTTCTTCTGGTAGGGTTTTTCCGCCCCCCTCCCCCTTAAGTTCCTCAGCAATCTGCCTCTGTCTGTGTGTGTGTGAGTGTGTGTGTGTGTGTGTGCGCGCCTCTCTCTCTCTCTCAAGTCAGCAGGAGATCCTCTGAGCCTCCTTTCTGGAAAAAAAAAAAAAGAAAAGAAAAGAGTATTGATCTAATCAAAACCAGATCCACCCAACATCAAAGACAAAAAGTAAACAGGCTTTTCAACTCTTCACAGTCAAAAAAAAAAAAAAAAAAAAGGCAACGCAGCTATCTACAGTGTTAATCAAAAGTATCAGATATGCTTTTCTGAACTCCCGGCGCACTTTTAACTTCGGGGGGGGTGGAGGGGGGGCCGGCTGGAAAGGAAAAGAATTAACCCTTCACTTACACTGCATATCTAATCACAACTTACAAAACCCGTCTCCAGGGAAGACACCCCTCTTTACAAAACTACAGGTCACCTTCTCCCCTCTCAGTGATAGCATCAGACACACAAACTTGGCTCTGTTCTGCTGTCTGCAGGGTAAACCAGTTTTGCGCACACACAAATCCTCCCCCCCCCCCCAATTTTGCCTCTTTTTTGTAGATAACTCAAGGCAGGGAACAAGACGTGCCTTTCTCGGCATCTGGTTTCCATTTTACCCCCCTCTCCTCTCACTCCTTAAAAATTTAGATTATGATCACCAGAAGCCCTTCTAGCACAATGCTGAATGCTGTTTTGGAACGGCACGTTCAGAAAGACTTTTTTTGGGGGAAAAAAATCACTACAATGTTTCATTTTAAAAACAGTTCTGACTCATTTCAGAAGTTAACTACAACCTTCCAAAAAAAAAAAAAAAACCCCACACACCTCCCATGGATTTGGAGAAGTTAAGCACATGCACTTGTTAAAAGTTTGAAAGAGAGAAGGAAAAAAAAATCACCAACCCATTTGCCTCCAAAGGCTGACTCACTAGTGACTTTTTTTATTAGAACAAGTTTCCATCATTAGAAGGTAAATGTGAAATTAACTAAATCCGGCTATAGGTTTCAAAAAAAAAATCAATAAAAAGTAAACACTCACTACACGGTTGCAGAATGATTTTTAAAAGCTTCTCTACAGTTTTAATAAAACCTGCTTCCATCCAATAAAAAGCTGGTTTAATAAGCATGTGAAAGGCTCTCAAACTAATCAGAAAGCGTGAACTGAGTTCCTGGCTTTTTTCTTTGCTGCACAAACCCAAGCAGAAATTCACACACACATAAACAAGCAGTTCAATATGTCACCCCTATTATCATCAGTCTTGCAATATCGAGTCCTGTTTGCAGAAGAGGAGGAGGAAGAGAGAGAGAGAGAGAGAAAGTGCCTCCCCCTTGTCTATAATGTACCTGATTGCTGCAGGCATCCCGTGCCTGGGCTCTCATCTCCTCCAAGCTCAGCCCCCTGCTCCCCACCTTAAAGCAAAAATAAATACACCCAACCACCCCTCCTGCAACCAAAAAAAAAAAAAGAAAAGAAAAAAAAGAGACCCTCCAAAAATAAAAAACTAAAGCAGGGAAGAAACAAATCCAGGAGGCGCCAAGCCCACAAAGGACAATCCTGCCAAATAATAATAAAAAAAACCTGCTCCAGAAATGGCGACGGGCAGAGAAATGAGAGGTTGGAAAGAGATCTTAGAGAGAGAGAGAGTCCTAAGCTACTTGCTTCCTCCGAGTCCTGTGCAACAACTGACCCCTAACTAAGCGTGCAGCGCCTCTTTGGAGTTCACAGGGGGTGCGGAGGGGGTGTGGGAGGGGTATGGAGGAGGAGGGGGGGAAGAGGAGAGAGAGATCTCATTCTCACCACATCCACCTTTAACAAAAATGCATCCTACTATGTCTGCCTCCCTTTCCCCACCATGCCCATAAAATAAAAGCTTCCCCTCTCTGGCAGATAAAAAGGCACCGAGATCTCGATTTTTGCGACATCATTCAAAAATAAAACAAAACCCACTCCGGTGTCAGCCCAGCCCGGCTTGCCCATAGCTAGCACATAAATAGCTTTCCTTAAAACTTCAAAGCCCCAGCGAAGAGCACATCAAAGCGCCCCGGAGAGGGAGAAAGGCGCGGGGGGGCCGCGCGAGGATCACACATACATTCTTTTGCAACTTACCATTGAGCCCAGTAGTTCTCTCCGCACCGCCGCCGCTCCGTTCCTCCTTAAAACAACCCCCCTCCCGCCCCCCTGCCCTTTCCCACCAAAAGTAGCCGCAATGTTGCGCCGCTTGCCCCCCCACTCCCCCCTATATTTTCTTCTTCCTCCTCCTCCTCTCTGGCTTTGCAATAGCATCTGAGAGCATTGGCAGAAGCAGGCTGCACGGAATGTGTGAGTAAAAGCAAAAAGAGTTCAGTGTGATCCTCTCCTTCTACCAACCCCCCCCCCTTTAAAAAAATACAAAAGATCTGATCCCTCCCTCCTTCTCCTGACCCCCCCACCCCCTTCTTTCAACTCAGGTCCTGTTTCAAGCAGTCATTCCATGCACCAAATGTCCTCCAGGCTATTCCAACAAACACTGAGCTGTGGGTTTAACTGTGCACATCAAAGTGAAGAACCGAGAGAACGGTCCTGCAAGGGAGATAAGCGCCTTTCTGCAACACCTCCCCCCTCCCCACCACCAAAAAAAAAAAAACCCAACAACCCCACACCACCCACCTCATACACGCCTCAGCTTCCTGTTGCACCATTGCGCCAGGGACTCCCGTGGCAGCCTGGCACACAGCCGGAGATCATTCTTTTCCAAAGGAGGATTTTATTTTTTTTTATTATGTTGCGCTTTTTTTTTAAATGAAAGCTTTTAGACTTGGAATTATTTTTTTCCCCACCTCTTGAGTTGTTACTAAGTTGCCAGGACCTTATCAAAGGGAAACAATCTCCAGCCAACTCCCCCAGGCTTTGGAACGTCAGAAGTAAGTGATCCTGCCGCCCCAATCGTGTTATCCCTGCAATTCTCCCGGAGCTGCCGGAGCCTTAAAGGGACAGGCAACCCCCCTTTACCACGGCGGCTGCCAGCTTTAACCCGTTCCACGCTCAGTCAGCCTGCCTACCCCCCCACGTCTGCGTCTCTGCTTTGCCACCAGCCAGATAGGTATCGGTTGTTCTTGAACTCTCGCCCCCTTAGACAATGTCAACCAACAGCTTATTGCATTTATTTTTCTGGTCAACTTTAGTTCGGGAGGGTTGCTGAAATTTTTCTGTGGTATATATATATATATATATATATATATATATAAACTTTAAAAAACAAAACAAGAACCCTGTTTCTATTAGGAGAAAATGGGCCCGTTTTAATCATCCAATTGCCTGTTTTCAGGCCGCATCCTAATTAAGCAATATCTGATTGTAATATAACTGGCACATAAACTGAACTCTGGCTTAAGCTGTGTTCACATCCCTCCCTCCCCATATGTGAAATATTAAACAGACACAGAATGGGTTTTTTTAACTTTATACAAAAGGCTTCAATTAGAGATTGGACCCCAAACCTGTATTCCTCATCCAGTCCCCCTTCTCTCCCCCAGGCTCAGCTCTTGCATGACACTTCATCAGGAGGTCTCAACACACTTTATAAAGGGAGGTCAAGTAAATCACGACCCTCATTTTGCAGATGGGGAAACTAAAAGGTACAGGGAGGTAAAGGGACTCACCTAAGGTCACCCAGCAGGCCAGGGATAGAGCTGGGATTAGAACTCACATCACCTGAGTCCCACATTATTGCTACAGTAACTCCTTTCCCCCCTTACTCAGATATGTTTATTTTGGGGGGAAGGGCAGAACCAGAACACCCCTGTCCTAAGTGGAAGGGCCAGTCCCATTTTCAATCTGAACTTTATTGTTGCAGCTTTTAGTGTATTGAAAACTTTTCCTGTCCCCATCTAGGTAACAGAGAACGCATATTTCAGATTTTTTTAACGGAATGAACAAAAGCAGGCAAAACTTCCCTCTGCATGGCCAAAACAAGGCAACTGGTGTTTTTTCCTTGATGGCATGAAGAAACTTTGTAATCAGATTTTCCTTGTTATTTTTTAGATTATGATTCAGCCCAGAGGCCCCAAACAGGTTCACTCACAGTGCTTTGTCCCAGTACACACAAAGGCAGAGTCCCTGCCCAAAGAGTATATGATGTAAAGTCCTCATCCTTCAAATATTTATGCATGTAAGTAACTTTACTCACGTGGGTAGGCCCAATAGGACTATTTATGTGCACTGAGTTGCATGCATTATTACATGTACTTATTTATTTACAGCAGTGCCCCAGCTCTTAAAAAGGAGCTCACAATCTAAGGAAAATATGTTATGGTCAGAACGTTACTATATGCATCAAGGGCTGAATTTTGAAAAGTGCTCAGCACCCATTTGTTCTCAGTGGAAAAGGCTGAACATCAGACCACTTGATTTAGGTGCCAACATTTTTGAAAATGCACGTGTGCAGAGAAGTCAGTGTCTAGAATGGTTTCAGAGTAACAGTGTCTAGAATGGTGACTGCTGCAGGGCAGGGCTGGCACTGCAAGGCAATTAAAAGCAGCACATGGGCTATGCTTTTCAAACACCAGCTTCTTTTTTGTGAATGTAATTTATGACAATCCCTTGGAAATGCAAAAGCTACATGCAACCTGTTATTAGCCTTTCAAACTAACTTTTAACTACAAGACTTGCATCTCTCTCTGCTCTGCATACATTCCCCCTCTCCTCCCCAAAGTATACATAGTGGAGGCAAGGCAAACAGCAATTATGTAGAATTTCCATCAGCCTGTCTCCAGTACCCGGAGTCTGGAGCAGTCTTTCTCGTTTGTTCACCATCGCTGAACGCCACTGGCCAGATGTGAACAGTAACTGGTGCATTTTTGGTTAGGTTTGGGAGTAAGTGGGGGAAATACGATGGAAACAATGCTGCTAATATAGAAACGTACTTTATCCCTGGAGGGTTCTTTCTTTAAAACGACCTTGGGCTGGATCCCCAGCTAGTGCATAGCCACTGAAGACAATGGGGTCAGATCCCCACGGATGTTAGTTGGCATAGCTCCCTTGAAATCTATGGGGCCAGATCCTCAGCTGCTAGCTCCATTGAAGCCAAGAGCCACACCCCCAGCTGGTATAAACAGGGAGCCTCCTGGATGTGTGCCAATGTATACCTCCTGAGGATCTGGCCGCTTATTTCTGTAAAATCAAAGCTAACCAACGAAGCGTGTCATTGAAGTGCCACCGCTAGGCTTTATGGGCCAGGGGAAAGATTTACATTTCATGCCGTGGTGGGAAAGTTGGTGGAACCCTTAAGTTGTGTCTAATGTTTGGGTTTAATTTACAAACCTAAAGTACCAAGTGCAAGGGGCAAGAAAACATTATAGGCAGGGGACTAGTCAGTGGTGCATATTTTGGGGGCTACAATCAACACGTGGCACTGGGGTATTTGGGGGGATAATCAGCCTGAGGAGCCCGGGCATTTTCTGTGCGGGGAATAATCAGTGAGTGGCGTGGAGGAATGGGGGTGCCATAAGCGCCACGTGGTGCGCGGTGGGGGTGGGGGGAGGAATAATTATTTTGTGGAGGGGGGGCGTTTATTTCTGAGTTGGGAATGGATGATTACACACACACCCCCTCCCCTCCGTGCCCGTGCATGATACTTTGTCTTAGTGCCTCTCTGCAGGTCCGAGGGTGTCAAAGAAAAAACCCTGGGGAGGGGGCGGGGGGGGGAAGGGGAGGAGCGATCTCTCCCAGGGGGCATGAGGTTTGACAGCTCTAGTTCGATCAGGCAGCTGGTGTGTGTCCCCCGGACACTTCCCATTGGCCCCTCGCCCTCCCCCGGCTTCTCTGATTGGACAGTCAGCGGGGCGAGAGCCACATGCCGGCGATTGATACATTTGCAGTCGGGCGTGCGGGGGAGGCGGGGCTGGCGTTCCCTTTCATGAATGAGTCTGCTCCTGGCAGGTGGGGGGAGGCAGGAAGAGGGTGGGTGCTGGGCGATCCCTTGTGATCGGCGGGGAAACGCAAAGGCCAGCCACTATAAGCAAAGGGTAAGGGCTGGGTGGGTGGAACCTGGAGGGGCAGAAGTATATGTGGGAATCCTGCTCCTCTCGGCAGCCCTGTTGCAGGAAGAGTCCCGGTGGAAGGTGTGTGTGTGTCCCTGGTTTTAAACATCAAAGAGGCACTGCCCATTTCATCCGTTTGAAAAAAAAAAAGAGTAAAGACTAGGAAGCAGTTTGAAGTAATGCACCTACCCCTACGCTCCCCTGTCAATTCTACAGTCACACCTGTTCCCTTAAGGGCCTGAGAGAGGTGATATCTTTTATTGGACCAACGTCTATTGGCAAAGCTTCTGAGCTCCACCAAGCTCTACTTCAGGTGTGGGAAGGGTAAGGAGTATCACAGCTAAATGCAAGGTGGAACAGATTGTTCCTTAAGGGCCTGGTTTTCAGAAGTGCTGGGCACCTGACAGCTCCCATTGCCTTCAGCTGGACTTGAGGATGCTCATCGTCTGAAATCAGGCCCTGTGTTTCACACTTAGCTGCTGCGTTAAAGACCCCACACAAACAATGAAGAAACCGGCAAAGGGCCCAGGCCTGCAAGCACTTACATATATGAGTCGTCCTGTGGAAGACAGGTGCACTACTCAGCTAAGTTACCTATGTGCTTATGTGTTCGCAGCCCCAGGCCCTAACTGATTATACAGGGGAAACTGAGAAAATTATAACAAGTGTGGTCAAGCCAGTTGTGACAATAGTAAGTTAAATTATGCTCATTAAAGTGAGTGTGTCCCTGTAAGAATCTTCCCAGACAAGGACTGCATCTTTTCCTCTTCTCTTTTATATACTTTAAAAACACGTTTTAGGTTTGCAATATCTGTAACTAATTGTATTGCTAAACAAGCTATTTCCCTTGACCTGTGGTTTTGAGACCTTTGCATGGCTTCCTCCCAGCCCTGACCACCACCTCTTGGAAGATTACAAATAAGTCAATGAAGAGCTCATGTGTTCCAGTGGCCCTAGGCCTGAGCTATAGGTCCAAGGTACTAAGAGATTGGTGCCTCTTGAAGAGCACATTTGTTGATTAGCTATCTGCTGGCTGAATCTTGAATAGCACAGGAACCGGGTATCTAACACAGTCACATGTTAATATATGCATCTCCTGGGCATCATGGGAGGTTGTTGGTGTCATTTCAATTGAAAATAAAATAAAATTTAAGGGGATTTCTAGTTTTTCCACCCTGGAAGTTGGAGTTCTTCTATCCACAGGGGAGGTACAGCAAGCTTCCCTATGGCTGCCCCACTGTTGTGCTTCAACTCTGAGCTGGAGGAACTCTCTCTACAAGACACGTGGTATTATTATTATTATTTGTTGTGGTTAGTGCTGAGTCATGGATCAAGGCCCCATTGTGCCAGGCACTACAAGCATATAATAAAAACATGGCCCCTTCCCTGAATCGTTTACAACTCTTGTCTCATTGTCCATTCCAGTGGTGAGATTTTCGATAGGGACACCTGTTGATTAGGGATTAGACTGACATCACCAAAGTCTTTTCACATAAGACACCAAACAGCCATCAGAAGGTAATAAGTAGCTTCTAGATACCTATCTCCTGGACTGACTTTGAACCAGAAATTCGGACATAAAAAGCTCTCTCTCCTATTTACTAACTCTTGTGGTTAAATCATTCACAGGGGAAGAACTGAAGCTCTAAGGTCGTACATGGGTAACATCCATTTAATTATCCAGACTATATACTCTAGTCTGATTGGCTGAAACAGCATCACGTGCTGTACTAGAATTCTGTTCTAGTGGGTTCGAAGCAGTACAAATATGTGTGAGACAAGACACGCAACCCCTTTCAAAGAATTCTCCAGACGTCATTTTCATAGTTTAGCTTCTCAAAAATGTAATTTTTGTAAAAGTGTATTTTAAACAAATAGTGGCCATTTTGGTAGACAGCCCTCATGTAATAATGCTGCCCTTGCCCTGGAAATGATACCTGGAGGGTGATACAGCACAGGGGCCAATATACAGTAACACAGACTTGGTATTTTTTTTTTATTTCACTTGGCGCTACTTGACCATCATTGTCCTCCAAAACAGTCACCGTGGGCCACATTTGCAAAGAGACAAGCACACTTTTATGCATGCCCAGTTAGGGACTCAGTTCCCCTCCAACCTCAAGCTGGAATTGGGCTAGATGGGCCAGGTAACTTGGGAAACTCTGAAAGGTTTTACAAACATCTTAGTTACCACATCCCTCTCCCCCTAAAACCTGTACAGTTGGACTCATCATAAAGAAAGTAGCTTGGTGTTAAGGACAAGCCAGCATATTGGAACCTGGGAACAATCCTGCATGAGTCATGCATGATTTGCCACTGTTGGGTAATGTGAACATCCCCAAGTCATGTCGATGAAAACTTTGTAACCTTATAATAATATATTCTCTCATTATCATCTGTGATGTGTAAACATGCTGGGTACATATACTGCTAGGGTACACTTGGAACTAGACTGATTAAATAAATAGGCAATGATGGGTACAAGTAGAACTTCCAGAGTTTCCTTCATCTTTACCAGTATCTGGCATTGTGGAAATCCTTGTTTATAGCCTACAGGAAAGCTTCGATGTTCAGGTAGCTACTACAGCTACCAAGGAAATTGGATATCTTTGATTTTTCCTGTGATTCACCAACCTACAGTTGAATCTGAATTCCCACACTGAATAGATAGCAAAATTAACAATTTATATTCACTTCATAGCACCTTACGTCCTGCATTTTATATAACGCCACAGTGAAAGTGTCATAAAGTGACAAAATGGGCTGTTTAAGCAACGGCAGCCAAACGTGCTAACCCCCTCTAACATTATGGACATGACATTCACATCTAGGGCAAAGAGCTTGAAATCAGCTTATTGGAAAAAAGGGAATTTTTCCAGGAAGCCTCCTTGGAGCAGAGGGGAAAAAACTTTGTAGGGAAAAATATTGTACTTCTTTAGGAACTCAAGTAGTTGATCAAATCAGGTTTCTTCATCTCTGCTTTCAGTGGTTCTGTGTAATGCTAGCAATGAGGCCAAACAACAGTCAGAGGGCCCCTTATAACACAAAAATGTTCTAAACCATTGTGTAAACTTCCCCTAGTTAACTTTCAGACATATTGCTCCATCAATGTCTTCTCTGCCCACAAGGCAGTTGCTTCATTGGTGTCTCACTCTGAAAGAGACGTCTCCAGGTAGTTGCCTTCCCGCGTAAAAGTAGGTCAAATGCCACTAATGCTGAATCTCAAAAGACTACACCAGTGCAGTTCTGGTCAGCTCTCCTAACCATAGTTATTTATGGGTATAATTAAACTAAGAGATCTAAATTTGGTCATTTTAAAAAACTGTTTTCACCTTGGAATATCCCTGTCTGTGATGACATATTTGATCAAGCCACTTCTGGCCTCCTAGAATTTCTAATGCCTTGTTGCATTTCTCAGCTCAAACCTAGCTGAAGCTGTGCACCTGCTCAAGGACAACTTGATTAGTTGTGACACCTCCCAGTGTCATTGGGAGGAGCAGTTTTGTGGATGTTTCGCAAGATGCTAAATTAGACCCTAGCTCTGATTTTCACAAAAGAAATAGAGGACAAATTATTAGGCCAGATCCTCATCTGGTTTAAATTGCTGTCATTCCGTGATTTACACTGGCTGAGGATCTGGCTCATTTTTGTTTAGAAGAAAACACATAACCAGCATCCTAAGCAATTGCCTTTTACGGCCAGCATTCGTTTTAAGTGTTCTTAAGCACCACTGCACAATCACATCTTAAGGCCTTGAGAAATAATAATACCTAGGTCTTATATAGCACTTTTCATCCATAGAGCTCAAAGTGCTTCGCAAAGGAAATCAGTGTGAGAGATATGGCAGCTTCCTGCAATATCTCGGACAACTCTTACTGAATTCAGTTCAACCTTATTGAATTAAGTTTACATACCATTGCGGGCCAGTGATTGTACGTAATTCCCTGGAGGATGGAAACCACAGCTTCTCCAGGAATTAAGAACAGTGGAGGGGTGATTAGGCAAATTCACTCAGGTTGTAACACCTCTACAAAGGTACCACCTCCTAGGGAAGCTTGCCTAGACTAGTTCAAAGTGGATTCTCCAGAGGCCAACAGACAAAGGGCTTTTGGATAAATAGCCTGAGTTTAAATCATCTCAGGGCTTGCTTTCTGATCCAGTAAATGAAGGGGACCTTCTGTTCAAAAGGGGCCCCAATCATTCTGGGAAAGACTTGGAAAAACTTGATCTATTCATGTGGATGCTTGTTCTGATCTAACAGAAAATGAGTCAAAGGGGGCTGGCAGTTCCTAAAAGATGTAATCCTGGAGGCTCAACATGAGGCTATTCCAAGACAGAGGCACAGGAGGCCAATGTGGCTGCCCAAAGGAGCATATTTGAGCTATCTAAAAACCAAAAGGGATACATACAGGGCATGGAAGTAGGGGCATGTCACCAAGGAAGGTGGGACATAATATACCGGGACTTCAGCAAGGCTTTTGACACAGTCCCACAGGACATTCTGATAAGTTAGCTGGAGAAATGCGGAACTACTATTAACTGGACACATAATTGGTTAAACAACCGCAAACAAAGAGTAACCATTAATGGAATGATGTCAGATTGGAGGGAGGTCTCAAGTGGGGCTCCACAGGGATCTGTTCGGGGTCCGGTGTTGCGTAACATCTTTATTAATGACCTGGATGGAGGACTAGAGATCAACTTTGCAGATGTCACAAAGCTAGGGGGGTTACCAACACTTTGGTGGCTAGAGCTAAAATTCAGAGGGATTCTGATAAATGGGAGAACTGGGATATACATGATAAAATTAAATTAAACAAAGACAAATGGAAGGCGCTGCACTTCAGGAAGACAAACCAAATGCAGAATGGGGGATAACTGACTTGGCAGCACCACTGCAAGGATCTGGGAGTTGTGGTGGATCCCAACCTCAACATGAGTCAGCAATATGATGCTGTTGCAAAAAAAAGCAAATACAGTTTTAGGTTGCATTAACAGAGGCATAGCATGCTCTAGTTGGTGCTGGTTAGGCCTCAGCTGGAGTACTGGGTCCAATTTTGGTCACCAATGTTTAGAAAGGATGTAGAGAAACTGGAAAGGATCCAGAGGCAAGTGACAAAGATGATCAAAGGGATGGAATGCAAGCCATATGAGCAAAGGTTGGAGGAACTGGGTATGTTTAGTTTAAAAAAGACGAGATTAAGGGACAACATGATAGCGGTTTTCAAATACTTGAAAGGCTGCTATAAAAAGATGGAGAAAAGTTGTTCTCTCTTGCCACAGGGGGTGGGAGGGACAAGAGGCACTGGGTTCAAACTACAGCATAGCAGATTTAGATTATATCTCAGGAAACACTTCCTAACTGTAAGAACAGTAGAGCAATGGAACAGACTGCCTAGGGAAGTCGTGGCAGCTTCTTCACTGGAGGTTTTCAAAAGGAGGCTGTGTAGCCATCTGTCTTCAATGGTTTAGACACATCAAATCCTGCATCTTGGCAGTGGGTTAGACTAGATGATCCTCGTGGTCCCTTCTAATCCTCTGAGTCTAACAGCTGTTATGAACTTGTGACCACAGAAGGACTGACCACTGTCCAGGCCCTTGTTGGAGTTGGGCTGATCTCTGTTAAGCTACGTAGCATGTGTGCAGGTTCTTTCTTTGTTTTAATATGTTTTCTCTGTAATGCTTTCACCCTAAGAATAAATGTGCTTGCTTAGGAAAAGCTGCATGATAATTTACATCTAATGGATAATTATGCCGTTTATAGCCTCTGAGGAGAAGGCAGAGCAGGCCTGCCTGTGTAGTCAGACTTGCAGGGGAACTCACGGTGTAGGGGGTGTGTGCTGTGCAGCCTGGAAGAATCCATCAGGAGTAAGAGAGATGCATGTCTCCATCCAAAAGAGGTGATGGCTGAGGAACAGGAAGCCTTCAAGCATGTGCCCTTGCTGGATAGAGGGGGAATCCTGGAGCAGTTGCCCTATACACTGTTGCAAAAAAAGCAAACATCATTCTGGGATGTATTAGCAGAAGTGTTATAAGCAATACACGAGAAGTAATTCTTCCGCTCTACTCCATGCTGATTAGGCCTCAACTGGAGTATCGTGTCTAGTTCTGGGAGCCACATTTCAGGAAAGATGTGGACAAATTGGAGAAAGTCCAGAAAAGAGCAACAAAAATTATTAAAGGTCTAGAAAACATGACCTATGTAGGAAGATTGGAAAAACTGTGTTTGTTTAGTTTGGAGAAGAGAAGACTGAGAGGGGACATAACAGTTTTCAAGTACATACAAGGAGGAGGGAGAAGAATTGTTCTTCTTAATCTCTGAGGATAGGACAAGGAGCAATGGCCTTAAATTGCAGCAAGGGAGGTTTAGGTTGGACATTAGGAAAAACTTCCTGTCAGGGTGGTTAAACACTGGAATAAATTGCCTAGGGAGGTTGTGGAGTCTCCATCATTGGAGATTTTTAAGAGCAGGTTAGACAAACACCTGTCAGGGATGGCCTACTCTAGATAATACTTAGTCCTGCCATGAGTACAGGGGACTGGACTAGATGACCTCTCAAGTTTCCTTCCAGTCCTATGATTCTATGAACTGTGACAGTGAGTATCATTATCCCCATTTACAGATGGGGAAACTGGGCCACAGGGAGGGTAAGTCACTTGCCCAAAGGTCATCCAGCAAAACAATGGTAGTCAAGACTTGAACCAAGGTCTCCTGCATCATAGTCAAGTGGCCATCCACTAGACTACTTCTTCCACCTTAACAGGGTTTTTAAGCTTAGTTCTACTCATGATATTTTATTAAATTTATATTTTATTGATTCCCCCCCACTAAAAATAAGGAGAGAACAAACAAAAAAGACTAAAAGAACAAAAATGGAAAGGGAGGGAAAGGAAATTAACTAAGTGGGGCAACAGAGTGGGAAGGAGAGTGACATCTTGGTTTCCATCCACTAGGAATTAACCAAAGATTTCTAAAAAGTTGTGCCAAATGTTTTCAAATTTGCCTGAGGTCCCTTTTCTCTGAAACATTACCTGCTCTTTAGCTGCCAAGTCAGCCAGCTTGCTCTACCAAGCTTCTATCCATGGAGGCAGTCTGCTCTTCCAACTAAGCTATATAAGTCATTTAGCTACAAGCCCTGCTCCAGAGAAGTAACTCCATTATCAAAAACAAGGAATGATCATAGTGAGTGTGTGAAACCAAGCAATGAAACTTGTGCTTACTTGGTATATTTTGTGGGTGTATATAACATAGATAGCTATTATTTCACCATGGAATTTGGTGCTATGTATTTTCTACTAATGAAAAATATTGAAAAGTTGGAGTATATCTATAGGAGCTGTTTTTCTTCCCCTGAAAATGCCTTCTGTTATCCCTGTTGAAGAAGGTGTGATGGGGAGTTCACTCTACACCAGCCTCTGAAGGGCTTAAGGTGGCTAGGTGCACTGGGAAGACAGCCAGACCTAACTGAACAAGAAGCACAGAGGGGCAGGAGTAGGCTAGATTATAAATCCAGGAAGTTTGCCGCAGAAAGAGTCTGCAGTTGCTCTCTGGGCATCGTAGAGAGCGGGAGTATAAGCCCTCTCAACCCCAGAGGAGCTGTGGGGAAAGAAAGCCTGAGAGGACCAGGTAGGAAGAAGCCCAGGGAAATAGCAGCCCAGGGTAGGACTATGCAAACCTTGGCTGCTTGTTGGGCTGGAAGGGAACGCAGCATGGGGGTTGGCCTGGGTTTCCCTGTGAGGTAGGGGAAGTGGCAAAGGAGTGTTGGAGACCCCAACTGGACAGCTGAACTGGAAAGACTTTGTTACCCTGGAAGGGGACGACTATATAGTGATGTGGCCGGAGGGCTGAGTTGTGAAGAGAGCGAGAGAAGGGTCACAGCTTGAATAACTGACAGAAGAGGGCACCAGACTGGTTGAGAGCTGATCCGTAGATCAGCCCCAAGGAGGTACCACCTGCAGGACATGAATCAATTCACAGAAGGGCATAGGCTGTGGACAATATAGCCGCACTGTTTGTTGTAAAGTTCATCTTGTTAAGAGAGAAGTAGCTTGGACTTCCAAGTTCTGCAGTAAACTCAACGCTCCAGCCCTTCATCAAAACACATGAGAGACATAAAGTGCCTGGCACGTCCATCAATCACCAGGTCATTTTATTCTCTATTTAATTAAGTCAAAATCTCTGGAATCAGTTTATGTGTTGTAAATAACCAGTGCCTGGGTTAGACAGGCAGCCACCTGGGGCTGCAGAATCAGAAAGAGCAGCAAAATGAAAGCATCTCCCACCCCACCAAAAAGCCACCAGCGCAGGTGCTGGCTTATGGAGTCCTTGCTCTGTCTCCTGTGTGACTCCCCCTTGACCTTTCTCTCCATGAAGCCTCCTCTAACCACCTGAAATACTGAGACAGGGCCCAGCTGCCTCTGCTGAGCCCCAGTGCTAATAGCATGCCACCTGCTTCCATGGTGTAATATTGAGCATGTTGGCTACCACAGTACATACTGGAAAATTTTAAGCATACTCTCCTGCCTCTTACTAGCTGGTATGCACAATTACATCCAGCAGCAGGGGGCACAACAGGGAAACTAAGCCTCAGCAGAGGCAAATGCCCCCCAGTTGGGTCATTTCATTGTGCATGTATCTGGAAAGAGTGTGCGACAGAGGGGCACGTGGGAAGGAGAGATGCTCTTCGCGAGAGCTGTTTGCATGGCTGCGAGGAGTGTCTACCCTGTTAGGTCAAGGAGAAATGCAGTTGCCTGCCTAGTGAGCTAAAGTCTCTGTTTAGGATGGGAAGTTTTGAGGCTGGAAGGGGAAAGATGAGTGCGCTCCTAGCTGCTGACTGTCTCAAATCCTGTCCATCCTCAGCTCTCCAAACCCTTGTCACCTCACCTCCAGTGGTGACAAGTATCCTGGCTTTCCTAGGTCCCATAAGGCAGGTCAAAACGCTCCTGCACAATCCCAGTTGTGCCAAGCTTCTCTGTACCTTGTTGTCCCCACCTGACAGAGAGAGAGAGAGAATGTGTGGGTGTGTGAAAAGGGTAGAACTATTTACTCTTCCCACTTTTGTGAAGTGTATTGGGATCCCTGGATGAAAAAGTGCAGGGTGTGAACCATTATTAAAGAATGGTACATTTCTGCATGAGACTAAAGGAAAAAGAGCAGCCCAGGGAAGAAAAATGACAGTAAAATCTAAACCGAAAAGCTGTGTTATTCACACATGATGTCATATGCACTGTCATATGCTATGCAAGCTTCAGTATTCTGACTGGTGGTCATGTTGATAACAAGATCAAAGGCCTGCAAGTAGTTCAACAGAAGTGTTGGGAACAGACTTGATCAAAATAAGAGGAAGGCCCTGTATATAGAAGACATGAGGTTTGCATCGCACATGTGAGCTAATACCTTTGAAGTTATTCCTTCCTTCCTTCCTTTTTTTTTTTTTGGGGGGGGGGGAGTTAGTTTCACATCATTAGTTTAATAAGTGCAAACCTGATTATCTGTATGTATACTCTCTCTCTCTCTCTCTCTCTAAAGCAGTCAGTTTACAAGTGAAGAGCATTATACATGCAGATAGACATTTACAGCAGAGGAAAAAGGATTATGAAAGAGACTCAAATATAAGAGAAGGAAACACACAACTAGATTTATGGGATTTGAAGTTTGTTTCATAAGCGAACATACCTTTGTTACTGAGTCCTACCAGATAGGTCTGATAAATTTTTCTCTTACTATAATCCTTTTAACACTTCCAGCCCCCAACACAGACATTTTCCTTGACGTTTTGTTGAAAACATTCCCTGCTATCTGCTCACTCTTGGCCACATTTTTAGACTTAAAAGGGGCACCGTATCATCATTAAACATTCTATAGCAGCTGATAAAGCACACAAGTCCTTTGCTATCTATTAACATTTTTGAACTGTTTCCTTCACCTGTGTGGAATATTGATTGGAAATGAGGTTTGGGGACAGAGTGGGGGACTAAGACATTTGTGACCAAGTTTCCATGATTCATTCATTCATGTACTCCTCCCCCTGACACAGACTAGCTATTTAATACACTTAACCCATTTAACTAGCTTCTTATTTTACAAGTAACTACTATAAGATGAATTCTTCAACCCTTATGACAAACACCACTCAAGTTTTGGCTTCAGTAGGACTATTTGCATAGGTAAGTGCTACTCCATTGGAGAAAGGGGTGCAGAATCGGGCTCTATGCTAAAACTAGCTAGCTATGCTACATACTTTCTGTTCACAAGGTAACAACCAGTGACTGAACTCTCCATCTTGGGGCCAAATTTTGCCCTTGAGTGTGTCCACTTGGGTTCCATTGAAGTGATGTGCTCCACATGCACATCCAAGACCAGAATTTGTTGCTCGCCTGACGTGACCCAAAGGCCTTTGAAGCCAGTGAAAAGATACCCATTGACTTCAATGGGCTTTGGATCAGGCCATATGGCTGCAATGGCAGAGTGGTATCCAGTGATTCTGTTCAACAGGATAAATAACTGAGTCTTGCCTAATTGGCAGGTACTATGAGTTAAACCTTTGGAGACTACAGACATTCCTGGCCACTTTAATTCCTGGCGTATCTTCACTGACTCCCGTGTATTCCGATCAGGCATAAATTTGGCTCTTTGGGTGCAGATGTGCAAAGGAGACTGTCTCTTTGAGTCTGGATCCAGAACACTTTTAAGCTGGGTTATTGGTTAGGGTTCAATGCCCACCAAAACCTCACAAGTTGTTTTGGAGAGATTACAGCCCCAACTGGCAACTAGATCATTAGGCCGGGCATCTCGAGTGGAGGAAATCTCATGTAGTCAGCGGTTGTGAAATTTCCATCATGTTATGAGGGCTAAAATCATCTGTCTTTGTTAGGTTTCCGATGTATTCAGAACCAGAAAATAGATCCCTAGCTATCTGGATCTGACCTGAAACAAAACCATGAGCACAGTTTCAAATCTGAGGTTTCCCCTTGATATTCAAAGGCGTTTAGATCCACATACCCTGTTCTAACAAGAGGACACGGGATTTTCTGCTACCATTAAATGATCTGTGTTCCCATTTTATCCTGACTTAATGGAGCACTTCATGAAACAGCGAGAATTTGGCAAGCGAATTGCAGTAGGAGAGCAATGGCAAGTCTAAAGATCAGAAGGTAAAGGGAATGCCATTGCCAATGAGGGGCAGGAAGGGACTAAGGTAACATTCCATCCTGTTTGTTCATGGAAACAGGAACATATTTTCCATGCATGTTAAGGGAAAGTGTTCTTATGTGTATAGTGCAAGCTGAGGCCTGGCTTTCCTTCTGAAAGGCCTGGACACCCTGCCTTATGGAAGGGTGAATTTGTTCTGTTTGGTAACAAGAAGGGTCTGATGAGATCTTGGCAAGATTATGGAGGAAGCGAAATATATGATGTGTTACTAGCCTTAACTGATGTGATTTGATGCTGCACTATAATCCCTTTTGTTTGCCGGCTGGCTTCTATAGCTGTGTAAAAAATGGTTACTTAAAAATTCAGCTAAGTCTTACTGAAAATCACAGAGAGGAAAGGAAATCCAAATGTTTTGAGTTTAACTATTAAACATAGTTTCCAGCTCGTGTGCTCAGAACTTGAAATTAAACAAATGAAAGAAACATGTTCCAATGGTTTTATGTAGGCAATAATGTCATTAACAGGAAATAAAGAAATTGGGCTTTGCAGTTGCAGCATAAAACTTAACCCTTCCTGTGCTGGAACGGGTGTGTTCACTGCAAAGCATCAAGAGGCCTTTTTTGATCATGAATAGTACTTCTTTAGCACCATTCATCAAAGTCTTTTACAGGCATTAGGGTAAATTTCACGCCTGTGCAAAGGACCAGCACAATGCCTATCCTCTACTTAAGTGCACAAAATAGGGCAAAAGTGGGGTTTAATGGGTCCATAGACCTGTGCGGACCCTCTTCACAGGGTGAACTTCACCCATCGTATGATTTCGATCTCACAGCATTCAGATACGATAGGTAATCCTTTTGTAGACAGGAAAACACACACTGGGAGGATAAGTAACTTGGCTCAAAGACGTGCAGCAAGTCATTTAGAATTGGGAATGGAACCTAGGCCACCTAGGGTGCAAGTGCTATGCTTTAACCATTACGCCATGCTCCCTGCATCTTTGGGCCTAGGCATCCGGCAAAAAGGCGTGAATGAGATTTAGCTGCGCAAATTGTCTTCATTTCGGTAAGTTTCAGTTTCCAGTTGACTGTTTGATCATTTAAAAGCTCCTTGATTAACTGTAAACCTCACCAAATGATGGCGAGCGCCTGCATGGGTTTTGTAAATTATTATTTTTAATGATTGAACCATCCAGGTACATTAGCAATGGTCACTGACATTCAGGAATAATTAATAAATAAAATGGAGAAATAGTAAGCCTGCTGAATTTGTTTAGAATGATGGTGGTGAGCTAGCTCTGGCCGGTCTACACAAGACTTGTGCTGATACACTGAGGCGGTCATATGATGGGGCTGATATTTGGTACAGGAAAGCCAGCAACTTGAAAAATTGTGAGGATTTCTAAACGTGCTGGTGCATATCCCATTTTGACTCACTTCTGCCAATGGGCGTCCCAGGTAAGTGTCAAAGAAGATGGAAATTGAAGCATATCTGGACAAACAGGATCCTGACAGCCAAAGGATGATATTGGAAAGATATTGAAAAGATGAGGGGCCAACCATCAAGTTCTAACAGGCTTTACTGACTGCAGGAAGACTTCTGGATGTTAAGGAAAGACCTTTGTACAGTTGTTTGTAGGGACCCTATCAAATCTCAGAACCCTAAAATTATACCTGCTGTCTGTGTTTTGTTTTGTTTCTTCCTGTCTATTCAATTATTGTTAGCTGATACGATATGGAAATGTACAAGGCACCAGCCTGGAGAGCGCTGGAGTCTTGTCTGATTCCAATAATCTGCCTTCTCACAAGCCAGACCAGCAAGGCATCATTAAGATTTTTTTTTTTTAAATTAGGCTGTAATTTTCACTTACTAAGTATAAAAAGGAGTGAGTAGATGACCACTGCAGAAGCAAATCCTCCAAGTGGTTCCACAAAGCAGACCACTGCATGGAGCCCGTTGTACATAGCTAGTTGCAAGATCAGCACCTTTATCTGGAACAAAGCATGTGCTGTTGGAGAGACCACCAGGAGGAATATCACGGGCACCTCTCAATTGAAGGAAGTGCCAGGAGAGCAAAGAGGACCTCCCGCCTCCCGCCCCAAAAAAATAAAAGATAGTGGTTGGATAGTCCTGAAAAAATGAGCTGATAAAATACAAAATGAATAAACATGAACAGAGAGTATCATATTGCCAAAGGGCAGGTTCTCCCACCGTTGAGGAGAACACGTGAAATGTGCTGAGTTCAGGAATTCTGTAGGCCTGATCCTGGAATCAGAAATATCTTGGCTAATCCTGCTTGCGCTCCATAGAAGTTGAATCTACTAAACACCTCTTGGAATCTAACCTCTTGTAGCTGATGCTATAAATAATTCACCTGGACAGTCTGCCTTAGAAATGATGGGATGACAGCAGCGACCCTGAGTCTGTGTAGACCAGTATCAATTAGTAGGAGATTATTGCTGACCCGCAGCCGGCATGTGCCTTACGTAGTATGTGAGAATGTAGTAAAGTTCCACACTAAACAACAGAGGATGGCTTGATTCCACCTTCACAAAATGTGTCACTGGCAGGTAAACCAAAGTGGATTAAATATGATCTTTTCTCTACTTATACTTGGAGCCGAGGGAGGGTCCCTAACTACTGTAAAAACAAAGGCTGACTCTTTTGGATAACTGGCCACTGTTGATGATAGAATTTGTGTTGTAAAAATCTGACACACACACACACACACACACACCCCTCCCCCTGAATCAAAAGGAGACGGGGGTCGGGCTAACGAACCTCATTTAACCTAAATCATCACTCATTCTGGTTTTTAAATTTGCATCTTCAGACAGAATGAACTTGGTTAGATCCTAGGGTTAAAATCCTAGCCCTGTGGAAGTCAAAGTAAGTTTTGCCATTGACTTCAATGGGGCTAGGATTTCATCCTGGACCTCTAGGGTCAGAAAACTGTGCTGGCCTTTCATGGCAGTGGAAACATGCTGCTGTGGGGCCAGCTGACCTACTTCACAGGTGCAACAAGGTCTGGGGACTCAGTTATAAAGCTGCTGTCTCCCAACGGTTACAACATGATGCCATTTTGCTTTCACTCACTACTTGAAATGGGGAAAGTCTTACTGACTTCAGTGGCAGTTTTGCCTGAGTAAGAATGGCAGGATTGGGCCCATTATCAGCACTAGACAGTTCCTTCCATGTCAGAGGACTGCAAAATGGTAACAAAAGGTTGCACAGCACTGGGGTTGCATTTCCCCCACGACCACCCCAGTTTATCTCAATTCTTACATGGCCGATGCCCTCCCTGCCAAAGCCCTATTGATTTTACAGAAGGTATGTTCTTCCCCTGCGGAAAACCTTCACTAAAGTCCTTAAAAGCGAGGTTAAATTATTAACATTGGCACTTTTGTTTCACCTTTTCAGTAAAGCTAGGGGAAGCTTGGTAAGTGTTGAGTCGATATATCCCCAGACTGGACACACAGATTGCTGTTTGGACATATCTTTTGTTAAGAATCATCGATTTTTTTTTTCAGTGCAAACCATAATATTGAGAGGGAGAGAGCATCCAAAAATTGTTTTAATACCTTTTTTACTGCCTATGATTTCTAATACATTCTTACAAGGCTGGAAATCATTAACCCTCTGTAGCTGTTCTCATGTGGCAGGAGACTGGGGACTTGATTCTCCTTTGTTACAGACTACAGTAATGTAAATCAGGAGTAACTCCATTGAAGTCAATGGGCCACACACCAACTGGACTGAAGTGATGTAATTCCATTAAAGTCCACGAAGCTACATTGATTTACAGCATCTTAGGATCTGGCACAATAGTGTTACATTAGGGGTTACAAAACTACAGAAAAATCAGACTCTGGTTTTTTTCATCCCTGTGTTTTGAATGGAGTTGAAATTAATATGCCTTTTGTTTTCTTTAAGAGCAAATTTAACCTATGTCTCTTGTTATCTTGCCCAAATAATCATTGTGCTTTGGCATCATTGCTAATACCACTGTCACCACCTTGGAAACCACCAACAAAATGTTCCTGCAGCATTTCAAAGTAGAATCAAATAGGTGTTCCTGTAGGGCCTATAGTAACTTTAAAAACAAACATTCCCAGAGATGGAGTGGTAGATTTTAATTTAAAACCAGATATTTGGAACATGGAGGATCTCCCCCCCACCCCCCCGACATGGTTTATTTTAACTAGGTCTGACCCAGTTTTGACCACAACAACCTGCATTTAAAAGGCAGTTTAGCCCTCGCTCACATTGGCTGGTCAAGCAATGTTCTACATTATTTTTTGCTGCAACCGCATTTAAGGTTTTTTTTTAAAAATGTGATTGTATGGCATTGAAATCGTAAAATGAGGTCTAGTGGTGAAAGCACAGGACTGTGACTCAGAAGATATCTGGTTTGTATTCTAGGTTGGACCATTGACTTGCACTGCAACCTCTGTGTGCCTCACTTCCCCCCTCTGTGCAATGGGGATACCAATAATAATCTCAATCTTAATGGTTGAAAAATGCCCTCAGGCCACCAGACAGAAGGTGCTATGGTCATGCAAAGCATTATTATTAATTATCGTTCTATTCTGCTATTGTAGGTATTACCAGTACAGGTCATGGGAATTTAAGCTCATCTATTTATAGCCACTAGGTGCTTAACCACAGCTTGCTAGAATATTCTGAGCAATCCAGATGTGAAGAGCTTTGGTAGATCGAGCAAGTGACATATTTGAAAAGGTTGCAAGAAGGGAAACATTTGAAGGTTCGTCTCATTTGCACAGTTTGCGGGCACAATGAATGCATCAAGGACTAGAAAGACTCTTAACATTAATAATAAATTAGTATGTATTTGTGTTGTGGTAGCATCTAGGAGCTCCAGTCATGCATCAGGCCCCCACTGTGCTAGGTGCTGTACAAACAACAAAAAGATGGTCCTTACCCAAAAGAGTTTACAATCTAATCCCCCCACCACCCAGCAAACCCTTGCTACCTACACAGAGTTTACTACCGTGAATAGTTCCACTGAAACCTATAGTAGTAATGTTCTGTAGATGCCAACAGCTGTGTCTACACCAGCCTTCATTGTGAAAAGCTTCCCACCAGTAGTAGCAGCGGTGAGAGTGCTAGTGTAGACAGGACTTCAATTGGCAGCTGTGGAACTAAGCACCATAAAATCTAAACTGGCTCCACGGAGGTCTATATGACAGAGTGGTTGAAAGGACTGACACTTGGTCCCACCATTAGTAAAGCTGCACCAGTATTAGAAATGGAAAGGGTGGTGGGAAAGAGGGTTCTTTAGATAAAAGCCTAGTGTAAAAAAGTCTGAGCCTATTCATAAGAATAATTAAGGCCCCTTCCAGGCTCCCTAAAACCACCCTTTACCCTCCCCAGATCCCTTCAGTTTCCTTAGTTTGTACAGTATGTAAAATGTTCTCTTGATGGTTTTTAGACACTGGAAAAGCTCTTACAGTGCTTGTTACAAAGGCAAATTCTAATATACGCTCTCCCTCATGCCCACCCCAAAAAAGGTGTTCCTATAAACTGTTCAGTTAATTAGTAATTACTAATTAGAAACGGTTAGATAATACAGTGATGGGCACTATAGAAAACCCTACGACAGAGGGATAGAAGATGTAACCTCCTAGATCCTAACTGTGAATTTTATTTCTGCAATTTTCTCTTACCGAGAGTCATTTGTTTTGGGAAATGATCATTTATATTTGGGGTATCTCTGTCTTCTAAAAAGCACCTATAGCTAAAACCCTGTTATAAGTAACACCAGGACCCAGCACCCGACAGGAACAGAATAACGCAGAGCGTAGGGGCTGGAACTATGGGTGCTGGGAGTGCTGCCGCACCTCTTGGCTTGAAGTGGTTTCCGTTATATACAGTGTTTACAGTTTGGTTCATTGGCTCTCAGCAGCCCCGCTGTACAAATTGTTCCAGCCCCCCTGCAGCAGAGGTGGTGTAAATCTAAACTATAATCCAAACTGCAGTTCTCAAGGTTATATTAGTGATACATTTATGGGCTTGTTTTCCTCCGGCTGCACATATAACTTCCATTAATGTTAATGAGAGTTATGCACGCAATTCCCATGCGCACTGAAAAGAGAATGCTCTATTGTCTTTATCATGCATGAAAGCTTTAGCTTGAAAATTATGGAAATATAGGTTTCCAACAGTGGAGAAGACTAAGGGCCCTTTTCTCATGTTCATTTGCACCCCATGTATTGAGGTTTTGCGGTCAATTAAATGAGAGCTGTGTAATATGTCTGTCATTCAAATGACATGGAGTTGTTCTTCTCTGGAAAAACTAGTGCATCTCAGGTCAGACAAGCAAGGTGGTGGCAGTGGGATATACGTGGTCCATTGGGGTGGGGAATCCTGGATGGCTTGCACCAAACTGAGTAAGCAACCAAAGTTACAGGCACTGTAATTTTCCAAAAGAACTATATTTTGTGCAAATCTAAATTTGCAAGTCAGGGCTTGCTGTGGGCATCTCGTAACATATCTTTTAATGTTGGGTCTGGTTCATTTCCCCCCATCTGTGTAACTGACAATAGACTCATTAAAAGCACACTAGAAATGCTAAAATCACTGCTTATTATTCCAGATGTAACTTTAGACAACAATAAAAATTCCATGGACTTAAGCAATGTGCCATTGTCCTGTCATTACACAAACATGTACCTAACATCAGAATACAGAGCAGCTTATATGAACCTGTTTCCAGTTAATAAAGAATGCACTATTGGTACAGATTAAAGACTAAGGACTTGTTTACACTCTGGGTGCTACAGGGGCACAGCTATGCTGCTGTAACCCCACAGTGTAGATGCAGACTATGGTGATAGAAGGGCTTTTTCCATCTCTGCAGGAATGCCACCTCTCCCCGAGCAATGGTAGCCAGGTTAATGGAAGCATTCTTCCATCAACCAAGCTGCATCCGCAGTAGGCATTATGTCTGCATAGCTGTGGTGCTCCCAGATGGGACATAGCTACTATGGTGCACACCCCGGAGCCCCGTCACTATGTCAGCCTAAGACAATGTCTACACTGGCAACTGAACGACAAAACTTTTCTCTTTCAGAAGCGTTAAATCCCCCCTCCCCCGAAAGACAACGCAAATGCCGCTCGTTGGGGGTGGACGTTTTTTGTCGGCAGGAGAGCTGCCAAACAGCAGCTACACTGCACGACTTTTAGCGGCAAGGCTGTAACAACACAGTCGTGTTGCTGTGTAGTGTAGACATAGCCAATGTTTTAAGGGTAGATCAAGTCTAAGTTCTTAAAATATATTTCAAAGTACGTCGTTTCCAGTTCCTACAAGTTCATATCTGACATTGAAGTACATTATAATGACACTCCATGTGAGATGTCTCACATCAGACCACCAATCAATTGTTGATGTGTCAGAGATGATTGTTTTTAAAATGACCAAAATACATGGGCCAGATCTTTATCTGGTGTAAATCTGAATGGTTTCATTGACATCAGTGACGCAGAGGTACGGTAATTTATACCAGATGAGTATTAGGTCTGTATTTTCAAGCCAGAATGGTCATAGTATGACTAACAACAATGAATATATATTAGGTCAGTAGAAATATTAACTAGAACAATTGTGGCCATTTATCCTGGAATGTGCTGAATACGAATCTATGCAAAATATGTACTGGGCCTGATTCTTCTTTCTGGTACCTTGGTGAAAATCAGGAAGTAAATTCATTAACATCAGTAGAGTTACATCAGCGCAAAACCAGTGAGAGAAAAGATTTTTAAGGCCTAATCCAAAGCTGCCAAAGTCAAAGGACATCTTTCCATTGATTTTTCATGGGCTTTGAACCATAGGCTCTTGGTGTTCCATCATGACTACATAAGGTGCAAATCTTGAAATCTGTGCTAAACTGCAACAAACCCAGTGTAGGCAACCACTGGGTGCCATTGGGCAAGTCTTGAAATCTGTGCTAAACTTCAACAAACACAGTGTAGGCAACCACTGGGTGCCGTTGGGGAAGTCAGTTTATCTCTTGCCTCAGTCACCCCCATCTGTAAAATAGGGATAATGACTCTGACCTCCTTTGTAAAGCCCTTTGAGATCTATGAATGAAAAGTGCTATATGAGCTAAGGTTTGGTTGGGTCTCTTTTTTGTTTGTTTTTTAAATGATAGAGATGGATTTTCTACAAGGCTGATCCCTTTACACTATTCCGAATGGTTGGGCCAGCCTTGTTTTAAACACCTCAAGCTATGGGGGAGTGTTAGCACAGTGCTACATTCTAAACTTCCAGAGGACAGAAGAATGAGCCAAATGGGTTGGTGACAACATTCATAAGAAACATCATTCACCTCAGTAGAAAAGCTTTTTAAAATATGGATGAACATGGTTGGAATAATACAAATACTTTTTTCTTCTTGTTTTGGTGTCTTAAGTAATCCAAAAGAAGTCAAGTCTTTGATCTTCTCTTGGCAATATTTTTCTTTTTTAAATCTAGGATCTTACCGTTTGAGAAGAGCTGCGGTATACTCACAACAGAGCCTATCAATACGATGTGGGTCTGAACAAAAAAAATTGGTGTCAGGTTCTCCATTTGGAGTGTTACCTTAAGCTTTGAAGTTTGTAATGATTCAAAAGCATCTAGAGCTGCTACAAATGTTAATAAAATTAAAGCCATCTGAAAGTGAGGCTTGCATGGGCCTTTGAAAGCAGGTCTGTGATCAGTTATTACCCTCAATTACCTTGTTGTCCACTCTTTTAGCTTGAGGTTAAACTCTTAACACCTCTCTTTGAAGTGGTTATCCTTTTATCTATGACCAGACTGAGGAATTTTAAGGGCAATAATCAATGAGAGCTTCATGAGAATAGGAGAGACAAGGCAAAAGAAAATAGAAAATAGGTGTGAATGTCTCTTTAATGGCTGGCTGGAGTTTTTGGGGGGAGTTGAGGAGTGGACATTGTTCTCTGTGATATGATCTTTTTTTTTTTTTTTATATAAAGGGGGCCCAGCAATTTCCAAATCACCACTAAAAATAAAGCAAAAGCAATAATTGGGGGGGGGAGAACTGAGGTGAAGACCTCATCAAAGGAAAGGGGGGAAAAGTAATGAAGCACAAAGATACAATTAAAGTATTGGCTTAATCAGGGCTTTGATGTCCGACATGGTACCTAATTCTGTTAAAGGGGGCAGAGAGAGCAGCCTGATTCTCCACTCACTCACGGCAGTTTCAGGGCCCAATTCAGCAGCACATCTGTATTCAGCAAGGCACTTAAGGAAGTGCTTGGGTCCCAATGACAAATAAAATGCTTTGCTGAAGAGAAATGGATTTAAACGTACAAGCTTTACTGAACCAGCGCCTAAATAAGGAGTAACAATTGAAATCGATGAAGTTATACCAGTGATCATTCTGAAGTGAGTCATTGGAGCATCAAGCTATTGAGACAACAAGAAAAAGAGAAATGAGAAAGATCTGTCCCCAGAAGAGGTAGTTTGCATCTTTCATCCTGGGCCCAACTCGGCCATAGAGGAAAGCCAGTTAGCTAGAGAAGAACAACATACAAACAGACTCCACACTGTCTCACAAGGGCCCTGCGGATCTGGCAGAAGGACCTTCTTGTGCGCATTATGCTGTTTAGAAAAGAAAAGAAAGCAGCTAACTAATGGTTACACGTTTCATTTTTCAGCCTCTTTTCCTTTAATCCCATTTTGAATGCCTGCCTACATCGAAAAGATTAAAACACAGAGGGAAATATCTGTAGAGCTTGCACAGATTTCCCCCTCTAAACCCCAGCAAGATTTATTGAATGATCTGTTTTAACTTAAAAGAGGAGGGGGGAGGGAGGAAGAGCCAGCAGCAGTACTAAATAGGAAGGGGTTTGTGTCTGAAGCATGCTGCTCGCTAGCACAGTGAATCCATTTTGTTGTACTTTTGCTCCCTTGATGAGTGCAGATATTATTACTAATAATACTGGATGAGAGAGATCACATTTTGCTTTTGTTGCTACATCATTATAAAACATTTATATCACTGTAGCCCCTAAAGGCCAGACCCAGGGACTAAATGACAATCCCTGCCCCAAAGAGCTCATAGTTTAAAGGACAAGATATAACAGGTGGGCGAGTAAGCTGGGGAATAGGGTAACAAATATAATGGGACGTTGGCAGTTCTCATTCATACAATAGCAATGATCACAACGAGCCACCTTCCTAGCCATTGTCCCTCCACCAACTCTGTTCTAGTTTCCTCTTTGTCTCAGAGCGGCAACATCCCCCTGGTACAACATTTTCAGCTAAACCTCCCATCTCCTAAAATATGTCATGAAGCTGCAGTGGTGCTAGGAATACACCTTTCTGAAGCAGAAGAGTTCATGGAACAAAGATCAGACACATAACTTTGATACTTTTTTTTTCTTTTTTTTTTGCCTGTGCATTTTTCAGTTATTAATTCTGTTTCCAGCAATGTACATTTTCCCGGTTTTCAATGAATGATTTTTATAGTGAGTAGGCAGTGATCTGTTAGGTCAAAAAGACAGGCAGAATCTCAGTTTGGTTCATTCTCCCTATGGAGGAGAATGTTCCAGGGCTTGGCCCTATAACAAAAAGCATTCTGGGAAAATTAGCTTCCTCATGTAGGACTGAGAGTGTAGGGTTGGAGGCAGGAACTCTGGAGACTCTCCAGAGTCTGGAGAAAATGACTGAGTGACCTGCTGGGAGGGTCTTGGCCATCAAGCCCTGGCCTAGGGGGTCATGTGGGGAGTGGCCTGGTGAAAGAGTAAAGTGAGTCTGGGGTAGAGAGGACATGCTGCTTCATAGTTAAGGGTCTCCAGGTTGGAAACCTCCACCTCCAGGGAGACCAGTGAGGGGCAGATGGGATTACTGAGCCCGGAGAGAGAACAGTAAGAGACTGAGTACTTGGGTTGCTCCCTATGGATGTGTTTTGCTGATTCCCCAGATGGGGAAGGACTGTAATATGGGGTTTGGCCGGAGGGCTAAGCCTTAACTCACCCATCTGCCAGGGGGGAAGTGACAGACTGTCAACTGGAAGAGGGTAAGCTGAATCATGTCCAGAGAGTTAAGAGACCTGTTTACACAGTCCAAACAGAGTTCTCTGAAAGGAATGTGCATGCTGCAGCAGCCATTTTGCTTTTCAGGAAGCTACACGTGTATTGTTATTTTCTACCAGATTTTACCAGGCAACAACCTATTAGAGTTGAGGAAAAGCATTTTAAAACTGTAGTAAATATGAGCCCAATCCTGCAGCCCTTACTCACCAGAGCACTCTCATCGCAGGTGAAATTCACTCCTGGTTAGAGGGCCTGCAGGTCTACATGCTGCTTAAACCCAACGCAGATGAAGAGGGATTTAAGTGGTGCACAGGCCCTTGTGCTGCCAGTAGAGCGTGTTGACAATGTTCTGCTGAGACTCTTTTCTGACAGGAAATGTCCATTTGACAAAATGGATTTTTATGTGAAAATATTTCCATTTTTGTGGATAATTTGAGGGGGAGGGGTTGTAAAACAACCAAACTAGGTTCTTGGGGTTTTTTTCCACAAAAACAATTGTAGAAACATTTAGACAAACTGCAAGTTTTTGCTTTAGCTGATGTTTTTCACAGGGGGAAGAAATCATTTCCTGACCAGCTGTAGCCAGCGCTCTACAGAGGGGTGAATTTCCCCCCACCCCATGTGTGTAAGGGCTTTTTGCCTGAGTGAAGGCTGCAGGCTCAGGCTCTCCATCAATATAGGGTGTCTCACGGTACAACACATCTGCTCCAAGTTAGAGTTAACGCTACAAAACCCCAAACTTTTTAAAAACAAGTTAATTATTTTACATACATAAAAACTGCTTTATAATGTGATTATAATGCCCCTGGGGGGACATAGAACAGAACTGTATGGTCCTCATCTACATTCCTGTTAGCAATCTTGCTATTCAGCTTTGCTTTTTTAATACGAAAAAAATATGGTTTTAAAAAAACACAACCCATAGGTTAAAAAACAAAATGAGAAAGTAATTGTAATGTGTCCTTTATACAGAAATGGTTTTGATACATTTAAACAACTGTGTTTCTTGTATTTGCAAGTGAAAATGGTTGATATTTAGGGTGTTTATGACTGAAGGAGGCCTTAAAATATTGTAATTATTTTTAGATTTTGATCATTTTTTAAATCTTTGACATGTCCCTACATGGCCTTTTGCTTGTGGAGAAGGAATCTATGGGGCAAAGATTCCCCTCTATTCTGAGCAAACACAAGTGATTGATTGATTTTTAAGACCAGAAGAGACCCTTGTGATCATCTAGCTATTAACACAGGCCGCAGAATTTCACCCAGTAATTGCTGCATCAAGCCCAGTTTTGTCGCAAACACAAGCCTTGGGATTGGTGTGGAGAGGAAAGGCTGGCAATCCCTCCAAGGGACTAAAATGAGGTTGTGTTGAAACGTGACCTTGCAGAGTGGTGTTATTGAGCATGATGTTAAATACAATTTAGAAGCCAGTGTAGACTGGGGCTGTAGTGTTTGGTTTTAAACATCATGTCTAGAGTGATCTAGAAAATGGGGGAGGAGAGAGAGTGTTCCCCCAGAAAATTTGGAGTTTTCTGTGAAAAATTCAAAACTGATATATTTCAACTGAAAACATTTCAATTCTGACATGTTGACATGTTGCCTAATGGGAGCTGTAGTCTGGACACATCATGCTCCCATTCTCCTCTATAGCCAGGCTACCTAATTGGACTACATCTCCCATGATACACCACTGTCTCTCATCTTGGTAAGGAGGGGTCTAGGTCTCCATGTTGCTGAAACTCCCTTCCCTCTTCAGGAGCTGTTTTCAACATGGCTCAGCCAGTGCACATTGGGGTGAGGGTGGGGATGGGGCAGAATCTCTGGCCCAGATTCTCAACAGTACTTAGGCATTGATCTACTCTGCACCATGTTGCAACACCTAATGTGACCTGCTGTCTAGTGGGATTCTCAGCCCCAGGCTTGGCGTCCAGGTTCCCCATATGATGCCTAGGGAGAGTTGGTGCCTAAGAAGGGGATCCAATTCCCCAGAAGCCAGCAAGCTGAGAGGCACTGCCTAAGCTAGCCAGGTGTGAAATGCTGAGGAGAGGCACCTGAGTGACTGATGGGCCCAGGGATAGATACTGCCCTTTGCTTAAGATCCTCAGCTGTGAACCCTCTCCTGGAGTTAGGTACTTAAGCCAGGCCAGCTGCTTGTTCACTGTGGGGAGGCATCGGGGCTTTGGTGGCTTTGCTGAATGCCAACCGGTGGAAACTGAGACACCTAGGGGACTTAGGCTCCACAGACATTTTCAAAGCTGCCACTCAGCTGCCACCTAACCCTGTAGGCACCTAAGTGGGGGACATATGTGCCTAAAGAGGCAGATAGGCACATAAATACCTTTGAGGATCTGGGCCTACAACAGACTCTGTAAGATCCAGGCAGATTTTAAGGTGATCTGTCGGGTTGTGGGGCCAAATTCTTTCAAGGGGGAAGAAGGCCATGCCACTCCACTGAGAGAGAGGGAATCAAAGGAACCTCATGAGGGGAAGCTTACAGAACTTAAGGCGCAGCCATGGGTTTTCCCATGAGATGCGGTGAGGCAATCTGAGCCCTAACGTCAGTATACTTCATTCCCATGCGTCTCAGCATCAGACACACTTAACACTTACCCCAAGTCACGTCTCACTGAAAGAGGGAGAGCTCCATTACACGCCAGGAATCGCACAGCCAGACAGGAGCCGCAGGCTAATGAAGCTCAATCCCTTTCCTTTGAGGTTAGCTTCTTTTTCTCCCCACCCAAGATAAATGGTCTTTTCCTGGGTCTTTCCTTAATGGTTCCCTGACCCCCCCTCCACCCCCCGCACACACACACTTTCCATAAGGCATGTGATATGTCTTTTTTTCTTCTTCCACTTGATTTAAAATAGGAGCGATGGAGAGAGAAATCCTTACAATTTGCCTCAGGTGCTCATCTCTGAAATAAATAATCCCGTTCATATCACACCCATACTACAATACCCGTTTCCCTCCTTAAGAGAGAGTCAGTCTGGCTCAGTTGACAACATCTTTACCTCTAGGTCAAATGACTGTGAGTTCAAGACTGAACTGACCCAGTAGCCAATACAATTCTAGAGGGCAGGTGCCAGGAGATCATCTTAGCCCCAAGTTGCCTCTTGCAGCTCACAAGCACTTGTTCTTTATGGGTTTTATCCCATTTGCGTTTTAAAACGTCTCTGGGAACGCTGTCTCATTTACCTATTCAGGCAGGTCATTCCACTCTCAAGTTACTCTTGTAACTCTGATATCTGATCCATCAAAGATGCTGCCATTTGGGTGAGATGTTTAAATGGAATCCTACTCCTATGA
Source organism: Natator depressus (assembly GCF_965152275.1). Taxonomy (NCBI): domain Eukaryota; kingdom Metazoa; phylum Chordata; order Testudines; family Cheloniidae; genus Natator; species Natator depressus. The sequence goes on from NC_134247.1 coordinate 6,986,439, forward strand.
CGTCTGTCCTTCTTTTAAAAGAACAGAGGAAGAGGGTGCCAGCCTCCTGAGAAACACCCTGCCTCTCCCAGAGGGATAAGATCTAATGTCCAAGGCTACAGACCACATTAGCTATTACTGAGCACTTGTCACATATTTGCCCCAGCACTCCTTTTGTGAAGGGCTGTGGGATGCCATTCAGGCCCCTCCATTAGGAAGGGAAGATGCATTCATTCTCATGCACCCTCAGCCTTCACCCTGTTCTCAGGATCTGCATAAAGCCTAGGGCCAGCAGGGAAAAACATTCGGCATGTTTCTGACCAGCTCTGATCAAGGATGAATGCAAGACACTTACCAAGCTCAGGGGCAGTGGCAGCCTGGCACGTCCTGCATCCTGTTGATGCTGAGCATCCCCCTTCCACCGGCGTCTTCCTCTGGGAAGTGTATTGAGGGAATGAGGAATATTCCTGCTGGTGCCACAGATCTTGCTGACTACTGAGATCTTTTCCAGGGGAATGGGAATCTCCTCCTCTCTGGAAGCAGTGCTACTCACTGAAGATGTGGACTGTTGCACATACAGCTGCATGATTATAAAAGTAACTAGCCGCATGGGGTGCGCTCCTCCATTGATAAGTGCGCTGCTCCACAGCCAAGTTACTCAGGCTGGTGGTGAGAGTGAAGCCTAAGAATGACATGCAGAGGTAAGCACGGCATTGGCGTGATGGGAAGAATAACAAGAAGGTGCACATGGGGCTTGGGATCTGCTTCCACCCAGAGCTCAATGGGCTAGTGCTTACAGTACTTATTGCCACAGGGCACCTCCACTTTCACTTGTGCTGGAGTACAGGGCAACTCTGCTGTGCCCCAGGCTAAAACTTGGGGGGCTCGGGGGAGGCTTCTGCGGATGACGCTGAAATAATGCTGTCCATTAACAGGACACAATCTTGCTCCTGGTCTGTTCCATGTTGTGCTTCTCATGCCCTCACCTTGTCACTGTTCACTACACACAGGATGCCAATCAGCACTACCAATAAACAGCGGTCACCAAGAACTGGTGTCTCCATATGGTATCACTGAAAACTATGCAGATAAATTATATCCATTCGTACCAGCTGGAGCTTTGAAGCAGGAGGATTGTGTTACTCGAAGTTGGGGAGTGTGGTGGCACTTCCCAGAAGTGGCTGCATGGGAAAAATGTTTTTTGTTTGTGACCAGCTCTAATAAAGGACATATGCAAGAAACTTTGGGCGAAGTGATCCTGGTGGCAGCTTGACTTTCAGGGTCTGATCCAGTTCCCATTGAAGTCGATAAAAAATTCCTATATCTAACTTGTTTGGGCCCTCAGTTTGTAATGCTCTTTGACATGATGAAAGCTGCTCTGTTAATAGTGAACACAGAGCATCAGGTTTACTACATTGAGAATCAGAATGTACTTTTGGCCTTACCAAGAGTGCAGCAGGGATGGAGCCATAGTTCAATAGTCAGAACACAGTCAAGAGTTCTGTTCCTGGTTCTGCCATAGATCCACTGTGCCCTGATCCAACGGACGTCAAATGGGCTTGGCTCAGAGCCCGTGACTTTGGGCAACTCACTTAGGCACCAATTCACAAAAATATTTAAGCATGTACTTAAATGCTGTCCTGGGTAGAGATACTTTCCTGGACCCAAACTTCCATCCTTTATGGGTAGTTCCATTGAATTAATTGGAGTAAGTGTAGGAAACTCAACCTTCATTTTCCCATCTGTTATAACGGGGGTGTGTGATATAATATTACGTTGCAGGGCTGTTGTGAGGTTTAGCGACTGTAAAGTGTTTGGGGATCCCTGAATATGGGGGGGAAACATGCTCATAATTGATCATACAAAAATTGTGTTGTGGAATATTTTTAAATGGAAGTGCCAGCTGCTCCTTAGCCAAACTGTGCTACACTGATTCCCAAAGGACACTCTTCTGAGGCTGGGAAAGGCTGGGGATAGAAAAGAAAATCAGATGTCATAAATGTAACCATTTCCCCCCCCCCATGGGTGGGTTTTCAAGGGGGGCCCCAGGACCTGAATTAAAGAAACCTCCTTAACAGGCTATTTATAATAGCCATAGTGGAAACAGCACAGCTGCAGCCCTGAACTGAGAACATAACCCTAAGAACACAACTAGTGATATATCAGTGTAGCAACTGGGAGAAGAAGGGGAAAGAAGGTGTTGATGTTGATAAAATACTTTGTTAGAGAGAAAATTGGATTAGTGGTGGTAGTCTGGCCATGAGGTTCTTTGGGATGGTGGAAAACAAATCTTGTTCATTTGCCCCCTATCCCCCCAGCCCAAAGAAGGCCTTGCAGCCAAAACATCAGTCCCTCTAATCTTATTTTCTTTTTTCTAGCATTTATTTTATTAACCCCTTTTCTCATTTAACTGCTATGAATAGCTCAGTGGGTAGCATCCTTCTTAGAAAGTGAAAAACCTCCTTGGAGATGCAGTGCAAGAACAGAAATGCAGACAAACTTCCAGCTCCAGTGCTTAAAAGAAAAGCCCTTTCTGTAATCCTGTCTGGTGAATCCTGACATTGTACACCAAGGTAGCCATGATTTCCAGGTCCCCTTTTTAAAACACATACAATCAAGGAATTTATCGGCTGACACGCTAGGGAACTGTTCCAGCTTCTTCTAAGCTCCCGTGGACACACAGAGGAGATTTAACAACAACAAAAGAAAATCTGTGCTTTTTGATGGAAGAGCAAAGTGTCAGCTTAACTACAGTCCCACTACGGAATCCATGCACTGTAGTATGTCACCATCACTGAAATGTGATGCTATGGGCCAGATCCTCCAGCAATCTCAATTAATGCTATACTGAGCTCAATAGAGCTATGCTGATTTACACCAGTAGAGGATCTGTCTCTCATGTCTGATGCTGCATTCCTTGAAGTTCATGGGAGTTTTGGGGTGGTCAGAATTGGTCCCTAAATACATGAGCACTTCTACCTTCCCCCCTCCCCCCTGCACAAACACACACCTATTCAGGCAGTCCGAGCCAACAATCAGCATGTCAGGCTATTTTATTATTTACATAGCACTGTATAACAGTGCTGAATGAGGACGTCCTTTTCCATGATGGCTTCCCTCTGGCATACGTAGAACATTATATAATAAGATTGCACACGGTAAAGCCAACTTTCTGCAGGCCTTATTCTGCTTTAATACAGGGGATGACCCATTGTGTACTAAGACCTAAGTGTTCTCACTGAAGTCAATGGTAATTGTGGCTACAATGTGCTTTATCTACTCATGTCAGACTAAAATTATACTTGAAACATTCTCCCCGGTTGTACATATTTGACAATGGTGTGCCATTTATAAGACACAAATGAACATGTTTAGGATTGTACATATCCAAGGGCATTTATGGGACAGATTCTGGACTCTGCTGCAATGGTGTAAATCCAGAGAAACCCCCATTGGCCACCGTGGAGTTACATATGATCTATGCTGGTACAAACAAGAGCAGGGATTTGGCCCTCTGCTAAAGTCTCAGGTACAGTGGCCCCGGATCCTGCTTCCATTGAAGTGAATGGCAAACCTGCCCTTGAGTTGAGTGGGAACAGGATCCAGCCCTGTGTGACATTTGTTCGTTTTTCCTGCCAGCTGTGGTGCAGTGGTAAGTGCATGTTTAATTCAGTCACCATTCATGGTGTAAGGAGAACAATGAATGCGTCTGAGAGAATAATTGCCTCACTGCAGGAAGCTGGAGAGTTCAAGTTCGTTGGCACCTGGACGTTGAATCAGGCCTGGCTCCGATTGGCTATTGCCAGCCCCACAATGGTACTGAGCTGCCGGGGAGAGGGGTGCTTTCAAAGTCACACAGCATGTTAACGCTGCCCACTGGAAAAGCCTTTTGCTAGGAATTGCTACAGCAAGCTTGAAACCCTGAGATCCAGGGGTTGGATCCCAGCATCCTTACTCCTGAAGGGCTGGCCCGAGTGAAAACTAAGGCCCTAATCCTGTGAGAGGCTGAGTACTTTCTGTGAAAATGTTAATCCTTCCCCTGCTTTCATTTACAGCTGAGCATGCTCCCCGCCCATCCATTTCCCTTATCCAGGGCCCCATTCTACCCCCTGGAAAGAGATTCCCCTTTACAAGGTGCAGGGAAATGCCACGTTTCCACAGGCTGAGTTTACCCAGCCTCCTTTTGTCAGAGAGGGTGGGATCTTGCTCCCATCTGGGGGGCAGACATTGAATTTGACTCACTAAAATGACCTCGGATCTGCATGGAATTTGGGAGGCCCTCAGAGGGCGGGAGCATCCATATGGAGGGTCCAGGATCTTGGCATAACTCCCAACTGCCTTGTGGTCCCTGCTGGCAGCTGTACTGAAGCCCCACCCCCTCCACCACCACCGGACAAAAATGTGAGTGGCACAGGCCACATCTGCAATATATAAAAGGCTGCGCCCAGAGAAGGAACCATATTTTGCCCGAAACTTTGTGCGCATTACTAATTATTTGTTAACCTAGTACCAGATATCACATTGTCGACCACATGATCGTTCATGCAGGGCTCGGATGGGGCCAGACTTTGAGCCACAATAAAGAGATGCCGACAAACCCGTTGCTCAAGTCCTGGCCTATGCTGTGTAAGGTCTATAATAACCTCCTACAGCTCATGCCTCTCGGCATCGAGTGGAAATGCAGATCTATTTTTTGAAATAGGCATTTCAAAGCACTAGCAGCCGATCTTCATGCCATAAACATAATCTGAGGAGATGATCTCTCAAGACAGAGCTCTCTTAGACAGTGCATCTTGAGGGGCCAGGAGAAGCAGACAATTAGGTTTGTAAAAGGCTTTGAGAGTCGCAGCTGGAAGGTGCCGTATAAGCACAGAGGGCTGTTGTTAATTATTATGCTAATATATTGTGGGGTCAGGGCTTCTGAACTACACTATACACCAGTGTGTCTCAATCTTTTCCACACCGGGGACCCCCTCTCTCCCCCGCAGTATCCTTTTCCCATCTTGTCAGGATCTAGCTGGAACTCTGCTCCCCTTTAGTAATATGGGAAAGGCAGGGTGATCAAGACCTCCACCTTAATCACCTCTGCTATAGACTCTTCCTTACACAGAGCTCCATCAAATTCGCTGGACATGGTTATAACACCATCGGTAGCTGTGTTTAGTATGGATGAAAATTTTGCTATAATATTGTTTGGAAAGTGTTTTTAGGAAGTGATACTGTACTACGGTGGCAACAGCAAGGTGGTAAACTCATCTCAACACAACCAGGTTGACAAATGGTTAATAGTATCTTCCTTTAAGGCCTGGGGCGGGGGGGAAACGATCAAAAGGACCTAAGTCCAATTTCACAAGTGACGTAGGAGCCTAAATCTCATTGAAAGTCACTGTGACTAAGGCATTTTTGAAAATATACTCACTGTCCGCACAACAGAAATAATGATGGGTTTGAAATACAAGTCTGAGCAAAACATGATAGAATGCAGGCAGCTCTTGGCTGTGTAGGCAAAAATAAATACATAAAATAAAGTAAAATAAAATAAAAATTGTAGTCATGTCAGAGAATTCTGTTTTAGCCTAAATATCTGCCAGGCTTGAGCCATGGTTCTCTGATATACTTATAACAGTTTGTTTTTCCTATCTACATAAGCAATAAAACATGGTTTGGCAGGAAAAAAAATGAATTACCATGGGGTGAATTGCTAGTGAGGAGCAGCTTGCATGGTGTGGAATGGCTGTTAATCTTATCTGTGTGTACAGTTTATATGAACGTTAAAGAACCAAAGCAGAGGGCACCAGCTGTTGCATTGTCTCACAAATACTCAGTCCCAGCATGGTGCTCTCTCTAAACTCTACGCTCTCACGTTAAACACAAATACTTTTCTGTGGATAGGCATAAAAAACGAACTGAAACATCAAGTGATCACTGATAGAAAGACCTAGCCTTAAGACACAGTTTTCTCCTATCTATCCAATGTCAGGCAAAATAGACTGACGTAGAGATCGGACGTAGAGATCGAGCTATAAAATTTGGATCTGGATCCAGATTTTGAAATCCCTTCCCGCCTTTGATTCAGGAGTTTTGGCTTATTCCATCTGAGAGGGACAGAGTCAGTCATGAAATTCATATCTCGAGTCCACATGCCACAAAGCATTTGCCTAGGTACTTACCTAAACTGAGGCCAAAAGTTCAGGAGAATTCAGACCTGGGGTCTGGGTTCAGTCCCTTCTCTCATACTTAGATGTAACAAGAACCATCCAGCTGACAGGTTTTGTTTGTTTGGATCGTTACCCATCTCACCATTCATACTTGCACTCACTTAATTACTCAAGGTGTTTGGATTTGCAGGAGAACATTAAGTTGTGAAGAGTTTCTATCAAAGAGGCCTTAGGGCATTCAAATCTTACAGCTAAAAGTACCCAACAGGCATCAAAACCTGTAGCTGTTTTGAAAACACAGCTTCAAATGCACACTGGGTAGGGGAAAGGCTTTAACCTGACTGACTGGTCAACAATGCCCTCTCTGAAAGAATTCACTGTTACAAAGCCAGGCTGGGTGCAAGGTCAAGGACTGTGACCTTTCAGAGCATAAACAACAGAAGGCGCTGCAGGAAGTCCCTTGGCTGACATTTATAATGGAAGGTGATTTCAAGAATATTTTAACCACAGTTTTTGGGTTGACACCATGGAATTACTCACCATACTTTGGACTAGTCCCAGAGAGAAATTCTTCCCCTACAATATGCTTTATGGTCTGATCTCCAATCTAGTTTTAATTGTCCCGAGCAATGGAATAATATATATACCTGATGCTTTAAAATGGCCAAAACTGGAAACAATTATGAGACAAATCAGCTGGGAGAAATAATCGAAACTCAAATATGTGAAAGATAATTGGGGTCCGTTTAGGAACATTTTACTAGATACCAAAAAGCAACAATTTCACAATGTAGATAGAAGGTTACACTGATTACAAAACAGTCCACTTTAAACTCAATGTGAAAGCAGCAATAAGGTTTTGTGGATATATATATACACGCACACGCACACACGATAGCAATGAATATAAATTAGAAGGTAAAGGTAGAAAATTGACGAGGGAAGAAGGAGAACACAAGGAGAAATCTACAAGTAAGAGGGAGTTTTTTAAGTATATCAGTAACAAAAAGAGCCTTAACAATGGTATTGGTCGATTACTAGATGGAAATGGTAGAATTGTTAATAATAATGCAGAAAATAAGCACTCAGTAAACATTTCTGTTATGTATGTGGGGAAAAAAAACACTGCACTGGTGCAGCTTTGCCGCTGTAATGCTTCAGTGAAGATGCTACTACATCAACGGGAGAGCTTCTCCCATCGGCGTAGTTAATACATGTCCATGAGAGGTTATAGCTCTGTCGACAGGAGAAGCCCTACCATCAGCAGAGTGCTCTTTACACTAGGGCTAGGTCGGTATTAATACTTAGCAGCCGTGTTAGTCTGTATTCGCAAAAAGAAAAGGAGGACTTGTGGCACCTTAGAGGCTAACACATTTATTTGAGCATAAGCTTTCGTGAGCTACACGACAAAGTATCTGTCCCAAGGGACTACAATCTAAGGGATTTACCATCAGCAGCTGGGGAGGCAGGACATCTGGATCCTATTCTACAGTGCCAGTGACTTGATACATGGTCTCGGAGAAGTCACTTCCATCTTCTATACAATGGGGTTGATATTTACCTGCCTTTGTGAAAAGCTTTGAGGTCTATGGGTACAAAATGCTATGCAAGTGCAAAGTATTATCACTTGCACAAGAGAAATCTCATTGTGTGTGGCTGAGGGCTGCAGAATCAAGATTAAAAGATGCTTCCTGGAAATTTGTGATGCAACCAGCATTTACTGTTGTAAGCTGATAGTGTAGGTCTGGCCTAAGGAGGATGCAAAACAGCAGCTACTAAAATTAGTCATCTTTAAATCAACAGGTCCAGATAATTTGCATCCAAAGAGCTGGCTGAGGAGGTCTGTGGACTAATAATGTTGAATTTTAAGGAGTCTTGGAACACAGGGGAAGTTCCAAAGGAGTAGAAGAAAGCTAATGTGCCAATATTTAAAAAGGGTAGACAGGTTGACTTGAGTAGTATCCCAAATTTGATCCTAGACAAAATAATGAAATAGCCGATACAGGACTCCATTAATTAACATTTAAAGGAGGGTAATATAATAACTCAATCAGCATGGGCTTGTGGAAAACAGATCTTGTCAAATCAATTTTATATAATCTTTTGTGAGATGACAAGTAATGGTGTTGATTAAGACGTCTGTAAGGCTTTTGAGTCGGAACTGAATGACATTCTGACTAAAAAAACTAGAATAACGCAAAATCTATATGGTACGTATTAGATGGCTTAAAAGGATGGAGACATATCAAAATGCAACTGTGAATGGGGAATCCAATGGAAGAAAACATAATTACTCCAAGTTGGCAGATGACGCAAAGAGTGGGGGAGGGTAAATAATGAAGAGGACTTGTCATGGATACAGTCCAACGTGGATCACTTGGTAAGCTGGGTGCAAGCAAACAATCTGTGTTTCAGTGTGGCCAAATGTAAGGCCATACATCTAGGACCAAAGAATGTAGGGCATCCAAACAGAATGGGGAACTCTATCCTGGGAAACAGTGACTGAAAGAGTCTTGCGCGGGAGGGCTGTCATGGTAGATAATCAGCTGAACATGAGCGCCACTCCCCATGTGAGGATGTGGCTAAAAGGGCTGATCATAGAATATCAGGGTTTGAAGGGACCTCAGGAGGTCATCTAATCCAACCCACTGCTCAAAGCAGGACCAATCCCCAGTTTTTGCCCCAGATCCCTAAATGGCCCCCTCAAGGATTGAACTTGCAACCCTTGGTTTAACAGGCCAATGTTCAAACCACTGAGCTATGAATGTATAAATAGGAAGATTGAGTAAGAGTAGAGAAGTTATATTACCTCTGTATTTCATAGAATTGTAGGACTGCAAGGGGCCTTGAGAGGTCATCTAGTCCAGTCCCCTGCACTCATGGCAGGACGATTATCTAGACCATCCCCTGAAAGGTGTTTGTCTAACCTGCTCTAAAAAAATCTCCAGTGATGGTCAATTTATTCCAGTGCTTAACCACCTTGATAGGAAGTTTTTCCTAATGTACAACCTAAACTGCCCTTGCTGCAATTTAAGCCAATTGCTGCTTATTCTATCCTCAGAGGTTAAGGAGAATAATTTTTCTCCCTCGTCCCTGTAACAACCTTTTATGTACTTGAAAACTGTTAGCATGTCCCCTCTCAGTCTTCTCTTCTCCAGACTAAACAAACCCAATTTTTTCCATCTTCCCTCATAGATCATGTTTTCAAAATTTTTAATAATTTTTGTTGCTCTTCTCTGGACTTTCTCCAATTTGTCCCCCTCTTTCCTGAAATGTGGCGCCCAGAACTGGACACAATAGTCCTGCTGAGGCCTAATCACTGCGGAGTAGAGTGGAAGAATTACTTCTCATGTCTTGCTTACAACACTCCTGCTAATACATCCCAGAATGATGTTTGCTTTTTTTTGCAACACCATTACACTGACACTGGTGTGACTGCTCCTGGAATTCGGTGGTCAGTTCTGGTAGCCACAATGCAAGGAAGATGTTGAAAAACTAGAAAGATTTCAGAGAAGAGCCACCAGTATAATTAAAAGATTGGAAAGCATGCTTTATATAGTGAGAGACTCGAGGAGCTCATTCTATTTAGTTTATCAAAGGTAATGTTAAGGGATGATTTGATCACAGTCTATAAGAACCTACAGAGGGATCAGAAATTTAACAATAGAGGGTTCGTCAACATAGCAGACAAAGGTATAACAAGATCCAATGGCTGGAAGTTGAAGCTAGACAAATTCAGACTAGAAATAAGGTGCACATTTTCAACCATGAGGGTAATTAACCATTAAAACAATTTAGCGGGAGTTGTGGTGGATTCTCCATCACTAGCAATTTAAAAATCAAGATGTGATGTTTTTTCTAAAATATACACTCTAGTTCAACTACAGATATTGGACTTGAAACAGGAATTAATTCAGGAAAGTTCTATGCCCTGCGTTATGCAGGTCAGCCTAGATGTTCACAATGGTCCCTTTTTGGTTTAAAAATCTGTGAATCTAAGCTTCCATCACTTCCCTTGGGGGATATTCCACTGTGTTTATATATATGAAATTCAGGTTACCATTCTAAATTACTTAGGGATTTATTGTTGTAAATTAAAAGAAAGTTGAAGACCTGTACTTCCAGTCCGCTCTGCAGCCAGCACTCTGAAAGCGCCTACTCCTTGCATTTCAAAATAAGGTTTTCAATTTCAGTTTGGCATTTCTCAAACTTGTTCCACACAATGACCATCTGGCTGAAAACCAGCATCTTCTGCAACAGCAGCAGTGTGAGGCAGGGGCCCTACAGCTCCAAATCCTCCGGCAGTTTGCATCCTGCTCTAATACAGGTTTAATAACCAAGTGAATACTTTTCAGTAAAAATCTGCACCTTTCAGAGACTGAACCAGACCAGAGAACTTTCCTTCCCCAGCTGAAGGAGCTAGCTTTTAAGTCTGAAAAGCAATCCAGCCCAGAGATGAATTAGGGACGGCACAACCCTGTATCCTTAGGCATGTCAGCCTAGGGTGGGCAGCCATTTGGACATTTCCAGATGGGAATCCTACCCCTAACAAACACATTTAATGCTCACACATGATCTCTGGCTGCTCAAACCCATCTGTTAAGATGGCATCATGCCAACTTGCTAGTTGTTTGGATCTTTTCAGTCGGGGTAATGTGCCAGGAAGTGATGGGTTTAGTCAATCTGCTTAACACCGTGAGTGCCGCCTCAGTGGTCCCATCTACACTACAGTTTCAACTGTCTGTGGGCCACACATTACAAGATTGTGTGCATCAAATTTATAACAGGGTTTGGTGTTGCCTGCGGAGATGTGACCGAACCATACAACAGGTATGTTAGGGAGGATGTGCTACAGCCCTTATTGGTTCCCTATAAAAAGTTAAACACAGTTTGAGCCCATCAGGCAAAACCAAACCATGAGTCCAGTCCTAGCAATACATGTCTGTGTGATGTTGTTCCCACCTGTGCAGCCTCCCCTTGACTGGTTGCAGGATTGGGCCTCAATTGTGGGAAAACCCTGGGCATCCCAACACTACATTCCATTTATAACAGATGGGATCTTTGAGGAGGGGCCTTGTCGTAGGGTAAATACACCCCATTTCCCCCCTTTTGGGAGGGTAAAGGGGGGTTATAGCCTTACAGCTAAGTCCACCTGACCACCTGTAGCCTCAGTGCAGTACGGCCTAGTGGCCAGAGTCAATATGACTGCCATTCCTCACAGGGCTGTGTGGCCTAATGCCAAAGTCAATATGGTTGCCCTCTCTCACCAGACTGTTGGCCTAATGGATGGGCCACCATCCAAGGGTGGTGATGTTCAGGGTAGGGGGACTGGGCCCTCCTTACTCCACTGAGTCCCAGCCCAGGGTCCTGTCAGCAGCAAGCGTACTCACTACTTGGCCAGCGGGGATCCGATGGAACACACTGACCTAGTTCATGGTCCTACGACCAGATCACTCCCTAGTCCCCCTGGGTTGCTTCCTACTCCATCTTCCAGTGGTGCAGTCCACCATTCTCCAGGGCTCTCCCAGGGTCTCCGGCCCGTGAAGCTTCCGATGGTTCTGACACCTCCTGGGTGTCCATAAGTAGCCAGGTAGCTGCCCAGATCTCAGTGGACTTGATCCCTGCAGTCTGTATGTATGTAGGTTGCGATGTGCTTTAGGATCTCCCAGGAGGGAAGGTGCTATAGACATGCAGAATGTGGTTATTTGGAGGAGGATTCATTTAACTTTGAGAGAGAAATGTTGGGGCATATACAGGCTCTGGTTTATCCTCATATAAAGGCAGAGTGCCAGTCATGAAATTCAACACTAGATTCAGAGCCCCTCTCATGTCCCAGTTCAGCAAAGCACTTAAGCACATAGCTAAGAGCTTTGCCGAATAGGGATGGATTTATGCACAGGCTTAAGGTTAAGCATGTGGATAAGTGCTTTGCTGAATTGGGGGCCAAAGGTGCCCCATTAGATTCAAGCCAGCTCATCCTGCTATCTTTTGTTTCCTGGCTGCCAAACAGCTAGTCCCCACTTTTATTGTTACAGGGTGGGGGAGAGGGAGAGCCCATGATTCTGCAGGTGCTTATTGTTTTTATAACCCCCAAAGTATTTGTATTACAAACTGTAACAACACTGCTGATTAATGGGATAGTTTATGCCTCCAAAAGAGCTGTCAGGAAGTATCATGTAAAAGATCTGCAGAATGGCTCCAAAGGAGATGCCAGGGGACACTCTAGCCATAATGAATGGCTTAAAAAATATGAAAATGGGTGTTTTGTGAAAATTGTTTATAAAATAGACGTGCTGAGGCTGATGGCCCTGGAGACTGAGGTACAGCATGGACAGAGGCCGTGTAAGCTTCCTCACAGGGCCCTGCTCTGTGGCTCAGAGGGTAGTTCAGTTTCAATCACCCATTCAAATCTCCATTTTCTGAGATTTCAATAACCGGAGGGCTGGTTTGTGCCAACTGTGGTGATGGATTCCATGACACGGACACTTGTCCAGTAAGGACTGGACCAGCCAGGCATGTCTGTAACAGGTTAGAGCAGAAGGAGTGGTTGTATATTGTTCCGTGGCAGTTTTCTCTTGTGTGTGGTTTTTTTGGTCCCCTGGTTTTAATGCAGTTTAAATACAGCCACAAAAGAGATGCCACTATGGGGCATATGTGACTCCCAGCTAAACAGAAAGCCGTGTTGTTATAGGGGTGTGCATTCCTGTGCCTGATACCAGCCAGAAGGGTTGCCCTACGACCTTATGTTTGAAAAGCTAATCTTACAAGAGAGTTGGAGGCGCATGTGCTTAGAACAGAAAGCAGCAGGCTAGATTTGATGAACGCTGGAGTGAAATACATGCCATTGAACTAAGTTTCAGTGAATTCGCTTTTCTTCTATGGAGTGAATGGTGAAAGGATCAGCCTGGCATGAAGGAAATGTCAGCATCACCTTGGTCTTGTGTGACGAGGAGTGGAGGGTTGTAAATACGATTCCGTGGTACAGACGCTGTGCAACACACCGCGTTTGTGTGACTTTTATGACAGAATATCGTCACAGCACGCAAGTGAGAATGAAACCAAACAAAGAGGACAAGAAGGGAGATTGCATGGTATGTCCACTGTGTGTATGCACAAGCCCATAGAGTCCTGGGGCCTTAACATTTTAATTATACATTTTACAAGGGCTCAGTATTGTTCACTGGAAATCACGCTGCTGGAGAGGTGACCTTTTAAAGTTAGAAGGATAGTTTTAAGCAGCCTCGGGCCAGGTCTACATTACAATGTTTTGTTGGCACAGCTATGTCGGGGAGGGATGTGAACCCCCCCCCCCCCCAGCGGCCACAGATACACAAACCTCCCCAATGTAGACACAGCTATGTTGATGGAAGAGTGCTTCTGTGGCATAGCTAATGATGTTTGGGGAAGAGGTGTTACTATGCTGACAGAAAAACTCCATCTGTTGGCATAAGCTGCGTCTACACTAGGGGGCCCCGCTGGTATAGCTATACTAGCAAAGCATTTGTAGTGTAGACAAAGCCATTATCTGCAGCTCCTCTCTCTTCCAGAGCTAACTTCAACTGCTCACTACTGGGCTCAGAAATTTTTTTTGTATTAAAGCTAATGTTAAAAAAATTATGTAATACATAGGTTGAGAAAAGAGTGTCTGTACATCTGGGTATAGTGCTTATATTATCCACAAATACAGAGTTTGTTTTTAAAAGTCATAAGGTACATAGAGTACATAATCAGCAATAACCCAAATTTAGGTGAATAAATTTAAGAATACAGTTTAGATATTAGCATCCAAGTATTCGGGTGCGTCACTCATGAGAAGTTGTACAGAGATTTGGTTGTGAGTATCGATGACTGGAGATTGTCCCTCATTAATTGAGAATTAGGGTAGGGTGTCCATTTGAAGTGAGCTGTAGCTCACAAAAGCTTATGCTCAAATAAATTGGTTAGTCTCTAAGGTGCCACAAGTCCTCCTTTTCTTTTTGCAAATACAGACTAACACGGCTGTTATTCTGAAACCAATCTATCAAATAGGGCAGTAGTCCAACCCCTGAATTGGGAGTGACTTCTTCAATAAACTGGACTGTCCCCTTTGACGAATTTTCTTCCCAAACCAAATTAACTCTTGAGGCCTGATCCAAAGCCCATTTAAGTCAATGGAAAGTGTCCCATTGACTTCACATAGTTGACGAAAGCAGATAAGATATAAACAAGAGACACAGGGTGACCAGATAGCAAGTGTGAAAAATCAGGACACAGGGTGGGGGTAACAGACGCCTAAATAAGACAAAGTCCCAAATATCTGGACTGTCCCTATAAAATCGGGACATCTGGTCACCCTAAAGAGAGCAGATGGAGAGGAGGGGAGTGAGACATTAAATGCGTGGATACAACTGGCTTCCTCTACCCTGCTTCACATCAGAAGAGATAGGGTAGAGAAAGAAAGAAAAAAAATGAAATCAAACTTTCACTCCATGGAGTTCCCAGGGATAGTTTGCAAAAACTGTTGATTAATTTGGCTTCTCTGGGTATGTTGCAAATTGGTGCTGACTGCACTATCAGTGGAGGACTGGAATTTCAAAATCATTTCCTTGAGAGTTCCCAAAAGACTCATGACAAGGCTGTCAGGCTTGCTCTGCTGGCTACTATCAGCGCTCCATCTTTGTGGTGAGATTTCATGTCTGACTAATGGGACCCACCTCGCAACTTTCATACTGTTAATTGGAATTAAAAAAGAGGAAAAGCACACACTGCACAATTACCTGACAATGAGGTTCTTGGCCCTCTAATTCTGCCATTGATTGAGTGCTCTTTGTAGCTGCTTTTACCACCTCATTACCTTGTAGCCGGGGTGGAGCATTTCATTTAATCTTTCCGTAACTTCTGTTTCCTATTGGGAAATCTTTAGTTGTGCAGAACTGTCTACTGTTTGTATCCTAATTGGTGCTGGGTTTTTGATGCTTTGTGCTCAGAGTCATGGAACTTCAGACCAAAGTTGCTCAGAGTTTCTGAGAATTGACTCTACAGACCTGACAGCTGAGAAAACGGAAGACTGTTCTTTCATTATTTCTGGCCTAGGCACACATGGGATGTGCTGGGAATCATTCAAAAAGGCCTGATTTTGTGAAAATTCCACTCAGATTTGGACTCTATGTGGGGTTTGGATAAATCCACATAAGCTTTGGTGAAGCCTTTGAACTCAATCATAGAAGTTTTTGAACTTCATCCATAGCTACTTTTAACTAGTGGTGTCATTGCAACTATATACTAAATTAACAGGGGCTTTGAAACCCTAAAATACTAACTCCTTAACACAGATTAACAGTTTTGAGCTATTACAGGCAATCATGCTAGAAGAAATAAATTATCAGTACGTGGCGCTTTCGGAAGATATGTCTACACTGCATTTTAAAACCCATGGCAGCAAGTCTCAAAACCCAGGTCCTACTGACCCAACCCCTTCCCTGGGCTTCAGAGTCAGAGCCTGAACATCTACACAGCTGTTTTTAGTGCTGCAGTGGGAGCCATGCGTGCTGGAGGGTAAAGAGTCGGGCTGTCAGAGTCACTCGTTTTAAAATGCAGTGTCGACATACCCTGAGTGTTTTATCTGATTTAGATACCGTGCCCTCAATGACCTTTATCTTTCAAGGAGCCAACTGAGGATCAGGTTTCTAACAATGTAGCAAGCCATTCTGTAGTTCAATTTTTTGGTGATTTACCTCCTTTGGTGTTCAGAACACTTAGAAGAAGACATGAAGAAGGCATTTAGCTGAAGCATTTGTCTACAGATTTGCTTCATTCATTCATTTTTAAAATTCACATGGTGGCAGTTTGGTATTTATCTATCTGAACACAGGTGTGAATGTCCGCAACTCCCCTGTGAGGTAGCGCAGTGCTATTATCCCCAGTGTACAGAGGGGAAACTGAGGCACAGAGTACCATAGACCTCATGCACGTGTATGTATTGCAAAAGTGAACAGGTGGCTGAGCTCAGCTGGAACAGTAAGAACATAAAAATGGCCATACTGGGTCAGACCAAGGGTCCATCTAGCCCAGTATCCTGTCTTCCGACAGTGGCCAGTGCTAGATGCTTCAGAGGGAGTGAACAGAACAGGACAATTCATCAAGTGATCCATTCCCTGTCGTCCAGTTGCAGCTTCTGGCAGTCAGAGGTTTAGGGACACCCAGAATATGGGGTTGCGTCCCTGACCACTGTGGCTAACAGCCATTGATGGACCTAGCATCCAGAAACTTATCTAAATCTTTTTTAAACCCAGTTATACTTTTGGCTTTCACAACATCCCCTGGCAACAAGTTCCACAAGTTGTGACTTTGCATTGTGTGAAGAAGTACTTCCTTATGTTTGTTTTAAGCCTGCTGCCTATTGATTTCATTGGGTGACTCTTGGTTCTTGTGTTATTTACCCCTTCACAAATAACTTCCCTATTTGCTTTCTCCACACCATTTGTGATTTTATAGACTTCTATCCTATTCCCCCTTAGTCGTCTCTTTTCTAAGCTGAATAGTCCCAGTCTTTATACTCTTTCATCAGATGGAAGTTGTTCCATGCCCCAATCATGCTCTGTACGTTTCCGAATTCTAATATATCTTTTTCAAGATGGGACAACCAGATCTCCATGCAGAATTCAAGGTGTGGGCATAACATGGATTTATATAGTGGCATTATGATATTTTCTGTCTTATTATCTATCCTTTTCCTGATGGTTCCAAATATTCTCTTAGCTTTTTTGACTGCTGCTGCACATTGAGCGGGTGTTTCAGAAAACTATCCACTTTGACTTTCTTGAATGGTAACAGCTAACGTAGACCCAATCCTTTGTATGTATATTATGTTTTCCATTTTGTTGCCCAGTCACCCAGTTTTGTGAGATTCCTTTGTAATTCTTCACAATAAGCTTTGGACTTAACTATCTTGAGTAATTTTGTATCATCTGCAAACTTTGCCACATTGCTATTTACCTGAACAGCACTGGTCCCACTACAGATCCTTCCTGCTACTTACCTCTCCACTGTGAAAACTGACCATTTATTCCTTCCTTTGTTTCCTATCTTTTAACCAGCTACTGATCCATGAGATCCCTCTATTAGTCAGGGGCACGAGGCATTCTTAGTGGAGGGCCCCCGAAACTTACTATCCCCCTTTAGAGCACATGGCAAAACCTGTCTAAAAGTCTACTTCATTAGGAGAGGAGTGAGGTGAGGTGTGGTGTGGTGGGGGAAGGGAGATCTCAGGCTTTGTGGGCTGGAGAGCACTTTAATGTTGGCACTGGATCAAAGGGAGTTTGTAATCTTTGAAAGCACAGTATTACATTCTTTATGCACTCAAAGCTTGGGATAGGAGCAGTGATTATGCTAATTTATTTACATATGTAAGTGCACACACACATGTACAATTTAGCACTTCTATCTTCTTTCCATCTGAAGATCTCATTGTGCTTTATAAACATTACTTTAGCCTCTCAATCTCTTGGAAGAGGCGACTGTTCTCATATTTAAACAACATGCCGACTGAGTCTGTGGCAGTTCGGACAGGATCCTGCTCTCCCACTTCTGTGCCTTAAACACAAGACCATCCCTACCTATAAAACCAACTATGGAAAAGTGTTCAGAGTAACAGCCGTGTTAGTCTGTATTCGCAAAAAGAAAAGAAGGACTTGTGCCACAAGTACTCCTTTTCTTTTTATGGAAAAGTGAAGTACCATCTACTATACTGGGGGGAAGCCCAGTCTTACGTATATATTTGAGAGAGGCCTGTTTGGAATATGTTTCCACTGACCTATACATCCACGTCTGTACTGAAATGTCAGCTCATTCAACACCAATGAAGCAAATTAGTAGAAGACAAGTGAGCGTCCCAAATAAATGCCAGGAGACGTAAGGATATTCCTGAATACAATTAAACGCAGCCCTCATAAAGATTCAGGCTCCAACTTTTTTGAGGGTGTGTGTTCATGAAATACTAATGGGGCCATTAACTTAACAAACATGAGCCGCCCCAATCATTCTCTTAAAAATCCTCTGGCTTATTTCCTTGTTCCAGGAAGCCCTATTTGAAGAAAGGGACTTTATTCCATTTTATGCAGAGATAATGGGTGTCAGTGTCAAGAGAACAAACCGGTCAGTTACGAAGTCCAATTTGTGTGTTGTAGGTTTTGCTCCTTGGTCCACTGATGTTCATATTAAAACTCTTATGGGTCTTCAGCTGGGCCAAGCTTTTGCCCTTCAGAGTAACCATCAATCAATCAGTCCGGTTACCGTGCTGTTTGGAATCCTTAGTATATGCAGCCCCAAAGGCACTGAAGGGATTGTAGTGCAAGTACAACTAGAATATATAGGAAAACTTTATCCTAATGCATAATCTTGAATGATTTCCTTGGCCCTTGAGATACAAATGTGGGTATCTGCAATGTAGCCGCTGTGTTGTGTTGTTGATTTTAAGTATTAGAGCACGCCCTGTTGTAACCCTGTGCATTTTACATTGCATTTTGCTGGGCAGAGGATTTCCCACCTGTTGAAGTACTGGTAGAGACATTTTAAATTTATATTCTTCCCCTCCCACTGAGCTCTAGGCCTCTAGAACATATGGAATAACGATGAGTCAGCCTAAAAAGGGGCCCTTTTCTATACATGATATTGTTTCAGGCTAGCATTTTCAAGTGTCTAAATCTCACTGAAAATCAATGTGGTTTGGCCCCTCACCTCCCTTTGAAAATCCCAGCTTTAATGTTAAATATATATTGGTCTGTGAGAACAGAAACTCCTGGTACTATCAACAATAAAAAGTTCAACAGATGTTGGGAAGTGGAGAGGTAGGAAGGCTAAGCAGTTTATAATGCTGAAGTGTAACTAATGAAGGCCTCAGGCCTGATTCTGATACAGTTTACACTAACACCATTTTAATTCAAGTGTAGCTCCACTGACTTTAACAGAGTTACTTCTGATTTACACTAGAGTAAGAGAGATAAGAACCAGGCCCCAAGCCTCTCATGCCAGTGGCTAAACAACTGATCAGCATGTACTATCATAGTGTACAATGCAGCACTTATTGGTAGAGATTGATTCATTAATGGCTATTGGTAGAAATAAATTGATCTGTATGATGGTTTACCACCACCTGTTCTCTGATTGTTAATATCCCTTTGATTATTTCAGAGATTTTGAGTATAAACGTGTCAAATGAAAATTCAAGTTCCTTTGCTGTGAATAACAGAATTATGAGAAGTCACACAAAATTCTCCATTCCCCCATATTTTATCAGTGTCCCCCTGAACCAAGAAAAGCACGCAAAATCTGGTAACCAAGCATAGCAGTTCATAGGGTAAAACCTGCATCAAGAGAAAGATGGGGATCTGAAATACTCACAAATGGTAAAGCAGGTGCACTACATAAGACCTGCACTCCTTTATGTTATGGTTCGCTATAATGAAACATATTGATCATGTTGTGGCAACAAATGGTAAAAAAAAAAAAAAAAAGACATTTTGAAATGCAGACTTGGTGATCCAGCTTATACATTACTCCAAATTCTCAAACTTCACATATAACGACTGTGTAATTGCTCTGTAAGAGACTGTTCCTACAAAGTTATCTGCGTGCTCTCATGTGAGAGCACGTTTGCAGGATTGGGCCCTTAATCAGTCCCCTCAATGCTTATCATCCATAAAAGTAATTTCAAATGTAGGAAAAAAAGTTTTACTTAATTATCTTCTTTTCCTGGTTTGAACTGACCAACTTTGTGTCTTTCACGGGCTTTATCAAAGAAGCCGCCAGCACAAGAGTACATTTCATTTTAAGTGGGCTTTAGTTGGTGGATTTAAAACTGATCATGCATTTTAGTTTCAGTAACTTGCAATTTCTGCACTCTTTGATAATGCACTTTAAAGAAAAAACCTTCTTTAATGACAAGGTTTAAAAGAAATGACATTTCTGAACAAAATATCAAAGCTGAGAAAAGACCGTTCTTTTTTTTAAAAAAAGAAAGTATGAATTAAAATGACCTTGTGTTCTGAAACTTTTTCATATGATACTTGATGTTCTATCTTCCCTTTCTACCATCAGAATGAGACCTAGTAAAATTCATTAGCGCCTAGTGCCTTCAGTGAATTGTGATTTGCATTAAGATAATTTTAAAAATCAAATCCCTGCTACATTCTCTATTAAGACTGCTTATCACTGCGGCTGTATACGTTCTTTCAAAAAAAAAAAAAAAAAAAAGAGATCACTGTAACTTTTAACACTACAGATATTAGTGACCACAGATATTTTCTTCCGGTCACAGTAAGTCGTCTCTGTTAGGAGCACAGCCATTTCTCAGTTTGAAACAGCATGAAATACTGAAGTTGTTTGCATAGGATATAGGCAAGTAGTAGAAGAGCTTCCGTTATGCTGGGGAAAAACAAAACAAACCCTTACAACTAAAGCACTGTTGTAGAACAAAGCAAAGGGGTTTGATGGTGCGTGGGGGTTCTATCCCTTTTCTTCCAACTTTAAGAGAAATAAACATTTGTTACATGTATCACAAGAACTGTAAGTGGCAGTGAAACAAAGTTTCACCTTGATAAGGGCAAGGACTCCCTCACCACTGCTGAATGATTTGATGTCTTTTTTTTTTTTAATTATTTGTGTGATTTTTACACAGAATTAAACAATCATCTTTTCTACTGAAAAAAAAAATCAGTAAAATAATAATGCACAAATACAGCCGTAATCAAGCCACAAAGAAGCCTGTTTATTGTGTGGTAATGAAATCAGCCACTTTCAGCTGACAACTCTTTTGCTAGAAAGTGAACCTCGGGTAGAGGGCCTTGACTAGCCAGTCAGCAGTAAGAGTTACAAGCCGTGAAACCAACTGTTACCTGATAGTTAAGCACATCCCGGTGTGATACTTCTTGATCATGTACCAATTACAGGGAAGGCACAAACCTCAACTTTTTTTAAATGTAAGAAATGTTTAAAAAATTATAGCAATTCATTTTATGGGGTGAACCTCAGGACCTGGTTTAGTTTACCGCTGGCCTCCATAGTACTTTCTCCGTAAGGGGAGATCATCTCAATTCTGAAACACTCAAATTGACCACGTTCTGCTTTTCTCCCTCATTCTTAAACTGTTTGTTGAGATCATCACTGATGTTAGCAACCCATTTCCTTGGTACATAATGAAATTCAGATCTGCATTCAGTTAGTCTACTCAGGGATCCATGTGCAACGGAGGTTATGTGCATTAGTTTCGCTACTCCACTGATTTCAAGAGCCCTATAACCACTCTGATAGGTGCAAAAATATTAGCAGCATGCTAATCATCACTCATCTCATTTCATTTGTGCTTGGGAAAAGAAGTTTCATCACAATAGATGCTTCTATCTCAGATCCAACACAAAGCAATTTACAAAAGCTAATCCACTCAGTTCAGAATCTGCAACTCAGTGAACTCTTGAAATTTCTTCTGAAGAGCTGAATTAATGTTGCCATATGTCTTTCTGAGTAAACAGTTTTTAATTTTTCTACCCACAACAAATTAAATGTATCTTGGCACATCACTCCTAGTAAAACACACCATCGCCCAAGGCAGCGCTTAGTGGCACCTGCTGCATCACTTCTCTGATTATCTGAGAGCTCTGAAGAACCTTTATCCATAAGCAATGGGATCACTAATTGATTCAGAGAAGGTAGAAAACCTATAGCTCAGCCAAGGATGGGCACAGGCCAGGACCAGCCTCACAATTAACAAAGCACCAAGCAAAGGTGGAGAGGTGATGTGTGGGACGGGAGGGTGAAATCTGGCAGAAAGTTGCCTCTCCCAATGGCCCTGCTGCCAAGAGGTGAGGGTGGGTGTAATCTGGTCTGCCAACAGGTTTCCTCCCTCATTTATCTAGATGCCAGAAGGGAGATGATACTGGAGCAGCCTGTGAGCTGGGGGCTCAGCATGTATGCCACAGTGCCCCTAGAGGTCAGTTGCATCGCTGTTGCTTAACAACACAGCCCTTTTCATCATCAAATCTCTTTACAAATAGTAATACATTAATGCTCACACCACCCTTCTGAGGAAGGTATCCAAGGATTATCATCACCATTTATCACTGACAGGGAGAAGTTCAATAACTTGCCCAAGGCCATTGTCAGTAACTTCTTCTCTCCATATCCTGTGTCCAGACCACTAACTGTGTCATGTTTGCCAGAGGTAAACAGCTGGTTTCTTATATTCCCCACTTCTCAGTTTGTGGATTAAAACCAGCTAGTAATGGCCATTCTTGAACAATATGAACAACAGAAAAGAAGAACCCAAGTTTACAAGCTGATGAGTGCCTCCAGGTAGGTGCTGTGTGCTCTCAGCTTCCATTACTTTCAATGTCTCAGAGCCTATAAGCACTTAGGCACCTGCTAAGGTTTAAACACATGGGTAGCCCCAATGACTTCAATGGGACTACTCAGATACTTAAGGTTAAGCACATATGTTTTTGCAGAATAGGGGCCCTTATTTGCTTATCTTTTCAAAATACACCACATAATTCAATGCATTTTCATAGAAAAGAACCCTGTCCTGTGGCTGCCTAGCCTGTGTCATGCCCACTGATGGCCATTAATCAGAAGAGTGACTAAAGGCAGCACTTGTGAAGTTTCCATAGTTGGAACAGGATTTTCCCCTGTGAATACATCACGGTATGTAAAACCCTCACAAACATCATGACTATGTCAGCAAATGAAATGTTCAGGGACCCCAAACAATGTCAAAACAAAAAAGTACAAAAGAATATTTTAATATTATGTAAACATATGAACATGAAAACAATGTAAAATATGTTTTTAAAATATACTGAATAATAATAATAATAATAATAGAAACATGATTTTATCATGTATAAAATTGAATAAAAATGATATTAGGAAGTAATAGCAAAACCAATAGTCCAGGGAATTTAGTTTCGCAGGAAGTAAATTGAGCACACACACAAACACACTTAATATATCAAAACTGTAAATCTGTAATAAGATAATGGTAAAAAATAATTCAAGTAAGATACAACTCAAAAAACTCTGGCATGAATGATGAATGTGCTTTCATGAGCTTAATTACATTTTCTGTGCTAACAAAACAGCCACTGATCTCACAGTTTAATTTACAAGATCCATATCTTCAAACCTGCTGAAAGAAGTCCATTTGTCACTTGAACAATTTCCTCTGCTCCAGCAGTTACCTAAAATTAAAATGTTCTCCTTAGTTATATCTTACTATTATTTGTATTAGAAAGTGCTCATAGGCATGAATCAGGATCAGGCCCGTTTATGCTACGCATTGAACACATATAGATTACATTCAGTCCCTGCACTGAACAGCTTATCAAGTATCCTCAAACACTGCACAACATTAACAGAGAAGGGTCTGCTAATGAATCAGTGTGAAGATAATACTTCCCCCTCCTCCCCCTTGACTCCCTCCAAATGACCGTGAATTTAGTCTTGTGAAAGATTCCGGCCTGATTCTCTGTTAACCACAGAACAGGCTGTAGCAGTACAAACTTCTCCAAACTAGGCTGCCGATGTGGTTTAACCTTAGGTATAGCCATTGGGATACACTGGTAAAGTTAATTTTCCTACCCTTCTCCTCTATTAAGAATGGCACTAAAGTCATTACACACAAGCCACATTCAAATGTGTTATTCAACTTTTGGTCAGTAGTGACCTGGATCTAAACCTATGACTGGATCGATAAACCATTACCAATCTCTTAGCCAGCTAGTACTCTGTGTGAAAACACTGACTGGCTGTCTCAGTGGAAACGTTTGGGCCAAAAGCATTGCTGTGTAATTCCATTGCTCGCAATGGAGATATGTTGGGGATAAATCAATACACTGAATCAATGTTTATCTGACAATGGCTCCTATAATACCAAGTACAGAACCAAAAATCTCAGGGAAACAATGTGAAAACACACACACACACACACACACCCCTGTACATATTTTATCATCAGTCTCAGCTACAAATATCCAGAATGTTTAAGAAGTCCTTTTAAGATTCATATTTTCAGACTAGTTTTTATATCTTACATGGTTTTCATTAAAATATCTGCTATTTATATGTGCACATCCTGTTCTTTGCAGAAATCCTGCTGTGAGATATACAATTATCAATGAACCCTATAAGGCCGAAAAAACCTCAATGACCTTGCTTGGAAGTTTCCTTTTTCCCAATCATCCATGTGAATCATTTACTGTAAGGGCACAGAGAATCTTTTTATTGTTGTTGCAACACTTGTAGTCATTTATTTTGGATGGTGTACAGGTCTGAAACAAAGCTAAAGATCCTGGACTTTGAAGCTGTAAGCTGTAATATTCAGAACTGCATCATCGTTTTCTATCTTTAAAAGAAGGCAGCATCACTGCAGACCTGCAGCTGTGCACTGTCTCATCATGAACATGGAGGCAAGGCCCAGACTTGTATTGCACCTGCAAGTTCTCTAATCTTGCTCTAATAGTACTGACTAAGCATTGTGGTTAGAAGAGCTGAGTAACTTCTCAAAGACAGCTTGTTTACTGAAAATAAGGTTCTTTTTAAAGTGTAACCATATTTAAGCATTTTAATTAAGTGGTAAAACTTCAATAGCTGAGACCCACAGGTGTGAAATGGTACAAATTGAGGAGAAGACACTCATTTACCTTCTGGTGTGGTACACATTCAGTTCTTCTTGTAGGACAGATGCTCTCTTCTGCAGAAAGTTTACCTACAAAATACATCCCATATGAAAGTGGAGTATAAAATCTTAATGAATCAATTGGTACTTGTTTCACAGAGGCTGACTTTACTGTCTGAAGCCCAGTTTATGCTGGCGAGAGAAATCTCAATAGCACCTTAGTCGTGAGCTGGATTTAAGCAATGATGCTTGACCGAAAGTTGCTAGTGTGGTTTCCCTGGCCTGTGTACTCACAGCATTAATCCCGCACCCTATACACTCAGTCAGAAGCCAAAACAGCCACGATAACTTTTTGGACTCAGAGCTATACTGGATAATGTAGCATGTGGACTAAACATGGGACTGAGAATCTGAGTTTTAATCCCAGCTCTGACACTAAGTCAGTTCACTTCTCTACCTCAGTTTCCTTATCTGAAATATTGTGAAAACAACATTCCACTTTCTCACAGGGTGTGTGAGAGACTTAATGCTTATATTATGTAGCACTATCATGTTAGGACAGCTTACAAAGAGCTCATGGGGGTGGGCAGTGAACAATTGTGCAATGCATTTTAAACTTTACTAAAGTTTTAGAAAACTTTGCTGAGCAGTGAATATTTGTTCATTTTTAACAGTTCTTGGTTCGTCACACCCCCAGGAACAATTAATAATCCTGACAGGTGTAAGGATTCCACTGCCGTTCTCCTCTGATGTTTTCAGACTGGAATTTCAACAATTTTCAAAGACAAGGACACCTGTGCTTCAGAAGAGAACCCTGCTTACTAAATGGTTTGTGACTACTGTATACTGCTGCAGATGAAGCCAGCAGCTACGTGTTTCTGCGTTAACACCCAGTTTTAGGAGTCTGGAGTTACTTTTAGTCCTTTGAAATGCTGCTGATCCTAAAAGAAGCCCTGCAGGTGTATATCAGTTTCAATTTTAAAAAACAATACTCACTGTAAAGTGAAGTATTCTTATATCTGTTCCAATGGAATGCTTCCTACCAGACAAAGTTAACAGTAAACTAAACTTTTAATTGGCCTTTTACTATCAACTGGAAATAGATCATCCTGGTAGATCCTTAACCCTTTATTGGTCTGCAATGACTTTAATCAGATTAAATATCAGTACCACTGGAAATTCCTTTACATGCAATAAATAAATATCTGCAATCGACTATTAACTTGTGTCACCTTTAGCATGTGGGACTATAAAGCTCTCTCTTATGGAAATGTCATATTTCTGTTAAAGACAGACATTGCCAAGGGAAATCCCCATGCATAGCAAAAAAATGTTACAAACTAACTTTTATAAACAGAGAATGTAAGTAAATTAAACTAACAACCATTTCCAGGGAGAGAGATGGACGATGTGGTTCTATTTAATATCTTATGTAAAACTATAAGCAGTTTTATGATTTTAAGTAACGACCTCATTTCAAACAACATTTTACCAAATAAATCCAAGCCAAAAAAAGTTGACTTCTGCACAAAAAAAACTCGCTTAACAACTCAGATAGCAGTTTAACCTTTCATTTCCTCCCCCCCAACCTTTGGCATTTCATGAACATATGCATGTCTTGGCATTTCAAATGATTGCACGTGGATTATGAATGGCTCCTGAAGGATTCTGCTATCCAGAGTGGAGTTTGTACATCACATCACCACCATACACAGCGTACCCTTATAAACTCAAAGAAATGTAGGGTGGAAAGGATCTAGAAGTCATCTAG
The DNA here is from genome assembly GCF_965152275.1 of Natator depressus. NCBI lineage: Eukaryota > Metazoa > Chordata > Testudines > Cheloniidae > Natator > Natator depressus. The sequence goes on from NC_134247.1 coordinate 7,012,990, forward strand.
TCCCCCCCCCGCGCTTAGGCAGGACCTAGTGTACCTCGACCATCCCTGACAGTTTTTTGTCTAACCTGCTCTTAAAAACCTCCAAGATTTGAGATCCACCATCTTCCTTTGTACCCTATTCCAGTATTTAGGATGTTTTTCTTAATATCTAACCTAAATCTCCCTTGCTGCAGATTAAGCCCACTACTTCTTGTCCTGCCTTCAGTGGACACGGAGAACAATTGATCACAGTCTTCTTTATAATGACCCTTAACATGTTTGAAGACTTATCTGGTCCCCCCCTCAGTCTTCTTTTCTCAAGACTAAACATGCCCAGTTTTTAAAATCTTTCCTCAAAGGTCAGGTTTTCTAAACCTTTTATCATTTTCGTTGCTCTCCTCTGGACTCTCCTCAGTTTGTCCATGTGTTTCCTAAAGTACGGCACCCAGAATTGGATACTACTCCAGCTGAGGCTTCACTGGCGCCTAGTGGAGTGGAACAATTACCTCCCATGTCTTACCTACAACATTCCTATGAATACAGCCCAGAATATTAGCCTTATTTGCAACTGCATTACATCACTGACTCATATTCAATTTGTCATCCACTATAACCTCCAGGTCCTTATCAGCAGTACTACTTCCTAGCCAGCTACTGTGCATTTTCCTTCCTCAATGCAGTACTTTGCACTTGTCTTTATTAAATTTCATCTTGTTTAATTTGTTACGTTAATTTTGAAATCTAATCTGGTTCTCCAAAGTGCTAGCAACCTCTCCCACCTTGGTGTCATCCACAAATTTCATATGTATATTCTCCACTCCACTGACCAAGTCATTAATGAAAATATTGAATTCTGCTGGACCCAAGATTGACCCCTGTGGGACTGCACTAGATACACCCTCCCCTGTAGACAGTGAACCATCGTTAATTACGCTGATTATGGTCATTCAACCAGTTCTGCATACTCCTTATAGTAATTTCATCTAGATCGCATTTCTCTTATTTGCTTATGAGAATGTCATGTGGGGCTGTGTCAAAAGCCTGGCTGAAATCAAGATACATCACATCTGCTTCCTAACTATCCACTACCCAGTAGCCCTTCCAAAGGGGTAAGGGGTTGGTTTTTTTTTTTTTAAAACATGATCAGTCATTGGTTTAAAAAAGTGACATTTAACAGTTTGTCTTCATCTTTACTATTCTTACTTCTAGGGCTGCCATTTGGATTAATTTACAGTTTCATATATTTTAAGACAAGAAGGAACCATCTAGTTTTATCTAACACAACACAGGTCATAGGATTTCCTGAGTTAATTCCTGCTGCAAATCCAAACTAAAATGTTGTGTGTACCAAATCAAATGTCTTTGACAAGATATTATATCAACGCTATTACCTTTATCAACCAAACTTGGAATTAATTCAATGGACTTTTGAAGCAGTACCTAAAAAAGCAAAGGGCTGCTTTATTATACAGGCTGCAAAGGAAACTAAGAGTCCCCCAGGGCATGGTGAACAGAGTTTCTTCTGAAGAAACACTGATAATAGATAGTTGCTAACCATATTCCGTCTTCAGCAGCATATTCTTGGGAAAAAAAAAAAAGGTAACAGTTGCAACATCATTGCTGACTTTATTTTCTACTTTCAGCCGGCATTTGAGGTAAATCCCTTGGATCAAGAGAGATGACTCTTTCGGTAGCGAGATGAGGGAGATGGGGAGAGGGGGATCCTAGAAGAAAGGTGATGGTGTGATAAGCACCGGACTCTTGCCAGTTTATCACTGACCTCAATCCAATATTGCCAAATTTAATGCATTCATAGTTTCCTTTATAAAAGAGATGAGTGTTATTTAAACCCTAGAATTGGAGACAATTGAGTGCTGATATTTTACCTGAGATTTTAAAGATGCAATGGTGTCTTCGAGTTCCTTTCTCAAAGATGCTGGCATCAGACCTTTGAGTTTGGTTTCATATTCTTGTCGTATGTATGTCACCTGAAATTGAATAAAGAGATTTAAATGACACATAACCAATTTGGGGGGCAGGAGAGAATCTTCACAGCCAGCTTCTTCTTAGAGCAGTGTTTCCCAATTTGGAGGCCAGAACAAGACTAACTGGGGGTGGGGGGCAAGGGAGGGTGAGGATACAGAGGAAGAAAGCTGTAAGAACGCAGATCCACCGTTGCACACAGACACTGCAAGCATGCTGCCACCTTTGCAGGTCAAGTGGTAGGCAGCTCCTTAATGTCACAAACCTTCCCTCTCTGCTTCTGCTGTGCCCTTTATGCAACCAGCTGTAGTTCTCATTACTCAGCTCAGCCTTGTATGGCACCAGTTACCATCCCCAGGGCCATGCAGAATTCTGGTGAGTGGAAGAACAGGGAGCGGGTTCTGGGGCGTGGGTGGGGGAGCACGGAGAGGAGAAAGTGTCCCCAAAACACATAAAAGAGCAAAAGAGAAGAAAGAAGAAAAGAAGTAGAGAGAAAAGAAAACAAGAAGAAAAAAGAGGGTATATAGAAAAGGAGTGAGGAAAAAATGGGCAGAAAAAGGAGACATAGTAGGGGCTCTGTTAAGACCTGGTGTGAGAGGACAAAGGAAGGGCCATGTGGCTATCTCCCTCTAATCCGTCCCTGGGAAGCTTTAATGAAAGCACGGCTGGGGACTGGGCAGAGGGCCTCATGCAGCAGCCACTGAAGTCAATGAGAGCCTTCCTGTTGACTTCAGTGGGCGTTAGCTCAGGCCCACAGGCATTGCTTGTGTCTAACTCCTAATATATGAGACAAAACAACTCTGTATACAGAATTTTTTAAAAAACAGTTTGAAGTTAAGAAGTTTTGTAAGGAGGAACATTTTGTGTCTATGGATGTAACTATGTTTTATTTACAGCTTGGCATTTCTTGGACTTCATTCCAGGACTATTAATGCCCTCCAGCTAAGTGATGCACTCAGAATAGTTTAATGACTTGTCAATCCCCATCTAGATATTTTGAGGATCTTGTCTTACTTATTATTACACGGAAAATTTGCAAGACATTCCTTGCCCTCTTCACAGCTCATTTTTCAGTCAAATTCATTGCAGCAGAGTCAAAATTGTTGATCTACTATTCTTCTAACTAAGCTCTAAAAGTATTAAATTGAGTAGGACCAAAACCTGTCTCCTGAAATGATTATTCTCTTTTAAAGTAATTTCTAGGCACATTATCTGACACTACAGCAATCTCCATATGCTTTTGCTTTCTGCTTGACCTTTCCCTTTTGGCTGCAATGAATTCAAGACTCTGTTGGAGATTCAAATGCTCAAAGAGATTTCTAAAATGTTTGGACTTGGAATGACTCTGTGAGCATCTTCAAAAGACCAGTGTGTGATCTCCTTACACATGATTATGGGTATATATCAAGGAAATATTACCACCCTAGCAGCTCATCCCAGTATACTTAAAAATATCACTATAAAGTTATGTCTCCATTCTAACCATATAGAGAATCATGAATTGATTTTTGTCTACATAAATGATCACCAGTCACTGAGGGATGGATTCAATACCCATTGAAATCAACAGAAGGACTCCTTATTGGCTTCAGTGGGCACTGTATCAGGCCCTTTAAATATGAAAGGGTGTGTAACTCCCCAAAAGAAATAGCTGCAAGAGTGAAAAAAATTATTTTTGAACTTTCAAAAAGAAGGTGTGGTGAACAAAGGCTGAAGTAAAGGAGTTCCATACTATTTCATTTGGGGTTTCTGACATAGATATGCATTGCTACCATGGCATCTTTGGTACCTACCAGCAGTGTCCATAACTGTATGTCATATGCACTTTAGGACTAATTTATAGAAGTTAAGGAAAGAGCAGAACCAGCTGCAGTCATCATTTTCTAATTATTTTTATACTTAATTTTCCCCTCCTTTTAATTAGTATTTTAAACAACCCCCCACTGAAAACTGACTGGGAAAGGGCATTTCCAGAAACTTGGTTGTAAGCAAAGAATGCAGGAGACCCATGTCTCTCATTGCCTAGGGTATGCTGCCCTGGTGCATTGTTTACATAATACTCTTGAGTCTCAGGGGAGTTTGGTTGATGATTGTTTTATTCAATAGTTCTGGAGCATTTGTACTTAAAGACCATGCAACTGGATGGAGGATTACAGAAAGATGTCTTTGAAGATGTCTACAATAAGAAGAAAAGTTTCAGGTGAATATAAATAATCACAGAATCTTAGAACCATAGAACTGGAAGGAACCTCGAGAGGAAACTTATCTGAATATCTGCTTTTTTGGATAGGTACCTACGTGTCTAATTCGGATCACATATGTCTATTGTGAATTTAACACATTACACTAGCCAGTCTGATAGTGAACTTCCTCTAATCTTTTGTTTGGGATTTAGCAATCACATTAAGCTGGGGGAAATGTAAGCTTACTGCGTTGCTGTATTGCTATCTAATACAGAGTGTTCATAATAGGCAACTGGCTAACGATGGCTGACTAACAAGAAGTCTATGTCATGACATATATTACATGGTCTCAGCACCAAAAGTAAAATTAAGTCTTTTCCCATAAACTGGATGCTCTTTTTCACGCACCTAACCAGATGAACTTGGAAGGGAATGTATCAAATATGGAGAAGGTGAGTGGACTATCTAAAATATATGGGAATGCAATAAGGAGTATCTAGGTTAGGCAAACTGCAATGCTCATTCCCACTGCAGTGATTAGGAAAACAGACCTAAGAGATTTAGAACACATTCCTGTTTGAAGATGGGGAAATGGAAAATATTTGAACATTACTGCGTTCGAAAGTGAAATATCATAGTGGAGCACCACATGTACATTTGCAAACAGAAAGTAAATGACCCATGGACTCATTTTATTACAGGGTGGTAGACATTTAAAAATATGGACATGGTTGTTGTAGAGATGTTACAATTTAGGATTTTTGGGCATGAAAATGATTATTTCTTAAGCACAAGGACTTGTTAATAATCAGCCACCTTTATTCAATGACATCACCACTAAGTGGTATTATATCAACATAGATCAACTGGGAGTAGGATTGGGCCTTATATTTTCCCACTATTGTTGTATTCACTAACATCCCAACATAGCAAAGCATTTAGACCCTGATTCAGCTTGGTCCTTGAGCATGTGATTAGTCGCACTTAATTCAACAGGACTACTCACAGCTTTAATTACCTTGTTGAATCAGGGCCTTAAGTCTGTGCTTAATTTTCAACATGTCAATAGTTCCACGGACTTCAATGGGACTAGCCACCTGCTTAAAGTTAAGCAAGTGCTCAAATGCTTTGATGGATTTGGGGCTGACTTCACCAGTGATGGATAAGAGGAAGTTCACTGCCAGACTGACTTCAAAATTTTCAAATGGAACTTCCTTACTGTGCGTTCACACACCAACACACTTCACGCTACTCATGTTTTAGCAACAAAATGCTTTAAATCTGCCAGGAAGTTTTGCCATCAGGACCACAAATCAGATTTTACTTTATTTGAAACTGAGATAAGTTTTGACTTCCAGCTTATTTGCAAAGAACACACATGTTTAAACACTTGACGACTAGATATAAATTAAGGCTCACTTAAAGTACCGATTTTCTTTCTTTCTTCCTTTTTTTTTCTCTTTTGGAAAAAGCAAGTCTTGTCAAATATGTATTATACATAATATAACTATCAGTAGAAGGGAATAAAATAGATCTTATGAAAGTTTAGGAGAATTCTGTGCATAAATGCTTCTCACGTACCAGCAAACGAAGAGACCCCCGCAAAGCCCTTATGTACATAGACAAATAAAAGTTTTTCTTGTGAACTAATTGTAATCTATAGTGTCATGCAAATATAAAGAAATAAAAGAATTGTCTGATATGTTTGTGTGTGTGTGAGAGATCAAGATTTGTATTTTTTAAAAATAAAATAACTTAGATACACTCATGCTGTTATTTCTGTGAGTGCTTTAAACATTATGAGGTATATGTACTTTGCCAGGATAAATATCCTTTGAGCCAAGAGCTGATTTAGGGTGGAGTTCTGGATGCAGCAGAACATGCATATTTGTGTTCATCTAACATGTGTTAGACATGTTCTTGGTGAGAGAGGAGAAGAAACAGACAGCTAGAACTGCTAAATGTTTTTATTTTTGGAAGTTAAGAAAAAATAAAAGCTATATTTCACCAATCAGGCAGATTGTGCTGGACAGCTTTTCTAACTCCATATCTAAAGATAATATAACAACGGTGAAATTCCCATTACAGGCATGCACAAAGCTTGTAAAATTGGGGATGCAAGGTCCAGGGAAAGGAATCCCATGGCCCCCACTCTGCAAACAGACTGTGGGATGCCAGTCCAGTCCTTCTGTTACCATCATTTCAGCCTATGGGAATAGTGGCTGCAGAACCTCTATGTCATTCACGAGAAAATTCCTGGTCACTAGATCCATGCAAGTATGGCTACCCAGTTCTATTGCCAGTAGCCCTTTGCCACACTTGCATATTCAGAGACACCCTTCCATTGTGTGCAGGCCCCACTGCAGTCTCCCTCTCCCACCTGCAGTGCCACACCATAGATATATAGAGTTGTGACTGCTCTTGCACTAGCCCATGGTGGGGTAAATTTCACCGTACTGATTGCTGGCAGAAATTATAGTCAAATTCTGCGACACGCCTCTTCCAACCCGCTTATTTTTTACCAGTATAATCTTCAAGTGCACTCTAATTGCATGTTTTCACAAAATGGTTATTCACTTTTCACACTGTAATCCAGCAAAGGCTGAAGAGAGCTGTTACCTTTTGAGGAAGATAATTCTTGGAAAGTCACAAAGAAATAGGTACCATGCTTTAGAATCCAGATACACATTACTAAGTTGGCTGGAAGGAAATTCTTGAGTACTATTTAAAAAAAGAGAGTGAGACAGACAAAGAAAGAAACAATCCCTGGTAGCTGAAGGATTGCTTGGGGCTGATTCTTAGAGTGATATCTTTCTGGACTTCAGTGAGAAGGTGTATGCACCATTTTGCAGTGAAAACTGATCTGCAAAATATTAGACCCTAATATCATGGTGAAGAGGATCTCCCAATAAATTCATTGCTAAGATAGTTTGTCGAAAGTATATTACTTTCAACTATATTCATTAATAATTGCACAATGGGATGAAAATAAGATCCCAGCTGTTTCCTGTCACACTGTGCTAAACATGCTAATAGCTGTTGGCTGAAGTTACTAACAAGATTTACTGACCCAAGAGATTTAAATAGATCATGGTGAAAGTCTAAATTACTTCTTTATAACTAACAGACAACATATAGCTGAGTTTGGTGTACTAATTTTGATGGGGGGGGGGTGTCGATATTTTTAACATTTATTTTAGACCATGGAAAAAGGACTGAAGAGTGTTTTTGTTTGTTTGGTTTGGTTTTTTGTCCCTAAACACTTGTCTTTTCTTTTATTGACTTGAGTTGCCTACCTAGGACCCACCAAAGCTCTGTCTCCTCTATACCCTTAAAAGATTTTTAAAATTACAATTCTTCATCCCTCAGGAGGGCTTTTACTCTGTTGGATGGGACAGCTCCGTTTTATTTGGTGTTGTGCTAGGTTTTCTTTAGCCATGAGAAAGCCTTTCTTCTTGTTCATTTCGATGAGCTGATTTAATCTTTGATGTCAACAGAAGCAATTAAAAGCTATATTTGCCACAGATAGATAAAGTAACCTTTGGTTGGCCACACAACAAGTTAAGAAAAACATAAGAGCTGAACCATCCCCACACTCTCCAATATGAAATATAGGAAATGCTGAACTGCATGGCATAAAATGATGCATTGTCATAATGAGTCAAGACGAACATCACAGGAGATAGACATTTTGTTTGGCTGTGTATGTGAATTATCCAAAACTAAGCCCTTCATCCTATTCCAAACCCAGCAACTCTTTTTCTACCCCATGTGACTGCCCACCTCCGACAGACTACACTTAGCTCTTCAGTTTCTAAGTGTTGTTATTACAATGCAGCCCCAATTTGCAAAATCCTGGATATGTGAACTCACGATTAATCACAGGTTGGTCACCTCCTCCCTGACTGTAGTGACCGATTTTCTGCTCCTGCAGGGAACAAGCTCTGAGGGAAACAAAGCTGCTGTGCGGTGAAGCTGCTCAGAGTCTCAGTCAGCCTCGGGGAAGCCTGCTAGCTCTCTACAATCAGAGGCACCCGATTATCCAGACGCCCGATTTCATTCAGGTTTCAGGTGTCCTCCGACTCTAAAAAGATCTTAATAGAATCTAGGGTCGATTGCAGATGACGATCCCAAATTGCTTGTCTTGGACCTGGGTTGGAGAGTGCCAAATTCTGGGCTACTCAAGGCACTTTTGGACCCAGAGCCAGACCTGATTCACAATGCACTAGAGTACAAACATTCTTCCCTGTTTGGTTCACATACTCTCCTATTCCAGGGATAGGAGGTTGGAGTTACTACCTTCATTGTGAAATGCATGCTGAAATGTGGTTCCTACAGATTTAAAGAAACACGACGATATAATTTGACGACACTATTCTTAAATTTTCATTAGTAATAAGCATTAACAATTGCATAAATTCAATTCAACTGAAAATAGTAGAGCAAGATCAGACACTCCTGTTTTTTTGTCAAATATGCACCATGTTGTTCTATGACAGTAAAATAAATTCAGCTACAGAACCTACCCGGCTCTCACAATTTCAATAAAGCATAAGGTGATGGCATAGCCAACCTTTGTGTTTTTCTCTCTTTAGCTAGTAAATCATTTGAGAGTCCAAAACATCTTTTGCCTCTCTGTTTTACTAACCCTTAAGGACCACCAGTTATGATGTGCTGCTCAATGCACAATCTAAGCTTTCTGCTCTAAATCAGTTTCTTTCAACCTGCATCCAAGAGACCTTATTACTTCAGCGGCTTGTATTTCAATATCTTTCTGTTCTTACCCCAGATCCCCCACCTGGAAAATCCTCTGTTTGTAGTTAAGCACTAAAGGTCTATATAATTCATAACTGCAAAGGAAGAGAAGCTAGGCAAAACTTTAAAAAACAGCCGGCTGCATATGTCAAGAACAGCATTCTTGAGATTACATGAGCTGGATAGGAATAAAAGCTTTTGCTGTCAACACCACAGAATAACAAGGAATGCTGTGGTTAACAAACTCCCTCCACTGCCCCCCCTCCAGCAGGGGGCCTCCATTGTCTCTGTTGGAATGTTCATGATCCCCAATTCCTTAACCCCTCATCCAAAGGACTCTCACTCTGGCAGAGGACTGTTCCCTTCAGCTCACATCCATGCTGTTCCATAAACTGGCTAGAGAAGTCACTGTTACGTGTAAGGGGGAAGCCTCAACAGTGCTTCCAACATCCGCTGATCCGGGGAGCGGACAACTAGAAGTCGAAACTAGCTCATCTTCCACGCTACTGACCAGCACCACTGGTCCAGCCCTACAAACAAACACCATTAATTCCTGGTTTTGTTAATAGCAAAGAATTTCTAAAACATTATCAAGATAATTACTATGAAATGCAGTTTGAATAAGATTCTCTGACACCACCACTGGAATGTATTCATGTGTTACAGCTTTACTTTCCATCTTGTGTTACCTGCTGCCTAGTGCTTGCCAGTGTGGAACGATTCAATGGTTTAAGCGTTTGAGCCTGCAAAGCACGGATAGCCCTCAGGCCTCACTGATGTCAGCTGGAGCTGAGGGTGTTCAGCAACATGCAGGATCAGGCTCTATATCTGCAGACTGCCGAAAACTTTCTGGCAAGGCCTTTGTAGATAGTAATCAGAAATTACTTCTACAATCACAATTTCCTCGCCTTTAAGGAGCACGGTTTTTACAAGCAAACATATTGCCAGTTCTTCAAAGCATCACCGTTGGTAAGATTCTGGTTCTTACCTACCTCAAACATTTCACCATTTCTGCTTAAATTCCATGGTCAGTAGAGAAGGTAAACATTGCTATACTTGTTCTATTTCTCACAAAGGAGACTGATTAAAAAGGAAACAGTGTACGAGGGTAAAAATGTAGTAATACTGAAGGCCAGCTTATGACTAGTATCTTGTCAATACCAGCCTTTATCAAACATCGGAAATATGAATCTGTACTGCGTTAAACTCCAACCAGGCAGCCCCATCCCCTTGAAGGAAGGCAGACAAACCTTACTAGCCTACCACACAACTCTGGGTTCCTACCCTCTTCTAACCACTGGATAGGCTCAGAGGTGTTTCTCCTCACTTCTTTCCTTCTTCTGAACCTAAGCTCATTTCTGCAAGAAATACCATTTCCCCTTTTACTTCCCCTCATTTGACTATTTGCCTTACCGTGGAACCTCTAATCTGCTTTCTCTGAAAGAACACAATTCCTTCATTTATTTCTATTCAAGCAATCATCTAAATCACATAAAATAACTTACTTTCCCCACAAAAGGAAAGGTCTCCCTTTGACTCATCATTATTTAACATGCAAGATGCCAGTAACTGACATTTTCAAATACTGTATGTTTTTCTTGCATCTGAGCGCAAATGTTGCTACTGTTGGTAAAAATTCTGTCTCCTTTCAACTATTGACACTCATCTCCTATTTCTCTTTTCAGCTGCTCACTTCATTCCAATAGTCTCACTGCCATGGAGTGTACATGCCTTTGTACTTTTCTGGGAGACTGTACTTTTTACCAGAGTTAATACCTGATTATCAACCTCCCCACATATACCATCAGCTTCCCCTTTTCCTTTCCAGAAATGGCACTGTTGGTGCGAGAACCTCCTCCCCTGCAACTTTTGCCATATGAAACAAGTTTCCTGTATCTTTCAACCCCATCGATATACCATCTTCTTTCAAATCCCACCTTTAAGTCTGTTTTCCTGTGCCTAAACTTCAGTTTCTTCCCCCTTCTGCTCTATAGATATTATGTATAACAGCATAATTTGATAATATTACTATTATCTAATACTTAATTCTGTAATAATTTAACCTGTAAAGTATTTTATGAAACACTGTTATGGAAGATGCTATATAAAATAAGTTTATTATTTGTTCATATACCAAGTTATTTCTTACAATTGTCTGGGGAGTCATTACAAAATTCAGGGCCTGACTCATTTTGAGCAGACTCTGACTCATGCTGGGTCTTTGACTGCTGCTGAGAGTCTAGAAAACAGTGGATGGCAAGAGTACTGATCAACTGCATTTAGCAAAGAAGTTGCATCTTTTACTTTTAAACACAAAACTCGCCATGGTAATCTATAGCTGTGTCACCTTGAGTTTAGATTACTTCAGCATGCTCTATGTAGGGCTATTCCTTGAGAACATTTGGAAATTCAAGGTTCAATTTTGACCTATAGAGTTCTAAATAGTTTGCATCTGCCATCTACCCAAGGGACCTCTCCCTCATTGAGTACCAGGACTACTGCAATCATCTGAGGCACTGACAGGTGAGTCTACACTCTGATCACTAAAGCCTCAATTAGTTTCCCCAGTGACAGCTGATTGAGTAAATAGGGAGGATGTAGCTAATCAGATAGGGAGGCAGGGTGAGTTAAAGAATTAACTGGCCCACCATCCGACTATCTTGATAAAAGGGAGGAAAGAAGCACTAGGGGGAGGAGGACAGGATTAGCGGTGCCCAGACTGAAGGAGATCCCAAGGAAGAGAGATCTCTTTTCCTCCTAGGGCCCGATGAAGAGAAGCTGAAGATCAAAGGGATTAGCTGTTGTGTTGCACTGTACAGGTGCTGGTGGACGGGACTTGAATAAATTATAGAGTTGACACTAAAAAATGAGAGTCTGAGCAAAACCTGGGCAGGCCAAGGATGGGCGGGGGGATGTGAACCCCGTCAGACTGACCCTTCATATGATCACATAGGAGACAAAAAGATGAGGTGATGAACGAAAAAGCTGAGTCTTCTCTAGATAAAATGCCAAGCACAGTCTCAGCTCTAACTTGCAAAGTCACTGTTCATCTGCATTTGAATGTGGTTTAGGAAAGAACACCGGTAAGTAAATCATCTGGGTATCGTGAAACTGAAACCACTTTTGACAAAAATTCTGGATGTGGCAACGTTGCCTTTGAAAAACTGCATACATGGGAACTCTGCCATTAAGATGTGCAGTTCACTTACTCTTCTTGCGCATGTTATAGCAACAAGGAAGGCTGTCTTCTGGGACAGAGAACAGGCTGCCAGGGGCTCAAATGGAGACCCTCTTAGGGTACCTCTTCACTACCCACCGGCTAGGCGGGTAGTGATCGATCTCTCGGGGATCGATTTATCGCATCTCGTCTAGACACAATAAATCAATCCCCAAATCAACGCCTGTACTCCACCTCGGCAGGAGGAGTAAGTGGAGTCGACGGGGGAGCCGCCGTGGTCGATTCGCCACCGTGAGGACGGCCAGTTAACTCGAACTAAGATACTTCGACTTCAGCTACGCGAATAGCGTAGTGGAAGTTGCGTATCTTAGTTCGAAACGTCCCCCCAGTGTAGTCCAGGCCTCAGAAATCTCACTACCATGAAGTTTGAGAAAGATTTTCTTCTCTTGGATGGGAGGATGAAATGCCAAGATCGCTGCTAAGTGGACCCTCAACGAACTGAGTGACATCGAAAATGTTCTGAATGCAGGCTAGCATTGGTTGAATTCTGTGAGCTAGCAACCAAACTGAAAATCACTTCCACTCGGCCAAATGAATGAACCTAGTAGACTGTTTCCTACTATTAAGTAGCACTGGTCGAACAGCTTACGAACATTGTTCCTCCTTGTGCCCATCTAGCCACACAGCACACTTGCTGTGCCAAGTCTGACCGTGGTGCTGAGTCAGTAGGTCAGGATAAAGAGGAAGAGATATGGGAGGTCAATCCAACAGATTAAGGAGGCCAGAGAACCAACACTGTCACAGTCAAGGCAGTCCATAAGGTGCTGCTTGAGGTGTAAGTCCCTCACCACCTGAACATATGCAGATGGTGCACCTTTCTTTAGTGCGCCCTTTTGCCAGGCACAACAAACACCACATCTGGGAATCACTACTGAGGACAGCAACCCATGCAATGGAAAATGTTTAAACTGTGGTGATGGCATCATACCAGGATAACTATTGATCATAGCTGACTTCCACTAACTAAAACTAAGGATACTACTAAACTATCTATTAACTATACACAATAAAATTCCAGAAAGACTGAAACAGAGACGCGTAAGGTAAAATACCACGCAGAACACTACAATCTAGTCATGGGCAGTGAGAAGGAACCAAAGTGGGTCGGGGGTGCTGCCCTTAAATAGCTAGGGGAGGGGCTATGGGGCCAAAGTGTGTGAGCACTGACCCACCCCCCACAGGTACTGCTAAGCTTTGGTGCACTGGGCACGTGCACATCTGAGTGGAATACACGTCTGCAACCACTTGAAGAATCAACATTTCAGAATGGTGCATAATAGCATTGTCTGTGAACAAATATATTAAGTTGGCATGGCAACTGAACGTGGTAAATATCCAGCAGTCATAAAATTAAGCAAGTCAGAATAATAAACATTAAACATGAAAAATTCAATAAATGCTGTTGAATCACAGCTCTCAATGATCACTCCTGTTTTCATTTTGTAATTTGGAATAAAATGAAGCAGCTTTGTTTTGTTAAACAGATTTCACTCCAAATACCTCCAACACAACCCTAACTCATCTAATTTCCCTCTGCCTTTATTTTAATCAATTTGAGAAAATGGAAATTAAAGGCTTGGAAATCTGTACTGGCACTCACCCTGACTCCCCTTAATAATATTCATGAATTGTACATAATTGATTTTCTGTCTGAACAGCATCTCTCTCCTTTAAGGCTCTTTTTGCGACATGATTGATGCTTTTACCCTTGAGGATGATTGCTATGGTTTAAACATCTTCAGTGTTGTACAGTAACCGCTGTACTACAGTGCTCATGTAATTGTGAGCATAAGGTGATCTTTATAAGTTTTTCTTCCTCCTTCCTGGGGTACAAACTTCACCCAATGTCCTTCCCACTCCAAAATCTTTGGGAGTCCTTTCAAAATGAAAAAGTAAACGGGAGCAACACTCTGAAATGGTTTCTGAGGTAGGGTTCCCATGGGAGAACTTCTCAGAGGTCAGTCTACTATAAGCTTTTTGTATATTTTGCAGTGTGGCGGTTGCCTTTTTAACTTTTTTTTTGAAGAAGTCCAGATATTCAAGCCAGAATGTGACTGGGATATCTACCATAGATGTTTACATAGGCCCCAATTCAGCAAAAACACTTAAGCACATGCTTACGTGCACCCATATTTAGCAAAGCATTTAAGCATGTGCTTAACTTGAAGTATGTGCTTCATTCTCATTGAAGTCAATGGGATTTGAGCATGTGCTTACATCCCTTGCTGAACTGAGGTCATACAAACGATATAGGGACAGCTGCAATAATGATTCAGCTGCCACCTTTATAGAAGCAGTGCGATTCAAGAAACAGAATACTTCTCCAGTAAAGTGAAGGATGCAGATCTTCCCATTAGAGAGCTTGAATGTATAGGACAATGTTGAAACTATGCATTTATCAAAGACAATTAAATGCTGCAACACAGAACAGACAATATGGGAAACTAATCTAAAATCAGAAGTCCACATATTACTGGGAAGCAAGAAACCTTAAAGCCCTGTTTTAGGAAGTGGTTCTAGTTATTTATTTCCCAGGAACTTCTCTAGGATTGTTTTAATGGTGCAGGCACTCCTATGAGGAAACCTAGTATCTCCAATATTCTGAGTCAAATTCTGCTGACCTCTCATTAGTTGCCCACCAGGAATAAAATTTTAAAATGTCTCAAGTGGTTGGGAAACTTATATTTGGAATAAATGTTCAATATTTCAACAACACAAAAGGTTAGGCATGAGGTGCCCCAAGGTTGCACACGAGAACTAGTGTTTCTTAATGTATTTCTCTGTGAACTGGAAAATGGGGTGAATGACAAAATTTACAGATGATGCAAAATTTCGGTTAGTCAAGATTAAAAGAAGACTGAAAACTTTCAAGGGATTTAATAAAAGTAGAGAAATGGGCAACATGTCAGCCGGAGAGAGACTCAGTGTTGAGAAATGCAAGGTAATGTACACTGGAAAGAATAAACGGAAACATTCAGCCACATTGTTGAGTTCTAAATTAAATGTAACCACTTAGGAAAAAGACAAAGACAGTGCATGACAACCTCTGTTCAGTATGCAGTGGTGGTCAAATGCACAAACAAAATGTTATGGTGCACAAAGACCAGGACAGAAAACAATATGGAAAATATTATAGCACTTTATACCAATCAGTAGCTTACCCTCAACTGGGATATTGCATTCAGTTCTAGTTGCCTTAGTACTTTGCAACCTTAATCATCTTTTTACAGCTTTTTTGTGTGGAATGTGTGTGTAAATATTGTATCCGTCTTGACCAATCTAATAAGGAACAGGTTCATTCTTTGTAAGGAACAAAGGGTAAGCTTAGTGAATTCGTCACTCACTTCTGGAGACTGCAGAGTTATAAGGATGTCCCGACTGAAATAAGACAAACACGGAGCACTAAAATGCCACCCAACAAGCCATAACAAGAACCAGCTTTTCATTTTTAATTAAAAGCACAACAAAGTATTTGTTTCATGTCTCATTCACTTATTTGTTGTTGTTATAGAATCAAAACACAGAATTTTCCCTTTTAATGAAAAACAGAAGCCGTTTAACCCCCACCCACTTCCTCCTATTATTTTTTTTAAAAGGAGACATGTAATAGCCCAGAAAACTGCCCTTTGTAATGGTGCCAAGGCAAATTTCAACCCTTTATGCAATGCGGCATCGAGACGAGAATATTTGGTAAGCGTAGGAAGAAAGTTCCAAGTAAGGGCCTTGAATATCTCAACTGCCTAACTGGCTGATCCTAGGCTGTATACCATTATTGCCCCTTCTCTGAACATGTTTATGGGTAGTCTGGCCAAGGAATGACAATGAAAAATATATCGAGATATCCATGTTACCATTGAGTTTCTTGGGAGAAAGACTAAATTAAAAAATTAAAAGGAAAGACTCAAAAAAACATTGTAAGATGAGCAACCTTGTAAGATTGAACTCATTCAACAAAGTCTCAATTGTTGATTAACTCACTGGGGCTAAGAATCAGCATCTTCCAATGCTAATATATTAACAAGTTGCAGAAGCAGCTCTGGACTTGACGGTGCAAAAGTCAATGGGAATTTGGCTTCTACCTCAGGTCTGAAAATGGGACTTAGGATCCCATTTCAGACATTTCTGAACATTACCCAATGCTTAGAAGAACAAGTACAATTTTGGGGAACTCTTTTACAAGGAAGATATAAAAGAATTAGAAAAGGAATGGAAGTTAAGAGTGGACATTACTGAGGTGTAAAGTAGAAGATAAATACTGAAGGTGAATGCCATAAAAACTGCTAGAAAGGTATAAACTGAAACTAAGAAAGGAACAGGTCTTAAGGAAGTTCCTAACAAACTTTTTATTCAGGAGGACGTGTGTGAAATGAACTAACAAAGGCACCAACAAAAACTGCAACTATAAAGATATTAATAGGTTAAAAATGAGTTAAACACATACTGGAAGAAAAAAACAGCTTAGGGTAGAAGACTAGGCAAACAGTTTGACACATCTAGAGGAGATGCTTGAAAACACTATTTAATAGTCAGAGAGGGACCTAGGACTCAAAAGAGCTGGGTTCTGTTCCAGACTCTGCCACTCTCACTATACCACAGTGGTCAAGTCACCATAGGTCTGTGTCTCAATGGACCAGTCCCCATTTGTAAATAGGACAATAATACTTGCTAATCATTATGAATTTTTTGAGATATTCTGACGATGATTATCCCGAAATGTTACTATGCTAGGAAGTACAGATATGGGAACAGAAAGAATGAGCCATAGGCACTTTGGCACTAAATCAGGATCTAAAACACTGCACAAGTGTTTACAAGTCAGTACAGAAAAAGCAATAGAGACAAAGGGAGATTCTACAAACTCATCTCTCCTTACATCAGGTCAGTATTCTTTGTGTGAGCACATGATCAAAGACTGGGATATGTGGATTTGTGCAATCTCTACTACTTCTGTATTTTCCTTCATATTTCAATTTACAACATGGTTCTAATGCAGGCACATCACTTTGCATTTCAGTGATAATTTTATGTAACAATTCTGATAACAGTATTAGATTAATTTTCCCAATCTGTACATTACAAATAGTGAGCTTTGCTATGGAGCAGACTGAGGAAAAATGAACATTAGGAATCTCTGATTTCACTGACCATGTCCAGAATAACCTTAGCAGTGCTAATCATATGGAATCATTTACGTACAATACTCTAACCCAGTGAATGCATAAGATCTGCAATAAACATTATATTTATCCCAAGTATTGTCAAATTATAACTCTCTTAACAGAAGTCATGAAATAACAGGGTATAGTAATACCAGAAACCTCCATTCAAAACAATACTGTTGCCTAAAAAGCATAATTTAACAGCTAAAGTAGTTGAAATAACATCTTGAAACAAAGAGCATTGGATAAATATTTGCCCCTGGGGTTCAGACAGTTTAATTCTCTTTTATTAACAAAAACAAAAAAGAAAGCTAGCGGAAAATATGGTAGGAGAAGATATGCTTTTCTCTTGCAGCAAGATATTAATGTCAAATGTAGAGTCTGTTTGCCCAAGGAAAGAAATCTAGTAGGACAGTACTGTTTACCTGTTCCTGTGTCTCCAACTCCTTGTGCTGCAGCTTCTTTTCTGTAGATCGTACCTGATTGCAATAATTTTCCATTTCATCTTGTAAAGCCTGAAACAATATCAATCAATACAACACACACATTAAAAATTAGAAGATGGAAGGAAAAAACCCCATATAATTGTGTTCAGTTGGTAGCAAAAGTCATGGGTATTGTATACTCTTCAATCTTAGTTTTCAACACTATCAAGAGAGCCACTGACAAACTTATTCGGCCACCCTGACTCTCACTTAGCGCCTTCCTACACAGGTAGTTCCACTGATTACAACAGGACTACCGATGTAGGAGTAAGGGTAGCAGAACTGAGCTCTCTCATCTATTTACAAGTATTGCTAATGTTCATCAAGTTCCCCTTCTTCTTTTATTTGTACAACCTGTGTTTTGTTTGGAATGATTTCATGGTGCACCAGCACTTTGACTTAAGTAAAAAAAAAAAAAAAAAAAAAAAAATCTGCTGTCTCAGGAACCATGTCTTGCATCTGCAGTGGAAATGGATTCAACGTTATCTGAACTGTAAGCTCCTTGAGACAAGGCTTTACCTGCTAGTAAAGCACATAGCGCATATATAGACAAATGAGAAATACAAATCCAATAAATAATTATTGCTAATAACAATGCTAATTTAGCTGATCTTTGTCTCGCTCTTAAATTATCACAATTTTTAATAAAATCAGGTGAGACACATTAATTATTTACAAATTTATTATTTATTTGTATTGCTGGACCTCAGGAGCCAACTCTTAGACCAAGGCTCCAAAGTGCTAGATGATATAAGAACACACAAAAAGACAGTTCATGTCCTAAGGAGGTTATAATCAAAATATGATAATTCCAACAACTAAACAATTAACAAAAAGGTTTGTTAATGTTATCATTAAATGTTTCAATGCACACTGAATATTTACTTACTAAAGCTTAATTACAGGCACCTGTTTGAACTTGGGCATTGGTACCTCAAGAGTCGACTTGAAGCAAAGTGCACAATGCTTATGCTAGAGAGACACCATCACAGAGATGGTGATAGGAGTGGGACAGAAGCATTTAGGGTTATCTGTAGAAGACTAGGAAATGGGTACACAGCTAGTGTATCAACTGAAAAGTATAGAGCAGGGTCAGGACTGTCTCTGAAAATGGAAATTTAGATCTGATGACACATAATAATTATAATGACTTTTAAAAATCTAAACAGCGTGAACATGCTACTCTAAAGTCTGTAGTAAAAGAGATCAGCAAACTTGTGTTCCCTTAATGCATTTTGCAGAGCGTATGGTATGGTATCACATGCTACTCAACATGGAATACCCATAAATAAATCGGAATAATTAAAGGTACTTGCAGTACCAAAGATTTAACAGAAAAAAACTCTCTCTCTTTTCCACAGCACTGAAATACTGTAGTCTCAAATCATTTACAGGATAAAATTGCTATTCAGATAAGATAAGAGGACTACTTATGATAGATCTTGCATTGTTTTGAAGTGATGCCAGGCGTTAACTTTAAAGTATTAAAGCTATAAGACCATTACATATTCTGATGCCAAAAAGTTTAACCAGACCCAGGAATGAACTTTAAGCCTGCCCAGTGGCTTTTACACTATCATTTTTGCTAGATAATGTTGAAAACCAGTCTTTGTAGCCAGTCTTCTGTGCTAAACAGGTCTTGGAGTACAATACATATGCATTAATATCCTGAAAAAAATTATTCATGTAAGGTGTGGTTTGTTTTTGTATTTCTGATATGGCAATTTAAAAATAGAGCTATAACTTACGATTTAAAAAAACAAAAAATTATGTCATACTATTACACGAATTTACTGCAAAAAGAAGGGGGTATTTTCACGTACTAGAAAATCAACCGAGACAGGCCATGAACAGGCAATGAACTTAATGAGTATTGTTATTGATTTCAATGGGATTGAGCATAGAGAGAAATTTGTTTCCCTTTTCACTAAAATCTGGAATGTCCAATAGCCATATCTGTATTAGCTGTCTGATATCCTACGTACAGGATTCTACCACCATTTTCAATTGAGCAACTAATATCATCCCTCTAGCATGTCATGGTGAAAAAGAGAATTAGGGAATTGTTTGTACACTGGAAGGGATCCTCAGCTGTGCTGATGCCACCCACTCACCACATGTATTTCCTTCACTCAGAGCTGCCAACCTCTCTCTAAATGGAAAGTTTCATTCATTTGTTTGGTTTCTGTGGTGTAAAACAGCGTGTGCGTGCGTGTGTGTATTGCTTTATTTTATTTTAGTCTTTGAGAAAAATACATCTTTCCATTGGATTCCACTAGGAAAGTCTGGAGCAAATAAATACATCCACCAAGACCATACTTATAGCAAACACAGCAAAACATTGGCACCATAGAAGAGAACTTGTAAAGTGCCATCTCATCCATCAATTTCCCCCTTTTGACTTCGTTATTTTTTTTTAAATGCACACCAATATATTGTGCAGAGGGCATACAGTGAAAAGGCATGACAATCTGAGGATATGTGGATTTAACTAGCATACATTTGCTTCTTAAAATGTTGTAAATTCTATTCTATTCTAGATAAAATTACCATTAAACAATTATCCAACATAGAATGTATTGTGTGAGTTTACTGACCATTCCCATTATCTATTATAACTGTCAGCCCTTAACATGCTTGGGTGTTGGGATGGTGGAGAGACATTTAGCTCTTTTGTGAGAGTCCGGTGAATTCATCTAGCACTTAAGGTTTTTGAGTGGGGTAGAGTGCGAGCCAACTCCAATACTGGTCACTTCACGGCAGCCATTGTTGTGGAGCAACAATGCTCTCTGAACGATTCCGTTAGTTCCCCACATTGCATGGGAAGTGAAGCATCCAGAAGGAAACACCAGATCAAGATAATCAGCATTATATCAAAGCCCATCCAAAAAAATTAAAAAAGTGTGGGGTTGGAGGAGCGAGATCCTTGCATACCAATATCTCCAGAGAATAAGAATGACAGATAAATAACTTCCCTGTGCAAGATTCTCATTCCTACAGAGTAAGAACCTTGATGGATATCCCCCCAAAAAACGGAGTGTAAAGCTGCATAAAGGGTCAATGAAAAGGACACTTCCAACAGCATAGACAAGGATTCTTTTATATCTACTCTTACTTTCCTATGCCAAAGGGAGATGTCTCCAACAATGTTACTCTTGGACTATAGTTAATAAGATTTTTGAGACACGAACACTTCAAAATGCAGACTATTGATGCTAGAGACTTGAAGCCGTATCACCTTCTGATTACCTCATCGTTGTGAACTATAAAATGTTTGGTTTGATAACTGGTAAAGCGATTTTTGTTAAAGTATATACTCAGATATATGCTGCTCCCAAATGAGAGTAATGTCCCTCCTCCTCTGATATTTAGTAATTACACTCAAAATTCCTTTGAATGTCTAAAACCTCATATTTAATGAGAACAGCTTGGATGCAATGTCTGCTATTCAGTGCTGCCAAGTTTGTATTGAATTTTGAAGCCAGCTTGACTGAGTCACAAGGAAGTTAAAAAAAAAAAAGGGGGGGGGGAGAAGGACTATCCAAAGTTTTACTGAGTGTGCGACTCAGAGTAGCTATGAATCCAGGGCTCACAAAGCTCTTCAATCTACCTCACCTCATGCAAGATGCACTTAAAATGTATTAAACAGTTGACACCTTATCCTGGGAGCACTGTATAACCTCTCTTTTGGAAAATTAAACACAGGATTAGGGTTCAAAAGTCATTATTCAGCCAAAAATATAGCTGTAGTGCACTCACCCCAGTTACTCAACAACACAACTAGGGATTTGTTTTATGGAAGTATAAGCTTTTATGTTACATCTTCAAAATGCAAAATTCTACCCATGGAATACCGATGCCTACGTTTAATGACTGCTGGGATGGACAACACAAGATAGTGTAAAAAAAAATCCAGTCTTAAGTTCTGAATCACAAAGGCACTTTCCATTTTTTCCAAATGGAAAACAAAAGCATAACAAATTAGGATTTGTCTGGACACACAAAGTTTGCTGCAAACTCGGGTGTGACTCTACCCCACACTAGCCTGCCATGGACTAACTGTCCATGTGGACTCTGTTGACATGCGTTAACAGTTTGTTAATCAGTTAAACTGTTCAAGGTACAAAATTCATCCCCTTCTCAGCTTTTCTGAGTTGGCTGACATCACTGCTGTAAAGACAGTATTTTTTCAGTTATACTGGCTTTCAAATGCAATGTAAACATGTTTGCTGTTGAAAGTCTACACCATACCTGACCTTGGAAGTGCTTTCTGTTGGCCTGAGAACAAAGAAATGAAATGTTTTGCTTTCCAACCCAGATATCCTACACTTTGAAAAGCACTTAAAAATGTAAATGAGATAATAAGCTCTACTGCAACAATGTGGGTGAACTACAGCTGCGGAAAAAGGCATATATATTAGATTTATTGATAAAAATGGGGAAAAAAAACTATATATTGCAAATGTTTTTGATTGTTAATTAACTGTTCATAAGATGCAAAGAACACGCTAAATTGATAGTCATGGGCCTGATGGAAGAGAGGAGGGACTGTTTTGTGGTTAAGGTGCTGATCTAGGCCTCAGAAGATCAGGGTTTAATTCCTGGCTCTGGCAAGTCACTCAGTGTCTCCGTAGCTCAGTTCTCCTCCAGCTGTAAAATGGGGATATTAACACTGCTTTCACTAATATCTGTGAGACACTCAGATACGATGGGGATATAAGCAGATAGATGGAATGTGAACAGAATATTATGGCTTGGATAGGCTTTTTTATTTTTAACCCCCACGAACATGGCAGAGCCACCACAGCTCTGAACTGGATTACACTGTGGCTTACATGTCACCAACAAAACTTTTAACTAAATTTTCATTTGGAAGACCAAATCCGCTCTTGGTAACTGAGAACCGAGTTTGGAGACAATAGGATTGCCAATGTGAAAGTAAGTGCAGCACTTGGCCTACTGGTGGGTGACATTTGAGACCAGAAAAATCCAATGACTTAAATCAGAGGTTGCAATGGTGACAGAATTTGCTGGTTTTTTTAACTTGTAAACCATATAGTTTTGACTTGGAGTCACAGACATAAATATGGATGCCAGTTCTACAAAGTCACTTTTCAGACAGAAACACACAGTGAGGCATTAGTTACAAGGTTTAGTTGGAAAAGAAAAAAAAAAAGACCTGGAAGGATCAAATGAACAAGCATACAATGATGATACAAGAAGGTTTTTTTTTTTTTCTCATTTTTAATACATGAAAAAATGTTCTGCTCGTACTTTAACTACAGGAAATAGTTAAAGAGAAAAAACTGTGCATAAAAACACGGTCTTGGAAGAACTGAACAGGCAGAAACCAAAACTGTTTTGACCTATTTTTGCATAATGTGAAGTATTGGGGATTTAACTGCTGCAAAACTATTGTATTTTCTTCAGAAACCTTCAACGAAAATTATTTCCTCCTTTATGTAAGTTACTGAGCACACAGGTCTTGTTCTTGCTCCAACTAAAGTCAATGGCAAAACTCACAATGATTTCAGTGGTACAGAATTGGTCACAGTGAACATGGTATGTGCTGTTCCTCCTCTTCAATATAATTAGTTGAATAAATAAGGAGAGAGGCTTGCAGGGAAGGGGAAGACTTTTAAAATGTTCTCCATGCAAGACCTGCCGGTATTCTAATCTTGAAGAGCAGGGTGTTAAACTCAAAAGTCATTGTTCATCAAGATCAGATTAAGCCTGGTAGGAGCATATTCTCTTTTTGATATACATGCATAACTCTTATTGGCTGTAACAGCAGCTATGCATGCACATCAAGAAGAGAACAGACCTCAGTTCTTATGATCAGTGTAGAGTAATACTAATAATAGGGGTAATCATAGTTAGTTCTTTTCATCTTCAAAGGGCTTCACATACATTACCCAATTAATATAATTAGTTAATGAAAGATGCAGTAATAAAAACTACTGTAATTACCTACTGTTGTCTTAATTATCTCACTAACAATGCCCACAGAAGAGTGCTTCTACTTTACACCCTCAAAATCTGTGCCAACAACAATACTGGAGTACAGGCCTCCTTTTGAATATCTTTAATTCAGATTAAAATCATTTATGGCTTTTCTCTCCACTAACATGTGAAGAAAAGCCTAACTCTGGAAGCTTGTGGAAAATCTATACAAACATGAACACAAACTACACAGCATTTTGTTCCAGAACTACAAATGTACTTGTAAACTATCTAAAACTGTGACAAAATAGCAATGACCCAACCCTGAGCCCTGTCATCTGTATGTGGAGTGGTAGGTCAGGGACAGTCTAAAGATCACACAGGCAAGAATTCATCTTCTAAGTTGGGTGGTTTCTCTATTTATAGAGGCCAACCGCAACTCCTAGTTGAAAAATAGGTCAAGTTTATCATCACAAGTAATCTCAGGTACTCTCCAACTAAACTTCTGTCCCATCTCTCCTTTTAAGTAATTTTAGTCTTTGTTAAAATATTCCCTGATTAAATAAAATTATGTGATTCTGTGGGTGATATTACATTACAGCAGGAGTTATCAGGCTTCATTGCACTGCGACCCCTTTCTGACAACAAAAATTACTACATGACCCCAGGAGGGGAGAGTGAAGCCTGAGCCTGCCTGAGCCCTGATGCCTCACGTGGGGAGGCCAAAGCTGAAGCCAGAGCCCCGCTGCCCTGGGTGTGTGTGTGTGTGGAGGGGGAGGCAGGCAAAGCCCAAGCCCAAGGGCCTAGGCCCTGAGCGGGGGGCCTGTAGCCTGAGCCCCGCTGCCCAGGGCTGAAGCCCATGGGCTTCAGCTTTGGCCCCAAGCAGTGAGGCTCAGGATTTGGTTTCAGTCCCGTGCCCAAGAAAGTCTAATGCCAGCCCTGGCAACCCCATTAAAATGGGGTCGTGACCCACTTTGGGGTCCCGATCCACAGTTTGAGAACTGCTGCATTAAAGGTGGCTGGGCTTATTATTATTAAAAAAAAAACTTGGGAAAATGTCATTACAGGGACCACTGCTGTGCTTCTTGGGTCACAAAAGTACAGTATTTTTTTTTAAAGGGACAAGGATTGAGATTTGGGTCAGATTTTCTGCTGGTGCAAAATTGATGCAGCTCCATTGATTTCAATAGAGTTTTTCCCATTTACACCACCAAACAATTTGGACCTTGGTTTTTCCCCCTATTCTGCATTCCAGTGCATGATCGTTTCAAAACCTCTGTGCTCAATTTCTGTCTTGTTTTTGGTGTAAAGGAAAGGAAATCTTATGGTTTTAACCTAATACATATGTATGCTGTTCACATATGGCAAAATTCCTTTCTGGTGGGAACTTTTTAGCTGTTGCTGCAACACACCATATATCTAAGAAATTCTGCTTTGATGTTGAACTATTGCTACACTACTCATTAGGCTACTGATTCAAAATGAAAGGCAACATTTCTGTGGTCTGTGTAAAAATAATAGCTTTGTTTTCACAAACAAAGCTTCCCCCTCACCCTATATCCAGCGGTTAATATTATTGCAACTGAAAAAGAAAAAAAATTCATATTATTCTGCTCTGAAAATAGTTTGTGGGTTTAATCACTCAAGTTATTCTTACAGACCCAGATTTTTAGAAATATTTAGGCTTTGTGGCACTCAGCATTGCAATACCTAATTGAGTTAGATCTAAACCCCTTTTGAAAATGAGATTTAGGCACCTACATCACTTAGCTGTTGCAACACGAACACAGCAACACCTAAATACCTTTAAGAATCTGAGCCATAGTCTATAAATAAAATTGGAATTACTATTATGTCTATACAGATAGCTCTGATGATTTATTGTACACCAGGGATAAAAATTAAAACATCTGAAACAATATTTTACATTTACATAACACCTTTCTTCCATGGTTCTCTCAGCCTTTTATGAGCAATTAAGCCTCATCACCAATATAAGATAGACAAGGATTACATACCCTTTACAGATAGGGAACTGAGGCATCGGGAGTAACTGACTTTCCCGGGTCCTGCAAGACAGCGGCAGAGCCGTGAATAGACTCCTGGAATCCTGATATCTAATCTCTTGTGCAAACTACTAACTAATACGGCTTCTCACTGATCAGACATCAATCACACCATGGAATGAAAACACAAGTGTTAACCAGTTAATCTATTTTTTTCAAAAATATGCTCTCCATAGTCTTATATGCCTCTAAAAGACCCCCAACATATTTTCTCAGTCTCTGCTACCACCATAAAAAACAAATTTCTTTGGAGAAGAATTAGACAGATTTTCAAAAGAGCTCTGGATTCAGCAGCTCCCACTGAGAACAATGGCTAGATTCTGAGCAAATTTGAAAATCTGGCCCCTTTGCTGATGTGCCTACGTGGAAGCGGAGAGTGTGCTTGGAAATCTGGCCTTAGCTGTGACTCTTGAATGCTTTTTAAAATTAGGCAAGGGCTCTTTTCTGAGCTTGTCAATACTGCTTCTTACATTTGCCCATAGGAATTGCTGTTGTGTAATGCAAGATTCCTCCCCCTCCACTTGATCATACCACTAGTGTGCAGGGAGGGAAAATAATAAGAGCAACGGCATCCAAGATCATGCTTGTTCTCCGTAGTAGCAGTGAACGGTGAACACCAAACCACCCATGAAAGAGAGAGATTGTTTATTCTAAGTTTTCTTGAATATCTAAGACCACCCTGTTTTTATGTTTCAAGACTTATATACAAGTCATGGAAAAGAGGAGAAGGGATGTATCAACAATACACTATATACTTTGGCTCTTGCGCAGCTAAGTCCATCCATCAAATTTCATTGGGAATCCAAAGTGGTGTCTTCCAGAGTACTCTGAATACTCTCGATCAAGATTTTCAACATTGTTGGTTCTAATGATGCAAACTCATGTACCATCGCATTCTTTCTGTCAGATCCTGGTTTGTGTATTTTCAGCATTTTCTGGAAACTTTTTGGTTTTGCTCGCCCAACTTTTTAGGCCCTGTTTCAGCAAGGTATTTAAGCATGAACCTAATTCTAAACATGCAAGCAGTCCCAGTGAAGTCAACAGGACCACTGGTACACTTAAAGTTAGGCATGTGCTTTAAGTACCTTGCTAAACTGGGGCCTTAGAGCTTTTCATGCTCAAGGGAATCAGCTTGGAACGTACAGGGTGAAATAAGGTAAAATAAGTCCGGGAAAGGTATGAACTCAAATAAAACAGTAACATAAAACACAAGATTTTTTGAGGTGGTGGTGGTGGGGAATGACAGGGAGATTCAAAGAGCAATAATAAACTGGCTTTCACACGTCCTTCTCACTGACCTACAAAAAGCAACAAACAGTGGTATTATCATGTGAAAACACCGTTTTGTCTATTACCAGAATGCATTAATGTTGTCATGATTAAGATATTCGGAATGCTTGTCAGCGATCAGACTCCAGTTACTGCAGTATTTCTACAGGAATATCTTGTTTGTATGCTTTAAAGCAAGTCTTTCCCAAGCTGCATTAGGATCATGGTCAAGAGTACTCTGGGAGAGTTTGGAGGTCAGAGGTCACTGAAAGGAAAGTCAACTACTTAATCTCTTTTCTGCTTTCACTTTGAGGGATGTAGGAGGAAAACACATGGTTTTTCATATATTCTAGATAAAATGGATCTTTTAAACCCAAAGATACCATGACATCCTTAGCATACACTTATGAAGAAAAAGTTCAAAACTTCCAATTTAAACTACTTAGAATGAGAGGATTTACCAAGATTCAGTCGAATGTTCAGCTGACGCATTGTCAAAAACATTTATCACATAACCTTTTGAAGTTTCTTAGCTTCCCTCTAGTTATTAAAGCTTGAATTGCAGAGTTCGTTATCAACCTCAGAGCACACATGCAAAGGTATTTTTTAAAATCAGCCTTTCAGTTTGATTTCAGGACTATTAAACAAAATAAAAGTGTCCCAATCAAGCTAAATGTCTAATAAACTATTTTTTATGCTGAATGTGCATAAAGGTAATGTCTGACTGATCCACTAGATAATTTTTTTTCATTAAAATCATATAAGTAAAGGAAGCTGCAAGGAGTCTGTCATTTTCATAGCAGATTTTCTGTGAAGCCCCGAAGTTAATTGTAAGCTTTTGGTATATGTCAACCTATGCCATAAGCATACCTGGAATATAGCATCATTGGATATATATCAGTGGAACATTACTATTGAGAATGTTCATTAATAACTAACACTATCATGAGATGTTTCAGCACACGTTGGATTTCTCCTAATATAATTCAAAAAGAGCATATATCAGGCTCCTATCAATGGTTCTGAGGTGCTCCTGCCTTATGATAAAGCATATTTATATACCACTTGCTAAACAATTCATTCTTTAGACAGTGGAACCTGATCTTGCAATAGATTGAAGATCCTCAACTTCAACTGATTATAATGGAAGTTTGTGGTACTTAGCAGCTTACAGATGGCAATCAGCATGTTGCACTGGCCGCAATGTTCTTTACAACCTTCTTTTAAAAAACTATTCTCTGCTGTAGATTCATGAAGCCCTGATGTTTCAGAAATTTTCAGGAAGCATCTTATGATGTTTTGCTCCTTTTCTAGTCAATTTTAAAGGTTCAGGAATTTCTAATCAATGGGCTAATTTGCTTCTTTGTAAGTATAAAATTAAAACGTGGTATTCTGTGGGGCAGATTATTAAACTATCAATTACCACTTTCATTGTCCCTGTAGCCATAGGAGCAGTATTTGTTGGATAAAATAACACTAGGTTCCACTGCACACACAAAAAGATGAAGGTATGCACTTAATAATGTTTTTACACCTTTCAAAGTAACCTTAATCAACTACATTAAGTTGCAAGGCAAGCGGCTGCTTTTTGAACTGAACAAGAGCTAGCTTGAATCAACTGAGCCTGCACCTTCAATATATGCTCTGGGATGTGAAAGGCAGCAAAGTAATACCTTTTAAAAAATACATCTTTAAGCCAAACCTGCAATAGTTCTTGGCAGCGTAGGATATACAGGAGTTTAACTCAGAAACTCTTTTCTTCAAAGTCTTTAATGAGACCCAGCCCTATTACATTTGTAACCACACTTGATAATGCAATTGCTCCTATTTAAATAAATGGGTGGAAACAGAGCATTCTGAAGTTTAATTTTTTTTAAATCAGGTTGAGATGAAACTCATTTACTTAAAAAGAAAAAATGAAAAAGGTGGCCCTCTGCAGCTGGTCAAATAGATTACTATTATCTAATCTTATTAGCCTGAGGAAAAAGAAAACTGTTTTTCAAGTATATACTTTAGAGAGCATTGGCCATCAAAATATTTTTTTAAGACATACTAACATACTGATTGGAAGTAAGCTTGTCCCCAAATGTGTCTGATCTAGTTAGTGACACAAAATTATGGCAGAGATGATTGTCAGCATAAATTATATGGGCAAGTACATCTGCATTTCAAAATCCTTTTTTGGGGGATTTATATAAAAAAATTAAATGAAGGGGAAAAAAATCTACTACAGATTTTTTAGATTTCTTTCCCAGTATTTTAGCGATATAGAATACTTGCTGCAAAATAAAATAAAAGAAACAAAGAACAAGCCCCCATGAAACGGATACTTTTAAAAGTCCATCTTTACCTGGCTTACATCCTAAATATAATTGCGCATAAATTCCAAATTTTCTGCATAATTCCTTTTTTGAAATTTGCCACACCAATGCCAAAAGTATATTTCATTTCTTGACTCTAACCTATCCTTTTTGGGTGAGGTTATTAAGAAGGTTGTAGCAAAGCAAATTTGATGTCACTGGGGTCCTAATAATGATTTAAAAGTCTTTGCTGATCTGACTCTGAGCTGCACAAAAACTGCACTAGTTTCATTAGTTGATCTTCTCCTACTGATGGACAAAACTCTGTGTCTTTGCTTATTTGCTTAGATCCATCAGCAGCTTCTGATACCACTGACCACACAGCTTTGCTGACTTCCTTGTAGACCCTGACTGGAATCGACAGGACATCTCTTCAGTGATTTGTTCTTTCCTTTTAAAGAGTTCCCACAAGGTGGCAATGAGACAATTGAGCAATTGCCTAAAGGCTTTCTTATGTGAGGTTGTGCAGGGACCTTTTCACTCATATGTCATTCAATATATATGTAAGGTGAGGTGATGTAGGCAGCACTACTTTATCACTGAACTAAGGTGTGGTGTGGTCTATTTGTTGTGCCAGTGCTTGGCTGGGATAAGGACTTGCAGTTCAGCCAGCTTGCTGTCATCCAACTTAGAGCAGACAGAAATGATACTGGCAAGACGAAGGAAGCACTTTGAAGGCATGGTGGAAATGGTGTCTTTTCACATTATTGATGTGATTCAGACTCCTTTAGTCCAAGAGATCTGCCGTCTGCACATATTTCTGTGTCCCCAACTGGTGGACAAAACCACCTTTTTAATTTGTATCTATTGTGACCATTTCATAGAATAATAGAATATTAGGGTTGGAAGGGACCTCAGGAGGTCATCTAGTCCAATCCCCTGCTCAAAGCAGGACCGATCCCCAATTAAATCATCCCAGCCAGGGCTTTCTCAAGCCTGACCTTAAAAACTTCTAAGGAAGGAGATTCCACCACCTCCCTAGGTAACGCATTCCAGTGCTTCACCACCCTCCTAGTGAAAAAGTTTTTCCTAATATCCAACCTAAATCTCCCCCACCGCAACTTGAGACCATTACTCCTTGTTCTGTCATCTGCTACCATTGAGAACAGTCTAGAGCCATCCTCTTTGGAACCCCCTTTCAGGTAGTTGAAAGCAGCTATCAAATCCCCCCTCATTCTTCTCTTCCGCAGACTAAACAATCCCAGTTCCCTCAGCCTCTCCTCATAAGTCATGTGTTCCAGTCCCCTAATCAATTTTGTTGCGCTCCGCTGGACGCTTCCCAATTTTTCCACATCCTTCTTGTAGTGTGGGGCCCAAAACTGGACACAGTACTCCAGATGTGGCCTCACCAATGTCGAATAGAGGGGAACGATCACGTCCCTCGATCTGCTGGCAATGCCCCTACTTATACATCCCAAAATGCCATTGGCCTTCTTGGCAACAACGGCACACTGTTGACTCATATCCAGCTTCTTGTCCACTGTAACCCCTGGGTCCTTTTCTGCAGAACTGCTGCCTAGCCATTCGGTCCCTAGTATGTAGCGGTGCATGGGATTCTTCCGTCCTAAGTGCATCACTCTGCACTTGTCCTTGTTGAACCTCATCAGATTTCTTTTGGCCCAATCCTCTAATTTGTCTAGGGCCCTCTGTATCCTATCCCTACCCTCCAGCGTATCTACCTCTTCTCCCAGTTTAGTGTCATCTGCAAACTTGCTGAGGGTGCAATCCACACCATCCTCCAGATCATTAATGAAGATATTGAACAAAACCGGCTCCAAGACCGACCCTTGGGGCACTCCACATGATAGCGGCTGCCAACTTGACATGGAGCCATTGATCACTACCTGTTGAGCCCGATGATCTAGCCAGCTTTCTATCCACCTTATAGTCCATTCATCTAGCCCATACTTCTTTAACTTGCTGGCAAGAATACTGTGGGAGACCGTGTCAAAAGCTTTGCTAAAGTCAAGGAATAACATGTCCACTGCTTTCTCCTCATTACAGAAGGCAATTAGATTAGTCAGGCATGACTTGCCCTTGGTGAATCCATGCTGACTGTTCCTGATCATTTTCCTCTCCTCTAAGTGCTTCAGAATTGATTCCTTGAGGACCTGCTCCATGATTTTTCCAGGGACTGAGGTGAGGCTGACTGGCCTGTAGTTCCCAGGATCCTCCTTCTTCCCTTTTTTAAAGATGGGCACTACATTAGCCTTTTTCCAGTCGTCCGGGACCTCCCCCGATCGCCATGAGTTTTCAAAGATAATGGCCAATGGCTGTGCAATCACACCTGCCATCCTTTAGCACTCTCGGATGCAGCGCATCCGGTCCCATGGACTTGTGCTCGTCCAGCTTTTCTAAATAGTCCCAAACCACTTCTTTCTCCACAGAGGGCTGGTCACCTCCTCCCCATGCTGTGCTGCCCAGTGCAGTAGTCTGGGAGCTGACCTTGCTCGTGAAGACAGAGGCAAAAAAAGCATTGAGTACATTAGCTTTTTCCATATCCTCTGTCACTAGGTTGCCTCCCTCATTCAGTAAGGGGTCCACACTTTCCTTGACTTTCTTCTTGTTGCCAACATACCTGAAGAAACCCTTCTTATTACTCTTAACATCTCTTGCTAGCTGCAACTCCAGGTGTGATTTGGTCTTCCTGATTTCACTCCTGCATGCCCGAGCAATATTTTTATATTCTTTCCTGGTCATTTGTCCAATCTTCCACTTCTTGTAAGCTTCTTTTTTGTGTTTAAGATCAGCAAGGATTTCACTGTTAAGCCAAGCTAGTCGCCTGCCATATTTACTATTCTTTCTATACATCGGGATGGTTTGTCCCTGTAACCTCAATAAGGATTCTTTAAAATACAGCCAGCTGTCCTGGACTCCTTTCCCCCTCATGTTATTCTCCCAGGGGATCCTGTCCATCAGTTCCCTGAGGTTGTCAAAGTCTGCTTTTCTGAAGTCCAGGGTCCGTATTCTGCTGCTCTCCTTTCTTCCTTGTGTCAGGATCCTGAACTCAACCATCTCATGGTCACTGCCTCCCAGGTTCCCATCCACTTTTGCGTCCCCTACTAATTCTTCCCGGTTTGTGAGCAGCAGGTCAAAAAGGGCTCTGCCCCTAGTTGGTTCCTCCAGCACTTGCACCAGGAAATTGTCCCCTACACTTTCCAAAAGCTTCCTGGATTGTCTGTGCACCGCTGTATTGCTCTCCCAGCAGATGATTGAAGGGTGATTGAAGTCTCCCATGAGAACCAGGGCCTGCGATCTAGTAACTTCCGTTAGTTGCTGGAAGAAAGCCTCGTCCACCTCATCCCCCTGGTCTGGTAGTCTATAGCAGACTCCCACCATGACATCACCCTTGTTGCTCACACTTCTAAACTTAATCCAGAGACTCTCAGGTTTTTCTGCAGTTTCACAGAGGAGCAATGAACAGTCATACTGCTCTCTTACATACAATGCAACTCCCCCACCTTTAATGCCTTGCCTGTCCTTCCTGAACAGTTTATATCCATCCATGACAGTACTCCAGTCATGTGAGTTATCCCACCAAGTCTCTGTTATTCCAATCACATCATAATTCCTTGACTGTGCCAGGACTTCCAGTTCTCCCTGCTTGTTTCCCAGGCTTCTTGCATTTCTGTACAGGCACTTGAGATAACTTGCTGTTTGTCCTGCTTTCTTAGTATGAGGCAGGACCCTCCCCTCTCGCGCTCTCCAGCTTGTGCTCCCTCCCGGTATCCTATGTCCCCACTTACCTCAGGGCTTTGGTCTCCTTCCCGCAGTGAACCTAGTTTAAAGCCCTCCTCACTAGGTTGGCCAGCCTGCTTGCGAAGATGCTCTTCCCTCTCTTCGTTAGGTGGAGCCCGTCTCTGCCTCGCACTCCTCCTCTTTCTGATATGCACCTTCTTCCAGGTGTCTGAGATCAAGTTTCATTGGTTTTATTGTCACTGTCTTTTCCACTTATATGCACTCCCAATCAGCTAAGACAATGTCATTATTTTTCTATTAGAGATTAATTCATCAATACTTGTACAATGGTCCTAGAAAAGACTCTGCTCCAGCTACTACAAACTGGTCTGCTATGACAGTGAATTCTGAGGGTAGGTAGCCTATCTACATGCCCATCACAAATATATCTGCCTCATCTTCTGAATCCCACCCCGTCACATCATCTAATGACAGACAGTAAATGAAGTTTAATTTTTAAAGGAATTACATTTAACATAAATATACGGGGGCAAAGTGAATGGAGAAGGTGTCAACCTTCATCAAAGGACAAAGAAGATTAGGGTATAGATACTGGGAACAAGAGTTAAGATATGGTGGAAAAGTGCTTAAAAGTAGGATAGATATGTTTGTTGTGGGATGAAGGAGATCGGTGGACAGTAATCTATGAAAGAGGATGGATTTATAGCAGCTCAGATGAGAAAAGAATTAAGAAGAGGAAAAGCGTATTTGGTTACAATAAACTGTATCCTGAGCTAATAAAGGCCTTGAAATGTATCTGCTGTAAGCACCCCAGACCTCTAAATATATTTAGCCTCTGAGGTGTTGATTACCTCCTAAAAAAGAAACACACTCAAGTTACTATCTAAGATTTTGAAAATGAGAAAAAAGTTTCCAAGCCAGCGTCTTCACAAAGGTAGAAAATGTTACAGAGGTTAGAATGTTTGAACAATGTTGGATCAATGCTTAGTGAATTACTGCAAAACCTACTTAGCACATATTAAGCAAAACAGGCCCTTTTAATTTTCTCTTAATTTTTATGTATGTATAGTACCAAATATCTCTGAGATATAGATGACATTTTTTAAATGCAAAAGCATTAAGAACAACAGAACAGGTCAAGTGCTTAAGCCCCACCAGTTTTTCATTTGTGCAGTTACATTTCATAGGCAACATTTTAAAGAAACAGAAGGCAAAACTGCAACTAAAGAAGCCAATGAAGTTTCAGATCATTAGAGATGTGTGCTGGCAAAGCTGAACTCACACCAGGGCCAAACTCGACTTGCAAATGTGAATTTTATAGTATACAGGAAGGAGAGGTGGCTTTTGGGTAGAGGGCAACAGGAATGAAAAAATAGTATATAAAATAAATGGAAGAAAACACTTAAAGTGAAGAACATTAAGACTGACAACTCAGACCGCACTATAATCTCTGCGCATCCATCTCCTTCTGTTTTCCGGTGTCTTTTTCTGGTTTGCAAGCATTACACTACTGTGGGTAAAGGCTATATGGGTATTCTGGTAGAGCTGAGGAAACACATAATACCAAGGGGTGAGCTGATTATGGCTGTTTGGCAAATAGTCGTGGTCAAGGGTGTTACCAGGTATGCAGACAATTAGAACCCGCTGATATGATTCAAATTATTACATAGCCTCTCGTAATTACCGCTTTTACTCTGGTGAATTGCAAGTGCTAAACTGTAAAGGATATGAATTATATTAACTTTAGAAACAAAAATATAAGGAATCTAAATATATCCCTATAAGGACAAACTGTCACTTTTTTTTTTTTCAAACGCTAGAGGAAACCATTACATTTCCCAGCTTCTCCTGCAAACCATCTGTTAAAGGCTGGACTGTTCCATAGTGTGCAAAGGTCCCAACAGGTATCTAACATTTGGTGATCTGAATTTTTACTTTACAATTTCATTCAGCTTCTCCCTTACCTGTTAAGAAGCATCAAATGAATTTACTTTTCATATTTTCTCTCATTTGTATTTCTATCTGATCTTCAGCATATTATCTTGGAAGTAAACACTAGGCCAGATAGTGCCTGGTGTCTCTTGGCACAGAATCGATGGGGGCAGTCAATTCTGGGGTATCCTCCTCCTCTCAGTAGGGACACTTCCCTTCATGAGACTTTGCAGGGATGAAAACTGCATGTGGAGAGGGGGTGGAGACAGGGTGAGGCTGTCCTTGCATACTTTTTTCCTTGCAAGTACTGTACTATAATTTGGAAAGTGCCTTTATTCTAAACTCCACTCACATGAGAAAGTGGCAGATATATGGCAGCTAACACTGCTCTCTTTTAGTATTTCCTTGTAACTAATCCTTTAATGCTAACGGGACTGTATGTATTTCCATTTTGTATAGAAAACAGAGCTATATTTATAAAAATAAAGGCAGTGCCTTCCAGGAATGACAAGACAGTGATACTGGCCACTCACTGCTGATATTAATGTTACGTCTTAAAGTACAATGGTCACCATTAAAAATTTACCATTGGTCAACAGTTACCACTCAGTGGCATTACAGATGCAACAGTTCCCCGACCTATACTTAAAAAAAAGAAAAGAAATTAGCATAATAAACAATAAATATTCATGTTAATAAGGATCATTCTATTCTTCTATGTATTTATCATTTCAAGAAGAACGGTTTGTTCTCTTTTGTCATGTTTTTTGTTTTTTAGTAAGTTGCGACTAAATTCAGGAGAACTTCGCATGCACAGAAAAGCCTGCTGTAATACTAGCTTTGGTATGTTTCCTGCCCCTTCCTACTAGATCTATTTGAGGTTCAGAATCATAAGCAGAACTATTGTGCCAGCAGAAAATGCTAAAAGGGAATCTGAATATTCCTAAAATCAATAAAAACTTTAGCAAGACATTTTTCATGTATGAAGTTGAAGTCCTCGGTGACCCTCCTCTGCTGATATGCATTCATCAGATACCATCATGATTAGTCAACAAAGGATCACAGCCTATATTACTATGAAAAAGCTTGCAAATAATTTGTTACACAAAATAACATTGTAAATTGTGCATGTGTGTTGCATGTCTGTTTCTCTTTTGGAATACTCCAGTGTAATATGGTATTAGTTTATCTCACCCTTAGGCGGGGACAGTTTGTATATAAAAAAAAGTATTGAAATATATGTTGATAACTAAACCTGGCCTGTATGTTAATTTGCCAAAACCTATAACTTGTGTTATTGTGCCAAGCTTTCAAATGTACCTATGGAGTAATAAATGTTTGTGACCTTATGGAAAGTTTGCTTTGAAGATGTTTATTTGCTTCAGCAATCTTTTGCTGGTGAGTATACAGTTCATGCATATTGTGTTTCCACCTACACTGCCGGAAGAGCCTCCAAGTCGAGGCAGTTCCAGAAGAGAGAAGGAAGAAGGCAGGATTCCAAAAAGTCATTGGAAATGGAATAAAGAACAACCCTTGGAAAGTCAACAGAGTGCTATGCACAGACTGTTTTACAGGTACCTAGCATTTGGAGAACATTAGATACTTTATCCTTTTTTTTGTAAGCAAAGTCACAGACTTTTGAGCAAGAGTTCTTCCTCTCAGTACCTATCCCTGACACAAAGGCTGTCTGAAACATGGTTTCTGGGTTCCCCCCCCCCAATTCTTTCTTTCCAAACCTAGCATTCTCCCCAGCATGTGTGTCCCAGTGCTCTGTGGGAGAGCAGATCCTCTCTGAAATGCAGGGAACAGACAATTGACCATTCTATTATTTTCCCCTGAGTGGCAGCTTTTAAGAAACTAATTTCCTTATATCACAATTTTTAAAACACTTTTTTTCTACCCTTCTTTTACTGGTTCATTGGTTAAACTGTATACATGTATCTCAATCATATTATTTTAGTTAGTAGCCCTACGATGACTTTTTATTCACATACTGCTAATAGCTTAGGGCCAAAGGCACTCCAATGGTTACACTAAAGGTGAGTTTGGACCACAATATTTAAATCTTACGGTTTTAACTACTAAAAGCAGTGACCTTCTGGGTTCTTTTACCTTTCTTTTCCCATTCTTCCATGGTACAATTAGAGTGTACTAAGCCATTAACTAAAACTGCAACACTAGCTAGGCAGAATTTTGTATTTACAGGTCTTTTTCTTATCTTTCATAATCCTTGCACTGGTAGATACAATTTTGGGTCCTCCCCTCCCGGAACTGGCAATGAACGAAGAGAACTTCATGTCATGCAGTAGGAAAAGCAAAACATTGAAGACGACAACAATAATGCAAGAGAAAGTGAAAATACAACTTCAAGAGCTGCTGGAGAATAGTGGAGTGCAGTTCAGATAGTAGGCAAGTACCAGTTCTAGCCTTTGGTAAAACTTGTAAGTATTATTTCGCTGTTGGCCATGATAAGTTTTTCAATGTGTTGAGACATGGAAAGTCAAGAGAAATGCCAGAGAGCAAAGCTAGCTGCAGGAAAAAAAGATGACTCAGTTCTCTGTCTCAGAAAGCATGTCAATGGCATTATAAAGTGCTTACAGATGCTCAGCAATTCAGATTGCCTGACTGGCTGCACATCTGAAACCACGTCATTCCGAAGAGAAGGTCCTGCGCTGCATGCAGCGGAGCATTGTCTTTAACAGGAATGTGTCGTGCTGTGAAAGGGAACAGGGAATTTTTTAAAATTAAAATGTCAATTAAATTAGATAATTGTGCCTTAAAGTGAACTTTTATGTCAACCTGAAAGAACCTCTGTTTTCACTCTGACACAATTCATAGAATTATCGAATCACAGAATGGTAGGACTGGAAGGGACCCTGAGAAGTCTTCTAGTCCAATCCCCTGCACTCAAGGCAGGACTAAGTATTATTTAGACCATCCCTGACAGGTGTTTGTCTAACTTGCTTTTTAAAAATCTCCAATGATGGAGATTCCACCAATCTCCCCAGGCAATTTATTCCAGTGCTTAACCACTCTCACAGTTAGGAATTTTTTCCTAATGTTCAACCTAAACTGCCCTTGCTGCAATTTAAGCTCATTGCTTCTTGTCCTATCCTCACAGGTTAGAGAGAACAATTTTTCTCCTTCCTATTTGTAACAACCCTTTATGTGCCAAGACAGACTTTTAAGACACCCAAGACAATAGACTCAAGGCAGTCGCATAGCTGAAAGATAGTTCATTCTCCTAAAATCAATAAGTTTGGGCCAAATCCTTAAGTCCACACACCATTTCCACTCAGACAAAACTATTACTTATGTAAATGAAAATACTGACTGAGGAAAGACTTCAAAATGTGGCCCATCATAAAGGGGAAAACAGAAAATCCTTGGGATACTCAATAAAAGCCTTTTAAATTTTACTCACCACTCCATAGGGGATGAATAACTTTCTTTGCTGGGAAAAATATCACTGGGTCTTTTTCTCATGATGTTTTGAAGGATGATGATCACAAATGAGCAGCAGATAATGTGACTGGGCTGGTAAATTTTCAGGACCATTTTATAGGGCTGAGGTTCAAGATTTGATGTTTTTGGGCTTGCAGTCTGTTCAAATACTATATTCCTTGCTAAAAAAACACTGCAATGGTATTATTATTAAACGACTGAAGTTACAAATTAAGAAATACAGTTCCAGAAAATGATGTGTTATGACTAATAAATATCCTGTACAACTATATGGGGCTCTATGTCAAATTGCTCATTAGGGCAATGTTTAGCTACAAACGTAATTTAAATGGACTTGAGATTCCTCTAGAGAATCTTATTGCATATTCATCTCAGAAAGAGACTTCTAATGATTGACAGAATTTGGCATGTTTGTGGATGTAGAACCACTAAAAACAATAAAACATATTCTAACCAGATGGCTTACAGAAAGGAAATCAGTGTCGACTGCAGCAGATGAATTGTTGATCTTTTCTTATGGGTAAAGATAACAGAAACAACAACATTAGCTAACTTACAAAAAAAATCACAATAAACTTTACACATAAAAATAATTTTGAATAAGGTGGTTTCTCACTGGATGAAGAACAGAACAGGTATGTTACGTAGGATACTCAAAACACAGATACTCAACAACGTTACAATCCTACTGCATCAACGCACATCAGATAAGAAGGCAACTCAATACTCATTTGACATAAAAGAAGTCATAGGGTACAAAAAGCTGTGATCAATGTTTTCATTTTTGCACTAAACATTGCTTGCATTTAGTAATTCTTTCATAGCTTGCCAGTTACATCATCGTCACAACATTCTGAACCAATGACCATGACATTTTCATCTCCTTAGACACACAGAGCATCAGAGGGAATGGTGAACATGTAAAATGTTCCAGTGTTCCCAACGACATTTTAAAACAAATAAACAAACAAACACACACACACACACCACAGTTGGCAAACTTGTTGGCATACTTAACAAAGGGACAAAGAATTGAACTCGATGAAGATTCAACTACCTTCTCACTGCTGATGGTAGACTCACCAAAATAGGTTTGAATCACATTGCAAGTTTCCCCATACAGCTCCGACATTAACCTGAAGAAGGGCTCTGTGAAGCATAAAAGCTTGTCTCTCTCACCAGCAGAAGCTGGTGCAATAAAAGACATTACTTCATCCACTTTGTCTCTCTAATTGTCGGTAACTGTGCTTTATCTGTTTCCTGGGCTATTAAATGAGCACCTTTCATGGCTACCTACAGTTCCTTGGCAGAAAAATTTGTGGACAACTGACTGCAGTTCCGATAAAAGTTTTCTCTTAAAAATAAAATGTTCAGATAATCAACCAACTTTTAAAAATAAAAATAGTCATTTTGTGAAAGGAGTAATCTGAGTATGAAGCAAGGAAAGAGTCCTCCTAAATGAGTCTCTCAAAAGTGGCACATTGCACAAGTGTAAATCTACTTTACTAATATCCTCCCAAAACCTGATGAGTTTGTCCTCTTAGTTATTGATCATTTGGTATTCTGGAAATAGAATCACTGAAACAAAACAAAGCCAGAGGATAAATGTCCTTCAGCTTTAAAACAGAAAACAGCTCAGCTTACCCTGCCTGAAAGTTCTTTCGATAAATGCCTGTTTCACCTCAGCATTTATGTAGCAGCAGGAGATCATTTTTCAGACACACCATTCGCTTCCAAGGGCTTTCTTACAAAATTAAGCAAAATACTTTGAAAATTTCTTGTTTCTTAACTGTGCTTCCGACATCTAATTTTCAGGGAAAACTTACAATAGTAGATAATAATTAGTGCTACAGGTGACAAATGTGGCTAACTAATGAATCAACACTTGCTAAAACACTTGGCAGATTACATGATAGAGCAGAAATAGTCATGGCTTCCAAAGTACCCCTCTCAAAACATACAACATAATGCAACCTAGCAGCCTCCTTTCTGAGACACATTAATTGTGTAGTAAACGACCTTGAATATTTTTCCTTTTCAAACCACTGAAGTTGTCACAATTCTCCATTAAGTTTGACTAGATCTACTAGAATTTTGGAATGTGTATATGTTGTTGATTTTATATATTTTTTCTGTTAAAAGGATCCTGACTGTTCCAAACTCATTCCAATGATAGGACACTATATGTAGATTTAGTGTTGCTTGGTTCCTGAAACTTGCCTCATAGAGGCAAAGAATGCTCTTGGGGTTAAGGCACTGAACTGGAACTCCAGAGATCTGGGTTCATCCCTAATACTGCCACAAACTCACTGTATCTTTGGGCAAATCACTAAATTTCACTGTACCAGTTCCCCAAAGCATTAACACTTTCTTTCTCCCATGCTTTATCTTGTCAATTTAGATTGTAAGCTGTTTGGGGTAAAAAACATCTCTCTGTGTTCGTGCAGTGCCTATCACAATGGGATGCCAGTTTTGGTTGCAAGCTCCAGACACTATCTGGAATATAAAGAAACACACAAACACACACTGGCTTGCCCTGAACCTCTGACATTACAGAGTGCTACAGTGAAATTCTAAGATGTATGCAGAAGACAAATGGACAGAATGGTTTAGGAGGGTTTTCCATAGCTCACTGAGGAGCTTAGACACGTTTCTTATAAAAACGTGAAACATTATTTACATAGCATGGCTGATAAGAAAACAGAACTACAGGAAAAATTAGCATATTCAAGAGGTTTTAAAAAGCATGGCTGTTCCAACGTTCAGTATTTGTGACAGGTTTGTAAATACTACAGGTACATTTTTGCCAACTATGTTCTGGAAATAAGGTGTCAGGCGCCCTAACAAAAATATTCTGAATGCTTTAAATACCCTAAGGCTTAAAATAATTTGTTTTATTTTAAGAAGGAACCAAACATGAAAGGGCAAAGGAGAAGGGAGGATTATCCAAATAAAAAAAGAAGGGCATACAGCCAGCCATGCAGCCCTGTTGCAGAATGTTATAAGATGTGCAGGAGTCTTGGGCTAGAAGGCAGACTCGGAATCCAAGTGCTAAGCCCACAGACTCAGGTCTTGTCTACATGGGGAAATGTCCGGCATAGCTATATTGGAATAATTATTCCACTATAATTTTACCAATATAAATCCCTCAAATAAAAGTGAACAGTGTCCGCTCAGGGACCTATATCAGTATAACTATAGCAAAGTAATTATTCTGGTATGCCTGGAAATTTTCCTGTATAGACATGCCCTCAGACTAACATATGCATCAGAGACAATTCTTTTCCTGTCCCCAGATGTGACAACACCCAGGAAATAAATGGTAGTGATGCAAACAATATATAATGTGCACAGAGGTACATATTATTTTTTAAAAATGCTACTGTGTTCTAAGTACAACCATTTCTGTCTTGGCCCCATATTTATAACTAAAATATGCTTCTGCATTATTTTTTTCTTAAAGTAGTTAAGGGACACTGAAGGAAAATGGTCTTTTACAATTATTGAAACGAAAAGATAACGCCATAAGACATTATTTCTTAGAAAACCCTGGAGTCCCATTTATTAACAGACAGCAATTTGGTGCTAAATGGGGTGAAATACAAACTGAGTGTTGCCCTGAAATATTTTGCCAGCGGGTCACAACATGCTAATGAGATTTTGCCCAACCTTATGAATATTAATTCAGGTGGATAGAGTTCTCAACAGAAACCCTGAGTCAGTGACAAAAACCTACATAAAATAGAAGTTCCTCTTTATAAGGAAAACAGAATATATTTTTTATTCAATTCTACCTTTCCCACTTTGTGCTTTCCAATGTTAATGTATGTTTAGAGCCAATTTTGTGATGTGGAGACTCCACCTAATCATTAATTGCCCCCCCTAAAATCCTTGAAAAACAATTTTGCAGCTCTAAAGCACTTTCCATAAAAGGATCCCAGAGCATTTCACAAAACATAAGGAATTAAGGCTGGAATTTCAGAAGTAGCCTAAGAAAATTAGGTGCCCAA
The DNA here is from genome assembly GCF_965152275.1 of Natator depressus. Lineage (NCBI taxonomy): Eukaryota > Metazoa > Chordata > Testudines > Cheloniidae > Natator > Natator depressus. The sequence goes on from NC_134247.1 coordinate 7,055,516, forward strand.
ATCCCACTGAAATTCAGTAGGAGTTAGGTGCTTAACTCCCTTAGGCACATTCTCAAATCCCAGCTTAAAGCCTCACAAAAACCTTTGCAAGGTCGGTATTATCCCAATGTATATTTGAGCATAAGCTTTCGTGGTGTTTGTAACTCTAGAATTCAACTTCTTCGTTAATCTGCCAGAGCCCAAACTAACTGACTTTAAGGGCACAGTGCTTAGGTTTTTTGGGTTGGATTTTTTTTTTTTTTTAGTTTTAGCAAGGGGTGGGTTAGGAATAAGAGTGGTCCTAGGAGAGTATCTGTGTTTTATTAATGGCAATCCATTTTTTGGATTGGTATTAACATATGATTCAAGCAACTGGTGATTTTCCCAGTTTGTATATTTTTATATTATTTTTATATAGTACCTAGAATTATTAGGATGGAAGGCTTTTATACCTCATGTGATATACACAACACACATCCACACAGGCTGGGATCTTCAAAAGGGCATAGGGGGAAAAATACAAGCGCATACACCTATATAAAATGCATACATCCCTTATACATGTAAAGATACATACACAAAGTTATCGTTGAGGAGATAAAAACACGACAAAACACAAATCACGAAAGACAGTAAATGTTTTATGTGCAGACTGAATTTAAGTTCTTTGCACAATAGATCTTTGATGAAGCTATTTATGTCAAAGTTTAGGCCAAAATTAGGCCCCATACATCGATAATTAGTCACCTAAATATATAGTCCCTATTTCTCAGATATTCAATATCTTATCAGGCCCCTTTCATTCAGGTGCTTAATGTTAGACACTGAATTCTGAAAATGTTAGCTTAATGAACTTGATTACCCTACAAATCATAGGATGTGAACATGACCTTGTAACAAGCTGGCCTTCTCCTCAGCAACTCAGCTCCCAAAGGACTCTCTGCAACACCCAGAATCTCTTTACTGGCAGTCGATTTCCCAGTATAGGCAAAACAAACAAACAACAGTTCCTCGGTCTACTTTGGCTTACAGCTCCCAGGGTCTTCCTCCCCCTTTTTACCTCTTCTCACTGCTCCTGGTTCTTGCAGCTCTCAGGCTCTGAGGAGTCTCTTTCTTCCCCTCTAGGCCCAAGTGCTCTCTTTTAACCCTAACAGGGATCAGCAGACCAGGCACACGGTGCACTGGTTCTGCTTCCTCTTAAAGGGCTAGTGGCACCCTGTGACAGACCGAAAGGTGAATTGCGCTACTATGTTGATGGTATAAGGAAAAGAAGATTGATTAGATGGATATATTTATAAAATAAGGATATTTTGGTAGAAACTTGGTAGGATAGTAGACAATCTAGAATTTAAGGAGAAATGCAGAATCACTGCATAAAAACCTTTTGTTTTTTAGACTGTGGGGAAGGTACATATAAAACTTTACTTTCAATGAAGGGAAATGTTTTCTCTTTCTCTGTCAATTTCACTTAATTTCTTATTTTGTGTGTCTGACAGAAGGTTTTGTCATCATCACTGGAAGCAAATTCATCTACTGTGACATCCCCATTTGGAAATCACTCAAGTGACCACTCAAGAAACATCTCAGAGCAACTCAGTCTCTCTTCAAGAATGTTCTTCCTTTAAAAAGTAATAGTAATTGAAAGGTCTCATGAGATGTCACCTAATTCCAGATAAAGGAGATTGCAATATATCTGTTCCTCAATGTTCGTTTCAATCAACAATGCTATTTGTAGCAAATATCCCTGTTTCTGACAACAGTCTTCTGAAAAATTTATTTCATATCATCTATAAAATGCTTCTTTATCTCTCAAGCTCTTCTACCTCACTATATATTATAATGCAGGTGAAGTGACAAAGGCTAGATTTCTAAGAGACCTACTTTCGCAAATGAGCAAATTTATGCTCTAAACACAAATTGGGGGCTAGGGCCTTTATCCAGCAGAACACTTGAGCACATGCTTAACCCTAAGCATATGAAATAGTTCTGAAATGTGCTTAAGTGATCAGTGCTTTAAAAGCCTCTTTTCTATGCCTCCAGGCATGTTTAAAACCAGGTCTCCTTGATAAGAAGTCTCTGTTTGGACATCTGCCCTCATGATAAGGCTCCTTCAGTACAAGGGCTTTAAAAGAAGGACTTGTTTCCAGTGCAGTATTAGTAATGATAAAACAGAGCTCCAGAACTCTGTGTGTAACACTTGGAAACTTTTCTCACAAACCAAAGGGCTCTCATGGAATATGCTAGCAGTGTGAGATCCCAAAAGTTCCTGAGGACCCAGCGCTGCAGCACAGTGCAGAACTCCCCTTTGGCCCCTTTTGGTTACATTATCCATACTTTTTTCATTGTATATTTTTTGCTCATGAGGATGAAACATGAAATATATGATAAATGCACACACAGTAAAGGATTCACATTAAGAAGGTCATACAATTATTCCATTATTAATGTTTGATATTTAGTAGCCACTCAATTATTTCCCATCCTTCCATTTTTACTAGATTGGTAAAATAAATTACTTGATCTTGCCATAAGTTTAACAGTGTAATTTGCTGAAATGTATCAGATCCTCAGAAGAAAACAGATAAGCATTTTGGGAGACCTTTTTTTCAACATATGCCATTCTAGGGCACATAATACATGAGAATTGTTTAATATATGCATATTTCTGATGATTTAGAGCACACTTTGAAGTCACAGGGTTTCTTGTACATTCAAAAAAGTCACTTTTAAGATGAGAGGTTCTTGACTAGACTGCTACTAATACATAGTTTTCTTCATTTAAAAATAAATTATGTTCCAAAAAATTGTAACACGTGCCTTAACTATACTTGGTTTTGAGGTCACTGAGCTAATAAGACTACTTGTAATAATCAGATTTACGTAAGAGATTACAATCAACATCTATATACTAACACCATTAACAGAAGAGACTAGAGAATGATAGCAAAGAAAACTTTCCTCCCTTTACACAAACATACAGGAAAAATATCATGAAACAATTTATGAAAACAAAGTGAAAGGGAACATTGTGTAGACAAGATAGCAATGTCAGTGTGAATTTCATTATGCAAATTGTTAAAATATGGAGTACAAGATCAGCTGTAGCCTGGTTCTGATAGGTAAACTTCTGTAGAGCTCTCTCATATAGCCCAAGCCCCTTCCCCTGGCAAAACAGCTTTTTTGTTTAATACAAACAAAAGCCTTTCTTACAAACATAGGAAGAAGAGGTTTCTCCTTTTAAACTATGTTTATTTATGAATTTTAGGTGCAGACCCTCACAGATTAAATGTTGCTTGGTTCAGAAACTCATCTGCTCTACTCTGTTCTAAGGGGAGGAAAATGCTTTAACTAGAAACTTCCTACCATCTGAGCACCAAAAACCAGGAAAAATGCACTTCTGCTTATGTAAGCATAATTTCTGAAGTCACTGGGAATCAGACTATGTCTCAAGATCAGGTTTTCAAAGCTTAAAAAAGAAAAGAAAAAAGAGACTGGAGAATTTAACTATTATTTTTATATTATGCAGAAATATAATGAAAGAGTTTGGTACAAAAGAATATATATTTAAAGATGTGCTTAATTCCATTCCTATTCAACAAACCCCTTAAGCATGTGCTGAATTTGGCAATGGATATGTTGCTGAACCAAGGCCTTAATTCAGAAGTTGAGCACGTGGGCCAGATTCTGAGCTAGTGCAAACTAGTATAGCTCTTCTGAAGTCACTGGTGCAGTGTTGATTTACAGCAGCTGTAGATCCGGACCAATATTTATAAATGCATACAGAATCATGCTGAAAACATGCTTAAATATATGAATGAGTTTATATGAGAATATCTTAAACTAGGTCTCCAAGAAAAAGAACAGGGTAGTTTCAAACATTTGCTTCATGTAAATGGATTGGACTTGCCAAAAAGTGACTTTTTATGCAGGCATATGAACTCCTAGAGGAAAGTTAGACTGAGTCACTGGATACATCAAAGTCAAAGTCCAGTGAATGTAATTACTGAATGCTGTATGAACAAGAATGATACCTGCATTCATTTGCCTACTGCCATGATTTCAAATTTTAATTACACGAAAACAGCTACTAGCATCAGTGACTGAACTCCGCAGATTACCTTGATTGCTCTGTCATTATCTCTAATCATCTGCTGCTTCTCATCTTCAAACTTTTGTACAACATCCTGGAGCCGCCTTTCTGCAGCAAGCTGCTGCCGGCTGCTCTCCTCTGTCAGAGAGGAAATGGTTGTCTTAAGTTCAGCTACAATCTAAAAAGAAAACAGCATGCTAAAACTCCTTGTTCAGTGAGAGGTATGTATTTTGCATGTATTTATACTTGACACAAGAATGGAGTTGGCAAACTCCACTGTGCAAACTAAATATTTTAAATTAACATATTACACACTGGCAAGCATGAATTTCCACACAGAGGAAAGGAATATAATAAAACTGTGAATTGCATAAAACTGCTGAACACAAAATATTTGGAAGAGTTTTCCACTATAACATTCCATAATATTTACTCATCAGAACAAAGCACATCTGTGATCTCAAACATATAAGATGTTTTCAGTTTTCCACTTCATTGAAATGACTTGTTGGGATTTTTAACACGGCTTCAGAACTTTCTACAATACCAATATAAATAACAATATAACAATCAAAGAACACTGAAATAAACATGCTAATAGCTCTCTGTCTGTTTGAAAGGTATATCATAGTTGATACTGTAGATAAGAAAAAGTTGTACTTTACATACTTCACTGAAATGTTAAACTTGACAGGGCATCCCTGTGTTGTTGGGAGTAATGTATTTTATTTAACAATAAATTTGAGGTCTGGTTCAATGCCCATGGACTTTTTACATGAAACACCCATGATTTGTTGACTATCTGAAATCTAGTTGTTTTACCCTTTTTATCACTGTAGAAAGCCATATTAAGCCACACTTCGGGGGCATATATTATAGAAAGCTATGCTTAGACACAAGTGGCCTGATCCAGCAAAGCAGTTAAGCACATGCTTAACTTTAAGCATGAGAGCAGTCCCATTGACATCAATGCAACTACTGATGTGATTAAAGATAAACTGCTCTATTAGGGCCATAGAGTCCAATCCTGAAAACACTTAAGCATATGAATAGTCCAGTGATAATAACTGTACTACTCACACATGCTTCAATGTTTGCAGGACTGGGCCCCTAGACTGTGAAGAGACACAACTATTTTAAGACCACACTATTTAATTTATTTAGGAGAAAAACGGGAGCTTTCAGATGTATATCTGATAGGATTATAAATAATGTTATAAAATATTTTTAAATAAAAATATTGGAATCATGGGGAGAGTAGAAGGGAAGTAATTTTTTAAATGAATGTATTGTGAATTCATTTCCCTACAGTTTGCTAATGGATGAAAACCAGGAAGTGAGATAGACTATAAATAAAAAGTGAAACTGATCCTGCCAGTTTCAGTCACAGCAGACAGAAATGCCAAAATATACAAATGACATAAACTGCAAAATTAACACTTCTTATCTTGTTAATAATCTAAACTTTTACCAGTATCCAGTTTCATATAGACAGTATCCCTTTGAACCCTTATTTAAGTGACAACTGGTTAGACTTAATGCTTTCATAATTTTTAAGGGGCAAACTACTTGTCCGTAAAAACATAAGGGCACGGATATTGGAGGAATCTCTAATTCCTGCATCTACATGAGCAGGGAACATTATGGGGTATAAATATCAGTAACTTCTGTAAAATACAAATGTAAATTAAGAGAAAGGCAATATCTATCAAGAATGATAAATGATCAAAAATGTTCTCCTTTATGTGGAAAATTAAGTTTTACATTATTTGGGTATTATTAGGTTCCTGCAGTAACAAGGAAATTATCTTTGAAAAGGTAAAAAAAGATTATAAATGACCAGATGATATGGAGCAATATAAGAACCTACATAAGAACTTGCTATCCAGTCCTTTAGAAATGTTCAATTCTATATTTAAATACTGAGATAACGTTTTCTACCAGTAAAATCAATGGGCACAAATGTAGAGCTAATTTGAGCAAATACAACTCCAATAAAAGTTTGTAGTCTGAATTCAGCAGCAATATAAATGGTAGAGTGGGTCAGAAAATTAGCACCAAACTGGCATTTACGGGGTATTTAAAACGGAAGTAGAAGAGGGTGGTAACAAATGTAAATTGCACTCGTTTGACAGAAAATACCAAATAAGTATAAATTATATTACTTTGCCATTTACAACCAATGGGTAGTTATATCACTATGTATCTGCTGAATTTTGTCCATTTTATTTAGGGTAACAAAAAATAATAAGTTGGTTAAAATGCAGCAGTAGGAGAGGAAAGCACTGACATACTGGTAGACTTCCTCTACTAGAAGTTTACTGGATTAAGAACCTGGACATACATAAACATTTTTAAAATGTTTTAAGAAAATCTTGACAAAAGTTGACAGACAAGGAATGGCTTTGGGCAGTAATTCTCAGGGAAAAAAATCTAATTGTTTATTTTGTATAAACTTCAGAGAGAATTTCCGGGAATATCTTCTTTGTGTGGGTGTTAAAAGTGAATATTCCAAGAGGCCACAGAGAGTAAGATTAGGCTGATGTCAGCAACATAACCAAATGAAAGTTACAAATGACCTATTATTAACGTTAAGCTACAAAAAATATATTCAAACAACACTAATGGTCTGATTCAAACCCACAAAAGTAAAGGAATTCAGAATGAAATCCCATTTTTAACTCACCCATTGTGTCAAATAACTGTAGCATACAATGTATGGTCTGTAAAATCAGCCACTGTTTAGAAACCCCTTACAATGGTTGTCACAGAATCACCAAAAGTAGAAATGTAAAAGATTGATTAGGTCATCTAGTCCAACTCCCTGTAATAAAGGACATTCCTTACAGTATATTTGTTAATGCAATGTCCAGTTTCATTAAATGGGTCTCAAACCACATCTCTTGGGAGACTATTCCATAGTCTAATAAATTTCATTACTATGAAGTTTGTCCTGATCTTCAGTTTAAATTTTCATTATCTTAGTTTCACAGTTTTATTCCTTATTACTCATATACTCTCTTTGTAACATCCTAAGCTATTTCTCTCCCTCCTTGATGTTTATACCTTTACATATTCAGAGCTGTTTAGATATCCCCCACCTGCCATAGACATAGCAAGGTATTACAGAGTTAGTAGCTAATGGAACTTTAACCTCAGGCCTGAATTTCTTTACATTGATGTCAAACTTTCTGGATTATATCAATCTATTTTTGAGGTTTTCTTTTTATTTCTCTTCATGGTGACATAACAAATGCAAGAGGATTTTATAAAAAGGCTCTTAAGGAAGTTTTTAAAGTTAGCATTCTAGTCATTCATCCCACTTTCATGTAAATGCAGCACAGGAAATATGCATTTAGATTTTAGAAATGCATATTATTTATCTAGACATAACTATATAAAACATATTTACAAAGTTTTTTGATAAATGTATAGTGCCCTAAGTTTTTCGTGCAGCAGACTTGAGAGTCCTATCATAACCCACCACAGTATTTATGTCCACAGTTTTGGTGATGTTACTTTGAAAAGAAAGACTTTTGAAGGTAAAAAATTCAGACTCATTATTATTAATAAACTGCAACATGTTTCTGGCTTAACAGTAAAAGAGATGATTTGAAACTTCCATGTTACTGCCTAGTATGTGGAACCTTGAAACATTCCTTATATTTGTTGGCATTAAGGGAATATTTGACCAATATTACTTTTGCTGAGAATAAACCTTTATAACCAAACAAGTCTTCATTTGTGGTTGTGAGACTCTTGCTTCTCAGAGAAGAATGATGGCTACATGCAAATCCTCATGACAGTTTTTACACTATTAAAATTTTAATCTTCAATTGCATCTACATATTCTATCATTGTCTAAAACCATGCACTAGGAGCATTTGACTGGTATGCTGTACCAATATACTACACTGGCTAAGTGCTCCTGCTCCTGTTGGTGCAGCTTATACAGACAAAGCCGTGCTTTTACTGGTATAGTTTATTCTACCACTACCTCCTCCTGAACCAAGCAAAGGAAGCTATACCAGTAAAAGCGCAGTTTTAACTCTGTAACTGCATCTACACTAGAGGGTTTTGCTGGACCAGCTATCTCAGTCATGGGTCATACCTCTTCACCCCCCCGATCAACCTAGCTGGTCCAGCAGAAGTCTGCAATGTAGATGTAGCCTAGGTTTCAATTCCATGCACAAGTTAAAATGAAGGTTTAAAGTACTCAAAAGCAATTGTGAAGAATTGCTTACGACCGCCATTTTTTTGATTGACTTTAACTGTAAGGGTAAATTGAATATACATTTTCAGTTCCCACGTCAAGGGTCATCAAAAAACCATTTTACATTAATGAACAAAAACTCCCTCCATTAAGAAAAAGCAGTTAGCTTTTATGTCATGATGTAATCTAGAATTCTTCTAAAATGTTTTGGATGTTAAAAAGCTGTGTCAGCATTCAGCAAAATGATTGGATGGGCTAAAGCCCTACAAACGGTGAACATCAAAACTGCATAGTTGGGCTCAAATCCTGTCATCAGATACGTGGCCAAGAACCACCTTGTAATAGCCTATACACTTTATGATTATGCAAGCTACCTTTACTGTTTTTACAAGATGCATGGTTATGCAGGCCTGCATACAGGGCCAATTTTGCCTGAGTTCTCATTAACTGGCAGTGGGAGTCAATGGTGCTCATGCTCCCGGCAGGATCTGACTCCCAATAGCTAAGAAACAGCAAGCTTAAAAAAGAGGCTTTAATTGATCCATTTAATTTTCTGTTTGTTTTTTTTAAGTAATAAAATTTGGGAAAGGCCATTGATATTTGATTTTGGGGGAGTAGCAGGGAGTTTTGGACATAAGAAAAATGAAGTTCCAGAATAGAAGTAAATACATTTTTCATTTTAAGTTTCCAAACCAAGCTTACTAATTTGAGGTTGCTGTTTTCATGTTGCCTACCTGTGAAGATTTGGCCAACTTCTGACTGTATTCCTTTTCAATCTGCTTCAACCTGCTGTTGGCCTGAAATAGACACACACACACAAAAGGAAACCAGATTAGCTCAGATGAAGAATGTGTACAGACACTTTGCCACTGACCCCTACGCTTGGCACCTCATCTACATGCCTATCACTAAGCAGCTGGGATCTGTGCCAATTCCAACGCCCTTTTGTGGCAGCCAGAAAACCACAAGGGCTTGTCTTTGATCTAGGGCCAACTATTCATCACTTAAAAGAGAGGAAAAATTGTACCTCTGCTGCCAATTATTAGAAAAACATAAAGGCCTCTACGGATAAAAAAAAAAAAAAAAAGGAGGGGGAGAAAGAGAGAGAAGTTTATCAGGATGACTTCATCTCTGTTTGAGGAAAAAAGGGAAGAAAAAAGCCACAAGTTCCAGTGGAAGCTGTGAGGGTTCAGTGTGACACGTATTATATGATTTCATGTGCCAGCTGATGTCTGCAAGCTCCTTTTGTCAAATCTTACATTCTTTTTTAAGACTGCTGCTATTAAACTGAAAATCAAACCCAAGATGCATCAGAACCATTTGGGCCCTCTTTGACACACAGCTCTTTCCACCTCCTGGCATATCTTTCATATCTCAAAGATAAGGAATAAAACAAAATTGGAAACAAGGCCACTCTGTTATCACAGGTAATTGAGAAGCAGGTGTAGCTGTAATCTAATAAAAAAAAAACCCACAGCTCTTAAATTCACCATTAGTTTTCATCCAAACTAAGGACACAATTCTGAAATGGGTTGGAGTTTTAAAAGCCATTGCTGTACTATATCCGATAGACCTGTCTCAAAATGTTTCCTCATAAATGTTCTGTTAATGGTTCTCGTATCCTGGGTTCTAAAATCTGAGGATAAACATCTGAGAAAAATGTATCTTTCAGTAAAAGAGTACTCTGAAAGCTGAGTTTTGAAGCAAGACTACGGTGAGCAGCCTTTCAAAGTGATCTCATGCAAAAAGCTCTGTTCAGAACACGACAGAGGACAGAATCCATCACAAAGCCCTAATGCAGCAGCTGGCTCTATGCAGGCAGACGCCAGTGTCAATGTGGAGCACTGCTGAAGCCAATAGGGCTCTGTATGGGCGTAGGGGCCCTGTGTGGAGCCAGTTGCAAGACTGGGATTTAAGGCTCCAAATCCTGTGAATGCATATGCATGTATCTTCACTCAAGTGAATTGTCTGATTTACTTCAATGTGACTACACATGCTTAAAGTTGCAGACATGCGAAAGTCTGCAAGATCAGAGTCTTAATGAATATACATTAAAATAGTACAGAAAATGTGAAACAGTTATTCTAGTAGAATATGAAACCTTTAAAATCAATGCCCTTCTAAATGCTATTTTTAATGTAAAATATATTAGTCAGTTAAGAAAATTTATATATCACCAAAATATTTCATTTTTAAATCCCAAATTTCTTCAGATTTAACTAGTTCAAAGTTCTAAGACGCATAGATGTTTCCATATTTAACTATTCCATGGTATGAAATACCACTGCTCTAAAGGACCGTCAGAAACACTTTTCTAGAGAATGAGTATACTTTTAAGTCCAAGGGAGATGCGAATGTTACCATTTAATTGAAGGACTAATCAAGTATTCTATATCATGATTGGACACGCTACCTCTAAATCTGTGCCTAAGATTCTATTAATTTCTCTAAATACTGTACTGTGTTCCTGAAGTGAAGTAAACAAAGATTCTGAAATAACAGATGAATTACATTTAAAAGTAATCTGTTTATCTAATTTAGGTCATCTACTGAATATGGGGTCCACTCAGTCCTAGTCAATATATGACATAGTGATAGGTTAATTGTAGAAGAATTTGTTGTGCGGAAGCATCTACATCACACAGTTTGTTCCAATCTACACTTTTTTCTGTATTTAACACTTTTTTCCTTAATAGTCTTCTGGTTTCAGATCACTTATTGCCACCACTGTGCATCATAAAATTATTGTAACTGGCTGTTTATCTTTAGGGCAAATTAAAAAAAATACTTACGGTAGTAGAAAGATTAAGTTACTTTTTACTCTCAAAGATTTTTCATACATACATACATACATATATATAGATAGTGTGTGTGTGTGCGCGTGCGTGCGTGCGTAGAGAGAGAGAGAGGTGTTAGCAAGACAGTGCAAAGAGTGTCACATTAGTCTTGTGTTCACTCTTAATCTCTCATATAGTGAACTTTATAACCTCTTGAACCCAAAGAAGAAATTGTAATAAATAACACACACAGCCACACACACCCATAACCTTCACAAACATATTAGAACTTGTTAGTCCACACTGAACTGAGCTGGGGCAGCCAGTTTGACAAACAATGACCAAAAAGATCTGAAAAAGAAACTTGCTAAATGTCAAGGCTTTACTCCTAGCAGAGTAAACCTCTATAATACTGTTTATAGAAACCTGATTTAAAATTAACTATTGTATTTAATTTTTTAAAACTAAAGACATCATAACAGCTTTAATAAGATGGAATCAGACGTGCAAACTAACACTTAATAGCTCATTTACTGCTTTTCTTTAAATTCATCTATTTACCCCACATTTTTATATCCATGTTCAAGCCTAAACTTTCTCTGAGTTTTCCATGTTCAAGCCTAAACGTTATATCACACTGGTCAATCAAACCGATTTTTTAAAAAAACTTATGGTGACACACTGGGGATCCACTTCAATTATCTTATGTTAGTCCAGAACATATGACACATCCCCATGTTGCACAGAACCTGCACCCATACTCATTTGAGATCTTTGACTATGGGATGTTGCTTTGTAGCCTGGGAATGCAAATCTGCCCCTTGCCAACACATGGAACATGGCTGTGCAAAAGCGCTTTTACTTAGGCTTTGTGCAGGGTAATTTTACTATGAAGTGCTTACATATAACTATATGTAGAGAATATAGTTTAGGATTTAAATTAAATGTATTGTGACAAATGAGGACACTAAAAATGGAATGGTGAAAACAAGCATCAGTTTTCACGGATTGTTTCAAAACTGGGTCCAATTGTCATAATAGCCCAGTTCTATCATGTACTATGTGAAACATAAGCTGCTTCTGTATTTAGCATATTTTCTCACTTTCAGGTGATATATATTTCAGAAACAATGATGAAAAGGAATCAAACTGGGTAACAACCCTTTGGACGGTCAGACAGTATTCATTAAGGTCTAACTTCACAGCAATGCACAACAGGGTCAATGCAGTTAATGGCCCTAAAACCTAAGTTTTCATGTGCTTTATGTAACTTCTGTAATTCACAGCTGGCTGAAACATCAGCTATGATATGCATTTTCATAGTAAAAGGGCTTAAATTCAATAAGCCATGGTAGTTTTTGTTTAGTTTCACATGTTTTAAGACAAACTTTAGTTAAAAATGACTTTATTATGAAAATGTTATATGCACTTAGTTTATATTACCAGTGTAGAGTCTTGCAGTAAAACAAAATATTTTATGGCCTTGTTATAGTTTTTCAGCTTTAAAAAGCAACTATAGGTTTGTAACAAGTTTTCATACATCTATAATCCATACTGTTTATATCCGAACTATAGATGCTACGTAAACCTGTACTGACTTCAATGGAACACCGAATACAAACAATTTAATAGTATTAGAACCACAGCCTCCATTATACGATGTTTAAAATATTGGATACTATGTTAATGAAAACTGAATTTTATTTTCTTCTTTTCATGAAATACAATAGTACTATTAAAAATAAAGGAACTTAAAACGTAGCAACCAATTATGGGAACATACTCCAGAAAAGTCCAAAAAACACTGTGCGTTACCAAAAACTTTCATCTACTTTTCAGTAACATCATTGCTGATTAACAAGATATTTGTGTGTAAAGAGAAAACAACTTTTAATCATTCCATTCTTCCTGCCTAACTCACTCAATAGAACTATGGTCCTGTTTTAGTGGCATTATAACCACTTACCTTGTGGTCAATTCTGATTAAAGCTAGGTGGACTTTTTATTTTTTTTGGCCAATAAATGAGAGAATGAAAATGAGAAAATAAAAAGAGTGAGACACTACAGCCTGACAGTTATGGCACTCACCTAAGATGTAGGAGACCCAAGTCCCTGCTCCAATAACAATTTATTTATAAAATGTGGTACAGCTTCAACAGGAGAGATTGACAAAGACTCACACCAAACGGTTGATGGAGAGGCTGCTCAGCAGCTCTCCAACACCACTTTCTACAAGCCATTACCCTCTGATCCCACTGAGAGTTACCAAAAGAAACTACAGCATTTGCTCAAGAAACTCCCTGAAAAGGCACAAGATCAAATCCTCACAGACAAACCCTTGAACCCCAACCTGGGATATTCTATCTACTACCCCAGATCCATAAACCTGGAAATCCTGGGCGCCCCATCATCTCTGGCACCCTGACAACAGGATTGTCTGGCTATGTGGACTCCCTCCTCAGGCCGTACGCTACCAGCACTCCCAGCTACCTTCGAGACACCACTGACTTCCTGAGGAAACTACAATCCATCGGTGATCTTCCTGATAACACCATCCTGGCCACTATGGATGTAGAAGCCCTCTACACCAAGATTCCACACAAAGATGGACTACAAGCCGTCAAGAACACTATCCCCGATAATGTCACGGCTAACCTGGTGGCTGAACTTTGTGACTTTGTCCTTACCTATAACTATTTTACATTTGGGGACAATGTATACCTTCAAATCAGCGGCACTGCTATGGGTACCCACATGGCCCCACAGTATGACAACATTTTTATGGCTGACTTAGAACAATGCTTCCTCAGCTCTCGTCCCCTAACGCCCCTACTCTACTTGCGCTATATTGATGACATCATCATCATCTGGACCCATGGAAAAGAAGCACTTGAGGAATTCCACCATGATTTCAACCATTTCCATCCCACCATCAACCTCAGCCTGGTCCAGTCCACACAAGAGATCCACTTCCTGGACACTACAGTGCTAATAAACGATGGTCATATAAACACCACCCTATACCGGAAACCTACTGACCGCTATTCCTACCTACATGCCTCCAGCTTTCACCCTGACCACACCACACGATCCATTGTCTACAGCCAAGCTCTGCGATACAAACGCATTTGCTCCAACCGCTCAGACAGAGACAAACACCTACAAGATCTCTATCAAGCAGTCTTACAACTACAATACCCACCTGCGGAAGTGAAGAAACAGATTGATAGAGCCAGAAGAGTTCCCAGAAGTCACCTACTACAGGACAGGCCTAACAAAGAAAATAACAGAATGCCACTAGCCGTCACCTTCAGCCCCCAACTAAAACCCCTCCAACACATTATTAAGGATCTACAACCTATCCTGAAGGACGACCCAACACTCTCACAAATCTTGGGAGACAGGCCAGTCCTTGCCTACAGACAGCCCCCCAACCGGAAGCAAATACTCACCAGCAACCACATACCACACAACAGAACCACTAACCCAGGAACCTATCCTTGCAACAAAGCCCGTTGCCAACTGTGCCCACATATCTATTCAGGGGACACCATCACAGGGCCTAATAACATCAGCCACACTATCAGAGGCTCATTCACCTGCACATCCACCAATGTGATATATGCCATCATGTGCCAGCAATGCCCCTCTGCCATGTACATTGGTCAAACTGGACAGTCTCTACATAAAATAAATGGACACAAATCAGATGTCAAGAATTATAACATTCATAAACCAGTGGGAGAACACTTCAATCTCTCTGGTCACGCGATTACAGACATGAAAGTTGCAATATTACAACAGAAAAACTTCAAAACCAGACTCCAGCGAGAGACTGTTGAATTGGAATTCGTTTGCAAATTGGATACTATTAACTTTGGCTTGAATAGAGACTGGGAGTGGCTAAGTCATTATGCAAGTTAACCTATTTCCCCTTGTTTTTTCCTACCTCCCCCCCCAGACATTCTTGTTAAACCCTGGATTTGTGCTGGAAATGGCCCACCTTGATTATCATACACATTGTAAGGAGAGTGATCTCTTTAGATAAGCTATTACCAGCAGGAGAGTGGGGTAGGGGGAGAGAAAACCTTTTGTAGTGGTAAACACCCATTTTTTCATGGTTTGTGTGTATAAAAAGATCTTCTGTACTTTCCACAGTATGCATCCGACGAAGTGAGCTGTAGCTCACGAAAGCTTATGCTCAAATAAACTGGTTAGTCTCTAAGGTGCCACAAGTACTCCTTTTCTTTTTACTCACACCAAAATATCCCACAGATTGTGTGGCTTGGACACTCTTATGCAATCTAGTAAATCCAAGTTCAAATCTCTTCTCCATATTAGGCAAAAGAGGGGGACTGAATCTGTGTCTTCCACATTCCAGGATAGAACCCTAACCATTGGGCAAAAGGTTATAAAGGAGGTCCCCTTCCCGGAATTTTATGAATCTATTCCTTTGCTTTCGTAAAAATGTCAGTTCAAAAAGAAACATTTTGACCTGACTTGATATTGTTTTTTAATTCACCAAAACAGTTAGAAAAAAAGTTTGTTATTTGATCCAAAATGAAGCTTTTTGCCTATATTTTGGCATTAGCAGCAAACCAAAAAATCCATTATTTGCGAGCTCTAGTTCTGACATCATAAACACTAGATTATAATTCTCCTGAATGAGTCAGCAACAGAAGGTTACATATGTATGTCAAAGTTTCTATTTATAAACAACTATCTTAATGAGCAAAAGCGGAGAAGAAAGATAACAACAAGTAGAATTGGTTCTGGTAAAATATATCTTTTAGTTTCCAAATGTGGCAGGGTTTCTATGAAATCTTAAGGCTCCTACCTCTGCCTATAATAGCAAGAAATTCCAAGTTTATGATTTTGTCCTTAACTCACCTTGTTTTGCCTGGTTACTGCAGAACATATGGCATTCAAAATCTCCCATTGTTTGGAGACATCTACAAACCGTATGCAAAACAAGGTTGGTTAACGATCAAAAGATAAGGTATACAGGTGTAGTGTGCATACTTAGGGTCATATACTGCCTTCAATCCATGGAAGTCATACTGATGCACTGAGAGTTGCACAAACAGATTAAGGGATATATATTGCCTACAGGTTTCAGAGTAGCAGCCGTGTTAGTCTGTATTCGCAAAAAGGAAAGGAGTACTTGTGGCACCTTAGAGACGAACACATTTATTTGAGCATAAGCTTTCGTGATGAGCGTAAGCATAAGCTTTTGCATCTGATGAAGTGAGCTGTAGTTCATGAAAGCTTATGTTCAAATAAATTTGTTCGTCTCTAAAGTGCCACAAGTACTCCTTTTCATATTGCCTACAGTTTTTTCCTTCATCCTCACAGACCCAATGATTCTACTTCTAGGCAAAGAAAATGAGGTGGATAAACACTGGTTTGTTTATTGCTAGCATGGCTAAGTTATTCAATCATCACTCAGATTATATTTCAATGGTGGAATAAATTGCAGGACCTCACTGCATATCTATGTCTGCTTTTTAAAATCTATTTTCATCCTCCTTTAAGATTCCTGTGCCATGCAGCAGGTGATAGTGTCTGGGATCATCTACACTAGCAACTCTAGCTTTTTAGCTCTGAAATTGATCTTCCCCATGATGGCATGTGAAGACTGGCTGTAAGCACCCAACCCTGCCGCCAGAATGTTCAGATTGTCACCAGCAGAAGACAAGCAGCAGCTTTTAGAGCAATCAGAAGAGGCAACATAAGCATTAGCAAAAGCAAACTGCACTGAGGCAATTCTCTTGCATTAAACTATGAAATCAATCACTTATTACATCGAACATTACAGGGATTTATTACTATATTGAGCGATCCTATTCCTCTGTTACAGACTCCACTGTGAAGTACATTTATGGGCCCTAATTTTCCATTGTAGCTAAGGAGCTCTTGATGCAAGATTGGTGGGGGCAAAGGAGAAGGCATGGGGGATGCAAAGCCCATCCTGTCACCTTTGCACTCCCTCATTCTTTCTTTCCCCTCATCCCCAATCCTATGGCTGAAGATTACTCAAATTTATGTGGACTGCCAATGAACCCAAGGGATCATTTCAGAACCTGTGGACCTGCTGAGAATAAGGAAACCCAACTAGATTCCCCAAGTCAGCAGCTGGGAGGGTGAAGAAGAAGCCACTCTAGCAGCCACAGATTTCCCATATCCAGTAAGAAACCTTCTCTAGGGCTGCTTTGCACCAGTACAACTGTGTAAAGCAGCCCCAATGTAGCACTATGACATTCGATTAGATAACAAATAATTGGGGAGGATGGGGCAGAGACAGCAAAAGGCTAGTTGGTGGGAGCTTAGTATTTATATTTGATATACACATTTTTCTAATTGTGCAAAAAATCCTATCCAAACATTAATGCGTGGTCATCTGTTCAGAGCAGTGTTTCTCATATGCGGCCACAATGGGCTTTTCATGTGGCCACAGCCTCCTGGGCAGTGATGGGGGCGGCGGGGAAGCAGTGTTAACAAACATAAAAATATCACTTTTCACAGAAACAGACTTACTACCTAGCAAGTCTTTAAAAAAAAAAAAAAAAAGCCACCCAAAAGCACAAGAAACAACAACAAAGAAGACAAGAACATGCAAAGTACATTATTTGTTTATATTCTGTTTAGGTCCAGTAAAGAATAGAGACAACTGTACATTATTTTTATTATTGAGTCTGCAATAAAAACCTACATAAGAAAATTACAAAGATTTGGACATGTATATTGCATGTTTTTTGTTTTTCCTAAAGTTAATGAAGTATTTTAGGAAAAATTGTCAGAGCGGCCATCAGCAAGAATTGGTGGCCACACTCTGAGGGCTCCAAAAAAATTCTTGAGAGACCCCTTGGTTTAGATGGTCTTGAGGAAGTTACAATGTGGACTATCCTACGGGAAAGAGTCATTACTTCAGATAACAGGGACTACAGCCTTAAATATTATCGCCTTAACAGTAGGACTAAAGTAAAATTCCTTTGTAAAGTTGCCTGTAGCTTTATAGTATTCGAAATGTAAGTACTATGACTATAACCAAATAGACTTTCATCCTATTAATTTTCACCTATCATCATGGTCACCTACTAACTGCTTCAGTCTGCCAAATACTGTTTACTGGAATGACATGACAGAAATCTGCCATTCATTTGCTGTCCTTTGTAGCTTGTAAATCTGGTCACTTGTAAATACAGTCTAATTTGTACATGAAGACAAAAGTATTATTTGAAATGGTCTCTACACAAAGAAAATCTGGAATAATGGGCCCACTCCTTCTCTTACTTGAGTGTAAAGTAAGATTAACATCACCGATGTCAAGAGAGTTACACAGACATGAATCTCACGTGAGACAATCTGACCTCAAAACTGTATTTAGTAAATACATGGTACTTGGCATCTTCACAGAGCTTTCTGAATACTAACTAACTGATCCAAACCCACATACTTTCCCCAATTTATAAACCTGGAAACTGGACAAGAAGGTAAGTGCCCCAAGGCCATGGAGTGAATCAACGTCCGAAAGCATCTTTAGGTGCTTCAATACCTTTATAAATCTGCCCTAGATCTCAATAGCTCCTGGCTCCCACTCCTAGACTATGCTTCCAGCATCTATTTTACAATATCTCTTTACAAAACAAATTATAGCTAGATAAAAGTGAAGTAAAAAAAAAAGGCTATGCAAATGACTATCAGTTAAGTCACCTGTTGGTTTTCATTTAACTATTAATGACTCAAAATCCATATGTTATTGCTTTTATGAAGCATATTTCATTTCATAATTTTCATTGCCTAACTTTTACTTTTTTAGTCACTGCCAGCAGTACAACTGATATCTTTCTATGAAGAGAAATAGATGTCGATTAATTGATTGGCTGACATACCATCAAATTATTACAAGTCACTATTACACCAAGTCAGACATAAGAACAGCCCATTTTCTTTAATTCTTCCCACTCCATAAGTTTTCTTGTGGACATCCATGCCAAGAGGTGTCAGTTTCCTGGGATTTGATTTTCTAGCATTCTGCAGAGTGGCCTGTCATTAATGAATGCACTGTAGACAATCAGAGTACAGAATCTGTCAGAAATTGGCCTTTTCCAAGGTATAAGGATATGGCATTCAACCGTACAAGTAATTTCGGCAACACCTACAATTAAGAAGAAATAATGAACTACTGCTAAAATAATAATTCGCTTTATGCTAGTATTTCCTATTTACTTTCATGAAGAGTATGATAAACCACAACTTCCCAGTGGTTATGGGCTCAAGGAACTCAATGAATTCTGGAGGGGCTGAGCACCTTCAACTTCCACTGAAGACTATAGGAGCTGAGAGCACACAGCACCTACAGGACTTGATGGAACACATTGCAGAATCAATGTATGTTAGAGCAATGATTTTTTTGAATTAATAAAAAAGAGGTCAGATAGCCATAAACAATATCAATGCAAATCTTTCAGCCTTCAAATACTGACTTCCAGATAAAAAAAATAGTGGTATATAACTGAAGTTTTAATTACTGTAAGTAAATTTAATGGAAAACAAATTAGTTGCCGCAGTAAAAATAAATACGATGGCTAAGAGGTTATGATATTTAAAGATTTAGGGTGAAATCCTGCCCCTCTTGAAATACATGGGAGTTTTGCCATTGATCTGGGCAAAGATTTCATCCTTAGTCTCTCTTTAAAATACAGATGATTTAAAAGGACAGCTCCCCTGAACTCTAGAGGGTGTTTTATGTATATATATCCCAGTGCACTGACAGAGAAGCAGGTTTAATTAACTAGTTTAACAAACTAGCTTAGAACTAATCACTTTTCAAAAACTAGTCAAATAATGGTCACATACAAGTCGATGATCACTAATTAGCTTGACAGAAGTGTAACCAAACTTAAAACAAGAAAAAAAGAGGTGGGGGAAGGGAGGAAGGGGAGAGAGAAAATGAAAACTTGCTTCAGGGAAGAAGCAACTGTTCTCTGATGTGCAGCAAAGAATTTAACATCAAAGAACTAATGTAAATGGGGCCCATTTACTTAAAAAAAACTCCACCTTCTGGAATATTTCTATGAGTCTGACAGCATTATGCTTTATACCAAAATTCTATATTGCATAATTTGACAGACGTTAAGGGAAAATGACCCTATGATTGGTCAACTCAAGCAATTTTGGTTGCTATTAAGTATATTAAAACACTTTGTACATGATCTGTTTAACTTTTAGAGATTAGCAGATCAGCTCTCAAATTCATCTCACTTGTATGTAAAACTTTACTTCAGTTTCAAACGTTGGAAAATATATTCTCTCAAGTGTTTTAGTTATTATAGTAGATTATTTTCTACACTAATTCGCGTTTCCTTTTTACTCCTCTTTCCACCAATCAGATAACGTATGATGTGGAAAACTGAACATCTGTGTAAAAGCAAAGATAGCAGACCCAGTTCAAATATGTAATTTGAGCTACCAAAAAGACCATTAAAATTGTTCAATATCCAAAACGATGTTAACAGAGTAATTAGTCAAGTACCAAATGACTTCAAGAGCTCTGAAAGTGAATGATAGAAATCCCAATCTGTCATACCCACAAATCCTATTAATATTCTACTGTAATTCCACTTTAGCAGATCTATAAATCCTATAGCATTTTCTTAATATATTTATGGAAGGAAAAACCCCCTCTCGTTCATGTGCTAAGCACTTTTCATGAGGAAAAAACAAGAATGAACAGAAAAGAATTTGACATTCTACCTGTTCTATGAAGAAATGCCTTTCTGCACCAAACTACAGTTCCACATTTAATGGGGGTCAACTAAAAAAACAAAAAACCTAGTGCAATTTGTGCTTAATGAAAACTCAACTTCCTCTACTGAACTCTTTCCAGTGCTTTATGCCTGAAGAGTCCATTTGACCCAACAGAGTATTTCTAACCATTATGCAATTAGAGGGGGAAAAATAGACATTGAACCCTTTCCTAATGCTCATGAATTACACGCTTCTACCACAGTCCAAATGCTTTAGGTATATGAAACCAAGTTAATATGGTCACCGGAGTTTATTACAGACTGATCACCCAAAATGAAATGCTGTACTGCTAAAATGAGAATGCTATGTCCAAAATTTTGGCTTTTTTTCATTTTTTTTAGAATAGTTAAAGAATCATTCATCAAAAAATCACAATTTTATAGACCATTCTCCGCCATGAATCTGAATAGTAAATACTGTAATATACACCTTCAAAAGCTTCTAAGATTTCCTTTAAACACAGTATAGAACTGAAAAGTAAGGCTAGGACATTTTCCTAATTTTTCTTGAGAACAGAATACAATCAAACAAATCAACAGTTCAATGACAATGCCATTAGTTCTTTAGGAAGTTGGCATCCATATGAGTTAATCGTGTCACCTCCACTTACATGAGTTGTCACATGGACTTTGATTTGACTCCTTGAATTAGTAAGCAGCACATCTCATGAATAAGAACTACAGGACTGGATCTAAGTTCTAAGCAGTTTTAAATGAAAAAATGTTTTTTGGTATATTCAGAGTTGTGCAATTTTAATGACAAATTCAATCCCATCAACTCTCTGGGCCTCTCGGAATTGATGAAGCTGATTCTGATTCAGTCTGACATTGCTAGCTTGTTCACTTAGCTGATTCAAACATGCCTTCTTTATAATAATACCCTAAATTAGTCAACAACTGCCATATATTTACTTGACACAACAAAACAATACCCAGCATGTCTATATAAGCAATTTAGTGAGCAAACAGCAAATTACATTTACCTGAATCATTTGAAAGACACAATCTTCTATAACTAGACTGTGCCAAAAATGTTATGGAGGTGGTTTGTGCATTATAAAATACTTTCCCTTCTTCTCGCCAACATCCAAATAAGATGAATGGTCAGACAATCTGGCTTCTTCCTCGCTCTTCAATGAGTGACAATAAATCAGGAACTGCCAGGAAAATAATTCCATCGCCAGGCTAGAATTGCACTAGTAAATTCTGAAAAAATGGACAACAGCAGGAGCCTAGGGCATGACGTCCCTTTATAAAATGGGACATCAGGTGTGGGTGGTAGTACTTTAATTGCAGACACAGAAACTTCTTTCCCAATGCTTACCAGTGAAAGGACACTTAGATGACTCCCCCAGAAGACTGACAGATTTAACAGCTACGTTACCTACCACTGAAAGACCCTGAAACAGAAAAGAAACCTATATAGGGAAGTCCAAGGCCCTTTATCATCCATAGCCCCCCAAAATAGGTAAAATAAATGTCCAAGCTCTCCCTACATATTGAAAGGCAAACCCCTGTGCCTGTTCTAGTTTATGGAGTATACCAGGGGTCGTTAACCTGAGCCTGAGAAGGAACCAGAATTTATCAATATACATTGCCAAAGAGCCACAGTAATACATCAGCAGCCCCCCCATCAGCTCCCCCACCCCGCTCCCAGCACCTCCCATGCGCTGGCAGCCCCGCCAATCAGCGCCTCCCCTCCCGCACCTCACGATCAGCTGTTTCGTAGCACGCAGGAGGCTCGGAAGATGGGAAGGAGCGAGGGCACAGCAGGCTCAGAGGAGGGGGTGGGAAAGGGTGGAGAGGGGGCAGGCTCAGGGGAGGCGGCAGGGGTTGAGCGGTGAGCACTCCCCAGCACACTGGAAAGCTGGCACCTGTAGCTCCAGCCCCGGAGTCAGTGCCTATACAAGAAGCCACATATTAACTTCTGAAGAGCTGCATGTGGCTCTGGAGCTACAGGATGGCCACCCCTGGAGTATACTATCAAACTACTCTTCCTCAGATCTTTATTCACCATTTCACAGGATAAGCCTGTAACATGCCAAGGTCCTTAGCAACTGAGAACATGGAATGCTTTGGCAATAGATTGTAAAATATGGTGAAACAGTGTACTGAACTGGAGTCAAGTTTGGAAGGGAAGGATTATTATTTTTATTTTTAAGAGTTTGGGGTTTGTTTTCACTGAATAAACTGTGAGAGAATTAGAGACTGAAGTGACTGTCTACCTGAAGTCACTGCTGCATATCTTAACTGTTCCTAAATCTCGTAAAGTACAGTTAGTGTTTTCTTACTTTATTCATCTCTTGTTGTAGACTTTCTAGACTCTAGTAGAAGTATAAGAGAGTTTCAGATAGTATGGTATGTTTTCTATTTGAAAGTTTTAAAATAGGGCTGTTGATTAATCGGTTAACTCACATGATTAACTAAAAAAAGTTAATCGTGATTAAAAAAATTAATCGCGATTAATCGCAGTTTTAATCACACTGTTAAACAATACAATACCAATTGAAATTTATTAAATATTTGTGGATGTTTTTCTACATTTTCAAATGTATTGATTTAAATTACAAGGCAGAATGCAAAAAAAGTGTACACTGCTCACTTTATATTATTTTTGATTACAAATATTTGCACTGTAAAAATGATAAATAAAAGAAACAGTGTTTTTCAATTCACCTCATACAAGTACTAGAGTGCATTCTCTTTATCGTGAAAGTGCAATTTACAAATGTAGATTATTTTTTTTTACATAACTGCACTCAAAAATAAAACAACGCAAAACTTTAGCACCTACAAGTCCCCTCAGTCCTACTTCTCGTTCAGCCAATCGCTAAGACAAACAAGTTTGTTTACATTTACGGGAGATAATGCTGCCCACTTCTTATTTACAATGTCACCAGAAAGTGAGAACAGGCATTCGCATGGCACTTTTATAGCCAGCATTGCAAGGTATTTACGTGCCAGATATGCTAAACATTCGTATGCCCCTTCATGCTTCGGCCACGATTCCAGAACACATGCTTCCATGCTGATGACTCTCATTAAAAAAAAAGTGTTAATTAAAATTGTGACTGAACTCCGTGGGGGAAAACTGTATACCTCCTGCTCTGTTTTACCTGCATTCTGCCATATATTTCATGTTATAGCAGTCTTGGATGATGACTCAGCACATGTTCATTTTAAGAACACTTTCACTGCAGATTTGACAAAATGCAAAGAAGGTACCAATGTGAGATTTCTGAAGATAGCTAAAGCACTTGACCCAAGGTTTAAGAATCTGAAGTTCCTTCCAAAATCTGAGAAGGATGAGGTGTGGAGCACGCTTTCAGAAGTCTTAAAAGAGCAACACTCTGACGTGGAAACTACAAAACCTGAACCACCAAAAAAGAAAATCAACCTTTTGCTGGTGGCATCTGACACAGATGATGAAAATTAGCATGAGTCGGTCCACACTGCTTTGGATAGTTATCAAGCAAAACTCGTCATCATCATGGACACATGTCCTCTGGAATGGTGGTTGAAGTATGAAGGGACATGAATCTTTAGGGTATCTAGCATGTAAATATCTTGCAACGCCAGCTACAACAGTGCCATGAGAACACCTGTTCTCACTTTCAAGTGACACTGTGAACAAGAAGTGGGCACATTATCTCCTCCAAAGGTAAACAAACTTATTTGTCTGAGCGATTCGCTGAACAAGAAATCAGGACTGAGTGGACTTGTAGTTGCTGAAGTTTTACATTGTTTTATTTTTGAATGCAGTTTTTTCTTGTTCATAATTCTACATTTGTAAATTCAACTTTCATGATAAAGAGATTGCACTACAGTATTTGTATTAGGTGAATTTATTTAATCGTGCGATTAATCACAATTTTTTTAATCGCTTGACAGCCCTATTTTAAAACATTTTGGTATGTAACCTATTGCTTAAATCAGCCTCTGTACCAGATGATTGGAGGACAGCTAATGTAACTGAATTTTTAAAAAAGGCTCCAGAGACAATCCTGGCAATTACAGGCCAATAAGCTAACTTCACTACCAGGCAAATTGGTTGAAACTATAGTAAAGAACAGAATCGTCAGACATGTAAATGAACCAATATATTGGGGGAAGAGTCAACATGGCTTTTGTAAAGGGAAATCATGCCTCACCGATCTATTAGAATTCTTTGAAGGAGTCAAAAAAGCATGTGGACAGACATGATTTAGTTGATATAATGTACCCGGACCTTCAGAAAGCCTTTCATAAGGTCCCACACCAAGGCTCTTAAGCAAAGTAAACAGTCATGGGCTAAGAGGGATGGATGGATCAGTAACTGGTTAAAAGACAGGAAGCAAAGGCCAGGAATAACTGATCATATTTTACAATGGAGAGAGCTAAGTAGCCGAGTCCCAAGGATCTGTACTGGGACCTGTGCTGTTCAACATATGCATAAATGATGTGGAAAAGGGGGTGAACAGTGAAGTGGCAAAATCTTCAGATGATATAAAATTACTCAAGATACTTAAGTCCAAAGCTAACTGTGAAGAGTTACAAAGGGATCTCACAAAACTGGGTGACTGGACAACAAAATGGCAGATGAAATTCAATATTGATAAATACAAAGCAATAAACTCTGGAAAAACATAATCCCAACTACATATACAAAATGAAGGCAGTCTAAATTAGCCGTTACCACTCAGGAAAGAGATCTTGGAGTCATCATGGATAGTTCTCTGAAAACATCTGCTCAATGCACAGCAACAGTCAAAAAAGCTGACAATGTTAGGAACCAGTAAGAAAAGGATAGATAATATGACAGAAAATCTAATCATGACACTACATAAATCCACAGTATTCCCACACTTTAAATACTGCATGCAGTTCTGCTGCTCCATCTCAAAAAAGATATATTAGAACTGGAAAGGTATAGAGAACGGCAACAAGAATAATTAGGGGTATGGAACAGCTTCCATATGAGGAGACAGTAAAAAATAATTGGGACTGTTCAGCTCAGAAAAGAGACAAATAAGAGGGGATATGATAAAGGTCTACAAAATCATGAATGGTGTGAAGAAAGTGGATAGGGAAGTATTATTTTCCCCTTTCCATAGCACGATAACCAGGGGCCACCTAATGAAATTAATAGGCAGCAGGTTTAAACCAAACCTGTGGAACTTGTTCGCAGATGATGTTGTGAAGGCCAAAAGTACAAATTAGATAAGTTCCTGGAGGACAGGTCCATCAATGGCTATTATCCAAAATGGTTGGGGATGCAACTGCATGTGCTGGGTGTCCTCTAAACCTTCAATATGCCAGAAGCTGTAACTGGATGACAGAGGATGGATCACTTAATAGTTGCCCTGTTCTGCTCATTCCCTTTGAAGCATCCGGTACTGGCCCCTATCAAAAGACAGGATACGGGGCTGGATGGACCACCGGTCTGACCCAGTATGGCCATTCTTTTGTTCTTATGTTAATCTTTATGACTTTATAAACACATGCTATCTGTGCGTACTCTTAGAGCTTCCCAAAAAGATTCTAAGTATCTTTATTAATGCAAAGTGTGAGAAAACCTAAATATAAGGGTCACTGCCAGCTCCACTTATACCACCAACACATTTCTAGAGTGAATAAAGTCACTAGCTCAAGTCGTTTTCTTAAATACTACATGTTAACACTAGGTAGTAATGTCATTCAAATCAATGAAGCCCATCATTGGCTTATCTAAAAGCTAACCTGGTATGAGTTCTACAGTAGGCAGAATCTGTCAGAATTTGGGGACACATACTCAGCTGAGATAAGCTGCCATAGCCACACTGACATCAATGAAGCTATACAATTTACATCAGCTAAGAATCTGACCGTTGGTCTTTATTAACATATGGTACATGAGTGAAAGGCTATTGGAGAGAGTACAGAAAGATTACAATATGTTTTCTAGATGAGTGTGACAGACTCTCACTTTCAGCTACATTTTGAGGCAATAAAAAGCAACTTTTAACTAGAAGATAATGATTAAAATAAAAAATCACAAGTCTGCATCATTCTGAGAGGGGTTTTTATTACATGAACTGTATTAAAAAAGCGGGGTTTGATGTCATAGTGTAATAAATAGCCATGTAGAAAAGCCCTACGGTTGGGAAGCAGAGCCAAAACCCCCCAAGCCCTGATCTGAAGTAACCAGTGTTCCTTAGTGAGATTACCTTGGATTACTTTTAATAGTTTCAGATAAAACAAAAGCCTACAAAAAAGAACAGTACAACTTCATGAGCCAGAAAGTACTGCACATGTTTAGTCATTGGTGCTGTAAGTCCAGCAAAATCCTAATTAAAAGTAGACTGGAATACATTGCTCAATCATGAAAGCAATTAAAAAACACAAACAAGACTTTTGGAGACTAACATTCTCAATGTTTAATTATTTATCTGTGTTCCGTTCTGCAGCTCTAGGTCAGAATTAACTCCTCTGAACTAAATACTAAAAAGAAAACTCTTTTGGGGATTTGTACCTCATTCATTTTCAATCAAACACCCAAATTCATTTCAAATTCACACAAGAACTGCAACAGTTTCACCTAAATCAGATTTTCTACAAGTCAAACACCCCTCCTACACTCAGATGTGATTGTGAAACTACTTTGATCTCTATTCCCAAATTTATTGCTCTGTGTAATCCATGACAAAATATAACGTGATTTACTGTATCTCTATATGACAGCCCAGCAGCTGAGAGAACTTAATAATTTAGCATAAGAAAAAAAACCTTCTGGCACCAAAATATACAAATCATAATTGAGTCACTTTAGTATCATATTACAATGAAGCATATGCAGGCTGATCATAAGAACTTCAAAACAATTATAATTCTTTCTCACCCATTTAATAACGGTGGTTTTTATTCCGTGACATGTTCTGCAGCTGCAAGCAAGTCATTTTGGAACACTTTTGTTTTTTCACATTAAAGACTATGTAGGGCTAATAACATCATTTTACCCACTCCCTATTTCTCAACCATCCGCTTCCCATCCTCCCACTTCTAAAAACAAAAAACTGCAAAATTTCTCAAGTTAATTCCAAAGAAATGAAGAATATCAGTGACAGTGGAGACAATGCATACAAATGCTGCACAAATAGAAATGTATGGGGCAAACAGATGCTTTGCATTAGTGTTCACTATTAAATAGAAAACTATATTAAAAAGAAAACCACAGTGAATAATTTAGATAGCCAAATGAATATTTACCAAGCAAGAACATATTGTACAAATTCCATATGATAAAATGAAGAGTTATTTGTTAAATATCAAATGCAGAAAGCCTAAAAGATTAGTGTGCCTGCTACATTACTCTATGGAGTAAAGGCAGCACTCAAGAAGAACAGAGAGATTGCAGAAAAGCTAAATGACATGTGCATTCATGAAAGTTTTGTTGCAGCCATGTTGACCCTAGGATATTAGAGAGACAAGGTAGGTTAGGTAATACCTTTTATTGGACCAATGTCTGCTGGTGAAAGGACCTGAAGAAGCTTGAAAGTGTGTCTCTTTCACAAACAGACATTGGTCCAATAAAAGATGTTACTTCACCTACCTTGTGTGTTCATCGTAGAGGATGTTGGGGAGATATCTACCCAGACTTATTTATTCCATGTAATAAAGATGAAAGATTGTCAGATGGTGAGATGTCAAAAGAAGAGATGTTGAAGCAAAATGATAATTTATCATCAGATCAGATCTTGCAAATGAATACACTGAAATCTGCGTGGCTCCATACAAGCATGGGGTCCACTCACAAGGAAGAAGTTACAGGACCTGTCCTCTAAATTACACTACCATCAGTTGGTATTCATTCAACAATTTTGAAGGAATTTAAGAATGAACTGGCTGAGCTGCTAAAAAGAACAATCTTGTATCTCAATCAGCTACTACACTGGAGTGTAGCCAATGTTGTCCTTATCTTTATAAAAAGAACTAGGGTGATCCTGGGAATTACAGACCAGTAAACCAGGCAAATTACCTGAAATAATATATTATAAATAGAGAAAAATGGCAAGACAGAGTCAAATCACCACAGCTTCTGTAGATGAAAACTGCACCTCTCCAAACTCTCAGACTTCTTTGAAGGAGACAACAAAATAGTGAATAAAGGACAAATTACAGAAATAATTTATTTGGACATTTTAAAAGACTTTGATAAAGTCCTTGATAAGAGACTCTAAAGGAAGTCAAATAGTCATAGAATGCCAGGTAAAGTTAGTGTATTAGAGATACTGGTTAAGTAGGAAAGGAAAAAGACACAGGAAAAAGTAGGAATAAATAGTCATTCTGCAATATGAAATTATTAATTGAAAATCAGCAGTGTAGTTTGTGATTAGAAAAGTCAAGGTTCATATATCAACCCTAATATTTTCTGAACTGAAGTGCTTACCGATATATGTAAAGGATGGAGTTTTGAAATTTCAGACTAGATTTCCAGAAAGGGCACCACAGGAAGTGTGTAAAGATAATGCAAAGAATTGTGAAGAATGTGTTCCATGATCTTAATATTAACAAATCAACAAATTTAGACCAGGTTGCTACTTGTTGACAACCCCACCCTCCCAAAACCAAACAAGTTGAGTAATATGAGATGGAGTATATTTAAGCATGTTGAGAGAAAGGTCCTATGATAAAGTCATAAGGCTATGTTCAGAAGTGAAGCATAAGGTAGTGCAAGTTAAATTCCCGTTAACACTTGCTTAGACTTAATTATAATCTGTTGCTCTGCAAGTGAGTTTTAGGCTTTGTCTACACTACCACTTTTGTCAGTACAATTTTGTTGGTCAGGGGTGTGAAAAAACACACCCCTGACTGACATAAGTTTCATTGGCAAAAGTGCTGGTGTGCACAGCGCTATGTCAGCAGGAGAGCGGCTACACGGGAGACCTTACAGGAGCGCAGTTGTAGTGATACAGCTGTGCCGCTGTAAGGTCCGTAATGTAGACATACAAGTCCTGGCACAGGACTTCTTGAAGTGTATCTTTTTGGCTTAAATATTCTCTCATACTTGTTCATTTAGTCTTACTGTTCTTTTTCTTGCTTCTTCCTTTTTTCCTTAGGGGTAGATATGTCTCTTGAGATGCCAGTATGGTAGCTTAAGTGGTTTCATTCTTGTTCTAATTATTTCATTTCTTTTAGGGTACTATTTGGCTTCCTTTTTATTTTTTTAAATCACCCTTCCTAAAATTTAGCACCATAATGCTAGCTTTTGGCACAACTCTTCTCACACGGGTATCATAACTGTGGGGTGGTCTAAGGGCTCAACTTCTTGAACAAATTCTTGTGTGTGCATTTTAGAAATAAGTAAAGAGAGCCTCTCCTTGTGTGCTCCACACACAGGAAACATCCACTGAAATTACTTTAAATGTTATTTGCTTATTCCCATTATTGTTAATTACACCTCCTTGTAGTACCATAAACAAGTAAATGCTTTACATCAACAGAAATGAAACCTTATAACTGTCAATGGTTCCTCCATCTAGCAGCACGTTTTTGACAATGGTCCAGACAGAATATAACAAAGTCCCAGAACATCAGTCAGTGTAATTTTCAGTGCTGTGGTATCATTTGTGAATTTAATTAAAGTGCTGTTTGTCCTCCTGCCTAGATCAGTAATGACGATGTTCAATAAAACTGGCCCTAACACTGATCACACAGTACCCTAGCAGACAACCCAAATATAAATTATTACAAATGACATTTATATCATTACTCTTTGTTAATAGCTCTCCAGCCAGTTTTAAATCCATGTGGCAGCGTGAAGTACGGGCAAAAAATGATTTTTTTTAAAAAAAGAGAAGAAGGTATTGAAAGCACAATCCCACTATGTATGAACAAACAAGACTACTGCTCTGAAATATCTCCAGTAAGTCCTTGGGAGAGCGCCATAAATGTTGTTTAGTCTCACTTGAGTCAAGTACCACTGAGAGATTATTCTCCAATATTATTTTTGAAGTTTGGTGCAGATTGAAGACTTTTCCAAATGGCTTCCCTATGGTATGATGTAATTTCATTTTTAACAAACTTTTTTCCCCTAGGTCTTTTAAGTTTTGGAAGGACTCTTTCCCATCAAAGCCAAAGCTTCATGCTCACTTTTGGTAGTATAAATGTGTTAATTCATGAATCACTAAGCTAGTATGTTGGAATTGCTCCAAGGCCATATTTAAGTAAACATACATGGATTGTGCAACACAACTAAAACAAGAAAGTTATTGCTCAGGAACAGTAAGGCAGACAAAAAGAAGTGATGTACTCGAGATATTACATGGTACAGAACAACAAAACAATAGGGTTATACCCAACTCCTTTTGGTAAGAGTTACAGAACCTTTAAATTCCATATGGACAGACGCAGGCAACAGCATCTATACAATGCAGAACCACTTCAATACTCCACTATATTGAGAGAGAATATATATATCTTCAAGTTATGTGACTGATGGAATTGCCCCCAAGAGTAAAATCAGGGTGTCGGTGCAATGAATGAGTAATTTGGTTACTCATATCAAGGGAGATTCACACTACATCTTCATTATGGTCACCAGTGTTTCATTTATAAAATTCCTTATATAACAGTCTACTGATCTTAAGGCCACTCACTGTAGATGATGCCATCTCTAGTCTCTGCCGAAGCCACACTGCTCCGATTTGGTTGCTCGGAGATGCCCCTCCCTGAGAGCGAATGGTAAAAGAAATAGGAAGGTGGGAGGGCTATAAACCCTATTTTCACTAATACTCTAACAAGTTCTATCACGTAATATCAAACGACATATATCCATTTCTAAAAATCTTTTTGCTAAAAGGTATTAAAGGAGCTATTTAAACATAAATTATGCCAATGATAGACAAACTGCAGCAGAAAAATACCTAGGTTACTTAACAATAGCAGTTTATGATTATATTGCCTATGCAGATCTATGCTAAATAAAAGCTGTTAAAAGCAGTTACCCCAAGATAAATCAGCATATGCACCAATGCTTGCACCATCTAGTGAAAAAACTGCTTTTATAAAGGAGGTACAATGCCCCATCCTCAAGAAAGTCCTGTCCAGCATGCAGTCTCTGAATAACAGGGACTGGTTGAGTGGCGGTGTGCAGGCAATATACTTGGGGAGCTTCAATATATTTGGAAAGCAAACCTATTTTTCTCCTCCAAGAAATTGCGTCTAAGTATCCTTATTCTTGGAGGCTAAATTAATCTGGGGAGAAGGAATGCTGGAGTTGCAGAGATTATCTGGACATGTACCTGTTCATTCTCTAACTCATACATAATTGTGGCAATGAACTGGCTCTTAGGCAGCTCCAAGTATTCCTCCTTAGAAGACTCAAAGTTGTGCTAGAGTGCTGGAGAAGATGAAAAAGCCACGTTAGGTTGCTCATTGCCTAGATGAGGGACTGCTGAAAAATATTAGACAATGGCTACCGAAGGAGATGAAAGAAACAACCAAGGACAAGCCTGGCAGAGGTTAATGGCTGCAGGACCATAGCCTCACTATGCTAAAAAGGAAAATCCCATCAGTCACTGCAGATTTTAGAGGTGTCCAGATAATAATATGGCTCAGAGAGGAAATTAGGGAATTTTTTGGTGGCTTATGGATGCTTTGAAGTTTGCCCAGAGTAAAATCTCATCCTTCTTTTTGCCTAATAATTACTAATCACACCAAAACAGAGAGGTATTGTGCTTCATTAAGAAGTTATGGAAGAGATGCCAATGACATAAATATTTGACAGGGAGAAGTAAACACCAGAGAGAAAAAATATAGCAGAAAGTCAAGAAGTTAATGCTAAAGCAACTAATGACAACAAATGCTTATACTGCTGTTCTCCAGTGCAGAAGGGGCATAAGGTACTGGAGGGCCATCATCAGGTTGGCCAAGCGATGTCTATGAGAGATGCAGTACTCATAGGTATTGTGGTCTCCCTCTGGCTGGTACCCTACAAAACTGTTCACCAAGGTGACCCCAGGGATGCCAGTAAGCCCACTGAGGGGACGGATGGGGAAGGGTCCCCACGGATACGCATAACTCCTGGATATAGGGCATCTGGTGCGGTCTGGAAGATTCTCTTCAGAATACTAGCTCAGCGGGGTGTGATGGTATGGTGCCAAAAAGAGCCTTGTCCATCACACCCCGCTGAACCCATATTCTGAAAAGGATCTTCCAGACCCCACCAGATGCCCTATATCCAGGAGTTATGCGTATCCGTGGGGACCCTTCCTCATCCTGGGCTGAAAGGGGGAACATCAGCTGTAGGCTAGATGCCAGAGGTCCAGTCAGGCTTCAGTCCTGGAGGACTCTGGTTGCAAGGTGTCTGACCTGTACCAAGGAAGGGGCTTTCACAGAGGTCTGTAACAGGGGAAATGCTAGTTCCTCTGGGATGAAAAGGTCCTCTGGGGAAGAAACCTGGATGGAGCTGGAGAGCTGTGGTATCCAGAAGCCTGAGTTCTCAGGACTGGAGTCTGGAGAAAGGGTCAGTGCTGAGATGTTGAGCGCTGTACGGGAGAGGTGTGTAGAGGAACTTCTCTGACCTTAGAGCATGTGTGCATCTCGGTGCCAAAAGGTGTCAGTTGGTACTGAGTTAGACAGCTCCTTGTGCTGTGTATTAAAATACCTCTCTGCATGCTACTTCTTGTGCAGTACTGGTGGCTCAGTACCAGAATTGGGTGGTGCCTCAGCCGTACCTCTTAAGGGATGTGAGGTCTCCTTAGGGTGGGATTTAAGTGGTGACTTACTCCTCTTCCTTGCTTCGCTAGTAGGGGAAAGAGGCTTCTTTTTTTTTTAAGCTGTCCTAGCCTCTGAAGGTGCTCCTGGAGCTGCAATAGCCATCAGACTGACCTGGGATGTTGAGGCCAACATATGGGGAGGGAGAGAGGAAGTGGACCTCACTAGGGCTAGTGAGCATTCCATCAGAAGGAGCTTCAGTCTAGCCTCTCTCTCTTTCTGAGACCGGCCTTTAAATCCCATATAGACCTTACATTTTGACAGTAGTGGGTGTCTCTAAGGCAGTGGAGGAAGCTCAAATGCCTGTCACTACAGGGAAAAGACCTGTGGCAGGTCTGGCATGTCTTAAACCCTGGGGTTTTCGGCATAACCTGGAGTGCTAATACACCAATAACAGAACTGAAAGAAAAAAGGGAGGGGGTAACGCCTGTTCTAAACACAACTGTGTTAAAACTAAGAGAGAAATAAAATAACTGAACAAAATGCAGGAAAAACTAAGAATAAATCATTATATTAAGGAAGGTGGAAAGCTGAGATTCAGTGGACACACAATTGCTCTGTCTCAAACCACAGGCAGTTGAGAAAAAAAATGAACGCTGGCAGGTCCACTTCTCCTTATATGCTGTTGTTTGGGGCACGAGGTGTTGCTCTCCGCAGGCACAGGCCCACAGACACTGCTTTGCATTCCCCAGTCAAGAACACACAGGTGCATGTAAGCTCCATTGTGAAGCACCCTTAGGGACTTATATATCCTCGAAGAAAAAACAAGAGCTGCCATTCCATGAAAGTTTTTTTCATCAATGACGCAATGTTTTTGGAAAAGGACCTTAAAATACAAATATCATTTTTGTTTGAACTTTAAAAAGAGAATGGGGGAGGATGCTGATGGGGGGAGCTTCTCTCTACCCAGAATCCCCTTCTCAAGGATCAGAGAGCTGGAGGAGCAACAGGGGAAGAGATCTTTGCTCTCTCTGACCCCCACGTTAGGGAGCAGCAGGAGGGCAGCAGGAGTAGGGCAGCAGATTGTTCATTTCCTGTGATACCTTGCAGGAGCAGCAAGAGGTCAACTGAGAAGCAGAGGAGGAAGCAGGCTGCAGTAGAAGGGGCAGGGTTGGGGATTTTCACTGCCTAGGACTTGCTCAATTGGGGCTAGGGGTTAGCAGCAGGAGGCAAAAGGGTGTAGGAAGGGTTTTTCCATCTGGTTCTGCTGATCCCAAACTACTGTGCTGATGCATTTTTCCCCACCATCCAGCAGATTTCATGAGAGACCAGTCCAGTGGCCATTAGAAGATTTCATGGCCAGCAAACCAAGGTGGCATTCCCTCTTCAGTGAGCCATTTATGGTCTGCTGGACCAGGGTTCCCTCTTGAGGAACTCCTAGGATTTGCAAGAGCAGAATTTGTCTCCATTAGACATTAAGGCAACTAAAAGGAAAGGAAATTCCAACGCAAAAACTTTTGTTAAGGTTGAAATTACATATCTGTTTTGAATGCATATTACCTTAAACGATTAGTGCTTAAAAATAATTCTAAATTTCCTGAGTATCTAAGTTTAAACATACATAAAATCCAAAC
This sequence comes from Natator depressus, assembly GCF_965152275.1. Taxonomy (NCBI): domain Eukaryota; kingdom Metazoa; phylum Chordata; order Testudines; family Cheloniidae; genus Natator; species Natator depressus. Next base: position 7,090,690 of record NC_134247.1, read on the forward strand.
ATTTGAAAGTATGGAAGTTCAATAAAATTTCCAAAACTATCTTAAATGCATCCCATTAGCAATGCTCTGAAGAAATCAGAAAGGCAGTGTACACTATCCACCGTATACAGTTTCATTTTATCATTGACCACATCGGCATACTTTAATCATAATGTTTATACCAACTATGACCTTTTTTATGGTCAGATACACTCCCACAGGAAAACACTGATGTACAAATTCTGTATTAGACAAATGGCATATTCTATGGCAAGGATTTCTCTTTCCATATAAATGGGACAAACCTGTAAGGTGATGAAGGTGCTCAGTACCCAACTGGATTTGGCTTTACAACTGAATGTGCGAACCCAATGATCCAAGTGTCATTAAATGCAGAGCTAATAAGTTAACAAATAGAAAGATGAAACCATTTATCTGTGGTGCACATTTCTGAAACTCCACCTGCAAATTAAACTGCACAGGAGCAGAAGCTGTTCAAAATGTAAACAGCACGCTGTACGCCTCAAAGTTCTTAGAGAAAGTCCTTTTTACAAAAACAGCATGTTACAAAATAATTATAAAAGAACACAAAGAGAAGATCAGAAATGGCCATCTCTAGGGACAGAGTTAGGTAAGTTTGGCATCTTAGATGAATTTACATATGTTCAATGTTTGTGTTTCTTGTAAGCTTAACCTTATCTCTGAATTTCCTGGGTATCTAACTTTTATTTAAACTCTACCATTCTTGACAGATAATATGAACTCAGAACACTGATATGTGCCTACATCCTGAACTTCATCTTAACATAGTTTATAGAGTTAATCCTGTTGGAGGTATATTTCATGACTGTAATAGCTATAAAATAGAGGACTTTATAAGCGTACAAAAGAAAAAAAATTCCAAACAACTGTTACATCATTTAAATCAATAAAACTGAATTGTGCAGCTTTGGCTGAGTTACCTGCCAGCTCACATGCCCAGCTCCACAAACTGAACTGTTTCATAACTATATTGAAATTATACCTTTGGTGCGAGAACCAAGCAAAACATATCTCTGTTTTTCCTGTGCTTTTCTAACAGACTACTATAAAGCAAGCATCCTTGAGGCAAAAGTGATAAATTATGTCTGATTTTAATGAAGATACATGTTCCTGCCTCATGATATCCATCAAGTAAACAAAAAGTAACTGTGAATAAGGATACATATTTCACCAGATCCTCAAGATACATATAACCAACCATCTGTCATCAGTGAAATCTATTTACTTAACTACTCACAATTGCCCCCAGCAGTGTAGTATCTGAATGGCTCACTATCTTTAATTTATTTACCCTGCAAGGTAGGGATGTGCTCTTATCCCTTTTTACAGCTGAAGAACTCAGACACAGAAGCCTACATTTTAAAAGGTATTTAGGCATTGCTCTGCTCAGCATTGCCAGGTCTAAGTGACTTAGACCCCTATCCCCCATTTTCAAAAGTGAATTAGGCTTTTAGGAGCCTACGTTGCATTGATTTTCACTTTCTCCAGAGTCCCAGGCTAGCACTTTAACTACTGGACTATTCTCTCTCTTCGTGGCTCTAACTTCATCTTATCATTTTAACTATCATATGTGTTAAACAGGGTGTGTACACACAGACACATACTTCCATTCTGGAATGAAAGTAGCAGTGAGAAAGAAATAGACAGACAGTCCTTAAACCTGAATACATACTTGATAAAAGGAACCAAAATGTCTATTAGACTCTAGGAACGCAGTCAACAAAAATCTCACGATGGAAATTATTCAAATGCAGGGGGAAAAAACCCTTCAACTCCACACTATATATATTTTTATGTGTATCAAAGATATAACTGTTTTATGAGTTAGGTTCAGTGTTCCAAGGTTGTTTCCTTAGAGTATTGTTAGCATGTCTACTGGTCTGTTAGGGTCATGCTTTCTGAATGCTCATTTTCTTTGCCAAGAAAATACCACAGATGAATGTTACAAACAGCTATGTTAGCCAAAATTCACATCTGCACGCACTTAGAAATGCAGCTTGCCTCTTTCTTTTAATAATTTCTGGCAAACTTGAAAATATACACAAGCTTTCTATAGTATGTTACACCTGGCTGACTAGTGTTTATGCCATAAGTGTTGTTGATACAACCTATAACATCTGTCACCCTATTGTTGAAATTAGTCATTAGTGCAGCCCACACGACGGTAGTAAGCATCTCTAATGTATTTATTTTTAAACACCCCATGTCGAATATTTTTCATACGTGGGTGTAATTTACAATGCAAAACAGTCATCATATACTATAATAATATAATGAACTGACACATAAAATATGTTCAAGAGGAAGCAAATAAAATCTGTACCTTAAAACTGTGTCTGCTGGGTGGCGGAGCTGTTTAATTTTTTAATCAAATCAGTACAATTGAAATGGTCCACTTCCCAGAAACAATCTTTCATTACTTTTGATTACAGAAATTTGGGTAATCTTTCAGGTTGTGTTATGTTTGAGTGTAACAATGAATGTCATGAAAATAAATGAAGCCACAAGGACATGACAAGCAAGTGACCATTTCAGCTCTCCATGCTAATGTCTTGGACTCCTTGCCTGATTTATGTGAAACATGGCTATTCAGATTCTAACTGCAGTAACACTTTCTGTCCTGAACTATTATGGTGGTGTTGTGCATTGATAAATGGCTGCCACCTTTCACCTCAGAGGTGGCTGAATTTCAGTAATCCATTATCTATATGGTTAGATTGTGCCTATTATGCAAAGGCCTGTGTTAGAGGTGCCCCAACAGAAGCTACTGGGAAGCTCACCTGCTTCAGTCCCCCTTTAGGAAGGAAAGGAGTACTTGTGGCACCTTAGAGACTAACCAATTTATCTGAGCATGAGATAAATAAATTGGTTAGTCTCTAAGGTGCCACAAGTACTCCTTTTCTTTTTGCGAATACAGACTAACACGGCTGTTACTCTGAAACCTTTAGGAAGGAACAGTGTGAGCCTACGCCTGGTCCTTTTTGCATGGTTACACTCATGCTCTCAGGATAGTAAGGGACTGAACTCACGACTGCTCCTACTCACCCAGCGGGAAGGGGACGAGCAGAAGTTCATGTGTCCTCCCCTTAACTTGTGCAGCTCTGCAATGATCAACTGCAGTTTAACCCCTGCAGTGAACAGGACTTTCAGAATCTTGTGGGGAAAAGGCCCATATAACTAAGTGCTCAAGCCTGAAAATCTATTTTTACACCATTGTCTTCAATATTACTACTTGTATGAGTAAGGGTTCACAGGATCAGATCCCAAATTAGCAAGAGCACAAAAAGGGTATTAAAAATCTCTTTTCAATTTAATAGAATAAAAGTAAATTACATAATTAAAATATTTTAGAGCATCTTCAGGCAAGAATAAATATAACAAAAGAGCCTCAGAAAGGGCCTGATTCTGACCAGCTACTCCACAGATGTGCGCAAGCAGAGGGGATACAAGTTGCTACTCCTCCTCCTCTTACTGTGCTGGGGTTTTACAGATTTAGGCCACGTCTACACTACCTGCCGGATCGGTGGGTAGTGATTGCTCTATCGGGGATCGTCTAGTGTAGATGCGATAAATCGATCCCTGATCGCTCTGCCGTCGACTCTGGAACTCCACCAGGGTGAGAGGCGGAAGCGGAGTCAACGGGGGAGCGGCGGCCGTCGATCCCGCGCCGCAAGGACGCCAAGTAAGTGATTCTAAGTCTATCTAAGATACGTCGACTTCAGCTATGCTATTCTCGACTCCTTCACAATGATCAGTAGAACGAGCCAGTTACAGAGGAAAGAGCAGAGATGGAGGGTGCTGCAGCAGACACACTGACAGGAAACCCCAGGCAATGCAAAGCACCCTATTCAGTGCTTTTAATAGTGCATAGAGCAGAATTTCCCCCAAAGAGAACAGGCATGGAAATGTCAAACAGAGCTGTGATTTCTCTGGGATAGAGATGGTAAGCCAGTTCCAAAACATTTACATCTCTAGTAGCTCAGGTTTCGGAAAAACACTTCACAGCGGGGTTACATGAAAATAATGCCAGCTACAGAGTAAGGTCAGTGGAAAATTATGAACTTTTTTTTCCTTTTTTGTTCCATAACAGGTGACTTGTTTCTTTTCTTTACAATGTGGGTTACACAGTTTCATCTGGCTGCCGATAAGGACTTTTTCCAGGAAGCACAATATTTTATCCTTCCTATTGATTAATCTAATTTTAAGATGAAATAATTATAAACAGATAGTTACTGTCAGCTTCCCACGTTTAAAATTTCACTTAAGTACTATTCCTGAGCAACCTTATAGTCATCAGTGGCTAAAATACTCTAATCGTGAATTAAATACTTCTAAAATACACTGAAATTAAAATATTAATTTCTTTATCTTGGAAGGTAAGATGAGACTGTATGTGACTCTGAGTAATAGAAATACCAAAATCCATACAGCCCGAACAAACTAAAACATGTTTACTTAATTATATAGAGGGCATCATTTAAAAAAAACACATAATCAGAATTACATATAAGGGCCTGCCATGTACAAACTAATATAATCTGTATTTAGACCTTCTCTATGCTAATAAAGTGCCATCATCACCCCCCATTTAATCAATACAGAGAAACTGGCAAAATTGGAAACTGGCAAAATCCCCTGCTTGTTTAAGTTTACCATCCATGTCTGGTTTGAACAGTAACATCTCATTAATTCCCAGCCTGGCAATTTGCAATACAAAGTTCAATGGACCTTAAGTATCGATTAATCATCCATCCGCAAGAGGAGCCTGAAAAATAAAGAACGTAACATCTCTTTTACATGAAAATCTTCCTGGTAGCAAGCAACATCAAATTAATCCCACATGTTTCATTACAAGGGATCACATCTGTTCATTCTCATGAGCAGGGTGCTATCAATAAAGCTTATTCTCTCAGACCCTTTTTTCCCCATTCTGCATCGTTACTGAGAAAGCAAAAGTATGTGAATGAAATGCCTCGATAAATTCTCTTTCTTCTTTAAGGTCTTCTTCACTGAAATTTTAGAAAACTTTTCCTATTGTGATCCTGATCAGGTAAGTGCCAATCCATAAACCCCTGAAACCAACACACACAGAAATCAATATTGCACAGAATATAAGGCCACATGGGAATGAATACCTTCACCTAGGAAAGGAATGAGCCTCTGACAGTTTGGATGTTCATATGATCTTTTCCAAACCAAAACCAGACCCACGAAATCTTCTGAGGTTCACCTAGCAGTTCCTGGCACCATATATAATCAAGTAAATGGAAGAACATAAACCTTAGAAGACAAAACATGAACAAAAACAAACAAACTTTCCTTTCATTTTCTTCCGTAACAACTTAAAGGTAACAAGATTTGCTAAAAAATTCAAAGCCTCAGAAGAAAAGTTACTTTTTAAAAGAAGCAGCATGTGGGCTATTATTAAAGTTGTTTTTCTTTTCTTTTATAAAAACATCTCCAATCCCAAACCCCCACTTGACTTCAATTGTGTCAAAATTTCATTTCAGTTCAGTAAACACTATCATTTTCACTTTTCAGCTGAAAATGGAGATCTCCTCCAAACTCCTTTGGGACCTGGTGGCCTCTTTGCAGAGCCCTGAGCCTGGGAGATGTGCAAAGAGGTGAAATAGGGTAGGAATGAGTAGAGGTAGTTCATGGTTGCTTGCACAGGAATATGCAAAACTTCTTTTCCTCAAAAAATAATTTTGGTCTTTGTTTCCCCCCGCCCCGAGCACATTATCTCCCGATCATAAATCAGAAATGAAGAAATAGGCTAAATGATAAAAATATTCCCTTAAAATTTAATACCATCTAATATAAATTAAAATTAGAAACGTCTTCATGTAATTTTACTTGGAAAATGAAAAAAATTCAACTGAAAGTTTAAAAAGAATATTTTTGACAGTAATGGTGATTCAAGACTATTAAATATATTTTCCTCTGAAGTGTTTAAGGATTATTTGTAACTTTAATTTGGGGATGTAAAGAAGTTAACTTTTTTTCTTTTGCTATACTATTAATGTAAAAAAAGATCAAAGAAAGAAAATAATTGAGATTCAAATTCCATTTTTAAGCAAAAATGACAACGTCTTCATGAGTTAATATTAATCCTTTAATTATGAATTTCAAAGGTTTAAATACTTTCTGTGACCTTGGCTTTAAATAATTATGCCAAGTGGAGCTTTCCTTAAATTCAAAAAAGATTCTGAATTGTTGATCATAGCCATTTAATGGCTTCAGGCTGGCAGATTTCCAACATAATCCTCAGAATGCTGTTTAAAATTACAGACCAAGAACCTGATGCAGGTAAATGAAATGTCAATATAACAAAAAGACTGTTTGAATGGTATATGCATAGTCTTATTTTTTGTTGCTGCATATCATTTTGTAATAAAATGTGGAATTTATCACACTAATACATGTTAAAATATTTAAAACAACTGTATGCTTACATACACACATGGCCTATTTTAAACTTCAAGTAGTTTTCATTTTAGTTTAGCACAATGTTTAAACATGTCCTTTGATGACAATTCTTTTCTTTTCTAAGGAACTGAAAATATGATAAAATAAAATTTAAAGGCTTGTGATCTTTTCTAGATAACTGTATGCTGATTACGCCATTAAAAGCTGCAGCAGCCTAGGTAAGAATTTATTCCTACTAAATAAGAATCCAATAATGGTGATATTTTTAAAACAAGAAAAAAACAAACCTCATTACAGAATAAGACTCTGATCTTGCAAACCCTTATCAACAAGCTTAACAATACTACCACAAATAAGTGACAATTTAGTGAGATTACTCACAGTAGAAAAGTTAAGCACGTACACAAGTGTTTAAAGGAACAGAGCCATAGTTATTTAAAAGGCCAGGCTCATTAGTTACTACTCCATCTGCATTAAACACTTAATCCTACAAACATGCACATGAATAACTTTAATCATATGAATAGTCAGATTGACTGCAATGGACCTGAATGAAGTTACTCACATGCATAACTGTTTGCAGGATCAGGCTCTATATTTAGGCTGGGATGTGCAAAGGAGCTTAAAGAAGCTAGTCACCCATATCCCAGTGAAACTTGGTCACCTAGCTTCTCTCCTTTGAAAATCTCAGACTTCAATGTTACTGCTATGTATACTTAAATATCTAGCAATATATATTTTCTGACTTGGTTCTTATGACTACATACTGGCAAAAGATATGAAAGATTTTGCTTTAATTTGGCAGTACAGTCACCAGTACTGTGAACTGAATACCTACAAGATGTGTGATTCAGTCTGTGCAGCACCAAACAAACTGGACCACTCCCATGAACAGTTTAGATTTCACCCAGGACATAGAGGTTGGATCCAATCTCAGATGAGTAAATGGATACAAGGAAAGCTGAAATATGTATATGTAAGTTCCTTAGTGCCAACGAACCAACATCCTAAGGGAAATGGTGATGATGTTAACTGACAACACTGGTAAGCGATCACATAAATACATCCAAAGGACAGGAAATGGAGAAACGTACATAGCAATTTTAAAAAGAATTTGTAAAATGATATTGAGGAAATTCAAAATACCATCTTTTTAAGCATTACATTATTTAAAATGTCCAGAGATTGTTGAATACAATTTTCTAAAATATTAGTATCATAACATATAATTAACCATTTTTATTTCTAAATCACATAGCCGTGAGGTTTCCACACTTCTATCAGATTGCATTTCTTTGTGTTCCTTTCCTTAAGTATTCCAAATCTTGCTGATTTGTATCAAAAACACCTACCCAATGCTGAATGAAAGTGAACCCTATAAAAAGGAGTCAACATTCAGCCAAAAACATCCATACACTGAGTCATACTGTGAATGAACTGGTTGAGCATAAGGTGGGAGAAAGCACCAGTGTGTTTTAAAACATTAATCCACATACTTAAACATTTCATGCACCTCTACCCAACCTTCCCTCCTCCCCACCCCACAAAATTGATCTCCCCTTAAACTGTATTTTGACAGAGCAAAGTACATGGATTAATAAAGTAGGATCTCCCTTGTCAACCCCGTCCTAATCAAGGAGAAGTGATAAACCCCATCCTGGATTGAAGCTGCATTTCAAATCATGCTGTTATTCTGGTCTACCATTTCCCTCTCCTTAAACTACTGTATACTAGATTGGTGTTCTGATCCTACTGCTACTTCTGTTAGAGTGTGGCACTCTGCTGGGGAAGAAGTCTAGTCAAAATAATAGTAATTATCATCATGAAATCAGCATTTTGTTATCATAGAAGCCTTTCATTCAAGGACCTCAAAACTCTGAGCCCCTCCAGCCCTGAATGCCATAGGACTTGACAAATTCTGATAGGTAGCAGTTTCCTTTATTTAAGTGACGTCACAACTGTTATTGATTTGTATAATTTGTTATAGTGTGCGTCACTTCAGACACATTGTCCCTCACTTGCTATGACCTAACCAGGTTTGTGTAGTAATATCATGTGAATCTCTTACCTTTTCCAATGTCATCTCTGTCTCTGCAGCATGTGTCCTTTTCAGCTCTAAGGCCATCTTTTCCGACTCTGCTTTAAGCTTATTCACTGCAGTCTCGTGATCCCGAGCAGCCCGCTGCTTTTCTTCTTCCCGCAGAAGACTAAGCTCTACCAACTGTTGCTTCCGCTGAGCATTTACCTGAATAAGCTCTTCTCTCAGCTTGTGGATTTGGGCCTCCATATCATGGATAATCTTAAATTAAAAAAAAATAATGGAAAAACACTTCTCGTATGACTTCTCTGATCAGACTGTCAGCTAGGATAGGGAACAAGCTAGTAGAATTCCCTTTCTCCCCTCCCATCAGAATTGATCTGCACTTTAGCATTCTCTTTCTCTCTTTTACCCTGCCTTTGCCTTCTCACACAAATGGGAAAAGCTTCCTTCTGGCCAAAGTTTGGATGGAGGCAACAATGCCACAGCAGCCAGCAAGAAAAGCCTGCTTGAGGGCCAAGGTAGAGTTCCAAACTTAGTACCCACTCGCCCTCCCTTTCACTCCACCAGAGAATCAACTTTACCATTCATTTTGTTCATTCTTCCAGTCCTGGCTTTGTATCTTCTCCTATACTATTTCCTCTCAATCTCAGTGTGCCAAGCTCCTGCCCTCTCCTTATTAAAATCCCTCCTTTAGACACTTCTTCAGTAAAGTCTGCACACACAAGATGCAGATCCAGGGCTAGCTAACACTGTTTGTGAACCTGTCAGGCAGCTAGAGGATACAAACATGTGATGCCCAAGGCAATTTTTTTTAGTGTATGTTAAAAAAAGATTTTTCTGTATTAACAGGATTTGGGTCAACCAGTACTTCACCCACCATAAATGAAAATCACTTATAGCTGATAGCTACTGAGTGTAAACCATATTCCTGGCTAGGGCAGAGCATCTAAAAATGACAATAACTTGTATCAATTTGAAACTGACAGTCTTTGGCAAAGAAATTGGAGGAAGATGGACCTGGATAGTATTCTAGATTTAGTTATGATCTGATAAAGTGCTCATGACAAAGGTTAGCAAGGGCAGCGCAATTAATAGAAAAATACTGAGCTCAAAACTAAATATAACAGTCCTACCATTCATAAAACCACCCTCGTTAAAGACATCCAATCCAAGAGAAGAAGAACAACAAAAAAAGGTAGATATCAAAAACAAAATAACGCTCAGTCAAAATCATGACTGACCAAAGCAGCTTTCGTGTATGATATGAAGCTTGGTAAATTTGAGTTCTGATGAAAAGTAAGTTTGAAAAAGGAGCATTAACTGTAAGAACTCTGCCACTGATTTCCAGGCACTGAGAGGCAAGACAACCCAACAGACTCCAGTTGTCATGAAAGAACACAGACACTTAAACAACAGGGCTCTAGCCCTTCTAAGACTTACAGCATGGTCATCAAGGCCCAAAACTGAAATGAACAGGTAGACAGTGCAGACAATGTAGCTAAGCATATTGACTTTCCTCAATTTGAAGACAAGCCATTGTGTTCTGAACAAGATGAAGCACCTAAAGGTTCCTCAAGGGCCACATACAAGAGAGTGCATTATTGTAATCCAGCCCGGAGATGGCAAAGACATGGGTCTGCATTTGAGAGGAAAAATGACTGTCCCCTGACCAACTGCTAATAGAAGAAGACACTACACAGGACCATCATTATCTACATACTAAGAAGCCATGAAGAATTTAACAAAACCCCAAGGCTCAGAACTACATTGATAAAGGTGCAGGCGCAGTCTTTCTTTTCTCTGTGAATTCCCCAAACTAGCAGCAACACTTCCATCATGGCCAGATTCATTCCCAGCCAATTCATTCCCATGCATCTCCAAATCTTGGTTAGATTTTAAGAATGCACAACAACAGATGACAGAGGTTGATGAACTGCCAAGACTCTTCTAACCATGTCTCAGGCAAGGGATAACTTTTTCAAAAGTAGCAGAGTGACTTAGGAGCCTAAGTCCTATTAGGTGCATTTGAAAATTTTACAAAAGAAAGGTCCTCATATGCAATAACAGACTACCCTGATTATAACACAGTCCTTACAGCCCAGGATTTAGGCTTTGCGCAGCTCTGGCATTCAGAAGATGGAAATTACAAAGCCACAGTACTAATAGTCTTGTAGTATTTACTGGGAGGCATTTAATATGCACCCCTTATACGTAAAAAGAAAAGGAGTACTTGTGGCACCTTAGAGACTAACCAATTTATTTGAATATAAGCTTTCGTGAGCTACAGCTCACATCGGATGCATCCGATGAAGTGAGCTGTAGCTCACGAAAGCTTATGCTCAAATAAATTGGTTAGTCTCTAAGGTGCCACAAGTACTCCTTTTCTTTTTGCGAATACAGACTAACACGGCTGTTACTCTGAAACCTTATACGTAACTTATTTAACTAATGTTTGGGGTCAAATTCAGATGTGACATACAAAGGGTGCAGGTTATATGTCTGTAAGTAGGCTTTAGGGGTCTAAATTGTTCTAACTTACACTTGGGAGTGGCTGAAGGTATAAGTTACGGTAGGAGTTGCTACTTTAGATTTACAATTTCTTACACATTCTTCAGTTGTTTTTTCAACAATCCCACTCTTTCCCAGCCCCTCAGAATGTAAGAATGTATATTACTATGATTTTTCAGTGTGAAAAGTACAAATAGACTTACTGTAATCATCTTGAAATTATCTATTTGAATTCAAGATTCTACAGCTAAAGTTTGGTGAGAAGCTTCATAACAAGATTGTATTATGAACTGTCCAAACAAATTCTGAATGGCTTGGAATGCCAGTTATTTCTTTTAGATCTCTATTACTTTTCAAGTACTTAATTCCCAAAAGGTGTGTGTATGTTACATGTTTATACTGTAGTATCTACAATCATCTAAATAAATTATGTTTAACATTCTTTCATAATATCTGAGCACTATGTTAGCATGTAGCAAACTCTGAAGAAAAAGGAAATGCTTCATTCACAAAAGTACTAGACAATCTGAGTACATTTCTATCCAAAGTTGATAATTACATCGTAAATACTGCATTGTGCATTGGTGTACGCCTCCAAATTCATTATGCTAATATAAGTATTAACCTTTCTTGGAAAGTTGTTATTCAAGACCGTTTTTTGTTTACACACTTTCTTGATTATTCATTGAATTATACCATATGTCAAAGTTATAAATTTTCTGCGCATGTGTGGAGAGAAAAAATACATCGCGCACGCGCGTGTGTGTAGAAAGTACATTATCTGTTTGCAAAAATATGACCTACTAGCTACACGTTAACTACATCAGCATTATTTCAAACACATGATCAATATAATGCAATCTGCATCCTTTTCTGTTCTTTTCCTCTGTATATGGTTAACTTTTTAAAATTAAATTTGTATACATACTAAAACAGTGTACAATCTATCATATGCCATTTATAATTATTTCAGAAAATCATTATGGCTTTGAGCTAAAGCTAAATTTTAACAGAGTAACTGGCTTTTATTTGAATTAAGAAATGTTACATTGACCAAAATAGTTGGTTTTCATTTCTATAGGAGTTTGGTCTTTGAGTTCTTGATAGACATATGCAATGTTTATTTTTAAATGCACTGCTCTATTATAAGGCCTGCCTGGAATTTTATTGATTATCTCAATGTATTACTTTTTTCCCCTTAAAAACAAACAAAGAAAAACCTTTAAAACATTACATCTTTCAAACAGCTCCTAAAAAACAAGAAAGTGTGTAGGATTAGAAGCCAAGGCTAACCTGGTGGATTCCAATGAAAATATATTCATAAAACATACTTGGAGCCAAAATGGAGGCCTGGCGAGTTCCAGTGTCATGTGTGATTGTTCCCTGTACCACGCGGTCCTATATCCGATCATTCGGAAATAAAGGCATCAGCCAACTTAGTGGCACAAAACAAACTTTTTGTTCTACAGGGAAAGTAATGGTAGTTAATATGCGAAGGAGCATTAACATTGGATCGAAGAGATGACAAAAGCAGATTTGGGTCTAGCAGCACAAAAAACTGGAGACGCGGATGAGGCAGAGAAATTAATTAGATTAGAGGAGATTTTTGGTGCAGTGTCACTACTAGTAAGATGATTTAAAGAAACATCTAATCTCTCCAAACTGACTCAGAAATCTTAGATTGACAAGAACTGTCTGTGTTCCCCCAGTTGCCTTAAAGCAACCCACATCCTCAAGCTGGGGCTCTTTCTCTCTCACATCAACAGTTACTGGCAGTACTGGATTACAAGAGAACCACTTGCTATGAGAGAGAGAGAGACTCATGCAAACACACGGATCTTAAAACTATCCCAGGAAATGAATGCAAAATTTTACAGCTTTAAGAAAGATTTAACTATGGTTTGATCAACTATTATCAAATATTAAGCATAAGGAGATTAGCCAAAGTTAATAGAAACAAGAAAAACTAAAATGACAGAGAAAGGTATCTCCAGCACTTTCTGCATTCAAAAGACCATGAAGGGGAAAAATTCACACAGCACAATCGGCTCACTTTGGCAACAGCAGAAAAACAACAACAGTGCAATTATAAAATCTTACCCCTCAAAACTAAAATCTGAAGCCACACGGTTTTCTCTCTTGGTTTGCCTGTAAGATTTAGTTGTGGTTGGTCCTGCTTTGAGCAGGGGGTTGGACTAGATGACCTCCTGAGGTCTCTTCCAACCCTAATCTTCTATGAGTCTATGATTCTAAGATCAAATCCTATATTCTGAGTACTGAATTTCTAAACTATTAGCCTAGATGGTCAGGCCTATGTCGATCAACTGTGCCTACAGAATTATTTGCAAGGCTCAAACTGTAAAGAGGATGTAGTTAGAGCTCCTATCAGAACTACAACAATTAAGATATACCACTTATTTAAATATTTTTGGATGTTTTCTACATTTTCAAATATTTTGATTTCAATTACAATACAGAATACAAAGTGTACAGTGCTCACTTTAGATTTATTTTTGATTACAAATATTTGCACTGTAAAAAACAAAAGAAACAGTATTTTTCAATTCACCTAATATAAGTATTGTAGTGCAACCTCTTTATCATGAAAGTTGAACTTACAAATGTAGAATTATGTACAAAAAACTCTGCATTTAAAAATAAAACCATGTAAAATTTAGAGCCTACAAGTCCAATCAGTCCTACTTCTTGTTCAGCCAGACAAACAAGTTTGTTTGCATTTGAAGAAGATAATGCTGTCTGCTTCTTGTCTACAATGTCACCTGAAAGCGAGAACAGGCGTTCACATGGCACTGTTGTAGCCAGCGTCACAAGATATTTACATGCCAGATGAGCTAAAGATTCATATGTCCCTTGATGTTTCAACCACCATTCCACAGGACATGCGTCCATGCTGATGACGGGTTCTGCTTGATAACGATCCAAAGCAGTGTGGACTGATGCATGTTCATTTTCATCATGTGAGTCATATGCCACCAGCAGAAAGTTGATTATCTTTTTTGGTGGTTTGGGTTCTGTAGTTTAGGCATCAGAGTGTTGCTCTTTTAAGACTTCTGAAAGCATGGTCCACAACTCATACTTTTAAGATTTTGGACGGCACTTCAGATTCTTAAACCTTGGGTCGAGTGCTGTAACTACCTTTAGAAATTTCACATTGGTATCTTCTTTGCATTTTGTCAAATTTGCAGTGAAAGTGTTCTTAAAAGGAAAAACATGTGGTGGGTCATCATCCGAGACTGCTATAACATGAAATATATGGCAGAATGCGGGTAAAACAGAGCAAGATAGATACAATTCTCCCTCAAGGAGGTCAGCCACAAATTTAATTAAAGCCTTTTTTTTAACGAGCGTCATCAGCATGGAAGCATGTCCCCTGGAATGGTGGTTGACGAATGAAGGGACATATGAATCTTTAGCGCATCTGGCACATAAATATCTTGTGACGCCAGCTACAACAGTGCCATGTGAACACCTGTTCTCACTTTCAGGTGACATTGTAATTAAGAAGTGGACAGCATTATCTCCCGTAATGTAAACAAACCTGTTTCTCTTAGCAAGTGGCTGAACAAGAAGTAGGATTGAGTGGATTTGTAAGCTCTAAAATTTTACATTGTTTTGTTTTTGAGTGCAGTTATGTAATAAAAAACGACATTTGTAAGTTATACTTTCATGATAAAGAGACTGGACTACAGTATTTGTATGAGGTGAATTGAAAAGTACTGTTTCATTTGTTTGTAATTTTTACAGTGAAAATATTTGTAATAAAATATGATATAAAGCAAGCACTGTACACTTTGTATTCTGTGTTGTAATTGAAATCGATATATTTGAAAACGTAGAAAAACATTCAAAATATTTAATAAATTTCAATTGGTATTCTATTGTTTAACAGTGCAATTAATCACAATTCATTTTTTTTAACTGCAATTAATTTTTTTGAGTTAATCACGTGAGTTAACTGTGATTAATTAACAGCCCTAATAAGGCCATTATGCTTCTGTTTAAACTCTGCTCAAGGAAGGAGAGAACACGAAATAAACATGTGTAAAACAACTGGAAATATATAGCATGATCTTCTTAAAAGAGTGGAAGTTTTACCATTAACTTCAATAGGAGAAGAATCAAGTCAATGCGGAACACTTTTGAAAAATCTTACCTAGAAAACCTAAAAGTTGTTGTGATGTACCTGTATGCAAGGTATGTAATGTATCTCTTTCAAAATACTATATTATTTCAATGGCCTGATCAAAGAGCAATGAAATACATTATTAGTTTGCAATTTCATCATCAAGGAATTGAAGAGTACTTTACATATCCATTAGTATATTTTACATTATCTATAAATATTGGAACTTTTTTTTTGTTCGAGGATTATGAGACGTGACTGATTTGGTCTTGTAAAAAGTGTACAGATAGCCTTCAGTGCTTAGCAGAGTATTTGTCACATCGGCAAAGAGTCCTGTGGCACCTTATAGACTAACAGACATATTGGAGCATAAGCTTTAGTGGGTGAATACCCACTTCGTCAGATGTATATGACATGCCAGAAACGTTCAAAGTAATAATTAGAAAATATCTTCTTAGAAAAATTATCAATAACTTTTGAAGTTAAATCAACCCTACTGATAAAGGCTCTATGTTTCATGTCATTTAATGTATTCCAAAAAACATCAACTTTGAACATATTCAGCCCTTTCTTTATCCGCTTACTAGAAGGGAAGGCAATATAAAAAAACACAAGCAGCTATTATATAGAGTAGGTTAGCACATCATACCACAATATAAAAGACTCCAGTTCAGAACTGACATCTGAAATTCTGTAACCTCACTAGGTCTTAGCACAAGGGGTGGAAAGAGAGAAAATAATGATTTGCAACTCTAGAAACTGCTGCTACTGTGTCTATGACTATCTCACAGAGACTTTGCTTGCCTTCTCCTGGTCAGATGTTAAACATGTTGTCAATTCATCTTAATTAATGGCCTCTGTTTCAGAGCATCCTAGAATCAAAAGAGCAATAGTATTACTGGCCAGAAGTGAGGACTGCCACAGAGTTGTTTGTGTATAACCCAACCAGCTGAAACATTACATGCATAGTTTCTGCCTCTTTGTGTCTGTTCCTGCTCAGTGCTGTATCACTTTGAAGAAAATTAAAATTCACTTATTCATTAAAACAATTCAATATACTAATTGTCAGCTGACTCTATGAGGAGATATTTCATTTGTTTCTACAGTGTTGTTAAGGTGCTCTGATACACAGTGACAGATGTGGTAGACAGAGGGCTGCTCATCACACAGTAGATTGTTTGTAAAAGGCATATCAAACATGGCCAAAGAAAAGAAGGTCTGAGGTCAAAACAACCCTGCGTTTGAGGGCAGAAAAGAAGTGGACTATAATACATACCACAGGACCAAAGTCACAGGCTGTAATCTGACAGAGGAAAATGTCAGTAATCAACGTACTAATGATGCTGTTCTAATGCACATAACTGCACAGGCTACATCCACTGACAGGACAACATTCTTCTAGAAGAATATGGAATAGTCTGTCCTGGTCAATGTACCAAACCTTTAGATATTTAGTGCTAAATACCCCAGAAATGACTTCAGTTGAAAATAGGAGTTTAAAATGACAAGTTGAATGGCCTCAATTTGCTTTATTAGTAAATAAAGCTTTATTAAGTACTGAGATATAGTTAGACATCGTAACATTGTTCTCAACTACCACCAAAAAACACGCAATGTATCAGGCACAAGAGAACTTTTAAAAAAAGAAAACAAAATGGCATTTGTTTGCAGCTATCGGTAAATACAAAGTATATCCATAACAACTTCAAATGCAATCACTTTGGTTTGTGTTTAAACCAAAATTGGTTTATATAAAGCAAGTCTTATCACTACGGTTATCACTTATCACTCTGGGTTCACTAAGTCATGCTAAAAAGACTAAAAATCTTATTCCTGTTGCATGGATTCTACCTAAATAAGGACCTTTGGAACCAGGCCAATGAGCCCAATCCTTGAATCCTGCTGAACTCCATTCAGTACTTCAGGGGCTAAGGGTAAAGGCGACTTTATACTATCTTTGTGACTCCTTGATCTTACAGCCACCTGAAAGCCATTTGGCCTTTGTGCAACTTAGAGCAGCTTCAGAGCTGCTCTAAAGTGCATCCAGCTGTCCATAGTCTCAATGGATAATGCCACAGTAGCTGTCCAGGCACATCAGCTACCCTGGGGCTGCAACAATAGGTGCAAGGGTGATCACTGCTGTTTTATAACACTTGCACTTTCCCATGTGCCAGAGAAATCTTCCGTTGTCTGGTTAAGCTAAGTTTGTGGCCTTTTTGTACCATGAGAGTGACACAAAGGGGCTGCAGTAAGGCTGAGGATCTGAACACACATGTTTAAACTACACTCTGTTTCTGTTCTGAAAATGCACAACTTCTCAAACTCCAAATCACTTGGTTTAAACAATTTTGAATTAATAATAGTTAAATGATTAAACTTAAATTACTGATTTGAATACCATATTTTCAATATGGCTTCATAATTAACTTATTATCTCCATTTTAATCGATGGTGTTTAAAAGACTTTCTATGCTAAGTTAATAAAACTTCCACATATTTTAATTGAAATTATCTACTTTTACTTGTGACTGGTAAAATTAGAAATTTCTAATAGGACTAAAAATAGGACGAGCCCTTTAATACAGTTATGTATCCTGAAGCTTCTTATCTATCTATGAGAGATTGTACTCTTCAGTTATGATGGTACTAAATAACCTATCAAAGCAACAACAAATGAAAACCAGGTGGAAGGAGTTGATGGCCCAAGAGACAGCCTTGAGCCATTAACCTCAGCCACTCAACATAATTCCAAGGAAATTTTGTGTCAGGTTAGTTCAGGGATGGGCAATCATTTTCAAAGGGGGGCCACTCCATGAATTTTAGTATGTCGTCACGGGCCGCACATTTCTACTACATTACCTGAGGGGATGCAGGGTCTGGGAGTGGGCTTGGGTGCAGGAGGGAGCTCCGGGCTGGTGAAGAGTGTTGCAGTGCAGGAGAGGGTGAGGGCTCTGGGAGGGAGTTTGGTGTAGGAGGGGACTCCGGGCTGGGTATTGGGGTGCAAGGTCTTTGAGGGAGTTTGGGTGCAGGAGGGGGTTCTAACGTGGGGTTGGGGTGCGGGAGGGGGTGCAAGGTGCAGGCTCTGGCCAGGACGTGCTTACCACAGATGGTTCCCGGCCAGCGGCGCAGCAGGGGTTGGAGGGAGGGGGCTTGGGGTCTCCGTGAGCTGCCCGTGCCTGCTAGCACCACACCTGCAGCTCCCATTGGCTGGTTTCCGGCCAATGAGAGCTGTGAGGGCAGTGCTGAGGGTGGGGGCAGTGAATGGAACCAACTCCCCACCCACCAGGGTCGCACAGAGATATGCCAGCAGCAGCCAGCTACAGCCACTTCTGGGTTGGAATGGGGCCATGGCAGGCAGGCAGCCTGCTTGAGCCCTGCTGCGCCACTGGCCGGGAACTGCCTGTGGTAAGCACCTCCCGGCCTGAGCCTGCACCTGGGGCCACGGCAGGCAGGCAACCTGCCTGAGTGCCCCGCTGCACTGCGGGACTTTTAGCAGCCCAGAGATCGTGAGGGGGCAGCCGAAGAGCCTGGCGGGCTGGACAGAAATGTTAGGCGGGCTGAATCCGGCCTGCAGGCCGTATTTTGCCCACCCCTGGGTTAGTTACTGATAATATAAAATGAAAAGGGGAGAGCGAAAGGGGAAGGAAAAGAAAACAGGGATATGGATTTTTTAAAATTGGTGATAAAGTTTCAGTTGCATATTTAGAAGATATACCCACAATATAATGCCCAGGTAAATGAACCAGATTTTTCCAATAGACATTTGACTTCCCATTTCAGTAATAAGATATGTTTCATTGTAGAACTGACAGGCTCTTTGCAAAGGAGTGTAGTCTCCCATAGATAAAAGTAATCTAACTCCTAATCATTAAAGGTGAATACAAATAAGATGGTGACCTGAATGAAGTGCAAATGCACAACAATTTAAGGTCAAATAGATTCATTTTAGCTCCTAATAAGAACAGCCAGTCTGACAATACTGGGTCAGACCAATGGTCTATCTAGGCTAGTGTCTTCTGATAGTGGTAGGTGCCAGATGCTTCATAGTGTATAAACAGAACAGGGCATTTTCGAGTGATCTAACCCCTGTCATCCAGTCCCAGCTTCTGGAAGTTGGAGGTTTAGGGACACTTGGTGCATAGGTTTCAGAGTATGGTTGCATCCCTGACCATCTTGGTTAATAGCCATTGATGGACCTATCCTCCAGGAACTTATCTAATTCTTTTTTGAACCCAGTTATACTTTTGGCCTTCAAAACATCCCATGGCAATGAGTTCCACAGGCTGACTAAGCGTTGTGTGAAGAAATATTTCTTTTTGTTTGTTTAAAACCTGCAGCCTATTAATTTCATTGGGTGACCCCTAGTTCTTATGTTATGTGAAGGGGTAAATAACACTTTCCTATTCACTTTCTCCATATCATTCATGATTTTATAGATCATATACTCTCTTAATCATCTCTTTTCTTAGCTGAACAGTCCCAGTTTTTTACTTTCTCCTTGTATAGATGCTGTTCCATGCATCTAATCCTTTTTGTTGCCCTTCTCTATAACTTTTCCATTTCTAATATATCTGTTTTGAGATAGGGCAACCAGAC
Source organism: Natator depressus (assembly GCF_965152275.1). NCBI lineage: Eukaryota > Metazoa > Chordata > Testudines > Cheloniidae > Natator > Natator depressus. The sequence goes on from NC_134247.1 coordinate 7,110,429, forward strand.
CTGCACACATGGACGCTGACTAAAATTACCAAGAAAGAAGTGGCTTCTACAGAATATTATCTTTCACTGTCATCTAGGTTCTTCAGGACTAAATCGTTTATGATTTTCACCAACACTGCCAATAAAAATGGCATGACCAATACCAACTGTTCCCTAGCAGTACCAGTTCCAGTGAGTACTACCACAATCTGATCCTTCCAAGAAAACAATGAAGTATAACCAGAGATGAATAGTGACTAAAACTCCATTACAGAAACACAAGCAGGGAACGCATGTAAAGCATCACATAAAATTAAAAAAACCCAAACCCTACAGGAAATGCTGCTTGTCAGTGATACAGTCAGAAAACCACAGGAACACTTTTTCCTTCCTTCCCATGCCTAGAATGAAACTCTCTCTACCATATAGAGAAATTCCAGTGCAAACAAACAAAAAAAATGCTTAATTGTGTATTGAATTTCAGAACAGAAGATCTTAGCCAAATTTCTGTTCCTTAACTCATTACTTTATTCAGTAAGGTGTAGAAGTGCTTCAGAGAAAGACTCTGACGGAAGTCCACTATGTCACTCAACTTTGATTTATCAAACTTATCAGGAAGCAGGGTTGTTAAGACTCAGAAGGAACAGAAGTATGTTGGCCAAGAAAGATGGCCTTGAGGGATGTAAAGTGGAAGAAAATAGGATTCAGAAGGAGTGAGGGGATAGAGATATGCTAATCTATAGGTATTTTGTTTACGTATACAGAAGGTAGTAATAATAGTTGGCATTTACATAATGCCTTTGATTGAAGCGTCAGGCCCCTAAGAGAACATGAACAAACCAATCTATCCAACTTCACATACTAACTTCTGATGTGTGATGAGATGGTTGGCCAATTCAATAAAATCAGTTAATATCTTTATCATAGCAGCTTAGACATGTCTCTTCCTTCTCAGCTCGCCAATTCAATTATAGCAAGTATTTAGGAAACATGGTAACACTTTTTAAAAAAAATGAAACATACAAAATGCTCTTTAGTAAAAAATGTCGATAAACTGTTTCTATGTTCGGGGGAGTGGTAGCATAAGAGAGTAGTAGTATCAAGAGGGAAAAACATAGTAGTATTGTGCTAGATAATATCATATAGAGGGATGAAGTCCTGTATCTTATTGTATATTGTAATCAAAATATCCAAATTCTCCTCCTAAAATTATCATCAGGTTAACAGTTTATGAGTTTTCAGCAGCAGTTCAGTCCTTGTCGATCCAAGCAATAAGGACAGAAATGTTCTTGCAGGAATGAACTCAGTGATCACTGAAGGACCCTAAAATCCCAAAGACACTCTTGCTAGAGGAATTTATTTTCACCTGAAAAAATGTGAAACTACGCTGTCTATTCAGCTTTTTGGTCCACAGTTATTGCTAATCCTAACAACACAGGGACTGTGTGTCCTCACTGTCCAATGCAGAGAATATTTTCCTATATTGTGCTCTAATCCCTCTCCTCCTGTCTTTCACCACCAGCAGGAACTACATTCCTCCTTCACCAGAGACCACGACCCTAACTCCCCAGTCAAACACTGGAAAAGTCCTTTCCCCTTTCAGTGCAGATAAAAGACTCCCCAACCCCCCAAACACACCTTGCTACTACTAATTCTTCTCCATTCCTGTCCTGACTTCCCGATGCAACCCATCTCCCTACTGGTAGTTCAAAACATAAGGGACTAACTCAGAACTGGGTGTTGTGGGAGTCAGGCCATATGAGTCACCATTCTGGGGAGGAGGTTTAAAAGCATTTCAGAAGCTGGACAAGTTTTTTTCTCATTCACTTTAAAATAGCTTATAGATACAGCTTAATCTATTAAGCTATTCTTCTTTGGACATTTTAACAATGCTTTCATTGAAGTCAATAGAGCTTTGCCATGAATGTCAAGGAGAATAGAAGCAGGCTGTAAGCTTGTAAGCATAGCAGCATTTGTGACATCAAGAATACCACTGAATACTGTTAGACAGGTATTCAAAAAGTCATCTTATTATTTAGCCTGAGTTTGTCTTCAAGAACTTCTTCAGCCTTTTCCAAACAATCAATTGCCTTTAACAGACAAAATCCCTTTTGCCCAGTATTTGTGCTCATGTAAATGTACCTTTCCTTGGAGTTTCACCAAGAGAAAACGCAACTGTTGCACAATGTTTTTGCTTTAGCATATGTGTGGTTAACAGTAGCCATATTTTGCCCTAGAGGTGGTTACTTTTCAGTGGAGGGATGCAATAATTCAGATGTTCACAAAACAGTGTTCATAATTTATAAATCAGTTTGTATAATGTAAAGCAAAGCCATGATGATTAATCTCGATGGTGTAACAGAAGTGTGACAGGTTCTCTACAATCACACAGATGAATGATCACTGCCCCCCCCCAAAAAGTTATGTCAAAATAGGACAAATTGCAACCATATTTTGGCAAACACTTTGTTATTAGCATTTAGCTTTAGTGTTCGGATAAGAGGGAAGGTCCTCTCATGGATCAATAACTGCTTAAAAGACAGTAAACAAAGGGTAGGAATAAATGGTCAGTTTTCAGATTGGAGAGAGTAAACCATGGGGCCTCCAGGGACCAGTGCTGTTCAACATATTCATAAATGATCTGGAAATACGGGTAAACAATGAGGTGGCAAAGTTTGTGGATGATACAAAATTACTGAAGACAGTAAAGTCCAAAACTGACTGTGAAGAGTTACAAAGGGATCTCACAAAACCGGGTGACTGGGCAACAAAATGGCATATGAATCAATGTGAATAAATGCAAGGTAATGCACACTGGAAAAGATAAACCCAACTATACATACAAAATGATGGGATCTAAATTCACTGTTACCACTCAAGAAAGAAACCTTGGATTCATTGTGGATAGTTCTCTGAACACATTTGCTCAATGTGCAGTGGCAATCAAAAAAGCTAACAATGTCAGGAATCAGCAGAAAAGGGATAGATAATAAATATCATTATGCCATGGTATGCCCACACTTTGAATACTGTGTGCAGTTCTCGTTGTCCCATCTCAAAAGATAGCAGAACTGAAAAAGGTATAGAGAAGGGCAACAAAAATGATTAAGGGGATGGAACAGATTCCATGTGAAGAGAGATTAAAAAGATTGGGACATTTCAACTTGGAAAAGGCGACTAAGGAGGGATATGACTGAGGTCGACAACATCATGAATGGTGTAGAGAAAGTGATTAAGGAAGTATTATTTACTCCTTCATGTAATATAGGAACCAGGGATCACCCAATGACATTAACAGGCAGCTGGTTTAAAACAAACAGAAGGAAGTACTTTTTCATTTAACACAGAGTCAGCCTATGGAAGTCATTGTTAGGAGATGTTGTGAAGGCCAAAAGTATAACTGGGATAAGTTCCTGGAGGATAGGTCCATCAATGGTTTCTAGCCATGATGGTCAGGAATGCAACCCAGTGCTCTGGGTGTCCCTTGCCTCTGACTGCCAGAAGCTGGGAATGGATGACAGGGGATGGATCACTCAATAATTACGCTGTTCTGTTCATCCCCTCTGAAGCACCTGGCATTGGCTGCTATCAGAAGACAGGATACTTAGCTAGATGGACCATTGGTCTAACCCAGTATGGCAATTCTGATGTTCTAGCAAAATCCCAACTCCCAGTGTAGGGGTTAATACAGAGGCATTTCAATTATCTCTCAACATGATCTTAGTTTTTTTCACCTTTGCAAATATCTCTCTGACATCTCTTTTAAAAATGTCTGGTGGGAATTGTAAAGTAACGTGTTTTGATGCTAACTTACATATTTCCTCCATTAATTTTAATAGTATTAAGCTGCTTACAAATGTCAAAGCTCTTCCGTGAGATACTTTAAATTGACTGCTTGGAAATTGTATATGCTCCAAAGACTGTTTAAAAACTTGTTGTGAATTTGTTAAAGGTGAATCCATAACTTCTATAACACGTCGTCTGTTGTATATCATCTTTAGGGCTGTCAGTTTTTTACCATCCTACACAGTGAACATAGTTGTGGGCTTAATGTAGCCTCTTTCTTTTGTTCTCAAACTAAGTAACTCTCTCTTCTTTTGTTTCTCTTCTCTTGCATTTTATACATAGACCCAAGAAAGGGCTATACAACTATATACATACACAGAGAGAGAGATGCACATGCTGCATCTTGTCTTCCCTTGCTCTGCACCTTAAGCATTTTCTTGAAATGTGATTGAACTGTTGACAAATGAAGAGCAGTAAAGAGAAGTCATCACCTGCTTAGCTCCCTCTCTTTTCAATTCATGGAAGAAACTATCCAAAGCATACCTGTAATGAAACCTTCTTTCAGAACATTTTAATAAATAATTTACACTCTAATCTGTTTACTAGCTCTACTTTATATACCTGAGTGTCAAGTTTCCTTTTTATGATCGTGATACTTTATTTCTTCTTTTCAATAACACCTTTAAAGATGAACACCTATTTGCCACAAAAGAGCCCAATAACCAAGTTGTTGGTTAATTACTAAAATTAAGACCTTTATCCAGCAATACATCAATATTCTTCAGTCACCTCCACATAAGATACATCTATCTTAAAATTAGTCTAGATTCTTGTTTTTAAAAGTTTTAATATCTTGGATTATTATCTATTATCACAGTTAAAGCCATATTATTCTTCACATTTTAATGTTTTCTCACAGAACAGCAATGAAGCAGCACTGGGAGTATGCATTTTAGAAAAGGAGCCTGCGAGTTTCTATTTGTAACTGGTTTTTTTAATACTTTTGTTCTCCATTAAAAGTCAAAAATATACAGATTAACTCTACCACCTACTTTGTTTTATTAGTTTTTAAATGTGCTTTACAATTCATTCTAATATTCTATTTGAAGCTCTCACGTACAGTAAAGCTCAGTTAACATCTCTGGCTCAGTTTCTCCTTCTCTAAAATGGGAAGTTGATGACTAGCTTCTTTGTTAGTAAAGTATGTTGGTATAGCAAGTGAGCATACTTTTCTCTCTGAAGGTGATAGGGAATTAATGCTCAGATGTTCCTAACGATTTCAGGCCAAGATTTCACATAAGGAGGCATATAAATAGACACAAAGCTATTTTCGAATATTCCAACATGCTGCATGTTTGTGCTGCTTCCCTTTCCAACTGGACCTCTGAAATGTTGATTTATTAGATTTTGTAAATTTGCTGTAAATATAGAATTCACAGATTTAGATACCATGGATTTGGAGATTACTAGAGGACCTTCATTGGAGTGAGCCAGCACAGATTAAACATATTGCTAAATATAAGTTGTGTTTGGCCCTGAGAGAGGCACTGGTTATACTGCCTGTGACAAACCAGCTTTCCTTCCTTGCCATTGGCTAATGACAAAGTAGTACTGTCAGCTATACTAAAGGAAAAAACATACCCTACCCATTTATCCACTTAGCTGGGGAAAAGTTGCTTAATGGCGGACTGGAAGACAAAAAGATAAATGGATGTAAAATGGCAAATTCTTGAACGTTTTAAAAAGGAAGGACACCCTGGGACGTCTGCTTCAAAAGAAATAAAAAGTACAGACAGCTAAAGGGCTTTGGTGTCATCTTTTTTTGTGCTGTAAATCATTTAAACAAGAGGGGCACACTCTCTTTTTGACAATAATGTAAGCAGGTGGATGTGAAACTGACTAATTAAATATTTTGGGACTGCTCTCCCTAATTAGACATTAGATCCAGAAGCCAAAGCAAGGGAGCAGTTTTCCATCAGTACATGAACAATTCCAGATAGGAGACTTACATATCTCAGTGACGGTAGTATTTCTAAGACATTCAATAAATGCTTCTTTTGACCTGGAAATATACCCCACAAGATTTCCGGGGACTGATACACCTGCAAGGTTATAACAAGTTTGCATAAAAAAAATTGATTGAATTAGACTGAGGCTATCCAAGCTGTTCTGTTGAAGATTACGCAGTCTTTAAGCAAGCATGGAAGCCTCATTCTGAGTCTGGTGACTGGTGTTACAGATGTGCAAAAAGCCATTTAGTCTCAGTGGAGAAGCCTTTATTCCATCCTGGTTCCTACACCTGCTGGGGGCATCAGTTGGTGGCTCCTTTATGGTTCTGTGAGCACAGGTGTTCTGCTGGCAGAGTTCACAGACTCTCTCACACATTGACCTTAAGTGTGCCAGGCTGTGGCCTCTCTTCCACCTTTTCTGGACCTGCTCTTCAAGTTTTGGCTGCTCTTCTCCCCTCACCTTTTTATTTGTGGTCCTCCTATCTGTGGATACACTAAATACAGAGATTTCCTCATAAATCTCTTTCTGGCACTTGTCAAGCAGGGCATATATGAACAGTCCAGCAGAAGCAGCTCAATCACAGAGATACTCTCTGCGACTGTAGTGCCATTTCCATTGGACTCATATGTACAAACATCCAGACAGAATTCTACTGCACAGTATCTACCGATGCACTACTATTCTTGCACTCTTTGATTTATTCCGTGTATTCAGTCAACTCCCATTACATTTTCTAATTGATGGGTGGATCTTTGTATCCTTGAGCAGACACGTCTTCGGAGGGCCTGTCTATTGAACTAGAAGTCAAATAGATCCACTGTAGTTAGAATAGAAATAATTTTTTGTATATTGTATTTATTTTACTATAGACTGACTACTCCTGAGCAGACGGCCAAGAAGTTGTGGTCAGATGTTTGGAATAGTGTATTATCCCTCATTTAATTCTTCGTTTCGAGATGACCAGGGAGCTGGTGGGAGTTGGTTTGTCAAATAGAACCAACGCTTTTCTGTACTTAAAATAAAACTATAGTCTGTTGAGGGCGTGTCCATTTGTGGTCTTTTGACCTTCTAAAACGTACTGCTGCTAATTTTCTGAACAGCTCCCAAGCCCTGGATGGACACTTCATCAATATGAGTAAATAAAATAAACAATGAGAATTATGTACCATATTTGTATATATTTATATCCATAGGCATCTGTAGAGAACAAAAATATTGCTGAATACAGTTTTCAGATAAAAAATGCAACAGGGAAAAATGGTGATATCTCAGATACCACTCTGTGGTTTATGTTGCCAATGGCACCCAATGCATTTATTTTTTATAGAGAGATTTCGTATCTCTTTATAAGCATGCATAATTTCTGCCTTAATGAAAGCCACTGTTATAAAGAAATAGCAATGATTCTGTCAGTTGGAAGCTCTGTGAAACTGGAGTACAGAAAAACGAATGTAGTCTTCCATACAGATTACGTCACTAGAAGCCAGGACTGATTAATGCTTCATAATTTTTTCTCTCAATCTCCAACACAGAAGGAATCCAAAGAAATATTATTTAACAAAACTAAAAGTTTGTTTTAAAATGCTACTTGCACAATTTTACAAAAGATACCAATCTACTAAGTACCTTAGCACAGTACTCAGGTAATGCTGGTACTAATTAATTGGCACCATTTTTTTCTTCTCCTCCTCCTTCTTCTCAGAATCTCAGATGATGAAACTGTTTTTTTCTTTTATTGAACCAGCTTGGCCTAGACTAGCTTGTCCCGCAGTGACATGTATATTGAATACAAATCAGACAGCATAGCTTTAAATCTGTGTTGCAGCTCTCATTTCCAATTCGAGAACTGTACTATAATCATAAGCTTCTGGTGGATGAAAGGAAATCAGCTCTCTGAATATTAGCTAATGCCACATTTGCAAGTCCTGAAGAGATCTGTGCTGTTTAAAAAAAAATAGATCATTTCTCGTGAACCTATATATATGAATCGCTTTGTACTGCTCGACTGATAGAAGCGATGCCTGTGCTGGGATTAAACCCTTTTCATCATAAAACCTCATCTGGTTCGGAGTCCAAGTCCATCAAACCTTTTCCCTTTAAAGTCCCGCCTTTGATTCTACATCAATTTATTCAAACCGCAGCTGGGTGGCTGAAAACGAAAGGACAGCATCATTTAAACCAACCATGTTCCCAACTTGAAAGAAGGGCTATAATTAAAAAAATGGGCATAAAAGAATGGAAATGGGATAATATTTTTTAATGGTAGTTCAAAGGCCGACAGATGTCAGAGCCTTTGAAGATGTCAGTACACTGAGCAAGAAGTTGCCATTAAATAGTTTGCCTGAGAGGTGAAGCAGCTTTTTAATGACTGAAAAAGCCCTTGCAGACACATCCTTGTGTTTTTAATTTGTCAGAGTTTCTGCAGTATTTTCTGATTAATGACATATGATTATAACTGCATAGCATACATATTTTTATACTTGGTTAAATGAATACTTTATTCCACATTCCTCTAGAGCTAGATAAGAATAGGGAAGCTATACTAGAGAGTCCAAAACTATTCGGATTGCTTCAAATATTTATGGTAATTTGATGGGACTGGCCAAATACAGTTACTGTGTGTTGCCAGCTTTTGTTCTTTAATGGTGATATTACTAATACTATCACAATTTGCATATGTTAGATGGGATGTGACTAAACTTTTATACCCTTCATGTACACTTAACCATGTGTGCCTTCAAAATTGTTTTGATTTGACATAATTTAGTTCATCAATTAATGTTTGAAAACGTCTTCAACTTACCCTAAAAATGCAAGAGCTGTCAGAGTCCTCAGAAAAGGGAACGTTATTTAGGAAAAAACAGTATTTCTAGCAAGCCACTTATTCCTTCCTATTCAAAAAGAAACAACTATTTTAATTAATGCTGATAAAATCCTCCGCTTGGGTGGAGAAGAAGCTATTGAAATATCTTTCATCTCCCTTAACATGTGCATATCATTCATGCTGTAGAATTACCTTAACCACCATTGATAACTGTAGCTCATTATATCTGCACACAAAATAGGAACACTTCCCTCCGCTCCCAAGTGTAAACTGACATCTTTAGTGCACTAGTACTTTTGTATTAGTCTGCCATTCTGTTTTTGAGTAGCTATGTGTTTGAGAGTAGGACATCAGGAAGCATAAGCAAGTATAGCACTGCACTGCGTCACACCCTACAACAGTTATTCAGCAAGTAAAATAAAGATACCATATCGGGGCAAAGTTAATTCACTGTCCTTTCTCCTCTGAAGACCCAAATTCAAATAATGAATTAAATCACAAATACATAAGAATATGATGACTCATATTACTTAATGGATTTCTGTTTAGATCACAGAAGCACAATGTCAAGACTGAAACACTGGTACAGTTGTGTGACATCTCTCTGTGTGTGTGTGTGGGGGTGTTAAACCAGCCCCTCACTTTCATAACAACATTTAAGGTATTTCATAAATTAACATGAGTATTTATATTGTATCAAATCTGTACCCCTTTAGGAACTTCCCAGTAATCACTACACTGCTGAACCTGGCCACTACCAACTTCACAGCGATAGTGGAGATAGGTCTTAGCTACTCCTGCTCAGAAGGCACAAGTATATACACTATTAAAGCTAAGGAAAGCTGTTAGCAGTACATACCCTGTTACAAATCAAAACAATGTTAAGAGAAAGTGTGGTTTGTAAAGCTAAGTATGGAAATTTGGAAATACCAGATTTATGTTTTCCTGAGCAACCTTATGTCTGACCCCTTGTGCATCTCACCTGTGCACTGAATGAGACAAGGGTCTTGTGAGAAAAACAACATGTGATCATGTTAAAAAGTATACCATAATGCATATGGACAAGGAGGCAGAATTAAGGTACAAGCATCTGTAAATCTGAGATTTTTTAACTTCTGAGTGCTTGACTTTGCAACCTAAGGATCTGCCTTCTGATAGCACTTTTTAAAATGTAATTTCCAAGGTGCTGTAGTTTTTTAAGGGAAAAGTAAATTCTGTTATGTACCATTATAACATCCCCTCCCCTAAAAATCATGAATCATCAGCAGTGTTTGAACCCTACCCTCTACCACTTGAGCTACAGGACAAAATACATTAGCTGGCAACTGACACAAGGTTGTTATACCAGGCAGAGTAAAAATGGGCTACTTGGACCATTTGCTGGGGTGTGTGCGCACAACACACACAGCCTCATGAGAGCTTGGGGAGCTCCTGCCCATGTGCTGCCCCCAAAGGGAGGGTTGGGACTATGAAGCAATGTACCCCACCATATGGGTGTGGTTAAGAGAGTGCAGCCAGGCACAGCTCCCTCCCACACTGACTGCTAGTGCTGATCTGGCAGCTCCCAGCTGTTCCCAGTGTAGTGTGTGCTGTTCCTTCGGTGACTCTTTACCATATACATGTGCAATTATAATTTTTGCCAGCATGTCAAAATATTCTCAGGAACATGTGTGAGGGAATGGAAATGGCAATTTTTACCAGTTTATAATCCATCTGACCCTGAAAGGAATTTCACAACAAACAAAAAAAACACTTCTCTAGCTATAGGGCTTTCTCCCTGTTGAATTTCAAAGATGTGCTACAAACATCCACGGTATTAGAGCTTCTTACAAAAAAAGGTTGCAAGAATCTTTATAATAAGGACCAAATGACTAGGCAGCAGCTCTGCAGAAAAGGACCCAGGGGTTACAGTGGACGAGAAGCTGGATATGAGTCAACAGCGTGCCCTTGTTGCCAAGAAGGCCAATGGCATTTTGGGGTGTGTAAGTAGGGGCATTGCCAGCAGATCGAGGGACGTGATCGTTTCCCTCTATTCGACACTGCTGAGGCCACATCTGGAGTACTGTGTCCAGTTTTGGGCCCCACACTACAAGAAGAAGGTGGAAAAATTGGAAAGAGTCCAGCGGAGGGCAACAAAAATGATTAGGGGACTGGAACACATGACTTATGAGGAGAGGCTGAGGGAACTGGGATTGTTTAGTCTGCAGAAGAAAAGAATGAGGGGGGATTGATCGCTGCTTTCAACTACCTGAAAGGGGTTCCAAAGAGGATGGATCTAGACTGTTCTCAGTGGTAGCAGATGACAGAACGAGGAGTAATGGTCTCAAGTTGCAATCGGGGAGGTTTAGGTCGGCTATTAGGAAAAACTTTTTCACTAGGAGGGTGGTGAAACACTAGAATGCGTTACCTAGGGAGGTGGTGGAATCTCCTTCCTTAGAAGTTTTTAAGATCAGGCTTGAGAAAGCCCTGGCTGGGATGATTTAGTTGGGGAATGGTCCTGCTTTGAGAAGGGGGTTGGACTAGATGACCTCCTGAGGTCCCTTCCAACCCTGATATTCTATGATTCTATGATAATGGAAAGCATTAAGCAATCTAGAGGTAGGGTTTGACCACCAGATCCCCCTATAATGAATTGATTCCTTCCATTAAGGGGCAGTGGTACATACACACCAGCCACTTCATTACAACAGTATGAATTAAATTCACAGTATAGAAAATTACAAATTTTGCCATCATAGATTCATAGATACTAAGGTCAGAAGGGACAATTATGATCATCTAGTCTGACCTCCTGTACAACGCAGGCACAGAATTTCACCCACGCCTGCGAAAAACCTCTCACCTATGTCTGAGCTATTGAAGACCTCAAATTGTGGTTTTAAGACTTCAAGGAGCAGAGAATCCTCTAGCAAGTGACCCGTGCCCCATGCTACAGAGGAAGGCGAAAGACCTCCAGGGCCTCTTCCAATCTGCCCTGGAGGAAAATTCCTTCCCGACCCCATATATGGCGATCAGCTAAACCCTGAGCATAAGGGCAAGATTCACCAGCCAGATATTACAGAAAATTCTTTCCTGGGTAACTCAGATCCCACCCCATCTAATATCCCATTACAGGCCACTGGGCCTATTTACCATGAATATTTAATTACCAAAACCATGTTAACCCATCATACCATCTCCTCCATAAACTTATTGAGTTTAATCTTAAAGCCAGATAGATCTTTTGCCCCCACTGCTTCCCTTGGAAGGCTGTTCCAAAACTTCACTCCTCTGATGGTTAGAAACCTTCGTCTAATTTCAAGTCTAAACTTCCTGGTGGCCAGTTTATATCCATTTGTTCCTGTGTCCACATTGGTACTGAGCTTAAATAATTCCTCTCCCTCTCCGGTATTTATCCCTCTGATATATTTATAGAGAGCAATCATATCTCCCCTAAATCTTCTTTTAGTTAGGCTAAACAAGCCAAGCTCCTTGAGCCTCCTTTCATAAGGCAAGTTTTCCATTCCTCGGATCATCCTAGTAGCCCTTCTCTGTACCTGTTCCAGTTTGAATTCATCCAAATTCATCATCTTCAATGGCAAACTGATATCCCACCCCGCACAGAAGTTCAGTATCAAGAGAACACTATACCAGCCTCTGATAGAAAATATTCTCCTTTAAATAGGATTTTAAGCATGTGAATCAATAATGATAATTTTCTTCAGAAGGGTCACATTTAGCTGCACTGAAATGAAATAACACAGAAGTTTAAATGTATTGAAAAACTAGTGTTTATGAAAACATTATAAGGGATCTCAAACTTTTTCACAGTATGTACCACAGTTTAATAGAAAATGTCTTGCATGCACCTGTCTTAAAAAAAAAAAAAAAGATGACATAACAAACCCTGCTTTTGACAGCAAAAGAAATTGCTGAGATGGAAAGTATTTAATGTATATTTAGTGTTTTTTGATTAAATTTGGCACACAGAAATCAGGAGGAGGAGGAGGAGAAGCCAGTAACAAGTTACCAACAGAACTATAAGAGCTAACCAGCTCATGTGTCATGAATACTGCTCATTATACTAATCATCATCTCCTCATTGTTACCATGTGTTCCCACCATGTACTTATTGTATCCACCTGTTATGTCTTATCATACACTCATACTATAAGCTCATTGGGGCAAGGACTGTCTTATAGTTATGTGTTTGTACACTGCCTAACACAATGGTGCCTCGATCCTTGAGAGGGCCACTATTATTTGAATTTCTGTAGTGCTTAATCACCAGCAGTCCATAGACCACAGCTTGCAAACATCTGATTATTGCTAGAAATTACAATAAAAACCAGAAAGCCTATGTAAGTCACATAATGACCAATGATTCCTATATTTGATATGTTTTTATATTCTTTCACAAGGGTTAATCTTTATTTTATTACTAAATAGCAATTCAGTTAATTTTAACGAACAGATGGTCAACTGCTATCAAAGGTTAGATAAACACTACTTTTGTACTATCCATTAAGTCTACCATAAAACTGGAATTTAACTTATGAATCCATATTTGCCTCTAGAGCAACATAAAGTTGATGACTAGCTTGTTTGTTAGTAAAGTATTTTATTACAGCTAGTGAACATACTTTTCTCTCTGAAGGTGATAGGAAGTTAATGCTCAGATGTTCCAAACAATTTCAGGCCCAGATTTCATATAAAGGAGCATATAAATAGACACAGTTATTTTCAAATATTCCAACTGCTTGCCTTTCCAAGTGCATGCTTTCTCTCTTTCTCTCTTCTATATTCACTTTACAGACGTCAATATACCAGAAAGCACAGACTACAAAGGAATTCAAGCTGTCAGAAAAAACTTTAAAAGAACCACATCACCAGTATAAAAGAGTGGAGTTCACTGTTCCTGGAATTTTCAGATCTGTTTCAAGTAAAAACACTGCATCAGGTTTTCTGACTAAATCGCGGCTGTTTTTATAAACTCTGTAGAACTCTTTTAAAGGCCTAAAATGAAATATTTGCGATCAGGCCAATTCTTTTTGGCCCCTAAAGTTCCCTCTTAAATGTAATATTTCAAGAGGGCTTTCATAAATATAAATACAAGTGACTATGAAATACATTATTTTAGTTTGAAATATATTGTTTTCCTCCTTAAACAGAAGTCTACAGTCCTCTTGACATCAATTTCTGTCATTTTGTCATGAAAAACACTCAGGTATTAAATATCTTTCATTTCAGGCATCCAGGCATGATTCCAATTAGTGCTGAATAGAAGACAAAATGTCAGCCTAATAAGCTTCAATTTGCAAACTCTTTGAGCATTTGATGATATCAACACTTAGCCAATCATAGCTTGCATTGGCTTCTTCTTCACATCACCTTCCTTGTCACAAAAAAGTCTTTCACATCTACGTCAACTGCAGACATTAACAATGTCAGTCATTAGTCTGATTGAGCTAAAAGATCCAAAAATGACTCCCCAGTACATCAAGAGAGAATTGTGATGTGCACAATATTTCCTCAAAGCTAATTTGCTGCCAACATGTATAGTAATGGGGGAAGGGGGAAGTCCACTTTAAAGTCACACTGTGGAAAAAAATGTTTTTTTATTTTTTCTTATGAACTCTACACCAAAAATGTTAAATCACTGCCAGTGTGTCTGACATTTTTTCAGAAGAAAAGAAACAATTATTAAAGGAACCAATAAATGACAATCACTTCTTTAAAGGTGAGTGGACCAAGATGCAGCTCTACAGTTTAGTTCATAGTGCAGCTATTCATTATCTTATTTTAAGACAATGCATTTTTATAAGTCCCTAATTATTGATAAAATGCTTTCCTGGATACAGAAAAGACTTACTAAAGGAGTATACATGAATCAGCCAACTTGAACACATATGTCTAACACAAAATGCTTCTCCAGCCCAAAGGCACTGAATCCCAGACAGAAAACATATGGAATGTTCTTTGCAAGATATTCTCCTTTTGCAGAGCACAAGAGCCCCATCTCATAAGGTCAAGACTCTGATCATGGTGAAGGGGAAGAGAAGCAGAAGATAGTGATTGAAAAAAAGAGGGGATGAATCTGACTGAAAACTGGGGTATCGATGGAACGGTATGAATAGAAGCTGACCTTGGGTTGGAAAGGAAGATGGTTAGCTAATGAACAGGGAATGTAAGGATGGGCAGGGATGTCCTGAGGCTAGGAGGATAGAGCTGAGCCAGCACCACCCATTACAGGTGGCATTTGCTTGAGCAGGGGTGCCAAAGTAGGGAGGTGGCTTTGGCTATCTGTCCAGCTGACAGTGGTAGAGTTGCTAAACATGAGGCAGAAATTGGACCTTTTAGGGAGTTGCTAAAACATGCAGGAGTGTGGTCAGTGGACAAGTAACTGTAAAAAGGATCAACAGTAAGTTTTTGGGACTGACATCTGTGCCAGCAGCATCTTCTTCAGAAACACATAGCACCGGTCACATCATCTTTGCCTTAGCTTCTCCCAATGAGGTGGAAAGAGAGTAGACTGGATGCTAGGTTTCCCCCTGGGCTGAAGCAGGATGCTGCCTGAACAAAGGATTGCTGAGGTTCCCACCATGGTGAAGTGTGCCATCAGCATCTCAGTTGTAATTTGTTGCTGGTTTTCCACTTGCAGCTTTCTCTATAATACTTTAATGTGGGATTGTGCAGAGCCTTATGCAAGATCTCATATTTCCCAACTGACATATCTTCAGCCAAACTGTGTCAGCTACAGGAGAAGGCAAGACTTTTCATTGGTTTTGTGGTTTCTCTCTCCCCACATCTTGAACCACATAAAAGAGAAATATAAATAATTGTACCTCTAAAATGTCTATTTATTACCTCATCGTAAAAGTGCCTATTGGACCCACCAGTGATACTGAGTAATAATAGAACCACTTTATGATCTAAGTCCTATTTATTACTTGAAATTAGGAAAATTAGCATTCATATGGATCCTATTGTCTTAAGACAGTGACACTGCCAGAAGAAGTGATGTTAACATTCTAAACTATAGATTGTCATTATTTCTGTCTTGGTGTTTCACTCTTTCATTTGGTATTTAAAATACCTTTGATTTAGGGTACTGTCATACAAAGCCTTTAATTGGGAGATTATTGGTTCAAATTTGATCTATGGTAGTAGTGAGTGAACGTTATTAATATCTGGCGATCTAAATGGGCAATGTTAAAATGATTTCCAGGCTCAGTCCAGTTTTTAGTGAACAAAAGAAAAACCACAAAAAGAAAAGGAGTACTTGTGGCACCTTAGAGACTAACAAATTTATTTGAGCATAAGCTTTTGTGAGCTACAGCTCACTTCATCGGATAAAAGAAAAACCAGAGTTCAAAGAAAAGTGCCACCACTGTAGCTGACACTAGCAAGCCCCCTATTTGACTATCACAGTAGATAGTGCAGGACTTCAACATGAATCTTGGCCTGCACCCTCACACCTACAGACAGTCCTCTCCTGGCATTCAGTGGAGCTGCTTGGAGAAGCTTCCATTGCTTCTTCCCATATTGTTAGGTTTCAGAGTAACAGCCGTGTTAGTCTGTATTCGCAAAAAGAAAAGGAGGACTTGTGGCACCTTAGAGACTAACCAATTTATTTGAGCATGAGCTTTCGTGAGCTACAGCTCACTTCATCGGATGCATACTGTGGAAATTGTTGTAGCTGTTCTCTGAACTAGCAAAGGATTTAAACATCTCTCTGCCCAACACCTTCCATTAGTACTAAAGTTCACAATTTAAAAAAAGAAAACAAGCCTTTGTCCTGGTTATATTCACTGAAAAAGTACATTTTCCAAAGGAATACATTAAAAAAATTAACACAGAACTTCACAAAACTGCCAAACATTTCTGCTTAAGCAACTTTCTTTGCCCAACAAAAAAAGTGTTTACTAAACCAGTAACCCTTATAATCCTTTGGAAATGTCAAGTTCCTATCATCAAGCAAGCAGTATTTACAACATACAAAAATAACAGCTTCTAACATGGTCTTCATTAAAAATAACATCCATAATGCAACGTTAGGGCCCGATCCTGACAACTGCTGAGCTAATGAGAGCTGAGACTTTATGGTACCTCAAGACTGAGGCTACAAAATTGCAATTTGACTGTTTCCTGTGTATTAGCTACTTTTGCTCTCAGATCTCATTCTCTGGCGTACACTTTGGACTACGGGTTCCATTAACAAACTGACAAGCTACCATATGCCAGTAAAATTTGCTTTACCACAATGTTTTTGGCATTCCTACAATTAAAAAGCACTTAGAAACTGCAAAAGTGTAGCAGCATATCATAAATATTGTAGTAATTACCAATTTTTTGTGATGACTACTATACCTGACCACTAGAAAAGATGCTGCACAACGGAACACAGTTCGAAGAGAAAAAATATTTAATATTTATATAGCAGTGTAAGACAGCCTCCATCACAAACAGCCTATAATCTATTATTATTATTTATCTGTATTACCACAGCACCTAGGAGCCATAGTTATGGACCAGACATGCTAGATGCTGTACAACAACCAAAAAGACTGTCCGTGACCACAGGGCTTACAATCTAAGTATAAGACAAGAGACAACAAATGCAGACAGACAGATAGGGAGGTACAAGGAACAATGAGATAATATCCATCAGCATGATAGGCAGTAGTCTCAGCACACCAAACGCTGACCTCATGTCTTTTTTTTGAAGGCAAAGAAGAGTTTTAAAGAAAGATTTGGAGGATAATGCGTTAGAATGAAAGCAGCAAGTGAGAACATGCCACCGATTTATATAATTGTAACATTTTCCATATAATTCTTCGTTCTATTCTTTGTACATCCTAACACAGTTTGTTGTTTTGGGTTTTTTGACTGCCACTTGTACATGCAGAAGAGGTCTTCACTGAATTGTCCATAGTGATGCCCAGGCCTTTTTTCCTGAGCTGATACAGTTAACTTAGAACCCAACAAATTGTATGGGTAATTCACATAATCCTCTCTGATGTATGTATTACTTTGCATTTGTCAATGCAAACAAAAGAATGAAAATGACAGAACAGAACGTGTAGAGGAAGGAAGATGAACATTATAATAAAGAGAGATAATGTGATGATTATGTTGCATATGAAGTTTGACATTACTATTTTCATTTATTTGGGGCTTTTTAAATTTCAGGACACGATAGGAAGAAAGAGACAGAGCAGATAGTACTGTAAAAAAAGCTCAGCCTTGGAAAGGTGAGTGAAAGTAAAACTAAAGAATGGCTTTGAAGGAGGAAAAGGTGTATGGTACACCAGAAGAGGATAGTTACTCCAAGTGCAGGGGACAACATAACAAATTTATGAAGAGTCATTTGAACTGAGACATAACAATCTTGTATACAAAAGCCATGTCTATTTGCATGCAGTAGAGATAATGAGAATAATTGGAATATATAATGAAACTTTTTCCAGCTGATGGATAATATGGAGCTCATGTTTTAAAACTGGGAACCTAGACTAATCAGGTTTTATGCAAGAAATAATAATTTCTTCCCCATTGGATGTATTGAGTAGATAAAAGAACTACCCACGTGATGTACTTTACCTTCTACACTCTTTGCACTCCCTAATTCTCAAATGGAATTTTATATTCCATCTTAATAATTTAACTACACATATAATTTTTTTTATAAAAAAAGACAAATATTTTATAAAATAACAATTATGGTCCAATAAAAACTGGCCAATTTACATCTTCAAGTTCACATGATATAAACAGGAAGTCCATTATTCTGTAAAGAACTCCAGCTCAGGATCAAGGTACATATAATATGATGTACTAGTTTCTATGGCAACTACTTTCCTTTTTCTACATATTGTGGATACAATCCTAAGTACAGTGAATTCTTTAGTAAGCCAGTTTAACATTTTTAATGAGCAAATTGTAATTTACACATTTTGTTGCTTTTCAAAATTTTCTTTAGTAAAGTATAATAATTATTAAAGTTAATTTTGAGCGCCAAAAAGTGCGCTAGGTGCTACAGCAGGTAAAATCACTGTTCCTGCCCTGAACATATCACAGTCTAAATTCAGACATGATGTAACAGGTAATGGTCATAAATAGACCAAAAATGGGGAAGGGGAAAGTAAACAACAAGCTGACAATCATAAGACTGCAAAGTCACTTATTAAGGCACACAC
Organism: Natator depressus; assembly: GCF_965152275.1. NCBI lineage: Eukaryota > Metazoa > Chordata > Testudines > Cheloniidae > Natator > Natator depressus. The sequence goes on from NC_134247.1 coordinate 7,129,206, forward strand.
ACATTCTGATGGTTCCATCAAATAAGGGTGGAGAGGATTGTTTGTAGCACGTTGAACAGATTTTGGGAGGACATCTAATAAATAGGGGGCAGCCTAGAAGAAGGTACAGATACAAGAATGATAGAAAAGTAACTGATGTGACAAAACTAGTTTCATTTGAGGAGTAAAGAGGGGCAGTACATGAGAGACTAAGGCCCTGATCCTGCAATGAATGCCCCGTAGGCAGATCCCTGATTCTGAGCTAAGGCTCACTGGCTTCAATGGGGCTCCATGTAGCTGCAGCTCTCACACAGAACTCACTGAAGGATTGGGGCCTAAATTTGAACTCTTATCTCCGTTCAACAGTAGAGGCTTATTGTTAGATCTTTTGTCTGTGTCAATAATCTCCATCCAAACTTCAGCCCTTAGCCTAGAGTGATACACATCAGGAGAAAATTTGTGTATGTTCTGGAACAAAAACTGGTGAAGTATCTAAATTAGCATTAACAATCATGTTAGTCAAAACATGGTAAATGGCAATCAATCAATTAACACATGGTACCATGTAGCCAAAAACTTTAGTTTTAGAAGACGCCTAAACGACAGCTATTTGGTGCTGAGCTCTTTTGAAAATCTGGCCCTGAGCCTCCATGCAACAGCCAAGGTAAGTGGAACAAACATATATATGAATTCAGCCTGAGACCCCACCTGCCTCATTGTCTGCAGGACAAGGTACATATATGTACAGCAAAGAACAAATCTTCTCATATCTAAGATGTTTTCTGATTACAGAGGAGCACAGAGAATCTAGAGAAAGAGCCAGTTATCTAAATTATCTGCTCAAAACAGTTTTATAGCAGAGATTCTCACTCTTTCTCACAGAGTTTAAGGTGAGAATGGACTACCAGATCATCCAATTGAGTTCCTGTATGCCATGGGACACCAACACCCACACAACAAACCCAACAGTGGAAATGAGACGAAAGTAAATGAGACCCACAAGAGACTAAGCTACTATGTGCCACAGACAGAGAACAAGACAGGGAGACCAGTGATCAAAGCCCCTGCAATGCAGGGCAATGATTAAATGGGATATACCCATTTGCAGTCCACATTTTAATGTAGGGATTGTCCTGTGAACCAGATATCCTTCAAGATATAACTGTGTGAACCACCTCCCATCATATGGACAATGGAAAAAAATCCCTGAGCAAACTACAGTAATTATTTACATTAAAAAGAAATAGATTGGGAAATATTTGATTATTTTTGCCTTCTTTTAATGAAATTTAGTAGGAGAAAGGAAATGGAAAGAGCAGTCAGCACCTATCTGCAGACGACCAGCGAGTGCTCCACGTACCAAAGTCTGAGAATCCCTGGTTTACAGCATGAGACTCTCTCACATCTTTTCTTTTTCATCTGAAGTATAAATCTGGTTCTTATACTTAAGGGATTATTACTATAGCACCGGAGAGTTATCAGTCTATTCATATATATGTTCATGTAGTTTTGTTTTTTAATTCAGGCTACAAAACAGAATTTTCTACCTTTTCTCTAGCTGATAAAAGGCCTTCATCATATAATAATGTTATTTCAGGAAGGCTGTGTACATTGGAAGAGACAATATTTTTGGGGGAGGGAGGATCCTTTATTTAAGTTATTATTTATACAGCACCCTAAATGAGATATAAAATAATCATATTGTCAGGCTCAAAAAACGTACAGCCTAACTCAGAAAAAAATAAATGCAGAGCAACAGTTTCAGCATGGGAGAGAGTTGAAAGATCATTTGTTCGGAGTCCAATGTAGGAATAATTTAGGGGAGAAGTGGCTTTAAAGGAAAGAAACAGAGAAAGAGATCAGAAGACAAGAAGTGGGAGGCTGCCCCATATGTAGAGGGACACCACAAAAGGCCATGTAAATCTGCAAATGGCAAAATGGGACAAAGGGAGGAGTAAGGACAGGCACTGGGAAAAGTGCAGAAAGCAACAGAGGGAGTGGGAAGAAGCAGAAACAGAGATTTAGGCAGAGGTGAAATATCTTAGTCATTCTTCCTGACCACCCTAGCCCATTTCTGCTTTTATGATGTCTTTCATATATGGTGTGTTTAGACTTGCATACCTACAGAACTAATCTGTTATTCTTTTTTCCTGGCAACTGATGGGCTGGAGACTAACAAACCTCTAAATTATGGCTACATTAATTTTATTGCAACCCAGTGTTTTGAATAATTTTAATATACTATTTTATTGTATTTAAATTACTATTACAGTGACCAATGGTGATGAATTGTGCTTCAGTGTTTGAATTGTTCTTGACCCAGTTAAAAATGAAAGAAAATAGTGGACCTGCACATTATCACCTGGCAACAGAAAGCGGAAAAAGACATCAGTTTCCTCAGCCCCCTTTTTACAACATGACAGTAAAGCAAAGCATTCAGTTTGAAGTTAAGTGGGGATGTTCCTTTTCTCCCTACCCAAAAGGTCAAATAGCCAAGGAACAAGCATTAAAATTATATAACTTTATACAGTAGCTGGAACTCTGCAATGTTAGAGATGGTAAGGTATATGTCATAAGATGGGGAAAGAGTGACATTAATTTGATCAAAGAAGACTGTGCAGTTGATATATCAATGGTACCTTGGTTAGGACTAGATATTAAGATTCCTAACCTCATAATCCAATCTGGCCTACTGAGGTGGAAGATAGCATAGAACATTTTCTGTTTTTAGAAACAATTTGTTTCTATGAAATATGATTTATTATTTTCTATCATCAGAAGAGTTTTGTTTCTGAAAATCTCATTTTCTACCAAGAATTAATACAATGTGTTGTGAAAGAAAATATACACTGAATATTTTTTTTTAAATGAACTACCATAAACCACATTTTGGAAAATTTACTTAAGGTATCTGTAAGGAACTTCTGAACAATATCCAGAATCAAAGATAAAATTGAAATGCTAAACTAAAAACACAATTTTAATTATATATATACACAATAATGTTTTCCCTTAAAAATATAGAACTTTGGATTTAAAACTATCTATATAACAACAACATTTTTTACAGCTCACAGAAACTATAGAATTTAAAGAAAAAGACTATAAGAACACAGGATGGTACACAAGCCTTCAGATTCTTTTGACTTTTATTGACCCATATGACAGGTTTCAGAGTAACAGCAGTGTTAGTCTGTATTCGCAAAAAGAAAAGGAGTACTTGTGGCACCTTAGAGACTAACCAATTTATTTGAGCATAAGCTTTTGGGAGTTTCCACAGTATGCATCCGATGAAGTGAGCTGTAGCTCATGAAAGCTTATGCTCAAATAAATTGGTTAGTCTCTAAGGTGCCACAAGTACTCCTTTTCTTTTTATTGACCCATATGTCATTTTACTCCTCCGCAAGCATTACAACCCTAGGTGAAAAAAGCAAAGAAACCCTTCTTAAAAGATATTATTTGAGTACTAAAATGGAATGTAAATGCCACATAAAAATGAAAGTAACTGACCAACAATATAAAACATGCTATCCCTTTAAATCAAGATGCTTTACCCAATACCATGCTGAATTTATAATACAAGAACCAAACGTTATAATTTTCTTCTTAATTAGAATCTAGAGACCCACCTAAAATCTTAACTAATTCTGGAGACAACGCTTTTTATTGACCAGTAAAGTGTTAATATAGGTTCATATCTAAAATTGTATCTCTCTTGTGTACAGTTATCTTTCACCATAGCTGAAGATCTGACTGAACTTAGACACCTTGGAAATGCAATAAAAATAGAAAAAATCTTTTCAGTAATTTTGTAGAATACATTCTTTTCCAGAGATCCATCAAACTTTCAGTCACTGATGATGTGGTAAAAGCATCTCTTTCAAAAATATGCCTCTTTACATAAGGAAAACTGGTACTTTTACACAACCCAGCAATCATGAAACAACTAGGTTCTCCAGACCAAAAGATTCAAGAGATTACCAATTTTTGGATATTCTGATTATAAAACTATATGAAACGTCTAGCAGTTGCACTTTTTGTTTAGCTAAAGAAAATGGCCTCTTCTGCTGTGTTGAAGCAGGTTCATACTAACGTAGAGAAACTAAAGACATATCAATCCAGAAATATGATTCCATTTTACAATTTTATGAAAAAGTCATATCTATATAATTTACTTATCCCTATAGCATTTTTGTTTAGAATTGTTTCATAAAGATTCTGTACATCAGTCCCGTAATAGTCCAAAAACATGTATTTTGGGAGCAAAAACGGAGTGCTGGAAAAATACAATAAATGGCAGAATTCAAAATTCCACTGAAGACACCGGGAAGTAATTTTAAATACATATTATCCCCACCGAAAAGTCAAATGTAAATTTTAAATACCTATGTATTTTATAGATGAAGGCATTAACATTTATCAAATTAACATTTGATTTATTCACCAAACTAAATAAATGTATCTTTAAAAGTTGTAACAATTATGAGACAGATGATTATTCTGTTTTTGATTAGAAACAGCTGCCCTAGTCAAGGCAAATGTATTTTCTCTCTTTACTAATACTGCCATGACAGCAGCACTCATATTGTAGAGATATTCAAAAGAAAAAACTTTTAAAAGACTAATTTTTTTGCCATTACTATCTCAACTCTCCATCGTTTAACATATCACTTGTGATAACATCAGCATTTCATTTTAAATAACAAGCACTCCCAAACTCCATGATGCCAACCTTTGCCACGAGTGAGCCACAATCTAACTAAATAGGTAGGACAAACATATAGGACATCTCAAGATTCTTTCGGAATTTACTATTCAAGGGTTACAGTCCCATCGTATCTACACACAATAGTATAACGGTGATGAATTACTGTAGGTACATTACATAATCCTGCATATTTATAAAACTGATTTTTATACTTAGTGATATGAACACATCCTGTATTCACAGTAAGTACTGAACTTCTTGGTATTCCGGCAAATGCCACTGCTTGACAATACAGTGTTAGGGGTCTAACTGAGAGAATGATATAACTTCGAAGGGATACTTGCAAAGTAACTATATAGTTAAGTGCCAAAAGACTGGTTCCTTTAATTACTTAAGTTTTTTATCCATCATCAAAATAAGTGGAAGAAAGGATAATGTTTAATTCTGCTGCAGTCTTCTGAATTTCCTGTTACTGAGCATGCCCACAAAGTCCCTCCCTGTTTTACAAAGAAAACAATAATGGTACAAATGGAATAAATCAATATTGTTTCTGTAAGATATTTTCCCCCATAGACTGTTGTTTATCAGATATATTTATATTTACTCAGTTGTTGATTCTATGGATAATGAATCTTTCAAATATAAAAAAATAAATTAAGAATTAAATCCATAATTTCATTTAGTTACAATATATAGTAAAGGTGAGAAAGAAATATGAGCAATCCTAACACAAATTAAAATGAAAAGGACTTATTGCCAGGATCTTACATCATGTGGGGAAGAAGCTGATGCGCGGAGACCACATGGTGGTTATACCTTCCATACAAAAAAGCGCATTTTGGTATAAAATAATCAATTAATGATATGTAATTCTAATGCAGATCAGTAAAGTAAAAATTATTTTCCCTTTATTCATTTAAATAAATGTTCTACTCTGAAATCATCCTGAATTTTTAAATGTATTCACTGCAGGCCTTTTATAACATATAGTCTTAGAAAAATACACCACACACACACTCACCCATAAACACACCCTCACAAAATAAACAGAAAACCCCCCACATACATCCAATAAGATTTTTTGAACTGAAACTAATCAAGATCATTTTTCATGCTGACAGTGCACATTTCATCCATAAGTTTGAAGAGTCAAATGCTACCACAGCTGGGGGTTATTCTGCCAAATGGCTTCCAACAGTGACCATAGAGATGGAGGATGGGAGGGGTGCGTATGTGTGTGTGTGTAGGAAAATAGCAAACCTGATGGGAAGCAAACCAAAACCCAAATCATCTTATCACTGATTATCTGACATATGCAATCAAACATACAATGCAAACATGAAATACAAAATTATTGAGAAATAAAGTCAGATCTTGAAAACAAGAAATTTGTGGGTTACCTGCAGAGATTTAAACAAAAAAGCATATGAATGAATCAGATATATTTCATACGGATTTATCCAGGGAGGAGAAAAGGAGGGGTGAGTGTGGGGGTTGGAGGGGAATAGATACCTTTTTTCTTAAACAAATCCATCATGAAAGAAAATGAGACAAGATTATAAATAAGAGGCCGAGTTATAGCGCACCATGGGATTTTTAATCTGGCTACCTGTGGTTTTCACAGTTAAAGCTTTATTCAGCAGTGGGGGGGGTGAAAAAAGAAAAAAAAAATCATCTTTATATGTCAGTTTCGCAAATGATCAAACAGCGAGCATTAACAACAATGCTGGAAAACGGAAAACGCTGATTATTATATATATATTTTTAATAAGCATACAGCTTTTCAAATGTTATTGATCATTACCTGTGCATCTCGTTTCCGGCATTCTTGAGTTTTATTCTCGTGCTCCGTCATGGCAGCGCGGAGCTGTTTTTCCAGTTTTTCAATTTCCCGTTCGTGATCTCGGACCAGACAATCCTTCTCTGTGTTGTGCTGCTGGAATAGGTGCGTCTTCTCCTGTTCATGCTCCAGCTTCAGCTCTACTATCTGATTGGACAATGAGGAGTACAGTTCATCAATAGAACATCCTTGTCGTCATGACAACTCGTCTACAGCTTAATTTCCCCCCCTAATTTCATCAAGTTGGCAATTGTATTTTTACGTCATTATTACCTCACCTTTTTAAAACTACATTTGGCTTGAAAGAATTTCTCCAAATAATTTTAATATTCAAGACAACTAAGCAAATCCGGTGCATCCTTAACCAATTTGTTGGTACAAATGAGGGAACGTTTAAAAAAAAAAATCATTCTCGCATTCTGTGTATGTTCCCTAAGTATCCTGCTGTTGCTAATCAGCAGTACTAAGGATTATAAATGGTTAATAATCAGTCTGCTCTCCTCTTCATTTAAGTATACACACAGACAAAAAAAAGCAGCAATTAAATCTTTTCAAGATTTCTTTATGATTTCCAAAATCAAAGCTCAATAATCATCTGGGTTATTGTATATACAGTTGTCTTTTTAAAACAATTATAAAAAAAGCAAAGCTCTATTATCTCGTTGTCAGCTATGGTATACCAACATAAACAGATGTATGTGTTCCAGAAGGGGACCTGCTGTGCAGCAAGCTTGCGCCATGATTTCATAAAAAGCATTCTATTCTCAGGATCCTTTCCCAGTCCACACCACACTGGATACTGTGACCTTGGCCAGTCTTAGCCTCTCCCTGCTAGACTGAATGGCAGCCCGAGACCAAGGGCCTGGTTGCCGCAGCTTTGATACTAATCCTCCCAGACTGTGCACAATGGCACCCTACCTGGCCTGCAAACTATAGCCAGCTAGGCTGCCTTTGAAGCAGGTGATGAATAGGGGACTGCAGGAAGCCAGCTTCCCTAGTGAACTCCAGGCCACACAGCTGCTAAGAACAGTCACTTGGATTTTTCTTCAGTTTTGGTGGATTTCAGGAAGGGAAAAAACCGCCGTTATCAAGAATATGTTGGGTTATTTTCAGCGTGAGAATCCTCCTTCAAAAAAAGCTAACAGTAGGAGTCTGCTCAAAATTGATCTTGTTTGTGTATGGAAAGCGCCCAGGCACCTGATCTTAAAGCTACAGCATTCAATTCTGGAAACATGCATTCTGCATCAACGTTAGCTGTTCCGTGATTTTTGTTTTGTTTTATTTTTGTTCAGTTTCAAAACCATTCTTGCAAATTGCTCATCAGTGTATTATGAATTTAAAATTTAAAACCTGTTTTCAACTCTGGAGCTCTCTGATATATCCTGGGGTGTGTTTCATTATCAGAAAAGGCACAAGCAAAAGCGATATTTTAATATTTGAAATGTGTCTGCATCTTTCAGTAAAAAATAAAGAGCTCATTTACCCATGGGTGCAATCCCAGAAGGAGTTTAAAAAAACATTAAGAATATATTATGTGTACTTGACTTGGAATCATTATACAAAGTGCTTTAAGTCAGCCTTGTGTCAGAAGTTTCTGTACATGCTATTTTCTTTTCAAACATTGTGAATATCTACGCCCTTAGTCTCTTTAAAATGATAGTTATTCTTACTTCCTAAAATTTATCACTATCCAATGTTTGTCTGAATTTTAGAAAAATGAAGTTTTTACATTTTAAAAGTTCTGCAAATTCAAAACTAACACCTGATGAGAAATTACACTTGCAAGAGAGACCTTTATATATCTATTCACAGTGTATATAAATCTCCTCACTGTATTTTCCACTGAATGCATCCGATGAAGTGAGCTGTAGCTCACGAAAGCTTATGCTCAAATGAATTGGTTAGTCTCTAAGGTGCCACTAGTACTCCTTTTCTTTCTCTTTTCCTTTATTACTTCTGGATTTCTCAGGTAATCAATTAATTTAGCCTTTTTAGTTTTGTTTTTTCCACTTCTCCAACCAAGCCACAGAAATAGATGGTCACGTCCCTATTTGTGATTGTATTAAAATGGTAACTATAACAAAATCAGTTTTTCCCCCAAAAACCACACATTTCTCGATTTACTATATTTATATTATGCCTGTAAGATCCTTTTAAAAAAAATTAGAAAGGACTGTCCCTCATATTTACAGTAGGGGTGTCCTGGAGCAATAATACAGTTTTAGATATAGAAACAATGTGAGTGTGAGGAGAATCACATTTTATAAAAAGCAATTTTGTTGCTGACAACTTCCAAGAGCAAACAACTCCCTGTAATTCTGATTTTTATTTATTTTTTTAAAAAGCTTAAAACTGTAGGAAGTTCTCATATCTACCTAATACCCTTTAATAAATAATAATAATTATTGCATACTTGCAAGGAAATATAAGTTTCATTAGCAACTAAAGGTACTTCCTTGTAGTTTGTTTTGATTATGATTTATAATATGAAGTGAATAATTGAACAGCTATTTTACTGCACAAGTGGATCCTCCTTGATCACCCTGTTCTCCTAAACATATTAAGGCTTTGGTTACACTACAAGTGCTACTCCATTCCTCCTCCCCTCTTATCTCTTTTTAATTTTGATGTTTTTATTCATAAAAATGGAGATTTAATCTATACCAGCAAGAACAAGAACACCATGTTGTTTTTCAGCAATAACCCAACTCCCTCACCAAGATAAACTGCTTGGAAACTGTATTAATGCTTCATAAACCAGCATGGGGTTCCTACCACTATGTACTTTATCTTAGTAGAAGTAGATCTTTATTTTTCTTCTTTCTAATATTGAGTCCTTTCCTTCGAGGCACTGAGCACATCCTATGAAGGGTACAGCACAGTCAAGTCCTTCAGAAGTTCTACGGGTGTTGAGGGGTCTCTGCACCTCAAAGGAAGTGTTCCACATTTAAGGGTATTGAACCCTGACTGCAATATAAAGGCAGGTCAAAGCATGAACAACAATTAACTGGTAATTTTAACAGACTGTTCTTTATACAAAATATTCTGACAATTGATTAAAGGGTACGGAGCTGACGGTGCCATGCACTGCAGATAAACAAGCAACAGAAAATGACACAAAAACTATAGAAGTGGACATCACCTGAAGAAAGACTGTAACATGAGAAGAATCAGAGGCTAAGGGAAACATGCCAGGGATCATAAATGTCTAGAGGAGACTGACTATAGGAATTGAGGGAACTGAGGTAAGTGCCCTGTCACCGCATTCATATTTAATTACATTACGTACATATTGCACAGATGCTTCCCTATTTCCCCCCAAAATTATCATCACACTACATTACTTGCTAGTAACTGGAGTTCTCTGAATAAATGGTTTCTACGCTCCTGAATTCTTACTCTGTGACACACAGTTTTCGTTTAATAACTTCCAATTGTCGGCATGTTAAACACTGGATGTGTGAAATCCTGGCCCCATTGTAGTCAGTGGCAAAACTCAAAATGATTTCACCCTATATTTTAAAATCTTTGTTCACCGGTTGAAATTTAACAGTACTTCCCTATCCCAACTTGTCAGAGAAGGGGAAGGGAGAAAAAAGGAAGCAATTCTTAAGTACCAGCCTGTTACTAAAAAAAAGAAAAGGAGTACTAGTGGCACCTTAGAGACTAACCAATTTATTTGAGCATAAGCTTTCGGGAGCATCCGATGAAGTGAGCTGTAGCTCACGAAAGCTTATGCTCAAATAAATTGGTTAGTCTCCAAAGTGCCACTAGTCCTTTTCTTTTTGCGAACACTGACTAACACGGCTGCTACTCTGAAACCAGCCTGTTACTAAAGATTAATCTAATAACTGTGACAAGTCATCCATTGATCAGTGAAATAAAAAATTATTGCTAACCCTAAAACATAGTATGTGACCATCTTAGGCAACAATGCACGGCATTGACAAACATTGCTACTTATCAGAGGTGGCCTAATATAGTGGATGAGAACTGTACTCATGACATTTGGGGATATTGTGGTACAGTCTCTTAAGAGGAGAGTTTGCCTAATAAATGTAATTTCTTGGAGTTTGTCTACACTAGGCACATTTTTGAAAAAACTCCCACAAATGCTAGCACTCACTCAACTGAACTGGTCTCATCAAGCTTAGAAGCTCTAAGGTAGACAGCCTGCTGGCTGCAGAGAATGTTTTCAGCATTATATACATTGGAAATCAGAAGTCACAAAGCTCCTACTGCCACTACCAATGGTGGATGTTTAAAAAAAAATATCTAGTGTAAACAAGATCTTCTACAGGTGTTGCTTTGATGACTCAAACTGTACTTAGATTTCTCCCAGAAAAGTTAAGATCATGAAGAAGTGGGAGCTGTAAAATGATTTTCAAAACCACATTGGGAGGGACCTGGAGTAAGTTACCTGTTTAAGTGCCCCTTTGAAAACCTATTGCTGTCACAATAAAGATTTCACACTGAAGTATGAAAATTCACTTAAATATACAGATCACAACTGAGGAAACAGTAAAATATATCATGATCTGTCTATATATAAAATAGGATTTTTCTAACTATTGTAAATATATTAACTTTATTTATTTATTTGTGAGCTTGTCTCTCCCTAAAATAAAAATAAAAGTTAGTGGTATTTGGCACATACATAGAGTTTCCCATGAGGTTCTCAAGGGGCGACACAAACATAGAAGAATTCAGCTTTACAACTGGTACCTGAGGTAAGTATAATTACCCTCATATTACTGAATATGGAAAATGAGGCACAAGGTCATACAGGTAGTCTGTGACAGATCCAGACTCAGACATCAATGGTGGTAGTGAAACCCCACACCTCTGAAACACAGGCCATTAATTTAGGTACCTAAATAGGGATTTTCTTAAAATCTATTTTTTAAAATATATATATATATATATATATATATATATATATAAATAAATACATATACATACATATATTATATATATGCTTCACTATACACATGAAGTGTGATAATATCTCAAAAGCTGTACACCCTTTGTATGTTGTTTGTGTGCCTGTGTGTATGTGTACACACACTCATTTATATCAAATAGTCACATAAACATGTACAGTCTGAGTGGGTACATACATGATGGTTTGGTGTGTTATAAAGATTTTATCAGTAGGCGTTTCAGATGATTGCATTTTGTAGGGCCAGGGAATCCGACAGCGAGTTATAAAGTCATCCTAAACTAGTGACAACAAAGTCTTTATATCAAACTACATCATCATGTAGTGTGCATGTAGCACACAGAAGCTCTGTAGTCAATCTTACGAAAGTTTTAGAGACTTAAAATATTTTATTGGGGGTTTCTTTTTAATTCCTTAATTTATAAATCAAGTGCCTTACTTACCATGACTTCAATTGTACAGGGCTCCAAAGGTCTTTGATACGGAACACCATTTAATCTCTAATACTTTCTGGCTTGTACACATAGAAACAAGTACTGTGTGTTTCACTAGAAAGCTAGGAATTTCATCTTTCTAATGATACAAAGCTCCCATTTTTAATCCAACAAGATGCCAGATATTGGACTTTAAACCCGTCACTGGTAGAGGACTGAATAATGCTCATCATGGACTCTCACTCGGTATAACTTTTTTTGGTTGGGATAGGTGTCTGTATGTGTGGAGGGGAGAATTCTTCATTTGCGGGGGGAAATAGTTACATTTTTGTAGCAGATGAGTTTAAAGATAAAAATAGGGTCTTTTAAAACCGCTCAAAGGTTAGGAATCTGGATTGGCAATTTCCCAGGAAAAAATAATTTCAGACAGGGCACTGATAAATACTGGTTTAAACCCAGTATAAACGAGGAAACTGGGAAAAATAAAATTATTATTAGAAGATCCTAATGAAAATTACTGAGAAATATTTAGCAATTCGATAATAGTTTTGCAGAATATCTCATATTTAAATAATATTGAAAACTGAAATATGAGTTCTGACACGAATAACTTCCTTGAGAAAATACCAAACCACAAGATATACAGACATTCCAATGTTTGTTATATATTACATATATTAGAATTACCCCATAGTGCAGTTTTACTTTTTGCAACCCAAAATTAATCTCCAAATCTACTGCCTTATGTAACCACAATTTGAACTAAACTAAACCTAAATGTAATGTGGTGTACATTAACTAAACAATTTTTAACATAGAAAATGCCTTAAACTGGGATTAACCATGATTTTACTTAGTAAAAGCCACCTCTGGTAAATACCATGCCATCCTTGTTTGGAAAGTTAGGAATAAGGAGGGGAGATGAACTTAGTGGGCAGAGGGCAAATGAGGCAGTAAAAAAAAGCATGATTATAGAACCCTATGATAAATAAATATCAGTTGGTTCTGGAATATATTACACAGCAGCCTCGCCACGACCACATATATACATCACGTATAACACAAACACACAGTTGTTACACGTTTTACCTAACATTTTACTGCAGTGCCCAGCTGTCTAATCAACACTACCCAGTTTTCCTGTATTTTCCCCTATGAAGTACAGGAGGAAATAATCAACTGCTAGGTAGAGGTATTCTCTAAAGAATATCAGCTGTTCTGTATAGGTGCACTTCAGATGAACTAAACTGCACAACACCATCATGTATAGTCTGTGTGGGTATGTACATGAACTGTCATGAAGGCCATCAGCTGCCCACGGCACACAGCAGAATCATTTGCCCCTCATTTCACACTTAGGCTGCTGAAGCCACCTTGTTAAATGGTGTACCTAGAGAAATGCAATGTTGTTGCAGCCATGCTGGTCCCAGGATATTAGAGACACAAGATGAGTGAGTTAATATCTTTTATTGGACCAACTTCTGATGGAGAAAGAGACAAGTTTTCGAGTTACACAGAGCTCTTTTTCCAGACCTACTGCAATGCCTGTCTCTTTCACCAACAGAAGTTAGTCCAATAAAAGATATTACCTCACTCATCTTGTCTCTCTAACAGCTAAAGAGACACATTTTTATTCACAAAGACTCTACAGAAATCAGCTATAGGTTTTTTAATATACTTTTCTGCCTGCCTGCCTTGATGTCCTCCTGTGGTGAGTGAATTTCCAAAACTGCTTTCATTCCCCAGTGTATTGGTCAGGCCATGGGTATTGAAGCTGTCTCTCCCTGTGTTACATTACATCAATATAATGCTGTGTTGAGAGTTCAAAGAGGCCACATACACGCTCTGCCTCAAACCCAGTTTGCTGCTGCCCCAAGACAGTCGATGCAGCCATGCAGTCTGTGAACAGAAATCCTGGTTGTTTCCTTTGAAACACTGTACGCTGACCTACTGAAACTCTCTGTACTTAGAATGTTGCTGTACCGAACTTACTATGCACATTTGCACTATCCTTGTTTAGAGGCTGAGTTGGGGATCTTGCCAGAGCACTGAGAGAACTGGACTGGCTTCACTATGTTACTGTCTAAATTATTAATATTCATACAAAGATTGATTGAATACAAGGAGGTGCCCTCCACTCGCTCCTTAGCTTGATGTTAACTTAATGTCTATTAGTCCTGTCTGTGAAGTTGAGCTATATTATGAGGCCAAGTATAAAGCTGATATTTTTCTTAAAGAAACTATTCCTGAATGTAGTCTGGTCAGCTGTCATTCATGTGTTAGTCAGGATGGCTTAAAGGGAGAGTTTGTTTTTCCTGGATGAATTTATTAACTGCAAATTTATGCAGCTTATTGCTGATGACAAGAAAAAATTTAAAGTCTTTGCTAACTCTTTCATTGAGTCCCTGTAAGGCACTGAACTATGCTTTAATGCTTATGCTTTAATTCTGTAGATAAGGAGGAAGGAACAAAGCTGATTACACAGTGACAAGACCAACATAGCCACATACAACCCTAAAGACCACCACCATATAACAGGAAAAACATTATGCATGCACTAGTAACCATTGGATTTCAAATTACTATAAATAAATGGAGTGTTCTGCATATAATGTACAGTTCACACAATGACTGAAATGTTAGTGTGCTTGGAGGATAGCATATTTCAAAGAGGCCTTTGCCAAGTTTTCCCCACTCACGACTGGATAGCAGAGACCATTCAAAAAGGAGCGAAAGGGAACAAAAAGCAGAAGGGAGCTCAGGAGGGGGTGCATATTCTATGCTGTAGAAAATCGTAAGGTCTAATTTTGAACTCATCTAAAAAACAGCTGGTATGCCTTTCATGCCCAGACTTTAAACTTTTTTCCTGCAGCCTTGCTCTAAATTATAGTACTATAACAGACAGCAAATCCTGAGGATGTTTAAATCCTTTTGGTGACCCACGGACATATAGGCCTGCTTAGCCACTGCAAAGCCACAGGAGTAATGTTTGTGTCCAAGAGGCCTTCACCAAGGTTTTCCTCATTTGTTACACCATAGGTAAACACTTGAAGGAACTGAGAATTACTGCATTACATAATGATGGATTCCAATTAAATACACACAATTCATGTAAAGCACGTTAATCAATGTTACTGCAGAAAGTATAATTTAGTCCATAAAACAGCTCAGTGCAAATACTGGAACCACATAAAAAAGGTGTGGTCAGACCTGTTCACAATGAGGGCCGAGTGGGGAAAAGGTGTTGCCAGTCTTAGCACAGGATCAATGCCTCCTGGAACACAGAGGTACAGGTCTCAGAGATCTGCTAAGACATGGTCCACTGGTCTCAGTTTGCAAAGCACTAGATTGCATGTTTCCCAACTACTTAATAAAGAATATCCATTTGTAACAGGAAGGGTTCGTTGTGCTTTATGTTTAGCATTGTATGTTAATGAGCTCAGTAATCTGGATTTTCTTTGTGCTTTTTTAAAAAAACATGAATAGACAAATCTACATTTGATGAGAGCAGCCAGTGGGCAGACGCAATCCAGTTGGCCCCAGTGAGTACATACAGTCCAAACCAACTCCCCATTCTGCCTCTGTGGCATGCATGTTAGTCCTCCCCACGCAACAGAGATACCAGAGAGACGACAATGCTCGGGGAAGCTTGTGGCAATAGTGTGTGTGTGTGGAGGAGGTTGCGTTCATAAATTTAATAGCTTTAATCTACATATAATTTTGAATTAAATTACAAATTGCTCTGAATTCTCCTTTTATTTTTCACATTTTCTTCAGCACATACCTCTTCCTACACAAGCTGCCAGAGGAACCGCAAGTAAGTAATGTAAACTAATGGTTACCTCTCTCTCTCCACCTGTTTAC
Source organism: Natator depressus (assembly GCF_965152275.1). Classification (NCBI taxonomy): domain Eukaryota; kingdom Metazoa; phylum Chordata; order Testudines; family Cheloniidae; genus Natator; species Natator depressus. Next base: position 7,144,973 of record NC_134247.1, read on the forward strand.
TCTTCTTCACACTTATTCCTCTAAAATAAAAGTTCCTCAAAAGTGTTCATGTCTGGTTTTTAATTTTATAACACAAATTTTAATTTGTGTTCTGAATATGTGAGCACATAGTACAGCATTTTTTGCAGCAAAATTATTGGTACTGTTTCTCATCTCTCTCTGCCTGTAAGATAGGTGCCATAGTTCCCAGGAATCGAACCATGAAGAGCTTAAATGAAAATCACTGTGTAAGAGCTAGGGATAATATATTATTATTAATAATAGAGAGAGAAGGGAAAAACTATAACTAGAAAGTATAAAACACTTTCAGGATTTAACTAAAATAGCTTTTCTATACATAAAAAGTCATGATAGTATAGCTACTTCAGCCCCCTCCAGGTTTAGAGCGAAATCCCAGATAGATAAATTAGTGGGCAGTTGATGCAGTCATTGGCATATGATACATTTATTTACCATTTGCTTTCCCACCACATTATTTTTACATGCATATTTACACATCCACACAATATATTATAAATTACGTATATTAAAAACAAAAAATTACATTAAAAAGATTATTAAGATTGAAAAGTCAAGCCCTCAAAAGTTAGGAAATGTCTGATTTAAGGTTGCCTGTGCAACTTTAATTAGCATCCCCCTTGGACATAAGCATGATGATACAGTCTTTAATTACATGTTCAGAGATTATTTTTCCATAGAACCCCTGCCTCATTCAATGCACAGGTGAGACCTACCCTGGGGATGAATCACGGTTGTGTCGTAAAGGAGACCTGCTCATTTGTTACAGAAGTTGGAAGACATGCAGTGCATGAGGTATGGGATTGCAGGAAAAGAAAGGATGGTCTCATGGTCAAGAAAGTTGAATGCTACCCTAGGAATTGGATTCTATCCCTGCCTCTGGCAAAGTTCCTGTGTGATACTAAGCAAGTCACTTAAACCAAACTTTTGACAGGTGGTCACTAATAGCGCGTTCCTCATTTTCTGGGTGCCCAACCTTAGACCGTGGGGTCTGACTGCCAGAAGTGCTGAGCACACGCAGCCAGGGGCTCCGGAATAGGGAGAACCAGGGGGCCATGGCCCTCCCACTTTTTGAAAGTGGACGGGCCTAGCTCGTACACTTCTCGCAAGGCCCGCCCTGTCCTTGCACCTCCTCTTCCCCTGAGGCCCCTCCACGGGCAGGTTGGCAGCTGGAGCCCGACTGGGGAGCCCAGGAAGTATGGGGTGCCATGCCGTGCACTCTCCACCTGCTCAGGATGGGGGACACCAAGAGCAGCCCCCAGCCTGTGTCCCTGCCTTCCAGCCCCTCCACCCTGGGCAGATGGAGTGTCTGTGGCTCCTCACAGCTGTCTGGCCGCTCAGCTCTTTCCATGCCCAGGCTGAGGCTCTGAGGCCCCCGTTCCCCAGCTGGAGCCCGGTCGGGGTAAGAGCCGCTATGGGGACAGCTATGGGGAGCCACGGACCAGCCACCTGTCCTGGACGGAGGGCTTAAAGGGCAGGGACACGGGCCGAGGCTGCTCTCAGTCCCCTCACCTTGGGCAAGTGGAGGGTCCGTGGTTCTTGGCCCGCTCTGGCTTCCAGCTTGGCTGAGGGCTGGACAGAAGGGGCGGGGCCATGAAGGGCGGGGCCCCTTGGCCCCCCTCCCCTCCACTTTTGGGCAGGCTCCACTGCCCCCGCTCACAGCTGCAACTAAAGTCACCAGGAGCTATTCTTAAATATATGAGTGCTATATAATGTGAAGTACTCTGAAAAATCTGGTCCTAGTAATCTCAAACTGGACTCCCAAAATCAGTAGAAACATTTGACTGTAACCTCTTGTGACGTCATCAACTTGACAGGCCCATTGTGAAGCTAAATTAATGTTTCTGAAGCATTCAGATACTGTAGTGATGAGTACCATACAAAAGCCTATGAGGAAATTAATAATTCTATCTTCAGAGTAGGCTGTTAATAATTTGTAGTAAATAATGCCTAGGGTCACACACTGAATAGTCAGGAGAAAACAAAATATTGAAAAGCTGCTCATTAAATTAGCACCGCCCATCCTGTGCACTGAATGAGGCAGGGTTCCTGTGGGAAAAATAGTATGTGACCATGTAATTAAAGACTATCCTAATGCATATGCACTGCCACTTTTTTAAAACTCCTTTTTACTAGCTTAATCAGCACTTCTCTGCATCCCTCTCTCTAATATATCTAACTTATGCAAGTTAATGTCATGCCTTTTAGTGAGAGAATGCACCTCATTTATTTAAACTCAACCTACTCCTTTGGCTTTCTGCACATTTTAAAGTAAGGAATGCTCATGGGCTGGCAGAATTCTTTTACAGATGTTGTCTTGAACATGCTACGTGTATGCACATGTACACACGTGCGTGCATGCACACACAATTATACAGCAAAGCTTTCATCAAGATGTCCTGTTTCTTTCCTGTCTGACTAAATGGAACAAAAAGACAATTCTAATTATTCCTTCAAAAGTTCTATAGAAGTCGGAAACCAACAACAAAAGTAGCATGAAAGGATTTCCTGAAATACGAAGAGATTCTTTAACAATCAGGTAATACTTTTTCTTGCTTTCCACTTTACTACAGAAGTGTGAAACTCTTACCATTATAAAATGGTTCCAGCGCGGTTAAAAAAAAGACAAATACTGTTCAAACTAACCACGCAGAGGGTGTCCAAATGTGCAAATGACTCCATTTCACTATGGCAACAGGTCTCAAAACTTTTTCACAGTATGGTCCACATTTTAAAAGAAAGATTGTGAATGGGAGAGAAAAAGTCCATGAAACAAATCACATAACATCCAGCTGGCAACTACAATAGTTAAACAATTGCTATACATTGAAAAGTAAAAGTCTCCGATATACTGTATTTCGTTTCCAGTATTGCAATCGGACAACTGGGAAAAAAGGTTGCTCACACGTTGTTGTGTGACCAACCAGACCTCCAAGGACCACCAATCAGTGTTCCATGGACGAGCAGAGGCCCAGGCACCACAGTTGTGAAACGCTGCTCTGTAGAAAGCCTAGGAGTGAAAGCTGCCCCTGTGCACAAGGTCTCTGCACCACTTAAGGCCTATTTTGAGGAATAGTGGGACATAAGTGGCGCACAGGACTTGAGTTGTCTCTCTGCACAGGAGTAAGTTTCACCTTATATGCACTGCCTTTATGATGTGGCAGTTAATTAAAATATGACAGACTGACATGCAAAAGACTAGGTGGGCCTATGTAAAATTCAGAAAACTAGCTGGAAAATACACTGGAGTGGGAAGACATAGATAAGGTAAGAAAACTTACAAGCAATTTTGATCTGGGAGAAGCAAATCCACAACATGAAATAATAATTTAGAGCCTCCACAGATCAATATGACAAAGGAGAACAAAAATGTTTTTACCTATTTTTTATTATTTTTTCATTCATACCTATGTTTCATTATTATTTATATTGAGAGAAATCTTTTGAGAGGTGCAAGATCCTGGGGTAAAATGAAAGGGGAAATTATTCTTTAAATGAAGAGACAGTGAAGCAATGTAATTAAAAACTATCAATAAAGATACGAGTACGAACTAATTTTACATTGCATCTGTTTTTTGCCAAAAGTTATAAAGGTTAGGCATGGTCCTCAGGTTTTCTGGCAAGTTAACTACATGGCTCATGCTGTTGTAAAGTTTGGGCAAGTCTGCTTTCAAGTATCTGTGGCTCATACTGAAGATGCTTTCAGCAAAGACAATAGGTAGTTAAATATGCTTTAATTCTAGTTTTTCTTTAAAAAAAAAAAAAAAAAAAGCTTCTTTCCTGTGCTGAAGGTCCCTTGAAGCCTGACCATGGACACTGCAACCATTTCAAAGGCAGGAAAGGCTGTGGTCTTCTCTGTGGTGTCCAGTGCCTTTGAAGTACCCATGACAGCTGCTCCCAGCAGATAAGAACTTGGGCGGGGGGGGGGGATTAATATACTTTAAAATGCACCAGCTGTAAGTAGAACAAAGCTGAGCTAAAGTATATTTCTTAAAAATACCACCAATTTCTCTCTACTGAGAGTTCCCTCAACAGATACTTCAAAAGAGAGTACTTGTGGCACCTTAGAGACTAACCAATTTATGTGAGCATAAGTTTTCGTGAGCTACAGCTCACTTCATCGGATGCATTCATTTTCCACTGCATGCATCCAATGAAGTGAGCTGTAGCTCACGAAAGCTTATGCTCACATAAATTGGTTAGTCTCTAAGGTGCCACAAGTACTCCTTTTCTTTTTGCGAATACAGACTAACACGGCTGCTACTCTGAAGCCTGTCAAAAGAGAGTGACGCTGTGAATCAGCTGAAGCTGAAATCAAGAACGATGTATGGCCGACACTAAACATTGCAGGTTCCTTGGATTTCTCCTAAATTCTTTATTAATTTTAAGTAAATTAAAGTAAATTAAAAATTAAATAAAACGTGCAGGTATTATTTTTAAAAGACTACAAATTACATTCCAAATCCAAAAAAGAAAGAATTAATCATCCCAAAATTGGAAACCTTTCTTTTGTAAGTAAAATTAAAAACTACAGAGTACGCAAATTCTAGGAGATACTAGCATATCCCATATACAGGAAAACTGGGCTTTCAGCCTCAAGCCTCAGTAAGAGGCAGATACTTACACATTTGTGTTGTCCTTACTCACAGTACTAGTCTCTTTGAAATCAATAATCAATGGGATTACTTGTAGAAGTAAGGATCACTACTCATTTAAGATAAAGTTGCAAGACCAGGCCCTACGTGCTCAAGTTGCTAGACAGTCAAAATGTATATTTTTCTTTTCATGTATCAATTCCGTTTTATAATAGCAATCAGACACTTGAGGCACAACATTTCAAAGCAATTATTTCATTTTTCAGATACTTAAGTTATTCATACTTTGGCCTGTTATCTTATTACATGACCTGAGGCATGCTATAATCATGCAAAAATGCATTACCTGTTATATCTTATTGCTCAATTAAACAGTCAACTTTAATCGATATTTTGAAATACAGCTATTTATCCCTAAACAATGACAAAAGATATATGTCCAATAAAACAAGGCAAGGGGAAGGCTGCTTTGAAAAACGGTATAGAATCTCTCCTGATTATAAATAAAGAACAACGCAGAGGAGCGACACAAGCTATGGCAGAGATCACCAATTTTTCATGTTTGCGTGGTTTTAAGGAATATTTACGTGAAATCTGAACAGATATAACAGAGAAAGCTAGTAGGGGATAAAAATGATACATTTGAATATTCTACTGATGTTCTAGTAGCTTGATGCTTAATACTCTTTCCTTAGGTTTCAGTGATGTTACATAAAACGTAGATGTTCTTTTGATATAACAAAAGTGATAGCGAGCCAAAACAAAATGAAACAACACAAGACCTCCTCCTACAGGATAATATTCAACTTGGTGTTTACCCTAATACTGGTATTGCTAAAGAAAGTCATTTAAAATATTAACTAGAAAATAGGTTTAAATACTGAACTTACTTCTTGTAAGTTTTTCTTCTTTTAACTTTAGCTTTTACTTTTGTGACCCAGATATCCAGAAGCCCTGAATATTGGAAGCACCAAGGTACAAGGGAAAAAATTGCTCACTGGTTTTTCAAGCCATGACATTTTTAAGAATTACTGTTTTCCTTTGAAGTATGACAAAAACAGTCAAGGATTTGTCAGGGAAGCATATTTACGCCTTTGGTATTTCCAACCGTGTACATCAAGAGAAAAAATTACCATTGGTCTCAAGTAACAGTAATGTGGTAACATCAGTTTAACTTTTGGCAAACTGCAGATTAGCATACAGTACTACAGATTACGTTCTTAAAGCTATGGAAATACAATCTGTGTGAGCATTAAATGCATATTTTCCTTGCAACTTTTAAGAACCATGCACAGTGGGAGTCTGGAGAATTACATATGGCAGAGTCCACCAAACATGTAACACTAAACTGATAGGAATGAAGTGTAAAAGAAAACTGCACCAATTTTTGCTAAGCACAATGTTCTGAAAGGCCATATGCTAAGAAGCATCTACCCTACATCTAAAATGCAAAAAAATTTCACTCCAGCTCCTTTATGTCACTCTGATGGTGTAAAGAGGTCATTATAACTGCTGAAACCATCCCCAAAGAATATTCATGTCCTACTTGAGCAGACCTACTGGAAAGGATCTATACCAAACACCTGCAGCAATCACACCTGATGTAAGAAGGATGCTGGGGAGAAGATAGCATAGTTATTCTTGGCTGAGCATAAGTTGGAGCAGTTAGTCCTCGCACTTCCCTAATTTACACTGGTGGCCAGGCAGGTTCCTTGGACAGATTGCAAAGGTGGAGAGAAACAATAGGGGGATTAAAGCCACCTTTGGCCCCTACTCCATTCCTGCGATGAGCAGAGCTATGGATGAACATAAAATCTGTCCCAAAATCTTCATTTCAAAATGAACTTTTTCAAGTATCTTTGGCATTTCTGAGCCACTTTATTGAAGAGCAATTTACTAACACTAGCATATCAGAATCCAATGTATGGGATTGTGAACTAATTCCCCCCATTTTAATATGAGCTTTAAAATGAAATCTAAAGAACAATTTAAATTAGTGAATGATTAATTAATGATCTGATTGCTAAGCCAGTATGAAAGCAAGATAAACTCTGGTCTGCAGTTTCTGAAACTGTACTCCAATATTACTACTGCGGAAATTAATGTTGCCTTTTACCAAGATGTCACACAGCAGGTGTTAGGCTACATAATGAAAAGAGTAAAAAATGGGATACCCACTATGGAACACTTACTGCTGAGCATAGCGCTGTTTACTTGAAGAAACCACCATGCTCAGCAATGCAGGATTATTTCCAAAACTTCTAGAGTCAAATGTGACAACTGTTTAAGCAGTGCCCAGCAACATCACACAACTAGTTAAAGATGGAAAGTGATCACAGACTTCAAGTAACATGGTATAACAGTCCCTCCCGTTTTTATGACATACTATCTTGGTCTATAAAGGTGAAATAGTAAAAATAATCTTCACACTAGTCAACAACAAAACCTATTCAACTGGGAAACACAGAGCTTTGAGATTTTGTTTTGACTTTTAGATCAAGGGTTATAAGATCTTCAGATTGTTCTTAGAGTTGACTTAGAACTCTGTCATAAGAGAAAAGTAGCCATTTAAAGTCAGCAGACCAACTGTCATTGCCACCCAACTGTATCAGTGGGCCCGGAAACCTCATGTTAGTTCATCTTACAAAAGGCAAAGTATGTACCTTAAACAGATACCAAGATGAAGTAAAGCCTTCACTCTCCCAAGACGACTCTACTATAGATGGAGCACAGTAGCAATAACTATCTAATCATAACTGAAAAATTAGATAAGGCATCCAGATTATTACAATATGTCAAACTACAACATAACACCAAAGCTTGAATTCAAACATGACCTTGGACTAAAGCAATTTCGATGGCCAATACAACACAATCTTCTTTACTTTTGTGAGAAAAATGATCTGCTACTGCTTGTGCTCCTGAAGATTTTGATTTACTACACATAGCCTGGTTGCTGCTGTACAGAGTTTCATCTTAGTCTATATACACTAATTTACTCCATCCCTAGGCTTTGGTGCATGCAACTTCCTTGCTATCTTATTTGTCTCTGTAACCTCCTTAATCATCAGATCAAGCTTTTCCCCACTAATGCAAGTAACCTCTGCAATGGTCTTTGCATGTGTAAGAAACAAAAACTTATTCCCATGCTCTACTAGCAATAGAGTAAACACATCAGTGCTCCCTATCCATTTACTACAGGTAGCTTTTAATTGTGATGGACAGGAATTGTAACTATGCTTTTACTGATGGGCTCTGTACAAACAGGAGTCCAACTGTGACACAAAATTTGAATTAAAAAAAAAGTGGAACCCTGACTATTCCTGAACCATTGGTAAAATAAAAATGAGAAAATCATAGGTATTTATAGCTATAATTGTTCCAATGTGACAATATAAAGCCGTCATACCTGCATGTTAGTATAGTTACATTATGTGTCAGTCAAACCCTTCACAGTATACAGTGACATCATGACTGGTAACCATGACAATTCTGTCTGGGGATGTGTCAGACTCTGATTTGAAACCATCTAGTCTCTTTAATTCAATTTACCTTCAAAGTGACATAACAGAAGCATTATTGTTCCACCCAAGCTCTGGAGAGGACTCTCCTTCAGGACCTAGTAAAGCTATCCCATCCCTTAACTGCTCAACCCAGAGACCCTTCTAGATATAGTGAGGCAACCCAAATGTCACAGAATCATAGAACTCGAAGGGACCTCGAGAGGTCATCTGGTCCAGTCCCCTGCACTCATGGCAGGACTAAGTATTATCTAGACCATCCCTGACAGGTGTTTGTCTAACCTGCTCTTAAAAATCTCCAATGATGGAGATTCCACAACCTCCCTAGGCAATTTATTCCAGTGCTTAACCACCCTGACAGTTGGGAAGTTTTTCCTAATGTTGAACCTAAACCTCCCTTGCTGCAATTTAAGTCCATTGCTTCTTGTTCTATCCTCAGAGGTTAAGAAGAACAATTTTTCTCCCTCCTCCTTGTAACAACCTTTTATGTACTTGAAAACTGTTATGTCCTGCCTCAGTCTTCTCTTTTCCAGACTAAACAAACCCATTTTTTTCAATGTTTTCTAGACCTTTAATCATTTTTGTCACTCTTCTCTGGATTCTCTCCAATTTGTCCACATCCTTCCTGAAACGTGACACCCAGACTGGACACAATACTACAGTTGAGGCCTAATCAGCGCAGAGTAAAGCGGAAGAATTACTTCTTGTGTCTTGCTTACTCCTGGCTCCTTACTCCAGAAGGATGTTCGCTTTCTTTGCAACAGCATTACACTGTTGACTCACATTTAGCTTGTGGTCCACTATGACCCCCAGATCCCTTTCCGGAATACTCCTTCCTAGGCAGTCATTTCCCATTTTGCATGTGTGCAACTGATTGTTCCTTCCTAAGTGGAGTACTTTGCATTTGTCCTTATTGAATGTCATCCTATTTACTTCAGACCATTTCTCCAGTTTGTCCAGATCATTTTGAATTTTAATCCTACTCTCCAAAGCAGTTGCAACCTCTCCCAGCTTGGCATCATCCGCAAACTTTACAAGCGTACTGCCATTATCTAAATCACTGATGAAGATATTGAACAGAACCGGACCCAGAACCTATCCCTGCGGGACCCCACTCATTATGTCCTTTCAGCATGACTGTGAACCACTGATAACTACTTTCTGGGAATGGTTTTCCAACCAGTTTTGCACCCACCTTATAGTAGTTCCATCTAGGTTGCATTTCCCTCATTCGTTTATAAGAAGGTCATGCAAGACTGTATCAAAAGCTTTACTAAAGTCAAGATATACCATGTCTACCGCTCCCCCCATCCACAAGGCTTGTTACCTTGTCAAAGAAAGCTATCAGGCTGGTTTGATACGATTTGTTTTTGACAAATCCATGCGGTCATTTATCACCTTATTATCTTCTAGGTGTTTGTAAACTGATTGCTTAATTATTTTCTCCATTATCTTTCCGGGTACAGAAGATAAGCTGACTGGCCTGTAATTCCCTGGGTTGTACTTAGTTCCCTTTTTATAGATTGGCACTATATTTGCCCCTTTCCAGTCGTCTAGAATCTCTCCAGTCTTCCATGACTTTTCAAAGATAATCGCTAATGGCTCAGATATCTCCTCAGTCAGCTCCTTGAGTATTCTAGGATGCATTTCATGAGGCCCTGGTGACTTGAAGACATGTAATTTGTCTAAGTAATTTTTAACTTGTTCTTCCCCTATTTTAGCCTCTTCTGATCCTACCTCATTTTCACTGGTATTCACTATGTTAGACGTCCGATCACCACCAACCTTTTTGGTGAAAACCAAAACAAAGAAGTCATTAAGCACCTCAGCCATTTCCACATTTTCTGTTATTATTTCCCCCCCTCATTGAGTAACGGGTCTACCCTGTCCTTGGTCTTCCTATTGCTTCTAATGTACTTGTAAAATGTTTTCTTATTACTCTTTATGTCTCTAGCTAGTTTGATCTGGTTTTGTGCCTTGGCCATTCTAGTTTTGTCCTTACATACGTGTGTTAATTCTTTATATTCAGCCTTTGTAATTTGACCTAGTTTCCACTTTTTGTAGGACTCTCTTTTGATTTTTAGATCATTGAAGATCTCCTGGTTAAGCCAGGGTGGTCTCTTCTCATACTTCTGAGGGCTGAATGTGTTGCCTCTGCAATACGTCTTGCTCATGCCAGCCTGGAAACACAAACCTGGGCAGGGAATGGAATCTAGGTTTCCCTCATGGAAATACAAATTTGTATTAGCTCAAAAATCTAGATAATGGATTACCTGCAGCTTATGGAGCTATCATATCATTGCTGTAAATCAGAAAGAAGTCCTTTATTTAGAAGATAATAATGCTGCTGCAGCCCATAAAATGGCTCAATCCTCTCAGCCCCCAAAAGGTTTTACTGAAGAGCCAGAGTAGTTGTGAAAGGGAAAGGAACAGAAATATAAGAAGCTTCCTACAATAAGCAGAAGCAAGCTATTGCATCCTGTAAGCCAGAGAGTTACTGTAACTGCCTATCAAAATTAAGCATTGGAAAGGCCGATTACATCTTTAAAATGATAATCTATCAAAACCACTTAAATAAGAATCTTTTCTAAAAACATAGCTTGTGCCAAAAAATGAATAAAAATATTAAAAACAAGACTAGACTAAAACTAAATTATCTAACTTTTTGATAAGAGGAAAAAATAGACAGGGGCAGTCAAGCCATTTTATTTTTTTTATAAATGCATTTTTTTATTTTTGTAGGGATGGGAATCCTTTAGGAAACAGTCAGTGCCCAGAGACAGAAAAGTAGATGTAGAGGAAACAAGGAGCTTTTGTATTTAATGCATGGCTTTGCAAACAGAGTAGCCAGCTTTGACAGAAAGGAAAGAATGCCAACATAATGAGCGAGTCAGACCAAGAGTAGGCTGGATGCTGGAACTGACTACACAGAAAAGACAAATGCCACCAAATAAAAACGTAGCTGTGTTGGTCCCAGGATACTAGAGAGACAAAGTGGGTGAGATAATATCTTTTATTGGACTAACTTTTGTTGGTGAAAGAGACACGCCTTCTTCAGCTATTTGTAGCTCAAATGCTTGTCTCTTTCACCAACACTAGTTGGTACAATAAAAAATATTACCTCACCCACCTTGTCCCACCAAATAAAAATGGCAGACTGACCTGTTGCTCATATCTTTGTTTGAGTTCTTCAAACTGCCAAGAGAATTCTTTTGACTGCTTTTCACGGAGAGATTTTGATCTGCTTAGATCTGATTCCACCTTTTCCATCTACAAGGTAAACAAAGGGAATATTTAGTTTTTAAAATGCATAGCTTCAAAAACATTTTGACACATTTTTGATAGATGATGGTTAATCAAAGACCTAAAGATAAAAGTCAATAATAAAAAATCCCCATTTGTAAGGAAATGAACATATCAGTACGTTGAGGATCATTAGTTAATTACACAAATATATCACCTGTTTCTGATTAGCATGCAAGGTCTTATTTTTCATTCAGTAGTTGTAACATCCCACAAAAATCAACTGAATATTATATATACACAACTAAAAATACTTTATTTAAAAATATACTGTTTGTTGAAAATTTAGTGAAAGTAATGCTCTGAGTTGGATGCACAAACTATACATTTAAAATACATTTATCTTAAAATCAGTAAAGAACCTTAAACGAGAATTATTTGGCAGCAAGTTCTCTGAAAACAGTCATTGCCTATGAATAATGAGTCACACAGATTCCCCTATATGGTAATAAAGGAAGCAATTTCATAACTCAGTTAACAAAGGCTTTTGTATCAAAAGCACAACTATCATCTCTGTGTCACGTGTCCAAGGTTTATGTACATACAATACGATACCGCACTTCTTACCCACCAATTCCTTTTAGATCTAGTTCCCAACCTAAGTAGCAGTACCTCCCTAAAGGGGGCAGAGGAGAGAAGGGGAATATAGCTATCAGGAATCCACTTTCTGCTGCAAGTCCATCAGCTATACCAGAAGAAAAAGAACAATGAATTTCTGTACCCCAAGCTAAAATTCCTATTTGGCCTAAAAGAGTGCCCATAGATGTATTTGCCAATGGGCTCAAATGCCACTTCTAAGCCAGATAAGGAGGAGGAAAGTGATCACTAACAATGGGGAAGCCATTTTAATTAAAAGTTCTCTCAAGTAAAGGGAAAGATGCATGGCCAGGAATTGTTTTCCCAGATATAGGAAGGGGACAAACTGCAGCACTGAGGGTGAACAGAGGTCACTGGGCTGCAGGTGGAGCACAAACAGCAAGGCCTCTCTTCCGTGTCCCCCGAGTAAGCCCTTAAAAAAGGAACCTCGGTTGCTATCACCACGTTCTCTCTCCTCCTAATCCAGTTTAGACCCATCCTTGTAGCCCATTATTTCCCCATCTCATACATCAAAGAAAGGGAGGCCCCTTAGTTTTCCCCAACTAAACTTTACAAAAATGAAAAACTAAAGCAAAATAAAGTCCAAAATATTAACAGAATCATCTTTTTAATAATGAAAAGGTTCTAAAAATTGACACAGAAAGTGTATACAAATAAAGTAATATATTAGATAAACTCTACAAATAAAACAATATGTTTCTGTTATTTAATCTCTAGCACAGAGTATGCATATTGGCCACAAGTGCAATGAGGTTTTTTGATTCTCATTTGCCAATCCCAACAAATACTAGAGCCAAAATATTGTCACAAATTCTGTTTATTCATTTTTTGGCAGTTACTATTTGGCTTTGTAAATACTTTTCTTTTGTGAGTGATGTGTATACAGTGCTTTTAATCTAGACTTCTATAAACCAGTCTGATTTTTCTCCCTTTGTCTTTGTTGTAGCATGCAATGTATGCTATTAAAATCAACTGGCTAACACTTGAAGAAGCATGTATGAAAATATAAGTTATATTTATACCCACATAAACACAAATAAATGAAGTTTTGTCACAGGACAGCCACCTAGATCAGGAAAAAACAAAACTGAGTTTAAAGTTGAAATTGTTTCAGTCACCCATCTAATGGGCATCAGATGACTTAATAACCATGAGCTTATTGAAAAATAAGAAGCAGATTGCAAGTAATTTCACAAAGTCATAAATTACATGAATAAATAAACCAAATATCAATTATACTAACTGATAATACCAGACCCCACTCCATTTGTTACTTCCTTAATTAACATTATAATGAAAAGAGGATTTCAGAAGTTTAATATTTGCAGTGACTATTTTCAGAATTCAGTGTTGCTATAGTTACTAAAGATTCCATTTTATGATGTCAGTAGGTCATTCTATGCTCTATCCAACTAGGAGAAAGCAATGGCATTTGCTCCAATATTATAACACTTTGTCTTTGGAAGAATGTATGTAGCTTATCTGAGAATTGGGTGCATGTGTGGAGGGGAAATGAGAAAGGACGGGTGAAAAGAGAGCTTCAGTATTGTTTCTCTGAAGTACTACTTGAAGCTTAGTCACTGTAGCATAGTTTCCTACGTCTTACATTATCATTTACTCTTTATGAACTTGACCCCAAGAGGTTCATAACCTGCAAGCCTCACTGAAGTCAATGAGAGTTTGAAGAGTTCAGTACCTCTCAAAAACAGTCCCTATATTCTGAACTGCTTCATAACTTAGAAGTTTAGAAGGCATGACTGCCACATGCTATCAACATTTACAACATGGTTTGACATGTCTTAGCTGAAAAAAAATAGCCTTGAAATACTTGTTATACAGAAAATTGTGCTATATGCTTAATAAACTGATTTTCTCTGTCAAGAAGGAATGTTCAATTGACATCTGAGTTTTCCAGGTTTATAGGATGAACAATTCTGCCACACTTGTCACACTGGGTAGTACAGTACCTTACTCTGAAAGGAGCCCCTCTGAAAGCAAAGGAATTAGTCAACTTGTGTAAATTTGGTATAATTAATCCCACAGAGCTATGTTAGAAACCCAGGGGTAGACTGTGCTACTTGAGCACCTCAGAGTAAGCGGTGGCATTGTGTTTCAGAGCTACCAGACCGCAGCAGCAAGCCTCCCAGCCAGGGTTGACAAACTCAGGATCATACTGCCGCACTACAAATAGCTGTGTAAACCATGCTGGAGGCTGGTGCTCAAGCTCTGAAGCCTACAGAAGGGGGTAGTCTTCAAAGCCCAAGTTCTAGCCGAAGATGCAACTTCAAAGTGCCATCTCCATAGTTATTTTTAAAGAGGTAGCTCAAACCCCGCAGCCAAGTCTGTCGACCTGGGCTGGGAGGCTTGCCGCCAGGCTTGCAGCAGGCTGTGTACATGTACCCAAGAGACTGGAGAGTAATTTGTGACACCCTTTTGTGGGGTGCACCATAATCCTCTCCAAGTGGCCAGTCAGATCCACTGGCTGGAGCTTGCATAGGAAAAATCATTGCTCCATCTATTGTCCGTTCCCTCTCTGCTCTGAAGGGAAGCATTTGGCACACAGCCCTTTGTTCTCCCCCCTAGTGCCAGAGCTGCAATTCAGGCAGATCTTAAGTGGCCACGCAAGGGAAAGGAGGATTCTTACTTGCTTCTACTCCTCTATATGGTCACAAAAAGCTTGGCACGAGGCTCTCATTAAACAGTACATCCAAAGAAGATAATTCTTAGTAGATGCAACATCCATTTAATACTCTCCACCAAAACTTTCAAAAATACTCTAATTTTTTCTGCTATTAGAGACTACTTTCTAAGTAATAACATGATCCTTTGAAATATGCCCATATACTTTGCTACTTTCACTTCAATTCATTTCAATCCTTCACAGACAAATCACCAATGGTAAATGGGCACTTGTGTTAAGGATTTTTTTTTCACAATCATCAATTAAAAAAAAAGCACATTGAAAATGTCAGCATTAAACCAGAAATTGTCAAGGTATTTCAAGGCAAAACTGTATTATCAATCTAATTCTTACCAATAAAGTAGAAGAAATAAACAGACATTCTACTGTGCCTAATTAAGCATTTCAAAATCAAATAGGCAGCATTTGGGGAGGTGGGGGGAGCTAGTTAGATGGCTGGAAATTTGCTTTAAATCAAAGAGTTGCCAAAATGCTGATTCTCCCAAGTTTTACCACAACAATCATGTGGATCAAGTGTTAATAAATGATGTCCAGATGCAGACGTATTTCTGTTGGTACTGTGAGCAAAGTAAGGTTAGACCATACATTAATGGAATGCCTATTATCAACAGTGTAAGTTCTACACACACAAAAAATTCCTTTGTCAAAAATCTTCTCCTAAACCACTACATAAACATTTACTCAGACAAGCACAGCACAGCTCTCACATATCAAATAATTTGCACAATACTAAAATTTTGTAATAGTCATCAACAATCAGTAGGACTACCTCCACGTAAGGTAATACTTATCAGCTCTAAATGTACCTATTTGTTCATTGTGGGCCTGATATCCATAGGTGTTGATAACCTACAGCTCTCACAAAATCAATGGGAATAAAAGGTGGGTAGCACAACCTCCCCCTTTGCCCAGCCTACTGGCCCCAAATGGTTCCTATAGTCTAGGTTCAATGGAGTCAGTCCAGATTTACACTGGTTTAATTGAGTGCAGATTTTGCCTCAATACATTTAAGTTTTAACATTAAGGACCATATTCTGATGGTCTTATTCATGTTGAATAGTACCTTACTACTTACAGAAGTCACAGACTACTCATGCTGTAAAACTACTCAGAATTCTGCCTTAAATGAATAATATCTGAAATATACATACAGACAAAATGTTTAACAGTTGGTCAGTTCAAACAATAAAAATGTGAAGTTTTACTGCATATCTAGTTCAAAAAAGAACTAGATAAATTCATGAAGGATAGGTCCATCAATGGCTATTAGCCAGGATAGGCAGGGATGGTGTCCCTAGCCTCCATTTACCAGAAGCTGGGAATGGGTGACAGAGGATGGATCACTTCATGATCACCTGCTCTGTTCATTCCCTCTGTGGCACCTGGCATTGGCCACTGTCGGAAGACAGGATACTGGGCGAGATGGACCTTTGATCTGACCCAGTGTTGCTGTTCTTATGTTAAAAAAAGAAATTCTCAGCTATCAACAAATTTCTTTAAATTAGCATATCATTTTACACAGTTACCAGCAGGAGAGTGGGTTTGTGTGTGTGTGTGGGGGGGGGGGGCGTGAGAAAACCTGGATTTGTGCTGGAAATGGCCCAACTTGATTATCATAGACATTGTAAGGAGAGTGATCACTTTAGATAAGCTATTACCAGCAGGAGAGTGGGGTGGGGGGAGGTATTTTTCATGCTTTGTGTGTATAAAAAGATCTTCTACACTTTCCACAGTATGCATCTGATGAAGTGAGCTGTAGCTCACGAAAGCTTATGCTCAAATAAATTGGTTAGTCTCTGAGGTGCCACAAGTACTCCTTTTCATTTTACACGGTGTTTCACTATTACAGTTTTTCATTGCTTAACCTTAGCGTGTTGAGTGTCAGTGAAACTACAATATAAGACCCCGAAGAGGGAAACAACAATCCAAGTCAGTATGCAAAACACACAAAAATTAAACAAAGACTCTGATACAAACCAATAAGATCATGGAGATTAAAAATTATGGCTATCGCTTAATTCATTTTCCCAGGCCTAAGTACAATAGCACATAGTAAATTACATCTCATACTGCACTGGAACTCCTGTAATAACCAAGCACACCGATAAGGCAAATAAAGAATGTCATGTAAGCATTTGTTCTGCAGTTCCTCACTTGTGATGGATTTCTCTCATCATTATGTCATTTAACAACCTTGCTAATGTCTTACATATCAGGTGGATAATGCCATAGGTGGTGGTGGTTTTATGTACCAGACACAGGGAATTCTTCCATTTTTTCTCTCTCTCTATCCACAAAGTTCCATCTTGTTGTGAGTGTGTCTCAGGTGAGGAGAACTTCCTCCAGAATAGGTCTACACTGACAGCATTATTACAGCGAAACAGCAGTAGCTAGCACTAGACTAGTGACACTTCCTAAGCTATACATCAAATGCAGTTATCTAAGGCAGGGAATTAAAAGGATTTGGTCTTTGAGTCATTCTTTCTTTGCCAGTAAAAATCAGTTCAATATTGAGCAGAAGCCATTATCTGCATGCCCCTAACTGTAAACTCCCCAGGACAAGGCAGGGTTTTCCTATCTATTTATTCAACTGCTAATACAGAGAGCCCCAATTCTGCTTCAGCTCTCTGGACGAAACCGTAATACAAATAATAAAGAAAGAGAAGATCACAATGATGACAACAACTAGGGCAGCCTGCTATAGTGAAGAGGATATACAGTCAAATTTTCAATGAGGCATCCTAAACTACTCATTTTAAAAGTAGCAACTGCAGAAAATAGAAAGTAAATGGATGCGGGTGAGACTATTTGCCTACATGAACGTAAGGTTTTGCAGCGCCAGTCAGAAAGCTCCTCTGACAATTTGGCCATTAACATTTTCTCTCTTTGGTGAATTAAAATAAATCACAAATATTTTACTGTCTTAGATAGCTTCTATATTTCTTTCTCTACCGTTGTTTCACACCATGATATCTGTTTATGAACAAAAACAGTCAATTATTGAGCACTATCCACCAGTTCCATTCAGTAAGATCACAGAAACCACTGTTTGTCATAAGGCAGTCTCTCACTACAATTCAATAAGAATATAAAAACTGCCACACTGGGTCAGACCAATGGTCTATCAGCCCACTATCCTATCTTCACAGTGGCCAGTTCCAGGCGCTTCAGAGGGAATGAACAGAACAGGTAGTCATCAAGTGATCCATCCCCTGTCACCCATTCCCAGCTTCTGGCAAACAAAGGCTAGGGACACGTCAGGTTTTGCATCTCTGCCCACCCAATACTTTGGATGAAGCTGAAGGTATCATGAACCTGGACTGAGGAGGCATCAATGAATGAAGCCGAAAGAAAGAACAGTTTGGTCATCTTAAATACATTTTCTCTTTCTGTATTTAACATACAAATGGAATGGTATTCAGCACATAGAAAATGAAAAAAATACATGGCAATTTTACGGAATTCAGTAAAATGTATTTTTAAATTTCCTGGAGCATTTCAATTTTTTGTTTCTTTTTTTTTTTTTTTTTTTTTTTTAAAGGAAATTAAAAAAAAACTTGTCAAATGTCTTCATGATGAATATATTTTCAGGATTATTTTGGCAAAACTTTTTCTTGAAAACAAGTAAATTTCTGGCTCAATGAAACCATATCTTCAATAAGAATTAAAATACATTTCTCACTTGGAGCAGAAGTAAAATTTATTAATTTAAGTAATCTTGGAGGAACTAAAGGAGAGATTCAGATTAGAGAAAAATGTAGGACAGTGACTTTGAAATTTTAGGGCCTGTTTTATTGCCCTCATGGGTCTAGTTTGCAAAATAAAAGTTGCCTTTTCAAAACAGACTCACGGCTTTTTTATTTCATAATTCCATGATCGGCTCTCCGTACAAGACTTTTAAAACAGAAGATGCCTCACAGCTCTGCTGCTTTTACACTGAAGACTTTACAAGAAGCAAAACCAGCATTTCACAACAACAAAAACAAATGTTAAAAATATAGGCTGCATGCAAAGCACTACCGCTTTGTTTCTCACCCATATTTGGTTCATATCACACCACTAATATGAATTTAAAAATTAATGATTTCTCAACAACATATATATATCTGAATAGTATTTATCTCAATTATGTTTATGCTACATTTCATTTCCGTTATCTGTAATTATCTGTAAAATGTTTACTCCTTTTCCATCATTTTACCAAATCAATTTCATACTGAAACAACACAGTAAACAAAAAAACTTTTCACCTAAGAATCTCTCTGCGCTGTACATGGATTATGCAGAAGCAATCCCTTTAAGCAGTTGTAAAATGTTGATTCTTATAGTATCATACATTCGTACAGCTCCTTTCATCCCAAACAATGCTGAAGCACAAATAATATTTTACAGAGATCTATTGACGGTCAGAAGTGGCAACTGCAACAAGACCACATCTTCTACAACAAGACCATATTGCTCTCCAATGCAAGAGGAAAGCCTCAGAACTGAAACAATCTCTATTTTATAGAAGTGTTCACCAGGATGCTTTACCACCAGTTGCCCCTTAAATCCATCGTAAGTCTCATGCTACATGATCCTGTAATAAGAAACAACTGGATTTTCCCATTAAAGAGGCAAGTTGGCAAGGCAGAATGGATCAGGTCAATTCACTAGACTGAGATACCATAAGCATTTTTATGACATTAGTAGGCCACTCCATGTACCTGTGTCTCCCTTTATTTCTCATCCCTTCCCACTCTACTGTTCCTCCTAGCTCCTTCGGGCCAATACATTAAATCTAGTTTGTTCTGTAAAATGACTAGCACACTAAGTAGTATGTAAATAAATTATCATTAATAGTAATTTTCAAGTGGGGAAAAACGCTTTTGTTGTCATCTGCTCTTCAGTGACCACCATCAGAATGAGCCTGGCTCTGTTCTTATTGAAACCATTGCAAAATTCCCATTAATAGGAGAATGACGACATGTCCCTAAAAGAATAGCCAGAGAGACAAAGTTGAAAAAGTGCGAAAGTATAGACATTGTTCCATAAAAGTATATAAACTAACACATTTTACTCTGAATCCTGGAAAAGTTCTAATCAGTAATACAACTGTAGATAGCCGTGTAACAATGACAATTCTGGCTTTCTTATAAAGATGAATCAACTGCTAACAGCCCCCTCTGACTTGCTAGCAAAGTCACTACATTGTGAAAGATTTTGATGTAGCACTATCAAGTGAAACATGTTTCTGGCATTATAAGATCAGAATATGCTATCCTACTGAGACAGAGAGTTTCAGAAAGGCTGGCATTGTGACCTTCTCACCTGCTGTTTCATTTCAGCATAGACTTTTTCTGAGTTCAACTCCACCTGCCGCTTAAACTCCTCCAGGGCAGCATCTGCCTGCTGGGCCTGCAGCCTCTGTACCTCTGTCACCCGAGTCAGCTGCTCCTCCTTCTCCCTAGAAAGTCACAGAAAATTTTCAGAGTTCAAGTATCAAATAAAAGAACAAGTGTGCTGGTGTAAAAGAAAGGCCTTTAACCCTATCAGTTTAAAATAGTATTCAGGTTTCAATTTCCTGTCCCAGCTTATGCCAAACTTTCCTCAGTAATACTTTGAAGAACAGAACAGTAACCTGGGTAAGAAGTCTAGAATTATTTTTCACTTTCTCTTGTTGGATTTAGCAAGCCTGTACATAGTACGGATATCATGAAAGCAACACCACCTTCAAAGCCCTCAACTAAGTCATGACAGCTTAAATAATACAGCTTTATTGTGCCATATATAAACTCTTTCTTTAATCTTTCCTTCAATAACTATAATGTATCTTCCACTGATATTTAAATGAAAAAAACGCTTTACAGTAAGACTATATTGTTCCATTAACTGACCACGATCATGTCCCATGTACATCTCTGCCAAAGGAGACACAGGATTATTCAACTGCCTGGCATAAAATGTTAAGTGTTGAGAACATGAGGCACATGGTACCTGCATAGTCAAATCTAGTGAAAACCCTTAATACTATGTCTCAGAGTAGCAGCCATGTTAGTCTGTATTCGCAGAAAGAAAAGGAGGACATGTGGCACCTTAGAGACAAACAAATTTATTTGAGCATAAGCTTTCGGGGGCTACAGCTCACTTCATCGGATGCATCAATACTATGATACCCATTCAGCCTTTACAGAAGTAACAGGAGTTAAATTTCCAAGTCTTATTATCCCAAGGCACTATATCTTAATATATCGAAGAATGAATTACTATTTTTAGGAGTCTATACACATATTTGCATTGTTGTTTTTAAAATATTTACAAATTATCAAGATGTAACAAAACTATCAAGATATACATATGTAAATATATGTATATAAGCAAAAAATCATATGCATCTGCCACTGTACTGACATATCACTGTCCTAATTAGTAAATAATTTTTACACATTTTGATGCAAACTTTTAAAAGGAAGAAAAATAAGTTAATCGGAAATGTTTAAGGATACTATATTTTAAATATCAAAGGCCAGATCATAGAAACACATAGATAGGCATAGCATGGTGGCATAAATGGCAACAGAAAAATAGTTAAAACAAGGCCTGGATCTAATATTGGTTCTGGTTGACATTTTCATTTTATACACAGGGATAGCCCCTTATGGTGAATATCCGATTTCTTGACTCATATGATTGCCATTAAAATCAGACACGTTAGAAATGGAAAAGACCAACTAAGTTATCTATCCCATCACCCTGCCAGCACTGAGCTCACTATATACCAACAAGCAATCTTTTAATAAAGGTCTGGGAACTGCCAATTCTGATATGCTGGAAGTTGTTGCATTCACATCCGCTTCTACTGCTTTCATAACACACTTCGACAAAGAAAGCATCCTAAATCTTCGCAAGTTGGAGGACCAGGAGAGGATTCTATCCTCAAAAAGATCAAATAACTTTTGTAGATTATGGCTAAATACACACAGAAAACTAAATGGTGATGTAACAACAAAAATATATTTGAAAAAAATACCCTACATTTCTGCTGACCTGTACCACCGTAAGAGAACTCAGACGTAAGGAGACTGGGAATTCTCTAATATAGAGCATACCTATTTTTCCCCCCTCCATGTAAAAAAGGAACTGGGGACAACAAAAAGACACACATGCTAATTTTAATTATGATGTTTAGTTGGATTTTCTCACGAAATACATTGGAAATATCCTGGTGAAAACAGTTCTGCCATTTTTCTTTGTCAACCACCTTAGCCTTTTCATGCTCTCGCCGTAATATTGTTAGCTGGTATATATAACCCTTAGGCAAACATTCTTTATGCTTGATGCCAAAACATTTCCATTTTCTAGTTTCCTTTTATGGACTGCGTAAAGATGCAATCCTCTACATGAATTTAATGCACCACATTTCCAACCCACTTACATACCAGTAGCTTGTTCTTTTCACAAACAAGCAGTACCAGCTGCTTTTTCTTTATATAAAACATTGTTTTATTTCTGTAACAGTCCCTTAATTTAACCTATGAAAATTAAATACTGCTTCTTGGTTACTTTTAAAACTATGTACATATTAAGTTGGCTCAACCTCCTTTGCATTCCCTATGATCTTGTCTGAACAATGTAGGTCTCCCCGTATTCTTTTACACTAGCACACTTTTCTCATGTTTCATTAAGCCAAAGTTCTTTGGAGTGATACATACTTAATGGCATTTCCTTTGTTTTGTCATGTTTCACACTTTAAGGAGAAAAATAATAATGATGATTCATAACATTTGGCAATTCTATGGTAGCTTCCACCCAAGATTCTCAAAACGCTTTACAAACATTATGGGATTACTCTCAAAATATTGCTGTGAGGAAGGCAGGGAGCACCATTTTTCTGATAGGAAACCTGAGGCACAGCAAGGTTAGGCAACTTGTCCAATGACACAGCAAGACAGTGACTGAGCCAGGAACAGACCTCAGAACTCCTGACTCCTAGCTCTATGCTTGAACTACTAAACCATTCTCCCTTTTAAAAGATTACACACAGATAAGTGGCACAAAACCAACATATGGTTTTATCTCTCTGTAGATTCAATGTGCAGAGGGAACTTCTAGGTTTTAATTTGTACCATACCATATGATAGTCAGGAGCTATGGGTTTAATGATATTTGATACAGTTTACAATTACAAAAACACAGGCAAATTTCTCAGAACTTATGTACTGAGTATAGCTCAATTGGCAAGAATACTCCTGCACTATCACATGACAGCTGAGTCATGCATTGAGCCAGATACTTTACCTTCATATCTAGACCCAATCATCCCCCTGAAATCCATGCACTGACGAGGGGCATCTGCATGTAGAAATTGGGGAAGGAGAAGGTTCAAAGCAGAGATAAGAAGAACATGCATCATTCCCCCCTCTTCCAGCCCCACTGGGATTCTACAAGAAAATTAATGCAGCATAGGTTGAATTAATTTTCTGCTGGGTCCCTGTATGCTGTAGAACCTCTTTAAAGTGAGGCAACAAAAGCAGACAAACTGGAGAGATCCTAGCAGAATGCCACCAGTAAGGTGCTGCTCAGGAGAACTGATTTAGAGGAAACATGGCGAGGGGAATCTCAATGTCTTTGTAATCCTCCCCAAGGCCCCTACTCAATCCTGGGAGACAATTTACTCTTCCTGTCCATCTGAAGCCTTAGCATCAATTCCAGATAAAAAGTAAACTCAAACATGCAGGCTATTCAAACATATCCCCACTGATAATTGACAAGAGACAATGGAATTAATTGTCTAGCCAATAACGCGATAAAGTTAAATTTAAAAGGAGGTGTCAGCAGGCCCAGCTCCAGATTTTTTGCCACCCCAAGCGGCCGGGGGGGGGAATGAGGGGGGACAACCCCGATTGAGCTGCTGCCGAAGTGGAAGGGAGGGAATTAAGGACCCGCCACCGAACTGACGCTGAAGACCCGGACATGCTGCCCCAATAACTGATGGAGTGTTGCCCCTTTCTATTGGCCGCCCCAGGCATCTGCTTCCTTCGCTGGTACCTGGAGCTGGCCCTGGGTGTCAGTCTTTATGCTATTAAAGAACTTCCTAATTGGTTTTCATGCATCTACTTCCTTGAAGACTAGAGTTTCATACTGAAATATTATGAAATAAATGCAATGAACTCTACTTAACCTTTAGAAATCTGATTTTATGTACGCACCTTCCTTTCCTTCAAGGATTTAATCCCATGAACTGATACAACATGCTCATTATAATCAGGAATAAGACTTCATTTTTTTCAAGGGTGTGGGCGTCAGTACTGTCTACTTGTTATGTATTTAAGATTTATACTGGAGCTTAGAAAACATGTACAACAATGGACTGTGGTTCACAAATGTAAGAGCAGCTTTATTTTTTCCCCCAGACACTGAGCAGTGTGCCTTGCATGAAGCACTAAAATATTCACTTTGAAGATTATTTTTTCTGTTGTACTAGTTGTGGGGCCCAGTACAATACACTTACATCACTCAAATCCCCTAAAGCTGAGCTGGCATGAATATAAAAAAAAAAAAGGGTGAATTTACTCTTTGGCCCCAATTTATTTACAAAAAAGCAGCAAATTCCCCTTGTGTCAGTGTATAAAGGGTAAGGCAACAGAATTAGCAGTCTTACACAAGCACAAATTATCGCAGTTAAAAGACTAGGATGAAGACTAGGATGGCAATTTGAGAAAGAAGCACTGTGAAGTGTATTTATAAATGGAGTATAAAATGTTTTTATTTACTTTTCCTTACTGCTTCATCATAATCATTTCCCTCGGCTTCTAGAATGTCTTCCTGGAGAAGATAATCAAATGCAGTAAGCTATTACAGTATTACAAATCATATCAATGGAAAACAGGGGTGGTCCAGTGATTTACATGAGATAGAATAACCCCGAGAGGCTCTCTCAGATGTAGTATGAACCAGTATTGTTGTGAGTAAGGTTCCCAAGGGCCTTTGGATGCCTACCACAATAAAATAAATAAATAAATAAATAAATAAAAAGGCAACACTGGCAGAATGGTAACCTAGGGTAGGGAAGATAAGCCAATCTATAAACCAGCCATTCCCAGCATAAAGAACCCACCAAGCACAAGTCTTTCATTCATTATGACATTTCAAACCTCTCTCTCTCTCTCTCTCTCACACACACTTGTATGTGTATAAACACTTACAAAACATTCCTGGGTGATTAATTTTATTCTCTACCCCCACTGCTCAGCACACACACAATCTGTAAATTCTAGGGGTTTTCAGTAATATTGAAAATTTGTAGGTCATAACAGTCCTTAATGTTTTCTTGTTAAAATGATACCAGTCAGTCAGATTCATGACTATGTAAGTTCTTTGCCAAGTCCTCTTATATTTCTGGCAGCTGTGGAAACCCACTTATAGGGACTCAGCAGCCTAATGCTTATAAAGTTTGGTGAAACCTATAAAAGGAGATGAAGTAATCACTTTGACAAAGATTTATTTTACAGAAGAGTACGTTTTCCTGCAGCCTAATGACACGGGCACAGAAGACAAGAGTCTGAAATATCCAGTTTATGAGCAAGGTGTATGTACTAAAATTCAGTGTGAAACATGCCGCAGTAAGGCAAAATTGCTCTCCCTTTCCCTGCTTTCTATGCCAAAACTATTTGTGAAGACAGCATTGACATAGATGGCTTCATTTACAGTCCTGAGATTTGTCATGTGCCAGCCACTTCAACTTCCTTAAAAATAAAGAAAAAGAATTTTTAAAAGGAACACATTAGCATAGTCTACCTTCTGCTAAGTATTCCTGCCATTTAAAATTGATGTATTTGGCTAACCTAGGCATTTGGCAACTACTGAAATTATTGAAAGCTTTTTCTCTGAAAGCTAGAATAATGCCCATTATGTTAATTTTGGGATCAGATTCTGACTTGGATTATGTGCCTGTTTAAGGGCATAAGAGTGGATTAAGAACCCAATTTCTTTCCTAGTGTGCGATACCATGACTTTAGGTTCATGCCACTAGGTGTAGGCAAGGCTATTCACCCACTTACACCATCCCTGGAGCAGCTGAGTGAGGACTAAATGGAGATTCCCACTCACTGTCATTGGAGCAGATACAGTGCAGGTGAGTAATAATTTACAGATAGTGTAGGCCAGAAGAATATTACTACTCCCCAGCAGTTAGGAAGATGCAGAGGATGGACTGTTAGTCAGAAGTATCACTCCTGAGTCACAGTGCCTCCTAGGGCTGTTCCTGGAAGGTGAGGGCTTAGGAACCATCCATTTGCTTAGGGCCATAATCTAGCCCTTAGCTACCGATAGTCACACCAGCTACAATATGGATAATGACAGGAACATTTCATCATTATTAGTTTCTGAGAGTGGCATGCTGACTGCAAGCCGTAACAGCTTCACAATCCCAGGGTAGTTAAAAAGAAAAAAAAATTTAAAAATGGTCACAAGAAAAGAAAACAATGTAATTTATAATGCCCAGGTATCATTGTGGAGTTGCACTGAAGCAAGGGAGATTTAGGTTACGTATTAAGAAAAACTTTCTAACTATAAGGATAGCTAAGTACTGGAACAGGCTTCCAAGGGAGGTTGTGGAACTCCTGTCATTAGAGATTTTAAAGAACAGATTAGACCAGTGGTTCTCAAACCTTTTTTTCGTGGACCACTTGAAAATTGCCGAGGGTCTCAACAGACCACTTAATGATCTTTCCAAATGTTGTTTGTACCGGTAGCTAACTATTGTAAAGCGCTTTGGATAAAAGCACTATATTAAAACACCCTTAATAATAATTAACCTTTTTTTGTTCTACAAATAAAAGCACACAACTCATATTTTCATATCAGTAGTCTTACCTTTCTAATGTGATGGATGTGCCCTCTCTCCCCTGCCGCAGCAGCCCCCGAGCTGGAGCTGGGAAGGAGGGGGGACGTTTCTCCCCCTCTCCCCCACTGCAGCAGCCCCTGAACTGGGGCTGGGAAGGAGGGGGGTATCTCCCCACGACAGCAGCCACAGAGCTGAGGCTGGGAAGGAGAGCCGTCTGTCCCCGGCAGCCGCAGCCCTGGAGCTGGGGAAAGTCGCCTCTTTCTCTGGTTGCCGCAGCCCTGCACATCCCAAATTCCCCCCACCCCCTCTTCTCACCCCACTGTCCCCTCCCACCTACCTCCTATTCCCCACAAGGGCAGCATCTCACTTTTCACATGTGTCTTCTCCAGGGTCAAGGCACCTAATTAGTGGAGCCATGCCTGTGCGGATTCACTAATTAGGTGGATGGCCCCTCATTCTCTCATTGCAACCGCCCAGGTGCACACCTTAGAAGGAACTATCTGCGGACCACCTCTAAATGGAGCTTATGGACCACTGGTGGTCCACAGACCAGTTTGAGAACCTCTAGATTAGATGAATACCTATCTGGGATGGTCTAGGTATACTTGGCCCTGAGTCGTCATAAAGAACTGGATTAGATAACCTCTCAAGATTCCTTCCAGACCTATGAATTTGTTATTCTTTTCAATGCAATTGTCCTCATGATTTAAAATGTCTTTCCTACCAGAAGAATAAAGAGAATTTCAGACGGGTAGTAAATATTTAATAGTTCATTCATTAAAAGTGTATAAAAAAGATTGCATTTAATATATATTTGGTTTCTAGCACATCTCAACTACTTTTGGAAACTTAATGCCTTTTTGTTTCAAATTTCCTTGTTTTTCCCCTATATGTATTAAAAAATAATGCAGCTGAAACAGCTCTGGGATACTACCACCATAAAACCTACTGTTTCCAGTTTGAGTTTTCTTACGCCAGTATCAACGATATAGAAAGTTCTCCTCTATCACCCCCACCCTTTTGTGGTCTAAAATGTGCAGTGTGGTCTAAAATGGCCGGGGGTGGGTGGGAAGGAACTGCCTAAAACCTATTGTTCAACTGCGGTGTCACACACTTCAGTGCCATCCAGGTGCAGAAAAACAGCTCAGCTAGACTGAGAGGGGAAAAATTGCTTCGAGTTCAAATACAGCATTCCCCTCAAAACAAAAGGAACTTCTCAGTTAAAGTTCCCAGGCGGTTTCCTAACCACCTTAACTCTGCCTAGGCTCTCACTGAGCTGTAACAGCATCGGGCAAATACAAATTTGGCTTTTGTGGCAGATATTTAAAAGCCCTCTTTAGAAGAAGTCTCTTTGTTATGTAATAAGCATTATGCAAACAATGTGCACTTAATTGGGTACTTAACGGAAGCACCCAGTATGTAATAAGTCTTCTCATGCAGCTACCCATTTTAGCTTCAACCATATATTAGCTTCTGTTCATTCCCTCTGAAGTACCTGGCATTGGCCACTGTTGGAAGACAGGATACTGGACTAGATGGACCTTTGGTCTGACCCAGTATGGCCGTTCTTATGTAGGTGGCCATGAGCAGCAGATCTAGGGGGTAATTCTCCACTTTCCCTCATCACTCTACCTCTGAGTGGCCAAGCAGCCAGAAAAAAACACACAAAACTATTTTTGAAGAGTATATTGGGTGTGAGATGAACACCATAAACACAGAGCAATATGGTTACTTGCACAGAGAAAAATTTGGCTGTGCTGAAAGGAGGTAGATTTACAACTGTCTAATGAGATAATGAAAACCACAGACTGCAAGCACTGTGTGCAAACACTGACTGCCCCACTTGTTAAAATCCATTTGATATAAAGCTTAAGTACATTTGTAAGGAGAAGTAGATTTTAAAAATGAATCCTATTTCTCTCTCTCACCTAAAACACTCAACCCATATACAAAGTCCACATCTGCTACACCTGTGGTGGCATAGCACATGTCATTTATACATGTATCTACCTATCTCTTCCTATGACATACATTCGAAGAACATGGGTGATAGCTGTATTAATTTTTATGAATATTATATTTATATAATCTGTGGGTTTGATGTTTGATGATTTGCTTGTTAAGCATGAAGTCAGCTAACTTGGTTCCTGCAAACAAAGCTAATGACTCTAGACAACTCTAATTGCCTTGTGCTCAAATGGACAATACAGGAAATCCAAGGTTGGAAAATTATCTCTGATCCCCTCTGGAGAAATTCACAAACCACTATGGACCAGGTTCTGGGAACTCTGAAATGGTTAAAAGACAGCCTGTGAATTCAGAGAGAGCCTCTAACAGAGAGCGGGTCTGCAGAGATGCAGGCTGAACCTCAGACTCAGCAGGGGTGACTGGGAAAAGTGGAACCTGCCTAAATGGGCAAGGAAAGGATAAGGTTAAGAGGCATGTAGATTCTTTTTACTTTTAACCCTTTTCTCTCTACTTGTGATGTTCCTATGGATGGATAAATCATAATTTATTTTGAACAAGCTGTTTTCTACCACTGCTGTTACCAGCCTGGGTCACAGGTCCTGGAGAGAATTCCATCACAGGGGGAAAAACCAGCTGGATCTGCTGTAAGTAAATACAGGTGGTAAACATGAGGTTCTGTCGCCTGTTGATACAGTCTAAAACTGAGATGAACCCAGGGGCTCTACTCAGAGAGGTGCAGAAGTAGGCCTGTAACCTGAAAGAAGTGCCCCCGGAGAGACTTTCTCTAACCTTATTCTACAGCCAATTTGCATATAACAATTTAATTGGATGTATGAGGGAGACTGCACAAATGGGTGGACTATTTTGCCAACTGCCGCCCTCACAAATCAACACAAGTCTCCCAGCACAATCTCCCAGACACAAATCATCACAACACTGCAACCAGCATACACAATTATCCCAAACACATAAGCCTCTGACCACAGCACACACACCTCTCATTCACCATCTACACAACTCTCCCCACACAACACAATCCACACACAAATCAAAATAACCACCCACACAACACCACACCCAACACTCACTATAAACTCCCAACAGCACTCTGAAGCCTAGAATGTTGAGTCAGTGGGAAGCAACAGAAACTGCTACAGGCATGGTTGACAGGTCCCTTTGCTTGGAATATCATCAGGTTCATTCATCACTGGGCTTCACAGTTTGTTACCATGCAGTTTTTAAGTTCTCAGACATTTTTTTTTTAAATCACTTGACTTTACATCAGTGTGACAGCACAGATTTTCAGCTACTAGTAGATATATAATGATGTATCCTGTCAATGAATGCAGGGTCAACGTTAAAGTGACTGTGGCCCTCTGTGGGAGAATAGTGAGAACTGAATTTTTAAGTAAGAATTTCCTGAATTTAACATGTAAATTCTCAAGGACCGAGTACAATCATTTAAAAACATCACGACTCTTCTGTGAAATAGATACCATTATCCCCATTTTACAGATAGGGAAAATGAAAAAGCACAGAGGTTAAGTAACTTGCCCAATATCACACAGATAACAATTAGCTAAAAAAACCCTCTCTCTTTTTTAAAAACAACTGGATAACGCTTCCTTGAACAATGGACAAAACCTTTATGAGTCCCACTGTCAGGTATCAGGGTATGCATGATTGTGGGTTTATGGAGGGTACAGCTGTGGAAAGAGCTTTAAAATTTAATTGCATCCATTTTCTTCCGTTTGTAAAAACAAAGGTATTTTAGTTGTGCATAAGATTACAAAGAAATCAACAACTCAAATAATAATAAAATAAGTAATTAAAAGAGCAAAATATCCTAGTTTCAAGAACTTATTCCTTAACATTGTAAGTTTCTGCTGTAGCAAAGGCCATCCAATAGAACTCAAGTCTCCTTTGCAAGTCTCAATAGGCTATGCAGGCATTTAATATGGAGATTTACACTTAATTACAAACTTACAAATGCAGTCACTAAAGTCTTAAAGCATACCTGAATTCCCAAAACATCACTTATGATCTCAGACAGCAATAAAACTGTGCATGATAATGGTTCTTCTAAATACCTACTCTCCACGGTGCCATTCTCAAATTTAATCTGTACTTTCTTCAAAAGGCAGAAGTTAAAAGCCTTACTGTGTGACATTATCAGCTCTGGTATTTACGGCATAAAATATTGAAACATATGAAATTACCAAATACAAGTCCACCCACTGCTTACTACATACTTGCTCCCCGGCAGACAAGTATTCTACACACTCTAGCTAGTAACCCCAATGTCCTGTTCAAATTCTAACTTGAGTAGTTAGAGTCAGGTACAGTATTTGTTTGAAACTCTATTCTTGCTCACCTTCTGTCCTAAATTGCATTGCTGTACACTGTTAAACCAATGCTTTCATATTCCCCGGAGAATATAGTTCCATGTACATAGTTAAAATTTTGAAGTGTTTTGGGATCTTTTAAAATGAAAAGCACTATTGAATGCAAGATATTGTAGGCAGGTTAATATTTTTATTGTTAAAAATATTAGCTTCCATCCTGAGTCACTTGTTTAAACCAGTTCATCATTTTACTGTATATTTTCTAGTTTATTTAAAGGGTGCCAGTTTTTGGAATGAGTGACAACATTGCTATATTTGTGGTCACTAACATTTCCAGGCATATTTCCTAAGGTGTTGAATCTAGTTAAGTATGAAAGTGGGAAACGAGAATTAACCTTAAATGCCCTCTATAGCTTCAACGGGATCCATTCTTTATTGTCTATCCAGTGCTACAGTGCCATTGGTTCAGAGCTGTTAAACAGTCACCTTGGTCCACCTCCTGGGTAAGAAATAGCTACTAACCTTTGTTCTTTGATATGTGTTGCATGTGTCCATTCCACTGTAGGTGTGTGCACATCCAATGCACAGATTGTGACAAAGTGGGACTGTTCTTAATGTTTCCTCTGAATAGTGTGGGGGTGCCTCAGTTTCCCCTAGGCAGTTCTTAAGTATCTAGGGGGTGGGGTAAGGGTGTATGATCATTGCAGAGCCCTAGAGGGCAGGTGTGTGCAGGGGTCTGGACACAGAGAATGGCCGACACCTTGTTTCCTGGCAACTGATGGCCTGGGCCCTTCCCCCCTGCGAGGTGAGAGCTAAAGGGTTGGAGAACAAAGGAATCAGGTGACCTCATGGCCCAGGAAAGGGACAAAGCCCAGAGGAGGAGGGGCTGGAGGGAGTTTCAGTTTGGGGCTGGCCGGGACATGGAGTGAAGTGCAGACATGGTTGTCTGGCTCACTGCCCCCCAAAATGGACCCAGCTGAGGTGTCCTGTTCTCTGCACCTGCAAACTCTGTTTTAGACCATGTTCCTGTCGTCTAATAAACCTCTGTTTTACTGGCTGGCTGAGAGTCACGTCTGACTGTGAAGTTGGGGTGCAGGACCCTCTGGCTTCCCCAGGTGCCCCGCATGAGCGGACTTGCTGTGGGAAGCACATGGAGGGGCAGAGGATGCTGAATGCTCCGAGGTCAGACCCAGGAAGGTGGAAGCTGTGTGAGCAGTGTGTCCTGAAAACAGGCTGCTCATAGAAAGGAGACTTCCCCGGAGTCCTGACTGGCTTCATGGGGAGCAGTTCCAGAGCATCGCCCAGGGACTCCGTGACACAGATGTCAGAGATTTTTTCCCCAGTGGTACCTTTCAGGACGGTCCAAGTGCCCCCTGCTGCCTCTCACCACTGGGTACAGGTGTATAGAGGAGCCACCCCAACCCCCTCAGTTCCTTCCTACTGGACAGACTCCGGTAGAAAGGGGAAGGAAGGTGGGTCACGGAATGGACATGTGTAACACATCTTAGGAAAAATAGTTACAGAAAGATTAGCAACCATTTCTTCTTCTTTGAGTGATTGCACAGATCCATTCCACTGTAGGTGACTGACAAGCTGTTTGTTCTGGAGGAAGGCTCGGAGTCTACCTGAACAGGGACTAGAGGACCACACACCCAAATCTGGCATTGTCTCTAGATTCAAGGGAGATGGCCTAGTGTGAGGCAAAAGTAGGGACTGTTGACCAAGTTGCCGCCTTGCAGATGTCCGAGATGGGCACGTGAGAGTGAAAGCCTGCAAAAATGTCATGAGACCTGGTTGAATAGGCTAATACCCTGTTCAGGGGAGTCATGTTAGTCAAGTGGTAGCATGAAATCTAAGAATAGAAAATCCAAGAATAGATTCTTTGGGAGGACGCAGGATTGCCCTTCATTCTGTCTGCAATCGCAATGAACAGCTGCAACATTGACCCAAATGTCTTAGTCTGATACAGATAAAAAGCCAAAGCTCTTCTAATGACCAGCGAATGGATCTTTTCTTTGTCTTTATGTGTATGAGGCTTTGGAAAGAAAGTTGGTAAGTAAATTGCTTGATTAATGTGTGTGGCACTTTGCACCTCAAAGCAGCACCCTGGAAGCCCCATATTCACCCCGTCATATAATTATGATATCTCATACAAAGCATGCCATGTTAGATATCATACAAAAAGTCGTGATCTGCTGAAACTCATTGATCTGTCAAAATACGTATATTGTTAGTGAATATGAAGTTGAGACTTTTCTGTATGATTATTACTGATTATAATATGTTGTACGTTTGAGAGCCTCCATTGCTAGTTCTCCAGTGACAACAAAGGAGGTAACCCACTCCCAGGAGGGTGTTAAACAACCATTAAACAGCGGGGGAGTTGTAATCAAGGGATTTACAATGCTGTAAAAGTTCTGCACAAGCATCACACAATGGGAGATTGCTCAACTCTCTGAATCAGCAAAGTCCACT
Organism: Natator depressus; assembly: GCF_965152275.1. Lineage (NCBI taxonomy): Eukaryota > Metazoa > Chordata > Testudines > Cheloniidae > Natator > Natator depressus. The sequence continues at coordinate 7,178,320 of NC_134247.1, forward strand.
AGCCCAGACATGTCTTGGTGTTTTCCAGGCACATGGACTGAGGATATAAAATAGGGGACAGTGCTTCTTCCTCGGCGCTAGTGAATGGGAACAGTGCCAAGAGACCTGTGCTGACAGAAGCACTCCACACCAGTGCCATGTCCGACCAACGTGGCTCCAACTCTGGTCTGAATGCGGCTTCCATCACCATGAACCTTAGCCTAGCCTCTCCGTCCTTTTTCGTACGAGACTTGAGCTGGCGACAAATCTCGCAATGCTCTCGTACCTGAGCCTGAGCCACTAATTCCTCCAAGGCAAGATCTCAAAAGAGAAATTCTTGCTTGGTTCCGGTACGAGGGGAAGGTAGCTGGTGACTCTGGAGCAGATTTTTACGATGCTTATCCAAAAAAAGGCAGATTATGGTGGATGTGGGGATGACCTGGAAGCTGGCGGAAAACCCCAAGGGTTCCAGAAGGGCCACTGGTACTGGACTGGGACCCAATTATGCCCAGGCCCGCAGTCTTTATGTGACTGCCAACGCTGGGGATGAAATGGCGTGTGATTGTTTCACTCCTTCCCCTGTGAGTACTGAACCGATGTCCCAGCAGAGTTTTACAGGGTCTCCACCTAAAATTCCAGCTCCCCCTCCCCACATCATGCTGAGTTATACATAGAATTCTGTACTGTTTCTTTTTCTCGGGCAATATTAAATGGCTACATTTCACCCAAGAAGTGTCTGTGTTTTAAAGATGGATACAATGTTTTGATAAATTAGGCATGTGTTTAAGTACTTAGCTAAATCAGGGTGATAATGCCCAAAGGAGAGATGAAAAGGACCCAACACTTGGATCACCAAAGGAAAGATTTACACCATTTCAGTGATTCAGGGCCTGAGACTGTTCCCATTAAAGCCACTGGCAAAACTCCCAGTGACGTCAATGGAACAAGGATCAGGCCATAGTTTTGTTTTATTCTTTACAATCAGCTAGTAAAGCTGGTAAAGCCCACTTGGAAGAATGCAAGATCAGAGTCAAACATGACGATGTAACAGAGATCATAAAGCACAGAATGTTAAGTAGCTGTAAAATCCCAAATTTAAAATTTACCCTGCTCAAAAATTTTGAAATTATCCAAAAGAAAAACATAGAAGTTCATGGTAGAAGATATTCCATAATCTGCTGTAAATATTTTCTTGTCTATAAACAATACATGCACAAAATAACCATTAGAAGATTCACATGTATCACCATCTACCACAGATAGCTGATATTTTATCGTATTTTTCTAAACACAAAATAGAAAGTAAGGCCCTAGTCCGGCCATCTGATCTGCATGGGAATACCCTTTTGCCCTCATGGAATTCCATTAATATTAATGGAGATCCATGTAAGTGCAGGAGTTCCCCAACACGTATCCAACTGCAGGATCAAGGACCAACCAATATTTCAGATTGTAGGGGTGCAGTAACTGCTGGAAAATAAAGATCTCTTAAGGATGGTAACTTTATAGACCAGCTTCTCTTTAATTCAATCTTTAGAGATGCAGACTTTTCAGCTCCATAAAATAATATATACTTAGGATATCATATACCTTTAGAATTGAGGGGGTTAACATTCTGTACTGTTTATTGTAAAAAAATAATTCTTCATTTTTATGAAGAATTCTCTGAAACACAAAAATACAATTTTACTTTTCATGCTTTATTACATTTAATAAACTGTAATAATGAAATAATAGCTTTTTATATAAATTATACATTAGGTTTAAAAAGCTTGCATCTTATATGTGGTCAAATATCTTCTTTTAGAGGCAGTTATTACCAGCAAACAATGAGGAAACTATGGCTATATTTTACAATGACAAAGCTCAAACATGTGGAATATATGCAGAACCACTTCTTTTTGGTGTGGAGAGAAAGACAGTGTGAAGTCATTCAAGCGGAATGATAACTAAACCAAAGCCAGATCAAAGGAATGAAGAAGAAAGGCTGAAATGTGAAGCTAAAATATTTATTGACTTCAAAACATCATCCCTGTCCTGTCCCTGGGCACTTTAATATTTTGAAGCTGCTAGAAAGCATTCTAACTTGTATTCTAACTTGAAGAGAAATAAAATAAAAATGTGAAGTAGACAATCTTATTTTTTTATTCTGATTTTAAGTATATATGGGCTTCTCTAACTGAGAAAAGCATGAATCCCACGTATAAAATGTTTACAGTTTGCATAATTTGGGATGTTAACATCAAAAAGCTAGTCTGCATTCTTTCAAGTATGCTGTGACAAATGAATGATATTTAGAATACAATTATTTTAAATGCTTTTTTCATAAACTGCATGTACTTGTTTTACATAAATCATGGGGTGATATTAACAAACTAAACCACTACATAAAGCCATTAATGTATTTAGAATAAATATTTCATATGTGTAGAAACACAGTTATGAGAAAGAACAGATATACAATTTAGTTATGTTCAGCAGAAATGCCTTGTAGATTAATTAAGGAGATCATGATTAAATATAATTACTACTATTATTATTTGTATTACCACAGTACCTAGAAGCCATAGCCATGGTCCAAGGGGCAGTCATTGTGCAGGAGGGCTATACAAACACAGAACATAAACACAGTCCCTGCCCCAAAGAGTTTACAATCTAAGTATAAGAAAAGGGACAGCAGATAAATACCAACAGACAGGGGAGTAAAAGGTAACAATGAGTGAATATTAGTCAGTAAGATAAGCAGTGGTCTCAGCACTAGGGATGTAAATACCATTAAAAGTTAACCGTTCAGATGATTAAAAATATGTCATTTAAACTGTTAAGTGGCTGGGACCGATCCTGCTGGGAGGCACTGCTCCGGCAGGGTGGCAGGGCAGTGTAGCTGGGCCCGCACTGGCAACCGCGGGGCCGCAGGTGTTGGCGAGCCAGCCAGCGCAGGGCTGCTGGGGTCAGCCTGGAGTTAACCATTAAAGAGGGTTAACCAGTAAGAATATGGTTCACCAGTTAACCTTTTACATCCCTACTCAGCACACCAGCAGCCTAAGCGTTGTCAAGATTTTTGTAGGCATCACAGCAAAGGAGAGTTTTAATAAATCTTTTGAAGAGGAGTAATGAGGAAGCTGTGCAGATTTTTACATGGAGCTACTCCCAAGTATTAGGGGCAGCATGGAAAAAAGCACAAAGGTGATTGTTTGAAAATTTAACAAGTAAGCAAGAAAGGCTGGTATCATGGGCTGACTGGAGGTGGGAATCAACGTCTCGATAGTGAAAGAGATAAAAAAGGGAGAGCGAGGATAGACCATGAAGGCCTTGAAAGTGAACTCAAGAAGCTTATATTTGAGAAACAGAGAAAAGGGAGCTAGTAAAAGCTACAGGCTAGGAAAATGATATTTGCAACAGCATTCTGCATCGATATGAACAGAGCAAAATTGCATTTGTCAAGTCCAGACACACGGTGGTTACAGTAATTGAGAGACAAGATGATGAGAGCCTGGATGAGAGAGTTAGCTATGCAGATGGATAGGAAATGCCATATTTCTCAGATGTTATGCCAAAAGAATCTGCAAGATTTAATCATAGGTTGAATGTGAGGATCTAGAGAGAGGTCCAAGTTGAAGCTGATGCCCAGGTTACAGCTGAGTGACAGGCAGGATGGGAGTGCTGTCCATAGGTGATCAAGAAAGGAGACTGCGGGGAGGGCTGAGTTGGGGGCAAGATTAAGAGCTTTTAGCCATATTGAGCTAGATCTGACAGATGGACATTCACAACAAGATGTCAGAGAGCCAGGCTGTGTTTTTAGTTTGGACAGGAGACAGGTCTGGAGCAGAGAGGGAGATCTGAGAATCACAGGCATTTGAGACGGTAGTTGAATTTGTATTGGTGGATGAGATAAAGTGTAGATAGAGAAAAGAAAGGCACCAATGACACTGTCTTAAATCACTGGAATCCAAGGACTGGTTCCTTTTCATCTCTTGCCTTTGGATATCATAGCCTCAATTCAGCAAGTTATTTAAGCACATGCCTAACCGCAAGCACATGAGTAGCCCCACTGATGTCAATAGACTACTTTCATGCTTAAATCAGCAACTTTTAAAACCCAACACAATTTATATCATCATCCCAAATTCCAGTCATGTAATGGTATAAAATACATAATCTATGCACTTGTAAACAGTGTGATGTTAGAAACCTTAATGGGACAGTGTATTTGGGAAAATTATATTAAAAAGTATATTAAACAATATATCATAAAAGGTGAATCCCTTTGAACTCCCCAGACACTGCCACATTTGTTCATGGTGAGTTTTTACATGGTTAACTCCATGGGACAGATCCTCAGCTGGTATAAAATTATCCTACCTCCATTCATATCAATGGAGCTAGGACAATTTACACCAGCTGAGGATCTGTCCCAGGGGGAGTAAGAGCTGCAGAACCCGGCTAAATATTTTCAGTTTGTTACTCTGATGTTGCAAAATGTCTTTCAAAGTACACTACTCCTAGTGTATTATTTGACCAAGAGGTGGGAGGAAGAAATTGGAAGAAGTTCAAAAACTAGAAATATAGTAAATTAAGGAAACTGGATACTTTCGTTAGACTGGTTTTCATTGCTATCCGACTGTTATAACACTACGACACATTCAGACCCCACACATTATAAGGTAATATTTTAATTTTAGGCTTCAAGTGACATACAATGCTTCATATGCTTCACTCTTGTAGTCACTACTGTTATTTCACAAATTTGATGTGCCATATTTTGTAATCATGCTGTTGTGTTATATATGGACAAAAGACGAAAAATGCACGTCTTCTGAAAAAAGTGTCATACTAGAGTTTTCCTTTGAATACAAATTTCACTGGTACTAACAAGCCACCGGAAGATATGGGAGAGAAAATGACTGGCTACAAATAGTTAATAGGACTTTTTTTTCTTTTAAGCTAAGACTGTTAAATAAGGTTACCACATATTTTCTGTCCTCTGCTCATACTTTACATTGTGCCCCCTAGAGTGAGGGTTATGTCAGCATGTTCACTATAGCTAAAGGAATGTTTACAATATGCTGGAAACGTTGACTGATTCTGTGCTAAATGGTTTCAGATGCTCTAGCAGAGGACAGAGTGAGGAACAGCTTGTTGTTTTTCTATTGATTCTTTGGGTGGGGGAAAAGCTGTTTTAAAAGAGAACATTATATTCAAAATGTTCAGCCATAGGTTTTAAACCACAAGGATTATTTTTCTCAACATAATACAAATATTTATGCCAACACAACAGTAAGTAATTTTTAATCAACAAAAGCAAATGATTAACTGGATGAACATGAATACAAATTCTTAACAATTCTCTTTATTGCAACATTTGGAATGAAAGACAATGCCCTCTCATATTTCTTTAATTATTTCCTGCTTTAAATATACTAATAGTTTTTCCATTCCTACAGGAATTCCTCCAAACACACATGAATTCTTCATTTTCAAGTAAAAATGGAATTAACTACAGGAAAGCAGTGACATTTTGAGCAATTATTTTGAAAAATATTAAAACAAAAAATATAAAGCAAATATTTAGTCTGGATTTAACTAAGAAGAAAACTCCTAATTAAAGTTACAACTCCATTTACACCTAGCTACCACTTTATACCTAGTTGCTGTGCTGCTGTCCCTCTGAATAGCTGATTTTACACAGCACGTGCTATAGTACCTAGGTACAACTGGAAGCCACCACTTTGGAAAACTAAACTATATTTCCAAAAATTATTCTTCCATGTCACAATGGAATTACTCAGGTTTTTCATTTTTAAAGGATGTTTATTCATTTTTAATCAGTTCTTGCTCATATCTTATCTGCAGCCATAATTATTTCATTATGACATCACAACAATCTTCACAACCACCAACTGTGATATCATGGAGACAACGATGGATTGCAATTTGGGAATACGTACCAGTGCCAGACTGTTTTTTGTTCTTTTTTATTGACTTTTTTGGTTCCTAAATTATTTTGATTTAAACCACTTGGGACAAACAAATTCCTAAGACTCACTGCAAAACAAAGTTGCCCTAAAGTTACCATTTTTATACACAATGAAAGGCTAATTTTGGTAGTTCATGTTTAAATTTAACCGTCAAGACAAAATTATGTAATAACTGTCTGAACTAAAGTAAAATAGCTTGGATTATCGCTATATTCCTTCACCCCTTCTTCTTTCTATCTTCTTCCATCATCCTTTTTCTTCTTCGTGTATACGTGTTTTTCTTTTTCCTTGCTTTCAAGCTATTTCTCTCTTTTCAACTCAGGGGTGTGTGTGCACTTGGGAGTGTGCTCTATTTCTCTCGGGAGGCATCAGCTTTATGTACCCCTCATCATTTTCATTATATGTATTTATCAGGACAAGACTAAAGAAAGGCATGTAGTGGATGACTGTGGAGCTCTGTAGGAGAACAGTCATCGCAAAAGATGGAAGACCCTAGGTAGAATTTCTAACGTCTATATTTGACAGAAGTTTTTCTGAATCTGAAGTGAAGAGCAAGAATGCCTTTCAAATAAAGCAACATTTTAGCCTACTCTTTTTAATTGAAAGAAAGCCATGTAGCCAAGCATGATTCCTGAGAGTCACTGCTGACACCAAAGAAAGATAGGTTACACACACACAAAACCTTAATTTTTTGAGAGTTTTGTCTCTGCCTACTTCTATCTGTGCCCGCACTGCACCAACTGAGCGGAGCATTAACAAACCTCAGGAAATCAGTGCCTGTTGGGGCCATGCTAGCACTCACACAGCATCGAGTGTTCAGAGCTGGGTCTATAAAATGATCACACAGGCCCAACCACCTTTGTGCCTTCTGTTAAGCCACAGAGTCCCAAAAGACAAACTCTGTAGGAGATGGGAAAGAGAGGAGGCAGTCAGAATACCTGTAGTATTGTCATACTAGCTAACATGTAACATGTCCCAACAGACAGCTTCATCCATTTAGACAGGCACTGAATGGAAATAGCATTCCCTTCACAGTGGTCCCCAAAGGCTACAAGTAGTCTAGGTGACTTTTTAAAAGCACTAGCCCTATTCACATAAAAGCTCAAAGCCCACTTGATATCTTGGGGATTCTAGTTTGCCATGGGTCAGAGTGTAGTTTCAGGAAGAATACCAATGGTCTCATTTAGGAATAACTCAGACACCACTTTTGGCAACAATTTAGGTTGAAGATCCAGAATAACTGAAATGAGGAATAAACTATTACAGCTTACAACTGACTGACACTTCTTGCAGATATTACTGCAACTAAAATTCTGGTTTTAGTGACAGCTGGAATAAAGAACACCTTCTCAGGGGTTCAAAAGATGAGTCCTTCAATCTTGTCCATACTAAGTTCGGGATTGTCCATATTTAGTTGGGGATTGGTCCTGCTTTGAGCAGGGGGTTGGACTAGATGACCTCCTGAGGTCCCTTCCAACCCTGATATTCTATGATTCTAAGTTAAAGTCCTATGTCAGAACAGGCTTGCTGGGAAATTATAAATCAGTCCTTTCAGATATCTTGTGACAGTGTGGGATGATTCAAGATAGTAGAATTATCCACTGGTAAATAACATGCTGAGCTGCGAGGCAAGTACAGTTTGATACAGGAAAAGGCAAAGCTAAGAGACAAAGTATAGTAAATAACACAAAACAGATATACAGAAGTATGAAGTGGAGACAGATTGTTATTTGCTGCTCACAGAAACACCTTTTCCACTTCTTATGTAATATATCAGGACTAAAACGGACTCTGTTGCACTTCTACAAGAGCACGACAGATCAGAAGCAGTCAACACCTTGTGATTCAAGCTTTGAAGTGAAGTGACTTCAGAGTGGAATACATGATATGATCAACTTCTTGTGCTAGCAGGCCCAATGATACTGGTAGGAGATATGCTCCCCGCCCCCATGATCTAAGAAATCTGTATACCAATACCATCTGTTCCATGTGAGGGCAACCAGTATGATCCCAGATGAGATTTCTTGTTTCTACTAAAATTACAATGTCGCAGTAAAATTGGTGGAAAGATGAAGAAATTCCTTGCTTCAGCACAGCAGAATGAGACTGTGATAGTATCAGTCCATATCTATTCTGGAGAAGAACTCTGCATTACTGTTTATGCAAAGATGTCTATGGATCAAGATCTATGAACAGTGGTTTCAAGGACCACTCATGTTGTCCTTACAGTATATGAATGACATAACCTACTCTCACATTCTTTTTGGCTGCTGGATGTAGAGGTATAGAAAGCACTTGATGATCAGGGTACCAATCCACTGTCTCCCAAAATAGAGGTTGGGATCACTTTGTCTGCTGATGTAATACATGGCTTATTTGATGTCTGTCAGCAATTAAACATCAAGCCATTGATCAATCACAGAAAAGCTTTTAGAGTGCAACTTACACATCAGCTCTTAATTTCAGACTATTTATGTGGAGTTTGGTCTCCCACAATTCATCATCCATAAACTGCCAGATTCTGGAGATGGGCTCCCAGCCCAGATTGGATACATCTATGATGATCACAAAAGATCAACATAGTGGACTGAAACAAACTTCCTTCAACACATTATCTAAGAGTTCCCACTGACAAGGTTTCCAGAGAATATCTGGAGGAATTCTCAGAAGTATTCCCATTTTATCCACAGATGAAGTAAAATTTATTGCCAACTAAACCAGTGTTGTAAGGGTCTCATTCATTGTGAGCACCGTCAGGGTTACTCCGTTAGCTCCCTGCTATCCCTTCTTGGGGTTTCACTGAGTGCACTCTCACTGGTGTTAGACCTCTAGCTTTTACCTCTCCTGGGGTGGAATTCTGAAATTCGCCCTCTCTTAGACCAGGACCTGGGTTACTGCCCTCTGGATATCAATCAGACTTACTTCAGAAGACCCAAGTAAGATATGGACCCTGCTGTTGACTTCTATCCAGGAGCCATGATCACCGGTTAATACACAGGGACCCCACAGACTTCTCAAGCAGTATTACTTAATAGTAACAGGAGGCATGCAGCATTCAGAGACATTGGTTAGAAATAACGCAAGAAGAGACCTAGCCTTATGGGTCTTACTGAACCCTTTAGCTGCTCCTGCCCTAAATACTTAGGCCCCGCTCAGAAACAGCCAGCCAGCCAGCCTTGCAGTGTCTACCTCTCTCTCCCATCTTTGCATCAGTCTCGTGGCATGCTGACCACTTCCCTCTTTGCTTTCTGGCAGGGGCACCTTTTAACCATATCTTTTAATGGGTCAGGCTCTTTTGATACATAGGGTCTCAGCCTTTAGAATTTCCTGATGATAGCCCCACTGTTCACCTAGCTCTCCAAAGCCTGAGATGTCTTATCTCTTAGTGTTCGTTTTGTTTCCCGCAACTCTGATCTAACAATCCTTTAAGTTCAAGTAGGTAGCAATACAAAACTGCACAAGAAAACCAGAGTCACACAATATTCATAAGAATAATGCAGATATCTCCCAGTTCATCACAATTAGCTACAGGTTTAGAATCTCCCTGAATTTAGAGGATTATTCCTCAGGAGGACAGTTTGGCAAATATCCGTAGGAGAAAATGCTTTGTCCACGCCAGAAACAATAAAGGAAATTAGCTAGGTTGGTACAAGAGTAGGTTGGTCCCAGTTTATGTAGAGCTAGGTACTGAAACAGTGCATATGCAGTGGTGAATAACTATTCCAAAGCCTAGTGAGACAGAGCCCCAATTCACAAAGTCAGCTAGTACAGGAATTTGTGAATGCCTTGATACCCGAGTCTGTCTACCCCCTTTGCAAGGTACTTCCTAAATAGCCTTGGGGATTCAGAAAGGCTTAAGAACAAAACCTTGTATTGGTAATAGCTATCCCCAACACAAAAGCAGAAGTAATGCTCTGAGAGCCATTCAGAAAGCAACATGAAAGTAGCAACCTTTAAGATGAGAACACTAAACAACACTCGACAGAAAACTGTAGAAATGATGGATGCTCATGTCAGCATGTGGAAGTTAAAGACTGTAACGAGGCTACCATAATGGGACACAGGTCATCTCTCTTTTTCAGTATAAGGAAGTACCATGAAGTGAAAGAAACCTTTTCTTCTGTACTGCTGAGACATTTCCATTGCCTCATCCTTAAAAGAATCACTTCTGCTCTTACCAGAGTCTCATTGGAAGGATCGCTAAACAATAAAAAATTATACATATGGCGTGGGCTGGAAGTTGGCAGGAACAGAACTGGATTCTATATCCAAGCTGAACAATCTCTAGTGCTCAGCTATCAAATAACCTAAATTGACAACCAATTAATATTTGTTTTAACTATATTTTTATATAGGCTACCTGTTAGTTCCAACATTTTTAATCATATTCTATAAATCAGGAAAATACTGATACCATCAAAAGACCAATTAATTTTGTTAGAAAAAATACCTCTTTCTAGACCCTGAAATGTTAGCAATACTGAACTTTTAGTTTAGATAGCGAAGTGTATATGAAAACAAATCTCATCATAACTAAAGATGAAACAAGGATGCAGTGTTCTGTTCTATCAGATCAATTTTAAAGTCAGATTCAAGGCTACATCAGGAATGAGTTTGGATTTGACAGAGCTGAAATTTCACAGGCAATTTTCATCAGATTTTGAACAAAACCTCAACAGAAAAATCTTTTTCTGATTTTGGAGCCAACCTACAACCAAAACCAATTAGCCAGGGTCCCGATCCATGGATTCCTATCAGAAGCGCAGTCCTGAAATTCAACGAGGTTCAGATTGGTCAGAAGTTCTGAGCTTTAACCACGCCCTACTGTTAATTAAGAAATATAACCTCCTACATTTCTACATGAAATTTTCAAAAATCCAACTTTTGCAAGTCATATGTTTTATGCAAAATGTGTAATCAACATACAATACTACAGTTTCTGAATTATCACTTAAGAAAAAAATTAAAAACATATTGCACAAAATTTACTTCTCTATTATGCTGATGAAAATCCAAAGTGCAAATCTCAAAGTCAGTGTAGTTATTCTAGATTTAGCCCAGTATAAAATGGAATAGAATTTTGTCCAGAAACTCCAAAACATAAATAACAAATATCTGAATAGTACAGGTTAAAAATTTAAATATAAAATTAACAATGATTAAATATTTATTGGAATTTCCATGGCCATGTCCCCTCAGTTTTTGGGGGGAAATAATATTGACTGAAAGAATGTGAGGATATTCTGGTATGTCATCTGAAACAGATCACAAAAAAAGTTATAACAGTATCAGCATGTTTTAGTAACTGCTGTTTAAAAATGCAAGCCTGTCTGTAGATGGGCTTTGTCAGTTTCTGGAAAGTATAGCCCCCAAAACAGTGACATTATACAAAGATCTTAGTTTTAAACAAGATTGGATGAAGACTAGACAGGCAACAGAGAAAAGAGGTGTTGCTAGTTTCTTGTGTAAACAAACAATTTTATGGAGTGAATTTAAATGAGCCAGCTGGTGAACATTTGCTCTGTATCATCAGCACTTGCAAAGTGCTTAGCCTTGGCTCTCCAGACAGGTAAAAAAAAAAAAAAAAAGAATGAAAAAGACAGAGTAAAGAATGTCATGAAGCACTTAACTAGATCACTTGCATGTATTCTTTTGACAGTTGAAAAAATGGTTACCTACCTTTCATAACTGATGTTCTTCAAGATGTGTTGCTCATGTCCATTCCTTTCTAGGTGCGCGCACGCGCCCATGTGCATAGTTGTTGGAGAGTTTTGCCTTAGAGGTATCCATAGGGCCAGCTGTGGCGCCCTCTTGAGTGCCGCGCTCATGAGTAGGTATATGAGGCACCACCGGCCCTACACCCTCTCAGTTCCTTCTTGCCAGCAACTACAACAGAGGGGCAGGAGGGCAGGTAATGGAATGGACATGAGCAATACATCTTGAAGAACAACAGTTACAAAAAGGTAGGTAACCGTTTTTTCTTCTTCGAGTTCTTGCTTACGTTGTTTCCATTCTAGATGACTCACAAGCAGTATCAATGGACGTGCGCTTGGAGTTCACGATCTTTCAGCTTGCAGCACTGCTCTGCCAAAGCCAGCGTCGTCTCGAGCTTGCTGGGTAAGCGCATAATGAGACGCGAACGTGTGGACAGATGACCAGGTAGCAGCCTGACAGATTTCCTGGATCGGCACCTGCACCAGGAAGGCCACAGACAATGCTTGTGTCCTAGTCGAGTGTGCTGCCACAGTCGCCGGCAGAGGCACCTTCGCCAGCTCATAGCCATAGCAGATGCAGGCAGTGATCCAGGATGAAATCCTCTGAGCAGAAACTGGGCAACCTTTCATTCTGTCTGCCACTGCAAAAGACAACTGCATTGACTTACGGAATGGCTTTGCGCTATCTATGTAGAAGGCCAGTGCCCTCCTGATGTCCAGGGTATGCAGCCTGCGCTCCTCATTTGACGCATGAGGCTTTGGAAAGAAGACGGGTAAGTGTACGTCCTGGCCAGCATGAAACTGGGCAACAACCTTGGGAAGAAACACTGGGTGCAGTCGCAGCTGGAGCTTATCCTCGTAGAAAACCATACAGAGCGGCTCCGAAGTTAGCACCCTGATCTCGGACACCCTGCTGGCTGACATCGCAACCAGGAATGAAACCTTCCAGGAGAGAGCAGGGGCCCCCCATGAACCTCGACAGCACAAGCTTCAGGTCTCAGGGAGGGACAGGATCCCGGACGTGCGGGGAGAGATGCTCCAGACCTTTCAAAAACCATGCCATCATGTCGAGAGCAAAGATCAACCTGCTTTGGAATGGATGATAGAAGCCGAGATTGCAGCCAGGTGGACCTTGATCGATGACAGGGACAAACCTTGGAGTCTGAGGTGCAGCAGATAATCCAGGATCTCCTGCAGTGGGGCCTGCTCGGCCCAGATACGCTGTTCCGAGGCTCACCACGTGAACCTTTTCCATTTGGCCAGGTAAGTCGCTCTGTTGGAGGGTTTCCTGCTACCCAAAAAGACCTGCTGAACACGGGACGAGCACACCGTTCGTCCATACTTAGCCATGCAGTTGCCAAGCCATCAAGTGCAGTGCCACCAGGTTCGGGTGCAAAAGGCTGCTGTGGCTCTGGGACAGCAGATCTGGCCAGAGGGGCAGCTGCAGCGGGACACCTACCGAAAGGCTCAGCAACTTGTCGAACCAGTGCTGGCAAGGCCACGCGGGGGCCACTAGAATAATTCTCTTCCTGTCTTGCTTGATCTTCACAAGGGTCCTGTGAATCAACAGCACTGGCGGGAAGGCAAACACCAGCGCCCCCGACAATGGAATGAGAAAGGTGTCTGATAGGGAGTCCCTGTCCATCCCCTGGATTGAAGAGAACATGTGGCATTTTCTGTTCTGCCTGGACACAAACAGGTCCGTCTGGAGAGTCCCCCCCACCACCACCTCTGGAAGATTATGCTGGCCATCAACGCCTGTGTCTGCCTGCTGATTGTCGCCGTCGGAGACCAGTGTTTGGAGTGGGAGGATCGGTGCTGGTATCAATGGGACTGGTGCTGGGGCCGGGGAGACCAGATTCACAATGGAGAGTGCTCTCATGGGGCAGGCGACCGAGATCTGAGCCAAGAGGATGACCGGTGGAAGGGTGAATGGTGCCAGTAGCACAGAGACCGGCAATCTGTGTCAAGATGTCAGGTACCGTAATCGCAGTGCCGGTGACTGAGGGCGAGGCCCAGAGGATCTGGGCTGCGACACTGAGATGTAGAGCGCTGCCTTGAGGGGTCTTAGCAGTTGGCTTGCCCTTTGCAGTCTCCAGGGGCACAGACAAAAGCCTCTGCCCTCTCAGCACCGGGAGAGCTTGGGAAGGCGTCGATGCTGCCAGAAGTTTAGATCCCCTACCGCTCCTGGGATTTGGTGGTGGATCCTTTAAGTGACTGAGGGCCACGACCAGGGAGGCATGTCCACATGGTTCCGGAGTGGCAGTGCAGCCCAACCTGGGTCCTTTGCCCAATGCCCCCTGGACCTTCTTGCCCAGTGCCAGGTAGCCGTGCTTCTTCATTTTCTTTCTGGACACCAGCAACAGGGAGTGGTGCCGGGTGGAGCCCGGTACTGGGGGTGTGCTGCGCACCAGGGCCAAGGTACTAAGCAAGACTTGGTGGGATGGCTTGGAAACTGGACGAAGGGCAGCCTCCATAAGGAGAGCCCACAAACAAATACCCCATTCTTTCTGAGTCCTGGGTCGAAAATTTGTACAAATACGACACTTGTCCTTCACATCTAATTCCCTCAAGCTCTTAAGGCAGCTGCTGTGGTGGTCACTTACAGGCATAGGCCTGTTACAGTCCACACAGGACTTAAATCCCAGAGACCGGGGCACATCCCGCCTGGAGTGAAGTCCCTGCTGGGACTCCAACTTCTAACTACACTTAACAACTATTTAACACTAACTACTATAAACAACTATTTACAAGGCCCTAAGGCTCGAAGTCAGAAGACACGAAACCGCTAGTCCTTGCTATGCGAGGATAGGCACTCAACTAACCACCACGGGCAGAAAGAAGGAACTGAGAGGACATAGGGCCAGCGGCGCCTGATGTACCGATGCATGAGCATGGCACTCAAGGGGGCGCCACAGCCAGCCCTATGGATACCGCTAAGGCAAAAATCTCAGACCACCATGCACAAGGGTCCATGCACATGCGCACACACCTAGAATGGAACTGACATGAGCAAGCACTCAAAAAAGAATGTGTAGTTGCAGAGATTGTACCTGTAGAGGCAATGTTACAATACTCTGCTTCTCCCGTGTCATTTCTTTCAAATTTGTTTTCTTCAACCATCTTTATTTGTAAGATCAGGAGAAGTGAAAAATTGTAGGAACATTATGATTTTAGTGGTACAAAGAAAATAATGTTAATTGGTTCATCAGGCACTCAGTGGAAGAGTGGAAAAGTGGAAAAGTTTTGGATCAGGACCCACGACTGTTTCTGGGGCATGTAAGTAATCACCACTATATTCTGTTCATGAGGGAAGCAGCTACAGGACAAAAGTTGGCAATGCCAAAATTACACTGTGAAGAGAGAAGGTATGAAGTCTAAATTTAAGGTTCTTATTTCCACACTTTCATACACACCTATAAAATATTACATAGAGACTCTCTCAAGGTGAAAGTTCTATGTGGCTGTGCAATCACAAGCATATTCGGGATTCCAGACTATTATTGCAACTCGTAGATCTGATCCCTGGTAAGAAGATGATCTCAAGATATGCTTTGTTTAGATCTTGAAAAGGCAGCATAAATACTAGCTCCATGGTTTATATAACCCACTCCACCTTATTCTTTCCTTTCACCCCTAGTTATGTAAATATACTTGCAGTAAATATGGGCCTGGAGAAGAACAAATATCTGGAAAATGTCCTTCAAGGCAATTGCCTTCATACAGACTCAGAATGCTCCCCTTTAGTATTCAAAGAATTGGAGCTCATATCATTGATATTGCTTCTCACCTTTATTCTTCTGATGTCTTTACAGCAGAGGTTTTCAAACTTCATTGCACCGCGACCCCCTTCTGACAACAAAAATTACTACACGACCCCAGGAGGGGGTACCGAAGCCTGAGCCCACCCAAGCCCCGCTGCCCGGGCTGGTGGGGCCAAAGCTGAAGACTGAGCCTTGCCGCCCCAGCTAGGGGGCGGGAAGGGGAAAAGCCAAAACACAAGGGCTTCAGCTCCAGGCAGGGGGCCTGTAACCTGAGCCCCACTGCCCAGGGCTGAAGCCAAAGCCTGAGCCCCACAGCCTGGAGCCAAAGCCCTTGGACTTTGGTCCCGGGCGGTGGGGCTCAGGCTTTGGCTTTGGGCCCAGGCAGTGGAGCTTAGGCTTGGGTCCTGGGCCCCAGCAAGTTGAACGCCAGCCTTGGCAATCCCATTAAAACAGGGTCACGACCCACAGTTTGAGAACTGCTAGTTTACAGAATATAGATAATGTCAGCATTCCAATGTCATACCCTGTGGTGTATCCCCATTCTGCTACTTCCATTTACACTTCATAGATTTAATTTCACTTTCCTCTTTGAAGCCTCGTGTCCATTTTTAAGCTGTATTTTGTATGCCAGTATGGACTGGTGCCAACCCTTGAAGTACGTGCATTATTACTGGCAGAAAGTGAATAATTGGCACTGGACAAAAGTAATTTTAATGTGAAATCCTTGGCATAGCATTGGTTATAGATCCTACCCTAACATCAAATTGTCAATATTTGAATTTTGAATCTAACTACGTATTTATCAACCATGAGAACTGTATTTTTATACTGAACATACAACTCCTCTGGAGTTCCGAGAAAATACTGTGCCTACATCATTTTAATCAGTTTCAATAAAATTCTTAATTAGGGTTCAGTTTGTTAAAGAAGTTCTTGCAGTCAGGAAATTTTTTTTTCCTTAAATGACTACTTCACACAAATTTTTTTTACAAGACTGGGAACGTAATGGTCTGGAGTTTACCATGGTATTTAGCACCAAGAGAAACAGTACAAAGGAAAGGTAACAGTTTAGTGACATTTTATGGTTACAGGAATATAGTTCATCTTGCTCTTTACTGTGAGTAACACGCTGTTGATCTTGACAGGTACCCAGTAAGTATACCCCATCTTGGAAAGAATAAGTAACATTTCCAACGGACGCATCAAAAGGACTAAAGCATTCAGTATTTTGGCATTTTTGATCAAAAATCATTTGCACATCAGAAGTTATTTTTGTAAATAGATTTTTTGCTAGAAATATAACAAATGGACATATTTTCTCCAACCAGCCAAGGCAAAATAGTTTAAAATACTGTAAAGTGCATATAAGAACATAAGAATGGCCATACCGGGTCAAACCAAAGGTCCATCCAGCCCAGTATTCTGTCTACCGACAGTGGCCAATGGCAGGTGTCCCAGAGGGAGTGAACCTAACATGTAATGATCTAGTGATCTCTCTCCTGCCATCCATCTCCACCCTCTGACAAACAGAGGCTAGGGACACCATTCCTTACCCATCTTGGCTAATAGCCATTAATGGACTTAACCTCCATGAATTTATCCAGTTCTCTTTTAAACCCTGTTATAGTCCTAGCCTTCACAATCTCCTCAGGCAAGGAGTTCCACAGGTTGACTGTGCACTGAGTGAAGAAGAACTTCCTTTTATTTGTTTTAAACCTGCTGTCCATTAATTTCATTTGGCGGCTCCTAGTTCTTATGTTATGGGAACAAGTAAATAACTTTTCCTTATTGACTTTCTCCACACCACTCATGATTTTATATACCTCTACCATATCCCCCCTCAGCCTCCTCTTTTCCAAGCTGAAAAGTCCTAGCCTCTTTAATCTCTCCTCATATGGGACCTGTTCCAAACGGCTAATCATTTTAGTTGCCTTTTTCTGAACCTTTTCTAATGCCAGTATATCTTTTTTGAGATGAGAGGGCCACATATAAATAAGACAAGTAGAATAAATGTATTATAATAATGTGTGTAAAAAGGAAAGATTCAGTTTCATAAAAAAAATTAGACTGTGTATATTATAACATTAAGGAAATGAAGCATAGTCATATTGAGTAGCAAAGATTAGGAAACAACTTGATACTGTATTTCTTTATGAACAATAACTGCTGGTTATTTCTCTTAGTTTAAGGCAGGGGTCGGCAACCTATGGCACGCATGCCAAACACGAAACACGAACCAATTTTTAATGGCACGCTGCTGTCTGCCCGGGTCCGGGCAGACAGCAGCGTGCACTAAAAATCCTGCCCAGCCCAGCCCGGCCCACTCTTTTCCACCCCCCGCCCACTGCTCTCTCCTTGCAGGGCAGGCAAGCTTCCCCCTCCCCCGGCCTCTTCCGCCAGCATGCTGGGTTCCTGCCCCTCCTTCTCTCCCTCCCTGCTCACGCTAGGGAGGGGGAGAGGTAAAAGCAGAGCCGCAGCGTGCTTTCTGCTCCGGGAAACTTGGGGAAGGGGGTGAAATCAGGCATATCCCATCCAGCCCTCTGCCGTGAGACGCTCAGGGCAAGGGGCTGGGAGCACCCCCACGACCCCAGCCCACACCCCCAGCCCTCTGCCCTGACCCCTGCACCGCCACACACACCCTAGCCCTCTGCCCTGACTCCTGCACCCCCTTCACACACCCCCACTCCTCTGCCCTCACCCCTGCACCCCCCCACACCCCAGCCCCATTCCCTGACCCCTGCACCCCCCCCACACCCCCAGCCCTCTGCCCTCACCCCTCCTCACACACCCCCAGCCCTCTGCCCTCACCCCTGCACCCCCACACACCCAACCCCATGCCCTGACCCCTGCACACACACCCCCAACCCCAGCCCTGACTCTGGCACTCCCCACACATACCCAGCCCCCCACACCCGATTCCCTGACTCTTGCACCCCCGACGCCCTGACTCTTGCACCCCCCACATCCCCACTCCCACCCTGAGCACCAAACGGGAGCTCCAGGACACACACACACACACACAGCCCATTCCTACCTGCACCCCTCGTACCAAATGGGAGCTGCCCAGGTAAGCGCTCCACACCCAAACCTCCTGCCCCAACCCTGTGCCCCCTCCCTCATTCTAACTCCTGACCACCCCCAACACCCCACCCCCAGCCTGCTCCTTCATCCCCAGCCCTGTTCTCAGTGCACTCCCACCCTCATCTCAGTGCAGAGAGAGGAAGAGAATGGCTAGAACCAGGGAGAAGGTAGGTACCTACTTTATGTGGACAGGGCCGGGACTCCAGACCAGCAGCGGGCTGAGCGGGGCCTGCAGCCGGGACCCTGGCTGGCAGAAGCCGGCGGACAGAACCCCAGATCGACAGCGGGCTGAGCCGCTCAGCCCACTGCTGGTCTGGGGTCCCAGCCGCCGGCCCCGCTCAGTCCACTGCCAGTCTGGGGTCCCGGCCGCCGGCCCCTTGCCAGCCGGGGTCCCGGCCGCAGGCCCCGCTCAGCCCGCTGCCGGCCTAGGTGAATGGAAGCCCAGGTCGGCAACAGGCTGAGCAAGACGGCAGTGTAAGAGCAGCATTTTAATTTAATTTTAAATTAAGCTTCTTAAACGTTTTGAAAACCTTGTTTACTTTACATACGGCAATAGTTTAGTTATATAATATACAGACTTATAGAGAGACCGTCTAAAAAAACGTTAAAATGTATTATAGGCATGCGAAACCTTAAATTAAAGTGAATAAACGAAGACTCGGCACACCACTTCTAAAAGGTTGCTGCTCCCTGGTTTAAGGAAAAAACATCACTCATTTAACGAAACTCAGCAATAACACTTACAGGCTAAGGAGTACTCCTCACTAAAAAATTGGATTTAAACAAAATTATTCATTTTTAAATCTAAATAGGCCAGCCCTAGCCTGAGAAGTTCGACCGTAACCAAAAGCATTATTTTATATATGGTGATGGTAATCATTTATATAGTGCCGTAAATTTACATTGGGCTTTGAACACAGTCTCCGCCCAAATGATTTTATAATCTAAGACAAGTGGCAAAATTTTCAAAAACACGTAAGAGTCTTAGGAGCCGAAGTCCCACTGATTTTCAACAACATTTAGGAGCGTAAGTGCCTAAGCACTTGTCAAAGTTGGAGGTACTTTTGAAAAATTTACCAAAAAGACCAAATAAAACAAAAGAAGATCCTCAACAACCATACAGGAAAGAGCATAGGCACAGGAACAAGGGTTGCGGGGGGTACTGCAGCACCCCCAGGTTTTACACGCCTTGGATCCCGCGCCCTGGGTCCTGCACCTTGGGTCCCAGCTGCTGGCCCCCTATCTATAGCTGTTCTCCCAGCCCCGTGTCCAAGGCTCTGCACGCACTCCCAGCTGTGGCTCCAGCCTCAGCCCTCTTACCCCTGACTGAGCCCCCTGCCTCCGAGAGCCACGACCCTGCTCCCTGCCACAGCTCTGGGGTGAGGGGCGGGTTTTGCGGACAGGAGTGGGGGGGACACAAGGTAAAAAGTTTTGGGACCACTGCTTTACAGTTTTGTTGGCTTTCAGCACCCCCGCTATAAAAAGTATTCCAGCGCTGGGAAAGGGAAGAGAGATTGTTTGATGTGCGCTTATAAAAGACAATGGTAAGAGATCAGAGAGGTTGCTTGACAGATGAAGCAAACTAGGGAAATGTGGTCTAGATGAAATTACCGTAAGATGGGTGCACAACTGGTTGAAAGACCGAACACAAAGAGTAGGGAATAACTAGATAGGTGGTAGTACTGCTTAAAAGGATCTGGGGGTTATAGTGGATCACAAATTGAATATAATCCAACAATGAGATGTAGCTGCAAAAAAAGCTAATATTTTGGGGTGTGTAAACAGGAGGATTGTACATAAGACACTGGAGATAATTGTCCCACTCTACTCAGCACTGGTGAGGTCTCAGTTAGAGTACTGTGTCTAATTCTGGATGCCACACTTTAGGAAAGATGTGGACAAACTGGAAAGACTCCAGAGGAGATCAACAGAAACCATAAAAGGCTTAGAAAACCTGACCTATGAGGAAAGGTGAAAAAAACTGCACGTTTAGTCTTGAGAAAAGAAAACCAAGGAGAGACCTGATAACAAGTCCTCAAATATGTTAAGGGCTATTATAAAAAGGATGGTGATCAATTGCTCTCCATGTCTACTAAGGTAGGACAAGAAGTAATGGGCTTAATCTGCAGCAAGGGAGATTCAGGTTAGATATTTGGAAAAACTTTCTAACTATAAGGATAGTTAAGCTCTGGCATAGACTTCCATCACTGGAGGCTTTAAAAGCAGGCTGACTTAACCCCTCTTACAGATGGTGTAGGTTTATTTGGTCCTGCCACAGTGCAGGAAGCTGGACTTGATGATGTCTTAAGGTATTTTCCAGCCCTATATTTCTATGATTCTATGAAGAAAGGACATATACTTAGAAAAACTTTCTGACATGCTACTGAAAGGTGATTCCACCACTCTACTGCAATGTACTGTAACAACCAGAGTATCACTTGTGGTAGTGTGCATGTTACATATAAAAATTACTTTGCAGGATAACAATAATAAGGATTACAAACAAGCTTGATAGTCCTCAGGCCTTTGTCATGAACACTAACTAGCTGTATGTCTTGGGGAAAGAATCCTTAATTCTCTCCTAGGTTTAATTCTGGCCAATGATTTCCTCTCTAACCACTTTACTGAAGTTGCAAAGACTCGAACAGCGTTATACAAATAAATTAATGGGAGTTGGGTGCCTGAATACCTGTAAATATCACTCCCAAAGTGCTTTAAAAATTGTCAAACAATGGCCACAGCAGAAAGAAGGCACATACCAAATTAACAGTAACAGTAGTCCTTGCAATCTTTCTCACACTTACTAATCCATAATTGGCCTCCTAGACCTCTGCCATAACAGTTCAGGCCCTCCCATATCCGGTCAAGCCTCTACCAGCTGCAGTAGGCCAGCTATTTTGAAATCCATAAGAGGACTGAATGCTCCCTAACACATTAAGATTAGTGCTTTAATTGGCCCCCTTGCAAGGGATCCCTGCATCACCCCACAAACTTAGAAGGTGTATTGACATGATTACAGATAGGAAAAAACTGAGTAGAAC
Organism: Natator depressus; assembly: GCF_965152275.1. Classification (NCBI taxonomy): domain Eukaryota; kingdom Metazoa; phylum Chordata; order Testudines; family Cheloniidae; genus Natator; species Natator depressus. The sequence goes on from NC_134247.1 coordinate 7,199,877, forward strand.
AAATCAATGCAAATATAGAAACCAACAACCCTATGCAAATATACAGCAATTAGCACAGTAATATCAGTCAACAATGACAAGTAACCTAGAAGGTCCCTAACTACCTTGTACCGTGCCTTGACAGAAAGACAGAGTGGACTGGAAAACATACAGGGGTAAGACAGGGGAAGAATCAGTACCTCTATTTTGAGCCTGATCTTATGGACACTAGGGGGATCAGCCACTCGGTGAGGCTGACCTGCATACTGATCAAGAAAGGAAAACTGGTACAGTGCTGCTGCTGTAGCCCCTTCTACTCTCACTACTCAGGAGAAAAAAAAACGAGGAGTACTTGTGTCACCTTAGAGACTAACAAATTTATTTGGGCATAAGCTTTCATGGGCTATAACCTTCATCGGATGCATGCAGTGGAAAATACAGTAGGAAAATACATATACACAGAGAACATGAAAAAATGGGTGTTGCCATATCAACTGTAACAAGACTAATCAATTAAGGTGGGCTATTATCAGCAGGAAAAAAAAACTTTTGTAGTGATAATCAGGACAGCCCATTTCAAACAGTTGACAAGAAGGTGTGAGTAACAGTAGGGGAAAAATTAGCATGGGGAAATAGTTTTTACTTTGTGTAATGAGCCATCCACTATAATCAGTAGGCTACACTGCATCATTTCATTTATCCTAATCTTCTAAAACCCGTGAAATACTATAGTCAGCTTTATTTAGCATTTTGGCAGTTGGAAGAGATCATCTGCAAATATTAGTATAGTTTTTCTGTTTGATTTTGGGCCTGATCCTAAACTTCCATTAACTTCCACTTTGGATTAGACTCATAATACATTGTTGCCTTTATGTTTGCTACCCTCCTTACTTCCAATCCTCACAAGCACTTTTGGGTAACAAAGTTTGAAAATTTCTTCAATCTGAATTTCCAATTTTACCATAGATTTTTAGGATACTTGTGTTTTTTACTTAATAGTTTTAATTGTGTTATCAGGATATTTGGCATTGGGAATTAGAAGGAACTAAACTGAATTGTTTTTACTATAAAAGCTAATAAGCTAATGCACTGATGCAGTTTTAGTCATGAGATGGGAAATAGTGATGACACTGCAATGCACCAAGACTATCAGGTCTAGGGGCATCCTTTACTGACAGAGTTTGGCCAGAAAGAAACCCATGGCAGACAGAGTGTGCTCCAACTCTGCAGTGGGGTTGGATTTTGTGAGGGAAGAACTTCCTATAAAACCTGGGGCAAGACACTTAGTCTATCATCTCCGCCTCAGTTCACCATCTGTAAAACTCCCCTATATCACAAGGATGTTGCGTGAAGATAAGTTCATTAAAAGATTATGAGTTGCTCAGATGTTATGGTGATGGAGGCTATACAAGTATTTTAGATCAACACGTGTCCAGATCATCAGTGGAGACACAGAGCAGGGCATTAGACTGTTGTGAGAAACTATTCAGGTGACAGTTTAGTGTTACATGAAGATAAGTAAAGCAAATTTTCTGTTTCTCATAGGGTTTTCTTCCCTTGCATATAAGGCATTTTCATTAGTAACAAATGTATAGAGCATTTTTCTTCCTTTTTAAACGTCTGTGCTTACTTGGCCCATAGCTTGGAATGTTATAAATAGTAATAATACCTTTTCTCTTATTTCCCCTGACATTATTCACAGTAAAAACAACTAGAACCATGAGGCTTTAGCCTATTAACACCCACCTCCAATAACATACTATTATGATGCAATCAGCATAAACAGACCAAGAAAACAATCCCTTTACCTAAATAATTAAACAGATACTAAGGTTTTGGCTATAGAACAAACAAATTTACATTACCTTGTAGAAAAAAACCCTATCAATTTCAGCTAGAAGGAGATGGCTAAGAAGTAGTGCCTGTATTACCTATAAATTAAGATTACCAAGACACTAGTAGCAGTTTTCAATATTACAGAGCAAACCATTTGTTAATGTATGTTTCTGACCTCAGGTATTTAGCATAAATCCATGAAAACAACTTGAGTGAAGTATGATCTAAATTTGAACTCAGTAGAAAACTGCATTAAAACTACGGCAGCCTTATTTAAAGTGTACTATATCTTTAGATTTGCAGAAGCTTACTACTCCACACTCTGTCTCAAATCACTTTTACCATGAATCTACCTGGATGTATTTGAAACTCTGCAATAACACTGCCTGCTGTCACACCACTAAAAGTTTCCCCAAATGCCTACCATTTCCTTTTCTATGCATTTCCAGTTGAGTAGCGACTTAAGATGTAATCCTGTGGCCACTTCAGAACCAAAGTGCATCCAGATCAAAGAACTCTATGAGAAAACACTGACAGACCTCGTGTGTTCTGAGCTGCAATCCCACAAGGCATGGTTTCTATTGAAGAGAGTGAAATATTTTTTTTCCTGTCTCAAGGGGAGATAGGGTTGTTTTATAAAGGTTTACTCTCTCTCTCTCTCTTTTAAGGGACTAGCTTGTAATTACTTACTTTCATCCCAAAAATACTCAAAGAAACACAGCAAAACAAAACATTTCTCATATAGAAGTCTAACATAACAGTTGGATCTTGCTGATTTGTACTGAGAGCTGGGAGATCCTATTGTAAGTTACTGATTTTTACAAAAGCGGCAAAGAGTCCTGTGGCACCTTATAGACTAACAGACGTATTGGAGCATAAGCTTTCATGGGTGAATACGTGCATCCGACGAAGTGGGTATTCACCCACAAAAGCTTATGCTCCAAAACGTCTGTTAGTCTATAAGGTGCCATAGGACTCTTTGCCGCTTTTACAGATCCAGACTAACACAGCTACCCCTCTGATACTTGATTTTTACAAATGATCAAGTAAAGATTAGGAAAGGACTCTCTGGCAGTTGTAGAAAAAGGTTCACACTTCCTAATATTTTAAAATATCTAAAAATAAAATTATGTCAGATATCGAGAGTCAAGGAGTGGCTTTAATTTGTGGAAGTGGAGTACTCACTGAGCCTTGCAGAGTTAACAATGAATGAGCTTTCCTCAATTCAGGGCATGTGCTCAATCTATCCCCACCACTCACTCTCATGGGCACTTGCTCCTCCAGAAATATATTGAAGCCTGAGTACTGGATCATAACAAGAGTCATGATACGTGTTTTACATCTCTTACTTGTATGTTATCCAACCACAGTTTCACACCATCTTTCATACCTATTACTACAGGCTATCTATAGACACAAGACGACACAATAGTTTCCAAAGCTATACCTTTCAACCATAAGAGCTTTGTAGCTCTTTATGTTATCCAGTAAATGAGGGGCCACATGGGAACACCTTCACAGGCAGTATGAAAACCAGAGGTTGTGCACCACAACCAGAATTAAAGCTAGAAATATTTATGTAGGCAGAATGTAGATATTCATCTTGGACGTAGGCAAGGACACTACACTGTTGTGAAAAGTGTATTTGAATCTTTAAAGACCGAAGGCATTCAGTAGCATTTTTCACCATTTTATCTTCATCCAAAAGCACCTTCAGAAACAAGTGTTACACTTCATGTTGATATCTATTCAATGACAAAATCACTACCACTCACTTTAAATTAATCTTAAACAACAGCTCCCTCTCTTCTGACCTTCAGCAGGACCTTGTGTACAAGCAGGAATGCATACAGCAGGTGCCCCTTTCAAGGGAGGAGAAAGGTGAGTGTGAGCGAGTCCAGGCTGTGATTCAGAAAAGAACAGAACTACTGACACTTCCTGTTGTGCCATGTTGCGAACAAGTCTATCTGGGGTAATCCCCACTTTTGGAAGATGTTGATCATGACATCCAGGCGGAGGGACCACTTGTGGTTGTGAAAGGACCTGTTAAGATGATCGGCCAGTTAGTTCTGAGAGCCCGGAAGGTATCAAGTGGGCAATGCAGAAGTCCCACAGCTTGAGGGCTTCCCAGCACAGGGGACAGGAGTGAGCACCACCCTGTCTGTATATATAGAACATAGCTGTTGTGTTGTCGGTCAATACTGATACACATCTGCCCTCCAGATGTCAAGCAAGGCAAACCACTCTTAGCTCCCTGACGTTGATGTGCAGCGACAGTTCTGTCTGGGACCAGAGAACTTGAGTCCCGAGTCTTCTGAGGTGCGCCCCCCATCCCATCACTGACATGTCCGTGACTAGAGACGGCGAGGGTTGGGGCCTGGAGAAGGGCAGTCCCACGCACACCGCTTGTGTGTCAAGCCACCATAGGAGGGACTCAATAACTGGAGGAGTAAGTGTGACTATCTTGTCTAGGAGGTCTCAGTTTGGCCTGTATACCAAGGCCAGCCAAACTTGAAGGGGTTGGAGCTGCAGCCTGGTGTGCTGTATTACATACATACAAGTGGCCATACGGCCAAGCAGCTTCAGGCAATTTCGCACTGTAGTAGTGTGGTATCGTCTTAAGTTCTCTATGATGGTGTCCATGGCCAGAAAGTGCGTTTCCAGAAGGAATGCTCTGGCTTGGTCGGAGTCTAGGAGAGCACCGATGAACTCTATCCTCTGAGTCGGGGCTAGAGTTGACTTTGCCACATTCAGGATCAGGCCGATCCTGTTGAATGTCAACAGAACTAGGCTCACGTGGTCCTCCATTTGCGCCCTGGAGTGGCCCTTGATTAGCTAGTTGTCTAAGTATGGGAATACCTGCACCTGCCACCTCCACAGGAAGGCAGCTAGGACTGAACACCCAGGGGGCCGCCAAGAGGCTGAAGGGGAGAATCGTAAACTGATAGTGGGTGTTGTTGACCACGAAGTGGAGGAACCGCCTGTGGGGCAGAACTATAGACACATGAAAGTACGCATCCTTCAAGTTGCGGGTGGCGTACCAGTCCCCCAGATCCAGGGAGGAGACAATGGAAACCAGGGAGACCATGTGGAACTTCATCTTCTTTATGACTCTGTTGAAGTTTCACAGGTCTAAAATAGGCTTGAGCCCACCCTTGGCCTTCGGGATGAGAAAATATCAGGAATAGAACCCCTTACCACTGAACTCCGGAGTTGCAGGAGTGTTTGCCCCTCCCGCATGAGGAGTTGCTCATGAGAAGGGTCACTGAAGAGGGACAAGAAAGGCAGGAGGGAACAGAATTGGAGAGAATATCCCAATTCTAGCATGTTCAAGACCCATTGGTCTGAGGTGATTTGCGACCAGGCAGGGTAGAAATGGGATAGATGATTCACGAAAGGGCGGGGAAGGATCCAGGATCTGGTCTGGTGCATCACCCCCGGGCACACCCTCAAAAGTTTTGCTTAGGGTTTGAGGACTGCCTCGCCAAGCCCTGGCCCTGGTTAGAGGAGGACTGAGGAGGTCTCCGGCGATTATTCCTGCCCTGCTTCCTGCTGTAATCCTGCCTAGGATGAGCACAGTAGAAGTGAGGGGTAGGCTGCAGCTTAAAATGTTTCCTTTGAGGGGCTTGTGTATGAAGCCCCAGAGACTTCAGTGTTACCTGTGAGTCTTTCAGGCTGTGAAGCTTAGAGTCTGTTTGCTCCAAAAAAAGCCCTGAGCCATTAAAGGGCAAGTCCTGAATTGTCTGCTGAACCTTGTGTGCGAGGCCTGAAGCCATGAGTGCCTTCTCATGGCTATGGCTGTTGACATCATCCAGGTTGCAGAGTCAGCAGAAACCAGAGAGGCCTGCAAGGAGGTTCTCGCAATGACCTCTCCCTCTTCGAGAATGGCAGCAAACTCTGATCCTGAGTCAGACGGAAGCAGCTCCTAGAACTTGGACAGCGTATTCCATGAGTTAAAAGCTGTAATTGCTGAGTACCACCTGCTGGTTGGTGGTGCGAAGCTGAAGCCCCCCTGGTAGAATACACCTTCCTGCCAGAGAGATCCAGCTTCTTTTCTTCTTTGGACTTGGGAGTCGATCCCACTTGCCGCTGCCTCTCCTTCTTGTTCACAGCCACCACAACCAATGTGCCCGGCTGAGGGTGTGTGAAAAGGAATTCATAGACTTTTGAAGGCAGAATGTACTTCCTTTCCACCCTTTGGCAGTAAGGGAAAGAGGCGGGCATTTGACACAGTGTTTTGGTAGTATTTTGAATTATCTTAATGAGGGGCAAAGCTACCTCGAGGGACCTTCAGGCACCAGAAAGTCAATCGTAGGGTCGGTCTCCTCCGACACCTCCTACATCTGCATGCCCAAATTTTGAGCCACCTTTCTGAGCAACTCCTGGTGAGCTCTGTTGCCCGTGGCCAATAGTGTGGTAGATGTGCCAGCCACTGCCTCATCAGGGGAGGATGAGGAGGATGCCCATGGGGGCACTGGGTACTCCTGTCCCTCTGGCTCGTGGAGATCACCCTGCACGATGCATCTTCCGCAGCGCCAGGAGAGGCACCGGCTTCCAGCCCCACGCTGGTCACCACTGCAGCCTCTGTGCTGGCCAGGGCACCAATCTCGCGGCTTTGCGGAGGCTCCTGGGCTACATGTGATGATGGAGCGGCCTGTGCCTCTGATACAACTGATAGTGATCTGGACCCTGCACCCTGGATGTGGTGGCAGGCCCACGGGGTCCAAAAGGGCCGTTGAGCCGGCGCCTGCCACTGCGGTGGCCACGGCATCATAGGCAATGGCTGCCCCTCCTCCTGTCTCAATCTGTGCTGAGAGCAGTGCGGGTTCTGCGTAAATTCATATGACTCCACCTCTGAGTCCGATGATGATTCCAACGTTGGTGACCAAGGCAGTGCAGAGCGAGATGGTGCCAGTGAGTGGTGCCAAAGCAAGGGCAAATGGTGCCGCATCATAGATGGCTTGCCCTTGTAAGGCACAATGCTTCTTTGTGGTGCCAGGGCCATTGCAGGGGACTGTGTTTTCATAGCTATAGGGTCCCGGGACACCTCAAAGGTGTCCGGGGTGGAGGGAAGATCCAACTCTTCCACCTGAATCTCCCACACTGGGGATTCAACAAGAACTGGACTCGACAGACCTCCTGCAAGGCCGGAGTTGATGGTGCCAGCTTTGTTGAGCCGGAGCAGGGTGTCTCGGTGCAGGATGCATCCCATTAGCAACTCCTCGCTCCACTGCTCTAGTGGGAGAGCGACCTTTGTCAGTCTTCTTCTTGTTAGGCACCGGTATATGGGAGCAGTGCCAGGCACTCGCACTGGAGGTGGTCTTTGGCGCCGGGGAGTGGCAGTGCCAAGGGTCTCCGGAGCCCAAGTCCTTTCTCAGCACTGCAGCCTCTCTTACAGAGGTGGCATGCTCTGCACCGAAGTGCTGGGCTTGGGGTCAGACGGTGCCTGTGTCGGCTGGGGTTGGAGGGCTGACTCCATGAAGAGCAATTTTAGCCTGAAGTCCCGATCCTTTTTAGTTCTTGGGAGGAAGCCTCTACAGATTTTACACTTCTCAGAATTTACACTTCATACAGGAGTCGGGTGGGTCTCCTCTGTGCATAGGGTTTTGACAGGACCGACACGGTTTGAATCTGAGACCCAGGCATACCCCGGTCCCTGGGAGGGGATGAATGTGGGGGGGAGGGGAACCCCGAAGTGAAACTTATCTTAACTAACTATAAAACTACTGAAACCTAACTAATCCTAAGTTAACTATTTACAGATACAACAAGAGAAAGTCCAGTAGGGGATCGCTTGCCATAGCAAGAGAAGAGAGCAACTCCAATGACCGTAAGACTGGCAGTAAGAAGGAACTGAAGAGACAGGGACCTAGATACACCACCATGAAGGCGCAACTACAGGGGGCTCCATAGCCAATCTGAAGGGTACCACTAGGGGGAAAACCTTTCAACGACTGTGCACGCGGCATGCACACACCAACTTGGAATCGCCATGAGCAAGTGCTCGGAGAAGAAACAATTTCATTGCAATACATTTAGGTGAAAATAGTTACAGTGAATGTGCTCCCCACACAAATACAAAAAGATACAGAGTATAGACAACCAAAAGCTTGGAAGTTCTAGTTTAATAATGTATTGAGCATTTTGAAATATTCCCTGTTTATTTCAAATACTTAAGGGATTATCTAAATAAAGATGTATAGACTTCTGCTTTGTGCCTATTCTTACTGTATAAAACTGACCGTGCAGTTTTTAGTAAATAACTTCTGGTTTGTTTCAGAATAATCTTTGCTTTTTTAAGAAAATTATTTCTGTAACTTTGAAATAGTTAGGCAAAAAATAAATTGGGCTAAAACATATGGAAATAGTATTCTACATAATCAAAAGAGGAAGAAGCAGAACTTGTCACAATTGCATCTGCTGTGTAAATCATTCATACAGCCAGAAAATACTGGGTTTGTTGTATATTGAAAATTTGATCAAGATGCAAACTCAATTCAAATCTTAGTTGGTGCAATGTATCTCTTTTCAGTGCAGTGTGTGCCAATTCTCGACACTGTTTCAGTTACCTTAGAAAAAAGGAGAAAGAAAGATTACTTACTATTAACTGTAGTTCCTCGAGAGAGATGCCACTGCACGTTCACACTAGTAGGATGCACTCCTGGCACCACTAAGCTTCAAAAACTTTCTAAAGCAGTGTCCCCACTGAAACTATAAAAGCACCACCTCACAGAGCCAAGTATTTGGAGATGACGTTTCTAGAGGCCATGTGGTCCCCTACTGCCTCATTTCCTTCTGTTAAACCCCAGAGTCCTTTGGAGAGTAAAACTCTGAGGAAAAGAGGAAAGTGGACATAACATGAATATATACAGGCAACACTAAGAAAAAAAAATGGTTACCTACCTTTCGAAACTGTTGTTCATCAAGATATGTTGCTCATGTCCATTCCATTTGTACGTGTGCACGCATCCACATGCGCTAATGATGCCTGCGCCCATGATGCCTGCGCCCTAGTCAAGTGAGCCATCACGATCGCTGGCAGGGGCACTTTCACCAGCTCATACCAGTAGCGGATACAAACCATGATTCAGGATGAGATTCTCTGGGTAGACACTAGGCAACTCTTCATCCAGTCCACGACAGCAATACGTGAACCGCTTCCACTTAGCCGCATAGGTAGCCCTAGTGGAGGGTTTCCCGCTGCCCAGCAGGACCTGCTGGACACCGGCGGAACACTGCCATTCTTTCCCGCTCAGCCACACGGAAACAAGGCCATCAAGTGCAGCGCTGCCAAGTTCGGATGCAGCAGGGTCACATGGTTCTGGGACAGTAGACCCAGCCTAAGAGGAAGCTGCAACTGGGTGGCTCTGCCCTGCTTCACCTTGAGCAGGACTCTGTGGATTAACAGCACTGGCAGGAAGGCGTACATCAATGCTCCCGACCACAGAATCAGGAAGGCATCCGACACAGAGCCCTTGTCCCTGCCCAGCAGAGAACAGAACACATGGCACTTTCTGTTCTGTCTGGATGTTAACAGGTCCACCTGGGGAGTTCCTCACCTGCGGAAAATTAGGCTGACCACCTCCGGATGGAGTGAGCATTCATGGCGAGACAAGAAGGATCTGCCAAGGTGATCCACCAGGACGTTCTTGGTTCCGGGCAGGTGTGTGCAGCCCGCAAATGAATGGCATGCCACAAACAAAAGTCCCAGAGGCTAAGTGCTTCCCTACAAAGGGCCAAAGACCCAGCACTGCCCTGCATGTTGATGTAGCACATTGCAGCAGTATTGTCCGGCAGGACCTGCACCACCAGGCGAACTGCTCTGAGCTTCCGGACATTGATTTGAAGGGTTAGGTTGTGTTGCAACCAACGGCCCTGGGTATAGAGCTTGTTCAGATGGGCTCCCCAGCCCAGATCAGATGTGTCTGAGATCAAAGTGAGCAGGGGGGCCTGGGGTGACAAAGGGGACTCCCTGCAGCACTGACTTGGGATCCCACCACCAATCCAGAGACACGAGGACATGGCTCAGCACCGCAACCACTCAGTCCAGGGGGTGCCTGCGGGAACGTATACCAAGGCCAGCCACATTTGCAGGGCCCTCAGATGAAGCCAGGCACGGCTTACCATGTAGGTGCACGCGGCCGTGTGGTCCATCAGTCGCAGGCACATGTGGGCCATGGTGAGCGGTTGGCTCTAAGTCTGACATGACCTGACATTTTTAATTGTAAATGTATTCAGCAACAGGTTAAATTAAAAAGCACTCTCCCAGTTATTCAAAAGGAACATCCATTAACTTTGTCAGCTCCAAGATCCCAGATCAGGACAGGTTTTCTGACTAGTGGAGATATCTTAACTAGTCCTTTGAGGAATCTTATAATAGTGGAATGGCTGAAGAATTTTCAATTGCCAACCGAAAACAGTACGTTGAGATGTCGATAGATCCCTTTGAATGGTGACAAGGAAAAGCTCAGACTTCAGGTATAATACATAGTCCAGAATAGATAAAATTGGGGCACACCTGGGGACAGGTTATCTGTTGCCCACAGAGATAAGTTCTTTTCCATTGCTCAGGAAAAAAAAGTTACTAAACTTTTCTGTAACCTACTCTTCGAGATGTTTTCTACATGTCTATTATACGGTAGGTGTGTGTGTGCCTCTAGCTCAGTTGTCAGAATTTTTCTCCCTCCATGGTACTCATTGGGGCAGCTCACGCTGCATGCAAGTATAAAGAGTGGAGTCACCTCCAACCACCACCAGGTCCTTTTAGACAGAAAACTCCAATGCAGAGGGATACGAGGGCGGGTTGTGGAGTGGACATTTGCAACACATCTTGAAGAATAACAGTTATGGAACAGGTCGGTAACCATTTTTTCTTCTTTGAGTGATTGCACATGTGCATTCCACTCCTAGTGACTCACAAGTCATGAAAACAGATGATGGGATCAGAGCCTTTCTAAACAGGGACTGAAGGACAACTCGTCCAAATCTTGCACCATGTCTAGCTTGCAAACAGGAAAACAAGTCCAAAATCTTTTTTTTTTTTTAAACACAACTAAAACTTACTATCCTAATATACTGAAGACTAATCTAACTATATAAACACACACTATATTTACAAATGCTGGGAGAGAGAGAACTGTTTTGGTACTGAACAGACTTCCGACGACCTTCACAGGCAGTAAGAAGGAAATGAGGGGGCTTAGGGGAGACTTTGCCCTTTACACCTTCATGCAGTGATGCACGGCAGCAATGGGAGCTTGAGCCACCAAATGGATACAGCTGAGGGAAAAAGTTTTCAATGACCCTGTGCTGGGCTCACCAACACCAAGACTGGAATGCACATGTATAGTCACCTGAAAAAGAACTGTGCATTAGGAGGTCAGGTGACACTGTTAGATGATGATTTAGATTGTAAACTCTCTGGAGCAGGGATTGTCTCTTATCTATGTTTGTACAAGTCCAAAACAATGGATCTCCGGTCCTAACTGGGGATCTTTGGGTGTCAATATAAATTATATTTATAAAATGATATGGGGGCTTTCTCATGACAGCTCCAGAAGATCTCAATACCATCCCCTGCCTGTCAAATCTAGAGTACTCAGAAGGATACTGGCCTAATCTGATTTTTCTGATCACCAATAAAAATAATGTAATTAGTAGAGAAGTATGAAGGAGATCTTTGCTTCAGACCAATAGAATGCATCAGATACAGTCTCTGTCCATCTCACTCTGAAGCAAAACTGAGGATGCTTTGCAATGAAAGATTTCAAATTTATCCAGTTCTCTATCTTTTAAATCAATAGGATTATTTACAGATTAAGGTACTACTCAACACTATTAAGAATGACTGGCCCTAAATTAACATTACATGTCAACATTTTCAAAAGTGGATGTCTCAAAATGCTGGAATGTTCCAATGACCACTTAAGAACATAAATAGCCCTTTTATTATACCTAAGTGTTGATTTGAGAATCCAGTTATCAGATTTAAACAGCCAATTAAATAGCTCAGTTTTGAAAAATGGTCGCCCACATTAAAATCTAAACTCAGATGTACAGCATGTCTCTTCACATAGCTTGAAAAATTCACTACTGAATTAGCATGGCAGTGAATTTTCAAGACACATAGCATTTCAAAGTACACATCAAAGATTAGAATCCAGGCCTCTGACTTTAATTTTGGCCCCCTGTGCTTAGACTCAGATACTACACTTTAGATCAGACACTACAAAAGGTTTACTCCACACTAAATGAGGTAGTCTACTTTGTTCATTAATCATTGACACAATGGGCTACTTAGACTGTGAAAAGCTGTCATACCAGATGTATTATGTCAAAACAATTGAAATGTATGTTTTAAACCCAGATTCTGCCTTCAGATACAAGGGACAAATCCTGGAAAATCACTTACTAGATCAATATGACACACAAAATGAGCTCAAATACAGCATCTTAGATCCGAATCAGCCTTTTTAAATCTAAGTGATACAATTTCTTATGATTCTTTCCTGAAAATAATGTTAGTGTGCATTTCCAGTAGTCACTCTTTAGTGAAATAAAACGGATAAGTTAACCTGTGCCTTCTTCCTGCATAACACCTCTAAGATCTGGTCTTTAATCTCAGTCCATACAGCTAAAATTCTCATCCAGGTCCTCATCATCTTGACTACTGCAACCTCCTTCTCTCTGGCCGTGACAAATTCCATCTTGACCACTTACATCCTTCCAAAATGGTGCTGCACAGATTATTTTCCTGGGCCATTGCTTTGACTAACCCTCTACTGGCTCTCCATCCTCCACCATATCTAACACATATGATCTGTCTTCATTTTAAGGATTTCATGGCATATCCCTGCCCTACTTATAATATCTTATACAGTATCAAGATGTCAATCCCTGGACCCACTGTGCAACTGATGCCTACCTTGCCCACCGATTTGTAAAATTTTCCAACAAGCACCTTCACACTTTCTCCCATGATTCCCCCTTTTGAATGGGATGAGCTCCATATAGAAATGTGCAAAGGTACCACATTTTCCTTCTTCAAATCCCTCCTTCCAAGTCTCCTCTATCATAATGCCTACTACAAACTCAACAACAGAATGGAAGATGTGTGTCATGACGGCTGCTATCATGCAGACTGGTATTGTTCCTCAAACTCCCCGAGTCTATTTGTTGTATCCATCTGTTGTCTTTCACTTTATACTTAGATTGTAATCTCTTTGGGACAGGAACTGTCTCTTTTTTATATCTTTCGATCTTATATACTTATATAATGCCCCTCACTGCAATATCTGAGCACTTCCCAATCATTAAGATATTTATCCTCACAAGAGATCTGAAGCGTAAGGAAATACCGTGGGGGGTACTATTATCCCCATTTTACAGATGGGGAACTGAGGCACAGAAACTAGGTGACTTGCTCAAGGTCACAAAAGGAAATCTGTAATGGTACAGGGAATTGAACCCAGGTCTTCTGAGTCTCAAGCTCGCATCTTAACCACTGAATCCTGTTTGTACAGTACCTAGGAACTTTAGGAACTACCACAATACAAATAAACAACAACAATACATGAACATTTCAATTGTAACCTGATTCCCCTAATAAATGTCCACAACAACTAATCTTCAGTAAGGAATAATGGCCTGCAAACATGTCAGTTCTAAACTGAAGCTGGTTTGAGTTACTTAAGGGGAATAGAGCATCTGAAACCACTAAGTTCTATTTTGTTACATTCCTATCACTTAAAACCAGATGAACTGATTTTTTTTTTAATTTTTACAGCTGACTAATAAAACCCTAAAAATAAGGTTTTATAATGGAAAGCTGACCCAACCTAAACTATAGGAGTGTTGTTATAAAACACAAAGCATATGGTCTACTTACTGAATTTGAATAAAAACAGAGACATTTAAAGAAAAAAATTATTCTTTATCACGTCTCACTTACTTCAAAGCCTCTTCCAGTTTGCGAATTTTCTTTTGAGCATCCCCTCTCTCTTTATCAACGTCATTTTGGAAGCCATGAATCTACCATTTCAAAGAAAAATTTTACATTTTAGCTACTACAGCATGTGATCAACAGAATGATTAAACATTATTTCAATTTTGAACTTAACAAATTAGTTTCGTATAGGTTTAGATAAGAAGTTGTTGAAAAATAATCAACATATGTAACGTGATGTTTCCACAGTTCAAACAAAGTTTGGGGACAAAATTAGCAGCAGGCTGAAACTATCAGAATATAACCTTCTCTACTAGTGTGATTTTTCTTCCTGTCCAAAGAAATGTTAAACTTCTAGTGTTAAAAATACAGTAACTGTATTAAAAAGAACTAGTTTTTTCTTTAGTATCAATTGCCATATGAGGATACTGAGAGATCATGAAATAAAGGGTAGATAATAAGAGAGATTTGTCTGAACCATATCTTACTTTGCCTAATAGCCTAGACATGAGTTCCTACTCATTGACTTGTTTTGAATTTAAACTTACAATGGATTTTTATAAAGATGATTTTTTCACAAAGCATTTTTTTAAAATATGATTAAATGGGTTAACAAAGTTACTTAAGCATACTGGCCACAGTATAACATACTTTCAGATACTATGGCATCCAAGAGCAGTTGCCCCGGGGAAAGAAAAGATACAGAGGAAGAAGAGAACTGCACTACTCTAGAATTCTTCACCCTCATTGAAATAAAAAGTGAGAGTGATTCAACAAGCATGTGAGAAAGACTGCATATACTCTCAGCCACATTCTTCAACAAGCACAAGATAAGTCAAGGTTTATTAATCTGTTCTCATTTTGAAATTCTTGGGTACTGTAATTTTGCAGTGTATGTCAACTGTCCATCTCACCTAAACACCCAAACAAATGCACAACCATAATAGTTTACAGAATCTTTAACATAAATATAACTCCCTCAGTCAGCCAATATATGTATATACTTTTACACACACACACAAAACACCTTTCCTCCCGTCACTTGTACAGATTCCAGAAGATGTGTACAGACACACATGCCTACTCTATCTTACAGGCCCCATTTCTTCTAATTTCGTCTTTTTTCTCTTTTTTTAAATCTATTTAGATTATAAACTCTTTGAAGCAAGGACTACTTTAAATGTTTGCACAGCACCCAGCACATTTTGGGTGCTATTATAATACAAGTAGTAAATAATAATGATTTTTTAAAAAGATTACTGACTTCTGGGAGCAACCAAGCTGACAATTTTGTTCTTTTAAGGCCTTACATGGTATAGATCCTAGCTATCTGAGATCACCTCTCTCCCTGTAAACCATTTCTGAGCTCCTAGGCTTTTTCTAACATGCCCTATCTTTTACTGTCAGGTGGCTAGTAGCAAATTTTAATCCGTGGAGGGTTCTTTACTCTGATTCTGTTGGACCAACAGGGGGAAGTGAGTTTCAGTGTTTGTCAACCTTCCAGGCATGGTACAAAGCACATCTGTTCACACTGGTTTTTGCCTAAGGCAGGTTAGGTGTCAAGGTTTTGGTTTGGATTTTTTTTGTTTTTTGTTCTTTTAGCATTGCTGAGGTAATAGTGTAGAGATCTTTGTGACAAAGATCGTAGTAAATTTAGGGGCTGTTCTTCTAGCACCCAATTATTTGCAGCATGATGTTTGATTAATATGAATATTCTCAGAGGCTCAGGAAATAGGTGCACAATTTTATGCATACCTAATTGAAGGGATTGCATGGTTCTGTATGAATTATTATATTTATTGATAGTATATAAGAATTGATATTAGGATAAAGTGGGCATTAAATATTTGTTAATTTCAAAGTAATGAGTGTGATGAAATTACATCAGAGAGAGAAAAAGAACAGATGGAGCAAACAAATAAAATTTGGTTTATGAAATACAGAAGTCTAGAGTGGCATTGAGAACATTTAGAAGCAATACACGTGCCATCAACTAAAAAGTGTTGTGAACATGTACAAATGATGGGAAGTCACAGCTCTGGTTCCACAAAGCACCTCTGTAGTTCAACAGAAGCCTCACGGGGAAAAAAAGAAAATTCAATAAACCCCCACACCCTATAAACGTTTACAATATGAACCACAGGAATCCAGTACGTTTTAGCTGATTACATATTGCAAAAGTATTTGCACAATATGATCAGAAATCATATCTCTAGAAAATATCTAGGCAAGAATCTGTGTTAGTATCAATAACCTTGAATGTCTGTAACAAGATGCAACTGACACACTCCAATACAGCATATTGATATCTCAGATGAAAAACAAGAAAGGAAAAACACAGTTAAAAAAACTCACTAATAGAAAGTTTCAGTACAGAAGCTAACTGCGTGGAAGTCTGAGTATTTAGCTGGTTTGGAACATTCTCAGAGACCGAAGGATTTTCCATTAGGGTGATCGGAAGTCAGTATTTACTGTCCTAGCATATTATATATGTATAACAGCTGTCTCAAGAACTGCTCTTGATAATATTGTATCACAGTTACTACACTTAGCTGCCTGTTTGGAATACAAGCAGATTATTTGTAAAAAGCAGGTGTTTCCTTTACTTGTAAAACCATTTAGCCTAACTGGTTCCTGATTTAGTAGATTAGTATCCTTAATCAAACAGTGACATTTAGGGTTATTACCTATTATTTGTTTGATGTTCAAGGATCTTAACAGGGAATAGTCACCATAGATCAATAAAGGTTATTAGATAGTGGTATGTATTTAAGCCAACAGATTATACCTGATAATGCATGCTTCCTTTACTCAAAAACAGGCTATTGTTTTTAGTATTTTATAGCCGAATCTGCCCTCTATTTTATGGGCATATGTAAATAACATGGTTCACATGTATTTTTTTGTCTCATCTCGAAGATTTTCACAGTACACAGTTACATTAAGGCTTCTGAACATGTGAACACCTGTACTGATCTCTATCAAAACAAAAGTTTTACCCATCTTGTTTATCATCACACAGTTGTATAATCCATCCTGAAATAAGCTTTATTGTAGCTATTTCAGGAGTCAAAGGGCATATTCTCTAAGGGATGGGATGACAATAGTTGTTCTTGACCTGAAGCTCTCAAGAGATATCACAGAGATAGAAAGACAAAAGAAAGCTGAACTGAAGAGACAGTAAAAAATATGAACATGCTAGGAAGTAATAATTCCAACTCAAATGTGGATATATATGTATATGTGCGCACATATATTTTGACCTGGTTCTACATCAGTTTAGATTTGAATTTTTCTTGTAGCAATGACAATTGTTTTGGTAATCATTAATATTTTAAAAGAAAATTATGTGTGCCATTTAAAAATAAGACTCGTTTATTACATGTAAATAACTTCATTAAAATATTATTCATGTTGCAAAGTCACGCACTCAAAAGTTAGGCCGTTCTAGTAACACCACCCACCCGCCACAGCAGGCGGGGGAACTTGATAGGGCCAGCGGTGAAGAGGGCCAGCCCCACAGCGAGAGAGAGAGAGAGAGACACACACACTCATTGAAGCTCTTCCCACCCTCTTGGAGTCTCTGGCACCCACTGGCCAGTTGTGGGAGAGTGGTGCTGATTGGGCCATATCTCCTAGCTCTAGGGATTTTATCTGGAGCCCAGGCCATGTGGAGCCTCTTCCAGCTCCATTCCTTAGAATTAAGGTTGCCTGGGATGAGACACTTTGCCAGTGGGTTTCCAGACATATTTGCTGACAACAGTGGAATGCTGAGACTCAGGGAACTTGGGCTCCATTCCAGGCTCATCTACCCTTTCCTCCTAAGCCTGATCCCTTCTGCCCCATCCCCTCTAACCAGTCCCAGTCCATATTACACCACTGGCTCCTCGTCCTACTCCCATTCTCCTCACCTAGCCAGGCTCAGTCTCCATTGTTCAGGCTTTTGATCCAACTGCCAGTCTATTTGCTCAGCAAGTCTTAGTCCACCCCTGCAAGCCCCCGTCCCCATCTCCTCCTCCCCCAGTTGCTATCGCCAGTCCTCCCCAACCCACTCCTTGTTTCCAGTTTCTTCATGTCCAGCTAGTCCCAGTTCCCTCCCTGACTTCTCCATTCTGGCTCTCCCCCTGCCCACGGTCCCTGTCCCCATCTCCCTCCACAGGCTTTTCATCCAATCTCTATGTCATCTTCTCACCCCATACCTCCAGGTTCCTTAACCCAGTCTCTGCCCAGCCAGTACCAGTTCTCCCTGACATCCCAGCTCCTTCTCTCCTCTTCTCCCACCCTATTGGTTCCTAGTCCCAGTGTCCCCCTTAGCTCCTCATCCAACCTGTTTCTCCCAAACCACTGGCTCTCTGGTTCCCCAGTCTTTTCCCTCCCTAGCTCCCACACCTTACCTTGCCAGTCCCAGTCTCCATCCCCAGCTCCCAATCTCTGTCTCCCTGCCAGCCTCCAATGCCAGTCTTAACTTTTCCCTCTCCCCCAGGCTCCATGTTCCAATCTTTTCCCTTAGCCCTCCCACACAATGCCCTAAATCCAGGTCTTGTACCCTCTGAATTTGAATCATACAACTTTCTCCTCCATACTGCTTTGCAGGGGGGATAAGAGCACAGAAGAGACAGACTCCCCGCTCTCAGTTCTGGTGCCTAGACCTATCCCTTACAAGAAAAGTTCAGCTTTGCCACTGTAGCCCTGAGCGATATGCTCAGTCACCTTTTAGGGATGGCATAGTCCTGTCCTGTCACACACAGGAGCTGAGAGTGGACTGAGCATGCTCAGTCACTCTGTGGGGATAATGCATGACCAGTCTAGTTAGCACTACAAGAGGTTTGAGCATACTCAGCCAGGATGGAATCTCTAGATTCGGTTACACAGAGAAAAAATATAGATCCAACATGGCTACTCCTCTCACAATGAAATCTTGTTTATCACTCTCAGACTCTCACTCTCCCCTACTGGGAGGAATTATCCGGTGCAGCGAAAGACTTGTAATTCCAGCATAAACATTCTGTAGCCAGATACTGTCCAAATTATGCCAACCCACCTCAATTTTGACCTTCAACATTCTTATTATTAAATTCTTGGGTCCTTCTTGACTAGCTAACTTTACCAGACTGAATTATGGGGTTTTTGCACATGCAAATAGAGTCTAGAATAACACTGAAACATTTCCACTTGTGATGCAAGACAGGATTTGAATTTTGGGCATGTCTATGTAAGCGGGGGAACAGTCCCGCTATTGTGGGGAACCTTCCTGGCTACTGTACTACCCCGGTGAAGTGGGCTAGCGAAAGGATTTGAGTCCTCACTCCCACTTCCTTTACCCAGTGGCCTCCCTGCCCTTGAGGACTCTCCTTCCACTCTCCTGTCTGGCAGAGTCCTCGTAACCCCAACAAGGATGGGCCCAGGATTCCTGCGGGGCTCGACACCCAACCCTGCTGTGGTCACCTAGGACAGGGGCTAGGGTGTCCCCACTCCGGGGTACTCTCTCTGCACTGCGAATCTCTCTGACCCACTGACCATTACATACAATTTAAAGCAAATGCAAGTTATTTAATCAACAATTAATTTTAAAAAGGATAAGAAAAAATGGGAAAGATTAAAGGAAACACATCAGCCCGCTCTGTGGCAGGGAACATCACAAACAGTGTCTCTAGAATGTCAGGGCAGTTCACAGTCTGTTCCTTGTTAAGTCCCAGGCCTTCTCAGGGCCTGGCTGTGCTGTAGGGATGCTGTGGGTTGGACACTTGTTCTGGTGGTGGCCACACGCTCTCAGGCTCTGAGCATTAGGACCCTTCTTCCCAGTGTCACCCCCGCCCTGTCAAGGTTACAATCCAAG
The DNA here is from genome assembly GCF_965152275.1 of Natator depressus. NCBI lineage: Eukaryota > Metazoa > Chordata > Testudines > Cheloniidae > Natator > Natator depressus. The sequence continues at coordinate 7,219,472 of NC_134247.1, forward strand.
CCTGGCCTGCAGAGCCTCTTGGCTGAGGCGTCTTCCTGCACCGCTGGGCCTGCTGCCCAGGGTCCCCCTTGGTCTCCCCAGCTGCTCACCGCACCCAGCTCCAGACTGCTCCCGCCCCAGCTGCACCACTCTGTCTCTGAACTACTGCTGCTGCTCTGCCTCCAGCTCCCTGGGCTGCTTCTTTGGCCCCTCTGCCTCCGGTTGCTGCAGCTCGGCTCCCAGGACAGGTATGTTCTGCCGGCTGCTTCTGTGACTCTGCTCCCAGCACTGACCTGCTTCCTGGGCTGCTTTTCTGGCCCCTCTGGCTCTGGTTGCTGCAGCTCTCCTCCTAAGGCAAGTCTGCTCTCTCTGGGCTGTGCCTCTGGCTTTAGGGCTGCAACTCTGCTCCCAGGACAGGGTCTGCTCTCTCTGGGCTGCTTTTCTGGTCCCTCTGGATCTGGCACAGCTCTGCTCCACAGCTCAGCTTGGGCCCCTGCTTTCTCCTTAGCTCGGCCCCACTCTGTCTGACCCAGGCAATTCCAGCTCACACGAAGGACGGGACCTCCCTGGCCTCCTGACTTTCTGATTAGCCTGCCCGCCCTGTCATTCAGGCTGACCTGGAGCATTGGCCTCTCCCCATTGTTCCTGGGGGCTGTCAGTCTCAGGTTCCTGATTCCCCATCGACCGTTCCCCCTTTTTAGTACTGGGAGCTAGCAACTAAAACACCCCCACTGAATGTTAGTAAGGGGGCAACTGTCCCCTTATAGATACATAGCCCCACAGTCTGGACTACAGGGGCATTAGGACTAGCTTAACGCAAACTAGGTGTGAATTAAAAACTATCTATTTTGCATTAATGTAGTCCTAAAAGGGGGAGCACCTTTTAGGACTATGTTAACACAAACAAGGTATGTTTTAGTCACACCCCCACAGGGTCTGCACATTGCAATTACAACACACCATGCTACTGCACACTGCAATTCGCACCTCTGTACTGAATTGTAGGGCTGTGAAGATAAGCCCTAGTGTCACTATAGGTTTCAGAGTAGCAGCCGTGTTAGTCTGTATTCGCAAAAAGAAAAGGAGGACTTGTGGCACCTTAGAGACTAACAAATTTATTTGAGCATAAGCTTTCGTGAGCTACAGCTCACTTCATCAGATGATCTAGCAAACAATGCATCATTTAGATCCACTGTTCCTTTTGTTATAAGCAAATGAAGAGTAGTTCACTTGTAGCTGTTTTTCAATTCATTCACAGTATGAGTTTGCCACTAATACTTAAAAAACAAGTCAAGGAAGTCATGGAAGTACACGTTTATACATACATTCTGTTATTAAATCACTACAATAGCCAAACACTTAAAGAAAAGTCATTTAAAAAACAAAGTCATGTGGAATAATTAACTCTTGCAATGAATGACTGTTTCATGTCAACACCTTTGATATTTAAGTACAAAAATTTGTACATATTGGCAAAGTGCTGCAAGATTAAATATGCTCTATAAGTGCTAAGCACTTTTTTTTTTTTTTTTAATTTCTGCTCTCAAAACACTACCTCTGGAAGATGATAGAGCATATGTATGGATACAGGTAAAATGTACAGTAAGTATTCGTTGGGAAAAATGATAAAATATCAATAGCAATTTCAAACTCCCTCTCTCTTCTATTAAACCAATAGCAGAGAGTGAAAAATCACAGTAAGAACAAAAGTAGTACCTAATAGGGCCCTGTCTGCATCCTCTTCACTGGGGTGAATTTCACCCTAAGTGAATTAAATACCAGGCATTAATATGTTTCAAACCACAGACATCATACTTCTGGAAAACATTTTAACAGCTTAATCCTTGTTTAAAAGCTGCTTATTACTAGACAAGCTTTTAGGTTTCATCAGTTACATACCCCCTTTCTGCCCAATATTCACTTTTTTATGGATTTGTGGATTTAAATCATTAGCTGCTGCCTAAGACATCTGCAAGTACACATAATATTTTCATTTTTCCTTCAAACTCTACCTTTTTTTCATGAATCCGCTCTAAATGAAGTTTTTCCTGTTGAAATTTGTGTTCTTGATCCTGCAAATTGAGGAATTTATTTTTAATAAGGAATCACTAGTACTTTAAACAGATTACTATAATTCAAAAGCAGCCCTTACCTAGACAAAATCTGGACATTTTACTAGAGTGCAGTATGGTCTATATCAACCAAAGTGTCCAACTTTATTTCATAATTAAACATTAATCTACGAACAATTTTAAAATGTTTTATTTTAGTTCAAAAAATTACACAGCGTTATTACTAATACTTGATTAGCATGGGGTGTCTCCAGACTACCAGGAAGACGACACAGGTTCAGTTACACGTCTCAGGGCTTGTCCACATGGCCATTTAGAGCACAGCAACCTAATATGCTGAAGATTTATACACTGGCTTGCTAAACAGTAAGTATTTGTGTAGACAAGCCCTTAGTCCCTAGCTTCCCAGACTAAAATAAGATGGGAGGCAATGAAGTTAGACCTTGATGAATGCAAGAGGGGAGAAAGAGTGCTTTCTCCTTGCTTTACAACAATTCACCCTATCAAATAAAAATGTTGAAAGATTCCAAAGACAGTAGTACATAGTCGTCCTGTGCCATCAAAATGGCTACTCTTCCCCAAGTAAGGGTAGAACATGATGATATGTGGGGAAAAGGGCTCCAATAGGGATGCACTGTAGGTGCAGGGAAGCAATAGTCTGAGTATCTATGAGAAGACAGAAAATGTAACTGAATTGTTTCACAATTGTTACAGTTCAACAAGTTTATGCTAACTTTTACAAACAGATACTGCTATTGAAGACAGAGATAGGGATTTCTTTCAACTTTGTACTTCCCTATAATCCATTGATACACATTTTTATATCAGTTCAACACACAGGAAAATAAGACAAATAGCCACAAAGTTTCTTTAAAAGACTTAGCCAAAAGAATAAGAACAAGTTCTACTCTGTTAAGTGTAGAGGGATCGGCTCCTCTGATTTCCAAGAACTCCAAAATATATCTTAGTTTGGCATTCTATTCATACAAATCTTAGGAACAAGTAAAAAGGACTCTTCATTTTTCCTGAGTGAAAAATTCAGGGCTCACCCTCAGCTGTTGCTGCCTTTGATGTTCTGATTCTTGTAACTGTTGTTTTAATTCAGACACCCTCTGTTCTAATTCTTCAATCACATCAGATGCCTGTAGGGATTTAATAGAAAAGTGAATGTTTGTCTTGTAGTCTTTATTTGCTCTATAGAAATAAGTTACTCTTTCCCTTTTCAAAGTTGCATCAAAAAAGTAGAAAAAAGATAAATTTGGAAAAGACAATCTTTTTCAACACAAGTCATATGTAGTTCATTTATATTTGTCCTTAAAAGTGCAGATGGGACTACAGTCCAAAATTATAAAACAAAAATAAAAAACAAAACAAACAGGCTGCTGATTCAAGAAAGAAATTTGAAAATAAAATGGAGACAGTCATTTAGCATTTCCTTATCAAAGATCTTAGCATTCCAGTATTTCAGACCAAAATCTGGACGTCATGTTTGCTCTAGGTTAATCAATAGTTTAGGTTTCAGAGTGATAAACACTCATTTTTTCATGATCTGTGTGCATATAAATCTGCTCACTGTATTTTCCACTTTATGCATCCGATGAAGTGAGCTATAGCTCACGAAATCTTATTCTCAAATAAATTGGTTAGTCTCTAAGGTGTCAATAATTTAGAATACTCTACAGTTTTTGAAATTCACTATATTTTTATAATATATATTTGATGTGAATATGATGTAGGCTAGATAACCGATCACAAAGGCTACTTATAAAAAACTAATTTCTTACATTTTTGTGCTGATTATTTAAAAGGTTCAATTCAAAGATGTATGCAACAAAATGTTTCATGAATAAAAACAGGACAATATTTTAATGTGTACCTGAAGAAAAATATTTTTCTTTATAACTCTTTTGGTAACAAATTTCCAAAGCGGCCTCATCCAACTCTCTAAGCTTTGTGTCAAAATTTGCATGTCCAAGTTTTTCAGCACCTAAAACCTTACATTCATACATCCAAAACGAGAGCTCAGCTAAATGGTTTACCATTTAACTCTCTCAGGAGGAATGTGGCAATTTTGAAGTATATTACACACAGAGACATCTTGCACAGAAGTCTTGCATATTACTTCTCTTTTATGTAGTTATATAATGCACAAAAGAGTACAGATCACATACAAAACAATACATATCCTAACCCACAATGCCCTTTGTTAGTTCATCCTTCCCTTGGGAGTCCCTGGAGGCCATCTGGGCTCACAAAGGCAGGCAGGCAGGCAGGATGTGCTCCCTCATACAGGCCCCCACACTGCATTACTTCTCCTTCATGAAGTCTTCTTCCCCAGCTTGCCTTCTCTCCTCTTAGCTGTGCTCTTCCTCTCTTTATATGCCCCCCTTTCCAACACCTGGCTTTCTTTGTTCTATATTTTGGTTATTTTCCATTGCTCCTATTTTCCCACCTCCCTGCAGAGGGGTAGGATAAAACTAGTTTTCCTAAGCTTGAGTCCACCCAGTGTTCCAAGGTGTTTTCACCTGAAGAGAAGTCACTGAGTTCTAACAACCCTGCACTGTATATGGTCTAGGAGGATGTGACATGGTCATACGTGAAGGGGTGGAATCCACTTACATATTGAGGCATTCAAAAAATACAGCAATTTCATAGCACAACTTCACAATATCAACCAAATTTCATAAGTTCTACAGACAGACCCCCCCAAGCCATCAAGAAAGTGAGTAGCTCCTTTGAGTAAAGTTATTCACGTGTCTTAATATTTGTGCAATTGAAGCCTTACAGACCATTTTGAAAATTTGTCCCCTTATGTACATAATTGATAGGCAAGCATTTTTATACCCATTATTCCTGGGAGGTTGTATGTCTGTAAACTTACCTTAGCTGCAGAGAGAGCATGTTCTTGTTTCATAAAACTTATGTCAATATCATATTTGTTTTGTTGTTGTTGAATATTCTGTTCATAATCTTGTATAATGCGATCCTTCTCTTTCTGAAAGGAGTTACACCTACAAGTATTAATAAAGGAAAAATAAAATGGAAATTTTGGCACTTTATTTGCTTTATGTAATTTTTGAAGCTTTATGTAATTTTGCTTTATGTAATTTTTCAAGCTTCTGCAAAACTCTACTCACCCACCTAGTCCTCTCAATTGATAAAGTGTAAAATAAAATTGTACAATGTAAAATATATTTGTTTTTTTCATGATCATCATCTTGGTGAGTGTCGAACAGTGGTTTCTGCACCTGGGTCGCTAAATTTTCATGACAATTTCCAAAGGCTGAATTATTGAGCACTGATTTTCTTGTAGACAGAGAGTGATGTTTAGTTTTGGAATTGCTTTGGTTTAAACTCTATTTTATTAATTACCTTGATTTCATCTCTTGCAGTTCAGTGCATACTGCTTGGTAGCATTGCTCTAGATCAGTCTTTTCTTGAGATAATTTCTGACGCTGTAAATTACTATTTTCAGCCTCTACAGTCAGCTGCTGGACACGGGCCTCCAGTTCTTTGACCATCTGGTTCTAAAAGAATAGGTCATTGTTAAGAATAAATTAGTGCACACCCCTGTTGTTATTCAACAGCCTAGAGCAACTGTGGTTCTCTGGTGGTCCAGAGAAACAAGAGTTATAAAAGCAAAGCTGTCATCAATCAGGACAGTAAATTCTATAATGTATCAAAGCTTTCAAAATATACATGTTTCAAACAAAGTAAAGTGTAACCTCTGCCCCCAGACCCAAACTGGAACAATACTTGCACTAGATTTCTATAGATTAAAGTTTTTATAATATGAAGCAAAACAAACAGTTTAAAGAAAAAATTTCTATTAAGGATAATGTATCTTGAGTTATTTCATACCTGTCAGAAACAAACACCACTATGATCAACGACTATATAGTCTGCATGTAAAACCAAGCCCCAAAAAACAACTTGCAAGACTAATACCAGTAAACATATAAATATTTTCTTTATTTGTAGTCTCTTTCAAAAACAAACAAGTCAGTTGGTCAGATAAAGCCTTTATTGTGTTGTTATGGAATCCAATTCATTTAATTTGTACATTATATTGGCACCAAATGTTTACTGTAATAAAATACTTATTCAGTTACTAAAATGAAATCATGGCTAATGCCTGTTCCCAATAAATATACTGAGAGACCAAAGAATTGAAGAATTCAGGAGTTGTTCATTATTTGCAGCCAGTCTCTTTTAGTGTCACATCTAAGAGATTGCAAAAATAACATGATATAGCAGCTGATAAAAGACATTTTCCATACATAAAATACTGTTTCTTTGTATATCTGAGTGTGCTCACATATGTGTATGACATACTTTGAGATATACTGATAAGTGCGGCACAAGGGGGCTATTAAGAGGACTGGTTATGGTATACATATTACAATATTCAATAATGCTTGACACATTTTTAGTAAGTCTTCATATCAATTTACAAATATTAACAAATACCATTCACAAATACAAACATCACCCCATGAGGTACGTGGTATTATCCCCATTTAAAAAATGGGAAATTGGAATCACAGAGACACACACCCTGGCTCCAGGGGACGCAGCAATCAGGATCTGCCCTAGAACACAGGCATTCCAAATTCCCTGCCTGCTTCCCTCTATGTTTACCTCTCCTTATAATGAATCCCTTTTCAATAAATTATAAATGTACACTGAATATTTTTGTGTTAAACACAATTTCATGACATTCAGCATTTAAAATAAAAATATCTGAGAATTCCAAAGAATATATATTTTTTCTCTTCTCCATTCTTTCCTAAAGTAACCTTAGTGTATAAGGAAATGAGAATAGAATTCCTGAGAAGGCAGAGGTGGGAAAATAAGACACAGCTGCCTTTTCAGGATGTTCAAATCAAAGTTATTTTTATATTAACAAAGGTTTGGAGGTGGGGGAAGGGAGAGGAAGTGGAAGAATATTTTCACCCTCTGTTAAAGGAAAGTAAAAACTCAAACATCTGTCAACTCCATTCAAGTTTTGTAGTATATTTAAATGTACCTGGAGACATTTCTGACACACTCATGCAATCAGAATAGCATTACTCAAGCTTTGCAAAACAGTCTAAAACACACCAAACTTAACCATACACTTGTATTGCATTTTAAAGAGACTCTTTCCATCAATGCAAAGCCAGCTGCAGGGTCTGGTTTGTTTAGACAACAAAGAAAGTCAAGTATATTTTACTTTTAAGTTACAGGATTTGTCATGTAGCTAGTGGAGATTACTATCTTGTTTTTGACAAAAAGCAGCTTTCAGACATCCTGTACCCAATAGATTGAACTATATGATAAAATAAGGAGGATATCCCACTTTGCCAGCTGGGGGAAATTTGGCAAGAAAAAAGTTATCAACTTAATTGCCAATGAGAACAGTGCCTTCAAAGATAACTTAAGATGTCAAGTGGGGCAGAACAAAGCCAATCCCCTAAGAAGCTTGTAGCATGCAATGAAACTGTGTTACAATTAACATGGAAAATCTGCATTGATGGCTGTAAGTTTTAGAACAAGATACAGTAGTAGTTTCAAATCAGGGTAATATCTTTTATAAATTGCATGAAAACAGTTGGCATTTTTATTATGTACATGTAGTATTAATAATAAAATAATAATTAATAATCAATTTTGAGTGCTTTCGCAATCTAGATTTGTGCACTAATCTAATCACCATGGGTATTCATATTATACCCCATGGTGGATTTCACACTCAATTTCCAATCAAGAATCATTAAGGATCTTCCAAACTATTAACTTGTTTTGGCCCTCCTTAGTTTTTTCTACAGATTTATAATTTGAAATTACTGTCACCCATTCCTAAGGAAGTCCCTCTTTCTCCTTGCATTCTCACTTATGAAATCTGTCCATCCTCAAAACATTTTTAATATGACAAACACTAAACCATGTCATTGTAGAAAATGCTATCACCCAAATGTTTAAAAAGAAGACACAAAAGCTCTAAATCAGAGCCTTCCTCTGGGTCTCTCAATGCATTTTGAATTATCCATTTAATTTACACTATAAACTCCTCAGGGTAGGGACTGAGAGTTCCTCTGGATCTTAACAAAAATTAATAAAAAAAAAACTCAGTCAAGATTAAGCATCAATATTCACCCAAAATATTATTTAAAATGTTAGGAAGTGAAGATGCCTTTTAGCAGCACAGCATATATTTCTTACTACGTAATATCACAAATTATGAGATGCAACTATTAAGGGCCTTTTACCATAAATAGTCAGTCTAGTAAAATATACAGCATGAGAGCTCTGGGGGAAAGAATTTAAGGAGCAACACTATGCTTTCAACTCTTTGAAGTGGCTGGTTGTATTACACAGGTGACATTCAGCTTCTAGAAGAAGACCTCACTCTTCAGGACCTCAAGTTGGCTGACTCATATTACATACCCCCAAACTCCTCCCCCAAACATTCTTCTCTGAGTTGCACAGATGTAAGTCCAGAACGACTCCACTGATTTTGATGATTTAGACCATTAACTCATCTTTCAATTAATCACTTGCACGGTGTGCACACATTCCCTGCCCCTTCTCTTTTTCCCAAATATCCTCCTACATATACACTTACCACAGGACAACTGCTATGGATAATGGTAAAGTAAGGTCTATGGCAGAGATGGCTGAAAATATGAGCAAGATGGCTACTTATGTAATAAAACTAATGCCAAGAACTCCTTTACATAAAGCTTTCATAAAATGCTTCCATAGCTAGTAATCCATTGTTGCTTCAGTGTTTTATAATTATTGATGCTACATCACACACACACACTTCATAACCATTGCTATCTGCACTAAAGTATATATTTTTTTCCAATAAATAAATGTTTCCCCCACTAAAACAAACGCTTGTATTATAACATTGACAAGAGTTATATCATTCAGCCAATTCACTTGTTCACAATAAATGGCACTCCTGATGATATGAAACGCCATGAAAAATGAAAAAAAAAGTCTAAAATAACAAACAAAGAGAAACTAATTTTCAGTGACAGTCTAGTCTTTCATCTTAAGCCATGCCTTGAACTCTACCTTGTTTAATTATTAAATCAGGAGCTGCTCAGCAAGATCTGTCTGCTTTTGATGGTTCTTAAATTCAATCCTGATGACAGACTGTGTCCATTTTTCTCCGTATTTACTGTTGCCTATGACAAGGTCTGAATGCTAATTTTTCAATTCAACATTCATTAATGACACAATAAAGTGTATTTGACATTGCCCTTTAGCTCATTCAAACTATCACTTTTCTTTAATGTCTCATCTTGATGACAAAAGTATAAGATACCTCTTTGAAAGGGACTTGTTGATTTTTGCTAACTAATATTTACTTTATAAACAGTGTAGTGTATAGTAAATACAGTTCACAATTGACTTTCAAATTACGTGCCTTTTAGTATTTTAACAATACACAGTGTGTTCCCCTGAGGTTTTTAAGAATTTATGTGGAATTCGAATGAACTCTTTTCTTCTCCAAGTGTGTTAGAACACATCTAGGTGAAGGTTAGTTGCCTACTGCTTCTTTTCTTGGAGGATTGTCTACCACTGCTAGACTGAACAAAGAAAGGTTACCCCCAGTAACTGCCGGTGTTCCAATACACTGCCTGTATAATTCCACACTTCTGGTGGGGACTATCTTTAATGACAAAATTAGTACCCTCTCAAAAGCAGCAACTATTGCTTCCACACACATACTCCCCCATGGAGCTGAACATTTGAGGCACGGTTATAAAAACTACCACCCCAAACGTATAGTTCCTTCTACATACTCAAAATCTATAAGCAAAGGCTCTAAAGAAGCTGCCTCTTTCTTTGTGTATTGCCTGTACAGACCTACACTTCCAGAAGATTAAGTAATAGTACGTACAGTACTCCAAAGAGACATTCTCCCAGCCCACCAGCTAAGCCAGCTATATGGGCCATTTGACTTTAGCAAAGCTTTTGATATGGTCTCCCACAGTACTCTTGCCAGCAAGTTAAAGTAGTATGGATTGGATGAATGGACTATAAAGTGGACAGAAAGCTAGCTAGGTCGTCGGGCTCAATGGGTAGTGATCAACGGCTCGATGTCTAGTTGACAGCCGGGTATCAAGCGGAGTGTCCCAGGGGTCAGTCCTGGGGCCAGTTTCGTTCAACGTCTACATTAATGATCTAGATGATGGAATGGATTGCACCCTCAGCAAGTTCGCAGATGACACAAAGTTGCGGGGAGAGGTAGATACGCTGGAGGGTAGGGATAGGGTCCCATGCACTACTATAGGCTGGGGTCCAACTGCTAACTGGCAGGTCGGCAGAAAAGGACCTGGGGATTACAGTGGACGAGAAGGTGGATATGAGTCAACAGTGTGCCCTTGTTGCCAAGGCGGCTAAAGGCATATTGGGCTGCATTAACAGGAGCGTTGCCAGCAGATCGAGGGAAGTGATTATTCCCCTCCATTCAGCACTGGTGAGGCCACATCTGGGGTACTGCATCCAGTTTTGGGCCCCCCACTACAGTAAGGATGTGGACAAATTGGAGAGAGTCCAGTGGAGGGCAACAAAAATTATTAGGGGGCTGGGGCACATGATTTATGAGGAGAGGCTGAGGGAACAGGGCTTCTTTAGTCTGCAGAAGAGATGAGAGAGGGGGGATTTGATAGCAGACTTCAACTACCTGAAGGCGGGGTTCCAAAGAGGATGGAGCTAGGCTATTCTCAGTGGTGGCAGATGACAGAACAAGGAGCAATGGTCTCAAGTTGCAGTGGAGGAGGTCTAGGTTGCATATTAGGAAAACCTATTTCACTAGGAGGGTGGTAACCTAGGGAGGTGGTGGAATCTCCATCCTTAGAGGTTTTCAAGGCCCAGCTGGGATGATTTAGTTGGAGTTGGTCCTGCTTTGAGCCGGGAGTTGGACTAGATGACCTCATGAGGTCTCTTCCAACCCTAATTTTCTTTGATTCTATGAGCTCTCCACCTCTCGTTGGTTAGCCAGAAGCTGATTGGCCCTCGCTTTAAACCCTTTCCTGGTCTTTTGAGGCTTCTTTCCCCCTTTAGCTGCCTTACCCTGCCCTTCCTCCCTGTTGTCATAGTTTAGGAGCCATATTTTCAGGATCCTGTGGGTCTCATCGATTGCCTGTTCTGTGATCAGGAGGAACTTTTTCCCATTCGACCAAATTGGCAGAGGCCTGGTGGGCCTTTTTGCCTTCCTCACAGCATCACAGAGGCACAGTTAAAAAGAGTAGGACTTTGGAATTTAATATTAAGAATTTATAAGAAGAAATTTTAGTTTTGTCACAACTTGCAGCTCATCTCCAATGTGGAGAAAGGCTAAAAGAGTCAGCTCCCATTTCGCTGGGGAATCTTGTGTCTCTGCGAGAAGAGGAGACCTCAAGTCTTCACAGACCGAGGTCCCCCTCTGGGACCCTCTACCCTGTTTGCCCCCTGCATGATGGACAGCAATAAATGTGGCAAGCTTCTTCAGAAGTTAAATTGCTTCCTGACGAGACAATAAACCACATCCCCCACCCTGTTGATGAAATGCAACATGTCACAGTGGTATTGTCCATCAACACTTGGACCACTTTTCCATTAGGTGAGGAAGGAAAGCCTTGAAAGCCAAGTAAATTGCTCTGAGCTATAACTTTTCTATATTCATATTTTTACAAATTTCCATAGACATTGCCGATCCAGGTGACTGAGAAGGAACAATATAAATGGATGAGAGAATGGAATTTTAAAGAGGATGGCACAAAGTGGGAACTGGATGAAATAGTCTTTTTCTATGCCTCAGAAACTCACTGATTTGAAGGAGTTCAACTCCATGTCACTAGGAAAAATGACAGAGCTGTTCCCAAGAGGTGGAAATTGAGGGCTCATCAGTATATCCTTTAATGTGTTGTTTAGCTGAGAAGGAGGCAAGGGATGTGTTAGCGGAAGAAAGACTTTCTGAAGTTTCCTAGAAATGTTTGTCTATGGGAGTTTCCAAGCATGAACTTTAGGAAGATGACTCGGTTTGGAAACAGTAGCACAATGAAAATAAGCCTTATATGCTACTGGATAAAAGCTTTAAAAGGGGCGGGGAGGCAAGTGATTATTTCAGCACCTAGTGGTAGGGCCATTCAGAAAGACCCTGTCTGACTCTCTTATCCTGGTTTCACGTTCTCTGACCAACATTCTGCTTCTGAATTCCAATCGAACTATAGCGGTTACATGCTCTTATATTTTATGTTTAGTGTGAATAAAAAGTGAAGTGCAGTAGGTATCTGCTTCCCAGTGGCCACTCCAGCTACGAAGAAGGCGCCCCCTGGTATGTAACAGGGATGGCCTGGGAATCCTCCATTGAGATCTCCAGGACACCTTTTCATGGAGGTACTCGGCAATCCTTTGCAGAAGGTTTCTGCCTTATTTCTTCCAGCACAGTAGAACACTTTCCCATGCCACTCCAGTATTAACTCTGCTGGCATCAGTTCAGTACACAGCATAGCAGCATAAGGACCAGGTCTGTACCCACATGGTTGCAGCATCTGCTCCCTTGCCTCCTCCGCTACAGATAGGGTCACCTGGGAAGACAGGGGACGTTTTCATTACAACTGCTTGTACCGCAAACAATAGAGCATGTGATCCCCCACCCATGGTGATTTCCAGGTCCCTCAATCACAGTTTCCCTAACATGCCAGTGGTTTGGGTGGCAGAAACAGGAGTTCATCTCAGAATCTGAAAGCCTAGGGTGACTGCTACCAGCAGCATTAAGGGAAAGAGGGGTGGGCTTCCTGTGTTCTCTTGTGGCCACAACCCCCATCCCCAAGAGCTGCCTTGGACAAAGACCACAATTTGGGAGGCTTAACATGGTACCTGGTCTCAAAGCAACATCTATGTTGCTGAGGGGAGAAAGAATTGTCCACCTGCACTCCCAACAAGGGTTCCCACAAGTTGCAGCACAAGACTTGTCGCCCATACCACTGGGCCATACTCACCATGGCTGGAACACCTGAATAGCTAGCGGTTCTGATTAGGTTCTGGCTTGCACTTGAGTGTAATAAGGGGAGTGACTTTTAAATAGCAACCTTGTACCAGACCCAGAGAATACACTGACAATGGTTGCCTTGTGCTTTCCATGCCTTCAGAACATCCTCCACACCAGCGGAGAGGCTTTCCCAGATTAGAAGACAGAAAAGGAGAATGCATGATGACATGTTCAATGAGATAATGAATGCCTCCAGGACAGCTGATACAGAGCTCAGAGCCAAGAGGATTTCATGGTCTGAAAAACTGGATATGGAGAGCATCCCAGGAGCATGAGTGTGCCACACAGGATGAGATGCTGTGGATTATGAAGGACCAATCAGACATGTTGAGGCATCTGGTTGAGCTTCAGAAAAACAGCTTGAGGCTACACTCCCCCTGCAGTCCCTGCACAATGGCCTGCAAATATTGACCGGGTCCCAATCCCCCTCCCGCAAACATTCTAAGAAGCGGGTGGGGAGGAAGGTGCAGTATTCCCTCCACTCAACACTGGGGGAGTGTACTAAGAACAAAAGGTGGCCATTCAAAGACCTTTGATGGGTAAGACTTCTGTGCTTTCACAGACAAGCTGACCTGGTTTCTCCCCTCCCAATTTTATCACACTGTTTACCCAAGGTTAAATTATTTTCCTGTTCTTTCAGTTTTTTTATGTTTGTGCAATAAAAGTCAAATTTTCAAGAATGAAATACTGTTTGTTTATTCCTAGCATTCGGGTTGGGGGAGGGGAACAGGGAGATACAGGAAAACTGATGCAATTGAGGAGATGGTATGGGAAGGCACAATGCAGAAAAGCAGCGAACATTACTGTGGCTCATTACAAGAACGGGTTTCAAAGCCTCCCGGAGATGCAGCGCTCCTTGCTGAGCTCTTCTTATTGCCCTGGTATCTGGCTGCTCAAAATTAGCTGCCAGTCTATCCACTTCCATGCCCCACCTGTGCAGAAACTTCTCTTCCTTTGCCTCATAGTTATTATGGAGCACACAGCAGGCAGCGATAGCAATGGGGATACTGCTTCCAGGTCCAGTAAGCAAACTGCTTCAGCGACCCTTTAAACGTCCAAAGTCATATTCCATCACCATTCTGCACTTGCTCAGCCTATTGTTGAACCGCTCCTTACTGCTGTCCAGGTGGCTGGTGTACAGCTTCATGAGCCATGGGAGCAAGGGGCAGGCTGGATCTCCCAGCATCACTACTGGCATTTTAACATCATCAATGGTTATTTTGCAATCTGGAAATAAAAGTCCATGATTGCAGCTTTCTGAACCAATCTATGTTCCTAAAAATGCGTGCACCTTTCCTGACCATGCCATGTCGGTGAAAGGCCCCCTGTGATTCACCAGTGCTTACAACACGACTGAAAAATATCCCTTTCGGTTTATGTATTCTTTGGCAAGGCGGTCTGGTGCCAAGATAGGGACATGCATGCCATCTATTGTCCCACCGCAATTAGGGCACCCCATCGCAGCAAAACCATCCACTATGTCCTGAACGTTGCTTCTCTACTGTCAGAGCAATTCTCATTTTAGTGCTGCTGTGCTTCAGGGCTGGGGAAAGCACTGCACTAAGTTCCTGGAAAGTGCCCTTCCGCATTCAAAAGTTCAGGAGCCACTGCTCATTATCCCATAGCTGCACAACGATGAGATCGCACCAGTCAGCGCTTGTTTCCTGGGATCAGATATGGTGCTCCACCATGTTCAGCTGCTGCGTGGCTATCAGCAGCAACCTGGCACTGTTTTGCTCTATGGCTTGCATCAGGGCTGCATGAATGACATCGCAAAGTTCTGCGCGGCAGCTCCTGTCTCGGCTCTGGAAATACTGCCGGATAAGGCGCGAGGTGTTTGTAATGCTCACAACAAGAGTGCACAGCTGAGCGAGGTCCATGCTCCTCGGGCTATGAAATACATGTGCCTAAGCCAGACTTTCAAAAAAAGGTGTGAAAAAACATGGGTTGTTTGCCATTGATATCATGGGAGAGAGGAAGGGAGGAAACTGCATCGAGGGAGGTCGAAGCCATGGTCCCACCCTCTCCCCATGACAATGATTTGGTCTCATGCGGCATTGCAAGCCCATCCCAAAACACCATTTGGCTAGTAGAACTGTGGAATAGCTACCCACAGTGTAATGCTCTGGGCATCAATGCAAGAGCCGCTAGTGAGGATGCACTCCACCAATACAATGTATGGGGTGTGGACACACCCAACCAACTTAATTACTGCGGTGGATGAATTTCGACTTAATTTAAGTCGACTTAACTTTGTAGTGTAGACATGCCCTTAGAAGTACCCACTTACATCTCTTAGCATATTTATGAGGTAGCTGCATTAATGGATTTCAGTGAGTTTCGCCTAGGCTTTACATTGAAAAGATAACTGTGATGGTGGATCTCTAAAGATGAGCAATTACAGGGAGATGTGTGATGACTTCTGGAATATCTACCCTTAAAAGATGTACCCTGAAAAAGGATCCTGCTATTTCTATACTCGCTGCGTTATATGGGCTCATTACGCTAACTGAAAAAAATAGGTAATGTCAAAATGGAAGCTTTTCATTTAACATTTGTTTGTTCTAATGGAGTAATTCTTAAAAATACTTTTAAGGACCACACATACAAAATCCCTGACATAAAGCACTAATAAAATGCCTTGGACACATTAAGCATTATCAAACAACAACAACAGATTACGGTTAGGCTTATATGACAACTGGAGTAGCTGAGCCAAATGATTATCAACCACCTTTTTTGGTTGTAAACCAAAAGAACTGGAAAATAACAGGAAAAGTTCAGCTTCATCAACAGGGAGAAGCAGTAGATAGGAGGAATGGTGAGAAAGTAAAATTAATAATAGGAAACATTTTCATAAAGCATTTACAGTGTGTACTCAGACTTTTTTTCCAGTTAAAGAAAAGAAAGTTGGTTGCCTACGGTAATGAAAGGGCGCTCTCAGTCATATTCCTTATAAATGAATAACTTCAACTAACAACCTCCATCACAAAAAATACAGTTGTTATTAGTCTCAGCAGATAAACCAAGGACTAAATACTTTCTGATACACTATGCCTTAAGAAAAATGAGCATTCCAAAATGCACAGGTGCACAAAACCTGAAGATTGCAATTCATATTTGTGGTCATGATCTAGATATTAAAAACTTACAGTTGTTTTTGTCTGTGCCAAGTACTCTGTCTCCATTTTACTAAGACGTGCATTTGTGTCCTCAAGCAGTTCTTGGATATTTTCTGTGTGTTTCTTCTGAAGATCAAATTTTTCCTTTTCCATTTCTGCCACAGCGTTGTGGAGCTATATTTAAAAAAAAAAAAAAATCACCAGGCTATTCAGTGACTTATAAAACTGTACAGCTGACTTTTCTCACTTTTAGAATAAAAATCTTATCATTTCCCCCCTTATTAATACATGATAAGGTTTTCTGGATCACTGCTCCAGAACTAAAAAGGAAAGAATCTTAAGAATGTATACACCAACCAATTTACATTTACCTTTTACAGAACATTGAAAATATATTTGTAGTTTTTGCCATTAATTTTGTTGATCCTGTATTCATTTGAATATTGAAATTGAACCACTTACTAATGTACAAATTTTGTAAATTTTCTACTGTACAAATAATATGCTCTCCACAACTACTTTCCTTCTTCTAACAGTACGTCTCAAAATGTATGAGACTGGGGACCCTGGAAACAAAACTATCCACTTACCTGAATTAGAGAGAGTTATCTGTGACACCAGTCTGAGCTACCACACTATACTTCCCAACACATTACTTCCATTCTAACACTAAGTGCATCCCTTTCTGGATTAAGAGCTTGAGCCCAGATTTGTAAAGGTATTAAGGAGTTGCTGCCCTCAGCGGTGCAACACCCAGCTGATTTAAAAGCCAAAAATCTCATCTTAAAAAGGGCTTCAATAGGATTTAGCACCTAAATATATTTAAAAATTTGGACCTTCAAATCTAAATTGATTAACAAGTCACCTTCTTGCTCAGGTTTCAAACATGCCCATTTCACCACGATAATGACCTAAAGAACATCAGTGTCACACAAATGTGGGTAATGACACTAAAATCTGTTAAAACCATATTAATTTATACATATTTATTTTTTAAATAAAAACACCACAGCAGTGGTCAGTCTCCTTGTGAGGTGCCTGAAACATACTGGAAATGCTGATCTTATGATTTTTATGCAAATTTATGCAGTGATGCTATTCATCAGGACCACCTCTTCATAGAGTGTACTATGAACAGTTACAATGTAAGTCTTCCCCAGAACGAAAATTAAAACTATATAGAAGGGGAAAGTAGGTGCTGGAAAAATCAATCTATTTTTCATTTGCAGGAAACTTGATTGTGGTTAGCATGCTTTAAAAAATAATCTGAAAAGAGAAATTAAAAAGTACCAATCCTTACAGACAGGAATATGAAAATGACCACCAAAGTTAAGAAAACTAATGGATACCCATTATAGGACAGTCCTTGTAACAGTTACTCAAAAACTTCTTACCCAAACAATGCATGGAACTCCACATAATGAAAGCAACTAACATGATTTTATCATTGGCTCAATATTTATTATTGGGAGAAAAAGAACTTTATTTTACGGCTATCTAGGTCTTCTTTATTAAAAATTTGGGACAGATGAAAAAAGGCCTTTTCAGTAAGCACAAAATCAGAGAATACCTGATTACACTTTTTTTAAAGTAAATGTTACATGAAGCAACTTTTTTTTTACTCTAAATCATGCTGGAAACACAGCCCCTAGTTTGTTCTACAACGCTACATCAGCAAAATATGCTGAGTCTCCCATCAACAGCTTGACTCCTTACACAACAAAGGACAGTAATGACGTGACTTTGCAAAGGTCAACGTCTATTCAAAGGGAAAAAAGGACCTAAGAAGGACAAAATGAAATAACTTTCATATACACTATAAAAATACTCTACCTATCCATCTTTATTGTATTGTCTTGGAACACTGAACTCTCACTTTTTTCCCCATGGGGTAAATGGTGCCTTTACACCACTCCTGTGTTTTTAGTGGATGTAAAATTAACATAGCATTTTTGTTTGCATCCTTGTTTGTGTACTTGTATCACTGATGACAATGACAGCTTTGGGAATAGCACTTGCTAGTTAACTGTCCAGGCAGAGCAAGTATGATGAACTCAGGGTCAAAATACTGTTTTTGTAAGAAACAAAAAACATTGAGCATTCTTGCCTCAGGTTCTTTGCTATCGGGAAAAACAATGTTTATGAGCAAGTTTTCTTCCAAAGCAAGAAGAAAAACTAACAAAGCCTTTGGCTCATATGTCCAGGTGCCAAGACATAAAATTAAACACATCGTCTCTGGGAAGGGAGGCACCTTGACTTTGGGGTGACCTTCCTCCCGCTCCAGTGGGTTAGCAGCACACAGTCTCAACAATATTGTGGCAAGGCTGGAGCTGTACTGTGATACATCTGTCTCAGCACACACTGATGCTGCATTAAGCCTAAAAGTAAATAAAACTTTTATTGAACAATTTAAGTGTCACTGCACAAACAGCTGTTCAAAAGAGTCATTGTGGCTGTGGGCAGCCACAGTTCAACAGATAAAAAATCCACATCAGGTAAACTGTCACCAGAAGAATGTGACGGGACACCTTCCTTGTATACTCAGACAAATGGGTTTGTCAAAAGGAAAAGACAGGGCTTGCAGATAGCCTCCAAAGAAAGACTGGGATTTGCTCATATGTTTTGGAGGACTAGGTGTAGTGATGGTGGTGGATACAAATTAAAATGGCAAAATTTTATAGTAGGTCAAATTTACAAAGATCTATTTTAGGTGAAAAATATATTAAGAAAAACTGGCAACATTACTCTAAAAGTGAGCACAGAGAATGCAGAAAAATAATTTCAGAAGTAGCATGTGTCCCTTTTAATTTTTTAAAATTAATCGTTATCAGTATGATGAATTGTACATTTGATCTTTCCACATTTCTATTGAATGAAGACTTCAGACTTAAAGCAAATAAAGTGTTATCCATTACCCTTTTCTCCCAGTCATTGTTCAAAGAATCTGTGCTTTGCTCACACAACTTCTTTAACTCCATAATCTGCTTTTCCTTAGTCTCTCGGACAACTTGTGACTCACGAACAAGGGTCTGAACTGTCAAAAAATAAGAAAATAAACCAATTCAAGAGATGCCCCCTTCCAATACTGGCAACAAATGCAATTAGATTACTCCAGTCTTCCTTTCTGGTATCACTTTCTGATATCTTTGTGCTTTTAAAAAATGATTTTGGTTGTGTGATAACATCCTTACAAATGTAACACTTAAATTCCATGCCATAAAACTGGATATTTAAACCAATATGGGATGCTCTCTTTCCACTGTGGTTTTGTTTACTTATAAAATATTTCCTGATGACTTTTTTTCTCTCTGTGAAAATATGAATATACAGAATTCTGTAAAACCTTCAGTAAGTATATAACATAAGCAAATTAAGTACCTAAGGAAAATATAAAAACATTGCAACTCTAAATACCTTGCATCAAGATTTTATGCACTGCCAATTATTCTTAAATGTACCAGAACAACAGAAAAACAGTAGCAGTTTACATGGAATTCTCTCAGAATTTTCAAAAGTGTCTAGGGATTTTGAGTGCCCAAATAAAGCACCTGAAAAAATCCTGATTTTCAAAAGAAGCTGGGCATTTACCCTCTGAAAATCAGGCCCCATAAAGATATGTCACATTGGGCTCCAAAATATTGAGGCACTCAAAATCATAGAATCATAGAATATCAGGGTTGGAAGGGATCTCAGGAGGTCTTCTAGTCCAACCCCCTGCTCAAAGCAGGACCGATCCCCAATTAAATCATCCCAGCCAGGGCTTTCTCAAGCGTGACCTTAAAAATTTCTAGGGAAGGAGATTCCACCACCTCCCTAGGTAATGCATTCCAGTGTTTCACCACCTTCCTACTGAAAAAGTTTTTCCTAATATCCAACCTAAATCTCCCCCACTGCAACTTGAGACCATTATTCCTTGTTCTGTCATCTGCTACCACTGAGAACAGTCTAGAGCCATCCTCTTTGGAACCCCCTTTCAGGTAGTTGAAAGCAGCTATCAAATCCCCCCTCATTCTTCTCTTCTGAAGACTAAACATCCCCAGTTCCCTCAGCCTCTCCTCTTAACTCATGTGTTCCAGTCCCCTAATCATTTTTGTTGCCCTCCGC
Source organism: Natator depressus (assembly GCF_965152275.1). Classification (NCBI taxonomy): domain Eukaryota; kingdom Metazoa; phylum Chordata; order Testudines; family Cheloniidae; genus Natator; species Natator depressus. The sequence goes on from NC_134247.1 coordinate 7,239,784, forward strand.
TGGACTCTTTCCAATTTTTCCACACCCTTCTTGTAGTGTGGGGCCCAAAACTGGACACAGTACTCCAGATGAGGCCTCATCAATGTTGAACAGAGGGGAACGATCACGTCCCTCGATCTGCTGGCAATGCCCCTACTTATACAGCCCAAAATGCCACTGGCCTTCTTGGCAACAAGGGCACACTGTTGACTCATATCCAACTTCTCGTCCACTGTAACCCCACTAGTTACTGGTCACTTTTCAAAATTCTTGACATAAAGATTTAAATAAACCATAAAGTAGGGCTGGACTAAATGCACTGAATAACTAAATTGCTCAATTCTCCACCCAGAGCTTAAAACTAATGTTGAACTTGTTACAAGGTTCCAAATTGATTATTTTCAATTAGTTTTAGAATTCATGTGCCACTGAACCTTCTACTTCTGATTGGGATTTGAGATATCAAAGTATTTCTATCACAAGAAACACTGCTTATGTGGTATTTTAGGCCCCTCAAAAACCAGTAAGCACTAAACCTAACAAGAACTTGCTGTCTCTTGAAAAATGTAGTATGGAAAATGGAGCACAAAGAGAATCCAATGAGCATCTTAGTCAAATGACAAATTACGGCCACTCTTTGCCCGCAAACTTATGCGCACAACTCCTACTGCAATTCAACAGGAGTTGAACATGTGCACCTAAAGGTAAAATGTGGCCCTTAGTCATTAATGTATATAGTACCAATACACAAAAATAGAAAGCAAAAAAAAAATTCTCATACTATCACCTTTCTTCTCTAGCTTCCTAATAGTCTCCTCAGCTTCATTCTGTTTAGTTTTGTAGAGGGTCTTCAGTACCTCAGTTTCATTATTCTTTCTATCCAAAATCTGTAGTAGAAATTCACAACACTTTAACAAACCTGTGCTTGCAAAGAAAAATATAACCCACAACCAAAGAACAATATTATATATGTGGATATATAACAGTGGAAGAGTTTTGCGCAGTCAAGAGATGCTCTGGCCTCATGGAAGTAAGGAAAAGTGTGACATTATCATTTCCACAGTAACCAACTGCAATGGTTATAAACAGAGGATGAATTCAGATGGGAAGCAGGCAACAGCAGGATATAAACTTCTCAGCAACAAAAATACTATTTTAGTGTAAATGTCCTTATTAACAAAGAAAAAGTAAAGAGAATGAGAAAATGTTACACAGACAAATAACTGATTCTGAAAAAGAATGATCTTCACAAGGCATCAAGATTTCACAGGTCTTGAACCTTGGTCCACAGGGTTCCCAATTGACTGTCACCTGCCTGCTCCCATCCAGTGGCTCACTACTAACCAACTGAGCAGAAAAGACCATGAAACCTGAAGTTACATCAGAGAGGGTTTCCCTGGGCCTGACTGGAGGAACACACTGAGCTCTGATCGATATGCCTATTTAAATCCAGAGGAAGTTGTCCATACAACTGGGTTCTACCTGGCTGCTACAGTGGACCCTGCCTTCTTGCCTGACTCCTGAATCCTGCCTTCTAAGCTTGGCCCTGGTTCCTGCTTCCTGGACCTGTTCCTGTCATCCTGTTCTGTTCTTGATTCTTGCCCCCAGTCTCTGAATCTGGCTCTGACACTTGGCTTAATACTCCAACTCCTTGGCTTGATTCTCGGACTCTAGCGCAGAGAGGGGCAAACTATGGGCTGCGGGCCACATCCAGCCCACAGGACCCTTCCCTCTGGCCCTCAAGCTCCTACCAGAGAGCGGGGTCAGGACAGGCTTGCAGAGGAGCCAGCCGAACTCCCTGGCAGCATGGTGACCGGGGCGAAGGCTAGCCCCTTGCCCCTCCCCTTCTGCTCCTCTCCCACCCTGCCTCCCTCACAGTCACAGTCCCCCCAGCACCTGGGCAGCGTGGCTGCAGCTCCGGCCAGGCAGCACGGCTATAGCACTGCCAGACCTGGTGCTCCAGGGCGGTGCTGTCAGGGGGAGTTCCAGGGCAGGGGGGACAGGAGGGGGAGGCGAGGAGCAGGGGAGGTTGCAGGGGGGTGGTCAAGGGGCCTGGGCCCTGCTGCCGGGGACAGGGGCAGAGCAAACCATGGCCCCACTCCACCTCCAGCATGCTTGGCCCCTGTTCCCAGCAGCCAAGCCCAGACAGGGAGCGAGCCCTGCCTGACTGCCAGGGAGAGCAGCCAAACGAGCAGGGGAAATGCACAGGGAAAGGACTGAGCCCCCATTTCCCCCACCCCACAGGTAACGTGGGGCGGGGAGAGCAGGGAGGGTTGGATAGGGGGCAGGGAGGCCCCAGGGTGGCGGTCAGGGGGTGGGGAGCAGGGGAGATTGGATAGGGGTAGGAGTCCCAGGGGTGGTCAAGGGGTGGGGAGCAGGGGAAATTGGATAGGGGATGGGCATCCCAGGGGGTTGGTCAGGGGGTAGAGGTGTTTGGATAGGATGCAGGAGTCCTGGGGGGGGCAGTCAGGGGTGGGGAGCAGGGGGGGGTTGGATAGGGGTGGGGGCCAGGCCACGCCTCGATGTTTGGGGAGGCATAGCCTCCCCCAGCCTTCCCTACCCAGCCCTCCATACAATTTCTGTACCCAATGTGGCCCTGGGGCCAAAAAGTTTGCCCACCCCTGCTCTAGCTAAAACCTTTAGCTCTGACTCTGGCTCCAACCCTTGGGTTGACTCCCCAACTCTTACTCCTGCTTCAACCACTAGACCCAGCATCTTTCATAGAATCATAGAATATCAGGGTTGGAAGGGACCTCAGGAGGTCATCTAGTCCAACCCCCTGCTCAAAGCAGGACCATTCCCCAACTAAATCATCCCAGCCAGGGCTTTCTCAAGCCTGACCTTAAAAACTTCTAAGGAAGGAGATTCCACCACCTCCCAAGGTAATGCATTCCAGTGTTTCACCACCCTACTACTGAAAAAGTTTTTCCTAATATCCAACCTAAATCTCCCCCACTGCAACTTGAGACCATTACTCCTCGTTCTGTCATCTGCTACCACTGAGAACAGCCTAGAGCCATCCTCTTTGGAACCCCCTTTCAGGTAGTTGAAAGCAGCTATCAAATCCCCCCTCATTCTTCTCTTCTGAAGACTAAACATCCCCAGTTCCCTCAGCCTCTCCTCTTAACTCATGTGTTCCAGTCCCCTAATCATTTTTGTTGCCCTCCGCTGGACTCTTTCCAATTTTTCCACACCCTTCTTGTAGTGTGGGGCCCAAAACTGGACACAGTACTCCAGATGAGGCCTCACCAATGTCGAATAGAGGGGAACAATCACGTCCCTCGATCTGCTGGCAATGCCCCTACTTATACAGCCCAAAATGCCATTGGTCTTCTTGGCAACAACGGCACACTGTTGACTCATATCCAGCTTCTCATCCACTGTAACCCCTCGGTCCTTTTCTACAGAACTGCTGCCTAGCCATTCGGCCCCTAGTCTGTAGCGGTGCATGGGATTCTTCCGACCTAAGTGCAGCACTCTGCACTTGTCCTTGTTGAACCTCATCAGATTTATTTTGGCCCAATCCTCCAATTTGTCTAGGGCCCTCTGTATCCTATCCCTACTCTCCAGCGTATCTACCTCTTCTCCCAGTTTAGTGTCATCTGTGAACTTGCTGAGGGTGCAATCCACACCATCCTCCAGATCATTTATGAAGATATTGAACAAAACCGGCCCCAGCACCGACTCTTGGGGCATTCCGCTTGATACCGGCTGCCAACTAGACATGGAGCCATTGATCACGACCCATTGAGCCCGACGATCTAGCCAGCTTTTTATCCACCTTATAGTCCATTCATCCAGCCCATACTTCTTTAACTTGCTGGCAAGAATACTGTGGGAGACAGTGTCAAAAGCTTTGCTAAAGTCAAGGAACAACACGTCCACTGCTTTCCCTTCATCCACAGAACCAGTTATCTCGTCATAGAAGGCAATTAGATTAGTCAGGCATGACTTGCCCTTGGTGAATCCATGCTGACTGTTCCTTTGTCCCTTTGTCTCAGCCCCAATACAATATAATGTAACAGTAAATTTAATAGTGTTGAAGACAATCCAAGAATGGAAGCATAAATTTTATTGATAAATGCTCAATTAATCCCTCTGGGATCCCACCAAGGAAAGACCACAAACACAGGGAAGAAGAAGTAAGATGCAATGTTTTCTTTATAAAAGAATTAACACTTCAGCATTCAGTGGGTAAACAATTTTTCTCTTTTATTTTAAAATACTGTAAGACATTGTCCCAAGTGACCCTGCTGTGTCACTCAAAAAAAATATAATTGGCTATTCCAAAAGTAAAAGCAAGGGAAGCATTTTTGGGCCTTACCCTGTCTTTTGGTAGTACTACATTCTCTATGGGGATACAGTGTGCACACTGATGACCCACTCCAACTTCCTCTCCATGTCTGACACCTTTAATAGCATTCAGTTGTTTTCTTTTTCACTCCCAGCAATACATCTGCCTGTACCCTTAATATCTCATTAAAAACTCCCTCTCCCCATTATCTTACCTCTGAAACTATTTATATATTTGCTTGCAATTCCTTTACTATGTTTTGTGGGTCTTTCCAAAGACTGTACGCTCTAATGGAGATTTACTGTGGTGTTCTATGTACACTGGAATCTACAATCCAAAGGCAAAGACAACTTTTTGTCTATCTTCATTGTCCATAACCACTCTTTGGTTATACATAAACATTATATCTCTATACTCTGATCCTTCAGAAAATCACCAGTTCTGTCTGTCCAGTCAAGTACTTTGATCCTATCAGACTCATTAGCATAATTTGCTTTCTCAGTCCCACCTTTGCTGATCTCTACCCCCATCAACTCCTTGCACTGATATCTCAACCTTCTTCCCTGCCTCCCCTGAATGAATCTGGCTATCCCAAGAGAGCACTACTGTTGGACACAAGCCACGGAAGGAAAGCAACAGATATGTAGGGATATGGAAGCCTCTCATCTGGACTTCCTTCCTTTCCTTAAACCATCAAGATTATTTTTAAAAAAAATTTTACTCTTTTTTTCTTTCCACATTCTCATAAAAAAAGATTTAAACTTTAGTTGTCTTGATATGTTGACAGCAAAAGACAATCCTATATAGGTATTTGTATTTATAAAAATACAAACACCTCTGTATTTATAAAAATATACTTATCATTGAAATTGTACAGGCAAACTAAATTTACAGTACTGTCTAATCTGAATATTAAAATAAAAAGATGTATTGTTATGTAAGTTCTCATGCTTCTGGATGCAGTTTAAGACACTATTTTAATGAATATTATAAACTGAACGTTAAACTTAACATTTATGTTTCAGTTAACGTTAAAACATTTTATAGTAATTCTAAAAACCTCACATGAAGCAGAACACTGCCACCCCAAAACAGAATGTTACTCTCTCCTACATTAAATAGTCTTCTGATTAAAGAATTAATGCAACACTATTGAACTTCTTCTAAAACATATCCAACATGATAAAACAACTTCAAAAGATGGAACCTTGACAGCAGTTTGAAAAAAACAACAACTAAGGAGATGAGAAAGCATCTCAACTATTCCTTTTCTTACAAAGCTGTTTCCTTTAGACTCTCATCTTCACTAGCCGGTTACACTTACAAGCTTTCAGAACAGATGAGTCAAATATGCACCTGACCAAATATTAACATCCTTTATGGGAGTCTTTGATGTGTCATAGTGTTGTGTCAACTGACTTCCTCCAAGCCTGTGACTCAGTTTTGAAAAACAAAACTGAGACACTCAGTAATGCTAAGCCTAAATTAGGATAAGGCCCCACGAATCTCATCCTGTGAGGTACTGAGTTCTCAACTCCCATTAACTCCTTGGGAATTAAGGGCGATCAGCACCTTGGAAGAAGCTCTGAGTACCTCAGAGGATGTGACCTTATGTATAAAAAGCACGATACTGAGATAAACAATAGAGGCGATGACAGTCTTTTTAAATCATTTGCAAAGTGATGCTTTGCAACACAGTCAGAAGAAACCCTACATAGCCCAAAGTCACCATTATTAGGTGACAGTTTATTGCGGTGCAGAATCAAAAGTTAAAACAAAAGTTTGATGAATTAAGGGTGAGCTGAAGTGTGAGCGTGTTCAACTCTTGCCACTCTTCTTATTAAACCAGCCTACTTTTTCAAGCACAGCATCAAAAACAAAACAGAGAAACCAAGGTCCGGTTACCGTGCGGATAAGCAAATGCATTTGGGAGACTCATTTAAACAATTAAAATAAAAAGAAAATGTTCAAGGGGCACTGAACTTTAGACTAAAACCAATAAAAGCCAAGGGATACAAATTTACAAACACAATGCTAGGAGTTAAAGCTGGAGCTTCCAGAACAATAATCCGAAGGTGGTCTTGGTTAATGATAAAATCACAGGGTTTCCAGCTTCACTATCAGATGAAGCCACAAAAGTTGCTGGGCTGTGAAGCAAAAAAATGTTGTTCAAACCCCTGTATCTGCAATATCATCACATAGCACATACAATAACTTTTCACAGAGACATTTTCTTTTTCCAAGTTCATGCCAGTATTGGAGATCTCCCTTTCAAATCAATTTTTGCAAACTGCAACAAACAACAAAATCTTATTTTAAAGCAAAATGAATATTCTGAAAAAGCTAAAGAAATTAAATTCAGCTCTGAATTATTTATTAGGAGCATATTCGATAGTATACAGATTCATGAACTGTACATCCCTCAGAAGTAACATCCAAACATTTCTTACCTTCTGAACATCAGCATCATGCTTCTGCTGTAATTTAAGCTTTTCTTCATGAAATTTAGCTTCCATTATTTTTGTTTTCATCTCCAGCTTTAAAGGAAAAAGTTTCTCATAGTTATTAATTGACTTTCAGAATAAAATTATATTAAGGCCCTTCAGTGATTATTTACTTTCCATAATTAGAAAACTAGTCTTTAGCTTGGGGGGCAGAGGGTTTGCTACTCGATAAACGATACAAAAAAATTCAGGTACAGTTTTTGAAGTGTTTTCATACCATTTATTTCATACAAACATTAACAGTTTCAATCTGCACCCACTGTTTAAAAAAATTGTAGAAGATTTTAGCTGGTGAAAGAAACGACAATCACTGTCCAAAAAGCTAAAATTATATTTTTAAACAAAACAGTGTGAAAAGAAAGTTTTAATATTTGTGATAATACACATAAATCATGCTAAAAGCTCGTATTTATTAGGCAGGTGTTGCTCCAATTTATACAACGGATTTCCTTCAGCTGTCACTCATGTTTATTTTTGTAGATTTCTATTATTCACAGATTTTATATTCTGTACACACTTCCTTTTTTAAAGATTCTTTTACTTACAAAATCATTAAGATTATTGCTGGAAAATCAGCAAGCTGGAAATATCTTGTTTTTGCCTTTTTATTTGTTTATTATAGTTTATTTAAAAGCTTGCATGTAACGTACCAGTGATATTGCTGTTCATTGTAAACAGGCCAAGTTGTTCATGTAAGACGACAACATGATAATTTAAATCTCTCATACAATTCTGACAATGCTTCTCAAAGGCCGTAATAAAAATGTATCTCCATATATCATAGCTCTTTACCAAAAAACTTTCTAAAATGACCAATGATACTTTGGACCATACTGTAGCTCTCCCACTTAAAACTAGTTACTTCTGCTGCTCAGGGAGTGATGCAGCCAGAAAGCTTCCCCCAGCATAATCAACCCTACAACCTCCTTTGTTCAGAAGTGACACATCAGGATGGGGTATGGGTAACAATGGCTGGCCAGCAGAACGTTCTCTACTGGACTGTTCCCACTAGCACGCCTTAGACTAACATTTAAGCTGTTCTAAGAGATGGTGAATTGCCACCACTCTCCTCAGACAGCTGAATACAGGATCCCAGCCACCTTCCCTCCACCCTCAGCTCCTGCACAGCTTGGCTGGACCCACAGATTTGGCCTCTTGTGTTTCACTAAGACATGATGGATAAACTGTATTATATACAAGAATATGATTGAGATCCCACATGAGCCTTCAAGAGCAGAATTGGGCCAGGTGTGCCCAATCAGCTAATTAGGCTTTAAACAGGGAGTCTTTTGGCTGGAGGCAGCTAATTAGGAACAGGCTCATCTGCGCAGCAACAGGCAGGACCTATAAAGCCAGGAAGGTAGCTACAGACTGGGTCAGCTGCTGAGAAAAGGCAGTCACTCCCTGGGGAGAGGGTTCTTGGAGCTGGTACAACCAGACAGAGAAGGGGAACCAGAGTGTAGAAAGCAGTCCAGGGAAGGAGCATTGAGGGCAGAGAAAGGAAGCCCAGAACTGTTGAGCTGAAGGTCCCTGGACAGGAACCTGAAGCAGAGGGCAGGCCCGAGTTTCCCTACCAGCCACTGAGGGAGTGGCACTGGGGCAGTGAATGGGAAGACTGCCTAGGACTGTGGATGGACAGACCCCAGAATGGGAACACTGAGTGACCAAGCCAAAGGGCTAAGTGACAAAGAAGATGCTGCAGGTCCTGGAGCGAGAGGAGCTGCAGACCAGAGTGATGGCGTGCAAACTGCAGATGGGGCACTGGCCTCAAGAGCTAATCCCAGAGTGATCAGGAGGAGGCACCATACTGGCAGTGAGTGGAGCACCCCGTGACAAAGAATCAAATTCATTATTCATTAAATTTATTTTTCTGTATTTTCTTTGGTTTATATAAACACAGTATTTCAAGAATTGATCTAATTTATTTTACGTATACAAAGATACATGTTTAATACAAACACATTGCGATCAGTTCATTATCACACATAGCTATATCAATATAGATATTTTTAAATGTATATAGAAAACATCCACATGCCAAAAGATCACAACTTTACTGCACTGAACTTAACAAGAAAACCCTATGGGCAACAGATCCTGTCAACAGTTGAAAGTAGGAGAGGCAAGGGCAGTAAGCCCTTCCATCAAGGACTCTCCACATTTAAGTACCAATACATCTAACTGTACTATGCCTAAGCAGGACATCTAACCCAAAGCCCAAAATAGGTCTGCAGTCCTATATAAGCTACTATGCCAGAAAACATCTCCAAGTCTTTTGCCGGCAGATCCAACTCTTTTTGACACAGATGGGTGGATTGATGTCTAATCCAAAGGAAAGGAAATCTATTCCCCTCATTTTCCAAGTATCACAGACTCTTGTATTCTCAAGATAATCAAATGCTTAGACATTTCATAATATGCACTTGTACCACATGTATGTTAAACATGCCCTCTCACTGGCAGCCAGTTTTCCCCAATTAGCAAGAGTGCATTGTAGCTCAATGTATGAATTCCAGCGGAGTTTCCTTTCAAGTATAACAGGACCTGGCACTTCTTTGCAGAAAAGGATTCTAAACTTCATCTGGAGAGGACTAGTGAATGAATGTATTCAGATAGATGGTATGAAAAACTCTGAAAATGCTTGCTCAAAATAAGAGAGAGAAGGCTCATTACTCAAGGACAGAAACACTATGCTGACAGCTTGTGCCACACACTATCAAAGAAAATGTGGAACCACCTGATCAACATCCTCTAAAGCAAACAGGGAAAGATTAAGAATGAGCTCTCAAAATTGGATACTCTCATAAAAAACCAACCTTCCACACAAACTTCCTCATGGCTGAACTTTACAAAAACTAGACAAGTCATTTACAACACACACTTTGCTTCTCTACAAAAGAAAAAGGACACTAAACTACCTAAACTATTACTGCCACAAGGGGCCACAACAGTTGTTCCCTTAACCCACCCAGCAATATTGTTAATCTATTGAACTATACCCTTAGCTCAGCAGAAGAATGTGTCCTATCTCAGGGCCTCTCCTTCTGCCCCTTCACCCCCACGAACATGATACAGTTCTGTGGTGACCTAGAATCCTATTTTCAACATCTCCGACTCAAAGAATATTTCCAACACACCTCTGAACAACACACTAACCCACAGAGACCTTCCTACCAACCCTACAAAAAGAAGGATTCTGGGTGGACTTCTCCTGAAGGTGGAAACAACAGACTGGACTTCTACACAGAGTGGTTCCGCCGACATGCATGGGCTGAAATTGTGGAAAAGCAACATCACTTGCCCCATAACCTCAGCCGTGCAGAACACAAGGCCATCCACAGCCTCAAACAACTCTGACATCATAATCAAAAAGGCTGACAAAGGAGGTGCTGTCGTCATCATGAATAGGTCGGAATATGAACAAGAGGCTGCTAGGCAGCTCTCCAACACCACTTTCTACAAGCCATTACCCTCTGATCCCACTGAGGGTTACCAAAAGAAACTACACCAACTGCTCAAGAAACTCCCTGAAAAAGCACAAGAACAAATCCGCACAGACACACCCCTAGAACCCCAACCTGGGGTATTCTATCTGCTACCCAAGATCCATAAACCTAGAAATCATGGACGCCCCATCATCTCAGGCATTGGCACCCTGACAGCAGGATTGTCTGGCTATGTAAGCTCCCTCCTCAGGCCCTACGCTACCAACACTCCCAGCTATCTTCAAGACACCACTGACTTTCTGAGGAAACTACAATCCATCGGTGATCTTCCTGATAACACTATCCTGGCCACTATGGATGTAGAAGCCCTCTACACCAACATTCCACACAAAGATGGACTACAAGCCGTCAGGAACAGTATCCCCGATAATGTCACAGCAAACCTGGTGGCTGAACTTTGTGACTTTGTCCTCACCCATAACTATTTCATATTTGGGGACAATGTATACCTTCAAATCAGCTGCACTGCTATGGGTACCCGCATGGCCCCACAATATGACAACATTTTTATGGCTGACTTAGAACAACGCTTCCTCAGCTCTCGTCCCCTAATGCCTCTACTCTACTTGCACTACACTGATGACATCTTCTTCATCTGGACCCATGGAAAAGAAGCCCTTGAGAAATTCCACCATGATTTCAACAATTTCCATCCAACCATCAACCTCAGCCTGGACCAGACCACACAAGAGATCCACTTCCTGGACACTACGGTGCTAATAAGCGATGGTCACACAAACACCATCCTATACTGGAAACCTACTGACCGCTATACTTACCTACATGCCTCCTGCTTTCATCCAGACCACACCACATGATCCATTGTCTACAGCAAAGCTCTACAACACAACCGCAAATGCTCCAACCCCTCAGACAGAGACAAACACCTACACGATCTCTATCAAGCATTCTTACAACTACAATACCCACCTGGTGAAGTGAAGAAACAGACTGACAGAGCCAGAAGAGTACCCAGAAGTCACCTACTACAGGACAGGCCCAACAAAGAAAATAACAGAACGTCACTAGCCGTCACCTTCAGCCCCCAACTAAAACCTCTCCAACTCATCATCAAGGATCTACAACCTATCCTGAAGGACGACCCATCACTCTCACAGATCTTCGGAGACAGGCCAGTCCTTGCTTACAGACAGCCCCCCAACCGGAAGCAAATACTCACCAGCAACCGCACACCACACAACAGAACCACTAACCCAGGAACCTATCTTTGCAAATAAGCCCATTGCCAACTGTGTCCACATATCTATTCAGGGGACACCATCATAGGGCCTAATCACATCAGCCACACGTTCACCTGCATATCTACAAATGTGATATATGCCATCATGTGCCAGCAATGCCCCTCTCCCATGTACAGTGGCCAAACTGGAGAGTCTCTACATAAAAGAATAAATGGACACAAATCAGACGTCAAGAATTATAACATTCAAAAACCAGTCGGAGAACACTTCAATCTCTTTGGTCACTCGATTACAGACCTAAAAGTGGCAATTCTTCAACAAAAACAGACTCCAACGAGAGACTGCTAAACTGGAATTAATTTGCAAACTGGATACAATTAACTTAGGCTTGAATAAAGACTGGGAGTGGATGGGTCATTACACAAAGTAAAACTACTTCCCCTTCTTTATTTCCCCTCCTACTGTTCTTGTAAAGTGCTGGAAATGGCCCACCTTTATTATCACTACAAAAAGTCCCCCCCCCCCCTTGCTGGTAACAGCTCACCTTTCCTGATCACTCTTGTTACAGTCTGTATGGTAACACCCATTGTTTCATGTTCTCTGTGTATATAAAATCTCCCCACTATATTTTCCACTGTATGCATCCGATGAAGTGAGCTGTAGCTCACGAAAGCTTATGCTCTAATAAATGTGTTCATCTCTAAGGTGCCACAAGTACTCCTTTTCTTTTTACAGAAACACTTAAATTACCTTAGGTAGACTAAAATTTCCAAATCCTTTTCCATTTTAGACAAAATGGTTAAACTATTCTTACCTGACAAGTCCCAAATACTCAGCATTCTCCATTTCATTTACAACATTAGCCAAACAGTGCAGAGAAGGTGGAATTTTCAAAAGTTAGATGCCCAACTCCCATTGGCAGAAGGCTGCCTGACTTCATTAGGTGCTTTTTAAAATTCCAGTGTTTTTCTGACTTGCCTGCTCTGCTGACAACATGTGTGATGTCGTCACCCGATACTGGGGAATTCCACATCAGACACATAAGTAAAATAGGGAACCTATGTTTCAAATATTCAATTACCAAGTTTTTAAGGTGCAATATATTTTAATAATTAGGGGTATCAAGATTTTATTTTGTCAGGGAAGGGTGGGGTTTTTTTTTTAAGTTTATCTTTGAAGTGAGACTAATCCTGCATTCATATTGACTTGGAAAAATTGTGGTAATAATATTTAAGATTATGAGTTTGATATTCAGTTCTATGTTCATGAGGCATAAGTACAGCTGTATTATCTTCCACAGCCATTTTGAAACCATTAACTCAACTGTTTAATGTGATAAAACTAAAATTTCAGTAAAAATATTAAAATTTTAGAATTACTGACAGCTTTTCACTTACATAGAGCTGCTCAGTGGGCCAGTACAAAGACTATACACCACTTAAGTCCTACGTATGTCCTATTCTAAGGGCTTGAATAGGATTTTAAATTGTGTATATGCCTGGGGCAAGCCTTAGAGCAGGGATGAACTTTTACCCCAACACACTTTTATCAACGATTTGGTAAATATAAAATTTAAGGATGACACAAAGATTGGCATAATGGTGTACAGGGCAGTCATATAGATAGGTTTGGCAGGATTCAATTTATATTTGTTAGCAAACCTCTATTTTGCCACAACATTGAAATCAACCAGAAAAAAAATCAATTGGTAACAGGTGTCATGCAGCCTTCCCCACACCTTGCACCTGAGGGATTAGGTGTCACTAGCCCTGCAGTCATAGCAATGAGGGAGAGGGAAAATGACAGCAGAGCTGCAGAGGGCTCCCTGTGTTGCCACAGGGCCAGTAACACCTGATTCCAGCAGGCGCAAACTGCAGGGAAGGCTGAGACCCCGGGGAGGCAGAGCAGACACCCCTGGCCAGGACTACAGAGAGTAGGATGAGTCCCTGGGTACAGGGAGACCAACCCACTGCTGAATGACTCGGTCCATGAGCACAAGCTGCTCAGCAGCAGGGTCTGTGCTCAGACCTCCCCACACCTTGCACTTGCAGAGGTTGGTTGTCACCAGCCCCACAACCACGCAGGAAGCCCTCTGCAGCTCTGCTGTCACAGCCCTGCTGTTTCACTCACCAGCCAGGAATGTGGAACCATCCATGGTAAGTTTCAGAGTAGCAGCCGTGTTAGTCTGTATCCGCAAAAAGAAAAGGAGTACTTGTGGCACCTTGGAGACTAACAAATTTATTTGAGCATAAGCTTTCGTGAGCTACAGCTCACTTCATTGGATGCATCCGATGAAGTGAGCTGTAGCTCACGAAAGCTTATGCTCAAATAAATTTGTTAGTCTCCAAGGTGCATCCATGGTAAGGAACTGTTCAGAGTCACCTTGTGGACAGGGCTCATCCTCCTCTTTGCGGTCCTGGCCATGAGTCTCTGCTATGCAGGGCCAGGACCAGAGCCTTCCCTGCAGCTTGCATCCCAGGGTCTTGGGTCCCTGGGCTAAGCATGCATGAGGCAGGTGGGAGCAAGGGAAGAGGCTTTTCCCCTAAATTTCAAATACTCTTATCTACTTAAAGAAAGGAATATCTCTGAAATTTAAAATGTGCTTAAATGAGTCAAGTTAACTGCAACGTTTACTTACTAGCATGTTCATCTCCTATCACTAAATTGAACTTAACTTCCTGGTGATAGCTGACTGTATTTCCGTGCCAGCTCCTCTCATCTACCAGCAGTTTCTGTGTCTTAAATTGTGTTATACTTTATAGGTCTAATATATATTGCAAACACAAAATATTATACAAACAATGTCATGGTAACCCTTTCATGTGTTTCAGAAAGAAAGCAGATGAAAATAATTTAGACCTCAGTGCATTCATCTTCATCAGAAAAGCAATTGTTGGTTTATGTACTGATGTCCATGTACACTAACAGCTTACATATGAATTCATCTCCTTATTCCTAATTAAGAGATAGCTTAGAACAGAAAGTACATGATGCACTATCCCTGAGATAGAAAAATAACTTAATTTTTGAATAGATATTTATCCATAGCTGAAAAGTTTGCAATGAAGTGTGAAATTTATCCATTGCCATAGCCTGAGTATCATTCCTTTGGGTTTCTGTCATTGTTTATTCTCCTCACAGAGACTATGAAGCAATTAAACCCTAAGGCCATGTAAACATTACTGATGTCAAACATCTGTGCTGCCCCTGTTATTTAAAGCCATGGAGGGTGATACCAACAGAACAGCTTTTAAGTGCCTAGGCAGACTTTCCTTTCTTCCTATTTTCAAAAACTCATCAACAGCAAACAATTATGTTGTCACACCACCGTAAAGCATTTTCAGAAATGTAGGAGTTCTGTGTAAGCTTGAAAGCTGGTGTCTCTTACCAACAGAAGCTGGTCCAATAAAAGATGTTACCTCACCCACCTTGTCTCTCCATTTTCAGAAAGGCAGTTTCAGAAATCTGAAGTAATGCAGTTCATAATGTAAACCTCTTAGTGGCCATCCTATTACTGCCATAAATATCAGTTATCTAGGTACTTCCCAAATTTTTCATGTCACAATCCCAGCATTTATTCTGCCACTATTTTTTTTCACATGAATTTGCAGAAGGAGTACAATCTGTTATATCTGTTTAATTATCCGATATATAAACATATCACTATGCAGATCAGCCATGTTATTTTGTGCCTGGGGCTCAGAGATACTTTGAACTCCTATTGATCACTGTTTGCTTGTCGTCACTGGACTAATCACCTTCAGGCCAGAGGTGGCATCTTGAAGGTTTAATGTACATCAGTGTTTTTGGGATATTTGCCAAAACCTCTATGTTCACTTGCCAGATTTTTTTCAGTGAGTGTGTGTGTGGGGATGGGTGGGGTGAGGGGTGAACTGTAAATTCTAACTTCAAAGTTGAACAAATAAAGTAGGACAACTTATTTTTTTCTCAAGACAAAATTTTCAACACCTGCATAACACCAAGACAAAAAAGGAATTATTAATCCACAATGATTAATAATCATATAAAATGAAACATAACAAAACTTAATTCTTTACCATGTAATTAGTAAACTTCCTACTGAATGCCATTTACTCAACTCTTAATACATGGGGCTAAGTAATAATAAACAATAATTCTGTGCACATACAGTGTTTCATCTGGATAACTCAAGTGCTGAATCATTGTAGAAGTACTGCACTGCACTTGGTTCTCTTGAACAACAGATTTTATCTTTTTAAGTTATAGACGATTGGAAGTCTCCATTATTTAGTATTAGATACTATTTTCACACTTCTAAAATTATGCCTCCAAACAGTTTAACATCACGTACAGTAGTTATTACATTCCACTTTTCGCTTCTTGTGGCAGACTGATGCCCCACCAATCTCAAAATCTATGCTGCTGCCCACCTCATCTTTTTGTGTTCATGAAATGGAAAGAAAGGAACAATTACCATATATTAAGAAAACTAGGGCTGAAATCCTAGCGCCACTGAAGTCAACAGCAAAACTCCTGTTGATTTCAGTGGGGACATGATTTCATCCTAAGAACTTTAAACTTGTGCATGTATGTCATAGAAGACACAGTACAGTGAAGGAAGTAAACAAGAATCTATTTCCTACAGGGCCTGTAGGGAAGACTGTCCAGAGGTTGTAGTATCCTATGGGGAAATTCAATTATAATACATTTTCTGCGGCAATTCATTACCTACTCTCCTTAGCTATTATGACTGTGTGTAACAAACATATATGGCAAAATTGGTTTAAACATGAACTGATGCTAGCAACAAAAGGTCAAACTTTTTTTGCACCAAATTATCAAGTATTATTAGGTGTATTATATATTTATTAAACTACTGTCTGCCCATTCGGAAACACTTTCACATTTTCAAGGTTTTATTATTGTTTTGTTTAATTTTATATTTATAAAATAAGTTTGTACCCCACTCCCTTATTTTTAAACAACGAAGATGAGTAAGGATAATTGTCCTCATTTTATTCCCAAAAATAAACTGAGGCAGGACAGAATGACTGACCTGCCAAAAGTCACACAGAAAGCCACTGGCAGAAAAAGGAAACTGATAAAACCTTTTTTTATACTGGTTTATTTATCTGTAATTTATACAATTAGAGTACAGTTTATTGATGCATGAATTTCTCTTAAATTCTTAGTACTGAACTGTTGACATTACAAAATATAGTTATCCGCTCCACTTCCACCACTATGCACTCATAAAATACACGAGAATAGCAGAATAAAGTTCCTCATTTTCAAATTAATCACATATCCTTTCTTATAACCCAGTATGTGTGTCTGTGAGATAATACATACATGAATAATGACTTGCAAGGAAGGATATAGATAGATAAAATGTTTTTTATATAAAGCAAGAGCTAAGACCATGCTTTTTCACTGGTAAGTAAAGGATTTTGTAGCGCAGTACTGCCACTTAATCCTAAAGGGATTTCAAGCAGAAAATACACATTAATGGTCTTTATGGGGGAAAAAGGGGGATAGGGGATTATTTTGGTGTGGCATACACTTTTTCCCCTTCTAACAAAATACCTCCTTTTTTGGCATAAGTTTATTTATCACTCTGACTGTATTCTTTCCAATAGAAATACAAGACCTGAAACATCCTGAAGCCTAAAAGAGGCAAGACATATTAACAGAAAAAATTCCTGCAACACAAAGAACTGCAGTGAAAGTGAGACTCGTGTATGTCAAGAACAAAATCTCAACCATGACCACAGCACAGACAGTAGCTTAAAGTGCAGTGGAGCTGACTTCTTTGCAACTCCAGCATGGCACTCTAAGGGTGCTTTGTACATGAGAGCTGACTGATCTTTAGGCCTTAAGCAAAAAAAAGCTACTCTCTGCAAGACCTGTAAGAAGGTCCACAGCCTGTGTCCTTTGCCTAAACTATTTAGGATAAAGCTGTCTGAAGGATAACAGGAGACAATCTCAAGATTTAAAGAGGGGAGCTGCTTCAATGTAGATGATTTTACATATAATATCTTAAAATTCCTGTGAGGTTAAAAACTACAGTATGTCTAAGGTTTCAGAGTAGCAGCCGTGTTAGTCTGTAACGGCAAAAAGAAAAGGAGTATGTCTAAGCTGCACCAGCAGTGGAATGAATGACTACAGTAAAGCTTACATTGCCACACCAAACTACTCTGCAAATAATTTATCAAGGAATAAGATGAAGGTATCCTTGACAAAGTTGATACTCTGTTGAAAAGTCAGGTTTCCTTCACAGCTAAAGACTTAAGGAGAAGTCCTTGACTTTGTGTAACAGGCTGATCAAGCCAAATCATAACATATCTTTTCCTCCTGGGCCCCCAGAGTATCTAATCACTAACCTACTGGTGCACCTCTCAGAGGTTTGACTCATTCCATTTGATGAATCTGTGTTTCTATATAAACAAACAAGCAATCTGAGTTTAGCATATAGATTGTTTTTTGCTATATGCAAAATTAATTTTTTTCCTGTGTTGAGGGTACTGTGCTTCTCCATTGTTGTAAATTTTTGAATTTTCCAAAAATGATTCTTTTAGAGAGCACAGATTTTTTTTGCCTATATTTCTACTTGTTTTAAATTTATAAAACTATCAGATTTTCAAACACATTCTACAAATTAAAGGAAGCCATAAATAATATTCTTCTTAATAGAACATAATGCACAATAAAAGCAGCTTTTCCATCTGGAATTTGCATTAACCTGGGGCATTTTTCTTATAGAATCATAGATACTAAGGTCAGAAGGGACCATTATGATTATCTAGTCCGACCTCCTGCACAACGCAGGCCACAGAATCTTGATGTTTTTCAAGTGATATCAGAAAGTATCAGTACAATTAAAAAAACCTCTACACATTATTTCACTTACTGACAGAACTCACATGGTACTATGATGTTAGATATAGGAAGAAATTAAAATTAAATTACTTAAAATACATACTTCTGTTATAGAAATAATTTTTGGTAATTGTCATTTTGAAATCGTAGCTATCTAGTTTTGGGCTTAACCCTACAATTCCATCTGCATAGATAGAAAAGCTTCACAGATCTAACGGGTCTACCTCAGTGGTTCTCAACCTATTTACCATTGTGGGCCGCATCCAATACTACCTGTATGGTCCTGAGGATGTCACATGGGCCGCAGCTGTGTGCTGACTGGGCCGCAAGTGGCCCACAGGCCACATGTTGAGAACCACTGGTTTTACCTACATGGATGGGACAACTCATCAAGTTAAGCATATGTGTCAGTTTTTGCAAGACTGGTGCCATACCTCAGCAAAAATAAAACTGCTATTAAGCAATTTTAACTACATTCCAAAATCACAATAAAAAGAGCTGCTTGGTATGCAACTCCTTTTCCGTATAATTGCATTTTAATAATTTATAGTTTTCACCAGGAAATTAGAAGAAGAAAATTAAAATTTCACTAGGAAAATTTTGGAAGGTTTAAAATTTTCATTGTCAATTCAAAAAGTAAGGGCCTCATATATTCATTATTTATATGGCAGCATATGGATGTTTTTCATTTTTAAAATTTTTGTAAAGGACATGTTTATACAATAAGCAATGTGATAGCCACTCAAATTATGAATTAACCAGACATGATTTTTAAATGTCCCAAAATAAAAGTGCTTGCTCTAAAGTTGATGTTTTCAATCTGCCACTTATTTTCCCGAACAAGAAAGTATCTAGTATATTTCTCCAAACCAATGCCAAAGGGATTTTACATCTTTTTTGTACTTATAAATTAATTAAAAATTTAGAGCCATTGTCGCTTCATAATTTATATGGAGAGCTGTTTCATGTCTTTCAAAAAAGAAAATGCCATCTAAAGTTTTTGTTTTAATTTTTAATATTGTCAGATTTCAACTTTAAGGGACATTTTTTTTGAAGTGAATGATTAGTTTTGTCCCTGATCAAATTTAGTCATTTAAAATAATTGTATTCACAATAGCACATCATATTAAATATTTTAAAAAATTCTTAAATGCTGCAGTGAAAGAACATTCAATAGTTTTATTTGGAGTGACATCTGTCCTACTTCTTATACATCATGGACATTCTCTGCCACTTGTAGCAAAGACACTTGAGGATCAGTAAGTGCCAAAAAGCCTGAAATGTTTAACGGTCAAAGTTCACATACAGTAGCAAATCCTGATAAACAGAAAAAAAAAATAGAGCTCTAAAATGCAACAAATTGCATCCTCTTTAGTGCTTAAGGTTCCAATCCTGAAAGTTGGTCATGCAGGTGCAATCTTGTGCCCACACAGAATTTTATTGGCTTCAAAGGGTGACAGAGGGAAAAATCAGTCCAGATTGCAGGATCAGGGCCTAAGTGAAAGTTCCTATTGTACTCAATTCTGCCAAGTCCTGAGTTCCCTCAACTCCCATTGAAGTGAGTGGCATTTGTGTGTGTTCAGCCCCCTGCAGGATCGAAGCCATAGTGAGTAGAGGAGTAAGCAGACAATTATCCCTCTGCCTAAATGAAGTTATTTGACAGTTCATCTGTCACCCCAAACACTAATTAAGCAACAGAAATCCCAATGATTCATCTATGTAGCAGAAATTAGAAAAACTGTAATAACCCAGTTTCTATGCACCAAATATACATACAACTGAAACCCACAAATTAGCTTTTCATTGTTTTCTAATGTGTATTCCATCCATCTCTGAGTCTTTGTTCCATTTCATCCATATCGGTATCTACTAAAACATCAAACTATTTTCACTACATTCATTTTTCACAGTTTCCACATTTTGACCATTATATTGCAATTTCTTTTTTTTTAAAAGTGAAACCAAACAATTTATTTGTGCTAAATGAATGGAAAGAATGTATTCAGAATACATTTCTTTATACATTGTACCGGCTTAGGCTGCTAAATAAGCATTCATTAGTGCTATGTTGTGCTACTTTCTCTGTACTCTGTTTTGTTTCTACCAAGCAATACAACATTTTTGGCTGTTATGCCAATATATTCGTATAATATTCATCTTATACCATATTCTCTAATAGTCTTTTGAACATTTAAAATAGTTGTTCAAACTTTGTTTTAGGGGAAATCACAATTCATCTCACTCCATTTTTTTTATTATAGAAAAATTATATTGCATATGGACAGTAAATGTCACTTATGTGGCACATACAGCATTGTTAAGAAATCTATTACCAGCAGTATCAATATTAGTAAATTATAGAAGTTACAAAGTCAGTTTGGAAAAATGTTTCTCATCCTGGCTGTACATTGCCTGTAGCTCTATTATTTCTGTGCCATTCCAATTACTACTAAAATAAGTTTTTGGTTTTACTAAGATCAACATTGAAGGGTTAAAGCACATAAAAATGAGATTTCAGTGACTTTGAAGTCAATAGGACTACTTTTGTAAGTAAAGTTTTGTGGAAACTTAGTGAATCAGAAATCACATGAACACGAGATATGGTTTTGTAAAGGGAAATCATGCCTCCCCAATCTATCTGAATTCTTTGAGGGTGTCAGCAAGCATGTGGACAAAGGTGATCTAATTGATATAGCGTACTTGGACTTTCAGAAAGCTTTTGACAAGATTCCTCACCAAAAGGCTCTTAAGCAAAGTTAACAGTCATGGGATAAGAGGGAAGGTCCTTTCATGCATCAGTAACTGGCTAAAAGACAGGAAACAAAGGGTACGAATAAATGGTCAATTTTTACAGTGGAAAGAGGTTAACAGTGGAGTCACACAAGGATTTGTCGTGGGCCTGCAATGTTCAACATTTTCATCAATGATCTGGAAAAGAGGGTAAACAGTGAGGTGGCAAAGTTTGCAGACAATACAAAATTGCTCGAGATGGTTAAGTCCAAAGCTGACTGCAAAGAGTTACAAAATGATCTCATAAAACTGGGTGACCGAGCAACAAAATGGCTGATGAAATTCAATATTAATACGTGCAAAGTAATGCACATTGGAAAAAATAAAGACCAACCTATACATAAGCCATAACAGGCTTTGTGAGGTCCATCACAACTCCTTCCCTCCCCCTTTTTACTAGACTCAGCGGAATTGGACAAGCCTACATATGATCATCAGCCGCATTAAATGCCTAAATAGGAGTCCATAATTTATTGATTCTGCATGTCAGAAATTCTAAAAAAGGGCACCGAGCCATGCATATACTTTTTATGTACTTTGGCCTTGTCTGCTCACACTCTTGTATGAATTTAAAATAAACTAGTTTCGTTGAAGTAGTAGAAACCCTATACACACATTTTTATTTTGGTGTACATTATTTATTCCTCATTAAATGTAAGGTAAATGTAAGGGTTGCTCTACATTACATGGTTAGGTCGATATATGCTGAGTTGCATCTAGGTAGCTGTGAAAGTGTCTTCAGTTAAATCTGGCTCCTGCCAATGTAAGTGCTTCTCTATGCCAATGTAGTAACACCACCTCTCCCACTGGTGTAGAGTCACAGTAAATATAATTATGTCGACGCAGTGTCAGTGGACACACCACTTATGTCAACTGTTACAGGCTTTCAGAAGCCATCCCACAATACCTCAGACTGACAATACAATTGATACAAGTACTCCTGGTGAGAATGTGCACTGCTGACACAAGGAGCCAAGCGTTCACACACGCAAGCAATTTAATAACTGTGGTGGCTGTATGCCAACGTAAGTTAGGTTGACATAATTTTGTAGTGTAGACATGGCCTAAGCAAGCCTGGTTTAAATTGAAATAAAAGTGTCCAGACAGCCTTTTTCACTGGTTTAACTAAGAGTTTAAAATAACATCTTAATTTAAACCAGTACAACTCCACATGTAGACAAGTCCTAAAAAAAATGCATTATAAGAACAGCAATTTAATATAACCCACCACAAATCCCCTGCTCTTCAAAAAATTCCCCACCCCTGAAATCACAATTCCCCCCATACCATTTTCAGGTGCTGGTGGAAAAGGATGAGCCTCACAATGAGCCCTCTCAATCTTTGGATTTGTGCTATTTTGGATTAAAAACCAAAATGAATTCGAAAGCCAGGGGTCAAACTATTCAATTTAGGTTTGTCTGGAATAAGCAAGCTTCCTAAATCTTTCATAGAAGGTGGCAAATGTAGAGTCCATTTAGCACTCTAGTGGGCTGGAGAGGGCCCCTTCAACAAATTCCTAAAGCTCATCAAGAGACTGAGGCACTCACCCTACTCTTGTACATTTCATAAGGTCTGCAGGAGTGAGGCACCTGTCATGCGGATACTGTGAAGAGACACAGGAATATGTTACTTTCTGCAATCCCTCAGGCTTTTCCCACCCACAGGTGAAACAGTAGTATTCAATAATAGAGATTGAAACGTGTGTACGTAAGTCACAGCATAATGATTCTCCTAATTTGAATGTCCATGTATGAGGAAAGAACAATACAGCAACAAAGATCAGCTTAAACCTTTTCGCCCAGGCTTCAGGCTCTTAAGGTTCCTCATGTGTGTTGTGTGTTTTATTTTTATTCTATATAAATTTATTCTTTGCTCATTTATTCTATATAAACAAAACACACACACACACACCCACGCACCCACCCACACACCCCATTATAATGCTCAGGAAAACAATACTGACAGAGTTTATAAAATTCTTGGCAAAAATGACAAAAATATCTATTTTTAATTAAGAGAAAAATGTTTACTCTGTGATGTAGCCCAAAGCATAGCAATTTTAATTTTACATTTTTAAAAGCTCAGGTTAATTACAAGAGTCATCCTTTAGAATGCTGTCACCAAATTAGTTTTTATTAATTGCTCTTAATCAAGTATGCATTAAATGTCTAATTCGTATGTTTAAATATTTTCCCATGGAATAAAGCTATTAAGAGGAAGAATCAAAACCTTTAAAAAGTTCATTCACACTGACCACTTCATAAAACTAATGAAAGGAGAAGCCAGTCTGGTGAGTCAAACTGCCAGACTTAAGACCAGAGTCCCCATATCTCGGTCCTCCAGCCAGCCTTCCACTTCTTGATACATTTTTTTCCTTCACTCTTGTTCAATGTCCATTTCCATTGAATTATTTTTCTATCATTTTCATCTTTCTAAAATGCTTTGTTCATTTTTCTTCTATAATTCCCTCGCTTCGTTAACTTCACATTTTTCTTATCGTTGTTCTCTTTAATCTGAGTCTCAGTTTCTGCAGCCCTCCATTTCTACTCACCTGTCAACCCATTTCTGCTCTCTCCCTCTTGAATGAGGGATGGACTCTACATTTGCCAATCCTCAAAATGCAGGTCTAAGTGTCCACAAGGTGACAGAGTTACTCCATTTTCAACATCTCAAAACCTGTAGACATTTAACTATAAAAATGTCACAGTAGCATGGTTATTATACCTAGATGCAGATGAATCATTTTTTATATTACGGTAGTACCAAAAATGTGCCAGGCTCTGAAGAGAAACAAAGTCCCTGCAATAAAGAGCTTACAATTAGGGCCCTAACAAATTCGTGGCCATGAAAAACACATCACAGACTGTGAACTCTGGTCTTTTGTGAGCTTTTACCCTATACTGTATAGATTTCATGGGGGAGACCAAACTGTGGGTCTTGATCCAAAAGGGAGTTGCAGGGGGGGGTCACAAGGTTATTTATTGCCACCCCCTTACTTCTGCATTGCCGTCAGAGCTGGGCAGCCGGAGAGCAGCAGCAGCAGCACGGAGGTAATACCATACCATGCCATCCTTCCTTCTGCGCTGCTGCCTTCAGAGCTGGACAGCCGCAGCGTGGCAGCTGCTGACTGAGGGCCCAGCTCTGCAGGCAGAAGCGCAGAAGGGTGGCAATACCATACTGTGCCATCCTTACATCAGTGCTGCTGCTGGCAGCGGCTCTGCCTTCAGAGCTGGGCTCCCGGGCAGCAGCCACCACTTTCCAGCTGCTCAGCTCTGAAGGCAGCAACACCGCCAGAAGCAGTGCAGAAGTAAAGGTAGCAGAACCGCAACCCCTGCTACAATAACCTTGCGACACCCCCCACACACACACACACACACACAAACATACAGCTCCTTTTTGGGTTAGGATCCCTACAATTACAACTCGGTGAAATTTCAGATTTAAATAGTTGAAATCATGAAATTTATGATTTTTTAAATCCTATGATCATGAAATTGATCAAAATGGACCGTGAATTTGGTGGGGCCCTACTTATAATCAAATTGTACATATGATACAACAAGTGAGATCAACCATATGCCAACAGAGAAATCAGAGGATGATTGTTACAAAATAAGTTCACACAGTCACTTCGTTGAAAAAGGGCCATTTCTTGTACAGAATACATTCCCCAATATGTACAAAATTCTCCCCCATCACCATCCTCCAATTCCTAACCATTAAAATCCCCTTCGAGGGAACAAGTTCCCCTTCACCCAATCCTCCACGGCTGTACAATACCCACCCATTCTTCAGCTCTCCTCTTTCCTCACCATGAACTCTCTCACCATGCACCCCACATGGCAAACCAGGGTAAGTTACCCAGCAAACATACCATACTCCCAAGGAAAATTACCCACTGCTCTCAACACAAGTTCCTCTCATCACCACATCATTTCTGGATATCAGAGCCCCCAGACCTCTGTATTCCCCACCACACTCACCCACACCCACCAGCCAAGCCGCCTACATGAACAGACAAACTGACAGTTTCTCACAGGCAGAGCCAAAATACAGTAGGTGGGGAAGACGCCTGCGTGGTCCTTTTTAAGCCCAGCACACAACAAAAAGTTTAGCACAGGAGTCCAAGATCAAAACACGAAATGTCAGAACTACAACCATAATCAAATGACAAACTGCAAAAACTGAACTTCTCTTTACTTAGAGAGACAAGGTGGATCAGGTAATATCTTTTATTGGACCAACTTCTGTTGGTGAGAGAGAGAAGCTTTTGAGCTACACAGAGCTCTTCCTCCAGTCTGAAAAAGGAACGACCAGCATCACCGCAAACTGTAAGGTGGAACAGATTGTTTAGCATAAGTAGTTAGCATATATTGTAAGGGATCCTTCAAGGTAAAGTGTCCCATTAACACCTTTGCAGCCATAGGCCTTTGTGTGGATCAAAAGCTTGCCTCTCTCACCAACAGAAGTTGGTCCAATAAAAGATATTACATCGTCCACCTTGTCTCTCTAAGGCCTGGTCTACACTGGGGGCAGGGATTGATCTAAGTTACGCAATGTAGACAAGCCCTTAGGCTTTGTTTACACTGGTACTTTCATCATTAAAACTTTTGTTGCTCAGGGGTGTGAAACAGCAGCCCCTGAATGACAAAAGTTTTAACTACGAAAAGTGCTGGTGTGGATAGCGCTTCGTCAGCGGGAGCTGTGCTCCTGGCGAAGAAGCTTCCGCCCCTCATTGGAGGTGGTTTTATTTGTCACCGGGAGACCTCTCTCCCGGCAAAAAAAGAGCAGCGACACAGTGTAACTTACAACGGCGCGGTTGCAGCAACAGAGACGCATTTTTGTGAGGTGCACAGTGTCGATGTAGCTTTATAACCTGGAACCAACATGGCTACAACTACACTGCATACTTCCCTTCCTTGTCTCACAAGTCACATATCAAGCTTCATAACATAACTGTTACACCCAACATAGCCTTCAATAACTGCCTCATCTACAATCGAGTAAGCAGCACTATAGAGAATATAATGAGACTACCTTCACAAGCCCTGTAAATACTCTTACAGTAGAATTCATGGTTGTACTATAACCACCTTTAGATTAAAAGAATAAATAAATAAAAGTTTGTCTCTTGACAAATTTTTTTATTGCAAGTTATTTGCATTCTAGTAACATTAGAAAAGCAGAATGTTAAATGACTTAAAATATGCTTGCTTCAGATCTGCTGAGCATTTACTGAGTTTAGATACCTTGCTTACTGGGGGAAAAAATTCTGTTGCAGAGAGATAATAAAGATAACAAAGATAAAAAATGTTCTAGCAAAGAATAAAAAATGTGAAACTGAAAAAATATGGAATAGAAGAAACAATTAAAGAAACAATTAAAAAAAACACAAAGTAGTTCCAAAATGAAGTATTTTATGTCAAGTAAATTGATTGGGGGTTACCAACAACCACTAAAATAATAGTAGATTCATATAAATAGATTTGTTTTCTACTCCACAAGAGGTTCAAAATCAAATTTTAGCAACATAATCAGTTTTGTGTTTTTGAAAAACATAAATAAGGACTTCACTCCTTTTTTCACCCTACGGGTGGGTGGCATTCAGGATGGGTGGAGGTGAAGTTCAAAGGGAGCTTGCCTATTCCTCAAGATAAACCATTCCTGCCATCTGTTCTCAGTTGCTCTGAACTGCTGAAAACTGATCTGCCCTTGTTTTGTTGCCTCTTCCTTGTTTGAATCCAAGATTTTTCAGTGATGACAGTTTCCCAAATGGTTCAATACATGTCAGAAGCATTGGGGAAAAAACTACTACAAACCACTGCCTGATGATGCTCATATTTGAACAACTCTGTGATGTGGTTATCATTGAAAATGGCCATGTGTTTGGCATTAGAGAGTTAAAACAGGTGCAGGGAAGGTTTATGAATGAAGGGCTAAAGGTTAAAAACAAAAAACCACAGTTATTTTATTTAATGCTCTCCCCTTTTACCACAAAGAAGTTGAAAAAAAGCTAAATCTTTAGAAAAACTTTCCTTTGTACAGCTGTACAGCACTTTTCTGTTAATATATTCCCATACTCTAAATGAAAAGGCCTCACTTTTAATTGAGCTTCACAGTCAAACTAAGAAGAAAACACATTTAAGCCTCCTGGTTAATAGTAAGCATATGGTGATTGTGAAATACTTTCAAGTTAAAAATAGCCCACAGTACAGTACCATAAGCAAAAGGGACTGGATCCCCCACTGTGTGGTTTGCAGGAGACTTTGCAATTTCAACAGAATCACTTGTTGAGTGTTTTACAGAGGCTCTTAGTGTGAATTCCTGCTATTTGCATGAGTTCACAATATTATTCAGCTGACATAAGTGTGCTTCTGATTATTATTATTATTTTCTATTCCACTTTTAATGAAACCCTGTCTTACCATGTCCTGGCACAATTGGTGGTTTTGAATACTGCCAATCCAAAGGACTAGGCAATACCAAAGCAAGGCAGGAAAAGTGACGTCTACACAAGCCTGCTCAGCGTGATCGAGTATCAAGTTGGACTAGTAGTTGTTGATAGGGAGCAGCTTTTCAGATTAATTTCCTCATTAGTCATGGAAGTGTTGCCACCCAGCCTTGCTCTTCCTCATGTCGAGACCAAAGGTTTTTTTTTCTACTGATTGTTTTAGGATTAGCCATCATGTACATATAAAGTTAAGTATCAGAGGGTAGCCGTGTTAATCTGTATCCACAAAAACAACAAGGAGTCTGGTGGCACCTTAAAGACTAACAGATTTATTTAAGCATAAGCTTTCGTGGGTAAAAACCTCACTTCTTCAGATGCATGGAGTGAAAGTTACAGATGCAGACATAAATATACTGACACATGAAGAGAAGGGAGTTACCCCACAAGTGGAGAACCAGTGTTGACAGGGCCAATTCGATCAGGGTGGATGTAGTCCACTCCCAACCATAGATGAGGAGGTGTCAATTCCAGGAGAGGCAAAGCTGCTTCTGTAATGAGCCAGCCGCTTCCAGCCCCTATTCAAGCCCAAATTAATGGTGTTAAATTTGCAAATTAATTTTAGTTCTGCTGTTTCTCTTTGAAGTCTGCTTCTGAAGTTTTTTTGTTCAAGTATAGCTACTTTAAATCTGTAACAGAATGTCCAGGAAGACTGAAGTGTTCTCCCACTGGCTTGTGTGTGTTACCATTACTGATGTCCGATTTGTGCCAATTTATTCTTTTACATAGGGACTGTCCGGTTTGGCCAGTGTACATGGCATTAATTAGGGCTTGAACAGGGGCTGGGAGTGGCTGGCTCATTACAGAAGCAGCTTTGCCTCTCCTGGAATTGACACCTCCTCATCTATGGTTGGGAGTGGACTACATCCACCCTGATCGAATTGGCCCGGTCAACACTGGTTCTCCATTTGTGAGGTAACTCCCCTCTCTTCATGTGTCAGTATATTTATGTCTGCATCTGTAACTTTCACTCCATGCATCTGAAGAAGTGAGGTTTTTACCCACGAAAGTTTATGCTCAAATAAATATATAAAGTTAAGACATTTCTAAGTTTTATTGTTCTTATAAACATCCAGTATCAAAGGGCAGGAGAACTGATTGTTTGCAGATGATGGCCTTATCCTTTCCAACTCTGGCTAATAGATTTGGAGTTCTATGCAGTTCTAAGTATTTATGGATAGTTTACTGAATTACGTACTTGTGCTTTAAACTTTCAACAGTGTAGTTTATAGATTTAAAATTAAGTATGTGTAAATCTTTTTTTGTTTTCCATTTTTTAAATATGTCATGGAATTTGCTTTCCCCCAACTTGGTCCACTGGCTCTGGAGTCATTAACTTTCTGGACAATGTGCAAGGCCCATCTTTTTACTTATGAATTTGCGGAAGGACTGCTGAATGGGGGCAATTTGTTTCATTATATTTACTGTTTTTGTCTGATGCTCATGTAATTATTATGGTGAGCTGAGCAGCTTGCTATAAAATACAAGGTATTTATTTTATATAGACAATCTTTACACGAGAGAGCCCAGAGCATAGAGTAGACTGATATTTTATAAACTCAAAATAAATTAATAAAATATAACAACATCAATAGGACTACTAAGATTTGTTGAGACAAGCAGGATTTGGCATATTAAGGTAAAATAAATACAATATGAATTTTAAAAAGGGGGTAAGGGAAGAAAGACAAACATTTTATTTAAAAAACCTATCAAGTACGAATGTGCAGATTTTTAAAAGCTAACCTAGTTCACCTCACATTTACAAGGGAATTTATTTTAGTCAGATGAAAGTGGTGTTCTCAAATTTGAATACGTTGCTTTGAAAAAAAATTGTATATGCAGAATAGGTTTCATGTCCATCATTCTAGTCATATAATAAGAGTTCTGCTGTACTGTTTGTAAGGAGCATTACTGTATGGAGGGGTGGGGGAGCGGGTATCACAAAACAATTATCATGGGGTTATTAAGCAAAAAAGTCCATTCTTTTTTGGGCCAGGATGTTTACAGGACACATTTCAAGCTACACAACAACTCACAATGTATTTTCAAACTTCTCAGAGAAGCCACAAAAAATTAAGGCATTCCATGTAGAGCACACACACACACACACACACACACACACAAACCCAGGGTGTGGAAACACATAGAACCACAAAAAAATTCAAAATGAATCTTAGATGCAATAAATGAACAGGTTCACAGCTTTCTCCCTCTTTCAGGGCTCAAACATGGTAGTAATCAGATGTTTATTCCAGTACCAGAATGTCATCTTAAAAAGCAAAGATCTCATTACATGCAAGACCTAACCAAAAGTGACCATTTCCTCTTAATTATTCACAAACATATTCTAAAGAAAAAATTACTAGAACAGCATCCAATAATAAACATTCAAAAATAATATGGAATCAAAACTGGAGCAAAAAGCAGGTGGATCTAATATATGCAAACAACAAAAAACTGTTTTGTTTTTCCTTTGATATAACCTGAAAAGACCTGGACATGGACACAAAACATCTATCATCTCAGAAAATGCCAACCATTTCTGATGAAGGATAATAAAAGAAACATAGTTGAGAAAAACTGGATTTATACTAGCTAAGGTTCTAGACATCACTGGTTAACAATCAATATCCTATTTATTATAGTGTCATTAAGAACTACCCCCTCCACCAAACAAGAGGTGAGGTTTTCTGTTGGACCAGCAGGAGATGGACACAGTAGGGCTCTTTTCAGGTTTTGGAGGGTGGGGGCACATAGAAAGTATGTCTTCCTGGGCACACAGGAAAAGCATGAACAAGGGTAGGTGATTGTGACCAAGGACCTCTTGATGGCAACTGGCAGAGGGAACAGGGGTGCATAAAGTTTACAGGCATCCCCTGGGTCTGGTATTTACATTCTAGTTCACCAAAGTGTGTCATGGAAGATTTCTCCTGAAAGCCTGTGTCACAGTGGTCATCAAAATTTTTGAAAAATGTATGCATGGATAATATGTAAGGAGATCATGTATATATACACATACATATACATATATAAGACAGGTGACCCACAGACTCCACCAGGAGGAAGGAGACATTTATCTCTCTAGCTAACCATTGTGCATTGTGTCTTACAATACAAGACAATAAGCACACTGAATCAAAGGCTAGTGAAGAACCTAAGGGGACTTCAGAAGGAAAATTAACAGGAATAGGTAAACAGCAGGGTGACAATCCTGTTTTATAAGTGAAGAAAAAAAGGACTGCTCTGATGTATCTGGGGTGCAGAAAGATGCTTTGGCATCCTTGATTCTATCCTTCATCTGGGAAGGCAAGTTGCCAGTGAGCTAATCTCATGAAAAGAATCTCAGCCATCCTGAAAAATGCTCTGAGAAAGACTTTGAGATAACTAGTATCTTATTAGACAAGAGGACATCTTGTTAGTTGAGTTTAGGCTCTAAAATGTAATTTCTGGTAGTATATATCACCCTGTTTCCAATGTTTCTGTTTCCTATCATTTGACTCTCTCTTCTTTGTTAAATAAACTTGGTCTTGTTTTTACTACACACATATCTAAGTGCTGTGTGTTAAGCAGAGATGGGGTCTAAGGTATAACTAGTAAGCTGTACTGCACTGTTCCTTTGCAAGCAGGTGTAATAATTCTGTGAGTGTTCAGTGAATAAGGAGCTGGACAACACAGGGTGATGCTCAGAGGACTCAGGGGTTGCAGTGTTCCTATTGCTAGCCTGCATGAGGGACAGCAGAGCCCACGTGGTCTGAGAGGGGAGTACCTGTGTTGCGTGTGACTGGGACAGTCAGGGAGCTGACCCCTGGCAGATACAGACAAGGCTTCCCTAAGTTAAGGAGAGGTGGTAGCAAGGTGCCTGAGTATCCATGGGCAGTATTGCAGTGATACCTCTCAAGCTCTGATTGACCTGTTCAGGGTAGGCAGGAGCAGCTGACTGGTTCATACAGCTCCTCCTTCTTGGGGAATAAGAGGCCCTCTCCTGAATGTGAGCTACAAGCCAGCACACAAAGCATGCACTCACCCAAACTCACCCTGTTCTGTAGTTGTCTGGCTAGAATTCCCTGGTCCACTATGGGCCTAGCCAGATTGCCTTTTCAGGGTCAGGAAGAGGAAGGGATTTTCCCATTGTGTAAAATAAGCCAATATCCAAGAGAGTGGAAGGGGAGGTTATTTGTTTGCTTTTTAAAACTCTCCCACGCCAGCCTGAGGACCTCTTTGGTTAGTTACAATTTAAAATGGAAAATTATAAAAATGTTTCAACTAGCAGTCAGCATCCAGTGCTGGCAGGCTAAGTGTAAACCCAAGCACAGCATCCAGGAAGCCAATGGCATCTGACCCAGTTGGTCTCAGGGCAGTGGGTAATTGAGTCTCACATAGACTGAGTCATCTCTATCTGCATTTCTCATCCCCCACACAAATGGTTTGGGATTTCAGCTCAAGCATCAAATTCCCAGTTACAGGCCATCCAGGGGTTAGGCATAGGATCAGCAAACTCAACTATCCCACACTGGACTCAAATAATTGCCGGATAGCTCAAGGGCAAAGGGGTAGGGTAGAGGAGACAGTTGCCCTCCCACGCACTCCAGTATGTTACTGAAATAAATAAAATTTGCAGCCTGCTACTTTTATCCCACACACCATGTATATCATCTGATGCATGGCCTGATTAATGGAAATTGAATACTGTAACCTGCCACAAACAAAACAACAACACGAAAACAGAACTGTGGGATATTTAGGCTGATGTAATGTACAAGTTTTGTGGATCTCAACTCTTAGCTGAAGGTTTGGAAGTTTAACCCTCAGAACACTAATAGTTTCAAGTTGCTAGTCTAGCGGCTTCTTAGGCTGACAGAGCATAATAAAATGCACAGTATGTGCCTACAGTCTCCAAGTCGCTAACATGCATCAGTGAAATAGAATATGTACAGATGGAATGGCAAAGATGTCACAATAATATAGATACAAGCATGTCATAAAAAGATTTCCCTGTTACAGTATTAAAGGATTTGGTTTTATAGTTCAAGGAATAATGTGCCCCACATTGTACATAATAAGACTGTAAATTCCATCCAGGAGCTCTGGTGAAGATATCAGCCATAAGAGCCAAGCTTGAGTGCTTTGTTCATCTCACCAGAATCCATTATACCCCTAATTTATGTTCATAGGAAATGGTACATTATTTAATACATTACAGATTTTCAAAAATAATTCTCACAGCCTGAAGTCTCTTGTCCACCTCCCACATCCCATGAAACCTTCCTCAGATTCTAGTAACTGGACTAATCACGTGGGGAAAGTTAATGATCCGTAAGTCTTTGCAGGACCAAAGGAAATTAATTGACATTGTTAAGAGCTACCAATGTACAATTTTTCTTTATATATTGAAGATGTCATTTTTTCCTAAATTGTTATAAAATAATTTATTTGCTTAGCACAAACTCAGTGACCTTGAAGTAGATTGTCTTAAGCAAGATTTCCAGCATATCCATAGTTACATTGGTGTACATATACTGTTTTTATCACATACCCTTTCTTCTTAGAAAGAACACAGATTGCTGATCAAAACATCACTTATTTCACTAGAATGAATTTTTTTTTTAGGACATTTAAAGATCCAGATATTTGAGAAGTATCTTACCTCTTTTTCATGCATGCGAAACAGTGACTGTTCATCACGAAAAGTGCTAATTTTTCCCAAGCCTATTTTGGGTGTCATCTATTGAATGAGAAAGTTCATATTTAAAGTTCAAAGCATTACCTTGAGGAGAATCATTCTCAAGTGAAAAATATAAAAGGCAACATACAGTCTACCTCCAAAAATCATCAAGGGAATGTAACACCTACCAGAGACAGAGGTATGGGCTTCTCTCGCAAATATCTTGGATTTTCTAGCTGGAAAACAAGACATTGTACAACAGCAGCTTACTGACCACGTGACATAGCTTTTCATCATTATTTCTTATAAAATAACTTTAAAAAACTATGGCCAAAATTTACAAAAGTAGATGTAAATACAAATATACTTTGTTAGGTTCAGTGGAGTTAATCTGGCTTTCCACTGGTTAAACAGAGAGAAAAATTCAATGTAGTGTTTTTTCCAAAAAATATAATTGACTACGACTACACAAACAATGATCATACATGGAACTCATTGTAAAAAGAAAAATTCATTAAAAGTACTGTATAATTACAGCAGCCCTTTCAATCACAAACTTTAAGAACTGCATTTGAAACACTGTGCACAAACCACTTCCTGTATCAGACAGCTATATCTCACTTAATTTTCTCTAATTATGAGATTCAAACATCACATCACACAGAATGCATAACATCCAGGAAATGCTTTCAAGAATATAAATCTGTCAAATGTGGTATGAAGATTTGGAATGAAAATGTGATTGCAATACACATCTTACAACATTAAGTCCTTTATTTTTAGAGAAGATTAAACTGATCTATCAGGCATGGCAAATACGAAATATATCAAGAGTGCTTGCCACTTTTTTGAATTTATAAATGAAAGAAGGAGACTTAATCTCTCTGTAATTTCAATCTGACACAGTATTCTTCATTTCCTGTCCTAAAGTATTATGTT
Organism: Natator depressus; assembly: GCF_965152275.1. Taxonomy (NCBI): domain Eukaryota; kingdom Metazoa; phylum Chordata; order Testudines; family Cheloniidae; genus Natator; species Natator depressus. The sequence continues at coordinate 7,274,032 of NC_134247.1, forward strand.
GTATTCTTATGTGCTGAAGAGTTGTCATATATCACCCCAGAGGTGGCTATAGTTCAAAGATGTGCAGTGTGAGCATATTTTACACACAAAGTAATGTTTTTAAACTTTCTAGGTTCCATTTGGATGAAAAGTGCTATATACATTCAAGATCATCACTATAGCCAAGCCAATAGTTTAAAATATTTAAGCTTTTTTCTAAATAACCCATCACTATTTACCTTGTAGGAACTTATTATAGCAGACCAACCAGACCTTCTTTTAAACAAAAAGTTACCTGTATTATTTAATGTGCATCACTGTATTTCGGAAAGAAAAATCAAAGTTCAACTTTTTACAATGACCACATCCACTTATTAAAATGAGAACATTATTTCCTTGCTATTCATTTTCATCATAAAAACAGTGATTGTACATTTAATTAAGTGCAGTAAGGGCTTTCCAAAAATATTCCAGCATAATGGAATTGAAGGGATATCATCATCTTAAAAATTACCAAGGAAGTTACCGATTCACATTGGGTTGACAGCAGATATGGACAAAGGTGAACAAAAGAGACCATCGTATGCTTGGTGTAAGGAAAGGAGATAAAATGAAATTAGTGTGGTAGAGAAAGCGAGAGGAAACAAGGGAGAAAGAAAAGGAAAGCAGGAGTAGACTGAAGGATGAGGAGAAAAGAAAAAAGAGCAAGCACAGAAGTTAAAAAAAAACAGGCACCTAATAGAAGGAGCAGGAGAGGGAGAGACAAAAGCTGCAGCTTCAATGATAAACTCTGTAGCCATAATTCTCTACTAATGTCTTGTCCCTACCCATAACCTCACCCTGCCAAATCCTCCCCACCAGCGTGGATCTACGATTGAGCAGAGAGCCCTCCACAGATTCAAAGGGAGAAGGCTCTCTTTGGCCCCCTAGCTATTTTCTGGGCGCTGAACCTACATACTCTCAGCTTCAATTAACCTCAAGGAAAGTTATGTGGAAACTAGGAATGCAGGATCCGGCTTCAAGGGTGTAAATGCTTTTTAAATATCCCACACTTTGCACATAAATTGTAAACAATTTTTCTTAGCTTTTTAAAAATAAAAGTTGTTAAAGATTTACAGCCAATTGACATAATTTATTTGGGCATGGAACGCAATAATTTTCAGCTTTCTTAATTTCAGCACCACTTTGAATAAGTAAGGTATATGCTAGTTGTTTATAAAAGGGGGGGAATGTAGCTCTAATACGTTCTATGGCCTAAGTCTTAACATTTTCTGATTTTGTAACAGCAGCCAGATGTGCTTTGAAGTTAAATGTTCCCACTTTGTTACTTGTTGTGGATTATATCCACTTAAAATGATCTGTAAACATTTAATGTTTCAACATTCATTCCTTTCATGCTAGTCTTCTGCAAAACTTCTTGTTCTCAAAATTATACCACATTAAAGGAGGAATATCACAGTGAAGAGTGGAGGAAAAACTTGTATTTGTGAGAAACATGCAAATTTAAAAATAATAAGTCAAAGGTCAAAGACAAATCAAAATACATATGTATGATGCAGAAGGTTTACCATGTGTCAAATAGTAAATCACATGACAAAGTTTTTTGGGTATGAAGCAAGTAAAATACATCTTTATTTGACATACAGTTGAACTCTCATTTGCAAATACCCTTAATACAAATTGAATTTTCAGATATTTTTTGTAGAAAAGGTTTTGGATCTCTTCTATTCTGTCCATTAGTCAGCCAAACAATTATACAGGCAACATATCATGTTTCGTTTTGTGAAGGTTGGTATCGTCACTTTAAAACACTTGAGCCCTCATAAGCCAACAGTTCGATGGTGGGAAAGCTAAGGGGGCACCCATTTAAAAAACACTCAGAACAAAGGGGGGGGGGTGGAAATTATGGAAACTATCCCCTTTTTCAAAATTAGTGGAGCTGCGGGTCACAGCAGAAAATCAGCACCTCAGCAAGAAAGAGCAATTCAGTCAAACACTTTCAGCTCTATTTCCGCCAATACCTATAATTTAAAGCAACCGATACATGCTACGGGGAAAACGTCAACACACTTGATTAAAAAGGTTATTTTCTGTTTGATCAGCTGATAAAGATAATCCACTTTACCTCATTGTGCGCTATCACACTACAGTCCATAACCTTAAAAAAGATATGGTCTGTATTTCATTGGGTATTAAAATTACTTTTTATACTTCTATAAACAAAAGACACTTTAAATCTGGTAAAAGCTTTCCATGGCATGTTTCATCCATTTACTAAAACATGTTTCTACACCTCTTAATATATCAGTGACATACTACCTATGGTCCTGAACCAAACCCACTTAACATTAAAAAAAAAAGGGGGGGGGGGCTTCCACTCACTGATTCCACCGAATCAGGCACCAATTACCTTATACAAACCAACATTCTCATTACCAAATATTGTTCTAAACTGGACACTGTTGTCAAAAGGTCAATATAGAGAGACCCTGTATCAGCTATACTGTGAAACCTTACTCATCCTTTTTAAGTCATCAGTATGACAAAGCACAGAGAACCATAGCTGCAAATAAACCCTACATAAAACCAGATGACACTGTTCAGTGTTTTTGCTAAATATTTGTATACCAACATGTACATAAATAGTGACATTTTTATTTTTATTTTTTACTTCCTATTGCAAGATACTGTTGTATAAAAAAAACACCAAACATCAAAAAAATTACGTATTTAATTTGGGTTTTGCTCTGGAATTTCTATTTAATGCCTGAAATATTATCCCACCCTAGCTCGGTCATGCAGGACAGTAAGATGAAGTAAACACACGTGCGTATACACATACTGCATTACCGCAAGCATGTGCATCCAGTAGTCCTCCACTTCCCACTACCTCAAGCAGGTGAGTAGGAAGGGGAAAGACAGTGGATGGAACCAAGGCTCCATCCCCGTAATGCATTAGCCAACAGAGTGGAGCTGGCATGATGGAAGAATTAAACTGCACTAAGGAGATTTCCCCCAAAAGCAAAGAGGAAGCGGGAAAGGAAATTGTGATTTTGAATATGGGCTCCTTCCACAGGGCTTCTCCTGGGTACGCACAGCTGCACGCCATTCCTTATACTTAGTTTAGCATAAGGCTCAATCTAACCCTAAATATATAAAATTATAACCAGGGTCCCTATTCCTCTTAAACAGCAAATATCACAGAAATGGCTACATATCAGGACTCAATCTTCCCACTCCTCCCTTACATCATATTTTGGTTTTTGGAAGCTACTTATTAAGGAATACTTTGAAAACTAAAATAATACAGGATTTATTGCAGTTCAATACTAAAGTTGAAAGGCATCTTTTAAGATTTAGGAAAAAACATTTGGAACAGCAAGCTTGCCACACATTTCCCTGTAAGCCTCTTCAAAGAGAAAAACATGTTTGGTTTTCAAAACAAAGATGGAAAAACACACATGAAAGAGTTAAGAACACTTAAGATTTTGAAATGGTAAACAGCTAAACTGAACCTTGACCGGAGTTCTTACTTTAATCTAACAAACCCAGTCAGCCAGCATGTTTGCTACAGAAACAAATGCTGAATAGTTTCAGGAAATTTAAGTATGGATATTCTTATCTAACATTGTGATTTGTAGTGAAGTACACTTTAAAATGCTGCTGGACTTGAAAACTGTTTGTCAGCATGAAAATTGAATTTATTTTTTGAAGTCACACCACCACTTGTAGTTCACTGTGGGAAAGTTTTTACAGTGGTGCTGCCCTCCAACACCACAATTTATACAGTAGGTATGTTTACAATAAGCAACAAAGAGAAACTAAGAAAACCAAACAAAAGAAAGGACATGGCTTGTACAGAAATGTTGAGTTTAACTGGAACAGAGAGACAAGAAGGAAGATCTGAGCCAAGTACCCAAGAAACGTCAGGTATACATTGCACTATTGCTGAAACCACCCAAGAATTCACCATAATTTTATCTAGTTTAAACCTGTAGGACAGCTATATTCCTTCTGGACAAAGATAGATAGATCTTTAATGCATAGATCTTCTTTGGCAGCCAGTCAATCCTGCCCCTCTATCACAGCCAGAAGAGCCTCTAGAGAAAGAAATACACAGTGCCCTTGTCCCCAAACTCCCAGGACTAAGCGCATTCAGCCCAAATTACCCCTTCTACAAGAGGGTGCAAGTGCAATGGACTTGAACGGAAACTGTGTCCACATTCGGCAGGGCTGACTTTGATCCACTGTTTCTACAGTCCTGCCCAGATGGAAAGCAAGAGATTATGGATCAGGTTTTACATAAGACTGGTTAGACTAAAGGTCCATCTAGCCCAGTATCCTGTCTTCCGACAGTGGCCAATGCCAGATACCCCAAAAGGAAGGAACAGAACAGGTATTAATCAAGTGATCCATCCCCTGTCGCCCATTCCCAGCTTCTGGCAAACAGAGGCTAGGGACACAATCCCTGCCAACCTGGCTGATAGCCTTGATGGACCTTTGGATGTTCAAAATTGATTTTGAGTGCCCAATTTCATACACCTTAAAGGGGCATAATTTTCAGAAAATGCAGAGCTCCCACTTCTGAGAATAAGGACACTTTCAGACTTCTCCATTTGGGCACTCAAAACCTGGGACAACCAAAACCACTACATATTTTGGAAAATCTTGGCCCAGATCTTTGAAAATATGAAGAAATATAAAATGTATTCAAGTAAAGAAATTATTAAACATTCGTCCAGCTATTACAGAATTTAATGGATGGTTCTCCTATCAGAGGACTTCATTTTACTGATCAGACTAGGCACTTTATAATGTGGGTTTACACATGCTGTAAAGCAGCAAGAACACTTCGTTTTAGATGTGTTTCCTGAAAGATTCAATGCATTAACATTTTTGCATAAATTTCAAAAGAAAATTATGTTAATCACTTAATTATAAGACCTATTGTACTCTATATACATAGTATAATAATTATATTTATAATTATTTCAAATATAAAACAATTAGACTAGTCCTCTACTCTAAATGCTGCCCCACCAGGAACACCGGTTTAATTATGAGCTCTATAAGCATTGTAGAGAAACACATTTATCCCCAGGAATAATGAAAAGCCTCACATCACTTTCCAGCTAATTACTTTGAGGAACCTAGGAAATAGTCTTGCTGGACTCACAAACAATTTATGTTTAGTTTCTTCAAGAAGAAAAAAAATTAAGCAGTGAATCCTAAGTCATTTTTCTATCCCTTTCTTCCAACGTCCAACCTAAGAAAATTTAATGTAAATCACTGACCAAAGAATTTGTTAGGCAGGAATCCTTTTTAATTCTTTATCATAAGAGAGTCTTCCACATGAGAAATTCTTTGGGATAAGACTTAAAATCAAGGTCCTGAGCACTTTTTATTAAACATCCCATGGCATAGCACTTTTGATAAAAGTTGGGAGTTAACCCATTTTTAGCTGGATAAATTCCAATGCAAAAAAAAAAAAAATCAAATCATACCTTGCCTCACTAAAATTCTCTTCCAATTTCAACTGGATACAATATTGGTGTGCATTTCCTTTCCTGAACTATTGTGTTGTATTTCCATCATACATTACAGAGCCACCATAGCATACTTTAGAATTGGCACCACTCAGTGGTAAATGAAATGCTATCTCAGGGATATGGTAAAGCCTATTTCAGTGTTTACAAATTGCCTTGCAGGCTCTGGATGAAAGATGTTACAAAAGTATCCACTTGTTAATATTAGTTCAGTTCTACTGTATAAATATTATTTCTCATATTGATGTTTTATTCTCCATATAGATTCTCTCACACAGGAATTCTTTTCACTCTAGAAAGTTAACCAACAACTTTGCTTACATCAGAGAAAAGCAATAAAATTTTTTCCAAAGGTAATATAAACAGTTACTTTATATAGCAAACTTCTTTTCCTTTAAATTAAATGTATTTTACTCTCAATCAGGAAGCAATTTTTCTAAAACAAAACTAAAAACAAGGTCTGATCATTCACAATTTATATTAAAAATTGAGATAGAATACCTACAGTCTTTAGGCTGCTGTATACTTTAGACTTAAAAAAATATTTTTAACAGATTCTAAAATAAGTTACACATGACAAAATGAGTTCCAAGTAGCTGCAACATAATTGGAGATTTGAACTCAACTAATCTTACAGAAGGAAAACTTTTTTCCTTCAAAACAGCAATACAGTAGATATTTTTTGTCTGCATTACTAATTCAACTTCAAGGCAGCAAAACTTAATCAAGGACAGTCATATCAATTTAGATAAAACTCAATGAAGGCTCAGAAAGAGACTATTATAATGTATTTAAAAGTCATTTTATATTAGTGTTCCATTTATGAAAGGCAAAATTTATCAAGATCAAAAGCCTACTTTTCAAATGTGTCCAAACATGACTAGAATCTAAAGAGCTAAAATAATATGTTGGATAGGGATATTCAAGTATGCTCTAAGACAAATGGGGCAATAGTGTCACTAGCAAGAAGCAGCAAAATGGTTAAGCTAAGCAATGTGACACTTTTTGATACAATAGACGTTTAAATATTTTTCTTGTAGAGGAAGACATTGTTGATATCATAAATATACTTTGAAGCTTTCATATCATAACACTTGTTAAGCATTAACCTCTCCATTTGGTTCAGAAATCATAAACACTGACTTCCCTAAACAAAGCATTTCATGATAGTTCTGATAAGAAGCAATATTCTGCAATAAAAACACATAACCACATGTTAAAAAATAAAAGTAGAGTCAATCAGGCCCAGGAATCAAAAACATACAAGACAATATTTGGAAGCAGTGTTAAATTTCAGATCTGACTTTTTAAATGTACAATTGCAAACACAATCTAAATTCCATATTCTTCCCTCATAACTAGACAAAACAACAAATAAAATGGCAAATCTGCTAGAACTGTACGAACAGTCAAACTCTAGATAAGAATTCAGACTACCAGTTTAGACATAACAGCCAGAAACAACTAGTTACAGGCACTTAGCAGCTCAGCATCAGGCCTTTATTTATTGCTCCTATATTTATACATACTGAGAACTTATATGTTGGTAAGACAGAGATGAGGATACTTTCCTTATCCTGTCAATAATTCCTCGTTGGGAAAATCAGCCCTCAGGCCCATTGTAAATGGACTCTCAGGAAACAGCTGCAACATATAGGACCATGTTCCTTCTCTGAAGCAAACCTCACACCACAGTGATCCATTTCTTTACAGTCTCAAGATTATTGCAAGATGTGCAACCTGGCGGTACTTTCAAAAATGGGTAGAATGCAAGCAACTTGGACATTTAATGGGGAAAGCTGTTAGACAGGCCACACCAGCACTGATTTTGCGCTCCATTCCTGCTTCCTATTCACTTTCTTGTGCAGTCTAAGGTGTTTGTTATGTTCTGCAAAACCATAAGTGGTCTGGGTTCCAGTTACTTAAGGGATAACCTCTGTGTGTGTGTGTGTGCGCGTGTGTCCTGAAATGGGAATTATTTTCTGGGTCATTCTCTTTGTCAGCTCATTAAGTTAAACTCTTCGTGGGAGGCAGCAGGGTGCTTTCTAACACCTCTGGAACCTATTCCTTCAAGTGGTTTGGCAGAGCCAAAGTGTAGTTAGATTCAGGGCACAGTGTAACATTTTGCTTGTTGGTGCCCAGATGGCACAGAGATGGCAGCAGTGGAAATAGGAATCTTTTCATTTCAATCCTCCCAAGAACTGAGCATGCTACTCTTGGAGGTCTCCTAGCCTGTGGAACAGAGAACATGCTCAGGATCAGAACTCTGATCGCTCAGTAGAATGCCACTAAACAAGCATGCTGGCCCTGGGTAGTAGCGTTTATACAAACACAGATGACTGGTAGTTACTCATTTGTAAATTGACCTGATAAAGGAAGAGTAATATTCAAACTTCTCTAAAAGAAATATCGAGCATAGGGAAATGAATTTCATAAAGCATTTGGAAGTATTTTCTATCAAGGTAATTTAAGGTGAAGGAGGATTTAGAATAGAAAATACACTATGTACACTAAAACGAAAGTTATTGTTTTTTTGGAAAGCTTCCAGTAGTCTCACTCTTCTTCTCAAGCTACAGTTGCAAGCCAAAACACATTGCCAGCTCTGGCAAGCCAATGATTTCTTGCTTTCCTCCCACCAGACATCTAAGAATACAAACTGGTGTCCATTATGCTTCCTGACTGCCACCTCATGAGAGCCATTTAAATCTGTTTTGGTACTGAAGTGCCATAAAGCACTCTTGACTTGTGGATCTATCTTAAAGAGAGACATTCAGAGAAAGATTATTTCAGAGGACATATAAATTTAAGCGCATTGAATATTGTAATATTTATTTATTTAGGCCCTACTTAAAAACCCCATAAGAATGAGAAAAAGCAAAGGCAGGCCGTTATCCACCTGTAACTTCTCAAATGTTTTACAGAGGAGTATTATGCTTTTGAGTAAAGAAAATGTATACAATCTTTCAAGAGCCAACCAAAGGGAAATGTTAGATTTCATGAATAAACAGAATAAGACTTGGATTGTATATAGAGCCTCATACTCAGGGTATCCTTAAAACATGTAATAAAAGAATGACAGGATACCAACAGTGCAATGGCTGTGTGGTCAAATTCCTCAACTTGTGAGTACCACACAATAGTTCTTTATTATCTGTATTTTTCTTTGAATAGAAATTGGGTATATTAGCCAGTTACGTCTTTGAAATCTCTTATTTCATGTACAGAGCCATAAGAGCTCAAAAGAAGGAAACTGCCTCATTCAAAAGATGACATTTCCAGTACTGCAGCGTCTTCTGTACTGACCCGCATGCCCTGACTGCATAAGAACAAATATGCTAATCTATTTGTGGAGAAATTAAATATGTTCTCATATATTAGAGTTGGAGAATGAGATGGTCTGTGCTTCATTATGTTGTTGTTGTGTTTTTGTCTTTTTGTTCACTCTTCTTATGCTGCCAGGGTTAGAAATGTTAGAAAGCCTGTATGAAACCATATGAAATAAGAAGTCTTTTAAATATCTTTTCTGAAACATGTATTATAATATTTAGCACTTCTACACACTTTATATTTTAAAAGCATTTTACATATATCAGATAATCCTCACAACAGCCCTGAACGGTAAATGTATTTAATTTAAGTTGTATATACAATATCTGCCACTATTATTTCCTTTTGATAAGTCCTAGAACAGTGGTCCCCAACCTTTCTTGTGGGAATAGCATATTGCAGAAGACAGAAAACTGCGGTGGGCGCCAGACACCCTGCCGCTGAAATGCCACTGCCGAGAAGTGGCAACGGCAAGAAGCGTCGCTGCCAAAATGCCGCTGGGAAACAGCAAAGCTTCTCGGCGGCATTTCAGCGGCGGGGTGTCCTGCAGGTGCACAAAAATGCCCCGGCGGCCACCCTGGCGCCCAAGGGCGCCACCGCGTCACGGGCGCCGCGTTGGGGACCCCTGTCCTAAACCAATAGTCCTCCCTTTTACACTCAGAATTCCAGAAATTCCTTTGCTTTGGTATCAATCTTATTGTCAGTGTTATAACTGAATCTGCAATTAGAAATTAGTTTGCATATCAAATTAAACAAACTTTCCAGGAAACATTCTGTCTTTAGCACTTCCAGTCCTTCAGTTAATACGAATTTCCACCTCCCCATCACAAAGAAAAGATTATTAAATTATATTCCTACAGGTTTACGTGAAGGGAATATTTAGTTTTGAATTTACAGTGGTGCCTAGAGGTTAAAAAAAAATGTATTAAAACTACATTCTGCCCCTAGTTAATATCAGAAAGTATGACTATAACTAGGGCTGTCAAGCGCTTTAAAAAATTAATTGCAATTAATCACACTGTTAAACAATAATGGGATACTATTTATTTAAATATTTTGGATGTTTTCTACATTTCAAATATATTGATTTCAATTACAACACAGAATACAAAGTGCTCACTTAATATTTATTTTTGATTACAAGTATTTGCGCTGTAAAAAAAACTACAAGTATTGTAGTGCAAGCTCTTTATCATGAAAGTTTAACTTACAAATGTAGAATTATGTACAAAATAAACCACATTCAAAAATAAAACAATGTAAAATTTTAGAGCCTGAAAGTCCACTCAGACCTACTTCTTGTTCAGACAATCACTCAGACAAACAAGTTTGTTTACATTTGCAGGATATAATGCTGCCCACTTCTTATTGACTATGTCACCTGAAAGTGAAAACAGGTGCTCTCATGGCACGGTCGTAGCCGGCGTCGCAAGGTATATACATGCCAAATGTGCTAAAGATTCAGATGTCCCTTCATGCTTCTACCACCATTCCAGGGCACATGCGTCCATGCTGATGATGAGTTCTACTCGATAACAATCCAAAGCAGTGTGGACCGATGCATGTTGATTTTCATTATCTGAGTCAGATGCCAATAGCAGAAGGTTGATTTTCTTTTTTGGTGGTTCGGGTTCTGTAGTTTCCGCATCAGAGTGTTGCTCTTTTAAGATTTCTGAAAACATGCTCCACATCCCATCCCAATCAGATTTTCAAAGGCACTTGAGATTCTTAAATCTTGGGTTGAGTGCTGTAGCTATCTTTAGAAATCTCACATTGGTACCTTCTTTGTGTTTTGTCAAATCTGCAGTGAAAGTGTTCTTAAAATGAATCATGTGTGCTGGGTCATCATCCGAGACTGCTATAACACGCAATATATGGCAGAACGCGGGTAAAACAGAGCACGGGATATACAATTCTCCCCCAAGGAGTTCAGTCACAAATTTAATTAACGCATTATTTTTTTTAATGGGTGTCATCAGCATGGAAATATGCCGTCTGGAATGCTGGCTGAAGCACAAAGGGCCAAACGAATGTTTACCATATCTGGCACATAAATACCTTGCAATGCCGGCTACTATAGTAGGAGCGTTGCCAGCAGATCGAGGGAAGTGATTATTTCCCTCTATCCGGCACTGGTAAGGCCACATCTGCAGTACTGCGTCCAGTTTTGGGCTCCCCACTACAGAAAGCATATGGACAAAATGGAGAGAGTCCAGCGGAGGGCAACGAAAATTATTAGGGGGCTGGGACACATGACTTATGAAGAGAGGCTGAGGAAACTGGGCTTATTTAGTCTGCAGAAGAGAAGAGTAAGGAGAGATTTTATAGCAGCCTTCAACTACCTGAAGGGGGGTTCCAAAGAGGATGCAGCTAGGCTGTTCTCAGTGGTGGCAGATGACAGAACAAGGAGCAATGGTCTCAAGTTGCAGTGGGGAAGGTCTAGGTTGGATATTAGGAAAAACTATTTCACTAGGAGGGTGGTGGAGCACTGGAACGGGTTACCTAGGGAATTGGTGGAATTTCCAACTTTAGAGGTTTTAAAGGGCCGGCTTGACAACGCCCTGCCTAGGATGATTTAGTTGGGGTTGGTCCTGCTTTGAGAAGGGGGCTGGACTAGATGACCTCCTGAGGTCTCTTCCAACCCTAATCTTCTATAATTCTAAGAGTTCAGCATTATCTCTTTGTAGGCTCTGAAGTTTTACATTGTTTTGTTTTTGTACTCTTTTTTAGTTCAATTACAACATAGAATACAATATATATGAAAATGTAGAAAAAATCCAAAATATTTAATAAATTTCAATTGGTATTCTATTGTTTAACAGTGCGGTTAAAATTACGATTAATCGTGATTAATTTTTTTGAGTTAATCACGTGAGTTAACTGCGATTGACATCCCTAATTATAACCTGTTAAACATCCAGAGACTGAAGTTCCCCAACTATTGGCTTAAAAGTGTATGTTTTCTAATCTAATCTAATCTAATCTATCTAGATAGTCATACAATGAACTTCTCAATAGTCTTCAAATGCCTGTTAAGTTCTTGTTATTGTTCCCTGCGAGGAATTTCTTGTATAGCATCAACTACTACTGAAAAGGCTGTATGGAAGTTTAGTATTCAGGTAATTTCATGGTGTGTAATTTGGAATCTTTTAAAAATGTATTTTTCAGAAAAGTCTTAAAATGGTAGAAATTAATCTTTTATCGCTGTATAAAAGTTGAGTTGCTCTCAGGGCCATGAAAGTGCATTTAGGATCCTTTCGTTGATATCCCTTTTAGATTTGGAACATGCAGACAGCTAGTGAACTGGCTCAAGGTCAAGTTTTTCCTCTTCTAGGAAGAAGAAAAGTGTGCAATTTGAATTTAGAATGTCAACAGGCACCAAAGCATGAGAGATAATACTGTGAAAAAGAAGCAAAAAAAGAGAAGTTCTCTGTTATCAGTAACATTTTTACTGAAGAGAACCATACATCATGAATGCAAAACACTGGCCAAGATTTTTATATCTTGGTTATGTCCATCCGTGCTGGACACAGCATAAGAAAAATAAGCAGCATTCAGACATTTGACCAAATGGAAGATAGACTAGAAAAATGTTATCTGAACCCAAATAAACAACATTTTAAACAAAGTGTTCAGGTTGAAAGTGCGTTTCAGCTGAATCCTTAAATGGGCCTTATTTTCAGAGGGTGCTTGGTACTTTATGAAAATCAAGCCCCTTTAAGGTGTTGTGGCAAAATACCTTGTTCGCCTCAGTAGGCTCAGTCCTTTTTAGCCTTGGAGACTCAGGTTTGGGGCAAGGCGAATCCTTATAGGTGGCACAGGGTCCTGCTACTCCTCTCCTCAATCAGTCCCTTGTGCTTGTTTTCCTTCCCTTCTGGGGAGCGAGTGCAGCCTCCCTACTGGGAAGTTTTGGTGTCTTGCTGCAAACAGCCTACTGGCAGCTTCCCTGCTCCTCTCACTCCGTCACCCTCCTCCTCCTTCCAGCCAGCCCAGGGTTTAAAAAGATCCCAAGTAGTTTGAGTCAGCTGAACCTAATTGGTTCCCTAGCAACCCCTTTTCCAGCTGAACCTTATTGCCCCCTGGTTATCTCTCCTCAGTGGATAGGGAGGGGCCTTTTAACCCCCTGAGACTAAATACTACCCCCTTTTGTAGCTGTTTGTCCTGGGTTTACCACAGTGTCTCAAGTTGGGCAGCCAAGAACAGACACCAAAAATCACCAGTCACTTCTGAACATCTTGGCCATAATTTTTTTACATGAGTAACGATCTGATGTTATAGTAATATTGGAAATGGATCTCTTAATAGGAAGCATATTGCCTGTGCCTCTGCCAGTCACTTGCACTTCAGTGTTCGCTCTCCCCTGTTCCCCTTTCATGCCCTTTTTCTATTCCCTAGCCCTCCGTGCACTTCTTCATCCCATCTCCATACATCCAACAGTCTCCCACTCCCTCCTCCATCACTTACCCAGTCATTCCCACACCTCTTGCTCAGCCTAGCCTGCTGTAGCAAAGCCTGGAGTCAGTGAAAGATCCATTTTATATTAGCAACTTTTGAATTTTTATACTTTTTTTTAAAATATTGCACTGTACACACCCAAACAGCTCTTATATCTTCGTTGTTCCTGAAATAATCCCAAACTCCTCAAAAAAAAAATTAGAATTGCAAATGGCACCCTGAGCAAGGCCAAACACATTTATAGCAGTTTTGAAGATACAAGTAAAAAAATATTAGAAAACTTTTTGAAAACTGAATGACAGAAAAATTCTTCAAACATTGTAACTATAACATTCCTTTCCCAATTTCTTCCACACTCTCCAGAAAACTCTACTCTGGGATGAGATAACACAGGAAATTTCAGGGGGATGGACTTCTTTTTTGGTAAAGTCATGGGTTTATATGAAGAAGCTTCAGTATTAAGTGTGGAGTGCCCATCACCACTCCAGAACACTGAACCCAATCCTCAAATCCTTACTCAGACAAAACCTATACACTAATTATACTTCTGTCCGATAAGTACCCAAACATTCTTCTGAGAATCTGTCTCCACAGAAATAAATACAAAGTGGAAAAACTGACAAAAAAAGGAGAGGGGGGGGGGGGGGAAACTATTCAAGTGGATGAAAACTGGATGATTCCAGATCCACTAGACTAGATCCATAATCCTAATCAAATTGGAGAAGGGTTAGACAAAATATCATGGGAGAATATTGCTATAAAGAGTAGGGACTTTATCCAATCCCTGCTGTTCAGGTACCATAGTGATGAGATAGTGAGGAGTGTAACTGAAGGAATGAAGAGAAAAAAAAACCTCAATATGGTAGCTATCTTAAATCAAAGTGGAATCTAAACTTGTTCAAGTGTAGAAAACTTGAATTCATTGCTAAAGATTAACAGAAAAAGATCAAACCTGATGTGCTAAATCTGTATGCGCACACAAATGTACAAAAAAATACAGAATATTTTAAGTACAATATTGAATTAATTTTAACAAACAACTCCTTTCATCCTATTTTTAAGAAATACATTAATTGTCTAATTGTATTTGCCTCATGTATATTGTAATGCCAAAAATACACAGCACGTTAAAAACTATTAAAAATATGTCTGTGTCCTAAGGAGAGATGACAGATTGAAAATATACTGGCTGGAATATTTTAAAGTGTTAATGTCCTATCTAAATGTTTTAAGCCCAGTTAAAGTCCTCCTAATGGTAAAAGTGGAAATAAAGCACAGAGCCCTATCATCTATTACTGCCAACATCCAATAAATACATATGCTGAGGTGGTCTGTGGAACTTGGTGGAGAGAGATCTCCATCTGGCCTCATTTTCAGAATGAAGTATTCTCTTTCACAGATTTCATTTATGTGATGAAAGATGATTTATCTCACAAGCTAAAGTAACGTCTGTCATCATTCAATGTTGTAACAAAGTACAGTATTTACAAATATGGTAGGAAGCCACGACTGAACAGGAATATCGGCCTCAATACTGCAGGCTGCTTTACAAGGGATTTATGCAAATCACTAGATTTACATCAAGGTAGAGGAGCTGAGCCTATGCCAGCTTCCCTTAAAAAAAAAAAATCTACAGAGGGGTGTTTTTTAATAGTTTCTTCTCTAAATGACATTTATTCGTGATTTATCATTCAAAGTGTCCAAGCTTCCAAGTTGTTTCCATCTCTAAAAGGAATGGCCAAGTTATTGTTTACTATTTCAAAAACTGAGACTAAAATTACCAGACAGCTTTCATTTGAAGCCAATAAATAAAATAAATAAATAAATAAATAAAATACACTGTCTATTTTACCCCAAGATTCCAACTATTGAGACGAGCTTCAAGATCACTGTCGTCCAAAGAAATGGTTTTTTTGTGTTGAACTTCCTGGAATATGAAAATGGAGATATTAGAAGAGCAGACAGATATACAATTTAAAGAGACTTTTAGTTTAACTATACTGCCCTCAAAGGAAAAATAAAATATGGTAACATATCAAAAAGAAGAGTTTTGGTCCCCCTTGAAAACTCACTTTCCCCTTTTGAAACCATCAGTCTGGAATTGGGCTGCTGCTGTTCTTGGCTTCAATTCAGGTAGCTCCACCACCTACCTGTTGCTAGATAATTTGTGCCTAATGCTGCTCCCTTTCCATATTCTCAAAATGTAACAAAACAACAAATATAACTGCATTACAAAAGCAGAAAGAACACACCCTCTCTCCCCCCACCCCGCCAAGCAGGTTTCCAGAGTGGAGACTAAAGCTGGCTGGGAATTTTTCAATACATTTTTTCTGTCAAATTAGCATTTTCTGTCAAAACTGAAACTTTTCATGGAAACTTATCCATTTTCACTCAACTTCTGTTGGGATGGTTTCTCAGGTCCAGAATGGAATTTTTAATCAACATCAGAGAGATAGCAAAAACCCATCCCAGAATAGCTAATAGCCTCGTGGTGAGGGACACACACCTGAAACAAGCAGGTTCAAGTCCCTGCTCTATCTGATTCAGAGCAGTGACTTGAACCTGAATCTTCCACATCCCAGGTGAATGCCCCAGTTACTGGGGTATTCCTATGCTGGGGTGTGTGAGTTTGTCTCTCACACTTTTCAGTAAAAGTTTCAAAAGGTCTCAGTTTCGTTCCATGGTGGAAGGGAAACAAAATGTCAGAACCTCAGAATTTTTCATGGAACATAATTTTTTTCCCTGTCTGCCTTAGTGATGATCTCCTTCACAGGGAGTGAATTTACAAGATGAGACCAAAATCCACCTTTCTGCAAGGAACTGAGGTATGCCTAGCAATACCCCAAAACAGAGCTAGGTGGGACTAACTGTGACGGGGAACAAGCACATTGACCAGCCACAAAGTAGAGGAAGACTGAAGATAGTGAACTGTAGTATAGAAGAGAGTGGTGATACTGGGCAGAGCAGCCAGGAACAGAGCCAAGAGGAGCAGCAGACCAGCTCCAGACCAGAAAAGCAGTTTCCAACACTGAGCAATGACTGGTGATTACTGTTGCTTTAGGCTACAAATGTCTTTCACAATGGGTTTCATTGTAGCACAACAGTAACTAATTATTTTATTTAATGCATTAAAAAGACTTCGAAAAAATTATTCCAGACATTTCTATTTCAGTTCTATAATAGAAGTTTAATTGTAGTAAACTACAGTAGTTAGAAAAACAATGCACGGAAGCACGAATTATGTCGTCTCATTTGGTTTTGTTAACTAGAAGTTTTTAAGATCGCATGCAAGCTTCTCTTTGTTCAAAAATCTGTTCTCATTCAGACACCATAACCATGTAGAGATGTGAGCTTTTAGTTCAAGGAATGAACACACAAGTAAACTCCCTGATTCCTCTACCTGGGACTGAATTATGCCAGAACATCTGCACATCATAGACAATAACATGCTGTTTGTTCGAGGCAGCCAAAACAACCAAACTGTTTGGCAAAGCTAAAAATAATTATTTTATTTATAGGCTTTTCTATGGCACTCATCACAGAGGTATCTGAAGGCTTGGCTACACAGAGCTTTAGTCACACAAGACAGGTCTAAATTCAGTCTGCACTAGCATGTTGCACACTGGCCCACATTCTGGCATGCACTAAAAGTTCCCTAGTGCACACTAACATAGTACTGTTTGAAACTGGACTACATTAACAGGCACCAAAGGAACTTTTAGTGCATACCAGCAGGGTCCACAAAGGCCAGTTAGCATGCAACATGTTAGCGCAGACTAAAATTTATACCACTTTTGTGGAAACTAAGGCACTGCGTAGACAACCCCGAGATAACGAAGGAAAGCAAAATGACATGGCGTGACTTGCCAAAAGTCACACAGGAAGCTGGTGGCACAGCTAGGCACAGGATCCAAACCTCCTAAATCCCAGCCCAGAGTCTTCAATGTAAGACCATCCTTTTCTTTTATAAAATAGTGTTTCATATTAAACACTTATGTTGCTTCAAATAAAGCAAATACTGGTCAATAAGACACTTTTTTAATGTGTCTAGCACCTCTACTAAATTGAAAAACATGTCAATTACATATGGAATATGATTTCACCTACAGTCTGGAGATATCACATTTATGAAGGGAAACAGCATACATATTGACAACTGTATAGTTTCTTAGCAAGAACTTTTGTTTTTAAATTGCTTGTAATTGACATATCATCAAATATTTAGGACTATAAAAGATTATATATAAAGTCTGTTTAGTCTCTTTCGCTAAGACACAGTGCTGGTTGTCTAATACTGGATAAAACAATCAGTCCAAAATTAAGTCCTTCAAAAGGTCAACTATCATTAAATGCAGCCAAAAAAGCCTCAACAGTTTTCTTTAATCTATTATTGAAAAATACAAGATGACATCAACAGCAGTTAATTTGCCAAATTGTTTAATGGGAACAATGCAGCTGACCAGCCTTGTTCTTCACTAAATCAGGGTCATCCACCTAGGACAAAGTGCAAGTGATCAGTGTGCATTTTTTTTCCTGCAACTGCACAGCACCGACTTTGGTGAGCTTCAGTCCTTCCCACTGCTGTTTGCTACATTTCTCTGTCCACACACAGGGATGACTTTTACAATTAGAAATGACAATTTTATGGGGCTACATGAAAATAATTCACTGAAACAAGATCAAGTTTATTACAAAAAAGTAAAAAAGTATCTTACAGGTGTCTGCACAGCACGGTTGTCCTCATCTGACCGGTGAGGTGGACTCATAGAATGTGACCTTAATGCTAGCTTCCCATTATACTTGTATCTTTCCCTGTCGTCACAAAACAGTAACAACCAGAATATAAAGAATTCACATCTAATACCATAGTGGACAGATATCTTGATCTCAAAATATTTTTAAAGTAATAGATACAAGAGAAAATACTATGTGAGGTTATACAGATTAAAAATAAATTGGTTTACCGAATAAGAGGGAAAATGGTGTTTTTGTAGCATCTAAATTGAAGCATTTTAAAAACAGTGGAATGAATGAATTTCTCAAATACTCTTCAAAAATAAATTCACAATATTTAACACATCATGTAATGCTATGTTATTGCAACATGTTTTCTTTGTTTTTCCTTGTTACATAAATATGGATGTTGGGTAATATGACAATTATTAATTTAGCTAGAATTTTATTCTTCACAATTGTGTACATTTTAATCCATTTACTCCTAAAGAAGATTTGCACTGGCTCAATACTGTTAGGTTTTATTTTGTCATATTAAAATATTGCATTTTCTAAAAATACCCAGATTTTGCTCCAGGGATAGTGTTTTTAACATCAGAAGACATAGCCTAAAGTTGGAGGGGAAAAAACTTATTTGGAAGTGAATTGTTGATAATATGGAACATCAGAACTCTAACATCATGCACACAACTTCAATTAGACTTGTGCTCCTAATTCTCCAGGTGCTTTTTGAAAATCCCACCCTAAACTGATAATTACATTGTGCATTGAAGATACCTATCGAATTCCTGCGTCTCTACATGTTATACAAAGTAATAACTTTGGAACAATTTCCTAAGTTCAAGGAAAAAAATAAGAAAAGGCTCCACATAATTAATGATGACTAAAACATTTATGGCAGTGGAATAATATTCAGAAACAGAAAGGCTATATTATGAAGCAGCTTGTACTATTGGTGAGATAATTTTCAATTGGTGTCACGAGTAGGGTCACAGTGATATGACAATTATCTTCCATTTATAGTACATTTCATCAGAAGGATCAAAGGGCTTGATAAAACTATACATAGAAATCACTTCATCCAACATGGAAGGGAAATTACACACCATCAGTTATTCTTCTTTGAAGGTATCATTTGATTGGATCCCTGCTCTTTGGTCTCAGATCTCTTACATGAGACAGGTTTGAGTTCTGCTAGTTCTTCAAGATTTTTAACTCCTTATGGCACTGGCAGTTCAGCTCTATTCAGAGCCCAACAGCTGGTAATTCAGTGCCTCAAGAACACCGTTTCAGTTCTTTGATGAGCAGGAAGCACAGAGTTCCCCAAACCCAAATGTTAAATGTGATAGCCGACAAAAGAATATTTATGCTGTTCAGACAACCACTTGGGACAGGGATGGGACACTCTGCCAGTGGGTTTCACAGATATTTGCTGACAGCAAAGGAATGGTGAGACTCAGAAGTCTTGGATTCTATTCCAGGCTCTGGAAGTCTTGTGGCACAGACTTTTCTACCTGCTATCAGTTACCCCTTTAGCTCATGTGGGAGAGGTATGTGTGGTGGAGCTAAAGATTCCAACCCTGCAGATTACCCATGTGGGTGTTAATATGATGCCACATGATGGAATTTGTATGTTCAGTTTCCTCTTTCAAAAACCTAGGAAATTACATACAAAAAAATGCTTTAAAAAGAATATTACTATGGTTGCAAAGTCAAGCACTCAAAAGCTAGGAAATGCCAGAATTAAGGTTGCCTGAAACTAAATATCTGATGAGAAGGGACATAAATGTGAAGACTAAATTCCAACTCTTAAAATCTCACATTTGGTCTGTGTTAAATTACAGCTATGGAAACACAGACATCCAAAATATTGACAATAAAGCAATTACAATCCTTAGAATTATGGGGTTATAGAAGAAGTCTGAAAAGATCATGGATAGATGAAGTAACCAACAAAAGGGTATTGGAGATGACTGGAACTCAGCAAACGCCAGTCAGAAATCTTATGAAAAGAAAGGTTCAATTTGCAGGGCAAATTTTAAGAAGTTCAGCAGTTGATACATGTTATGGGCACTGCAAGAGAAAGCGGACGACAGAAGAACACTAAGCAGAAAAAGATGATCTTGGTCAGATGAGGTGGTATAAATGATGGATCAAAAGGATTATTTATCCACAAATTGATTAGCAGAGGATCATACAGAATGGGCTACCATGGTTGCAAACCTCCAGTAATGGAGATGCCACATAAGAGGAAGAAGAGTGTAAGCTTAATTCAGCCCCCTATGTGTGTGCTTTATGATACAGTCTTTAATTACATGATCGCATACTAATTTTTCCACAGGACCCCTGCTTCATTCAGTGTGAATGATGTCCCTTCTCCGGAGCTGAATAAGGGCTGTCTTGTCTGTAGGATCCCTACCTGATTTGTTACAGAAGCTCGGAAGGTATGCAGTGAATGAGGCAAGCGTCTGCAGGAAGAGAAAGGGCAGTCTTATGATAAAGACAGTGGAATGCTGCCCTGGAGAACTGACTTCTTTTCTTGCTTCTGCCACAGAGTTCCTACATGATGCCAATCAAGTCACTTAAGACAAACTTTTCAGAGGTGGTCATTAATTGTGTATGCCTCACATACTGGATGCGCAACTTGACATCCTGCAATCTGATTGACAAAAGGGCCGAGCACTTGCAACTACAAATAAAGTCAATGGCAGCTACCCTCTGATCATATGAAGTGCTATATAATGCTAAGTACTCCGAAAAATTAGGTCCAAGGTGTCTTTTTACCTTAATATCTCTTATCCTCAGTTCTCCTTCTGTGAAATGGAGATAAACAATACCGCCTCATCTCACAGGGGTCTTGTGAAAACAGATTCAGTACTGTTTATGAAGCACTCAGATAATATAGTAGAGAATGCCACAGAAAAGTCCATGAGGAAATTAATAATTCTGTGTTCAGAGCACTCAATGAGGCAGGAGTCCTCTGGAAAAAAAATTGTATGTGTTAATTTAATTAAAACTATCACAATGTATATGCACAAGGGGGCTGAATTAAGGTTGCATGGCAGCTTAATTAACATTTGGGAAGTCTTCCGAGACCCTAAAATGAAACTGCTTGTGAAATTCTTCCCTCTCATCCTTCCCCCTCCCCCGCGGTTCAGAAGGCCTGTGCAACACTTAAGACTTCTTAAAAGAAGTAGTACATTGGGCCTTTGCATGTCTTTTACATAGAGTTTTTTACGATAATCGCAGTGTATTACTGTTACTCCTGCAAAGAGTAGCATGGCATTTTTAACAACACAGTCAGTATCTCTATACAAGAAAGACAGAATACTAAGCAACTGAGGGCCCACTAAAAGCAGTCAGACACTAATTCATCACTAACCAAGAAAAGATGCACATCCCATACTTATTCATTACCATCATTTCCTGCAGTACAATATGAAGCAGAAGCCAAAAAAGACAAATAGAACTTTTAAATTACAACCAACATCTCACAACAAACATTGTCCTTTTTCTGAAACTATTACACATCAAATTGTTCTGTCCCCGACAAGTTATTAGGGTAATCAAAATATTTTAATTGTGCCCCTAACATTTGTTAAACCATATTTTTTCATAACATTTTACCAGGCTGCTAGAATCATAATAGTTAGAATTGAAATGCCCAGTTTTATAATTCGTCATTTCTTTGCACAAAAATGTAGTGCTTACACATTTGTGTTTCTTAATTATGATTCAAGAGTTATAAATATGGTAAAAAAAATTATATCATGCAAGACAAAAATGTTCCTGTTTTAGTCATCTAGCAGTATGAACGTTCAAAAGGTGAAAAAAACAGTCAAATTTATTTGAAAATAGAGACTTGAAATCACAGTTGCTGTCTGAATCTTATACATAATGGAGACCAAAAACATCATTTATGACACTTGCATTATGGAAGCCCTTCATAGAGAGCTGTAGGCAAAATTTCTATCCTGTTTTAATAATGTATTAAAACAACAAAAACCCCTTTGTTTAAAAATTAAGCATTATTTAAATATTAAACATTCGATTTTCTTTTAATTGTTAAACAGATTACGAAAACAAGTTAGAAATGTATGTACTGTCTATTACACAGAGCTCCCATAAGGCCCATGTCACAAATGATGTCAGCTTAAAGTAACAATATCCTCTGCCTTTTTAAAAGCATACAACCCAACTTCCACAGCTCATGACTTCTTGCCATAGGAATGCCTAGAGTATCAATACAAATCTTGTATGTGGTGCTGAAATAAATGTTGCTCTTTCAAAGGTTATTATACTAGAAAAACCTACAAAACCATGTGCTGCAGTGTTCTTATCACTGTAAGATCAAATACATGGACTACAGATTGGGAGAAAAAAATATAAACAGAAAATTAGGAAAAAGACACAGAGAAAAAACTCTCCTTTAAAACCGTACGTATATTTCCAGGGTAAGGTCTAAATACCACAGGAAGGAATAACCTTTTGATATTGCAGTAGTGCCCAGAGGCTGCAATCAAGATCAGGACCCCACTGTGCCAGGTAATGTATGAACACAAAGGGAGAAGCAATCCCTACCCCAAAGAGCTTACAATCTTGTTTGATTTCTTACTATCACTGAAGATGAATGAATCCATAAGATGGAACTCTGCCTGAATGGCTATTTCTAGGCCCTAGCACTAGCCACACCGAAGAACTATGGCAGCTCACAAATAAACACACAGAATAGAACATTTAAATTCAAGTGAGAGCCACAGAGAAGGCACAAGGGCAAAGGAAGAAAAAAAGTGAAAATAGCAAGATCAGTGGTTATACACCAAGGATTGTGGAAATTTTAAGGGCTCTTATCTTTCCTCTTCTTTATTTCTCATAGAGGAGACAACAGACGTAAGATTTTAGAATAGACCCAAATGCAGTGAAGTAGGTTATTTGGTAAACAATTTTGAGACAGGCATTCTAAACATAAAGGGTAGCACAGAATAAGGTATGGGAACTGTAAGTGAAGGAAAAGAAACAAGCATTGAGGCTGGCAACACTAAGGAGCACAAGAGTGGAGGAAAAGCTACAAGAGAGAGGGTCAGAAACACAAGCACATGCTGACCATTGTAAGATCTAGAAGACAAGGACAAGAAGTTTGAAATTAATGTTAAGTTTCATGGGGAACCAGTTATTTAAAGGGTAGGAGTGGAGAGTAACATGGTCAAAGCAATGGGCCAGAAATGTGTTTCACCAGTTTCAGTTCATGTCAGCCTCATTTACTGGAGGGGGTAGGGACAGTCCTGAAAAGGACAAGAGTGCAGTATTTAAGCAAGAAGATGATTAGGGCATTGACAAGAACTTTGTCCACCAGAGAAAAAAAGACAGCGTGTATTTTTAGAACAAACCTGTGGAGTAAAAAGTGTCAGAATTGAGTCACAACCTGTATATGTGAAGGAAAGGGAGAGATGAAGATAAGTCTCATGTTATGGGCTCGAGTCCCAGGCAGAATGGCTATAATCTATATCATAATGGAGAATGGAAATAAAGAATGGAGGATCTGGGAGAAAAAATTATAAGCCTGGCTTTGGCCATGTTACGTTTGAGGTTATAGAGAAGAATCTTTCTATGTACAGCGCAAATCCATTCACATAAAGATAAAAATATATCCCCTTAATCAACGTACCTACTAACAAATGGCCACGTACTATTTAAGTCAAGTTAGATTATTAAAATACCTTACATTCTTTACCTCCCAGCAAAAAATTCAGCTGTGAGTTATGCCAAGAGATGCTGAGATGAATTAAGTGTTTATGAAGAGAGAGACAATTGTTGGATGTACAGTATAAATTAGTCACTCCTATGAAAACTGGAACACAAACCAACTATCCATGAGGAAAACAGTCCCAGCTTTCATCTAAGCAGCAGGGAACATTGAAATGTACCAACTGGAGCGTACCTTTCTTCTGGCATCAGTAAATATCAATAAAGTGTGAGGATAAACAATAGCAATTACAGTGCACTGAATGGTTTGGATAAACAAAAGCTAGGAGGAAAAAGAACAAAAGGAATATAAAAATGCAAAGACTGTCTCCAGTGATTCATAACATTCCTATCCTTAACAGAATTTTATTCTGCCAGGATTTATTTTATATTGCAAGACAACAAATCTTTATGTGTATGTAAATCTATATTTTATCTCAATACAGGCTGTTTCTTTTCAGGTTATGTGACGGCTAGATAAAGCTTCAGGTTAAAAAAAAAAACCCAGATGTCATGTTCAATCTTACCCACAAAAAGATTACTCAAGTATTTTAAAACTGGAAAAATGTGTTCAGATATACTTTAGGCACCTCTTAGCTATTTTTAAGTGGACCTTTAAAAAGAAGCAGCATTGCTCAGTTTTAGAAGTAGAAGCTTTAAAAAGGGCTCTAAGTGGGACTGTTGCTTAGCCTTAATCAAACCATACAGGATATAAGGGGGAGTCCCTTTGCAGTTTTCCCTGTTCACCTCTGGAAGTAGTAGACAAGGGTGCTATTTCCCCCTTCCCTGCCAAAGCAGGTGGACAGGGAGTGGCCACAGCCTTGATTCCAACCTCATCACCCCCAGCCAGCCAGGACAGTGGACTGGCATGGGAAGAGGAAGTAATTTTCTACTGATAAAGGAGAGTAGCAAATGATTTCCTACTAGGAACCAGGTGGGAGAACATATGGGTTCCTCCTAGAGTGGTGCAACACAACAGGACTGGGTTTAAGGCATAATCTAGACATCTATAAACAAATAACATCTACTAATTCAGTTTGAAAGGTCAGATTTCTATTAAAATCTAACCATGCAATACCAGTTTAAATCTACCTTCCCAATTTTTGAAATGAAAACCTTTTTTGTCCCATCGAGTCCAGCATTACTCAATCCCACTCTGGCGGGAAAAAAAAAATCTGACAATCTGCATTTATTTTACAAGTGTAACAGGTAAGTAGGCTCCTACGAAAAACAGCCATTTCCATAAGCAAAACAGCATATACACACAGAGTACAAAAACAACAGAGCACGGCAGGCCAACAAGTGCTCTTTTACTCTGATTTTTAAAAGGGAGGTGGTAATCTTGGGTTATGTTACTCAAACTGGAGTTTTAGTTGCTCTCAAAACCATAATTCATAAACATATTTCTTTGACATAAATGGCTTATTTTTTAAAATGTCTTCAGAAACTTCTACAGTCTACCTGGAAGAATTAAATTACCAATAGTAGGATAACAGAATATTCATCAAAGCTAAAACATACCGCTTATCCACATAGGTCACATTAATAAACATTCTCTAGTACAAAGAAAAGGAGGTTTTGCTTTATTACATAGAATGGAACAAGCTCGCCATCTGCTGGCCATTACAATAAATTGCAGAGGCACCAAGAAACACTGAAAAAGGTTCACACTTTTAATATTTATTTACTGAGGACTGACAGCATGTTCACCACTGTAAAAACTAAGGAAGACATGGTCCCTGCCACAAAGAGCTGACAAAGAAATACAGACACATTTTACGTCAACTATTCCCATGAAATATTGTTTCTTTTTACAGATAAGGAAACTCCATTTGGCCCTTCCTTACCCCTTGCATAGCTCAAATGTTTTAAATATTTTCTCTTTTGTAGTCAGTTTATGTGAAGTGGAAACTCTCTCTTTATGAATTTAACACGTAACTCAGAAGAAATGCCAAGTGTAAAAGTAACCCAGGTTTTCTCCATTTTTTTCGTCTTCAAAAATTTAATGAACAAATTAAAGTTTTTCCCCCCCACACAACACAGATGTGTTCTTTGAATGATTACCCATTTCTAGAAGTGAGTATCTTGTGCTCTTGATTGCCTGCTAGCCACTAGCTGCAGACTAACACTACACTGCCAAAGAACACTGTCCTGCTTTACAGGACAACATGTTTTTAAAGCACTTGGAAGAGAGGAAGGTGATCAGGAACAGTCAACATGGATTCACCAAGGGCAAGTCATGCCTGACCAACCTGACTGCCTTCTATGATGAGATAACTGGCTCTGTGGATATGTGGGAAAGCGGTGGACGTGATATACCTGGACTTTAGCAAAGCTTTTGATATGATCTCCCGCAGTGTTGGGGACCCCAGAGCATGGCCACTAGTTAAGTCGAGGGGATGGAAGGCCATAAGGGTCGAGGAAGTGTCCCTGCTCTAGGCCTAAGGGCTTCTT
Source organism: Natator depressus (assembly GCF_965152275.1). Classification (NCBI taxonomy): domain Eukaryota; kingdom Metazoa; phylum Chordata; order Testudines; family Cheloniidae; genus Natator; species Natator depressus. The sequence goes on from NC_134247.1 coordinate 7,300,269, forward strand.
GTCAACCCCCCTTAACGGAACTCAGGCCTGGCTGGTTTGAGTAAGCTCTTTTGCTCTTAAAACAATGTTGCAGCCACAGATAACGCCTTATAGTGTAAGGTTTGCTGACACCAAGTTAAAGATAACAGGAGGAGACAGCTTCAAGGCCAGACAGGATGTGCTGGTTGTTTAAGTTGCTAGGAATGCTTGTTAGAGGTTGCAGGAAATAAACATTGTTGTAACCCATATAAGGAAGGCAGAGTATTTGTGCAAAGCTTTGATTGGCTGATGTGTAGTGCAGCAGCATTAAGGAATATAAAAGTGTGTGTAATGACCTGCTCTGATGTGCAGGATTTGAGATTTCTTTCCCTGTACCTTTCTTTGGAATTCCAAATAAACTTTTCTACTTCTCCACCCCGTTGTGATTATTGGGTAACGCACACCGGGCAACAAAACCCTGCTGTTGCTTGCCTCAGGCACGCTGTGCCGGCAACAGCAGTATTCTTGCCAGCTAGTTAAAGAAGTATGGACTGGATGAATGGACTACCAGGTGGATAGAAAGCTGGCTACACTGTCGGGCTCAACGGGTAGTGATCAACAGCTCGACGTCTAGTTGACAACCAGTATCAAGCTGAGTGCCCCAGAGGTCAGTCCTGGGGCCGGTTTTGTTCAACATCTTCATTAATGATCTAGATGATGGGATGGATTGGACCCTTCAGGAAGTTCACAGGTGACACTAAGCTGGAGGGAGAGGTAGATACGCTGGAGGGTAGGGAGAGGGTCCAGAGTGGTGATGAGGTTCAACAAGGACAAATGCAGAGTCCTGCACTTAGGATGGAAGACTCCCATGCACTGCTACAGGCTGGGGTCCAACTGGCTAAGTAGCAGTTCAGCAGAAAAGGACCGGGGGATTACAGTGGACGAGAAGCTGGATATGAGTCAATAGCGTGCCCTCATTGCCAAGAAGGCTAAAGGCATATTGGGCTGCATTAGGAGGAGCATTGCCAGCAGATCGAGGGAAGTGATTATTTCCCTCTATTCGGCACTGGTAAGGCCACATCTGGAGTATTGGGTCCAGTTTTGGGGCCCTCCCTACAGAAAGGATGTGGACAAATTGGAAAGAGTCCAGTGGAGGGCAACGAAAATGATTAGGGGGCTGGGACACATGACTTATGAGGAGAGGCTGAGGGAACCGGTCTTATTTAATCTGCATAAGAGAAAAGTGAGGGGGGATTTGATAGCAGCATTCAACTACCTGAAGGGGGGGTTCCAAAAAGGATGGAGCTAGGTTGTTCTCAGTGGTGGCAGATGACAGAACAAGGAGCAATGGTCTCAAGTTGCAGTGGGGGAGGTCTAGGTTGGATATTAGGAAAAACTATTTCACTAGGAGGGTGGTGAAGCACTGGGATGGGTTACCTAGAGAGATGGTGGAATCTCCTTCCTTAATGGTTTTTGAGGCCCGGCTTGACAAAGCCCTGGCTGGGATGTTTTAGTTGGGGTTGGTCCTGCTTTTAACAGGGGGTTGGACTAGATGACCTCTTGATGTCTCTTCTAACCCTACTCTATGATTCTATGAAAAGTGCAGTTCTACTCTGAAAAGTGGCTTTGAAAAAAATGTCATAATGGAGTTCCACATTTACTGTCACAATTAATATTTAATTTGCTCAGTTTAGAAGTAGAATGAAGCTTATTTAATTACCATCATGGCAAACACAGATTGAGATCTGAAACTTATGTTATGCTCTTTTTGCATCATGTATCTTCACTTGCTATAAAGATTACAAGGCCAAATGCTGCTCTTTAGTTACACCCATGAAACCCTGTTGTCCTCGGAGGGTATCCTCAGTGTCGTCTGTGCAACTCTGTTCTCTGTGGTTGCACAGGCTTAACTAGATGCATAATCTGTGCAGATGGCCTGGCACTTAGAATTTAGTTAACAATTCTTCTGCTGATGTGAAAGTCAGAAAAAGCAACAGTTTCATAATGCCTGAACTGGGTTGATTCTACAGGGATAACATTAGTAAAAGGTTTCCTCCCTCTCCTCTCTAAAGTAAGCAGATATAGTAAGTAAGCGGATACCTGAATACACACAGAGACCAGCTCTAATGAGTAAAGGGGGGTCATTTTTACAATCACTGAACAGACTGTATGAAACTTTAGAGGGATTCTCAGGTACCAGATGCAACCACAACAGCTGCCAACTATGGTCTAGAAATATATCTTAGTGTTATGTAGCCACACAGGAGAGTAAGTGAGGTAAAGACTCTGCACCACCACACATCCCCGTGCAGTTGCATAGGACCTATCTGGATCTTGGGTACAGATATGGGTAGAGAGAAGGGGTTGTGCTCCCTGATATTTCTCCCTGCAAGCAAGTTGGAGGAAAGAGAAAAGGAAGGCTGAAAGTAGATGGAGGTATGGGCTCCAGCCACATCACCCACAAGTTGACTACCAGAGTTGGTTGGATGCAAGAGGGGAGGAGTATGCTGCATCTTGTACAGTGCTAATGAAACCTATTTCAACACCTATTCAACCCCACTCTCAGAACAAAAGGGGAGCTACAGAAGAATCGTGTCTCAGAGGGGCATCTCTAAAGCACAAAGCCTTTCTGGTTCTATTTTTAGGGTGGCACAGCTACACACCATCCCATATTCAAGGGTGGCCAAGCCTAAAAGTTAATCTAGCCATATGTATTTTATTTTCCTTTGCTATTTAGACATTTCTTTTTGGGAAGAAGTGTCAAGATGTTTGATCAAACCTAGAGAAGTAACATGGTAGTGCCGGGACTCTCATGGCAACTGCTGATATTCTACCTCTGTGCTTGGCATCTACACTCAAGATAAGAAATCCATATCAGTGAGCATGAGTGAAGGCAACCGAAAGACCAACTAAGAGTATCAAATGTGATACACGTGTTATCTCAGGTTTAATGGACATTAAGACATACCCAAATTTTAAGTCACTGTTAGAAGGAAGTGAAGCCATCTGGTAAAATGTTTAGCCCCTAAGTGACTGACTTAGGAGCCAAAAAATCACGTTTACTTTTCTATAGACTTTCAATAAGACTTTTGAAAGTTTTACTCCTCACCTATCAAATTATGCCTGGGTTAAAAAAAATGTAGCCTCCACAGGCAAAAACATTTGAGTAAGATGAGAGAAAAATAATGGATTTAAAAACCAAAGGCCCAGTGTTGTGCAAATGAATGAGAGGTAAAATATTGAAATCTTATAGCAAAAATGTCAGATTCGACTGTGCCTAGCACTGAGCACCTAAATCAACAGTTAATCATCTAAATAAAAATGATGAGGGTGCTCAGTGCCTTTGAAAATTGGGAATCTAGGGTGAAATCATGGCCCTACTGAAATCAGTGGCAAAACACCCACTGAAGTCAATGGAGCCGGGATTTCACTCCTAATTGTAGCAGTTAGTTAGTAATTTACTAGTCTCTAAGGTGCCACAAATACTCCTTTTCTTTTTACTCCTAATTGTAAGTATCCAGACTTGAAAATTTTGGCCAACCTTTGCTATCAGAGCACAGCCCACCTTTGAACTCCTGCACTGACAGAAAATGTCTGCTAGCAGAACACAGGAGGATGTTCCACAGTCTTACACAGGATTTATACACGAAAGAGCTGCTGAACAGAGCCCCAAGAAAAAGACTTCAAAAAGACTGCATCTTTAATAATAAAAAATAAAAAAAAGGGCTAGCACACAAACAGCATAATCTAAAATGTCATTAGAAATGCCTCACATACAAAAAGGTCTAAGTAAAGGAAGATTTTATAAAGTGATCAAACACACACTAAGGGGGAAAAATCTTTTAAGATTAAAAAGAGGTTTTTCAAAGGACAAGTAGAAGTGGTTGTAAAATTTATGAGGCAGCATTAAACTTCAGTTCCAATTTGCAATAAATTATTCACCATAAAAATACACATGTGAACTAAAAGTTTCTTGTGCACTTTTCTGTTTGTTTAGCAGGTTTTTATATTTATTAATTTGTGCTGGATCAACTAGAAGTGATAAAACTACACCAGCTGACATCTCAAATATTACCTCACCCTCATATGTATGGTTAGAGGAAGAGCTACAGATTTAGGGACGACTGCAGAAGAATTTGCAGAAGAATACAGGCCAGGACAGCATGCTTCCTTACATGCATAAATTAAATATAAGGGAGACTTAAGTAAATATATCTTTCTAACAAAGAACATATCAATAAAACAAATCCAAATGGCATTTCTAGTCAAAACATCACATTTGCCAAGGTAACCAATTTGCTAAAAGAGGAACGTAAGTTTTATATTTACGTCATTAAGGAAAGTCAGGTTAGTCACCCAGAGATCTGATAGCTGATCAATACTCTCAGCAACTGCAAGTGTCGATCTGGGAGACCTGACTGTAATTCAGAGAGCTGTTCCCAAAGCTCCTAAAGTGATTATATTAAAAAGTTTCCTGCAGAAGTCAACTCATCAACTGTTTTTCCATATTACTAGACTATCCCTCACATCAGTAGATGATTTGTTCCTTTTCCACTTTCATTGTTTAGTTAAAACTATTTTCCAGTGTCATGGACAAAAGAGATTTCACACAATAATAAAGAGGTCTATTACTAAATTATACGTCAAAAAGCTTGGAGCACAAAACAAACTGAAGACAGAAGTAACATCAACACAATATACACATCTTGTTAAATTTAACATAATGTCATAAGATGATTCCTGTTCTAAACCATGTATTTTGATCAGTAATGTCCTAAATAATTGCCCAGAACCAGTGTATTCCCCAAGACCCCGAATCTTGGGAGACCTGCAAGAGAAACTGCACTGATTTCAAGGCCTCTCCTTGACTCTGCCTGTGTGACTCCATTGGATCTGCCTACTTCCACCCTAAGTCCTAATCAAGGCATCCAAAGTTAACTCCCTCTGAGGCCTTGGGCTTTTCGGTTCAGTGTACCTATCTGTCAAATGATGTAAAATATTCACTTACACTCATCACAAGACTGTTGTGAGGATTTTCTGATCTCTAAAGGGTTTGAAGAATGCACTTATCAGAAGTGGAGTAGGCACCTCCACCTATAGTTAAGGTTGACCAACACTTTCTATTAAAAGACCCTGCTTTCACTTGCTTATAAAAAACTTTGCCAAACTTTAATCAGTCAGGCTGAAATTTTCCTTGCTGGCTATCTGCTTCAGGTTAAAGGTTTTGTTTTTGTTTTTTTAACTTCAGCAAAAACCGTTCAACTGTTTCTCAGAGCAAGACTAGGAAAAACAAATTGTTCTGCCCATGGGAATAAAAATTCTTACAATCATTTTGCTGAGAAGTTCTAGCACCTCCATGCTTTGGATCAGGGACTTAAAATTGGCAGAGAGGACACACTGGTGTGAGGGATGTACCTTTTGCCATTTCTGTGATCTCCATCAAACTGCCCAAACATAGCCAAATTATAAGCTTCCCAAAAGTTTCAGTTTGCACATGCTCAGTAGAGACTTGTTAGAGTTTGGCTGCTAAATTTCCTAAGAGTCTGCACTGAGCATGCTCCGAGTCCAAGGCTCCTGCGGAGGGCAGGCTTTTCCCTGCAATTGCTCTTCTTGGCTGTGGAAGGCCACTGGGGAGCCAGGCACAGGAACCGAAAACAAGGAGACTCTCTCTTGTGCTTCTCAATGCTCAGGGTACAAGGAGTAAGAGGAAACAGAATGATTTGAATACCTGGCGAAGGGAGGGGAAGGAAAGGGAGGATTGCAGAAGCCAGAGAGTGGGAGAGAGGAAAGGACAGGAAGATTGAATTGGAGCAGTGGGGGAAGGGGGAATAGTTTGTGATCATGTAATTAAAGACTATCATGGTGCTTACTCACAAAGGGCCAAATTCACATTGTATAGGCAACCTTAATTCTGACATTTCCAAACTTTTGAGTGATTGACTTTGCAACCTTAACGTTCTTTTAACGTTTTTTAATATTGTTATTATACATACAAAACTAGCACTTTACAGTAAGATTATGTTCAATTCAACATGTTAATAAGAATTATTTAAAGATCAGATTTTTAATTCTTACCTATGTGCAAGTGGAGATGCTACCAAAGCTGACTCCTCTCTAGAAGAGAATTTCCACGATTCCTCCAGTTTCGATTCACTTGTTCCTAGTTCTCCCATGACCCAGTCAGGTAAAGCTTCTGGGCTACCACTCTGTGCTCTCGCTGAATTTGGTTCATCAAAATAGATTGACTATATTTAAAAAAAATTCAAGATCCAGTAAATCGGAAAAGATTAACATTGTAAGATCTAGACTTTTAAAAAAAAAAACAGGAATATATGCACCCTTCTTTATCATCAACATCACTTGCTTGCTGGTTTGGTAGCAGCATAAAGAATGCAATTCCATTTCCACTACAGTCAAAGGGAGTTTGCCAGTAAGTTCAATGAGTGCATGAATGGATGCTTAAAATACGGGGCCAAGAATACGGAGTCCCGGATATAAGGGAAAATAGTTATAAGTTTACATAGCACTTATTACCACAGAACATCTTTGCACAGCCTGTATTACTGATAGCTAACAAAACTGTTCTATGAACAGTGTCATAAATTGCTAACTAACTCTGAAGAGCAGGACCAGGCTTAGTTACATACCATGTTAGTGACCAACCTTCCTGCACTAATCCAGCACCTTATGATCCAGATCCGATTGCCTTTTCCAGTAATAAGATTCACAGCCCAATCCTCCAACCCCAGCATTCCCATTACCTTGGGGCCCTGCTCAACATGAAGCCATCCTCAACACACGGAGAGAACATTGTTCTAAAACACTAATTATTTTTAGGTTTTGGCATTCAAGTTGGGAAGGGAAGAGGAAAGAACAAACAAGAAAAAAAGAAAAAAAAACTTTGGATGGCCTAAGAGATCAGAGATGGTTAGTTTAGTATAGAAAATCATCAATATTTTCTCAATCCAATAATCAATTTATTATTGTTTAACCCAAACATATATCAAATCAAAGAACACTTCAAAACCAAAAATTGGGTAGCAATACCGCTGCAGTAATGCCTTTCATCCAATAAGCTAAATGCATTTTACAATACTAATAAATTACTGATTTTCCAAAGTGCTGAAGTCAATGGGAGAGGCAGAATGTTCAGAATTTCTAAAAGTCAGGCCCTTCACAATGCCCATGTGAACCATTATCCCCACACACACTTTTTTTTTTTTAAACATAGATGTAGAGTATTTAATTGATTTACTCATCTAAGTCTGCAACAAAGCCAGGAATACACCAGGACATCAGATTTCTAAGCCCTATGCTTCAAGCACAAAACTCTCTTTCCTTTCACAATACCAATTTGAAGTTTAAGTCTAGCTTTGAAAATACTGACTGTGTCCCTTTAAACACATTTTATGTTATCTGTAAATATCAGTTAGCAACTAATCAGATATCATCAAAAGGGCATCTTTTAACACTTTCTGAACTTCTGTTTTATTTGAAGAAGAAAACAAAACAGGTCACATAAAAAAAATTCACAAAGATCTAGAAATCTGTTTGCCAATTGCAGTTACAAATTATTAAGGGATCTATGGTACAAGTTGTAGGCCAACATTCACTCCTTGCAATTCCACTGAAATCACTGCAGAATTTGATTCCATCTATAAACAAAAGTGAATACTTCAATATATAATTTTTAAACTACATTTATGAACGAGTCAAGTTTGTTCTCCATAAAAATGAAATAAATACCCACCATATATGAAGGCAAGGTTTTCAGTATTCCGGGTTCAGGTTTATGTGTAAAAGGGCCTTCTAGAACTCCTCGTTTCAGCATATGCAGCAACAATTTTGCATACAGGTTCCGATTCTTTCTACCCATAATTCCTGCACCTGCTCCTGAGGGCTCACAGAGTTTTTTAATCCAGAGTGCACATCTCTGACGTTCTAGAAAAATACATTCCATTACAATAGACTTTATCAGAAAACAGAACAAACTTAAGAACAGCAGAAGTTAAAGAACCACAACATAACTTTGTATATGTCTGTCTCTTCAACCAAGAATTTAAGTTTTGCACAAAGGAAGTTTTAAGGTAGAACATGAAATTTTACAAGGATGTGTATATTTTTCATAGAAAGGAACTTCAGGTCAAACAAAGCACAAACGGAAAAACAATTTATCCACTAGAAAAATCACAGAAAAACAAAACTGAATTCCGTACTAACTTTAAGAGGAGTGCCATAGAAATACTTCCATGCTCTACAGCTCAAAACATATATTTTAAATTCAGTTTGGAAACTGATAGACAGCCTGTGCACTCAGATCATGAACAACTAGTGTTATGTACTCCCAGAGAACTACATCACTTAATAGTTTATGTTGCTTTCTGAACCAGCTTCAGTTTCTGAGTTGACTTAGGGTACAGTCCCATGTACACTGCAGTAATCTAATCTTTCTATGATCAAAGTAGTAAGGTTCACATCCAAAAGAGAGTCTCAATCTCCTAGTCTGTCATATAGGAGTTAAAACCCTCCTCAACACTGTGGTTTGTGATATTCTAATATCAGCTTGCTACCCAACAACAGCCCAAACGTGCAAACTCTAGCTACAAATAGCAGGCACATATCCTCAAACAAATATAATCTTCACCATAATTTCTAGTTGCTTACCCCCAACATTACCAGCAGCATCTCAGTTTCATCCAGATTGAGTTTCAGCTAGCTAGTTGTCATCCATGCCCCCAATTCATCCAAGTGAGACTCTGAGCCAAGTGTTTGGCAGCACTAGCTGGGTTATGCACAATAGAAAAGTTGAGTATCAGCTGTGTACTAAAAGTACTGCAAGCCATACCCTCCCAATGTCCCCATGTACATGCTGAACATGAAGGGAGAAAAGACTCAACTCTGTGAAACTCTATATAATAGCATGCTTTAGGTATGAAGAACAATTTTCCAACACCACTCTCTCAAGGTGGCCAGCAAGGAAAAAATGGATTCACCCAAAAGCAGCCTTGCATTCTCCCGTGCAATCCATAGGCAAACCAAAAACAGCTCACAATTGAGGACAACTGAATCATCCAGCAGTATCAACATACACACACACTTGGTATTCATCCATCACTAAGAGGTTATCTTCTACCAACTCAATTCATTACCTGTTCCCAGAAATGTACAAGAATGACAAGCTTCAAGGAAATCTGATGCTTCTGGATTATCACAGCTCTTCCCATACGCTACCAAATATGGAAGATTAAATACTAAATGATAACCAGACTGCCAGGATCAAACGTTGCCTTCTTGAGCAAAGACTACAGACTAACCTCCTTAAGAGAAGATGGCACCCTGCCCTCCCTCTACCAACAATGAGCTTAGTTCTTCCCTAATGACATCTGCCAGTCAGGAACAAGGAGCCAAAGGAAAAAGTTCTCCCAACACCTTCAGTCTTTCTCAGTAAGTAGCCAAATGTAAGGTCACATCTGAGAACAAAGAATGTAAGCTATTCTTACAGGATAGGGGATGCTATCCAGGAAGCAGTGACGGACAAAGACTTGGGTCATGGTGGATAATCAGTTAAACAGGAGTTCCCAGCATAACATTGTGGCCAAAAGGGGTATATAATCTTTCCATGTATAAGCAAGGGAATATTGGGAAGGAGTGGTGAGGTTATATGACCTCTGTATTTGGCACTATTGCACCTGCTACTGGAATACTGCATCCAGTTCTGGTGTCTACATATCAAGAAGGGTGTTAATAAATTGGAGAGGGTTCAGAGAAGAGCCTTATAGTGAGAGACTCAACAAACTCAACCTATTTAGCTTATCAAAAAGAAATTTAATGGGTGACTTAGTCACTGTCTAGAAGCATCCACATGAGGAAAATATTTGATAATAGAGGGCTCTTCAATCTAGCAGACAAAGGTATGGCCCATAGCTGGAAGTTGAAGCTAGACACATTCAGACTAGAAATAAAGCATAAAATTTTAACAGTGAAGATACTTTATCATTGGAGCAACTTCCCAAGTGCTGTGGTGGATTCTCTAACACTGAAAAGTTTTAAATCAAGACTGGATAGTTTTCTAAAAGATTCTAGTTCAACATGGCTATTGGACTTGAATCAGGAGTTAATACCGGGAAGTCATATGGCCTGTGTTATGCAGGTCAGACTAGACGATCACAATTGTCCCTTCTGGCTGTAAACATCTATGAAACATCATTGGCCTAAACTCATCCACATAAAATTTATCATTCATTTCCTCCAAATCCGGCCCCCATCCCAAAATCCTTTCATTTTTCTGTCATCAGAAGTTTCTTTGCAGAGGTACTCGAGTCAGCCAAGACACGAAGCCAGTTTGTTTAACTAAGATGTATATCACCCAAAACAAAACAAAAAGTGTAAAATAATTCACAAAATTATTTATGACTGTTAAGTAGCTTCAACCAAGACCTCCCCCTGCCCCCCCAACTGCCCTAGCAGTTTTCCCTCCTGCTTAATCTATCAACCAAAGCAGCCTGTGAGGGCAAAGCTGGAGAAGAAGGCTCCTAGCACCCTTTATTAATTGCTGAAGATAAGAGATTATTTAAGAGATTATTAATACATACTATCAAACCCTAGTAGGAACAATATTTTCCCTCAGGACTTTCCAGAAGAGTTCTGCTTCCATTAGCCTTTTCAGGACAAACCATCAAAACAGCCCTTCACCTAAAAGGAATGGTGTGTGCCAGCCTCAGAACATGAGATAATGGTGGATCCATGAAAACAGTTTAATTTTCAAATGGACAAAAAGAAACACATTCCAGAACTAATTTCTGTAGATTCATATTCATGCTTAGTTTACAGGGTTCTATTATTATATAAACAATTTTGAGTATTAGTTAGTCTCAATTCCAGAGAAGAATATTCCCTCTAATGTCTGCTTCAGAGGTAAAATAAAAATTGTTGTATTGAAAGTAATCTGATTACAGCATCATTATTTTGAAATGCTATGAAAACCTACTTCTGATCATGTCAGATCCTGCAAGGTACTGAGCATCCTCAACTTCTATTAAACTCAATGCGAGCTGAGGACTGTCAGTACCTTCAGAATCATGCCCTCAGTTGCAAAATACAGTTTGCATGAGCATTAATATTTTATCATCCAATTTAAAAAGCCTGAGACAGTAGCCTTACTCAAACAAATCCTTCCATGGAAGACAAGACAACCTGTGGAATTTAGAACCATTAGTGTAAACAAAGGTTTGCAGAATCAGGCCCTTAATTTGAAGATTATAAATCAACTGCATATTATTAAAAGGAAGTAATCACTTAGCTCATAAAACATCACTCATTAGCTGACACTTGTACTATTAGTTTAAAAAGTTCCAGCGCTGGATTTATTTATTTTATAAATAAATAAATATAAATATAAATAAAATATAAATATTTAATTGGATCTTGACAGATTGGTCTCTAAAAAAATGCTTGCAATTTTATAAATGGCATAATCTCCAAGTCAAAGCCTATTTTAATTTTAATTTCCACTGAATTCATTAATTGGAAAATACAGGAATTAATATATTTATGCAAAAGTACATTTACACCATCAAAATAAGAAGGACGAGCTTGAACAAACAGTATTAACAAAAGGTGCTTAAAAGATAACCTAAAAATCAACTTTAAAAGTTGCGCACATATGATGATGCACTCTGCAACATTAGGTTTGTGGTACTTAATTTGTTATTTAGCAGACTGCATTACACGTGCATACAGATGTCATTAGTTTACACTCGAGATTCATAATATACCAAGATTCTGTAGTAAAACTAGAGTATTTCTGATTGTTATGTTTATTTACATGCAAATTTGTAGCACAGTTTACCTGATTTATGTGGTAATTTTAGCACAAACGGCTTCATATCTACAACATAGTGATCAAATTCCGCATCCAACTTCTCCCATGTTTCCTCTTCACTACTCATTGTGCACTTAACAGCCAACCTGCAAGATTTAAATTGAAACAGAGAAATTATATAAAACCTCACTGTTCTATAGATTAATATTAATCTACTTAATGTCTAAATGCAAATACTCACTTTTTGAGCTACTTAAAAAAAAAAACAATATGGCTATTTCATTAGCACTAAATTCATTCACACACATACAAAATAGCAGATCTCTGCAAAGAGCTAACACTCAGGATAAGTTTCTCAAACAATATGTTTGTTTGATTTCGGAATGCTTATTGGAGGGAGAACAATAACCACACATAAAAAAAGCATTTGGCAAGATACAGGTCATAAATAAACCCATCTTATTACTCCCTAAAAGCTATTAAACAAGATAATATTCATCCAAAAAATAGCTTTTCTTGCTTGGAAGTCAGTGACAAGATACCACTTACAAATGAAAACAACGTGGAAAGCAGGAAGAACAACGTTACAAATAATATTTTGATAAAAAGTTATTTGTGAACAGAAGATATAGCTAAAATACAACACTCAGTTGTACATTTTTAAAAACAGTGATTTACTGAGGGGTTAGGAGAGAGCCATACAAATGTCTTTCCTCCAAATTATCTATCCCATGATTTATAAATTCACTGGTTTCCCATTCAGGAGATTGCATTTTACACCATCTCTATATATTTTAGGCTGCCGTTACCATGATCATTGCTAAATGTAGGTGTTTGTAGAATTGATGCCTATGTACATACTTAACTTTAGACACACCAACAAGTCCCACTAGCCTTTGGGGCCATTGACAGTGAATAAACTTAAGTATATGCACAGATATCTTTGGAGAATCAGGGTTTTATAATCCAATTCACTATTTACCTGTTTACATCTTCAGCTGAGAGGGAAAGTCTCCTCCCTTATATACTATGTATCTCCCCTTGCTAACATTCAATAACATTCCATATCAAGAGGAAAATGTATTTTTCCTCCCTCTTTCTTTTCCTTCAACTATTTTTATGAAACATATACCATCATGTAACATTCTAATCTGGTATTCCATTTGTGCTGAACTGAAATTTGTCAATGCATATAGTAAGGTTGGTATTGCATTTAAACTGAACTGAAATTTGGAAATGCAGTGAGCCAAGGATTCCTGTTATAGTTAATTTCTACCTCAATTTTAAAATAATAAAAATTTTCTACATTACACTGCGAGATTATGCTAATTGCAGTGTTTTACCGGTAGTCCATGGCTTGCACTCGAAATTACACAAATAAATCACTATATATAATCAATTCAGCTTCTTATACCACACCCATCAGTGATATGCGAGACCCTTTGCCTTACTCAACATTCAATAATTTTCCACCCAAGGGTGGGTTGCCTCCATGTCCTCATCTATATATTCTATCATTTAAGTCTCGTTATACTACATATATTACAACTCTGCACTATCTGCCTCATACTAAACAGCTTCCCAACCTTTGTTAGCAGTTGGGCAGATAAATCACTATACTTATCTTACTCAGCCCCTCAACTTTACAGCCGCAGGAACAGGTTTCCTTTGCTACCTCTTCCACACATCCCCAGTTTGCATGATCACTTTAAGCAACGTGACATCTTCTGGCAACCTGTGCCCACCTTCCCGCCCGCTGCTAAGAACTTCGCGACCCAGCCGCCATGCCCAACCCGCACCCCGCTGCTGGGATTTCGCACGTGGGGGAAGGCAATTTCCCTCCATCGCTTCCCTCCATCCGCCTGCTGGGCCACGACCACGCGGCGCCATTTACCTCACGGTCCACGACGTCGAGGCTTGGGCCCAGCGCTCTGGGGGGGGGGTCTCGCCAGGGGGCTCCCAACGCTTGCACAGCACCCAATGGGGGAGCTGGGGGAGCTGCTGCAGCAGGAGGGGAAGGGGAGCTCAAGGCCTGTTCTAGGGGGTCCCTATACTAGTCTGGGGGGAGTCTCAGGCTAGCGGGCCCCCTACTCAGTACCCCCCAGTCCAAGGGGATGGAGCGACCCTCTCCCAGGCACTGCTGGGCCTGGCACCCCCTGCCCCGGAGAGGACGCGACCGCTGCCAACCTAGGAGCCAGGCTAAGCAGCCAACGGTTCAAACCAGCCCCACCCCGCCGCTCCCGGCTGCCCTGAGTGGCAGGGCCCCGGCCCCGGCTTCCGTTTCCGTAGGGCGGGCTAGGCCGCGGGGGTTGCCATAGCTGCGACGCTGCCGGGGCGAGCAAGGCCGCGGCTGGGCCCCGAGTGCGCGGGGCTCTGCCGCAGGGGGAGGGGAGGCTTTGCAGGAGGAAGCGGCCCGGGGGGGAGGGAGAGAGCGGGACGTTGTGGGGGGATTCGGGGAGGGGGTAGTTTGGCGCGGCTGTGTTGGGGAGCGGTGGTTTCCGGAAATGCCGGGGGGGGGCGCTGTCTGGGAGGAAGGCTGTAATGGGGGGGGGGAGGGCGGTTTGCGGGGCTGGCTCGGGGTGGGGCAGTGCTTCATTGGTGCCAGGGCTGAGCCCCGCCACCTCGCGGCTCGGCAGCTCCGAGCCCTGGTACCTCCGGGCTTGTGCCTCCGTTCGGAACGTAAAAAAATGCCTTGAGCTCTGGCACCCCGTTCCTTACAAATTAAGCATTGGGTGGGGCGCTGTGGTGGGTTGAGGGGGGGCTGTGGTGGGGGAGGGATCAAGTGGGGGGGCTGTGTCAGGGAGGGGGATTGTGGTGTAGAAGGGGTGGTTTGTGGGGATCTGCGGAGGTGTGGCACTGGGTCAGGGCAGGGGGGCTGTTGGCGGTGGGATGGTTGGGGGGGGACACAAAGCTGTTCAGGGAGTTATCTTGAAAAGTGTGTTTTGTGGGGGCCAAAAGAAGAGGTTTGGGGGGCATGCAGTGGCATTGCTCGGCAGGGAGCCCTATGGAAGGGTTTAATTGAAGGGTGTGTGGGGAGAATTATTTCATTTTGATTTATGTTGGGATTTGTGCACAAAACGCATCTTTTAGGCTTTATGTGTCTGAATAAATCTCTTTAAGATGACTTAAGTAATACATTGTTTAAACGCAATTAAAATGGCACACCAAACACATGTACCATTTTGAGGGGGCCTTGTTTGTAGTGAAGCTGTTTTGTGCTTGTGAATGCCTTGAGGGAGGTTTCAGTTGGGTTTTGTTGTTTTTTCGCTGTTTTCATTCTGCCACATATACGTATTATGGTTTCATCTTAGGTCTTGATGAGTACAGGTCTCCCCAAGTAGCTCCAATTGGGTATAAAACCCCACTCCTGTAAACATACACAAGACTAATCCAATTTAAGTCAGTGAAACCACTCACTTGATTTTAGTTTTGTACATGTGTAATCATTTGTAAGAATCCACATATTGTATTTGAGGATTTTTGAGCAGTGGGAGGAATTAGTTTAAAGGTTGAAAAGTTATTTACATGCCTACTTTATGTTTTGAGTATTGTTGTGGGGGCTTGATGAGAATCTTTCATAGGTAGGTGAATCCTGTCTCACCATCCTTAAGAAATGTTGCAAAACCTTCTTTGATGAAGCCTTTCTATCAAAAGTGACATTCATAATACTAATTACTTCTTCTATTCCCAATTCCCTAGCAACCCATTCTCCCCCTGAAACAACAAACAAATAATACATTTTTTTTAAAAAAACCTCGCAGAGCAGAATTTTGACGGCAGAAAGGAAGAAATGCCAGAGACTCCAGCTTCCAGGAAGTCCAGTAAGGTCTTCACTACTGTGACTGATTTTATTGACAGGTACTCATACTATGGTGATGGGCAGAAGAATGAAACCTTAAGGCTTGGTCTGCGCTACAGACTTACGTTGGTATAACTACATCGCTCAGGTTTATGGATAATCCACCCCCCTGAGAGGTTGGTATAACTGCATCAAACCCCCAGTGTAGACAGTGCTATGTCAACAGGAGGTTTTCTCCCATCAACATAGCTACCGCCTCTTGGGGAGGTGGAGTACTTTCACTGATGTGAGAGGCTATCCCGTCTGCAAAGGTAGCGTCTTCACTAAGCGCTTCAGCACTATATGTGTAGACAAGCCCGAGAGATAGATAAAAGGTCTGAGAGAGAAATTGTAGAGTCTCTTGGTTGGGTGGATGATAGGTGGGGTTTTGTTTTTTGTTTGCTTTATTGAGCAATATCTTGATAAGTATCAATAATGGGGGGAAATATTTTTTCTGTGTCATTTTGAAATTGAAGGTCAACGAAAAATAGATCTGGCTTTCGGCAATAACAAACAATATTTCTGGCAATTCTCCATTAAATGTCAACATTGCTGAACATTGTTTAATTGCAAGTAGTGACTAGAACAAACAAGCTTCTTATATGCTGTTGAATACTGTTGGTTTTGGTCAACACTTCCAGTTAAATTGCATTCATATATTTGAGTTAGCTGTAGAATTCCCTTTCTGAAGACTTTAGGTCCCCGAATAGGCAGTGTTTGTGTTCTCCAATGGGTAGTCTCTAAGGCTACACCTCCAGTTTGGTGAACTGGTATCACCAAAAGTAGTAAGTGGTGTATGGAACTACTGTAATTGGAAAAAAAAGTTTGAAAGTGTATAAAATCAAAATTTCTTTTTATTTCTGTAGGCATTTTAATGTACTACCTTTTTCAGAACATGTTGCAAGGGAAATATCAATTTAGGCACAAGCAAAACAGGATCTTACCTATAGCAAAAATTAATACTCGGAAGTAGTGTATTCAGCTCCCCTTTTTAGTTAACTTAAATGGTAATCTGTCTCTGTATTACTTGGGATCCTAAATGTGAAAAAGAGCATAAATTGGCAAATCTTATTATTTTATTTCTATTTTTCTTCCTAAAATTCCCCCCCTCTGACCTTGCCGTACACAAAGCAGCTAAAATATTTTCTGTCTAGAGTGAGTAAACACTTTCAGATCATGACTAATCCTGATCCATATGCACCAATATAGCAAAGAAGAATTTCTTAAAATACTGTAGCAAATTTTTTCTCTTTGATTTCTCAGTTAATCTTCAGAGGAAATAATTCTGGATTAAGGTTCATTCAAAGATAGCTATGGCAACTACACTAGTTACCTTGATAGATTGACTGTAACTCCTTAGAAAATTGCATTCACATATTTGCATAGTGGCAGTGCAAAAAACACTGATGGAGTCCATCTACCCAGGCTTCATCTCTTGGTGCAATCTCATGAGCAGACTACAAAAGACTTATACTCTTTAATAAAATGATTTTTTTAATTCTGACTTTAAAATAATTATAATGACAATTATTAATCTTTTTATATTTTAAAATAATGGACTTGTACTCTACAGAAATAGTGTTGGTGAACTGGTTGGCCAAAGTGATCAAATCAAATGTAGAGACTTTCATCTCTGAATCACCTGTTGAAAGCCCAGATTTGTAATGGCAATATATGAAATTGGTTGGTCCAAGTCAGTTCAATTCTTAGGTGACAAATAGCAATAAGAATCCTTGTTGGCAGTCTAAGGAGAAAAGCCAAAGGCTCAGTCGACCAAATGATGACAAACCTGTAATCCGAGAGCTGGTTCTTCCAGGACAGGTTTGAAGCACGCTGACATGGGAGCATGGGGAAGCTTGCACTGCCATTGATAATACTGTACCAGTTTTGTTGACAAATTGAGAACTTCAAGCTCCAGATCTGTCAAGCAAGCTAATCTGTTTTGCGAACAAGCTACCTGCATTTGGCTTTTACATATGGGCCACATTCTACTTGTATTTTGCCCACTACTGAGCTTCTTGAAATACAGAATGTGCTAGTAGTCTGAGGGGCAAATGTAAACATGTGGATGTGTATCTTTTAGAGGGTCACTTAAAAGATTCATGGAGGGAGCAGGACCAGTAATGAATCTACCAGTCCTGCCCAGGAGTAATGTCCTGAGAGAACAGATCCACTTTGTTAGTCTGTTCAGCGTTTGTTTAACAAGGTTGAGTGATGGAGGGCACCAAAAAGGGAAAGAGTCTTCTCTAGTGGAGAGTGTATGCAGTGATTTCACAATTACATAACTTCTATCCAAGAGAGAAAAATGTTCATACAGCTACCACAGCTGTCTCCTGCAGAAGTTACTGCTCTGAACAAGTTAGTTGATACGTGTTGATGTTTGCTGGCCCTCCAGAGGAAATAATTCTAGAAGTACAGTTGTAGAATACATAAAAATCCCCAGAGTGAAAACAGAACAAAATCACAATTTGAATTGTAAAATGCATTCATTTACATAAAATGCAATTCAGTGTATTTTCATCTAATTTTACCATGCTGTCTTATCTTTGTAACAGTGTCAGCAGGTTGCCGCAAATAACATAAGCACAGCTTAAGGCGTTCTTTCAGTTATCTAAAGAAAATGGCAGGCTTCACTCACTCATTCCAGGCTTCTTGGAAACATCTTCTAGTTGCACTCCATTTTTTTTAAAGTCTTCTGTGCAAACCTTTCATGTCTGAAATGTTGTGACTCACAAAACATTTCACCACTTCAAAGACTTATCAGGTCACATTATTTTTTTGTACTTATTAACCACATTATTTGAGGAGAATGGTTAATAAGTACAAAAACATGAATATAACTCTTGAGGACAATGCTTATGCATACTCTGCTACAGTGGTTTTCAACCTGTGGTCCATGGACCCCTGGGTGTTTGCAGACTATGTGTCTGCACATCCATTCAAAATTTTTAGGGCCTGCAAATGAAAAAAGGTTTAAAACCATTGCTCTAATATATCCATCTTGAGAGCAGGGAGGGAGGCAGGTGATGTGATCAGGATTCCCACACTGAAGGGGTAAGTAGAATTCAGGAAACTGAAACATTTATTAACAGTGCTTAGAAAAAACATTATGACCCAGGAGGCAAAGAAGTGCTGCTGATGTGTAAAGTACAAAGAAACTGGGAGGAAACAAAGTAGTGTTTCATGGCAGCCCAGCAAACTAGTCTCTAACCATATTCCAACTTCGCAACCTTTTAGCTGCTGAAAAGTTTATATTAAACTGTCAGCATCTGTGCTAAAGCTCTTTCCCAAGTTTTGTCTACAAAACATCCAGACCAGATTTTCAAATAAGGTGGGTGTTTGCCAAATAACATAGATGCCAAATTAAAATGATTTTGAATATTTTGTCCTGTGACTCTAGAAGCAGTATAAGATGGTATAACATTACATACACACACATACATGCAAACTCTGTTATATTTATGGAAGGTTGAATAATATTATTTCATGACAACTGCCCCATTACGTATAAAGGAAGACAGGAACTGTGTAATCACAGATCACAATAAGAAATGTATCTGATGTATAATATTGAATGGTAAAAGCTTATAAAAAGAATTCATGTCCTTCTGATGCATAAAGGTTTTTTTTAAAACTAGAGTTCTGTAGGTTGGCTGTAATGTGTCTTTTAATATTAAAATGAATCTAGTATGATGTTAGTTGGGTTTATAAGACTTTACTGGTCTATAAAGTTCTAGAGTAATTTAATTGCTGAGTGTTTCTTTTTCACAGACACAGACAAGACATTTCTTGTTACTCTTCAAAGGAAATCACATATGCTTCAGCACAGTTAACTGCACATATACCACCAATATTATCCATCATATTTAATATGCTGAAATTCTAATTATTTTCTCTGGATGGGGACATAGGAATCATTGTATTGGATCAAACCCATGATCCACATAGCCCAGTGTCTTCTCTCCAAGAAATCCTACAGTAGGTAAATGTGGGGTGATCTGCCCCTTCCCCATGAAAGTCTTATTCTACTCCCTAATTGTTAGTGTCTTAAATATCTTCCTAATTTTTTTGTTAACAATAAGTATTATAACTGGATATTCCTGTTACATGTTCTGGGTGCATATAGATGCATCTGTAGTTGTGGATTTGGCAAATTCTAAATTTGCCACAAAAACAGAACACAAAACAACCCTTGAATATATTCTGTAGGTAAATTTGTAGTAGAACAATTATCATGGTCTTCAGAAGAGCTGTGTTTTCTCCTGTTTGGATATTTTTTTGCCATATTAAGTCAATGCCTAATTTAGTATAGATCAGATAAATTTCTAAACATGCCAATGTAAGCTGATGGAAGGAAAAATAAAAGTCCCAAGTATAGGTCACTTCACATTCCTTTCTTCAGGGATTGCTTTATTTTCAAAAACAAAATTCAAACCAAAACAAATGTTTCAAACTACCAGATTAATAACCCCTTGAGGATTTTCCAGCTTCAGCCAAGTGGGAGAAGCTAAGACATGCCCTTTCCCTGTGATAGCCTTCTTTGGAACAGCTTCTTTTCATTTATACCCCAGCAAGATGTGATAGGCAGGAAACCGGTAACCCCTGATATGCGAGAGCGCCTTTACACTTGTCACAGCCTATCTTTCCATAACTCATATGAAGTACAAAGAAAATTGAATGTACCATTTTCACAGAGTATAGTGTGTTCAGAGTACAGTTTCTTTATTTTCTAACAAGACTCTCTCATAATATCCACTGGTTTATAATACATCTGCATATTGTAATTATGATGTTTCTTTACAAATAAGAGCCTTGTCAATTTCTGTTGTTTGTAGTTTGTGCATTAGAACTTATCATCTTCACTGTGCTTCTTATCCTCTGAGAGTTAATTATATAGTTTCTGGAAAAAAATTATACAAAACTATCTTATTTTAAAAGTTTCCATTTACCTGTAGCTGAAACATTATTCACAGGTTCAGTATTTCTATGAAATATGTCCATCTTTCTCCTTTTCTCAGAAACAATTGAAATGCATAGGGGTTTTTTCCTCTCAAAAAATATCATGAGTTGTTTGTAAATTTGGGATTGGGATGTGGTATAAATAACTTTATCAAACAACTAAACTGTAGTAAGATTTATAGAGAGATTTTTCACATAGGAGTTTAGTTACCTAAATATTCTGTGGATAAGGTGAAATAAACTATGTCCAGTAGTTAAGTTCACACACACAAGGACATCTTATTTGGGTAATTTAGACATAATTATTCTTAGTTTAAAATTGTCAAGTAGTTTGGGACATTCTCACATCTAACTATATATACACTCTTCTGAAAGGTTGAGAAATGAATGGATCAAAGTGACAATGTGTGAAAGCTAACGTTCAAATAATGTGATAGTAGTGATATAATCAGCACTGTTGCTAATGTATTGGACTATCAGAGCATATTCTGTTGTGGTGTATGAAAGTGCAGTTCCTTTGATTTCAGTGGAGTTCTGTCCTATTACAACAAGGCAGAATTTGCTCATAGGTGCATGTAACAGGAGATAGGATATGTTGTAATAATTGGGGCCTGACAGGCCTGCTGCAATTGAGTTCAGCTGTGGGGAAGTATATAAAAGTGTATAAAATGTTCCAGTCACTGGTAACAAATGTGAATGGGGAAAGGTGCAGAAGAGACAGAGAAAGACTGGGTTCGTCTAAACAAAAAGGCCTACCAGGACTGTGTTGAGATCATGTCAGTAAACAGAAAGAGTGTGGGATGGGAAATCAATGGATCAAAATTGGTGTATTGGAAATTAGGCCTAATTAGTAGGCCAGATAATGACAGGATGACCTATTGTGCCTATCACTCTCTTTGTGTCAGAAACAAACAAACTCTTTGGAGGAGAATCAAGCTGGCAGGCTGTGAGACAGGTGGACCAGAAGGAGAGAGCTTTACTACCATGGCTGACACGCTCACTGTCCCCTGGCATCCCTGGATTCACCATGACACCACTGGTCCTTCATTGTCCTGATCTTGAGTGATAACCTATGTGGAATGGGCCAGACAGAAGAACCCAGATGACATCACCAACTCCAGTTAATTCCCAAAGACCAGCTGGGATGAGAGACTTGTTTCTCCACCACCCAACTTTTCTTCTCTTCCTTCTCTCTCTCCTCTTGCCCTCTGTTTTGTAAGAGTCTGGCTTAGCCAGTCAAGACTGCATCTTTTGCAACATGGCTGTGAGCCTTAGACAGCTTGATGCTGCCAGGAGTTGGAGAAACTGTCCCTATGTTTCTCTAGCAGCAAGGTTGCAAGTAAGAATCGGCACAAGAGACAGAAGCTGGGTTTTCTATCTTTGCTGGCCTTTTTTTCTCCCCTTTTTTGTGTGTTTTTCTCATCTTCTAGGAAATGGATTTGGACTTGAACAACAGCAGCAGCACCTCAACTAACCTTTTCTCTTTTCCCCCAAAAGGGCTGTTACAACCCTCTTTAATAACATCTAAAAGACAGTAAAGCGGGCTTTTCCTTTATAAAAAAAAAAAAATCCTACAACTAAAGGAGAAGGGAATGAAGAGAATATTTAAAATAAGTCTTACTTCATGCTTTATATTTCAAATGCTTTCACTGTTTTTCCTTTTTTCTGTATCTTTAATAAAAGCTGAAAAAGGTTTTTAGTGGTGCATTTGCCATGAAACTAATTAACCCAGGTCTCTGTGCTCACAATCCTGACCCATGTTTAACTGTTTAGTGTTGTACAGTAACAGGGTTGTGTTAACACCCTGGGTTCTCTGGACCTATTTATTCCATGAAAATTAACACAACAGACACATGACCTCACCTAGTGCTGCATATCTCTTCTGTCAGTCCACCTGTTGGCAAGAGGTGTTGCATAAAACAACGAAGTAAAGCTGCTGACATTGCAGGGAAGGCACAGCTTGTTACTTCCACCAAGATACGAGAGAGAGGCATTTGCTTTTGGTCAGAGGAAAATGGAGAAAGACCGTGTTCTCAGGAAAGCCTAGGAACAGCGAGGGCAAAAGAGAAAGCTTAGGCTGGGTTTTATGTTCTGGTGATTTTGTTTGAGCTGCTAGTACGGTCAATCCCAAGAAGAGATTCATTGTCACCTTATGTAGTATGCATAACCTTTATTTGGAGGAGAATGGGAACACCCAGCTCTTACCTGCAGTGCCATAGTCTGTACCATGTTATACAAAAGGGTTTTGAGTTGCATGCTACCATTAATAAATCTCTTCTGACAGCTCAGTAAGACTTTAATTCTCATGTCTACCACTTGAAATAGGGATAGAAAACAATAGTCTTTACTTGGATTGGTCTGTCCATCTAGTCAGTTACAGATACATCTGTTCCCTGCTAAAAGTGGTCAGAACTGCTCTGGTATGTTGCTGTTGTCCTAATAATACTCTGTATTTCTTTCATAGACTGAGACTTATTGTAGGTAATTAACAGTGGTGCACACAGAGATGTTTCCCAGTTGCTTAAAATACTTTGCTGCCACTTGCATCTGTATAGTGTTGAAAATGTTTGTATTAAAAATTAATAGGACTATACAAGGAAGATATAGTTATAAGAACAGTCTTCCCACTCCCTGCATATCATAGTCAAATTTGCCTAGGCCCACTTGATACTACACCCACAGGGTTTTCCCATTGTATCTTAATAGAAGTTGGCACAGACCTCAGATGAGCTCAAAATACTTTATTTAAAAAATTATTGCACATCATAAATTACATAAGGCAATCCCATTTGTAATTAAAAATACCATCCTTTCTTCTTCAAGTCGTACAAGTTTAACAATACAAGAAGAATGACATTTCCACTGCACAGAGCAGGTGTTATATGATAATTTGATGCCCAGGCATACGTAGGCATGTGCGTGCGCGCACACACATTTTGTAAGTATGTTTGAATATTTTCCTTGTTTGCTGGTACATATCTAAGAGTTAAATGAATACTGGTTGGTATCCTATGTAATCAAGAGTTTCATCAACTTAGCTACATGAAATGTTCAATGGATTTTACCATAACTGCTAGTGATCTTGTTACTGCCCTGCACTGTATCGTAAGCTGGATGGAGTATATAGTCCACTAAAAAACCAGGCTAGAGACCAGAAATCATAATCTTTACTTAACTTGTTTATGTAAGAATTTTTCTAAGGCAGGCATTGTGTAATTAGTTGCAGTGTTAAAAATTAACTATTGCATAAAACAGAATCAATAAGATAAATCAATGTAGAATATTTGTTTCAGTTATATTTGGAATCACAGGTAAAAGCTAAATGGTTTTCTGATTTTTAATGTTGGGGTTTTCAGAAGCGTCTAAGAAAGCAATACACCCAAATCCTGTAGACATTTAGGAACTCCTTTTAGGTTCTTTTGAAAATTGTAGCCTACGTGTGTGTACTGTACAGCCCTGGGAAATGAACACTTCCAATCATCATGCAGACTGCTTGCTACTGAATAGCACTGAGTTCCTGAAATATACTCTCTCTTACAGGGCAGGTGGAGTTTTAAGACTCCAGAACTATGTGCAACAGAGTAAGAAGAGCATTACATGTTCTCACCGTGAAAATAAGAAAAGAATAAGAAGTTGTGAGATAGTTACTAGCCTTTGGAAACCAAAATAAACTCCTTATGTAACAGAAAATGTATTTTTATAGGAAGTCTCTTCAAAACAATTTGCATTAGATTCTTCTAGGACAAATACTAGAGTGACATGTTTACACATGACCATTTCCTTTCCTATAGATTCACTTGCTACAGCAACTGAGGCT
Source organism: Natator depressus (assembly GCF_965152275.1). Lineage (NCBI taxonomy): Eukaryota > Metazoa > Chordata > Testudines > Cheloniidae > Natator > Natator depressus. The sequence goes on from NC_134247.1 coordinate 7,324,662, forward strand.
AGAAAGTTTAAGTATCTCATTCTGCCACCATTGTAAAAGAGCTCCAAGTAAGCTCGAAAGCCTGTGTCTCTTGCCAACTGAAGTTGGTCTAATAAAATATTAACTCACCCACCTTGTCTCTCCAATATTGTGGGACCGACACAGCTCCAACAACACTACATACCATTATGAGAAGTACCACAGCATGCTAGTTTCTCATTCATTTTGCATAGCACAGATCATCTCTGTGACATGTCAATCCATATTCTTTATGAAAATATGCTTATGATATGAATGACATAACTCAGATATACTTTATGGAAGATGGCTCATGTGAGATATCATTGGAAAGGTTATGATTTACTGAATGCAATTATCCTATTTGTATGCTTGAATCGTTTCTGTATCTGAAGTTAGGAATATTGACTATGTATCTGTATTTCAACTATGCTACTTTGGGTTATGCCCACTGATAACACTTCAGGTACAACAATGGAAAAGCCAGACCGGGCGGATGGCCTGCCAGCGAGGACAATGGACTGTGAAAAATTTGACCTTCCTGTGGACGCTCCATATTGCCGCTGACTCATGGATGCTGTGATCCTACAGAGTCAGGTGGTCTTGTCACCTGATACTAAAACATTACCTCGGACTTCTTGTAATTTTCCACTGTAAGGGAAGAGGGGACAAGTTGGGAAACAAAGGATTCCTGCCTTATGTAAATCGTATTTAAGGGTGGGAAGGAAGGCAAACAGTCCTCCTCCTCTCCAGGGGTCTAGTCTGAAAAGGAATATAACTGGAACTCTGAACCATAGAAACTTTGCAAACTGCCTGCAACATTATTTAGGGTAAGAAATACTATTTGTAATCAATTTCTTTAGTGAAACTACCTTAGTTTGATTGTTTGATTTCATTTGCTTAGTAATCTGATTTGTTCTGTTTGTTACCCCTTTTACCACTTAAAATCTGCCTTTTATAGTTAATAAATTGTGTTTAGTTTATTATTAACCCCAGTTTCTGTAATTTCTAAGGGGGGAGGGGGGACCAGACAAGAAGTGTGCACACCTCTTTCCACATTGAGAGAATGGGTGAATTTCATAATATATTTTGGGTCTGCGCTCCAGGGGCGTGGACATCTGAGTGCTGGAGCAAGTCCCTTACACTGAGTCTTCCCAGAGCTGATCAGCAGCTGGGTGTGGCCCTGCCTGTGTGTGTGTGTTAGTGGCGGCTTTAATAGCCTGGCTCAGCAAGACAGGTTAAAGGAGGCTTGTGCTGGCAGAACAGGTAGACTCAGAGGTATCTCAGCACAACAGGTGGCTTCCCAAGGGGTCCAACCCATCACAATCTCATCCCTTGAAAATCAACATGGGTAAAGCTTTGGAGGAGAAAACATTATTTCCTCAGAGAGTTTATCCCTTATAATTTTGTCAGGAACCTGGTTTTGCCTCCGTATCCCCACACTGGATCACTGGAGACTGGGTCACTGGGCCTGCCCAGAAATATTGAGGATCCCGGGGAAGCTGTGGGAGGTTAGAGCTATCTGCAAAGATGCCTGGTGCCGCTGCACTTTTTCTGGCTCCTGATGCTACTCCTGCTCCCTAGCACCAGAAACTGTAGAAAGGGTAGTCCAGTCCCAAGCTGTATCATCTTAGCCAAAAGAGTCTCTGCAGGGCCAGAAGGGGGATGATGGATATCATCCCTGTAGATCCTGCCATAGCCCAATCAATGTCTATCCTCTTCCCCGCTATGGACCCTGAAGCTGCAAAGAATTCTTTCTATGCCTCAAGGGAAGGAGATGTTTCCATAGGGGTGTCTGACCCATTTATGTGATCTGCACAGAGGGGGCCTTCTTTCATGGGCTCATCTGGGGTGAAAGAATCCAGGCCAATTAGAGTATGTGCAGAGAAACATACTACAAGCACATGTCAGAGATGGTCTAGGTATATTTTGTCCTGCCTCAGTGCTGAGGACTAGACTAAATGACCTCTCAAGTTCTCTTCCAGCCTTATACTTCTGTCATTCTACTCAACATGAATAAGGATGCTATAGACAGTCAGGGGCAGAACTAGACAGAGTCCTGACTGCCAGTTTTCTCTAGCCCCTAGTCAAGGGCCTCCCTTTTTACTAAGCACTCTCCCTCCTCATTTGAATTTTCAGACTACTGCTACAGATTAGAAAAGGGAGGGATGGTTTTATATGTGTTTGCTTTGAAATCAGACTGTAAAATGAGTGACTTGAGAAGGTTGTTTTCATACTTAAATTTCTCATGTTTAGTTAAAAAGGCACAATAAGAAAATAAGAATATCAATGCCACAATATCAGAGGGGTAGCCCTGTTAGTCTGTATCCACAAAAACAATGAGGAGTCCGGTGGCACCCTAAAGACGAACAGATTTATTAGGGCATAAACCTTCATGGGTAAAAAAACCACTTCTTCAAATGCAAATGCCACCATTACCATTCAAAGACACTTTATGAGGAAAGGTACAATACTGTGTAGATACAGTTAAAACTGACTGTAAACGATAAAAAGGAAAGAGCTAGAGAATTTGACTAATGACCAGGTAATATTAAAAGAAATAAGTATCCACTACAGCTTTACTGAAAAGTGACTACATTGGTGTATGGCCAGAGATGTGAGAACAAATTACAAGTACATGAAAGAGTATAAACATCAAAGGAGAGGTATTGCTTCAGGCGGTCTGAAAGGGACTTGCAAATAAGTGGGAGAGGAAAGTGAGCAAGGGAACACATCAGCTATATATCAGGAGAGAATTTGTAACAACATTTTATCTTAGACTGTGAAATAGACTGGCAATGAGAGTATACTGTTTGTAGGGGCAGGGAGGAATAAACTCCTTGGGACCTCCTTTCCACTTTTACAATTTTGTTTAGTTACCATTTAGTTAACAGAACTATGTTGTTGTTTTGAATTCACTTCAGGCATCACATGGTGTCAAATCTGCTGGATCCGTTTTCCAAAGAGATTCAAAACGACCAATTTCTGTCAAAAACATGAAGTTACAAATCTAGATGAGATTCTTTAAAATATATAAACAACTGAAATAAGTTACAAACCTGAGGCATACTATGTAGTAAATTTTAGAAGTACTTTATTGGAGCCATAGAAAGATACCTTTCGAGGGCCCGTTTCAGCAACAGCTGCATCCATCATCTGTTGCTAATGCAAGCCATGCAAAATATGAGAGCAGGCATTTCCACACTGAGCATATGGTGGGGTTCTCTCTCTCCCCACATTTTCAAATGACATGAAGCTTTAAAGAGGAACTTTTTGTGGGGGGAAATTTAATACAAGAATAACTTAAACACAAAGCACTTCCTCTTGCCACCAAACTGCCATATTTCCCTGACTGCTAATAAAGTTAGCAGCCAGAATCTTTCAAACTATTTCTGTTTGAAACATTTTGCATTTGCAGCTCAGCTTCTGCAGCCTCGATTCTACAGTGAAGCCATCAATCACTTTGTGATCCTGATGTCAAAAATTCATAACTGGGTTACCAGCCCATGATCCCTCCTCCCCACAGTTCCATGCAAATCCTGAATAAATAGATCCAGCGTAAGTGACTGCAAGGATGGCATTCTTCCCAGGAATGAATACAATGTTCCAGGGTCTCAAAGCCATAAAGATGGTCCCTACAATCCTCCTCCATGGAGAGTTTTGACCAGTCGACTCATGAAGTCACAGATTCACTGGCCATGGCCCTGTCAGTTTTTTATCCCACGCAAAACCTAGACAGCCCTGCTACAGACAAAGCTGCCACAGAGCACTTCTCTGACATAGAAGACTTTTGCTGGGCATACTCTCCATAGCTGGGACCACTTCTCCCACTGAAACCTTCCACTACTCTTCTCCAAGTCAAAATGCTTTAGCCCTCAAGTGAAAACACCACCCATATCATCAAGGTCTTATCACTCTCCCAAGCTGGAAGCTCTTGTGCAATTAGCCTGGTTCATACCTTTGAAACAGGAAGGGACTGTGAGTTGGCCATTTATACACTGAGTGGGTATGGTATAGCCACACTTTTCCTCTTTATTTTTGCAGAAAAAGAGAATAGTTTCAGAATGCTGTATTCCTTCCTTGAGGTCTTGCTGAACTTTTATCTTCCGGCCATTGTATAACACTGTGGCTTTGTTAACTGGTATTTTACACGGTGCTGAAAAACAATTAATTTGTAAGTGGTACTTCTGAATAATAAGAGCTCTATTTAAAAACTGAATGGGCCAGGTCTTTTGAAGAAGATACAAAAATAACATTTGGAGGTAAACCACCACCATGTGGCCCATGCAGGTCTGTCCACTTGCCTAGCTAGGTGGAGTTCAGACCCTGTGTGGGATATTCGATAGTGGGCTAAGTGACTTTGAAGCATGCTTAGGTGTTTTTGAAAATCCCGCCCTCTGACTTATTGCAGTATGCTGGTTTAGATGAATACGTGTTCTTGATAAATGTGGTTAATTGCCTGGTTTCCATAGGTCAGTTGTGAGTGTCTCTTTTCTTCGGAACATCCAAATAAAAGGCATCTTTGACCCTTTTCATAATTTAAAAGTGTGAATATGTTTCAAATAGTCTAAATATTGATGGAAAACAAATTAAGTGACATAATCACAGAAAATGTTACTTCTGATCACAGTAAATGGGGTACACTAGTGAGGCCAGGTCTACACTAGAAAAGGTTTACTGGTGTAATTATACTGGCAAACCCTTCTAATGCAGGTACAGTTTACTCCACCATAAAACATGCTTTTGGTGGTATAGCTTTTACATTGAGGTTTTTGCCGGTATAAAAATGTTTCTTTAAAAAAGGTGGTGGGGGAGGGGGAAGTGCTCCTAAGCAACAGTGCAACACCAGCAAAAGTTTCTAACGTAGGCCTGACCAGAGTACAATGTTTTCATTCAGTTATGAGAAAGATGAGGGAAAAGAGAGAATTCAGATGTAGTGGAAATAGGTGCATGATCACTGAAGTCAATTCAGTTGTATCCTCTTACACGAGGTCAGATTTTGAAGCAGATAATCATTTCATGTTTTATTACAGACCCCAGTTTGAAACGTTTGAATTTCTGCCTTGTAACAGTGGCCCATCTCAAAACAAAGACATCTCCCATGATGGACAGCTACACTTTTAACACAATACAGGTCAATAGATGGTTTTTAATACAGAGTATATATATATTCATACCTTTACATGTTGGCTTGATGGACCAGCGACCTGTTTTTTCACACCTTGATTCCCTTGGTCCATCTAGCACATAATGAGGCTGACAGCCATAATCGACGCTCTCCATATAACGATAGGTTCTGCGGACTGCAAAATTTACGAATCCATTTTCTATCCCTGTTGGATGTGGACATTGTACGTCTGTTGTAGAAAAAACAAAGCTGCATCAGTTGTAGAAGTTTAAGACATATTGTATAGTGTGGAAAACATGGTAACCTTGAAACTTTCTTTGGTTCCTCTTTCACACAGATATACCATGAGAGAAGGTGAAAATGTTGGAAAGAAAAAATATTATTTTGTTTGGAAATATTTTCATTATAATCTATGGATCAGATCCTAAAATAGTGGAATTTGGCACAGGTCCACTGAAGTCAATGGAGTTATGCGAATGGGGTTACCAGCTGGAGTTACTAACTGACAGTCTAGTCCTTTATTTCTTAAATTGATGAAATAGTTCACTGCTACTGCTTGGTTAGTGCAATATGTTCATGAGCCAGATTTTGCTTTCATACCAGTGGAAGTTGCTCTTGATTTGCATAAACTTAACATCATAAGTTATAGTTACCTTGGAGCAGCGTTTTGTTCTACAAAATGTGCCATCTTGACATCATTATCAGCACTCTGCTTTCATTCACGATTCTGCTTTTCAGAATAGGGTGAATTTTAGTCTATCCAATGTATGAGTTAACAGGTTGGTATCTTTTTAAGATAGCCCATTTTAAAAAAATTATTGTTCATGCTATTTCATACATGTTATTCTAAGAAGCTTTTAAAATAATAAAATAATAATAATAAAGTAAATTAGTGATAATATATTTACTTACACCTGCATTCTGGGATATCACTCCAGTTCCCATTGGCCATACAAGTAGCGGTTTCATTTCCAAACAACGCAAAAGATGGTAAGCATTCAAAACGGATAATATCTTGGAAGACAGACTCATTTCCAGGCGTTAGCTTATGGTAAGAAATAACTCCGAATTCAGGAAGTGAGGGAGGAGGACATGTCACAGCTGGAAAAAACAGAGCATCATTATTCCACATATGTTATAAATCTAGCTCAGTGATACTCAGACTGAATCTCCAGAGCTGTAAGTGGCTCTTTAATGTGCCTCCTGCAGCTCTTTGCAGCACATATTAAAACACTGTGTGATTTAATTATTAACCAGTCTAGGTTATTAACCAATTGTTGTTGATAAAATAATAATACTTGGTCAGTTATTTTGCTGTGAGAAATAAATAAAAAATATATATACACACACATGCACAGATACACACACACACTAAATATTTCCCATCATACTGTTTAAATATGAATATATAGTACTATAGTATATGAAACAATGAATTCACACTACGCTGGCTCTTTTGGGTAATGCTGATAGCTAATTTGGCTCCTGAACCACTGAGGTCTGAGAATCACTGACCTAGCTGTTACCGCTGCCTTGAGGAACATCACACAGAACGAGCACTATGCCCATGATGGAATTATGTACAACATCACAGAGAAATATATTTGCCAAAGCAATAAGATTAAAAGGCTTAGTGGCATCAACATTTGTAATTCATGGATTGCTGTAAAATTTTACAGATTATATAATAATATATAGACCATTACAGCATATTTGTACTTCTCTCATCAAAGTGTTCTATGTCTATGAAGGGTCAATTATGGCAAAACAACACCTACACCAGAGTTGCAGGGTTTCCCGAATATCCTAATTTTAGAGAGAAGGAGACTGAAGCAAAGAGGATAAGTGACCTGCCCAATCCCCAGGGAATCAACATCATCTCCGCTCTAGTATTAGAATTCAGGAGTCCCAGACTCCCATTCTATTAAATAGATTATTAAACTACACTTCTCTTACAATTCACACATCAAAAAAAAAAAAAAAAAAAGAAGAAGAAGAAGAACAAGATCCCACCATTATTTCTCTCCATGTCAAAGACAGAAGGTCTGATTCTTATTTACACTGAGTCCCTCTACACTGCTCTGGCACTGCTAAGAAGCCTTGGAGTGGATGTAAATATATTTATGCCCACTTTACGGGTCTTTAAAAGGCCAAAACAACATAAAGAAGTCTTGACTGTAAATAAGAATAAGGCCCAGAGAATTTCTTTTATATATGGGACACGTACGTTGGCATTCAGGTAGTTTTCCGCTCCACTGTCCATCCGCCATGCACTGGCTAGTGTTTGCTCCATAGAGAATGTATCTGAAGAGAAAGAGACCCATTTATAAGCAAGCTTTGAGACCATTTGCATGTAGCAGAATTGAAATAATCTTTACAAGAGGGACTAGTACTTCTCTAAAAGAGACCTAGCAAGCAGATATGCACTGCACCGTATGGTCCAAATCCTGGAATCCTTCCCTAGTTCAAACACCCATTGATTTTAATGGGAATTTTGATTAAAACCTGAAAAAATTGGCTCTATACTAACACTGCAAGTTTCCAAAAGGCATGGTTTCACAATAGGAGAAAACGAATATGAGGCCGATGCCTTCCACATTCAACTATATAAAGTATTTGACAAATTGGTTTATATAATTGATTAATACGGTGTATACATGCAAGTAAAGAATATTGATTTGTCATTAATACAGTGGATGGTACAATAAATGGTTTCTGGGGAGCAATGCTCAGTTATCTATGACAAGTATATTGATTCTGTTTGTCTAAAATCAGATACTTCAGGGTAGACACCAGTTAGACACCAGTTAGCCCAGTTTAATTCTCATGAACATTCCCTCTAATGTCCTTATCTCCAGACTTCCATGATTATATTAGTGAAAGTACTTACTCTGAGTTTTAATGAAATGCTCATCCTGTTTCTGCCATTTCTATATTACACAGCTTGAAATCAGCAAATTATCATTAGCAAAATGAAGTCCATCAATCAAATCCCATTATTATACTGAATGTCAGAGTTGCCTTTATTTATTGCTTGTTACACTGTGTTTCTCAGAGGAGCAATTTGAATGAAATCATTTACACCAGTGCTTAATTTGTAATGAAAGAGGTGCCGGGGTTCAAGCAATTAGCTGCCAGGGCTCAAGAATTTTTTTTTACATTCATAACTGATGCAGCAGGCCCAGAGGTGCTGGGGCTATGAACTGCCAAGCCCAGAGGTGCCAGGGCTCAGCCCTGGCACAAATTAAGCCCTGATTTACACACAGCAATGAATTCCAGGCTGTGCTTCAGCCGTGAATGTCACAGGTGAAAAATATTTGCTAATGAATTATTCCAGTGGAATGAACAAATGAGGTGAGTCACATGTTTGTCTGACTATTGTCCAGATATCTTTGTATCTGTAGTCTTAGACTGATACCTTACAAAGAAGTGATACCTTTATGCTGTACTAGTGTTATGGTGATACAAGAAACAGTGTGTCCATCAAAGTAACAGTCGTGTGACAGCTACAACTCCCCAGGCTACTTTCCCATGGCCTCTTCCCAACACCTTCTTTATCCTCACCACAGGACTTTCTTCCTGATGCCAGATAGCATTTGTACTCCTCATTCCTCCAGCGGCACGCCCACACCCACGCCCATGCCCATGCCCATGCCCACACCCACACCCACACCCACACCCACACCCACTCACTCTCACTCTCAGCTCCTTGCGCGCTCTTGCTCCCAGCTCCTCGCACACACCTTACGAACTGAAGTGAGTCCTTTTTAAAACCAGGTGCCCTGATTAGCCTGCCTGTCCTAATTGATTCTGGTAGCTTCTTAATTGGCTCCAGGTGTCCTAATTAGCCTGCCTTAATTGGTTCCAGCAACTTCCTGATTGTTCTGGAACAGCCCATTATCTTACTAAGGGAAAAGGGACCTGCTTAATCTGGGGCTAATATATCTACCTTCGATCATTCCCCTTAGGCTGGGGTGGGGGGGACCCTTTAGCAGTGGGCAGGCTTCTGCCCACCCACTTCCTGGATCCCAATAGGATCACTCTCCGGTAGCCATCTGGCCTGACCCTGTCACAATACACACACACACACACACACGGCTATGCAGAGCTCCATCCACCCTGCCCACATTTTAGTTCTCATTTCCTCCTATGCCCCCTTCTTATAGCATAGATTCTACAGAATCCTCTCAGCTTTCAGCTCTTATGTTTCATTCCACACTCAGCTTCATGCCTTTCTCACGTTGCTCCCACCTGCAGAAGAGTGACTGTCCTATCCATCTCCAAGTCTGTCCCCAAAACTTGTTTCATTTGGATACTGATCTTAGACACCTGTTCAACACTATTCTCCCCTCTGACTCTCTCTCTCTCTCTCTCTCTTTTTCCACTGAATACATCCGATGAAGTGGAAACACACAAGCTTATGATCAAATAAATTTGTTAGTCTCTAAGGTGCCACAAGTACTCCTTTTCTCTTTCTTCTGATACTTTTAGGCTTTAAGCTGTTCAGGGAAGGATCTCTTATTTCCATGTGGGGTTTTTTTTCCATTGTCAAGTATACTGTAATGGGGGCCGTCACCCCAAAATCACTCTGGTGACTTGGTGCAGCATTGCCATTGTGTCTGCCTCAGTTTCCCTGAGTGAGGGTTTTAATAAGGCCAGTGAGGCTTGTACATTGAACAGCACCCCTTCAGGGGTCTAGTTTATTCAACCCCAAAGACGGAACCATCACGTAAATAGGCCTCCCCCTCAGTATCTGTAGCAGGACAGGGAGGAGGCTGAGTCAGCCTTCGTCTGTCAATGCTAATTATGTTCAAGGTTCCTTATCTGTGAGGCCTTTGTGACCCAGAACCCTTTTCTGGAGTCAGGGCTCTCTTGTCTTTAGCTGGGGGAGGGTCTCTCCTATTGCATCAAAGTTCCCACAGAGGCTGACCCTCCCCAGGATAACATAAAATTCCTCTTTTCCCCGGGCTTTTGTTGCCCAGTGAACACTTTCAAAGTAGCCAGGTTTCTCTGAGATTTGTCATTCATAGTCCCTTCTTGTCACAAACACTCCCACCCAGGAGCATTTTTACTTGGTTTTCTTTGCTGGTGACCTCCATCACCAGCTTCCCCTGAGAAGCCTTCTCCATAGACATGTTCTCCTACTTTCTGGGAACTGTTCCTCTCCCCAGGAGCCTCTGTTCCCCTAGCTAGCCACCACCAGGCATAGCTTCCTTTTATCGCACCAAAGTGCTTCCCTCTGGTGTAATTAACTGCCTCTCAGAGCCTCTCAGAGGTCAGCGCAACTCCTGACCCCTTCGGGGGCCAGCTGCCCTCTGGCACACACTCTAAGGTGCTATGCAAATAATAAAAACATTGGATACAAAGTGCGCTGATGACATACTAATGATGCAGCACGCACTGAACAGCCTATTTTGTGTGTTGTTTATTTTAGAGCCAGACAGTCAGCAAGCCTCCTTAGCTGAATCCACAAAAATTGTGAGTGGATCCACTGTGCAGTCACAACATATAACTACATATATCAACAGGTTGCTTGATGGGTGACTGCTCATTTGCACATTGAAAGCATGGTTAGGTATATTTTGTTAGGATATTTCTTTTAAACTTTGTCTACCTACAATTTTTTTTCACGCAAGTGATTTGTTTCTACAGATTTCTTCCATGTTTTAATGTTACGTGACAGCACTTCAAAACAAGGGAACAGCTCTCGCTGAAACACCATTTTACGTATCGCTCAACGTGCTGTTATCAAACATCTGTCTCTGTATTTTCCTGAGCCAATTCCTTTGAATTTATTCTAATCTCCAAAACCGGCAGCACTTTTTCAAACCAGCCAACCCTGGGTAAAAGTGTATTGCACTGCTGCATTGGGAGACCAAATTAGTGTTAACCTTGAGTTTTCATTCACTGTGCAGGGAAAGACATAGAAGCAATATTGTCAACCCCCAAGAGCCTAGATTGTTATGGAGCGGTCTCTGATGCAGGAGTTCATCTCATGCTGTACGAAGGGGATTTACAAAAGGGGGAGAAGGTGGCACAGAAATTTTTTTTTGCATGAAATCAGCCCTGCCATTTGGACTAGTTCCATTTCTGTGAGTCATTCTCTTGGGAGTAGCAAAAGCCCCCACTAAGCTATGGCCAAGGGTAAACAGGGTGTGTGAGAGAGAGAGAGAGAGAGAGACCTGTCCTCCACACCAATTCTTGACTATCTGGGGCACCTACCAAGTGAAGAATTTTTTTAATCAGTTGTTTAGCAGCTCCAAAAGCTCTGACACAGTCATTTCCATATGACCTTGTTTCCCACATTCTCAGTCTGAGTGACGCTGTCTGGAGATCACCTTGTTGATTTGAATTGAATATCGTACTAACATGGGGACTGAAATCTGCCCTATTTCTTTGTCAGCTCAATTCATGGGGTCTCAATGTCCGCTCTAGCTTCATCCCCCTAATTGTATCTTCCCCAGTTTCACTAAGGGGGAAGATACAATCCTCATCCCATTGAAATCCAGGGGAATTTCAGCATGGACTAACAAAACCAAGATTTGTTCTTAATGATCCAGTCCAACATCCATTGAAGTCCATGGGCAGACTCAGTGGGAACAGGTGGGCCCTAAGTGATCGTGTACATCATTCTGTGTTATTCTGGTGGAAGCATCAGTCATTCTGAAATTTTTTGCCATTATTCTCAATCCTTTCATTGATTTTTCAGTTTTCCAAGGCTATTGCAGATTTCTTATTAATTAGGGGCTCACAGTTTTCTTGTTTTAATTTTTCAATCTAGCTTACAGTTTCACTGGCTTTTGCTTATATTTGTGCATTATAAATTGAGTTATTTATCCTTCCCATGAGCAGAGATCCCTGAAGGTGCACTGATTGTCAGGATGAGTTGGGGAGACTCCAAGGAACGGATGATGACTGCTTTGGGGCCTGAATTTTTCAATAATGCAGACCACATTTCTCAGTAGCTTTCTTTTAACTTTGAAACACAGCTTTGATCTTTCTTTGCCTTAAACTTGCTGCTTGGGTTTAGCCTGATCATCTTATATAGCATGCAAGGTGGAATTATTCTCCATCACATAACTCCTCTATGTTATCCAGACTTGGAGATAACAAGAAAGCTGAATAAGATGGATGTCTATGGGAACCAATATTGGGGATTTTGAGAATAATAAAACCAAGGCACTGTGTTTCTAGAAATACTTTATGGGGAAAGTCCAACAATTTCCTCGTTTAGTTCTTTAAAAGTATGTTCATTTTATTTACTATGTATTTTAAATACTATTACATTCCATAACAAAATAACTCTGTCAATGTCCACGATGGGTGTTTAACAATTTCCTCTGAAATTTCTGCTAGTGGCTTCAATGATAGGCTACCTAACTACGTGGATCATTGGTCTAATCCAGTATAGCAATACCTATGTTCACCATCATAATATATGAAATGGATCATTTTTATTTCTGTAGCTTTTCTCAATTAATAAAACCAGAGGATCTAGTTTATTACCTTTCTATGTTGAAGTTATTTTTAACAGCATGGTGAGTGAGAACTTACCCTGGTTCACATGAAAAGTGTATCAAACTTTGATAGTTCAAGTCTATAAAATGAACTATTCCATTTCTCATGGGTTCAGGATAGGGACATTTCTTTGCTGTTGTTTAAAGATGAGAGGATAATATTATTTCATTATATATAAAATAAAGCAGTCACAGTATTTAGAGCATTTAATGACTAGTGTCATTCCAGTTTCTTCACTTCTTTGTACACATTTTCATCACTCTATACATTTTATATTTGAAATCAAAACACATTTAAGATAGTTTCAAAGTTCTTAGTAATTAAATTAGCTCTGACAATTGATTAAGGGCTATGCAAAGCATGTGATATAAATAACTTGTCTGTGATTGAAGTCAATAAAGATTAAAGTTGTCAGGGTCCATTTAAGTATAATGGAATTTTGTAAACAAAAATATATTTCTGTAGATGTCATTAAAGTCAAAACCATCAATATTTTACTCACACGCTTTAAAACAATAGAATAAATGAACGTTCCAATTTTAAGGATGAAACAGCTGAGTTTAAATTTTGGTTATAAATATCATAAATAGTTACAGTTTTCAATGTATAAAGAACAACTCTACATAATTTCAATCTAAACACCTTTTATTTTGGATTAAGGGAATCAACAACAAGAAACAACAAAAGTAAAGCTCTCAATAGAGAGTGAAGTGTGCAACTCCTATCTAACAGCAGCAACCCCGAGAACAAAATGGCTGCTTACTTTATAGTCTAAGAACTCAACTTTGCGCTCAGTTCTTAGAATGTAAAGGCAAGAACACAGAAAATAAAGGCATCACAGCTTTGTAGCTAGATATATCACATGAACCATAAAAAAGCCTGTCAAACCAATGCACTGTCTATCAGCAGCAGAATATAATATCTAGGTTATATTTATGTATTTAAGTATTTATGATTTACTTACGTATACATCTCATTGTATTGATAGGCCATTTACCAGACCAAGGGCAAGTATACTTCCTTGAGCCACTCTGATGGCTATAACCAGGATCACAGGTGTACATAATTTCTTCACCTCTCTCATATATTCTCTTGTCTACATCAATTGTAGCAAATGGCACTTCACGGGGCTTGGGGCAAACTGGAAGAAAGGAAGCACTTTGCAATAAAAGGCTTTAGTTATATATATAAAATCCTGGGCAGAGGATTTTTGTTTGTACAATTCAGAAAACTCAAGCACAGAGGTCTTCTACTCAGCTCAAAGGCATTTCTCCAGTTGTCTTTCTGTAACTGTTCATAGATCAAAGAACCACGTGATGGCACCCAGTGACACCTTTCAAAATAACAACACCCCCATCTCCGCTCTGCTGATCCTCCCAAGATAGTTTTAAGATGACAACACCCTGAATAATTTATCTCCCAGACAGAAAGAAAAGAAATAAGAACTGGGGGGCGGGAAGAGGGGTGCACACAGGGCAGGCTCTACAGTTTTGGCCGCCCCAAGCAGTGAAAAAAACTGCCGCCGCAGCCCCAAAGGGGAGAAGCCGCCGCCGATTTGCCACCCCTTTGGAACTGCCCCCCAAGCACCTGCTTGGAACGCTGGTGCCTGGAGCCGGCCCTGGGTGCACACAGAACCCCTGGCCTGGGCAGGAAGAATGGAGGACCCTGGGAAGGGGGGCTCACCCAGAACTCCTGCCACGGAAGGAAAAAGGGCGACAATTGTATGGGGGAGTTGTTGGGCATACAAATTTACCCTAATTGTGAGCTCAACTGTGAAAAGCAAGTGAAAGTTCATAAAATGTCACAATAACCTACAACAAATGTTGATAGGAAAAGACGCAAAAAAGAGACAGACTGAATTAGTCCGAACAAAAAGATCTCCTGATATAACTACCAGGCATGATCTTAACACAGGCCTTGAAACAGGAAAAGTGTGGAACCAGAAATCAAAGAACCAAAATTGGTGTGTCGGGTATTAGACCTAATCGGTGGACAAAATAATAAGAGGCTGGACTATTCCTCCCCGTCATTTTTAAGAGTCGTACAAAGAAAACACTTTGGAGAGAAAAATTGGCTACAGGCGCAAGTTTCACCATCATGGTTGCCACCCCCACCATCTTCTGGAACCCAGTCCCTTTTTTCATCCTGAACCTGAAAGAGGTCCTGACCAGACACGGCCAGAGAAAGGAACACAGATGACATTGCCACCTCAACCAGCTGAATCCCAACCACCACCTGGGATGTGAGACTTTGTTTGTATGTGTGTGTGTGTGTGTGTCTGCCTGTCTGTCTGTCACACAAACACCTTTGTGTGGTCTTGTCCTTGTCTCACCCCCTTGTGTGTTCTTTCCTTGTCTCTCACACCCACTCTTGTTCGGCTTTTCCTTCCCCACATTATTTCTTCAGTTTCCTAGCTCTCGCCTTTTTCCTTCTAATGAAAGTCTGGTTTTGCTGGCCAAGACTGCATATTTTGTAAAACTGCTGTAAGCTGTGACCCGAAAAAGACACCCAAAAGCAATGCCCAAAAGAGCCCGAATGCTTGTCCAAGTTTGTCAGGGCTCAGGGTGGCTGATAAGATCATGTGCTGTGCCAGTGTTTTTCCAGCAGCGAGGTTGCAAGTGGGAGCCAACACCAGAGACAGATGCTGCATTTTCTACCCTCTCTATTCGTTTCTCTCCCTTTGTGTGTGGGTTGGTTTTGTTTTATCTTCTGAGAAATGGGCTCAGACTTTAACAGCAGCAATCATACAGTTCCAGCCTATCTCAATTAACTTCTCTTTTCCACCCATAGGACAGTTACCATCTAAGAGACTTTCAGATAAAGGGGGGTTTCTGTCTAAAGGAAGTGGAAACAAGGGATGTTATAATGCAAGTCATATTTAATACTTCACATTTCAAATGCTTTAATGGTTTTAACCTTTTATTAAAGATACAAAAAGGAAAAGATTTTTAATGGTGTGTTTGCCATGGTACTAAGCAAGCTGAGGTATCTGTATACAAAACCCTAAACCTTGTCTAAAACTCTGTAATGTTTAACTCTTTAGGCCCTTTATTCTGTCTAAATTAACACAACAGATGGGACATACAGTGCCCCTGACACGTGGCAGAAGGTGAAATGGGGGGCCCACCCAGAACCCCTGCCATGGTGGGAAGGCAGGGGTATGCGGAGGAAAGAAGGAATAGGGGCCCACACCAAACCCCTGGAAAGGGGGAGTATAGGGGACAATGGTATTGGGGAGTGGGAGATAGGAGATACACAGAGCTCCTGGCGTGTTGTGAGGAGAATGGAAGATCCTGGTATGGGGGTGGAGGGATGCTATGAGGACACAGAGAAGTGGGGAGTGGGACGGTTGCAGGGAGTCCCTGAAATAGAGAATGATGGTAGGATGGCACACAGGAAGCTGGGGAGTCGGGGGAACAGAGAAATACAAGGAGCCCCTAATATGTGCAATGCCATACGCTCAGCCTACAGAAGCAGTACAAGGTGATAGCATTTTTCTTGAAAACTAATATTTTGGCCAGACTTTTCCAACTGCTTGAGAACACCCAGAGATTCCGCAAAACCCCCCTCACCACCAAGGTGCTCCCATCCTCACCGTCTATCTACAACACAGAACATTATTTGCTATGCAAAAGTCAAAGATACTTACCATGTTCTGCAAGAGCACCGTGTGCTAGAGTAACGATCCACAAGAACAGCACAGTGGGCATTGCTGCTAGTTCACAAGCCTCCAAAATGACTCTAAACTAACTGTTTCTTCTCTTAAACAAAGCAGACAACCACAAGGTTTGTAAATATTAACTCTTCATGTTTACTCTGATCTAGTAAATAGAAGATAGAAGATTGCTGGCAATACAGGCAGACATGTTCCTCTCCTGCTAGTTGTTCATGTGTTACAGGAATTCAGATAGTGATCGAGTCTGAAGGTCACTCATCTCTGCCTGATGGTTCCCCTGGATTGTGTCCTCTTGAATTTGTGTTTTCAAGAAAGTAGGCACCAACTAAGTCATCTCCAAACCTTTCAGGGCCAGTTCCTTATCAGGTGTAAACTGTTGTAGCTCCATTCTACAGTGAGGAAGCTGATTTACACAGGCTGAAAAAAAAAAATCTGTGTGACATTGGCTGACCAGGTCATGCTAGAGAGTATTCAGGTCAATTCACTTGTGTATTAGATCAAAGTGATTGTAAACGTACTTTTGGGTGTTTAAACTTCATAAAACTAGTGGGATGTTACTTTTATTGTTTTTGCTTCTCTATTCCTGTCATAATGTAATAGGAAACATTTACAGGGAAAATACTCATGTAACTAAATTACACATCAAAGAAATCTTGTGAAATGCTCATGAAGGACTCTATGGTAAGACTGGTACAGTGATCCAGGAATTCACTTTTGTTACTGCCTTGGGGAAATCTAATTACAGAATATATCACCAGTTGGGCAGGGGGGTCTTCCTAGTTTTCTGACAGTCTGACCTGAGACTGGCACTCACAGTTGTGAGCCACTCCAGACAGGTTGACAATCTGGCCCTCAGACTTTTACTCTGCATGGGAGAGGGTAGCCCTCTGTAACAGAACGTCTTGACCTGTGGGCTGGAGAGCCTCGGGTTAAGCCAATCCTGATTTTGGAATGAGCCCACTTTGCGAGGAATCAAGCAATTCTCTATAAAAAACAGAAGGTGGCTGCAATGAACGGGGGAAGCTCAGGGAGCTGTAGTGATGCTGGTGAACACTGTGGTTGCCAAAGAAGAAAGGAGATGGGACGGGATGATTCCTGAAGGACCATAACACCAGTGAGCTTGGAGAGTAAAGTGGTGAGTGGTGGTTCACAGGGGACAGGGAAGAAACCCTGACTATGTTTGGGAATGGACATAAGAACCCAAGCAGGGAGGAGTGGTTGGGAGACTCAGACTGGAATGGAAGAAGAGCCCTGGGAATGAGAGAAAATCCCAGAACAAAGTATGGAATTTTTTTGTGTTGGGCTGGACTCCAGTTTAGGACTCTGGTTTGTTGCAAATTTGTTCTGGTATTAAACTAGTCCCAGACAGGGGTACTATTAACCAGAGAGCCTCTGAGTTTTTAAAGGGGCCTGAAGAGAGGAAAAAGAGAAGCTGGGAGTCTGCAAAGACAATCCCGCTCCCCCGGCCAGGAGGGAGTGCTAAATAAGCAGGAGTCCTGTTATACCATCCTACTGCATATGGTGGTCATGCCAGCCAGACACCACTGCTAGTAGCCAACATAGTTCTTCCTTTCCTGTGCAATAACCATCTTCTGCCCCACAAAGGCCTAAGAGTAGCTCAGAATGGGAACACAATGGAACAAACACTGTAAGACAAGAATCTTAAAATGGTGGTGGTGGAGTGGGCTAACTTATTCAATATACAGTGATCACATATCAATTGCCAAATACTCAGCAGGTGTAAATCACGGTCGCTCCTCTGATTGTGGAGCAGAGGATCAGTGACTCCAGAGCTACACTGATTTACACCAGGTGAGGAGCAAGCTCAATAAACTTCTGGTGTAGAAGTTTTAGCTAGTTCTCTCTTGAGGCAACCTCTCTTCGGCTGGTGGAAACTTTTCAAGTGCAACCGAAATAACACAATAATAAACAAAAAACAATAATAATAATCTCTTTCACGTGTTGGCATTTCTAATCTAAGAAAACTCCTCATCCCTAGCAGCAGCCTGACTCACTTTGTGTGGGGGAGCATGGGGCCACAGACAATTGCCCTGCTTGCTACCCCCTAATGCCGGCCCTGGCTTTTATATGCAGAAAAACAGTTCTTGTGGCATAGATGGGCCATGGAGTTTTTATAGCCTGTTGGGGCGGGGGGGCCTCAGAAAGAAAAAGGTTTAGAACCCCTGGTATAAGGCAGGATTTGAACACTCCGCTTTGCCCACCTGTTTGGGGAAGGTATTTCACACATACAGAGTAGTCTGGTCACAGCTGTAGGACAAGTAGACAGATGGAGCATGGAGTCTGGCATCAATGGCATGCTGGAGTATCTTTGGGTGTGATGTTGTGCGGAGCTGGGCTGCGTCTATACACACACTCTAACCAATGTCCGTTCTTAAACAGTTTAGCCTTTGTTTTTAAAAAGCATCTGTTTGCATTTAAAATATAAACTTTGACCAGAATATTAAATAATCAGAAACATGCAAATCTCTTCAGATTGAAAGTGCTTTTAACAGTTTCTGTGCTTTGGCTCTGAGTGCCTTGCCCAAAATATTTACCAAACTCACACAGTCAAAGGACAAAGTGCAGCTTATCAACCTCTAACAAAACTTGACTCCCATGAGTCTTTTCTCCTATTTACATTATTTATTAGTCACAGTTTTTCTATTCCTCTTAAAAAAATATTGAAAAAACATATTTACCCTTGCCAAGACCTATGGGAAGATGAGATGAGCTCTAAACTTTTCCTTTTTGGCTTAACACCTTGCCAGGCTCTAGCTACTATTGCTGTTACATTCTGACCTATGTTTTAAAACAACATAGGAACACGAAGGCCCAACTTGCCTGAGTCAAGAGATTTCACCATTAGTCAATCTCCATGTGAGCATTTCCCACAACGATCACCAGATGGCATAATGTACTCTATTGTGTTTCACACAGCTATAAGCATGAGCTGAAAAGCTTTATATGCTGCTTTAAGACAAAAGATGCAACAGAAAAACAATGGATTGAATAAGTTTCAGGTTAACTGGTATCTTCATAGATATTTGAATATCCACACCAAACGGTCCCATTTCCTATTTATAAATAGACCTTTATAATTCCCCTGCATATCAAACTGAATGCAAAATGTGAGAATGCAATAAATTCCATACCAACTACTGATACTCACTTCTGAAGCTCTTATTTAGCTTTTTATTTTGCAGCAGCAAAGAAATGTTAGAATGCATGCATGTCACACACAGGAATATTTTCTTCCAGTCCATGGGAATGAATAGTTAAGGAATAAATATTGGGGTCAGGCTTACATGGCTCCTCTTGGCATAGAATCAGCAAGCCAATCAAGCTAAAGAAAAACTTTTTTCTCTCTGCATGTGGAGGATAGTCTTTAATTATACATGTCATCTAAAGCCCTGATCTTTCTTGCCATCCCTTTAGCACATAAATAACTTTATGGACATGAACATGCACAGCAAGTTACTTCATGTGCACAAGTATTTACAGCATGCGAGCCTAAATTAAAGACAGCGTGCCTGCCACAAAATGAACAGGGGAATATGCTTCCTCAAAGAAACAGCAACTTGTTTTCCCCTTTTGGCAGATGCCTAGGGACTGAATACTTCCTTGCTATTTTTTTTATGCACCTTTTGTGAGCAGGTCCATTCTCAAGGTTATGTTGATCTGTTTGTCGAAGTGGGCTTTCAGTTTCTCGGGGAGAGAAACAAAACCAGGATTCAATCCAGACCACAAGTGTAATTTTCCTGAAAAGGTAAAAATGAAATTAAGTCGAGAATTCAGGAGATTTAAGAGGGTAAAACGGTCCCTTCTGGAAACTGTACAGCTGGTGTTTAGTGGTTCTTTAGTTGTTGTTTGATCCCTCCAGTTCATAGGTATATTCACTTTTACACGTGAACGTAAGGAAGATATTGAGCTCAATAAAATCTTGTGCAGAGGTTTGTTTGGTTTCCTTTTCTTGAAATAAACACAAAGGGCCAGGTCGCAACCCCTTTCCCCAGGCTGCCAGAGGAAGATAACTTCAGAAAGTTTCAGTGTCCTGTGCAGGAATGGTGAGATCCAAGGCCTGGTCTCTGTAGTGAGCACAGGGTACAGTGCACCCCGGTTATTAGCATTACTCATCATTAGGGCTCCGTGTCTGTCCCAGAGGTTGTGGAAGTCACAGATTCTGTGACTTTCTGCGACCTCTGTGACTTCTGCAGCAGCCAGCGGCTGACCACAGGGCTGCCCAAGCAGCTGGCTCCAGCACCAGTTGCTCAGGTGGCCTTGGGGACAGCCACACTGGCCGCTGCTCGGGCAGCCGGGGGCAGCCACTCCCCAGGGACCATCCACAGCTGGTGCTGCTGGCCCTGGCCTCCCCAGCAGTGCCTCCCCCTTGCGGTGCCCCTCCCCAAGATTTAGTCCAGGGTATTTATAGTATAAGTCAAGGGCAGGTCATGGGCTGTGAATTTTTGTTTATTGGCCGTGACCTGTCCATGACTTTTACTGAAGATACCTGTGACTAAATCGTAGCCTTACTCATCATAACTCTTTCTAGTTACCATTCCAGTCTGTTTTAGGAGCATTGTAGATAGCAAAGATATTTATGGGAGAAGTGTCCCATCAGGAGCCTAAATAGCACACCCAACCTGAAAATGACAACTGGGAAAGGGGGAGGGAGAACTGAACTGTGATGTGACAGTTCCAGCTATCTATGAACTTTTCACAAGAATGTCTGAGTTTCTATAATCTGTGTCTCCTTCTCAATGGTCACTATATTACAGAGTGTGCTATGCCTCCGACCCTTCCAGTCTTTCTTGGCGTGCACTTCTCTTAGTGATAGGCCCTGGCCCTCCATTTTGCTCAAGGGGAGCCCCACAACTGTGATACTGTGAGACTGGGTCCCTGACTTCAGCACCTCTGTTTCTCACCATTGCTTCTTCATCAGGTCCAAATGAGCTTGGAACCGCATTGGAGACTTCCCCTTCTGGGAGCTATGCAACCAGCAAGTGTTTGCAGTGACACAGACAGCCTTTTCAAAACAAGACATTATTAATCAGTGGGAATGCAGTGCTCAGGGATATTGGGTTAAAATGGTAAAGAAATGTCAAACCACATAACCAAGCCAAGGGAAGCTGGCAGGTTAGGTGAAAGTTAAGCGGGTCCCTCTTTGCACTGGCCTCGAAGACAGATGGTATGCCTGCAGCAAGCCTCCCTGAACCTCCCAGTCTGGGAGATCATGTTCCTTATACAAGACCCTTAACACCTATGTCCTTTGTTTCAAGTACCAGTCACACTTTTCACATATGTTGCCCCAACCCCCAGTTCATATAGAGGAGAGGTTGTGGGCAATTGCCTACCTGTATTCCAAAAAGTCCCATTAGCCAGTCATCATTAAAAGTTAATGGTCTGGTCTTTGGTCTTCATTCTATCTCTAAGGCAACTTTAGTCACATGTTGACAATTTGTGATACTTCATTCATGTCAGCCCAGACATGTCTCAGTGACCCACATCCAGTCCATGAAACACTTAGGAGAGTGTCTCTGGAAGGAAATTAATCCCTCATGACCAAGTTGGTAGCAATATGAAAGTGCTTGTGTAAAAGAGTTATATATTGACAAATATATGGACATTTCCCTTGTTCTATACAATAATTAAAAATAAACTCACTCAATTCTGTACCAATTAGGACTAGTCCCATTTTCTAAGCATCAGCCATCATTTAATACATAGCTTGACACCAATTAGTCCAAATTTGTACATTAACTATCTTCAACTTCTGCAGCTCGGCAAAAGTCAAGTCATGCAAAAGTCAAGTCGTGTTTGTTCAGTGAGGATCTCTTTCATTTCTTGGGTGAGTGTTTAAACCAAACATGCAGTAACTAGCACTGACCTGACAATTTTTTACTTCATTGGTGACATACAAATAGGGTCTGTCTATTTCATAAGTGGCACTAAAGGAAATGTTCTCATTAGCAGCATAATTTAGGGGCAAATTCTGCTCTGGGTTACACCACTGTCATTCCAGAGTGGTCTTGTTGAAGTTATTCCACCCTTCCAGTGGTGTAAGTCACTCCAGAATTTGTTAGTTAAGACTTACATCACTTCAGGCAGCCTCTGTTCAACCAAAAGTGTAGAACCAGAGACCAATTATTTTACCCTTTGGCCTGTGGTGTAAAGGGGCTGTAAAGACAGCACAGGCAACCACTGGCATCAAGAGATTCCCTGGGTGGCATAGAGCTAGCACAATAATGTTATGGTGCTTGCAAGCATGAGGCTGTTCTATTCTGCACTGTGGCCAGACCCACAGTATGGGGAGGCACAAAGCCACTTTTCTCCCTTCCTCCTCTACCCTGTAATAACTCTATAAAGCAGTGAGATGTGAAGGGATGAGAACAGAAAGAGATACAAGGACAATGGAAGAGGAGAGAGAGAGAGAGAGGTTAAAGCACTTGTTTGGGTTTGCGGGTGGAGAAGCACCACATCAGCTCTAAACTTGCCTCTTCTTTGCCCATCAGACGAGACTAAAAACCTGACAACATGCTCAAGATTCCCTTCATGGTTTGGCGCCTGCTCCCAATGATGTCAGCGGGACATATTCCATTGATTTCAATGAGAGCAGCATCTGGCCCTACCTGTATGTATTGTATCATGCTACAGCCTTGTTAGCACACTGAACCAATACAGGGATCAGATCTGGCCAGCAGGTTCTCCAAGGAAAACACAGTGCTGCAGGAATGCACTTTACAGTTGCAGTTTTGGCTTTTGACCACTTTGTGGACCAGTGGCACCTGACATATTGGTTTTTGTCCCAGTTTGTAGATCACCTAGAAAAGGGGTTCGATTGGCAAATAAGAGCACTGGAAAAAACAGAGATTCAAAGTGTCAGTCGCTCTCAGAACTGATACATGTAACTATTTGCTCATCTTCACCTTGACATAGGGAGATGATTTCACATGAACATTGATATCTCGGTTCTCTCTCTCCCCAATAAATAGATAGCTAGGCTTTATATTATTAGGATTTAGTGCTGCTCTTTTATTAAATTTCTTTGTGCCAGAATTGTTAGTTTTTGTTTTCCCCCAGTAACAATTGTTTTTGAGTTTTTTATGTTGGCTACTTGTTAAATTTTAAGATACTGCCCACAGCTGACTTGGCAAATGGCCAAAATGTCACAACAGCATCCAGCTTGCAGTACATTTACTCACTGTTATTCTTTGGTTTTCCCAAAATGGGTGGATTATTATTTTAAAAATCAGTAGCTGAGTTGTTGTTTGATTTATTCACCCAAGTTAAGAACATCAGCAAAAGCCCATGTGTCAGAAGGCAGCCTATAATCATTGCTATTTGGCTGTGTCAGAAGCTTCTCTTAGTATCAGCAGCTAAGTCTATGTAGATGGAAGCCGTTGATTTAAGATCTCTGTTAGACTCTGGGTATTATCTGTTATATTATTTCTGGGCACAACTCCAGAGTAATCTAGGTGAATAAATCTGCCCTCTGTATCATTCAGTCTCTGTGCTTCTGACAAAGCACAGTGATATCAAAGAGCTGATTCTGCTCTCCCTCTAGGCCAGGGCCTGATCCCAGACCTGCGGAAGTCAATGGAAGCCTTTCCAGTGGCTTCCTCTGAGTTTTGGATCTGCCTCATACAGCGCCTCTACACAAGTGTGCTTCCATTAACTTTAATGGTATTACTCCTTATTTACAATCGATGTGAGATGAGAAACATGCCCCAAATCTTTATGATCAACACAAATAGAAATGTAATTGTGATTTTTGTCTTGTGTCTTAACCTCATTTTAAATGTTTTTGAGAAATCAGTGCAAGATCTCTGGGCCAGATCTTCAGCTGGTTTAGACTGGCATGACCCCACTGACTTCAGTGAAGCTACACTGTTTTACACCAGCTGAAGATATGGATCTAAGCAATTAGATCATGTTCCCTGAGTGACTTACCATGTGAGATTTACCCAGGCAAGCAGTCACCTGGATGGATAACCTTGGGGAAAAAAGCATATGAAACCTCTTCGGCTGCAGGCATTTCATAGTAGTCCAATTTGCAGGAGCAAAAGTCCACAGAATCAACTCATTAAGGATCTAAGGAGAATATGCTTAGTGCTCTGAAGAAGGCTTATTTCTAACCCAAATTTTCTCATAAGGCAAAATTGCAGAACAATTCAAAGTTTCATATTATTTCTTCTCCCCCTCCCACCTCCAGAATGTGGCGGAGGTTACCAAGGAGGGACCTCAGTCCATTAAGACTTCAGATCTCCTCTTTTCCTATAGGCACAAGGTCCATCAGTGAAATCCCATGGCTCATTTTCCTCTGGCCCTTTCAGCCTTACATGCTCTGAATGTCTAGGGTCACTGAAGTTTTTTGCTAGTCCTTAAGCTGTCATGAAACCTGGCTCCATATCTGGTGAGGCACTGCCTGAAGGTCTCAGTTGGTGAACGCCACGCGCTCCCGGAATCTGTCCTCCTGAAATCAAGCTTCAGATTCACCAATGCCATTATCGACACCAGGAACAGGTTGTCATGGTTCAGGAAATCTAATACAACTTCTGAGTTGTGTGTGAGATCATGAACCCTGTCTGTGTCTTTATCAAGCTGCAAACTCCATTTCCAATGTGACACTTGTTTGCCTTCACTGTTGTCCTTTTACCTCCATGTTGGTCAGGAATTCCAAGAGGTAGCAGTCAAGGGCTAACAACAGAGTCATTACATCTGGATGGTCCTCTGTTCAAAAAGAAGCACTATAGACAATAGGCTGCCTCCTACTCATGAGAACTAATTTATCAAGTGAGCAATTGCCTGGCAATTAAGTCATTTGGTAGGGTCTGTGGTCACCTGTTGAGGCTGATCACGGAGTCACCTGACAGAGTGTTAAAGAATATGTAAAGAAAGACCAGGCATTCCATATTTTGGATAAGAAGCCATGTGCAGGAAGGCAGAGTGGAAAAGAAGGATCCTGGACTCCTTGGAGGACTCTAGCCAATATCCAAGGAACTCTCCAGAGATCTGTTCCTTGGGGCCTGTGGTTCTCAATCATTGCTTCTCTGGCCTATAGAGTCTCTCCCTCTGCTCAGGGGTTTTGCAGCCCTCCTCCTTGGGTCCTGTGGCTGTCAATTCTGGGAGTTTCTCTCAATTGGGAGAGCTTCTTTATCTATGAGCACTTCCCTGTAACTGTGCCCTGGCGGTCTTTTATCAGGCCCAGGTGCTTGTGATTCAATTATCGGCCAAGACAGGCTCCTTAAATTAACTTGTTATGGGTAGTCTGGGCCCACTCCCAGACTTCAGTTAAGTGAATTCAGAGCTAAATGGAGAACAGATCTGAATTATAATAGTACAAATAAAATACAGAAAACTCTTATCTATTAACATCCATGATGGAGGCAAAACTGAAGACAGCAAGATTGTACTGGGCTCCATATCAGATGACAAAAAGCTGGCACAAATAACACTGGCAGATAAAGAACTCTCTGAAGTGCTGGCAATTCAGCACTATCAGTTCAAATGAAAATCATGTTATAAAAAACCATCTAAGTAAGTTCAAACATTTAACTGACTGAAAATTTATCAAGTCCGATTAGAAAATAAACTGGTCTCTTATCAAGCAGCTAACAGACCATCCGTACCAGGGAAGGAGGAAAGCTTATTTAAAAATAAATGGATACCGGTGATATTTTCCTGTATTTAAAAAATGGCATTTTCCTGAAATGAAGCCAGGTAATGGAAACACAGATAAGATTGCCTCCAAATAAAGAAACACTCTTCTTTCCATCAGCATATCTGATTCTGATCATTTGAGAGGTATTTGAACACCAGAGACTAATTTGGCCTGCTCTAATTTATTTCAAAAAATTTCCTAGCAGACTGCTATTCTTGGTAGGTGTTAGACCTTCTTTCATAAGCTGAAATTCTTCTAGTGGGGAAGCTATGAAAGCTCTAAATCAACCTCTCACTTAAGGAGATTGAAAAAGTGATCTCAGAACTGAAACCTTAATAAAGCACCAAGTCCTGGTGGATGTGCCAATGACTCTTAAAAACAGACAATATTGCTGCTTGACTGTTTTAATATTTCCCCTTTGGAAAGGCTTTTGGGTGAATTTCTTTGAATTTTGTGCACAACAGAAATTCTTTTTTTTAATGCATTTAAGAGTTTTAGTAGGTGATTTTAGAGCGAATGATGAGAGTGAAAGATTAATTTGACTTGAGCCAGGCGTGCTACTGGAAAGTCATGGTGCTATGCAAGCTCACACGATGTAGTTCATATCTGTTCTGCATGGTATCACAGTACAGTAGAACCTCCGAGTTATGAACACCCGAGTTATGAACTGACCAGTCAGCCACACACCTCATTTGGAACCAGAAATATGCAATCAGGCAGCAGCAGAGACAAAAATAAATAAATAAATAAATATAGTGCAGTATTGTGTTAAACATAAACTATTAAAAAATTAAGGGAAAGCAGCATTTTTCTTCTGCATAGTAAAGTTTCAAAGCTTTATTAAGTCAATGTTCAGCTGTAAACTTTTGAAAGAACGACCATGTTTTGTTCAGAGTTATGAACATTTCAGAGTTACGAACAACCTCCATTCCCAAGGTGTTTATAACTCTGAGGTTCTACTGTATTCCATTACTAGATTATTGCTGAACAACCTCATAATTGTGCCTAGCAGCATGGTACTGTTGTAGTGTGGACAAAGGGGGAGTAGGAAGCTATGCCACTAAACTCATTCCAGTTTGTAACAATCACAAATCTGTCGTTTCAGTCTAGTTGTGGTGGTAGAGTTTTTTGTGCTGTTCAATCAAAACTATATAAGCAGTTTTAATTCCAGGTTGCCTCAGAAGTGCGTGGGTGTTTTTGGAGAAGGTGCAGATTTGAGGTCCACTTCAGACACCTCTGATTACTGAGGAAGAGAGGGTATGTTCCTTCCTTAGAACTATGATGTTCAGAGATCAATCTAGAGCCAGATTTTCAAAAAAAGCTCTGGACCAGATTTTGAAGAGCTCATAAATGGAGTCAGATTTTCAAAAGACCTCCAATCCTATTGAGGCACTAGAGCCAATTTTCAAAAGTGCTCAGCACATAAAGTGTATTAAGTCTTTCTGAAAATCCAGTCAATTATTTTGATACCTAAATGGGAACAAAGGTCTTCTGAAAATATAACCCACTTGTTGGTGCTCAGCCTTTCTGAAAATTCTGACCCTTATGTCTAACCCATCTCACCACCTAACCACATGTTTGCTGTAACTTTGCATATAAATAAAATGTTTTGAGAAAGATGTGTGATGTACTATAGGTCTGTTATCTTATTCAGACTTTGTTCACAGTACATATAGATGCTAAAATGCTGTCAACATTTTAGCAAACAGAATGTACAGTAATATTCTGCAGTAGTTCTGATTTTGACAAGAATAGTTGTCAGCAAGATTATTGTAAATTTAGTTTTTCGGGCTGCACAGTACAAAAAAAAAGCAGACATAAGCACTTTGGGAAGAGCAGGTAATGATATATGCTGGTAAGTGCACGCTAGTCATAATATGTAAAACTACTCAGAATTCACATGTGTATTTTTGCTGGTAGATTATTTTACTTTATATTTTCTTTGCATTTATGGAAATGGACTAATTTTTCGACGAATTTCTGCAATAAACAGAATCCTTTTAGTTTACATGGACACTAGCAGAAAATCAGGCTGAATAAGAGTCTACTGGATGGAAATACAGAAAAAATCTATGTTGTAAGATCCAGGATAGGTGCAAAACTAAAATGAATATAGCTCTTGGCTTATAAAAGGTGCCACAGTACTTCTGGAACAAAATCAGTTGGCAAGTGACTATGAGACATCCTCTTTTTTGCTTATTAGAAGATGTGTCTAAAATGTATACTTTTCAAATTATGCTCATGTTTCCTGGAAAAAAATTATTTTAAAGACATATTTTATGTAGGAAGAAAGTCTGTAGCTTAGAGCACTGTGTTTTATTTTCTGGTAAATGGCAATTATTGTTTGCTAAAGTTTCTTCGAAGGCTGAGTGGTAGGGATATTTCCTTTGTTGTGATGCACATTAACCTACTAACTATTTCTCAGGTTTAATCCATAATACTATACATTTATTCAAAGGACAGAAATAGTTTCCAAGGTTTTCAGGATATTTATTTCTGTTCTCCAGGAACCTCAAGATATGATAGGGGCAGGAATGCCAGAAATGGCTTTTTAAAGTTTAAAATATTCCAATAGGGAAAAAAACTTATTTCAAAACTTAAATTTAGCAAAGTTATAGCATCACTAATCAGCTAAAGATCTTTATGTAAAGAAAGCTTTGAGGTCACAGTAAATAGAAGTAATAAATGATTCAGCTTCTAGATAGGCAGAAAACTGATAGTCAATCATTTTCACTGTGATATTAATGATGATGAGGACCACTCAGTCATGAACCTAGTTTAGGGCAGAAATGTCTCTCTCACGCTTTCTCTCCACAGAACAAGTGTGTGCATGTGTTGGCTAAGGACTTAGTAGACACCTTGTGCTCATTTTCTAATTTGCCACTTCATGATTTGGTTGCAGTGTTATTGTAGCTGTGTTGGCCCCACAATCTTAGAGAGACAAGGAGCATGAGGTAATGTTTTTTATTGGACCAACATTTGTTGATGAAATAGGTAAGCTACATGGAGCTCTTCTTCAGGTTTCTGATTTATAACTTTGGACCAGTCAGTTAGGGCAACTGCAGTTGCCCTAATCCAGATTTAAGTGGCCCAGTGTTCCTACTGAGTGAAGACAGAGCTAGTTGTGCACCTCTTAAACAGGATTTACGGATCTAACTTTAAGCATCCAGATTTGGAAATGTAATTTGGCATGAACCAGGGGCTCAGTTTCCTCATCTGTAAGATGGGAATGATATTTCCCTATGTACCATGGGTCCTGTGTGTGGCTTACGCATCAAAGGGTGAGATTCACCCAAGTGCAGAAGGTCAACATAAGGCAGCGTGTTGTAATTCCCACTTAAGTCTTCCAAAAAGGATGTAAAGGTGATTTAATGGATACATATGCCTCGGGCTGCCCCTGCGTACCTTTATGATGGTGTATTTCTAATGAAGTCAGTAGAATTACACTAGCATAAGTCTACAGTGATGGAGTGGTGAATTAGGCCCAGGATGTGAACTGCAGCCTAAGGTTTGTAAAGAATTTTGAGATCCTTGAATGAAAGCAGCAAAAGGAGTGCACAGTAGATTTTTTTTTCATATTATTCCATTAAGCCAGAAAAGTTTTCACCTTTCATTTTAACCTACCCATATTTAAAATACAAAACTAAGTTTCTTAAATAAATAGGGTAATCCCTGTTTTGTGGTTCTGCATTCCTCTCCTCCCCCTTTTGATTCTTCTAAAACAAATATTTTAAGACTGCATTTGTCCATCCAGACCCCTGTCATGTCCATTATTTGTGTTTCCATGAGTATAAACAGTTGTATAGGCCAGATAAAGGAGGATCATATGGTCACAGCTGGAAATGGCACTGGGTCTAATTCAATAACCATGCAGCATTTTTCCTACATCTTCTTATCTGCAGTATAATGGTAGCACAGGAAGTGAAACAATGCACTCTAGATTATATTTGCAAAACCGCCACTGATTTCATTTTTGTCATGTACTTCTTCTCCAGAATAAACAAAAAGACATACAACTGGCACAAGCTTTTATTTGAAAATTAAGACATTCAGCTGTTAAAAGTGATCATTTGAACTATAATTTATTTAATGTCTGTTTATACATATAGTTGTAGGGCAAAATCCTGCTCACTTATGCATGCAAAAGTGCTACTGCTTTCAACAGATTTGTGTAAATAAGGCAAATAGGATTTCATGCCTGATTCTGCTGATGTTGAATTTAGTGGAAAGTTTTCACTTACTTTGGTGTGAAGAAAAAAAAATCAGGTCCTTGGCCTATATATAGTACACTGAATATTCTTCTGCTACAGTTACAAGAGCAGCTGAATGCTGCTGCTTTACAGCAAACACACAATATAAAATGCATAGTCTCTCCTTGCATGTGTAAATAGAGCATTCCATTAAGCATGTGTTAAGCTTTAGAGAGAAGGCTTCAAAATAGCAGTGAGATGACTTCGTAACCTGTTCTGAACAGGTCTTCAAGGAATCCCAGTAGAGAGCATCTAAGCCCCTGTAACTGCCAACAGAGCCTATGCTAAAGATCTCTAGGTACCTTAACATCTTAACAAACCTAACTAAAAACCAAATGAGAATGCAACAAAATTATACAACAAATTAAAAAAACCTACAGCCAAACCCACCATATCCCATCCAATTATGTACCACACTTAAAGTCACCAAGACTCCCTTTCTTTCCTTCTTCCTAGTTTTCTTCTTGAATTCATTTCACATGCTTTGATATAATGTAATTTTCCATGTAAACTGATAAATTAGTTTGGTTTCATTACTTCAGGGAAAGTTACACTTACTCTATGGATGCAAGGTTGCATGCCAGATTAGGAACAATAGGAAAACTTGATAAGGGAAGACCTAGGCCCAGATTTTTAAAGGTATTTAGTTACTTCTGTGCTCAGCAATGCCGAATTGATTTCAGAGCCTAAATCGTATTTCCAAAAGGGATGTAGGCACTTGCAAGCCAAAATCCCAAAAATGATATTTAGGCTTCTAAATCAGTTATACACTGTAATGCCGAGTACATCAACACCTAACTACCTTTATAAATCTGGTCTCTTACTTATTATTTGCAGAAAAGTCTAGATAAACTGTTTTATAAAAGTCTAGATAAACTGATAAAGGTAATTAAATGTTTAGCTAAAGATAAAACTTCCAGAAAAAAGGTGATGGATTTGCTGTGCTGTTCCTACAATGAAATACGGTATTAACATTAAATGTACAAAAGACTGTCAGATGTCTATTCCCCTCTTCTCATTTCTTCATATTCTGGCCTCAACTTTTATCAGGCTTTCTTCTCTCTGAATCTAGTTTTTTATTGTTACAGTATACATTAAGGCAAGGTATTTAAACAAGTGAGTAGGCCCATGGGATTCAGCAAGGTATTTAAATGAGTAGTCCCATGACAAACCTCACAGGGACTGCTGTCAGTGAGCAATCTTTAAACATATTTTAAAACCTAAAGAAGTTCCTCAATAAAAGCTTCACTAACCTGCATGGAAAGGTGGAAGAATCTTTCAGGTTATTTAACACAAACAAACCCATATCTTAAAAGAACACTGTACATAAATGTTAGGAACCCTGGAAATTCCAAGATAAGATTAAAATTTACAATAAATAAACAAGAAAAAATGAATATTTAAATACACAACTAATAGCTACCCATGAACCTCAGCTTTGCCCCTGTAGTGCTACTAACTAGGTTCAGTACAATAAGAGTATGCGCCTGATTGCAAGAGGTTCAGAGTACTTGCAGATCCCTGCTTCTACACATGGAAGGAGCGTTCACCAATTCAGAAAATCAGGCCCTACTCCATTAATATTTTTGTGGTCATTAATGAGATAATTTTAGGTAATGGATTAAAAAATTATCCCCAGTTTCTGGTTGTCAAGATTTAAGCATTTGTTTCCTTTCTCGTCTGTTTGTATTTTTACTAGTGGTGGTGTTTTGCTTCATAAAATGGAACCTTAACTTGGAATTTCAGAGCTTTCTAAAGCTTGTAGTTTTGGAGAAAGATATAACTTCCTCTTATTTCAGTTTATTTATTTTTTTGCCAGAGGTAACTAGAAGATTCTTTCAATCTTAACTCCACATAACTAAAGTATCTGCCTGAGAATATATATTACACATATTTGTAAATGTTTATATATATATATATATATATACTTGTATTGGACTGGGATAAAACATATTACACACATTCACAAAAATATATATATGCACGTACATGAAAGACTCAGAAGCATTTGTACACAGTATAAATATGATTTAGGTCTTTGGCATTGATCGGGTGTTTGATATATGCTATGTGCGCACATGTGGGTGTAGATGTGCCTTGTGAGTGCGCACAGACGTGCTCTATTGGGAATATTTGAGTGTCCAGGTATTTTGGGTGTGTTTGCGTATGTTATATTTGGAGCTGTGTGTTGTGCAGGGTTTTTGTTGTGTGTTGGGGTGTTGTATTGCTTGGTTGCGTGGTGTATTTGTTAGGAGCATTATCAGAGGTGTCCTGCTGTGTGTTAAGCATATTGTAGGGAGGTGTTGTGTTGTGTGGTGCACTGTGGGTATATGGTGGATGCTGGCTGCACTCTATATATGTGTTTGTTACATGATTGATGGTGTGTGCACTGTGTATGTTCTTGTTCTAAGAGGTAGCAGGTCCCATCTGCACCGTGTGTCTGTTGGGTGTGTGTGTTTTAGTGGGGGTGGGGTCATGTGTTGTGAGAGGCAGCAGATCCTGGCTGCACTCTGTGTTTGTTGTAGTAGTGAGGATAGTGTGTGTAATATAGTGTGTATATGTACTTTAGTAGAAGTGGGCGTTCTGTGTGATGAAAGGCAGCAAGTACTGGATGTACTCTGTGTATGTGTTTACTGTGTGTGTGTTGTGCGTGGTTAGAAGCAGGTTCCACCTGCAGTCTGTGTATGTGTTTGTTGTAGCAGTGGGGGGTTACGGGTGTGTATTTGTGGGTGGTGGTGGTGGTGATGTGGGGTATTGTAGTGTGGGGCACATTGTCAGTTGCACTGTTTGCTGTGTGGGGTAGTGATGGATGGTTATATGTGCGTGGTGAGAGGTAGCAAACACTAGCTGTACTGTTTTTTGTGCGCATATGTTTTGTGGTGGGGAGGTTGTGGGTGTGAGGTGGTGGAGGAAGTTGTGATGTGCGGTACCAATTGCACTCTGTCTGTATTTTGTGTGTTGTGTTGCTGATGGGGTATTGTGTGGCACTTTGTATATGTTGTGCGTTGTAGTGGTAGGGGGCTGTGTGCATAATGGATGCAAGTGGGTGACAGGGGTTTGTGGTATTGTGCAATATGGGTGTGTGGTGCCAGCTGCACACTCTGTGTACCTTTACTGTGGTGTTGTGTGTGATGCATTGGGGGGGATAGTGTAGTGTAGGGTGTTTGGTGCCAGTTGCACTCTGTGTATATGTTTGTTGTATGTTGTAGTGGTGGGGTGGATTGTGCATCTGGATGTGTGTGTGTGTGTGAGAGGTTGGATGACAGTGCAGTTGGCGCCATGTATATTTGTTGTGTGTTGTGGCGGAGTGAATTTTGGGTGTGGAGGCGTGTGTGTGTGTGTGTGGTGCGACTTGCATTTTGTATTGCGTAATTGTGGGGGGGATTTGTGCGTCAGTTGTAATGGGGGAGATTTGTGTGTGTGTGTGTTGTCTAGTACGGTGTGTGGTGCCAGTTGCACTGGGTGTGTCGTAGTCGGGGAGGCTGTTGATGGTGTGTGTTGTATAGTACGGTGTGAGGGTTCAGTTGCTCTGTTTGTGTTGTAGTGGGGGAGGGGATTGGTGTGTGTCTTGCGGAGGAAGGAGTTGTATGTGTTGTGTAGTGGGATGTGTGGTGTCAGGTGTATTGTGTGTGTTGTAGTGGGGAGGTGGTTGGTTGTGTGTTGTGCCCGTGGTGTGTGTGGTGCCAGTTGCACTGTGTGTTGTGGTGGGGCAGGTGATTGTGTAGGGGGAGGTAGGGCTGTGGTAGTGGTGGGGAAGGGCTGCGCAGGGGGCAGTGTAGTCGGTGGACGCTGGCAATGGGGGGAGGGGGCTGTATGAGTGGGAAGGGCTGTGCAGTGTGGGCATGGGGGCAGGGCTGTGCAGTGAGGGAAGGGCTGTGTGTGGGAAGAAGGGCTGCCTGATATGTGTGTGATGGGGAAGGGCTGTGCAGTGGGGAGGAAAGGGTTGCATGGCAGGGGTGTGGGGGAGGGCTGTGTATCAGGGAGGGGGAAGTGTGTGGGAAGGGCTGTATATTGGGGGAAGGGCTGTGCAGCGTGGGGAAAGAAGGGTTGCAGGAGATGTGTGTGTGGGAAGGACTGTGTATTAGGAAGGGGTGTGCAGAAAGGGGCAGTATGTGGGGGGAAGGGCCGTGTATGGGGGAAGGGCTGCGCAGTGGGGAGGGAAGGGTTGGGGGAGGGTTGTGTATTAGGGAGGGGGCATTGTGTGTGGGGGAGAAGGAGTGTGCAGAAGGGGGTAGTGTGGGGCGGAAGGAGGAGACAGTGTGTTGGGGAAAGGAGTGTGCAGAGGGGGCAGTGTGTGGGGGAGGGGGCAGTGTGTGTGTGTGTGGAATTGCTGTGTGGTGGGGGAAGGACTGTGTATTAGGG
The DNA here is from genome assembly GCF_965152275.1 of Natator depressus. Lineage (NCBI taxonomy): Eukaryota > Metazoa > Chordata > Testudines > Cheloniidae > Natator > Natator depressus. The sequence goes on from NC_134247.1 coordinate 7,359,251, forward strand.
AGGGGGCAGCATGTGGGGGGAAGGCGTGTGCTGAAGGGGCAGTGTGTGTGGCGGGGAAGGAGTGTGCAGAGGGGGCAGTGTGGGGGGGAATTGCTGTGGGGAGGGGGAAAGGCTGTGTGTTAGGGAGGGGGCAGGAGTGTGCAGAGGGGGTAGTGTGTGTGGGAAGGGGGCAGCGTGTGAGGGAAATCGCTGTGGGGAGCGGGAAGGGCAGTGTATTAGGGAGGGGGCTGTGTGTGTGCGTGCGTGCGCGGGGGGGAGCAGGACCGGCCGCGCACCGCTCCCCGCCGCGCCCGGGCCGGCCCGGACCTGCCCCGCCGCCCTTGCGGCCGCCCAGAGCCGGCGAGCCGAGCCCCGCGCACGGGCGGAGCCGCCGGGCTGGGATCCTCCCCCCGCCCCCGACGCGCGGCTCGCACGTCAGGAGCCGGAGCCGGAGGCAGCGCCCAGCCCCGCCGCTACCAGAGGCTCGGCGGTTGCCGGACGGGGCGGACGGCGGCTCCCGGCGCAGCCCGGCTCCCGGCGGGAGCAGCGAGGGGGCGCCATGGCCGACGTGTTCCCGGGCCACGAGCCCGGCGCGGCCCCGGACGTGGTGCAGCGCTTCGCTCGCAAGGGAGCCCTGAGGCAGAAGAACGTGCACGAGGTGAAGGAGCATAAATTCACCGCGCGCTTCTTCAAGCAGCCCACGTTCTGCAGCCACTGCACCGACTTCATCTGGTGAGACCCCCCTCTGCACCCCCCCGTCCCTATACCGCCCCCGGGCTGCCCCTTACACCGCCCCCCCGGTCACCCCCTCCTGCAGCCCCTGCACCGACTTCATCTGGTGAGACCCCCCTCTGCACCCCCCCGTCCCTACACTGCCCCTGGGCTTCCCCTGCCCTTTATACCGCCCCCTGGTCACCCCCTTCTGCAGCCCCTGCACCGACTTCATCTGGTGAGATCCCCCTCCTGTACCCCCTCGTCCCTATAGCGCCCCTGGGCTGCCCCTGCCCCTTATACCGCCCCCCAGTCACCCCCTCCTGCAGCCCCTGCACCGACTTCATCTGGTGAGATCCCCCTCCTGTACCCCCTCGTCCCTATAGCGCCCCTGGGCTGCCCCTGCCCCTTATACCGCCCCCCAGTCACCCCCTCCTGCAGCCCCTGCACCGACTTCATCTGGTGAGATCCCCCTCTGGACCCCCCCCGTCCCTATACCGCCCCCGGGCTGCCCCTGCCTCTTATACCGCCCCCCGGTCACCCCCTCCTGCAGCCACTGCACCGACTTCATCTGGTGAGACCCCCCCTCTGCACCCCCCCGTCCCTACACCGCCCCCGGGCTGCCCCTGCCCTTTATACCGCCCCCTGGTCACCCCCTCCTGCAGCCCCTGCACCGACTTCATCTGGTGAGATCCCCCTCTGCACCCCCCCGTCCCTACACCGCCCCCGGGCTGCCCCTGCCCTTTATACCGCCCCCTGGTCACCCGCCACCTGCAGCCCCTGCACCGACTTCATCTGGTGAGACCCCGCTCTGTACCCCCTCGTCCCTATAGCGCCCCTGGGCTGCCCCTGCCCTTTATACCGCCCCCCCGGTGACCCCCTCCTGCAGCCCCTGCACTGACTTCATCTGGTGAGATCCCCCTCTGTACCCCTCCCGTCCCTATACCGCCCCCGGTCTGCCCCTGCCCTTTATACCGCCCCCCCGGTGACCCCCTCCTGCAGCCCCTGCACTGACTTCATCTGGTGAGACCCCCCTCTGTACCCCTCCCGTCCCTATACCGCCCCCGGTCTGCCCCTGCCCTTTATACCGCCCCCCGGTCACCCCCTCCTGCAGCCCCTGCACCGACTTCATCTGGTGAGACCCCCCCTCTGTATCCCTCCGTCCCTACACTGCCCCTGTGCTGCCTCTGCCCCTTATACCGCCCCCCGGTCACCCCCCTCCTGCAGCCCCTGCACTGACTTCATCTGGTGAGAGACCCCCCCCCCCGTACCCCCCCTGTCCCTATAGTGCCCCTGGCCCTTATACCGCCCCCCCCGGTCATCCCCCTCCTGCCTCTACTGCACCAACTTCATCTGGTGAGAGAGTCCCCCGTACCCCCCCCGTCCCTATAGCGCCCCTGGGCTGCCCCGCTCCTTATACCGCCCCCCGGTCACCCCCCTCTTGCAGCCCCTGCACCGACTTCATCTGGTGAGACCCCCCCTCTCTACCCCCCCGTCCCTATAGCGCCCCTGGGCTGCCCCTGCCCCTTATACCGCTCTCCGGTCACCCCCCTCCTGCAACTCCTGCACCGACTTCATCTGGTGAGAGCTGCAGGAGGGGATTGCGGGGGGGCGGTATAAGGGGCAGGGGCAGCACAGGGGTGGTATAGGGACGGGGGGTACAGAGTGGGGGGTCTCACCAGATGAAGACGGTGCAGTGGCTGCAGGAGAGGGGTGACCCCCCCCCCGTACCCCTCCGTCCCTACACTGCCCCTGGGCTGTCCCTTCCCCGCCCCTGCCCCTTATACCGCCCCCCCGTCACCCTCCTCCTGCAGCCCCTGCACCGACTTCATCTGGTGAGAGACCCCCCCTGTAACCTCCCCCCCCATCCCTATACCGCCCCTGGGCTGCCCCTGCCCCTTATAAGACCCCCGGTCACTCCTCTCCTGCAGCCACTGCACCGACTTCATCTGGTGAGAGACCCCCTCTGTACCTCTCTTGGACAGTCCCTATCCCTATACCACCCCTGTGCTGCCCCTGCCCCTTATACCACCCTCTAGTCACCCCCTCATGCAGTCACTGCACTGACTTCATCTGGTGAGAGACCCCCTATGTACCTCTGTGCTGTCCCTTCCCCTATACTATCCCTGTACTGCTCCCTACCCCTATACCTACTCCCATACTGCTCCCTGCCGCTCACACTGCCCTATACCGCCCCCCAGGCACCCACCTCCTGCACAGACTTCGTCTGGTGAGAGACCCCCTATACAGTCCCCGCACTGCCCCCGTACTGCCCATGGCCCTATACTATCCCCGTATTGCTCCCTGCTATCTTCAACCCCCCCATACCGCCCCCAGACAACCCTCCTCCTGCAGCCACTGCACTGGCTTCATCTGGTGAGAGACCCCCAGTACTGCTCCTGTACCACCCTGTACTGCCCCTGCTCCTATACCACCCCTGTAGTGCTCCCTGCAGCTTACACCACCCTATAGTGTCCCCCAGGCAACCCTCTCCTGCAGCTACTGCACCGACTTCACCTGGTCAGAGACCCCTGCCCTGCTCCTGTACTGTCCCTGCCCGTATACCACACCCATATTGCTTCCTGCCACTTACACCACCCAATACCACCCCTGGTCCCTATACTATCCCAGCCACCCACCCCTGCTGCCACTGCACTGACTTCATCTGGTGAGAGACCCCTGTATACTGCTCCTATACCATCTCCTCCTGCAGCCATTGCACTGAGGTCTTCTGGTGAGAGAGCCCCCCAATGCACCCCCCGCTCCCTATATCACCCCCCCACACACACACACTGCCCTCTTTGGTAGCCCTCTTCCTGCATCCACTGCACTGATTTCATCTGGTGAGACTCCCTGCTACCTTGCCTGTACCATCTGTCCTCTCCCCCCATGATTCGGGATGCATCATGAACTACCCACCTCAGCCAGCCCTCCTTATGTTGCCACTGCACCTATTGAATTTGGTGAGAGACCCAACCGTACCACTTGTACCTTGCTGTTCCCACACCTTGCTAGGGAGGATTTCCTCCATGCCATATGCCTTCCCTCATATCTGATCACCTTAGGTAGGCCACGTAGTGCAGCCCTACTGCACTCATTTAATCCGAGTGACCTTCCTCCTCATCCCCCATATTGCCTCCACCACAACATATCTACGTATTTGCCCCGTTGCCCAGCACATCTTCTGCAGTTAGTACATTAACTTCATTTGGCGACTTCCCCAGTAATTCTCCTATAGGAATGCATTTTGCCCACATCCTGCAGCCACTGGTGACTCTTAACTGGGGAATCCCCTAGCTTGAACCCTGGGAACAACTCTACATCACCTCCCATTATATTCTCTGACCCGTGCCATAATGCACATGCACCCCTGTTTTGCAGCCATTGCACTTTGTTTTGTGAGTCTCTTCAGGAGACCATGCACCCTGGGGACTCCTGGGAAATGACCCTTGGGCAAGAAATGAACACTCCCTGCAGTCCTCTGATATGCATCCAACCCATGTTCTGCAGCCAGAGGATCAGCTTAATCTGGGGATAATCGCTTGGACTGTTCTCCATCTCCTAAACATCTGTTTCCCTATTGTGATACACGGAGCACACCCCATACCCTCCAGACCACCATGCGTGTTTATCCCTCCTCCCCCAACCCAAGTTCTGGTGTCACTTCACTGATTTCATTTGCTGAGTCTCCCACATGTGCCCACTTTATCCTTCCTGGCATACATACATACATCTAATCTCATCCTGTCCAGGTTCTACAGCCACTGATTTAATCTGGTAAGGGACTTCCCAGCGTTTGCAACAATCTCCAGTCATTCAGCAAAACTTTTGTGGCCTTTTCATTATCTTTGTGATAGTTGCTGTTCCTGTGTTCCCTGTTGCTGCCTGTGGAGGGCAGGGAGACGAGAAAATAGATTGCAGCCAGTGCCTCTGGATTAGCAAGTCTAGGAAAGGCTGCTGAGAGACAAAGAGAACAAAATAATCAAATTAGAGGTCTGCTCGGGCTTAATTTTAAAGCCTGACCAGAATACAACCTAGGCACAAACCTGACCCGAGCATGTCGAGTCCTTTTTAGATCCAACCTGGACCCGACACTTCCCTCCAAACCGGTGTCAGGGCTGCCTCCACCTCGTACTTGGGGTTCAGTTGGGTAGTGGCTTCTCACTTCTCATGCCTGTGAATCCTCTCCGGCCGTCTCCTGCCCATGGGGTCAGCACAGTGGTAGGTGTGTGCCCTGCCACTGCTGCCTGGCTGCGCTGTGCGCACTGCGGAGTGAGATGTGCTGTGACTCGTGAGTGCAGTCTGCAGCATTCACAGCACAGTGAGGTGGTGGTGGTTGGCAGGGGTGGGGCACGCAGCTGCTGCAGCACCGACTTCACAGCAGGAGGAGATGATCAGAGCCTACCTGACCAGACCTGAATCCGAGAGGATTGGTTCTTTTCAGACCCAACCTGATGGACTCAAACCTGATACTGGGAATTGGGTCCCGGGCAGGTTGCAAGGCTCTACAACAAACCGTTCAGGATCCAGAAGCAAAAACTGAATAGTTAGTCCCTGTCATGCGCTTGGCCAAGTGGTGTACTCCGCTCACTCATAACCTATGCCAGACAGGGCAATTTAAGTGTGTGCTTGCATGTGGTTGGCTTAGCTGCATTGTAGGGGGAGGGATAGCTCAGTGGTTTGAGCACTGGCCTGCTAAACCCAGGGTTGTGAGTTCAATCCTTGAGGGGGCCATTTAGGGATCGGGGCAAAAATTGGGGATTGGTCCTGCTTTGAGCAGGGGGTTGGACTAGATGACCTCCTGAGGTCCCTTCCAACCCTGAGATTCTATGATTCTATACCCTCTGCTAAGAAGGGCAAAAATGAGTAGTGTGCAGGCTGATCCCCCGTGACCTGAGCTGGATGAGACAGTGGGAATGGGTGGGACACTTGGCTCACTTGTAAATTATATACATTCATGTGCTTCCTTCTCTTTTTGTTGCATACTACAACTTGTGTGGAGAGAGGAAAGACTTGGGGGCTTATCTTCAAATTTGTAGAGCAGCCACCCTTCCCACTGATGTTAGTGAGAGCGGTGGGGATCTGAGCACTGCTGAAAGGAAGGTCTGTTGTTCCTTGGGGCTCAGCTGTGTGAGAAGATGGTGAGGGGAAGGCATGCAACTGGCTGCGTGCGCGCTGCACTTGACTGGCTCCCTCAGCATGCACTGGGCAGCATGATCCTTGGCCTACTGTACATTCCCAGTTTCTCTCTTTGTACTGCATGCTTTAACTTGGATGCTGTGGAAGAGAGAGACTGATGCTATTAGCAAACACAATAAAATGCGTGAGAGGGGAGCATGCAACAAACTGTTGAAAATATATGCGGGGAGGAGTGGCTGAAATGGACATCGGCAGACTATAGATCAGTGGTCCCCAACCTTTCTGTGGGAATAGCATATTTCTTTTCCCAGAAGACTGTGGCTGGCGCCAGACACCCCGCCACTGAAATGCAGCCGAGAAACGGCAACGCTTCTCGGTGGCATTTCAGCGGGCAGTTCTCTGGTGGCCACGCTCGGTGGCAGCATTTCGGCAGCGTGGTGTCCTGCGGGCGCACGCAATTGCCCCGGTGGGCGCCATTGCGCCCGCGGGCACCACATTGGGGACCCCTGCTGTAGAACGATGTAAAAGGGAAAAATAAGTTCTGGCTTCTCACACTATCACAATTGGAGGGATATTGCAAAACCCTTCATTTGTAAAAGCAGAAGAATTTAAAAACTGCTTTAAAATAAATCCAAAAAGAGTGAGACTTGGCAGGTGTGAAAGAATGCTGCAGGGTTTATTGCCAGCATGTATTGGTACAGATAAATAATGCAGTTTTTAAAAACAATACCGCCCTGATAAAAGGCACCTGATTACAGGATGTATTTGTAAGTGCAAGGATATCCTGTTGTTGACAGGTGGCAAGAGTAGTTGTACGCTGTGGTCTTTCCTTGCTAGTAAGTCTAGGAAGCTCTTAAATGTTCTTCAAAGACAGCATGCAGCTGCTTGAGTACATTTTTTTTTTCATTATTGGTTTAAAGTCAGATGCAATATTGGGTGCTTTTGTACCAAAAACATGGCAAGTATGGTATCTTCAAAGGTCATTAAATGGACACCTAACTGTTGCATCCCAATAACAATTTCCAGTTGAGGGGTAAAAATCAAGAATGTGATTGTTATTAAACATTTGGAGGTGTGAATAAAGAACATGTAATGCTTCAGTGGAATGAAGTTCCTCTCCAAATGTGTGTGGGTTTTTTTTTTTTTAAATCAAACTTGATGATCTTAATATTGAACTAAGTAGCAGTTTCCTATTTAGACTTGCCAAATTTGTTTAAAGGAAATTCTACCCAAGGTTTGACTTATTTTGTGAAATTTTGGATTAAAAAAAGATTCATTACACTATAGATTGCATAGAACAGACTTGGAATGTGAACTAGTGTCTTTCAGTACAAACCACGAAGAAAGGATGCATTCTCAGTTTAGCTGTTCAAAGAACACTGTTGTCTTGAAATCTAATCACCTAACAAAATAAAGAAACAACCTACAAGTAGTTTCAGGTTCTGTGTCCAGCCTTAGTCCTGTTGTCTGTCTGTCTTTTGGTGGTTTTACAATTATATTTGTATATTTTAGAAAAACAAAAACAATTTTTCTCTCCTATGTTATGGAGTGAAAGACCCACACAAACAGGGAAACAGTGAAAAGACTGTATGCCAAGTATTGTCAAATATACTCAGAGTAAATAAACAAATACAATTTTATAATCTTTCCAGTACCATGATCTTAGATGTCACTTGTAATAACAGTAGGAAAATATTTCAGGGAAAACTGTAAATTGTTTTGTAAAGTTGAGTGTCCCTTTAATGTCAACTTTAAATTGAACTAAATTTTTACTGAAGTTACATGAGGTTTCTCTAAATGATTTTTTTCTCTAAATCACAATAAATGTTTGGATATGAGGAAGAGATGTTATTGTTATTTAATCAATTTTGTAGCTAAACTTCATACTTATTTTTGCTAAAGGGAGCTGTATTGGATGTAATGGCTTTGCTGGATGTTTGTTGTAATTTGGTTTTATTTTCTCAGAAAAAACACTATTACCTCAGATTAAAAAACATCCTCAAAAGAGAGAATGTAGAGAGCGTGTGGTTTCAGAGTAGCAGCCGTGTTAGTCTGTATTCGCAAAAAAAAAAAGAGGAGTACTTGTGGCACCTTAGAGACTCATGAAAGCTTATGCTCACATAAATTTTAGTCTCTAAGGTGCCACAAGTACTCCTTCTTTTTTTTTTTTAGTGTGTGTGTGTAAATGAGTACTGAAACAATTTTTTTTTTTTTGATGGAGAGAAAACTCCATGTCAAAATTAAAAATGAGGTGGTGATTTTTGTGAGATTTAATACATTATTAAACTCTGGGTACACAAGCTAATACTATGTACATGTTTAAATCATTGTTTCAAACAATGATAGCTTATTAATAGAATTATTTTTAAAAGATTAGAATTACAATAGTTATTAAAGCAGCGGCCATTATTAATTTATTTTCTTTGTGTTAGGTGAATATTCTTTGTAATAGCCCCAAAACAACCATTGTCAAACCCCTTACTGTACTTCTGTCTCCTGACCATCCTGCAGTCGCTGTTTTATATAGTTGAATTTTAGTATGCATATTGAGATTTATCTTAGAATCCAACTGTGGTTCTTTTTATAGCTCTCTAGCAGTTGGAGTATTTATAATATTGTAAGTATACACATGGCATGGAGTGAATTGTAACATTATGTAATATTCACAGATGACAATAATTGTGGATCCAAAATTGCTTGTAAAATAAAATTAAAATAATGGTTTGCCAGAAAATGAAATTAGATAGCTGGAATCTACTGCTATTCTCATATTTGAAATAGATGGGCTAATGCTTTGTTTTGTATTATAAAAGCTGTTGCTTTCTTAGCAAAACCTGAAATCATGTAGTTTAATATGAGGTTTTTTATTATAGTAGGTTAGTGGGAAGAAGCAATAACTAAATTATGTTAAGACAGTGTTTGTCTTTTTCCCTTACAGGGGATTTGGGAAACAAGGATTTCAGTGCCAAGGTAAGCCACAAATAGTTTATTGATTGGCATACAGTGTTACACTTCATTTTAAATCCAGCCAAAGGTTGAAAGGTATAGCAAGAAGGAAACAAACAGCAGGAAAAGCTATGCAAGTGATCTGTCCTTGTGTACATTGAAAAGGATTAGAATTGTTTAATTAAGATTTTTAAAAAATGTGAAATATGCAAATCAGCTTTTTTTGACAGTTTCCTCAAATTAAATGTCATAATCTGCATACAATGCAGCCTCTAACCTTTTACAAAAAGAATGTTTATGCAATTTATATCTTACAGAGAACATTTTTTTTTTTTGGTCAGGAGGTGCTGCATGTGGGGGTGTATTTGGAAAATGAAATAATCTTTTAGTCTTATGGATTTTCTTTCATGTCCCAATCTTTGTTTTCAATCTTCATCCCTTTTACCTATAAATTCAGGTGGACCATTGGTTTGAACTCTGTTTTAATCAACACAAAGGATCACTCTGTGGTGTAGAGTACAGTTAAGAAACCCCCAAACAATAAAATGCATGTAATTAATTCCCAGTCAGCAGAGCTAGCAATTATTGTAATAATGTGAACTGATAACAGTTGGAAGTTATATTAGGATAGCTATATTAAAACTCATTTCATGCTACGTTCTGTTATAGGCTTTATAAACTGCACCATTGTCATATTCATTCAGTATTTATTCAAGTTAGCAATAGTTTTCTTTATCTACTTTATACATATTATCTTTACCTTTTAATAGACATCAGAATGCTGTAACTTCTTATAATTTATCTGTCCTATTGATGCTACATGTGTACTGAGTAGTTAGCCTTCTGGCTCTTTCGCTCATTACACTTTCTATGATTGTTTGCTAATGCTTTAAACCAAAGTTTTCTATCCTCAATACTAATTTTATTTATTAAGTAGGGAAATGAGCACGCTGTTAGTTGTGGTAATTTCATGGCAGGGCTATTTTGAGGTTAGCTGGCGCTTTTAAAAATAAATCCTTTCTCATTTTTCTTTCATGTAGTGTTGTTAGTGGAAGCACAAGTGACTACAGTACATCCTATATTCCCCTTTCTTAAAAAATGTAGCCTATATTTTGCCTGTTGTCCACTATCTAAGCATATTTTTACCATAGAATTAACACATGGAAAAAAAACCTTGTTACTTTTAACCCTCCTGCTATCCCTATGTCTTATTGCTCTTTGTAAGTCATAGATCTAGTATCATACTGCCAAATCTTTAGTGGAGTGACACTCTGTTCCATTAAAGATGCTGAAATTTGGCCTCTAGTGAGGGAATTCTTTAAAGGTTCAACACGGGGAGTTCCCTGCACTACATAGATGTTACAAAAATTAAGTAAGAATGTGGGGTGAGAATGTTCTCCATTCATTTTGTATTTGTTTTAGTGATGAACCTTTAAAAATTCAGTTGGTAAGGAAGTCCACTTTTTATGTGTTGCCTTACTATGACATTTGCATGTTCTTTTTCTGGTGTACTTCACCATTATGGGCCCTGAGCATGTCAAGTATTTAATATGCTGAAATTTAAGGGCCTCACTGATTGCTCCCTTTATTGTATTTTACTGATAGAAGCTGGTTGAGCACCTAGGGAAGCTTCAAGTATGTGAATGGTTGTGTAACGTCAGTGTTTGGCAAGGAGGAGGGTGTAAGAGCATGGGAATGAACTAGCTCTGAAGCGCATATGTTATACTCCTTCTCAAATATTTAAAAAAACTAGGAACAAGATGGATAAAATAAATCAAGTTTAAAATCTTTTCAAACTTTCTCATAAGCCTGCCTTTAACTATATGGGGTTAGGAGAAAACTTCCCTTGTGTTATTCCATAATTGCTTATTGCAGAGTTTGTTGCATCTTTTTCTTAAGCAGCTGATACTTGCAGTTATCCACCAATGATACAGGACTAGATGGACTATTGTCAGATTTAGTATGGCAATTCCTGTTTCCAGTGTCTTATCTTTTGGGAGGGTTTCTCCTACTACACTTACCAGTCTGAGCGTAGGGTTAATTTTAATTTTCCAAGAAGAGGCCTATTTGGTAAGGAAGATGTTTATCCTAGGAGGTAAAGATCAGAGTTTGATCTTGTCTAATCTCCAAGACATTGTCTTGGCACTGGCAACAACGGGGGATTTCGTGCTCTGGAAGTAGTTTTTTTCTGGAGCCTGAAGATGTTCTTGTGCATCCAAGCTGTATTTCTGTGCATTTACACTACTGGAGGATACTCTGGACAGTGCATTTGGACTCTGTTCTTACATGGTCAAAAGTAATAAAGAACGTGATCATTTAAAAAAAATTCTCATCTTTATCATGGTTGCTAATGCCATAAAATACATTTCTTCATTCTCAATGTTGTTTGTCTGTGTGTTAGTGCACCAATCACAGTGGTATCTGATCTCTACTACTATAATATTTAAATGATGAACTTTGCTGTTTGCTGATCCAGATTAAAGTGAAACCATATTAATTAGAAATACCACCAGGAGTTGTCCTTGAATCTTAAATCACTCTCTCTGATGACAGTTGGGTGGGTGCTGCACTTCAGCTGTCTGACTTGAATCATAGTTCTTTAGTTCAAAAACAGTTCTTCTATAGATAGAAAATTAATTGTTCATTTCTTCCTCTCCTCCCTCCTTTCTCATGCCTCTCTCTGACCCTTAATAATAAAGGAAAAGGGTTATGTTTGAGGACAGACTGCTTAACTGTAGCATCCGTGCAACTCTGAAATGCAGGATTAATTGGGAACTTCAGGCCAGGCCATGGTGTTATTAACCTAAGTGAATAAGTGAGAAAGTTTTGCTGAATCTGAGGACGTTAAATAAGAATGTAAAGGGGAAAATAGGAAAAGAAAAGTAGAAAAATACTGAAGGATAGGCAGATTGAAATGGAAGCCCAAGAGTAAAAGTGGGCCTTTCACCTCCTGGCAGCTAATGCAAAATAAAATAATAAATTTTATCTTAATTATGTAGTCCTTTAAAAACATGTGCATCTGTCACATCTTGTGTGATTAGGGATTTTGTTTACTGTAATGTTGCTAAAAAAAACATTCAGTGACTGTTTTTTGTTCTTTTGTTGTAGTCTGATGGTGTTATCTTGTCTTGATCTGGCAGGTGGTGGTGTGTAGAATGGGGTTGGAGAGGGGGAAGAATGAATATGCAAAGTGAAATGTTAAACCAGCTGTTCATTGAAGTTGGTCAAACCAAATTGATTTTTACAAGAAACTTTTTAACTGTAATTTTAAAAAAAAATCAACCAAATTTTTATATCTTGGAAACTAACTAGTATTCTCCCCCCTCCCTCCCGTTTTTACTCTTGTCTAATAAATTCCTGCCTTTTGGAAATGAATGGAATTGTTTGGTATTTGGAAAGCTGCTGCTTTAGTTACTGTATCATTTAACATTCCATGAGAAATGAAGTCACTACAGTAAAAGCTGTGTTATCTGGCACTTTACCAGCTGGAAAGCTCTAGAAACTGGCATTTCTGATATCCATTAAAAGTCCGGTTGGCGCGAGGCCAGCAGGTTCCCTACCTGGCTCCGCGTGGCTTCCCGGAAGCGGTGACATGTCCCTGCTGCACCTAGACAGAGGAACAGCCATGGGGGCTCCGTGTGCTGCTCCTGCCCTGGGTGCTGGCTCTGCAGCTCCCATTGGCCGGGAACCATAGCTAATGGGAGCTGCGGGGGCGGCGCCTGCGGGCGGAGGCAGTGGGCAGATCTTCCCGGCTGCACCTCCACCTAGGAGCAGCAGGGACATGTCGCTGCTTCTGGGGAGCTGCCCAAGGTGAGAAATGCCTGGATCCAGCACTCCAAAAACCCTTCTGTACCCCAACCACCTGCCCCAAGCTCCCTCCCAGAGCCCACACCCCAACTCCCAGCCCTGAGCTCCCTCCCACACCCAAATTCCTTCCCTCCATTGGTAAGTATAACTCTTTCCACTTTATGCATCCGATGAAGTGAGCTGTAGCTCATGATATCTTATGCTCAAATAAATTGGTTAGTCTCTAAGGTGCCACAAGTATTCCTTTTCTTAGTTAACTGGAATTTTTGACTTACTGGCACGCCTCCCCACCCCCCCATTCCCCTAACATGCTGGATAACAAAGCTTTTATTGTATTACGTTTGTAGAAAAGAAACAAACAATTCATTGTTGTTTTCTCTTATTGAAAGGCTCTGAAATACTGAAGAAGGAATAAACCTAGAACAACTATGCAGGGTGAAAGCTGGGACAATGAATGTAATGAAGTGATTGAAAATAACAAGAGGATAAGGAAGTAACAGGAGTGCAAGATACTAGCTAGAAAGTAGGTTCTGGAAACTGCATGACTTTTAAAAATGAAGATATTCTAGTCAGAGAAGAGATGACATCAATGAAGAACATGGGAAAAATTTCAGACTGACAGAGAGGGAAAGGAAAAATTATTATAGTGACAGCTCCTAGTACAACTATAGTATAGTTCTTGGTCTGTCTGAGTCTCCATGTTGTAAAATCTCATGCTGGACTGAAACTTGACAGGCAAATATTAAAATTATATATTGCATGCCAGAACTGAGATGTGTTACCGGAGTTCAGTGGGAAAATTTAAAAAAAGTTTTGGTCAGCAGTAAACCTGTCCCTAGCTAACTCTGATTTTTTTTGCCGAATTCTGAGTCCTTCACTATATAGTGCACCAAATGAATGAAAAAATTTTTTAAAAAAAATTATCATAAGCGTTAATGTCCATAATGAGCCAATATCCATAATTAACTTTTTTGAACAAAGTTAAACCTTACTGAATTAGGGTTAATACCTTTTGGGCTACGTTGTCTTAGAAATGTAAATATTTATGTACATTTTGAGATTTTATGGAACTTCTTTAGCAGGAAGACAAGATAATACAATCTCTGGAAGGTATTAGGAAGTTCATAGGTTTTTCTGGAACAGCTGTGTATGAAATGACACAAATTCTCCCCTCTGAAGCTAACCTTTTGTGGATATCAACTGGGGAGAAAGACTCAATGTGTACTAATTACCTGTTTCTGGAAATTCCAGATAAAGACCCCTGCAGTGTATAAATGGTGAAGTGAACATGTTATGAGAGTGCTTGTTCTGAGCTGAAGCTCTAATGAACTTGTGACCACAAGGACTCCCCTAGGGTGAGGGAATTAAAAGACACATCCTGCCAGAATTTGTGTTAGGTTTGGGGGTTAACCAATATAAGCTTATTAACATGCATGCAGATTCTTTTGTTGTTTTTAATGTTTTGTCTGCATTTCTTTTTACCTTAAGAATAAAGTAGGCTTGCTTAGAAAAAATGGTGTGATACTTATAACCATAGCAATTACACTTGTCAACTGTCTCTGAAGAAAAAGCCAGCAGATGTCCTTGCGCAACCTGTCTGTGCTGGGAAATACATAGCGAAGGCAGGGAACTGTGCAGCTTGGAAATATCCTGGTCAGAAGGGAGAAGGATGTAGATCTCTACCCAAGAGAGGCAGCAGCTGGAGACGCCTGAGGGTTTGGTGCCCTTGCTGGTCCAGGAATGGGAAATACAAGTGCAGTTGCCATGAACTGCAAGAATTACATCTGAATTTTTGGGCTCTGTTCTTCAATTACTTTATTGAGCTCAGTTATTGCAGTAAACATTCAAACACTGGCTGATTTTTATAGTATTAGAAGTGGGCCTGAACCAGAGCAATCAATTTGAATCTCTTCTAGCTTCAGGGAATTTTGGTTGTGGGTCAAATTTTAGATGTGAACTTTGCAACTTGGTTACATATCTCTACAGTACATGTGACTGCTCCCGTTCATTGTTCCTCTTCTGGGTTTTGTGTGCCATCCCGTCTCTGACTCTACTCAAGAGAAGGGCAAGTCTTAAAGCTGTAAAATATTGCTGAGAAATGTTGGGCCTGATCCTCCTCTCACTGAAGTCAATGGGAATTTGCTGATGACCTCGAGGAGAGTAGACTCTTGGTCCATAGAGTTGGTGCACAATTGGGAGTGATAATCTTGCACTTAGCTTTAAAATTTGGGCTCCATAGAGCTTTGTGCAACTGTTAAGGTCTTTTTGGACCCTTGCATTTGTAATCAGTTTCTCTACTATTTAATAAAACATTAATACTGTATGGTAGAATCATTCTCAGCATGTTGTAACTCTGACAGATTGCTAGTAAACAAATTCTGTTTAAGTCTACTCAGGCTGTTCTCAAAGATTTGAAACAGTTTTCGTTCTGTGTAGGTCATCCTTGTGATTGTTAAAGTGAAAACATTGTAAGATCATAAAAATGATTTTTTTTTCCCCATTGTCAAGCAAGACAGCAAGTTGGCTATGATGGCGGGGGAAAGCTTTTGCTCTGTTTTCTGGAATCTTTACAAGGGGAATGCAGAAACATACAAATAAAAATTTAAACACATTATTTTGTCTTCCAGAATATGAATGTTTCTCTTTTTAAGGAAACAGCCTTTATGATAAGCATGCTCATTAATGTGGACCTTGTTTACTTTGTATTTTCGTTTCCATCTGTTTCCGTTTTTAAACAAAATATTTTCTTTGTGAAAACAGAGATGCATATTCATTCTAAAGAACAAGAACGGTGTACGTTGGAGAAAATTAGGGCCTGAGGATGTTCATGTAATTTCTTTTCTGTGCCTTAGTCTAGGTTTGGTTCCTTGAAGTCAGAATCCGTTTTAGTTCCAGCGGTGAAGATGAGATCAGCATTTGTGGTGTTGAGTAAATAATTTTCCCATGTTCAGATTTTGTGGTCACCTACTGCACACTCTCTGCCTCTTAATTTACTACTTCAGTGCCTTTAATGGGGTTGGAATACTCCACACACTTCATTTTGCATCCGACGAAGTGGGCATTCACCCACGAAAGCTTATGTTCCAGTCCATCTGTTAGTCTATAAGGTGTCACAGGACTCTTTGCTGCTTTATTTTCCAAATCCATTTTAAGATTTGAGGCTGACTGACAAACTGCTTAGCAAGTCAGGAAGTCTGTAGAGTTTACTCGTGTATGTGTGTATATTATTGACTTAAAGAGCTAATTATATGCTTAGCTAATCCATGTAACTGTGTCCCTTCTGTTGTTACTATGACACTCTCCCTCCATTCCCTCAATTTGAGTGTTTTTTATGTCAGTTGTGTCTTAACTAGACTGTAAGCTCTTTGGAAGAGGGTCTGTATCTTAGTATGTGCAGCGCCTAGCACAATGAGACTGCAGTCTTGTTTAAGGCCTCTGGGTACTACTGTAATAAAATTAATATATATTAAATGAAATCAGTTGGGAACTAAGCCATTTCCTTTCCTTGTAAAACAAATAGCATGTTAAGAAACTGAAACATAAGATCCTTTTTTTATGTCCCCTTCGCCTACTATTCTTTCTCCTGTGCTCTCTGAAATAAACCTTGGCCGTTGTGTCCTGTTCTTTTAAGCACTCTTAATTATTCCTAAAAAGGAAGAAAACTTAATTTTGTAAAATAAAAGCTCTTTTTGGAGGGATGGGGAACATACTAGCCTCTAATGTTCCTGTGCTGTATCTCTTATCTTGAAGAGAGGTCTTTGGCTTGTTTTACACATGCAGCATATGTTGTTTTCCTTTTCCAGTTTTAACATATTTATAGAGGAGATGTCAGAAGTTTTCTTTATAGGTGAATGAACTAGGGGTGTGGCAGCTTTTCTGTTCTTCCCTCTTGTCTTCCCACCAATAGTCTCATGTTAATTGCTTCCCTCATATGCTCTAGCTTCGTCTATTTTTTCCCATAATTAAAAGGAAAAAAAAGTATTTCATTGCTGCTGCTTCTGCTCCCAGAAATTTTGCTGCTGAGGTTGGACAGGAAGTAAAGTCTCACAAAGTTGTCTGTATCTTGATGTCAGTGTAAATTTTGCTGGCAGATTGGACGCTATACATGACCCCCCCTTGAAAAGTGCAGTTCTGTGCTGTGCTCTGGATGATTGAGCTTCCTTATAAATCAGGTTTCAGAGTAGCAGCCGTGTTAGTCTATATCTGAAAAAAGAAAAGGAGTCTCTAAGGTGCCACAAGTATTCCTTTTCTTCTTATAAATCAGTCTAATGAATACTTCTCTTAGCCTGATGCTAAGATTGCAGTTCAGTTCTACAGAAGTGAATGAGACTCTGTAGGGGAGTTAAGATCTATGGTTGCAAGTGCCTTTTGTAGGATCGAGGTCTATTTGAGTGCAATCTGTTGCAGATGAAAATTTAACAAATATAAATATTTTTTTCTTAAGTACATTTTGGATAGATTCTTTTTCTTTTTAACTTCTGTCTGCATTTGTTTTACCTCATCTCCTCTTTTTTTTTCCTTGCCTTCCCAACAATACACACACCAAGTAGGGAGGAAGCATGGTTTCAGTTTGGGGCTGATAGTGGAGGATCTTTCCAGCTGTGCTGAAGAATTCTGGAATGTCTTTGAATAGCCTTATCCTACATTAAAAACAGGTTTGCGTATGCCCTCATTGGTATTGTCACTCCTTGCAGGTGAAATGGCCTCTGCTTGAATGGGTTGTCAGTGCAGGATTTGGGTCTTCATTTCCCTCAGCCTCACTTATGTATACTAGGGTGAGTTCTTTCTCCTTTCACAGGGGTGTTGTGAGTATATATTCATTCATGTTTGTGAAAGGTTCAGGTACTAGGATGATGAAAGCCATAGAAAAGACTATAAATAAAGTAAAATAAAACCAGGTGTACAATAATGAGTTCACAATTTATTCATGGAGTAGAAATGCTTTATTAAAATAGGAAAGTACATCATTTAGTTGTTTTCCAGACAGCTTCTGTTGGAAAATCTGGGCATATTGCACTGCGTGTGTGCATGTGTGTTTTTGGTTTTTTGTTTTTAAGAAAATCTGACTCAGGGTGGTCGAGAGAGAAATGCATTTTGACTCATTTTAGGTTTTCTGGAATTGTTTTTCCACAACAGCAGACCCACCTTCTCTGCTCTGTTCACTTCTAACATGCTCAGGTTTTTTGTTTGTTTTGCTTGAGTCAGTTAGCTATCCCAGTAATTTTTACCATTAAAGAAAGTGACTGTTCCTTTGCCCTGAAAATGGTTCTATGAAGCTCGTCACGTTCTCATTAAGTACGTGGGCGTGATATCATCTGATTCAGAGATGACAGCCAAACCAGTTTGAGTCCTGGGCAGATAAAATTGGTGTATTCTTTATTGTTCCGTTTGGTTTTGCATGATTGCACAACAAAACACCACAACACCTGCTGATATTGAGCCATACCAGTATTCATTCATGTAAATTAACTTGCAAAATAGCATTTTAACAGATGAATTATGGTTGGAGCTGGTGTTTAGCAAGTGTTCTCAATGGCTTTCTCTGTTATAAGCGGAATTTCATGAAATGTTGGGAAGAGAATTTGTATAACGGTGAAGGAAAAAAAGTCAGATTTCCTGACTGAGATTCAGTGAGGCTTATAGACTTTTTTGTTTTAGTTTGAATTTGTTTGTTTTTGACTGGATGTTACATCCTCATTCAGTGGCAAACCCTCCAAACTTTAGTCACATGAAGCATTCCACTGTTAACACTGAAGTTAATGGAACTACACATATGAGTAAAAGTCTGTACCCCTGAGGGCCAAATCTTGATAGTTGTTATAAACTACAACCCTGTTGAAATCAGCAGGAGTCAACTGAAGTCTAAGGGAGGTTGCAGGTACTTAGATATTTGTCTTTAGTTGTTCACATGTTGTTGCTATTGGAAAATGAACTCTTGAAAGGTTAAAAAATGCAGAGAAATCCGCTCTAAAGACTTCCTGTAATAGATGGCTCCTATCTCAGGCAAATACACTAAAATGGTTTGTCTGTGGATTCCAGTATAACTTCATTTAACCTTGAGTTAAAACCATTCCTATACAAAACAAGCAGTTTTTGCTGGTACTTTAAGTAGCTGCGTACATATTCTACTAAGAGAAATGTGTAACTTTTTTGAAATTGTCTTGTGTATGTGCTTGGTGCATATTTCCAGTTGCCTGATGTTGCTTTTGTTTTTCCTCTCCAAAGTGATACACTTCTCTGAAAATGTGTATTGTGCCTCCCCATCCCCCCACTTCCACCAGTTCTAAATGGAATAGACGGCATAGAGCATTTTGATATGGACTGAAACCAAAACGTAGTGCTCAGTATGAACATGTAAGCTTATCAAGGGGTAGAAAAAATAGAAGAGTTGTGGTTATCGGTGCCTTTCTACAGTTGACTATTAGTCTTTATTTTTAAAAATAAAGTTGTAGACTGTTAGTCCGTACGGTGGCCCTATGTATGACCAACTTGCCTGGTATGGAAAAACAGCTGCCTTGCATGCACTGCCATTTAAAAAAGTAATTAAAGTCTGCCTAAGCTTAAAATGTATGTACATCCTTCACAGTATCGGAACCACTGTATACTGAAGAAATGCAGTGTAGGTTAAGGAGAAGGGTCTGTGTAAGCAGCTCACATTGCAGGATTAAGGCCTTAATGACAAACTTATTTAAAAGCCATTAGGGTGTATGTTCAACCTTTATAATTATTATTAATGTTCACTGCAGTGCATGGGGGCCCTAGTCATAGCTCAGGACCCCATTATGCTAGGTACTGTATAAAGACAGAACAGTCCCTGCCCTAAGGGGTTTACAATCTAATTACTGTAATACACGATCTGCTGTTGCTGGTTAGAACATTACCTCTCTTTAAAAAACAAAAACAGGATAAGTTACAAATGAAGTTGCTTTTATTAAAAGAGCTGCCTTGATGTTTAAATGTATTTGTGCACTCCTTATGAATACACATAAAGGAGTGCACAAATACATATAAAAATCAACCTCAGAAGTTTACTGGGAGGCATCACTTTATGAAGATAACTATCTGTGTGCAGTAGGTACTGTAATTGTTTTCAGAATACTCATAGAAGACGATACTGATTAGTAATACAGATCTATTAAGTTTCATCCATTTAAAAATTTTAAATGTGTGCAGATTGATGTGTCAGACTGAATTGGGATAGATAAGTTTCTGTATTAACTTCTCTTGAAACACCACAGTAATTTTCTGATTAAAATGACTAAATATTCAGTGATGGTGTTTTCATTGTATATGATGATTTTCCTTACCCTCAATATGTTTATATATAAATTATTTTAAAAGGGACTTCCTCTGCTCTGCTGTATCCATGGAACTCTTCTCTTGAGTAGGGTTGCATGGTAGTGAATGAGGGTAATATTTGGTTCATTCCCTTTACATTACTAATATGTATGGGGGAAAAATGCATACTAGCTGCAGGATGAGAGTGAAGTTATTTTGAAGGGAGATTAACTTTGTTTCCAAAAATGACTCCTCATCCAAAACTCAAATATTTCACTCCTCTTTAAGTTCAAAGCATTTTGAACCTCTCTGGAATGTTTTATACATGTTGTTGAATTGGCTCCATAAACTAAGTTGTTTATATTCTGCAGTTAGTGCTTTCAGAAAAGACGTTAAATATACCTTTTGCTACTGTTATCTGGTTGACATCTTTTAGCATATATTAAGTCACTGATTTGTTGTTTAGTCACCAGTACATCCCACTGAATGCCGCATGGAAATGTCAATAATATCAGTATTAAAAACTGCCCAAACTTGTCCTGCCCACTGAAGAGCTCAGGATGAGGCTTCCCCTTTCTGAAATCTGCTATGAAATAATTTTTGTGGGTTGAGTCTCTTTTTTCCCCATTGTTTTCTAATACGGGTAGTGCAGAACATAGTTTAATAACACATCATTGCTTTTCTGTATAGATAGGTTGAAACCGACTTTGGGGAAGGTTAAAAAACATCAGTCTGTCTTCTGCTTTTTGCTACATGAAATCTATCTTTGGGAGTATATTTCCAGCTGTCTGCTTCCATATTACGCTGAAAACTGTTACACATTCTTATGGTTCAGAGTAGCAGCCGCATTAGTCTGTATCTGGAAAAAGAGAAGGAGTACTTGTGGCACCTTAGAGACTAACAAATTTATTGGAGCATAAGCTTTCGTGAGCTACAGCAGGAGCTGTAGCTCACGAAAGCTTATGCTCCAATAAATTTGTTAGTCTCTAAGGTGCTACAAGTACTCCTTCTCTTTTTACACATTCTTATGACTCTCTCTGACTAAAGTGGTCTTTCCCAATAAGGAAGCTTCTTTCCTTTCCATTTCCTGAAAGCAGAATAATATATGAAGTCTAAAACTTCTTGTGCAGTATGTCAGGAATAAATATATATTGTTACATGGTATCCCGTTGTCATAGTTATGCCTCTGTTATCTAAATTCTGGTTAAATTAAGCTATTGCTGGGTCACCTGTCTCTCCCGAGGTCTGCTCTCTGCACTTCTTGCCTTCTCTAAAGTTGATCAACAGAGGAATGATGGGGGCTGAAAGATAGCTCTCTGCAGGCCGGCTCCTCCATTTAACCAAATCTGCAGAGGTCGGATAATCCAGCCTTGAGCGTGTAGATCATGCAGAGTTGGCTTGATAATAGTTCAATACAGGAAATATGCTCATCATTAACTATTTGAAAAAGATGCTGACTATTACTGTTAACAAATTATGCATTGTATTATTATTTACTGTTCACATGGTGGTAGTGCCTAAAAGTCACAACCAGTCTGCTCCCCAATGTACTAAGAACTATACAGACATAATAAATAACAGTCCCTGCCCCAAAGAACTTACATATGTCCGTGCTACAAAACTAGTAGATCTCCTGGTGAGTACAATACTCACGTCTGTTTTATATATTTTTTATAACATACTTCTAGTTGTATGTATATAATGTATGCATTGTATGTATATAATGTCTAACAACTTCTGCCCTCTGCACAGTAATACTAAAACATGAGACAGGCATCATAATTGAGTTAAAAAAAGTCTTTCAGATAGAGAGAGCAAGTTTAGAAGCTTTAAAGCTAAATAATGCTAATTCAAAGGCTGGACTTAAGTCAGTGACAAGAATGGTCATACAAGCTTTTAGCACTTCCATTGTTTTTAGGAAGAATATAAGGCACATTAGCTATGTTCACTAACTCTTTATTTCTACTCTAAAACACATCTCAGTTTTTGTCTATCTAGTCTAATGTTTTCCTATAGCAACCATCAAAGTAGTATTTGAGCTAGGAATGGATAAATTTGTTCTGCATGATGATATCCCTAATGGACTGCTTGATGATATCCCTACAGGAGTCTGCCCTTTTGCCTATTCCAAGGGTGAGCATGTTCATTTTGGTGGTTTGTGTGTGTATGTTTTTCCAAAGCTGGTAAGGTGGAAAAGCTTCAGTAAATGGATTAGTCATGCAGTATGCCCTACAATTTGTCAGATTTTGGCTCAATCTAACCACCTCTGGTAACTAGTTCTATAAATAAGCCTACTGACTGAGAACATGTCGCAAATGCCATTCTTCTCTCTTCTTTTATTCCTTTTGGTTTTTCTAAATTACTTTTTATTCTGGATACATTTAAAGGATGAAAGTTCTCCATTTAAAAAAAAAAGAGAACCGAAGGGAGCTAAGGGAACAGCTGCCATCCTACAGATGAGTTTTCAGTTGTCCTGTATATGTGGTGCTGTTGGTGATGGAGATGTTGCAAGAGTACAGCAAAAATGGAGCTTACCAGAGTTGTAGTTATATTTTATTCAAGATATTTTAATACCTAGCTGTTGTTTTTGTCAAAGCTCCCGTTGAAAGACAACTTCAGGCACAAGCCTATAAAAACTGAACAAAACGGGTACACAATTCTGAATTTCAAGTTACTTGAAATGAATTGTGTAGTGTGACTATACATTGATGACATGTCCATAGCACAGCTGTTTTTTCACCCATCTGTTGGAACCAAGGAACAGATTGTCTAAGGCACGAGTGACAATGAATACGTTCTGTTAAATAAATCCTTCTGTAAATTCCATGCTCTAAGTATTTCAGTGGGTAAAAAAGGTGTGTGTTTGTTTGATTTCTGCATGTAGCTATTTGCTTGTCTGAAGCTCACCTGCGTGTTAGTACAGATAGCAGTTTCTTTAACCTTAGTTTCTGAATCACTTATACAGTAATGACTCTGACTTGCTCATAATAAGGATATTACAAAGCCGTGCAGTTTCTGAACAGGATTTCTTTTTAAAATGCATATTGGACATACGTTTTGTGTTTTTTGTTGTTGTTTTGTTTTTGTTTTTGTTTTTTTCCCTTAAAAGTGGAATTATTTTAAAGGAACATAATGGTTTTATGCCAACTACAGGTCATGCTGTTCCACTAGCTATTTCTATTCTTTGATTTGATTTTATATTTATTATGGCCTGTCAGTGGTATCCATGTTTTGTTAAGGAGTACTTTAAGTATTTTGTTCTCTGCTCAGATATGCAGGTGCATGGCATTGTGTAGCCTGTGAAACTGATTACTGCCCTTGTTGACATATGCAAAGAAGTTAGTAATGCCTATTTTTAAGAACTCTGAAGGGCTTGCTACCATACCAGGAAATCAGAGTAAAAGTATGAGGAACAGTTTAGGGCATCTGACATAGAGTCCCTACAAAGGAAAATACCAGCATGTGTGTGCCTGGCAGAATTGTATGTTTTTATAAGTAACCTTCTTAAGAAAAAGATAAGCAGGACACTTAATGTAATATTCTAAAGTTTTGGTTTCAAAATAATTAGGAGCTGATCCTACAAGCTGTTTTGTGTGGGCAGACTCCATGCTTCGATGAGGAGACTCCACTGAAATTAGCTACATACAGGTTGCTCCTGACCTCTGTGAAGTCATGCTGACTTCATTGTGCTTCTGCCCACACATAAAGCATTTTGCAGGATTGAGGCTTTACTTTGTCAAATATTAATGCTGGCCTTAGGCAGACTATAATATTTTAGATACAAATAGATTGCACTATAAATTCTAAAAGGCCATTTTTTTGATTAACAGATTAATAAAATTTGTCTTCATTTGGTTGTAGGCCAGCATAGGCCACCACACACACACACTGGACATGGGCATGGCCTGCCATGCCTAGTGCTCTGTTAGAATGCTTTTTGGATGCTTTGCATCTTGAGAGAACAATAGAAGGTGGGTGATTTATCATTGTGCGGTTGACAATGACTGAGACTTCATGTGCGAAGTCTTGTTGTAAAAACTGATTCATTTAGGGCCATAAATATATGGGGACATAATAGCTTACTGTTATTGGATATGTAGGTAAGTGTGCAGTTGAAGATTACAGAAAGAGCGAGTCAACCATGCAGTAACTAATATATTATTAACATGTTGGCGAATCATAGGGGTGGGTGGCTGGGAGTGCATATTCACGTTCATAAACAGACTTTCTGCAGCGAGGATGGTTTTGAAAGCTTGTGTTAAGAGAATGTAATTAAAATTATCTTAAGCTTTGGCAATGTGTTCAGCCCTGTGTGAAATTTAAATGAAGACAGTCTCTTCCCCCTGGAGCTTATATTGTAAATTAAAAACCTATAAGTTACAAAGATTACTTTGCACTTATTGTAGAACTTCATTTTTATAGTCCTGTTTGCTTTAGTTTGGCATTCATCCCATTTGTGCAAATTTTGACCTTGAAAAATTCTTTCCATTCTCCGTTTTTTATTGAGCCTAGCTTTGGCGGTGGGTGGGTGGGTGGGTGATTGTGGCCAAGACATACTCCATCCTCTGTTTAGTTTAAATGAATTTGAGTTTGAGGTTTGATTATGCAAAGGGTAGTATCAGATATACAGATCTTATGACTTCTCACTTGGCAAAAAAATAAAATAAAATGTAAAAATCAACGGTACTAACTTTAGAACCCTCAAATGTAAACATTGCAAAGAATGGAAATGTCTGAGGGTGGTGAAATTGATTTAGGTCCTGATTCTGCAACTGTTACTCATATTGGTAGTCATAGTGAAGTCATTTGGACTATTTGTGAGTGTGCAGGATCATGCTCTTAACTAGAATAGTAGCTATAATTTTATAGTCCTTCTTGTTATTTTAGGCCCTGATCATGCAAATTGCTTCATGTGGGTAGGCCTGCATTGAGGTCAATGGGCATCTCTCAGGTCTGTTTCCAAAGAGCAACTTGTGGGATCAGAAGCATAGTTGAGTTATAATTATAGACAGTGATTGACCGTGGTGGTGTTTGTAGTGTGATAGTGTCCAGAGGCTCCAATCAGATGCTGTGCAGACATGTAGTAAGTGAGGTATCTCTTTTCCAAAGAACTTACTAATTTGGTTAAGAGGAAGATAGAACAGGTGGCTGAATCAGGTGGGGGGCTTTTGGGGCACAGAGGTGGTGTTTTTGTGCATGATTTAGCTCATGGCCTGCCTACATATTTGCATAAAGCAATACTCACTTGCCTTATCTAAATACTAAACTTTTAAATAGCATTATTAAAAAAAATCAAGTTAATTAAATCAGAAATAATCTATATCGTCAAAATTGTACTAATTCTTAGTGGAATTTTAAAAAGAGACATGTAAATACATGCAATGTAACTTTCAGGTAATATTGTATCATATAAGGAAGCAGAGCCCTGAAATTGATCAGTCAGTCAATACAGGATGTATGTAAAAGCAATCTACATCTGTGAATTAATATTTTAGGAAATTGTGTTTTAACATAAAATAAGCTAGCTATTGTTTCACTCTTTCCCCCTCCCTCTTTAGGGCCTCCCCAGTCGGTGTATCTCTTGGCATCTTCTGCAAACTG
Organism: Natator depressus; assembly: GCF_965152275.1. Lineage (NCBI taxonomy): Eukaryota > Metazoa > Chordata > Testudines > Cheloniidae > Natator > Natator depressus. The sequence continues at coordinate 7,384,712 of NC_134247.1, forward strand.
CGGACAGGAGTAACCCCACTGCATAGTCAAGAGAGGGACAACCAGTTTTTAGGTTCTGTATATTATTGTGTGCATGCCTCTCCTTACCTGCTCACTAAAGAGAGAGTGGCAAATGGGTGCAGATCTTCAGACCTAAGGTCCTTTTCTTCCTCCTCAAGTGATATGCAGGACAGATGTGCATGTCATATTTTGGACTTGCAGTTCTTGGTTGGCTGACTTAATCACTGAGACAAGAAACTCCACCCTTGTAGGGATGTCAGTATGTTGCCATTCTCCTAGCCTTGACATTGTGCTTAGTGCATCTCCTTGCATAATTGGGCTAGGGTGAGTTTGATTCCATCCTGTATTGACTGTCTTGTATAGCTCTGTAATGTTTAAACAGGCATTGGATGGTTGCTACCAAGCCATAGTATTTCTCTAATTGGCATAGGGATACGCCTCTGTGCACCCTAGCCAAGTGAGACCTGCCGGGCCAAATGCTGCTTTCTGTCATCAAGAGAATTGTATTTTTAAGATATGTGAAGCGTTGCATTTGAGACTTCTTCTTGACAGTTAACTCTAATCAGTTGTTGTGTAACACTTTCCTGTTACTCTGTTGTTGTGTCATGATATAAGGAAAGATCAAATAAAGAGGCTAGGGGTGTATCTGTGCTAGGAGTTGATTGTGCTGAGCAGTTCTGTAAAGAAAGTTCTGTCAATAGCTAGGAATAAGTTGTGTGGAGAGTGGTTGCCTGAACCAAGTTAGCTTTGTTGAGTGCAGTTAATAAAAGTAAGAGGAAGAGAGCAGAGAGGGTAAGAAGAAAGTAGAGGTGAGAGGGAAAAGAGAATCAGTTTGCATGAGAAATTTTAAAACATGCAATATTTATTCCACCATATATAGTTTAATTCTCTCACACACACACGGAATAAGGTTTCTTCTGGCAATGTGGATTTCCAGTTCTAGGTCTGCTGTGGCACTGTGCTGCCCTTTTTGGGTGGGGTGGTGGAGAGAGGAATTAGTTCAGTTTTGTGACCATTTTCTATAAAAATGTCTACACTTACTTCCGGAGCGATCAATTCAGCACGGATCGATTTTATTGCATCTATTGAAGACATGATAAATCGACCACCAAGTGCTCTCCCGTCGACTCTGGTACTCCACCTGAGTGAGAAGAATAGGCGGAGTCGACGGGAGCGTCAGCAGTCGACCTACCACAGTGAAGACACTGTGGTAAGTAGTTCTAAGTACGTCAACTTCAGCTATGCTCTTTTCGGAGCCGAAGTTGTGTAACTTAGACTGCCTTAGCTCATGCCCACCCCCCCAGTGTAGACCAGGCCTCAGGCATAACCACCTTTCCTCTGCCAGAGACCAAGCTTGGCAATACTACAGTACTGTAATTTGTCACCTCACTGGGGAGTGAAAATTTAAATCCTCCTTTCATAGCTGGGTGTGTTTTGTGTGGGAAGTCAATGCCCTCATTAAGAATGATTTTAGTGCAAGATTTAACTTGTTAGAAAGTCTACATTGTCTCTGAGACTTGTTGCATATTAGCATGGGTACAGATAGTGTCAATTAACATTGCTTCGTTAAATCACTCTTCATAGCCAAAAGGTAATGAGCAAAGGCTAAAGCAATGAACTTCAGTTAGGATCATAATTTTCTTTGTACTATTTTCTGGACATCTAGAATTGTCCCTGTTAAGCGTGATACTGTTTTATGTACTGAAAATAGGATCATTTTATCCAGTTATACAGCAAAGTCTTGTCAACGCTGGGTTATGTTTGTAAAGAAGGAATTTTTCAAAGTATCGTTGCAGATGTCTGGAGTATTTAAGGGCCATAAATGTGGGATACAATATGTAGCCAACTCTCCCCCAGAAAAACAAAAGAGGGAAAGGTTTCAGAGTAACAGCCGTGTTAGTGTGTATTCGTAAAAAGAAAAAAGAAAAGGAGTACTTGTGGCACCTTAGAGACTAACCAGTTTATTTGAGCATGAGCTTTCGTGAGCTACAGCTCACTTCATCGGATGCATAGCATATCGTGGAAACTGCAGAAGACATTATATACACACAGAGACCATGAAACAAAACTTCCTCCCACCCCACTGTCCTGCTGCTAACAGCTTATCTAAAGTGATCATCAAGTGATCATCAAGGAAGGCCATTTCCAGCACAAATCAAGGTTTTCTCACTCTTCCCCCCCCACACACACACACACAGACACACATACAAACTCACTCTCCTGCTGGTAATAGCCCATCCCTCTTTGAAACCTCTCTTTATAATGCGCATGATAATCAAGGTGGGTCATTTCCAGCACTAATCCAGGTTTTCTCACCCCCCCCCCCACACCCCCCCCCTCCAAAAACCACACACACAAACTCACTCTCCTGCTGGCAATAGCTCATCTTACAATGTGCACAGCAATAATCCAAGTTTAACCAGAACGTCTTGGGGGGGGGGGGTTTGTAGGAAAAAAACAAGGGGAGATAGGCTACCTTGCATAATGACTTAGCCACTCCCAGTCTCTATTCAAGCCCAAATTAATAGTATCCAATTTGCAAATGAATTCCAATTCAGCAGTTTCTCGCTGGAGTCTGGATTTGAAGTTTTTTTGCTTTAAGATAGTGACCCTCATGTCTGTGATTGCGTGACCAGAGAGATTGAAGTGTTCTCCGACTGGTTTATGAATGTTATAATTCTTAACATCTGATTTGTGTCCATTTATTCTTTTACGTAGAGACTGTCCAGTTGACCAATGTACATGGCAGAGGGGCATTGCTGGCACATGATGGCATATATCACATTGGTGGATGTGCAGGTGAACGAGCCTCTGATAGTGTGGCTGATGTTGTTAGGCCCTGTGGTGGTGTTCTCTGAATAGATATGTGGGCACAGTTGGCAACGGGCTTTGTTGCAAGGATAGGTTCCTGGGTTAGTGGTTCTGTTGTGTGGTATGTGGTTGTTGGTGAGTATTCGCTTCAGGTTGGGGGAGGGAAACAAATTCTTCATGGGATAGACAATGTTGCAAACAGCAAATAGATGTTTTTGCGGTTTTGATTGACTCTTTCTGATAGAAGCTTGGTACAGCTGTTTCTCAAGAGAGCCTGGAAAAACTATTTATGGTAAGTAATTTGTGCACTTAGCAGTACAGTTCAACAGCCTGTCATATCATCTTTGGTATGTATTTAATAATTTCAGATATACCGAAAGAAATAGAAGCGGGCAATACAGTACATGTTGTATCTTCCACTGTAGTTGCAGGGGTGTTTTTTTTTTTTTTTTTGCCTTGACCCTTTTTTCTTTTCTTTTTTTCTCTTCCTCTCCCCCTACCCCCCCCAGAAGAATTTACTCTCATTGACATACATTCTAAATATTTAGCTGATTATTGGGTGAAGTGTTAAGTTTAAAGATGTTCTCATTCCAGGTGAACTTCTTGTACATTTACTTTATATCTATGTCATGAGAAGCCATAACATGTGAAAAGATTAAAAAAGTTTGTTAGCAGTGATGCTAAATTCTGATTTTTTTCCCCCCTAAATTTTGTAAGGGATTTATTTTCATATTGCAGTTGTGAACATTTTTAGATACTAATTGCTTAATGACACCTGAGGTTTACATAGATAAAATGAAATTTAAAGGAATTTTGTTGTGATATATTTGTAATTTGTCTGGAATGCATCAAGGCATGATAAGTTACTATTTGCTTTCGTCAAACAGTATTTTCAAAGTTTTTTGAAGTTTTATAACTAAGACAAGCTTCTGAAAATGGTATACTTTATATATTTCCACTTGGAATTATGTTGTTTATGGCAGAGTTTTTATTATACACCTTTACTAATAGTTTTTTATCTAATTGTTTTTTAAAAAACCATACGTGTTTGAGAGGAAAATATTTATTATTTTATTGTTGAGGCAATTGAGAGGATTGATATTTCCCTTCGTAGACTTTAGTAATAGTCTGAAACCTTGTGGCATGATGGAAAATTACAACCAAAGGTAGAAGTGGTTTGTAGGATCTTTAGAGGTTCTGCTTTGCCATTAAAGTTCACTTCAGCTCTCATAAAATTTTTTTTAAAAACTTTGTCACTACAAATTTGTGTTAAGCATAGCTCATTGTTGCAAATATATAATAGAGCAAGTTTTCTAAATACAATATTATAATCAGAAATTGCTTTTAATTAACTTCCATTTGACTCCCATCCTCTTCCAAGAGACTTTGTAAATTATATTGTTATTTGTTATTTTAACACCCATTCCCACCTACTTGCTGAATAAATCCTGACTCTGCTCGTTTGGCAAGCAAAGAGGAACTTGCTTGGAATGGAGGAGAAGCAAAACAAGTTTGTGGATGTTGATTTATGAGGGAGTAAAAACAAACTTGCACACAAAAATAAACAGAAATTAAAACCTAAAATGCTGCAATTTTTTTGCGGGGGGGGATTTTTAAATGCTAATTTAGTCATTTTTTTCTATATCAAACAGAACAGAAACTTACAGAATATTAAAAATAGGATTCTTCATTTCTTTGTTGCAGAGACATTAGTATTGGCATAAACAATAATAGTTAACATGGGAAATTTGATCTGTTGATCTCAAAACACCTTACAAAAGTTAATTGATTTGCCCAACATCAAACACACAGTCAGTGGCAGATTTGGGAACAGAAACGAGAGGTGAAATCCTGACCCTGCTGAAGTCCATAGGAGTTTTACCATTGAGTTCAGTGGGGGCAGAATAGTCCCTCTGACAGAAATTCTGGGCCGCAGGGCCGTGCCTACAGTGGGCGGGGCCTAGGGTGGAAGTGACTAATATATCACTTCTGGGACTGCCCATGCTGGCCTGTGGGGGCCCCCCAAGCATGGAGGCCCCCCCCCAAGCAGTTTTGCACACCTAGGTGCCCTGCGACCTGCCTGGGTCATTTAAAAGGGCCTGGGGCTCCTGGCTGCTGCAGAAATATACCCTGTACAATGTGCCTCAGCAGTACTTGTCCAGCTATCAGGAGAGCCATATTGGTTCTTACATATGTATGTCAACATAATATTTTTTTAAATTACTTGTTTTTAAAAAAATAAACACATGGGGAATAGATGTATTGAAAGGTGGCGTCATGTTTTAGGTTATAAGGGCTACCTAGCTCCATTTAATAAATGGAGTTACACTGACTTACACCAACTGAGGTCTGGAACTTGGTACTATAGAATGCAGCGAAGCTACCAGTGGAGAGAGCTTACAAAATATCTTAAGTTTTATTTGTGGATATACAGGGGGGCTGGAACAATTTTTATAGTAGCGGTACTGAGAGCCATTGAACCAAACTGTAAACCCTGTATATAATGGAAATCACTTCAAGCTGTATGCGTGCCCAGCACTCATAGTTCCAGCACTTACGTGGAGGTGTGTGAAATCCTTGACCTAGACAGGATGGAGTGCGGTAAGCATCAGTTTTGAAATATGTACAATGCCTGAACCCACAAATTCAAATCACAGTAGGGTCAAATAGTCGGCCTTTAATCCTTCTGAGGTTGGTAGAGTGATTTCTGTGTGATGAGAGGATGTGTATGTGCGTGCGTGTGTGTTTAATGACAGCTTTAAAACAAGGTAAGTGGAAAAAACACAGTTCATTGCACTTCAATTGCCTTTGGAGAAGTGACTGCTTTTTATACATGTCTCTAAATCACCTAGCACACTTCATTTAGCTCCCAAAGTAACCTTGCCTAAAATTGCTGCTGCCCCGTCCCTCCCAGTGCTGTGCAGCATTCTGTGCAGTCTTCCCAGCCAAATTGCCTTCAGACGTGTAGGTGGCTGCACTTCAGCTGCTGTACGTCTATATTGTTCTAGCTATCTTAGGCACGATATGGCAGATAATTTGTAGTGTCTGAGCGTATCACAACTTGTAATGTATGTAGCCTCACAAAACCCCCGTGAGGTAGGGAAGTGCTGTTATCCCCATTTAACCACGGAGAATGGAGGTACAGAGAGTCACCAAGGAGGTATCTATGTAGATGTTGGGAGGTGTAATTCCCGGCTTGGGTAGAAAAAATACAGGTGCTAGCTCTACTTGAGCTAGTGCCTAAAAATAGCAGTGTGGCATGGGTGGCGGCTCAGGCCAGCTCCTGAGTATGCATCCAGAGGGTTGGGCAGGGTTGCACTCTAATTGGTAGCCTGAACTGCTGCTGTTTTTATGCACTAGCTCGAGCAGAGCTAGCACATACACGCCGACATACTGGGAATTACACCTGCAGTTGCCTTGTACACATAATGTACACACCTGTAAATGACATGCCCAAAGTCACATTGTCTGCATCTGATTAGGGAGTTTACATGGGGTCTCTAGAAACCCTGTCTAGCATCCTAACTGCTGGACTATCCTTGCAATATATTATAATGTAGAAAACACTTCGGGATTCTTCGACATGCAAGTTTTTGTATGATATGGAAGAGGGATGAATGTGTTTCTTCTTGCCTCGTAGGCTTTTGATAGAACATAAGAACACGCATGTTCATGTTTCTTTCACCTGAATATCTTATATTTTCAATAGGAGAAAGTACTGGTTCTGCTTGTGTTCATGGAATTAATATCCTACACTCAACAAATTTGGTTGTCTTTTAGTGATGTGTGAATGTCTTTTTGTTTTTATATTTATTAAAAGGAAAGTTTTAAAATCTATTATTTTTTAATTTTTAAAAGGAGAGATGGCTGAGTTCATAACAGTTCTGTATGCTACTGAGACCTCAGCAGCTATAGATATAACTCCATGACTTGGGCACGTACTACTGGGTAATAAAATAATAAAAATGAAATCCTTTTTTTAAATAGTTAAGCAAAATAAAGAGAGATGGGTACCTATTGTTCCTGGTGTTACACTTCTGTCAGTCAGCCTGTGTTCTGGGGTAAGATGATTTCAGTGTTCAGTCAGTTTTCTGGTTTAAAAAAAATTTCAAATGTGAACCTACTTCAGGTTACTGAAAGGTAAATACTTAGCAGTCAAAGCACAGGTCTTTTAGTTCTATGTTATCTAAAACATGGGTACAACCATAGAGGCCTCAAAGGAATATGTTGTAGTCGCCGGGGTGGTCTTAGTTCCTAATTGTTGACGTTGCTTATAACAAAACTGCCACATGTGATTTGTCATACTTTGGCATGTATGTCGTTTTCTGCTCTGGAAATTCAGGAGGCACAAAGTGGACTGAATTACAATACCACTTTCCTAAAGAGATGGGTGTTTCCTCTGGGTTTAAATCAGGGATGTATTTATAGGTTGGGTGAGAAAAATATGGAGAAACCTTTCTTTTTCATCCTCTAGATAAATGGGGAACATTAACATTTGTTTGTGTTTAAGGACTTGCTTTTTCAAAATGTTTAGGTAAAATATGCATCTAATTTGCATGTCATATTACTGTGAGCAGAGAAATCAGATGTTCAGAGGGGAATGGTGGTCTTAGACCTGGATTCAGTTTTCATCTCCGTCACGGATTTCCTGTGTGGTCTTTCAGAAAGTCATGATATTTGTGCATCAGTTTCCTCACTTGTAAAAAGGGGATGAGAATACTATTGTACTGTCAAAGGGGTTCTGTGAGACTCTCAGATATTGTGGTGATGCACACCTTTGAAAATCTTAAAATAGAATAATAATATATACAGGTAGTTTGTATGTGCAAATGCAGGACTTTCATCTATAGGTGTGGTAATTATGCATGCCGAAAACATTTGAAAAACCAGCCCTAAATGTTAGGTTGTCTTGATTTTCTTATTTAAGAATTATTTGTCAATACAATTTTAATGGTTTACTTCGGTGCTTATAACCTTTCTTTGTTTTTCCCATTTAAATCAAATATTGGTAACGTTCCCTAACTGACACTTTGGAGCCATTTAGAGCCTTTGGAGGAGAAATTCTTTCTTCCCCACACCTCATTTTCTTTCAAGCAAAAATTAGAAAATAGTTTCCAAGATAATGTTTAAAAAAAAAAGGCTTTCTTTGATTTGAGCATGTTTAATTATTCCGTAAGTTAAATGACAAAATTAACAGATGCAGAGAAGTTAAGAATTTGCTAAATAGAAAAACATACCATAGTTAAGAAACATAACCAATATTAATTACTACCTTTCACAAATAATTAACTAAGGACTGTTGATACTACCAGTTTCATCCTAGCACAGAGTAGTTTCTTGAGGTTTGGTATATGTTTTTTTTTTTTTTTTTATGCACACAGGTAGCTTTAAATGATTATAAACTGTGTGTGTCATTGTACTTATCTTTTTGTTAAAGAGCTTGTGTGTCTTGCTTTACAGGATTTTCTGGTTCTCTTGTGAAATGGATTTTAAATATTTATTTGCTTTTTGTATATCTTTCATTCAACTCCTATTTACTTTTTTAAAAACAAAACAAAACAGGTATATAAATATCATGTATGTGTGAAATGATTTCTCAGAGACCTTAAAAAAAAAATTTCTTCCTTATATTGCCAGCCCTCTTAAATTTTAGAGGGGTTGGTTGTTAGAAAATGTTCAGCATTGTTCAGAATATGACCAGAGGTCATAAAATATATTTATTACAAAAAGAAAAGGAGTACTTGTGGCACCTTGGAGACGAACAAATTTATTTGAGCTTTTATTTGAGTCTCTAAGGTGCCACAAGTACTCCTTTTCTTTTTGCGAATACAGACTAACACGGCTGCTACTCTGAAACCTGTTGTTTATTACAGCTGTTGGATTTACTGTACTCATGTAAAGTTGTTTGTACCTTCTGTTCTGTGCCCTCATGTCTTTAAAAAAACAAACAAACAGATAGTTGGGTGGTTCTTTTGGAACTTGAGCATTGGCCAGCCCCATTCATTCAAGTGTGACCCAAAGACTTCTCCCTCTTTCTGAAGAGCTAAGCATTCTATCCTTGGATCACTGCCAGCCAACCCGAACGCCTGTCTATGACCTTTTAATTTCTTCAAGGTAACCTGCTTTCTCTAAATGTCTGTCTGGGAAATCTGAACCCATTTTCTTGAAAACTGTTTATATTCTGATTGAACTTGTGCTTGGTACACTTAATACCCTTATTCAGAAAGATTAATCCACAACGCTGATATTTATGAAAAATATTGCTACTCATTGACAATGATCCATTTCCATTGGAATGTTCCTAAATGACTTGAATGATGATACACAAGTACATGCAGAAACTCATGCATACACAATCATTTGCCTCATTTAGGTTTATTAGAAAATTTAGAGTAATTACAACTTTGTTTTAGGCTATCTTTCCAAACTCTGTACTTACATGGTCTCATCTCATACTATGCTTGTATTATGAACTCTTACAGGTGTCGTTGTAATTTAAAATCATTCACTGAAAAGGCAAAATTGTCATTTTAGTGTTTTAATTACTTTATTCCAGTCACATTTCTGCGTATGATATTTGTTTTTACAGTGGTGGTGATGAAATACATATATTGTTTTCAGTCATTAGAATCCTACATAGGTACAGTATCTATCTTTTACAGATTTTTTTTTTTTTTTTAATAATCTCAATATACTTTCATTTGGGTATTATCACTGTTTTTTTGGTGTCTAGTGGTGAGGGCTCAAGCCTATGAACAAGATTCCTGTGGTCTGTTCCTGGCTCTGCCATTTATTTACTCTGTGGTCTAGGCAAGTCTCTTAACTCCTCTCTGCCTCAGTTTATGTAACTCACAAGGATATTGTGAGTCTGTTAAGGTTTGCAATGTGCTTTGAAAATCTCCAATGAGAGTCGCTAAATTGTAAAGTATTATCAATTTTAGGTACCATTTTCTAGATTGTAAGAGCTTGACCTGATGTTTTCAGATCTAGTAAATAATTCCATTGATTGGGTGAAAAGGGTAAGATTGGATTTAACTAAGTGATGTCCCCTTCGAAGCTATTTTTTCAACTAAAAAAACAACCCACTGCACTTCACAGATCCTTTACATTCAGATTTCTGTATGACTGTAACATTAGGGAAATGGTAATACTCATTTGAAACCATCATTTAATCAAACCTTAATTGTTGTAGAAGAAACTTCTAGATCTCTTTTCCAACACATAGTCTTTAGGAAGATTAAACACAACATTGTATTTTTTCTTCCATTTATTTTAAGTGGAATCAAAAGTGTTAAATAGACAGTTTTGGGGCTGAAGAATTTTTGTTGTATTTGTCATTTGTTTCTCACGTTCAGAATCCAACACTGAAGTTCAATGGTTTGCAGCCTTTTCCAAACTGAGATGTCCCTGGAATGCTTTGTGCTACCCAGAATGTTGTTGGAATCCCTCTCCCATTTAGCAATATATGAAGGATAGGATGGTCCCGATGCCCAGGTTCAGAACTTCTGCGCTTGTTCACTGGTCTGATGTTAGTGTCTCACTGAAATTCACTGTGGTATTGTTCTTTATATACTTCCTTGAGAGCTTTTTTTTTTCTCGGACATTTAGCATTTGGTGGGAGATAGAAGAAGTTGTCTGGGTTGTAAAAGCTCTCTTTATAATACTCTACATTAGGGTTTTGGTTGTGGTTTTTTTTTTTTTAACCATGAGTAGTTTCCCTGTTTAGATGGTAGGAAAAAAGTTCAGTCTTTGAGCTACTGAGTCCCTTCCTTTCTCTTTCCCTTTGGCTGGCTATGCACCCAGGCGTTTGTCACAGCTGGCAAATTAATGTAACAAAGAAAAGGAAATAAGAACCAGTAAATGTGATAAGTAAAGGGTCTTCCTATCTAGGCAGTCTGTGGCAGAGCTGTGGGATAAGATGTGCTCACTGGCCTTCACTTGGCGAAGAACAAGATTTCAGTCTCTGCTGCTCTAGTTCGTTTAATTTTTTCCAAACAACGAATTCATTACTTGACTTTTAAAAAAGAATAATCTTGGACTTCATCCTAATATCAGCTGTTATGGTCTTCTATGGACTGACTTTCATTGAGTGTTAGATATCTCTCTTGGCTGTTCTGCGGGACTCTTATTTTTAGAGCCTCTATTAATAACTTAAATATGTGACAGAAGAAAATTGAAGCAATGTTGTATCTGAATATTTAATTCTTGCCTTCGTTGTTTTTATCATCTTTAGTTAAATGTCCAAACCCTCCCTCCCCCACCCCCCAAAAAAAACCCAAACAAAAAACCCCCCACCACTGGCATTGGACACAAGATATGGCCAAGAGAAGAGTGTGTGCATCTGATGTAGCAGGGGGTAGTTTAAAGCTATGCTCTTTGAGGTATTGGAATGAGTTTTCTTGCAGTCCGCCTTGCTGGAATGATTGAGTAGATTTGCAATGTTCATTTTTAATTAGTGGACTGAGCTTTTACATTAATGTATTTGCCTGATTTTTAAAATGTTAACTGCACTTAGTAAGTGTTGCTCGGACTGTGTGATTATTCACACACAAAAAAAACTTGGGCAGGTGCATACACTGAGCAATAGAGCGCATTGTGGGGAGGTGTGCCTCATAATGCTCTCTTCTGCGATAGTTTTTTACACGATCAGAGAAAGTTTGGGAAAGCATCTGCCGCCATGACAATTCTGTGACGACCTGCCCCCTTGGTAAAGAGAAATGTTCCGGATTCTTTAGCAGACTTTTCCATCCTAAACAGGCTTTTTTTTTTTTTTTTTTTTTAAAGAATCTTCTTATCTGACTATTTTTAAGTGCAAGCTGATATGTGCTGCATATACAGATGTATAGCACATGGTGGGGAGCTAGTGGATTTACTCTTAACAAAATTATCTTTCAGTCTCTTAGGTTAAGTTCTAGTCATATTTATGTTTTGCGTGAAAGAATTTCGCTCATAATGGGTGAAATCCCCAGTAGAAAATTACTGTACAATACATCCAGGGGGGCTGGAACAATTTTTGTATAGTGGGGATGCTGAGACCCATTGAACCAAACTGTAAACTCTTAGTAGCACTCCTAGTTCCAGCACCTATGGATACATCACCATTTCTCAAAATGCAATCAAACGTCTTCATTTAGGAGGAGACTAAGCTGAAATAACTGGAGAAACTACTTTTTAACCTTTCTAAAAAGAAACAGGATATTAAGGAGAATGATGGTTTTGTTAGTGTTAGAATCTATTGTAGCTGTACCAGTCATTTGATTGGTTACAAGAAGTAACAGGCACTAAAATATATAACATGTACAATTGTTCTTACATGCTTTATGAATGAATACTGACACATCAGCAATATCAAGAATCTGCCAGTTGTATCTGATAGATTACATGTAGAGCAAAAAAGTAAGTTTTAAGATATTTTTGCTTGTTTGTGACTGTTACAATTGCTGGCTGCTGATGTTTCCAGCACCATTTTAATGTACTGTACTTTCCATACATGAATACATGTTTTGACTGGTTATAATCAAACACCCCCAACTATAAAATCAAACCCAACATTTTTCAAACCTGGCAAAGGCAGCATTTTTTAACTAGGAATACTTGCATACCAAGTTAGAACAAGGTTCAAAATTCAGCCATTTGTGAATTAAAGTACCTGCAGGAGAAATGACTATCAGAATAGGAAGTAAAGTGTATTCTTGTTTTCAAAGGCTTGAACACAAAGAACTCTCACGTTCTTTTCTGGTGGTTTTTTTTTTTTTTTAAAACAATCACTTTTGAGCAGAGACCAAGCATGCAAACTTTACTGTAGAGTGAGTATTTTTTCTGCAAGTTACAAGCAAGTGAAAAGAGGGTTATAATTTAAACCAATTTGCAGTCTTAAATGTTGTCATTGTAGCTGGCAACTGCTACAGTTAACAGAAAATACTTCAGATGATTTTCCTCAGTTTATCCATAAGACATTTTTAGGGGCATTATTTGAATAATCTCCCAAGGTGCATGAATTTTCATTCTGGGAACTATTATTTCAATACAGAAGAAAGGAGGAGTACAGCTATGTTGCTCTAATTTTTTTCCCAGTTTGTGAAGTTGAAGGTGGCCTTTATGTCTAAAAGGTGCATAAACTATTTGTGAAAATGAACATATCTTAAATGGAAGATTAAGCAATCAAGTTTTTATTCGTAAATTGAAATAATAAAGTACTTAAAATGGGGGGATAATCAAATATGAGAGAGGAAAACCCAAGTAGACCAAACAACATCTCATGGCTCTAGCACAAAATAGTATTGGCATATTAGTGGTGGAAGAAACGTGCTAAGAACTTGAATTCTAAAAAATTAAGCATAAATAAAAAGGCACTAAGGGTTTTTAGACTTCATGTTTTTCTTTCTTGCAATCTGCCACTGTATCAAAATTTGTTTTGGTATATTTTTGTATGATGCATTTCAATAATCTCCATGTAATCCTATGATAAACGGCTTAGTTTGATGGAGAATATCCTACATTACTGGCAAAATAGTTGGCCACAGTGAAGTCAGTTTCATTTTATAACATGCTTTCAAAGGATATACGGCAGCTGTATAGATATCATTGCATTAACTTAATCAACCCTCTTTGGAAAGTGGATATGTCCAGATTAAACATTGTAACAGCTGGCATTAGGAACAATACCAGTAGATCTGCACATTTCCATAGAGTTCAATCATTTATATATATTTTTTTCTTTGTGATGACTTTCTCATTTGTGTAGTTGCGTTGTGTTCCATCTTTTCTCTCTCTTGCGTCTTGCTACAGTCCTCTTCTACAGTTGAGTTGTAGTGGTTTTTTATATGCAGAATAGTAGCAATTTTGTTGTCATGTAAAGGCTGTGTGGGCTTCTTGATGGAGTAATATTTAAGCCTTCCACGCCAAATAATGACTGTGATCACTATAGTTACTCTTTAATACTAGGAAAACCACTTTGGACATAGGACGGTGTTTCCATGTGTACTATCTCTGTGTAAACTCTGACCTTAATCTCACCATTGTGTCCTGGCATTTTGCTGCTACTTAGATCAGATTTCCTTCTTCCATACTGGGAGTTGTTTTACATGCTTACAATGTAATATGCTCCTTACTGTAGCTTATATACCTTCTTACCTGACTGATCAGTTTAACTTTTCATTTTCATGTGACAAATCCTATTACTTTAAATAGAGAAAAAGCACTGTAGCATAAAATGTGTACAGTATGCCCCTTATTTTTATATGGTGTGTGTGTGTGTGTGTGTGTGTGTGTGTGTCATATAAAATTTGTGTATATGTATATATCTATAACTAGATCACCCCCACCCTAGTTTTATGATATATTATGTGTGAGTGTGTGTATGTATACATGTGCAGATATATATATAAATAAATAAAATAGGGGAGGAGGGAAGGGGATTTAAACAATCGGTCCATGTTTCTCAGAGCTTGTCTGCATAGTGGGGTTATGCGGCCTAGGGGTGTGTGATTTCCTAATCTCACTAATGTGTTGTGCATTAATTAGTCCTTGATGACCCTGGTGGTGTACATTAAAGGTTCTCTACTGCACTTTATTATAGTACTGTTTCAAAGAGCGTTACATTAAACTTCACCAGCAGCATCTACATGGACCAATTAATGCTCAATATGTTAGTGTCATTTAGAAATCACACGCCTGTAGAGAGCACATTACACCACCATGTAGACAGGCCTTCTGTTTGTTTGTTTTGACTTGATTCTATAACTAGTTTTAAAAGTAACTTAAAAATCCTGGTAAAGAGAGCCCACTGTGTATGCTTCAGAGACTCATGAGAAATTATTAGTGAAAGTCTTTGGCTAGGAGGTGCCAAAAGAGCACTGCAACCGTATGTTATTAGCTTGGGACGCTCTTCTAAATTTCTTCTCATCTTGGATACGTTTGCAGCATTGCCTGTGACCAAGCTGTGTACTAGACATGTGAATTTTTTTTCCAGTTTGTTATCGCTTTTACTGCTACTTGTAAGTATTCAGCTGTGTGAGCATTTCCTGTTGTATCAATTTTTTCTGTAAGGAAGACATTCCCTTCTTTTGTTGTCACACAGGCACATACAAGAGGATCATTGTGGACGTTGCTCCACACATCAAGACTCAGGTTAACAATTTCACCTTCTAGATCTTTTGCACACTGCTCAATTTCTTTTTCATACACTTTATCCAGCAGTTTTTCTGCGACACCTGCTCTGTTGGGGGGACTGTATCCTGGTCTTAATGACTGAACCATGTTAATGAAATGTGGGTTCTCAATCATATGGAAAGGAGAGTTTGTTGTATAAACAAGCCGGGCAATTTTTTCATCAGTTACCTCTTTTTGTAATCTGCTGGTTCTTATCACAAACTTATCTATGGCTGTTTCTGGACGATGGAGTTTTTTTTTTTTCTTTTTGCTACAGGTGATACACTGTAGCTGTGGGACATACATGATGTGACTGAAACACTATCATTGTTAGATAACTCTGAAACTGTAGAAAATGATGGTGATCTTGAAGATGGATAGTCTTCAGAATCCTGTATGTTGAGGATGGATTCTCTTAAACAAAATAAGTCAATGCAGTTATTTAATAATTATTACTGTACTGCTCATTTAGTATTACTCATTGCATTCACTGACACTCAGTACTACTTTAAAGGTGAAATTGTAAAAGGAAGATCTGCCTATTTCAGCTATTTATTTTTTATAGAAACTGCATCTAAAATGATAGTACCATAGAGTAACAACGGATTTTTTTGCTCCAACATGAGAATTCAAGAATAGTCCAGAAGGAAGACAGGCAGTCCTTAAGAAAGAAATATGAAATAAAAAAGTTTGCCAACCTGAAGATCCTGTACGTTGAGACATGTTCCTTTCATCATCTTCAACACAGCTTTCTCCGAAGAAAGAACACTTCTCATGATGTTGTTTAATTGTGGCAGCCAGGCCTTGCGTTGCTTTGTTGCACTGTTTGCGTTTTGCATGCATGCCTGTCTTACCCACAGGTAGAGGAACTTCATTAAAATATTCCCAAACAAGATCTCTTTTACGGCCTGCTGCCGTTATAGGTTTTCCCTTCTAGTGAGAGAATGGTACGGTAGATCTCAAATCAATGAAGGCTATACTCAGAAAGACATCAAGACTTCTGGAATATGCTGCTCAAACAGTTTCACTTTTGTTTCTGCTGCCTGTCCCTCTCGTCGCACATTTATCTCCAGACTTCTTCTCTTTGTCCAGATCTATTCCGCCCCCAACAATCTTCTATTCATTGAACTTTTTGCAACTTTGCACTTTTAGAGAGAGGTAAGGGATTGACTCTGTGCAGAGGGACAATAGGGTTGAGGTCTGTTATTTCTCACCTCTATATATTATTATTTACTTATTTTATTTATTTTAAAAACATTTTTGCTGTTAACAAGCATGTTAGCTCTGGAGACACAAATCCACAGTTTGAGAACTGCAAAATGAAGCATCTCTGATAGTATCTTCTAGACTGAGTGCTGAGTCCCATTGGGTAGACAGATTACTTAGGTTAATCTTTCTATACTGAAGGCCCTAGAACCCCATAAGATTGGGTCTCTAATCCATGAACTATTGGAACTCATTTACAAAACTTTTCTTGAACATTACATTAATATATTGTCTCGTACTATAGAATTTGAATTTATAATCCCTATTCCATGATGAGATATCTTTGCGCTATAATGCATCTTCATTAAAACTATCTTTTAGATAGGTTTTTTCCTCAAAAAGCATTTTATCAAAAAAATCTGACTTGAAATAAAAATCAGGTTTTTTTTTGTTTGTTTTTTAAATCACTGATTTTTATCTACCTTGACAGCAACCAAAAGTATTTCAAGCGGAGCATTTTTGGTTTAGCAATAGTAGTTGAAATAGGGAAAGGCTTAAAGAAACACATTTACAAGAGAGATTAAACCATTGCGTTAACACACAACCTAGGTACAGTCAGTGTTACACAATGGGTGTCTCTCTTCATCTGTGAGACAGGCAGGTCAAGCCAGGATTCTTCATGATCAGTCTCTACTCTACTTGCCTCATTTCCTGCAGAAACTCCCTGTGAAGGACTCCTCCTACCCCACTTACTGGGTTCTTTGGCTCCCGTCTTGACGACTCCTGGGGACATCTTCTCTGTCTGCCTTGGTTTGACTTAAGTTCTGGAATTTGATCTGGTTCCTTTGTTCTTGATATTGAGCTCAGTCCTGTATGATGCTGAATGATCTGTCCCTGATCCCTCAGAGCACTTATGTATGTGCTTAATTGTAGGCATATGAGTAATTCGCAATGAAGTATATGGGAGTACTTGCATGCTCAAAGTTAAGCACATGCCAAAGTGATTTGCTGGATCAGGGCCAGAGAGCTCAGCACTCTGCAGGATCACACCCATTCTGACTAAGCTGTTCTTCGCTCAGTTTCTTTGGTATCAAGATTACCTCAGACAATTAATATCTTAATATTTGCACTCTTCACATACTAACGTGTCACAGTATGTTGTTCGCTATACAAAGTGCAAGTAAAAAGGTCTTTGCTCTGAAGAGCTTGTAGTCCTCTCTAAAAGATACCGAAAATAAGATCCACTGGGAGACCCATAGATTTGTCAAGCTAGGTGTTGGGGGGGTTGTTGCCCTTCTCCACTCTTTTCTACCTGTAGGCAGTTATCACGTTCACCTTTAGTCTCTCTCTAATTTTTCCTTCCTCATTTGAAGAAAATACTTGTTGGGTATTTGCTAGCCCTCTTGTCATTTATGAACATTTTTATGCTTTGTTGACACTTAGATACAGAAGCATGTTTATCTCTTGTAATAACTTCTTAAAATGCAAAGTTTGATCTGATAAGTGTAATATAAAACATGGGTGAAAAACCTGTAGAGTATTTTTTTTTTTTTTAACGTTGCTTCAGTTTTTCTTACAAATTGCCATCAGGTTTGGGCAGTGCTCAGCTGAGACGTTCAGCAATACAGAAGTTCAGGCGTAGTGCTGTGTTTTAGCAATGTTAATAAAGCATTTCAGCATTAATAAATGAACAGCCATGTGGTGTCCTGGACTGAGAGTAGATCCGTAAGTGAATTATTGCCCCTGTATAGCAAGACATTTTAGCACCACTGCTTTGCTCTTCTATTAAGTTTTTGTCAGTGTTTATAATAAGAAACTGCCTTTTAAAAGAGTTTCACTTCTGCTATAACAACTTTGGTTCTTCTGCTTTTCTAAGCTTATGGAAAAAAAACCTGTCCCTGCCCTGTAGAGCTTACATTAATGATTTTTTTGTGTTTGGTTCCCAGTGCAATGGGGCCCAATCACAAAACTAATAATACAAATAGAGGTCTCTATAATCCCCAGCATACTGGAAAGGAGGGACTACCCAAGGTGAGAACGGACCAGGCTCAGAAGAGCAGCCGTTGGATATATGGCTGGGGAGAAAAGGCCGGGCAACAGGCATCCTGCTTGCTGGGACAGGAAGGTGGTGAGCCAGAAACATCTTATTGCTGGCAAAGGGCCAGCAGTAGCTGCAGCAGGAAAACCATCTGAATGGGTTACAAGAGACTCTTATCCCTGTACTGAACTGCTTGTAAGGGTTGGGTTAGGAACTGTTGTTTATCTTTGGTTGAAACCATGAAAGCGATTGTGCCTGTGGAATTTGTACCTTTTTTGGTTCTGGCAGCCATAGGAAAGAAATTTTCTGATACTCGGTGTGTGGGTGTTTATGGCAGCACAATGAGGATTAGAGCCTGTAGAGCCGAGTGCTTGGAACACCTACAGGGCCTGCCTCTGATCCTGTGATACAGAGATCATGCTACTAGATATCCAAAGGGGACTGTGTATTGCAGCATTCACGATGACAACCTGCAGTAAAATTGGTTGCAATATTAACATGTCTAATTAGATGTTTCAGGATATAGGGCACTAAATGGTACTTGAACTATGAAAAGGCCAACACAGAAGCACTCGTCTTTCCCCATCCTGTAGTACTCATTCAGTAACGCAGCCTTTTTCTTTAAAAATGAATTTTAATTCTGTCTGCCAACGTGAACAAACCATTTTCCCTATTTAAATAAAACAATATTTGAGTTAACAAATCCTGAAATTTGGCTACTAAAGAGTAAAGCCAGTGACTGATTTCAGAGATGACAAACCTTAATTAAGCCTCATAGTACCCTGGAAAGGTGAGTAAGTAGTATTACACCTGTTTTAAAGATGAGGAACTGGATAAACATCGCAGAATGATTTCCCCACAGCATGTCCGTGGTAGAGCCAGGAATAGAACTCTGTTCTGAGTATCCTACCTAGACAACACCACCTCCCAGTTAATACCAAGGCAAGCAGGATGTGGCAACATATATTATTGTTAGCAGCACAAATTGAAGAGAGAGGTTTTTTGTTTGACATTTAAAATCTTTTTTTTGGATACCAGTCAGGTATAAAGTCATAAGACAAGTGGGGGGAAAAAAGTGGAACACTGCACTTTTTCTTTCTGACTCCCAAATTAGAATTTGACATTTTGTATGACTCTGCTGTGGTGGCTTTGAAGCAGCAGGGCTCGCTTAGCATGAACGATTTGCTTTCTCCACCTCTCACTTTTCCACTAAACTGTAGTATGAATAGACTCATTAAGTTTTAGCCTCTGGGTCTAGAATTTCCTATACATTTCTGAATCCGGGTCTTTGCACTGAGGTTAGAATGTGCTGCAATTTTACTATTATGTGGGAGGCTGAAAAATCCCTTTTAAAAGTAACTCCTCCTCAATAATGACAGGTTACAGAGTAGCAGCCATGTTAGTCTGTATTGGCAAAAAGAAAAGGAGTGTGAGTGGCACCTTAGAGACTAACCAATTTATTTGAGCATAAGCTTTTGTGAGCTACAGCTCACTTCGTCGGGTGCCACTCGCACTCCTTTTCTTTTTCCTCCTCAATGCAAACCATTTCAGGGTCTAAGAATAACAAATGTTCTGATAATGGGAAATGTATGAAATATTTTTTTTATTGTGTGTGGCAAAGGATCTTAGTTTCCTTTTATCTGTAATACTCATGCGGAATGAAAATTTAAGGCACACAATTTGTTGCAGATATTAGAAATGCATTAAAAGGAAACTTACATTTAGAAGGTTATCCTAATTCAGTTTTTTACTTTCATCAGAATTGTCACCAGGCATTCCATGATGTCACGTACGCTTTTGCATTCATGACTGTACAAAAGTTCCTGTTGGAAAGTACCTATATTTCAAGTTGCATAGTCACTAGCATTTACCAAATTTGTTCAGTTCTGTGGACCTTGGTTTTTTATTTTCTGTTCTTACGTTTAGCCTCCTGAATTAGCATGAAGAAAAGGAGGACTTGTAGCACCGTAGAGACTAACCAGTTTATCTGAGCATAAATAACATGGTTGCTACTCTGAAACCTGAATTAATGTGGTAATTTAAATAATTACTGTTATGCATACCTGCTTAAGGAAATTATGGTTATAAAATGTCATCATTACTCACTGATTCACATTGGTTTCATCTTCAGAAGTATGGCAATCTGCTAACTGAAGGAAAAAGCCATAATTGACTTGTACTGCTAAGTGACACTAGTTTTTTCAGGTAATGTTTAGAGAGGTGATGGGAGGAAAGACTAATAACAGCAATTTTAATTTCATTCACAGTAATACGTTTTTATTTGCACATTTTAACAGTATCTTTTTGAAGATGCTTTGTGACTAAAACAATATCATACTCTAATGGATACTTAATTAATTATGTAAACCTCCACCCTCCCGCAAGATAGGGTTTTTTATAGCTATTAGTGGAGTGCATGTTCAATATGTCATATCAAGATGTTTACAAGCTCTATACACATGCAGCATATTAAATTCAGTACAAATATTTAATCTGAAATAGTTTTCTACATTCCAGATACATACAGTATCACAGCTGTATGTACTAGGCTTGATGGTTGTATGAGAGTCAGGTCTAGAGGTTAAAGCACTAGGCTGGGGCTCTATAACCTTGAACAAGTGTGTTTAATCTTTCTGTTCCTGTTCTCTGCTTCTCTAATAGGGATGAGAATACACACCTCAAAAGGCTGTTTTGAGAATTAATTGTTGAAGCACTTTGAGATCCTCAGACTGGTGTAGAGAAGAATGATTTTAAATTAATTTTTTTTCATAGTCTTGCATGTGATGAGAGTTAACCACATCAGAATAATACTTGTTGCAAAATACAAAGCAGATCTGAATGTAAAATACACTCCACCATTAACCTCATTTTTCTAAATGATAGAGGAACTGATGACAGAGCGTGAGATTGGAGGTAGAAAAGATTGGACTATGCTAAGTGGACCTACATAGACACAAATTCTCCTGCTGAGATTTACCCAGGCAGTGCTGCTGTTCCACATCATGGAATGAGTTTATCCTTCTTGATCTTCTGCTCTGACCGCTGTTCACTGCTCTTTAGATTGGATGTGTGGAAGGATTGCAAATTTGACTCTGAAAAAGTCAAGTGGTGATAGTGTGTTCATCAGGAGATGTCCAATGCTCATATTTTAGAGCATCCACAGATCTGAACTTTCCCCAACCAAGTGATAACTATTGTATATATTGTAACCTCTGCCTGGAATAAAAAAGAAGAGCCTGGAATAAAAAAAATCGTACTTATTCCTGTTTCATAATCTCCAAGGAGAAAAAGGAGGAGAAGAATAATTTTTGTGAGTCCTCTCTTTGCCCACTTTGGACCTCTCTCTGACTGGGATATGTATTTATTAGAGGGGAGTTGTTCTATTTCTTATTTATTGATCTAAGTGATGAGTCAGTTTATGAGCTTCAGTGGGCTTGTGTAACTCTCTCTTGTTTTTATTGGTGAGCAGAGCTGTGATTTGTCTGCTCATAAATTATTCTTCCTGTTAACTGCTTTTTCTGCTAACTTGTGAGCAAGAGTGCACATTTTAAAATACATAATCCAGCATGAATATAACATGGACGAATTTCATATTTGGAGCATGTGCAATTGACGGTTAGAAAGGAAGATGTATGTGATTTTCCCCTAACTTTTATATTGATGTGATACTGTGTTTTCTTTCTCTGTCTATATCTAATCAACTAATTGTAAGGCCCTCCATGAAAAAATTTCAAATTGAGGATGTTTTACTAAATCTGAATCTAAATGTAATAGATACATTGGAGTTGCTTAACTGTACTGTGTTGAACATGATGGACATGGTGCACAGTGGCTTTTGAGAGTTTGTACTAAACTGACACCTGTATAATTAGCATCCCCATGAGAATTATTTCCAATTCCATTTTTATTTTGCTTTTAATTAAATGTAACTAAATGATGAAAAATGTGTTCTCAAACTGCAAATAAACAGTTTTTCACTTCCCTGATTATTTTAAAATTGCACCTGGCATATTCAGGTGTATTCCTTGTCAAGGTCTCAAACTCTAACATATACTAAATATTTCAGGATCCTAAATTCCTCATCCATCTAAAATATGAGCGACTTGTACAAGATTTTTTGGAATACAGTGTGTAGGCCCATTCATTGGTTGATTCTCATTGTGTGGGTGTGTGCATCAGGAATGTGAAAACTTGATTCCTTTAGGGTTACCTGCTTCTGATGAAAATTTAAATGGTGGATTCTAATTGGAAATATTCTACCTTTTTCTAATTCTCTTGTTCAGACAAATAGAAAAGAATGTCCTCTAAAAGATTGTGTATAGAAATATTTTCTGTTGTTGAAACAATATTTGAATTCCATGTATCATAAATAGTTTAAGATGATTTTATAGCCATATTCTGGCATGTCCCTTATATTTTTGCTGTCTTTTCTCTCTCTGTCTCCAGTGTCCCTGTCACTGTGATATCACCATACCTCTGAAACACTTGTCTATTGAGAATATTTCAGATGATGGCAGAGTGTACTTGTGAAACTGTAATTTAGTACAGCATGGATAAGATGTGGGTTTAAAGTTTCTAACACATAAGGCACTCAGATACTGTCTGTGTGTATAACTGCTGTCATGAGTAATAAGTGTTCATCTCTAATGCACAGAATCCATTATTTTTGAATTCTATATTACACCTTGGTTTGGTGCATATAGATAGCTAGATAGATGGTTTAAAGTAAAAATTGCTTACAAATTGAGAGACGTCACTTAGAAAAGTCATTGGGATTTAGGTTTTTAAGTAATTGATGTGCTTTTGAAAATGGGACTTAGTTCCTTTTAAAAATTATACTCTGTGATGTGCTCCTCTGGGAGCCCAAAACGATAAGCTGCTTTGCTGGAGCTTAAGCTCCCTGCCACACCAGTCTGTCTGCCTTTCCAGGAAGTTCCTTGACATTGCCAATCTAAACCTTGCCTTGCAGGTAACATGCAGCAAACTCCAGTTCCCCAGACATGTGGCTCTGCAGTATCCCTCCCTCTCTCTGGACACTGATAGAAATGACCAAGTTCTCTGTCTCCAAAGAGACAGAATACACAGCCTGTTGGCTCACTGAGGACACACTTTTCACCTTAATACACAGCACCAAGGTGGTTGTGCTCCAGCAAGCCATCCTATCTTCCTCACCCTCCTCTCAGCTTGCTTTTCCTGTGGACTCAGATGCAAATTTCCATTGTCTCTACCATCGTGTTGCTTAATTTACAGTGACGTCACAGGCAAAACAACATTCGTTTGCCTAGGACAAACTCGTTTATCTACAGCCTGCACAACATAATTTAACAACATATTATCAGCACATATACATAACTCTTTATACAAAACCCATACATAAATCATGCAATGATATTTGTGACAAGTATATCACTGGTTTTTATATGATACCTTACAAGATGCTGTTTGGCTAAATATTCTGACAACACTGTGTGGTGTGAGCCTTTTGTCAGTTGGCATAAAGGGCTCTTAGGTCCATTTGCATACCCACCACATACATTTGCTAGTTCTGCCATTTCAGGAAGCAAGAGACCTTGCACTCAGGATTCTACTTTATCTTCTTTCTTCAATGCATGAGGTAGTAACAGTTAGTTTCTTTTGCTTGTCTTTGATAGCCTACCTATTTCATTTGTTCAGAACAGTTGGGGGTGTGTGTGTTCTTAGTAGGGAAATTTACCTCAGGATATAGTCAGAACCCCAGAATTGGTCACAACCAAAGTGTGATGCAAAATACATTTCTTTGTTCCCTTCTTCTACCAACAGCAGATCCTGGTATCTACTATCCCTTAGCCTATTCATTAGGATTCCCTGCCTCAGAGGCTAGCTAGTTGGGGATTTTGTGTGTGAACTGAGTCTAGACTCTCGTGGTTTCCCTCGTAATGATGATGAGCTCAGGCAGTGAGTTTGTAAGGGTGACTTTAAAATGTAAAGTACAGACTTATTTATGGGCACAATTTTTTAATCCAGTGTTTAATTTGCTTCAGGTAAGGGCACCTGCTGTGCAGAAGTCTTTAAAGCACTGTGTCGTAATTGCAACTGATTGGGCATAAACTGACAGCTGCGCACATGATTTTAGTTTCCAAAGTCAGGAATTTGCAGCTGTAATTTGAACATAAGGCTGGGATGCCACGTGGTTGCTTGGTCATTTTTTCAAGTGGGTTCCTCCCTCTTTTTCCCGTACTTGAGTTCCTTTGTCGATGCCGCTAATCTTAGCGTCTCGTACTGCCTAATGCCAGATGGAATTTTTTTTTATTAGTGTCTTCACTGAGTGAGTTGTTGAATCTGTTGATCTGTAAGGACCACAATTTGCAAAATGACTTTTTTTTTTTTTAAAATGAGGAACACACCTCCTCTACTATCTCAGAGTGTGAGATTGCACCAATTTGTAATAGCTCCACTTCACAGATGTGACTGATAATGCAACTGTCATGCAATCTTCCAAATAGGAGGTACTGATGACCGTTTGAAATGTTTCAACGTTGTAGACCCATGATTAAAACGTATGGTTTTTTTTTCTTTTTAAAGAACCACACAATCTTTGAGCAAGGAAGAGTAAAGTTCAGTTTCTTGTTTTTTAAGTTTGGCATTTGGCAATGAATATGTGTGCCCCACACAAATCATGCTAAAACCTGTAGAACTAATTGGAATCAACATAGTATGAAAATTGAGGACTTAGTGTAGTCTTCAGTGGCATTCTGTTCTGAGTTAAGTTACTATATGCTTTCAACACTTATCACGTGTCGCCAAAGTATTGCAGTTGTTCTTAGTGCAATTACACCATTTTCCCGTTCTGGGGTGTTTTTTTTTTTTTTTTGAGCTACGCACATTTAATAATGGTCTCAATTGAGGTTCACACATTCTTTTGCCATGGAAACGTGTGAAGTGCCAAATCTTTCAGGGTGGAATTTAACCTTGTGCAGCGGGACAGCTCTAGGTACACAAACCACGTTGATCCCTCTCAGCCCTATTTTCAGAGTTTAAGTGAGATTTAAGTAGTGCTTTGGCTGACCCTCTGCAAAAGAGGTGGATTTCACTCTGAAGGAACATGCCCTCTATGCTGTAATTTGCTTTTGTATGTTACCTCAGAATATTACTGATCCACTGTATGTGGAAAAGGATGTTTTAGACATAGGATTGACTAATAACAAAAATAAAACCAAGTAGTTAGTGATTAATGATCATTCATGTTATTAAATTGAAAAAAAGGAAATTGAAGTGCTATTTGAATTGTATGTATTCATTTGTTAAAATTTGAATTAATAAAATAGGAGCCTCTAGTAGCTGTTTGGAGGTAAGTTTGCAGTGCTGCATGTAGTGGTGGATGATATGAAACTGCTAATTATCAACCTTGTCGTTTCTTTCTGCTCCTTACCTTTTTCCTCTAGTGTAATCCTTTTATATGCTTCTTGCAATAAGATTATGGCTAATCTTGTTTAGCTCCTTGTCAGGTCAAAGAAGTACAAACACTTGCATTATTGAGGATGACATCTACAGTATCAGTGTCACGTATCAACAAGTATCTGTACACACATTATCTGTCCTAGGACCACTGTCATACGTAATTTGTTCCAAATACGAGCATCCTGCACAGTATTCAAATATACAGTTTATACTACGTTGTACTTCTCCAACATGTACAGGATGGCTGTAATTCAGTGGCATTGGAGTGCCTGTTCCGTTGTAAGAAATGTAAGCATTTTAAGCAAAAGCTACAACAGGGTTACCATATTGTCATTAACTAGCAGTATTTGTTAAATTAAACTCCCAAAGAATCCACTGATGGCTACAACTTTTCACTTCTCAAGTTATTCGCAATTCCATGGTCAAATTCTTGTCATTGCATTTTGTTAACTTTTCAGAATACGTGGAAACATACTTCCCAGAGAAAACTCATCTCCCTGCCCTCTCATCTCCGGAACATTATGCTTTGCCAACACTTACTTATAATTTTTAGTTTATTCTTGTGACATTTAAAATCTTATTAATAATACTCTGAGAATCAAAAAGGCTTAAATTGCTAAATGCAGTCCCAAAAAGAAAAACAAAAACCAACAAAAAACTCACCTTTCAGTTTGTCCTCTGCTGTTCTCCTTTGGTGTGCATTCATTAATCTGCAAACAGGATAGTAAGTCAAATTTTTAGAGCTCCTCTATAGAGAGCACAAGTTGCAGAACAATATTGATACATAATTGGGATAATGAAAGTGAGATTGCTGTTACAAACAAATGCTGAAGGCATACAGCAGTGGCCAATATTGAGGCAGACTCACTTTATCAATCTTATAATTATTTTTAATCAGTATTTTAATATAAATTCAAAATACTGTTTTTTATCAGTTTGAATCATTAGTAAGAATATATTGTCTAAATAAACTGCTCAGTCCACCACTTCCTAAACTACTACTGACATCTTTTTGAATATAATTAAACTGACTGTTATAGGGTATAAATGAAAATTAAGGAAGGATTATTCTGTTGCCTCTGTGTGTGTGTGTGAGAGAATATTTTTATTACACACACACACACACACACACACACACATGCTTGTAGCAAATAGAGTTGGTATTGTAATCTGTAGAGGTAAGATTACTGGAGACTTAATAGAAGGTAGTATTTTTTAAATGTAGATTGGGAATGTTAACTAATAAAATACATTCTTTTACACAGAAGCACTGGAGGCAGAATTTTATTAAGGCAGTTTAAGCACGTAATAGATTATATATTCATATTATTGTGTGGATTCTTTGGCCTAAGTGCACTGAATAAGTTTATTAACGATGAAGATACTGCACGCCATTGAGGATGAGTGCTCCTAGAAAATTAAAAACAGTAATATGGGTTTTGTGATATCTATATTCTATTTCTTTTTATTTTGAACTATGTGTCCTTTTAGAAATATATGTGAAGCATTCACATACTTTATTTTCAGATATGGACAACTCTGGCTGTTCACTTACAGCTCTCTTTAATGATAAATACTACTTGGAAATGCCTTAATTGGATTGCCTGCTTAATAGCATTAAAACTGTTGCTTTGGTTTAGCTGAGCTCTAATGGGCCTTTGCTGGCTAAGATACCATTAAGCAGAAAAATGGGAAGTCTGAGTAGAGAAACTGAGTGAACAGTTGTGATAAAGAAAAAAAGACCTTTGGTCTGAAAAAGTATATGCCCACCAGAATTCTGTTTCAATTGAAGATTTAAGATGTGTTTTCATAGTGGTTTAAAGAAAATACTTTTGATAGTCATACAGTTGGGGTAATGTCTATTACAGTGGTGGGCTTAGCATGTTAGTTTCGTCTGTCTAGTTGGCAGTGTTGTGGTTTGGTAAACATAGTGGTACTACCACAAAAAAAAAGACTTTGGCACTCTTGGGTGTCTTGGTTTTGAGGCTATAGGAAACTAGAACCATCAGATGCAGAGCTCATAGTCTGCAGGAAGGAGACGAGTGAACTTTATATTACTCTTGCATTTTCAACAACTAATCCTTGGAAATTCAGATTCTGAATAATCTGTCTTTCAGAATATGAGTCCTGCTGTGTTGTGATGAAGAATCAAAAGAAAGGAGGAATATTAGGTTGAAATGGAGGAGTGGGTAAAAATTGTAGGCAAGGGCTTGTGGATACAGGTTTGAAGTGTGTATTTGTTGAAACAACCTGGAATATAGACTAAATTTCTGTCCTCGTTATTTGGTATTATGCATTGGCTTTGAAATTGAAGTGACAAGTTACCTGAGACTATGCTGTCGGATTTCACATTGCCTGTGTAGCCTCTAATATAATACTGTTTTGTAGCTTCCTACAGCATTCATATTTGGTGATTAATGGATAATCCCAATACCTTCTACAGCAGTGGTGCATGCTTTTTTTCCAGTTGTTCCCCACCCTTACCATTATCGGGATCTGTCCATGTCGTCTCTCTGTTACTGCACAACCAAGGCTTTGTGATCCATGGAGTTTAGGCTGGAGGAGGAGCTGGGGCTGGAGGCAGTGCTGGTCTGGGGCTGGAGAGGGAATGATGGTCTGGGGGTGGAGCGGGGCTGGAAGCATTGTGCTCCCTCCCCTTCCCCCCATAGGGGCTGGCCCAGGCCTGGAGGCAGAGTAGGTCTGGGGGCTGAACGGGGTTGGGGGAGGAGTGAGACTGGGGGTAGAGCAGGGCTGGAAGGATGGCACTCCCTCCCTGCCCCCATGGGGGTTGGCCTGGGCTCCACTGTGTGCCGCCCCCCCCCAAACTTTCTCTATGGGGGGGCATGCCCCACAGTTTGGGGACCATTGATCTACAGCAGGAGAGCGCCAGGGAGATTGTTTTCCTCTTCCAGTGGTAGAAGCACAGTGCTTTGCAGGCTTCCCCATGCAGTACCTGCAGGCTACTTCTGGAATTATCTTTTTCTTGTTACAAGAACTGGATGTCTTAAAACTCAGTCAGGTGCATATATTTCAGATGGAATGGTTGCTTCTTGGAATTGGGCTGCCTGATTCACTCTAAACCTAATAGTTTGTCGGAAAGAATAAGGAAGGGGAAGGCCATTTATACAAAGGCACAAAAGCCACAAGTTTGTTTTGTAACCCTTTTACCATTTTTGTTGCTCTCCTCTGGACTTGCTGCAATTTGTCCACACCTTTCCTAAAGTGTGGCATCCAGAATTAGACACAGTACTCCAGCTGAGGCCTCACCAGTGCCGAGAAGAGCAGGACAGCTACCTTCTGTGTCTTACATATGCCACTCCTGTTAGTATACCTCAGAATGATATTAGCCTTTTTTGCAACTGCATGACGCTGTTGATAATGTGCTTCATTGTGAAGATTGGAAAAGGATAAATGGGATGCTAAGCTCTCTTGTTGCCAAAATTATATATATAAATTTAACTAATAGAATTTCAAGAAACAGATGGCTAATTATGTAGGGAGGTGAAGTTTTGCTAGTCATATGTTCTGGCTCTAAATAAAAATGCAACATAACTTCATCTGATCATTTCAGACAAGATTACGCAATTTGTTTTCTAGTTCTATTCCGAGCACTCCAGCTAGTTCATGCACTGTTGGGGTAGTCAATATTAACTCTTTAAAAAAAATATCAAAATTCCATTACTTTGAGGTAAATATCTTTATTAATATTCCAGTTCTTTGCCCATTGATTCTACTTGGTGCAGAGTGGCTTTGGTTTTATAGCCAAGAAATTTCAATTGTTTAAAGAATGAAATGGTAATTATCATTTCAGCCTGTTACTCAGAATAGCAGTACCCAAAGTAATTTTAGATGAACGCTATGTGTTGCATAAGATATGGTTCAAGTAATTCTCAACAAGGTTGTCTTTTTTTTCTCATCTCCAACTTCTTTAGAAATCTGAAGGCTTTGTGATATTATGCTGAACAACTTGGTTTTGTCTAGTGTCTTTCCGATAAACTCTATCTCAGAACAGTTTACAGAATAAAATACAGGATAAATAATATATTGCAAGAAAAGGTTGTGAGTAAAGCATTCTGAATGTGGTAAATTAAAGCATTCCGTTATAAGACTAATAACAGAGGAGAGAAAAAATTGTTTTAAATCGAGGTTTGAAAAACCATGGAGAAATACGATAAGACTGATCGAGTTGTGAGCTGGAGAGAAGGAAGTTCTCATACCAGTAGTGTGAGATGAGAAAGTGATAGTCAGGTACCACCTGATGAGGCGGTTTGAACAGATAGAAGATTTTGTGAGGTAGGCTGGAAAAAACGCAGACCATTTTAAAAAGGAGGGCAGTTTTTGAATTGGATGTGGGAATAGAGAAAATAGTGCAGTTGTTTTAAAGATGTAAGTGATATGGTTGAACGTTCATGGTGTGATAGTGTGTCTTGCAGCATCTCTCAGAACTTTGAAAAGAGATTTAGGGGTTATCTCATTAAGAAAATAAACCTGGGTGATTTTACATCTTTCAGTTAGTTCAGAGACCCAAATGTATAAACTGAGTGCTTTGGGGCATTTGATGAGTAATTATCATTAGTAGTTATGACCAAGGCTACAATTTTGTTGCGGAAGTCACGGAATCTGGGACGTCCAGAGACCTCCATGACTTCACCTCTGGGGTGGCGGGGCTGGAGCTGTCAGCTGGAGACCCACGGACCCCAGCTCCCACAGGTGGTGGGAGGGGGAATGCTCTGACCGCAGCTCCCGGTCACCGCAGGTGGCAGGGGGACTCGGTGGCTCTGAGCCCAGGGCCCCTGCAGCTGCCCTGAGCCATGGGCACCATGGGACCCCGCAGCTGCCCTGCTGCTGCGAGTGGTGGGGAACTCCAAAGCCCCAGCAGCGATGGTGCTGGAGCCTTCTCCCTCCCCATTTTGTCTTGCATCTTTTTAGTAAAAGTCACAGAGAGGTCACGTGTTTCCATGAATTTTTCTTTATTTTCCATGACCTGTCCATGACTTGTACTAAAAATACCCGTGACAAAATCTTAGCCTTAGTTATGTCTGTGTTCTGAGGCCCCAGTCAGGATTAGGCCCCTCATTGTGCTATACTAGCACTTACAAAGACCTGGTCTCTGCTTCAAAGAGCTCACAATCTAAGAAAAAGGGTGAAGGGGTGGGAGAGAAGGCTATAATAAAAATTTACTGCATGTGGTGTATTGAGGCGTGTGTATATTTATCTATGCAATTTTTTTGAAGGAAGTAAGTTCAGCTACACCTGTTTGCCCATAAGTCTATAATTCCTGAAGAATTTGATGTTCAGAAACCAATGAATAGATGCACTAAGCCATATATGGTCATCTTTATCTGGGTTAAATGCTATCATGTCTGGCAGACAAGTCGAACTGAAAATACTTCCCACACAGAATTGCTTACATACATATAGAGTTGAGTTAAGGGAAGAATTTGAGACCATAACTTCTGCCTTTTTAGTGTTCAGAGGTCAGCAGAAAATTTCCCTATGATGGTTTCCTTTTTATATTGAAAATTATCCTGCCAAATAACAGAAGTTGATTTAATTGTTTCCATTCTGTTTACAGGGTTTTACGTCTTAGATGGAGATATAAAATAGAAATAGACATTTCTGCATTAATATAATTTGTTGCAAAGTTATATAAAGCCTAAAGACAAGATGCATTAAGATATAATCTTCAAAAACTACTTCTAGGTCGAACCAGATTACGGTACATTTGTAATCCAATTATTTTTGTGCTTCTTTGTATAAAAATAATTCTTCCTGTATGCTCCAACATCATAATAATAGGGTTGAAAAGTCTTGATAGACAAATCAGCTCTGTATTGGCACTTTGTTCTTGTTTAAAGTAACTATCCAGGCAGGGTCAGGAGTATTATTTGCAATAACCCTTTAAGTCTTGCTTTATGGTGCCGGCTTATAACTGGCCATCACGATAATGTAAAGTGCAGCATGGCTCTCCTTTGGGATGACTTTTATTCCTCTTTTGGAGGCGGGGAATATACTTGCACATCTCTTCTCATTGATTTCCTCAACTTCTTTCCAGCAAGCTGTCCGATTTGAATGTTTGTCCCAGTTTTTTGTCATATGTGGAGATAGTGGGTTGGTTGTTCAAAGCTGGCAGCAAGCAGTAGATTCCTTGCCAGTAAGGAAAATTTAATTGAGATGTCTGAAGTTATTGGGGAGAAGTGGGCGTGGCTTGTGTAATCCATTGCATTTATGGGACTTCCGTCGCTGAAATGTCTAGGCACTGAAGAACGTAGTATCAAGTTGAATCCCTAATGGATCCTCCTCCTTTTATGACTGTGATTAGTTGCTTAAATTGATTTTTTTTTTTTAATTTCAATCTATTTTTCCTTATACCACACCATGAAATTTTTTTTTTTACTTTGTTTTTATTGCATCTGTTAATCTGATGTAACTAATGCCTAGGAAGTATGCAGCGTATTCCTTAGAGAGACGTCAGTATCACAGTAGGATGAGTAATAGAAAACAGCATCCCAGTGATATCAGCTGTATGTTGAGTTTTAGTGTTGTATTAAAATGAATGGAAAACAGTGAGCTTAGAAAGGTAATCCATCACGTGATGCCTGACAAGACATGAAATAGCACAGTAATAATTTCTGCTTATTCATTATAATAGGTTTGCCGTTGCTGCTTTAGGAAAGATATAAAGTGTTGCTTGACAACTAAATTAATTTTAAAAAAAAGCATAAAGCTTCACAAACATTCAAAATGTGTCATTGCGGGGAATTATTTCTTGATGCTTTTAGAATAGAATTGTAAGCGTTAACCTTCATAATCAACACTAGTTTAGTAGTGTTGTGTTTGAACCCTACCCTGGGTTGAAATCAGAAATTGTCCTAAGTGGGCATAAGTGGCATGAAACTCACTTTAACCTATAAGCATTCTGTACAATTGTTGTTGACGAAGTACAGAATAGAGTCAAGGAAATGGTGCAAAATGTTTGCAGTAAAAACAACTGTTGGTTTGGGCTTTTCTCAGTTTCTGGTGAGGTTACAGTACATAATTATCATGGCAACAGACCTGAATGTTCCTTATATGAATAGAAGTGCCTAGATATAGACCATGAAAGACATGTTTTGATTGTACATTGTTGATGGAGCCAGGTTGTGGTCTCATTGGACATTTTGTTCTTTCTGTGAAGGGTTTGGTAACAATGAGGCAGAGCAGTATTTCAGACAGGGTTGTCATTATCCCTCAACCATCAGGGCTTGATCCAAGGATTTGCCATACCACTGATGAGCCTTTTCCTAGATCCTGTAGCTGTTCTGACTGGGTGAGAGAAGAAATCTTCTTCTCCATGAGCAGCTCCTCAAATGTGAGCCCTGGAGGTCTCTGTCAAGCTGTCTGGAGTGGCTCATTACCATGAGTGCCAACCTCAAGGTAGACCATCAAGGAATAGGGCATGAACCCCAAACTGCTGGTATGTTCTATAATTAGATTTCACCAACCAAGCAACAAGTGTGAACTCCTCTTACAATGTTTTACCATTAACATGGAGTTACAGACAGGCCGGAGTGTGTAAGGGGGCTATCTTGCGACCCAGGCAAGCCTGCCTTAGTGATAGATGGTCCCTTCCACCAAAAATCACAACAATATTCAGATTACTCTCAGTCCCACAGACTAGTCACTTACCCCAGGTTAGTTGCACCCCATATCTGTCACCATAGACAATGCTTGTACCCAATCCTGTAATAATCGAAAAATGTATTAACTAAGTAAAGAAATAAGAGACTTATTTACAAGGTTAATTAGATAACCACACACACACAAATGAAATGTCGTCTTAGGTTCCAAAGGTGGTAATAGCTGCTATAATATGCAAGGTTTATATGCTCTTCAGGGCTAACCCAAGCCACGCAGCTTGGGGATCCCTTGCTTATGACTAGAAATATTGCCTTCTCAGAATTCCAAGCAGCCCAGTGATGATGATTTCTCCTTAACAGGGATTTTTATTCCCTTCCTCCAGCTGTGATGGGATGAAGGCTTGTGCACTACCCTTTTCATAGATTACTCTTGGGGGAATTCTGCACCAAAAAATTCTGCATATTTTATTTGTCAAAATAACAATATAATTACGCCAGTTTCAATTATTTTGGTAATTTGTTTCAAAAACCTGTCAGCAAGTATGTCTGTAACAATACAGACAACAAGAAAAATTCAGGTAATGTTTTTTGACAAATAGATTGCTTACTAGGCATATTAATGCAGAACTTTGAGTAATAATTCATTTCAACTACAAGACAGAAGCATATTTCCTGCACTGCTCAGAAGCAGTGCAAAGGCTTGGGGGAGTCGGGGTAATGGAGGAGCTGAGGGAGAAGGAAGTAATTGCTGGGAAGGAGCCTGGGAGTGAACCTTGAGGGTTTTTGGATGTGGGTGGGAGAAGTATGGAACAGGTTTTTTTGGGGGGAGGGATTGTTAGGGAGTTGGGGAGCCTCGCCCGTTCAGACCCTGGCTAACCCCTAGCCTCTCACATTCAGTCAGGCACATCTACCTCTGTCCCCTTGTGTCCCTGTGTCCTCCCCAATCCCCATATGTCCTTGCACCCCCACTCAGCCACCCATCCTCCCCCATCCTCATGTGTCCCTGCACCCCATCCACATATACCCACTCCCTTGCTCCCATGTGGCCCTGCACCCCCACTCAGCCCCCTCCCCAGTCTGTCCCCCCACTATCCCTTTTGAACCTAGTCTGTGTGATTTTTTTACCCCCTCCCCCTCCAAGCAGCCCCATGTGCCCTGCTCTTGTCTGTGTCCCCCATATCCCATCTGTCCTTACCTGGCCCTTCAGGAAAGTCACTGTGAGGAACACAGCCACTTCTCCTCCCTATCATCTTTTGACTGTTACTGCCACTGAGTCGGCTGCCCTCTTTTCTGGCACCCCAGCAGCTCCTGGTGGGCAAAAGGGCTAACTGCAGTGCCACTCTGGCAGAATGTATTTTCTGCAGAGAAAAGAAAAAATCTGCAGGGGACATGAGTTCTGTGTGCGCGTAGTGGCATAGAATTCCTCCAGGAGTAATGCATGTGGGGGTAGCAATTAACAAACTCTTTTGTTCACTGATGTTCCTCAATGGTTTGGTGTCTATAGACCTGATTTTGTTGGAGAGGAGATGACTTGTTGCTAGTGTTTCACAGTTGGTAATGCTTCTCCCCAGCTGTGGGGTTTTACAATCTTAGCAAACATTTTTATAGTTACAGGGCAAGCACTTAAATATTACCTTGTATCATAGAATACAGATGATATCAGTAAGATTAATACATGCAGCATCCTACAGGCGTTTCATAGAGACTAAACACATGCTTACAACTCTAATCTCTATTTTAACAATACTAACGCACAGGCGAGCCAGACTTGTTTCTAGCTATGCACTTGTCAGCATTCAGGGAGGCCCAGTGGCCTTGGTATGAGCTGGCACCTGGTCTACTAGCGTCCGTCTCTATTACCCCTTCCCTAGTGTGTCAGTTTCACCGTAATTCTTCTGTCTCTTTGCTATATACATCTAATAAGAACCAGCTTAGCTTCTAGGGAAAAATCTAACCTTGCAACACTGTGCCATGATTAATTTTGGAAGCCAAAATTGATTACTGAGCAGCCTGATCCCAATCAAAAGTTGTTTCCCATAGCCTGGCCAGAGGAAAATAAGACCATTTTAGCTTAATATTCCTGAGCCAGGAAATAGAGTGGTTTCTGCCATGGCTAGTGGGGCTTTGGGCTGGGACTGTGGTTTTCCAGAAACTGAAAACCATAGACACACATTGTATTTTCCTGTCTTACTCTTCTCTTCTGTTTCTGGATTAGGCTCCCCACACTTGTCAGGGGGAGCTTCCCACTCACCCTTGATAAGTCCAATTTTTTGAAGCCCTGCCAGAATTCTATTCCAAAGAATAATTTGAGCATGTAAAGTGCTCTCAGTGCTGTTTTGTGTGTGTAATTTCTTTCTTTTTAAATCCTAGTACAATAAGCATATGATCAGTTAGTCACTTAAGTAGCTTTGCTTATCTTTGTGGCAATATACATATTTATTCCTTTCTCCCTGTTGCCCTTAATTTAATGATGCTTCTAGGATAGAAAGAGAGCAATCATTTTTTTTCTCTGTCAAATGAAAGTAGGGCTGAGTTGGGGGGGGGGGGGACCCACCCCAAAAATACCCCTCTCATTCAGTTTTCTAATTTGAATTGTGGTACCACACATGCAGTGATTTTGACATATTTGTATTGTACGTGTTTTTATGTCTATTTTCATATTCATTATGGGTGTTTTGAAAAATTTGATCATTTAGAAAGCTGGGAAGTGGAAGGCATTAGCATTCAGAGCTGGATGTGATACAAAGGAGGATCTATTCAGTTGCATGTTGTAGACATTGACACTAATTAATTTTCTGTACCTTTTCAAGAGCTAGATGGTACCATCCACGATACTGTGAAACAAGTTCGCTGAAAGGTATAATTATCAGAATGTTTGGTTAAACGTTACTCTGTTGAAGGACACAATGCATATGGGTAAACTATATGTAACAACAATTGTTCCAAGTGGAAAATCAGTTGGTGGTTTGTTGCTGAGCAACTTCTAAAGGCATTGCTATTACTCTTAGTTGTAGTAGAACATTTCAGGATCTAACATTTGAGACTTGGTTAAACAGTTTTAAGAAATAGTCTAAATCATAATAGCTGTGGTAAATGTAGAAAAATACTGATGCTGAAACTAGTTCTTTAATGTGAAAACTCTTTTTCTTTCACTTCAGCACAATTATTTAAAGTAAACTGCTAAAACCTTGATGTACCCATATTTCTTCCAGGATTTTTGGTAAACACGTTTCTTTCTCTCTCTCCCTCCTCCACCCCTCCTACAGTTAAGATCCATCTCTGGGACTCCACTAAATGCCTGTCAATAAGGTGTTTCGTTTTTGCTCTGAGGAAAAAGCATTTAGCACCATGGACTGTCCTTGATCCACATCGTTCTCATGTTCATGCTAATCTCTCCTGGGCTGCCTCAGATATTCTTGGAAATAGATGGTATTCCTCTGTACCTTTTCTCCCAAATAATGAGGCAAAAGCAAAAAGTAATTTTAGTAGCAAGTTAATTTCCTCCTCTTAAAACATATAGAATTAGTCCAGAACTTCTCTTATTTTTGTTCAGCAGCAAGACACTTTTAAACAATTTTAAACATTTTTTTCTGTTTGTTTTCAATTGAATTTTCATTGTAAATATAATAAAGCTGCACTGTTTCCTAGGGGAAGCATTAGAATCAAGTAAGTATGAGAATTCTCCTTGTCAGCATGACTAACTTAGGGATAATGTATTGCTTTGTGCCTTTCACTGTTACTTAGTAGGAACTCATTCAGAAGCAGTCGAAGTCTTGAACCTTTCCTGCTATAACCTGGTGCTGTGCATTGGGTATTTGTGTTTTCAGTGGTTTGGATGTTGACCAACCTAATTTTCACATCAGTCACAAGAAGTTACAAATGTCAGATGTAGGATGGAGCAGCGACTTTGTAAGAACAATCCTATCACTAAAAGTCCCCTATATAGAGAGGACATTGACTTTATCATCTTCCATGAATCATTTTTCCTTCCTGTAGGACGGTTTACTAATGTTGGACATACATACAAGTTGTAGAAATAAGTGCAGATGTTCTAGTGGTTATTAATGTGAATAGACACTTTCATTGACCTGAGTGTACCTCGTAAAGATGCCTAATTGCCTCTTCACTACACAAGGAAAGACAATGTGATTGGGCACCTTCATCTGTATTCCTCTGTACATCTTCTCCCAAATAATGAAGCAAAAGCAAAAAGTGCTTTTAATAACAAGATAGTTTCCTCTTCTAAGTACCTACAGAATTAGTCCGGAGCTTCTCTTATTCTTGTTAAGCAGCAAGGCTTAAAAATGAGACCCTATCATATTAACTATGAATGATTTATGTATCATTGTGGGCCAGGGATTGTCAGCACTGCATAGGGGAGGTTTATCACAGTTCATTCAGCAAGTGAAAGCAGTAGGGGATGGTTAAGGCAAATCACTCAAGTTATAACACCTCCAGAAAGGTACCACCTCCTGGTTGGCTCACATATTCTGGTTCAAACTGGATTCTCCAGAGATCAACAGACTTTTAGATAAATTGATGGAGCTTAAACAGACTTTGACTTTGATCTGAGATAAATATGAATTTTGTAACCCTGGGGAAAACCCAGTTGTGGGTTTTGAAGGAGTAAAACCTACCGGAGCTGTAGGTTGGAGTGTGCGTTGGGGCGGGGGGGACCCCTGGTAAGCTTTTTAGCATGCATATAGATTATTTTATTGATGTAGACACAGCAGTGAATGAGGACAAACAGGGATGGATTTTAAGCATCATATAACTCATAACTTGAGGTAGACTCTCCTCAACCTACCCCTAGGAGTCCGCTTCCTCTTCTGAATCTTCCCCCCCCTTTCCCCATGACGGGGACAGAGGGTACTAAAGGGGGGACCACTGCCCATGAAGGTTACAAGGTCTTTGTCTATTCCATGAGCACAAGGCTCTTGGGTAAAATTCCAGGTCTTCTACTTTGGGGAGCCGGTCCTTTTAACTGCACTGGAAATCATCTGCAAGTGGTGACAAACTAACATCCTTAGTGACTAGTGTTATTAAATTCTGTTCCTGTTTAACTGTATCTCCAGGATGCTGCGAGGAAGGTGAAAAACTCCTCAGGCCTCTGCCAGTCTGACTCGTATGGGAAAGAAAACATTCCTCCCTGACCCTAAAACAGCTTATTAGTCAGACCTGCAGCATCTGCAAAACACAGCTCTGAGGCTACCAGTGCATGGTAGGGAGGATGCGGCTGTTGGAATGGAGTAAGGAGAGACTCAGTATGGCCTGGGATAGGGTTTAAATCCGTGAAAGGGGAGGCTGAGGGATGAATCAATTCCCTTCCTCCCCAAGCTAGCGAATGATGGGGTAGAAACTCTGAAAGGGAGGCCCCCCCTCCCCCCAGGACCGTGTCAACGTATTCTCCTTCCCTGTTCAGCTGGGGCTGTCTCAGTCATCATCAGTGATCAAAAAGCATCATCAGTACCACCTGTTGCATCAGGTGGCTGGCATTGTTTTAATATGTTATCTTTGTAATGCCTTTGCCTTAGGAATCAATGTGCTTGCTTAGAAGGAGCTGTGTGGTAACTTATTAACTGTGGGCAATATGCTTGTCATAGCGCTCAGAGAGAAAGGAAAGCACAGATGCTAACCTTTTAGGCAGCCAGGCTTGCTGCGGACATCAGTGTCAGGGAAGGAGCTGCACAGCCTTAAAATCCGTGGTCAGGAGGTTGGGAGTTATGTTTCTCTCCACCCAAGAGAGGTGATAGCTAGGAGTAGGAAACTTCTAAGTGGGTAGACTGGAGGGAGAAATAGCGGTGCAGTTACACTGAAATTGACAAAGTGCTTCAACTGATCTTGTATAACCTGGCTGGTTTCAGAGTAGCAGCCGTGTTAGTCTGTATTCGCTAAAAGAAAAGGAGAACTTGTGGCACCTTACAGACTAACCAATTTATTTGAGCATGAGCTTTCGTGAGCTACATGCATCCGATGAAGTGAGCTGTTGCTCACGAAAGCTTATGCTCAAATAAATTGGTTAGTCTCTAAGGTGCCACAAGTACTCCTTTTCTTATAACCTGGCTGTACACTCTTGAAGTTCATGAAAGTGCACATAAGACAGTAAAGTTTTCACTTGTGATTATCTTGTGCAGAGTGCAAATCGGCACTCTGCGTGGGACTGCCATGCAACTTCAGTTCTTTCATTTAAATGTTTGTTTTCAGCAGGAATGAACTACTGTCTTAAGCATTTCAACGAAGACATTCATGGATTCTCAGTAAATTGATAAGCATGGTGATGGTTGATGTTCTTGGAGTGCCTGTAGTCTTTAAAAGACTGATTTGTTAATTATTTCTGTATGATAGTATATTTAAATCAAGTTATAAATTGAGAGTAAGCTAAACAATTAAATGAAATTTGGCTTTACTTGTTTTCACGGCAGTCTTGTCTACGAAAAAAATAGAAATGTGTTTAACTGGTGCTGAACAGCCTAGATGTTAACTGTTGCTATAGGTAGGAAAGATTTATTG
Organism: Natator depressus; assembly: GCF_965152275.1. NCBI lineage: Eukaryota > Metazoa > Chordata > Testudines > Cheloniidae > Natator > Natator depressus. The sequence continues at coordinate 7,424,483 of NC_134247.1, forward strand.
CTAATTTTCTAAGATCTCTCCTACTTTGAAAATATATTTTTACTGACTGTGAACAGACTGCAGATAGAGAAATGCACTATATATCGTTAGGATTCAATGAAAATTTGCTAAAAATGAAAGTATGGTCAGAAGCTGTGTTGCTATTGTTTTACAAATAAATGATTAACAAATTATCTCTGTGTGGCTTGACAAATGTTTAACCATAGACAACCATTGTTAGCAATTGTTAGCATTATTAGTAAGGAATTTGAACCTTAATATGAAAACCTCAGTTAACCTGATAAATCTTAAGTTGTAGGAAAAGGAACAGTGTTTCACCATGAGGTGAGACAATGGTTAGATGCATCATTTCATGGGTTTAGGATTAAAAGAGACTAAGAAGCTTTTGGACTGCATACTGCATCAAATTTACACTGCTGCGTCAGTGAGCACTAAAAGCCAAAAAGCCTTAGTAGATTTAGCAGATTTAAGCTTGGTTGCATTTCACTGATGATTTCCTGCTAATGAAATTTTAATTTAATCATTTAAACCTTTAATATGTCTTTCTCATTTGTTAAAAAGTTTGTATCTCTCAAGAAAGCGATAGAGAAGCATGAACACGTAGTGTACGCTTAGGAAAATTATTCATAGAAATACAGATAATTTGCTAAGGACTGCGTTTATTCATACACACTATTGAAGTCAGTGGGAGTTCTGTTAGAGTAAGGGCTCCAGAATTTAGACTTATATTTACATAATAAATTCCAATCAGTCTATCACTCCTCAATCTAATCCCCATGGAATTACCAGAGTTTTAATATTAAGATATTATGGAGACAAGTAAATCAGCTTGCTGATTTAGTCGACCTTGTTTGTCAGATATGTAACTGTACTTTCAGGTTGTTTGTGAGCCTGAATAGTATGGAGAAGAATGATTTTTGTTTCCGAGATTAGTAAAATAGATGGGTACAGTCCATAGTCTTCCTCTCAGCCACACCCACTGATTCTGGCAGTGGAGCTTCCGTTTGTCTTCCTGCTTTAGGAGACAAAATCAAATGTCTTGGCTATTAACACAGGTTTAATTATTTTTTTATTCTATTCTAGTTCTTGTGCCACGCCCATCCCTGTGATACTTGAGTTCCTCCCACTGAAGAGCCTGCTAGTTTTCTCTGCCTCCAGAGCTGCAATGGAGGTGCACTCGCTTCTACAGAGCCTGACACCTAAACTCAGTGTTTGTGGGGGCTGTTATGCCTCCATTAGGTAAATTGACATTTCAATAGGATAATAAAACTTTTTTTTTCTTTCACATTGATACAAAATTGCAGCAGATTCTTTCTCATTAAGGACTTCTAATGTGCTGCTGCAACTTTCCAGGGGCACATGCCACTGTGTCCAAAGGGTACAATTAGCTCAGGAGCAGAAAGTGTCTTTTTTGATTCTCCATACTCTTTGAGTGCATTGATGGGCAGTTGTGTTTGTCTGGCTCCCAAAGGAAGGCTCAGCTTCAGGAGATGGATTCCCTGCTACAAAGGTGCTGAATCAGGTCCATCTCCTCCTCAGTCAGCCACAAACTCTAGAATAGTAAACTGATAACAAGAGTAAGTGCCCATCCAATTTCCACCTTAATATGAAGCAGGACCCACTACATTGTGCCATTTCTGACCAAGACCAATTCAGCCCAGACTGAGATACCTGAATTATTCAGGATGGCTATAGGGTTCACCCCAGCTGCTGCAACTAAGCATGACCCTGACTGTGGCCGCCTCCTCCCTCTTCTTGGGAGCAGAGGGACTTGGTTGTTGGATGGCTCTTCAGACCCCCGAACCAGTTGGAGACACTTCAGAGTTATGCTGGTCCACACTGAAGAAGGCTCTGCCGAAGTATGAGGTATTAGCATAAGTAATTCAAATGAACCCAGTTTTGTCAAAATAAGGGTTTGGTGCCTTTTGTGTTTCAGTATCCTTGATTTTTTTTCTTTTAAAACAATTTAGTCATATTTTTTCCTAGTAGTTCACAAGATTTGATAACCTGTAGTGTGACCTCCCAGTCTTCGGCTCAACTTCAGACAGGGGTGCTACTGTACATCTTTACCATTTTTTCGGATAAGCCTGCAAAATGATATACAACTCAACCGACGGATTCAGGATGGAGCCAAACTTTTTTCTTCTAGGCAATCTTCATTTGCATTTCTGCCAGATGTTTGAGAATTTGCCGGAAAAGCCATAAGGCTAAAATTTGCTGCAGAAAAATTTATGCAGCTCAAGTTTTCCCATCCTAACTTCTTATACATGAAGTACGTGTAGTTATCTGATTCCTGCTCAGAAAAATTGAAAGCAAATGGGAAAATAGCCAACTATGATATACTTCACACTTGATCAGTGATATGGATATAAAATAAAATCAAATGATCAGTAAAACGTATGAACCAGGTTTAATGCAAAACATTTCACAATTTAATCACCAAATTTTATCTTGAAATTATTTCAAAAACATATAATTAGCTGTAGGGACATAAGGAAATTCTAATAATTTAAATGAAAATTGAACATATAGTACAGGCACTAGTTATTTGGAAAGTACTACAGTCAAATAGGTTTTCTGTGGACTTTCCTTTTTTCAAGGAATAATTGTCAGATTGGAATGGTATTGTTAAAATGGGGAAAAGCCATACTCTTCAGAGAGAATGCTCCTAGTAATTACAGTCATGCACAGAAATAATAGAAGACTGCTGCAAGGTAACAGTTTAAAGATACATTTTCTTACTCACCTGCAGATTATTACCTCTTGACCAAAATATTGGTTATAAACATTTGATGATTTATTCTCTAACCTATATTCAGTCAAAGGAGGACAGATGAATCTTGTTGGGGATGGCCAATATTATAGGACCTTTTTATAGTAAATGTCCCATTGTCTCATTATTCGAGGAAATGCGTGCCTTCCAACATGGTGTTTTCATTGAATGTACCAGATCATGTTCTTTGACAGTCTGAAAAAGTCTGAATACATTTTCTAAATTGCATACTTTCCTTCATCAGCTCAAGCCTTCATGAATTACAGTCACTCCTGCTATTTTAAATATCTTTCCAGAAAAATATGTAAATATTGTCCGTTTGGCTTTTCATATCTCCATCTTTCCTGTGCCATAGTCTCAAGAATGTATTCAATGCAGAGGGCAGATCCTCTGCTGGCGTAAATTGTCATAGCTCTGTTGAGCTAAGGATTTGAACCAGCTGAGCATCTGCCCTAAAGAGTGCAAGTAGTCTTTTGGATGGCATATTTACTGAATAGTGTCCAACTGCCTAAACTGAATCTTAAAACTAGTAGCATGCTGAACTGAGCGTTAAGAAGAAAAGGAGTACTAGTGGCACCTTAGAGACTAACAGATTTGAGCATAAGCTTTCATGAGCTACAGCTCACTCATGAAAGCTCATGCTCAAATAAATTTGTTAGTCTCGAAGGTGCCACTAGTACTCCTTTTCTTTTTGCGAATACGGACTAACACGGCTGCTATTCGAAACCTGAGCATTAAGAATAACTCTGATGTACTCATTTTTTACAGGATTAGGTCAGTCTTCAGAATGATTGAGAGAAAATATAAACAAACAAAATCCCCAGTTGGAACACTAGAAGCTGCTGAAGGGACTAGATGGATGTTGCCTTAATATGCCAGTTTAAACCTTATCATTCAATATGTTTTAATAAAATGTTGTGCAGACAATCGTATCCTGCTCTCTGTTTATCTGCTTGCTGAATTTTCATTGACATCAAAGGGAAGGTGACAGGCATTGGTCAATAAACAAAATGTTCGAGACAATTTCTGGATAATACACAGTAAAATAAATGCTTACAGTTTTCAAGGGATGCTGCCAAAACAATTCATTATATTTCGGATATAACTCAAAGAATTCCTCAAATGTTAGCCTTTTTGGCAAATGATCTTTTAAGTGGCAAGGATTGTAAATAAATGGACATAAATATATACAACAAGAAGTAATTTTCTATATTAGAAACTGTATTTGTATATATTACTGGTGATTGTTCTGGTCTTTTAATTGTTTGGCTCTGGTCCTAATTTAAAAAAAAGAAAAAACACAGGATAATAATGTATAGCATACAAAATTCCTGATATTCTATGAATGACCATTGGAAACTTCGAGTAAAGCTTTCTTCTGTCCTAATCCAGTGTCCATATCCATGCATCTGAGGTTAGTCTTACTTGCAAATGTTTTGTGTAATTCAAAGCCTGGGGTAAAGTTTGGGAAGTTGATAAATATTTTTTTAAACTATCCCTTATGAATGGTTACAAACGTCATTTGAAAACTGATGTGCTATGTCATTTGATTCTGTATAATTTTTTTTTAATGAATTTTTCTTTTCTCATAAACCTACACTAGATGAGATTGGATAAAATCTATATGTAGAGAATAACTTCCTTATATGCAACATAAAAATGTGTTGAAAACTTTAAAGTGAAGCATCTGAAGTTAATTCTGGTCCAAACTTTGTCGTTATGTAAAATAAATAGATAAAAATGAACCGCAGAACCTTACTGTGCGGTTAATTAGCAATAATCGGTTAACATGCATCCAATGAAGTGAGCTGTAGCTCACGAAAGCTTATGCTCAAATAAATTTGTTAGTCTCTAAGGTGCCACAAGTCCTCCTTTTCTTTTTGCAGTTAACATATGATTCTTTTGTATGCCATGAAAACTGATTGGGAAGAGGAGGAGATTGACATAAAAATCAGAGAGAGAAAAGGCAGGGTGATAAGGAGAGGGTCCTTAAAGAGAATTGCTACTACTCAGTAACTCTAAAGGCAATTTTATCATTTGACAGTTAGTGTCTTTCAGCATCTCTGGGAGAACAGGACAAGGTTACCCGTCCTTGAGAGGGTGGTGGTATTAAAAGTATAGCCACTTGCTTTACTTTTGTGGTTCCATGTTAAAAATGTTCGAGACCAAATAACCAAGTGCAGACAATTGGTCTCATCACAAGACATTACAGGAAAAGGAGAGTTAGTGCATTATCAGCCCTTCTGGGAAGCAGTTTCTCATAGCATATTCAGTTCACCTTACACAGGGATGGGATAGTATTTACAGAGGCGGTTTTTACCAGGTAAAATCATGGGTTTTACCATCCCAGGAAAAACTAGTTAGTCCCAGTTCAAGGCATTTTCTGGTTTAAAAAGTGTTTCATTAATGCACATCACATTAGACTTAGTTTTGGTTACATAAGGCAATAGATTTAGAGATGGAGTTGTAAAAAGTAAAACTGCAGTAGCATAATTGTCATATAATATTGAACATGAGAATTACATTTTGGTTTGATATTTTCTCAAGGAAGTTATACATGTCAATTCATATTTCAGTTTTCATTATTACATAAACATGTATACTGCAAAACTATTATCAAATTGCTACATATTTTTCAGTAATTTTCATTAGTATATTCTAATAATTTTATTTTCCCCAGTTTCCTGGTTTAAACTGGGTTTAAAACTGGTATTTACCAATGCCCTGGTCCTATATTAGTTTTTCCAGGAAAATTGCCAACTCTTCCTTTCACAGAAGATGTGCTTCCAAAATATGACCCCCAAACTATCTCTTTTTGTTCTGGAAAAGTGGAAACATGTACACAGTGCTAAGGAGGAGGACAAAATAATAGCAGAAGCATATAGGACCAAATCAGAAAAGCAAAGGCACAAAATGAGTTGCACCTAGCAAGGGACATAAAAGGCAATAAAAGTTTCTTTAAATACGTTAGCAGCAAGACAAAGATGAAGGAAAGTGTAGGTCCTCTGTTAGTGGCCAAGGAGAGCTCATAACTGATGACATCAAGAAAGCTGAGGTGTTTAATGCCCTGTTTTGCTTTAGTCTTCACTAAAAGGATGATAATGGCGACCAGATACTCAATACAATTAATATTAACAACAAGGGGAAAGGAATGCTAGACCAAATAGGGAAAGAGCACATTAAAGAATATTTAGATAAGTTAAATATATTCAAGTTGGTGGCGTCTGATGAAATTCATTCTAGGATACTTAAGGAACTAGCTGAAGCAATCTTGGAACTGTTAGCCATTATCTTTGAGAATTCCTGGTGGATGCGTGTGGTCCCAGAAGACTGAAGAAGGGCAAACATAGTACGTATCTTTAAAAAGGAGAACAAAGAGGACCTGGGGAATTATAGACCAATCAGCCTAACTTTGATACCTGGGATGATACTGGAACAAATTATTAAACAACCAGTTTGCGAGCACCTGGAGGATAACTGGATTATAAGGAATAGCTATCATGGATTTGTCAAGAACAAATCATGCCAAGCAAATCTAATTTTCTTCTTTTGAGAGGGTTACAGGCCTAGTGAATAGGTGGGAAGCAGTAAATGTGGCATACCTTGATTTTTAGTAAGGCTTTTGACACAGCCTTGTGATATTTTCATAAGCAAACGAGGGAATTGTGGGTGAAATGAAGTTACCATAAGGAGGGCGCACAGCTGGTTGAAAGACCATACTCGGAGTAGTTCTCAGTGGTTCTCTGTGAAACTGGCAGGATATATCTAGTGGGGTCCTGCAGGGGTCAGTCCTCTGTCCAAGGACTAGTCAATATGTTCATTAATGACTTGAATAATGCAGTAGTGGAGACTGTGCATATGAACTTTGCAGATGATACCAAGCTGTGAGGGGTTGCAAGTACTGTGGAAGAGAGGATTAGAATTCAAAATGACCTTGACAAATTGGAGAATGTCTGTCTGAATTCAGCAAGATGAAATTCAATGAAGACAAGTGCAAAGCACTTCACTTATGAAAGAAAAATCAAACGCACAACTATGAAATGAGGGATAACTAGCTAGATGGTAGTACTGCGGAAAAGGATCTGGGGGGTTATAGTGGATGATAAACTGAATATGAGTCAACAATGTGATGTGGCTGCAAAAAAGGCTAATAATGTTCTGGGGTGTACTCACAGAAGTGTCGTGTGTAAGACAGGAGTGAGGCTGGTGCGGCTTCCGCTGGAGTACTGTATCCAGTTCTGCACACCAGACTTTAGGAAAGAAGTGGACAAATTGGAGAGAGTCCAGAGGAGACACAAAAATGGTAGAAGGTTGAGGGAACCTATAGGGAAAGCTTTAAAAAAAAAAAAAAACAGAGCGTGTTCAGTCTTAAGAAAACAGAGGTGGAACCTGATAAGTCTTCAGATGTGTAAAGGGCTGTTATAAAGATGATAGTGATCAACTGTTCTTCATGTTCACTGAAGGTAGGACAAGAAGTAATGGGCTCAATCCGCAGCAAGGGAGATTTGTGAGATATTAGGAAAAACCTTCTATCTATAAGGGTAGTTAAGCTCCGGAATAGACTTCCAAGGGAGGTTGTGGAATCCTTATCATTGGAGGTTTTTAAGAACAGGTTGGCCAGACAGCTGTAAGGGATGGTCTAGTTTTACTTGGTTCTGCCTCAGCTCAAGTAGGTTGGACTTGATGACTTCTTTAGGTCCCTTCCAGCACAACATTTTGTCTGATTCTAATGATGCGTTTCCAAGTTAGAGAGCTTTCTATATGTCACTGAGTTGTAGCCCGCCAGCAGAGGTGGATTAGGATGTTTTGGGGCCCTAGGCCAGAGCAAGTGAGGGCCTTACATCTTCCACCTGCAGTCCCCGCACCACCCCTGGTGCTCCTGGCAGGGGCAGTGGAAACTCCAGCACCCTGACCCCGCTTCCCGGTTGTCACCACTTGGTGAGGTTTACGAGGCAACAGACACTAACAGCTAACTTATCTATCTCATTATATGGTGAGACCTCACGCTGGAGTTGCGATGTCAAAGATACAGTAGCACCTCTGAGTTACGGAAATCGGGAATGGAGGTTGTTCATAACTCTGAACAAAGTGCAGGTCGGGCTCCAGATCCAGCAGCTGACACTTGACGCCAGGCTTCAGCAACAGCTGAGCTCCCTACTCAGTGCTGGCATGAGTTTGCAAGCTTGTCCCCCTCCCGGCTCTGTGTGTGTGTGTGTGTGTGAGTGTGAGAGAGAAAACAGCGCGTCCCCTTCCCAGCTGGGGGAGGAGAGGTAAAAATAGTGCATCCCCCTCCTGGCGGCAAGGGAAGCGGTGAAAGTGCGGCAGACCCCAGTGCTGCTCCTGCTCTGCTGGCTCTGGCAGCCCCAGCCTCTTGCTGTCAGCGGCTTCTTTGCACGTGGGGCTGGGCACAGGCTACCTAGATGCGCCTATGTTTAAGATGCAAGACAGGCACAGTAGTGTGTGTGTGTGTGTGTGTGTGTGTGTGTGTGAGCGCACGCTGCTGCCAACTGATTGGTTACTTCCAGTTTCACATGGTGTCCAGTTGACGGGTCAGTCCGTAACACTGGTGTTTGTATCTTTTAGGGTCTACTGTATTACACCTACATACATATCAGTTTACAGAGCGCCAATCATTATGTGGTACCCTCCAGGCTTGCATTGCCCAATGATTCACCAGCAGCTGAAGTAGATCCAGACATGCGCTTTATTCAGCATAAGCTACTTAAGTTGGCTAATGTCCCCTAGTCAATATTGCAATGTTAGGATCCAGTATCAGTAAATATACCATAAAGGAAATATAAACAGACCCCAATACCGAGCACAATTGTTTTGAATAACACATGCCACAATTAGAATGTGTTGTCATTGACCCCAAATTATGAATTGCGCTAAGTGGAATTTGTTTACATGATTAATGCGTTGCCAGTTCACGAAAGCCTCTGTTTTATACACTGAGGACGATATCATTTAGCTAAGTACTCATCACTAATAAGATCAGGCAATTTTCCTTTTTTGATATCCCCTAATGAACTTGTTATGGCAGTTATCTGCACAGCTCATGGGAGTTATGACTTAATTCCCTACACCATTGTCCCTTGTTTTCTTATTGTTTTCTATGCTCAATACATTAATTTTTACTTGTTTGGTTAAGCAACTTAGAAATGTCATGCATATTACATATTACATACTATTTCTCAGTAATCAGGTCCTCAGTGCAGGAAATACTGGCTTGGAAACTGATTCCACTGCCTGATATGTGAAATAGTTAATGTGCTTTATTATATCTGTCCTGTTGCAAATGAAAGGTTTCAGAGTAGCAGCCGTGTTAGTCTGTACCTGCAAAATGAACAGGAGTACTTGTGGCACCTTAGAGGCTAACAAATGGATATCTCAGATCTAAATAGTCCTGAAATTGGACTAGTAATTCCATCTAAGCTTTGCAGTGATCGAGTTTGAAAGATACCAGACTCTGGAATGGTTTCTTGCCCAGGTATTGGGTCATGTACGTGATCCGGATACAAAGCTATTTATATCCATTAATAAAGTAGTATACAGTGATACTCGCTTTTACACAATAACCAGATTGGAACATGGATGAAAGGGATTTATGACAGAAATAGGCCGCAACAGATGTATGTTAAGAGAAGTCCCAGGTATGGATGTAGCAGTTAAACTGCTTGGTGGCCTCAGTTTTACCTTAGGCCATTGTCACTTCTTTGTAAGGCAATTACATACTTAATTGTCCATACTTGATAGATAAAAATGTAGTTGACCAATCAGTTATCTGCAGGTTTATCATTTCCTTTTTTCAATGCCCGGGGGTTTCATCACTGTGCACTGATATGTTCTGGTCTCTCTAGTCTGTGAGATGCACCCTTAAACACCTTAAGTTGATCAACATGATAAATTTCTCCACACTTCTCTTGTTTTCAGTAAACCGAATTTATGCCCCCCTTTTTTTCTCCCTCTGCTATTTTCTGTGATTGGAGAAGAATGTTGACATTCCTAGTGTCTGATTAAATCTTTCGCATTGAGGAAGAGAGAGAACCTTTAGGATCCTTCTGATTAGGGATAAGGAGGCAGAATTTAAGAGAGAATATTAATAGGGCAGGCTGTGATATGGGTGAAGACATTTGTCTTGAGGGGTGGTGCTGCTGTTTTGGCAGGACCAACGGCCATAACCTAGCGAGTGGGGTATCTTCAGCAGGTTGTAAAATTGAGAGCACTGCTATCGATATTAAAAGAAAATGTTTCCTCTTTTTATTTAATTTTAATTAGGCTTCGTTGAAAGAATCAATTGAATGCCATATATCAAAGAATCATAATAGGTCACCGAGGAAGTGGCTATTAAAATCAATGGATTAAAGCAATCTTTATAACACACAGTGCTATAAATCCATTTGATTTAGAAACAAATGTTTACTTTATGGAATAGAAACACTACATGATATGGTTTTAATATGATTTCTGCCAACCATACAAAAATGCTAACAAAAACAGTCTTTTTGTGCCAAGATAGAGACTTGGAATCTGAGAAAATACAGCATAAATCTTCAGGAACTGTGAGCTGTGTGCTCTTATTCAGTTATTAGTCTAACCACATAAAGGCTACATACATTTATAGCACAATATAAATGTGAGAAGATGTGGTACATTTACTGGAATGTTATAAAATGTTGATTCACAGCACAAAGATGACATGGGAGGAGTTTAACTGAACTAATTTGATGAAGGAAAATCTAGCAGGAGTCTGTGTCTTAAATGATCGTATGATACATAGAACAGGACACTTTTTCTTGCTATTTGGGAGAGACGTTGTGCAGTTCTGTTGTACGTTTACAAGTTAATAGCTGTGTAGTCACAGAACTAACATTACATCACTCAGTAAAAATAATAGAAAAGTCTGCAGTCCCTTTCCCCATTGCTCCACACACTACCCCCTCTCTCTCAAGTTTTCTCACATGATGTCCATTGCTGTTTTACCTCAGTCCCTAATGGATTAGCTTAATGATAGAAATACTGTCAATGAAGAGGGCTGGTAACATTTTCAAAAATGCTTATGTGAATTAGTATCCTGTGCTCATTATCGGGAGTGACTTTGGACCCTATGTGTTGCTAGGTTGCTAAATTCCTAAGTCACTTGAAGATGAGAATTAGGCTTCTATATCAGTTAGGCATTAGGATGCTGAGCAGAAGAATTCAGCTTACCATAAAGTACCAGCTGCCTGTGATGATTACAGTGCAGAATGTATCAATTTTTGATTATATACTTATATTTATTTGGTCTCTTTTATTCATCTATAATTTTAAAATTCTGGGAATATAACCATTGTTTGAAACAGTTTTATATTACCTTTGGAATGATACATTTACAATTTGAAGTGCTGCTAATAAGTAGTATGTGTGTCATTTGGTGAAGTCTTGAAATACACGTCCCTAAAAACTGCAAGGTACCGTATAAAGCAGCGGTGTCCAATAGAAATTCTATGCTAGCCACGCTGCTAGCCACGCATGTGGTTTTGAATTTTTCTTATTAGCCACATTATAAAAAAGCCACATGCATTAGCCACAATTCAATAGCCTATTAGCCACATGTGGCTAGTGGTGAACGTATTGGACACCGCTGGTATAAAGTATTACTAACATAAAGTATTAACAGTAGCTGAGTGTGTGTTCAGCTTTAAGAAAAGAAAAGCCTTGCATGTTAACACATTTCATCATCAGCAGCATCATGATCATCATCATCATGTTCCTATTACGCCTCTGGCATTTAGGGTAGTGATGAAGCTCCTCCACTCCTGTCTATTTCTGGCAAGTCTTTCACTGGTTTCCCAGCTCTGCCCCAGGTTTTTCAGCTCTGCTTCCACAGCTCTTCGCCATGTTGTTTTCGGGCGGCCTTGTTTTTGCTTGCCTTCAGGTGTCCATCTTACTGCTACTCTGGTGATGGCATCAGTTTCCATCTGAAGCACATGACCGATTGCCAGTGCTGTAATAAAACCATCTCTGTGAGTGGAGTAGCTCCCTGCACTGGTGCACTGTCAACACTTCCACTTTACAGTGCTGAAACTCGCTCAGGGAAGTGGCAGTGTAGACAAGGCCTAAAAAGCTGGCAAAGTATGGGAGGTCATGTTGTCGGGATGTCGTATCCGTTATTTCATGCCAGCTAATATTGAAAAAGGCTAATGCCAAGGTATGAGGTGTGCCTTTTATCAAATCTAGTTGAGCATTCATGTCCACTGTTTCTTTCCAGTTATAACCTCAATCTTCTCTTCTCCCAGAACAGTGTTATGACCACTATTCTAAATGACACTGTCAGATCAGCTGGTGTTGATAAAAAGAACCCACGGTTTTTTTCCAGGCTTGGAAATGGAATTCCCAGGTTTTAGGATTCTATATGGTATTGTGATGGGAAGAATGTGATTGAGCCTATACAGTGCAGGATATTAAAATTAAATCTAAATGTGAAAAATAATAAAAAGGTACTTATTGGAAGTTTACAGTGAGCTAGCAGACAACCTCTAGTGATGCACCATTTTTGTCATTAGTATACTGTAAAACATGGAAGTTCTGTGACAGACGCAGCTGTACAGGACAAATATGGGCTTCCTGCATCTGGAAATCCCTTGATTACACCAGAAATGCCTTGAGACAAATCGTAGGCATCTCATGAATTTTTTTTGGCAGTTATGAGATTCCGGTTTATGTACTATTAGTTTAAAAAGGGATTAAAAACATGCTCTTTTCTTACTGTGCACTTACTGTACTTTAGTGAGGGAACACGAATTGCCAGCTTTTTAAATAATATAAAAACATTTTGAAACATCAAAGGAATTCAAACCCCCAGAACAGGATATTTTTTAATTACCCTGAAGCAACCCTAATAACTTTTTGCTTCCTGCTAGACTATGTGGAAATAAACTGTATTGCTAAACATTTTTTCTCACTGACACAAACCCAGCCCAAATGCTGTAAGCTAACTGCCCTACGTCTCAAAAGGGCCAGTGTCATGACCTGATAGAATTTTCCATATATGAATTCAGCCCTTTCTTGTGCTTTTTCTTTTCCTTTGGGCTCTTCCTATTTTTCCATTTCATCATCAGCCTTTGGGTTGGATTTATAGCTTTAGAAAGCTGGTTTTGATTGGATCTACTTTTTATATTAAGTATTGTTAAGTGATTATACTGAAGCATGGGCACCAATACTCCCTGCATTCTGTTCCTTGCTTTGTAAAATAGGCCCTGATCATGCAAACAGTTGCATGTACACGAGTAACTCTAAGCATGTTAATAGTCCAATTGACTTCACTGCAAATCCCCTTCAGTGTAGATGGGTTGTACAGTGGGGCTTGCAAGTGTGACGTCAGCACAAAAATCTATAATGTAGACAAGCCCTTAGTCCTTTTCTAAACACAAAAGTTGCAAAGGGTTAAGAAAACTTGTTTTTTAAAATTGATTTTTGAAAGTCCAGTGCAGACCTTCCTGTGTTGAAGAATTGATCTGTTTACATCTAATTTATATCAATTTAAGTGTGTCCACATAATGGTTTTAATCAGTTTAACTAAATTGACTTAAAAATCAGTTTTAGGATATGTCTTCACTGCAAAAACGGGTGGCTTTAACATTGAGAGAGCTGTCTCGATGTAAAATCCTGGTGGAGTAAAGACACTAGTTCTGACCTCGACTAGGTTGCTTTTAACCTGTGCCTTGTGTCTCCCACCAGTATTTTACATTGAGGTACCTATCTCCGTGTAAAAAACACTTTTTTTTTTTTCTCCTTTAAACATAGTTTTAGTTAAATGGGTGCAAATTTTATGTGTCGGTATACTCTTAGTCTGTGTGGCGCTAGACAAATCATTTCTTCTATGCTGCACTTTCCACATTTGTAAAAGGGGTATAATGCTTAACAGAGGTTTGGTGAGGTTTAACTTAATGTTTAGTAAGCTGTTTGAGATTGTGGGATGCAAACACTAAAAAATTGCAAAGAATATTACACCTCTACCCTGATATAATGCGGTCCGTGGGAGCCAAAAAATCTTATTGTGTTACATGTGAAACCGCGGTATATCGAACTTGCTTTGACCCCCCCCCCCCGCTCCTTGTCCTCTGACAGCCCCCTCCCCTGATACCTCCTTCCCTAATCACCCCAGGACCCCACCCCCTGCCCAGCCGCCCTTGCTCCCTGTCCCCTGACTACCCCGACCCCTGTCCACACCCCCGCCCCCTGACAGGCACTCACCGGCGGCGGCGGCGGGAAGCAGAGCAACATGGCCCCAGCTCATCCCACTCCACCAGCTCCCAGCTGCAGCGCTCCGCTTCCCGCCACTGGTGAGTGCGGGGAGGTTGGGGAAAGGACGACCCCACACTCACCTGCGGCAGGAAGCGGAGCGCTGAGGCTGGGAGCTGGCGGAGTGGAGCAGGCTGGGGCCGCGCTGCTCCCCTTCCGCCACTGCTGGTTAGTGCGGGGGGTGGGGGTACCCCTTCCCTGAATGACATGGCTGGGGCGAGGGAAGTGGAGTGGGCTGCTCCCGGCCCCCTGCTAATCACCCGGGTCACTCTGGGCCTGTGGGGCCCCCAACAGTGCCCCCCTACAGCTCCTGGCACCCAGACCCTGGGGAAGGGGGGGGAGGCCTGCTTTACCGTGTTGTATGCGAACCCATGTTGTATTGGGTCGCGTTATATCAGGGTGGAGGTGTATTATTGTTCTTCCTCATTCCAGCTATTCTTAAATCAATTCGGTTAGAATCAGTCACTCTCCTGTTAGTTAGTTCTAAGTTGAGAGCTATGCAGAGGGAAGTGCAGCAGCCAGTTACAGGATAGACTCAAGGATGCTTTTAATAACTGTCTGTACTATTTTTAAAAGGCAAGAAGCCTTAAGAGCAACAGGGGTGGAGGACAGAAATACGTTTTCCATACTGTTAAAACAAGGTAATTGTCACTAACAGGCTTGAATTGAAAAGCATTTATTGTTTTAAAATACAGTAGTGTTGGTTAAATGCCATCCAGGTGGCAACCCCAAGAATAGATAATTTTATGCCATCATAGCTCTTTAAAAACATTTTCTTGATTCTTTTGGAATTCAGTTTCATGTGTTCTCTTTTTGAATATATCTATGCCTTTCTATATGTGGGTGATGGTTTACTTATATCAGTAAATAACAAAAAAAAATCCCTGTATTTAAGGTTGAATTATAGTACCCTGCTACTCTGATCTGATGTGAGAAACGCAAACTCTTTTGATGTCTGCAGAAAGCTCATTTGAGAATGAGGATGGAAAATTCATTTTCCCACTAGAACTGTGAACCAGAATTCATTAAGTCGAACCTTGCAGAGTAAAATAGGGACAAGTTCTTGTAGAAAATATTTTAATTATATGGTGAAATGTCTGTACTCCTCTGGTTGAAATCAGAACTGAATAACATCTGTTCTGTTTCTGAAAAATGAAGAAAGGAGAATAGAAACATTTAACACTTGGCTTGAAGCTGTTGTCCAAGTCCTGGCTTCATAGTTTTAACAGGCTGTGGCTTTTGGTATAAGTCAGACTTTCAGATGATGATCTCCTTAATTCAGGGAACAATGTGAACATATGGTGAGATTTAGCATAGCAAATATAAATTGGAGTGCTTCCCAAATTGCATTTAATGGCACGGTAACTTCCAAACTTCCTAAACTATGCATGCTGATTCTCCCTAAACTTTATATGTAAGCCTCCCTTTTTTTTTTAACTAGACCCTTTTTCTAAAACTTTTTAGCTCTTCTCATAATGTTCTACTTAATCTAGTGTTCTACTTGTATTGAAATGCTGTTAAACTGATTTACAGATATTATCAAGCATAAGGGGGCCAACATTTTGGCTCACATAGGCTTTTGTTGAGGAAGTAAATATGTACTTTTTCATGAGGAGCGTGGATGGATTTTATTAACTGCACTAGAAAGTTCCCTGTAGCTTATTTGTCACTAATGAATAGCTTTCAGCATCCTTTTTTCTCCCCATAATGTTCAATGATTTACTCTCTCCCTTTTGAATGGAGCAAAACCACATCAGGCATGTCTCATTTCCACAGCTTCTTTGTCTAATCAATATTTTTCTGTATGATTTATATTGTGTTTCATATTTATCAAGGCTGTTAATAGCATCGCTAGATGAATCTGATGATGTAGTTTTGTCTGCTAGTACATCTGAAAGCCAATCCATTTTCTTGCTGGGTTGTTTTTTGTTTTTTGGTATTTTTTAGGTGTGTGTGGAGTTTTAACTAAGAACTTTTCAACTCTTCTTCTAAGACCGAATAAGAGTTCTGAGGCAGATGCAGTGAGGATGTTTAAGGAAACAGCTATGTTCTTTTTCATTAAAGGGAAACGATTTAAGGTTTCACACTTCCTGTGAAAATGCCCTAATGCTTTACACACAGCAAAGAGCATTGGATTATGCTGTGAAAGTATATCTGTATAATAGAGCTATTAAATTATTTTAAAAAATAATGTACAAAAAATACAAAAGTCTTCTTACTCATGAGCTCAAAACTTGATTCTGGCAAGAAATGAGGGAAAATGAAACAGTACCGTTGGCTTTAGTCTTTTTTAATAAATGTAACATGCCCTCATTTTATAGACTACATAATAGTACGAAAGAAGCCAGACCTTTAGATATTGCTTTCAATGAGCTCCTGTGAGCTTCCAGTGAAACTGATAATTTACTAAAAGTTTAACTTGAAAGCTGGTCTGGTAATGAGTCAGAAAGAGAAGTAGTAGTCTTTTTCACTAGTTTTGAATGCCTCTCTGCTCCCAAAGTGAGACTAATTTAAAGCAGAAAATGTTGCCCTTCAAATAAAATGAACTCATGAACCCCTTTGCAGGTAGTGGATTGCAGTAGGATTTATTGTGCTCGAGTCACTGTGAATACACATATATTCCATACTAAAAGGTTACCACATGTGCTTAATACCTACTGTTCTGAGAATTGGACATGGTCATGTGTTGTTTTCCACAAAACATATGTAGAACCTCCCCGTACACTTGTTGTAACAGTAACTTGCAAAAATGTTAAAAGCCTTTTAAGCAGGGCTTTGGAGCGGAGCCCGGAGCTGGAGCGTGGAGCAGCTCCGGAGCAGTGGAGCTGCAGGTTGTTGCCAAGAGCTGGAGCACAGCTCCAAAGCCCTGCTTTTAAGACTTGTAGAAATTCGTAAACCAAACTGAAACCGTATTTTTTAAAAATTGGTTTTACAGAAATACAGAATCCCATCATAGAGACATTATGGAGCATGGGAATTAAGTTTAAATACATGGCTAAAGTAATTCTTGGTTAAACAGTCTGTCATTGGTTCTGCAACTAGCTCCATCAGAACTAAGTTCATGACAGAGGTGTGTGTGTGTGTGGGGGGGGAGATAGTCTTGACAAAAACTTCATATTATTCTGCCACTGAATTCAAGGGCAATGGTGGTAGAGAAAGAAACAGAAGCATGAACAAAAGTGATGTTCTAGAATAGTTTCCCAATAAGGGTTGTGGGGGAAGAATAACCTGTTTTAAGGTAGACTTTGATAAATTTATGAGTGGGATTGTGTGATGGGATTGACTGTCGTGGTGGGGGGCTGGGCATGGCAGTCCTGGTGGTCCATTCTGGTTCTTGTCTTGTCTTCCTAAATCTCATGCTTCAGGACTTCAGCCAGTCACCTGCAGGGGTCAGGAAGAGATTCCTCCCCCTTCTCTCAAGGCTTGGCCAGGTGTCTGGTTTTTGACCGAAACACCCAGTTGAAAAGGGACCCTGGCGGTTCCAGTTGCACCACTGACTGTGCCATTAAAAGTCCAGTTGGTGGGGCTGGCAGGCTCTCTACTTGGCTCCGCGTGGCTCCCATAAGTGGCGACATGTCCTCTGGCTCTGAAGCTCAGGGGCGGCCAAGGGGGGTCCGCGCGCTGCCCCCATCCTGTGTGCCAGCTCTACAGCTCCAATTGGCCGGGAACCATAGCCAAAGGGAGCTGCAGCGGAGGCAGCGCACACCACGCAGAGCCACCTGGCCGCCCCTATGGCTAGGAGTCGAGGCACATGTCGCCACTTCTGGGGAGTTCTCTGAGGTAAGCACCACCCAGAGCCCACACCCCAACCTGTATCCCAGCCCCCTTTTTCAGCCCACTAAAAATGAGTGAGTGGGGATGGAAGAGAGCAAGCAACAGGGGGTGGGGATGGAGTGAGTGGGGGCATGGCCTCAGAGAAGGGGTGGGGCAAGGGTGTTGGGTGTTGTGAGATTAGAAAATTGGCAACCCTACTCTTCTCCCAGATGTAATCTAGGATTTTTTTTTTAATTCCTTCTGAAGCATCAGAGATACCATGGCTGAGGCTGGGACAATGCATGGGGTAGGCCAGGGCTCTGGGGTGGTACTGAGAATTCTTTTTCTAGGTACTTGGCTGCTGCCATTTGCCCACATGCTCAGGCTCTAACTGTTCGCCATATTTGGGATCAGAAAGTAATTTCTTCCAGGACAGATTGGCAGGGACCTGGAGGTGGTGGTGGTGGTGGCGGTGTTTGTTTTTTTACAGTCTTCTCCAGCATGAGGTGCAGAATCATTTGCTGGAATCATCTGGGTATATCTCACTTAATCAGTTTCTGCCATTGCAGGGGCCTGGGGAATGGGTGCACCTCAGTCCCTCCTGTTCTCTTCAATAGTTAATCTCCTGAGGTTTGTAATACTTGGTCTAATTTTGTTGGTTGGACTTGGTGTGGAGGTGGTTGGGTGCTGTTTAGTGGCCTGTGATAGATACAAGAGATCAGAGACGATGTGGTTACTTCTGGTCTTAAACCCTATGGTAACAGAAATAGTGTGTCAGATCCTCAGGATGTCTGCCATATAACATCAGTACTAGACTCTTTTAAAGTAACAGTGTTGAGCACAAATGTTTCCCCTGATTTTTATTTTGTTACTCATCCTCTGCTTGTTCCAGAAGCTGACTCACCTCCATAAATCAGTTAAGTTATCTACAGTTTGGAGTTCCAGAATAAATAAATCCATTGTTTTTCAATTACCCTGAACCTGACTGGGAGGAATATCGCTGAGTTACAGACAAATTTTATTTTTTATTTCTCTTCCTGTAATTTAAAACACTTAAATTTGTAATGGAAATTGTAACAGCATCGATAGAGACTGTTAAAATATGGATATAGCAGTGAACTGGAGTAAATGCAACTTCAGCTAGTGAAACAGCCAGTGAGACCAGACAAGATACTAGAACCTTCCTATCCCTGTCTAACCCATGTGTGCTGAAGGAAGGATGAGCAGAGGCTTGTAGGGTAATTGTGAGTAAGATTTCATGGGTAGGACCTATGTGTAAATAGACTGTGGAGCACATTTTTCTGCCCTCTCAGCATAAACAATCGGTGTCCCAGGCTAATTCTAGTTGCAGATTGCAGCATATAGACTTCGCTGTTTGAGCTGTAGGCAGGAGGCGTGTTCTTTAACCAGTTTGACCATTCATTTTTGGGGGCGACGTTTTGTGTAGGATTAGTGCATTACCTAGATGCCTCTCCTAAAGATCTGATTCGGGAAAGACTTCGCACTGGTGTGTTTAGAGGATTCTCTGCACCCACTTGTCTTCCTTGCATACATGAACAGGGCAGGGTTTGGTTGGCCCATTATAAATTTCTGGTTCAACAGCTGAAGTCAGTGGTTAAATTTACCGATCTCTTATTTGCAAGGTAGGCATTACAATTTAAAAGAACAGTTCCTCCTACGCTGGAAATTCATATTACATTTAGGAATTGTAGTAATCTGATCTCTTGTTTTACACTGTACATGATATGGTACTACATTCAGATTTTCAAACTTGAATGCCTAAAGTTAGCAGCTAAGTCCCTGTTTAAGCATTTAACTAAAAAGTAATTGATTTTCAGGGTTGATGAGTACCTATAACTTCCATTGAAGTCAGTGTGAGCTGCAGGTCCTTATCACCTCTGAAAATTATGCACTTTCTGTTAAATGTCTAAATGTGGTTGAAGCAAAATTGTTCACCATGTAAATGAAATGTTGAAGCACTTTATCTAGTTCAGGGCTTGTCTTCTATTTCCTGGAGGAGATACATCTCTATCTCATAACATTTCTAGTGACACCCCCTCCCCATAGTACTTGGGTGACCGTTGAATTCTTACAGAAGTATGGGCAATTCAGTTGACGTGGAAGATACAGCATGTTATGAAAAACATTATAATTTATTGTTTGTATCACTTAAGTATATTAAGCACTGTTATCTAAAAATGTAACCTGTAGTATTTATAGAGTAGGCTTGTACTACTCAGGTGGACACATCCCTCTTCCCCCCACTTTTTTCTTTTCTCTCTTCTCTCTTTCTTTTTCTTTTTCTTTAAACAAAATGACTGCAATGTAAATTTTCAGAAGTGGTTAGTGGTGCTGGGTGCTTCAGTTTTTGAGAGACTTCAAAGGAGCTTGATTTTTTCAGAGAGTGCATGCTCAGCGCTTCTGAAAACTAGCCTTTGTGAGATCTCTCAAACTGGGTCACCAAAAAAAAAAACCCCACTTGCTAGTGTTCATTACACAACATCATTATTCATTGTGAGAGTGTTTTTCTGTTCTCAGACCAGCTTGTCTATTGCGATTTATTCTTCATTTTCCATCCACTTCTGTAGAAATTTCACTTTGTTTACATAGGAGATAGGCTGTGTATATATATAATTATTCTTTCTTATGATTTTATAACATTACTTTACCCTGTTCGTGAGTGTTCCTAATTACACATCCTGCTGATTGTGCAACATTGAGGCATGATGTGATCAGAAAAAAAACCTTGTGTGCTTCTGGCTCTATTAGGTAAACATGCATAATAAAAATATTACTAAAGTAGTATAAAAGAAACTATTGAGTATTTAGTGAATGGTGGGCACTGTGTGCATGTGCATTATCCAGCCTATCACTAATGGGGACTTAAATCCAAATCTTCCATGTGGCCACAAGGGAAAATGAGTTTGGTGTCATCTTCCTGTTCCAAATTAATAGGCGTGTAGTGATTTTGGCCACTTCGGCTAAGGGGGTGTGTTGTGGGGAAAAAGATGGAGATCCATTGTTAAGCTGTAGGGAGAAGCCCAAAATATCACCTGTCTGCGTTGTAGTTGACTCCAAAAATTAAATTGCTGCAGCTCTAGAAGGCAGTATTAAGTACACATTTGCCATAGAATGCTTGAGTTGTTTATGATGTTTAGTGAATCTTGACTTATTTTTATTTTGTCTCTCTCATGTTTCTCAACATTAGGTGTGGTTAACAGACATCTGAAAAAAAATCTTATTTTGGGCTGTTAAGTACCAATGATGATAAAATGCCCAGTTTAATATTGGGCACTTATAGCCCTTCTCGGCATACATGCCTGCTTATTAGTCACCTTTCAACCATGTTCTTTTGATATAGTTTGTATACTTTTTAGCTCCTTTCCCATTGTTTGTTTATATTCAGGCTGACCTGTTCCTATACCCTTGTGATATAGAAGTGTGGCACTTGACTAGAACCTAACATAAAGCTGTGTCTGCATGGTAAAACAGAGATGCATGTTTCAAACATTATTTATCTAGTGACTAACTACTCCTAAGTGTCATTTCAGGTGTGAGAGCCAGATTGTCTGGTTTTTCTGACTGTCACTGGAGTGGGAGAACAGTGATAGGGTTAAGTGAAGTCACCTGAATAGCCTAATGGAGTTTTGGTTTCTTGACTTACACACATTCTTATCTGAAAGAATAAAGTAGGGCCATTGGAAGTTTCCAAATATTCTGCTCTGTTATCAGGAGGATATATCTATATGGTCAGCATCTTGTAAGAAGATCCTGGTAAGACTTTTACTGGAAACAGATTTAGCTAAGGAATAGTAATTACTTACGGCTAAAGTTCTTGAAATGTTTTCACTATATATATAATTATATATATATATATATATATATATATATAAAAAGGGTTCTTCCTAATATTTTAAAGGTGTATATGTAGTTCATCTCATGTTTTATGATTTCTTCAGTTTCTCTTATGTATTTAGCCTGTAAGTAGAGCTGGTTGAATTTATTTTGATGTAATAGTTTTCTGTCGATAAATGCAGTTTCATTGAAATTGATCCATTTCTTTGGAATGTCACTTTTGACAAAATTTTAGATGGGAGGGAAAAAAAGTGGAAATACTTTGTTTTTTTCTGACTTTTATATTATGTTAACATTTATTATATTTATTTAAATGCACATTAAATAAAATATGTAATATTTAAATTAATGGTTCCACATTACATAAAAGTCTAAACAAAATTAATCCAAGTGATAAAGTCAAAAGAATACTTGGAAAGGAAACTCTGAATTGACACAAGAATGAACCTAATTTTCTAGTATGTTTTTGATGACATACCCTTGGGATTCATTGTTTTTATTATTGTTGCTGCTAGCAGACCTAGGTAATGCCTAATGCTATATGCGCAATATATTGGGAGTCTCATGTTTATTCTTTCCTTTCTCGATGTTGCCGGCTCTTGCAGTTTTATATGGATAGATGATATTTTTCCTTAAGTTACAGCTGTAGGAATCAGATTGTCTAAGAAATTTTTTTAAAGTAAGCTTTTCAACCCTTATACTTAAGAAAGTTTGAAAATGTGAACGCTAAATTCTCCAACACCACGAGGCAAAAAAAAAAAGAATCTAATATTGATTTAAAAAATCTCATGACTTTCTGAATGCTTTGAGTTGACAGTACTGCTTTCTCATCTGAACCATCTATCTTGGCTCTTGGCAGGAGATATTGTTGTTGAAGAATGCCTTCCAGAGGAGGTATTCTTCAACAACAATATCTCCTGCCATGTAACAGGAAAGTGTGTTTGGCTACTAATTTTTTTGAAGAAATTTTAGCAAGTCTTCAGTGCATAGTGTCATCTGTTAGACAATTTCTTACAAGAAACCACATCTTTTTAATGTTCATGAATTAAAATATTGCATACATTCAGCGCTTTAGGAATTTGCTTACATAATCAGAAAAAGGGAAAAGGCTCTGCTCACTGCCCCCGCCCCAAGCACTGGCTCCGCAGCTCCCATTGGCCAGGAACCGCAGCCAATGTGAACTGCAGAGGTGGCACCTGCAGACGGAGGCAGTGGGCAGAGCTGCCTAGCGGCACCTCCACCTAGGAGCAGCAGGGATAGGTCACCACTTGTGGGGAGCCGCCCGAGGGGACCTGCCCGGATCCAGCACCCTGAAACCCCTCTCGTGCCCCAACGTCCCTCCCAGACCCTGTGCCCCGCACTCTCTTCCGCATCCCAGCCCTGCATCTCCTACCACACTCTGAAACCTTTGTGGCTGTTCCTCCGCCTAGGAGCAGCAGGGACATGTCGCCGCTTCTGGGGAGCCACGCGGAGCCAGCTAGGGCACCTGCTGGCCCCGGGCCAACCAGACTATAAAGGGCCAACCAGACTTTCTATTAAGATTGGAAATGATGGTTTATAGAGCTTTCCGGTTGGTACAGGGCCAGATAACACAGCTTTTACTGCATATTTATTCCTCTGACTATACTATGTCCTCTTTTTAAACGGTATATTTTATTTAGGGAAGGTAGTACAGATTAAATAACTGTACTACAGTAAAATAAGTACATCTTTGAACAGTGCTTTTTACCTCAATAGTCATCTTGTGTAAACAGCATAAAATGTTTTGTGAAAATAAAGCCTATTTGTAATGCACTTATGTTCTCCAGTTTATTTATTCATTTAGAATAATTTACATGAAAAATGGCAGGTAGCAAAATTCATGTACATGCAAAGTGTAACACAGATAATGTGGAATTATCATTTTTCAGACTTTTGTTTTAGCATACTTTTTTTAATGCCTGTTTTATGTTACCCTAAAAGCTTTTGTGGCAAGTTTCACTAATACTGAACAAAAGAATTCTGTGAGGCTGAAGGAGTGGAATTTTTAGATCACTAACTGTCCTAGATCAGGGAGAAAAGCTGGGCTTTGAGTTGAAATTTTAAAGATCAAGGAGCATATTTTTGATATGGGAGAAGGATCTGCTACTTACTGTTGAGAAACAGGATCAGAATCCAAAAACAGACTGATATATGAGAAATGTGTGGAATGACATGTAGGGAGAGATGGGACTGGAGAGTGGGAGATCTGAGGAGGATACTGAAGGGCTATTGTATGGGAGAGATTTTTATACTTGTTTCTTTAATTCAAAGCAAATCAGTGAAGGTGCCTGTAGATTATGGTTACCTGCTCCCAGTCCTGAGTTCATGTGATCTCATAGATCCTCAGATGCGGGCTATTTCCTCAACAGATTAGCTATTAAAAGAAATATATATTTCACATTGTCTTATCTGAGTATGCCTAAGAAGAATTAGTGTGGCTTGAATGGTGATCACTGAATATCAGATGCTGCCTATTAACATGTGAGGTATGTATAATTGTTTTTTAAATATTTAATGCCATCCATCCCGCCACAGAAATAGAAGTTGGACTTGTTGTCTGCGAGTTTTCATCTGAATAAGAACTGGCGTACAGTCTTTTTTGGGATTCTTCTCTGTATAACACCTTCCTTGGGGACGAGGTGGGTGAGGCAATCTCTCTTATTGGACCAACTTCTGTTGGTGAAGAGAAAAGCTTTCGAGCTACACAGAGCTCTTCTTCAGGTCTGGGAAATGTACTCGGAGAGAATGTCTACACTGCAGTTAGACACCCACGGCTGCCCCATGTCAGCTGACTCGGGCTCGTGGGGTTTGGGTCCCTTGAGCCCAAGCCAGCTGGCATGGGCCGGCTGCGAGTGTCTGATTGCAGTGTAGATGTACTCAGAGTGTCACAGCTAAATACAAGATGGAACAGATTGTTTAATGTAGGAAGTTCGTACATATTTTAAGGTACTATTCAAGGTGAAATGGCCCATCAACACCTGACTAGTCATAGAGGTGAAAGGCAAAAAACCCAGCAAAGCTGAGGACAATTTAAGTGGGTTATAGATTGTTGTAATGAGCTGTAAATCCAGTGTCTCTGCTCAGTCTGTGATTTTTAGCTTCTAGCAAGTTATAAATGTAAGCTCCCAGGCTGGTGTTTTGAAGGTGTTCTGCAGGTTTCCATTGAGGATGAGGGCTGATAGAGTGATCGCTTCGGGGAAAAGTATTCACCCACAGGTGTTATGGGTTTGTTTGTTTTTTTTTTAAATCATTTTTTGTGGGAGTTCATTAGAGCGCGTAGTAATTGTCTGATTTCACTCACGTTATTGTTGTTGGGGCATTTAGTGCAGTGGATGAGGTACACCACCTGTTGTGATAGGCATGTGTAGGTCCCATTAGGGATGCTGGAACAATTTGTATAGTGGGGGTGCTGAGAGCCATTGAACAAAACCCGTAAACCCTGTATATCATGCAAACCACTTCAAGCCGGGGGGTATGGCAGCACCTATGGGACCCAGGGATCTTGAAATGTATGTTGTGCGGCGTGATGATCGTATCAGTGGAGGTAGGTCTACAAGTTTTCTTTGGGGACATTTATTAGGTGGTCAGCTCATCTTTGACCCATTTTATCTTCCTTTTTTATTAGTTTTCCCTTTTGGGTCACCTTTTTTTATGCTCTTGGATTTGCCACGCCAAAGAGCTTGTCTTGTAGGGTCAATGCATCCATTAGTATATTTAGTGGGTTTTAAAAAAATATTAATACATCATCCCAGGTGCTTATAAGTGCTTTGTGGACAGAAAAGAATAATTTATAATGGCATTAAGCTCACCGTATAAAAAGGGTTCATTGGTTTGTGGCATCATAAACCTTAATCTTATTCCCAGAGCAACAGTTAAGTTGATGTAGTTCGAAAAGTCTTTGTAAATGGTTATCATTAGTGCAACAGATCCTTTAAAGCTCAGAAGAAAATTTTCTTGTAATCTTATCGTGTTTGCTGAAGTATACTTCAGTGTCTGGTTCAGCTTATTTTCAAGAGCTGCTCATGTGAGCTTTTTTAATATTTCTTACCTACTTTAAGCTCATGGCAGGTTTGCACTGGTGGGTTGTTGGGTGCAATTGGTTTCATTTTCCTGGAATGGGGCTTAGTTTTCAGAAGTTAAAGCAACGTTGGGTGAAGATGCTGCATGGGTTCAGCTCACTATTGCGATACTGTTTGATTTACCTCAAAGTTAATGTTTTGCTGGCTCTCTTCTGTTTTGGAAAACGTTTTTTTTAAAAAATACATTATAAATGTGGTGAATCCATTCACAATTTAATTATATTTATATTTCAGTGGTTTCATTGATTATTCACATTTTATATGATTCATACACTTCCCACTTCTAAAGCTACAAGTATTCTCTCCATGACATAGACTTTCTGAGTGCCATTTCCCCCATGTTTGAAATGTCTTGAAGGAATTACTGTAATTTTTATGACTGCCAAACCTAAGGAACAGAATTTCTGCTTGTTTTTAATCAGTAATTA
This sequence comes from Natator depressus, assembly GCF_965152275.1. Classification (NCBI taxonomy): domain Eukaryota; kingdom Metazoa; phylum Chordata; order Testudines; family Cheloniidae; genus Natator; species Natator depressus. The sequence goes on from NC_134247.1 coordinate 7,450,675, forward strand.
ACGGCTCAGTATGTTGGGGAAAACCTCTTTTTCCTTTGGAGAAGCATGGAAGGATAGAATTTTCTTAGCTGGATAATGAGTTTCAGCCATGTCTCTGGCAGTTCTTGTTACATGGTTCAAACTCAGTTAACGCTGAAGACTTATCCTCAATAATAAGTTTTGTAACTGTGATTGTTCTAATATTTTTTTCAAAAATATATGTATTAAAATGTTTATTATCCTCCCCACAAGCTCATTGCATTTTTTTTCAAATCAGGATCCTGGGAGGGGTTACCATTAATTTTTTAATGAAATCCTATTTTAAATGATTGGTTAGAGCCAGAATAGTGTTTAGTTGGAAGCCTTCAGTGGGTAACATGACCTTTTAATAAAGTGTAATTAATTGGGCATGTCTCTATAGTAAGCCTTGGGAATGCATTGGATAATGCAGAAAAAGAAAACAACAAAAATACCCTTCCAAAACCACCTTTGAGGTGTACACATTTCAACTGATGGACTACACAAAATTGGAGTAAAGCCTTTCTGAAATTGAATAGACATTTAAGCTAGGATTTTTAAAGAAACCCAAGAAATGTATGGCTTGATATGCGCCTGTTAAATTCAGTGGCAAAACTGCCATTGGTTCGAGTAGTGCAAGATCTCAGACCCTTAGGGCTTGTACACACTACCACTTATGTAGGTGTAATTTATGTCATTCACTGAACTTTGTTTTTAGGGATCCTGAACCACATTTGAGTAATGGCTTATTATATTCAGAGACGTTTATCCACTTCATTTGTTTATCCTAAGTTGTCATTCTCTTTCTGTTCCTGAGAGTATCTGTGCACATGTATTACTGCATGTATAGCAGGGGTGGGCAAATTTTTTGGCCTGAGGGCCCCATCGGGGTTCCGAAACTGTATGGAGGGCCGGGTAGGGAAGGCTGTGCCTCCCCAAACAGCCTGGCCCCCGCCCCCTATCTCACCCTCCCACTTCCCGGCCCCAGACTGCCCCCCTCAGAACCTCTGACCCATCCAACCCCCCCACTCCTTGTACCCTGACCGCCCCCGGGACCCCACCCCTTATCCAATCCCCCCTGCTCCCTGTCCCCTGACTGTCCCGACTCCTATGCACACCCCCGACCCCTGACAGACCTCCGGGACTCCCACGCCTATCCAACCGCCCCATTGCCCCCTGACTGCCCCCCTGGGATCCCCTGCCCCTTATCCCGCCCCCTTACCGTGCAGCTCAGAGCACCAGACTGGCAGCCACACTGCCCGGCCAGAGCCAGTCACGCTGCTGCGCAGTCTAGAGCACCTTTTTTTGCTGCACAGCATTTCCAATTTTTAATAAATATGTAGCATTTTATGAGGTTCTGAGTGATTTTTATAGATGACTGTACTGTACTGATACAGGATCTTAGTATAGCTGTGAGTACCAGCTACTTTGAGCTACTGTAGTTAAAGCTGTATCAGCATGTCCACTATAAACCAGATTTTTAGGGCTTACAATTTGTTAAAAATTTGCAGGTGACCACTTTCCACGCCGTCTGAACTGAGCCGTGAATTATGTGGTTGGTTTTGATTTTGCAAAGGAGGCAAAACAACGTTAGCGCTGTCTTTTTTTTTTTTTCCTGCCCCTACATAGGTACTGTTGCATTTTAGTATTTTGAAAAGTTATTTTCCAAATTGAGATGGAAATTTTAAAAATTCTCCTGCACCAGCACAATAAATGCTTACCCTGGAATAGAGGATACACTTTCATTACATAATTACCTCGTACATCAAGGCATAGGTGTGCTGGAGGGTCTTCTTAGAAGTCCCTGTTAAAATTCCACCATAATGGTTTTATGTATGTGTTGACCGTGTATTGAAATGTGATTTAGGAGGGCTGATTTCACATTACTCTGACAGGGTTCACCTACAGCCTGTCAAATTATACCTGACTGAAATGACTCATCCCTGGGACTCAGCACAATATTTCTGAAAAGGAAACTTTTTATTAAAAAAATTGGGGATGAATCAGATTGCAACAAGTGTCAGGCATTTGCAGGGCGGGGGAAAAAATCCAGGGAAGATCCCTTCTAGACAAGGTCTCCTAATCTTCTTTCAAATGAGAAAACGTGAGCCCTGCTGTATTATCAGTATACTCGGTATACTTAAGGAGCAATGCCTAAGCATTTCCAGTGAAATGCAGCTTAATATGTTTGTTTGTACAGTGATGTTGACTTCCTCCTTGGTTATGAGTCAGTGTTGGTTGGTGTGGTTTTTTTGTGGTCACACTTCATTTGTGCAAACACCCATACAGGGTTATGCAGGGTTTATTGCAGGTGAAGGGGGTATATTTATTAAAATACTTCAGAACATTGCCACCCCAACGGAAGCAATTGACGAAGGTCCGCAAGGCACTCTTCCCTATTTAAGCCCCACTTCAGTCTTCCAAGGAGGTATAGGTGGTTATATGTGAGCAGCCAAGTGGGGTCACTATCTCTGCATTCTGGAAGGAAACTTCATGAGGCCCTAATTAGGCGAGGAATGGACTGTTAGGGGAGGAGCCATTGGTTTGATGGTCATGAGGCTCCAGTGACCCAAAATTCTCCACCGAAGGGCTGGGCTAGGCTAGACTAGACAAGTGTCTGTAGCATCCTGCTGTTCTGTAGTTTCTCTTGCTCCTTCTCCCCATCCCTCCCCCTCTTCCTCCTCCTCCCGCCTTTTCCCTCTAAGAAACCCTTGCAGATTTCTTTGCACAAAGCTATTGTGACAGGAGAAATGAAGTGAGGGTTGAAACTACTGTGGAGCTATATGTAAAGTTTTATGCCTGTTATCCTTCACCAGGGACTCTTACTGATTTTTTCCCTATGGGCTTCGAATTGCATGCACAGTTTTAAGATTCTAATATGTGTATGGAAAGATTATAGAAGTTGTACGTAGGTTGTTTTTTGGGTGCATCAGAAGTGTGCATGCTAGTGTGTCGAAGTGCAAAAGTTTAATGCACATGGGGAGGCCAGCATCTGATAAACAGGCCCTTATTAGAGTATTATTATGAAGAGCTTGAAATTCCTCGTGTCAAGAGAATGGTTTGTTATTCCCTTGATTGGTTTGTCCTTTTGTGATTTTTTTCTGACTTGGTTATAATTAGAAAAATGAACAGATGGAATCTTGTATTTTTATTTTTCATTTTATTGCAGGCTAATAGAGTATTGGTACAGCAATGCATAGTTTTGTTAGATGATGGCCTATAATATCACTTTCGTGATTAGTGCAAGCATTTTAACAGCACAGTACATGCTATGTGCAGCCCATCAAATTAATATTAAAAACAGGGAAACATAAGTTGAGTTTAAAGTATATTTACATTGCAAATTTAGCTTCTAAGTAAAATATGGTTGCCCTAAAGCAAAAACTTGGATTTGTTAACTTGTGGAATATTATTCATTTAGACCTGACAAAAATGCCCTTATTAACATGAAGAAAGCTAGAAAGGGCAAGTGAAGACAGACTGAGGAAGCGGAAAGCATATTCGTGTTGGTGTTTCTTTGGCTCGGTGCCCTGATTCTTTTAATACTTAAATTCATGTAGTTACATATCAAATGTAAACATTAAATAACACACAACAAATGTCACAATAGCATTTACTTTGTGGAAATATATCTTTTTCCTTTTATGGAATCACGTGCTTTGTTCCTGTATTAAACAGATTTGCAAGGCATAAATATTCTGGGCTAGAGTGCTGATGAGCTAGTATTCATTACTTTGCTAGAATAAATTATTCTAGGTTAATATCAAAGGGTGTTCCAGAGTTTTGAAGGATACTTCTTGTTCATCAGTAAGTATTTTGCAAAGGATGTGTTTTTCTGACTCACCTGTTTTCCTTCATTCATGTTCGACTAATTAGACTGGAATTTAGTTCATCAAATGAAACCTATTTTGCATGATGTATTTAGTAGTGAGATATTTTAAAGGTCAGACTCTTCTGAATAGTTTATCAGCGCATGGGAGATTTCAAAAATACTAGAGTCTGACCTTTAAAATGCCCCACCACTGCATACAACATACAAAAGAGGTTTAATTAAGAGGGAAGTGGTGCGGGCCGCGGGATGTACTGGCCGCGGCTTCTCGCAGCCCCCATTGGCCTGGAGTGGTGAACTACGGCCAGTGGGAGCCGCGATCGGCCGAACCTGCGGATGTGGCAGGAAACAAACCGGCCCGGCCTGCCAGGGGATTACCCTGGCAGTCCATGTGCCGAAGGATGCCAATCCCTGGTGTACACAATGAGTGGCATCCCACAGCAGCAGGTAGGGTCCAAAGGGTTCCAAGGGTCCATAGTGTCTCTGTTTGGGAGGCTTTATGGACCTCTCCTTATCCCCTGGTGACATCATTTAGTGGGTTTACAACAGTAACATAATTCTTCACAGATCTGCAGTATCCCTTTAGTCTTTTCATCCCACACGGGAGCCTCACTCTCAGCCATCTTATTTGTATTTTTAGTTAAATAAAGTTGTTACTTCTGTGACTATGACTGTAACCTAATAGGTGTTGCAAGTAGCTTAGCTATGTTCCTTTAAGTACTTAGGAGCCATTGCTGTTCAAATCACCAACAGCTTGTTCAGTTTCTTTTTGGCCTTCCTTGTTTGCTTCTTGAAGTGAAATAAATGCTGCCTTTTTGGCTTTAATTTGTGGCTTGTTTTTTTCTGGAAAATAAATTTAATTTTATAAGAGATGTGGTCAGGTTTCTCAAACACATTTGGAAACGAGGAAGTAAACTAAAAATGGACTAAAAGTGCTTAATATTCAGATCTGGATTCTCAATATTTATATTTATGTCCATTAAAAACCATATTAAATTAAGGAAATATTTTGATTTACAGCTGTCAGTAATTAGTTAACATTTAAGCTTTTAGAAAACAAGCCATATAATTATTACCAAAAGATCACCTTCGTTTTCTAAAAATCCAAGCTTTATTATTGTTCTGGTCAGTTTTCAGAGTTCTCAACCATGAACTGATTTATGCAGTACCTTTTTAAATGTGGTGCAGCCTGTTGTAAATTGACCAAGTAGTTGATTTAATATATGCTGAAAGGTCTAGTATTCACATGTATCTTATGGCTCTTATGCTAAAGACAAATGTCTAAAAAGCTTATCAGGCATCTCACGATCACACAGTAATGGTTTAGACTTGGTTAGTGGCTATGCACTCTGTCTGCAGCAGAATCAGTGGCAGCAGCATTGTGAACTCTGTGGAGAACTACACTATCTGCCTTCTAACCAGGAGCTATAGCATGTGTGAGGATAGGAAAGAGTCATTCTAGTTGCTCTGCTAAGATTGGAAGCTTTAAGATTATGTTGGGGCTTTCTTTAAGATGACTGGTCTTGTCTACTTCAGTTCAGCCAGAGCTAGGAAAGAAGTCTGTTTATCCTGAAGGTGGGAGGAGGAAAAAGAATAGAACAGAAGAGATAAATATGTCTCTTTTAAAATGACTTGATCAGTAATTTGAGCATATCAAATGAAAGTATGGATGTCCCTTGTTAAATGTGTCATGAGTTACTGTGGTTTATTTTTAATAGTGTATAATAGGTTGTCCTAATGTGATGCCTTCATGTTACCGGAGGAGTGGGGCTATTTTCAGATAGAAATCTGGAGGAGAAAACCTTAAAATAATCTGAACAGTAGGACTGGAGCAGTGAAACTGCTCTGATCTGAAGCTTGTATACCTTAAACTGCTCTGTAAAATAGGGTTTAATGGCAATTTTGCTAATAAGAATGCATATTTGTCTTATTTCAGCAGAAAAAGAACATTAAGGCAGTTGTTATGTACACTGCTTTTCATCGAGGTGGGAAAGGGAGCGTTGGACTGTCCCTGGGTATATAGTCAATATAGGTAATTTCTGGTTGGCTTCTTGATTTTTAGTGGGCAAATACCCTTCCCCATTTGTAAACCAGTCTTGTGATTGTGGAAGGCATCTTGCAGCGGAACTCGTGCGATTCCACTGCATAAGAAGTGGACAGGATTCCGTGAGCTCTTGACATGACGATGTATGTGTGCTAAGTGTTGTTGGTAGACAGCTACCATGTTTCTGCCCAGTGTTGTTTGCACTCTGGTAATAGCAGTAGTAATAGTTTATAAGTAAAACAGCTCATCTAGACTGCACAGGGCACAGTAATACAAACAGAAACACTCAGCAGTTGTGGTTGCTACAAAATATATTGCCAGTTCTTCAGTCATCTTAAACATGCACACACTCACTGACTTGCAAATGAGGTAAGCAAATCAGTGGGAGTTTTGCCTATGCAAGCATTACTGGATATTGCCCACACTTTGTAAGTGACCTATATAAATGTGAGATGATAAAGGAATAAATAACAGATGTTAAAAGAATTGTTTAGGCCTGAAATTGTAAGTCGCTGTAAAAGTGAGTTTACCATTTTATTTAAACCTCTAGAAGAAAAATTTAATAACGTTTCACAGTAATAATGTAAGTAGCAGTATTTTGAAGTCCATCTTTGATGTTCAAAGGTGAGACATTGCAGTAATTGAGTACTCCCCATTTTCTTAGTCCATTCTCTTTCCTGTTAACAGTGTGGCAAGATAAAGATGGACTTTCTCAAAGTCATCTTATTTTCAAGGTAGGGCCATTGTTGGATTTACTATAATATGTGAAGAAATAGTTGCCGATGTTCCTCCTAATGTTTATTGGTTTGCACATATGTTAATGGGTACATTTGAAAGAGCAATGCTGCCTCCCTTTTCCTCCTCCGATGTATTGACTGAAGTACTACGCATCTACGAAATAGATGGTAGTTGCGGTGTTTTGTACTGTGGCTTCAAGAGCCCAGAGTAGCATAATTCTAAACTACAGTGAATTAAAATGAAAAAAAATTACACAAGATGTCTATTACTGTTGGTTGTATCCAGGATAATTTTTATGGCATTATATATTCTTGAAATAGCTAAATTAGCACCATCTTTGATGGATGACTTTTGGAGAATTATTACTTTAATAAGATAAAATGGGGCACCTCAAAGGAAAGCTATTAATAGGTTTTTGAAAGTACAGCTAGCATTTTGCATAGATACAGTAATCTCTATGTAAAAATTGAGTATGTAATTAATGAATAGATTGAAAAAGCCCTGAAGGTTGCATATCATATGTTTCAGAAACTGCTTTAATACTTAAAAAACCCTCATTTTATAATAACCATTACAAGCATTATGGGATGTACAGTTTAGCTTGTGAACAGAGTATGCTTCTTGTAGTGGAAGAGTACAGAGGAAGTCCTCGTTGTATCCCATAATGCTTTACACTGGGAAATGCAGTATATAAAGTCTTTTTAACTGTGTACTTTTTAAGTATATATACACACTGAAGCTGTTTTAAAGCAGTGGCTCTCAACCTTTCCAGACTACTGTACCCCTTTCACGAGTCTAATTTGTCTGGCGTACCCCCAAGTTTCACCGCAATTAAAAATGACTTGCTTCCAAAATCAGATATAAAAATACAAAGGTGACCCAGCACACACTTACTGAAAATTTGCTGACTTTCTCATTTTTACCATATAAAATACATCAATTGGAATATAACGATTGTACTTGCATTTCTGTGTATAGTATATAGAGTCGTATAAACAAGTCATTGTCTGTATGAAATTTTAGTTTGTCCTGACTTCTCTAGTCCTTTCCATGTAGCACAGTTGTAAAACTAGGCAAATATCTAGATGAGCTGATGTACCCCCTGGAATACCTTTGGGTACTCCCAGGGGTACATGTGCCCATGGTTGAGAACCACTGTTTTAAATCATGTGACTTTTATATATAAATATAAATAGGAGGGCAACTATATTTTGTTTACATTTTTACTCTTTTCATTCCTTTTTTTAACCGTCTTCTGGTTGATACTGTCTGCCGTGCCATCCATTGTGCTTGGTGCTCACTCCCTTTCCATGTACCACACGATCACCAACTTTTCCTAATACGTTTATACCGTCAAGACTTTCAGCAATTAACCCATTAAAAAGGAGGTGTACTCACTACTTTGAGAATGCACTGTCATTTGGTAATGCAATTATTACACCTCTTCCAACTATTAAAAAACAAAATAACTTTTTATTGTTCCAAAACTGTCGTCCTTTAACCTCTGGTCCTATACTTTACTACCTTGAACCACAATTTTATTTTTTCACCCCTTTTTGGACCCTCTTGATTTAGCATATTTTTGGAGGATATTTTAATGGTGTAATGTATAATAATGTGCATACACTCTCTCTCCTATATACAAGCTGCATTAACCTATTAGTTGTAGATATTGCAAAGCCAGGTTAAGGTCCATTCCCACCTCTTTTGGTGCAAAGGAATGAAATGGGATTTGCAAGAATTTGTGTAGGAGGGAGAAACTGAATGTCCAAACTGTCTGCATTAGCCTTTCACAGAAAGAAGAGATTGTTCTTCCTAGTAGTGGGCTTTGCCTGCATGGAAATAAGCTACATCTTTTATTCATTATATGTATCTTTGTTTTCACATAAAAGTAAATATAGTACTGTACCTCATTGTTATTTCTCTATCATTAATATGCCATACAAATAGACTGATGGAGGAAATTGTTAGTTTAAGATGACTCTTTCACTTCAAAATTTTGGATAAATATATAGAGCAAATACCGTCTCCCTCCCCTTCCTCCCCCCAATATAAAATTTCAGCCTATTTGAACTAGACAAAAGGGGAAATGGTGCAACAGAGGTAGATTTATGTGTTGCAGGATATGTGAAGTGATTGCCTGGTTGGCATGGTTTCAGAGATAAGATAGGAGGAGCAGCCTAATTTGTCAATATTGATTCCACATCTTTTTTTTGAATCATGAGTGCTTTTAAATGGAGAATTTGAATATATGAAATGTGCTGCTTTGCTTCCAGAATATACTGCAGGAAATTGAAATTAATTAATTGCACTTGGATATTTCAGAAAATGTCAAATTGCTTCACAAGTATCAATTAGATATCGCACAAAACCACTGTGGTAGAAAAATTGTAGCCATTTTGCAGATATCACATTGAGACTCAGAGGTAGTATGACCTTCCACTGTGTTTGTAGAGCAAGCCAGTTGTAGAGCTGAAAATAGCCAACAGGTCTATAACATATATGGCCTCTATCACCATACAATCTCAGTGCCTCTCAAACCTCTGTGAAGTAGGGAGATACTATGAATTTCATTTTATAGATGGGGAACTGAGAGACTCATTGACTTGCTCAAGGTCATGCATGAGGTCTCCCAGATCCCAAACTAGCATTCTAACCATTGGACCAATCTTCCATTTCACTTCTAGTCCTGTGCTCTTCCTCGTCCCTGCAACTCTCTTCCTCCTTTCCTTAATAGTGAGACAGTTTTAGTGAACACTGTATTTATTATTATTATTAAATTAGCTGCTAATAGTTGAATAGGTGTCATATGTATTAATTTCATTAATCTTTCAGGCATTGCAAGTATTTTCCTCATGTAAGATTGTAGTGCTGCATAATACATTGAAAATGGGGTTGTATTATCAGCAGTGCTGCTCTTGAGTGTTATCATTAAGTGTTTTTGTTTGGCTTTCAGTGGACTTTTTACTGATTAAATTATTCATTCTTTCAACTTTTTTTTTGTTAGGGTTTGAATATTGTGCAATACAAGAATGGAAACACAATACAGAGTAAATGCTTCTGAAAACTATTGTGTAGGAACCTAAATATGTGACAGAGGGCGAGGAGGCCAGATTGATATGAGATACAAGTCTAATAATGCAATGTAATTTAATGCTCCAGATAATTTCATAATATCTTTGTTCCAATAATACCTATGAAACATTGGAACCGATCTCATACATTGTAGCCGCAGAGGTGACACCAACACCGTATGCATCTCCTCCCCCCCTCCCCCCCCCCATAAGAGGTGTTGCTTCATGCTGTCAAACCCCCATATGCATGTTGAAGGATGCTACTTGCAGTACAAGCTCTTGCGGTTCAGTGACCCAATTAGTTGACCATGGTTGTATATAATTTTAGAAAAAGACAAGCAGGGGAGATGCGCGCATACATGCGCGCACACCCAAACCAACCCATAGCTACCTTGTCTGTTTTCGTCAAATAAATATGATTATATATTGCAGTATCTTTCTATAGATTGTCTTCCACTTTTAGTCAAAACCTTTTATCAGTATTTTGCTTTTAAAAAAAATCATTTGCTAGGATGGGAGGGAGCACAGTTTTTCTGCATTACTTGGGGTAGTGTGAGAATTATTGAAATGCCGATTTGTGTGACTATATCTGATTGATTTATAATTTTATTTTGCACTTCAGAAAATCTGTGTGTTTATAAAGGAAATTAACTCACATGAGATGGCCTGAACGAGGATGTAATGTGCCAGCTAATACAGAGCTTTAATGAAACTTAAATGGTGCATACGACTTTTGTGCGAGCCCCCTGAACTGTGGTGAATTTTGCCCTATATAAATAATCTTTTGTATTCTGTGTGACATAGCTCCAAAAGCAAGGTAGATGAGAAACAAGCCCAGATGTGCTGTAATATGTGTAGATTGAGATGATAATTCTACCTTGTGGAGTGCAGTGCATGTTGAATCACTCATCAAGCACTTTGGTCTGGGCCAAGGGTATAGTCTCCACGTGCTGTTTTGGACTATGACTTGAAAATCATAAAATAAAAGTTAGTGAGAGAGATGAGACCTTGGCTAGAAAACTGGTAGAAACTGAGTAAAACAAGCACCTAGAAAGGTGATTGAGAAAAGAGACAGATTATTGAAGCTGTGAAGGCATGTAGACTTTCTGGAAGAACACCCTGCAGAAAAGATGTGATATCAGGGTATGAAAGAAATACTTAACAAGAAGACAGGTACAAGTAATGAACCTTCTGAGGTTGTATGTTGCAAAAGACAAACTTAAAACTGACAATGTGTTGGTTAGTTATTAGAGAGCTACGGATTGAAAGGACCTACGCAAGTGTCCTAACCCATATTAATGTATATTTTCACTTCTGGTGACTTTAGAAGTTTTAAAAGCTTCCCTCTGTTTCTTTTCTCTAATTCTTAAACTGTACTTTGTATTCAAATGGAAGTTTCATTTGGCTGTTAATAGTTAAAGATTTCTCAGTAACGTGGCATAAATATTTGTTGACTATTTGATAGTATAGTCACATATAATTAGTATGGTGTACTGTGGTGTTTAAATAATCTTTCCTACTTCTTATGTTCATCATACTACATATCTCAAACCCTTAGATACTGAGTTTTTGCAATAAGCACCAACTGAATTCTGATATTTGACTTCCAGGAATTGGATGTGCAATGTTGGGAAATGACTAAATTGTGATTACTGTGTCTTATTTCTGTTTGAAACTGTTCCCAGTCTCTGTGACCTTTGATGTAGATTCAGGACACAAACATAATCTTGTTGTTAGCTGGTATGATACTGACGAGATGATGGAAAACAGACGATGCAAGGAATCGAGGGAAGAATTATTTGTGATTTCCTTGAGAAAGAAGTGTTAAACCTTCTCTAGCACATCAATCATAAGCTGCTTTTCTTTGCTTTCATGGCCTATTATCTCTGTTCCCTACAGAAATATCAACTCCTGCCTTCAATCAGCCAATCATGACAGCTTCCAAAGCTCACATATTACCTTTTCAGACAAGCAACTTTGTGCTTTCTCCCATGCTGTCCCTCACTTGGGAGGGGCACACTGAAACATCTGCAGAACTACCTTGTTATCTTCCTGCAAATGCCTCCTTAAAGTCTGTCTTGCCTTGATGCCCACAGTAAACTTGATATGTGTTGGGATGCTGATGTTCTGAAACCATTTCCTAGCATGCTGACTGTATTGATTCATTGTTTCCTTGTAATCAGTGGTTTAGGGCATGGACCATCTTTTTGTTCTGTGTTTGTACAGTACCTAGCACAAGGGGATCCTGTAAATGACATGAGCTCCTAGGCATTATGGTTATATAAGGAAATATGGTAAAATGCCACCTGGTATTTTAGAATTGTATTCTTTAGCCAGAGACATAGCTCCTGGCATTTGAGGGCTAATACTACCCATCTAGTAATTCGAGGAATTAGTTTTTTTTCAGTACTTTAATGTAATGTCTTATATCATGCCTAATACTTTCAGACCAAATGAAGACAGATTTGTAAGTCAAGTCAGGATTGAATGGTTTCATCTGACACTGAAGGATAGTAACAGGTTTCAGAGTAACAGCCGTGTTAGTCTGTATTCGCAAAAAGAAAAGGAGTACTTGTGGCACCTTAGAGACTAACCAATTTATTTGAGCATGAGCTTTCGTGAGCTACAGCTCACTTGATGAAGTGAGCTGTAGCTCACGAAAGCTCATGCTCAAATAAATTGGTTAGTCTCTAAGGTGCCACAAGTACTCCTTTTCTTTTTTTGAAGGATAGTAGTTACTAGTGAGGTGATTGGGGTTAAGAGAGAAGTATGTGATAGATTATTGTAAAAATAGTCTGATAGTTTGCACACAAAACTATATCCGAGACAATGAGGAGATAAATGTTGATGTTAGTCTGACCAGACCAAGAAGGTGGGTGAAAGATCAGTTGCATTCTGATTGATTCATAGAACGGTTTTTCCCCTTCAATTTTGAAGCTACGTCTGCCGCTCATTAGGTGATAAATTCATCAATTGCTTGGTGTGGTGCAGAAAATATGAGATTAAGTCAAGTAGTTGGCAGTATGTGCACCTTGGGGAAGTTTTGTGGCTTCTATGCAACATGAAAATGATGCAGGGCTCTAAATTCTTCGTTCTTCTGACTTAAGGAGAGAGAGTGGTGTGCCCTTATTCCATGTTTGTAATAACTTTTCAACACAGTTCAGAAATGACTCCTGTCTTGTTTTATTCCACAAAAGATAGCATAAACAAACAGTGTAACTTCTAGTTTTGTGCTCTGTTGCCTCTCCCCACTGCTCTGTCAGACTTGTTCCACCTGTTCCTGTGAAAACAACAGTTTTCAAAGCTGCTAAATAGGCAGAACTACGTAAACAAACATAGCTGTATTGCCAGCATTATGAAAGTCAGGTAGTTTGTTAACATCATACCATTTGTGAGGATAGCTTTGAGGCTAGTGGAAATATGGCTAGGGTTTAAAAAAATGCTTAGGAGTCACAAATGTACAGCTACTGTGGGGAGAACTGTCTGAGGTCACTGTTGTGGAAAAGGTCCAAGATGACTTCAAAAAGCACACTGGTTTGCACCCTGTCTGCACAGACATATGAGACCATTGGGTTGGGCCTCTTTAGGAAATGCCTCCTTTATAGAATGCTGTCTCCCAAGCTTGAGGTTGCACATTAAAGGTAATTGAATAAAGATATTGTTTTCAACATGCTGTGGTACCAGCAGTACTCTCAAACTTTGCCTGGCTTGTATTGGAAAGTGCCGGTTGGCATTTTTTCTAAGGTGGTAAGTGTGTTTGTCTCTTTGATTTAAAAAAAAAAAAAAAAAGAGCTTGTAAACTTTTTCTATACTGTAAGATATATTATTTTTACCCAATATTACAGTTACTTTGTGTATGTTGTACACAAACTGTCATACTGACGAGTATCAGACCTCTTGGGATGTGTGGATAAATGATTTGCAGATGAGTGGAGTTTGACAATAAGCATTTTCCTTTCCCAGATCATCTGAAAGAGCAGATTGCTTCTGTATTTATTACTGTAATATTACAATTTTTTCGTCCTCACTGTCAGTACCATACATTAAACTTACCAGGAACAATATTTTTGACCACACAACTCTCAGCAGACAGCATACTATGAGGATCAGATAAAAACCCTCACGTATCACATACTTTAGAATACAGGTTTAAATTTGTGGCAATATTTTGTAGCTTTAAGTGACTGTTGATTACAGCATTACAACATGATTTTTTAAAACAGCAATATGTTTTTCAAAGCAGTTGGCTAAAGTCAGAATTAATGAGGTATAAGTGCTAAATGTGGCTCAACCTCCCTACCATGAATCTCCAGTCAGGACCTACTTCCAATTATCTTTTTTGGAGGATTTTGAGGAAAGGAGGAAGTGGTGGTGATTTGTATTTTATCTGTATCTTGCTGGCCTGTGTTTGGGAATAGGTTGAATAATATTACAGTTGAACATTTTGGTAATTGAAACTATAACTAATGTAAAGACATTGAGATTGTAGGTGAATGCTTACTTAGTGTTTATAAATAAATCATATTATTAAACTAACATGTTGACGTTATAGTACTAAGGTAATACAGTGTTGGGCACTATAGCAAGCCCAGAGATAGGATGAATAATTGAGGGTGATTCATCCTCATAAATCCACATATAGACTGGAGATTTACTATAGGATGTGTTTGCGAGATGGGCCATTATACCTCTTAGTACATTCTTCCTGGTTTTCCCAGTCTGTATGTGGGACTTTGTGCTCTCTGCAGCTTTGCTGGGAGCAGACAGGCTTGTGGATGCAAAATTCCAGTGGAGCCCTAGATTCACATGGATTACATGCAGTTTCCCAGAGCCTTTTGTGTTTTTATTTTCCTCCCATGGTTTGTGAGTGAAGCATATTACTGCAGTGACTCTAGGATGGAGAAAGAGGGAGGACTAGATCCTTAGCAGGTGTAAATGGGCATAGCTCTATTGACTTAAATTGACTCAGCTATTTAGCTGAGAATCTGGCTCAATGTGCCTTGGTCCTAGTCACAAGAGGCAGAAATCTCTACTTATGAACTCTCCTGCAGGTAGTGCGCAAGACACAGATTGGTTTCCAGCTGTTTGCCTCTTATAGCCTGGAACTATGAGAGGATCCTATCACTGCAGCGCCTCAAGGAAAAGCGTTTTCTCAAAACAAAGGGAGTATTTCTTTCTTCTCTCTGGGCTGTCCCACAAATCTTTAGGATCCATGATTCTATTAGGTATTCTAAGCCAGACTTCTCCAAAGTAAAACTTTAGAATTTGGATTATTTTTTCTTCAGAAATGGTCAAGCCTCTGTAACAGAAGGTCTGTCTACCTGCCTCCAGCTTCAGAGTCGGAGGGAAAAAGCAAGCTCTTCAAAAGCAAGAGGGGGTTAAGCCCCTGGCAGTAACTCAGGGCTACAAAGGCTTTGCTGTTTGTATACTTTGTATACGACCAAGACTTTGCCATTATAGCTATATCAGCAAAGTCCACTACTGGAAATGCAGCAAAAGAATTTCTTTTGCCGTTATAGTTAAATTACCTCCACAAATGACATAAGCTACGCTGGCAAAAACACTGTTTTATCAGCGTAAGCTGCATCTATATGGTGGGTTGGTTTTTTTTGCCAACATATGTTGGTTACGTGTGCAATTTTTTCCAGACTCCTAACCAACATAGCTATGTTGGTAAAACTTTGTAGTGTAAGACCTGCCCGACTTTTGTTTTTGCCGGTAGGTGCTTTCTGTCTTCAGGTTTTCCAGTGTGCCATGTACTCGTGGCTCATGTGTGCTGACCACCTCCTTTTTGTTTTAGTGCTTGAGCTCTGGAGCACCCACAGAGTTGCCGCCTATGAGCTGGAAACTGACTGTTGAGTTTGTAGAATGTTCTGATATTCCCTATTAGCAGGGCAGTAAATACTACAGCATTTGCTTAAAATAAAATGGCTAAAATGCATGTGTCAGTGAATACAAAGTGCAAAACCATAAAATGGGTCATTTTGATTGGCAGAAATGGGACTCTGGAAATCCATTGAATTGCAGCCATGTGTTAAACTAAAATTGCACCAGTATTAAAAATAATTCTTTCCATTTTTAAACCCAAGATCATTAAATGACATTTCAGCAGAAAATATCTTGTTTCTGAAAGCATATTGACAATTATTTTTGCAGCATTGCCAGCCCAGCATGTGCTACGATGTGCTATTTTAAAGCTCTCTTATAATATATATAATTCAACATGCCCAAAATATTATCAAAAACCAAAACTTTGTATTTCAAATACTATTGGAAGAAATAGGTTAACAGTGACTCTCACTGATGTTTTGGGGGAAAGGTAGCATGGTCTGGAAACATAACCACAAGCACTGGAGTCATACTGGTAATCCTCCAAAATACCTGAGTAATTTTCCTCTTTTATTATTTAGTGTCAAACCCTACAGGAATCAATCTGACTCTGGCTACTGTACACCATTTATGTCAGCTCTTGTCTACTTACCCTATTGGTAAAATGTATAACAACAGATTTCCTTGGCAGTTCTTTCTAAAGCACTGACATAGCCTTCACTACAAAGAGAATGATGAACACAATGTGACTGTCCTGTGACTTCTTAACAGCTGTAATAAGCAATGTGGAACCACTAACACATTTTCAAAATTGTATAACAGGTGAATGTCAGTGCTGCTTTTCATCCTTCTCCTAAAAAATATCCCTAGAAATCTCATGCATTTGAGGCTTTGATTTTGCATATTGGAACGAATTAGGTACTCCTTTTTCCTAGAAAATTACCCAGACGTATATTGAGTTATTTGGTAAAATAAATGAATTACGATGTGTTTAAAACCTTTTTCATATAGATGTCCAAGTATTGAGAAATGACAAAAGTTTGCTTTGAAAATTAAAATGCTAAACTTCAGATTTTATATGCAGAAACTACTGATATTAACATTTTTTCACTGACATGTAACACGTGCTTGAAGGCATAATGCTGCACAAGAGGTTTTTTTAGTTTCTACCGATTAAATGAAGAATATGGTGTATAAATAATCAAGAACTGAGAAAAGTACTGAATCTCTTCAATTAGTCATTAGTCAATAAGAAACCAAACTGTGTACAGGTGTTTGATGCAATAGAAATACCATGCGAGATTAATGAAAACATCCAAACTGAAAAACCACTATTAAATTGATTAGATTGGATAGTAGAACCTTAAAGAATTATAGGTGTTAAATTATCTTAACTGTTACTGGAATTACTGAAAATAATGTACATTGTTTGAAATCTTAGATAAAAATATATTAGGTTTTTTGTGAAATAATAAAGAGCAGAATGAATCAGGAAATATTGACATCAGAATCTTTCACTCCTTTTTCAAATGTGGACCAAAGGCCCTCACAGCTGAGATTGGTATTTTTTTACAATTTATTTTTAATTCACAAATTTCTGATTCAAAACCACAGTATGACCCCACCCAAAAAATGAACCTCTCCTGAGAGACACAAGTTTTATTATTTTCCGTATGCCATTACCCTAAAAATGTAGCACTTGCAGAGGAAATTGGTACCCTACTGTATTAAACTATTGTTCGAAGAAAACAAAATACTCTGTTTTATTCTTGTTAGCAAAACTTCTGTGAAAGCACATTAACATTCCCACGTGATTTCTTAAGATTGTAGTGAATAGGGAAACTTGATTTACTACTACAGGATTTGAGTATCGAATACTACAGTTGTTATGCTAACAATTCTGTGGTAATGCAAGATTTCATTATTAGTCAGTGGAAAATAAATATTTGGAAGTTGGGCTTAAAAAAATGCAGGTCCTACCACGTATCCCTAAAGGAGTTTCTCCTGTGGGTTCATCTGATAAGATTTGTATCTTCTGTGGTCTCACTTTACACTTGGCAGTGGTGAGAAATACACAGTACCCAGTGTATTACAAATGAGGGGAGAAAGGTAGACCGGCAGATGCTTCCAACTAATGAAAGATCAGCTCATTATCTACTTAATAAAGTAGAGCATGTAGCTTTCATTCTTGGAGGGGAGGAAGCAAGTAAACTTGTTTTGATTCTGTAGTCCTCAAAGCCAACCCACTCTTCTAAGTATTATAATAACATAATTTTTTTTCTGCTACAGAAGAAAATTTTTTCCCATTGTATGAGTTATGTAGGAGTTTCATATCTTGCAAACTAGTTTATTGAGGTGTTCATGGTACATGTAATGATTAACCAGAAGGCTGAAGGTGAACATGAACTGTGCTTTTGGAATGAGGTGGTCTTAGATATGTTTTCTGCAGCAGTAAGATGACTGGCAGTCTTTGTATTCTAAACTATATGTTACAGGGCCAGCTACACTGTTGGCATATGACAAATAATGTAAAGATTTAGCCAATACATATGTTACCCAGTGAGTTAAATTGTTGGGATCTGAGCATATCCAGCTTCTTTGATTATCCAGAGGCATATTCCGGCAGCAGCTGGCAGATCTGAATGAAGCGAAGTTTTGGTTTCAGCTGACAAAGGTCAGAAGCATAAACAGTTCTCATGCTCAAGGACTAATACTGGAGGGGTGTAGGATTGCTGTAAGCTTGGGATAGATATTAATGAACAGTTTAAGGTGCTATTAAAAAGCTAGGTGCAACCCAAGACCAAATGAACTGTTGCGAAAGTCAGAAAAGGCTACGCATGTAATATCAGTCTGATTAAGATGCGCAAGACACAAAACTCTATCTGATAACATTTGAAGTATTAAAGTGTAAAGAAACATGCATGATATAAATTTGCAGGAGTCTTGATTAAAATATTAGTGATAAATGAAGGTAGTTTGCACAACTAAAGTAGCATCTGAGGGAAGAAAAGATGTAAAGGAATATTGAGTAAAAAATATTAGGGAACTTGAGATAAGAACAAATGGCTATGGCTGCTTTGGACAGTAATAATAACCAAACATTCAGAAAGTCTTAAAATGTGTAGTCTTATTTCATGCCATCCCTTGCTAGACCTTCTCTAACTTATTTATCGAATCACATGCCAGATAAATACTTTGTAATTTGTTGAAGTATAATAAAAGTCAAAATAACAAGTTATGTTATGGTAGTTATTACTTTTAAATAACACAATATACCAAAGCATTAAAAATATTCAGTATTTGTCTTCCATCACGTACTGATGTTATGTCTTCGCCTTTCTTATGCCACTGTTTCACGTGGTCTCTGTTAAGGGAAACATGCATTACATAGACTTGAGATTTATCTTTCGGGGAACTTATTCTTTTGTATTGCTTTTGAAGAGGGGAGTTTTAATAGTGAATTAGAATTATTCTGCACTTATATCTTTCTTTGAGAATCAAAAAGAGGCTGAAAATATAATAGTTAATATATAATGATACTCATGTTTACTTTGAAACTAATTATTTCTCATCATTTTTTTGTTCATTATTTTAACTCTGTCCCTATTTTCATAGACTTATAACTCTAATTAGTTTAAAGAAAAGGAGTACTTGAGGCACCTTAGAGACTAACAAATTTATTTGAGCATAAGCTTTCGTGAGCTACAGCTCACTTCATCGGATGCATTCAGTATTTTCCACTGAATGCATCCGATGAAGTGAGCTGTAGCTCACGAAAGCTTATGCTCAAATAAATTTGTTAGTCTCTAAGGTGCCGCAAGTCCTCCTTTTCTTTTTGCGAATACAGACTAACACGGCTGCTACTCTGAAACCTCTAATTAGTTTCACACTGAAACCTTTCTTTTCAAGAATGAGGGCCATATGTTACCATTATAGAAAATGTTTTTTGTTTCCAGATTAATCAGTGGTTTCAGAAGTTAGTTTTATGTTCCATATGATTTTAATACTAGTACCCTAAGCGCGAACTCACAAATTATTCATAAAGAAGTTAAAGTTATCGATGTGTACTACTTACGTAACAGTTTCACTTGTAACAGTAGTTTTGGGTTCAAGGATTGGAGGCATTAATTATTGAATTCGCGCAGGGTTGAAGTGGGATTTAAGTTGGGGGTGTGTGTGTGTGTACATACACACTTTTTTGCTTCCACACAGCAACAAAATTCACATTTTTATTTTGGAATTGTGCATTAAGAGGTGGTTCTATTCTAATTTTCAGTGATCAGTCTGAGAAATAAAACATTTCTTGTTTGAAAGTATTGAATATTTTGCTTGCAGTGATGCTGATTGCTTTTTTTCCTGCTTACAAAGATAATATGTAAGCAGGACACAGGGAGAGAGTTGTGCATCATTTCCATAATGACTTGTTCCATAATGACTTGTTAACTCAGTACACATCTGATAAAATCAAATTAATTAGTCTATTATGATTACTCAGCTGTTAGTTCAGGTAATCCTAAACACAGGCTACTGTGCTACACCTGGAAACTAACTTAAATGAGTAGTCTTAATATAAGATTACTATACATTTTTGAAAGAGAATGTACTTAAACCTTTCAAATAAAGGTATTTATGGGAGTGTTTGTCTGATAGTTGATTTTACTTATGTGCACTACACTTTATTATGATGGCCTCTTTCTATGTTGCTTATTGATGTCTTTACTAATAGTTTTCCAAGTACAGTGCACTTCGCTTAAGTGCATTAAAGGTAACATCTTGATATTCTTACTCACTGCTTCTTCAGTTCTTACTTGTGCAAACTTCAATGGGAGTTTTCTATTTGTGTGTGTGTGTGGGGGGGTGAGTGAGTGACAGAGCGAGAGTGAAAGAGAGCTCTCACCCCTGTGCTAGATTAATATCACTGAAACCGAAAATCTTTAAATGCTGGATAGAATGTGCCATGGCAATAAAAGATATTCTTCCTACATTGCCCCAACGCTGTCAGCCATAATGGAGAGTTTATCACATAGACGGGAGAGTATCAGATCAATACAATATAATTCCTTCGTGGTAAGGTAGAGGCTGTCCACTAAGAACTAGAATGAGGCTACAAATACTTCATAAAAACCACTTAATAGCTAATGTGCCTAATGGATCCTTTGTAAATATGTGGAACACCTGTACAATTTGGATTCAATCCAATTCCTCCTTATATTTGGCTGATGATTCTTCCTGCATATTTTCCTGGATCATTCCACTTTGTGTTGTTTCCTATTTGCTTATTCATCATGTTCTGGAGTGTCACTGATAGATTATGTTGCTGATCCATAAGCTGCTTGAGTTGTTGCCTGAGAGATGATCAGCAGTCATTGAGAAGACTACTAAGCCACTCTATTAGTCAACAAACTACAGCTTTTCTTGAAGGCAATCCTCAAGACCCTAAAATAGGGTTTCCTATAAGAAGCCATCCGTTGTGATGGGGATCCTTTCGGACAGTGGTGACAATTTACTCTTTGGACAAAAGAAGAATCGGTCCATCCATTTTGGATGCTTTATAGAGGAATTAGTTACTTTAGAGAGAGCTTGTAAACACAGCATAAAAAAAAAACTTCAGTGGATTTAGCAGATGTTATGAGATATAACACAAAGAGGGAGTGCATCTTAAATGTTAAGATACGTGGGCTAAAAAGCTCAGTTTTACAAGGGACGTTGGCGAGACCATTTCTCATACGATTTTTTTTTTATTTAGCCTGTTATTTACTGAGAGGAAGCTGTTTTTGGCATTTTTAATAAAAAATTAAAAAGATCGGTGGTGTATCATGGACTAGTTTATTGCTCCTGACATACTATTTATCCACTAAGTATACAAGCCGTATTTGCTGGTGATACGATGAACATATTGATTTGCTTTCAAGAGAATGTCTGGCTTGTCTGCTAGATACTTTGTAAAGGTGTCAGGTTAGTGCTCATCCATATAATGCGTCTTGAAGCTGTATGGGACATCCAGGGTTGCACCTCATCATGCAGTCTGCTTGGTTTTCTTGGAAGGAGAAAGTAATGTCAGCGGGTCTTACTCAGAAGGGACATGGTGTAACTTACATTTTCAGGATCGCTCAGTGTGTAAATTGCACCAGTTTACCACCACCTTCAAAGCTATTGTGGCAGTGTTGCTCAAAAAGCCATTAACACAACTCAAATCTAGTGAGCCTGTAAGAAACCTGAGAAACCTGCCCTTTACCCTTGCTGCAGTTAACTAAATGTCCACACTTGTTCCTGTAGAATCAAAGAAATTAAAATATCCTATTACACATACAACAAATTTGAAAGAGAAGAATCAGGGAAGCATTATGTCATGTCACAGGCAATATAAAACAGTATTTCTTAACACATTCGAAAGGCTTAACAGTAATAATTAATACATGTAAATGCGAATGCCCAAATAAAATAGATTTATAAAATAGATGCAAATGTCCTGAACATGATAAAGATCTTAGAGAAGGATAAAGAAACTAACACAAATATCTGGCAACATATGTGATGATTTCGTAACAATAACTCAAGTTGTTTAGAGGTAGAGTTGGGGATAAGTAGTGTAGGATCTCAGGTTGGCAGGAAAGCATTACATAGCCAAATCAGTTCCCTTCCAGGGATAGTGTGGTTCCAGAGAAACAATTAGTTAAAGATTGCGCAATCTTTTTGATGTAGGTGTTCTTGCAACATCTTCAAAGGTAGGTGACAATTGCTACAGAAGTAGTCAGTTGTCAAAGCAGACAAAAAATCTGATTCTTTTTTTGACTATAATGAAAGATGTGAAGAAACTACCCTCCCACATAACTGCTCATGCAAGCCTAAATCAAGCTTTTGTCTTCACTAGAGAGGGAAGTTGGAAGTCAAAAATATCTTTGGATCCTAAAATGTGCCTCAGCTGTGAGTAATATTAATGGCAATTGCTAGTCAGTGATCTTTCAATAAGTGAAACAAACTACCCAAATGGTAATTGCAGGATTCATTGGGATTTAGACAGATTAGCAGACTAGGACAAGTGGACAGTATTCATTGAGCTAGTACCTCAGCTGGTGTAAAATCAGCCTAGCTCAGCTGAAGTCAGTGGAGCAATGCCAGTTTACACCAGCTGAAGATCATGCCCAAAGTATCTAACTGTGCCATGCAGGAAATGGAAACAGTAGAAACAATTACTGCATAGAATGATGCTATGTGGAAAAACTAGCTGGTGAAAGACTGAAGTGTGCTTAGTGAGAGCTTTTTTGAAGTCAGACAGTGTAAGGCTGTAAATAAGTCTCTAGTAGGGAACTATGATACAACAGTGCAGTCGAGAACTATAAATTGAAATTAATGGCACCTTAAAGACTAACAAATTTATTTGGGCATAAGCTTTGTTAGTCTTTAAGGTGCCACCGGTTTCCTCATTGTTTTCGTGGATACAGACTAACACAGCTACCCCTCTAATACTTCTTTTAAGACTTGTTTTAAGATTTTTAAGGTAAGGAGATTAAAAATGCAGAAAACAAATCTTGATTGCTATGTATATTTAGCATTATAATAAATTATTATTGAAGTATTTCACTTTGATCTGCTTGCACATTGAAAGTAATATGCTTTATTTTAAGGCTACTGTACTGAAATATAGAAATGATCTTTCTTTGCTGGAACTTAAAATTGAGAAAGCGATAGATTCCTAATGTAGTGAAAAAAAGCAGAATGTAAAGAGGAAAAGTTTTTTGTGGAAGGCATTCAGACACCATAGTGATGGGAAACCTTATAAAAACCTAGATAGAAGAAGTGTGAGAAACTTGCTTTATAGATGGTGCTTTATTCAGATCCATAAAATGGTTTGGGTTATGAATGTGAAATATCCAGAGTGTTCATGCTTGCTTAGAACTTATTATATGTACCACATTTTAATAAAATGATGTTGGTTTCATTTTGAACATTACAGTAGAACTTTTAAAAATAATAATAATTCAGTCCAAATAACTGTTTCTCAAGTTCACTGTTCTTTATTTTATTTTAATTTTTTTTTGTATCAGCACTTGTGGAGGGCATATGATCTCTGTTGTGTGACAGGTTATAAGATGGTAAAGGGAAAGTTAATTCTAGTTTAGTCATCGTAGCCATCCATGTTGTGACCGTAGGTTGATTCCTCTCACCTCTCATCCACTGGCTTCATATGGTTTGAGAACATTGTTCTAGAACTCTCTTAATTTGTGCATAATTATTCACTTGAGTTTTAGTTCATGGTGTGTTAGGTCTGCCTGGCTCCATACTAAGATACTAATTATATATCTACATAAATATCAGTGATTTACGTTGATTACACAGTTGGTGGGAGTTAATATTATGTACCTCTTCATAAATTCTTAGGTCTGTCCACAAGATTACCCTTGTGAAGTACAATATTGGAAAGCTTTTCAAAGGTGTGGAGTTAGCATTCTCATGGACTTGTAGGAAACTGAAAATCCAAGCCTTTTGTGTGTGCCTAAATATGGATTTAGGAGCCTAAAATCCAGGCATAACATTTTAAAAACTGTTTTGCTAAATTACTTGATAGAAGAACCTATGAAATACTGAGAGATGCAGTTGAGGTTGTAGAAAGTTTATATTTTCACCTAAATTTGGATTAATGCTCTGCTGCCTGTCTTTCTTTTTATCCTTATTCTGTTTCTTGTACAGTATGGGTACACTTTATCTACACTGGGAAAATGAATAGTATTTTAAAATGTTAACTAGCAGGTTAATTAAAATATGTTAATTAAACATGTTAATCACCTAGTATAGAAAAACTGTTATATTTAATGATATAGCTATGATCAGCCAATGCATTTTTAATGCGACTCATATATTGAAAAAGGTTTTAAAAAAAAAAAAACCTGTCAACCATCCCTTTCGAACCACTTTGGAAATGACCACACCGCACTGTATCTTAAGTGGCGGGCTCGTTGTCCGGCTTGCTGGCGGGGGAGGGGAGATAGCACTTTAGGGGCAAGGGTGCGGGAGAGGCTCAGAAGTTGCTGTGAAAGGGGGAGTTGGTCAGCGTGGTGACGCTGACGCATTCCCCGGGATCAGAAAAGCTGGGGAGTCGAAAAGGGTCAAACACGTCAGGAGAAACCCTTTCCCCTGTGTCAGGCACCCATCGTCCCGCTCTTTGAGGTGGCAAAATACAAGGTTTGGTCAGGACGTGCTGTGGGCATCATGCTAGTCGCTCCTCTGGAAAGGAATTTTTCCCTCACCGCCAGATTGGCCTAGGTGGAGTGGGAATTTTTCGCCTTCCATGCAGCAAGTTCAGGGAGGGCTTTGTTACGGTGAGTAGGGAAGGGAATTAGGCTATGATGTCACAGCTCATTATGTCAGTGTGGGGCGGATGTCCAGTGCAGATACTCATTAGGGAAGATGTACAGTCACCAGATAAATGGCTTGGTAAAGGGCTTAAAAAGGAGGTGTTGGTTAAAGGAGCGGAACAGGGTGGGGTGGGGAAAGGGGTTTGGTGCTCCTATGACTGGTACAGCAGGGAGCCAAGCCCCCTTACTTATAGCCCACCTTAACCTTAGTTCGAGGGGTGGCAATGGTAAGGATCCGGCAATGGGGTGGCTGGGGGACCTGGATGGAAAAAGAGGGGGGCTGATGGAAGCCTGCCATTGAGATATTCAATGAATATGGAGCTACCTACGCTGTACACTTTTATCTGCCGACATCTAATAATAAAGTTGTGGCCTGATTAAACCCATAAAATGAGTCAAAATTAGTTATTCTAAGTGGATGGTGTGGAATTTTATTTTGAGACTCTAATCACCAATTTTATATTCTTGTTCCTCTAAAAAAAAAATAATTACAAAGTATATGAAACAAAATATGTTAAATATTTATCAATAAAATGTCTTATTAGCTTAGTGTCAACAACAACCCCTTAGACCTAGGAACTGGTAGCTAAAGTTTAGCTTTATATACGAACCATAAACTAGATATTAAACTGATGTCATAGATACATAAACGGTAAAACCAGAAGGGGCTGTTATGATCATCTAATCTGATTTCTCCATAATACAGGCCAGAGAATTCCACCCAGGGATTCCTGCATCATGCCCATAATTTGTAGTTGAGCTAGTGCATATCTTTTTTAGAACGATATCCTCTCTTGAGAGATGCATGTCAAATGCTTTCTGAATATTCTGTTGATTCAATGAAATGTTTTGATAATAAGCAGCTTGTGTTTTGAATATTGCGTTTAGCAGACCTGCTCTTAAAAGGTGAGTGTTCTGAATCACAAATTGTTGTGTAATTCAAATCATGTGCTTTTTTTTTTGGTTCACAGCCAATGGAAGCTGCAGAGCTGGTCCAGGAGCTGCGAGGGGGAGTGGGGATGCTGAGACTCAGGGCTTCTAGCCCGCAGTCTGGAGACTTGCCACAGGCCAAATTAAATTAAGCAGTGGGCTGGCAGTTCCCCACCCCTGGTTTAATAGTAATGCTCAGGTGAATGCCAAGCTGTCCCACCCTGAAGCTGATGGTAAAGAGGATAATACTGGATTTTTTACTACTGTACAGCTCTGGAACCCTTCTTTGGGTTTCCATCTCTTGTAGCACCAGGCTAGTAGGTGTCTGATAGATTTGAAGTCTCAAAATCCTGTCTGATGCTAGGAGCAAGGAAAGAGCAGTTTCTTCAGGCCTTCCTCGCCACCTTTTCTAACCCCGTCCCCAACAGGCATTACTGATCACTTCCTGCATGGGTGGAGAGCGCTACTTTACACCTCTCCTAGCCTACAGTTTTGGGTCATGTCCTTGTGAATACTACTTGTGCAGAAGTTTTCAGACTGGGGAGCCGGCTCCCCTGGGGGGCGCGGGAGGGGGCGTGGAATGTATTCTGGGAGGGGGACGGGACATAAAAAGCTTTAGGGGAAAAAAAGGGGGATATTATAGAGGTCTATAAAATCATGACTGGTGTGGAGTAAGTAAATAAGGAAGTGTTATTTACTCCTCATAACACAAGAACTAGGAGTCACCAAATGAAATTAATAGGCAACACGTTTAAAACAAACAAAAGGAAATATTTCTTCACACAGTGCACTGTCAACCTGTGGAACGCTTTACCAGAGGATGTTGTGAAGGCCAGGACTGTAACAGGATTAAAAAAAGAACTAGATAAATTCACGGAGGAATTTAGCCAAGGTGGGTAGGGATGGTGTCCCTAGCCTCTGTATGCCAAAAGCTGGGAATGGATGACTGGATGGATCATTTGTTGATCACCTGTTCTGCTCATTCCCTCTGGGGCACCTGGCATTGGCCACTGTCAGAAGACAGGATACTGGGCTAGATGGACCTTTGGTCTGACCCACTGTAGCCATTCTTATGTTCTTACTGTGCACATTTTACCCACAGCAATGAATAACTAGCAAAAGCTGGTTCCTCCAGACATATCGGGTCCTCAGGTGGCGCTGGGCCTTTTGACAGATTCTGTTAAGCTTTCATAGCATTATACAAAGTTGTTGCCCTATGTTAATCCATTTGCTAGGACACGGTATGCACATTTAATTTTAAGCATCGACCACAATCGCAGTTTTGCTTTTGGTCTTATTACAACGGATCATTGGCTTTGTTTGAATCAGTGCCTTACTGTTTTAATATTTAGTGAGAGTTAAATTTTTTATTGGTATATATATTTGTGTGGTGGGGTGAGGGGGGGTTGTAAACTATTGCAGACACAAAGAAGGGGGGCATGATCAAACACGTTTGAGAAGCACTGCTCTAGTGCAGGGGTGGCCAACCTGGGGCTCCGGAGCCACATGCGGCTCTTCAGAAGTTAATATGCGGCTCCTTGTCTAGGCACCGACTCCGGGGCTGGAGCTACAGGCGCCAACTTTCCAATGTGCCGAGGGGGTGCTCACTGCTCAACCCCTGCCACCTCCCCTGAGCCTGCTGTACTCTCGCTCCTCCCCCCTCCCCCCCAGAGCCTCCTGCATGCCATGAAACAGCTGATTGAGAGGTGTGAAGAGGGAGGGGGAGGCGCTGGGAACGGGGTGGGGTAGAGCTGATGGATGGTTGCTGATGTATTACTGTGGCTCTTTGGCAATGTACATTGGTAAATTCAGGCTCGTTCTCAGGCTCAGGTTGGCCACTGCTGCTCTAGTGTGTGCCTCTGTTGTTGCTCATATCTGTCCTAAGAAACAGCAGCAGTTTAGCAGTGTGAAAGTGATCTAATAGTTGCCAATTTCATGAGTGCCTACAGGAGATTCCCGATACCACCTGTGAGCAAGGACCAGTTTTCACACTGGTGTAGCTTAAAAAAGCAATGAGTCATAGCAGAGACTCTTGTAATCTTCAGACCTGGAAAGACAGCATGGCAATAGTTTACACTTATTTCATGTTTGAAGGATTAGGGCTCAGTTTCTCAATTCACTGATCATGGGCGCACAGTTGTTCCTGCGTGGAATCCTAGTGGCTTCAATAAGGCTCTGTATCCAAAGCAATGCAGCATTGGGGCTTTTATAACCATGAGGTCTAGAAATGTTGTTGTTAAATGAAAGCTTAGATTCTGCAAGCTGATGCCAAGTTCACTGATGAGTGGACAAGTCCTGACTCTACAGCATTATGTTAAGGTTTGCAGTACAATGCTTCTGATATTTTGGTTTCTTATTTTTAGGCAAGTAATGTTTCATTTTAAGAAGTAATTTTTTGTTGTTGTTTCTGAAAATTATCATGAATTTACAGAATCATTTGACTGTTTCTGAATTCATGCATTCAAGGGAGCAGGGGCACAGGCCCTGCGTGCCTCTGCTTGCTGGTCTTCTGGTGAACTGGAAGGCTGTTACTTGCCTCCACAATTGGTAGATCTGTTTGCTATTTGCAGGAAAGCTTGGTCTATCCCTAGGTTCCCCATTAATGGTCTGCTGCCCCAATCTCTTCACGCCTCTCTCTTCAAGTGGGACAAGGTGGCCTATTTTTCCACTCTTTCTGGTAGGAATCATAGAATCATAGAATATCAGGGTTGGAAGGGACCCCAGAAGGTCATCTAGTCCAACCCCCTGCTCGAAGCAGGACCAATTCCCAGTTAAATCATCCCAGCCAGGGCTTTGTCAAGCCTGACCTTAAAAACCTCTAAGGAAGGAGATTCTACCACCTCCCTAGGTAACGCATTCCAGTGTTTCACCACCCTCTTAGTGAGAGAGTTTTTCCTAATATCCAATCTAAACCTCCCCCATTGCAACTTGAGACCATTACTCCTCGTTCTGTCATCTGCTACCATTGAGAACAGTCTAGAGCCATCCTCTTTGGAACCCCCTTTCAGGTAGTTGAAAGCAGCTATCAAATCCCCCCTCATTCTTCTCTTCTGCAGACTAAACAATCCCAGCTCCCTCAGCCTCTCCTCATAAGTCATGTGCTCTAGACCCCTAATCATTTTTGTTGCCCTTCGCTGGACTCTCTCCAATTTATCCACATCCTTCTTGTAGTGTGGGGCCCAAAACTGGACACAGTACTCCAGATGAGGCCTCACCAGTGTCGAATAGAGGGGAACGATCACATCCCTCGATCTGCTCCCTATGCCCCTACTTATACATCCCAAAATGCCATTGGCCTTCTTGGCAACAAGGGCACACTGTTGACTCATATCCAGCTTCTCGTCCACTGTCACCCCTAGGTCCTTTTCCGCAGAACTGCTGCCTAGCCATTCGGTCCCTAGTCTGTAGCGGTGCATTGGATTCTTCCATCCTAAGTGCAGGACCCTGCACTTATCCTTATTGAACCTCATCAGATTTCTTTTGGCCCAATCCTCCAATTTGTCTAGGTCCTTCTGTATCCTATTCCTCCCCTCCAGCGTATCTACCACTCCTCCCAGTTTAGTATCATCTGCAAATTTGCTGAGAGTGCAATCCACATCATCCTCCAGATCATTTATGAAGATATTGAACAAAACCGGCCCCAGGACCGACCCCTGGGGCACTCCACTTGACACCGGCTGCCAACTAGACATGGAGCCATTGATCACTACCCGTTGAGCCCGACAGTCTAGCCAGCTTTCTGCCCACCTTATAGTGCATTCATCTAGCCCATACTTCCTTAACTTGCTGACAAGAATACTGTGGGAGACAGTGTCAAAAGCTTTGCTAAAGTCAAGAAACAATACATCCACTGCTTTCCCTTCATCCACAGAACCAGTAATCTCATCATAAAAGGCGATTAGATTAGTCAGGCATGACCTTCCCTTGGTGAATCCATGCTGACTGTTCCTGATCACTTTCCTCTCATGTAAGTGCTTCAGGATTGATTCTTTGAGGACCTGCTCCATGATTTTTCCAGGGACTGAGGTGAGGCTGACTGGCCTGTAGTTCCCAGGATCCTCCTTCTTCCCTTTTTTAAAGATTGGCACTACATTAGCCTTTTTCCAGGACATGATAACCCTTTTACTGAGGTTCCATTGAGTTGCCACTTAAGTTCTCTGCTGCCTTATGTATGCTTGGTGCTTTAAAATGGTCAGTTTCACAAAGCTGAAAACAAGTAGGAGCCATATCAGCTGAGAGGAATAATTTAATCAGAAAAATGTAAATGATGATAGGGAATTGTTTTAAGAATGCTTTACTAGATGCCCCCAAAACAATAGACCCACAGTCAAGGAAAAAGGTCATATTGGTTAAAAAACTGACCTGGTTTAAAGGGGAAGTGAAGATAGCTATAAAACATTATCAAATAATATATAATGAATAGAAGAAAGGGAAAGCTGATAGTAGTGAATATAAATCAGAAGTGAGGAATTGTAGACAATCGATAAAGGAAGCAAAAGGACACAAGGAGCAATCTATGACCAGAATAGTCAGGGACAATAAGGAGTTTTTTAATAACATTAGCAACAAAAAGAATCCTAATAATGGTATCGGTCCATTAATATATGGAAATGGTAGAATTAGCATTGATAAATACAAAAAAGGCAGATATGTTCAATAAATAATTTGTTTTGTATTTGGGAAAAAAACAGATGTAGTCATATCATATGATGATGATACTCTTTCTATTCCACTAGTACATCAGGAGGATGTTAAACAGTAGGTACTAAAGTAAGACATTTGAAAATCAGCAGGTCCAGATGACTTGCATCCAAGAGTTTTAAAAGAGTTGGCGTAGGTGCTTGCTGGACCACAAACCTTGGAACAATGAGGATGTTCCTAAGACTTGAAGAAAGCTAATGTTGTGCCTATATATAATATATATATATATATATTAGCTGTTCCATTATCTTGCCCGGGATCAATGTCAAACATTGATCCTGGGCAAGATAATGGAACAGCTAATATGGGATTTGATTAATAAAAGACTTAAAGAAAGAAGAGTAACATAATTAATGGCAATCAGCATGGATTTATGGAAAATAGATCCTATGAAACTAGATTTTTTTTAATGAGATTACAAGTTTAGATGATAAAGGTAATAGTGCTGATGTAAACAAGGATATTGATAAAGTGTAGAGGGTTCAGAAAATAGCCATAAGAATGATTGAAGAATTAGAAAGCATGCCTTATGGTGATAGACTCAAGGAGCTCAATCTATTTAGCTTAATAAAGAGAATGTTGTAGGGGTGACTTGATTGCAGTCTGTAAGTACCTACATGGGGAACTAATATTTAGTAACAGGCTCTTCAGTCTAGTTGAGAAAGCTATAACATGATCCAATGGCTGGAAGTGGAAGCTAGACAAATTCAGACCAGAAATAAGATGTACATTTTTAACAGTGAGGGTAATTAACCAGTGGAACAGTTTACCAAGGATCATGACGTATTCTCCATCACTGGCTATTTTATTATGGGAGAAGTTGTATGGCCTGTCAGCTAAAAAAAAAAAAAAAAAAAAATCATTGAAGTCTGTGCAGGGTGCCATTATTTATCCTTTAATAGATATAAAACATTTGTTTGTTTTCTTACAGCTCTACAACTGATCCCAGAAAAAATTGTTTTGAGATACAAAACTGAACCTGATAATTTTATTTTAACATGCAAATATAATATGCAATAGATTTTTCTATTACTAAAGACATTGAACTCCAAATACTGCACTGCTATAGAGAGTGCCATTCCTCCCCCCCCCCATATTTATGATTACATTTATCAATTCAAGATAGGAGAGTTCATGTAAAAAAACATAAATTATAGCAAAGCTCAAAGCATAAAAATAAATGTAACACTTTTTATTTCAATAACTGGTGTGACAGGGTTGGTCTAGATGGCTATAGGAGAGTAATAGAAGGCAGATATATTAGCTCCAGGCTAAGTAGGTCCCTTTTCCCTGGGTAAGGTAACAGGGAAGGTTCCAAAACAATCAGGAACCTTCTGGAGACAATTAAGACAGGCTAATCAGGGCACCTTGGTTTTAAAAAGGAGCTCACTTCAGTTTGTGGTGTGCATGTGAGGAGCTGGGAGCAAGAGGCACTAGGAGCTGAGAGTGAGAACGCGGACTGTTGGAGGACTGAGGTGTACATGCATTATCAGACACCAGGAGGAACGTCCTATGGTGAGGATAAAGAAGGTGTTGGGAGGAGGCCATGGGGAAGTAGCCCAGGGAGTTGTAGCTGTTGCACAGCTGTTCCAGGAGGCACTCTAGACAGCTGCATTCCACAGGGCCCTGGGCTGGAACCCGGAGTAGAGGGTGGGCCCGGGTTCCCCTCAAATCCTCCCAACTCCTGGTCAGACACAGGAGGAGTCGACCTGGACTGTGGGTTCAGAAAAACAGCCAAGCTGCGGGCTGCCGTGAAGCTCCAAGGTGAGCAAATCTGCCAATAAGCGCAAGACCCACCAAGGTAGAGCAGGAACTTTGTCATACCGGTAAAAGTATTTATACCCTTTTATTAATTGTAATTGAAGAGAATATTGTGTTACACGGCAACGTTTTGACACTTTCATCTATGAGAAACTATTTGTATGATATACAAATACATCACCAACCTGAAATCCCTGGCCTAAAAACATTTATGCATTTGAGAAACTTTATGCACCTGAATGGAACAATTGAGTTGAATGGGACTGCTGATCTACGTAAGTGTGTGCAGGATCATGATACAAGCCTGCATATTAATGGAAAAGTTGGTTCAATAACAATCAAGTGGCATAGGAATTTTGATGCCTAATACAAACTTAATTGGTCCTATGTGGACCCTTGACTACATATGGAAAATATACTGTATATGTGCACTATTTATTGGGTATGTATCTTATTTTGTGTGAGGAGACGGAAAACCATTACAAGCAATGAGTTCTTTTGCATTGTGATAATCCTCTTAGTCTTAAATGGGCACATTGATTTATGACTCTGAAAATGAACTTTAACAAGTGAAATATGTTTTTAAAATATATTTAAAACATGAGGTCAGATATGTTTCGGCTATGTGGGATCTTTAGCACTAGAGCAATTGTACTTTCTTAAAATCAAAAGGTAGTGGCCTACTGAAAGATTTAATATTTCAACTTCTTTCTACTTCTTATATCGTTCCCTGTCCATTCCATGTAAAGTGCAGTATTCAAACACATTACATCCTTTGTGACTGAATGGATTGCATTTGTCTAGTTTGCCCTCAAAGCATACAGAGATCACTGACGGCTAGAAAACCTTTTTTCTCAGAACTCATTTATCCTTTTTTGGACCCTTTTATTTCACTTCTATGAATTGAATAAAATTATAGCTCTGTGTACGTGCACTGATGTAGGTATGGTAATGTGGAACTTCCATTAGTGGTGGTATAGATCAGCTATAAAAACAGAGCTGGCAAACTCTTAGAGAACATTAGTCCTCAAGTGATTCAGTTTTGCTAACTGCTTTTTAAAATTAATGTTCGCAATGTTGTTGTAGCCATGTTGGTCCCAGGATATGAGCGCGACAATGTGGATGAGATAATATCTTTTGTTGGACCAACTTCGTTTGATGGAAGAGACAGACAAGGTTTCGAGCTGTACGGAGACTTGGTCAACAAACTGCCAAATTCATCATTGGTGTTACTCTTTGTATTTTACTTTATCTGATCACATTGAATTTTCTTAAATTTTGATGATGATTATGATATGTATTGCGCTGCACTTGATTGCTGATGAACCTGAAAGGATTTTATAGGAATATGGTAACAGACCTTATTGAACGCTTGGCTGCAAATAGCGAAGTGGGCCTAGAAAACGTAGTTCTCTGTATCAAATTACTTCAATAAATTTTACTAATCTGCTGTATGCATGTTGACAACTTTTGAATGCATGAAGAAAGCAATTTACTGTTTATTCATGTGTGTCTTACAGCATAAAAGCCATTACAGATAAATTGTTGTGAAATTGCTATTTCAAAGACATAACATACTTCAAGACTATAAAATTACAATGAGGACTGATTGTCAACTATATTATTCTCATTACTGGTGTTGACAGTTTATGCATCATCCAACCTAAAGAATATAATTAAGCGTGTAATATCTCTTTGCGTGTTATACAGTATTTATAACTTCTATGTCTAACATTTATGGGTTTTTCAGATAACTACAGAGATCTTTTAGATTTCTCCTCCTGTCAGAGACTGATAGAGATTTACAACTGTAACTCAGCTAAATGACATTTCTTTCCTCAGAATTGATTGATAAGTGGCACTGGCCACTTCAAATAGTGCACCTTTGTGGGGTAGGACTTAGGGGGAACAAAGGCTATGCTCCCTGTTGGATAATTCCCATCGCCTGTAAAAGGCACCAAAATTGACTGTTGTGAGCAAAGAAAGGCTCTGCCAGGAGGAAATAAATCCTTTTCCTGCTTCAAATACACGTCTCCTTAAACCCATGAGTATTTACTAGGAGGCCCCATACATAGTTTGTTGGCAGTGGCAAATTTTCAGGAGAAGTGTGGGGAATGTCTGAAGTGGAGCGAACAATGGACAAGTTTATGTCCCATAAATAGACATGCCACCTGGCTACATGATGCATTTAAGTTTTGAAAAAGCTCTTCATTGCGGTATAACGTGACAAATCCTGACCCAGTTTGCCAATCAACAGTTGTGGGACTTTTAGTCCAAGTGCACATTTAAAGAGTCAAATTAGCTTGAAACTTCTGAAAAATGACCATTAGGTTTAACAACAGTTAACCACAGCAATGTAACAGTCATTTTAAAATATTAAAAATGATGCTCCTAACATAATTTTAAATAAGCAAAAACTTCATATAGTTGTAAACAGAGTACCAATCTTCACAGGGTAATGTCTATATTTCTGTATGCCCCAAAGTCCAGATTTTGAAACAAGTTACTTGGCTTGATAGTGTCCACTTACATAATAGGGAAGATTTCAGAGTAGCAGCCGTGTTAGGCCGTATGCGCAAAAAGAAAAGGAGTACTTGTGGCACCTTAGAGACTAACAAATTTATTTGAGCATAAGCTTTCGTGAGCTACAGCTCACTTCATCGGATGCGTTCAGTGGAAAATACAGTGGGGAGATTTTATATACATAGAGAACATGAAACAATGGGTGTTACCATACACACCGAGTAACGAGAGTGATCACTTAAGGTGAGCTATTACCAGCAGGATCGCGGGGTGGGGGTGGGGGAACCTTTTGTAGTGACAGTCAAGATGGGCCATTTCCAGCAGTTGGCAAGAATGTCTGAGGAACAGTGGAGGGTTGAGAGGGGGAATAAACATGGGGAAATAGTTTTACTTTGTGTAATGACCCATCCACTCCCAGTCTCTATTCAAGCCCAAGTTAATTGTATCCAGTTTGCAAATTAATTCCAATTCAGCAGTCTCTCGTTGGAGTCTGTTTTTGAAGTCTTTTTGTTCTAATATTGCGACTTTTAGGTCTGTAATCGAGTGACCAGAGAGATTGAAGTGTTCTCCGACTGGTTTTTGAATGTTATAATTCTTGATGTCTGATTTGTGTCCATTTATTCTTTTACGTAGAGACTGTCCAGTTTGACCAATATACATGGCAGAGGGGCACTGCTGGCACATGACGGCATATATCCCATTGGTAGATGTGCAGGTGAACGAGCCTCTGATAGTGTGGCTGATGTGATTAGGCCCTATGATGGTGTCCCCTGAATAGATATGTGGACACAGTTGGCAACGGGCTTTGTTTCAAGATAGGTTCCTGGGTTAGTGGTTCTGTTGTGTGGTGTGTGGTTGGTGGTGAGTATTTGCTTCGGGTTGGGGGGCTGTCTGTAAGCAAGGACTGGCCTGTCTCCCAAGATCTGTGAGAGTGATGGGTTGTCCTTCAGGATAGGTTGTGGCAAATGATGATGCGTTGGAGAGGTTTTAGTTGGGGGCTGAAGGTGATTGGCTAGTGACATTCTGCTGTTTTCTTTGTTGGGCCTGTCCTGTAGTAGGTGACTTCTGGGTACTCTTCTGGCTCTGTCAGTCTGTTTCTTCACTTCACCAGGTGGGTATTGTAGTTGTAAGAACACTTGATAGAGATCGTGTAGGTGTTTGTCTCTGTCTGAGGGGTTGGAGCAAATGCGGTTGTATCGTAGAACTTGGCTGCAGACAATGGATCGTGTGGTGCGGTCTGGATGAAAGCTGGAGGCATGTAGGTAGGAATAGCGGTCAGTAGGTTTCCGGTATAGGGTGGTGTTTATGTGACCATTGCTTATTAGCACCATAGTGTCCAGGATGTGGATATTTTGTGTGGACTGATCCAGGTTGAGGTTGATGGTGGGATGGAAATTGTTGAAATCATGGTGGAATTCCTCAAGGGCTTCTTTTCCATGGGTCCAGATGATGAAGATGTCATCATTGTAGCGCAAGTAGAGCAGGGGCATTAGGGGACGAGAGCTGAGGAAGCGTTGTTCTAAGTCAGCCATAAAAATGTTGGCATACTGTGGGGCCATGCGGGTACCCATAGCAGTACCGCTGATTTGAAGGTATACATTGTCCCCAAATGTGAAATAGTTATGGGTGAGGAAAAAGTCACAAAGTTCAGCCACCAGGTTTGCCGTAACATTATCGGGGATACTGTTTCTGACGGCTTGTAGCCCATCTTTGTGTAGAATGTTGGTGTAGAGGGCTTCTACATCCATAGCGGCCAGGATGGTGTTTTCAGGAAGATCACCGATGGATTGTAGTTTCCTCAGGAAGTCAGTGGTGTCTTGAAGATAGCTGGGAGTGCTGGTAGCGTAGGGCCTGAGGAGGGAGTCTCCATAGCCAGACAACCCTGCTGTCAGGGTGCCAATGCCTGAGATGATGGGGCGTCCAGGATTTCCAGGTTTATGGATCTTGGGTAGCAGATAGAATACCCCAGGTCGGGGTTCCAGGGGTGTGTCTGTGCGGATTTGTTTTTGTGCTTTTTCAGGGAGTTTCTTGAGCAAATGGTGTAGTTTCTTTTGGTAACCCTCAGTGGGATCAGAGGGTAATGGCTTGTAGAAAGTGGTGTTGGAGAGCTGCCTAGCAGCCTCTTGTTCATATTCCGACCTATTCATGATGACGACAGCACCTTCTTTGTCAGCCTTTTTGTTTATGATGTCAGAGTTGTTTCTGAGGCTGTGGATGGCCTTGTGTTCTGCACGGCTGAGGTTATGGGGCAAGCGATGTTGCTTTTCCACAATTTCAGCCCGTGCACGTCGGCGGAAGCACTCTATATAGAAGTCCAGTTTGTTGTTTCAACCTTCAGGAGGAGTCCACCCAGAATCCTTCTTTTTGTAGTCTTGGTAGGAAGGTCTCTGTGGGTTAGTGTGTTGTTCAGAGGTGTGTTGGAAATATTCCTTGAGTCAGAGACGTTGAAAGTAGGATTCTAGGTCACCACAGAACTGTATCATGTTCGTGGGGGTGAAGGGGGAGAAGGAGAGGCCCCGAGATAGGACAGATTCTTCTGATGGGCTAAGAGTATAGTTGGATAGATTAACAATATTGCTGGCTGGGTTAAGGGAACCACCGTTGTGGCCCCTTGTGGCATGTAGTAGTTTAGGTAGTTTAGTGTCCTTTTTCTTTTGTAGAGAAGCAAAGTGTGTGTTGTAAATGGCTTGTCTAGTTTTTGTAATAATTCATAGGTAAAATGCTATGGACTGTGTTATGCACTGTCACTGTTGCTCTTTCTGGCCTTTTAAATTTGTGAATTCTTTCCATTCACTCTTCTTCCCACTTGCCCTGTCCTCACTCATGTATTTATAGGGAAAATTATTTATAGAGCTGTGACATCTCTGCATTTGTTTTAGGGTTTCCTCTAGCTGTAACAAGACAGAGCATTTTTTAGGTAGAGTTGTCTGAAGTTTTTTTTTATGGCCTAAGTGTTACAAATGAGCTCTGTAGTTTCTTCCTGAATTATTAAGTAGTTGAATCTAATCAAGAACTTTCAGCCTGACATAGAATAAAATACAGTGTAATCTATAAATGATGATTTAGAGGAGTTTCCTTACAAGTTGTGCTGTCTAAAATGGTTCTAGCAGGGTTTATGCAATGCCGTAATGCTTAAATCAAAGTTACCAGAGAGAATACACTGACTGATGTAATATAACTAGTGTTTGCAAGGTATATACACAAGAGAACAATCTTTTTCATAAGACTGGATGAACAACAGTAATATCCTTGTAATTTTGTATTCACCTAAGGTGCAGAACAAAGAACATTAACATGTGATGGTATAACTCTCTCAGGAAAATATTTGTCCTAACCAAGAGGCTGGGTTTTCCTTTGTTTAAAAGGTGTAGGCTATAGAGTGAAAAAAATAAAGATTTGAGGAGGGGCCTACTGAAAAGTCCAAGTGTTCCATAAAATAAAATGGCAACATTGGAAGACCTGCTGGTCCAATATGACATTGTGTTATGGCGGGAGAAGTGTCTTTCAAATTTGTAACCAAAGAAATCCCTGACTGCACCACTGGAAAAATATTACGTCTACAAGTCATTTTTGTAGCAGAGCAAACAGTGACTTTCATATACTTTGCAGTATTTCAAAAATAGACAAAATGTAATACCAGCATTAAAAAGGTACACGCACATGTAAACATCACAGAGAATTGTCACTTTTTAATCCAAAGTATCCTAACTTTCTGAAGTTCCCTCCTCCATACACTGATTTCAGTTAAACTCAATTTGTTTCAACAGTAAAGATTTAGTAAATGTGTGCCACTCTAACTGTTGTTTCCCTTTTTTTTTTTTAAACTAGTTTGCTGCTTTGTGGTTCACAAGAGGTGCCATGAATTTGTTACCTTTTCTTGTCCCGGTGCAGACAAAGGGCCTGACACTGATGTAAGTACCTTAGAATGTGATGTATTTTGATATGTTCTTTTTTAAAAAAACTGTGTTTCTCCTAACAGTAATGCCTCACTGCAAAGATCATCAAAATTGCACGTTATCATAGTGTTTTAAGTTATTGGGAATAGAACAATATATTGAAATGAATATAAAGATGTATAGACTCGAAATATCCATTTTAGTAAGAAAAGCTGAGGTAAATATTGACCACATCATAACAGAGGGCAGTATTTCCTCAAACAAACTAGAATGGTGAGCTAGCTGGCCTATGGCGGGGCCAGGGCGTGGGGAGGAGGAGGCATGAATCCAAGCTCAGGTGCTCCTGACACTCAAGCTAGTAATGCAGAAGGGAAACATTTACTCTGTGCTCCTAACACAATAACTCTGTATTGCAGGAGTGTTATTTTGCAGTTGGCCATCTCACTCAAGCTATATAGATAACTCAAACTAACTCTGCAGTGAAGACATAACTGTTGCAAACCTCAGTTGTTGCAGACCTCAGTGATGTCAGGCTAAACGGTAACTGTAGTGATTTGTCACATGGCTCATGGTTAGGTGAAAATGTTCACTGTTTTTCTCATGGGAAGTGCGCGCGCACAAAATATGATTGTTGTCATCCTATGCAACTTCGCGTTGCAGAATAAAAGAGGGAAATGTCTTTTTGTAGTTTGTGATTCGTTATTAAAGAATGCAATCAACATAATATTAATCAAAAATAAATTTCACTCTGAGTTAAATATAAAAAGACAGTGTAAGGAAGTAATTTCACCTTATCAATTAGCAGTAATGAAAGGTGCAATTACAATTAAATATATTTGTGTATTTATATATTTTCTCTTAATTCTGAAATGGATGTGTTGTCATCAATTGCAAATGAATAAAACTATAGATTTGTATCATCCTTTCTTTGGAAGGATGCAAATTTTGAAAGTCCCATACCCTTGTGATACTCTTCTAAGTTGTATTGGTGAACAACTGAATAGGATGTCTTTCAAATGGCACTCTCAAATTAATGGGGTCTGAAATTTGGGATCAGTTAGAACATGCTCCCTCTTTCTTTTTCATTTAAAGATTTTTTTTCTGGCCTGTGGTATTTATTTCAAAACATATTTTTGTAGCAACAAGATATATACAAATCTGTAATAAGTTTGCAGGAAAGATGAAGATGCCACATACGAGGATGAGAAGTATGCATTTTAGCTCATGCATCAGCAGTTAATAGTGATTAAAATTGTCACAGTAAATGATTAGAGCAATATTGGACTTGAGATGAACCAACTGTTTGCTCAGTCTTTCAGAAGATGTTAACTGGATGGCTGAATCCATACTTGTGGGAAATAATCTGCCTAACTAAAAACAAAATTGAAATCTGGTCATTTTTACCAGCCTCATGAGCCAATTTCTGTGTGTTGAACAGTGAAGCCATTTGAAACTATTTTTAAAAATTAAAACGTTTGAAAAAAATTAAGCATAATTTTGTGTAGAAGCCAGTTTCATAACTCAGTATGCAATGGGGGAAAAAGTAATTTCATCGTTATTTTCTTAATTAGTAGAAACTTTAAAGGATCTTAATGTGACCCCTTTTCATAAACCAATTGATCACAAACTATTCTGTATTTCAAGGTGCTGTGTACATTTTATACTGCACATTTTACATTTGTATCTACATACATATTTATAAACACCAGATAATTATTTAATAGTATATAATACAGTCAAATATATTTTATGTTTTAGCCGCTGGTCCTGTGCTTTAAGCTGCATAACTGAAACATACTGCAAGAAGAGGGATCTTGTTGCGTATCTAGAGCAACACTGTCTGTAGTGTTAACACTAAGACCCCTGCTAGAAGTTCCATATTGGTGGTCCCCTGTCCCTGCATGGAACCACATAACTTAGTGGGGCTCCATATAGTTATAGGAGTCTGCCCTTGCAGAGCACATTACAATTTTGAAGATAGGTTAGTCATCTTGTATTTTATCCCTCCTTGCATTTTCCCTGTGTATTTAAAGTAGAACCGTGCTAATTTACAATTATTTAAAAACCAACGTCTTCCTCATCCTATTTCTCAGAAAGGATTCAGTCACTGAGATCTGTGTTAAGGTTTTATATTACTAGGATATGATGGTGTGTGGTGTTTTTTTTTTTTGTTAACAATATATGCTGTAGCAATTATCAGTACATTAATTTTAATTACTGTGTCTATGCTTCATAAATGAAAATCACTGAAATAAATTAGCAAAGTGCATTTTGTAAAGTATTATATTTGCTTTTTAGTTTGATCCCTTGCAAAATACTCTCATCTGCTGTGGTCTGGTAGTCATTAGTGAACTGGAAAGATTCTGCTTTATTTTTAAGAGCTTTATCAATAGTTTTATGTATGCATAGCATTTCTGGTGAGAAACCTTTGGCTTTTTATTATTGGCCTGCAGTTCATTACAAGTTGCATGTAAAATGAGAACTTAGTGCTCCCTCCTGAAATAGTAAACTGGTGTTGCTTGTTCGCATAGAAACCTTCAGGATTATCAATTCTGTTATACAGTGAAGTAATTTAACATCTGTTTATGGGAACAATACATTCCGAAGTTTCCTTTGTCTGAAACACCCTGTTTTGTTCCTTATACCCCATTCAGGCTCTAGATTACAGAGCATTATCTCTTGCAGATGACACATACCAGTAAACTATACTCGTGTCACTGGATTTTAATGAGCTACTCATGCACATTTTTAATGTGGTATATACTCGATAATGGACGGACAAAAAGTTATATGGAGGATTATAAACTGTACGTTGGTTATAAACTCTGAACGCTTGGGTTGTTTTTAAGAATTTACATGTGAAATTAATAGTTTTTGTGAAAAGAAAATGTGTCTTTAAAGGTGTCTCTTGTTTTGGGAAGTGAAATAAGTTTCAGGTGGTAAGGGCTGTTACCATGGTTCGACTCTGAGTCCTCTGATTTGTATAACTTTTAGTATAATTTATGCTGGAGATAAGCAGTCGCTTTCTCCAAAAGCAGTGAAATAGCGCACACTTGCACAGCGGAATTATTAGTTTTGTGCAAATGCAAAAAGTAAGTCTGTACAAACAATCTAGCTCTCTCTTAATGATAGGTCTATGAGGACACAATTCACACTAGAATCTAAGGTGTCTCAAAAGAAATCAAGTATTCTAAATATATATACATATTTAAATATTTGTAGTTTGTTTGTTTGTAAAGAGGAACTGCATGTGATCTGGTGATTAGAGCATGGTCCGAGTTATGAGATGAGTTACAAATACGTGGGTTAAGCTTATGTTTTACATACTTTTGCCACAGACCAGCTAGTCCTGCGTATCAGAGACTCATAAAAGTTCAGGTCTCCTCTGCTTTCCATTTTAAGGAATCATGGCTCCATGCATGTTTGCCAGCTGAAAGTTCTTGGTTACATCTGTGACGTGGAACTCAGATGCTCAGGACTACTGTGTTTTATATTGTACTCAAAACTGGATGGGTAGTGGACATGCAGCACTGTGCCAACTTGCATCCATGTGACTGGACAAGTTCAAGTTGCAATAGTGCAATTCTTTAGTATACATGAAGCTTCACACTGACCCAAATACTGTGGCTAAATTCATCTTCCTGGGATTAAAAAATAATCTTCTCCTATTGCTCTGACCTCCTTCCCTTCATCTCCTTATATGTGTGCCCTGGCTCCGCCTTTCCCCCCCTCATTCAGTTCCAACATCTCGCCATGCCATTTAAAGCACTCCACTCTTCTGTTTCTTCTTATGCCCTTTCCAGTGCCTGGGGGGTAGTCTTACTCCTAAGCACTCCCTTTCTTTTCATCCTCCATTCTTGGCACATCATCTCTTTCCCATGTGAAACAGCCTCTTAATCAGTGGTGTCCCGAATGTTCCTTTCTTCAGATTACTACCAGCCATGGACCTGAACGGCAGCACACATAAGTATTGCAGAACAAATTTAACTCTGTCTTCTGCTACTTGACTTAAATGTGTCAGAGCCTGATATTACCTGACATTTTAGTAGGCAAAACTTTATACTTCATGGTGTGGGTGAAGAGCCAATTTGCAGCAGTGAAAAAAGACACCACCTCACTGGACTCAAAACAAGATAGGCAGCACCAGCAGCTGCTTATGTTGTGCTTCCCTTTAGCCTATACGTTTTTTGGGGCAGAGGCATTGGCTCCATTGAATTCAGTGTCAAAACTCCCATTGGTTTCAACAGGGCAGGATTTCATCCACAGTGTTGTTACTGGTACTCTAAATACCATGTGTGACTACAAATAATAAGCAGTTATTTTAGGTTTTAGATTCCTTTAAAAACTGAAAGGAATAAAAGAGTTAAAAGTATGATTACATTAGTGCTCACCTATGAGAATAAGAGGCTAGTAAAGAACATGGGGCATTTAAAATCAACATCAGAGGCAGTGAGCTGTTAGGCTTGGAAACGTGGAGCAAGGTCCTTTGTACTGGTGGTGAATTAGTTTATATACCTGGGCTATAAATCTGTCTTTGATACTTTAAGTGTGTATTCTTCAATGCACACTCCTGCCTTTTCTTTCTGCAGTGCAGCATTGCAAATGAAAGTGTGAGGCCATTTAATTGGATGAAGCCTCTCTTGATTGTTATAGAGTCCATTATCTGGAAAGTTGTTAATCATTTTTAATATTGCATGTTACATTTCCTGTCTGGATTTTGGAGACCGTGTTTAAATACTTCATTTGGGTTATCAAATGATTAGTTTCAATGTTGACATACAGGCAATAACACACCATGCTTTGGGGATTAAATGTAAGAATAATACAGAAAATAAATGTTTAATAATCTTTTCTACAACAACAGGTAATACTAAATGAAGAGGCTTATATAGACTGTTACACTTCAATTTACTAAAATGTTCGGTAGGTTTTATAATGTTTACATTTTAGTATTTTACTCTGTTATATTATTACTACCTAAGTTAGTACAATTCACATACCCTGGAATGTAGAATACTATTTCCATGCCCTAGTGTTTCCAATGTACCATATGATGATCTTTGTGAAAAAGATATTAATTATAAAAAAGCTTTAGTATTTATTTAATTGTCTGATATATTTGTTGTCATTTCATTCAGGTGTCTAGTTAACTTGCATTTGAGATTCTCTAAGTTTTTGAGATGAAAATAGTCTTTCAATTATCAGTAATACTTAAATACTCCCCAGGAAAGTAATATAGTGCCATTTTCTGAAAGTGTGTGTGTGCTTCGTCTGTTTCCAGACCAGTTTTATACACAATGCATGATCTCTTTCTCTCTTTTTTCAAGAAAGTGATTTTTATCTAGCAAGAGAGTTACAGTGCCTCCAAGAATACTTTGTTTCCATCATTAAATACATCTCCTAGAAGATAGAGAAGGCAGAAATTATGGGAGCAGTGGCATTAACAGCATTTGCAAGAAAATAAGCAGATCAAATGAAACTTACTTTGGCAGTGTTCATTACATCGACCTATTAATTAAATGTATGAGTCCACACTTTTTGTTATGTTTATTTTAAAAAATATATTGGGGAAGGAGGAAGAATTTAGGTTTCCACTTCAGACATAAAGAAGCAGATGATGCCCTTTTTGCCTTGAATATCACTTTCCTATGAAAATCCAACTAAGTGTAATTTCAAGCTCAACATCTATTATGGTCAATATCAGAGACATTAGAAAACAAGCTACATGCTTTGCATCTGTGATTTGAACAAAGGTCACAGCACTGCCAGTAAGGTCCTAATGGATATGTGGCTTAGCTCTCAAAGGCCTTCCCTTGGTTTTACTGTCATAGA
Source organism: Natator depressus (assembly GCF_965152275.1). NCBI lineage: Eukaryota > Metazoa > Chordata > Testudines > Cheloniidae > Natator > Natator depressus. The sequence goes on from NC_134247.1 coordinate 7,495,182, forward strand.
TCGTGAAGTCTGTGTTGTACCAGCAGTGTGAGATGACAAATTCACATGTAGCACATTTTGCATTCTGTCTATATCTGTTGATGCATGATTTCTTTCAACAATTAAACAATTCCTGGCAGAGACACTCAAAATATGTACCCATTTTAATCACTCTGTAAAGGGCTATTGCATTGATGGAGAACAGCAGGATTAAAAAATAACCCCCAACTAGCCATGCTACAGTTAAAAAGAGGACTACAAGCTTGAGGAAATTTCACCCTTTTTTACATTCTAGAAAGACTGGTAGAGAGCAGGAAGTCATATAATCTGTATCCAGAGGCATTTACAGCGAAAAAGGGGAAAAAGTTGTCCCCCTCTTGGACAGAAGGGATGTATTGAATAATTATACTAGTAAAGTTAGAAATGTTTGCAGAGAGCCCTGCTTGTATCAGTAACAATAATCTGGTGTCACTGCAATAATGCCCCTCATCTACTTTTTGAGAAATACACTGAAATCTTAAAATGGTACATCATTTTCTGTAGAGTGGTTGGGATTTATTTATATGCCAGGTTTGCTAATGACAAGAGAATTTCCAGTGTTAAGAGGCCCTCCCATTGCTTCACTGTGCAGAATGTAGGGAACAAAGCTCAAAATCACACAGCATTTGTCTGCTGCTTTGTTTTTTTGTTACAAATTCAAACCTCAGGTACCTCAGAAGGTCACTGAAGTTTTGCAAACCTTTTGGATGAAACTGTAGGCCACTTTTGTATCTTTTCTTTGAAATCAGACTAAACTTACAGTTCCATAGGGCATCAGAGAGAGGGAGAGAACGAGATGGCTGTTTCAACTGAGTTTGACTTAGAGATGTTTAATGCTTTTGATTCCTGAACTCAAAGCTAAACTCTGAGACTTGAACCCCACACACATTTGAACTGTAGAAAATGTTCACGAGATCCTGTGAAGTGAAACTACCAAGTTACACAGAGCTCTGTTTGTTTCAGCTTAAGTATCTTAATGTGACCAAATCAGAATAATATTGAAGGCTTGTTTGCTACTCTTGGTAGTCTGGAAAGGTAGAGAGATGTTCATGGAAGATGCTCTGTGCACTAAGTGCAATCACAGATTTTTGATAGGGATGGGAATGATCAAGAGTTGTGCACCCATTCATCTTTCACCACTATCATCAACATCTCCTCATCCTAAATTTGTCCTTTGAGGAGAGATCTGTAGCATAATATTGGCGCACAAACCTTGCAGGAAAGGCAAAGTGCGGTGTTTCTTTCTTGTGCACATTAAAAACCTGGTTAAAATACTAGCAGTGTGCCCTCAAGTACATGTTTCGGAAATTTTAAGTTTGACCTTCCTTGGCTTATAACTGCTCTTAAGTATTTAAGTTCCACTTTTTCCACTGTTTGTTGAGAGAGCATTTTCAGTGTAGCTGTGGATCGTTATCAGCCAGCAAGTTAGAATGCAACATTGACTTGAATAAAAAAGGTAATCACAGAGGCAATTCATACAAATTATACTCCTTCTTAAAAGCTCCTGACACTTGCAGTTCGTGATGAGTGAGGTATCAATTCAGTATAGGAGGCTATATACATGCTATTACTTAAGCGAATATATGCTACTATTAGCCTGCCTAGTCACTAAATACATTTAAACAATCCAGGAAGTAGCCACCCAGGTTTCCTTATAGATGCAGAGTGAGCCTTCAACAGGATTGGCTGGTAGGAATATCTTTTTGCCACTCTGTTATGAGAAGCTTGATATAGGTCCAGCACATTATTGTGATATTGAAAATCCAGACGAAGGGTTTCTTATCCCGTGTCTGTCAGTTTCATATAGATGTGGTACTTCTTACTTTACTCTTCTTGCTAAAAACAAAACACAACAAAGAACCTCACAACCCATAAAGTGCAGAATTGGCTAAAAAGCTAAGTGTTTTAGGAGCCTAAACCCCATTTTCAAAAGTCACGTAGGTATTTAGGACCCTCATTTTCATTGGAAAATCAGAATTTAAGATCCTAAGGCTCTAAATCCCTTTTGCAAATTACAGGTTCTCCCTATCTCTTTGGTGATTTAGTTCTCATTCCCTGTGTTATACATTTAAATGGGCACCACATATCTATTTAATCAAAGTTCAAAAGCTTTTTAGCATGTTTACATGGGGTTAAAAAGTGAGATTTAGACCTCAGATGGATAATGGTGTGTTGAGTTTGATTTTTAGGCTTCTAGCCTTAACAGTACAACATAGCCGATTTATTCTTAAGAAGGTTACTGCATGGGTTACTAAAATAGACCATGAAAAAACATAGTGGATTTGAACTAGAGGAGGATTTCATAAAGCTATTTATAAGATGAGATAGCCAGATCTTTCTTCCTGTTGCCTGCCAGGATTGTGTGACTCAAACTATCTATAATTTAATTTCAGTCCTTTTTTCATGGAGAAATAGTAATTGGGATAATCCCAGATTTAAAATGATGTTATAAGAGTATAGCCTGGTAGGGTGAAACAAAGAATCTTCTGTATAAATCTTTTAAAACTATGATTCATTTATCTACTTCCATAGGTGCTGATTCCCACAAAAACACTGGATAGGCTCCATTGTAGCTTACTTCATGGGCACAGTACACACACATACGAATGTTTCAGATTCCCTTTGCGACAAATACCATGCCAAAGGCAATCACTCCCCACCATTCATAAGGACTCAGTTCAGTCAAGTGATGAGTCTGTAGGCAATGATCGTGATCTGAACAGATCAGTTCCTGTGATAGCCAGTTATCTAAGTGTCGTATTAGACACGGAGCTAGCATGGCTTCCAGGTCACGGTCAGAATTTTTCCTAACTATTCTAGTATGGATTTAAAGCAAGTTTTTGTGCTGTTTTTCAGAAAATTAAATTTTTAGGTCTGCTTTTCCCTAGTTTCTAACATTTAGGAGTTTGGGTGTTTTTTTTTTTTTTAACTCAAACATTCTTTCACTCAAACCACTCATATGTTCTGGGAACCTTAACTTCACCTTAAAAGTGTTTCCTATGAGAATTCCCTTATGTTTAAAATATGGTCCTGATGTTTTGCTCCTGGCCTGTTTCTGAAAAACCTGAGTCATCACCAGGGGGCATATCTGTTTCAAGTAGACCTTGGGAGGTTGGGAGGGCCAATGCGCCTTTAGTCTGCAGCTTCAGAACCAAGGTTCACAGCCCTACCCGCCGTCCTGTGGAATGGGAAGTCCTGATGCTTCAGGCTTGTGATAGTCCATAAGAAGTTCCCCTCCTGAAGACTCATGCGAAATTGGATTTATTCCTTTTTAAAAAATGCAGTATGGTACTATTAATTTCTGAGCAGCTATTTAATTTTTGTGAAACCCATTTTAATTCATCTGCAAATTGTGAAGTGCCAGAAGAATGATTTTGTTATATTGTATTTTCTGGTTTGTTTTTGTAGTTAATAGTTAAATCTCTAACACCAATTTACTTAGTTTGGTATGTGGTTAGTAAAAGAGTCTGTTTCAACATTTATCTACTTGAGAGAATACACAGTGATGTAGGGTAAATAGAGTAGTATAAAGAGACACAAATTTAATAATCTCTTATTTCATTAGTGGAGGCAGGGATATGAAGTGGCTTATGCTTCATTAAGCTTTGCTGTGTATTTTGCTTAATTCATTGAAGTATTCAGTGTAATTTGTCATGATTACTTCTATGTTGTTATCTTTGTTACTTACCTGTGCATGCTATTTAATCTTGAAATAAAAGATATGACTCTCTTTTTCAATGGCAATCTCTGTAAAATGAATGATAATAAACAGAGCTCTTACATGTTTTTGTGTTTTGTCAGATATGCATTAGGTATTGTTGTTTTGCTCAGACTCCTAATATACTTGCTTTTGAGGTTACCCTGAGTTTTGGCTTTTAAACAATACTTCATTGAAAACTATCTGTAGTACTGTATATCAGAAGTATTTGAAGCATAGAAACCCATTCTAGAATGTTTAGGAAATGCTATTCTTCTCTTCTGCAGAAGTTCATAATATGGAAATGAAACATCAAGAATGATTAATTTTGGCAGCACAAGTGAAATAGGCTGATGTGTTTCTCTTATACTTTTTGAAATAGGATAATTTTCCTTAGAAAAATGAAAGAAAAGGAGTGCTATAAAAATAGACTTGGCTCAAGATGGAGAATAAGAGACTTCACCTTTTAAGAAGACTGCTAAAGTGCCAGAATTAGCATTAGGTCCAGATATAGCTGTAATTACACAGTATAGGACCTTCATTGTTGCAGATTACTGTAAATTATGTTGTAGGGGATGGGTGAAAGTAATGGGAAGGAAATGGAGGTTCAGTAAGGGAGATTTCATTTCAGGAGAAGAAAAACCTTTGAACCAGTCTTTTTTTTTCCCCCCCCCATATGTTTATCTTCTGACTCTGGCATGGATGAGCTGGGGTAAGGAGGAGAATACCCTTAGCCATGATGGACTGCCAAAATCCAATATAAGAAAAGACTAAGTTCTGTTTAGAACACTTGTAGTCACAGTATATCAACAGAAGTGAGAATTTAATGATAAGTAACAAAACTGCTAGTTGAAGACAGAGAGAGGATATTTACAGACTAACTAAAGTTATAGTTTCCCACTTAAGATAACGTCTTTAAAAATGTATCATGAACCTTAAAATACAGAAAAATGTTCGCAAAAAGAAAAGGAGTACTTGTGGCACCTTAGAGACTAACCGGTTTATTTGAGCATGAGCTTTCGTGAGCTACAGCTCACTTCATAAATAAATAAATTGGTTAGTCTCTAAGGTGCCACAAGTACTCCTTTTCTTTTTGCGAATACAGACTAACACGGCTGTTACTCTGAAACCAGAAAAATGTTCTTACATGAATATTTGTATTAAAATATTTTTAAAAGTATATTAATGGTTGTATGACTGTTAAAAAAAAAAAAAAAAAAAGTAAAATATCTTTAGTAGTACTGATTAATTTGGTCACTATTGGATCTTATTTGTACTTGAAGGCTGCAGAGAGACAAGGTGTATAGCAATCTAAATTTGTCAATATATCCATAGTTTCCATAATAATTCACATTCTTCTTTTTGAAAAACAAACCCTGACATGCTTGAAGTAGCCAAAGCAATGTTTACTCTTTTTTTTATAAGTTTTAAAAGGCCTTTTATCTTTTTCCTCATTCTTTGCCCATGTGATGCTGCTGTTGCCATGGAAACAGATCAGCAAGTAGCTTTGTTATACAGCACAACTGCCCCTCTGACATGGAGAGAGTCTCTTTTATGTACATCAGGTAGCCTTCTCATGGAGAAAACCACACTCTGAGCCTTCTGCCTACTAAGTTAATATCAGCAGAATTTATCATTTCCTTTTGTGTTATCTTATGAATTAGTATTTTTATAATTATTGGAAGATAAAGAAATCTGCTTACTGGTGCATTTAATTATATGACTCAGATTATTTATGATATAATTTGAAAGGATCTAGTGAAAACTAATTAAGATGGGTTGTGTGACTTGCTGTTGTGCGTCCTTCCATATAGTTTTATAGTTTGGTATTTTATTGGACTAGTTTAGAACTACAGGTTATATAGGTTTAAATTCTGTTTTGATACACTTTAATTATGATTATTGCCACAATCCCCTTGAATATAAAGAAGGCAAATACTGCGTTACTCAGTGTTACCATACAGTGGTACCTTGTAAGGTCATTGGGTGTGTCAGTCTGTGGCTTCTTTTAGAGCAGCCTCAAACAACTTTTTGTGACCTTGGCACTTTTGGGTCAGTTGATCCTACCTGCTTGCTCCCTCTCCCTTCAGTGGAAGAACCTTTCATATCTACTGGAATCATCAGCCCTTAGTAACTACAACTAAATTTAAAATCCTATTCTGCCCCGTTTGAAGAGGGAAGAAACAGATACAACCAAGACATACCTAGTGAGAAACCTCAGCTCTGTTCTTGTCTATGCAAGGGCTGTGCAGTGACTCACAAGAACAGGCTAGCTGTCTCTCAAAAAAGCTGTTACCTTGCCTGTTAGAATCTCTTCCCATTTTGTTTTTTTCTCCTCTAGTCCATGGTCAGCTGCCTAGTGGAGAGCAGCTTTCTCTCTCTCTCCTTCTGTGTCCCCTCTTGACCCTCTGGGTAGAAACCTCTTCTTTGTAGTCAAGTCAACCTTTTCCTTCTACACAGAAAGAAAACGGTTTATAGGCATCCACTACAGTGTGAAAAAGGAGATATCTGTCGAAGGCTACTATGGAAAAGGACATAAAAAACAACTGATAACGAACCTGAGAGAATCACACCAAAATATACGAGTGACAGCATTTTTGTTTGTGTCAAACTCAGGGGCACCAATGTATTTTCTTCCATAGCAAGCCAGTAGCATGGAGATTGGGTCAGGTCAGCATACTCAACACTAGTTTTAGAAACAACCTACTCTGAATCATCCACTTGATTTATTTTTTTCTCGGTCACAATAGATGGTTATAGTAGGGAATGTGATTAGTATCCAGGAACTGAGACTTTACTGGCTAAGACCAGCAATCATTATAGAAGATTTCACTGCACACCTGCGTCCCCTCTCTTCCCCCCCAAACAAACAGTTATCAGTACTCTACAAGGTAGATACTGAAGCTGATGAGACATTTTAGAATTGTTGATTGTACCATATGGCTAATATAGTGCATTACAAATGCCAGTCCACTTATTTTACCGCAAATTGCGATTTTTATCTAATTTTGATTTGGGAACCAACTCAAAGTCAGAAAGTGCTAAAAATGTTTTCACAAAGTGATCACTCTATATCTGACTTCTCAGTCCTCATTCTCAAAGGAAACCTGCACAGCACTTTCAAAAGATGTCTGGGACCTTAAATTCATTACTCTGCTAGACACTAATAATCATGAACTGAACAGAAACACTGGATCTATGGCCTATTACGACAATCTGTAACCTGCTAAACCCCCTCTTTTTGTCGTATGACTGTAAAGTTGTTAACAGGCCCGTACCTTGAATGGTCCCTTACAGTATGTGCTAACTACTTATGCTAAACAATCTGTTCCATCTTGCATTTTGCTGGGACATTGGGAGTACCTTTCCCAGACCTGAAGGAGAGCTGTGTGTGGCTCGAAAACTTCTCTCTCACCAACTGAAGTTGGTCCAATAAAAGATATTACCTCACCCACCTTGTTTCTCTAAGAATGTTTCGCATTCTTGTAGATTTTCACAGTGGTCTGTAATGGTGCACTTATCCTGTAGCAAACAAATTGTGCTTGCCAGTTTGTCTTGTGGGTGGAATCTGATAGTGCTGACAGTGTCTTTTATAATGAGATGTGCAGTAAAAGAATAGAGTATTGTTTACCCTTAAACTCTCTCCTCACTCACTCCCTCTTTAAATCTCAATATAATAGAGCTTCATTATTTGCCTTAAAGATTGACAGTGTTTTAACCTTTTGCCTATGGTAAAGGTAACTAAGCTTCAGGGAAATAATTAAAATTCAGGTTAATTAATCAAGCTACTAAATACAAACACCCCATTTGTGTGGAGAGAAAGGTAGGCTCTTGAAGAAAAGTTCATTTCAATTTTTAGAATTTAGAAAAACTCCCAGTTCTAAATTCAGTATGTAGCAGAATGCTTAATGGATTGTTGCAGTCAGCATTTACCACCAAGATTCTTCTTAGCATAGGGAAATAACTGTGGTGTGAGATACAGCTGTCTAATAACTATTCTTGATTGCTGACTTCTTCATGGAAACCATTGATATTTCTAATTGTTTTATTTTGTTCCTTTTGTTTTTGTTATATTATGCTTTTGATGCGTGAGTCATGTGCTTCAGTGACCGTTTAAAGTATTTACAGAAGCTTCTTGAAAATGTACTTTACAATCATCATACCGCAAAGACATAAAAATCAATAATGTATACTTTGATGTGCCATGAAAGATGGCTGTATCAAACCTTCTCAGCTTGTGTCAGTTGTGAAACAGTGTTGAAAGGCCTAAAGACAAAAATGCTGCTTTATAAATAGAACATTTTTCTCTTTGGAAAAACAATAAAATATAACACAATATATGAGACCAGCTAAAATTACATGTCTAATATCAGATCTCAGAAAATGACCAAGTTTTATGAACTGTGAGACTGAGACAGCAGTAGAAGAGGCGTACAACAAATATGGTCTTGGAGTCAGTCACCCATCATCTATTTCCTTTTAATTAAGCTCTTTATGGGAAGAGTAGATTGATGCAGAAATTTGTAATACAAAGGCCCCATCTTTTATATTTGAATTAAATATAGATTGTGGATGGATAAATCTTGTGAGAAAGTCAATGATTTGTGAATTTTTGGAGTATTTTTAGGTTCTTAAAACTAGTTGTAAGAGTTCATAAGCCTTTGTCTATTATTTAAACCCATTTTTGCTAAGTATGAGGCACTTTACTTCCACAGCATGTTTTTGTAGTGAAAAGAGTCTGTGCTATCTGTTGGGAATAGAAGACCCACAAAAGCTAGGATGGTATAGGTGGGTCCTTGATTATATAATATATACTGTGTATGGACTCTTTTTCTTTTAGTATATTGCTCCCTTTTCTGCTTCTTTCCTCCTCCTCAGTAACTTTTAAATCGAATCTGAACTCTGTAATGATGCAGTGTTAGTTGAAATTTCAAACCCACAATGTCTTGTTCAGTTAGAATTTTATAATGAGCCTTTCTTAAGGAGTCTGGGCATGTACCATTTTACAGCAATTGAAAACTTGGGCAAACAAGTTTTCCCAATAGACATTTGAGACATTTGAGGTCAGTTCACCAGGTATGTTGCAGGCATTCTAAAAATCCTTATTTCTCTGTGAGGAACTTAATAGGATATTCTGGAATGACTTATTCAGAGTCAAAGGTAGTCATAATCAGTAAAGCTTAGAAACACTTGGTTTTGGTAATAATTTTCTTGCTGGGCTGCAAAAATGTGTTTGTTTTAAAGTGTTCGTTATATTGAGGGTCTTCCTTCTCTCTCTCTCTCTCTCTCTCTCTCTCTCTCTCTCTCTCTCTCTCTCTCTCTCTTTTTTTTTTTTGTTAAATTGAGCCACAAAAACATAATTAAATGTGAGGGAACAATATTTTAAGGTATATTAAGAAATCCATCTTGCAGCTATATGTTCATATTATAATTGCCTTGCAACAAACATTTTATTTAATGCTTCCTGATTAATCTAATTGTAAACAAACAAAACTGGCATGATTCCAGATAGATTTTTCAGTTATAAAAAGCTGTAAATTTTTGGCAGCTGGGGTTACAACTTTATAGGGTAAAGTAGAAGCTACAGTTTGGCCACTTGTGATGTCAAACAGGTATGATTGTATTTTAGTGTGTTCTGCACTGAAACTTAATCTTACGCTTCAAATTGTTGTCATTACTGAAATATTGCTAGTAAAGTGACACCTCTGGTGTTTCATAAAATTTCTCCTTATTTAGTCATTGAGTTTTTACGTATTCCTGATTTCTGACTCTCTATATAAAGATTTTTAAAATATATAACTAGAGAGCTGGTGCGCATTAAACAGTCTGGGAGGGAAGCCATTGGCAATACCTGAGCTGAATCAAGATATTGATAAGGGTCACTGCAAAGGTGTTTTTATTTACTCCAGGATAATGGGGTTTATCTATGTACTACATAGATGAATGGCGCCAGGATGATTATTAATGTCTATATGGCACCCATCACCACTAGTTATATTGGATTTTTCCTGGTATCGGGGAGTGCTGAGTCACCTATTTGGAGAAATAGCCAAGCTTGCTAAGCTGTTTGTGAGCGTGGATGATAATAAACTGAAATTGAATATTTTTCGTACATGGTTGTGTTCAACTATACTTATCCAGCTCTTCCTGTATTCTGTAGCAGTAACCTTCCGCGATGTGGGTACAACCCTAAATTCAGGGCCCTCACTGTCATTGGGATGCTGGATCCAGTTACTAATGATATGCTCCCAGCATCCTTTCCCCAGCAAATAAATGTTTGAGGCTCACTTCTCTTAGCTCTTCTACCTCACAATGTATCATGCGCATTCTAGTTCCCTGAACTGAAGGGCCCTTTAAAAAGCTTTCTGAGAACAGTGTTCCTGTGTGCTTCATTCAGCAAGCAGAGCAGGAAATTGACATTGGTCTGTTGATATGGGATTTCTGCTGTGAGCAACAAGCTCTTGCTAGCACAGTCAATGGAAAAACAGCACACACACTGTAGTGCCCATTCCTCTGGATGGTTGGCCAATTGTGATACATATAAGAATTTTGGATGGTGTGTACCTGCCAGATTCACTGCAGAAACTTCTGGGTTGGAACACAATAGCTATTAAGTGACACACAGTAATTCCCCCCTGCATGCTGAAGCCTCGAAACCACCATCCCCCCCTTAGCAGGAGGAGCCCTGAGGGCCCCACCACATCTGATGGCCAGGCCAAGAGGGTGAGGAAATCTAAGCTCAGACCTCCTCATGGGGCAACTGTAAGGTAGATGGATTGACATAACCTAAAAAGAGAAGGAGTACTTGTGGCACCTTAGAGACTAACCAATTTATTTGAGCATGAGCTTTCGTGAGCTACAGCTCACTTCATCGGATGCATACTGTGGAAATTGCAGAATACGTTATTATATACACAGACACCATGAAACAATACCTCCTCCCACCCCACTCTCCTGCTGGTAATAGCTTATCTAAAGTGATCATCAAGATGGGCCATTTCCAGCACAAATCCAGGTTTTCTCACCCTCCGCCCCCCCACAGACAAACTCACTCTCTTGCTGGTAATAGCCCATCCAGAGTGAGCACTCTCTTCACAATGTGTATGATAATCAAGGTGGGCCATTTCCTGCAGGAATCCAGGTTCCCTCACCCCCTCACCCCCCTCCAAAAACCACACACACAAACTCTCCTTACAACGTGCATGAAAATCAAGGTGGGCCATTTCCAGCACAAATCCAGGTTTTCTCACCCCCCCTTCCCCCCCCCCCGCACAAACTCACTCTCCTGCTGGCAATAGCTCATCCAAACTGACCACTCTCCCCACAATGTGCATGACAATCAAGGTGGGCCACTTCCAGCATAAATCCAAGTTTAACCAGAAGGCCGGGGAGGGGGGGGTAGGAAAAAACAAGGGGAAATAGGCTACCTTGCATAATGACTTAGCCACTCCCAGTCTCTATTTAAGCCTAAATTAATAGTATCCAATTTGCAAATGAATTCCAATTCAGCAGTTTCTCGCTGGACTCTGGATTTGAAGTTTTTTTGTTGTAAGATAGCGACCTCCATGTCTCTGATTGCGTGACCAGAGAGATTGAAATGTTCTCCGACTGGCTTATGAATGTTATAATTCTTGACATCTGATTTGTGTCCATTTATTCTTTTACGTAGAGACTGTCCAGTTTGACCAATGTACATGGCAGAGGGGCATTGCTGGCACATGATGGCATATATCACATTGGTGGATGTGCAGGTGAACGAGCCTGATAGTGTGGCTGATGTGATTAGGCCCTATGATGGTGTCCCCTGAATAGATATGTGGGCACAGTTGGCAACGGGCTTTGTTGCAAGGATAGGTTCCTGGGTTAGTGGTTCTGTTGTGTGGTATGTGGTTGTTGGTGAGTATTCGCTTCAGGTTGGGGGGCTGTCTGTAGGCAAGGACTGGCCTGTCTCCCAAGATTTGTGAGAGTGTTGGGTCATCCTTCAGGATAGGTTGTAGATCCTTAATAATGCGTTGGAGGGGTTTTAGTTGGGGGCTGAAGGTGACAGCTAGTGGCGTTCTGTTATTTTCTTGGAGGCCGCAGCTCAGTGGACCCTTAGCTGAGGTGGCAGCTGAAATGCCTAAAGAACACATGAACGAGTATGAACTGTTTAAATCCAAGGCGAGAGTCAGAATGGGGATAACACCCGAGGTTTAGAAATAAACAAACAAAACTTGGCTGTAAAATTTTGCTGTGCTGGAATAGAGTACCTATTCTCTGATAGTGATTGTCAGCCTACAGAAAAAGACAATTCCCTTGTCTCTGCTCTGGGCCCAATCAAAGCAAAAACTTCCAACTACTTGGAAACCTGTTTACCCAGCCCAAAGAAAAACCAAGTTTCCTTTTTAAACTTGTGCTCCTTGTAAAAAATCAAAATCCAACCCCCCCCCCCCCCGCCACTTTTGTCTCCAGGCAAATGGGTAGAACACCCCCCCCCCCTCCCCTTCTATTTACTTTTAGGGAAAAAAAAAACTCTGGGTTGGAAGACTGTGAATTTCCCTGCAGGAGTTAAGTACCCTGTCTCCAGGCAAAGAAAACCTGCAATTCACAAAGATAATCCCCTTTTGTCTCTGCTTGGCCACAAAGCAGAGAAAAACAAGCTGCTTTCTGGACTTCCTTTCCAAAGGAAAAAAAAATCTCCTTTTTTAAAATCTGTATTTCTAGTTCAAAAAATCTCAACTGGATTTCAAAACGATTTCAGGTTAATCCCACCACTATGCCACCATGTCAAGGTTCCTCCCCCACTCTGAACTCTAGGGTACAGATGTGGGGACCTGCATGAAAAACCTCCTAAGCTTATCTTTACCAGCTTAGGTCAAAACTTCCCCAAGGTACAAAATATTCCACCCTTTTGTCCTTGGATTGGCTGCTACCACCACCAAACAAATACTGGTTACTGGGGAAGAGCTGTTTGGACACGTCTTTCCCCCCAAAATACTTCCCAAAACCTTGCACCCCACTTCCTGGACAAGGTTTGGTAGAAAGCCTCACCAATATGCCTAGGTGACTACAGACCCAAACCCTTGGATCTGAGAACAATGAACAATCCTCCCAACACTTGCACCCCCCCTTTCCAGGGAAATGTTGGATAAAAAGCCTCACCAATTTGCATAGGTGACCACAGACCCAAACCCTTGGATCTGAGAACAATGAAAAAGCATTCAGTTTTCTTACAAAAAGACTTTTAATAGAAATAGAAGTAAATAGAAATAAAAAAAAATCCCCCCTGTAAAGTCAGGATGGTAGATACCTTACAGGGTAATTAGATTCAAAACATAGAGAACCCCTCTAGGCAAAACCCTTAAGTTACAAAAAAGATACACAGACAGAAATAGTTATTCTATTCAGCACAATTCTTTTCTCAGCCATTTAAAGAAATCATAATCTAACACGTACCTAGCTAGATTACTTACGAAAAGTTCTAAGGCTTCATTCCTGGTCTGTCCCCGGCAAAGAGAGTGAGTTAACCTGGATTTGTGCTGGAAATGGCCCATCTTGATGATCACTTTAGATAAGCTATTACCAGCAGGAGAGTGGGGTGGAAGGAGGTATTGTTTCATGGTGTCTGTGTATATAATAATGTATTCTGCAATTTCCACAGTATGCATCCGATGAAGTGAGCTGTAGCTCACGAAAGCTCATGCTCAAATAAATTGGTTAGTCTCTAAGGTGCCCCAAGTACTCCTTTTCTTTTTGCGAATACAGACTAACACGGCTGTTACTCTGAAACCTGACATAACCTAGACGACAACAAAAGTGAACCCAACAGAAAACAAAGGACTTCTTATCTCCAACAGGCCTTGACACCCTGGATCCACCCACCCTTCTGAACATTTGAGAAGATTGGGATTGGCTCTGGATCCAAACTCGATAGATTGGGCCCATGTGAACGTTAAATTGATATGTTGTCCTATGGCTTAACTGCATCTCTGCCAAGAGTGTTAGAACATCACCTTCATTGTATGGTGTCACCATTCCGGCTCTTACAAAAAAAAAAAAAATGCTCTAGGAACTTTAATGACCCCCTTTAATAGCACAGTGTACCCTAACACCATGGTACAGCATCTCTTCAGTACTGGCTCAGGAGACGACCAGTTTATTCACCAACAATTTTTCCTTTTCGGCACCAGACATTACTTAGTTTATTCGATCTGATGGAAACACAGTGCTGGGTGTTACGACTCCATACTTTTTTGCTAGCTTTTACTGACCTTTAGTTTTGAACTAAATGATCCTTACTACATATTGTAGTAAAAACAGACACACTGTGAAATAAAAACATGTATGCTACAGTAGGAGTCAACATCTGTGCATCAATTTATTTTTAGGATGATTCAGATCAGTCATATTTTGTGTGTGGGGCTATTATACAGCTGAATGATCTCAGATCATTCAGTATTTAATAATTTGGCAGTAAGGAGAGACTATCAAATAATTTAGGACCTATATATAACCCAGCTTTAGTCTCATGTGAAACTTTCTTTTTATTCTTAATGCCTATTTTAATGGCTAGAAATAAAATATCCATTGTTTGTTCTTTGTGCAGCATTGTAGCCCAACTAAAGACTTTGTGAAGAAATATAAGTTATGTAATTTCCACTTCTTAAAGCGACTTACTACAGTTCATAAACTGCTGCAAAGAGCATTGTGAATTACATATTCATCTTGACAGCATGACATGAGCAAACAAAGTAGAAACAATAGTTATTTTGCAAGAAGTGTTTGTATATGATATTTTAAGCATGTGTGTACACATTCTTGCAGTCTGAGGACTTCTTTTTCCCTATGGGAATCATTCTTAACAGTCTAATAGGCTTCACTGTAAATAAACTCTTCATACCCCATGAGGTATGTAGTGTGAATGTCAAACAGTTTTGCCTTGAAGCAAATCTATAAATAACTCCTTGCTGACCTGCCAGTCCTCGGAATAGACATCTGTTGGTATTCACCTGTAAGACTTCTCTGCGAGAAGTAACTGTCCTATGATTGGCTGTCCCCTTTAGTCTGGCTGCTATACATAATGAATGTAAAGTTAACTTCTAACTACCCCTTGAAGTATTTAGTGCAATATTTTTGTTTTCTCAATAGTTAGAGAATTTGATAGCTTTAGCTCGGAATGTTTCTCCATAGAAATGCAGATTTCAGTCTGGAGTTGTTTGTTTTAATGAGAAATGTGTGGGTGAGTGAGCAGCCAATAGCTCCTTTTCTGTAATAGTGTAATAAAGCTCTGCAGAAGGTTTTTCAAACCTGAACTAATTCTTACATTAAATATATTATCTCCACATTATGTCAGCAGAAACTGAGGCCCAGGGAGGTTAAGATTTTGCACAAGGCCCAACAGCAGAGTGAGGATGAGGATTCTGGAGTCCTCGATCTCGAGGCATCTACTCTCCACTATACTGTTTCTGGTTAGTTTAGTTATCTGCATGTCCTTGGCCCGTTTAACAGCTGCGAGAACAATACAGTTGTTTTTGTAGCGTCTGAAAGAGGCTCCTCGGATTATTACAAGACTGTCAAATAAAATTAGCCATGTAAGGTGGAAGTTGATGTGTTCATCCCCTTTTTCTCTGAACATGTTTTGCAGAATACTATTCTTTGCAGTGCTGAGGTTTCCACTATATGTAGTGTGAACATTTCAAAGGTTATATGCCTCAGAACTAGAATGGTACATTTTGCCCAGTGTACTAGATGTGTTAGACAGGAGAGATGCTGTTAATCTTTTGTTCAACCTCCACACTGCTGCATGTGCCTTAAGAGATAAAGCTCTTATCACAGTGTGCACATGTAGCTGGTTGTCAGGATGTTAGTTTATAACTGGAAACAATCCACGCAGGTTTTTCCAAAACACCATCTATTATTCCTAATGGATACAATAAAACCACTGGAGGAAAGGTTTGATAGACTTAGTTGGAAACTCCCATGTTACGCTGAAGGGTAACATTTACAAAGTTAGGGATTGGATGATCTCCATAATAGGACAGAAAAGGACCTAGGGGTTACAGTGGACGATATGAAGCTGGATATGAGTCAACAGTGTGCCCTCGTTGCCAAGAAGGCCAATGGCATTTTGGGATGTATATGTAGGGGCATTGCCAGCAGATCGAGGGACGTGATCGTTGCCCTCTATTTGACATTGGTGAGGCCTCATCTGGAGTACTGTGTCCAGTTTTGGGCCCCACACTACAAGAAGGGTGTGGAAAAATTGGAGAGAGTCCAGCGGAGGGCAACAAAAATGATTAGGGGACTGGAACACACGACTTATGAGGAGAGGCTGAGGGAACTGGGATTGTTTAGTCTGCCGAAGAGAAGAATGGCGGGGGGGATTTGATAGCTGCTTTCAACTACCTGAAAGGGGGTTCCAAAGAGGATGGCTCTAGACTGTTCTCAATGGTAGCAGATGACAGAACGAGGAGTAATGGTCTCAAGTTGCAATCGGGGAGATTTAGGTTGGCTATTAGGAAAAACTTTTTCTAGGAGGGTGGTGAAACACTGGAATGCATTACCTTGGGAGGTGGTGGAATCTCTTCCTTAGAAGTTTTTAAGGTCAGGCTTGAGAAAGCCCTGGCTGGGATGATTTAATTGGGGATTGGTCCTGCTTTGAGCAGGGGTTGGACTAGATGACCTCCTGAGGTCCCTTCCAACCCTGATATTCTATGATTCTATGATACCTCTAGGTCACTAGTCCAAATCCATATGAAGGTAGTAATTAAAATGATTTAATATACCATCTGATGGTTGTCAAGTGTCCTACTGGAGGAGAAAATGGTGGTTCCCAGTTCCCAGTGGATAGACATAGCTAACAGATAGACCACTTTCACAACTGGCACCCTTGCTGGCCATGTCAGCATGCAGACCAAAGATTGAATGTATATTGAGAATGAATCTCTCTCCTTGCCCGGAAGTGTTCCTTATAGGGCAATATAGAGAATTATTCATTGTCCTGGCCCATGCTATAACCGTATTATGGATCAAAAAAGTTGTTGCAGACAGCCGCTGCAGTTCAGGGTGCAGGAGGACCAGGACTTTTATGCTGTGAAGGAAAGCATTTCCAGTGAGAAATTCTGAACATGCAGAAGCCTAATTCAGTATGGGAGAGGAATGAGAAGTAAGTACTGAAGGATGAAAAGAAAGTGGAGTCCAGCTGCTATGGTTCTGCTAGCTGCTAGCAACATATATCAGAAGAGAGAGAACAAAAGGTCCACAGCTGAAGTTTTTTTTATAAAGTGTGGTTTTATTAATTTGCAACTAACAGATAAGGGATTTTTTTTTCTGGCAGCTAGGCTTAGCGGCTTAGCAGCTTCACACTATGCAAAAGAGAAAACTACTATGCATAATTGAAGCACAAATCCACCTGAGGGGACAGGAGATGTTACAATGAACCATCACAATGAAAACAAACTGTTGCTTGGCTCCGAAGCGCTACCGCCTGAACAGCGCTCCACCCTGGGGAAATCATAGCCCCACTGGTTAGACAGCGGAATCTGCACGGTAGTGTGCCAGTGGATATTAAGTCATCCACTGAATGCATCCGATGAAGTGAGCTGCAGCTCATGGAAGCTTATGCTCACATAAATTTGTTAATCTCTAAGGTGCCAGAAGTCCTCCTGTTCTTTTTTTAACAATAGCACAGTTTCAGTAAAATAACTCAGCTTCCTAAAACATTTATTCCTACACGGAATCTTTGGTTAAAATTGTGTATGCTCATCAGTATGCTTACAGCGAGGTGGGGCGGGGCGAGGTAATATCTTTTATTGGACCAATTTGTGTGGTGAGACAGGTCAGCTTTCAAGCTTCTCTCACCAACAGAAGTTGGTCCAGTAAAATATATTACCTCACACACCCTCTCTAATACCCTGGGACCAACGTGGCTACAACCACACTGCCTACATCAACGTATGTCTTTAAAGTGTGTGAAATGTACAGAATTATAAGACCCAGTGACTGAAGTCGTTTATTTTACTGTACATTGCACAGCTGTCTTTTTAGCTGTCTCCATAACCATTGCTGGTTCTGGATTTGCCTAATTAGATCGATTTTCACTTTGCGGTAGCTCTAAAACGCTAAATACTACTACACAGCAGGTTTTTTTTGTTTTTTGTTTTTACTTTTTATTATGCTCATATCTGTTTATTCAGAAGGAACATCCAACTGCACTGTTGGAAACAGCGTTTAGCAGGCATTAGCCACATATTTTGTGGGGGAACTGAAAGAGTAAATTTGGGGGCTGCCTCGTGGCCAGCTGTTGTGACATATAAGTTGGAGATGGGTTTGTGCTTCAAGGGATCACTCCCTCAAAACAGGAGTCTCCAGCTCTCCTCTTTGGAGCTGGGTTGTAATTTCACCAGCTTCTGGGCCTTCACCAGCTCCTCTCTCAGCCGGCCTCTTTTCCCCAATTAGTCCTCAGACTCTCAGCCCTCAGCAGGCCAGCCTTCTTCTCCTGGAATCTGCCCTGCTGTGAGGGAGGAGGCAACTTTTATATTGGTCCCCTTCTCCCAGCTCAGACCCATTGCCCCAGCCTCTCTGCAAGGCTCCTGCCCCTTAAAGACATAGTAATGGAATTTCTTCCCAGCCACCACTTTCTCGTGGGAATGCTTCCTGTGTCAGTATCTCCTAGGTCCGTGTATATATACTGGTACTTTCAAAATCTTCAGGGGCCATGCCATGTGATGGGGTGGGCAGACCACTAGGCACCACTGCTTTTAATGGACAGATTGCCCCACCACAGTAACTTTTTCTTTTGTGTACTTTTAATGCTGGGATTTCCCCGTTTGTACTTTTATTTCCTTTAATTCTTCATTACCATGCAGTGGTTACTTTCATGAGAAAACAGAATCCAGATAACCAAATATTATTGTCTAAAAAATGAGATGTCTGATAATCAGTCTTCAGCTTCCTATGATACTGTACCAATAACACTTCTCATTCAGCCTCCAATCTGGATTTGACATGTTTGTTTCCTCTTGAGAAAACAAATATGTTTTAGAATTGTCCCGTCATCTGGATTCATCATAAGGTTTTAGCTATTTCTCATCCTCTGTTCCAAAATTGATGTTTAATGCCCTGGATCTTCTTTCTTCGTTATGTTCTTTGACCTTAATCTCTTCTATTCTCAGAGCACCAGAAGTTCTTATTTCTTGGGACAGACTCAGACTGACCAGAGAGCAAATCAGATCTTTTGTTGTAATGTGCATGTTTGAAAGGAAGGATGTTTTGTTAGTGTTTGGTTTTGGTTGTAATCTTCCATTTCATTGTCCCAAAGATGGTTAATTTTTTTTAACCTCTGATGTGCATGTGGCTTCCACTGACATCAGGGGGGAGCCCATATATCTGAGAACAGAATTTGAATTTAAATGATTTACATGTATTCTAGAGTTTCACCTCATGTCCTTAAATTGAAAAGTCTAAGTTTTCATAATTAAAAACAGAGAGAAATCTTCATGTTTTCAGAGGAATTAAGTTTCATTTACAGAATATTGTTGATAACTAAAATGTATATTTACCACAGAAATAGGAAGATAAGCTTACACAGTTGTATAAGTAAATACTGATATGATTTACTACATTTAGAAATCTTAACTAAATATTTCTGCTGAAGGAAAGTACAACACAATCAGCATGTTATCTCTTTTTAGGTTTGGAATTTTTGTGGTCACAGTGGTTTTATAATCTAGAAAGAGACTGTGTGTGTGGTCTGTAATAGAGGGTGAAGAGTTGTCTAATAATGGGTAAAGGATAGGACTGGGATTCAAGCGTTTTAGTCTCAGCTCTGCCACAGACATTTTTGGTAACCGTGGCCCACTTACTTGAATTCTTTGCACCTCATTGTCCCTTTTAGTAAAATGATGAGACTAACACTTATTGACCTTGCAGCAGAATTATGAGGCTTGATTTGTAAAGTACGTTATTGCAAAATACTTTGAAACCATTACTTAAAAGG
This sequence comes from Natator depressus, assembly GCF_965152275.1. Lineage (NCBI taxonomy): Eukaryota > Metazoa > Chordata > Testudines > Cheloniidae > Natator > Natator depressus. The sequence goes on from NC_134247.1 coordinate 7,514,873, forward strand.
CAGTATAGAAATGCAAATTATCTTGATTTGTTGAACTGTTTGTAAAATCTAGAATGTTTACTATTCCTTTTACCTTGTAGGCTGAAAATAGAATTGGACAACCATACTGTATGCTATTTTTTCTTTGGTTGCTCATAAAAAAGAGTTAATGTCATGAGTGGTTATTTTATGCATTGAGGAAAAGGTGCACCATAAGCTTTATGTGGAAGGATGAGAACCGTTGAATTATTTGAAGGACAGAGGTGAATAAGGGGTGGGCTGTGGGATATTATGATATGAGGGAAGCTAAAGAAAGAGGTACTGATAATTCATATTTTAAAATGGATACATTAGGATCACTGCTGAGAGAGGGCACTTTAATAACTTACCGAAAGGGATTGAATTTGGAGGGGGGAAAAGAAAGCAAACAAAGAATTCTCTGGTTCTGTTAAGGCAAATCGAGTAAGACGCACCAGTCCATTATTTCTAACTGGGGTATCCTATTGTAATGTCCTAGTGGTTCCTTAAGAGGCTGATGTCTGAGCCACCTTAGAAGAAGGGAAATCCGAAAATGGTGTCATTGCGGAAGCAAAGAGGTGGAGGAAAGAGACGGATGGTGGGAAATCAAGTTAGCAGCAGACAATTATGTGACTTTTGGGAGATAAGTGTAACCCATCAGAGCTCTGCTCAGCATCTATCATTTATGTGCCAGGAGCATGAATGGGCTGTTGGTGAAGATAGAAAGAACTGTGCAGCTAGCAGGCTCTTTGCTTATCAATGCTTGTCATATGTCTACATAAAGGCGTCTTGCAACAAATCAAATAAAGGAACTTAGTTCAAACTGTATCAGCATTTTTGCATTGAACATGTTACAGGAAAAAATATGTTCATGTATATGTAAAATTGAGCAAGGTAGTGGGTGCAGATGTGGAAATGTTTCTCGGTCATTTAGGGACTTCGTTAATAATTTGTTTAGAAATATTTCCATCATGACAAAGATTTAAGATTAGGACAGGGAATGTCATTTTACCTTTTGGTTTTTTTTATGAGTAGATTTCATGTACACTCCATAACCACTACACTACATGATTTTCTTTGAAAATTAATATAAATTTCAGCTACCTCTCTCAGGCACATGAATGGGAAAGCTGTAAGTAGAAGGGTAAAACTGGAAAGATAATGTGGCTGGGTGGCAGGGGGAACCCTAGAGCTCCTGGCAGCTGCTGTGGCTGGGGAAACCCCCACAGCTCAGAGCCACCAGCAGAGGGGGTCCCTGGAGCTCCCAGCCCCAGCACAGCTGCCTAGGCTCCCCATTTTGTCCCTGACTTTTACTAAAAAATATCTGTGACAGGTCACGGACTTCTGTGGTTTTTTTCATTATTGCTTGTGACCTGTCCATGACTTTTACTAAAAACATTCTCTGAGATTTAACTCGGATATATATCAATCTTTATATATTATACAAAGTCCTGAAAAGACTAAACTGGTCTGTACTGCAGCAGAGAGAGAATCTGAGGTGTAGGAAGGGGAAATATTATACCTAACATTAGCATAGTGCTTGCCGCACGCCTGTTATGCAACACAAGTTTTCAAACAGATGAACAGTTGAAAGACCACAAAAAGACCACAAGACACCCCAGTGAACTTTTGCATGAACGGTAGATTCTCAATTTAATTGTCAAGAAACCAGAGTTAGGAAATATGTGGATGCATGTGATATTTTTTGCAGAAAATATTTCTTATAATTAAAAAAAAAATGCACTTAGACGGTCCTGTAAGAAGAATGAAGCAGACAGCATGCAAGTTTCTGTTCAACACAAAATACCACAGATTTGCAGGTCAGATCTTCACCTAGTAAGTTAATGTGGTGCTATGCCACCATACTGCATCCCAGCCCTTTTGGCAGTTGCTGCTGTACAGATCCAGACCATCCACCCTTGAGGCCAAAGATGATACTAAAATCTTAACACTGGCTCAGAATTCAATGGGAAGCCAGTAGAGAGGACCAAACGCTGAGGTGATGTGTTCTCAGTAGCTAGTGTTGCTCAACAGACTGAAAGCTGCATTTTTAATCAATTTTAGCAATTCCAAAATAGATGTTCTTCATTCTGAGCTACTGATCTAAAGCCTGCTGAAGTCAATGGGAGTCTTTCCCGTTTTCTTCAGTGGGCTTCGGATCAGGTGCTCGGGCATGACAATGGCCAGGTAGGAGGTCACAAACACATGGATTACACATGGATTGTGAAAAAGCAGCATCACTTGCCCCATAACCTCAGCCGTGCAGAACACAATGCCATCCACAGCCTCAGAAACAACTCTGACATCATAAACAAAAAGGCTGACAAAGGAGGTCATCATGAATAGGTCAGAATATGAACAAGAGGCTGCTAGGCAGCTCTCCAACACCACTTTCTACAAGCCATTACCCTCTGATCCCACTGAGGGTTACCAAAAGAAACTGCACCATTTGCTCAAGCAACTCCCTGAAAAAGCGCAGGAACAAATCCGCACAGTCACACCCCTGGAACCCCAACCTGGGGTATTCTATCTGCTACCCAAGATCCATAAACCTGGAAATCCTGGACGCCCCATCATCTCAGGCATTGGCACCCAGGCAGCAGGTTTGTCTGGCTGTGTAGACTCCCTCCTCAGGCCCTACACTACCAAGACTCCCAGATATCTTCAAGACACCACTGACTTCCTGAGGAAACTACAATCCATCGATGATCTTCCTGAAAACACCATCCTGGCCACTATGGATGTAGAAGCCCTCTACACCAACATTCCACACATAGATGGGCTACAAGCCATCAGGAACAGTATCCCCGATAATGTCATGGCAAACCTGGTGGCTGAACTTTGTGACTTTGTCCTCACCCATAACTGCTTCACATTTGGGGACAATGTATACCTTCAAATCAGCGGTACTGCTATGGGTACCCGCATGGCCCCACAGTATGACAACATTTTTATGGCTGACTTAGAGCAACGCTTCCTCAGCTCTCGTCCCCTAATGCCCCTGCTCTACTTGCGCTACAATGATGACATCATCATCATCTGGACCCATGGAAAAGAAGCCCTTGAGGATTTCCACCATGATTTCAACAATATCCATCCCACCATCAACCTCAGCCTGGATCAGTCCACACAAGAGATCCACTTCCTGGACACTATGGTGCTAATAAGCGATGGTCACATAAACACCACCCTATACCGGAAACCTACTGACCGCTATTCCTACCTACATGCCTCCAGCTTTCATCCAGACTGCACCACACAATCCATTGTCTACAGCCAAGTTCTACGATACAACCGCATTTGCTCCAACCCCTCAGACAGAGACAAACACCTACACGATCTCTATCAAGTGTTCTTACAACTACAATACCCACCTGGTGAAGTGAAGAAACAGACTGACAGAGCCAGAAGAGTACCCAGAAGTCACCTACTACAGGACAGGCCCAACAAAGAAAATAACAGAACGCCACTAGCCGTCACCTTCAGCCCCCAACTAAAACCTCTCCATCGCATCATCAAGGATCTACAACCTATCCTGAAGGACAACCCATCACTCTCACAGATCTTGGGAGACAGGCCAGTCCTTGCTTACAGACAGCCCTCCAACCCGAAGCAAATACTCACCACCAACCACACAACAGAACCACTAACCCAGGAACCTATCTTGAAACAAAGCCCGTTGCCAACTGTGTCCACATATCTATTCAGGGGACACCATCATAGGGCCTAATCACATCAGCCACACTATCAGAGGCTCGTTCACCTGCACATCTACCAATGTGATATATGCCATCATGTGCCAGCAATGCCCCTCTGCCATGTATATTGGTCAAACTGGACAATCTCTACGTAAAAGAATAAATGGACACAAATCAGACATCAAGAATTATAACATTCAAAAACCAGTCGGAGAACACTTCAATCTCTCTGGTCACTCGATTACAGACCTAAAAGTCGCAATATTAGAACAAAAAGACTTCAAAAACAGACTCCAGCGGGAGACTGCTGAATTGGAATTAATTTGCAAACTGGATACAATTTAACTTAGGCTTGAATAGAGACTGGGAGTGGATGGGTCATTACACAAAGTAAAACTTTTTCCCCATGCTTATATTCCCCCCCCCCCCCCCCCCCCCGTTCCTCAGACGTTCTTGTCAACTGCTGGAAATGGCCCACCTTGATTATCACTACAAAAGGTCCCCCCAACTCTGCCCCACGATCTTGCTGGTAATAGCTCACCTTAAGTGATCACTCTCGTTACTCGGTGTGTATGATAACACCCATTGTTTCATGTTCTCTGTGTATATAAATCTCCCCACTGTATTTTCCACTGAATGCATCCGATGAAGTGAGCTGTAGCTTACGAAAGCTTATGCTCAAATAAATTTGTTTGTCTCTAAGGTGCCACAAGTACTCCTTTTCTTTTTGTGAATACAGACTAACATGGCTGCTACTCTGAAACATGGATTACAGTGGCCATTTCTGATTCTGACTGAATCAGACGCAATTTCCTGACCAGCTGGAGACAAAAAAATGCGGTGTCTTTCTGTTGTGGCTATTTTGGTATTCTGAAGCAACAAAAAAAGGAGTACTTGTGGCACCTTAGAGACTAACCAATTTATTTGAGCATAAGCTTTCGTGAGCTACAGCTCACTTCATCGGATGCATTCAGTGGAAAATAACAAGGTAACCAGAAGAGCACAGATGCTGTGAACTGTCTTAATTTTGAGGGCAAATGCCATTAGTGTAGTCTTGCTGATACTTGGGGGAACACTGAAGTAACCAAAGATACAAAGATGACTGGAAAGTGTTTAAAGATGACCACTGCATTTATTTCTGTGGATAAACAAAGCTCCCATCTTCCATCACAGTAGATTCACTTTAGTGTAAATATGGTATATACACTACACTATTTTTATTAGTTACTGAACTAAGTGGAATTTAAAGACTACTATAAAACTTAATCATAGTTTGTCTCAATTTGTAGTGCTTGTTTTACCTTTATGGTGTATTTAGATATCCTGTCTCCTATTAATTATATTGGGGGTTTTTAAGTATTTCATAGATGTCACATGCCATTATCACCACAAACAACAACAGTATCCATTATTTAAAACATATTTCATTATGTTGCCAGCAAAATTAGAAGCTATTTCTGGCTGTGAGTTTAAAGAAAAGGTATTGAATACATGAAAACAATAAAATAATTAATTTTGAACAGCGCTCTGATTTTTATAAATTGCAATTACAGTATATTGTATGGCCTTTTGGGGTCTTAGATAAATCAAATCCTATATAGTTCTTCTTTCTGCCCTGCAATTAGGTGCAATAAACAGTTGATGAAAGCATACAAAAAGACAAAAGTTCTGATGAGACATTTCATAAAATGAAGTACACTTCATTAGGCACTTTGTTTACTAATGTTAGAAATGTATGGAAACCTAAAAATAACAGTTAGATTTTATTTGAGTAGTGTGATTGTCTATAAGGTATGTAAATAGTGCATTCAGTACATTTTATTAAACTTAACTTTGAACCTTTACAGCTAATTGCAACTTTTCATTTATATGTTTGTTTCCTTGTGTAGTCTGTTATCAACTGAAGCAATTTACTTAAAGTTGGTGTGACGGTTGTTATAACCCATGCAGTATCTTTGGGAACCATTGTGTTAAATTTAGGAATGGTTTATGATTGTACTTCTGCTTCCTCCAAGAACTAAAGAACAGTGGGGGGAAGATTAAGGCAAGTTGTTGGGAGTGCAAACAACTCCAGAGAGATACTACCCCCTGGGGTGGCTTGTGTAAACTGATTCAAACTGGGGTTTTCCAGAAACCCCGAGACAAAGGAGAATTTGGAAAATACAAAGGTTGAGTTTAAACAGAGTCAGGGTCTTTCTTTTGATTTACCAAACAGACAGGATCTCTGGTCCTAGCACAGCCCTAACCCTTGCGGAAGGGTTGGAAAGGCTGTGGCCTCGTAGACGCCCCATCGGAAGATGGGTGATTCCTGATATGTTTAGTGAATGTTTGAGTCCTTTTATTTTTTTCGTTTTCTCTGTGATACTTTTGGCCTAAGAATAAATGTACTTTGCTTTAGAAGAGCTGTGTGGTGACTAGTGAAAGCACTGTCGTTGTCCTTGAAGAGAAAGCAAAGTGCAGGTGCTGGACTTCAGGCAAACTGGATTGCTGGGGATATCACAGGGCTCTGCCTCTCCCTTTGAGCAAACTGTGGGGAGAAGGAAGAGTCTCTCACACCCCTCCCCATGTTACATGAAGCCCTCGGAGCATGCAGTGACCATTGTGGTGATGCCCCGCCCTCCTGCCCTAGAACAGAGATGTCATTTGAACTGTGTTTCCAAGGGGCTGTTGGTCTGGCTGACCCCCAGTTTTGGGGATGAGAGAGGAATTTTTCCCATTGGGCAAGATAGGCAAAAAGCCCCATTAGACATCTTGCCATTCTTGTGGCATCCTGAAAGCCTGGGTTTATGTTCATAAGGGGTGGATTTTAAAGTTGTACATTTATAAGTGAGTTAATGATTTCATCAGAGTTAGTTGCTCTTGTCTGGTGCAAATGAGAAGCTCAAAGGGGAACCTCCCAAAGGTCAACATCTCTCCAGACCTGGGAAATAACTGGTGGACTTTGTTAGCCTTGAGAAAAAAGGTAAATCCTAAATCTTTGCACACTGAGAGGCCTTTCAGATGAGTGGGTGAGAGCAGCAGAATGAGAACAATGGACTTGAAAAAAGAGGACTTGAACAATTTCAGAAAACTGGTAGTTAAGGTTGCATGAGAAGAAAATCTAAGGGATAAAGGCATTCAAGATAGCTGGCAGTTTCTCAAAGAGACAATATTAGAGGCACAACTGTGAACTATCCTGATGTGAAGGAAAGTTAGGAAGAATAGTAAGAGGCCAATGTGTCTCCTTCAGGAGCTCTCTAATGACTTGAAAATCAAAATGGAATCCTACAAAAAGTGGAAACATGGACAAATTGCTAAGGAGGAATACCAAAGTATAGCACAAGCACTAGGGACAAGATCAGAAAGGATGAGGACAAAATGATTTACAGGTAGCAAGGGACAATTGGGGGGGGGTTAGTGCCTCCCATTCCCAACACTCCCTGTAAAAGTTAATAAAGTTGAGGTCTTCAGCTTTAAAATCCATCACTCTGTCTGTCTCATTCTCTCAATCATGTTCTCATGAAACGGCTCATGTGGATTTTTCCTCAGCGGTGAAGTGGATGCAGTTGGATACTTAGATTTTTGTTTCAGAGGGGTAGCCGTGTTAGTCTGTATCAGTAAAAACAGTGAGGAGTCCTTGTGGCACCTCAGAGACTAACAAATTTATTTGGGCATAAGCTTTTGCGGGCTAGAACCCACTTCATCAAATGCATGGAGTGGAAAATACAGTAAGCAGGTATAAATATACAGCACATGAAAAGATGGGAGTTGCCTTACCAAGTGGGGGGTCAGTGTGTTAATGAGGCCAATTCAGTCAAGGTGGATGTAGCCCATTCCCAACAATTGACAAGAAGGTGTCACCTTCTTGTCAACTGTTGGGGATAATAAATTGGATACATCTTATCATTCTGCTTTCTTTGGAAAAATAATTGGATACTAAATTGTATCTGACAGGATTTTGAACTGCTGCTATCTATAATAATAAATACAGAAGTACTTTGTTCAGATGGGATACTCTACACGATGTAAAAATTATGGTGCTGAAAAACAATGTAGCCAGTAAATGTTAAAATTCATTATTTTTCAGTCAACTCAGCTTTAGACTAACCAAGAGTGGATTAATTCTGCTCACACTGCATGTATGTAAATTGATTTTTGCATAAGTGAATTCAGTTTGTTTTCTGGATTTACCAGAGGGGTTGGGATTACAGTTGTTTTCTCATATCTGTGAAATGTCACTACCATGGAGGTATACTGTATCCCGTAAGGAGATTCCATATTGTTGAGGAATCCAGAGTGGTTGTGATTTTAGATGACCTTTCACAGGTATAGAACAACAGTTGGCCATATAAAATTGTCTTAAAATGAATGTGTAATATTGACCTCTCAACACCTCCATTCTGATGCCAAACTGCTCTATTGAGTCAACTGAACACTTTATTTTGTATGATAGCATCCTTATTGCAGATATTCCAGCATAATTCACAATCATGCAAACAGATTGCCATAAACTAGTTCATAGCTTAGTTAAATAAAAATTGGAATTTTAAAAACTGGATTAACTCTATGCTTCAAATCCTAGTTTAGGGAATTCCGTAGTCAGCATAACATGCAAAGGCACAAACACGAAAACAGGAAGTCACCACCTAACAAATTATGGTGATTCAATGACAATCCATTAACAAAGTTGGAAACACCTGTTAAAATAGACCGAGCTATAATTCTAGCTACTACAGTTTTACAAATACTGAAGACCATTCCTAGAATGAATGAAAGATACAATAATTAAGGAATTATAATTGTACAAGAAAGAGATTTGCCACAATCTCCACATCCTACTAAATATAAGCAAAAGCCTGGAAATATTCCTAACATGATGATAGGATTTTATTTTAATTACATTAGTAACATACTTTTCAAAAGACTACAGCAAATTTAGAAATAATGCTCTCTGCTTGCTGCCACTTGGACCAAATTTCAGCAATTTGATAAAGTAGATGTGAAACAAGATAATATATGACTGGGGTATACTGAAAAGTGATTATTATCCCACTGTGTATCAAGGTCTCTAGTAGTGTGCAAGTGTGTGTGTAATTTAGTTATTAAGGAACATTAAATTTTCGTTCTTCACTTATAATTTTAGTATTCTGTGCCTTAACGCTAGCTGTCACTTTATATAGTACTTGACCCACAGGATGTGTGATGCTAAAACTTTCACACTGAAGGCAGTTTGTGAAAGACAATGCTAAACATTTTTTTGTGAAAGATGTTTGGCTGTGCTACTACAGGGCTGAATGAATATTTTGGCCTCTCCTCTCTGTTTTCAGTTATCACCTAATTTAGTACCTGCAGGATGTTCAAAGCTTAGATAAAATTTCTCTTGTGGATAACCTTGCAAAATACTTTTGATTTAAAACTTAATTTCTTTATGAAAGTTTGAAGTTGACATGTTTTTAAAATCTCCAGTGGCTTTTAATTTTTTTTTTTAGCAGACAGGTGGGATCCCCGTACTATTGGATTTAAAACAACTAAGATATCTGACTTTGCAGGATACAATAAATGATCCAAAATTCTCTGAAATATTTCTAAATTTTTTTTTATAAAATACATGTCATATTCCAAACACTTGTGGTGTGGTATAAATGCTTAATGGTCATGAGTATGGGATAGTCTACATAATTATACAGCTATCTCAGACTTGTGTCAACCACAAAGCACTACCAAGACATCTTAGCGATTGTTGCCCAAATGAATGCTTTCATATAGTATCCATTCTTCTATGCTTGAGAGTATTCACATCCAAAGCCTTTGTGGTGTTGGAAGTCCATAATATGTTATGTAAAAAGTTAGGGAAAATTAAGTCTGACTGATGTAATTTCTGCAGAGGAAAAAGTGCTTTTGTAAGAATGGATAATTACCTTCTTATCTGCCTTTATCCAACTCTTCGTTAACTTACTTTCTGTGAAAAGAATATTAAAAGTCCATTAATGTTAGGACTCAGTTCTGAAATTTGGAAGAGTGGAAAAGCTAAGAAAACTGATAAGCAGAGACAAGAAAAGGTGAGACAGAATAACACTCACAGCTTTTAGCAACTGCACTACTGTGAATATTTGAACTTAAATCAGATGCAAGTATAAATACAACTGGTGTTTGTTATTCATGGAACCGAAGAGCAAGTATTGTTTCTGGGTTTTGTTACATCTATTTTGAGCACTCATGTCCCAGCTATTTTACCCCTTTCATTTAATTGCTTATGCTGAATCACACTCTCGCTGGCACAGAATGCAGACAAGATATTTTTATGGACCAAGATTTTATTACTGATTATTGGGGATGCGGCAAAGTCTTTTACCCGTTCAGCCTAGTGGATGATCTCAGTTCTGAACTGTGGTGAGCTTTCCCTACATCTATGAACTGGAGTCTCTGAACAGATTTCCACATTATGATTGTGCATCTGCCATGTATTAAGCTACACCTGATTTCCATATTGGTAGACTGCTATTTACCCACCTATCTGTCCAGCTGTTTCTCTCCTTCATCTCCAAACTCATTCCATCTACAATTGTTGTCTCAAGTTCATCACCTCTGGCCCATTGTCTCTCTCCAATTTTAGTTCTGCCCTCTTCACTCTGCTGAAAATCTCACTGTAGTCTCTAATGACCTCTTCGTGGTCAAATCTCAGAATCTCTTCTCCAGGTTTATCTTACTTGACCTCTAAGGAGACTTTGACACATTTTATTATACTTCGCTTCTTAAATTCTCATTCTCCTTTGGTTATAACTACTGTCTTCTTGGGGGTCTCTCTCTACTTCTCTGATCATTCTTTTATTCTCTTCTTCAGTGATATTCCTCTTCCAGCTTTCGATGTGGCTCCCACAAGGCTCCATTCTTGACCCACTCATCATCTTCTTCCACACTATTTCTAGCAGATGTTATCCTTTTGCACAGCTTCAGCTGCCATCTGAATATTGATGACTCACAAATCTGCCTCCCCACTGTTGACTTTGTTTGTTAAACCCATTTGTTGCATCTAGTTTTAAATTCTATCTTAATCTCTTTCAGGCAGAGACTGTTCTTACTCTGTGTTCGTACAGGGCTTGGAACAATCCTGATTGAGGACTATGCAATACAAATACACAAGAGTACAGCTGCAATACATATGTAAACAATATTTCACCTAGCTAAACACCAGACAGGTACAATATTAAATAATTAGTGTTTTCATCCTCACTTAACAATGTCTCCTGGTTTATGTTTTAAATAAAGTGTTCTTCAATGTCTGTTTTCAGAATTTTCTTCCATTTTCCTTTTCTATTCAATAAATACTAAAAGCCTAACGCTAATACAGTAGAACCTTAGAGTTACGATCACCAGAGTTACAAACTGAACGGTCAACCACACACCTCATTTGGAACCAGAAGTACGCAATCATGCAGCAGCAGAGGCCAAAAAAAGAGAGGCAAATACAGTACAGTACTGTCATAAACGTAAACTACTTTAAAAAAAAAAAAGGGAAAATTTTAAAAAATGGGCACAGTAAGGAATCTTTCTGTGCTTGTTTCATTTAAATTAAGATGATTAAAAGCAGCATTTTTCTTCTCCACAGTAAAGTTTCAAAGCTGAATTCCGTCAATGTTCAGTTGTAAACTTTTGAAAGAACAACCATAACGTTTTGTGCATAGTTACGAACATTTCAAAGTTAGGAACAACCTCCATTCCCAAGGTGTTCATAACTCTGAATTTTTATTGTAATGAGATAATTCTAACTAAGTTTGCTGGTGGTGTCCTAGTTTTGTTTTAGGTAGCCTCTTAAAATGTAGTGTCCTGTTTAATATAGCTCTTGCCATCTCTTCCTGAATGAAAATGGCAGCCCCCCCAAAAGAGACCGATGAGTATAATGAGTTTTAGGGCAGCTTATAGGGTTTTTTTTTAGTTTTTCCTGCCTCGACTGCCATCAGTAGAGTTTAACATGGGCATCTTATCTGCTGTACCTTAATGTAATCTCTACCCTTAAGAATAACAACCATAGTATGATAAAGTGCAGTGATTTTACCAACTGGGAACTGCTAGTGATAAGTTCCAGAAGTCATTTTATATCCGTGTCTGTTATACACTATCTTTGCTGAATAATTTATACTTTGAAGGCAATATGCCAGGGTTATTACTTTAGATTTCTGAATGCGTCCTTTTCACGTACAGGATACCCCAGCATTAGCACATCTTTTTGTTACAAAGTTACTGTTTTTCTCTGCGCTAACCCTTTTTCTTCTACAGATGGTGTTTCATCTCTTGCTGGAAATAGCCTCTTCAGAAGACATTGCCAGTCCCACTTCATTAACTATCTGGCAGAAGTTCTGAGCAATCAGCCACCTCTCTCCAGATGATAAAGCCACTTCACCCCTCTATTCTCTCTGATTTTCAGTGGCCTAAAGAGTTAGTTTTCAGGTTCTTCATGGACACAAGTCGTCCTCATAGCAGCAGGGACATGTGAAAACATTAGTGTGCTGCTATTCTACTTAGTTTTTGTTCAGAAGGAATAAAAGTTTTGCAGACCTACTCATCACATTATTAATCATTCATGTTGGGGGGAGAGATTAGCAAAATATTTTTATTTAATGGCAAGTAGATTTTAAAGTAAAGCCATCTGCATAATTCTGTTAGTTTAGCAAACATGTAAGAAAGTACATTTGGGAAGAGATATAAATTAGCATTATGGCTGCAATCCACCTTTGTTATTTTAGGTTTGACTTCTGATGAGGACGAGCAGAAATACCAAAGATCTAACATTTGTGTAGAGCCTTTCAACTAGAAGGAGCACAAAACTTGTGACACGTTAATTTTACATGCTTATGACTTGACCCATCGTGGAAATGCAGCTGCTACCCACTAATGCCTGGGTACCCAACCATGTGGTGCAATATGCACATTTTTTATAGCACAAAGCCATATTAGAGACTGTTTCATCAAATTTTAGTAAATGCTCCTAAATCAATTCCCATCACTGGGCTTTTTCCATCCTGCCCTATATGTATGGTATGGCTTTCTCATTCTGGTTTCCAAGGTCAACACTCTCTCTTCAGTCAAGTTCCTCCTAAAGACTTAGTTCTCTGGTGATAGCAAGGCTTGAACTAACATAATAATAATAATAATTAATAATTAAGGCTGCGAGTCTTTCATGGAGGTCACAGAAGTCACGGATTCCATTTTTTTCAGGACCTCCGTAACTTCTGCAGCGGTTGACCCCAGGGCAGCAATGGAGCATATGTTTTAGAAAAAATCGACTCGATTTAAAAAACTGCCCATGATGGAGAGTTCACCATGATCCTTGGTAAACTGTTCCAATGGGTAATTATCCACACTGAAAAATGTATGCCTTATTTCCAGTCTAAATTTATCTAGCTTCCGTTTCCAACCATTGGATCATGTTATACCTTTCTGTGCTACATTGAAGTGCCTGTTACTAAATATTTGTTCCCCAGGTATGTACTTACAGACTTTAATCAAGTCACCCCTTAACCTTCTCTTTAAGAGAAATAGATTGAGCTCCCTGAGTGTATCACTGTAAGGCATGTTTTCTAATCCTTTAATTATTCTCGTGGCTCTTCTCTGAACCCTCTCCAATTTATCAACATCCTTCTTAAATTGCGGGCGCTGGAACTGGAAACAGTATTCCAGCAGTAGTCTCACCAGTGCAAATGCAGAAGTAAAATAACCTCCCTGATTCCCATTTATGCATCCCAGGATTTCATTAGCTTTTTTGGCCACAGTCTCACACTGGGAGTGCGCGTTCAGCTGATTATCCACCATAACCCGAGGTCTTTTTTTAGAGTCACTGCTTCCCAGGACAGAGTTCCCCATTCTGTAAGGATGGTCTACATTCTTTGATCCTAGATGAATACATTTACAAGTTGAGGCACACTGGACCAAGTGACTTGATAGGTAGCGCACACTTCCTGAACCACCAATACCTCTTACTGCACTGGGTTGTCCAGAGAGATTTACCATCCAAGTGACCTGGCCTGACCCATCTGAATTTCTGTGACCACAGTGTGAGATGCTGGCAGTTCAGAAAGCCGGTGTTCCAGTTTTCTTTTAAAGTACATCATTTAAAAAGTGTTTTAAAGGCAATTGAATCAGTCCAAAAAGGGAAGATTTATTTGCCTGTTGAATAGCGACAGGGAAGACTAATGCAAATGTTAATTTTCACTGGCTGTTTGGGTAATTCTGTCAGGGTTGATGGAATATGTGATTTAATCTGAACTGAAGTTTGAGATTTAGCTACAAAATTAATCATCCTGCAGTAATGAATTGTCAATATGTAAAATTAAAATGTACTAAAGCTAGATGCCACTCAGAGTAAATTGAGTTTGAATTTATTAAGAATCTAGAAATAACCATCAAGTCTGTAATGATATGTTGGCAGGCAAATCCAAAAGCAGGCTTTTCAGTATTTGTATAGTTCTTGTAGATTGTTGCCTGCCTATAATTGAAAGGGACACTATCAACTTGAACTCCAGTACATTTTATAAAAAAGTGGTCTTACAGTCACATTTTCTTATTCCCCCCCTCTTCTCTGTTGCTGTGTGAAAGACCCATACAAAGGGGAAATAAATTACAGTGAAATTGACTGAAGTACTATCAAATGCACAAAGTAAACAAACTGGGGGAGATGGGGAGGGAATTATCCCAGTCATGGGGCCATCTGTGTGCCAGGTCTGTCCCTGAAATAAATTAACCTGAAGCCTGCTCTAAGCTGCCAACCAGGACTACAGGACATAAAAACAGCATAGACATCCCCCTATGTTGCATAGGAGCATTTTGTGACATCTTTATGCTATCCTCCAATCCAGGGATCAGCAACCTTTGGCATGCGGCCCGTCAGGGAAATCCGCTGGCGGGCCGGGACAGTTTGTTTACCTGCAGCGTCCGCAGGTTCAGCCGATTGTAGCTCCCAATGGCTGCGGTTCGCCGTTCCAGGCCAATGGGGGCTGCAGGAAGCAGGATGTGCTGGTCGCCACTTCCCACAGCCCGCATTGGCCTGGAACGGCGAACCGCAGCCATTGGGAGCTGCGATCGGCTGAACCAGCGGATGCTGCAGGTAAACAAACTGTCCCAGCCCACCAGTGGATTTCCCTGACAGGCTGTGTGCCAAAGGTTGCCGAACCCTGCTCTAATTATTGAATCTGTTAGTTTTAGGGGAAGCTTTGCATTGCTTGCATTATATCTGTTATAACATCCACAATTTTTAGTGTGTGTATATATACTGAATATGTGAAATGATGTAAAGAAAATGTCATTTCTAACATTTTAAATGGAAACATTTACATTAATAATTTGGAGCGATTGTTTTCATGTGGCAGTTAATTGCTTTTGATTCTTGGATGATTTACTACTCACGTTAGCTAGCTTGTGCAATTGTTGCTGTTCCATTTGGTAGCTCTGTTTTAACTGTTGCATCTCTGGAGTTCTTTTCTCCTCCACAGGGTGGTCTCATTTTGAGAATGAAATGTAGGCATAGTCTTATTCGCGCAAAACTGCCATTGATTACCTTGACCTAACCGGAAGTCTTGCTTGAGTCAGGAGTGCTAAATACAGCTCTTTGCATCTTTCCCCTTCATTTTGATCACATTTGGTAAACAAAAGGATATCGAACTCATTTGTTTGTCATCTTATTGTCATGAGCTCATTCAGCTGCTGTTTGTTGATGTTGCTGTTGGCTTTCAGAGCCTAATCCTGTAATCCTAATTTATGTAACCTTTTTCATGCAAGGTTGACATGTCTGATAAGGCTTATTTACATAAGTATTTGTTGCAGAACTTGGCCCTAGCAGTTGCGCTAAACTGAATCATAATTATCTTTACGATATTCATGGCATCCTAGAAAATTGGAGATTGTTTTATTTTAACTAGGGCTGTCAAGCGGTTAAAAAAATTAATTGCAATAAATCATCTGATTAATCGCACTGTTAATAATAGAATACCATTTATTTAAATATTTTTGGATGTTTTCTACATATTCAAATATATTGATTTCAGTTACAACACAGAATACAAAGTGTACTGTGCTCACTTTATTTTTGCTTATTTGCACTGTAAAAAACAAAAGAAATAGTATTTTTCACTTTGCTTTATATAAATACTGTAGTGCAATCTCTTTATCATGAAAGCTGAACTTACAAATGTAGAATGATGTACCAAAAAAAATAACTACATTCAAAAATAAAACAATGTAAAACTTGAGAGCCTACAAGTCCACTTAGTCCTATTTCTTGGTCAGCCAATTGCTCAGACAAACAAGTTTGTTTACATTTGGAGGAGATAATGGTGGCCGCTTCTTGTTCACAATGTCATCTGAAAGTGAGAACAGACATTCTCATGGCACTGTTGTAGCCGGAGTCACAAGTAGGTGGCAGCCCTGGCTGAGTAGGGGCTGGCGTGGGCGATGACTTGGCACCTCCCCTGCTCACATAACTGGACTTTGGGTATCCAGTCAATAGATCTGATCAGATGCCATGAGGTTCCCTTTTCAACCTGACTTTCAGGTCAAAAACCAGACACCTGGCCACCCTGTGCTAGAAGCTAATTTACTTCCTCCCCTGACTTCCCCTCCGCTCCCAAATCTATCAGTCTTTCCATCTCCCCAACAACTCAGTTCCACCATGCTCCCCTGGCACAATAGCTTTTGTGCACCGTGCTTCCCTCTCCCCAGAATTCATTGAGACTCAACCTGGCAGGTGTTCTGTGGGCTCTGCTGGCATCAGTGGTACTAGGCAAATGTTCTCTGCTGTGGATCATTTGGTTAAATGGAGAGCTAGTCCTTCCAGGTGACAGGTTTGGTTAGTCAGTTGGGGAATCGGTCCTCTTGGGTCGTTGAGGTTTTCCCTACCTAATGAAAGTCTCCCCTTGTTGAAGCCTAGCTAGTGGGTAGAGAAACAGGGCTCCAGACTTCCTCTGATTACTAGCCCCTCAAACTCTCTCTACCTCATTTCAGCTGAGTCTTCAGCTGAGATATAAATATGGTATAATTTGTAATCCCCCAAACATTATATTTAGTCAGTAAAAACTGTTTAGGTATGATACCTGCTTAGCCTCTTGACAAAACAGGTTTTTAACCTCTCAGAAAAGCAAAGAAGTGGAAGCTGAAATTATTTTGCCTCAGGCATCATTCATCATCAGTTGCTAGATTGCCCTGCTCATTGCTGATTCCTAAAACCATGTTGTCTCTGATATTTATGTGGCTACAATTTGTAAAATTGTTAAAACTTCCTAAATATAGTTTAAAAAATGTATTACTGGTAAAAATGGAGGAAGTGGAAAACATTTGATGTTAGGTATTAGCTTGTGCTTGCTGTGTTGGCAGTTAAAAAAATCCAGCTTTGATTTGTAAAGTGAGAAAATTTTATATACAAATCATCATGGCGAGTTTGATCTAGGGGACTCCAAGATGGAATATTTTTAGAGGCACTTTCCAATCCTTAAACACAGAGAAAATATGTGTCTTGTTACTAGATATAAGATACAGTGCATAATGAACAGTGAACCTTGCAATATCTGAGAACTGGTATTTTGGTCGATAAAATGTGTAAGCTGAGAATTCTTGAGAAGAGAGGCAAACATCTAATTACAGCATGGTGATGGGCTAATAGCTTCTCACTGGTTATGTGGTAACTTCTGCTAGAGCTCTTTGAAAGGTTTTATGGTAATGCCATAAAATGTGTGGTACCCATGGGTTCTTTTTGGTGTCTTTAACATGAATGTGTCATATTTTGGGGAAACAATAATTATACATGCAGATACAATATTTTGTGTTCAGTATGTTAACCTGGAGGCCTTTCTTCTTAGAACCAACGGGACATAAATTAGACAGAAAGTTGCAATAAATACTGTAAGAGAGTTGGTAGTACAGGGATTTGGAATGGGCTTACCTGACAAGGGGTTTGAGATGTGGTTGCTGGAGTGGAAGAAAATTATAGCTAAGAAAGGAAAAGAGAATCTAAAGAAGAGCTTGAATGGGAGTTTTTTCATGTCCAAATCTTTTATGTTTTTTATCTCCCTATTAGAGGTTCACTTCTTTGCAGGTCCTTTTGAAACTATTTCTCTAACAGGCCACATTTTCACATGGCTTGTTGGAAACAAGGATCTTTGTTGTCTGCCTAGCTTTTTGGCTGCCATGAAGTATGTCTGGTGATGGTGCAGCCAATAAAACCGCAATTTGCCTGGCAGTTTAATCTAAAGGGGGGGAGGTTGCATTTGCCAAGGAAAACTTGGAGCTCCCTTTTCTTGCTCCCTAATAATTTTTACTCTTTCCTTCTCATCCATCCCCATTTCAACTCCAGCTCTGTTTGTTAGTGATATAGCACTGTGTCTCTATTTGACTTGTCATGAATGAATTGGGTTAATGTTAAATTGTTTAAGCTGACCACTTCTTTCCCCTCATTTTTTCCCACCAGACTAATAAAGTAAGCTCTCCAATTCCATGCTGAGGGGCTCAGAGTACTCCCCAGTAATGTGCCAGATCTGAGTTGCTGTAACTGACTTCCGAAAGTAGCGTGGGAAAACAGCAGGATGAGTGGAAGGAGTTAGTATAATACTTGGAATTCATATGGCACCTTTCATCTGACATCTTCAAAACATTCTACAAATATTAAGTGTCTCAATCTCCCCGTGAGATAGCAAAGCATTAACATGACCATTTTATAGACTGGGAAACAGACCTAGAGAAAATTAAGCTTGTTTAAGGTCACACCAGGAGTACTTTTCAGTTTCCTGCTCTAACCACTAATTCACTGAGCCCCGTCTTGCATATAGGTGGGTGGACCTCCCGGCCCAAGTGAAGACCAGTTAAAGTCAATGGGGCTTAATGTAGGTACAGCATATACCCATGCTCCAGAAAAGGTTTTTTTTGTCTTGTCTTGTTCTTGTCTGTTGGGGCTTTTTTTTAATTGGAGGGAGTTGGGAGTGATTGGAGATGGGGAGATCAGGCAATGAGACGAGATGAAAAAAGAGAAGTAGGCTTCTACTAAGGAGAGAGGATTTAGCCTTTGTTTTACTGAGGGCTCTGGGTAAGCTGAGAGTAGTATAATATTTCATACTTTTAAGGCTGTGTGGGGAGTCTTGTAACTTTGAAATAGCCTAAATTTTAAAAAAGTAACATTCTAAAATGTTCTGAATTCTCAAGGGAGTAGAGTGATACCTTTAAATTAAAATATTCCAGAATAAAAAAAGTTTTATATTCTATCAAGTTTTACCTACTTAAAATAACCTAACGATGAAGCTAAAAGTAGCACTAAGTGTTCTTCGTTCAAAGCTTAAAAATTATTCAAAACCCTGGAGAATTGGAGGCAGATGTTTCAGCTTCAATCCTTATAATGTCCAAATAATGTGTATGTCTCATTGTCAACATACCGATGTTATATAGTGGTAAAATAATTTTGTGCCCATTTTTTTATTAGAAGAGTTATTGATGAGAGGTTAAAACATAGGACTAGGAGATCTGAGTTCTGCTACCTGCATGACCTTAGGCAAGTTGCTAATCTACCCTGTCTCAGCTTTCCCATCTGTAAAATGAAGATAACTTTTGTACTGTAAGAGCTTTGTGAACTTCAACTGAAGTTTGGAAAACATTTTGAAATTCTTGGATGGAAAATGCTACAGAAACGCAAAGCATCACCTCTTATAATAAGAAAATAAAGCTCTAAATCCACAAACATTTACACACATCAGTGGACGACCCACATGCACAAATTTAATCATGTGTGTAAGATTTCAGTTAGGTGCCTAAACTTGTGATTAACCATTTGTTACTGTGTAATTTCCCACCATTTGGCTAATTCTGACTTCAGTAGGGGTTCTGCTTGATCAAGGACCAAAGAATTTGGTACACTAATTTCACTGCATTTACTGTGTATATTCAGTAGTACAGTATTGGGAGCTAACTAAGGAACCTTATCACCACTGTACCTCATACGGTTCAATTATGGTATGACTGTCCAATTTTCTTGCTTTAGTTTTGTTGCCTTTTATTTCTGTTGTTTGTTCCTTTGGTGGTTTCTTTCTGTAACAATTACAGTACATGCAGTGTGTCTGAATACAGATATGATCCTCTTTGAATTGTATGGTTTCATTTTTAAATAGATGTTACCATTTTAACCTGTAATTTAAAAAGCAAATTACCATTTTAATGGATTGAATCCTCTTTCTAAATTGATCATTATGTGATGCTGTAGGCATGATAGCTAAATGAACAAATAATATTTGAATAAAAAAATCTAATCAAGGAGAATTGTAGAAAGCTTTAGGGCATAGATTTAACACCCCATTTTACATTAAATGTTTATTTTTTTCAGTATGTAATAATAATCTCAGTGTTTTTCATCGATAGCTTTCACATTGCATACATTTTAATCTGTATTCTGCATGTAATCAACTATCATTATACATTTGTTAGTGGTCTTAGAGAAATTTTAAAATAGTGAGTACATATTTCACACATTATTCCTGCCTGCATATTCAGTCATTTCTAAACTTAACAGATGTGGCTTTGATTAATAAGTGCCTACCTATGTCACAGTGGCTCTGATTAGAAAGATATAAACATTGCACTGTTTTGATAAATATATGTAATCAATATTTTACTAGTACTGAGGCAAGATGTAAGTAAACTATTAAGTAATTACTTAAGTTACATTAGTAGTGTTTTTATAAATATATATAATATAAAACATATCAGGAACAGACTTGACTGAATCACAGGGAAACAAAGGTCATATTTTAGGTATTTATCAGACACCTTTTCCTTTGCAACCTGAAGTACAGAACAGAACACAAAACTGGGTAATAAAACTTGAGGTGTACCTACACTATTGCTGATCTCAGATTTTAGTTAATCCAACAGAAATGGGCTGGAGAATATGGCTTGGAACATGGGTTGCCTTTTTTTGTGTAGTGTTAAATTTTGGGTAGTTCAACTTTTTTAAACTTCTCTTTCCATGGAATCAGTATTACTTGTTCTAAAAAGGCTATAGAACGATTAAAAATCTCTCTAATGCAGGCTTCTGACATTGTAGGAAGCCCCAGTACAGTCAAGATTTTAAGAGAGCAACTATCCCAACTCCCAGCGACTACCAGATCTGAAACCCTGCTGTGACTTGGCAGTTCAAAGGGAAACTGTTAAGGTTAAGGCAAGTAAGAGAATAGCAGCCATTGGCTCTAGGCCAGGGGAATCAGTAAAAGACGATGCGGGAACCTATTGGACAAAGATTGGTTAGTGGTGACAGGAATATAAATAGGATAAGGAAGGAAAGTGGATTAAGTGACACAATTTTAAATCCAAACGCCATTCAGCATCCCATTACAGTGCATAGATCATGAGGCTAAATGAATGCTAATGTCTGAAATGTTGACCAACTGCAGTGATACAATTTATTTGATTTTTTTTGTGGAAAAATAAATAGGACTTCAGTATGTAATTCGTTTCTTTTCATTCTGCCAGTTGATTTACATTTTCCTTCCTTGTAATTGAGAGTTGCTGTTCTTGCAGAATTTTGCTAGTTTTAAAGTTTCCATTCATTTTCCAGTTCAGTTAGTCACATAAAAATGTAATGTGACACAGACTGTAATAGATGAGCAAGCAAGATACCTGTCTGAGATGACACCTGTATTAAGTAAGTTAAATAGCTCATGAGTCAGTCCTCTGAATTACATAGATAAATGTCATATCTGACCTAAGCTATTGTGATCCCACTGTTTTCCTCTGTATAATCAACAGGTACGGACTATGCTATTGATCAATCATGTAATCTAAAACTCTCCTGAGTTTTCCACTTGTGTTGGATGTAAAACTTTCCCATCTGCCATGTTTTCTTATTAGGCAAAAACCACAAAAACAAAACATACAGACAAACCAATCTCTCTCCCCTGGCTCCATTCTTGCAAGTTTGGATTTTGAAACAGGCAAGTTCTTGAAATATCCCAAGAATATTGCTTGTAACCATGTGCATCAGAGTATATTGTAAGTTTGCCTTTGATGTTTATAATGGATGACTCACTGATGGTTAAAATCCTTGTAAGACTGTTTTTGTGAAGGTTTGCCATACCTTGTACAATATAAGGTCTGAATATACATTTACAGTAATTGTATAAGTATTATTCATTATTGCAATATTATCAGAATAAGTTTGAAACACCGTGCACAGATACTTTGGATATTAGATTTTTGTACCGCTCTGTCCCTGGAGTTCTTGGGGGAGTAGGGGTCATTTGAGGTAATTTGTTCCGCCTGCCAGATCACCTCAGACTGTGATGGTGAGCATTTTCCCTGTTCCCCTGAGGCAAAGCAGTATTGGTTTCGTATTTAGATTTGGACTGTGACCTGGTGAGTTTGCTTTATGTGTTGTTAATGCCACTCAGCCAATGAAAGCAAGAATTGGCTTGTGCCAGTGGAGGCTTGCATTTTTGTTTCAGAAAGAAGTATATAGCTTACTTTAGAAATAAACACCAGGACCGATGCCATGATAGAGCTTTGGGGGTGAAAACAATTTTTTGAATATTCATAGTTTCTGAAACCTAGTGCCCTGGTTTTGTGTGTGCAGCGGGGGGTTGTTTTGTTTTTGTTTTTGTTTTTTGTTTTGCTTTGGCAAGGAGGCAGAAAAGTGGTTACTTTCGGAGATATAACAGCATTGCCATGAAGCTAGCAAGGAAACAGAGCAAGATCCTGCAAACTCTTACTGCTAAGCACTATGCTTGGTTGTACATGTTTGGAGGATTGGTCCATAATTTGGAAGGAAGGCTAAATGTTACACATGTGCCTCTTACACAGAAATGGGTTGAGGGGGAAATATTTTCCAAAGCTTGAATTACAAACTTTTTGTTCAGACTTCTTTGACTTTACTTCATGCTTCCTGAAGGTTAAGTTTAGAGGTTTGATGCTACCATCATAGCTAGCTAAATACTTTTATACCCTTTTGTTTCTTTCAAACTTCTGTACTTAGGATGAAATTCAGTTTACAAATACATACCCATATTTTTTTCCAAGTTGCATTCAGCAAGAGTAGATGCAAGAGCCTTGTGAATCATTGATTTCTGTGATTCAAACAGTAGAAATGGATAAAAATCTTGAGAGTCCCTTATACTCTTGCAGGTAACTATATTGCAAGATCCTTTTTCTTTTTAATGGAAACTGCTATTAATACATATTTGTGTATGTGTCCGGTATATTTCTTTGCCAGTTTTCATTTTGCTTGTGTTATTATTTTTTGTTAATTCCCATTAAAGGCTGACATTAACTTTTATTTTTTCCTTCACCCCTTCTGCAAGATTTAATTTCTTATTAACTTAATTCCAACCATCTTAATACAAAAAATGCTGTAAACCTTGACAATTCACATAGTTGCTTGCATTAAACTCTTCGGAAGCTGCATACCATAGCAGAGATTTCAAATCTCTTAATGGAGGAAAGTTTAAGCTTAATAGTTTGTTCAGTGGCAAATTAACATTTCGATGATGAATGTTTTATTGAACAAAGTGATGTATCTGAATATTTAAGTTGGCATCAACGTATTTTTAAAGGTTTTTGTGCTTCTGTAAATGGAAAAAGAAAATTATTCTACTTCTGCTTTCTGAATACACTAGTTTCGTTTATTTTTTTTCTCAAGCAAGCTAGTTGGCCGAGATACATTTTAAACACGGGCTAGCAGTTACATCATATGTAGATCCAACACATTTTCAAAGGATTCAGAACAAATATTAGTTTCCCCATGCAAGCTCAGTTTGTGTTGGTGCACTTAGAATACAAATCTTTAAAACATGGCAGAAAAAAAGACGAAGAGCTGGCAAATTAGAGATTCTTACATGAACTGAAGAGTATAAAAGGTTTAAAATCAAACTTGCTCTATAAATACCAATAATAGGTTTAAAGAATATTGAGCAGAATGGTATAATCCTTAGATATCTGACTGGAAGGTGCTAAAACATTTCTGAGGAATCAGAATTCCCAAGCCCTTTTAGAAGAAAAGAACACTGGACACTAACTGGTCTCTTGTGGAGTTTAAGGATACTGCAACACTGTACCAGGTGATAACTGCCCACCTAGATCAGTCCATGGTTTCCTGAAGTACAAGATCATTTACCCTGAAAGTGTCAAAGAAGCCTCATGAAAGTGGCCTTACATGAAATGGCCTCCATCCCACAACTGCATAGCCTGGGCAGAGCATTTAATAACTCTGTAAGAATTTTAATGGTTATGTCACTCCTGTGTGTATCCTTTGCCTCTAGACCATCTCTCTAAGAACTTCCACACTATGAAATATTTACTCGGGTCTGGGAAACGTGCTGACTTACACCAAAAGGACAGGCCAGCTAGTTGACCCAGTATAGCAGAGGGTGCTAACCCGTGGTGTACCAATAACACTGCATATCTGACCACCTGATTCTCAGGGATGGGCCACAGATGCTGGATCCCTTCCTGAGCTCTAAATTCTATGAACTCAGGCAGGCCTTGTGAGCCATGAACGTCCTTGAGGCAGCCATGTTCTCGGGGGGCAGGGACAGCAGCCAGTCTGCTAACCCTATCTTCCCTTTGCCCAGCTAATAGTTAAGCAGAGAACTGAAGGGGTGCAAGGAGTCCCCTTTGGCCCCCCCCGTCATGCACGTATTTGGATTTTTCTCATTCCCTGCTGTCCAGTCAAAGGTCCTCCCTCCTCCACTAAAAGGGTATTTTTCACCAACGTACCTTGCATAAACCAGATAGGAAATTAAATCTTAATGTCTTCTAAACCTGAGGGGAAACTACGTTCCAGTGCCATGTATGGAAGAATGAATCTATAAATGCTGCTTCCATATTGTTATCTTTTGTGTCTGACACTTAAAGTGGGATTCACTCTCCTATCCACAGGTCAGTTGAATCCAGGAGGTCCTGTTCCACACACAGATCAGGAGAATGCAGGTTATCTACGGGCACAACCGCTTATTTTAGCATGAAAAAAATGTCGTTTACTTTCAGAACGCGTGTAAGCTCTAAATCTTGTGCTATATTATCCAGAGACAGAGCTGGGGTCAGTAACTTCATAATCGGACAGTGCAAAATCTTCACAATAAAACATACATGAAATTAGCATAAATGGTAAGCAATTGAATGGACAGGCACATCTAGGTTGTAAAGAGGGAAACAAAAGTTCTGTTCACGTATGAAACGAGATTTTATTTTTGTCAGGATTTATTTCAGTTTTGCTTGGAGTTTTTTTTATTTGCATGAACCTCGTACTCCCAGAAATTCAGGTGGGTTTGCTCCACATGAAAAATGATACCCATGTGACTTTGTTTTGCTGAAACAATATGAACTTAAAGTGCTGTGAGGAGCTGAGCTACCTTCCATTCCCACTTGGTTACATGCAGCTCGGCTTAGTTCATCTGTCAGTTTTGTCAAAAACACGTATCGGTTGCAGTTAGTGATATTTAATATCCTTGTGTATTCAGTCTGGCTACCGGACATTTTGCATCATAATGGCAGCCGAGGTATTAGAGGGCTACAAGAAGTAAAGTATAATATGTAAAATATTTAGTATGGAAAACCTAGAGAGCACATTTTCCTTCTTTGAGTAAATGTCATTAAATGTGAATCTGAAATTCTGCATGATTTGTGTGTTTTTGCCAGAAGTTGAAGAAAACAATAACCAGAAATTTTCCAAGGAAAAACCCAACACTGAGTACAGATATGTTTCTCGTAATACGAAAAGATTATGTAAACTCTGCTTGGAAGCATTTATGGTTCTCACTCAAACAACTACTTGCCAATGCATCTGCATTACTGTCTCTTAATTTGGACTGTACACATCATAAAAGTGAAACCATTCATGTACTTGTAAGTATTTAATCTGGAGGACGTACACTAATGCTTCCTTGTTTGTTTTAATGAATGTGAGAGGTTTTCCAGACTGAAGTGGATTTCCTAAAGGACTTTAGGAGTCAAAGTAATTTTTGGCTCCCTATTGTATAAATATTTACTTTACATTTAAGTTGCTCTGTTATGGAAGATTTTCCTCCATTTGGTGGTTTGGTTGTTTTTGTTTGCTCAATTTCCTGAAGGTTCACACTGATATGCTACAAATTTGAAAGGATGTCTTAAGCAGCCCATGCTGGAATAGCCCATCAGCCAAGTAAAGGAGCTATAGATGTGGTTGGAAAAAATGACTTTCCCTGCATTTCTCTGCTTAAGACTTGAGAACTGCTGACAGAACCAGTTTTCCAGGGAATTCTTTCTTCTCACTATGCTTGATATAGATCCTTCTGCCTTTTACACTCTCAGAACCTCTTTCAGTGGTGTGAATATTACCCATTTTCACTTGTACTCAAGGATTAATTTTAGTAGTTTTTTCCTTTTGATATAGCCTTACAAAGGCTTAACTGACAGCACCAAGAAAAGACTGTGTTGACTTGCATATAAGGATTATAGAAGAATGTTCTTTTTTGTAAGTGTGCACTTAGTTTTGTATAAAAGGATAGATAGATTGAGTGCAAACTTCAGACTCCAATTCTACTATTATACATGCCATCCGGGACTTATAGATATATTCTTCAGTGCAGCTGACTAAATGTCGGATCATCATGGATTGTTTTATGGACACTATTTGACAGTCCACAATTCTAAGCTCTCCAACTGAGAACAGTAATATCAATCTCTGAAGGAAATAGAAATGTAGTTTATCGATTGGGTACTGCTACATGAAATATTTGGCCAAGCTGGCTTCCCCGGTTATTCTTCACTGCCATTTTTGCAAATGTGGTACCAGCTGTATACTAAAACAGGGAATCCCGGTCAGTTGTGTCTGACTGGACTGAACAATATCAGGAAAGAGTTAAAATGGTACAACCTTCCAAGATAGCTTTAAAAAAAACGAAGAGGAATGATTTTTAGACTTGTAGGCACTTTTTAATCCATAGTTCCAGGACATAAGACATTTGGTGTAAACTAATTATCTCCAATAGGCTGAACTTTTAAAACTATGGACTGTCCATGCCCAGCAACAGGACCCCACTAATTTTCACTTGCAGTGGGTCTCCCTATCAATGACTGAATTTTATGAATTGGCAAATGACTGACTACACACAGTAGGAGAAGCGAAGATAACACATCACAAAATGTATGGGGCAGATTTTCCTAAGTACCAAGGAATTTAGAAGCACAAATCAACGAGACTTGTGCTGCTAAATCCCTTATCCAGAAATCACCTACTACAGGACAGGCCCCACAAGGAAAATAACAGAACACCACTGGCCATCACATACAGTCCTCAAGTAAAACCTCTCCAGCACATTATCAACAATCTACAACCTATCTTGGAAAACGATCCCTCATTCTCACAGACCTTGGGAGGCAGGCCAGTTCTCGCTTACAAACAGCCCCCCAACCTGAAGCAAATACTCACCAGCAACTACACACCACACCACAGAAACACTAACCCATTAACCAATCCCTGTAGCAAACCTTGTTGCCTACTCTGTCCCCAGATCTACTCTAGCGACACCATCAGAGGACCCAACCACATCAGCCACACCATCAGAGGCTCATTCACCTGCACATCTACTAATGTTATATATGCCATCATGTGCCAGCAATGCCCCTCTGCCATGTACATTGGCCAAACTGGACAGTCCCTACGTAAAAGAATAAATGGACGCAAATCGGACATAAGGAACGGTAACATACAAAAGCCAGTAGGAGAACACTTCAATCTTCCTGGACATTCTATAACACATTTAAAAGTAGCTATACTTGGACAAAAAAACTTCAAAAACAGACTTCAAAGAGAAACAGCAGAACTAAAATTCATTTGCAAATTTAACACCATTAATTTGGGCTTGAATAGGGACTGGGAGTCGCTGGCTCATTACAGAAGCAGCTTTGCCTCTCCTGGAATTGACACCACCTCATCTATTGTTAGGAGTGGACTACATCCACCCTGATCGAATTGGCCCTGTCAACACTGGTTCTCCACTTCTGAGGTAACTCCCTTCTCTTCATGTGCCATTATATAATGCCTGCATCTGTAATTTTCACTCCATGCATCTGAAGAAGTGGTTTTTTACCCACGAAAGCTGATGCCCAAATAAATCTGTTAGTCTTTAAGGTGCCACCGGACTCCTTGTTATTTTTGTGGATACAGACTAACATGGCTACCCCCTGATACTTAAATCCCTTATGTGCATTTGAATTATCTCTCCCGACATTGTTAATTTTTATTGACACTTGTTGCAGTTATATTGTAATTGTTTATCTCAATGCCTGGGATACAAATATGACTACATGAGTATGCTTTATAAAAGTAATGAAAACTTAGTAACTTGAGGCTTTGCTGAAGTGTTGTTCCTGCTATTAAGTCTTGTTGAGAAATGGGGAAAACCAGCAGAAGACTGAGCTTATGTCCTCTTCTTTGAGAGTGCAGTTCAATACAAACCTCTTTGTGCACGCCTTCTTCCAAGTTAAGGAGTCTTCAGCATAGCTAAAGACATCAAGAATACTTTATCCGAAGGACCCATAGAAATGGGTATTCGTGGAGGATAGGTCCATCAATGGCTATTACCTAGAATGGTCAGGGATGCAACCCGATGCTCCGCCAACCCTAAACCTCTGACTGCTAGAAGCTGGGAGTGGAAGATAGGGGTGGATCACTCCAGAATTGGCCTGTTTTGTATACTCTCCCTGAAGCTCTGGTACTGGCTGCTGTCAGAGTCAGGGTACTGGGATAGGTGGACCATTGGTCTGACAGAGTGGGGCAACTACTATGCCCTTAAAAACAATCAAACCAAGGGAGGAAAAAGAAAATAGTCTATTACCAGGCATTATAGACTCATTTTAAAAGTTATGGTGCCTAAATACTTGGGGATGGGCATATTAGAAATACCTACCTAGAAAGACCAATAGATCTGTTTCTGGGTAAATTATAACCTGGAGAGCAAGGTCCTACTGTAGTTTTAAAACCACTTTATTGTGCCTTGAACAGTGCCGACCAAATTGTTAGTGATTAACTAATAGATTATAATAACAAAGTTATTCATTGTTTAATGCTGTGAATACAGTTCCCGATATTGTAAAACAACCGTGACTCATTCGCTCTTAGGAGCACATCTCTGAGACGGCTGCTATGAGGGAGTCCCATGGTCTCCTTTTAGTGCTTCAGTTTTCTTTTGATTCAGAACAGGAATATTTGGAGCCCACCACGTTTTTAACATGATTGCAACACACTTTTTATTGAGGGTTAAGGTTATTTATTGGGAAACCTTAAAAAGGGCTGAGTTCAGTGTAAGGGTTGGATGGAGGTTTGAGCTGGTTCTTATTTTAACAGAACTGTTCTCTCATCCTTGGTCACAATGAGGCATGCTTCCCCTTCCTCCTCCCATAATACTTCCATGGTTCATTGCTTTGATTAGTATTCCAGAGTGCCCTGGGAGCATCAGGCTATGCTGCAAAGCCTGTCATCTTACACTTTTTCTGGGGGTGAAGGTTGAGTGGGGCATATCAAAGTTCATGGAAATTTGGGGCGTCATTTAGTGTTAAGGCTGATGTCTCTTTATTGCAACATGTGATTTTATTTATTATTATTTTCACCCACAATTTAACTATGCGTTTAAAGATTTGGTTCACAAGTGTCACACTTCTTTAACATTATTTCTGTTTTGTGAATTTGTGTTTGCTAAAACAAAATGCTGTGGAGAAATAGGATGATGTAGCTTTGCTCATGTTCAGGGATGAGCTAAATCAGGATTTGAATGTATGTCTAAAGAGGTGAAAGGCTAACATGATCCACCTCCTTTCTTTCCACTGGTAGCCCATCTGTGCTTGTATTTTAGTCGGAGGAGTAAGAGATATTCCAAAAATTATTCACTTGGGAGCAGAGAGGAGACAACCAGTCCAGGCTTGCCTTGTCAACTGCCCCCCAACCTAGACATTGCCTCAGTGGTCCATTTCCACTCATGCCCCCTCCCTATGTGGATTTCCCCGACTTCTGAAGTGCTGGCAGAAAGAGAGAGTGTGAGGCTGGGCTCATCCTGATATCCCTCTGAACCCAGCATGTGGTCCTTGAGCCAAAATAACATTCTTTTAGGGTGTGGGGGGAGGTTTGTATCACCCCCCCCCCCCAAATAAGCAAAGGCCCCACCTAGTTTTAGCACAGTCTGAGGAGTAAACACATCTTTTATGTTGTTTTGCCATTTTTAGCAATTGAATTATCTATTTGAAATCATTTGTTGTAAATCACACGAACTGGAGTGGTTTCTGCTGGTGAAGGACAGAGCTTATTAACTGCTCCCTTGATGCTGCACATAAACGGCAAACCACAGATGAATCTCACAGATGTTCTTTTTATTTTTAGGTTGATGAGAAATTTAGAAGCCTTTTTTGTTCCTTCAAGATAAATGCTAGAATGATATCAGTAAAGGATGACTCAGGATCATGGGCATTAGGCAGCAGTTTATCACAAAGTTCTCTAGTGACCAAAAAGTTAAAGGGATAATGAAATAACCCAATAAGTCAAAGCCCTGTTCTGCCCTCATTTGTGGTACAATGATAGTTAACCTGTAAAGCGTCAAGAAAATACCTTTCCATTTAGGAAATTAGGAGAAATTATTTTTCTGTTTAATTGTTCTGCATTCCTTTCTCCAATTATTCATCCTTTCTGAAATGTTCTACAGTAAAGAGAATTTTTAACACATTTTTAAGTGTGCATTGAAAAAGGAACACAATCTCTACAACTGGCAGAAGTTCAATTATACTACTTGCTTAGCCGTTGAGTGAGCTGTTAAACTATGAACATGAATAATTGGATATAGTGCTGATTAGTGAGAAGTTCTTTTGGTGGAGTGCCATGGTTACAGATCTAGCCGCACCTCTGGCTTCTTTCTGTTGTCTCTTGAGTGCACCCCTTTAGAGGTCAGGCCTAGGCCTGGCATATCGTGGTGGTGTATCAGCCGTGTTCACCCAGCAGATTTTATTGGATGCAGCACCTATGGTTCTTCCCTTTGGAGTCTGTAGCCAGCGATGAATATAGTGACCAGACAGCCTTCTTAAACCCAAAGTATTGTTTAATTTTAACAGCAGGAACAGAGCAGTTAGAGAGAGAGGATTCAGCTGTGTGAAGTTATTGGTGGGGTTTCAGAGGATAATTTAATGACTATAGATGTTGAGATTCAAAAAGTTAAAGAATTACAGATGTTAAAACACAAAGTAACGACATCACATGTCAAAATATACAAATTAAATATTCTTAAATCAAACTGTAGTAAGCTGTCAAGTAGCTATTATCTTCCTTTGCCCAGCTGTAAATTTTGATAATTATTAATGGAAATATTTTTTCGTCAGTCTGTGTGCGTATGGTGAAATCAACGTTTACTGATGTTTACCAACAAAAATTGAGTTCTTATTTGCGTGCATATATATAATTGAAATTATTCGTATTTTTGTGGAGAAAGGGAAAAGTTAAAGAAAAAATGTGAGATAAACGTAACGAGAAAGAAAATGAAAATTTACATTTAAGTGTAAATTTAAAGGCAAAACAGAACTGATTGCTTGTAACGTTTTTTTATTTACTTTCCATTGTTTGTGATATGTGGTGTTTTCTCCCCCCTCCCTTTGTTATTGACAGACACTGTTGTGGTGCACAAGTGAACAATGATGATTGACTTTTTGGGGATTCAACTTCTGTGGCACTTTTGACTGCACAGTCATTATTGCTTAGAGTCATGGGATGAAGATTAGAGGGCTGTTCGCTGCCTACTGTCCCTCTGCTCACCCTGCTGTAGGGGTCACTCAATGTAGTGGTTTTAACTTCTGAAGAAAAAGCAAGGCTCTTGTCCCTCTTCCGCCCCTCAGCTTGTTCTTTTAACAAGGGGAAAATGTAGGAAAGGGACAACATGAGAGAGCAGCAAATGAATATAATTTACTCTTTTTTCGTTCAATTGGACGTGTTTTTCTGCATTTATATTTTCTCCACTGTTCTTTAGCTTTCACTGTTGCTTTAAACTCCATGATTAGTTCCACATCGTGCCCTATAGTATGGGGAAGAGCTTACCATCCTTTCTTTCTGTTCCATGTAAGCATCGTCCTTCTAGTTACTATACATGAATGCATTGGAGGCATAGATTGTTCCTCTGTTATGTTTTGTTTCCCTGCAGATGATCAAGACGTTCCTTGGCACATTGAAAGGCTTTGTATTTACTACAAACAATTGTAGATTTAAAGTAACTTTTTGTGATTTTTTGGGGGGCAGGGGGTCTCTTAAAGGAAAAGCTTTATTGCTTGAGTTGGTCATTACATGGTTAGGCATTGTGCAGCCTTCCCCCCCCACATTTATTAGGTCAGTACATCTTGGTCCTGGTGTGCAGCAAGCATGCAGTTCTAGTGTTAGCCTTTTCTTGAATGATGATCTTGATGCAAAAATGTAATGGTTTCAGTGGTGTGGGCAAATGGAGAATAGGAGTAGCGTTTGAAGGAGAAAATCAAAGACATAGGTGTGTGAACTTGCCATCAAAAATACACAGATTATGAACAAAATAATTTCTGGTTTCAGAGTAGCAGCTGTGTTAGTCCGTATCTGCAAAAAGAAGAGGAGTACTTGTGGCACCCTAGAGACTAACAAAGTTATTTGAGCATAAGCTTTCTAAGGTGCCACAAGTACTCCTGTTCTGTTCTTTTTGAAAATAATTTCTGTTAGCCAGTATTTTCACGACTGACTTCATTGCATAATTATCAGGAATATTGGCAGTCCAATTTATTTAAAAAATGCAAAATCCAGGTAGTTAAAGATTTGCAATCTCACATATGTGAGAATTTCCTTAATATGTGACAAATACCCAGTTGCACTCTCTTTTATACTTACATTATTTTGGACAAGCTAATGAGACATTCATTTGACTAGTCATTGTTTATTTTCTGACTGATCTGTGCAAAGCAATGAACATCTAGACCACGATTTGGTAACATGAAATCAGAATGGTAGGTTTGGTATTTGTTCAGTTAGTTAAAGGCAACTACCCAAGATTTAATAGTAAAAGTAATGTAAGTTATTGCTGTGCACACTGGCAAAGACACGTGGCATAGAGACTGGCTTCTCAAATAGACCTACATGTTTGATATGCTGTAAACTATGTAAATATGCTGTAACTGTAAACTACTGACATCATTTTATGAAGGAGACCTTGTGCAGGAGACGCAGTGGTTTGCTGAAATAACCATCAGGATGTTAACTAGTCTTTTGGCTGAATAGTCTTTACAATTTGCCTGTCTTAATTTCCTCTGAAATTTCACATGCATACAGTTGTTGCCCATTGCTGAGTTGTAGCTAAGGTGGGGGTTTTGCAGACCAGTTTCCCGTTTTGGAGCAGAGATCAATTACGAATCAGGTGTTTTCTTAGTGTAATTTGTTCATTTAGAAAACTTACACAAATTCTGTATCCTTGAACAGAGGTGGTAACAAACGGAACTGGCAAGTTTTGCAGAATCTCCCAGGATGACAGTACTGCCCTGTTCTAAGAAGCAGCTGGTTTGGGCCTTTGTCACATTCTTAAGTCTCACACAAATCTAAAAACTTAACAAATAATCTACTCTCCCTGTTCCATTCCCTGAACTTTGCACCTGGAAAACACCTTTAACTCAAAGCTCCTCTTCTGGGAACACAGGGCCTTCAAAAGTGAGCCTGAGTGTCAGCCCTTCTTTTGTGTAGCTTCTTTGCAGGTGTAAAAAAACCTCAGAGCTTTAACTCACAGAGAAAATGTGAGTGCTTTAGTTAGCCTTGGCTTGTACATCAGTGGCCCCTGAAGAGCACTTTTTGGCATAATGCAGTATATATTCTCTACTTCCTATCCTTCTGTGTAGTGTTGATCTGTGCTGTTAAACAGCTGCTGTATTTCAATCCAGAGCTTCGTGCATTTGAGTGTTGGATCAAATGATCCCCAAATACAGTTTGAATATCAGTTTTGAAAATGGTTTGGGATCATTTGGATGAGAGATGTTATACAATATTAAAGCTTTGCTTCTTAGGGCTTGATTCAAAGAATATTCAAGTCAGTGTAAACACCACTGTCAAGTTCAGTCAGGCCTTTATAGCACCATCTGTACATCATAGATGAGTGTTATATAGGGGTCTTCTGCCTCAGCATTTATGGGATGTTACGTTAGAATATAATACATGATCAAGGAACACTTTCAGATTGTGAAATCTCAAAGGTTTTATAAATATTAATGAATTAAACTACACAATACTTCATTAGGTAGGGTCAACTGCCTATTTTACAATGCAGAGAATTGGGGCACAGTAAGGTTAAGTGACTGTCCCCCAAATCATGTAGCAAGCTACTGTAATAGCCAGGAATAGAAAGCAGGTCTCCTGACTTGAAAACAAGGCTATCCTGACTGTAGGAAGTAAACGTAAGAAACCAAATTCTGCTCTTAGTGACTTCTCTGGAGCTACTCTGGATTCATATCTGAATTTGGTTCACCACTTTAAAGTGATAAGCCGGTTGCTTTTGCGGCTAGAGGAAGAAATGGGTTTATTTGAAATGTGAAAAATGTAAAACAGTGCAACTGGAGAGGATTTTAGGCTCCACAATGTTTTTTTTTTTTAAATGGGAAAAGAATAGAATTGCCAATTCCCTGCAATAGGAGAAAATTATCGCATGTAGAGGTTGGGGTAAGGAGGAGCACACGAAATAGGTGGTTGATATTTCAGTGTGAGTATCTAGAATGCATACATACCATTTACTGGTCTCTTCTAGTATGAATCTTCTTTCCAGAGGGTCTTTAGGGTGTGAGATAGACGATGCCTTAATTTTTGGGGGGTAGGAGGGATGTAAAAGTTAATAGATTAGCCCATGCAGGGGTGGCCAACCTGAGCCTGAGAAGGAGCCAGAATTTACCAATGTACATTGCCAAAGAGCCACAGTAATACATCAGCTGTCCCCCATCAGCTCTCCCCCAACCCTGCTCCCAGAGCCTCCCGCCCTCTGGTAGCCCAGGCAATCAGCTCCTCCCCCTCCCTCCTCGCACATCCCGATCAGCTGTTTCTTGGCATGCAGGAGGCGGGGTGGGGGGAGCGAGGACATGGCAGGGGAGGGGGTGAGAAGGGGTGAAATGGGAACAGAGCCAGGGGTTGAGCAGTGAGCACCCCTGGCACACTGGAAAGTTGGCACCAGCCCTGGAGTTGTTGCCTATACAAGGAGCCACATATTAACTTCTGAAGAGCCACATGTGGCTCTGGAGCCACAGGTTGGCCACCCCTGGGCCAGTGTTTCCATTTGCCAGGCGGTGAATGTGACCTAGTGGTGGTTAGAGCAAGAGACTGAAAATCTGGACTTATGAATTCAGTTCCTAGCTCTGTCACTTTTGCAAGTCATCTCATCTCACTGTGCCTCAGTTTACATATCTGTAAAATGGGAAATAGCACTTTTCTATCAACTTGGGATGCTAAGACTCAATTAACAGTGATAACGAGTCTTGACATCATGGAATGAGAGGGGCTACGTAAGGCCAGAACCACGGTCTTCAGACTGTCTCCAGTGGGTTTGAACAGAAGTAACTTTCAGGCAGCTTTGACTTTATAAGGGTAATGTGTTGTTTTATATTATTGTTTATAATAATCAAACTGAAGCTGGGATCACCTTTCTCAAGCCTTAAAAACACTAGAAAATATCTTCAACTTACAAATATGATGGCTTCACAGAGAAACACAGCTTGATATTGTTCCCATTCTTTGCCTAAACTGTTGCTGATTACTCTTTGGATAAACAAACATTTAGTTGCCTGTATGAAGTGCATGCAAGCTAGAGCAGATGTTGAACTCAGACCTCTGAGTTATTGGTTTTGCAAAGAAAGTAGAGGATTTCAGATTGGTTAGTACTCAGCTTTCATTTCATCTCAGCCTCTCTTCAGCTAAATAATAGAAGGATAATGTGAATTAGCAAGTTCCAGCTATCAAATTGTGAGTAGTTTTAAAAAACATCTCTACTCTGTATCTGTAGGTGCTCCAGCAGACTCAGGAAACGTAGAAAGCCGTTCATTGGTTATTGCACCTAGATATATTACACAATATATCATCCAGCTAAAGCACCCCATACTGACTAACAACCAAATGATAATAATGACATTACTTATTTGCTGATAGTAAATCTTAGTACCATCATAACTATGCACTAGCTGCACCTTCATTTCAGCTCCACTGGAAACCACAGTAACCACATTGTAATTTTAAATATTGTGTTACAAAACTCAGCATATTGATTCTGTCCGGAGGTAACAATTGCCCAAAGAATTTTGGATTGAGATTATGTTGATTACTGTTGCTTTCAGTTTGGTAATGTTAACACATTTAGTGCTAAAACAGTTAAAATGTACATGTATGTCTTGGTACCTTCTGGCTGAAGAGGATTTCAGTTCTGGAGTCAATAAGTAAGGTTTGGTTTAGTGCTGAGATGCCCATATAAATGTGTCCTTCTCTTTCTAAGGACTTCTTATGAATTCAGACTCCCAGCATATGTTGGTTAATAGCTAGAAGGCTTTAAAAAAATAAATACAAATAGCTTTTTGTAAACACAAATACTGTACTAGTAACTGTAATTTTTAAATTCAGTCTTTTAAAGTTACTTGATGACATGACTTCTACATTGTAAGATTAAATTGAATTTAATCTAAAACAAAATCCTGCCCCCCCTTGCTCCTCATCTGTTCATAAAAGTAAATCATCTTCTGACAGCATTCTTTGTTTATGCATTTCCTGTAATTATGCTGCAGTTTCTTTGTTAAAAAAGAATGTACAAAAAATAGCAAGTAAATGCTGATTCTTCCCCAAATTTAACTGCCTATGTGGTAATTAGGAAATTATAAACCCCTGAGAGTACAGTTGCATAGATCTTCACTCTCCATATGCCAGCTCAATCAGTACTATTCTCTATAACAAGGATATGAACAAAAGGCAATTATTAAAATAGGTTGATTTTCTGATCATGTGTCTCTTAATAATAATTAATAATAAGAATAAAACCTTTTAATTTAGAGTGCATTCCAGGAGAGAACTGAAACCTCTGTCTGAAAATCTTTTTCTTTCTTTTAACTGTAGTTGAACCCTATTTCCCAATAGTTTGAGTCTCCCTCTGCCCTATAGAAAATTTAAAAAAATGAGCCATTTGCTAATAACACAACTGATAAAACCTAAATAAAGGTGAGACATGGAGGAGTGCTGGTAATATGCCAACCTTTATTTTCAAATCACATGATATGGGTCAGGGTAATAAAATACGGTTATACTCCTGTTATATCTCAGAAGTCCTACGACTTCAGTGGCTCCAGTAACAGTGTATGTCTGCATAAGGCCAGTTATAATTTTGGGCCGGATTTTGTCATCCTTATTCAGGCATAAATCCCCATTGAAGTCAATGGGATTTTGAATGAACAAAGATGAAATAAGGAAAACAGGCTTTGGCCCTTTTCATACTCTGACAACTGTCTGTTCATGTTCTACAACTGATTTTTTGTCTCCAAGGTGTGCAGCTCAAAACTGCTAGTATAAGACGGATCATTTCATTAGCTTCATGCTTTTTGAGAGAAATTCTTCTAAGCCAGAAAGTGTGCTTCTATAACATATTTCAGAATATTGTCTGACAGGACTAATATAGCAACTACCTTTAAAATGTTTAAACAAATATAATTGTGAATAAAGTCTCCCCTCCATAATTCAAACTACATCATTTATTTGGTGGGGTTCCCAACTACCTCAGGGTGTCTGAGTTTGCCGTCACTGGTGTTCCTCATACCATTGCTCTGCCTTCCTCGTTCCTGTTAGCAGGTGGTACGTTGAAATGTGTACAAATGTAGGATTCTGTGGGAAACAGGTTATTGTATTTTGAAATATCACACAAACAGCCAGTATGGCTGGAGAGAAATGAAAGTATAACCTGTGTGTGCACTTTTGAAAACCAAACCAAAGGTAGTATTACTGTCGTGCGCTTCTTGGAGCACAATGCAGCTTAGGATCTCAAAGCCACTTGTAAAAACATATGAAGTAAGCCTTACAGTGTCCTGGTGAGGTATCATTAGTAAAATCCCCATTTTATGTTATGAGGGCCATAGAAATGAAGTGTTGTGGCTAGGGTAAGACAGGAAATCTGCGTAAGAGCCAGGACTAGAATAGATCTTTTGGTTCCCAAATATGTTCCTTTGGTAACCTCTCTGTGTCAGACCATGCCAGTTGACTGTCAGCTAATGTCCCTATATATGTATGTGGAAGTGGGGCATTACCGGAGTCCCTTATTTACTACGGAGGCTTTTCACGAGGTCGAAGTTTAGTAAGGGATACAAAGAGTCTTAATTGTGGTTGGAGAGGTGTTTAGTTGGTGTTGTCAGCTCAGATTAGTTTCATGATTCTGAATGGATTGGTTGTGAAGATTTTGAGATCCTTTCTTAATTTTTCATATACATTTGTGTTTATAGCTCCCAGGAGTATATTTAAGCTATGACTACGCTACCTACCACTGGCAGCGACGTTTGGCAACACGCTTCAGTGAGAAGCAGGCTGTAGCCACAGATGTCAGTGAAAGGCTCCGGCAGAGGGGAGCCAGTGGAAAAAGGCTAGAGTCTCTCCCCACTGCTGGAGCCTTTCCCAGCTGCCTCACCCCTGCTAGACTCCAGCAGCAGGGAAGCAGTGGGGCATTACACTGCCAAAAATAACAGTGCAGATAAAGAGGCATCTCTTGGGAGGGTTGAGAGCCATATAGGTTATGTACTAAGTGAGTACATAACCACACCCTTCAGGCATGTTTTAACTCTCCTAAGCTGTGCCCCATGGTCTACAGCAGAGGTCGGCAACCTTTCAGAAGTGGTGTGCTGAGTCTTCATTTATTCACTCTAATTTAAGGTTTCACATGCCAGTAATGCATTTTAACATTTTTAGAAGGTCTCTTTCTAGAAGTCTATAATATATAACTAAACTATCGTATGTAAAGTAAATAAGGTTTTTAAAATGTTTCAGAGTAACAGCCATGTTAGTCTGTATTCGCAAAAAGAAAAGGAGTACTTGTGGCACCTTAGAGACTAACCAATTTATTTGAGCATGAGCTTTCGTGAGCTACAGCATCCGATGAAATGAGCTGTAGCTCACGAAAGCTCATGCTCAAATAAATTGGTTAGTCTCTAAGGTGCCACAAGTACTCCTTTTCTTTTTTAAAATGTTTAAGAAGCTTCATTTAAAATTAAATTAAAATGCAGATCTTATCAGTTTAGTGTGATCCTTGCCCTTGATTTTCCTTGCTGAATTTTTCAATGTCTGGCATGTATTTGGATACTTCAAGCTGCATACAAGCTTCTGAGTGATCAGTTGTTAACCAGCTCTGAGAGGGACAGAGGACAGATTTCATGTGTGAAAAATACCTGTTCACACAGGTATGTGGATCCAAATGCTAAAAGCATTTGCAAACGCAATTTTCTTCAAACAGTTAAATTTCACTGGCAGGGATATCCAGCAGGTCAGAAGAGAGGCCCCATGATCTTTCTGCAGATCTCCAAACTTTGATACTCACAAATCTGAGCTTTTTTTTTTTTTTACTGAATGAGCTGCATTTCGAAATCTTCAACACCCGTCCTCTGAAATACAGACTGGAAATCCAAGTTGCTTTCATTGAACTTTTCAGGTTTAATTAGAAAAGAAAGCATTGGGCCAAATCATTGGAAATCTTGAAATCTGTCAGAAAATTCTGATTCCAGTTCTTGCATGTACATTTTAATTTCAACATCAAATGCAGTACACTGTTCCACGTGGCATGATAGTGATGTAAGCAGCAAATCAGGACTTAAAAATATCCCAGTACAGTGGAGCTGGAACAATTTTTAAGGTGGGGGTGCTGAGCTGTGCCCCCTCTTGCCCCTGCCTGCACCCCTCACTGCCCCAGGCTGGGGCCAGTGGGCCACAGCTGGGGGCGGCTGCAGAGCCCTGGGCCGGCGGCCGGGACCTGGGGCTGAGCAGGGCTGGCGGACGGAACCCTGGCTGGCAGCCAGTACCCCAGGCCAGCAGCGGAGCCCCGAGACCGGTGGCCAGGACCCAGGCAGTGTGAGTGCCACTGAAAATCAGCTCACGTGCCACCTTTGGCACGCGTGCCACAGGTTGCCTACCCCTGGTCTACAGTGTTATTTATACCTGTGCTGGGGGCTTTGTGTTTATGTATGCTATAAACAATTGAAAAAAGGGGACAGTGTAGATGTTCCCTAAGGGAGTTGTGGTACCTGAATAAATCCCCATCCCACCAGTATCAGTGGCACCTGAATTAATGCATTAGTTCCTTAAAGTAATTTTGAATAATGAAACTCTTACTTCTTGCTAGAGGTGTAATCAATCCTATACTCAATACTCCTGTGTTAGCATATTTCAGACAAGTCTAAGGATCGTCTTATAGCTCACTGACAGCCTGTTTTACGATACCCTACCTAATTCATGTATCCTAATAAGAGAAAATTAGGTACACACATTAGAGTAATACCAGTAGTTTATTGTAACAAAACATTTACATTTGTTTTTTGTAGATTTTTCTCCTGGTACTGTTTTTTCCAGAAAACATTTCTGTGCTTTTTTCTAAACATATTATATATATTTTTTTAAATAGTGTAAGTTTGATTTAATCAGAAAAAGGTTGGTGGTTGTTGGTTACCAAATAAGAAAGCTTGTTATACCATTCGTTGTCCACCATTGAATGGAATCATAGGAGACGTATGTCCATCTATGGAAGTTATTTTTTCCAGGAGCAGCATCTAGCTCCTTGGCAGAGTCCTCAGACTTCATATAGATTGGTTGATAGCATTGGAGCTGTCCCTAGATCTGTTGTGTAGTTGCCGATGACCTTCCCTAACTTTCAGAATGCTGGTTTCCTGTGCCAGAACTTCCTGATTCTGAAGAACTTGGACACTTTGTTTCTTTTGTACAGTGTGTACTATTGAAACCTTACAGCCAAATCAAGGTTTGCTTCCTGATTAAATTTCAGTGCTGGTGCTGCACTGAATAATTTTCAGAATAGGGCATCTTGTTTGTGCATCTAATTTTCCTTGGAAAAAGTTAAATTGGAAACTTATGTGCTCAAACTATAACAGGGTTTAAAAGAGAACTGGATAAATTCATGGAGGTTAAGTCCATTAATGGCTATTAGCCAGGATGGATAAGGAATGGTGTCCCTAGCCTCTGTTTGTCAGAGGGTGGAGATGGATGGCAGGAGAGAGATCACTTGATCATTACCTGTTAGGTTCACTCCCTCTGGGGCACCTGCCATCGGCCACTGTCGGTAGACAGGATACTGGGCTGGATGGACCTTTGGTCTGACCCAGTATGGCCATTCTTATGTTCAAAAAAATTTATGTATAAACCATTTATTAGGGATGTGAAGGTATTTTATATGTTGTCACCCCCACCCCAACCCCCCCAAAAAAACTATATGAAGTCACTCACTTGTACTAGTCCTCTCCAACACATTCTTTTAGGCTTTTGCTATATTAATTCCCATCCTCGTCTAGTTTTATTGAACCCTAGTTATATCATGCCCTTTTCCCCTGCTTTTCCCTTCACCACCCATCCCCAGAAACTTCACACTGAAGCAGGGACCATAAACATAATTAGCTTTTAAAGCAGTGAAGGTGCTGTGTCTCCTAGTACACTTACAGCTCATGCTATACTGTCCTTGATAGGCTGACTCCCCAGAAAGAAATGAAAAAAAATCTTTTAAAAGCATTTTTATAGTTGTCGAGGCCAGAAGAGGACATTATATTTTAGTCTGATGTCCTGCATATCACAGACTAGAACATGGCCCAGTAATCTCTGCATATCTCAAATCGTCTGTGTTGCTGTCTGAGACAGGATTCTCTCCTTGGGTATGTTTTTTTTTTAGTGATTTTGCCTGTGCAAGCCCATTGTATCAGAAACTGGATATTGCTGGTTACCAATTAACAAAGCATGTTATACTATTTCTCGTCCTCACATCCTGGATTGTGATAATAGAAACCATATATTAAACCATGGAAGTTGTTTATTATTTCCAATAGCAGAACGTGGCTCCCTGGCACAAACTACAGACCCAGGTCTAAGCTGCCATCACAGTGGATGACTTTGTACAATATTTGACCATCCCAGCAGGAAAACGAAGGGTAAAAAGCAGACACACATTCAGAAACTGATACTACATCTGAATGCGGGTTTAGTTAATTAGTTGTACCCACTGTTTTGTGAGATATAGTGTGACTGAGTCTCAGTGTGCCAGAATCTGAAGGTCTTACTAGGGCAAAACTCCGACTGAAGTTAATAAAATTCTTGACTGAGTAAAGTACAGGAAGTATCTAGGATTTTTTCCCTACTGAGAAAAAATGCAGTAGATTTCTCTTCAGTATTTTTGATTAACTAGATCATTAATCAATAGTGAGGTAAATGTGTTATAAGTACAGTTTATCCAACACAAACTGCACACCGTCACAACAAAGCTCCATGTTGATCTAGTGTTGATCTAGTGTTTAATGGAGGATTTTGGAAAGAAAAAAATCCTGTGCAGTATGAACTGTACAGAATTCAGTGTTTCTTTCTATCACAGTAGGAAATGATGAGCGGTTGTAGTATGTTGTGTGTTGATTTGATGAAAACAGACCTGCCAGTCTTTTAGAAAATGCATTTGAAATTTGTGTTCTATTTCAGAAACTGTCAGTTATTCTTGCTCTTTACTGAAATGAGTTATCAAAAACTCACATCAAATATGCATAATTATTTGTATATCTAATTGTGAATAGGATCAGCGATTTCTTGATATGTTATAGTAAGTCATGTACATTTATCCATCTCTTACTATGTTGATATACTTTCAACATATACTTTATTAGATGTAGTTTGCCTTGTAAAGAGCATTAAGAATTCTTCTTTCTTTTCAAGAAATGCCAGAAACCCAGCATTGCCAAATAGATGAAGGAGAGTGTCTGTTTAACTTTAAAAGGGGTTTGAATCTCCTTTCTAACCAGTAGGAGCTATTCTAGTCTCAGTTAAAATAAGCTGTTTTCTGCAGTACTTTTTTCTTGTATTATTTTTGTTAACTAAGATTTCCTTTACTGTCCCATTACATATACTGCCAGGTAAGCTAATCTTTGGGCTGTATTCTATCATCTGTCCTTGGATAGAGTTTCCACTGTTACTAATTGGACTTAAATGGAAGAAGGCTCATTTCAGCAAAGCGAGTAAGCACATGCTCAAGTCCTTTCCTGCGGAGGGGTGGATGTAAGTGTTTCAATGCTTTGTTGGGTTGGTGTGGGGAAATTATGTGCCCTAAAACTAGTGTTAGTTTTCTCCTTTCCATTTTGAAGTGTGACTTTACGACAAGAAATATGAATGTAGGGCAGTACTGTGTTGACCAAGAACGATGCGTTCTATTATGTTGTCCTTATAAGGAACTTGCGAAATACTGATGAATTAATTCCAAAGGACTCTGAAGAAAGTGTGGAAGAGGCAGACAAAGTAGAAGACTTAAAACAGTATTCCATCAGCATGAACGGTGATATTTTGCAGGATGTCAATAACTTGTTGAAAAATAGTCCTATTCATATAGCCGACTAAGCAATGTGCTTGATTAAAAATCATCATCATTCAGGTGCATTGAGATGCTGTAGACCAGAACAAGGATTCTGGTTGGCTCTGGACAGCTCTTTTAAATTCGGTATTAACAAGTTGGATCTTAGAAGTTATAGATGAAAAAGACCTGTTCAAGGTGAATGCTTGCTCTGTAGGGTCGTAGTCCTCTATTGGAGATGGTAACAGAAATAAGCAGCTCCTGCTCTAGATCTAATTTTTTGTTTGATGGAAATATAACCTATAGTAAACTGTCATGTATATATTATTTCAAGTGTAGCATGTTTTAACCCATTTATGATACTAATCAAAGTACTTTGATAATAAAGGTATATAATCTAAAGCAGAGGTTCCCAAACTTTTCTTAGTGCTTACCTCCTTCCAGAACTACCAGCTGCCCACGTACCCCTTCCAGATTTACCAGCTGCCTGCATACGCTTGTCTGTCTCATCACCGATACTTTGTGTGTTCTTCTTAACACTACCTGTCTTTAGCTATCTGTCCATATTTCACTGTTACGTGCAGATATAGTTATAGTGTGGCGTATACAACTGAAAAAACCCAACCCTGACTTGGTTTTGAGCTCAGTTAGACTGGACAGTTGCTGGGCAACTGAACCAGCGCTGTATGGTAATTGGAGGTGAGGGCTCTGTACGTCAGCGTCCCTGTGTATCTGTGTTCTCGTTGCTAAATCTTGAGGTAAATTAACTACAATATTTTATATAACACATACCCACAGAATTTTAAAAGATCATCTGAGTTGCCTATTTTGAAAATGCAATAAATAAAATAATAAATAAAATCCACCATTACACAATTTCTTCCATGTAGACCCCCCCCCCCCCGCAAGATGTCTTGTACATGTACCACAGTTTGGGAACCCCATTCTAAAGAATAGTTAGGATCTTTGACAGTCTGCCTTATTCACTTTACTTTACTAGTGTACTGTATTTGAGCCAAACTTTCCTGTTTCTGGGCTAGTAACTTTAAAACATAATTATACGCTTACTGTAGCTCATATTTGCCATTTTACTTTTGCTGAATTACATGGCAGTTCTCTCTGTTTCTGAACAGTAGTTCAGAATCTGGTTGAGCTTTTTGGAGATTATTTCTGCTTGCTTAGCCTTGAGTTTGCTTTTTTCACATGCTGTGCCTAATGAATCATCAATTAAGGTAGGGCCCACCTTAAGAGCTGCAATTGCTAGAATTTATTTGTCATACCTTGTTGTTGAAGAAAATAAGTTCTAGAGAATTTGAAACAAAGGCTTTTTGAGGCACATGAACTCTGTAAGTTTAACTACTATGCATGAGAGAGTTCAGCCCTTGTTCCTAGAAAACTCATCCAAAGAACTGGTGAGTATAGTTCATTATTTATCTATAGGATGGGTAAAATGTGAGTGGGTGCAATAAGTCTTCTGTAAATAAATCTAAAACCCAACCTGAAGTATATGA
Source organism: Natator depressus (assembly GCF_965152275.1). Lineage (NCBI taxonomy): Eukaryota > Metazoa > Chordata > Testudines > Cheloniidae > Natator > Natator depressus. The sequence goes on from NC_134247.1 coordinate 7,559,606, forward strand.
ACTTAAAGAATAGCTTCTGTGAGCTGTTATTTATTGTAAGAAATATTTGATATATTACAGCACATAAAAGCTGTATATTCTGATTTAGTATCCAAGGGTGGTTATTTTTTTCTTCAGACATAGTCTCCTGGAAAATCCCCAGATAGCCTCTTCACAGGATCTTTTCTCTGTCTTCTAGTAAATAAAGTTCAGTTTTTCTCTTGAAGTTATACAACTCTTGCTACCTTGCAAGGGGAATTGGATGTACAATTTCTGTTACCTTTCATCATTGTAGGGTATACTTGCATATTATGTATACTGTACATGATGTGGCAGAAAGTGGTCTGATAATTATTCTTTCCTTTCAGCCCTGATTCCTTGAGCCTTCCGTCTAGCAGTTGATGACCATTAAGACCGTCCCTTTCAGAGAGGAAGTGGGTATTGTCTTTGAGGAGAGAGCTAGACACAGATACTGGAATGTAGCCTAATCACAGCTGATATTTCAGTGTAATGGAACTGTTAGAGTTTCCTATTTGATAGTACTAGTGAATAAGAGGTTTTCTGTGTGTGACTCATGTCAACTAGCCTTTGCGGCGCCTCCATACACTGATGACACACATTATTACAAAAATAAACTAGCGGTAGAAATGTGTTTCCACATGGTCACCAGTATTTTCATTGGCATTTCCATAGGGTTGTTTCTAAATCGTGTCATATTTTATTCATTTTCTAATGGACAGTCCTATACAGTAACTCCTTTGAAACAAAAATAACTGTGCAGTCACTGTTTTTACTGTTGCTGAGTTCTCCTGTTAACCGAGTTAATATATTACCCTTCATAGAGTCATTATAGAGAGAACTGGTTCCTCTTAAATATGTATGTAATACATGTCAGAAGTTGAAATATGTCATTCACGCTGAATCGAGTGCAAACCAAAGTGGCAGAAAGTAGAGTCGGGTGGTTGAAAAGCTTGTTGTCCCAGAACCATTGCCTGTGGATGTCAGACAAGCTGGGAAGCTCTGAGCTCAAACAGAGGCGGGCTTGGGATAGGCAAAGCTGGCTGGGCAGGGTTTATGCAGAGAGCCCTTCCATGTCCCTTGTTGATTCTGTCAATTTCACACACACACACTGGCTGCACAAGATTCTTTTTCGCACCTGCAGCTACCAACAGATTGGTTTTCATGACACCAAGGTGCATAGACTGCTCGGAGAGCAATATCCTTGTAATATTTTCTTGATGTAAATTAGTTATAAATTTTCAAGGGTTTATTCCCCAAAAATCTCTGCTCTTGACTCCTTCCTATGTCTTACACTTTAGGCTACTTCTGGGTGCACGTAGGTAAACAGTAGGTGTTGGCCGTTATATTTGTAGGCTGTGGAATGGGATCATACCACGTATCTACTTGCATCAAAAGCAATAATTTTTTCAGCTTATTTGGTACATTATGCATTAATAATAACTAATACATAGGGAGTGGGAGGAATCATGTTATGTGGGAAGACCTGAATAACCTTAGATTTGCAGATGATATTGCTCTCATATCATTGACCAAGGAGGGCAGGGAATGGGGAAAATTCAGACTGAAGATCAGCATGGAAAAGATCATTTTGGCAATTGGAAGACAAGTGGAAGATCAAAGTTGAGAATCGGAAGAAATAGAAACATTTGTGTATACCTTGGGGGACTAGTACGGAAAAATGGGAATTGTGAAGATGATATAAAAAGAGGAATCGGACTCACCGCTGCAGCATTCAGAAAACACTGCAAGATCTGGAAGGCTGAAGACATTTAGATAATGTTTGAGACAAGAGTTGTGTCAATACTGCTGTGTGGTCAGAATGCTGGCGTCTGAGGAAAGCTGGTGAACAAAAGATAATGCCTGTGGAAATAAACTGACTGAGCGGAATACCGAGTGTTTCAAGAGTGCAGAAAATAAAAAATGAAGTGATAAGAAAATGAGTAGGGCAAGAAATAATGCTGTTACAGAAAATTAAAGAAAGACAACTGCGATGGTTGGGACACGTGTCAAGAATGGACCCAGAAAGGATACACGAGAAGGCAAGATACAGGAGTGCAAGGAACTAGAAATAGAGGAAAACCAAGGATGCATTGGATGGACATGGTGAAGAATAACCAATTTATTTGAGCATAAGCTTTCGTGAGCTACAGCTCACTTCGAAAGCTTATGCTCAAATAAATTGGTTAGTCTCTAAGGTGCCACAAGTACTCCTTTTCTTTTTGCAAATACAGACTAACACGGCTGCTACTCTGAAACTGTCATGGTGAAGAATGACATAGAACAAAAAGTTTTAAAGATGAATGAAGCTGGTACAAGACAGAAAGTGGTGGAAAGATTTCCTTCAGCCCCATTGTCATTGTTGATCTGGTGTACAGGAATAGAAGAAGAAGAAATAATACATAGCACTTAGATATGGCTTCACTAAAACTAGTAAATATCATTACCTGTGTTTTAAAGATGGGGAAGCTGAAGCACAGAGAAGTTAAGACTTGCTGAAGGCCATGCAGCATGTCAGAAGTAGAGCTGGAAAAAGAATCCAGATATCCTGACTCTGTCCTAAGTCTTGAGTTGTGCGAGCTACTGTAACCCATACCATGTGCTTGTGTAAATAATTGGTTTCTTTGCTGTATGATGATATAGCATTTTTGCACTTCATACAAATGTCAATTAATTTGACTTTGCAACAACACTGCATGGTGTTGTTCTAATTTTGTACTTGTGAAACTGAGGTACAGAGAGAATATGTGACTTAACCAAGGTTAAACAGCAAGTTAATGGCAGGGCCACAAATGTATTCTAGGAGTCCCACCCTGTGACTTCGACTCTAACTATTAAACAATATGCTGTTCAAATACGGAATTTGAAACAATCTGAACCTTTCTTATTCTCATAATCTATGGTAGCATTTTTCTTCCCTCCCCCCCCCCCCCCCCGGCCCTTTATTTTTCACACTCATCTAACATTACCAATAGTTAAATTTCCGATTCGAAATGATTACTTGACTTTAAGGAGGCATTTATCAGGATAGGCATCATAGCAGACCTTTCTGATGGCTAAATGCCCAAGGTGGTGTATGTTCATTCGCATTTGTTATGATGTTATAAACTAAGCTAAGATCTAGAACTTCAAGACAGACTTCCAGTTCCTGCTGGCACTGGAGAAATAACAGATCTCTTCTTTAAAAACAAACATGCATCTTTAAATAAAAAAAATCAAATCAGGATTGCTGTCCACATCATCCCATGTCTTTACTGTTAGAAGTATAAAGTATATTTTATAATTTATGTATTTAGCTTTTCCATGGCATCACCTACAAAACATTTCCACCAACATAAGCTAATTAGTTGTTCCACAACGTTTGCATCAGGGCAACTGCAAGTGTTGCTAGCCAGAAAAAGTACATAAACATTAATTTGTCTGGTTATTTAGGGTTTACCTACATCATAGAAATAGTGCTGTAGATTGTCAGTTTTACACTTTCTGTTCAAAGTTTAATGGCAACAGTCGTAACGGCCATTGTTGAACTATATTAGGTACCAGAGAGTAATAAATTCTGCTTGTGCGGCTGCAGGGAGAAGAATTTATCTTTAGTTTAATGAAAATGCATAGTGGGTTTTTTGTTGTTTTTTTTTTTTTTTTTTTAAAAAGGGTGGTTAGATTGTGCCTATATGTTGTTGTTCCTCCCTCTAGAGGAGTGTAAGTGTAATTGAGTATCTTCTCCTGTCTAGAATATTTAAAGGCACAGGAATGAAGTGGAGTAGTGACAAAAAGAAAATCTGTCCTAATCAGCCTGTTTGGCGGAGTGAATTACTTCTCTAGTTGTACACCTTTGGAGGTTTTGCCTCAGACTTAGATTAGTGAATAAGTTTGAGGACTCTTGGTGTAGTTCTTTTTGGACAAATCTTTTCATGTCAGAAATCCACCTGTTTTATTGTCTTTGGCAGTCTCCACTTAAATGTGACCCAAGATTAGAGTAACAGAGGTGTGCTTGAGATTAGCAAATAGGGCTGAGATTTTCAAAGCTGCCTAGTCAGTTTAGATACATGACTTCCATTCAATGTGAATGGGAATTGTGTATCTCGGTATGGCCTGTGAGGCTTGGAAAATCTCAGCCTAGGCGTAGTCGATGTGACAGCTCACCTAATATTGGTTGGTTCTATGCCTGTCTAGCCAATACAAGCATAAAATGCACAAAACTGTGTAAGGAGTAGTTGTTTCTGAGCAGGCAAAATAATGAAATACCTACATCACAAATTGCAAGAGCTTTCCTTTCCTATTTATCTAGATTAAGTCCAGTTGCACTAATTCTTTATAGTGAAAACGTGCTTTGATATTAGAAGACAGGTATGAGCAGGAAGCAGAGGTTTTACTACTTTTCAGCCTACAATAACATTACACATCTCAACTTATGTATCATAACTCAGCACTGCTTAATGATGGCAGGACGTTTACAGTTTTCCCATTGCCTTTTTACTGACTCTGTGAAAAGAAGAGTGAATTTTCCCTTTAGAGTATTTATGATTAATCTCTGCCAGGTTTAGTGCAAAATTCAGTAATCTTGCCAATAGAAGCCATTGCTTGACAGTTGGTTTGTCATGTTCTGCCTTGGCTTGGTCATATTTGCTACTAAGATGATATAGCCAGAGGTGCTTCTGGTGAGGAATTATTAAAGGTTAACTTTGGCTAAAAGTGAACAGGGTAAGAAAATTGCACAGCAATTTACAGCAATTGCATGTTTCCAAGTAAATATAAATGTATTCTTTGCGCTTTCTAAATGTCACGGGATTCATAATCCTTAAAATATTGTAAATCTGGACAAACATTCCTTATTTTTTTTTACTTACGCTTAGCTTGTTTTTCACAGCAGGGGTGGGCTGGGGCCAGGTTGCTCGGTGCTAGGCCCCCCACTAACGCGCCAAGCCACCCTGGACCCCGCGTCTCCCTGAAGCGCGGGGCCCCCCAAAGCGTGGCGCCTGGGGCAGTTGCCTCATTCCGTTCTACGGCCGGGATGGCTCTGCCTGGACCCTGCATCCCCCTGAAGCATGGGGCCCCCCAGAGCGCAGGGCCCAGGGTGATTGCCCTGATCCGTCTTATGGATGGGATGGCTCTGCTTGGACCCATTCTAGGCACCACCAAAAATTATACAAATCTGGCACCCATTAGTATGAATCCAGACCTGCAGGAACTTGCAGGATCATGCCCTAAGTAAGTTAAAAGAGCAGCTTTTAATAAATAATATGCACTTCACATGGTACACACTCTGGCAGCTCCTGTGTCTTTAGCATTAATAGGAATTCCTAGGATTTGGTGGATTTTGTGTGAGGGAATTCTTAATAGACTCTTCTAGTGCTTGAGGATATGCCTTTGTGGTTTTTCATTTTCTTCTGCCACTAGAGCACCTTTTTAGTAGCTCGATTACAGGCACAGTCTGGAGCCTCACGTGCAAAGATAGATATAGCAGCTTTCCTCCTCCTACTGCTGCCATTAAACAATAAACACAGTGCCATATACCACCAGACACTGGACTCCTCCTTAAAATATAACAGGATGTGAGATTAGAACAAGATCCTGTGATCTCTTTACTTCCTGGATACTATAAGAGTGATATGTGGGAGCCCAAATGTTCATGGGAAGTGCAGCATTCACATTGTTGAAGACAACAGGTGGATAGTTAACGGAAAGGATGTTTCTGTTCAGTGCCTTAGGGAAATAGTTCAAGTACAATTCATTCATAGAAAAATGTTACTGTTGTAATACTACAAAAGTCATTACATCAGTGAACTACCTAGTGTGTGTATTGGTAAATATGTAGTGTTCTATCTAATACGATGCATTAAGCTACATAGATTGTACCCTTTTTATGCATTTTCATGTTTACTTCAAATTCGCTACATCCTTGTCGTGTTGTGGAACCTATTTTTCAAAGGTTGTTTTATGGAATTTCACATTTTATTTGCTATACCCATGCAATTAGGAAACAAAGTAATGACTGAAGTGCTCTCACGTGAATTCTCAGATACTGTTTTAGAATATGTGGAAGAGATGATCATAGAAGGCTCTGTCTTCTGAATGATTTTATCTTGGGTCCTTTTTTTTAACACACATGTGCATACCCCTTTTCCTTGTTCAGTGAATATAATCAGACCTTGTCTTAGGCAATGGTCTGGGTAATGTATTTGCCTTGAAATCATGGCTTTATAGGTGTGCTTGTACCGTTCCATATTTCATGCTGCCACTGCTGCACAGACAGTTGGAAGTCCTGTAGTGTAGTTTAAGATTAGACACACACATACAGCAACATTCCCTGCAGATCTAGTGAGCTAGATCGCCAAATGCCAGCCCAGAATGGAAAAGATGTTTCACCGTGGCAACATGAATCTTTCAGGACTTGTTGCCCAGCCAAAAAAACACAGGATTCAAAAAAGAGAGAGTTAGACTGGGGGAAAATGCCTCCTGTCATTTTCTAGCCTTAAAAGTTCCTGAGGTTTTTGTGTTTGCTGTCAATGAAGCAACTGGAAAATGTTTTAAATGGATTTCATATGAAGGGAGAATTTCCATTTCAGCAGGATTTTTGATATTTCTATCTCTGCATTCACATTCAGCCAAGAAGGAGTCTTTTCTTGCGAGTGTGAATGTGTAGAATAAAATGGTCAGAGCAAATGTACTGCTGCTCAGAAGATCGAAGTCATGCTGTGTGTGTTGTTTTAAACATAGCAGTACAGGCGGTTTCTTAAGTTGGGCAGGAAACTACTATTAAATGGAAGGTAAAAAGTTGCACAATGTTTATATTTAAATATATATATGTGTAGATAACGGAGTGCCTTGTAAGTATTTGTGAAAGCCAGTGTAAGTCATATAATATTCTATCCCAATTAATTTATTTCTGTAGCATTTTACTGGCAAGAGGTGAGCGCCAAATTCTACCCTCGTGCATATACATAATTCTGTTTAAGTCAATAGTTGTTTTCTGGAGATAGCTGAGGACAGAACTTGCCCCCAAGTTTGCATGCTATTGGCTTAAAGATTTGATCTTTCGGAAGTTTCATAAAACGTTTTACTCATTGATATTAGGTGAGATTAAGCAAGTGGTAGTCCCATGGACGGCTCATTGTTATGCTGCTTTATGACAAGAGTGGTCTAGGCTTTTGTAATATGAGAGACTATTAGGCTGTACAGTTAGGCGCTGATCCTGTAAATGGTTCTGCACATACTTAGTGATTACTTTGAATGGAAGTACTCACGATAGTCATGTTAAGCGCAAGTATCAGAGTTGTAGGATCAGGGCTGTCCAGTTTAATGGAGCTGTCTGGTAATGGAGCACTCTCTGGTGTCCCACTATTAAACTCAGGTATGCATAATCAAAATGGGTAAAAAAGGTGCTCTGTATGGTTAAATAAGCTTTCTTGTTATGACACACGGTATTGAATCAACTGATGATAACCAAGGCAGCCACATGATCTGTTTCTATGGCATAATCCTGCTTTGCCCAAATGTTTGAATAGTAATTTAACAAATAAAACAAAAACAAAAAAGTAAAAAGGTATTGCACAATTATAACATGTATATAATGAGCCCAACACTGTATTTTTATTATTTGTATTTTGTCATTTATGTTAATTATTTTATACATAAATCAGGAGTGTTTAAAGCATATTATACCACTATAAAAATACAATGAAATTGGGTAAAATAATGGTGTTAACTATATAAAATGACAGGTTTCAGAGTATCAGCCGTGTTAGTCTGTATCCGCCAAAAGAACAGGAGGACTTGTGGCACCTTAGAGACTAACAAATTTATTTGAGCATAAGCTTTCATGAGCTACAGCTCACTTCCACTGCATGCATCCGATGAAGTGAGTTGTAGCTCACGAAAGCTTATGCTCAAATAAATTGGTTAGTCTCTAAGGTGCCACAAGTACTCCTTTTCTTTTTAGATAAAATGAAACTGTGTAAAGTCAAACAACACATGACTTCATAGAATCATAGAATATCAGGGTTGGAAGGGACCCCAGAAGGTCATCTAGTCCAACCCCCTGCTCGAAGCAGGACCAATTCCCAGTTAAATCATCCCAGCCAGGGCTTTGTCAAGCCTGACCTTAAAAACCTCTAAGGAAGGAGATTCTACCACCTCCCTAGGTAACGCATTCCAGTGTTTCACCACCCTCTTAGTGAGAAAGTTTTTCCTAATATCCAATCTAAACCTCCCCCATTGCAACTTGAGACCATTACTCCTCGTTCTGTCATCTGCTACCATTGAGAACAGTCTAGAGCCATCCTCTTTGGAACCCCCTTTCAGGTAGTTGAAAGCAGCTATCAAATCCCCCCTCATTCTTCTCTTCTGCAGACTAAACAATCCCAGCTCCCTCAGCCTCTCCTCATAAGTCATGTGCTCTAGACCCCTAATCATTTTTGTTGCCCTTCGCTGGACTCTCTCCAATTTATCCACATCCTTCTTGTAGTGTGGGGCCCAAAACTGGACACAGTACTCCAGATGAGGCCTCACCAGTGTCGAATAGAGGGGAACGATCACGTCCCTCGATCTGCTGGCAATGCCCCTACTTATACATCCCAAAATGCCATTGGCCTTCTTGGCAACAAGGGCACACTGTTGACTCATATCCAGCTTCTCGTCCACTGTCACCCCTAGGTCCTTTTCCGCAGAACTGCTGCCTAGCCATTCGGTCCCTAGTCTGTAGCGGTGCATTGGATTCTTCCATCCTAAGTGCAGGACCCTGCACTTATCCTTATTGAACCTCATCAGATTTTTTTTGGCCCAATCCTCCAATTTGTCTAGGTCCTTCTGTATCCTGTCCCTCCCCTCCAGCGTATCTACCACTCCTCCCAGTTTAGTATCATCTGCAAATTTGCTGAGAGTGCAATCCACACCATCCTCCAGATCGTTTATGAAGATATTGAACAAAACCGGCCCCAGGACCGACCCCTGGGGCACTCCACTTGACACCGGCTGCCAACTAGACATGGAGCCATTTATCACTACCCGTTGAGCCCGACAATCTAGCCAGCTTTCTACCCACCTTATAGTGCATTCATCTAGCCCATACTTCCTTAACTTGCTGACAAGAATACTGTGGGAGACAGTGTCAAAAGCTTTGCTAAAGTCAAGAAACAATACATCCACTGCTTTCCCTTCATCCACAGAACCAGTAATCTCATCATAAAAGGCGATTAGATTAGTCAGGCATGACCTTCCCTTGGTGAATCCATGCTGACTGTTCCTGATCACTTTCCTCTCATGTAAGTGCTTCAGGATAGATTCTTTGAGGACCTGCTCCATGATTTTTCCAGGGACTGAGGTGAGGCTGACTGGCCTGTAGTTCCCAGGATCCTCCTTCTTCCCTTTTTTAAAGATTGGCACTACATTAGCCTTTTTCCAGTCATCCGGGACTTCCCCCGTTCGCCACGAGTTTTCAAAGATAATGGCCAAGGGCTCTGCAATCACAGCCGCCAATTCCTTCAGCACTCTCGGATGTAACTCGTCCGGCCCCATGGACTTGTGCACGTCCAGCTTTTCTAAATAGTCCCTAACCACCTCTATCTCCACAGAGGGCTGGCCATCTCTTCCCCATTCTGTGATGCCCAGCGCAGCAGTCTGGGAGCTGACCTTGTTAGTGAAAACAGAGGCAAAAAAAGCATTGAGTACATTAGCTTTTTCCACATCCTCTGTCACTAGGTTGCCTCCCTCATTCAGTAAGGGGCCCACACTTTCCTTGGCTTTCTTCTTGTTGCCAACATACCTGAAGAAACCCTTCTTGTTACTCTTGACATCTCTTGCTAGCTGAAACCTAGTTTGCAAACTAAAAGCTAAATTCAACAAACAATTTATTGACCTGATTTAAAGAGACTTGGAAGCAGAATCAACAATGTCAGACAATAAGTATAAGGATAATTGTAAATACTTGACAGGTGATCACTCCAATTCTCATGTACCAGCCGGAGGCAATATACATCACAGATAAAGTATATTGTACAAGTATTTCTATGCTATGACAACTATTTGACAATTGTTTTACAGTCTTAGTGTAATATTACAGGTACAGCAGATTATTGATTAAGCATTCACAATGATCGTTTCCTGTATTTGCTTTTCCCTTACAGTTTTATAAACTGTCGATCATAAATGTCATTTATGGCAGATGTTTAACACAAGTTTTTAAAAAAGTCCCTCTCCAGTGTTAGTCTTAGCAACAGATTTACTTAGCAACAGCAACAGTGGTTAGGAAAATAATGTTTATATATAATTATAAATTAAGGCAGCATTTAGCCCTGCTCCTTCCTAATTAAAAATAGAATGAAGAGTTAGCATTGAAACTTTGTTTTAAATGGTTTCGATATTACTGTGCACTCCTTCTCCTCCAGAGGAGCTGTCATATTCTATTCTTCAGATAACCTTTCTGAAAAGTCACATTCCCATGACCCCATACTACAAGATCCCATTGACTATATCTTTAATAAACAACAAACAGATGTTCTCTGGAAAATTTTGAGTGTAGTTCAATTTAGACTGACAGCGTTCATGAAATAAATATTGTACAGCATTTCCTTTCATAACATATTTCAAGCTGAGAAATAAACAACAGACAATGTAATATACTGTCAACTTGAAATCTTAGTTCATGTGTTTTATTTTTCTTATGAATTGTCTCAAGTATTATCTGAAAAGCGGAAATGACCTTTACTGGCAAGCTTGATTTAAGTTGACATGTTACTTTATTTTTGCTGATTGTATAGTAATACTCTAAATGTAAAATAATATGACAATTGGTATTAATTTAAAATGTACACAGAAACTTTTTGTAGAAGATGTCGGAGGGTTCGGGGTGGGGGAAGGATGAGCTACCTGGTGCCTGTCATCGAGTACCTCCTTCTCTACAGCTGGGGATCTCCCCATTTGGCAGTGGCCTAATCAACTACACCTACCTGTTGAGGGTGGCATTTAGATTAAGATGTAGCTATTTGCTGTGTTAAAGGAGTCCTTGTATGACAATTAGGTATTCATAAAGTTGTAATAATGCTAGAAGGAGCTAAAATTGCATAATCCCTTTCTCCATGGAGTTAGTCAGAGAATTAGCAGAAAGAAAGAAAGAAAGAGTGATGTAATTAATTTCAGATTCAAAATCATAGTAATTTTTCATCTGATCCACTTCTGACCCTCTGCCCCAACCTGGAGCACCCTGAACCCCTCATTTCTGGCCCCACCCTGGAGCCCACATCACCAGCTGAGATCCCGTACCCCTCCCACACCCCAATCCCCTGACTGAGCCTGGAGTCCACTCCCACACTCTGAACCCCTTGGCCCTACCGCTCAGCCTGGAGCCCCCTCCTACACCCCAAACCCCTCATCCCTGGCCCCACCCCATAGCCTGCACCCCCAGCCAGAACCCTCACCCCCTTCCACACTCCAACCGCCTGCCCCAGCACAGAGCCCTCTCTCTCACTCTGAACCCCTCAGCCCCAGCCCCCCCGAACCCCAAATCCCTCATCCCTGACTCCACCCCAGAGCCCACACCCCTAGCCAGAGCCCTCACCCCCTCCTGCACCGCAGCCCGCTGCCACAGCCGGGTGAAAGTGAGTAAAGGTGGCGGAGGGAAGGGGGATGGAGTGAGTGGGGGCAGGGCCTTGGGGAAGGGGGCAGTGCAAGGGTATTTGGTTTTCTATGGTTAGAAAGTTGGCAAACCCTGTTTGAAGTTATCATACTGTATTTGTTTGATTTAAATGATTTTACTGATCCTAAACTAGAAATCTTTTCCGTGGCCAGTGGCATTAAGATGTCTCGTCACTATACATTTCTTAGTTGGAATTTCAGTCTGAGTAAAATATTTAGCATGTCAAGTTAAAATGAGCTAATTTTGCTTTATAATCAAACAGATTTACAATATTTGAACATCATCTTTGATATCCTGATTTTACAGTAGTTCTTTCCATGTTCAGATAAAAGCGCTTACCTGAGTGTCAGAACAAACTTCCAAAACATGTTTTTTTCCAAATATCATATATCTTTATTTAGAAGCAATGACTGCTATTACATGTAATCCGTCACAACTTGTGAATAAAGATATCTAGTATATGCCATGTTCACTGAAGGCTGAATCCTGTTGTTGTTTAGTATGCAATCCTGCTCCTGTCAATGTGTATTTTAATTGCAGATTGATAGCTGTACCAACCCTAGGTTCACTCAGATAGCATGTACCTTGTGAATTTGCTGTATTCTACAATACATATTGTGTGCTTTTCTGCTACATAAACTGTGGCGCTCTAATGTATTCAACATTTACAATAATATATGAAATTTGGCTTGCAGTTTTATTAGACATTACTTAAGAACCTATTTCTGCTTCCTCTTTAGGATCCCAGAAGCAAACATAAGTTTAAAATCCACACATATGGAAGCCCGACATTCTGTGACCATTGTGGGTCATTGCTGTATGGACTTCTACATCAAGGGATGAAATGTGACAGTAAGTAAGTTTTTCTAATGTTATTAAAATGGCCTTTTAGATAATAAGGGAAACCATTAGGCATCAAGCGTCCTCTTTCCTTTGTCTGGAAAAATATTGTTTCAATTACAGTTAATTACAGTACTGTATATTTCAAATGAATATTTCATTACTGAAGGCTCTCTTAGTAAAACAATATAAATCAGCCAAACCTCCTCCAGTGGGAAAAATGCTGTAAAAATATGCTAATGCAAACCATCTTGGTTACTGAAAAAGCAATCTATCAAGTTTGATGTGGCTAAAGTGTATTTGCCATCACAGTTCTGAAGATTGTTCTACTTGGGGTGGAAGGGATGAATCCTTTGTGGAGACATCGGTTCAGCCCAGCTGTTAGCTAAGGTCCCATATTTCATAGTCACCCCTGCAACAACCATAATTCATATGGAATGTGTACCCCAAAAGATAGGCAAAGGAATCATCTGTTGGCATGTAAAAGGGTGGCAGAAAAACAAAAGATGGCTTAAAATGCCTAAATATTATTTGTACTGTCACAACAGAGCCATGCTTTGGTCTGGCCATTCTCCCTATTGTCCCACCTCCTGACTCCTCAAATGCACTTCCTACAACCATTGCCTTGATTTGCTCTCCTCCAGTGTCATCCCACTTCCCTTCCAAACTCGCTACCTCCTGCTCCACTTCAAGTCAATGTTCATAATGACCTCTTCATGGCCACATATTACACCCTATCTAGTCCATCCTCATATTCCTTGATCTCTTGTGTGCTGATGATATGATCTGTCATCATCTCCTTGAAATCTTGTTCTCCCTTGACTTTCTTGTTTTCAGTTCTTTTCATCTCTCTCACTGTTCCTGGAATATTTACTGTGGTGGCAGGGGTGGGGCATGCACTCTCTCACCTTAAATCCTGCATCTCAGTTTGTGTCTCTAACATCTGTTGCTAGATTTCTCATCATAATTTAAGTTTAACATGATTAATATTTTAATTCCTTATCTTCCATCCCAAACCTTCCACTCATCCTTTTCTTTGCCATTGGTGGCATCTGCACCATTAACCTGTCACCTAGGTAGGTAACATGGGTATGATTTTCCACTGCCTTCTCTCTAGATCACATATCCAGGTCATGTCCAAATCTTGACATCTCTTCTGTTGTCACATCTGCATGATCAGCCTTTTCTCTCATTTTGTCTCCCACCCCCCATGCCGGTATTATGGAAATTAGCACAGTAATATTTACAGTTTTGTATTTCATCTGTAAGCAAACTGTCAATTTCTGTATTGGTTACAGTAATTTATAGCAAATGTTCTAGTATTTTGGATCAAGTCTTTGTTCCATGGACTCTTCATTTTGTCTCTTTTACATTCCGTTAATAAGGTCACACTTTTAGGTGACTGAAGCTGAGCCTTTTTTTGTGGTTAATACTTCAGTGTTTTTTAATGATATTTATAAGGCGAGCCATTGCATTTTCGTCAGTAAAAAAACAAACAACCAACCGTTAATCGGATGTGATAGAATAATGTTACCGTTCATGTTTACCATATGTATTTAGCATAAATATATTGACTTTCATACATACCATCATTTTCTGAACCTTTTCTTTCCTGATCCACAGCTTGCGATATGAATGTTCATAAACAGTGTGTAATAAACGTCCCAAGTCTGTGTGGAATGGATCACACAGAGAAGAGAGGAAGGATTTATCTGAAAGTTGAAGTCAGTGGTGACAAATTGCAAGTCACAGGTAAAAAAAGAAAAACAAAAAGTGTTCTGGGAATTGGTGACAATAGAAGGGTTTAATTTGAACTTTCCTGGGCTTTGGAATAACTAACATAAGTTATGTGTTCGGCATTATTTGTAGCCTGTTTATGTGCAGTGAGTGAAATCTAGGCTCATTGAAGTAAATAACAAAAAAACCCATTAATGTCAGTAAGGCCAGGATTTCATTCAATATGTACTTTAGTCTAAGAAATGCTATGTTAATTATTATTTAAAAGAGCAGGTTTGTTTATAATAGATACACACATGATTCAAAGAAATAATAGTGGCTCTAAATTAAAACTCAGGAATATTAACTTTAAAATCTTTGTGAAATCAATTTTTCAGGTAACCAGCAGTAACCTAAAACGTTCTGAAAAGTAGGGCCTCAGTTACTCAAAAAGAAAGAAAAAAAGGCAAGAGACTGCTTAGCTTTCTCCACCAGCTAAAATGTTATGCCCTATAGTTCACACACAGGCCATTTGGATTTGGTCTCAAATACTCTTCCAGGCAAAATATAAATATTATAAAATGACGTTCTGGGGAAAGAGAGGTGGTGTGTTTTATTGAAAATATTTTCTTAGACATTTATAGTGCTTCATTTGCTTTCTTTTTTGGCTCTGGATTGTTGGGAGTATACTGAAGTTATGCCTCACGCAGGGGTGTAATTTTTTTTGTTTTGTTTTTCCAAGTTTGGGGCTAAAGTGTGCCCTCAAGTAGGCACATATTCCTTGTGTTAACTTCAGTAGAGCTTCCTCATCCATATGAGAGAATGGAATTTGGCCTTCAGTTACCGAGACATTAACAAACATCAAATACACATTCCTTGCTTTGTTGATCATTTTTATATTTTAGCTAGGGAGTGACTAGCAGTGTACCGGAAGTGTTTACAGGATGGTGACAAATGTTACAGTTCATTCGTATTTAAAGTAAATTATTTGTATTCTTACTTCCAGAATACTATGTGCAGTTCAGATTAAAATGTATTTACACTAAAAGAGCTGATGGTGTGGAGAGTAGGAAAGGAGGAGGAGATAGGGGGTGGTATAGTTGAGCCTTGTTCTCCTCTATCTCACGGGTGGTAAAGATTGTGTTGAACCAATATGTAAAATATATCTGAAACCCAAATAAATTGTCATGCCCTCATTTTCCAGACAGTCCCATACACTAATAAAAACAGATGTCAGACCCCACTAATTAAATTTACAGTGTTACTTGAAAACAATAGAAATAATGAAATGTGACGTCATTGGGAAGTGCTTCCAGTAATAAGCTGGGATTAAATCCTGGCCCCATTGAAGTCAATGGGTATTTTGCCACTGACTTCAGGAATTCAACCCAAATGACCAAGACTCCTCCAGTGGCGGGATCTGTAAAGCAAACATATGAGAAACATTTACAGTTAAAACAGGCAGTGGAAAAATTGGCCTTCAGAATATGAACTTTGTGATCTTTTGGGTTTTAAGATGACAGTGCTGGTCCCTTCATTATTGCTCTATTCTGATGTTGTGATGGGGAATTAATTTCAGTTCTGAGGCCAGAGCAGAGCTCTAGGGATATGAGGATGTCTCCATTTTTCTCTTTGTTTCCTGGCTGTAGTGAAGTATCAGTTGTTGCTCTCATCATATGTAGGTATTGAACATCAGTCTTGACCCCTTTAAATGCCAGGCTGTGCAGTCTACCAAAAATACATGAAATGATAAAGAATATTGCCTTTAGTTGTTCACTTTTTCTTATTTTTCAGAATAATTTAGAACACACGGTCTGGGTTTTCTTGTCAGGCTGTCTGATTATAAAGGAAACCACATTTCTGAATTTTCAAGACTTTTACAGGACCATCAAGATTTTTCCCATACCTACCTACCTATATTTCTTCATCATTTTGACACCAGAATATCTTAGGCAGTATTCTATTCCAGCTTGTAAAAGACACTGGAAAGGAAGGAAAGAGAAGGATAACATATAGCTACAGAAGATCAGAATAGCACCCACGTGATGACTAATTGTAGCTAACTTTTTCCACTTGCGTCCCACTGATGGAGGAGGAGTAAACTTCTCCAAGGTGCTGTTATTTTGGGCATGTTACTTTCACTAAATAGTGAAGGCATTTCTTAAACGATGTGGCAGGGTGTCTAATTTTAACTGTACCATCAGGAGGAATTGATTTGAAAATCATAACGCTGAAGAAATTGAATATTTTTATTAATTTAGGCCATTAATCAGAAAGGCACATGCTTAAATACCTAACTTTAAAGCTGCACTACAAAAATTATTTGAACAAAGCACTTAAAACACATGTGTAAATCCCACTGACTTCAGTGGGACTTCAGCACATGCTTAATTACTTTGCTGAATAGGGATGCCTTTAAGCAACTGCTTTGCTAGGCATGTGCTTAACAGTTACATTGAATTAGGCTACCAGAGTGAAGTTGTCATTCAGCATTAGTTAGATGTCCTGAAATAGTTAGAACAGGGTTCAAAGTATAGGATTGTAATTGGAAACTAAGGCGATTTTGAAGACTTTTCAAATACTGAACAATGAGCAATATATTGACAACAAGTAGTTTTATTTTACAGTAACTTGTTTTAGTATCCCGCCTGGAAGCTGGTATCTGAAACTACTTTAGATTTATTCATTTTAACCTCTCATGGTACTTTGACTAGAAGGAAAGACGCTTGAATTTAAAGAGAGTGCAGAAGATCAGTTTCAGAATCTTACCAACTCACCAAATAGCCATGACCTATAGACATTAGTTATGCATTGTGGGTCTGATCCTGCTTCCTTTTAAATCAATAACAAAACTTCCATTAACTCCAGTGTAGCAGAATCAAATTCTTTGTTAGCTTTTTGTATTATAAATGTCTCTTCAAAGTTTCAAAGAGGGTAAAATGATTGTAGTTTCTAAAGTGCTGCTCGTTCTTTTCACATGCCATCATCATGTTGAAGAAACGGAGCAGATTCAATCATTTATTCCCTGAGTATTGAAGAGACAATATTTGTAGCTTTCAAGTGTCTGTTTTAAGAAAAGTTTCCAAGAGGAAAAAAATAGAAGTTGTTTTAGGGCAGGAGGTATTAATGTATTTAGATCTGACTAGCAGAACTGGACAGCTTCAGTGAGATTCCAAGGTCAGAGGTGCACATGATTATTTGTTTGCAGTGTTGTTGTGACCATGTTGGTCCCAGGCTATTAGAGAGATAAGGTGGGCGAAGAAAAATCTTTTATTGGATCAACTTCTGTTGGTGAAAGGCGCAAGAAGAGCTCTGCAGAAGAGCTCCTCTGTGTAGCTTGAAAGCTCGTCTCTTTCATCAAGAGAAGTTGGGCCAAAAGAGATGACCTCACCCAACTTGTCACAGATTTTAAAGATTTGTCTGTTACTGCAGTGTATACTCATCTCAATGAAAAGGAACAGTTTATCTACACAGGTGTATAAAGATATCAAAAAAAAATATTCACTGTGTATAACACAATGCAATTTGGTAAGAATTAGGAATGTGCTGGACAGAAATCTGTATTGCCTGCTCTCCTGTCCATATCTTGTATCTATGCTTTTTAATAGCAAGCTAAAAATATTTTAAATGGACAGAGAGACTCTATCAGGGAGATTCTTTAGGGAGGTGAAACAGACTATTAATTTGCAATACAAAATTATCTAGCTGCACAGGAGAAACTGAGGAAATAATACTCTGTTTAAATCCAAGGTAGATGGGTTGTAGCTTGTTCTTTTGAAAGACTGCTTTAGTGTTTTTCTTAAAAATAATTATAATTTTTTTAAAGTAGAAAATGGACTCTGTTCAGACAGCACCCCAAGTCAACGGTGCGTATTGCTCAGAATTTCTTCTTTGGCATTTTCTCATTCACTATCCTAATTGAGTTGTTACTCTGAAGAGCAGCAGATGTGCTTGCAGCATTGGCAACAAAGAGCTTGCTGCTGCCACAGTTGTTCTTTGCCTAGTCATTAACCTCAGCTATCGGTCTGGGTTCACCAACGCCATGTATTGATAGAGCAATTTTTTTAAAAGGATGCTTGTCTCAAATTCTCTTATATTGAAATACAATGGTCTTAGACGATTGTCTAGAATGCAGGAATATATTGCATCTGCATGTCCTTAGTCTCCTGTGGATTCTTGATAATGTGATTGAAATTAGAATTGAGACAAAATGTTTTGCAGTTTGCATCGAATGTGCACTGGGCACAAAAACCAATTATTTGTTAAGCACCAGCATTGTGGTTAAACATCTCAAAAACTTTACTGCACCTAAATCTCAAAAGATTTCTGTCCCAGTTTTATAAGCGTAGAAGTTTTGGATCATTCACCTAAGCAGCAGCTGGGTTCTGGCTCCTCAGGAGAGCTAAAACAAATCTTTTCTGGTTCTCTCATTACTTATTGTTTGTGGGATTAGCTAATAATACGCCTTAGGGTGTAGCGGAAAGTCTCAGAACTGCTTTTCATGTGTCAAAGATACTTACCAGCATTTGACAAAAATCTTTCAAAAAATTTTCAAATTTTAAATTCTAACATGGAAGGAAAAGGTGGCTTTTCCCCCAAGCATAGTACCCCGTAAAGCTGAATTATGTTGGCTTTCAGAATGAGTCTTTGGTCACATTTGTTTAGACATTGATAGCAGATAGTCTAGGACCTGTTGGACTGTGTAAATATTGGATAGACTCTGCTCGCTGCCAGAGAAGGTCTACTGAACGCCCGAACTACTAAGGAAGAAAACAGCAAGTGCACTGAGCTAACTCTGTGTCAAAGCCAAAAGCAAAGTCCTATATAACAAGAAGTCTGGAAGTATTTATTCTCCCTACATCCATGATGTTTTAGTGGCATAAAGTAAATGCTCTGAGAGGGTCGTTTAGCCTGACTTGAAGAGAGCAATCGTGTTTTTACCACTGTTTGGTCCCGTTTAATCATAGACTTTTCCCTCTAAGAATGGCGGATCTTTTTGAATGGGATTCATAATTATTTATCTAGCCAATAGATGAGCAGAAGGATGGAACCAGCATATGTAGCAGAACAGGCCTGAGGCACCATAACATTTAAAGTGAAATCCTGGCTCCACTGAAGTCAATAGCATCCCTGTCAGACCTGCAGGGATATGAGACAGTGCCTAGAAGGGAGGGGAAGGCAGAAGTGCATACTTGGTGAGGCAGGAACCAGGCCTCTCTTTCTCTGTGTAATGACTGGGCTGTGGACATGCTTGCCTCATGTTCAGGGCAGGAGGCTGGTGTAGTGATTGAAACAGCTAGGCAGGCCTAATGGCAGCATCAGCAGCCAGGTTATCAAGTCAGGGTGAGCGAGAGCCAGAGGTCAGAGCAATGTTCACAAGCCACATGTCAAGTCCAGGGAGCAACCTAGAGCTGAGGGCCAGAAATCAGGAGCCAAGAGTCAAAGCCATGGTCAGAATATGAACATCAAGTCCAGGGAGCAAGCTGGAGCCGGGAGCCAGGGGTTGGAGCCGGAGTATCAGCCAGAACAGGAGCAGGAAACCAGGGACAAGAAGCAGGGATCTGGAGTAAGGACTAAGAGCAAGAAGAGAGCTGAGGGCAGGACCGGAGACACAGCTGTGGCTGTGGAACGCTATTGAGCAGCCAGGCATCTGGATCTGCTGCAGGATTTGAGATTGTGCCAGTCCGAGCCTTCAGCCCAGGAGGCCGGGTTCATTAGCTCAGTCAGCAGAAGGCAATGAACAGGATCTAGGTTCAGCTGTGGGTCCCTGACACTCTAGCCCTCCACCTCCCATGGACGGGTCAGGCCAATTGGCTTTCATGCTCTCTCCTCCCGTTTTTAATCAATTCTGCCTGCGGTTTTCCAAGAGCACCTGATGTCCTACTTATTCCCCTTCATGAAAACTACCTTGGGGCTTGCACTAGAGTAAATTTGAGAATTAGGATTCAGAGGGCTGTTGAATTGGTTAGGTGATTATGTCCACACATGAAGCTAATTTGGTCAGAGATGCTCTCAAGAAAAGTTTGGTGGGGAGCTTTTGAGCCAGCCTGTGTGGACAGGCCCCGGAAGAATGTGATCCGTGAAGTTGCCGTGTGGCTCAGTGATCACACAGAGGGCATAAATGTTGGAACAGAATCACCTAGGAAGTTATGGAATCCCTATTCTTGGAGGTTTTTAAGAACAGGTTAGACAAACAAAATGGGGGGCGGGGAGTAGGTGACCTCCTGAAGTCCCTTCCAGCCCTATATTTCTATAATTCACAAATCTGCTTGAAATGTTTAGTCTCTCTAGATCAATGGTTCTCAACCTATTTACCATTGTGGATCACATTTTGCAGCTCTTTGTGTTATGCGTGCTGCATCCACACAATATATATTGTGACAGGTTAGACCCTCACACCCCCATTGCCCCCCTCCCCCCCTCCACAGTCCGGGATGCCCCTAATGTACTGGGGATTCAGTGAGCCCACCTGCTCCACTAGCCTGGGCTCCCTCTCCCTGTTTTGCTGAATCAGGCTCTACGACATCTGGCAGCACACACACACAGGTAGGGATGCACCAGCTGTAGAATCACATAGTCTGCAAGCAGCTCTCTATAGGAAGATTCAGCTAGCAAATTGCCCAGCACTCAAGTGCACATTCCTTTTGGGGATTAAACCCAAAATAATAATGTCTTGCGCTGTATAGAAAAGTCTGCACAGTGCAAGCTCATAAAAATTCTCTCTCTCCCTCAATGTGGAGAGAGATATGCACATCTTCTTGCCCCCTCTCCCCGATATGAATTGCACAAACTGAGGGGGTGGTCGAAACAAGAAATAAGTTTATTAACTATAAAAGGTAAATTTTAAGTGATTACTAGGGATAGCAAACATAGCAGATTACTGAGCAAATAAAACACGCAAACTAAGCTTGATTCACTAAAGAACAGGTTACAAAATGGCTTAGGGAGGATGCAGAGTTTCTGTAGCTTAGAGTTCCGTTATTTCTCTTTCCAGACTAGACTCCTGTGTCTCAATCTGGACTCAGCCCTTGCCTTTCCATCAGCTTAGTTCCTTTGTCTCCTCAGGTACTTTTAGCAGTCTTTCTTCTTGGGTGGGAAGGCAGTGAAGGGAGAATGCAGATGGCCATGCCTCCCAGCCTTAAATAGAATTTACATAAGGCAGGAAGCCTTTGTTTCCAGTGGAAAAGTACCAGCAGTGTCCAAGGTGGTATTTTGCATCAGGTGATATCATCCCCTGACCATGCAGTGTTGAAGCAACCATGAAACCAGGTTTATTTGCGATGTCCACAGGAAGGAACTCCAAGAAGATGGACAATCCACATCTTTAAAGACTCATTGTCTTTTTCTAATGACCCATCAAGGCTGATTGCTTACTTTCTGGTGGGCGTTTCCCACCAAGTGGGAAGTGTATATGCAGTTGCAATTGTTACATAGTTAATATTCCTAACTCCAGATACAGAAATGATGAATGCATACAAACTGGATAATCACGTTCAGTAAATCATAATCTTTCCAATGATATCTCACATGACCCATCTTGAATAAAACATATCTTAGTTATACCATATTCATATCATAACCATATTTCTATGAAGAATATGGGATTACAGTCACTCCACACAATATATATGCTACCTGTATGGCCCTGAGGATGTCGCATGAACTGCAGCTGTATGATGATTAGGCTGCAAGCAGCCAAAAGGCTGCGGATTAAGAACCACTGCTCTAGATATTAATCCGATATTAACATTTTAAGATCTAATTCAACAACAAGAAAAACATTGATTATATGTTATTCAATATTATCTTTAGGCAATATTCATTCCCACTGGAGCTCATTTACACTACATTTGTGTATTATCAGAAAGTAAAGAGTATCCTACTTTATGATCCATGTAGGTTTAAAAGTTATTTACAAGACCTGGACATAATGAGGTGCTGCAATACAACTGTGTAAATAAATCCTCACAGTTCAGATTTTTATTTGAAAAAACACTTTTCCAAAATGTGAGGACAGCAAAGCTGTAAAATGTTTTTTTTATGGGTTATTAAAGTTTTCAGAATTTGTTCATTGTAGAACATACTCAAAAATAGGTTTCAAGTCAAGTTTTTTTCATAATCACCGTTTTAGTGAGTGCACTTGTCAAATACTGTGGCTCAGGAAAGCATTTCCATCCCACAGTTAACAGCTCTGTGGATGCCAAGGCAACTGTTGGTTATAGTTTCTCAATGTATATAATAATTGTGGTACCACTTGTGCTATTATGAATAACGGCTTGTCAGCATTTCCATTGTCATGGGTCCAGAAAATGACTTGAAATAAAAATGGCAATTTGGTCCTTGGAAGCAAATTTTTTTTTTTTTTCCAAAACTAACCAACTGAAGCCATATGGGATTTTGAATTCTTTTTGTCTCTCTTTCACCCCAAAATAACTTTTTCTGGAGCTTGGTATATATATTTTTGCTTTATTGAAATTTCACATTTTTAATACCTCTTCTCCCAGTAACACGTTGCCTTTAAAATGAATCAGATAAAAAGCTTTGGAGGAAAGCTCTTTCACAAGAGCTGGCAAGAAGGGTCCCACAGCTGCGAGCCTCAAAGAATTGGATGAATACATCATCAGGACACTTCAGGCACAGAAATACAAAAAAAAGATGCTTGGCAGCTGCTGTACAGGGCTTGGACTGAAATTTTGTTTACTTTATTTTGATAAATACTAACCCCTTGGGCTGGCATTCCCAAATGCTGCTCCTATCCTGCATCCTGTTTTGGTTGCTAAATAACTTTAACTTTTGCTGAGTTTGTATCCTTCCAAACAGTGGTCTATTTCGATTGCCTGCAAAACATTTGTGCTGTTAAATGTAAAACTGGAACCTATGGTGGCACCCCATAAACCCCTTACATAGACAAAACTCTTCGGGCTTGGCTACACTTGCGAGTTAGAGCGCATTAAAGCAGCCTTAGGCACCCTAGCTCACTACCCGTCCACACTGGAAAGGCACGTAGAGCACTCTGACTCCACGGCTAGAGCGCTCCTGGTACTGCACCTCAGTGAGAAAATTAACGCTTGGTGCACCTTGGCTGAAATGCTGGGGCATCAGTGTGAACGAGGTGTTGCATTACTGCACTCTGATCAGCCTCTGGAAATGTCTCATAATCCCCTTAAGTCAAGTGGCCACTCTTCTCATTGTTTTGGAATCGCTGCAGGAATGCGGATATGCCCTTTCAAAGCTCTGTTTCTGACAGCCAGCATGCTTATCTGCCCTGACACAAAGCAACCATTATTGTGGAATACTGTGAGAGAGAGAGAGAGAGAGAGGCGGGGGGTAGGGGGGATCTGCTGCTGTCTGAACTTACAAGATGGCATGCTGACATGCTCTCAGCCCCCCAAAAACCCACTCTCTCTCCCCCCACATACACACAACACACTCCCTGTCTCACTCCACCCCACCCCATTTGAAAAGCACGTTGCAGCCACTTGCATGCTGGGATAGCTACCACAATGCACTGCTCTCTGTGGCCGTTGCAAGAGCTGCTAATGTGGCCACACTGGTGCGCTTGCAGCTGTCAGTGTGAACAGATTGCAGCCCTTTCCCTACTGTGCTCTACGAAGGCTGGTTTAACTCAAAGCGCTCTACATCTGCAAGTGTAGCCATGCCCTTAACAACCATTGCTGCCTCAGTAAGCAAAACAGTTTGAGGCTGCAGCATTGATAGCTATTGTGGGAGAGGAGTTGTGTGAGACATTTCTTAGGGCGTGGCTACACTTGTAGGTGTAGAGCGCTTTGAGTTAAATCCGCCTTCAGAGAGCACAGTAGGGAAAGCGCTGCAGTCTGTCCACGCTGACAGGAACAAGCGCACTGGCATGCCCACATTTGCGGCACTTGCAGTGGCATTGGGAGCGGTGCATTATGGGCAGCTATCCCACAGAGCACCTCTTCCCATATTGGCGCTGTGGCTTGTGGGAAGGGAGCGGAGTGGGTGGGGCATTCTGGGTCCTGTCCCAATGCCCCGTGATGTATCAGTTCACATCCCAGCAATCCCTGTGCTTCCATCCACATTTGACGCCATCTTTCAACGTTCTTTGTGCTGCGCGCTCTGTCTTCCCTTTCGGTCTGCGGGAATGGAGCCCAAACTGCTGAGGAGTATGCTTACGAGTCTCGCCAGCACGTTACGTTTGGCAGTCGAGTTATTCTTTATGATCCAAAGTGACAGTTGAGGGCTCCAACGATGATATCGACTCAAGTAACGCATATGACACGGATTTGCTTGTGGCATTCACGGACATGCTCACCACCGTGGAACGCCACTTTTGGGCTCATGATCCCACCACTCAGTGCTTGTTTCCCATCATCATGCAAGTCTGCGATGACGAGCAGTGGCTGCAGAGCTTCCGGATGAGAAAAGCCACTTTCATGGGACTGTGTGAGGAGCTCGCCCCCGCCATGCGGCGCAAGGACACGAGATTGAGAGCTGCCCTGACGGTGGAGAAGTGGGTGGCTATTACAATCTGGAAGCTGGCAACTCCAGACAGCTACCGATCAGTCGCTAACCAGTTTGGAGTGGGGAAGTCGACCGTTGGAATTGTGTTGATGCAAGTTTGCAGGGCCATTAATCGCATCCTGCTCAGAAGAACCGTGACTCCAGGTAACATGCATGACATTGTGGATGGCTTTGCACAAATGGGTTTCCCTAACTGTGGAGGGGTAATAGATGGTATGCATATTCCAGTTCTGGCACCAGCCCACCTAGCCTCCGAGTACGTTAATCAGAAGGGGTATTTCTCTATGGTTCTCCAGGAGCTTGTGGATCACCATGGGCATTTCATTGACATTAACGCAGTCTGGCCCGGAAAGGTGCGGGACGCACACATCTTTCGGAACACTGGCCTGTTCAGGAAGCTGCAAGTCGGGACTTTTTTCCCAGACCAGAAGATCACCATAGGGGAAGTCAAAATGCCCATTGTGGTCCTTGGAGTCCCCACTTACCCTTTAATGCCGTGGCTCATGAAACCCTACACAAGAAGCTTTGACAGCTGCAAGGAGCAGTTCAACAACAGGCTGAGCCGGTACAGAATGACTGTGGAGTGTGCTTTTGGCCGTTTAAAGAGCCGCTGACGCTATCTGCATGGGAAGCTGGACCTGGCCGATGACAGCATCCCCGCGGTTATATCTGCGTGCTGTATCCTCCATAACATTTGTGAAGGGAAGAGTGAACGATTCACTCAGGCATGGAACTCGGCGGTTCAACACCCAGTGACTGAATTTGAACAGCCAGAGAGCCGGGCTATTGGAGGGGCCCAGCATGGGGCTGCAAGGATTAGGGATGCCTTGAGGGAGCAATTTCAGGCTGAAAGCCACCAGTAATGTCTGGTGCCCTGCATGGAAATGAAGTGCAGTGGTTCCAATGTTGTTAGGAATCTGTGTTCGCTACGCTGACTTGTGGTGCCTGTTTCTTTCTTGGGCTAAGGTATCTTTTACTTTATGCAATAATAAAGAATGTTTTCAAAGCCAAAAAGTCCATTTATTGAAAAGAAGATGCATTTATTGAAAAGAAACACAACTGCTTGGGAAACAAAGGGCAAGGGGGTGGGGTGGGGAACGGTAAAATCACAGATTTGCATATGTCCTGTTACCATACTCAACCTTCCTGTCTGGAGTGCTGTGCAAAGAGTGCTGCACTTCAGGGTGGCTATACTGCATGGTGATGGGGGTTGGGTGCAGTGGGTAAAGGTCGTAGTTTTCAGGGCTGGGTGATGAAACTACAGGTTTTGGAGGCAGCTGTTAGAACCCAGATGTTGGGGAAAGTGGGTTGGAGGTGACATGGGGGCAGAAGGGGAAGAGTTTTGGGACAAGGACTGCAGGGGAAGTTGGACACGGTAGTGTTCTGCCTGCATGGTTAAGAGCTCCTGGATCAAGTCTGCTTGGTGCTCCATTATGCTTATCAGCCGATCCGTGCTTTGCTGCCAGAGCACCGCGCTTTTGTGCCGGTGCTCCTCATTCTGCTGGCAGATCCTCCTTTCACTGTCCTGCCACTCCTGCACTTTTCACTTTTCATTACTTGAATGCTGCATTACTTCATGCAACATGTCTTCCTTGCTTCTACGTGGCCTCTTTCTGATTCTTTGGAGTTTTTCGGCCAGTGATAACATGGACGGCTGAGATCTAAAGGTTGCATCTGTAAAGGCAAAATGCAACACTTAACAGAGGCAGCCTTGTTCACACCAGACAGAACAATGATTCCCCCGTATTTAAGGGCAAGCACAGTCTACACCATAGCATAATTTGCCCGTCCCAAAGTGAGCGCACATAACCCACGGGAGCCCCAAAATGGTGAGTAAGCACAGGGTCAAGCGTGACTGATTGTTTCACAGCTGTACTGTCCTCTGGGTTTCTGTGCCTTGGGGAAAGCCAACAGCAGCAGGGGGCCCCTATACTGAACACTGTCCCCACATTTTCCACAGGAGTTCATCCTGGATGATATCTCACTGCTGAGGGTGTCCTGGGAAGCAAGGGAGGGTCTTCTACTGCAGTGCGGATTCTGCCCTGGCCCATATGCAGCTTTCCTGTGTGCAGCAATGGGCCCCCCGCCCCTCACGGCACAGTGGCATGGACAAGTTAGCCTTACTGGGACAAAGACCACAGTGGCTCTCCCGAGAAACCTGCGCAAGCGCATTGCCCAAGTTCTGGATGAGACCTTTGAAGAGATCGCTGAGGCCGATTACCACGATGTGAGAAAGCACATCAGCACCCTGTTCTGCATCTAGGCATGCATGCTGCCCAAACCCTCCTCACCCCAAGAGCCCGCACCGAATAACTTCCTTCGCAAAATAAAAGCCGCTTACCGGGAACCTCTTCTGCTGTTTGTCCCTCCCCAAGCACCGTCTGCCGTGACTGGCTACCTTCCTCCTGGCTTGAGAACAGCTCCTGGCTGCATGCATCTAGGGATTCCGGGGTGTCTTCCTCCACCTCAGCACCCTCACTCCCTCTTTGCTGCTGCTCCTCCTCCCGCCTTGTTGCATTTGGCTCTGAAGTGTCCATGGTGGTACTCAGAGTGGAGGTGGGGTCCGCCCCAAGTATCGCGTCCAGCTCTTTGTAGAAAGGGCAGGTAGCAGGGGCAGCACTGGAGCAGCTGTTTGCCTCGCGGACTTTGCGGTAGGCATTCCGCAGCTCCTTCACTTTAACCCTGCACTGCAGTGCGTCCCGGTCATGGCCCCTTTCCATCATGTCCCTTGATATCTACCCGAAGGTATCATAATTCCTAAGGCTGGAGCACAGCTGGGACTGGACAGCTTCCTCCCCCCAAACACTGATGAGATCCAGCACCTTGCAATTGCTCCATACTGGGGATCACCTGGTGCGTGGAGGCATGGTCACCTGGAAAGATTCGCTGTGAGCACTCCGCACCTGGCTGAGCAAACAGGAAGGGGATTTTCAAAATTCCGAGAGAATTTAAAGGGCGGATCTGACAGTTGGTCACCTGAGGACTGGCCAGTAGAGTTCAAAGTGATGACCAGAGTGGCTAGAACAAGCATTGTGGGTCACTTCTGGAGGCCGATCAGAGCGCACTAACAGACCAGGGTGTCCACATTGGCGCTGCAGCGCTCCAGCAGGGATGCACAAAACGTTATTCCACTCTCTGAGGTGGAGTACCAGGAGCGGACCAGCCACAGAGTCAGTGCGCTCTATGTGCCTTGCCAGTGTGAGTAGTGAGCTACGGGTAGTGAGCTAGTGCGCCCGGGTCTCCTTTAATGCGCTGTAACTTGCAAGTGTAGCCAAGCCCTTAGTGAGGTGCTGCTTAGTATATTACAGTTTGTGAGTCAGTATTGTTGAGTAAGTGGCTTTGAGTACTTTACGTAGAAAGACAATAAGGAGGTTCAGGTGGCTTTTGTTTGGAAAGGGGCTACTGCACATGTATACTTGCTAATGTGGTAATTTGCACCTCTGAATAGTATTGGGGGGGAAGTGGGAACTGAACCAGATGGCAATGGCCTAGTGGCTTAAGCAGTGCATTTAAAATATCAAAGGAACCTGGAGAACATTGGCAGGATGGCTGCAGTCCTTCAGAAGTAGATATATTTAATTCTATGTAATTTATTTAGTGGGGACTTCAAGATGAGACCTTAAAAGCAGAGATCCTGGTTGGTCTGCATGGAGATTACAGACCTTGTGGCACTTATGAAAAATTGTGTAGGAATTACCCCAATGTTTTAGACAAAATTTCACCTCCCATATACTCTAAGCTAAGCGGAGTGCTGTGCACCAGATAGCGCCAAGCAGCCATTTTCCTTCCCTAGCAGTCTGCACTATACTGGAGCTTCATGGAGAGGCTTAATAAAGCATTTTGGGGATGTAGATTGCTATCTGACTGGAAGATGTCCTTGCTGCTCTAATTGTTTAAAACTGAGTAAATCTGGAGATAACTAAAGGGCTCTTGGATTGCTTTAAGTTATGTTGCTCTTTCTGGTACAGAGTGTAGGTTTTTGGATGTGCAACCAAGATGCCTGAGGTTTGATTTAATGTTTGTTTACCATTATCGGGATGTAAACAAAAATATGTATTTCTTAAACAGCAACCCAACCTACATGGTCTTTATCCACAGCTCAGATTAACTGGGATGACCAGACGTTACGAAAATCCAGGATATTTTTGTAAAAATTACCACATGGGTAAGTGATTAGGATTACTTCCACAGTAAGGAAACTTTCTGGTCCTTCTGGTGATCAGGATGAAGGGAGGATTCAGGAGGCATGACCTAGAGTTTGTTTGGAGAATTATTAAACTTGAAGCCTGCCTTTCTTCTACTCTGTTCTTTTGCAGGACATTTGCTGACACCCTTTCACACCCATTGCATGGGTGGAACAGGCTTTAAATGCTTTGGGTTGTGACGAGTCCTAGTGAGCCCTTGCTTTGCTTAACAGTGTAACATACAAGTCATATACAAAAAACAGAGGAAAAAGATATGAAGTGCAATTGGCGCTCTTCTGAATATTTTTAGATATGTAGCTTAATGCTTTGGGTACAGATTAAAGGACACTGTCAAAGTCTGATCTATTACATGATCCAAATTTGAGCCATTATTTTCTCTTGACTTTCCATTATGTAGCTTTTCTTTCATCATAGCCCACTGAAGATTGGGGTCTATTAGAAAAGCACAAAGCTTGACCATTATAATAGGAATAGAGGAGAAGATGTTCATGCTTTCCTAATAGAAAATAATGTAGTTATTTACATCAAGGCTCCAATTCCACTTTACACGCGGGTCTGGAGCTCAGTTAAATGTTAAACATGCATTCAGCAGTGATTTATCTCCCATGGAGGAGAATGATTCACTCTGGATCCTGTTTGCCACAGTTAAAATACAAGTTTCTTTTGATGCGGAATCATTGGATGTGGATGGGATGCAGGAGGTGCACAGTTGTGTGAAAATCTGTACTTCCCTTTCTTCTTTGTGAAGACCTTGGATAGCATTTTTAAAAATGAGACTTAGGGTTCTTAGTGATCAGGCAAAAGCTGTTTTTCTTTGTCAGCTACACGTTGATTGAATGTGTTACTGAAGCCTAATAATCTTTGAGTCTAACTAGATTAGTTCACGTTGGCTTTATTGGCACATCTGAAACAAACCATGAAAATGAAAAGAGCACAATCGTCATGGAAGGCTGCAAAACAGTAGCACCCCTCAGAAGAGTGGAAGCAAATTATTGTAAAGCTCTTCTTCAGTATCATGGCTTTAATGGGAAGAGAAATCAACATTGACAGGGCAGCTCATTTTTCAGCAGTATGTTAATTGCTTCTAATTATAGGGTTATCGTTTTAAGGGTAATATTAATTGCTATGAAATTAGCACCGGAAATGTTTTCTTGCGCTGAAAAGTTAAAGCAGTGGCTTTGGATCAGATTCATAAGTGAGGTTTCGCATCATGTTTTCCAAACACTGTCTTTCCAAAAATTGTTGTTTGGTGTCAATTAGGAATGGAAAGAAACAAACTACTTAGAGCAGTTGTAGGAAATGAGGTTGCCACAAAACTGATGTGTTTTGTAGGTGAAATCCAAATTCATTGTTCTCTACTTTCTTATTGTATGTATAGAAGGCAGATGATTTTAAAAGTGATCCCGAAACCATGAGGAGAAAAGATGGGCTTGTGGTTAAGGAGGACTGGTCAGTAGAAGACCTTGTTTTTATTCCCAGTTCTGCCACTGATTTCTGTTATGACTTCGGACAAGTCATTTCATCTCTCTGTGTCTCAGTTTCTCATGTGTACAATGAGGATAATTCTTTCTCTCATGCATCCCAAGGGTGCTGGAAGGCTTAAGACATTGGCACTGTGAAGGTTCTTTGACTTTTGCAGATTGAGAATGTTATAGAGGAGCAATATATTATTAATACGTACAGTAATTTATTTATAGCAGTTAATTGGATTGCTTTACATTTTTTCTTTACAATTAATTTTCTTTAATTACATTGGAGACTAAACAGAGAAATTGAAAGATGAGCCTGGACCGCACAAAAGAACTTTTAATACATTAGTAGGTGAGTCCACAATTTGCTCTCTTTGCTTAATGTGTCTGACAGTGTTGCACCGATATGGTTGTGAAACAAGAAAATTTCCACTCTAGAGGTTCAGTGGGAAGAAAACCCTGACATGTTTTAAAGGTATTGTTCAATTTTTTTTATTGATCTGAACACTTAGGAAACTAGCAAGTTCTTAAATGGATAATACCTAGAAATTGGCTTCCTATGAGTTTTACAAATGCAGGAAGAGGGTGTTAGTTTGAGAGGTCAGTGGGAGACTAGGACAATTAGCATTCCTTCCAGGGAGGGCGTGAAAAGTCTGGGGAGTGGCAGAAGGAGTTCTCTTTTCTTTTTTCTTGTTTTTTTCTTTATCCCTTTCATTGAGCACAACTATTGGATTGAAAGATCTTACAAAAAATTACGTCTGTCATTGGTCAGAAATTGAAATTGGTTGCAGGGTCATGTTGACCTAACAAGGGGAAGTGGATTTGAAACCAGTAGCCAGGACAATTCTCCATTTTCATTTAGGAGCTTTGTGCATATTGGGGTAATTGTGTTGCATGCAAGTTGAAAGATTTATATTTTCCTCAGCTCAACAGCTGTCTGCAGTTGCAGCATCTCCTTCAAATGCAATGTCCTGGTCCTGACAAATGAAATGCTTTGCTACTCTGCTCACTGGATTTTATAAGTTTATGCACACATTACAATTAAATACTGCATTTTCTACATTTTGTTGACCCTAACCTTTCATTCAAGAAGGTATGCTTCTTTGTGGCAGTTCTAAAATAGTATTACCAAATTCTGTTTCAGCTGGCTTGGAATTTGGAATCCATGGTTCACTAAGCAAAAAGGTTTTAGAGCTCTTCTTCTTTTCAATGCACCTGAAGGCAGTAAATCTTGGGTTTTTGTTGTTGTTGCTCTTTGTTTAGGAAATCTCTTGAATAGTTTTCAATTAGCTCTATGTATCCTTTTCCTTATAAACTTAATGTTAACATTGTGGTTTGTTGGCAGGTTGCTGTTATTAAACATGCTTTTATTATTCCCAAGCCTGCTGCTTGTTATATTGTATTGACTTCCACTCAAGCACATATATATTTGATGAATATGAAAGCACATCTCCTTCCTTGAATTGTTCTGTTTTTTGCTGATCCCATTTTATAATCTTACCATCTGATTCTGTACAGTGAGTGAATCTGTAGGTGGCTGAATCAGACTTTTGATTTTTCCCCTCCTTTCTAAAATTATTTTTATACTGAGCTAACGGAAATTGTTGTGAGAAAATAACCTTGCGTGGTACACTGAAATGTAAAAAATTGTCACATTACTGAGATTCTAAACCCTGGCCGAACAGTTGCTAGGAGTTGAATTTGACAGCATCTTATAACAGAGAATTGCCAAATTGACATAATCACTCATTTTGAGCCAGGGTGCCACTGACTTGCTGTCATCTTATGTTCCTAATGTTACATAAACTTCTCAATCTTAAAAAAAAAAAATGTTTTGCCATCCATTGTAGTCAGTTTTGGATGTGTATGTTCCTCAGTTATGGAGAATATAGGAACTAGTTTTGTATATAATGAGGCTTGTGTTATTAAAAGCAAAAAGTAGCTTTGGAATGTTCTTTGAAGAAGATAGGAGCAGTGGACGGCTGCCCAGCCATGTAATATAGCCTCGCTATGAGTTAGTGGAGTTCTCCTCGCCCCTAATTCCAACTGTATATTTTCCAAATTTCTCCTGGCTGTTGGGGTCAGTATTTCCTAATCGAAGAGAAGCTACGTTAGTGGCTGTGAACATTCAAGTTTTTGTTAGGGAAGCCACAAAACTTACAGGTATAAAACAGCTGAGTGACACGACTCTGCCACATCATTGATGAAACCTGGCGAAATTTGACTAATTTCTGGGTCCTTGTGAGAATTCTTTGTCTTCTCTAAAGGTTTCCCATTCATTTTATCCATATTTTAAAAAGCCAGCCTGTTCAGATGAGGTTAGCAGTGAGCTCACATTAGAATCTTTCTGCATCCGCCTCATTAACATCACTTTCATATTGTTCTGCACCGAGAGTATCACCGAAATAAAGGACTTGCTACTTTATTACTGCCTACAAGGTACTAGCTGTGATTTTAAAAAATGAATGTGTGCGAGCAATCTGTCTACTTGACCAGCTTGTAACTCCCAGCTGTCACTGGGAATTGCTGGTAACTGCTGTTGAGCAAGGTGATCCCAGAAGATTTGTTGCATGTGAGAGGGATTTGTACTGTAACAGAATATAATTGCACATTTTCTCTTGCTTCCTGGTGACCTCTTCAACCTTCTCTGGTAATCCCAGCATCCAACGCCTGCTGTGCTCATTGTAGAGTGGGCCAGCTCTTCTAAGCTGTTTCCTTGTGATTCCCACTAAGATCAGTAGTAAGTTTGCTTTTACCATAAAGTAGTAGCTTAATGCTTTCCTTAAGGAGACACAAATGCCCAAACTAAACTACATCTAATATAACCCTATGGAAGTATTTCAAAATATAAACTGAAGAACACAGATAATTGAATAAGGATCTGATGGTCTGATACCATCTGCTGGCAATTTCATATTGCAAAGGAAGTGCTTTCCCTGTCAAAACTCACATTGTTCTGAAAAGGTATCCTATCCTACAACAGAGAAAGTGTTTAAAGGGAGATAACTAATAATATATTTTAGTGAGACAGTATAATAGAGCCCAGGAGATCTCCAGCTCTGTAATAAAAAAGGTACATCTTTCTCGGTGTGAATTTAAAGTAGAGAAACTCCAGTAGCTCCAAGTTCTTATTAAAGGGTAGTAGAGACTATGGTAAATTTCTTATTGGTGTGAAAGAATATATTAATAAAGGACCCAAGAAAATGATAACATTAAAATTAGCTATTTTTTCACCTTAATATGTGAAGAAAATTAATCACTCTTGTATACCTTGTTGGATAGATCGCCTATCAAATGCAGACATTTTCATATTCCGCACTCATTATGGCATCAGGATCCAGTAAATGTGAGAGTAATAAGTGAGCATTGCTCTCCAACAGGATATTCAGAGGATTTAGCGTAGCTAGGAATAGTCATTTGTTAGAGGAAAGCCTTACATTACAGGATTTTGTAGTGGTGATGGACTACATGGAAATTAGGAACAGAATTGTTTTCCTCTGCCACAGAAGAACCGTGGCATAAGTAGTTCATTTTGGTGCTGATTATACAATTGAGTTTTGCAAGTAGCTCCATAGGGCAAACATTTCAATGTGATAATTGTGAGAGAAGGTCACAATAGAGCAGTTTTGCAAGTGCATTTGTTCTTCACATGAATAGACTACAAGTACAGGACTATAAAGCAAAACAAATGTTGCTAATAGACGAGTCTTGCAGGCTGTAAAGGCTTGTCATATGCATGGTAAGCAGTTAGAGAAAAGCACAATCTCATCAGACGTCTGGGGGCCAAGACATTCTTGGGTTCTAATTCAAACTCAATAATTAGCTTGTCTGTGGCCTTGGAAAAGATTGTACCTCAATTTATCCATCTATAAATGGGGATAAATGCTTACCTTTCTCATGGTAGAGTAGTGAGGCTTCTTTAGCTAGTGTTTGTAAAACAGTTATTGTATTCTTTCATAAAAAGTCTTCATAGAGAAGTGGAAAGGATAATTACTAAAGTATGAATTATTAATACTGTTCTGTTCTTATTAATACTATTCTGATGACCGCTACCATAACTCTGCTCCAGTAAGTGTGACAGGCAGAACTGGAAGTGCAAGAGAGAATACGTATTCCATTGAATATTTTCCTGTATTGGTCCCATGAAAGAAGGATGCTATTACAGCACAGGTACCATTTTCTCCTACGGAGTTATCTCCATCCATTATCAGGATAATTGTTGTTGGTCTCCTTATTTAGCATCTCAAGAACTTTATTATTACCTTGTAAAATAGAACACTTCCTCCTCGTATCGTTCAAGTATTCAAGCTTGTAAAGGGTCACACAAAGGAGAGAAGGAAGTGTGTGTGTTTGTTTTTTTAGTTAAACTGTGGCTTCCTCAGCGTGAACGCCGATTGACAGGTGGTCTCCAAAAAAGACTCCTAATTCATTTTCTTAGGGATATTTTCCATTTGGCTTATTCTGTTTTAACCACACACACAATATCATGCTTCTAATGGAGAGGGGAATTGTTTCTGCATCCTGACACCCCAGTTACAGGAACCTGACCTGTCTTGTTAAAAATAGGATGTCATCAAAGAGGTGGACCAATGAGATGGTAGTTCTTTACGCTCTCTGTTCAGTGCAAGTATCATCATCCTGTTCCCTCAAGAAAAGAAATGCTTGATCAATTGAAAAAAGATGTGAAAGGGTACTAATTATGCAGACAAAAATACAGATAGGCCAGATCTCTTAAAACAAGAAGGAGCAAGATAATGACATTTTTTTCTTTAACAGCCTGTGTTTAGAAGATAGTTACGTCTTTTCCTTCCCAGTTAATCTTTGAACTCCTCCTTTATTGTTTCTGGAAGGTTGTTTTCTCCCCCCATTCAGTGTTTCCTGCAGTGAGGGGTAGGAAAGAAATAGTCTTGCAACTTACTCTCCTGTCCCTAGCTAACAGTGCTGCCTCCTAGATCAGCAGCCTGTGCCGAGGCTATTCAGTTATTTCTTTCTCCAGGGAGCTCTCCGTATCTAAGCCTCAGAGAATGATTCTGCATCTATGTAACTAATAACTGGAAATTCGGCTTCATTTCATGCTAAGCATCCCTAGGTAGAGTTTAAACCCAGAGAATTAGGGTGAGAACACTGTTAAAAATTACTGCACAGATGTCTTCACAGGAGTTTTAATGAAAACCTTCCAATAGTGTACATCCTGTACAGGGCAAATATCATTTCTTCAGCTCCTCACCTGTCTCATATTAGACTCTAGGAATAAAAGTCAAGAAATTGTTTCTGTCAGAGGCCGGAACTGTCCAAGCTCCAAAGCTATCAGCACATTACTAAAATTAGATATACTGAGCTAAAGAATTATGTTAAGCTTGAGAGATTCATACTGAAGGCTGCTGCTCCATCCTTCGCTTATCCCATTTCACTCCTGTCCTGCTGAGTCCTCAGAATACTAATGACCATACAATATCTTACTACAATGATTCAGTTAAGGGCAGTGTACCAACTTTAATCCCTCCTGGGCATTTCAGCAGCATTTACAGTAAATTATGGTAACAAGGGCTGATTTCTTCAAGGATTGAAAGAGAAATTTTATCTTTCCCCTGCCTCTTGCCTCATGGACGAAGATTTGATAAGAGAAAAGGAGCAGCGGAGAATGGGGAAAACTGCCACAAAGCTGGAGTCATCCCTTCCCCAACTTTAAAGTCCTCTCAGCCAGAGTTGACGTGGTGGGCTGCAGACAGGGCCAGCTCCAGGCACCAGCTTTCCAAGCAGGTGCTTGGGGCGGCATTTAGAATGGGGTGGCAGTCCGTGTCCTGCAGCTGCAATTTGGCGGCAATTCGGCAGCGACTGCTTGGGGCAGCAAAATTGGTAGAGCCGCCCCTGGCTACAGAAAGCAATCGGTGTCTCATTCAGAGCCTCCCACTTGCCTTCCAGACTTCCCACTCCTCTCAACAGGTTGCAAGAATAGTAGGGAACAGCACACATCGCATCTTCCCAAGTGCCTTTTTCCTCAGGTACCTCTAAATGGAGGAGAGAAGGGGATTGGTACAAGGAAGCTAAATTTAGACTCTAGCAGAATACAAGAAGGAATAAGTTCTAGAGACATAGGACCTCCACTGAGGACATCTTGACACCAGTCCTGGAGAAGTCCAGCAGCCAACAGTAAGAACAACTGTTAAGTGGAGCATAGATAGAGATGCAAAACTCCTGTCAAGTTGCAGCTTACTACACACATGCCAGGGGAAGTCTACTCTTTACTTTAAAAAAAATTATCTTTATATATTCAGTTTACTTTTTAAAGTAAGAATTGATGGGACAAGTTTCTGTGGACTAAGTACTGCTCTTAGCACATATTATGTTTGTGTATCATGTGGTTAGCATCTTATTGTGGAACAGTTTATGCACTCATTCAACATATCCATTATTTCTATGCTGAAAAGTCATGAAGTCAGTGATGCAGATATTTCATTCATTTGAACGGACTTTTGCCTAGTATAGAGAATATATGCTGCCTAAGTTACTTGCAAGAGCAACAATCTTTTCAGATAAGAGTAGTATCTCCCTACACAGAGCAACAAAAATGATTAAAGGTCTAGAAAACATGATCTATGAAGGAAGATGGAAAAAATTGACTTTGATTAGTCTGGAAAAGAGTAGACTGAGAGGGGACATAACAGCTTTCAAGTACATAAAAGGTTGTTACAAGGAGAAGGGAGAAGAATTGTTCTTCTTAACCTCTGAGGATAGGACAAGAAGCAATGGGCTTAAATTGCAGCAAGGAAGGTTTAGCTTGGACATTAGGAAAAACTTCCCAACTGGCAGGGTGGTTAAGCATTGGAATAAATTGCCTAGGGAGGTTGTGGAATCTCCATCATTGGAGATTTTTAAGAGCAGGTTGGACAAACACCTGTCAGGGATGGTCTAGATAATACTTAGTCCTGCCATGAGTGCAGGGGACTGGACTAGATGACCTTTTGAGGTCCCTTCCAGTTGTATGATTCTGAGATAAAGGACTGGGGGCCTGATTCTGAGTGGTGTTTGAACACTTACGACTCTCACTGGATTTGTTAATGCTCTGCACCTCTCAAGATTTAGGCTTTTTTGGACGTGTTGCTTCTTATAATTTTGACCCGTTTTCCTAGTTAGAGTATGGCAAAAAAAAAAGTCTAAAAGCGTTATTTTTTTAAAAATACTTTATCATTTAAATATAGCTTGCTCAATTAAAATATTGTTTTTAAAATAGTCTAGCTGGAAAG
Organism: Natator depressus; assembly: GCF_965152275.1. Taxonomy (NCBI): domain Eukaryota; kingdom Metazoa; phylum Chordata; order Testudines; family Cheloniidae; genus Natator; species Natator depressus. Next base: position 7,597,209 of record NC_134247.1, read on the forward strand.
CTAATTTGCGTGTGGAGATTCAGTTGTTTGTTCTCATATCTCATATAGTGCCGATCACAATAAGAGGTGCTTCATTTTTCTGAAAACCTCAGAGGCTGATGAAGCCTGAATCTTCTCTTCCCTTCCCATAGAATGCCATGCCTTTATGTGACACACAGGAAAGGATGTGTGCACATCCAGAATGTGTCAAGTTGCAAAAAGTATCTTGGTTTAAACCACCCAGTGGTTTAATTTATATTATGAAACAATTATGACTAATTTTTCCAGTGCAGTTAACTTAAAAATATAGTTGAATAAATGGGATTGTACCCTATGTGGCACCTTTTTGTTTTCTACATCCTTTTTCTCTTTTAATAATTTTAAAACATACATAAACAAAAATGTAAAAGAAATGGTAAACATCAAACCTGGGACCAGGTTAATATGATTCCTGTCCCGCTCGGATGCTGATTTCAGTCAGGTTATCTGTTTTACCTTGAGACTTATTGTTGTCCCACAGTTCCTCCAAATGGACACTTTATGTATTGCATTCAAAATATGCAGCACGAGCATAACATTTGCTCATTTATTGTAGCATATAGCTCTCTTCCTATCACAATTTTAGTATGTGAACATTCGAAACCTATCCAGTGTGTGTGACACCCCCCATTTCCCATCATGCTCAATGACTCCTCACTAAATACAGAGTCCAGTTCAAGGCCTCTGTGTTGATAGTCAAAGCTGTCCATGGGATTGGCCCTTGTTACCTAAGAGATCACCTCTCCCTCTGCAGCCTTTTCCCCTCAGGACAGCTATCTTCTTCTAGAACAATAAAACTGTCAATCAATAGCGGGAGGCTCATAAGTGCAGGAGACGGAACTTTCACAGCAGCTGGCCATATACCATGACACTGTCTCTCGCGAGAGAGAACAATGAGCACAGAACAGACTACACCCAGAATTAAATGCACAATTTATTTCAACTTTAGATTTCCCTTGATAATTTCTTCACGCGCACAGACACACAACATACACTCTTGCTCACACAGGCAAAAATCTATCAACTAATCAGACTATTTGTTGCACTGGCTGGGAAGGAAGAGAAATATTGTTAATTTTATGCTGGGTTCTCAGATCCTGAGATGATGGGGCCCGTACGAACAACCATGTTAGTCAGGCAGATAAGAGACAAAGATAAGAGTGGCTGCATACTCTACCCAGGGAACAGGAGCGAGGAATTCCTGATATCTCATCTCAGCTCTTACACTGATGCTGGCTTTGGATAAGTCATTTAGGCCCCAGTTCACAGAAGCATTTAAGTATGTGCTTAAATACATTGCAGAATCAGGGCTCTATTTTGCTCATTTCCTCATTTGTGTAATGAGGATTATAAGTGCTTACCTCACAGGAGTATTGTGTGGGTTTATTAAGTGCTCTGAATATTTAAAGCATTGTATAAGCATTTATTTAATTTACTTATTATACACTTAATGATTGTGCTAGTATCATGGGTAAATTGCTTTGAAATTATTTAATACATTTATGCAATCCAGTGTCATCTCTATTAACTTTGTCTGGTGGTGCTGTAAAATACAATTCATTAATTTGAGCTCTCTTCTAAAGAAAAGCAGAGGTATGTGATGGAAGTTAGGGTGGGAGAGCTTTTATCCCCCAAATTGAAAAGATACTGCTAATTACGGTTTAGTGGGTTGATTTGTTTTTCTCATGCCATCATTTTGATAAACATTATCATTACTTATTTGTATTGCCTTAGTGTCAGGTTCCAAAAGGCCCATTGTACCAGGTGGTGGAATGCATACATGTGGAAAGAGACCGTTCCTGCTCCAAAGAACTTACAATCAACTAAGAGGGGAAACTCAGGCATAGAGAGGCAAAGTGACTTGCCCAGGGTGAGGCAGGAGGTCAGTGTCAGAGCCAGAACTGAAACTCAGGTTTCTTCATTCCCAATCTAGTGCTGTATCCGTAGGACTACACTGCCTTTCTAAACAGGACATTTATTTTTCACATAAGTTTGTTTTATTCAATTAACATTTTCTCAGCCATTTTATCAGCTGTAAGCATGCATTTGGATCCTGTAAATTAATAGAGATTTAATCAATGTAGTAGCAGATCATTTGACTGTGCTGTCCTTTTTGTTGCTTTCTGTGTGATATGTACAAGTATTGTAAAAAGTAAAATTTCACCTGGGCAAACGCTGTCATTCATTTTAAGCAAGTAGTATAAATACAATATACAAATACACCTGTCAGCTGATATTTACATAGTGACCCATTTCATACCCCCTGACATTTTAAATATCTCATATAGTTTTCTTATTAGTTGACAAATATCAAAAATGTATATATTTTTTATTACTTTGAAGAGTGTATATTGTGCAAACATGGTACTGAATAAAATTGTTGTTTGACTTTGTATAGCACCTTTAATACTTTAGGATAATGGCACTATTATGTCACGTTAGCTAATAATTCTGCATTTCACCGTGCTTTACTCTGACATCCGTACTGGGTCTTTCTGTCATTGTTTATGTTGTTTTCTATCTGACAGCAGCAGTGCACAGTTGTAAATCCACCACAATCATGCCTTTATTTTCAGAAGGAAAACAGATCCTATTCTGAAAATGGTGCCATAGTTTGCGAGTCATTTGACTGCTGGATGCTACTGAAAGCTGTCCTCTTCCAGCTCTATGAATATTGAGAGTAAACAACGTATTATATTATGCTTGGGTGGTTCAGATGGTACCATTCTAACAGCTAGGCCAGGAAGTCATAGGTTCAAGTCCTAGGTGGTACTTCATCTTATACTCAGAATCTGACAATGCAATTCAGTGTTTGGAGGATGCTGTGACATGAGATAAGTTAAAACAAAATTTCCTTTCCTTGACTCTGGTTACATTCCAGGATCCTCATGTCCTGGCTCGATAAAATAGTTTCTAATATCCATGACTGTGAAAGCAAAGGGTGAATGCACAAAGTCACTTGGTTACAATATCTACAGTAACTCAGTTTCTACAAAACACTTAGGGATATGTTATTAATGAAAGGCCCCCTGTAAAACCAAATTGTAGCCTACAGCAAAATTATAAATTCCTTTACAGCTTGTGATAATGTTTAGAAAATAAAGGTATCCCCAGCATTTCAATTATTGGGCATGGTTATTTTCCAAATATTGCACCTCTAGCTTCTAAGTAAATAAATTGCATAATGAGTTGATAGTATTGTGAACTTACATGAAATTATGTGACATGTTAAGCTGTGTTGATTTCATTCTTATCTGTGCTTGACAGCTGGTAAATTGCAAAGTAAAACATCTCAACACTGGCTGAATGATTAACATGAAGTATTTAAATTAAAAATCTAAAGATGTGCAATTTTTAAATTCCAAAGCAGAAACACAATACAGTCAGCTCAACAGATGTGTTCTTGCCACATTTGATGTCTCAGAGCAGTTAACATTTGGTATGCAAGTCAAATGAAAATATGCCTATATAGGACCACAGTGTGGGTTTTCAGCTGTAGTGAAAGATTGTCTCCCCCCTAGTATTTCTTGCCTAAAATTTCCCACCTTTGCTACCACTTAATGCTATCATTCCCTCTGGTGGAGTTGAATATGCTTCTGTGTCATATAGATCTGCACCAAGCAGGGTTAGAGAAGATTGTGGTTAAAACTTGGGCAGCCACCAGCTTCCACTGTTGCTATCAGCATTGGAGCTGGACTGGTGGTAGCATCAATGGCAAATAGATGGTATGAAGCCTAGTGTAAACAGATATCTCTATAGTAGGAGCATCCTAAAGCAGACAGACACAACCACTGTAAATATTTGCTGCGCTGGATAGGTTTAGTTACTGTAAATAGCTTTCTAATCAGGCATGTGGGTCAGACAGAGAGCTTCTAAACTTCAGTTTATGAAATACATTAATTATTATAAGAAATCAAGAACATTCACTTAGAATCAATATATCACAAGATTCTTCAGAAGTTCCCGGTTCAAACTTAGGGTCAAATAACGGCTGCATACTAAGCAGTTTTATATTATTTTGCTCTAAAGCCAGTGCGTGTGTCTTCAGTCGTTTCAACAAACAAAGGCAAAGAAAGAGAAGCAATGGTTGTGGATACCAGGAAATTATACACCTGTTAGTGTAGTTTAACTATATTCACAGCAAAGTGTTACCATTTTGTGAAATCGGGTAGGAGAGTATAATATTAATTTTTAAAAACACAAAGTTAAAGACAGAAACAGATGGATTAAGTTAAAGAAAATCCGTCGCTTGCTTATTTATTAAAATATTTGAGGAAAATTTTGCCATCTTAGTATGAGAGGTTTGGAATTAGTGGGAATTCTCTTGGTTCAAGACAGAACGCTGTCATGCATGTGGCAGAGCTTGGAAATGGAATGTTCTGCTGCACTGAAAGACGACAGATTGAATTTAGATATTTAAAACAAGAAATAAGGGTTATTAGTTTTGAGGCAAGAGTCTCCATTGCCTTGAGGCCTCTTTATGCTGTTCCAGTGTCTTAAAAGCAGTTGCTCTCCTCCTCCCCTCTCACCCCCCCCCCCCCCCCCGCACTCAGGAATGGTGTACCACTGGCAGAAAAGCTCTACGCCAGCATCCCTTGCAGCCCCAAGGGACGGGCTCAGAGGAAGAAGCCAAGGCCAGAACACCGCTGCACTGTAGCTGTTCTTGGCTGTTCATAGCCCTTCGGAGCTCATAGGCAGACTGAGTATAAGTCAGAGCAGTTCTGGGGACTTTGGAGCTCTCAGGACCGTGAAATGTGTAGCTCAGAAGGCTACTCCAGTGAGCAAAATTTTATACATACAAGCCATTGTTTATATTTCTGGTTTGGATAGGCTTATTCAGCCCACAGTTTGCTGTGCAACTGAAAGGCCCAAATTGTCCTCTGTGATACGTCCTGTGGATCTCTGTTGCAAGCTCTGCAATTGTTCCACAAATGGAACCTGCATTAATGTTAATTAGAGTTCAGCACAAAGTGGCAAGTTTGGGGGTGTGGACAGTTTCTCAATAGGGTGAAATTCACCCCTGGTCTGAGGGCCAACACAAAGCTGCTGCAACACTTAAGCCCCACGTAGACACTCCAGATAGCATGACTTTCATGGCACATTGGCCTTGTGATGGCTTTCTGCACAGAGGAGAATTTCAGTTAATGCATTTGCTCGTTAATTTAAAGCACTCCTCTGCTGTGGCTGCTGGACTGTTTAATTAAGGCTTGCTGCTGATGCAGTCACAAGTGGACCAAAATCTGGGTGTACTGATCCTCTGATGAATGCATCAGTTCCCACTGATGTCAGCAGTTGCTCGACACCTCTCAGGGTATGGCCTTGTGAGACCCCCAACTTGAATGTCCCTGTGTGCAGACTATAGACTGTTCTCATCTGTCTCACACACCTGTTTGGGATCAATACCATATGGGGTGTTAATTCAGAATCTAGAAAGTTCAAAATGGGCACATTTGTGCTCCCCCCACCCCCATATCAGAAAATTGGAAGCAACCATAACTTTCTTGTGGAACTTGAGATAATTAAAACAGCATAGTAACCTTGATTTAAGTTTCTGACATGCCTTTTCCCATTCTTGTAGTGGCTCCATCTAACATTTTCATGAATATCTAGTCTGTAGAGAGTTTAACATTGTACGTTCTCTGTTATTATAAAATTATAAAAAAATGTGTACAGCTTACCCACAATGCAACACATCGTTGTGAAATCTGTTGTTCACAATTCAGGTACCTGTGGCCCTGTTAGCAGGCTGTATAAGCACCAAAATAAGCAACCCTGTGGTTATATAATTGAGCATACAGATTACTTTAAAAGTACATTAAGTAAAATAGCCCCTGACACCTGGCTTCATAGATATTGCAGGTTTATCCAACTGCATTTATAATGCCTTCTGAACTTAAATCAATTACAGTTTATCCAACATCCCCTTCGCTGTATATGTACCAGTTTCAAACTGTTACAGAATTTAAAAGATGCTCTTCTCAGCCCTCTGTTTCATGGCAGCAACTTAACATCTTTTTGTAGTCAAGGTACCAACATTTGCAAAGGTATCCTACTCTTGTAGGCTGCTGAATGCAATAAGATGGGTCTTGTGATTCAGAAATCGAACAAACAACACATCTGTTTGCTGTGTTCCCAGACTTCTTAAATTCTCCTTTTATTCATGTTTGCAAGTGCAGCAAAATGTAATACAGTGCTGCTATTTGTCCAAGTTAATAAAGGCACATAGAATAGTTACCAACTTAGAAGTTCTTTGTGTTCGGTTTGGATGCAAAACAATCATACCACGGACAGAAAATAACCTTTGTTGTGTGCCAGTGTTTTATGTGCATTGTCTAACTCACCGACCATTTCGTCCTGCCATGCTCAGGGTAGAAGCAAATATCCGTAAATGAACCTCAGCCCACAGCAGTCAAAGTTTTGTCCACTCACCTGATCTCATTAGTGGATCTGCATAGGGTTTTTGTTAGTTTTATTTTCTAACCAGCTTAAAATCAGTAATTTACATTTTTCTTACCTTTGACTTAACGTTATTATTCTGTTAATAATGTTTTGTAGTGCTATTTAAATAGCATTAAGCTATTTCTCTTCTGTTAATAGATGCATAATACATATATACATTTTATATTTGCAGTACGAGAAGCAAAAAACTTGATCCCTATGGATCCAAACGGACTTTCAGATCCATATGTGAAGCTGAAACTTATCCCTGACCCTAAGAATGAAAGTAAACAAAAAACAAAAACTATCCGTTCCACTCTAAACCCACATTGGAATGAGTCATTTACATTGTAAGTTAAATCCTTTTGTAATGCTATGTTATCTATGTAGCACTGCATGGTTTATTGAGTTGTACTTTTGAAAACTTAAAACATGCCAATTTTTTTCTAATTTTTTCTCCCCTTTTGTAGTAAATTGAAACCTACGGACAAAGATCGACGGTTATCTATAGAAGTTTGGGACTGGGATCGAACAACTAGAAATGATTTCATGGGATCTCTATCATTTGGGGTGTCAGAGCTTATGAAAATGCCAGCATGTGGATGGTAAGAGGTGCCTTAGAGAAAGAGGAAATTTTAAAAAGTTACATAGCAATATTTTCAACCCCAAGACTTTCCTTATGCTTTTTGCATAATTTCATATGCTGTAAATTCATGGATCATTAAATTAAACACGGAGCAGTTAAATTATAAATAATCCCCCCAAAATTAAAATACTAAAAGCAAAAGCCTGCATTTGAATGTGTGTGTGAAACTCCTCCTGCAACCAGCCAGTGCTGCAAGCTCAATTCTGAGAGCAGAATTTGGCAATGTGGGCGTGATTTTGATCTTGAATATGGAAGCCTATAACAGTAAATATATCATGGTCAGTGTAACCCTGCTCAGAAATGTATAGTAACTGCTTTTTCAAAACATCATCTTGTCGGGTCCTTGTCTTATTTAATGAATTACATGTCCACTATAAATCTCATAAAATAGTTTTACTACACTGTTGTGACAGTGGTTGAAATTCTGGCGCTATTGACATGACTGGGAATGATGACATTGACTTCAGTAGGGATGGGATTTCGTCCTATATTTCAGACAGGCCACATATAGGATACTAAATCATATTTTAAAGAGAAGTAAAATTAATTTGGCCCGTCCCCCGCTCCTCATGTGCTCCACAGGTACAAGTTGCTTAATCAAGAAGAAGGTGAATACTACAATGTCCCAATTCCAGAAGCTGATGATGATGGAAATGTAGAACTCAGACAGAAGTTTGAGGTGAGGATTATAGATAAGTGGTGCTAGCTATGTTTCTCACATGTTTCCCCCTTGTTATATAATTGAATTAAACTCAGAAATGCTTTTTTAAAAAAAAGAATGAGGTGGCTCATCATTGAGATATAGTATAATTTTTGCTGTGTATTTTTGGGCTACTTAGAAGATTGGGCTGATAGTTTCAGTCAGTAACGTTAAACTGTGGGCCCAGAACCAGCATCATTTTGACATTTAAATATTAGTTTCAGGGAACGCACAGTAATTTAATTTTTTAGGCGGAAATTATTATTTGTCAAGCAGTGATTAATTAGAGCTTTGAAAATATTTACAAAAGGGCTTTGTCCTGAATCACTGAACGCACTGATGCGGGTGCAGAAGTCTCAGACTAAGCAAGGGACATTTCTGCTTATGTGCAGTAAAGAGAAACTGCCAAAAAAACCCATATCTGCAGCAGATATTTCCTGCCTACTGTGATGCAAATTGGAGTGGTTGGTCCTGCCTTTGTCGCAAATACGGAGGATGTTCCAACAGAATACTTGCTGCTCATCGCACCTAGACAGACCCAGCATCAGCAGGGCCTGGCACAGGTGGGAACGGCTTTATATTTGCAGCTCTACAGGAGCAAACTTTTGTGAACTCAGTATTGCTCCTGGCCACATCTACAATTTTTTTGAGACGTTTGTGGCATGTTTCCTCTTTCCTAATAAGGCATTTGAGGATTTGACCCAAATTATTTATCTCAGACTTAAATAAAATGCCTGCTGTGCGCACACAATACCAAGCCTGTTTCTTTAGCGCTGACATTATGATTTTATGTTTACCACTTTTGCACTGTTATAAAAGACAGGCTAACCCAAGGAAATGAGGAAAAACAGCCTTCTGCTTGCAAAAAGAATAGGTGCTTCTACTGCTCTTGAGTCTATGTTGGGATCAGGTACTATACTTGTGGTCTGCAGCGTGAAATAGGATTTATTTTATACCTTTGAGAAGTGTTTAAAACTCCAGGTCATATTTTCATTTTCTTCCATGTACAATTGTACTTACTGAAAAATAAATTTATGCTGGAGAATTAGGTCTTTCCTACTCAAGATCCTGCTCACATTTTATCCTATCTAGATTGGACTTTTCCCCATTGGACTCTGAATATTGGTGTTTCAAATTTAAAGTGACATCTAGTGCTAATTTGAGGCTGTCCGTAGACAAATAAAGTTGATGTTGCGGACACAAAAAAATGTGGCGAAAATTTTAGGATTTCTTTTCTTACGTTTTTTTTTTTTCTTGTGATGTGGGAGTGGGGCCAGCGGGTTATATGTAATAGTAAAATACATCACTTGGTTTGTTTTTTTTATTTTCTTACAACCTTTTGTAAGAACCATTTTAGAAGGGATAAAAAAAAAGTGCTAATGTTATAATGCCACATAAAGTTGTAAATAAGGTAAAAACTTGAAGCAGTTGTTTTATGTTCTCAGAAGATATTTCAGTGTTGTTCAAATGTCACTATTTTTCATGTGCACAAAAAAATCTGGGTTGTCCACAAAATGCAAAATGATCATAGGCCCTGAATTTGGATAACAAATGCCACCTTTTCAGCAACTTTAACTCATTTAAAGTATACATTTTTTTACAGTTTAAATCTCTTCTATATATTCATCAGTAATATTTTACTAAATGGAGACTATTGAAATGATTGATGGCATATGAAAAATCCCTTGATAGATTGTGTGTTATTTCATCCTTTAGGTTTTACTGTGCAGTATACAATTTTTTGAACTGGGTTACTGTGTGTGTGTGTGTTCGTTCATGAAGGGTGTTGATAATGTAGAAATGAAAATCTAGTTATGCATTTCTCAAGACAGCTACAGCACAAAGACGTGTGCCAAAAGAAAGGGTAATGCACTTGGTGTTGGGCGTTAGCTGCTGCAAGTAGATGAAGCTAATGTGCATTTGTTTTGACTATTCGTTATGAGAAAAGTGAGGTCTCCTCTTTGGCCTACCGTGGATCAGCAATCATGGGTCCTGGCATAACGTCAGTACAGGGTACAAGGTAGGAACTTGCGTGATTTAAGGCATGGTCAGAACTGGCGGGAGTGGGGGAGAATCCAAGCCTAGGTCAATATTATTGCTGAGAAGTATTGAGAAAGTGCTTTCTTTTAAAACATCATCACTTTCCTCAAAAATATATTCATTCTGTCTGTCTGTTTCGGGCATTTTACCAGTAATTGTGTGATTTGAAAACAGTTTGTCAGCAATTACAGTTTGCTACAAGCACAAGGAAGTTGTAATGATATGCTCTTGATCATGAACCTGCTGGAAATATGTGAATTACAGATTTAAAATATTTCAAATTTTGAACCCCTCCAAAAAAGCAGGAAAAATGGTCACACTTTATATTAACAATACATTTATAAATAATAATATATTAACCATTTATAAACTAATAGTGTTAATAAATGGTTAGTTAATTATTTTTTTTAATCCAACAGGTCAATAGGTGGCTGATAATGATAATTTATCACCATCTATAACACCTTCTTGGTGACTGGGCGACAAAATGGCCGATGAAATTCAATGTTGATAAATGCAAAGCAGTGCACATAGGAAAACATAATCCCAACTGTACTTACAAAATGATGGGATCTTAATTAGCTGTTACCTCTCAAGAAAGAGATCTTGGAGACACTGTGGATATTTCTCTGAAAACATCTGCTCAACTTGCAGTGGCAGTCAAAAAGGGTAGCAATGTTAGAAACAGTTAGGAAAGGGGTAGATAATAAGGTAGTAAATATAACAATGCCATTATATAAATCCATGATATGCCCACACATTGAATACTGCTTGCGGTTCTGGTCATCCCATCTCAAAAAAGATATATTAGAATTGGAAAAGGTATGGAGAAGGACAATAAAAATGATTAAGGGTATGGAACAATTTCTGTACAAGAAATTATAAAGACTGGGACTTTTCATCTTGGAAAAGAGATGACTAAGAGGGGACATGATAGAGGTCTATAAATCATGACTGGTGTTGAGAAACTGAATAAGGAAATGTTATTTAATCCTTCACATAACAGAAGAACAAGATATCACCCAATGAAATTTATGGGCAGCTGTTTTTAAAATTAACAAAAGAAGTATTTCGCACAACACACAATCAACCTGTGGAGCTCGTTGCCAGGGGATGTTGTCAAGGCCAAAACTATAACAGGATTCAAAAAAATATTAAATATGTACATGGACAAGAAGTCCATGAATGGCTCTTGAACAAGATGGTCAGGGATGCAACCCCATGCTCTGGGTGTCCCTTGCCTCTGACTGCCAAAAGCTGGGAGCAGATGATGGAGATGGATCACTTGATGATTGCCTCTTCTGCTCATTCCCTCTGAAGCACCTGGTATTGGCCACTGTCGAAAGACAGGACACTGGGCTAGATGGACCTTTGGTCTGACCCAGTATGGCTGTTCTTACGTGTACTCGTCTGCTAATATGCTTATGCCCAGCTACTGATGTCTGTAACAAGTTAACATCTCTTAATCATGTACTAACCTTTCTAAATTATTTATAAATGTATCCTTAATATAAAACATGACTGGCAAAATATGCTTGAGCATTAGCACTCTAATGTAAGTTGAGGGCACTAAGCATCTGGGAGAATTTGGCTATTTAGTTAAATGTTTATTAGCTGATTTGCCAGTAATATTCTTTAGTTACACTTATTAACTGAAATATTAATGAAACAAACTGGTGTCCATTGTTATGAGTAAAATACTGCAAATAGTAAGTCCTGCACACTTGAAATGACTTACAATGAATGTTTGATTGTAATAGGCACAGGTTTCATTCTTTTTGTGAGGTCTTACAATAGATCTATCATGTGAGCCATTTTCCCTCCTTGTGAGAAATTCACATTTGGCACCTATTCAGAGTATGTGCTTATGTGTTTTTAAGAGGAGTTACTGTGTTTTGTGTCTAACAAGCAGTGATGTAGGCACCTGAATAGTAGAAATCTGACTTGGGTAGCTCAGCACTCTAGAATTCAAAGAAAATCATCTCTCATAGAACAAATAGACAAGCGCAACTAATGGGATGTGATCTCTATATGACTCTTGTAATTATTCAGCTCCGGGGTGCTTTTGGTAAGCAAGACAGTAAATATATAAAGCTCTTATTTTACTGGCTATGGCTGAGTTTTTACCCGTACATAACATTTATATAAAAAATAGAGCAAGCCTCTTTTATTTATTGTATCTTCTTTCTCTCCCCTTCCCCTCAATAAAGGTGCATTTTGGGGGCCTATTTTGCATAAGCAAATTAAATGTAATTCATTGTAGGGCTACAGGTTTGCTAGCATAGCTGAAGCCAAATTAACCCTTATTTTACTGGGGTTGCCCAATGTCCCTACACAGGGTACACCTGATGCTGACTCGGTGATCATCTCTCTTCCCATTGTGTCCTTGCATTGTCTGTCTCCCTCTAATTTTAGGCTTGTTTATTCATTTTTTCTTTAGGTAAGCTACCCTAAGTGGCTAGGGAGATTATGCTGAGAAATATGCTGCTGTTTTTGAGCCAGTGGCACATTCTAGGTGATCCCTGCTGCTGTTCTGCCATCTGCAACCAGTTCCCAGTCAGCTTTGGGAGCTTTTCAAGAAAAAGCTGCTGATCCTGAGAGCCAGCTTACCAAAGACATAATTTTGTCAAGAACACAAAGGACAGGGACAGATAGACCTGAAGAACGATCAGAAACCAGATGATAGCCCAGAACAGGTATCAGTTGACTTATAGTGGATAGAGGTGAAAAAGAATAGAGCGTATCAGGCATTGAACATGTTAAACAAGTTCTCAGTTTATCGTCCTTGGCCCACTTTCCAATCCATGATACAGTATTTAAGTCTATTTGAATTCATTCTGAGCGCGATAATTTTTTTTATAGGCCCTATAGTGGAGGAACAATGGAATAGAATCTGGATGACTCAGAGTCTAAGTAAATAAAGGGAAAAAGATTTCAGAAGGTAATATTCCCAGAATGTTTGGTAGAAGAAATTTGGTGTGGGAGAAAAAGGGAACATGAGAGCTGTTTAAAGCAAAGTGGGCTACTATATATTTTCATGGCCAATATGTAAGATCTAGCAATTAATGCATTGTTTTTAAAAAGTTATTGTGTATGAATAGAGAAACACAAATAATAAATATTAGAAAATGGCAGGTGAGATGTACACAAAGCCTCAGCTGCAAAGGGTGGCAGCAAACTTTAGAATTTGAAATTGAGTGCCCAATTTAAAATGGAGCAAAAATAAAGGATAAGAAAAACTTCAAAATGTAAGAGTTAAATGGTCAAGAACTGATGAGGTCTGTAAGAGATTTTCAGAAATACATAACTGGTTCTGAAGAGCCTGAGACCCATTTTCAAAAGTGATTTAGGCACCATTTAGGGATACATTTTCAAGATTATATAGGCACCTAAAGATGCAGCTAGACAGCTAGTGGAGTTTTCAAAAGCACCTAGGCACTTAACTCCCATTTAAATGAGTTAAGTGCCGAAGTACTTCTAAATATCCCACTAAACACTTATCTAAATCTTTAGACTCCTAAATACCTTTGAAAATCTGGCCCTTAGGAGTATAAGTCTCATTGAAAGTCCGTGGGACTTAGGGTCCGAAGTGGCTTTTGAAAATAGGAGTTAGACTCCCAAGTTGTTTAGGCACTTTTCAAAACCTTACCCAGTGTAATCTTAATGATGAAATAGGTTACCAATGCAGAGTATTTAATTCTTTGCTTCGTTTGCTCACGAGAGAGGATGTTGATGACCGAAATACATTTTCCTTAAGCATCAGAAGGAATAATGAATGGAAGAGTGTCACCCCAGAATAGGTAATAGAAAAATTGGTTAGTGAGTATTGGTAAGACACAATGGCCGGTTGGGCTCCTCCAGAATTATGAAAATATTGACAAAGGAACTTAGGAGAACTTCCTAAAATGTTCTGAAGATCGGGGGGGTGGGGGGGGGGGGAAGAAGGAGTTAGCGAAAGACATAGATTAGACAATTGCTCATCTTTATTTAGGAGCAAGTTTAATCCATTTTAAGAGAAGCAATATGTCCCAGTTAGTGCATGAATAAACATTCCATTGGGTTAGCCCAGTTTTTTTTAAATACTTATAACATTTTGTGTCATATGCAGTTTAGGGTTGGTATGTCTGTTTCCTACTAAATCTGGGAGCAGACAGAGCAAAAGAAAGATTTGCTCAGGGAGGAAGAAACTTCTGTAGATAAACACAGCAAAGTCAAGATTGCCATGGTGAAATTTAGCTTTTTAACAGGCATTTTCAGTGTTGTTAGTTCATTAGAAAGAAATATTTCTTCTGTTTTAAATTTGTTTCCCGTAGCTTTATTTTGTTTTTCTTCTATCAGAAAAAGCAGTATTTGCAGATGGGAGCTTCAGAGAATTTATCTGCCAAACTCTAAGAAGCTTCTACGGAGCCATGTGCAAACTGCAATATTTCAGAGGCTAATAACTAGGCTTAATTTGAATGAATTTTCACAGAGACAGCGAAAAGATACATCCCTGACACAAAGGGGTGCTAAAATTGAAGTCCCTGTTGCAAAGAGGCACTAGAGCGTCTCAGTGAAACAGATGAAGGCATTTTTTTAACATGGGCAAAACAAGATATTTTCCCCTAATCTCATTTATAGAAATGTCTGAACTGCTTTACCAGAAACGTAAAAAAAAGTTTTCTCCTCTGTGTGCTCTTGCTCATTTCTCTTTACTAAAACACTTTTCTGAAGGTTTGCAGTTTCTTACATTTGGATTGCTGTCATTCTTATCGCCTTTTAAGGATACACTTTATTTTTTCCTAGTTTAAACTGCTTTAGTGTATAAACCACCCTTCATCACCCCCACCACCAATTTTTGAAGTATGTGTCTTTTGTAATTTGCCATAATGTAGTCCTAAAATTAAAAGTTCATTAACTAAAAGTTTGCCATCAATACCTGCACAGGTGCAGCGATGCCTTTATTTTTAAGAAGTTGTTAAATGAATTGGTTCTTCTCTTGAAAAATGGAAATAGTGCATCTTTAATTAGATAAACAGCAGAATTATTTTCTCCTTGTGGAACTGTGAATAAATTCCATATATCAGATATCTATTTTCACTGTATATTTAAATATATACAGTGTATAGCATGCCTATGTTATGGTATAATATACCACAAACATATATATTCATATAGGTATACTGTACTATAGTATACCATAGAATATAGTACCCACAAATATTGCACCGATGCTTTGGTGCGTGGATTACCAAATCACCTATTTTACTTCCCATTTTAATTTCACTGAAAGGCCACCTCACAGAATTATTTCCATTAAAAATATATCTTAGCCCTGGAAAATATATGTCAGGACTTTCTGATTTGCATGTAAGATTGCTTTAAAAAATAGTAATGTGTTGTTTCTAGCAGCTTTTCATGCTGTGGGAGGGTAAAGACTACTGGTATAACTTACACAAGCAGTACAAAGCTAACCTAATCTTGACAAAGATTATTTTTCGAAAGTATTGTACTGTACACTGTTTTAAGAACACTTACGACCAAAATGGCATTAGGACCATTTTCATCAGTTTGTGAAAATTATATTTTACATATTATAAGATCCAGAGCAGCTGTAGATAATAAATGCTCTAGCATCACTGATGAGCCCACTCTCAAAAGCGTCATTTCATACACCATTCTGCAAATTAATCACCACTGACGTTAGCATCTCTTTGGAAATAATTTTGTAAGTAATCCGTTTACATGGGACCGTCGGAGAGGTTGCGTTCCTAAATTTACGTGATTGGAATTGAATAGAAACAGCAGGAGCAGACCACGAGGGAGACTATGTTCCTGACCATATGTAATGCTTCAAAACTGAAAATAAATTAATAACAAAATCAGTATTTCGGGAACACTGTGGTACTGGTCTACAATATTTGCCTTAAACAGCACAAACATTAGCATTTATCAAATTATTGGAGTCTGGTAAGAACAGCTTTATAATAAGAGAGAGAGTGTTTTTTTTTTCAGTAGATGAAACTTGCATTTGTATACAGGTTTTTGTTTGCTTTTGCATTTTTGAAACATCATTGACAAAGCACATCTAGCCTGTCTTCAGAATAATTACTTGTGTCTTTGGCATGGAAGTTTATCAGTTTAGACCTGGTTATAGAGTACCAATTGTCTTAGAAACCAGTAGCAGAATTTCTGGTGCCCTGTTTGCCCCACGGTAGTTTGGGGCTGGTACTGGGGCAGGAAGCACTAGTTCAAGGTCTCCCACCAAATTCTATTAATAAGTTTTTTGCAAAATAATTTTATTCTTTGTCCACATTAAACAATTTATCACTGAGAATTTTGATACTTATCATTTTCTGCTTAAATCAAGCCCTGCTTTCTTTTGAATGGTTCCGTATTGTAAATTAGTGGGAATTTGTATCACTTTAAAAAATGGGCAAATTTTATAAAAACAACTTTATTTTGAGCATTCATGGAGTTGCTGCTCCTACCGAGTTTTGATAGCACACCCTGCAGTATAATCACATTTGGATTGGTTTTTTTTTTAGTACCGCTGCATGTTGTCTTACAGGATATTTCTACAATAATTTCTGAATATCTTCCCTAGACAGCACATTTTATTAGCTTTCTGTCTAGTTAGACACTCCTGATTTGTAGAGGACACAGCAGTTAGGCAGTAAAGGCTGAAAACAAAGTAGAGTCAGCTGGCTGCAACTTTATTAAACAATGTTAACTACATCAAAAGGGTATGTGGAAACTACCTTGTAAAGATTAAAACCTTGACTTCCCCTGGCACCACTGCACCCAATGAAATGTCCAGAGGTCTATTGCCCCAGGCTGTGTTCCTCAAACCCTTCCTCTTAGGGTGGCCACTCATGCATGCCCAGAATACCAGACATTCTGGTACTTCCGGGAACAATGTGGGCCCACACCTGCCTGTGTGATTCCACCTCCATTAACATGCATGCAATGTCATACTGCATGGAGGGCACCATTTTGAAGAGCATGCTCTTCCGCCGCTGCTGGCGTAATCTCATACCTGTGGGGTGTGCAAGGTCACACTGGGGAGAGGTGAAGCAGTGCGCTCATCAAAATAGCATGCCCTATCTGTGATACTGGACAAAACAACATCCAGTTTTGTCTCAGTACTGGACAGGGGACAAACCATTTTAAAAAAAGGACTGTTTGGCTTAAAACCAGATGAATGGCATGCCTACTTCCTCTCGAGAATTTGGACAAATATACACTTACCCAATGGGCCCTTCTTTTGTAGGCATTTGACTGATATCAAATCTGTATTAGGGGATGATGTTCCTGTACCCCATACCCAACTTTTTATTGCTAATTTTCTAATAATTGATTATTTACTTTCCCCCGTTCTTTATATGGCTCTTTCACACAGCAGCAAGGGAGAGACAAACAATTTTAAAAAGAGAGTAAAGTGATGTAAACCCACAAGAATTGGCACAGGTGCTCAGGGCAGTGTGCTACCTGAAACGACTTTTGACTTTTTTTTTTAAAATTAACTATATTCCAAATGGAATGTGGCTCTTTAAGTTAAATTTGATCTAAGGAAAATCTTTTTTTCCCTAAAGTTCCAAGCCATAAGAGGGCAGTAAAGAATAAAAAATTATACTAAATTCAGTAAAAAAAAATCTTTTGAGACCGTTCTAAAGGAAATAAAAAAATTAATACATAAAAATGTATACACAGAAAATGCAAAGTTACATTACACTGAATTTTTTTGTAAAATTCAGCATAGAATTTCTCTCTCCATCTTTCAAAAAGAAAAGGAGGATTTGTGGCACCTTAGAGACTAACAAATTTATTTGAGCATACGCTTTCGTGATGATGCATCCGATGAAGTGAGCTGTAGCTCACGAAAGCTTATGCTCAAATAAATTTGTTAGTCTCTAAGGTGCCACAAGTCCTCCTGTTCTTTTTGCGAATACAAACTAACACGGCTGCTACTCTGAAATCTCTCCATCTTAATATTTATGGAAGAAAAAAATTTGTTCTGTCAACCACTTTAACTTCCATTAAAATATTTAGTAAATAATAGCTAGATCTTGTACATGGTTCCTCCTGGCCATACTTCAGTATTCCCTGGTGGGTACCTGACCTTCAGTTCCATCACAGCTCTTGTAGTAACTTTCCTTTCTGCCTGACTCTCTCTGTTGGAAGGCAGAATGTTGAGTTTCATGAAAAATTCTGGTCACTGAGTAAAACTAGCTCCTGGAAGCTGCTCTGTGCTGGCAGACTCCTGATCTCTCACAAGCAGTTTGCAGGATTGGGGCTATATGAGCAAGATTCATTCAGACATCCAGAATTCTTTGTTGAACTGGATGCTTTCTCTTCTAAATGTAATAAATAATGAGTGAGAAAAGAATGTTAATATACAAATCGTGGAGGAATAGAAGGTTTGGTGCAAGCTGAGGAGCACTGATGGCATAATATCAACAAGAAGAGAAAAGCAGTGTTGTCATGAAACCGGGATTTGGGTACTACTTTAACCACAATTTTCCTAAATCACATGCCATTATTTAATCAACTATTAAAGTCATTTATACATTTAAAGAAAAAAAAATCTTTCTATGGGGCACACGTACTTGTTATACTTGGTTGCAAACCATAATACGATTGCTGATTAGAACACTTCTTTGCAAGGGTAAATATGATATAAATTTAAATTGAGAGGAAAAAGTATACATGGAAGAGAGGAAACGAGGAGGAAGTAGTACTGACGGCTGTTACGATGTGTTTTTGAACTGACACACCTCTGCAATCCCAGACAATTCTGATGATAAGAAAATATATTATTACATTTTAATACAAATATTTTCAGGTATTTACATTTAAATTGACTTGAAGGCCATTCTGGAATGGACTGGGATTCTGAGAGTAGAGGTCACCAATGTAAATGCAATACATTTTAGTTGATTTTTTTAATTTTATTTTATTTTTATTTTTTTTGCACACTGTGCTTTTCTTATGATGTCATATTTTACTATAATGAAATCACAGCCATAGTAAGGTTGCAGCTATGTGTGTGGCTTTCATTTATTTTTGCATGTTTGCTGATTGTTTCTTGCCAGTATTTTTGTTGGTCAGGATGTGTAATTTTAATGAAGGATTCATAAGTCAACAGATGAGAAAATATCTGTAGAGTCACAAAGGTTCTTGGCATTATCAACAGTACAGTATATCCTAATGGTACTACAGTGACTGCTGTGATTATTACCAGATATTTTACATATGTTTTTGCCAATATGAATTTTAAAAATTCCTGTTGTGTGAATACATGTATGTCTCTGGACATAAATGTTTGTGTACATATTCGTTAATGCTATCATTATGTCTGTGAAACTCAATTCTTTAATATAGTATTAATATTATTTGTTTGTTCCTAATAGAAACCATAGACAAGTAAGACTGAGTGAGAATGAACAGTGAAAAAGATGGGAGAAAAGGTCCACCAAAATAGGCAGCAAAATGAAAAGCTGAAATGAAGGACAGGGGAATGGAAGGAGAAGAAAAGAAATGCAAGAAAGACAGAGAGTATGTTAAAAAAAAAATCCTTCTACATAATAGAAAGCTTACTACAAAAACCCTTTGTCTGATAGCTCAGTACCTGTTTTAAAGGGAAGGGATAGAATGGACAGAACTGAGGGTGCTTACATATTGAGTTTGGCCTTGGGCAGCACAGTGTGTAGGGCTGGACTTCGACATAACATTATTTTAATTGAATTATTTGAGCAGAGTGTTTAGCACTGTAAGTAATCTGTAGTTTGGGGTATATCTCTCTATATACACTGTTTCCATGGTTACCAGGCCCTCTGCTATGAAATTATGAGCTTTCACTATGTTCTGATACTAACATTAAAACGCAGTGTGGTGAAATATTCAGCTCTTGCTGAATCTGAGAAATGGGCTCTTCTCATCCAAAATGACCAAGCAACCAATAATTAAAGCACATTCAGTGGGGAAAATGCAGGTTAATGAAGTCTTCACAGCAGATATAATTGTACTGAATGTAAAATGTCATGAAATAGTAAACAAGATGCCAGACTGGTGAAGAATATTTTGTTAAGCAAGAAGTCTCCCCCTCCCCCCCCCCCCCCCCCGATCTTCATTTTAAATTTGCTGGATGTATTTGCTTATTAAAGGTTTCCTAATAATATGACAAAAGGACAACTTGATTTGTGTGACCCCCTTTCCCCCCATTGTCTCTCCTATGACCAGTACAGTGACCAGAGGGTTAATCTTCCCTTGAGATTTGGAGAATTCAGGATATAGACAGTCGTTCCGAGGTGTCCTTTGCATGGGTGCTACGACTTGTGTCCAGCAGCTTCTTCTGACGACTGTATACAGTGTTAGGCACCAAGCTGCTCAGACATTCTTATGTAGACTCAGGCTAGACTCAAACAGGATTCCAATGGTAACAGACAGCTTTACTCGTGAAAGCAAAGGCTGGACATAACAGTGAAACTGTCACTTTTTTGTGCGATATGCTGAACAGAGAGAACAAAGTCTACAATTGTTTATATCTTAGGGTTACTGTAAGAATTAGCCAACAGAAAACATTGGCAAACGAGGCAGGCACGTGGTCTAGTGTCTAGGCAGGGATGTGAGTTGGCTGGTTCCTTGAGTCAGTGAAAACTGGAATGTCATGTAGGTCAGTGGTTTTCAAATTGCAGGTAGCGACCCAGTACCGCATTGCAGAATGTAAGGCACTGGGTCACAGTTGTTAAAAGTCCCGTTGTCAGCGCTGCCCGGCTAAGCCAGGCTAGTTTCTACCTATTCTGACACCTCGCTGTGCCTCGGAAGCGTCCAGCATCAGGTCCAGCTCCTAGGCAGAGGCGCGAAAGCGGCTCCGCAAGGCTCTCACCTGCAGGCACTGCTCCCCAGCTCCCATTGGCCAGGAACTGGCCAATGGGAGTGCGGAGCTGGTGCTTGGGGCAGGGGCGGCACGCTGAGCGCCATAGCCCCCCCTGCCTAGGAGCCGGACCTGCTGTTGGAAGCTTCCAGGGCGCAGCACGGTCCGCAGTGCCAGGACAGGCAGGAAGCCTGCCTTAGCACCCCTGCTGAGCTGCTGACTGGGAGCTGCCCAAGGTAAGCCTGTGCCCCAAACTCGCACCCCAATCCCCAGCCCTGAACCCTCCCCAGAGCCCCTTCCTGCACCCCAAACCCCTCATCCCTGGCCCCACCCCAGAGCCTGCACCCCTATCCCAGAGCCGTGACCCCCCCCCGCACCCTAACCCCCCGTCCCAGCCCTGAGCCCCTCCAAACCGGGAGCCCCCTCCTGCATCCCAAACGCCTCATCCCTGGCCCCACCCCAGAGCCTGCACCCCCAGCCCTGAGCCCCTCCCTCACCCCAGCCCTGAGCCCCTCCCACACCCCAAACCCCTCATCCCCAGCTCCGTTGGGTCGTGGGCATCCACAATTTTCTTCAACAGGGTCACCAGAAAAAAAGTTTGAAAACCACTGATGTAGGTGACTGGGAGAAGAAAAGCCTTTTGCTATTGCCATTTTAGGTCCTCCAGGATCAATTAGATGGTCTCCATATTCCAAGGGGAGCGAGTTCCTGATGTCAAGTTCAGGGTAGTCCTGTTTCCAAGGCCCAGTTCTGAAAGAGAATGGTGTTGTGTCCTACAGGCAGGTGCAATCCTTGTAAGGAAGAAGGGAAGGGTATTTGATAGAGAAGATATAGGGTGAAATCCTGGCCCAGTTGCAGTCAATGGGACTTTCGCCATTAACTTCAATAGGTCCTGGATTTCACACACAGGAAAGGAGCTGTAAGGGAAAGCTTAATTGTTGGGTTAAATTCTGGCTTGACTGAAGTCGGGGGAGTTTTGCCTTTGACTTCAGTGGGGCCAGGACTTTGCCAGTTGTTTTCATGATTGTTTCACGTGCCCAGCTACAGGGACTTAGGGTGAGGTACATAACAAAACCCCAGTCTTTTGTTCTGCAGACTTCTGTTCACATTGCGTTGTTTGTAATAGAACCTGAAGACAGCATTGCTCTGTTACGTTATTAGTTTGCTGTTTATAGCTGTATGTGTTTGCATGAGCAAAGCAGTCTGTGTTAGGAGGAATGTGTTGTTGGGAAAAGAGACAATATTTATCTTTAACGAGCAGCAGAGATGTCAATCTCAAGTCGATTCAGCTGCGGGGAGAAAGCTCTGCCCAGTAGGTGTCACTGGAGCCAACAAATAATGGGAAAGCTGGAGATAAGTGTGCTCGCTATTAAGAAAAGAGTTATACACATATATACTGTGTCTAACGTTAATTTGAAAAGGAACAAATCTCTTTCTGTCCTTTTCTCCACCTTGGAAACACATTCCTGATAGATCTCTCTGCCCTTCTTCAGCATACTAAGGCCATGACAACAGAGAAATACGGTATTTTCAAGTGAACTTCATAGCACTGTTGTAAAGATTTTGGCGTCATTTAGAAGATTTCCCTTTTGCCTCCTTATTTCACTTTTCCTCCTCTAGAGTCAGGAATGGTATGTTGGCTGCATTATAGTGTGATCCAAGGACATTTAAAATGTGTAATGTGAGACTCTTGATGGAGTTTGGCTGTTGATATCTTAGAATGAGATACTCAGTTACAGAGTATTGGTTTCTTACTTTGACCTTATAAGGAAGTTCCTAATGTATATTGTAACTTGGCTCATCACGTGTAAAGATGAGGACGTCATTCTTACTAGCCTGGAAGAAGAGCAGTTGGTAGGGGAAAAACCCTAAAAGCATGACTAGATCCCATAAGTCACTAGGGCCTGAAGTAAACTACTCCAGAAACAAAGGAGGTTGAGCAAGTTCTCTATCGTAAAAGACACACAAGAAAAATCATAATGTAACAGGGCATGAGATGTAAGAGATACTGAAGCAAGAGAAGGTATTCCTGAATTATGAGGACTAAAGCCATACTATATATAATCAATGTAACTGCATGAAAATATGGTTCCTGGAATGCTGTAAGTGTTAATGGGTTCCAGGATAACCTTGAGTGTTAAAAGTTATCACATTAGGACTGCCTTTTATTCGATGCTCTCTTCCCCTTACCCCCCCCCCCCACAAGATAGCAAAAAAGTTTAAGAGGGGAGATTGCACACCAGTTCTGTGTTTACAGTTGGCTGGTTCCTCCTTTTTTCAGATGTATTTCTCCCTATACGTTCCGGCCTGCTTCACCCTATCCTGCATATTTTCGAGGCATACCTAGTTCTAAGAAAGAGAAAACCAACTTGCTGCCATTAACAGGTATCCGCCTAGTGACAGTCTTGCTGAACGGTTTGCTGAGAACATCTGAGTTGCTTGAGTTGTCAGTAAAATCAGAGCTTGTAGAGTGGTGATGCAGTTGTGCAAAGACACCTACAGAAGGCTTGGGCACCATTTGATTCTCACTTAAGCCCTATTTTTAATGCTTAAATTGGACTTAACCGGTGACAAGTTATTGTGTAGACTCTGCACAGAAGTGAATTTCACCTCTAAAGAGTAAATTGGATGGAAGAATTAAAGATGAAAAATACTCATTGCTCTTTTACATGTCATTTTATGAGAATAAAAACTGCATCTATTTATCAATTACTTTCTGTAATCCGGGCATGTTTATTTTTATTGTCCATGTGTCTTTGTCTTTGAAAGTGTTTAACTGATATTTTTATTTGCATTGGTCAATATTTTTAGTCCATGTTTCTGCATTTTAAATAATGAGGCCTAAATAATTTCTCATATGAAAAAATAACATTCCCATTAAGCCTGTTTATTAGACAACATAGCAAGCAGGTGAGAAACAGCTTTTGCTAGGAAAGAACTTTTCAACAAGTCATTGTTTCCCAAGTGTGTCATAAGAAGTAACATTTTTTTTTTACTGGCCAAGAATTTCAGTTTGATAGTGTATAGTGCCATCCACAATAATTACGTCTCATAAATATTTTGAAATCTCATTATGGTCCATAATACACATTACGTCCTTGATACATGGG
Source organism: Natator depressus (assembly GCF_965152275.1). NCBI lineage: Eukaryota > Metazoa > Chordata > Testudines > Cheloniidae > Natator > Natator depressus. The sequence goes on from NC_134247.1 coordinate 7,621,016, forward strand.
TATTCCTCATAACACACCTCATAAAACCAGTTAGTATGTGTGGCTGTTTATAAGCACAGTAATTGATTGTTCATGTGCAATGATTATTGCTTGTGTATCGGAGAGCAGGACTAAGCCCTGAATACATTCAGTATGAAGAAACTCAACCTGACTGATCAATATGCTCCAAAACATATGTATCAAGCACACCTTTTCTACTACACAGTAGTACAGTTTAGTACCCTCATTCTTGAGTATTTTTTAAGTATATCACTGAGAACTGTTTGTTCCTGGCAAAAGGACAACAAAAATAGAAAAATAGTTTGGATTTTTGTTTTAAGTTTTTGATTAAGAAATTATTTGTAAAAACTACATTGAAGTTCATTCTAGCACAAACTACCACATCAGGAAAATTAACAACACGTTATTGTCAGAGCCTTCCAGTACATAGTCACAATGAAGTATGTTCCGAATGGAATGGCAGACTAATTATATAATTTCCTTGTTTCTGAATTTTCAAGTCAACACTATCCTTATTGTAACCTCCTTGTTTATATACCAGTTTAATAATAATGATGATAAAATATGGGGGTTAAAGTCTAATGTCCTTATCCTGCTAATTGTTCCACCCAGATGCCCGGATCTGCCTGCATAGAGCAGCTTGGATGATCAGGGGACGGTGTACGGATCTGATCCTGATGTCCTTACTGAATAGTCCTAAAAGATTGAAATGGGTTGTTCACATGTATAAAGGTTTTCAGGATTGGACTCTAAGACATCAGTCTAGTGCCCAAAGTGCTGCATAAATCACTGCCTATGTTGGAAAATAAAATTGGGGGGTTAACTTTTCTAAAACAACTAGGTGAGTTAGAGGCTAAGTCCCATTTTTAAAAGTGCATTAGTTACTTGGGAGCCTAAATCCCATTAACTTTCAGTGAGACTGAAGGTACATATACACTGGAAAAAAAGACCCACAACAACGAGTCTCCGAGCATGGGTCAGCTGACTCGGGCTTGTGCTATGGGGCTAAAAATAGCAGTATAGATTATTCAGGCTCGGGCTGGAGCCTGAGGTCCAAGACTCTCTTCCCCTTACTGGGTTTCAGAGCCCAGGATCCAGCCTGAGCCTGCATGTATACACTGCAGTCTTTAGCCCCATACTGCAAGCCCGTAGCTGTTGGTCTTTTTATCAGTGTAGATGTACCCTTAAGCTCCAAAGATCCTGAGTTACTTTTGAAAATGGGACTTAGGCTCAAGTACTAATCATACAAATGAACCAGTGAGATCTCAAAAATGAGATCTAAAAACAGACAGGCATTTCTCCGCAAATAATTATAAACTATATATTTCAACAGCATTTTTATATTAAATACAGATCATTTGGGATTTATATACAGAGAACTATAGATGTCCCTTAATTTTGCAAGACAGGAATAACTATGCAGAAGCAAACTAATTACTTGATTACTTATGCCCTTTGTAATATTATCGTGTGATAATGATATTTGGAGCTAATCTCAAAAAATGTGAACATCAACAAATAACGATGATGTGATTACAGAACAATTATGTGGTTTTTTTGTGCCTGTAATGTAAAATTGTTAGCAATAATATCCTTCCACTCTAAACAGTAATTTAATTAAAACTTTAAATGTTCCTTCAAGACTGCAAAAATATGTAGTACATATTACAATATGTAATTACAGATGTCTGTGTCTTATAAGTGGGCACCCATAATTGTATTTGTGTATGAAATAATATTCAGTCGTACAGCGGTATTTTGGTTCTGTATATTTTTGGCTCCAAAAGTCAATAATTTAAATGTAATGGGTAGGATTCTTTTAAACGGATATTATAACTAGTTCATTTTTCATTAAGCTTTGGGTTTTAAAGTTTGCATGTTCTTTCAATACCTATAGCTAATCCACTTGCTTGTGATTTTTCAACACACTACATGTACAGATAGCAAACAGCTCTCCAGGGCCCGTGTTCATCAAAGGATATCAACACATGTTCAAACTCCATTGACTCCTGTGGGACATAAGCACATCCTTAAGTGCTTTACTGAATTGGGGCCCAAATGTTGGTATTTACTTATATAGAAGAGAATCAGCAAGCAGGTAGTGTCTCTCAAACTTAGGTATTCAGTGACAATTGGGTTTTTAGGTGTTGCCTATGATCATGATATTGCCATATGTTCTGAATACAGCAAAAATGTATATTTTACAATCAGTCTTTACCAAATAGGAGAAACTTGGCATTAATAACAAACTAATTTCTTGGGCAACAAAATAATGATTGGGCAACAAAAATGATTAGTGGTAGGGAACGGCTGCCGCATGAGGAGAGATTAATAAGATTGGGACTTTTCAGCCCGGAAAAGAGACGACTAAGGGGGGATATGACAGAGATCTATAAAATCATGACTGGTGTGGAGAAAGTAAATAAGGAAGTGCTATTTACACCTTCTCATAACACAAGAACTAGGTTTCAGAGGGGTACCCGCGTTAGTCTGTATCAGCAAAAACAACAAGGAGTCCTTGTGGTACCTTAGAGACAAACAAATTGATTTGATTCATAAATTGAATTTTTATAAATTGAACCACTCCAAATCACTGGTTGCTTCTGGAAATGTAAGCCTAAGTAAATTAAGAGCCCATCTAACTAACTTGCACATCCAGGTGAGCACAGTGACCCTTCCCAAGGTAAATGTAGCACCTCTGTCATGTTTGTGGCACACATTTCAGTCTCAGGCCTCCTGCCCACCAACTTTCTCAGAGTGGAGTCTTGCAATTCTCTCCTTCTCACCTGGGGATTTAGGCTACAATTCCTCTTGCAGTTCTCTGCGATAATCATCCAGAGGTCTGACTTGAGTTCCATAATTGCAGTCTTGGTCTCTTAGGAGCAACAACAAGGTTAACTCCGTGACCAGACACCCTTCATATGTATTCAGAACAAAAGCATTACTGATATAGCATACCTTATAAACAATAAACAGTTTCTGTGCATGTCTGGCTTGCTAGTGTCACCTGTCTTCCTCAGTTTCAAGTCAGTTCTTGGATTGCGTGAGAGACTATGTCAGGCTGATCATTTTATACAGTGTTCAGTTTTGTTTTCTGGGTTTCCCTAGCTAGGTCAAACCAATCTATGCCCAGGGAGGGTAAGGCTTCTCCAGACTTGTCACCAACCTAGGGATTTGCATTAATTACCCCTCCCAGTGTTTTTTAGTTCGTGCAGGAAACCCTTTAGTTTCCTTGTGGAACTAGAATGCAATTCCTAGCCCTTTAAGATACATATAACATTTATAATCTTGATATAATAGTCTTTAGATATCCCAAGTGTCCATAATACCTGTCAGATAAAACCATCTCCTTGTAGAAAAACCAAGGTTTAGTAGAAAATGGGTGGTTATGAAACCCTGAGACATATACACAAGCCGCCCCCTTGACCAAAGCAGCAACCTTTTCCTCCTCTCCAGTGCTACTGAGCACAGGGCCACTGAAACCCTACTCTTCCCCAGCATTCACTGTGCTCTGTGTCTGCTCACCCTTGCTGTGCAGACAGTTGGGCGCATACCATAGGTGGGATCCAGCTCTTAAACTATTTGTTCATATGTGATCATATAGAACAATATGTGCTCAGGTATCTAGACTAAAGCTGGAGTGCCATGGGTCCTGTCAAAAGCTTTTCCAAATAGGATTGCCAGCATGAAGCGACTTAAGAGTCCTTTCATTGCAGCCTTTGAACGTGTGCACTTGTTACATAGAAAATTGCGTGGCTATATAGATTTGCCACTTTGGACATCTTGGACATTTTGGATTGTATATTCTTCTTTGCTGCGTTGTCTAGGGGCATTTTTCCTTTTACTAGAGTCACACAAATAAAAATAAATTTCAGAGCAACTCATTTGGGGTAAAGAAATCAAAGGTTCTCCATTTGTATTTCTAGCAATGCGTTGTTCGAATTACTTCCTGCAGGGTGTATTGAAAAATAGAATTGTGACCTGTTGCCTGAGTGTGGAGACTTTTAAAAATGGCCTTTATCCCCTCTCTGTCTCCACCATACACACAATCGTCTCTTGGCATAACAAAGTTTATTATGGTACAGTAGTAAATGTGAAGCAAGAAAAACTAATACATTACTGGAAATCTCAGTAATTAGACTTGTTCTGGGTATAGGGGAATGTTCAGAGGCCACTCTGACCAGGTTTTGTTCAACAAAACAGAAGATCGGAAAATATTTTACAGGCAGCGCGTGTCCACCTTCAGAACCTCTATCCTGTGTCAGAGAAGACACTTGGGAATTGGTGGGAGATGTGCAGGAAGTGTCCCAAGATAGCTTTCTGTTCAAGGTTTGCACTCCCACCTCAACAGCTGATTAGTTTTCAAGGTGTAATTCCAGTAGGGCATAGTGACACAACCAAACTTTGATAAAGCTACCTAAAGAATAAACAGAGTGGTGATTTAAGTCTTCTTCTGTTTATTCGTTCAGTTCATCTTATATGAAACTTCTGAAAACTATACACCTTAGGAATTTTTAAAAATACAGGGGTGATGTGAACAGTTGATCATGTTTTCGTGAGATAACAGAAAATCACTCCTGGGAGTAACTGTGTAGTTCAATATGTGTCTACCTCATTCTGAGTCAGATTCTGCACATCTGTCTCAAGCAAAGCTTCCCTCTTGGGGCCGTTCAAGGCTCTGTGCTGTAAAACTTGAAAACTATGGCATCATTATGTGGTGTATTGTATCCTGTTGTACAGTGCTTGCACTGAATCCCTTTTTATATAAAATCTCTGCATATAGAGTTTTATAAGAAGGGGCAGCCGTTTGTGGAACATACAATATTATGGGTTAAAGGACTGTATCTGGAGTATTTCTGATGGAAAATGCTTTTAACTTTTTTATTGGTCTTTTGCCTTGAGGGCCTTTTATCCTTTTTAGTGGGAGTGAAAGTTCCATACTAACTAAAATCTGCAGAGCTGGTATGAGGAAGGCTTTCTCTGACATTCAGAAATGGGTGTGCCATATATCACCTAGGAAAAGAAGCTAAGTTCCATTGAAATTATTGCTTATTGTCCATTAGTGGGTCCTGCTCCCACCCCTGCTTGCATGACATGTAGTATTGAAGTGATAAGGAAGTGACAATAAGAAATAACTCTGATTACTATATAATGAATAATTTAGTAATACCTAACAAAGCTGTATTAATTGCTGTTCATCCCAGTGAAAAAGCTGCTAAATTGTCTGTAGTAGCTACTGAAAAATGAACTGCCATCCTGCAGATCCCTTTCAGCTTTTGTAAGAAACTGTTGAAACTGTTAACTACAAAGTTAAAATGCTCTTCTTATAGTTTTAAAGGCAAGATGTAAGGCTTTCAGTGTGGTTTCTAAATCCGTTGGCTAAGATGCATATTATTAGTGGTGGGGCTGAGTGGTCACAAAGTTCGGATACTAATTCTGTGAAATGTAAAACTTTTGGTTTGGGCCCATCTCCAGGATAAATTTAACCACATGCAACGTTACAGAAGCTGACTCTGAAGGGCTGTTGAGGTGTTAGTTCTTTCCACTCATACTGGCAGTGCAATTTTCCATCAAAATTTTGCTTTTACTGTTATAGACCGGAGGCTCTTCATAGAGCTTTTATGGTTTTGTTCCCATGGAAACAACCTTATTTTGTTCTGATATCACTGGCAGTTCCTGTGAATACAGCTAAGAAAGAAGACCGTTTTCTGTATGCAAATAAGTGATCGGAATACACTGCAACAGAACCTTCACATTTCACGTTGGGCTGCACTACAAATAGGTCGTCCTTGAAATGCTTGGTTTAAGTCAGTGACTGCATCATTTCTTCAAAAAGCGGTTCACCAGCCGTGAAGTTTGCATTGTACCCTGGTGATACACTTTTAACCAAAAGGCAACAAAAAAGATTCAAATGCACCGATTTTCCTCTGTGGAAAGTTTTTTTAAATTGGCCCATATGCACAGACTGTTGTAAGGTTGGCCCAGGTGGAAGGGCACTGCAGATCTTTTAGTGGGTACTGGTCATTAGGTTATTTAGGCCATTCTGATTTATGCCCTTTCATTGAATGATCCAGGCTGGGAACAATCCACTCTGCTTTTGTCCAGGAGTCCTTTACCTTGTGCTTGTCCTTTACCAAGTGTCTGTACCTAGTGTTGTTCCTTTTGCCCCCTGAGTTTTCTATGCATGTGCTGTAGCATGCTGTGGATAATACCTCTCAGATCAGGACTCTCTTTTCGTGAGGCACTGTTTTTGGCTTCAGGTGTGACCAAATGTTAAACAGTATTCGATACCCTTTCTGGTGCCTGGGTAGGTCACACAAAACAGATGATACTTGCAGCCTTGTACAAGACAATGCTGTTGCAAACCTTACAGAAAGCCCAGGTTTTGCGGGTTAGTGAAAAGTGGAAAATCTGGATTTCCCCTTCATTTTCTTGCTGTAGTAAAAGGCAAATTTTACAACTAACTGTGTTTCCCACTATGAAGCCTGAAGAGCATTTACAAAGACATTCTCCCCAAACTTAAAACCACCATGTTGAGGTTACCAAGCGTTTTTCACCTGTTAACCCCATACCATCCATATACATTCTTCTACAACCCATATCCCAGAATATTTGTAGTTTTTTCAGTTCAAATAATCTAAAATGGTACAGTACATACTGATTTTATTTATAAGATCATTGTGCCATCTGTGGCCAAAATAGACAGTTACATTAAACATCTATGACTTAGGTAATTTCATATTTAAAAAATATTACCGGTACAATATGCATGTGCATCTTTAAACTATGATAAATTGTACATTGCCTAATGCTCTGTATTCAATAACCTGAATAACTGTTTCTGTTTGTGTTCAGATGATTACCTTCACAGCTAGAAAGATATCTATTTGCTGATAGATTATCATTTCCTGTTTTTTAGAAGAAAAATGTCCTCAACCCCAGAAAACAGCTACTTAGCTCATTGAAGGAGTTGGAAAGTGAACTTCCTCCACCTGCTGCTGATTGTAGATTTTTAGCATCTCTATTACTGCTACTAACACACGAACCAGTCGACTCTGTCAGGGTGACCAAACAAGTCCTTTCCATCTTTAATGCTGTTTCTTGAAACAGTTGCCTGTTTGATCTTCAGGTTTCCGAGTAGCAGCCGTGTTAGTCTGTATCCACCCCAAAAAAAATGCATTCTGCGCATCCGATGAAGCGGGCTGTAGCCCACGAAAGCTTATGCGCTAATAAATTTGTTAGTCTCTAAGGTGCCACAAGTCCTCCTGTTCTGTCTGTTTGATCTTGACAATTAAATATGCCCCATAGATACTACTAAGGAGAAACTACAGTGTTTTCTGCAATTCTGCTGTGTAGCCAGCAGAGGGCACAGAAGCTTATCAATTAACCTTTTACAGTTATCTTGGAAGGCAAGCTAGAGCATTTGTTAATAAAGCTTCTATTAATATATACATGAGTCTTAGGTTTTTGTCCCAAAAACAAATATTACGGACCAAATCTTTGCAGTAACTCAGAATGATAGGAGTGCCAAATATTGTGTTCGCAGCCTCAGGGATGAGAGTGGGTTTAAAGAACCCAGATGTGCAAGGAGAGAAGCTGAAGCATTTCATTGGAATATTATTTGAAAAACAAAGCAACTTGGAAGCCTCTGATGCTGCTCACTCTGTGTTTGGCTAGAAGTCACCTGGCTTTTGTAAATATGGACACTTAACCTGCTCCTTATACATAAAAATATTTTGTTGTTTAGGCCCCTTTCTGGGACGTGCATCAGAATATCCAGAGAGTCTATAGTGATGGAGAAAGTGATCTGATTAAACATCTGTTACCTTGTATAAACATAAGATTTTAGTTTACAACCTGTTGGTTAACATCTGAGTCATGCCAGGTATTGTTCAGAGGTAGACTGTGCACACACAAAACCCTGTTGAAGTCCAGGGGAATTTGTGCCAGCACAGAGGTCTACCCATGAGCAATGCATTGAGGAACAGGGACTTGACTGCAAGGTCTATGGGGCAGGGACTGTCTCTTACTATGTGTTTTTATGGTACCTAGCACAATGGAGCCCTAATCCTCATTGGTGTCTCTGGGTCCTACTGCCATACAAATAGTTAATTATAATAAAGGAAGAAACTGGAAATGCCATGTTAATGTTAAATTTCATTATTAACGTAAGCGGAAAACATCATGTGTATATACCAGCAGAGTATATGTGTTTTCATGTGTATGAAAGGGAACACTCGCTATCAAGGGGTGAGGGAGTATTTGATTTCTGTTAAGTGAAATGCCTAAAATAGAGGGGGGAAGTGTATCTTCAAATTTCTAGAGGGAGCACACAGGGTGAGTTCTCACCCAGGCTTTAGCACTGACTTACTGGTTGATTTTGGACAAGTGACTTAACTTCTCCGTGCGTTGGTTCCCTTATCTGTGAAATGGTGATAGTAATATATAATTACTGTACGTTCCAGATATGGCATTAGGAGTAACTGCTGTGTTTGTTAAGTGCTTGGAGAGACAAAGCAGAGCATGAGCATTTAGGATTATTTAGACAGTCCAGCATAATGGGTCTTCATATAGTTTAGAGAGAACACTAAAATCTGTGTATAATGCCAATTTTAAACCCTCTTGGCTTCACTGCTGGTGTGCAGGTAAGTTTTAAGCAAAGGGGGTCATTGAGTTATTACAGCTCTGCGTTATCATTTGGTGAGACTTAATTTTTTTCCTAACTTTGTGAGGTTTGAAATTCAGCTTACATATGTGATTTACAGTATCTCATTTGATTTACTCACTCGGACTCTTGCAACCTTCTGCAAAATATGAACTATCTCGCCAAGATAAACTTTTTTTTAATGTAACATTTCCCCTTTCCTGCCCCCCCCTGCGCCCCCAATCAACACTTGATTGAAAATCAAAGTTGATTGTAATGCCAGCTCAAAAGTGGCCATACTTATCAACACTGATTGTCATAATATGTTGGTTATTCAAAATGGAAGTTATTTTTCATAATGCATGTCACAGACTAACTCTTGCTATGAAGAGTGAACTTGCGTATGACATTTTAAAAGAGAATGTATATAAACAGTTTCTGTTATATCCTAAAGTACACTAGTAATGTTACAGTATGACATTTATAAAGAGCACCTTTTACATTTAAAAACAAAAATAACAGATTAGCCTGCTATGAAGAGTGAACTTGCGTATGATATTTTAAGAAAATGTATATAAACAGTTTCTCTTCTATCCTACAGTACACTAGTAACATTACAGTCTGACATTTATAAAGAGCACCTTTTATATTTAAAAACAAAAATCACAGATTAGCCTGATTATGGCATGAAAATAGTGATTTTTGCTTGTTTTTTGCTTGTTTTTTCTCTGTTAACCAAATAAGTGTATCTGCTTTTATCTGGTTATATACTTACACAGTTTTCCACTTTGTTTCACTTAATAATGACAAAAGTGTTGTTGGAATGAGTCTTTGAATTTGTGTGTGTGCAACTTTTGTTATGCAGCCTTTCTCCTGAGAATGTAGCTTCAAATTAATCATCTACAACTGAACATAATTCTTCTAATCTTTCATTTTACTGGGTAAACAGGTTACACTTCTCACTTCAATATTCTTTACCTCTTTAGAAAGCCAGACTTGGGCCAGCTGGTAACAAAGTCATTACTCCAATAGAAGACAGGATTTCCAATATACCATCCAACAACCTGGACAGTGTGAAGCTGACAGATTTCAACTTTCTCATGGTGCTTGGGAAGGGGAGCTTTGGAAAGGTAGTTCCATCTGCCTTATTTTTAATAATAGAAATGAACTGAAAATTGTCCTCCTATGAACTGTTTATAAAATGCAGTTTTTTTTCAAGTGAGAGTAAGTAACCATTGGAACAGATTACCTTGAGATGTGGTACATTCTCCATTATTTGGAATCTTTAAATTAAGACTGGCTGTCTTTTTCTAAAAGAGATGCTTGTCTCTGTTTCAACCATAAGTTGTAGGGCTAGATGCAGGAATTACTGAGTAAAAATCTGTGGCCTGTGCTGTGCAGAAATATAGATTAATTGAACCCTTCCAGCCTTAAAATCTATGAATCTATTAAACAAAGAGCTGGAAAATGCCATTGTATGCATTTGCTGCAGATTTTAGGGTTTCAGTTTTTAAACCTTGTCTCTACGTACTATACAAGTACTGTTATCTTGCTTATTCTTACATCTAATAACCTGCAGTGAAGACCTACCAGTACAGTAGAAGATTTTTATATGTATGAAAAAGATTACTTTTTGTACTGATAATTAACTGCAAAAACGTGGGATGGGGGGAGTATTTGTTTTCCAGTATATGAAATGTCCAGAGTTGGACGGTCAGCTGTCTTGATGTTCCACATTGTTGGGCTAATTTTCAAGCCTGGGTGATATAATAGACATTCAAATTCTATATCTGTCACTTAAGTGTGGACATGCCACTTAAGTCTGGAGATGCTTAGTTTATGCCCCTAGGTACTCATATAGGCTTTAAGTTGCATGTTAAAAAAAAATTGAGTTCCTAAACTTTAAATAATGTTAGGTAATTCCAGATTTTTGATACAGAGCTGGGCTCAAGAATCCTGATCTGACCTTCCCCAAAGTTCAAGGAGATTCAGGCTCATCTTTGGTGGTGGTGATGAAGATAGAGCTGTTACGTTGGTCACAATGCCATTTGTGAAAGCTGTCATCATGCAGTAGGAATGAATATTTTGGAAACGTCAGGGATGAGAAATACAGTGAAAACTGTTAACCCACTAAAGGTGCTGCTGTGTTGCCGGCTGTTTTAACAAGTGGTTTTATAATAAAAGTGCATTTTATGGAGGAATTCAAGTGGGGTCTGTCATTTTGTTGGCCATAGGAGAGGAGCCCAGGATTACCTGGGGAGCGCTGGCACAGGTGTCAGCGTAAACACTATTTTTGAAGTGATAGTACAGCTCATTGTAATCAGTGAGTAATCATGATATTTTTAGAGCTTCAGGCCAAGTCAATAAGTGCTGGTAGAATGGGAAGCTGGTGTGCCATTTACACCTTTCTCGGGGCTTGTGAGTCACCTCTATTCTCTGCCAGCGAGGGAGATTTTCAGCCTGTCATTTCTCTTTGTGCAGGTGATGCTGGCAGACAGGAAGGGGACAGAGGAGCTGTATGCAGTCAAAATATTGAAAAAAGATGTGGTGATTCAGGATGATGATGTGGAATGTACCATGGTTGAAAAACGAGTCCTAGCGCTGCAGGATAAGCCACCTTTCCTAACCCAGCTGCATTCTTGCTTCCAAACAGTTGTACGTGATGTCTGTTCTTTCTTGCTCCTCCACTTCTTTCACAGTTTAATCTTCTGCTAAGAAAACACTCGGATATATTTTATTATCTCAGTAACATTTATTATCTTCAACTTGCAGATCTCATGGGTGCTTTACACAGAAAAATGTAAAGAAATAGATACCTTGTGAAATCGGGAAAATCCATAAAAATAATAAATAGATCTTTATAATCATAATAAATAGATCTTTAGAAGTATTCTACAGCAACTAGTTATACAGAGCTTTTCTCTTTCTGTATATAAGAACTCGGTTATCTCAGTGGGACTTTTCATATTATTCAAGTTAAGCATGTGCTAAAGTACTCTGCTTGATTGGGGTCTTAATGCCCCAGTAATCTAATGAGATAATTATTTATTAATTAATATATTGGCATAATTAATTTGGTTCCCTGGTACCCCTAAGATAAGGAGGCTGAAGCTAGGATGGTAGTTGGTGAGCAAAGAATAGGTGAGTGCTTTTTACTTCCCCTAAGTCTGTGATACCAACCATAGCATGTAATATACGAAAAGGTTCACCTGTGGAGTTTGTGTTGGTGATATAAGGACCAGAAGATGATAGTACATGTCAGAAGATGGTCCCATAGTTCACAAGGAATGATAGTGGTAGCCATTTAATTCTAAATGTAGTGCTGTTTTTTGTGGCATGGACATTTGTCTACTTAGATAAAGTCAAGTCCCAAAACTGCAAAGATTTAACATGTGTACAATGAGTGTATAAATTTACATACAAGCATAAGTCTTTGCAAGAATGAGGTCTCATTTTGCATCATCTTTTCACCATCCAGTGGTGACACATTCAGCTACCAGTCTGAACTGAGCACTCTAATCTGAACTGAGCCCCTGCGCTGTTAAGAAGGATGAAAGGCCCAGAGAAGGAGAGCAGTCAACGGGAACAGAGGGAAACCTTCCCATAGTTGGGACCCTCCTTCCAGATGATGATGGGGTTTCCTCTCACCCTGAGGTTACCTCTCCGGGGGAGGGAACTCGGTCATTAGGAAAAGGCAGGTGTTAGTAATGGGAGTTTCGATCATTAGAAACATAGATAGCTGGGTTTGTGATGACCGGGAAAACCGTACGGTGACTTGCCTGCCTGGTGCGAAGGTTGCGGATCTCTCGAGGCATCTAGATAGACTTATGCATAGTGCTGGGGAGGAGCCGGTGGTCACGGTACATGGAGGTACCAGTGACATAGGTAAGGGTAGGAGAGACATCCTGGAGGACAAATTTAGGCTGCTAGGAAAGAGACTGAAATCCAGGACCTGTATGGTGGCATTCTAAGAAATGCTTTCAGTTCCACACACAGGGCCAGGTAGGCAGGCAGAACTTCAGAGTCTCAATGCGTGGATGAGACAATGGTGTAGAGAGGAGGGGTTTAGATTTATTAGGAACTGGGGAAACTTTTGGGATAGGGGGAGCCTATACAGGAAGGATGGGCTCCACCTAAACCAAAGTGGATCCAGACTGCTGGCACTTAACATTAAAAAGGTTGCAGTGCAGTTTTTAAACTAAGAGATGGGGGAAAGGCGATTGCTGCAGAGGCGCACGTGGATTGGACAGAGATTTCTCTTACAGGAGAGTCTATTGGTAGAGATTCTCTAGGTTTTAGTCAGGAGGAGAGTATGGAAGAGGATAAAGTATGGGCCAGATTAGACGAGAAGCATTCACGTAAAGAATCTGACACATCAGAAAAGGGCAGACAAATAAACAGTGACAAGTGCTTGTACACAAATGCCAGAAGTCTAAATAATAAGATGGGTGAACTAGAGTGCCTCGTGTTAAAGGAGGATATTGATATAATAGGCATCATAGAAACCTGGTGGAGTGAGGACAATCACTGGGGTACAACATATATCGAAAGGACAGAACAGGTCATGCGGGGGGAGGGGAGTGGCACTATATATGAAAGAAAATGTAGAATCAAATGAAATAAAAATCTTAAATGAATCCACATGTTCCATAGAATCTCTATGGATAATAATTACATGCTCTAATAAGAATATAACAGTAGGGATCTATTATCGACCACCTGACCAGGACAGTGATAGTGACAATGAAATGCTAAGGGAGATTAGAGAGGATCTCAAAATAAAAAACTCAATAATATTGGGGGATTTCAATTATCCCCATATTGACTGGGTACGTGTCATCTCAGGATGAAATGCAGAGACAAAATTTCTCCATACTTTAAACGACTGCTTCTGTACCAGCTGCTCCAAGGAACCCACAAGGGGAGAGGCAACTCTCGATCTAGTCCTGAGTAGAGCGCATGATCTGGTCCAAGAGATAACTATAACAGGACCACGTGGAAATAGTGACCATAATATAATAACGTTTAACATTCCTGTGGTGGGAAGAACACCTCAGCAGCCCAACACTGTGACATTTAATTTCAGAAAGGGGAACTATGCAAAAATGAGGAGGTTAGTTAAACAGAAATTAAAAGGTACAGTGACTAGAGTGAAATCCCTGCAAGCTGCATGGACACTTTTCAAAGACACCATAATAGAGGCTCAATTTAAATATATACCCCAAATTAAAAAACACAGTAAAAGAACTAAAAAAGAGCCACCGTGGCTTAACAACTGTGTAAAAGAAGCAGTGAGAGATAAAAAGGCATCTTTTAAAAAATAGAAGTCAAATCCTAGTGAGGTAAATAGAAAGGAGCATAAACACTGCCAAATTAAATGTAAAAATGTAATAAGAAAAGCCAAAAAGGAGTTTGAAGAACAGCTAGCCAAAAACTCAAAAGGTAATAACAAAATGTTTTTTAAGTACATCAGAAGCAGGAAGCCTGCTACATACCAGTGGGGCCCCTGGACGATCGAGATACAAAAGGAGCACTTAAAGACAATAAAGTCATCACAGAAAAACTAAATGAATTCTTTGCTTCAGTCTTCACGGCTGAAGATGTTAGGGAGATTCCCAAACCTGAGCCATCTTTTGTCGGTAACAAATCTGAGGAATTGTCACAGATTGAAGTGCAACTAGAGGAGGTTTTGGAATTAATTGAGAAACTGAACAGTAACAAGTCACTGGGACCAGACGGCATTCACCCAAGAGTTCTGAAAGAACTCAAATGTGAAATTGCAGAACTATTAACTATGGTTTGTAACCTGTCCTTTAAATCTGCTACTGTACCCAATGACTGGAAGATAGCTAATGTAACACCAGTATTTAAGAAGGGCTCTAGAGGTGATCCTGGCACTTACAGACCTGTAAGTCTAATGTCAGTACCGGGCAAATTAGTTGAAACAATAGTAAAGAATAAAATTGTCAGACACGTAGAAGAACATAAATTGTTGCGCAAAAGTCAGCATGGTTTCTGTAAAGGGAGATCAGGTCTTACTAATCTATTAGAGTTCTTTGAGGGGATCAACAAACATGTGGACAAGGGGGTTCCAGTGGACATAGTGTACTTAGATTTCCACAGAGCCTTTGACAAGGTCCCTCTCACCAAAGGCTCTTATGTAAAATAAGTTGTCATGGGGGAACATCTTGGGGACATCATCCCCAAGAGGGAAGATCCTTTCATGGATTGAGAACTGATTAAAAAACAAGGAACAAAGGGTAGGAATAAATGGTAAATTTTCAGAATGGAGAGGGGTAACTAGTGGTGTTTCCCAAGGGTCAGTCCTAGGACCAATCCTATTCAACTTATTCATAAATAATCTGGAGAAAGGGGTAAACAGTGAGGTGGCAAAGTTTGCAGATGATACTAAACTGCTCAAGCTAATTAAGACGAAAGCAGACTGTAAAGAACTTCAAAAAGATCTCACAAAACTAAGTGACTGGGCAATAAAATGGCAAATGAAATTTAATGTGGATAAATGTAAAGTAATGCACATTGTATGTATAGTTGGGGTTATTTTTTCCAATATGATGGGGGCTAATTTAGCTACAGCTAATCAGGAGAAAGATCTTGGAGTCATCGTGGATAGTTCTCTGAAGACATCCATGTAGTATGCAGCGGCAGTCAAAAAAGCAAACGGGATGTTAGGAATCATTAAAAAAGGGATAGAGAATAAGACGGAGAATATCTGATTGCCCTTATATAAATCTATGGTACGCCCACATCTTGAATACTGTGTACAGATGTGGTCCCCTCATCTCAAAAAAGATATACTGGCATTAGAAAAGGTTCAGAAAAGGGCAACTAAAATGATTAGGGGTTTGGAACGGGTCCCATATGAGGAGAGATTAAACAGGCTAGGACTTTTCAGCTTGGAAAAGAGGAGGCTAAGGGGGGATATGATAGAGGTATATAAAATCATGAGTGGTGTGGAGAAAGGGAATAAGGAAAAGTTATTTACTTGTTCCCATAATATAAGAACGAGGGGCCACCAAATGAAATTAATGGGCAGCAGGTTTAAAACAAATAAAAGGAAGTTCTTCACTCAGCGCACAGTCAACCTGTGGAACTCCTTGCCTGAGGAGGTTGTGAAGGCTAGGACTATAACAGAGTTTAAAAGAGTTTAAAAGAGAACTGGATAAATTCATGGAGGTTAAGTCCATTAAGGGCTATTAGCCAAGATGGGTAAGGAATGGTGTCCCTATCCTCTGTTCGTCAGAGGGTGGAGATAGATGGCAGGAGAGAGATCACTTGATCATTACCTGTTAGGTTCACTTCATCTGAGGCACCTGGCATTGGCCACTGTTGGTAGACAGGATATTAGGCTGGATGGACCTTTGGTCTGACCTAGCATGGCCTTTATTGTGTTCTTAAGTCACTTAGGTGTTTTGAAAACATTACCCTAGATGTCTAATTTCAGACACCCAGGTTTGTACATTTTTTGGACAAAGCCATTTTAACACTGCGAGAAAATTCTCCCTCCAAAATGCCTTAAATCTGCCTTTCGCTGAAATAGGGAGTGTGGGACAAAAATGATTTGGAGTTGGCCAATTCAATATCAAGACTCATGAACCCAATTTTCTCAAATCATATTCATAGTTTTCTTGTCACCTTCTTTTAAAATCAGGTGCGCTTTCATCTTCCTTGTCTTCCTAGGGAAAATGTTACAACATAGGTTTGGAAATGCCCATTTTCACAAGGCAAGAATTTCTAACCATCTGTAGAGTTTTTTGTTGTCTTAAAAAACATGAGCTTTTGGGCTTAGCTATGTCTTCCTGCCTGTATGAACAGTACTTGTAACATTGTGGGCACTACTGTAATACGAGTAATAAGAAATAAACTTGCATCACTAAAATTGGCAAGGCTGAATGGAGTTCCAGCCTGCCACTGACCCTTGCAACATCTATAAGTCATTCTGTTTCTGTTTCCTGATCTATAAAATTGTTTTTGCCATAATGTGCAGAATATATAGACTCATTCTTATTGTTTTGTATTATAATCTTTATAGTAGTGACCTCTACTGGAGAATACATCACTGTTCATGCCTAATGAGTTTACCTTTTTAATAATATGTTCTACTGGGCAGTACGTATGCCAGTACATAGTACCTTATGCCTAATGTGTTTACCTTTTTAATACTATGTTCTAGGATCGTCTGTACTTTGTTATGGAGTATGTGAATGGTGGTGACCTCATGTATCACATTCAGCAAGTAGGAAAATTTAAGGAGCCACAGGCAGTGTGAGTGTTCGTTGATTTAAATAAAGTCATTACTAATTTTACACTGCAGCAGAGGGATCAGATGTGTCCAGTATGTACAGTATTACATAGAAATTGGGGCTGTCATATTTTTATCCAGTATAATAGAAACTTTGTGGGCCTGCTGGTCTACACACACAGCACATATTGTAGGAGATAGCTTCACCTTGGGGGGAAAAAAAATTAAAATCAATGGCGACAAGTTTTTCAACAAGTAAACAGGAGTACAATATGGCTATTAACAATTCACATTAAATGAACAACACTGTGAGAGACAAGAAACAGATTCAGCATTTACTATGTAATTAAGCTTAATTTAATGCATATCCAGTGATAGATACTGTGGTCACACTTTATATTAAGGTTCAATTTATAGATAGTTTTAAGAGTTAATACATTAATAGGTGTTTTAATAAATAGTTAATCAAATTGTTATATATTGTTATGATGTCCAACAGATCAATAGGGTTGCTAAGCATCTGTAACACCTTCTGATGTACTTTCCTTTAAAATGTACTACTCAAGTTTGTAAAATGCTTTTAATGTCTATTAATCATTTATTAGCATTTTATAAACAGTTTATCCATTAAACCTTAATGTAAAGTGTGACCTGTTCTGTTTTTAAAAATGCAGAAAAATAGATGTTAAGTTGAAACTTGCTCAGTATGATTAAAATCATCAAGTAAGAGTCATTTTAAAAAAAACCTTAATTTTAAATATTTGACACATAAAAGACAAAAATGTAAGCATGACCTGACTAAGTACTAAATAAAAACCAGAGTCATCTCAGGGGTCAGATCCTCAGCTGGTGTAAATGTACATAGCGCCACCGATTTCCAGCCGGTATATACTGCCATAGCTCCTGACGTCTGTGGAGCTATGACATTGTACACCATCTGATGGCCTGCCCCATCAAAGAGACTAAAAACAATTCTGAACCAGCATTTTAAGAGCTATGTTGCCTGCTCCTTTTTATTAAATGTAATAATCAATCTTGTTTTTTACTGGCCTTCTTGCATGTAATTGGCACATCTCTGCAGTAACTCTGACTTCAAAAGCTCATCATTATTGTATATACTTAAACTACTTTTGGCAATGATATTGTATAGGGCAGGCAGCTCAATTAGCTTGAGGTAATTCATGCATTAACATTTGTATAAAGGAATAATATTTTTATCAATTATTTTAATGATGTGTGAATCTCAATGTAAATAAATCAGCATTATGAGTCATAAATAATCTGATATGATCAGGCATTGAGAGGAATGACCTATCCAGTCAGATTACTTACCACATAACTGCCATGTAATAAGTGCACTGTTCTTCTTAATTTAGGAAGAAATGCCCAATTGTTTTACCCTGTCTTGTCAAAATATTATCAAACACTTCATGAATTACTTTGAAAATCAAGTTGATGCAGGATATTATCTTTACTGCTTTATATATACATGAATGCAATAGCTTCTCCTATTCCTTTGCTTTAATTCTTTGGTGTGGTGAGTTTCAAATACATTTCTGCAGAGGAAAATTATACGCGGAATTATGTTCTTACAGGTTTTATGCAGCTGAGATTTCAATTGGGCTATTCTTTCTCCATAAAAGAGGAATTGTTTATAGGTGAGTACTAACTGACACAAGTAATTCCTATTAAAACCCTGGAGAGACTAATGTGTTTGGCTATTTACAGTCTTTTAAAAGATGTTTTTATAAAAAGTAGTCAATTTGGTGTTAATAACTAAACTTCATTGTTTTGTCGATGGTGTTCCTTTAACTAAGGGTGACTGCGTATCTTAGCTATGTTGACATCTGCACTCTGCAGCATTCAATTGAAAACACTTGAGTTCAAAACATTTGTTATATCTTATTGCATTGCATACATTCATGTGTCCTAAAGAATGTGTTTATGTAAAGGGGTGTGTGTGTGTGGGGGTGTGTGTGTGTGTGTGTGAGAGAGAGAGAGAGAGAGAGTGTGTGTGTGTGTGCGCGTGCGCGCGTGTGCCTGTATTTGTTATATATTGTCTACAACATCAGTGTAGTTGAGTTATAATGCTCTAGGTGTACCTTGTATGACCCTATAATAATTCAGTACCCACACATTTCTGCAGAAATAAAATGTTGAACATAAGAACACTGCCAATTAGGAATTTAGCATTGTTAGCCTGCCATATATTTTATGAATGAAGATTTTAATATGCAAAGACAAATGTAAAAGACAGCAGAATCAAGAAGGGCATAGTACTTCAATGCATATTGGGATCCTGTGAATAGTAGAGATTGAAAGCTTTGACTCAAGGGCATCAGACAATATTGGTCAGACAGCAAAGCAAAAAACATTGGCCTAATGAGCAATTGTACCTTCTGATTTTAATTTGAGGAACAATTCAGTTTTCATTTTGCTGAATGCTGACCTTTAATTAAGTGATTACTTGTTCATTACTAGTTTAGAAGCTTGACTTAGAGTAGTGATCCTCAAACTTTTTCATAGTGTAGCCAACTCCTTAATAGAGAGTATCCCATGCACATCTCTCCTCCCATTTGTGGTCACATAACATTCCTTTGACACCACAGCATTTATGTCTTGTTGTTAATCTGTAATGAGACTTTTTGGCCTTGTGAAAAAACTTCATCTTCCTATCCATTTTTACACTACTCCTGGCAAGCCCCCCTTGGCCTCTCCTCCTGTTCTTCCCCGAGACATACTGCTTGGCTGTATTGTTTCATTGCTGAAGTATCATCTTCCACCCAAAGTGCTTCACGAACTGTATACTACATGATGAAATGCAGCCACTTCTGTGGAGCAGCATACTCAAGGGGGATGATATGGCTGATGAACTCTTGAACAAACCCCTACATTTATGAAAGATGCCATGGGATCTTTAATATCCACACAGAAGACACAGAAAATACTCCCTGTTTTTAAGGCATCATCTGAAAGATTCCCCTCTGTCCACTGTGTGTGTGTCTATATATACATAAAAAACATAGTATTCAGTAATGCAACTGATGTAAGATGACATTTTTGGTGGCGTAGTTGGTATAACTATTAATATTAAATGACTGTGATTCTTCATAGAGATCTGAAGTTAGATAATGTGATGTTGGATTCAGAAGGACACATAAAGATTGCAGATTTTGGGATGTGCAAAGAACATATGGCAGATGGCGTAACAACTAGGACATTCTGCGGCACTCCAGACTACATTGCACCAGAGGTAAACATTTAACATTGGAAGTAGCATACGACTTTGTGAACATTTCACCCAGTGAATATATGACAGTACAAAACGGCTGTTTTATGCCTAGGAGTGTCCTTGCTTCTGCGGGAAGATGTGATACTTTTGTGAATGAATAAAAAAGACCCTTAATAAGATTTTATTTAGGGAATATCTACCTCATGAGAAACCTGAAGCATGGTTTGTTTATCAGATTGAAATTCAAATTTGTGCTCATAATAACAAACTGCTAAGCAAGCCATAATACCAGCTTGAACTGTCAATCCAGTTTCATTAAAGTTGTAGCATGCATGCATATAAAAAGCCTTGTGCATTTAATTTTAAAGTCCTACAATGCTGACAGATGTTAATGAGGTTGTTATTGGGAGCAAACGTAGCTTCATTAACGCATCTCACCATGGGTTCTCACAGTTGCTATAAAATATATTAACAAGCATTTGCACTATTTTCAGGAACTCACGAGTCTCTTGATTTTCAACAAGAGATTAATGAATTCCTGCAGTGGTTCACCAATTTTCCTGCAGAGCTTCTGCACTGTATTCTGGATAATGTCTGTCTTATCACCTGGTACAAAATTGGGCAACCACCTTGGGATTTGAGAAAGCTCCTCCTATTAAACTGCAAATTCAGAACTCTGATGCAGTTGATGTAACAAATCTAAAGTTTTCCCCCAAATTTCCCATTACTATTGTCAGGGTTACCCAAAAATAACATCTGTCTGACTTATTCAATGCAAATTGTTGTCAGATGTTTATAGTCAGGGTTTATAATGAGAAAAGTTTACTTTACCCATATCCACCCAAAAATCTTAGTTAAGTTATTACAGGCAGGGTAGCTCAAGTGCATCAACACAATTACTAAAAAATCAAGTTTCAGAGTAGCAGCCGTGTTAGTCTGTATTCGCAAAAAGAAAAGGAGTACTTGTGGCACCTTAGAGACTAACAAATGTATTGGAGCATAAGCTTTCGTGAGCTACAGTTCACTTCATCGGATGCATTCAGTGGAAAGTACAGTGAGGATATTTTATATACAATCTCCTCACTGTACTTTCCACTTTATGCATCCGATGAGGTGAGCTGTAGCTCACGAAAGCTTATGCTCCAATAAATTTGTTAGTCTCTAAGGTGCCAGAAGTACTCCTTTTCTTTTAAAACATCAAGGAAATTTCTGGCAATATGAACATCCAGAACTACAATTTATAAGTCTTATCAATTAAACATTCTAATACCCACATATACTCAGACTGCTCGGCTCAAAAACATTACCTTCTCACCTTGAGCATGCAGCTACTCGGCATAGTCACAACCAAGTACTGAAACCCCAGCCTTAATTCCAGCCTGTGCAAAATGAAGATGTGATATCAGATGGGAGAGAGAGAGAGAGTTGTACATTCAATAGTTAACTTAGGTATAAGACCAAATGAGAAATAAGGGACTGTAGTCATTAAGTGATTTGAAGATCTAAGTATTAGGATCTGCTGTTTATGTGTATTGAGCATGGACCCTAAATTCAAGAGCACTGATTTAAATCCCGTTTTGCCTGCAAATCTCAACACAACCATAACTCTGGAGCCACAATCCACATCTCCATAATTAGATCTATGGTTCTGTGTAAAGGCATTTTTTCATGTAAAGGAATTTCTTCCTGATCCAGAAGGCAGCCTATTTTACTGAACACTAGTTAAAATGCATCTCTGATTGGAGCATTTCCAGCTATAATTTAATATTTGTTAAAGCACAGACGATTTATATGTGGGGAAAAATATTAATTAATGTATAATGTGAATTTTGTCACTTTACTGAAATTGGAAGCGAGACATGTTTTTTTCTTCTCATAGTTAATAGTCTGTACCTGTGTGAAATGTTAACAGACTTTGTGTTTTCATGAATTGCTGTTACTTGCAGCAGGAGATCAGAATAACCCA
Organism: Natator depressus; assembly: GCF_965152275.1. Taxonomy (NCBI): domain Eukaryota; kingdom Metazoa; phylum Chordata; order Testudines; family Cheloniidae; genus Natator; species Natator depressus. The sequence goes on from NC_134247.1 coordinate 7,643,118, forward strand.
GGTCAGCATTTCACCTTTTCCCATCAAAATGCAAATGAAGCCAATATAGCAAAGTACACAAAGAAGATAGTGCCATATCTATGGGGATAGTCTTGTGCCAGCTATAGCCAGAGAAAACATGGTCTGTTGAATGGTGTAGTTGAAATGGTGCATTTTCACTTTAATTCATATGAAAAAATTATCCTTTTACCACAACATTCTGTAACTGGAGGAAAATAGCATTTGTTTATATTCGATTTCAGAGCGTGCGTGTGTCTTTCAGCCAACTGGTTTTCCTTCGTTTCTGAGGACACAACACTAGAGGAAGAATTGTTATCTAAAACTATGCGATGAGCCTCAAAGCAAGGCCGTGATATTGGTGCACCAGCGGCCTAACCGGGTCAAGTTTTTTATAGGCATCACAGCAGAGAAGAGTTTTATGGAGGGATTTGAAGATGCATAATGAGTTAAACTGTAAGGTCTTTGGGGGCTGGGACTGTCTTTTTCTATATTTGTAGAGTGCCTTGAATAACGGGGTCCTTGTCTATAACTAAGACTATGTCTACGCTACAGTGGTAAGTCGGCCTATGCTACGCAACTCCAGCTACGTGAACAAAGTAACTGGAGTCGACGTACCTTAGGTCAAGTTACCGCGGGAGTCTACGCCGCGGTAAGTTGACAGGAGAGGGTAGAGTACAGCAGTTGACTAGAGAGCGATCTGCAGTTGATTTGGCAGGTCTTTACTAGACCCGCTAAATCAACCACCGGTGGATCGATCTCAGAGCGTTGATCCCGGCTATAGTTTAGACCAGTGGTAAGCTACCTTGGCACTAGGGAAATACAAATAATGCATAAGAATACCAAGGCACATACTATCTCATTCCCTTTTGCTGGCAAAGGAATTTCAGCATGTTTGTTCTAAGGCCTCCCCGTGGGCTAGATTTTACAGTAGATTATAACTTAAATGTATTAGATACATCCAAAGTGTCTTTATATATTCAGCAATAGAACCTAATTGAATTCAAAGCAAAATTATAAATATGAAGATGAATTCTCATCGGAGGTTTTTGATTTTAAGTCTTCCCATTTCCAGTCAGCCTAAGAGGGAAACAGTGGTTTCACCAGAGGAGGGGACCAATTATCCAACCATCCTGGGAGTGGCTTCTGTGAAAAGTTTCTAGAAGGATGAGATGCAAATCACCATCACCACTCTTCTCACTCTCTCCTCCCTCCACCTCCTCCCTCATTTAGCAACATGGAAAGGGCATGGTACTCATGATCCCCTGATACCTATTCATGACCCCACTCTTTTTGTGGGAGGTGAGGGTCATGATTCCCAGGTCGACAATGAATGCGGTACTGTAAAATAATGGGTTTCCTTTATTTGTCTTAGGAAATTTTGCATAATATTTTTAGCTCATGCATAGTGCACATTGGACAAAGGGGGTATTTTTACACATACAAGTTCAAGATTTGAGAACTGTGCAAAGGTTAAAATAATTGTATGCTTGGTGCAACCAATTCTGTCAGGCAGGAGTAAACTGATTATCCTGTATGGAATTTTCATTATTGGGCTGAGCTGAAATATAAATATTTATGGCTGTATTGGTCTAATAACCTTGAAATTGATTAATGGTGCAGTATCTCCTTGGCTGGTCACCAGAGACTGAGGGAGATACATGTCAAAACCAGTATTAATAAAAAAGGGATTCTAATAGCTTGTACCACAAACTTCTCTCTTGGGCACAAAACAAAATCCCAAGAGTTAGAATCCTTGCAGTGACTGAAAGGTTGATTCTGAGAGAACCCCAAAACAATGTTTTTTTTAATGTTAAAAAAACAACAACTTGTTCGTGCCAGGAGTATAGCAGGTTGATAACTATTTTGAGTGCTGGAAAAGTGGGCTTTGATTGTTGCTTGTGGCAGGGATACATATTCCTTTTAAAAGCTGAATTTATTATTATAGCAGTAATAGTCATTTTATTGGATCATTTGTATTTATATTTCACTTTGTACCCGAAAGGATCCCAGAATTCACACACTGTATAGGGATCTTTTCACCTACCACTGAAAAGCAGCCACTTCTGAGACTGAATGTGACAATGGACTCACAGTACACAAACCATTTTAATGACAAGAATTTAGTGAAGGAAGGAATTACTTGAAATAGTGAACTAATTAATTTTAAGTGTTCTTGATTCTACAGTGAAGCAGGAAACTAGCCCATGCACAAAATAGCAGCATTTCAGTACTACCCTGTGCCATTTGCAGTTTACAGCAGTCCATTCACACTGACCAGATTACATCCAGTGATGAAGAGTTTCAGCCCTTTAGAGGAAATATGCTTTCCTTTAGGACTTTTCTCTCTCAAGGGTAAGGACCTGTCCTTTTATTGTGTGTGTGCACAGTGTCCAGGACAATGGGGTACAATTACTAATTGGGTTCTTCAGGGCACCACCACACCCAAATAATAATGATGAGTTCTGTCTACGCTCTCAGCTTTTTATAAAATCCTATTAGATTGGCAAATACGTTAGTGTTATTAATTATCAGAGTTACAATAAAGGGTGATGGGGAAACAATGGGTAGGAACCTACCGCTCTCCCAACCCTCCCTCCCCCATTGAGAAAGTGTTTTGAATTTGCTTCTCTTTCTCTCTCTCCAAACTCCATGAGCCACATCTTGGTGAGGAAACAGATTGGCAAGATTTGTTTACTGTTGGATTCAACAGATTAGTCTCCATCTGTGAACATGAGGTCAGAGCTTGCCAAATTTCTGTTTTATCCTTTATTAAGAATTACCACTTTCTGCCGGGCTGCCTCATTACTCAGGGAGAAATTGACACCTGCCACATTTAGTAGCTTTTGCTGTTTTAAAAATATATATATTTTTCTCTTGAAGTGAGTATCGACAGTTTGACTTTTATATGACTGGAAAGCCAAAAAACTGAGAATCTTCCCTACATATTTTGCACAACCTGAACCAAAATAACTGCACTCCTTCCGTGCCCCCACTAAATTATTGCCCTTCTTTCAAGTCCAGATTTTTTCCCATTACATTCCCAATTAATGCTTTGAATAGCTCCAATTTATGTGTGAACCAAGCTGCCAGTTTCACTGTGAGTGATGGACAGGTTAATAAATTAACATGGCAGGTTACTCTTTTGCATTTCAATTCTACCATATCTATAAACCCATATTAGAATTTAGCTAGTAATTCACATGGGACATACTTAATTAGGGTTGTTTTGTTGTTGTTTTATAATCTTTTGAGGGGTCCAGAATGTGCAACAAATGCATCATTCAACCTGTTCTACGTCATCATGGCATCACCTAGGTTTATTTCCCCAATTTGAGAGGAAAACATCGTCACCCTTTTATTTTCACTGTACCAGTAATTCCTGGTGGCTTTGAGCTGTGGTATATACTAGAAAATTCCACATGTTCAAGAATTGAGTTCTAATATTAAACGTGAAACCATATTTCTCAGGATGAAACCAGTTGGGACACCACATTCCAAGGTTCAATGAGAGAGTTTAATAAGCACGTTGAGTGGGATTTTCAAAGAGCAACTAAGTCCCTTTCAATGGAATTTGTTTTCCTTAGGTGCCTTTATAAATCCTACCCTTTGATCCTACCTGCGTCTTATTGACTCTTTCAGCATTCCTGGAGTGAGGAGATCCTACATAGTTTCTTCAGTGTCTGAGACACAAATTTACTGACGTGCAATATCTAATTGGTATTCCTGCTCCTCTGATAAGACCAGCACAAAAACAGTTTGAGTTCTCTTATGAGTCTCTTACAGTATTTTATGGTAATGAGGGACTATGATATTTCACATTGATTGTGTCTGACTTTCTTTGAGACTCTCCTGTTCTAAAGCTAGATTTGTTTTTGGGAGATCACATTCAAGGATGAGGACACTTAGGTATCCAGTGCCCGGGGTAAATGAATAGTCAGCATCAGCAGACAAGTGTTTCTTGACCTTTTCTATACCACGACCCCATGTTAAAATAGCAAAAATGTTCTGTTCTTTCCCACCCCAGGCCATCTGGCCATGGAGAAAGGGAAGTTTGTTACTTCCGCGGACCTATTTGGTACCCCCAGGTAGAGAACCCATTGGATAGACATTTTAGAAGGATTTTGCCACCTCTATTACATGGATCTAATATTTTGTCTCTAATTTTCTCTAATTTCAGTTTACAAAATATCTCTAATTAGGCTTCTTGCAAGGAAACATACTAATTGTAAAAAATATTCTGTCTTTGCATTTTAATGACCTTTTAAAAATACAGCCATTACTCCGTGGATGAAAACACTCTCTGATAGGGTTGGGATTTTTCCAGTTGTCACGGAGTGTGGGGGAGTCCAGGCCCTGCACCCCTCTTCCTGGGATTCACTGAGACTCTCAGCCAGCCAGTAAAACCGAAGGTTTATTGGACAACAGGAACACAGTCCAAAACAGAGCTTGTGGGTACACCCAGGACCCCTCAGTGAAGTCCTTCTGGGGGAGCAGGGAGCTTAGACCCCAGCCCTGGGGTTCCCTGTGTTCCTCCACCCAGCCCCAAACTGAAAACTAAACCCACCGAGCAGGTTCCCTGCTGCAGCCTCCATCCACATTCCTGGGCAGAGGTGTCACCTCCCCCTCCCCCTCCTGGCTCAGGTGACAGGCTCTCAGGTCTCCCATCCCCAGGGCACATTCCCAGGTCAACACTCCCCCCTCCCTGCTGCGTCACATCGTCACATCTCTCCCCCCTTCGAGACTGAACTGAGCGGGGTCACTGTGACCAGTGACCTGGGGAAGTTCGGGGCCCCCTCTCCGGGACAGCGCATCCGCTATCAGGTTGGCACTTCCCTTCACGTGGACCACGTCCATGTCGTAATCCTGCAGGAGCAGGCTCCACCTCAGGAGCTTGGCGTTGGCTCCTTTCATCTGGTGCAGCCAGGTCAGGGGAGAGTGGTCGGTGTAGACGGTGAAGTGTCGCCCGAAGAGATAGGGCTCTAGTTTCTTGAGGGCCCACACCATGGCCAGGCACTCCTTCTCGATGGCCGCGTAGTGTTGCTCCCGGGGTAGCAACTTCTTGCTCAGGTACACGATGGGGTGTCTCTCCCCCTTTTCATCCTCCTGCATTAACACCGCCCCCAGTCCCGTGTCGGAGGCGTCGGTGAACACCACAAAGGGCTTGTCAAAGTCTGGGTTTGCTAGAACTGGGCCACTGACCAGAGCCTCCTTCAGCGCCCGGAAAGCCTCCTGGCACTGCTCGGTCCAAACCACCTTGTCTGGCTTCCCCTTCTTGCATAGCTCAGTGATGGGGGTGGCTATGGCGCTAAAGTGGGGCACAAATCTTCGGTAGTATCCTGCCATCCCAATAAAGGCTTGGACCTGCTTTTTGGTGTGGGGAGCGGGCCAGTCTCTGATCACCTCCACCTTGGCCGGTTCCAGCTTTAGGCGGCCGCTCCCCACCCGATGGCCCAGGTAAGATACTTCAGCCATCCCCACCTTGCACTTCTCCGCTTTGACAGTCAGCCCAGCCCCCTGGAGTCGGTCCAGCACTTGTCTAACCTGGGACACGTGGTCCTCCCAGGTCTGGCTAAAGACACAGATGTCGTCAATATACGCCACGGCAAAACTCTCCATCCCCCTCAGGAGCTGGTCCACCAGGCGCTGGAAGGTGGCCGGCGCTCCCTTGAGGCCGAAAGGCAGGGTCAGAAACTCATAGAGCCCCAGAGGGGTGATAAAGGCCGATTTCAGCCGGGCATCTGCATCCAGCGGCACTTGCCAGTAGCCCTTTGTAAGGTCCATGGTGGTAAGGTACCGAGCTCCTCCCAGCTTGTCTAGGAGCTCGTCCGGCCTGGGCATGGGGTAGGCATCCGATACAGTGATGGCATTGAGCTTCCGATAGTCCACACAGAACCGGACTGACCCATCCTTTTTGGGGACCAGCACCACCGGCGAGGCCCAAGGGCTGGCCGATGGCTGGATCACTCCCAAAGCCAGCATGTCCCGGACCTCTCTTTCCAGGTCCTGAGCAGTTTTCCCTGTGACTCGGAAGGGGGAGCATCTTATCGGCGGGTGCGACCCTGTCTGCACCCGGTGGACAGTCAGATTAGTGCGTCCAGGCTGGTTGGAAAACAGCTGTCGGTACGGATGCAGCACCCCCCTGACCTCAGCTTGCTGGGCAGGGGTGAGCTGATCCGAGAGGGGGATTGTTTCCAGGGGGGAACCAGCTCTGGTCCCAGGGAATAGATCTACTAAAGGGTCATCTCCCTGCTCCTCCCACTGACCACACACAGCTAACACCACATTCCCCCTGGCATAATATGGCTTCATCATATTCACATGGTACACCCGGCGGTGGTGGGCCCGGTTCGACAGCTCCACCACATAGTTTACCTCATTGAGCTGCTTGACGACCTTGAACGGGCCCTCCCAGGCGGCCTGTAGTTTGTTCTTTCTCACGGGGATGAGAACCATCACCTGATCCCCGGTGGCGTAGGCCCGGGCCCGCGCCGTGCGGTCATACCAGACCTTCTGCTTCCTCTGGGCTCTGGCCAGATTCTCCCTGGCCAGGCCCATGAGTTCAGCCAGTCTCTCTCGGAAGGTCAGGACATACTCCACCACTGACTCTCCATCGGGAGTGGCCTTCCCCTCCCACTCGTCTCTCATCAGGTCCAGGGGGCCCCTCACCCTCCTTCCATATAACAGTTCGAAAGGCGAAAATCCGGTAGACTCCTGGGGCACCTCCCTGTACGCGAACAGCAGGTGAGGTAAGTACTTGTCCCAATCCTGCGGGTGCTGGTTCATAAAGGTTTTCAGCATCATCTTTAGCGTCCCGTTAAACCTCTCCACCAGCCCATTGGACTGGGGGTGATACGCTGAGGCCCAGTCATGCCGGACCCCACATTTCTCCCACAAGCACCGGAGCAGGGCCGACATGAAGTTGGAGCCTTGGTCTGTCAAGACTTCCCTGGGGAACCCCACTCGGCTGAAAATGGTCAGGAGCGCATCTGCCACGGTGTCTGCTTCAATGGAAGCTAAGGGCACTGCCTCGGGGTAGCGGGTGGCGAAATCTACCACCACCAGAATGTATTTCTTCCCCGACCGGGTCGTCTTGCTGAGAGGCCCCACGATGTCCATGGCCACCTTCTGGAAAGGCTCCTCTATGATGGGCAAAGGTCTCAACGCCGCTTTCCCCTTGTCCCGGGCCTTCCCCACCCTCTGACAGGGGTCACAGGATCGGCAATACTGCCGGACGGTGGTAAAGACCCCGGGCCAGTAAAAGTTCTGTAGCAACCTCTGCCGGGTGCGCCGGATTCCCTGGTGCCCTGCGAGGGGGATGTCATGGGCCAGGGACAGGAGCTTGCGGCGGTACTTCTGGGGGACCACCAGCTGCCTCCTGACCCCACAGGACTCCCCTTCCCCTGGGGGAGCCCATTCTCGGTACAGGAACCCCTTCTCCCACAGGAACCTCTCCTGGCAGCCTCTCCTCATGGTCCGTCCCTCACTGAGGTCGGCCAGGTCCCTGAGCTTCTGCAAGGAGGGATCTTTCCTCAACTCGGCCTGGAACTCAGCGGCTGGGGAAGGGATGGGGCCCGGTTCCCCCTCTGTGGCCAGGTCTGAGGCCGCAGCCTCTCTGAGCCGTGCCCCTCGGCGCTCCCTCCCCACCCGAGTAGGGTCTCGCGCCTCCAGTGTGGTACCCTCCCCAGGGTCAGGTCGCAGTGCCCCTCGCCGGCTCTGGCTACGGGTCACAACCAGGGCGGTCTGGGGGTCGCTTGGCCAGTCCTCTAGGTCTCCCCCCATCAAAACTTCAGTGGGCAAATGGTGGTGTACCCCCACATCCTTGGGGCCCTCCTTGGTCCCCCATTTCAGGTGTACCCTTGCCACGGGCACCTTAAATGGGGTCCCGCCCACCCCCGTCAGGGTCAGGTAGGTGTTGGGCACCACCCGATCTGGGGCCACCACCTCGGGCCGGGCCAGCGTCACCTCCGCGCCCGTATCCCAGTATCCATTGACCTTCCTCCCATCCACCTCCAGGGGAACAAGGCACTCTCTCCGGAGGGACAGCCCCGCACCCACCCTGTAAACCGAGCACCCTGAGTCCAGAGCCTCCAGCCCTCGGGCGGGGCTGGCTGGGGGTACTCTTCCCTCCTGAGCAGGTGGCAAACTGGTAGCCCCCCTTTCCTGGGTCGGCTGCCCCTCGTCCAGCTGAGTCCCTACCCAGTTAACCCTGGGTAGGTTGGGTCTGCTCAGTTTGTCCCTGAGCCCGGGGCACTGGGCCCGTACGTGGCCTCTCTGGCCACAGTGATAGCAGCTCAGGTCACGTTGGTCCCCTCGAACGGGTCGGAGGGGCCCGACACCAGGCGTTCCCCTTTGGAGGGGGTTCTCCCTATTTCCCCGCTGGGAGGCCCCATGGTGACTCTCTCTCTGCATCGGGGGGGGGCCTGTTCTTTTGGGACTCCTCCCGGCTACCCCCTGACCGACTGTTCACAAACTCGTCGGCCAGCTGCCCTGCATGCTGGGGGTTCGCGAGCTTTTTGTCCACCAGCCACAGCCTCAGGTCGGAAGGGCACTGTTCATACAGGTGCTCCAGTACAAACAGGTCAAGCAGGTCCTCTTTAGTTTGGGCCCCCGCTGTCCACTTGCGGGCATATCCCTGCATCCTGTTGACCAGTTGTAGGTAGGTGACCTCAGGCGTTTTATGCTGACTCCGGAACCTTCTCCGGTACATCTCGGGGGTCAGCCCAAACTCACGGAGCAGGGCCTGTTTGAACAGTTCATAGTCCCCTGCCTCTGCCCCTGTCATCCGGCTGTAGACCTCCACGGCTTTGGGGTCCAGTAAGGGGGTGAGGAACTGGAGCCTGTCTGCAGGGTCAACCCTGTGCAGCTCGCAGGCATTCTCAAAGGCCGTCAGGAAGCTATCTATGTCCTCCCCCTCCTTCCGCTGGGCCAGGAAGCACTTATCAAAGCTCCTTGCAGTCTTGGGTCCCCCCTCACTCACCGCAGCCGGGGCCCCACTGCTCCTCAGCCTGGCCAGCTCCAGTTCATGCTGTCTTTGTTTCTCCTTCTCCTGCTGCTCATGTTGACGTTCCCTCTCCTTCTCCTGACGCTCCCTCTCCTTCTCCTCCTGCTCATGCTGACGCTCCCTCTCCTTCTCCTGACGCTCCCTCTCCTTCTCCTGACGCTCCCTCTCCTTCTCCTGACGCTCCCTCTCCTTCTCCTGACGCTCCCTCTCCTTCTCCTCCTGCTCATGTTGACGTTGTTTCTCCTCATGTTGACGTTGTTTTTCATGATCCTCCAGCTCCCTCATTTTCCTCTCCCTCTCCCATTCCAGCCGCATCCGCTCCAGGGATGGGGAGCTCCGCTGGGAGGATCCCCTGCTGGCTGCTGGGGTCAGGGGGCCCTCGGTATTCGTTGGGCTTCCCACAACCCCTCCCCCAGGCATAGGTAGGAAGGGTCTCGGGGTGTCCCGGGCAGCAGTCTGACCCCTCCCAGCCTGGTCAGGCCCCAGGGCCCACGCTGCGTCCGCCGGGCGGCTTCCCTCAGGGACAGGGATCGGGTCATCCAAGCGATCCCTCTCCTCCAACTGGGCAATCAGCTGTTCCTTGGTGGACCTCCCGACGCGCAGCCCCCTCTGCCTGCACAGCTCCACCAGGTCGCTCTTAAGGCGTTTAGCGTACATCTCCCGGCTGGCCACTCGCAGGCCGGGCAGCTGTCCACAGTTTCCAGGAAAAGCCCCTAGTGTGCCAGTCCTTCTTGAGGTCACCCCCTCTTTGCCAGGGTCGAGCTGCAGACTCCTCCGCCCCTGGGACCGCTCGCTGCAATCCCCCGGGGGACCCTGTTACTGCAAAAGTCCTTCTCTCTGGTGACACACTCCCAGGGGTTAACCGCCCCCTGAAACCGTCTCTCTCTGAATCTTCAGCACGCCTGGTCCCCGTCAATCCCCCTTCGTTTTACTGTTCCCCAGTCACTTACTGCAGGAAGCGCCGTTCACGGGGTGCAGTAGATCCCACCGCTGCCACCAGTTGTCACGGAGTGTGGGGGAGTCCAGGCCCTGCACCCCTCTTCCTGGGATTCACTGAGACTCTCAGCCAGCCAGTAAAACCGAAGGTTTATTGGACAACAGGAACACAGTCCAAAACAGAGCTTGTGGGTACACCCAGGACCCCTCAGTGAAGTCCTTCTGGGGGAGCATGGAGCTTAGACCCCAGCCCTGGGGTTCCCTGTGTTCCTCCACCCAGCCCCAAACTGAAAACTAAACCCACCGAGCAGGTTCCCTGCTGCAGCCTCCATCCACATTCCTGGGCAGAGGTGTCACCTCCCCCTCCCCCTCCTGGCTCAGGTGACAGGCTCTCAGGTCTCCCATCCCCAGGGCACATTCCCAGGTCAACACTCCCCCCTCCCTGCTGCGTCACATCGTCACACCAGTACAGTGAGGTATTTTTTAACATGTTTTATGTATAAAGGCCAGTCCTTTTTTCTGGTTGAAATTTTGAAAGTGTTTGTTCTTTGAAGTAGCAACAGTGATTTTGAATAGACCCCCCTGAGAACTTACTGGTGAGTGGAAAATACATTGAGAGTAATCAAGTCTATCAACCTCTATAGCAGGAAGTAGGTGGCCCCAAATGTATGTTATAAGGCCCAGTATATGTGATAATTGCAAAAGAATTGTAAAATTAAATCTGCATTTTTGTAGCCCCTTTCATCTAGGAATCTCAAAGCATTGTACCAGCAGTAACTTCATTATGCCTAGTTATAGAGAAGGAGGTAGGTACAGAAAACACAAATGACATATGGTAAATTATACAAATTCAGGGAATAGAATCCAGGAGTCTTGATTCCCAGTCCCCTGCTCTGACCAGTAGACATTTTCCGAACTTAAATACAATGATTTACATGTTCCCCCACAATTTAAAAGGAGCTCTTTAAAATTCTTCTCCATTTTTTTCTAGATTGTTAGTTTAATTACAGGTTCATATTAATAGCAGTTACCACTGAATAAAAAAGAAAAAATACACTGTATTCTAAAAATTAGTTTTCTACAGTAAAGTTAAGATACAAACACTGTAATTTAGATGTCCTTAGCCACTCATTTCAGCTGCTAACTCATGAGTAATGTATTTCAGAGTGACTTATTTTGAGTTTCTTTGCTAAGAGACAGACTGCTAACTTCCAGATCATGTCCTGTTATTACCCTAGTGAAGACAATCATTTGCAGATAGGTTCTGTAGTCTTTGGGTAGTGGCTAAGTAGCGTTGTTTTGTTGAACTGATAATTGTTTTCCTTACAGATTGCTGGTTTAATTCCTTTACGAGACTGCTGAGAACCTAGGGTGTGTAATCTGCACTAGTCTTAGCAATTTGTTTCACAGAGAATGAAAAACACGTGGTAGCAGGAAAAGGAGACTAAATTAAGGAATATTTAATGGTGAAAGGACAGTATCTCATTGTCTGATTATTCCTCTGAAATAGACGAATTATGGTTTCAGGGTCAACTAGACTTGCCCCCAAACTAAATAGGAAAGACCTGTATTAGAGGAGAAATATCCAAGAATGTTTCAGAACATTCCCTTTACTGGAGAAAAATGGAATGGGTAATCTCTTCAGAATTACTAGAAATCAATAATAGTTAACATACAAACAAATGATGTTAAACTGAAATGGCGTTTAGACCTGAGACTGTAACCGACTGTATGCTGCAATGCACCTTTAAAATAAATTAGCACTGCCCTTTGAAGGAGTGTGTGTTGAGTTTGTACATCCACCAGACTTTCGTAATGTCAGCACTCAATATGCACTTCTGTCTAAGGTCTGAATTGAACCCTGGGTGAAAAATACTTGGAAATTGTCATTAGTCTGAATGGCAGAAACCTCTTTCCAGTTGGCATAACTGGTTTCCTGATTTCAAATGAAGAGCCCGAGACTTGTGTAGCACGGTGAAACAAAGCTGAGATTTTCAGGGGTCTTGCTCAGATTTTTGGGATTTTTGCCTCTTTTTAGAGAGGGTCAAAATGTAAATATTACAGAGTTATGAAATTACACTGAATTGTTGATACCTTCCGAATGAAGTGAAAATGATTATTTGATTATTTAACATGAATGGCTTGATGAAATCATTCTGGTTTCCTGTGTACCATTACTCTACCTGCTTCGTTATTTTCAAAAGCACATCCTGAATCTTTGAAGGGCCAGATTTACAAAGGTACTAGATGTTTAAAGAAGCAAATAGGCACCTAGTCAGATTTTCAAAGGCGCTTTCATGGGAGTTAGGCATCTAACCTGCTTTAGCTGCTTTGGTAAATCCTTCTGGGGCCAATTTGCATCTTTATGTGCCTACATACCTTTGTAAATCTGGCCCTACAATTCTAACACAAGGATCTGGATTCTGTGCTGTAAAGTGCATAAATCCGAGTGGGATTTTGGCCTCAATAAGGATGACAGGATTGGGTTCTCTATGCATTTCAATGGCATGTATTTATCTCCATAAGTCGTTGATTTGATTCACCGCTGACCTTATTGAACACAGGTATTTTTATTTTCATTATTTCACAGATTATTGCTTATCAGCCCTATGGAAAATCAGTAGATTGGTGGGCCTACGGCGTGCTGTTATACGAGATGCTAGCTGGCCAGGTAGGAATTATATTGCAGCTGTTCTTCAAAATCTAATGAGAGGAACTTTACAAGGCAGTGCATAATAAACAGAAGAAGTATTGTGCAACTGTGAGAGAGCCCCTGGAAACATAATAGCAGAGTTTTTAGATACTCTTCATGGAAGGTAAGGCTCAGAATCATCACAGTATTTTTGTATTGTGTGCATGGGGGCAAAGCAGAGGGCTTGCTGCTCAAACCAGTTAATTACAGAGCCCTTTCCCTGCACTTGTAATGTGACTCTAGTCACCAAATTACACAACTGAAAAAGCAAGTTCTGTACTGCAAATTTTAGTTGAAGGTAACAAACCAACTCTAAAGAGCTCTGGTATTCTCTTGATGTGGGGAAGATTTATGTAAGTGATTCTCCTGAGAGAGTGAGCTGGAGCTACCACAGAATTTACTATATGTACAGTGTGTAGCCAGCCTCTGCTGTTCCTTCGCATGCTAAATCCCAGTAGATTTCTTGACTTCTTTTGTAACAGTTGAACACTGTGTGCTGTTCCTGTCTTCTTTTTCCTTTCAAATTCTTCCAAAGATCACCATGCGTCTGGTCTGTGGTCATCTCCAATTACTTGCAGATTGTTCTGTTGCCTCAACATTTTTGTATTTTATGACAGAAAAAAGATGTGAGAGAAACTTAAGATATTTAACAGTACTGACACATCTGATGTTCTATAGATGAGTTGCGGGTTTATCTACAATTTTGGGTTTGCATGTAAAAACCCACCAAAATGACTGATAATATTCAGAAATAAATTGGAGAATTTGGAAATGTAAAATCCAGCTGCATCGGATAATGTTGGGAGATCCCAGCTTCTTGTTTTCTTATTCTTGCGGAAGTCTGATATGCTTGTGTATTTATTGAGTCTTAAGTCATTTATAGAGCATTATGTTGTTAGGATTTTCTACATTTACAGTAAGCGCTAAGTAATTCCTCCAGGGCTTCTTGGAAGATATACATTTGTTTGCAGATAAATGCATCAACATTTGTTTTAATTATGATAGCTGCCTTGAATATGTCTTCAAAAAAACATATGATTAGGCCCAGCAATCTGTAAACATTTATTTGTTTGCATGAGCTCTTGTCTCTGTACAGTATAACTAAGTGGTGCTTTCTTTTCTGGAGTGTTCTTTCTGGGTGATATTCACCCCTGTGCAAAGGGCCACTTGAAGGCCTATGCGACACTTAAGTCCCACTTAAACTCTTAGTTCAGGGTTTATGTGGGACTTAAGCAGTTCCCATGGATCTTGTGCTGGTTTTCTTCATCCTCACACCGTCTTTTAACCACAAATGTAGCCCATACTTGTGACACTGTCTTCCCCTCACAGAAACACTATTTACCTGTAAATCAGATGGGAGCATCATTGGAATTACATGACACTTTAGATCAAAGTCATTGAAAGTAATGGCCTAAATCATGTACTGATTAGATTGTTTTAGGATGGTTATAGCAAGGTAACTTTAAAAAGATCTCATTAAAGATAAACAAACCCTTAGATAACCAGCATTGTTGAGTACATTGTAAATGTAAAACTCCTCAATAATGTATCTGCTTTTCAGTAAATAAATAGCATTTATAGGGAATTAAAATTAACACCACATGATTTTACCTCGTTTATTTTCCTTGCGCAGCCTCCATTTGATGGGGAGGATGAAGATGAACTCTTCCAGTCCATAATGGAGCATAATGTGTCCTATCCTAAATCGTTGTCCAAAGAAGCTGTTTCTATCTGCAAAGGGGTAAGCAAGTTGCTGCTATATCATGGGGTCCTTTTTCAACAGTGTGTGTTAAATAACCAAAGTTTGTGGAGTTTGACTGAGTGTATACCACTGGGCTTTTCCAAATATAAACACTGTCCAGCCCGGATTTTAGGCAGATAACATGGATGATAACTTGCATCCTCACTTGGCCTCTGCCAAAGGTCAGGGCTGCAAGAGTGTCAACTCTAGTTTATTTTGTGGTAGGAAAAGATTTCAGAATCAGTTACAGCCACATACAGAGCAGAAGTTACAAACGGGGTGGTTGTGTGAGCTTTCCCGCCTCTTAAATTGTCTGCACTGTGAGTCAGATCAGGCGAGGTGCCAAGCTGTCTCAGCTCTCATAGGTTCCAAGTGGGAGCTGACCCTACGCAGCACTTTGCAGGAGGCACACTACAGCACTGGCCCTGTGTGTTTGACCTGATAGGAAGAACTGAAGGAATTAACAGGAGGGACAAGGTGGGTAAGGTGGTATCTTTTATTGGACCAATTTACACAGAGCTGTGCAGCTCAAAAGCTTTCTCTTTCACCAACAGAAGTTGGTCCAATAAAACCTATTACCTCACCCACCTTATCGGTCTAATATCCTGGGCCAACACAGCTACAGCATCACTGCAAACAGTCAATTAAAAGGAGTCATTTTAGAATTTAGATAGAAATTAGCCTGAATGTAAACCTCCAGTCTAAACACCAGTGAGTGGTGAGGAAATTCTGATCCAGGTCCAAGCTTTGTGGCTTAAGGTCATCTCTGATTGTAGGCTATCTTAATGGGGTTTTTTGGGAGCGCATTAATGTGACTGCGGAGAATTAGCTAAGTAAAGTTTGTGTTGACTTTTTCCTGACTCAGTATCATTCCCTGGAGCACCTCATTTCTGTAGCTCTTCCCAAATGTGAATTTCAGATGTCTATTACTTCTTCACCTGGATGAAAATCTTAGTGCATTTAAATAGACAATGAATTTGGCATCTACTTCCCCAGTTCAGTGTGTCCTTTGGAACTGCATATGTGGTACTGTCGCTGACTCCATTTTTTTCTTTAAAGATAAAATCATTGAGAAAATGAAAAGAGATTTTATTTATCACAATAAATGCAAGGCCATTGCAACATAGCATGGGAATGGCATAAATGTCTGTATCTCAGGATTGAAATTACATAACCCTCCTTCTGCCACACATTCAAATCCTATTGGGATCAAGGTAGATCTCCCTTATAAAAAAGAAACACGACGTTCTTTTATGCTGTTCACCCAGATTGTTATCTCAAGATGCAGTGTTTGCCATTCATTATTATAGAATGCTCTAGTTCCTGTACATGAGGGTCCATTCTTCATATTCAGAGAAATTAAATTCTGTACAAGTACAGTACTGGTGGGGTATTTTGCCTGAGGATCCTGTATCCTCTGGGGAAATAGGAAAAATCCCATGTCATTTTTCCTAAAAAGAAAAGTTTGTCCTAGTGTTTTAGCCAGACTTTGCTCTTTTCCCCCTTACTCTTTGCATTGCCCTTTATGTGAATTGTGACACTCCCCGTCCCAGAAGTGGCTGCATTTCAGAGTATCTTTTCTGAAGCCCTTTGCAGTCCTCAGGATAAAGGATGCTACACAAGTGTCACAAAGCTAATCATGTTCGTAAGGGAACTGTCCAGATAAATATCACTGAAGCCTAAAGTCTGATCTCCTTTCTTAAATTACAGACAACACTTCACATTATTAAAATGAAAGAATTTTGAAAGCTGCTTTTTCTTTTCACTGTTTAATCTCCTTGCTTACATTTGGTATTTCTCACGCTGATTTTCCTATTCTCCTATATTAACAAGAGTGCCACAATGTTTGGGTTGTAAGCATTAAGGGAAATGTTGTTTACATTTTAATTTTAAAAATAATGTTCATTGCAACTGTGTGTTTGGCGGGGGGAGGAGGAGGTTTAGCTAACACAACTAAAAATTCTGGCTCTGATCTGGCCTCATATCCCTTTTCCAGCCATCCTGTCTTAAATAATAAATAAAATGCAGCATTGTTTAAGAGTTTCATCTGAATTGAGATTGAAGATTACTCAGCTGTGATGTGAAGCTAGGCAACCAAAGCCCTTAGTTCTCTAAGAGCCAGCCTTGAACCTTTTGCTAGAATGATTCACCTGGACTGTAGGATCACTGTACAGCTTGGATTTAGCATCTCTCAGTACCCATTGTCTGCTAACACTGAAGTGTGTTTTATAGTCAAACTGCTTTAATGGCATTCCCGAGTATGGTAAGATATTGTCACAAATGTTCCACAAAAGTCACACACAGCTGCATTTATGCTCACACAGCTCTCTAGATTTTTCATTATTAGCAGATTGAGTAGATCCCTCCCATGCAAAAAGTCTGATACTGCTGATATATTTAAAAGTAGAATTTGCATCCAATAAAGTACAGTGCGCTCACCTCATAATTTTTGTAGTTAGAGGGTCCTATCAGTTTATAATGGACAAAAACGGCTTTCCTAAATCTCAGCTATTGGAATTCCCTCTGTCTATAACGGACAGATATTTTCCTCACAAAAGATACTTTCTGAGCATCTAGTACTCTGAAGAAGGTCAAGTTCAGAGCAGTGTGGGAAAGGTGTCAAGCACAGAAGTGACTCTGAGGAGTTAGATTTAATTTCCTGCTAACATCCTTCAAATCCATATGAACTTCCTGAATAGACCATCATTCAAGGTGAATACTACTTTGCTATCTCTGTGGAACATTTTTGTGATTGAAATGACCCAAGGAGACATGTTATGTCCTTTCATACCCTTCTAAAATCCCTTTCTCAGACACGTGTAGTCTATGAGAAGCCAGCAACAGAGCTTCCTATGTGACACCCGGCGAGTAGAATTCAAAGCAGTACCTCCAAGTGCAGACAGTGCTGCTACCGTACTTACTTTTGTGATAGGAAATGTTATTTGCGTGGTGCTGTACTTTTCAACAACATACAATATTTAGCCTCAACTGGCCAAAACCAAGGAATCCTGTTTGCTCTTCAGCTTGTAACTTCTGGTTGGCAACTGTACAACTAATTCACAAGTCTTCATTTTTGGCAGGGGTTATTATTTTAGAACAGAATGTAATTCTAATACAACCATAAGCAACACTTTCTGATGTCACTAGCTGTCAAATTGCACATTTGAGGAAAGTTAACAGAAACGGTGAGCAGCTGTTTTAAGCTTGAAGAACAAGGTGTTTCAAACCTAATGTACATTCTGTTTCCTTAAATCCCTTTGGCTCCCTGTTTTGTATCATTGCTGTTAACACAAAGTATGATAAAATGATCATTTATGTACATGGACTTGTTTTATTAGGTGAACAAAGATATCTGACCGTCTTTTTCAAAAGTAGGTGCCAAGATATTGACTCCTAAATCCATATTTACTAGCAAAATTTTCCCAAAAAGGAGACTACCTTTAAAACCCAACATTCATATTGACTCACCTAAATAAGAGGCTTGATTGACTTAAAAGGGACCGCCGGATGCACAAGATTTTTTAAAATCAAGCTACTTGTTTAGCTGCCTAATATACAAACTTAGGAGTCTGACTTTTAGCTCTATTTTTTAAAATGCTGGCTATACATGCATTGCTATTAAAGTGATCAATGTGTGCAATTCAGTAATTTAAGAGAGTTTTATTGCAGAAGTTATCGCAACTATTCCCCTCATTATATTTCCCAGTCTGTAGATAGGGAATATGGCAAATACTACAGTAACATCAAAAAAGGAAATGCAGTAAATGCTCATTTATTAATGGCACCCACTGTACTAGAATAAAGAGATTTCAGAAGTCCCATCATATTGGTTGAGGGCTGCATCCCTTAGTTGCCAGTGCTCATACTCATTGGCTGCTCATTTCCTTGCTAATTCGGGTACACATTACTGTTTCAAAGTGTGCATTATTGCTCCTTTTTGTGAGTGTGGTTTTCCTGTGCAGCTGGTATTTAATATTGATCAAGTTGGTATTAAGGGTGGAGGAGGAGAAGCACAGATTAGTTACTGTCAGGAGGCTGCCAAAAAATGACAGGTGCGGTAATGGGGTGTCCAGCACACACACAGAAAAATTATCAGGAACTTGTACTTTAAATGTTTCAGTGTAATGGAATTTATCAAGTTTAATTGATTGCTGAAGCCGAACAGAGCCTGTTCTGGATATGTACAAGACTACGTTGTAATAACAACAAGGGCTGAATTCAGACATGATGAATGCAGATGTAATTCCATTGTGCCTGCCTATACCATGCCTAAATTTGTCCCTGTATCAGTAATCTTTGTGTAACGAAAGAGGAAAGCAGGGTTTAAAGTGTGGCCTTTAATTTCAGTGCCTACAGGCAATCTCTAGCTTTGAAATAAAGAAATTAACACTTTAAAAATAAAGTATAGCTTTTCACAAGGATTTTATTGCTGAGCTACATCTTGACATGAACAATAACAGTTCCACCTGTGGACAGTCTGTTACTCTTTCATTCCAAAAGTCACTTTAATCATTTGATGTTTTATTAATTTGTAGTTAATGACAAAACACCCTGCAAAAAGGCTTGGCTGTGGGCCTGAGGGAGAGCAAGATGTCAGGGAGCATGCATTCTTCAGGAGAATCGACTGGGAGAAACTGGAGAACAGAGAGATTCAGCCGCCATTCAAGCCTAAAGTGGTGAGTGAGACACAGGATGGCTCCCTATTAAAATGCACTGTTTGCGGTCAAGCCTCTCTGTGGTATGAGGCTAATGCTAACTTGACAGCATTGCAAGACAGCTGTATCCCAAAAGGTGTGACATTTCTTAAATCAAGCACTTTGATTTTGACAGACTGCCAAGCAATGCCACTAGGACTACTCCATGCTCTAGCATAACCCAGTGTAGCTAGGGCATCATCAAAAATACCACAGAATTATTGCTGAGTTCCTGATAGGAAGTCTCTGATATAGCTGTGCTACGTGAAAACACACAGTTGATTAAATGGAAGTCAATTTGCAGAGATTTTCTGTACAATAAAATCCCTACTTCCTTAATGCTTCCTATCTATGTTTGGCTGAAGTATTGTGACCTATTCTTTTAGACTCGGGCCTTGTCGGTTATCCATGTATTTGCAGCTCAGAATTGCAGTACCATAATGTTAGCTACACCTGAACACCATTCGGAAACCTCATTCAGTGCACAATTCAGCAGCCTGCCTACTTTTGATGGGGTTTCCCCAGAACGAGCGCCCAACACTTGTTCTCCGCGATCTGCACTGGCTTCAGTTTAAGGAGCTAGGTTTTAATCTGGAAAGCTCTAAATGGCATGGTGCCTGTTTACCTGAGAAATTGCCCGTCTCTTTGTATGAGGGTCTGGCAACTGTTTCACTGAACACTTGAACGGATAGCCCATGGTATAACTGTACGGGGGTATTTTCATTAAATAGCTTCAACTTTGGACTGTGCTTCCCATATTGGTTTGACAGAGTCCAAGTTGGTTGAATTTCCAGGTTTGCCACAAGGCTCTTTTCTCTCCCAAGGTTTTCAAGAAGAGCGTAGATTAATGAAGGGATATGGGCAATTTACTTGGGTGGTTTTCGGTACTCCTGCCGTGTCCATAGGGGAGGAGAGTCTATAATCAATCTGATTTATGTGTAAGGTTTGTTACTGTGTGATGTGCACGTATCTGGACCATTGGATAGGCACAGTTTTAGAAATCCAAATAAGTAAATGATCCTTTAATTAATGTGAGTACAGTAAATCTAATCTATTTTGAAGAAGAATTAATGTTTGTCATCCCGCTCAGAATTTCTTTCAACTTGTAACATGATTGATAAACAAAGGCTTGTTCTTGATGCAAAGGAGAAAATAAGTTAAATCTGAGGAAGGAGGAGGCCAAAGCTACCAGAGACCCCTGGAAAATGTCTTACTGTAGCAGCTCTCCTCTATAACACTTGCTTTGTTTCTATTTAGTAGCATAACAAGATGAAAGGAATCTATGTAATCATCCTCCATGCAGATGGATGGGGAGCACATGACAGTATGGTATAATTGTTTTATCAGCATGAGTCTGGGTTGGCCACATTACTCAGGAGTGATGAAACCTTGAGTGACGATGGTCATCACAAAGCTTTATATGATACCATGCTATCATGTATTTCTGCACATGTTATGTGTTTTATAGAAAAACAATGTTAGAAATGCTTCGGAAAGTTTTTTTTTTAATGTTATAGTAACTGTAGAGGCAAATTAGTTTAGATTAAAACTCTTCTATAAATGAATGACCTGAATAGCTTGCCTTTACTGTGAGATCTGATATTTGGGTACCATTTCATGGCTGGAAGTAAATGCTGTGTGTTTCATTAGAATCAACCCTTTCCGATAATATAAAAATGCTCAATTCTTGCTCTCCAGGGTCAGAAGATATCAGACCACAAACCTGCCACTATATAGGACTGAATATTGTTGCTCGTGGTCTTTGGACCAGTGTTCTGTATTTACGGGTCAGGGAGGTTGGATGGGAGATGGTACAGACTCTTCATTTACGGAAAAGAAGAGTACATTTCTCTAGCCAGTTGATGGCAGCTGTTTGAAGCTATTCAGAGGATTGGAATGTTAGAGTAACTCTCATTAAAGATGGATCAATGAACAGAGGGCAGGTACTACCCAAGGAGAGCATATGTTCTCAGGCGTGCTGGAACAATTTTTATAGTGGGGCTGCTGAGAGCCATTGAACCAAGGTGTAAATCCTGTATATAATGGAAACCACTTCAAGCCGGGGGTGCCGCAGCACCCTGTGCACCACTATTTCCAGCACCTATGTGTAGTCTTCTCTTGTTGAGAGCCATATGCATACTTTAACCTCAACAGGAGGTTTGCTTGCATACCAAGAGAACTATATACTGGGCTAGTAAAAGTCAGACTTATCATAAAAAGTGAATGTCACACACAAAGAATTGTGTAAATAAGTAAGGAAATGCACATGGTTCTATTAATGACCATTGGTGGTTCTTCAACCTGGCAGACAGCTGGGGAATTGCTCTTTTTCAGACACAAATTATGTACTTTTTCATCATGCAATGTTTGCATCAAAATTAAAGCTAAAAATAAACCGTATCTCCCTTAATATCTGTATTTCTGATCCTCCATGGAACTGAGTGTGCTGAACTCCCACTGAAGTTAAGGAAAATAATCTCAGCACCTCACAGGATCTAGGCCCACATTTCCCATATGAAACTTTAATAAAGGGTGTAAAGTACTAAAAGCCCAAAATACAATCTAATTCAAATATGTCACATTTAATTGCAGAAATCTATATCACAGCTCCTATTTATATCATAATAGGGGATTAATCACCAGCTGTGCTGTTTCTCGGCTGTTGATTATGACTTATTTTATTTATACAGGTTGCTGTTGAAACATACCAAGATAAATCTAGTATTAATGTGGCTGCCTTACTTTCTTAGACAATCATTTTAAACCCAAATCTTGTGTCCCTTGTTATTGGTTTACCAACATATCCTTCTATCTAATTCTATTTATGTTGATTTTCGGATTAAAACATCTTCATAAGAGCCTACAGGTATTTGTAAAGCTGGATTTAATTGTCATTTTGCAGAAAATCTGACTAGGTGTAAGTGGCTCTTGTAACTGAAATAGGGAATCAGTTCCTTGAGGCCCAGCCCTGCAACTTTTACATGCACAAGTAGTTCTTTCTTATACGCGTAGTCCTGTAAGGGATTAACCAGAAGTAAGTGGGCTTGCAGGATGGGACGTTTTTTGCTGATAATAGAGGTTCCTGTTGTTCTTTCCTATCATGTTATATTTTTACACTGGTGTAACTAAGAGGAAAATTTGGCCCTGCTTTTATATAACTATATTGAAATATTAAATTGATTTTTATAAAATGCCATAAAACTTTTTGTTTTGACAAACACGTTATAATTAATTATATAAGTAAACTAAAATTGAAGCTGCTAAAGAACAAACTAGACAGTTTTCTCTGGCTACCTGAGATTGAGGTATAATTATGCCTTTCTACGTCTCCTGGAAGTATGTTTTTAATTAATAAGGTACTTCTTGAGTCTCTTCATTTATCAAGGGAAGTCATCAGGGTAAAATTTTCAAAAGCATCTAAATCCCATTTTTCAAATTGACGTATGCACTTAAGAATCTATGTATCGTTGACTTTCAGTTTGACTTAGACCTCTAAGTACCTGAGGCACTTTTGAAAATTTCATTCAATGTCACTTACTACTGAATGTCAGTCATATCTTATATGCTCTGAACAATAATAAAATCATAATTCATTTTAGATTTGCAGTGTGGAAATACTTGTATGACCATTTTTACACTAGACAATGAGTGAGGTTCATATAAATAGACTAAAGTCTGAGCCATTGTGTTGCTTACAATGCATGCTATTATATTGCATATTATTGAAAATAATATGCTAGGGAATCTATTTTGCTTTTTTGTGCAGGCAATATCTGAATATTTAATACATATGTTATGCCGGCAATATCCTTATTAATTACATGTTCATAGAAGTTTTACATGTGCTTCAAGAGGAGAAACAGACTCTTTAGTTAAAAGTGATGTTTGGCCTTTGATTGTATGGTTGCCTGACTAAGTCCTGATGCATAAACTGCATCTTCTGTACGTAAATTATACAAGCCAAACAGCAATCTGTTAATGAGCACATCACAGAATTAGGCAGAAAAAACTATTAAAAGAAGACTGCATCCATTTTGCTTACCGTTGCAGTCTGAAAGTTCACAGTGTTAGACATGCTCCTCATTATGAATAAAGTGTAAACTGAATTTTTAAATAATCTGTTTAATTACAAATTGGCATTTCTCAGGCTACCGTTGCTGATTGATATCTTGCTAAAAGGGATATTTTACTGGCAACTTCCGGGGTAGGAAGTAGATCTTTTCCATCCTGCTTTAGTACTGGGCAAACATCCATAATAACAATATCAGTGTTTAAAGTTTTTTTTTTTAATATTACCCATTGAGCTTTTTATGATGGATAAACCCATATTAAATCAGGATGAGTGCTTTTGTGATAGTCTCTGCCACTGGTTTCCTACACTCTGTGTCACAGTTCCAGTGCTGTATGTCATTTATCTGCAAAAGGAATGCAGCCAGAAAAAATAACATCCAAACCTCAAGTTTTAAAAAGGATCTGACATACAGGAGGGCTGGCAAGAAGCTGAAGGTTATGACAGGTGCACATATTCACTGGCTACTGGTACACAGTGCTTATCTGAATTCCTTCAAACCTCATTGGTCTCAAAATCAAGCTAGAACTGCTACAAGAATGCCTTTCACCCTTTGGCTACTTCGGGACAGATAAAACAAGTGACACACACACACATTGCAGAGCCACTTCTTAACAAATTACACTTTACTCTTTGGTCTAGTCTGCACTACCGCTTAGGTCGATGTAAGTTACATCGCTCAGTAGTGTGAAAAAAATCACCCCCGAGCGACATAACTTACATCGACTTAATGTGGTGTCTACACTGCGCTATGTCAACAGGAGACGCTCTCCCACCAACTTAGCTTCTGCCTCTCAGGGAGATGGAGTTCTGAAGTCAATGAGAGAGCGCTCTCCCATCGACTTATCGAATCTTCACCAGATCCACTAAATTGACGCTGCTGCATCGATCGCAGCAGCACTGATTTAGCTGGCCAGTGCAGACAAGCTCATAGACAAATACAAGGAAGACAGAGGTCTGTGGAAAAATAACAAAACCCACACAAACATCCCTACCTCATTTTCCTCACCCCTTCAGAGCCCTCTGGGTCTTAGTCAGTGTTCTTCTAGCAGGTCCAGGATTCTTTCTTTCCTCCTGGGCAGCCTTATCTTCTTGTTGTGGTCTCCTTCCCCCTTGCTGAAGAAAGTCCTTTTACAAAGTTTCAGCCCCCTCTCTCAGATGACACCCCCAAGTGGCTTCATGTCCCTTGTCAGGTGATTCATTGCTTAGTTAACTTCCACTTGGGACACTGGTTGTTCTGGGCTGCAGCCAGCTCATTGTTCTAAAGGTGCTTCCATTTGAATGGAAGATCGATAATGTTAATGACTCTTGCTTGCTCTCCATCGTTAGTCTGTTGCTAGGAGCACAGAGAATCTCTGCTATTGACCCCAATAGCCAAGTCCAAGTTGGAAGTTAAAAGGCAACAAGGAAGCACAGACAGTTTATAATCAAAATAGCATTTACAAAACAAAATGGGGTTTATGGACTAGATACAGACATACACAAATCTGTCATACTCTGCAAAAAAAAAAAAAAAAAAAAAAAAAAGAATAGGGAAGAAACACTGCCTTTTTTTTTTCTTATTTTTTAAGTGAATTTAGTTGCTTGTGAAAGATGCCAGGCTCTTGGATAGTCTCAGGGATTGATTTCCTCTGTTATCCATCGAACGAATGCCGAATGGGCTAGCTCCTCCTGCCGCAAACCTGAACTGACTGAAAGAGAAAGTTCAAGCCCCAGTGCCGGTTCTCTCCTTGGACTGTGTTTTGATACCGCCAGGGAAAGTGTTATAAGAGATTTTTAGGCAATCTCTTGGCAAATTTTAAACAATATGTATCAAGAGTCAGAGCAGAAATTAAAAGGAAACAAAAACGAGTCTAAAGGTAAATAGTTTTACACTTTGCAATTTACAAGCAATAGCGAATGTGATAGATTGTAATGGGATTCATCTGGATGCCAGATGCAGAATTATTGTTAAGTGACTAAAGACATAGCAGAAAGGGGACCTACAATAGAGACATTTTTCCAAAATTTCCCACTGTTGCTAATCCTGTTTCAGCTCCAATAAGGTTAGCAATAATGGGAGCCTTAGTGTAGGCCACTGGGTGCCAGAGGCATTTTTAACAACCTGTTAATTAGATTTCCTCTTAGAAGGAATAGATGATGCAACATTAAAAATGTTTGTGGCCTATCTAACCAAGGACTCCCAATGTTACTACCACCAGGGTGCCTGAATCAACATAAGCAACTTCTACAGACAGGGCTTAAGAAATCTGACGCAAGCTATATGATGACATACTGTAGTTGCTGTTCATGAATGAGGGTAGGAAAAGATTATTTGGAGACATTTTTTAGACTTCATGTAAAACAAAAAGACAAAAAAGCCAGTTAATGTTTCCCTTTTGTTTTAAGTCCAAGTAATTTTTATACAGGGACAGAGGAGATAAGATATTTTGCATTTCAGTAGATTAAATACAAACTTAACTTCATGTCAGCTCGTGGCAATTTGTTTAGGAACACGCATGGAATATAATTAATTGTGTGAGCCTCCCCAAACCATCTCTGATTACAGTGTATAGCTTAGGAAGGGTATGTACCAGCACAGCCCAATAATAAAATATTTGCAGGTTCTAGATTAAATTCTTTTGCAGCTTGAAGGAGATGTCACCTTCCTGTGTGTGTTTAGAATATCCTAATTCTAGCCTATGCAACAGGGAACTGTGACTGAAACAAGAATTTTTTATCAAGATCTAGAACAGTCTTACTCTTCAGAGTTATGCCAGTTACAGCAATTTTGTGGTAATAAGATTCATAAAGCGGGTGGTTAGACTATCAGTGATAATATTGTTTAAATGGTTCATCTTTGCGTCATCTGATAAGCTTCCATTGACTGAAAGAACTTATTGGGCATGACGTTTTCTTTTGGAGGCATGAGATGCATTTGTCAAAGATGTTTAAAAAAAAAAAAAAAAGAAGCAGCTCCCCTGTTAAGTAAGCCCCTTTACTGCTGCTTTGAATTGACTGCCATGACTCTAGATGGATTTGATGGTGGTTAATTGTGGAACATGCTTGCTTTCTCACAACTCTGAAGATGGAGAGTTTTACCCTTCACCAAAATTCAGTTCTGTCCATTCTTGTTCTTCAGCACTTCTGTACCAAAATGCACTGGCTTCAGTGGGCATCGAGGTATTCGGTGAGCACATATTCAGAACGCTGGGTGAAATGATAAGCAAACTAACATAACTCTTTAACCGGTTGGAGTGTTTTTCTGTTTGTGTTGGTAATAAACTGAACAAATAGCCTTGTGAACACTGTAGTCAGTGTCCTGCGCATGCAGTTTTTATTTAAAACATAAGGCAGCTTGTGCCCAAGACAGAAAAATTCTTTGCAGCTTTACTTACACTTCATTACTATTATTATTTCTGCTAGTTCTCTACAAGATAATTGGGAACACGGTATAAGTGAACTGTGTCCAAAGTAGCATATGAACCATGCATCTCATCACTTGAGTTCGCTCTACTCCTCTTCAACCCTACCCCAGTTTGCATTAGTGTTAGATAATGCAGACAAGACCTTCATATGAACCATCTGTTCCCAGGTTAGAAGGTGGTGCATAGTGGTATATCATCCTCAAAGGCTGAATGCAAACATGCCCATTAAATGTAATGTAAAGTAGTGCAGACACCCTACAGAAGTTAGCAAAGAGGAAAGGAGCAGGTATAATGGGAAGACATTTTCACAGGACTGGTAGTCCTGGCACACACCGCCCAGTGTAGCACTGTACCACTAACATCATTGAGGTAACCTGATTTGCCCTTAAGTTCCTTTAGGCTTCTCCAGAGGATACAAAGTCCAGTATTCTCTGAGTGTGCACTCAGTTTCTTCCAGCCAAGCTAATTTTGTTGTGCTCCTTCCATTCCTCCATCCCCTTTTACTTGCAAGTAATGCTGCTTTGCTCTGAGTGTTTTCTGCCCTCCTCAATACTGCCCTCAACTTTGCTATGAAAACAGCTCTTCGTGTTTGTTCTGACTGAATCGCTTTCTGCGTGGAGCTGATATAAACAACTATACCTCTTCGTTGGCCTTTATGAGACGAGAGGTTTCCCTGTCTCTGAAATAGAGCCAGTTGTGTCCAGCCACCTCCACTCCAGACCTTTATAACTCCTTCCTTTGGCAGACACAACTTGCTTCTCCAGGCTCTCCATCTTTCTGTTGTCTAAGAAATTTCACATAGTCTCAATGTGTGGTTTGAAATAAATGTCTTGCAGAGCTGATTTCATGATTGGAAGCTGCTTTAGAATTCAGTATCATTTCAATAACCTTGCAGGGTCCTAGATCCCAGGCTCCAGCTCGAGCTGGAATGTCTACACTGCAGTTAAACAGCCTCTTAGTTTGAGCACCACGAGCCCAAGTCAGCTGACAAAGGCCAGTCACAGTGTAACTGCAGTGTAGACATACTGTTGGAGACCCAGAAAATAGTATGCTAAACGTGTACCTACTAAACAAACAGGATAGAATTCCACCAGGCTTAATTTACAAAGGGGTCTGCTCATGTTCAACACAAGCTAGTCTCTCAATACTCCAAATGGGAGTTATGATGCATTTGGGTTAGTTTTTCTTTGAGGCAAGACCAAGTATTAAGAAAGTGCATTGTTGTGAACAATGACATACTCATGTGAGGTCCAGCTGCAAAAGAGCTCGGAGTCAAAATTCATAGTCAGGTGCATGCTGTAGAATCAGGCTTGGCAGAATTCAATTTTTATTTTTTCACCATTTCGACAGATATCAATGTTTATTTTAAAGTGTTTTTCCTATTTTTACATATTTAAATGTTCACAGTTGTGGGAAATTATGGGGCTTCAGACCATCGGGGATACAGACAATAATTATTTAATGACAACAGACACCGAGATGTAAAAAGTGAAAGCTTTATAACCGTTGAAACTCAAATTGTCAACATCACAGGTCAAAATATACAAAGTAAATATCCTTAAATTAAACTCTCATGAGTTGGCAAGCAGCATTTTTCTTACTTTGCCTAGCTGTAAATGTCAGTTGTTATTGATGGAAGTATTTTTTCATCAGTTTGTGTGTGTGGTGAAATTGACATTTACTGATAAAAATCCAGTCCTTCCAAGCCTGTGTATAATGTTGCCAGTAATTGACAGATTCATGCTTCCAGCTTTATATATATATGAGTAATTTTACTCACATGATAACTCTGTTGAACAAAGCCATTGCCCATCTACCGGAGTACCTGCAAGGGGAGGTTTGCCCCACCTTTTCCATGCATATTTGTGCTATATTCCTGAGCCACACAGTACTTCTGGAAAGAACTCTGTTACATCACAATCCTGTTACTTACTCCATGTGTTACACATTTTTCATTTTCTCTTCACCTTGCATCTTGCCATATGTTTTAACATCAGGGAAGAAAATTGTGTCCTAGCTACCTGTAAAGGTAAAACGTGAGAGAAGTCCACAATATCTATCCTGAATGATTTGCCAAGAGACAGCACTGCCAGTAGGTGTCGTTGATGGGTTTTCATCTAATTATATTATTTTTTTCCTTTTTCTCTTTTAGTGTGGCAAAGGTGCTGAAAACTTCGACAAATTCTTTACTCGAGGACAACCAGTGTTAACACCGCCTGATCAGCTGGTCATTTCTAACATAGACCAAACAGATTTTGAAGGGTTCTCCTATGTCAACCCACAGTTTGTACACCCAAGCTTACTAAGTGTAGTATGAAGCTGATAGACATGAACAAACCACACAGTGGAAAATGGACCTTTGCCCTAGAATTTTTAGGCCTTTGCCTTGTTGGTTTCAGTTGGGCCTGGAAATTGTAGAGTAAAAAGTTCAGGAGGAGGGGGAGGGAAAAGGACACTCATTCAGGATTTGGCTTTGCAACAAAGAGAAGTTGTCTTAGTAGGAGCTCATGTAATATACAGTGCCCATTTATTCACACTACTGGCTGTAGGGTTACTCTTATGAAGTCAGCCATTTTTGGTCTGTTTTAATATATTTGCATACTTTCTATTGACCTTTTCCAATTCCCCTCCAGCACTGGAAAAGCATATTAGAAAGAATGAAACAGCATCAAGTAGACTGAAAAAAAAGCAACCCCCCTTAAAATGGAAAGTCTTCAGCCCTTAAATGTGGATAGCATGGAATGTGAGCCCTCGGCCCTGAGGGACTACTCTTCCTTTTGGTCTTCCTGAAGAAACAGCACAAGTGACTGGAAGGGAGGGGTAGCTGGGGGGCGGGGAGGAGCACTGTGTAAGATTGCTCAAAGCAAAATGTGTCAAAACTACTGCTTTTACGTACCAGGTTGGTTTTTTTAAGGAAATAAAGTCGGACTCTTGGGCTCTGAGACTCACTTGCAGACACAAATTTAAACAGATTTTCAGTAGCAGCCAGATATTTAGGACTGATGGTAACTAGCGCGCAGGGCAAATATTAGCTCAAGGATAAAATTGCATAATTAATAGTAATAAAAATAATAATACTTGTGTTAACTTTAATCTCCATGAGATTATTCTGTGATCCAGGGTGCCATTGTTAGTTATATTAATTTAATTTACACCACAACTCAAGTTCATTGTTAGCCAGTTCTATTAATACCAATATTTTGCTATAAAACTTTTGTTAACCAGAGTGTGAAACAGAACCGTAACCCCTTACAACCCACTCACGCTTATTCATTTAGTAGGCTGCAGAACAGGGTAGTAGAGGAGAGCACTGTGTGCAGTAAGTTAATGACAGTGCGGAGTTCAGAGTCACTTCCTGCTTTCCCCAGGGTAACTTAGAAAAATATGAGGGTTTTTTGGTCTAAGTTCCACTTTAAATATTGGTTAAAAACCTGTGGAGCTGTAGAACTGAAATAAAAAGCAGTTAAAAATTGTTTTATTGGTAGAAGGGAATTTAATACATTTTGCAGATGCTTCATGCAATGAATTTTGCATGTTTAATAATAACCCTTAATAAGCAAATCTCTATTATTGACATAATCGTATCAAGTATAGAGTATTAAAAAAATTATAAGACAAAATTGTGCTATGTTTGTGAAGGTTCTTGTTCTAAATGAGCATTATTATTTAGATTTAGCTTAATGTTTTATTGCTAATTTTTCTGTTTTTGTTTTGTTTTGTTTTTTTAGTTTATGGATATGGTCAATGGAATAGGATATGCTATTTTTCTTTTAAATGTAGATCTATTTTTAAACAATAATGGCTACCTGCAGGTTTTATACAAGATTCAATGATGCTTCTATTTCACATCTATTACTTGCAAAAAAGAAAATAGATTTTCTTTATTTGCAGTGATGAACACTGTAATTAATGCAGTCTTCTCTTGTAGCAATCACCTGGTTAAAATGATTGATATTTCCTTTTAGATCTTACTAGAAGATATTGATTCAAAGATCAGTAAATACTTTTGTGCATATTTTGGTTCCATGATGGCATGTAAATTGGTATAGTCATTTCCTTTTCCTTTTGCCTTGCTAATGTTAGCGATCTTAGACATATTTTGCCTTCCGGATGTGCATGTCAGTGCCAGAAGCATGTTGTCTCTTTTGCTGCATGCAGAGTGATCTACCGTTTTTTTCCCCAGCATGTAAACTTACTCTCATGCAAAGTAAAATATTTCCCATAAAATACTTATGAACGAATCGGAATCTGTAACGAAGGGTGCAATTTCCTTAACATCAGTTTTCTATTACAATAGATCATCTAAACTGTGCCAAAATACTGTGGAAGGGCACAATCCTGTAAACTGTTACTCATATGACTATTCCTTACCTCCTTGAGCAATCTCACAGATTGCAGTGGAGTTATGTCTGGGTGAAATTCAGCCATGTGCAGACGGCCAGTATAAAGCTTATGTATCTCTTCTAGTCTCAAAAGTTGAGGGTGTCAGTGGTGCATTGTCCTCATGACTTGTGCTGATCTTTTGCACAGGAATGGATTTCACCCACAGATACTCCTATTGCAATCTCTGGGACCACTCTCATAAGAAAAGGTCTACTCATGTGAGTATGAGTTTTTGGGATCAAGCTCAAAGTGAATGAGTAATCCTGGGCTACTGGTAAAATGGAACATTTCTGAGATCTTAGAGAAGCACACTGCAAATGAGGAGCACTATAAACAAACCAGAGCTCAAGCTGTTGCTGAACTACAGAAACTTTCAAACAAAATTTAAAATTATTTTAGGAATAATAATTTAAAACAAAATCTGTGTCAAAATATTAAGTTATCTGCCAAACCTGAGAATGAATTGTCTTGTTTGTGTATCATACATATCTTTAAAAACATGGGTATGCAACATAAAGTATGTGGACACCTGTATAATTTCATGACCCTTCTACATTATTGTAATCTACTAGCATTGAACTCCTGACACAGGGTAGGGACAGCAAGGCATCAAGCCACATTTGATGATGGGTTCAGTAGATTACTTCAGAGGCTCAGATTTAGAATAAGGGGCTGTTAACATCACAGCCACCGATATTGACGGGAGCTGTCATTAAATGTACTCTAGGGGTACATCTGCCCTGCAATAAAAAACCTCCAGCACCTAGTCTCAGAGCCTGGTCAACTGAATTGGGCTCATGGTGTGCAGGGCTACAAATTCCAGTGCAGATGTTCAGGGTCGGGCTTGTGCCTGGTCTCTGAGACCCTCCACCCTTGCGAGGCTTTGGAGCCACGGCTGCAGCCCAAGGCCAAAGATCTATACTGCAATTTTTAGCCCCACAGCCCGAGTCCTGCAAGCCTAAGTCAGCTGACTCAGGCCAGTCATGGCTGAGCAAGTAGTCTTTTATTGCAGTGTTGGTGTACCCTTGGAGTATGATGATGGGCGTTAGGCAACGGAGAGACTTCGAAAAGGAAAAATAGAAAAGGATAGCAGAGCACAGGAGATCTAGAGATGAGAGAAGCCGCTGGGGAGAAATGGAACAGAGCCAAGCTGGACAGGAGATTGGTAGACAAGATATGGAACTTCTGTTTTCCTTACGTGATATCAGTGGTGAAGTGGAGCTATGGAATTTATAAGTTGTAGACCCACATTTTAAATGTTAAACAGTACTGTGCCTACTGGGGCATAGCATTAAAGGTGGCTGGTCCAACATCCAAACCTCAAAAAGATTTGCTTTTGTTCATTTCCTCAAGATTTTTCATTTTTATTTTCTTAAGCACTTGCGCGTGCTCTGCATTTGGTAAGGTTAAAAACAGGAAGTCATCTCTGATCGTGTTACCTCAAAGTTCCTGTGTTTGGGACCTCTCCTGTCTTCTTGTGTAAGTTTTTGTAATGCTAAAAAGGGGTACTGTGAACTCGCCCATCCTGCAAGAATAAGGCAATATTGTGCAGAACTGTCTAAAAGTGACTGTCTAGACAAGTTATCATTAATTAACTACTATACCTTACTCATGAGGTTTCATATGAGGCCTGATGTTAGGACCAGCCCTTTACACACAATTTAAAAGGCACATCCAGTGATTTCCTCATGATTTGGAAATGCATTATAGAAAGTAAAACCCTAAGTGTACAGCAAAAGTGTTCCTAATGCCATTTTAATACAGCTGTTGTTTATTTATCAGATATCTATATACAGGTGTGGCTGTCCAGAGAACTTTGGTTAACATGAGTAGTCAACATTAAAATGACCTCATTTAAGTTAGAATCTTTCCCGTTGAGACAACAAAACCCCCTGATATCATGAGTTTGTAAAACTAGAACTGACATTTTGTTGCATTAATATTCAGGTGAAAGTTTTAAGAGCCTGATTTTATAAGTCCCTGAATGGACTCTGCTCCTGTTGACTTCTGAAGGAGTTGAGAGTGCCCAGGACCCCCACGATTAGGTAATACTGACACTATGCTGCAGCAGTTGTAGGTGCCTGTTGGAGATTAGTTGGGCTGAGGGCCGATAAATATAGAGATGTCCCAAAGAGGTTGTTAAAATCTCAATTCATAGGGAATTTTAACTATTGAGAAAAAGTTTTGGCTTCAGGCTACTAATCTGAAACGGCTTGCGATTGACCATGTTCCATTTTTCCCCTAAACCCCCCCCCCCCCAATCAACTGCATATTTTTAAAACTAGTGTGTTTTTTAAAAAAAAAATTACAAGTAACATATCTCTACATAATGTGTTAGAAACACTCTCTGTAGATGCAAAACTCTGTCCATTTCCCAGGTTGAGGCAAAAAGACAGCTGCATTAGTGGGTAAGCCGTGAAATAAATGGAGTCTATGTGTTCCTGTCTGTAGGTGAAATCCACCCCTATGCAGAGAGCTAGCACAAGCCTTGGAACCACTTAAGTCACACGTAAGCCCTAAAGGAATGAATTGGTTCCTAGGCCTCCTACTGGTCCTCTTCATGGGGTGGATTTTACTCTGTGGGCAAAATCCTTCAAGTCTTTATTCACGTCCTATTGATTTCAGTGGGATTACTTGGGTGAGGTAAGGACTGCTACATGAATACAGACTTGAAAGACAGAGCCAGTTGATCTGCACTCCATTCCTATTGCTATCAACAGGAATTGCACATGCATAAAGAGAGAATACACTCCGAACATTGAAAATTCCAACGTAACCCAGGTTAGAAATGCGGGGGAGGAGGAACGGACATTTAGCCTTTAGACCTTTCATACTCTGCAGAAATAAAATGTGATTTTTCTTTTAGAACCTAAACACAATTACACTGTCAAAACCATCCATTAGTGAATAAAGCAGGGATGGGCAAACTTTTTGGCCCGAGGACCACATCTGGGTGGGGAAATTGCTTGCAGGGCAGGGGGTTGGGGTGTGGTGTGTAGGAAGGGGCTCAGGGCAAGTGGTTGGGGCAGAGGAGGGGTGCAGGATGTATGAGGGGGCTCACGGAAGGGGGTTAGGGTACAGGAGGGATGTGGAGTGCAGGAGGCGGCTCAGGTCAGGGGGTTGAGGTTCAGGAAGGGGGTTGGGGTGTAGGAAGGCTGTGCGATGCAGCAGGGGGCTCAGGGCAGGGAGTTGGAGTGCAGAAGGGGTGCAGGGTGGGGCTCAGGGCAGGGAGTAGGGGTGCGGGATGCGGCAGGGAGTTGGGGTGCAGGATGCAGGAGGGGTTCAGGCTCCGGCCCAGCGCTGCTTAGCTAGAGCGGCTCTGGGGTGGCAGCGGGGCCAGGGCAGGCTCCCTGCCTGCCAGCCCCGGCCCCGCACCGCACCACTCTGGGAAGCAGCCGGCACCACGTCCCTGCACAGCCCTGGGGGGCGGGGAGGGCACAGGGCTCCGCATGTTTCCCTCGCCTGTGGGTACCTCCCCAGAAGCTCCCATTGGCCGTGGTAACCCGTTCCTGGCCAATGGGAGCTTTGCGGAGAGGTACCCACAGGCAAGAGCATGGTGCGGAGCTCTCTGCCGCCCCAACCCTACCCCCAGGGGCTGCAGGGACGTGGTGTGGCCGCTTCCCGGAGCAGCAGTGGCAATCCTGCGGGCCGGATCCGGCCCATGGGCCGTAATTTGCCCAGCCCTGGAATAAAGTAACCTACAGCATGTGTACACTCTGATCCTTTAAAATCCTTCCTGTCCTGCAGGGTCAATTCCATTGGAAAACAACTGAGCTCCTGTAAAACAAACAAGGGGAAAAGCCTCTCTCCTTGTAGGAAAGGTGGAATGTTAAAGGTCCAGAGTTGCAATTCCTGATGACACTTATGGGTATTGGTATTCTACTGTTGAGAATAGCCCATTTCCACTTTAAATGAATTGTCTTGATAGCACTGACCCCGCACTTGGTAAGGCAACTCCCATCTTTTCATGTACTGTGTATATATACCTACCTACTGTATTTTCCACTCTATGCATCTGATAAAGTGGGTTTTAGCCCAGGAAAGCTTATGCCCAAATAAATTTGTTAGTCTCTTAAGTACTCCTCGTTGTTTTTACTTATGGGTATGTTTCCCTTCGGTGCATGCACATGACTCCAGTTAAACTGAGCGGGAGTTACATGCAATCATCAAAGGGAGAAGATACTCCTTACTAAGCAAAGCACAACATTGGAAACACCAGTGATAAATCTTTGATATCATTGGAAAGAGTATTTGTAGTATTTGGTTTGCAATAGCTGTGCTAACCTGCCAAGGAATTTCTGGAAATGTAATATGATTTTGTTTGTTTTAGTCATTGCCATAAATTATTGTATATGGTTTTTGTTTCTTTACAAACATCTGTGTCAAATACAGGAACTCAGTTAGATCTGTGCTGTTAGTTAGGGAGACATTTAGCTACATTAAAAACTAAAAGACAGTATATAAAAGCCAAACCACTTTTTCCTTCAATTCCCTAAACTTAGAAACTATTTGAAATGTTTAAATGAAGTGTTATACAAAAATTGACACAGTAACCATGTCTGATTTCATATCAATGAATAGCAGTGCCAGTAATGATTGGTAATTAAATAGCCTTATAATGGATTATAGTCATGCACTAAAGCCCTCCTGTTCATAAGAAAATCGAGAGGGGGGGTGCTCTCTTGTTCTGAGCACAGGTGTGGGATACATGAACATGTGTTCTGATCCCAGGTCGATCACTGACTCCCTCTGTGGCCTTGGGCAAGTTACTTAACCTCTCTGCCTCAGTTTCCCCATCTGTAAAATGGGGATAATAATACTTACGTCCTTCACCAGGTATTGTGAGGACTACTTAATTAATGTTTCTAATGCACTTTTAACATGAAAAGTGTTATGTAATTGGAAGTATTATTATAATTTTTTAATAATAAATAAATCAGTTTATTCAGTTCACATGGTGTTGCTGGATATACCATGCTATTTATACTTTTATATAACTTTAGTAATTCTACTGGAACCATTTAAAAGAAATAACATATCTGTTTCTTGTAGGATCTGGAGTACAGCTTAGCTCTTGTTAACCGAACTCGTATCACAATGTGAAGTGTTGCTTGCCAGTCGTGTAGAAGTCCGTTGCACTACCCATTTTCCAACTACTGAGACTTTTTTGTGCAATTTAAAAAATTTTAGCAGAATTGATTGTAGAGCAAAATTCCATATGGCTAAATAAAATTGACAACCCAGCTGGTTTCTAGTCACACTCAGTTATCTCTTTTAACAGGGGGAAGTGATCTTTTGTTTGCAGTTTTCCCATCAGTGAGGATTTTGCTCAGCTGGTAATTTAACTTGCATCTGTGAGGTGCTGGGCTCCTGCTTCATCCAGCTCCATGCTTAGCTACAGCGTCACAGATAGTTCAACTTGCAGGGGAAACAGCCCCAGACACTATATTTTTCTTCTATCTGTGATGACTGGCTAAAAATTCTGTAATGTTTATAAATCATTTTAAGGATAGAAATGCAAAAGCAATAGCAACAACATTGATCATGTTGCAGGCCTTAGCCTGCTTCCATTGAAGCCATAGAGCTGGATTTCACTCTGGTTCACTTATTTTTAATGTCCCCTGAAGTCCAGTGATGCAAGGGCACAATCCCGCTGCAAGTAAACTCAGGACGTTTTTCTGTTGACTTCAATGGGAGTCAGAATAGGTGGTAGGTGACATCCAAATCTGTTGCCCTTTTATGTCAATGGGAGCAGACTGGGCCATATATTAATTTTTGATTAGAAGGACCTGTCGTGAAATCTTCAGCTAATAGCAAGTTATTTTTTATAATTTATAAATAGGTGAAAGAAACAGATTTTAAGAACAATAATCTTTGTTTTTTAATCTTTATGAGCCCCCATTATTATTTTTTTTTTTTTTTTTTTTTTTTAGAAAAAAAAGAATAATTTGAATTGATAAAGTAACAAACTGTTGGGTTTTTTTCCCGGTTGAACAATTGTGCAGAATCAGCATTATTTGCACCCTTGCCTGTAGGGCTCAGTCTTGCTGGTCACTCTGGCTCTGATCCAGCCAAGCGCTTCATGGTACTTCACTTTAAGCACATGAGCAATCCCACTGAATTTAGTAGAACTACTCACAAGCTTGTAGATCAGAATGTGCTTCAGTACTGTACGGGATCCAGGGTCATCGTGCTCCACACCTTGCAGAACCGAGCCGTTAGCCCAGTTCAGTAAAGCACGTAATCATATGCTTAAGTGCATCTGTGCTTAACTTCCAGCAGCACATGCTTAAGACCCATTGAAGTCAGTGGGACTTAAACACATGCTTGAGTGTTTTGCTGAATTGGAGCCTTAGTGAGCATTCTTGCTGTAGTAAGGCGAAGATTTAACACTGTCGATTTATTTCCCCAGAAAGAGTTTCAAATGTATTCCCTTCTTTGAGTTACGAGAATGAATGTAAAAGCTTAAAAATGCAGCTCACAATACTTGTACTTTTAGCAAGATAATGTCTGTCTTTTATAGAATATGCCTGAAACATTTGAAATCATTGCATTTGTTGTGTTAACATTCTTTTATTTTTTTAACAAGGAATAATATCACCTTGAAATCATTAACAGTGAAGGATATCATTTTAAGACACAAACTTTGTTTTTATAAAGAGGAGAACATTATTTTCTTATTATTTAATTGCAAGATACTGTAGGAAAATGTGGAGAGGTGATTCATT
Organism: Natator depressus; assembly: GCF_965152275.1. Classification (NCBI taxonomy): domain Eukaryota; kingdom Metazoa; phylum Chordata; order Testudines; family Cheloniidae; genus Natator; species Natator depressus. The sequence goes on from NC_134247.1 coordinate 7,680,769, forward strand.
TCTCAAAAAATATTGGAAGAATAGCTGGCAAGATTGATGTATAAATTACTGCATTGTTTTTTCTTAGTTCTTTAACCTTTAATCTTTGTTTGCATGATATGCTTTTGTTAAATATTAATTGTAGTTTGAAAGCAAGTGTGTCTGAATAAAGATGCTTGATCATTGCTTTGTGTTCTTTTGTCTGGCTTACATCCTTTGGGGAACTCCAGTGACTGAATTCTTTACTCTAAAGTTAGAGGAGGACCTTAGCTCAGGTCCAGCACATCCCCAAACTTTGCACTGCTTAGATCCAGGGATTTGGCTTAGCCAAGCTATGAAGTTCAGAGCTGGATCTGAATTTCCCACTATTACCAAAGGATCATTTGGTTGTAAATATCCAACAATTTGTGATATTTACTTACAGATTACATCCCAGTACTCGAATGACTGGACATGTCCACCATATATGTATAAAATCTCCACTTTCACCACAATTTCTTCATCATTTATCTGCATTCAGTACAAGTACACATGCTCTCTCAGCCTGACTGGTGTGAGGTACCATGAAACAGTACCTTAAAGAAATTTAATTGTGCTACAGTCTGAGGTTGCTGGTCCTCTTTTTTCAGATCAACCCATTCCTCTGGGGTGATTTGTCCCTTCTCCAGTATGCCATATCTGGACACTTTTGTTGTTGTTGTTATTGTTGAAAGACATCTGCAAAGATTTATATAAATTAGTTATTTATTTTTGTTTCCTAATTGACCAGACCCTATTGCTTCAAAGTTAGCTTTCTGTATAAAACAGTTATTCTAGAAAGTTGAGAAATATAATGCCTAACTTGAAAGTAGTGGTATCATGGGAGAATGGGCCGTTAAAGTTAGTTTTGGTCTCTAAATAAGTTAGAAAAGTTTCTTTATTGAAAAGTTGGTCAACTATATGTATTCCATCTCTCCCCCAATCTTCAAAACTCTGGTTCATGATTTGCATTAAGAGCTGAATTCTTTGCAATGGGTGCCATTGGCAAGGGAAAATAATTTAGTTCTATCCCAAACCCATAGGGTAGCCTATGCTAAAGGGATGTGTTGTATACATTTCTGGAGCATGTGCTTTTTTTAATGTTGTTTTTCTAAAATTCCTCATGTAACGTTATTCCATCTCTGGTGCACATGATGGTGCTGATATCATTGATGCTTGCTGTCAGTGACATCATAGAATGAGATGCTGTTAAACTGTGATGCAGCAAAGCAAGAGGAATTCTTCCTCTTTCATCCATATGGTCAGTTTCTTGTTCACTTTCATTTGCAGCTAGGATAAGACAGGATACTTTTTTGATCTGTAAGGAGCTGATCTGACTGTGACCCTGAGATTCTTTGCTTTGGAATAAAAACAAACAAAAAGCGTGGCTCATTTTGAGTTTGAATGCCCATGAATGCGCGCTATGATTAATTTTAAAGTGAATTCTGCTGTGATGTATGATGATGCCCTACCAAACCTGTCTGCTTTCACCTCTGGAGCTCTGAGTGTAATTCTGAACCCCGTTGTGCTTTCTGTGGTGGCAGAGCAGGTGCATTTCACACACTTTCCATTTAATTTTCAGCCAGCGCATTAAGAGGCATCGCAGTTCTCTTTTTGCTTTCAGCTCTCAGTAATGAAGTCTGTAATCCATTTTCACTCTCATCCTCAGCCTGCCTGTGATGTGAATTTGTTTTACCACATCCATGATGGAGGACACAGTTTTTCTCCTTCCAGCGTAATCTTTCTATTCTGCCTCCCATAACCCTTGCCTGTCTGTGCTCGCCTACTAGTCAAGGCTTAATCTTCCACGTCTTGGCCAGCATAGTTTTATCCTCAAATACCAAAAAGCAATTTTGATCACATTATAATGAATGGCATCTCCAGAGACCAGATCTTGCCTGCACCATTCTGAGATATTTGTTGAACCTCACACTCAGTTCCTTAGTTGGGTGCTTATTACATAGCAATAGGTCTGGCTGACTCTGTTCTCTTTCCCACACACAGAATCTGAGGCTCTTGTACTCTCTTCAGCCTTGATATGAGCATGTGCAACTTCTACTGAAGGCAGTATTTTAATTGAAAAATACCCATCTGCCCCCTTTCCATGAAACCTGCACAGTAAAATAGTGAATTAGGGAAGCTGATTTGTCAGTTCTCAGCTAGTATAAATAGGAAGTCAGTGGTGGTGTGACGGGGTCCACTTACAACAGTGGCGCCTCCTGCTAGTTGTCATGGGGATTAGTGCGCCCTCTCCGCCTGCAAACCCACCTCAGTCCAAGTACCACAGCATCCTCTTCAGCACTCGGCCCTCCGATCATGTCACCATCTGTGTCCCCCTTTCAGAGTTCGGTATCACTGTCCACCAGTCAAACCCACCTGCTACTCTGGGTCCCAACCCAGGGACCCTGTAGATAGCAACTTCCTGCTGAGTCGTCTTAACTTTCTTCAGTGCTGCTTCAATTTCCTGGGCCACTTCCCAGCGCCCCAGCACCTTCTTTGCCCTATTCTCAGGGCATTCAGCCAGCAACTCCCAGCAGCCAGCCAGGAGCTCCAATGTACTTGCCCAGTCCCTGCCAGCAACTGCTCTGTCCAAGGTGCTACCCTTGCTGTAGCCTGCTAGGAACACCATCCTCACTCCTTGGGCTCCCCGCAGCAGTTCCTTATTGTACTAACCTGCTGGGCCCTAATTGGCTGCTTCGTGCAGCCTCCCTCCAATTGGCTGCTTGGAGGACTCGCCTCCACTGCTGCTTTCTGGGGTAGGGTGTGGCACGTCCCCTGAGGCCTCCGGATGTGGCTCCTTTTCTGCTGTGATGGGATCAGAAGGGGAGAAACCATCAAAAGATCAAAGGCAGGGTCTATACATTCACCATCAACTTCACTGTTTAGATTAGAACCTCGAACTGCTTCATTCAGCAGCTGTAACAGCAATGTGATTTGAGAATGCTTGGCCCCTTCCAGATCAGGTATCTAATATCTCTTTGCTTCAGCTTCCCCATCTGGAGACTCACACCTACTACTTCACTGGGGATGTTGCAGGGCTTAATTTCTTAATGTTTGTGAAGTCTGTGGAGATCCTTGCATGGAAGGTGCTGTATAATTCAGTATAGGTAATGCAGTCAGCAGTCTGCTAGCCTTGCAACGGCTGGGGTATGCCTCTCAGGCTACGTCTACATTACCAGCTAGGGTGTGATTCCTCTGCTCTTGGGCACATGCTCACTTTAGCTTGATGAGCGCTAGCGTGACTATAAATAGCAATGTAGCAGCAGAAGCATGGCTGAGCCAAGCCGAGTAGAAACCCACCTGAGACCAGCTCTATAAGAGCTAGCCTGGGAACGTGTACGCCAGCAGGGGAATCACAGCCCTAGCTCATGGCATAGAAACAGCCTCAGAACTATTGCTCAGAATGCAAATTAAATATTGACCTTGTACCTCGTAACAGGTCTTTGCAGCCTGAGTACCAAACAGATTAAGAACGGAAATGTTTGCAGCTCATCTCTACTCCACTTGTCGGCTGAATGTAGAAGATGAATTGAAATGCCCAGATATGCAAGCACATGTCACACTCTTCAGGTATTGGCAGCGTTCGCAGGGTCACTAGATTTTCAGGTCAGATAGAGCTCATTAGAAGCCAGTCTCTGAATGCCCTGTGGATTAGGTTCTTCTCTCAGGAAAGGTTAGCATGTCAGAATGAGAGGCATGTGTGGGCACAGAGTTATTTGGGACTTCAGCTATTTAGGAGATACATGCACTACGCATGTAGATGAGGTATTGCAGCCTTACGTAATTGAGCTCTACAATGAGGATGTTTTTCACTGGTCTAAGTTGGTGGTGGGGAGGAATGCCAGATACATTTTCAAAGCTGTTCAAAGGACGAGCATAAAAATCCCATAGGCATAAGTAGGCTGTATAGACACAAACACTTGCAGGAGCTGACTGAGAAAATGTTCCAGAGCACCCAGAATGGTCTTTCAGTTTTCTGAGCTTCATAGGATATTGGATCTATAAAATACTTGTACTGCCTGCAAAGCTATAAAAGAGCAAAGCATACCTCCACTTGGGACTCACTTAAAATGCAGTGGCAGGAGGCCATAGACTGATAAGAATGTATCCTAGTGCTCCAAGACTTGGTTCAAGGGAAGACTACATTTCCACATTCAAATGAGTCACATCTCCTTTGGAGAACATTAATGATGCCTTAGAAGCCTTGATAAACAACTTGGATAGCTGGGTCATGTTTCTCTTCACAGCTAATTTGTATGCACCATTCCAGGTGGCCATATAGAAAGTAACATTGGTTAGATTTACTGGCTGAATAGTCAGTTATGAAAAACGATCAGTGATAATTACATTCCCTCTTTTGCCCGAGTAGTCTTTCAGAATGGCATGCACTTGCCTGAAACCATCTGCACTGCATGAGAAGGAATACAGAGCTTATCACAGACCATGTACGAGGTTGATTCTTGCTACCCACCACTGTTTAAATTACTGTAAAGTGCAGCTCTTTGACAGGAGGCTCAGCAGAACTCTGGCTCCTTGAAGTTGGAGACTGCACTCCAGCTGGTAGCAGCAGATGAGAGCACATCTAGAAACGCAGTATGGTGAGAATCAGAAAACTATCTTCGGCATCCATAATTAATTTTGTGAGGAGCTCTTCTCTCCCCACCCCCGCACCCCAATAATCTCGAGAAAATGTCCATAGTATGCCCCCCCACCTTACAGCTGAGAGGGCTTGGGTGCCACCATTTCATCACTCCTAAATCATACAGGAAGGTCACCCCAGAGCACCATGATGCATTTCAATCTCCGTCTGACCCATGAAGCCAAAATGGAGCCCAGGGATTAAACCTATTTCCCCAGTATGGTAGTACGGTTAAACTGAAATTTCTCCCCTGTGCTGACAGCGAGCAAAAGAGCCAGGCACCACTTAAGCCCTCAAAATAGTGGACTCAAGATGCTTAGGACTTGTGCTGACCCCCTGCACAGGGGTGAATTTGACCTGCGGGGAATACTAACCACTAAGTCAGTCTAAGGGTTAGGCTGATAACCTCTATGGCTTTTGAAACAAAATGTAAGGAACAGAAACTTCCAAATGAGGGGCTGAAATTACCTGATTGTCTGTCTCCTTTGGTACATAAGTTCCTCTACGTTGTGTACAATGCCAAGCGTGCTCAATAAGTAACTAAGCAATACATAACAAAGCAATTAGACTTGCTTTCTTCCAATGTCAGCTAACAATATTCCCTCCTCCACCCCACCCACACACAGTTTTTTAAACAAGTATACAACATTTTCACACACCATCCATACCACGTAAGCAAAAATAAGCTTTAACAAGCACCCAGTTGAATGTATAAAATAGTCACTGGAGGAGATTGCCCAGGAGTAATGATAGACCAGCCTACATTATCAATGGCATCCCTATGGCACTGAGAAATTGGCCTGAAAATCACTGGGAAAAAAGATACAAAATCATGGTCATTTTAGTAACCTGCACTGCCCCCACTCTCCACCCACGCGCTATGAGCAATGTGCAGCTAAATAAAAATAAACACAGTGTAGGCCCAACTCGGGAAAGTATTTCAAGCATGGGGTTACTTGATGTGTTGTAAAGGGTTGCTTTCCCAACTCAGTTACTATAATATTGTTGTCTAAAAGTGCAAGTACGTCAAAAGAAATGATGCAGGAGTGTGAGAAGGAGAAGGGAACTGACAAGTAAAGCTGAACAACTAATTGATTTTTTTAAATTTTATTTTATTTTATTTTATTTATTTTGGTTTGGTGGCCAAATCAAAAACTCCGCAGAACAAATGGATTTGTTTCAAATAGAAACTGATTTTTTTTTGTTTTTTCTCTGTGGGACAAAAAACCAAAAACGTTGTCAGGTTGAATGAAATGTTTTGAATGTTGATTTAAACCAACATTGTTTTGAAAATGTCCTTTCAAAATAAAACGCCCAAAGGGTTCATTTTGACATTTTTGATACGAACCTTATTAGACACTCCAGAAATTTTTTTTCAGGTTTTTTTTTTCTATTCAAAACAATTCACCAAATTAAAACTGAATTCACCTAGTTTTGATGCCCTGAAAAATGCATTTTTTGGCAAGTCTACCATTTGCCAGAACAAATGTTGCTCAACTGTAGTGACAAGGACAGGCCCAATAGCAATTGGTCTAAAGAAGCCTTGAAGAAAAAAACACTGAAAACTTTCTTTCAAAGCAGGGAGGGCTGAAATAAGGCAGATTTCATGAGGAAATGAGTCAACAGCATCTCCCTCTCAGGCGGTTTGCTAGTGTCAAGCTCTAGCTGCCACTTCAGGTGTTCGTTGCCGGTCATGGAATCAGCTTCTAACATGCCATCTAATGGAAATCTTGCTGCCCAATCCTTCAGGGCTGAAGAAGAAGGCTAACTTTAAGTGCGATATTGGAGTGAGGAAAAAACCAAAACAAAATGGAAGCTGCTCAGAGGGGCTTTAAAATCCAAATTTCACCCTCCTTCTTAGCAAGGCCGACAAAAATTCACCTGTCTCTTGTCTTGATGCAAACTGCAAAACTAAATAGAGCGGAGTCTGTGATCAATGGGCTTGGTATGAATGTAGCCTTCTGCTGAGGAAGCTGAGTCCATCTCATAGCGCAAAAGCTGACAAGAGAAATTCAGCTGCCATAACAAGTAAGTATGATCGGTTTTTTTTTAAGTGCCCTTGCGCAGAGCGTGTGTGTTGCAATTTGTCCGATGGAGGAGTTGTCTGTACCTGGTAAGGGTGACAGAAGGAACTACATGCTGAAGGCAGATCACTCAGTTGTGAATAGTATATGTAGGGCTGCTTGAAAATATTCTGTCTCAACTGTTTTAGACAGAAAATTGGGTCTTCGAGTAAATGAAGTTTTTCAGACTGTGTCTGCTTTGTACAGAAAATGTTGATTTTTTCACTCAAGACTGAAGACGCAAAACCCATAATGTTTTTGATTTGGATATGCAGCTGCCGTGCATCAGGGGAGTGTAGCTGAGTTCCCTCATGTCCAGTTAGGGGGCAGGTTCCTCAGCCAGTCCCTTGGACCTCCCATGATCCACGGTGTCCCCACATCAGGAAAGGAGGCTGTGTTACAGCGTGGGAGGTATAGTCTGACCAGGGAGCATGAGGCACCCTAATTACAACTCCCAGGAGGCGCTGCAGGAGCGTTTCCAAACAGAAATATTTCAGTTTTTGATTTTTTACCAGAAAGTTAGTATTTCTATCGTTTTGTTTTGTTGAAATTTTCCATGGAAAGCTCCATGGAAATTTTCTTACCAGCTGCATGTTATAAAACTATGAAAAGATCAAGACAATTCACAAAGAAGCACAGGAAATGAAGCTACCTTCCTACCCTGATTATCACTTTAAATTCACTTGAACTTCTGGATGTACTCAAAATGTATTAATGTGTAAAATATGACTTTAGTTACTTACTGGGTTTGTACAGAATGTTTTATTTTCCAGCCATCATCCCCTATTGGTAATCTGTGCGTAAACTTTGCTTTGCCACCACTGTTCCAGCTACAGGAAGAGCAGGTAATCATCTGGGCCTTGGTATTAACATGTGTTTGTCAATGAGCTCAGGAACCAACCTTTTGGAATGTGCCTGCATCATTTGTCCGTAAGCTTTATGGAGTCATTGAGTATTTCCCGTACCTTGCTACATGATGTGCCCCTTTGCACACAGCACTTAATAAAACTCAGTGCCCATAACAGATTGAAAAATCCAATGTAAGAGGGTTTTATAGGCAACCTCATGAAAGAAAGTCTTTACAGTGACACTAGACTGCGCCCTCCACTTCCCGCCCCCCACAAACACTCTTCTTTTAACAGGATTCATTTGCTTCTCATGCAAGTGTAAAAGTTTGTCTGAAACACTGAGCCAGATTGTCTATGGCCTTAGGAAAGGAAAACCAGGAAACGTCTGTTAGAAACATTTATAGAAACTATATATGGTAAATAGAAGGGAAGACTGAGGGAAGGGCCATAGTCTAGTGATGAGAACAATAAATTCCCCACCTGGCACTAACTGGAACGCTCAGCAGAGCCCAGAGATTACATAAACCATGACCCCAGATGTCATGGCAGGGAGCTTTCACTGCCATTACCTGTGCTACGCTTGTTGGGTGGATAAATCATGGAGTCTCATTTTCAGAGTGGTCAATTTGCCATCTTTTATGAACAGAATAAGAGACTGATCCAAAGACCACTGACGTCAGTGGGAGCCTTTTTCCATTGACTCAGAGGGCTTTGGATCAGGCCCTTAATCCGTTTAAAACACGTGATAACATTTTAAAAAATCAGCAAACTCTAAGCCTCCCATCAGAGATAATTTTAATATTAGTAAAAATGACAAGAGCAAATGGAAAAAGCCAATTAAAAAGTTAGTCCTTGAGGTTGGGATTAGCAAAGAGTTAGTGAGTGCCCAGCTCCCATGGAAATTTGATGAGACTTGGGCACTTAATTTCTTAGTGCCCTTTAAAAGATCCCTGCCTTAACATCCACAAAAAGTGAGAATTTTCCAAGATCAGGTCGCAGTGCCAAATGCGCTTTGGTGCCTAATGTTATCTAATGGTGTGATGTGATGTGCTGCAACGTCAAGGCATAAATTTAGAATTCTTTGGCTTTTGTTAGCTCCGTTGAGATTGCATATGATAGCGGAGTGTATTTTATTTTAAATGAACGTAGTATAACTTCCTGTCACGCGCTCTGCTTTGTTATTCCTGTGAGTCAGAGCCTTTCGGTGAGACTGTGTGTGAAAGGGGACTGACTGTGTTTTGTTGTTGTTAGCAGGGGTAGTTTTAGCTTTTGTGTGCCGCCTGGCTGGAGAGAGAAATATAATGAACAGCTATGACAGTAACCTGTACCTGAGTAACGGACCAACATGAAGGGAACTGAGTGAGAAATAATAAATGAGGCTGAACTGCAGAGCCAAGCCACTAAAGGAGATGTGTTCATTTAATTGCTTGGTGCTCATGTGAAATCAAAAGGAACGTCAGTGTAAGAAGCCTCCCTGGAGTATAGGGTAGGCTAGGTACCCTTTGAACACCTTGGGGACACCATGAGCGGTCCCTATTGTTAATACTTTGATGCTAAAAATGATTTTCGATTCTGCAACAACCTAATGTAAATGTGTCTTTGGCAGGGGAACTCAAAGATTGCCATAAACATTGATGCATACAACAAAGCAGCAATAACTACTAAAGCTTTCTTTGTCTTCAATATATATCGAGAGGTGGTGGATTGTTTTTTTCAGTTGAAAGTGCCTCGTGCTTTAGACCAGTGAGGTTGTTACTTACTCAAGTATAAAAGTTCAATTTCTTGTAGAAAACATATCTCTGATCCATAGTGTAACAATACTACAACTGTTAAAAGTGATAAAAGTGAGAGACAAGGTGGATCAGGTAATATCTTTTACCGGACCAACTTCTGTTGGTGAGAGAGACAAGCTTTTGAGAAACACAGAGATCTTCTTCAGGTCTCGGAAAAGTGCTGCGAGTGTCACAGATAAATGCAAGGGGGAATGGATTGTTTAACATAAGTAATTAGCTTGATCTTTGAAGGATCTAATGGATCCTTCAAAGTAGATTGGCCCATTAATACCTCTGCAGTCATAGGACAAAAAGAGGGGGTTAGTGGGTTACAGAGGGTTGTTGTAAGCAATCATAAATCCAGTGTCTCCTGTAATTTTCATGTAAGATGCAATGAATAATTGTCACTTTTTAGACCTCTCTTCAATAAGTGTTAACATAGGATCAGCATGATTACTTACTTGAGAACATGAGATGTTAAGAAAAGTAATAGACAAATAATCATGCTACAGCATAAATACGTTACACAAATGTGAAGTATTGGTATATCAAATTAGGGGGAATGGAAGATTTTCATGAGTTTCAATAGTCCCAGGTGAATTTGAATGAAAATCTTGGCACCCGATGTTTCTATTTATCCCAAGGTTAAAATACAGTAATAGATGTTAAAAGGTCAGCATTTACCAAGAGTTGCCATGTTGTATAGGAAACAGTTGTTTCCCTAATGTTAGAAAGGAAATGAGGTAATAACGTTGAAAACATGTTAGCAAGAAACAGAAAACATAATAGTTTTGTTGCATGAAGTCACTGCTAGGGAGAGCTGGTTGGAAAATGAATATTTTTTCACACTGAGAATGTTAACAATTATGGAAAAACAAATTTTGTTGAAGTTTTTCATGGACCTTTTTTTTGGCAGAAAAACAAAAGCCAAAACCAAAATTGTCAGGTGAAAACTGAAAAATTTCAATTCAGAAATGTTGCCACAATGCCTCATGGAATTAATATTTCAGGTGCCTCATGCCTCCATTATTCTCTGGGCCAAGCTCTCTGGCCAGACTACATCTCCCACAATTCACTATGGTATACCCTCTTGCTGAGCCACTGTTGATGCATCATGGGATTGCCTAACCATGGTGCATCATGGGAGATACTGTCCAGCTGGGGACATGGCCCATAGAAGGGTAGGGGTGTGTGAAGCACCCAAACTACAACTCTCCCGAGGCACTGACAGCATTTCTGAATTGAAAGTTTTCAGGTTTTCCTTGAAACATCTTAATTTTCAGGCTTTCAGGTTCTTGAGAAAAAAGTCAAAATTTTCTACAGAAAGCGGACACTTTTTGCAAAATAAAAAAAAATCTGTGAAAACTGTGTTTCCTTGAAAAGCAGTTTAAATGGAACATTTTCTATCAGCCCTACTGCTAGCATAGGAATATATATGTTGCATCTTGGTTGGAATATGTATGTTGCATCTATAAATATCAATGGGCCAAATTCTGATAAGCTTACTCATGCTGCTTAGTTCTTTATTTTATGAGTAGTCCCATTTACCTCAGTATAGTAAGGGTATCATCAAGTGTTAGTGGTGAAGAATTACAGAAAGTATAAGAAATATATATAAATCATATGAAGAATGGTTTGGGGTAGCTTGTTTTCTAACATTTTGATGAGGACTCTGTCATTTATTAATCCAAGTTTGCTGGCTTTATCAAGAATATAAGGAGTTTAACTTAATTTTAACCTGAGTACAAAGAATTGCAAGGCCTTTTATGGAATGTATGGCATTTAGCAGCTTCTGCTACTGCACGTCATGGTGGAGTTTGGCTGAGGGCTTGTCTATACTGGGCAGCAATGTGCCCTATGGGGATGCAAATTCTAAAGTGCACTAATATGTTGCTCATTAATTGGTCTGTGTAGACCCTGCTGGTGCGCATTAAAGTGCCCTAGTGTTCTTCAACTAATGTAACCCTTCTGCCAGTCAGAGTTGGCAGCAACAAGGGCCAGGTTCAGTATCTAGAGGTTCCTTTTCAACGATGCAACACAAAACTGGCTCGAGCCCCTACCCAGTGACCTGGGACAATTACACACTACCCCCTGGGCGCCTCTAAGAGGCAATACTTCCCCTCTCGCAAGCACAGAGTCTGAGTGTAGCAAAAAGCTTTTAATAAAAGGAGGTGAGTAACTTGGCATTAATTTGGGAAAACACTGCAAATAGTGGTCATAAACATAAACCATGAACAAAAACCCCACCCCCACCCCCAAGTAAGCTGGGCAGTGTCCTTTTCCCCTCAGGTTCTTAACTCCAGCAACCCAAAAGTCCCTTTAATATGCCCATCCCTTTTCTACACCCCACTCACAGTTGCTTTCCTTGGTCAGTGCAGCCCCAGAGTTCAGAGGTTCATTTGCAGAGTTCACCTCCCACCCTGGGTGGAAGGGGGGGTAAGGAGGCACTTTACACACTCTGCGTCTCGGGCACTTGCTTGCCTCTGTGCCTCTTTGTGGGGCTCTGCTCTGGCCCTCTCTGCCAGCCGCCCTACTGGCCACTCACTGCGCCTCTCCCTGCACCTCTCCACTAGCCACCTTGCTGGCTGTGCCTCTCCATCAGCCACCCTGCTGGCCGCTCGCCAAGATGTCTTCAGTGCCACCACTTAACACAGCTCTGAGTGATTGCTGTTAGTGGGAGAGCCTCCCTGCTAGTGCACTCTGGGCAGTCTCTTGCATCAGAGACACTGTCCTAAAGTAGTCTAATACTTAGACCTAGGTATCAGTGATTTCAGCTCTGCAGCATGTAACAAGGCTCTCAATTTAGTCTACCTTAGCTCTTTTATCATACAGTGGAGAGAGGAAAGGTCAAATATGTCTAGGACCCTTAAACAGGGCCTACACCACCAGGTACAAGTACCTGTTCCTACCCTTTCTCAACTCACTGGGCTTTGGAACCCATGTTCCCTGCCTAGCGAGTGCTGTTTAGTTGAGGGCGAGTCCCTCCATCGGGGTATGCCAGGTACCGTTCTGCTACCCTCAATTCACACAACAAGGATAACAACCCTTCATTACTCCTGCCCCAATAACAAGGAATCTGGGGATCCAACACTAGCCCCAAGTGATAATTTGGGCAAGCAATCCCATCATGCTGAGCACCTAGGCAGGGTGGGTGTGTCTATGCAAACGAGATCAGCTGCTAAACTCCTGTAAACCGCTGTAGTATGCATTGCTGCTCCATGTAGATAATCCCTGACTGTAGGTTCCGAGTAATTTCTATGAATACTTCAAATCAAGGAAATTATTAAGTGCTTTCAAAATGTTTAAAAGTAGCCATTTAAAAAGTCTGCCTTCAGCCATCATTAGGCCACTCTGTTGCATGAGATAGGAGGAGGAGGAGAAGATGGTGAATTTAAATGGACATAAAACCGATATTTTTAAAAACCGACATCACATTCCAGTTGTATTCCTCATTTCTTATGCTTCAGAATGGAACTTCCACCTCCCTTTTGCATTGCAGGTGCCTCATTCACTGCGAGAGCACCACCTGCTTCATGGTCCCCCCTTTATTCCGGCAGAGGTAAGCTTGAAGGCATTCATACCCTCAATACACATTGCAGGATGAACCTGCCTGCCGATATCAATCTGACCAACATACTAATGGGGCACGCAATTTAACAACAGAGTCAACTACAGTTCTACCTCCCCCACCCTTCTCATGCTCTCTTATCTGACCTCTGCTGAATTATGCAGGTGGCAAGTTTGCCCAACAAACCACCATGAGGAATGGAGCATGGCTGAACAGCAGACTCAGGAACTTGCGGCTTGTAGCAGCTTGTAATGAGACTGGTGCTACTAAGCTTCTTCAATCTTCTTTCATAACACACCAAACAAATTCTAGGTCCCACCATATCAAATAAGTACAAAAGTATATGAGAAAAGTGAAAAGATCAGGCTTCTTACAAAAAGCTCAGACCTACCTCTATCGAATCACGCCAGCCTGGGCTGTCACCCTAGCATCTACTCCAAGTAACGTTATTTAGAGCTGGTTGTAAAATAAGGTTTTTTTGCTGTGGAAATTTTCCTGTTCTCCCTTTCTCTTCCCTCAGGTCCCAGCAGATGTGTGCAGGGCAGATTGCATGATGGTCTGCCCCTGATCCGGAGTTACAGGGAAGAGCCAATGCAGGCAAGGAATTTGCTGATCTGCTCATGACGAGAAGTGACCTGAAAGAAGTCAGCCATCCCTGCAGCCAACTCCGGTGAGTGAACTGCTGTTGTTATGGCAGGGCTCACCAGATGGTGCTCTTACACAGTTTTACTAGTGTGTGAGCAAGTTTTTAGTTTTGGAAGAAATGGTTGGTTCTCCATTGCAGTTTCGTTGGTGGAGCAGTGGCTGACAGCAAGGGAGTTTGCTTTCTGCCTTCATCTCTTTCTGAGTAGAATAAATTCTTGAGGCAGAATTGTCCACTGGGAATTGGGCACTGGGGCTTGGGCTGAAATCCCTGAAAGTGGGGAGAGGTCTGTGTGCAGTTGGTGATCGTCAATTTTTCCAAACTGGAGTGCATGTAAAAATAAAATAATTTTCACTGAGAATATACCCACACTACATGTTGCTGATGTATCCTCTAACTGCCAGCCAAACTGCAAGGCCCCAGCATGATACCACGCTGGCCCAGGGATGACATTATGCTAATATCTAGTATATTCAAACTGATAAAAATATTATTTACACTGCAGATGAGTAGGGCCCTTCTTCCCTGGGGATATTTGTCCTCCACAATGACAAAAAACATCAAGGGAAATAACATGAAGGAGGAAAAGAGGTTGAACTCAGGGACATGGAAGACTGGAGAGCATTAGACTCACTGTTCAGAATTATACTTGGAAATTCATCTTTCTCATTTCCTTTAAAAAAAAAATACAGCTATTGCAAGGAGGGATGAATAATGGGATTTAATTTTTACCACAGGGTCGGCAGTACAGTCAGTGGCTTATTTTCAATATCTGTTAATGCCTGGTATGTTTATATTAAAATGGATTTTCTTGGCACATTCGCCTGAAGGGATTTTATTATTATTGTTGCTTGTTTCTAGTAGTTCCCAAGATGGTATTAGGTGCTTTCCAGTCAAAAACCAGGCACCTTCCAAGCCCTGAAGAGTTTACATGCTGAAGTCACTCAGACAGACAGGGCTGCTCAGGCTGAAGGTCTCTCTGCTTCTGCATTTATTGCTGCATGTAGGATTGTACCTGGGCTGGTGCCTTCTGATTTACATGTCCCTTGGGTGAGGCGTTTTCTTTTCATGCAGACTTTAAAAGGACCCAGGGTGGGGACCTCCAGGTAGGTCACATATGTCTTTGCTGCTCTGGGCTGTAGTGTGGGTCAATCTCTATTTAAGTCAGTGCTCGTTAACATATAATGGTCCAACTTCAGACCTGATGTAAACAGAACCACCTCTGTTGAAATCAGTGGAGTTGCCCCCACTTAAATGGGTTCTGAATATGGCAGTAAGGCCAGTTCCAGTTAGCAATAATATTACTAGGATGGCTCCAATTGACTTAAACTCCAGTCCTGCGAAGATTGAAGCATGTGCTTAACATCATCCAATGTGAATAACAGTCACATTGATTTCAATGGGACTGCTCCAACATGGAAAGTTAAACCTGTGCCTAACTCTTTGCAGGATTGGGATCTTAGAAATTGGACTAGCCCATACAGTGCCAGATTCCCCTCTTACCCTGGTGGGAAAAAATGTTTAAGCAATATATAGTAAAATGCACAGAGGTCAAAAAGAGAGTGATTGACTTGAGGATGCTGACATCTGGGCATAAGACAGCACTGGAAGGTGATAAAGTAATGTAGGATACAGGAACTGATAAATAAAGACAGGCTCCAACCCCTGAGGAGCCCTGAGAAGATGCAAAGTGCTAATTGATCTATCTTCCCGGAGAAATAACTGTGAAGCTGCTCTAATTCCTGCCCAGCATCGTCCTGCAGAAAATGTCTCCTCATGACTCTTCTTCACAAATGTTTTTTTTTTTTATGAACTGCAAGATTTTTGCTCTGAGAAATGTATGATGAAAAGCCACTAAGAAAGTGGGAAAGCTGGGACTGCACTTGGCTGTCAATTTGGACTCTGCCCAGGTAGCACAGCCGCTCTGCTTAAATGAAGAAAGAGACTTATTACAGCTCGGCAGCAATGCCAGCGTTTGGAACTTGAATCCAGGAGGTTGGTGAGAATGAAGACCTGGCACCATCCCTCCAAGGCAATCAGTTTGCTTTACAAACGTTCTTGAATTTAGCCTCACAGACCTCTGTGAGGAAGGTGTTCTCCCCAGATTACAAATGAGGAAACAAAGGCACAGCATGATTTGGGGGATGCTGGAGGGTGTATCTTTGGCCTTGCTCTCAAGATGGGGGGCAGTGTGGTGCTCCTGTCATGGCAGGGCAGCAAGTGCAGGCCCAGGATGCAGTGCCAATCCATCAGTCAACACCTCCCTGTGGGCCTTTCCCTCTCCCCAGGGTGGGGAGCCAGGGCCTGGCCCATCACCCCTCCTAGCTGGGCTCTGAGGCCCCGTGGCAGAGCAGGCAGCCTGGGTGAGAGAGACACGGTGACTCCACTTACAGCCACGAACCCTCCAACCTCCTCCAGCCATCTTGGGAGCCACCTCTTGGGGCTGGCCCCTTCTCCTTGCCCTCCACCCAGTGGCTCTGCTTCATTCTCTGCCGCCTGCCGGGGGTGCCATTGCCAGACGCCACTCCACCAACGTACAGTTTTGGAGGGCAACACCCTCCCCCATCCTCTGCCCAAGTCTGGGGCAGACCGCCTAGGACTGTGTTATGGCCCACCTTTAAACCATGGCCCACAGTTTGAGAACCCCTGCAGTAGATTATTTCTTAGTAGCTTTACTTCTGCCTTTCCCCCCTTTGTGTCACACTGTCATTGAATTGGCCCCATATCAACACCCTCATGAAATCAGACTGGTTTTAAAAAAGCTTGACAATGGATAGGCACCTGGTGTGCTGCATTCACAGCCTATCATGCTGACCAGCATTGTCTCACTGCTTCCTTCTCTGTCTCCCCAGGTTCTCTTTTGTCTTATACTTAGGCTGTAAATTCTTTGGGTCAATGACTGTTTGTTCTGTGCTTGTACAGTGCCTAACACAATGAGGTCCTGCTCTGTGACTGGGGCTTCTAGGTGTTGCCACAGTACATATAATAAATAACAATAACATCTGTCTGTTTACATTCCATATTAATGGATGCCATCTGACCTGCATGTTTGTTGAGGATACTCTGTGTTTTATATCTCTGCCATGCTATCTGGAGTGACTCACAACTGAGTGCACCAACCTCAGGGCAGAGGGCAGACACCCCATGCTGATGGCATGTTCTATAATTAGCTTTCACAAACACAGTAACGCATGTGAAGTCCTAGATCACTGTCGCAATCTTCCCGTGGAGTCAGGGACAGTCCCCCGGCTCTCCAGTCTATCTTGCACCCAGGCAAGCTGGACTTAGTGATAAAGGGTCACTTGCACCAAAAATCAGAAAATATTCAGGTTGCTTCCAGTCCCAAGGGACCAGTCACTTCCTCAGATCAATTTGTACCTTAGATCTCACACTAAAAACAACACCTGTAGCCAATCCTGTAATAAACTAACTACCGGTTTGTTAACTAGGAAAAACAAATGAGTTATTTAAAGTTAAAGCAAGTAAGCATACCTACACAAGTGAGTTACCGTTGGTGATTCAAAAGGTGACAGAGTTGTAGTAATCTGTCAATTCAAAGTGTCTTTCAGGGCGTACCCATGCCGAGCAGCACGGGGATCTCTTTGCTTATGTTTAGGAATCTTTGCCCCTCGAAGCCTAGACAGCATGGAAGAGATTCAGTTTCTCCTTTCAGGGATTTTCCCCCTTCAGTCCAGAGTCCAAATTGATGGGATGAGTTTATGCGTAGGTCTCTCCTTCCTTGGGGGGGGGGGGGGTGGAGTTAGGAATGCAATCAACAATGTCTCTGTCCTTTGATGCTACACAACATTTCAATGGGACTTAGACGAGCACTTTGCCTTCATCAATGCTTCTTTTTGTGTTTGGTGAGTTACACAATCACAGGGGTTTACAGTGCAAACACTCAATATAACTTTGTACCATGGGTTATAGAGGTTATAAGTGAGATCAATACATATTGTATCCTACAAGCATTTTATAAAGACTAAACACATTCTTATCAACTTAGCATTATCAAAATAGATAGTGGATGTTAACACACAGGTAAGCAGGACTGGTTTCCAGCTATGCATTTGTAAGTGTTCATTGAGGCCTGGGGCCTTGACATAAGCTGGCACCTGATCTACTAGTGTCACAATCTTGACATAGAAATACTGCACATAAGTTAATAAATTGTTTGTTTGTTTTTTGATCTTGACCTGTTTTCATTCATTAGTCTATTATAAAACCTGATTCTGATTTCACTTCCACCAGAGTAAATCAAGAGTAATACCACTTCAGCCAACTGAATTACAATCATATAAAATCCATGCTCTAAACAGACCCCCATGTGTCCCACTGCTGTCCAGAGTTGTCAGATTTGCAGCATCAAAAGTCAAAGCATCTGTTATATGCAACAAGCTGTCCTATGGGCATATTGTATTACCAATGAAAAGAATATTGCCATCAAATGGCCCTCTAGTTTTCAATTTCTTGCCCAGATCATCTCATTTTAGGGACCAGAATATGAGAAAAAATCAGACAGGAGTATTTGCACCTTGAGTACCAAAGGTAGTAGAATAATGAGTGGCCCAGGCTGGAACCTTGAACTTCGAGGATATGCATTTCTGGGTCCAAATACGGATCAGAACTTTGGGCCTTTCTCTATCAAACTCAGTGTTTCTTTATAGTCAAAGGGAGTTCGGACATTGACTTCAATGGGGCCAGGATTTCACCCAAGATGGCAAAATACTTGTTAACATTTGACCATTGCTTGCAAGCAACTCTACATGGAGGGCTTGATTCTCCGCTGGGCTGTATTTGTGTCATCATTTGCCCCTGTGCAAACTGAGGACCAGCAAGGTGTAAAATGCTATGAAATCAGAGGGGTGGCATTTTACCTCTGTTTGGCACTGGTGTAAATAGTGACACATGGTGCCGTGCGAGGGAGATTCATGCCCAGTGTGGTGTTCGTCCAAAACTATTTACGTTGAAATCCAAAAAATCAGAATAAGGCCCCAAAGGGGTATTTCTAATTGATCGCATGGTTGCTAGAGACCTCTTATGCCAAATGGTTAATGATGTTATTGTCGAAATACTCCACCTACATATTCATGTTGTATTTTAATAATCCTGTGCAGTATCCAGGCAAATATTCCAGTAGATTACTTTTTATTAGAAAATTAGACACTCTTATTTAAAACAAAACAAAACAAAACCCCCCAAAAAACACTAAGCTAATTACTGTATCAAAATAATTCGGGTTTGATTGAAACAAGATGAAGCCTATCTGTGGCCTGCCCCCAGACCCTTTTTGGATGTAATGTACTTTACTGTAGATTAGCTACCTCCAGATGCTTGTGTCCATTTCAAAATGTGGATGTGTGCAAAGAGGTTAGGGTGGTGTTTTGAAAAGCACATAGTCCAACCCTGCTCCTAGTGAATTCACTGGTAACCCGGCCATTCAGAGGCACTGACTTTCTGATTTCTTGGGGGGGAGAGGCTCGCTTTGCCCCCACTCCACCCTGTCCCGCCTCTTGCTGACCTATTCTAACCCCTACCCCAAGTGCACTCCACCTCTTCCAGTCCCTGCTCCTCCCCTGCCCCCCAGCACCTCCTGCCCGCTGCTGAACAGCTGATCCTCGGTGGCAGGAGGTGCTGGGGGGAGGGGAAGGAGCTGATCGACGGAGCCCACCAGTGGGTGCTGAGCACCCACTTTTTTTTTCCTGTGGGTGCTCCAGCCCCGGAGCACCTACAGAGCTGGCACCTAAGTGCCCATTGACTTAATGGGAGCATAGTTAGGTGAAAGCTGAGCCCATTGGAATCCCCCTTTTAAACCCAGATTCATATTCATTTACTCAGGCTAAGTAGCACATTACTCTGTTGGATTCAGTGTTACTCCTCAGAGGGTAGGTTCTATTCAGCATAAGAAAGGGAATTATAATCTGGCCCGTAGGCCTGGTCTACACACAGATTCGTACCAGTTTAACTAGTTTGGTTAGGAGCGTGATGTTTTTACAGAGCTAGTTATACTGAGAGTACCCCTAGTGTGAACACAGCTACACCAGTATAAAGGGACCTGTAACAGAGTGCTCAGCACTCTGATCACTGGATCACCGTTTAAATCACCCCAGAGTAAACCTGAGGGCAAAGCCATGCTTAATCAATCAGTTGGGGTTGGGGTTGGGCTGGAAAGACCTGCATGGCTAATTAACCCATTAGCCCAGGAAGTAGAAATGCACAGTAAGGAAGTGCTTGGCGTTGGGGGGGGGGGGGACAGGTAGAGAGTGGCAGGCTTTTCAGAGTTACAGCCAGGAGAGATCTCTCAAGAGGAAGATACCTTCTGTCTCCCCACCTCCTTGGCTGAGTTGAGCTAAGGAGCATGTGCTGTTGTAAATACAGAGCTGCACAAGTCTGTAAGGGCAGTGCAGAGAGCACAGTAAATAAATTGCACAAGGTGTTTGACAGGAAGAAGGTCTCTGAGCGGTTCCTGGCTAGAAAACAGACCTGTCACAGGACCTTATACCAGTGTATCTTATTTACCTTCCCATATGGGAATAAGGTCTACTGGTATAAGCACATTTACAGTGGTATAACTGCATCCAGGCTACAGCCAGTATATCACTTTATCTGGGGCACTCTAGTTATAGGGGATAACTTTTACGTGTAGACAACTATTGTTTCTCCCCTACTCCTTAATTTACTGGCAGTAAGAGCTCTGCAGATTCTGACAGGAGTCACCGCTGCATCTCCTTCAGAGGGAATGTGGACTCTATACTTTTACTGTGTCCTGGCACGCAATCTTTCTTTCCTATTATTCCAGTGAGCGAAGCTCTTATTTCTGACTAATTAACTCAATACTATCTCAGTATTCTCCAGGGGGATCTGGAATCATTCAACTCTTCTTCCAAATGTAATAGAGTTTTATTTGAGGGATACTGTTATGTTTTGGCTTTGTCTTGTGAAATGATGCAGGGATAAACTAAGAGAACTAAGGCTGTGAATGGTTTATCCTTAAAGGTCTGGACTATAGCAGAGGAAAACAGGCTGAGGCTATTATGGCATCACCATAATTTTATATGAAAGAACAAACTTCAGGTCGAATCCTGCAAAAACTTGCAGACATAAGTAACTTGATGCACATATATTGCCAGTTGGGAGCCCATACAGGTTCAGGTTTCTGCCTGCGTGGATCTGATTGCAGGGCTCTAGTATGTAAAACAGCTCCATATGACTGCGTGAACAAATCAGTGCTAACACACAACTCTCATCCTTCTATTATACATATGCCCCAAAGTAAAATACACTTAGTACTCCTGGGGGAATTCTGTGCCTAAAAATTCTGCGCACCATATAAAAGTCTGCAAAATTCTGCATATTTTATTTGTCAAAATAACACAATATAATCACTCTGGTTTCAATTATTTCAGTAATTTATTTAAATTACAATACAATGGATGGAGAATGGGAGTGGGGAGCATTGGAGGAAATCCCCAAACACCCTTGCTTAACAGTAATGTAACTAGGTTTGACCCTTCATTTCTAGTTTATTAGTCAACAAATATATGCAGCCATATGGTCAGTGTTGCATCATAGGTAACTGAAGAGCAAGTGAGGGCTGGGGAATCAAACTCAGTTTAAATTGGCTACTGACCATCTCCAGAAAGGTCAGTAGCAAACAGAACCTGGAGCACATTCTGATAGGAAATGTTTTCAGTCCAAAAATTTAGACCAGTTCTAATCACTAATACACCATAAGCATTTATAAGGCCATACTGTCCTTTACACCACTCTGGCAATGTAAAGGAGCCTTAAAACTTTTACATCTGTTTTATACTCCTGGGGGAATTCACAAAGAGAATGGGAACAATTCACTAAGCAAGCAGGCTGCTACATTCTGCTCTGCCTGATGGGACAGAGCCTGTCCCATGCCTATGTCCTTAGAAACACCCTGAAGCTCTGCCCCTCCATGCTAAAGGTGCTGCAATAGTGAGCGAGAGGGACACACTGTCTCTCTCTTTCTCACACACAGGACTACACTGCTCCCGCCCCCGGGTGGTGATATACGTCTCTACTGGCTGCTCCATGTGCCTGAACCAACTTACCTGCACTGGTAGGGAGGGGTGTGTGAGTGTTCTTGTGGCTTCCCTTTGCTTCCCCGACAGAAGTCATTTTTCTGTGGGGAAGCAAAGAAATCTGCAAGGGACATGAATTCTGCGCATGCACAGTGATGCAGAATTCCCCCAGGAGAAAATTAGCCAGATCCTCAGCAAATGCAAATCAGCATAGATCCGTTGACTTCAGCCAGTCAACACCAGCTGAGCATCTTATGCCTAATGTATTTTAGATGATCTCTTGTAAAATTACTGAGATTGCTAATTGATCATTATCTCCTCAGGCTGCAAGCCTGGACTCTGAACCAAATCACCAGAAATCCATGAATCATAGAATAGAATCATAGAATATCAGGGTTGGAAGGGACCTCAGGAGGTCATCTAGTCCAATCCCCTGCTCAAAGCAGGACCGATCCCCAATTAAATCATCCCAGCCAGGGCTTTCTCAAGCCTGACCTTAAAAACTTCTAAGGAAGGAGATTCCACCACCTCCCTAGGTAACGCATTCCAGTGCTTCACCACCCTCCTAGTGAAAAAGTTTTTCCTAATATCCAACCTAAATCTCCCCCACCGCAACTTGAGACCATTACTCCTTGTTCTGTCATCTGCTACCACTGAGAACAGTCTAGAGCCATCCTCTTTGGAATCCCCTTTCAGGTAGTTGAAAGCAGCTATCAAATCCCCCCTCATTCTTCTCTTCCGCAGACTAAACATCCCCAGTTCCCTCAGCCTCTCCTCATAAGTCATGTGTTCCAGTCCCCTAATCATTTTTGTTGCCCTCCGCTGGACTCTTTCCAATTTTTCCACATCCTTCTTGTAGTGTGGGGCCCAAAACTGGACACAGTACTCCAGATGAGGCCTCACCAGTGTCGAATAGAGGGGAACGATCACGTCCCTCGATCTGCTGGCAGTGCCCCTACTTATACATCCCAAAATGCCATTGGCCTTCTTGGCAACAAGGGCACACTGTTGACTTATATCCAGCTTCTTGTCCACTGTCACCCCTAGGTCCTTTTCTGCAGAACTGCTGCCGAGCCATTCGGTCCCTAGTCTGTAGCGGTGCATAGGATTCTTCCGTCCTAAGTGCAGGACTCTGCACTTGTCCTTGTTGAACCTCATCAGATTTATTTTGGCCCAATCCTCCAATTTGTCTAGGTCCCTCTGTATCCTATCCCTACCCTCCAGTGCATCTACCTCTCCTCCCAGTTTAGTGTCATCTGCAAACTTGCTGAGGGTGCAATCCACACCATCCTCCAGATCATTTATGAAGATATTGAACAAAACCAGCCCCAGGACCGACACTTGGGGCACTCCACTTGATACCGGCTGCCAACTAGACATGGAGCCATTGATCACTACCCGTTGAGCCCGACAATCTAGCCAGCTTTTTATCCACCTTATAGTCCATTCATCCAGCCCATACTTCTTTAACTTGCTGGCAAGAATACTGTGGGAGACAGTGTCAAAAACTTTGCTAAAGTCAAGGAACAACACGTCCACTGCTTTCCCTTCATCCACAGAACCAGTTATCTTGTCATAGAAGGCAATTAGATTAGTCAGGCATGACTTGCCCTTGGTGAATCCATGCTGACTGTTCCTGATCACTTTCCTCTCCTCTAAGTGCTTCAGAATTGATTCCTTGAGGACCTGCTCCATGATTTTTCCAGGGACTGAGGTGAGGCTGACTGGCCTGTAGTTCCCAGGATCATCCTCCTTCCCTTTTTTAAAGATGGGCACTACATTAGCCTTTTTCCAGTCGTCTGGGACCTCCCCCAATCGCCATGAGTTTTCAAAGATAATGGCCAATGGCTCTGCAATCTCATCCGCCAACTCCTTTAGCACTCTTGGATGCAACTCATCCGGCCCCATGGACTTGTGCACATCCAGCTTTTCTAAATAGTCCCGAACCACTTCTTTCTCCACAGAGGGCTGGTCACCTCCTCCCCATGCTGTGCTGCCCAGTGCAGTAGTCTGGGAGCTGACCTTGTTTGTGAAGACAGAGGCAAAAAAAGCATTGAGCACATTAGCTTTTTCCACATCCTCTGTCACTAGGTTGCCTCCCTCATTCAGAAAGGGGCCCACACTTTCCTTGACTTTCTTCTTGTTACTCTTAACATCTCTTGCTAGCTGCAACTCCAGGTGTGATTTGGCCTTCCTGATTTCACTCCTGCATGCCCGAGCAATATTTTTGTACTCTTCCCTGGTCATTTGTCCAATCTTCCACTTCTTGTAAGCTTCTTTTTTGTGTTTAAGATCAGCAAGGATTTCACTGTTAAGCCAAGCTGGTTACCTGCCATATTTACTATTTTTTCTACACATCGGGATGGTTTGTTCCTGTAACCTCAATAAGGATTCTTTAAAATACAGCCAGCTCTCCTGAGCTCTTTGAGGCATGCATGAATAATGTAGTAGAGAAATGGCGAATCAATATTTATTTGAAAGAAGGAGCCAAGGTGATCACTTGCCCTCACACAATAATTAATTAATTAATTAATTGCAGCTGTTATTTTTATACTGGGAAATCTCCTCTCTAGTGCCTGGTAATGAAAGCTGCCAAACTGCATTTATCTTCAATGTATTGACTCCATGACTATTTAATAAGGGCTCTTGCCTATGCCTGGCATTCTGCTGCCACGGCTGCTGAAATAGAAACATCTAAAGTCACAGTGTTTCGATGCTGAGAGTCCTTTCAGAGAATGAGCGCTCCATTTAGAAATGTCAATACGAATCAAAGGCTTAATCCACTAGAGACTTCATCCATACACTGGTAACATTTGCTGTAGCTAGGCTGCAGGGACCTGCTGCACAATGACTGTAATTTATCCAGCTTGCTCAGAGATTGGAATTTTGCCTTAGAATCTCTGATACCATCATATCCCAAGCATGTGGCCCAGTTGACTGGATTCTATTCCTGGCTTGGCTATGGACCCTCTCTGTGATTTTGGGTGAGTCACTTAGCAACTCTGTGCCTCAGTGGTTTTCCAGTGGAGTTACTCTGAATGTGTCCCCTTCTCTCTCTCTGTCTCCCTTCTGCGCCCTGCCCTTGCACTCTTACCAATCTTAGTGCAAGCACCATCTCCTCTGCAGCCCCTGAAATAGCTTGTGAGTGATTCTCCATCTCATTTTAAATCTCCCCTGGAAGCTTCTTTCCTCCCTTCCCTATGCCTCTCTGTTCCACTCTCCCCCTGTTATCTGTGGTGGTTTTCCTTTGCATTTGTAACTGTATATATTTAACCCTGTTATGCATTTTGGGGGCAGGCTGTGGGTGAAAGATGCTTTACCAGGAAAGTTGTGCTGTGTCTGGCTGCATCAAGTCAGAGGTCAGTTTCATCCCACCCTTTTCCGTGTGTCTTAGAGTATATCTACACTACACCAGCACGGTGCTGCATCTATGCTACTGTAGTGTAGATGCTTCCTACATCCATGGAAGGGGTTTTTATGTTGCTGTGTAGTTGATCCATCTCCCCGAGAGGCAGTAGCTAGCTTGATGAAAGAATTCTTCTACCACTCTAGCCGCATCTACACAGGAGGTTAGGTTGGCCTAACTGCATCACAAAGGGTGAAAACTTTTTCACAGTCCGGAGTGACGCAGCTCAATTGATCTAATTTTTAAGTGTAGATTTGGCCTTCTACAAAATATCTCGAACAGCTCTGAAACTTGCAGGGGGGAAAAAAAACACTCACCTAGGTTACAAAGGGAGACTCTCTTGCTGCCCTAAACAAACGCCTGCCACCAACTGCTGCAGAGTGTTCATGGGCGGTTCAACAGCTGCAGGGTTCTGCCCCAGAAGTGGCTGCATCTGTGATGCAAGAAGTGGTCCCTGTGTGAACAGGTGGGAAAGTCTTTCGGGCTGGATGGAGCTAGCATGTACAGGCTGGGATTTCCAAGGAGCCCACAGGAGTTCGGCCCCTAATTCCCTTGGGATACGTAGAAGGGATAACATGCCCATCTGGGTCCCCTGCTCTGCCCTGTGGGTTCAGGGGAGCAGAGGGAAGGGCCAGACCAAGCACCCAGCTCACCAGCCAGGGAAGGGCTGTCTAGCTTCATGCAGCCTCCCCCTCCCTAAATGTCTCCTCGGCGACTTTTCTGCAGCCAGGTGACCTGGGTGGGTTGTCTGAGGCTGGCCCCAGCAGAGGGAAGCCCTGGAGGAGGAGTGTGTGTGTGGGGGGGGGGGGGGGAATGACCAGTGGGGGTCAGGGACTCCCCCCGCAAGTACACGCTCCTACCACCATGTGATTCCTCTTTCCTCCCTTCCAAGCCCCGCTGGGTCTCTCCCTCCCCTGCAGCGGCGGCGCCCCCACCCCCGGGGAAGGAGGATAAAACCCGGCGCTGGCGCTGCAGAGCGCTCACACGCGCCGCCGCTTGCCAGGGGCCGATCCCCGGGGCCCGCGCTGCCGCGTCTGAGCGCCGCCTCCTCGCCGGCGGCAGCGGGAAGGGGCCGGGAGCCTTGTTAAGTTTCGCGGAGCTCCGATCACAAGGCGGGGGGGGGGGAGGGAATCGTGGGGGTCGCCTGCTGCAGTCCAAAGGTAAGACCCGCTTTTCGTTCTCTTAATAGCTGGGGCGGGGGGGGGGGGGGGGTTGGCTGTGTGTGTGTGTGCGTGTGCAGGGGATGGGGAAAGGGCCATTGTGCAAACGCCCATGCACACGCAGATTTCACTGCCTGAAGGCAGAGGGGTGTTTGAAATGCACACAGCAGCCCAGGCAGAAAATCCAAAGCACGGGGTCCCTCTGCCTCATGGTATTTGGAGATCAGCACATGGGGTTTTAAGGGAGAGCATCCTGGTCTACCCTGGGAAGAAAATACTGCCGACATCCCCTATGCTCATCTGCACAGGGGTCTTTGGAGGGACCTCGCCCTCCTGATCTCAGCAGTGCGGAGAATGGCACTTTATCACGAATGGAGAGGGAACTTTGAGTCCATCCTTGAGGTTCCGTTATTTTGGGACTCGGTGTTTGAAATATTTCCCTTGGCTTGATGATCCCGGGCAGCGTCTCTTTGCTCTGTGGTGTGAGCAGAGTCCAGGCTGAAAGCGGATTCTGCTCCGCCTGTACAATGTGCTTTTTCTTTTCCTCCTCCTCCTCTTTCTGGGAAAGCGCAAACTCTTAACGGACTGATGGGAAGCATGAGCACTGGGGGAAGCCTCACTAAAGCCACTTCCCTTTCTCTGCCCTTTGCCCAGTGCCCGCAGAGCAGCTGAGCCAGGACAAGTGTGTGTGGCAGGGGAGTGGACAGCGGGGGGGGAGAGGGGATAGAGATGCAGATTGTGATGGGATGGAAAACTGGGGCATATGAAGGAAGTTGAGGCACAACCTGCAGTATCTACTACTCCAGTATGCAGAGGTGTAATGGCAGGCCACCTTTTTGCCTCCCCTCCCCATGTGCCCATGTGATATAAGACTTCATCTGAACCACAGCTAACTGTGAAAACCAAATCCACCCAAGAATGAATCAGGTGGAACACTTTTGTCCCCCTCTATTCCAGCCCTGCCAGTTTGATGAGTGGGAAGGTGTTAGCATGTGACACAGCATCAGGGACAGAGCGATGGGGGAGGAAGGGTGTTAAGAAGCAGTATAAATATAACACTGTGGGCAAGACAACAGCAACAGCACCTTGCGACAACAGGCAGCTTCAGTGTGATGGTAACAAATGCAGCGTTATAGAACACGGGCGGCTGGAACATATCGAGAGTGTACAGGGTCCCTACAGGAAAACACTCCTTTGAGATCAGGTTTCTTCTGTGGCTTTGATAGACGTTAACGACTCATGCTGATGAGAGGCTAATTGCCATGTTCGCCACTGGTTGGCCAACCGTTGTCTAGTAACTACCAAATGCATTGCCATTTCTTCTCATTGTCAGACATGAGCTCATATTTAAAACACCCAGCTATAAAATACTGCATCAAATAGGGCCAGGCTGCAACAAAGAAGGTCAGATGAATGGGGGGTGGGGAGGGGCAATCACAATGGTATGTGATTTATGTTACTTAATTTGATGTGTAGCGGGGTGGTTACCTGCTCCTGCCCTGTGGGGCTTAAAAGCCAGCCCTGGGAGAGAGCCAGGGCTGAGGGCAAGAAAAGCTAGGCTGATTGGGGAAATGGCCGCAGCTGGGCCTATAAAGGGGCTGCTAGGCTGAAGCTTAGCCAGAGTCTCTCTCTGTGTTCAGAGAGGGAAGGGCCTGGCTGCAGGGACCTGAGGGAATACCTAGATTGGAGCAGGGCTGAGGGCGAAAGGCCAGGGGAGAAGGGGACCTCCGGCCTGGAAACCCCCAGGCTGTGAGGCCTAGATTAGGGCCTATTAGGTACTGGGTTGCAAGGGGGCAGCCCATGGGTAGACAGAGGCAGCAGGTGCAAACCCCCTCGCCTGTGATGAGTGACTGGTACACTGTAGTCTGCCCTGGGGAGTGGGGCTAAACGATGACTGGCAGTAGCCAAGACTGAGGCGAGGTGGGAGTAGTGGGTGGGGGTTCCCCAGGGAGGGGAGACCCTCAGGGATTGTTGGGATTTACTGCCAGTGGGAGGAGGCACCAGGTCCTGGGAGGGACTGGGGCCGGCGGTAAGGCAGATCACCAGACGGCAGAGGGCGCTCCAGAGGCAGATGAGCTAATTCCCAAGGACAACCAGCGGGAGGCGCTGCTGGGTGAGTCCGGCTCTATTACAGGTGTAAAAGCCAGAAAGCTTAAAGACATTCATCTAAGATAATTTCTTGGGCTGTCCAGGAGGTGCAGTGTTGGTCTGCATATCAAAGCTGATCTTAGGTGAGCCTGGGGCCTTCTATACCTTCCCATGAGAGTCAAACACTTACATGATCTAATTGTTTATTTCCTACTAGTTTTGGTGAAAAAATGATCTCGAGAATTAATTCATTTTGAGGAAATTCTCTGTGATGCTGAGAGAAAGTGGTGTGATGATTGGATAAGGGCTATTGAAGTCTTATCTCATTAGCTGATACTTTTCAGCAGGTCTAAAGTATAAAGACAGGAGGTGTAGCTTGTTCTAACTGGTCTATGCACAGTGTTTGTATTGGTATAACTGGGTGTGATTTTTTTTTAACTTATACCCTCGTGTGGACAATGTGTATAAAAATGCTTTACATTGGTATAATTTATTCCCCTTCTGATATGAGGAATAATCACCCGTATCCGCACTTTTGTACTGGTATAATTGCCTCTGCACTAAGGGGTTGTACCACGTTAGCTATGCCATTATAGTTAAAGTGGTACGACTTGTGTGTGTGGACAAGGCCATGTTTGAGAAGTCCTGTGCCAGCAGGGCTGTGTAGACTTTAACAAATGCTAAACTGGTTAAGTTAAAGGTTAGGCTCTCCCCAACTTTTAATCTCAACCAGTTTAACATGAGTAACAAGCAGTGTGGGGTCTTATCTACACTGAATTGTCAAATGTGTCAGAATACGTTAGCTAATGCATTCTAACAACATCCCTTTTAACCTAGTCTAGACAGGGCCAGAATACTGAAGTGCCTCCCAAGCCTCAGAGTTGTCCTTTTTAATTCTTAACAAAATGAGATGCTGGGCTCTAGTAATGAGGTGATTTGTGATGAAATAAGAGAGAGCGGCCGCAGAAGCTGTACATGTTGTTTTTATGTTTTGTTTTTTCCATCCAGCTGTAATTACTTCTTCTTGGTAACTTCTTTTTTCCCTTTAGTTTTAACGCTATCAAAAAGACGTTCCAGAGCCTTTTATCACACTAAACACTCAGTCTTCAGTGAGAATTTGGCTGCAGGTTTGATCCCAAAAGAGATCGTTTGTGATTTAGACTGGTTAGGAGCTTTAACTCCTGTAGCTGTAGAATTCCATCGATCCTGCAGGATGAATACCATTGAATAACACTGAGTTTCTGTTTAAAAAGAAGTGTGCTCCTTCCTGCAGGACAAGTGAAGTGTTAAATCCCTGGGACTATACAACTCTTCCCTCACTTGTTCAACTTGTGTTGGTGGCTCAGTTATTGGAATGTGCCGGTTAATAAACTCCCCCACTAAATTTTAAATCTGTTAATGAGTTTATTAGCTCTCTGCTTTTGTTTTTTCTCATCCTTTCTCTGTAAGTAAGGACATTCATTTGCCCTTTCGTTTTCTATATCCCAGACTTATTGGCTTCAACTTGTTAAGCTTGTAAAGTCATTAAAAGAAAATAGGAGTTGGTCAAGTGATTGGTCAACTTTGCTAACAAAACAATTTGCCATTTATACTGAGTTTCCTTGACTAAGAACTTTTGCGCCAGATTCTCAACTTAGGTAAATTGTTGAGCTCCACTGCAGTCAATGGAGCTTCAACAATCTACGCCAGCTGGGGATTTGGCCCCTTGACTTTAGAATCTCAGTTCTATCACTCCAACAAAGTCAGCCCATGCTTCCCAAGTCTGTATGGGAAGGGTATGTGTGTATTGGGTTGTTTTCCTGAGGCTTTGCCCACTGGGGAGAAAAATAGAACTTTCAGATTCATTTAATCGCTGTAGAACCAGCAACACTAACCCTCAAAGCTTGTACCTTCCACCAACAGAAGTTGGTCCAAAAAAAGATAGTAACTCCTCTGTCTTGTCTCAGAGCTAACACCGAGTCACAGCAATAATGAAGTCTTGATATGAAAAAGTGAGGTGCCGTGGGATATAAAACCCTATGGTACCCAGGAAAGTGAGAGGGTTCTAGACAACACGCGCTGCAGCGGGAGAAGATCATGTGAATCCAAGTGATACCTGACCTGCTTGTTAAATGAAGTATAAACAAAAATATTCGGCCATGTGTTGCTGTATGAACAAGTGAACTGAGACATGGAATCTGTCTTCTCTTCTGTAAACAGTGGTTATTTAAATCCGCTGGAAGTATTGTGAGGTATAAAAGCTGGTATTTTAGCCAACATGTCAGTTAGCCAGAGGGGGATTTTGCATTCAGAGGACTGCTGACTAGTTCAACATTTTGAAAACTCTCAACCCCTTAAGGTTGACATTTTTAGCATCTTTTGCCGTCACGTTTTTCAGACCCAGCGGAGACCCCCTTTTTCTAACCTAAATACAATTGAACCATTCTCCAGTGAGCAGCAACGGGGAACTTGTTTGCTTTGTATGTAGCTCTTGTCTGGTTTGCCATGATGCTGCCCTTACTAATGCTAACCATTCATTCCCCCCAGCACCGTGCCTTCCTGAGAGGTGTTTAGCAGTTCTTTCCATCAAAAAGCACAGTGAGGAAACTAAGTACCCCCAATTTTGGCAGGTGTGTTAAAAGCCAATTTTTTTTAAAGTCGCTATATGTCTTTGTAAGGGGTAACCGTGGGAGCGAATTATCTGACACTCCGAAGAAAGCCCTGCTGAAGGAATATTAACATATTAGCCCTCTTCTGATGAAGTGCCCTTTGTTTCCATGTTTTCCTTTTGAATTCACAAAGAACATATTTTGGTTTAATTTTAACAACTAATGTGCTGTTGTTTTTTGGGTGGGGCTGCTTCCTGCTGTTGCATCGTGACTTATGTTGAAATCAAGTCCACTACAATCACTTTCTACGTCAACTGTGCTCTAACTAGGTGAGGAGAATAATGGAATAGTTTCCAGGCCCATAACCTACGCAGCAGGCAAAGGGTACAGACTGTAGTTGAGGAAGAGGATGAGAAAGTTGCTTTTTACTAATGACTGCTCTTACTTTCATCTTTGGGGCAGGAACTGTCTTTTTTGTTCTGTTTGTGCAGTGCCTAGCACAATGTGGTCCTGATACATGACAGGGACTCCTAGGAACAACAATAATACAAATAATAAGTAATAACAATAATCCGCTGCCAATTCCACCAAGGAGCTGATATGGTAGTGAAGGATCTGCTGGTCAGAAGGGAGCCTTGGTTGCATTCCCTTCCCTCCAGCCACACTCCTTATACTAATAGTGGGGCATGGGATAGGAGCCACTGCACTGGAAAGTGACATCGACGTATCTACATCTCTCAGGGGTGTGAAAAATCCACGCTCCTGAGAGACCCAGCTAAGCCAACCTTGAACCCCCAGTGTAGACTGCTGTGGCCTCTCGGGGAGGTGGATTAGCTACAGTGATGCGAGAACCTGGCCCTTTGCTGGAGTGAGTATCTATACTGAAGCACTACAGTGGCGCAGCTGCAGCTGTGCTGCTGCATCCTTTAAATGTAGACACGTCCTGGGTTGGCACCACGGCTGGTCATAGCCAGTTAGAGCTCCTTTAGCAGTGTAAATGCCCTCTGGAAGAAATCCCACCCATCTTTCTCATGCACATCTCTCCATTGACTTGAGTGAGAATATTTGCATGAGCAAGGCTTGGCTCTGGGGGCTTTCTGGGATTGTTAAACATGCAGAATAAGAATGAGCAGGTTCCCGAAGAGCCTTTCCCTTTATCTGCCAGCGCTTGATACACAGCTGTTCTGCTTGATGGCCAGGAATCAGACAAGTTTTTATATGTTTATTTCTCCAATTCCTTGTAGCTTTACTGTAGCTGTTGAATATATTCATTGAGCTGAATGAATCCCCATCTGGCACAGTCCATACCAGGAAACTTGCAGCTTCAGCTTCAACTTTGGAATGTAAGATAAAGAAGGGAAATAACTTATGACCTACCGTAGAATTTGCAATGTATCAACAGACTACTATCTACACACGTATATAGTAATACTTTCTGCCACAGAATTGACTGAAATAGAATAAATACTAAGAATCTTTTCATAACCCACACAAATAAGACATAGGTTTAGGGTGACCAGATGTTCCAATATTATTATGTTGCAATCTTAGTTTTCCCCTGCACACCTGCTAGTTAGGAAACAGCGGGAGATGACATCCATAGCAAAAGCTAATGGTGCAATATTAAACATTCTTCTCCAAATGGCCTTCAGCTCAGTGTGAAAAGCATCTTCTTTAATGAGTGCTTTCCCCCAGTTACAGAGATCACAAAAGTACTTGTGCCAAATTGTGTCCTTGTTGTATTGGGTTGGCCTGAAGTTTTACATAGTGGATTCACCAGAAACTAGTTAGGCATTGATTTCCTGAGGGTTTAGCATTGTGACTCAGCTGATGGAATAATATGTTGCTGTAGAGGAGAGAAGTGTGACCTCAGGTCAGGATTCTCACGTCTTTGGCAAGCAGGGGGAAGGGAGGTGAGCGTGTTGTGTATGCCAGTTGGCTAGCAGTGAACCAAGTTGCAATCCACCTGCATGGCATGGAAGTGCTTATACAGAGGGTCATGCTGTCTAGTAGCTGTTGCGCTGGGATCTGGGAGGAGCATTCAGAACGAAAAGCACAAGATGGGAAAGTATCGTTCCATCAATGATTTGCACTTAGCAGGCCAGAGGAGGAGGTGGGAAATTCATCAGCACAAGTGGGATTTAACTGGCCAGAGGAAGGAAAATGGAGAGTAGGGGTAGGAGCAAGATTTCTCGGTGTGATGCCCGAAGAAGGCATGTTCATACCAGGTGCTGCAGGAAAGGAGCAAAAAAACGTCAGGCTTGCCAAATGCTCTCGTCGCTCCTTTTGCCGAAGTGTCTGCCGGGCGTGTGAGTGAGGTCAGCCCTTGTGTGCCAACCGACCGGCCGAAGGATGGGAACAGATTTGTCTTCGCTTCTCACTGGGCTGGAATGATTTGTTTGTGCTAGTTCAGCCCCACAGTTTCTGATCAGCTTGCGTCCCCTCCTCTCTCCACAGCCATTTGCCTGAAGATTAATGACCCTGAACGGGCAGGGTTCTTCTGAAATCTTGACATTCAGGTTGTGCCCAAAATGCGCTCGGTGTTTTCCAAGCACAGAGAGCAAAGGTCTGGGTGGTGACCAGCACACGCCATGCTAGAGCTAGCCGTCGAGGGTTTGCTTTTTTAAAAAATGGGTTTATTTTTATTACGCAAACTTAACGTTAGGGTTTCTTTGGTTTTTGTTTGCTTTGGGGTGGCACTTTGTTGGGACTGACACGAGGGAGGGTGATGGTGGGAAGGGGTGTGAGAAAAGAGAGAGGGATAGAAGGCACAGTGTAGAAGGGGAGTGAGGCTGGAAAGCTGAAGGGGGCACGGATAGGGGGCAGGGTGAAGAGGGAACAACCAGTGGCAATCGAGCAAATAAGGAAAAGATGCTCTATGTTCAAGTTTCAGAGCTGAATGAAAGATGCTGTCAGGAGGCTGCAGAGGCTCTTCTGCTGCTCCTCATCTGGAGGGAGGGATACTGGGGCTTGGTGTCCTGGTTGGGTCCCTCTGCAGCCAATGCAGGGGGCTGGAAGGCCTTAACTCACACCCTGCACCCTCCTCTATAACCAGTGCTGGCTGTTGCCTGCAAACTCCTCTTGGATGCTGCTGCTGTTCTCCAGGTGGGAGATTCAAGGGAGGGCGGGGGGCACGGCTTGTTATCCTGTGCAGGTCCCTTTGGGTCTGGAGGGAAGGGTGGACAAAGGCCCTGTCCCTCTATTGCAGATGGTGCTGTGTATTCTGGGGGATGTGAAAATTTCCAAAGTCCACTCCCTGTTTTAATCATTCATTATTTGCATCAGGGTCGCAGGTAAAGACCTGCACCAAGATTGAGGCTCCATTGTGCTAGGCACAGTACAGATGGTCCCTGCTGCAAAGAGCTTACTGTATAAATAGGTAAAACAGAGAAAGAATGGGGGAGGAGCACAAAGAGGGGAAGTGGGTATGGGAGGTTAAGTTTTAGGGTATAAAATTGTAGATGTGTTGGGAATGGCAACAGACTCCTCTGCATTTGTGCAAGGATTTTCCTATTGTGTCTCCTGAGACATTAGCAATTCAGCCCAGGAGATTGTAATGAATCTTGCTGAAGTCATAGGAAGCACAGAGTTTGAATACATCAAAAGAGCCGTGGTCCATTTGTCTATCTATGCTTCAAAATCGCACTCAGACTGGATAACCGATGATGGCAATTAGGATGCGTTCCAGGGAAAGTTAATTGGGGACATGAAGCAAAACTAGAGGGAGGAATCCTCACCAAATGATGAGTCTATATCCCTGTCATAATCAGGATAATGTTAAGGCTGGGTTTTTAGGGCTATATTCTATTGCAGTCTGAGTGGCCCCATACCCAACTGCTTTAGAAAAGCCGTAAGGAAACAAAGGTTGTTCTGGCTAGTTGATTTTAGTGTAGATGGCTAATGCCCATGAGTTGCTAAGCTGCTTGTCTGAAGTGTGTATACCGAAGTCAGTCTCTGGTCTAATTAGGATACCGTTTCCATGCTCAGTGGGTTTGTGGCAAGGCTGGTTTCTGAGTGGCGAAAGGGGATGTAATTTGCTGTTGGGCTGACTACTAACAGCAGCATCTGCGGGTGCTGCTCCGTGGTAGCAATTGTCTTTAATAAGGCAGGCTGGCTAGGTCTCTGAGTCCCTCTCTGCACACACACAAGCTCCACAATGCATTGTCTGCAGCGATCACTGCTCAGAGATGGAGATGGTGCTCTGGGGATTTCTTTTCAGGCTCATCTTGCTTGCTTTCACTTGTCACATGGAAAGGGAGGTCCATTTGGCAAAATGTAATCCACATCAATGTTCCCAAGCAGGAGCTCCCCATAGTGTGGGGAGAACCCTGTCTATTAATCATAAGCTGCCCTGTTTTAAAACCCCTGCTACACAGGCGTCTTTACTTGTGTGTGCTGCCTGGAATGTAAGAACTTGAGAGAGGAGTGAGGTGGAATTTCTAATTTGGCTCTTGGGGTTGTTCCCACCACCCCCACTTTTGCTTACTTTAACTCCAGCTGTCATGTCACTGTAGCTCCCTAGCTGCATCAAGCACTCAAAGAAAAGAGCAGAAAGGGGAAATGTTGGTCGAGAGCCTAATCCTCTACTTACCTACCAATGCATTTGCTACAAATCAGAATAATCCTGGAGCACGGAGAATCCTTCTCTCTGTGCCTTCTGTAATTAATATCCTTTAACAAGGAGTTATTCTTAGCCTATGTGGGTAAAACTTTGTAGCACAGAGAAATTTCGTGGCTTAATGTCTAATTCATGGTTCATACAGGGCTAAGATGATTGGCACTGTACGAGCATGTGTGATTTTTTTTCACTTCTAGTTCAAACTAAAACTTCTTTAAAACTATCTTATATGTCTGGATACAGAAAAGATGTCCAGGTTTTTAATCTGTCACAATGCATTTTACTACCCTGCTGGAAAAGTTATGAAAGGAGGAGATTTCATCTTTCTCTCTAAATACAAGAAGTGCCTTAAATTTGTCAGTAAATTTGTGAGACTGAGGATGGATCTCGATCTCCAGTGGCATGAATGATGATTTGCACATCTTAAACCTCCAGGTGACACTAGTAAAGTAATAATGCCTGGCAAGCGTTTGTCTTAAATGCATCCTCTGAGATGGGTGCTATATAGACACAGAGTGAGACACAATCCTTGCCCTAAAGTGCTTACAGTCTAAATAGACAAGTCAAAGGGTAGGAGGGGACAGGCACAGAAAGGTGAAGTGACTTAGCAAAGGTTACATAACAAGTCAGTGGCAGAGCTGGGAATAGAGCCCTAGTCTCCTGGTGCCTAGTCCAGTGTGCTATCCACTAGGGCAATCTGCTTCCATTTATGTTGATTTAGTCTCATGGGATTTTTATTGCCTTCATCTTTCTGGGATGTTGGTATCTCTTTTCTTGTATTAACAGTATTATTTCTCTCGGAAGACAACTCAAAATGATGGGAATTTTGCCATTGAATTCAGTGGAAACAGGTCAAGCCCTGATATGTTACACACCCTTCAGAGTTAAATCCTTCTCCCATGGAAGTCTGTTCCAAAACTCGCATTGCCTTAAATGAAAACAGAAGATGGCCTTTGGTGTATGCTTGTGCTATTGATTCGCATTTGCAGTCAGTCCTAGTCAATTCTTGCTATTCTTGCTTATCCTTTGCCATTTTTTTACTGTTAGTTTTTTCCGCCTTAAAATATAATTGTTAGTGTCCCCCTTTGCAGAAATCAAGACAGTTTTAACTGTTTGTTATTCCTTTGATCTGGCAAAACAAGGTTTACAACTTTGTCAGAGACAGGATACTTGAAACTAACAGCTTGCCTCGTCGTCTTTCAGGCCTGTGCTTGGGTAGTCTTATCTAGACCTACTCTGTGGTCTTCTTATTTGCTTTCCCCCCACCCCCCTACCGCGCCCCCATTAAGTTAGGTCAACACAGTCCTACAGACAATTCTAATAACCCACCATAGTTATACATTAACTTTACCTCACTGATCAGGACAAATCATAAAATTATTGCCCATCCATAGCCATAGATTAATATATAGCAATTCCACATTATCACAAAGGCCATATAAGTACCATAGGCACCATAACTGACTTTATCTGGTGCATAAGGAAACAGGGGGTCTCTCACTTAGCCAGGGCTCAAACCATTCTGTGCTCTGTAGGTCAGCAACATCTTAAATTGCACCTGGAAGCAAATAAGAAGTCAGTACAGTTATGGTAATTTCATTCACTCTGAGGTTAAATCAGAACTGGCCTTGATGCGAAGGTGGCGTGTCCAATTACCAGTCTTCTAAACCATCCGCTCCTTCCCACCTTTTACTGAACTACTGTACATTCAGCTAGAGTGTACTGCTTTCAGTGTCTCTGTATTAAAATTCTTTAAAGCCTCCATTTGAGGCAGACACATGCAAGTGTGGGTTAACACAAAACGCTGAAGGCAAAATAGGATTGCTAGTTTGTTTGGATTACTAAACTGTGAGCATTTAGAATATAAAGGGGAAAGAGCTGCCAGTATGATATAGTGCCATGAACAGAGGTCAGTGGACACGTATCATAATCAGTAACGCAGAGCAATGAGAATTCTGCAGCCTAGAGTGAAATTCACAATTGATTCTTCTCTGTTCAGGTTTATCTGCAGACTTCTACGGTGATGAATATTCCTCCTTTGTAAATCTAGCATCCAGAGCTGAGAGTATTAGGGTCTGGATTTTTGAATGGTGCCGTTACTCGGGAATTTACAAAGTAGTACACAGGTAGATGAATATTGTATACAGGCTTTTGTACGCCTGGGCGCTGACTGCATGGCGTGAAAGGGCTACCAAAAGAAAGGTGACATCTGTTGTTAATAATTAAGAGTTTATGTAACTAAACTTTGCATTAATAGGAAGTATTCAGAGATCAGGGAGAACTTTAGATCCCGCTTTTCTTTTGAAGAATCAATTTGTTCAAATCTTTTCTATCAAACCACTAGGTCAGAGTCTCACTGTAACATGGACAGACAGCCTCCGCCTCCCTTTCAGTTTCTCTGTTTTTCTCAACCCTTTATGTTTCTCATTTTAATCATTTTGACATAGACAACTGAGACCATGAAGCCTCATATGGTCTGGGACCTCCTTACCCAAGAGGCTACTTTTCCCAACAGCTCTGTCCCAACAGCTGCACTTCTGCTGGCTGCTCCTGCAAATTTTAACTCTTGCGAGCCAGACGCAAAGGCATTTCTTGTGGAGGGTCCTAGGCTGTGAAACTTGCCACCTTGGCTGATCCCCTGGACCCTGAGTTTTGCTGACCTTCAAAATGTGGTGGTTCTGCTTGCTCAGAGTAGGCAGGGTATGTTAAATATGAGCTTTCCAGGGTTATGTTTTGATCTAGCAACTAATGTGTAAATGAGGTCTTGAATACATGCACACGACCTAAAATGGCATCTA
The DNA here is from genome assembly GCF_965152275.1 of Natator depressus. Taxonomy (NCBI): domain Eukaryota; kingdom Metazoa; phylum Chordata; order Testudines; family Cheloniidae; genus Natator; species Natator depressus. The sequence continues at coordinate 7,719,008 of NC_134247.1, forward strand.
TGCAAGCTATTGTCCTGTCACACACACACACATGTTATTTAGAAATTGCTAGGGCCATTGGAAGCCAGTCATAGCCATTGTATGGTGTGTTGTGAACGAGGTTGGGCCTTGTAGTCACTTCACTGCAGAAGTTGAAGAGGTAAAAGAGCCTTCTGGTTAGGGTGCTGGACTAGGAATCAGAAAACCTGGGTTCAGTGCCTGCCTCTGCCAGAGACGCCCTGTGTGACCTTGGGAATGTTGCTTACTCTTCCTGAGCTTTGGTTCTGCACCTATAAGTTGTCAAAGTGAAGGCACAGCAGTTTGTCAATCAAAACGGGACGTTCACCCACCAGAATGGAGTTTGTAGACTGATGCAGACATATACAGTCTTGTCACATTGCTGGTTCAGAGTGATGGGCAAGCATGGCTTTTCCACCAGTCAGCACTGCTTGAAGCACTGGAGAGAAGCAGGGGGAGATTTTCAAAGGTACAAAGGGCAGCAAAGTGCTCGCACCCACTGGATGTCAATGGGAGCTGGGCCCCTAACTCCCATCTGTGCCTTTGAAAATCTCCCTGATAACAGGTAAGAAATTGGCTCCCTGCTTAAGAGTCTATTTTATTTGCTGGGACAGGACCAAAGAACTGAAAAGCCATCTTGGTAGGACACGCTGAGCCAGATCTTTAAAAGCACTCAGGGTTCTGGGTGTCACAATGAGAGTTTCTGGGTGCTGCGTACCTTTGAAAACCCGGCTCTTATTTGGGTGTCTAATTGGAGCTGAGATCTCTTGAAAACCCAGCCCAACAGAGACTAGAACTGTCTGGGTAGCTGCATGCAAGGTCTCCAGGAGGATGAGGCTCCTGGACTGTTCTGCTGCCTACAAGGATTAAACCTCCCTTCTCTCAGTGGGGAGTGGGCTCAGAGTATCTTCATGTAGGTCAGTTGACCTTTGTGCTTTCCACTTGGCTGTAAGCTAAGATCTGGAGTAAGACGTGATACAAGGCAATCCATGGCTGTGCCTGCTCCCTTGTAGCACCATCCTGTCTGGGTCTGCATTGAGGTGGTGAGGATTTGCCTGACCATGAGTCTGTCTGGCATTGTGCTGTGTCCAGTGGTATCCTTGCTAATTGTCTTAAAGCAGTGGGACAAACTGGGACAGTGCTTCCATCGAGTTTGGAGGCCCAGTCCTAATTACTCAGACTCTCTGCAACTTTGCAAAGTTAAGTTTGGAAAGATCCGTTCTCCCTTGACCTGTTTATCCTTGACCTCTTGTACGGGCTACATCGTGTCCTGAGGAGGAGACCTTAGAATCATAGAATATCAGGGTTGGAAGGGACCTCAGGAGGTCATCTAGTCCAACCCCCTGCTCAAAGCAGGACCAATCCCCAACTAAATCATCCCAGCCAGGGCTTTGTCAAGCCTGACCTTAAAAATATCTAAGGAAGGAGATTCCACCACCTCCCTAGGTAACACATTCCAGTGTTTCACCACCCTCCTAGTGAAAAAGTTTTTCCTAATATCCAACCTAAACCTCCCCCACTGCAACTTGAGACCGTTACTCCTTGTTCTGTCATCAGCTACCACTGAGAACAGTCTAGATCCATCCTCTTTGGAACCCCCTTTCAGGTAGTTGAAAGCAGCTATCAAATCCCCCCCTCATTCTTCTCTTCCGTAGACTAAACATCCCCAGTTCCCTCAGCCTCTCCTCATAAGTCATGTGTTCCAGTCCCCTAATCATTTTTGTTGCCCTCCGCTGGACTCTTTCCAATTTTTCCACACCCTTCTTGTAGTGTGGGGCCCAAAACTGGACACAGTACTCCAGATGAGGCCTCACCAATGTCGAATAGAGGGCAACGATCACGTCCCTCGATCTGCTGGCAATGCCCCTACCTATACATCTTGCTTCTTGAAGCCCTTTATTTTTAGTCCAGTGAAAAAGCTTTGCTACAGCTTAGTGGGGAGTTGGTCTTTCAAGTCAGTTGCTTCCTTACCCATCCTTGCTCTCTTTCTGAACTTGCTGGCTGCTACCTACTTCCTTACTGTTCTTCGTGCACTTGAAAGCTCACTCAGTGGGTTTCACCGTCCTCTTTTCACTGTGCTCTATTCGTTCCTCTTTATTTTCTCCTTAATCTCTGCTTTTGCTTTAGTTCCTCTTCTAAGTCTAACGTGCTGCGTGTGCGTGTGCGTGTACGTGTATTTACCTTATAGCCTCGATTCTCTTCTGCTTTCCCTGCCTTGCCCTTGCACTATGCTTTTGAAATCACACAGCCTGGCCACCACATTTGTCCTGCTACATCCCAGTGTGTGTCCATAAATGAAACATTTTCTCTTGTCAGCGGAGATGACTTTCTCAGTGCTTCACTTTGCCGCAAACAGCAGTAAATCGGAAACTGCATTCTAGCAAGTGGCTTCGGCACTAACAGCTGCCAACTTCGCTTGATTTCACTTTGCTCTTTCAGCCGAGACCTGGGGTTGAAAGGAGGGCCATTTGCCATTGGCACTTGAGGGCTTTAAAGCTTGGATCTATTGCCATGGTCAGTGTTGATCAGCCAGTTGAAATACAGACTTATTTATTTTTCACAACCCAGTTACATAGACAATGGTGGTTGCTCTTGCTCTTGCTCTTGCTCTGGTCTCTCCCCTGCTGCCACGGAGAATTGGGTTCAGAGAGCAGGTCCAGAATATTTTATATCTGAGATCTTGGAGAAATGGGTGAGAATTTCAAGTAAGTCACTCGTGAGCTTGGATGAATGGCATTTGTAATGACACCAGTGTTAGTTTCAACGGTTTCTGAAGGGGTCTGTCATGGAGAGGTACATGCACAATTATCATTCGAATGTTATATGTGTAAACCAGGAGGGAAAGCATTCGGACTGCAGATTACATTCCAGACTTTCTGTATTCTTCTCTGGACTGGTACCAAAAGAGTGTGGTGAGACTGAAGAAGCAGGGACAGTTTTAAGGACTGGGATCTCGCAAATCACCGGTGTTAAAAATTAATTCTTCACTGATTGCATTGGAAAGCCGACAGTCTCCTTTTTTCAGTGGCACAATGGATTCATTTAGAGTGAGATTTTCAAAGGCAGAAAGGACAACTGCCCAATTCCTACTGAAAGTCAAACTTATCTCCCGTTTGTACCTTTGAAGAATCTCCCTCTTCCAAGCCCTTGCTGATTCACAAGGCATAACAACAATATTAGTATTGTATTACTGTAGTACCTCAGAGCCCATTGTACTAGGAGCTGTACCTAAGACAGAACAAAAAAAACAACCTGTCCCTGACCCAAAGAGCTTAAACAGAAAGATGGGCACAGGGTGGGGGAAGGGGCAGAGCGAACAATGTGAAGGTGGCAAATGTCCTGTTACTGCCTCAATCTATCTATCTTTTTTTCTTTAGTGCGTTTGGGAGGAGCTGGGCTAAAGGGAAGAGAGGGTAAGAGGGGTGATGCTGAGGTGAAGAGCCTGTGGGTGAGGTAGAAGGGGAGGGTTGGGGCAAACAGCTGATCAGCACAGGGCAGAGAGTCCAGTCAGAACTGCAGAAAGTTCTCCAAGGGGGCAAAGGGCTCCTGCAGCTTCTGCCCCTGATGGCTGGAGTGTCTGGGTGGCTTCTCTAGTGCTCCCAGAGTGTGTGTGTGGGGGGACTCCCTTGCTCAGTCCTGGGTCCAGGGAGGTGCTGGGGAGACAGATGGCTCTGGTTGAGGTCCATTCTCTCCCTCACAGTGTCTTACACAAGTCCTCAGAGATCAGCTGTTAAAACCACATGAGAATTGAAGTGAGGGAGATGAAAGATTAGCAGCAATCAGAATGGCATGCTTTTGAAGTCTGACCTCTCAAGTCAGTGCTAGAAATGCACCAGTAAACCAATACGAATTCTGCCAGACCAGTATATTTTCCCAAGCACTGGTCCTGGACAAGGGATCAGAAAGAACAATTTTGTAATTCCCTGCACTACGTTAAAAACTCACTTCTGATTAGCCTTCATGGACTTTAAGGTGCTCATCGCTTCTTGGGACACGTCAATATGGCGAGTTAGCACGCGGCAAGCTGGGTGTAAATCCACACGGCTGTCGCATGCTATGCACGAACGGTCCTTGTGGACCGTGCTGCTGTACGCTGAAAGTTCCCTCGTGTGCTGTGCGTGCTGCCGTTTCAAACGGCAAGAGGGCGGAGCGCAGAGGTAGGTTCCACATGGACAGTTAGTGTGCGGCATGCTACAGCAATACAGATTTACATCCTAGCTTGCCAGGTGCTAACTCACTGTATTGTCAGGCCCTTTGTTGACAGTCCTGTTGATGATACATGAACCAGGAATAGAATCCAGCTCCCATCGTTGTTTTGGCTGAGAAGTATTAACAGGAGTGTAAAACAGTAAACTCTTTTCTTTTAGACACTGTTGTCAGAAAATATGACTCAGTGTGGACCCAGGGAGTAGAACTGTCGAACAGGATGGTGCCATATTTGCACAGTCACTTTTCTGATCACAACAGTTCCTTAAGGGACCGGGAAATATTCTCAAAGGGGCAAAATCTTTTTTTTTTTCCTCCGTTATTAAATGATTTTGGCTCTCAATCCACAGAGAAGAGCTTGGTCAGCAGGAACAGGGTAGAGGTAATTAAATGAAAGGGTTATAGATGTCTTTGGAGCAAGAATCTCCTCTTTTCCCCAAAACCACCAATCCCTACTTGGCTTTGGCCCACTAATACATCAGATAAAGTGAGGAATGTTCCTCACTTTCCTGCACACACACACCATGTATCTCGCTGCTGATGTTCTCTGTAGGGGTATAGTCGACGTCAAGGCTGTCGTTTCCTATGCTGCTCTACAGCGTGGGCGTCTGGCAAGTAATGGGCACACAATTTCAGGCTTGATAGCTCCCGATGTTTGAATGAAAGAAGCAATCTCTATTTTGTATCTTTATGGTGTTGCTGACAGAATGTAGAACCCCGTCGTCGCCGGTGGCAAATATTGAACATCAGGATTTCCCAGGAGCTTAAAAAACCTCTTCATCAAAGCCACAGGCAAGGGTAATACCGTGTTGTGGCAGGGTCTTGGCTGGGCCACATTCTTCAAGTGACAGCACTTTTTGTAGCTTACGTCAGCGCCTTATGTGCGCCGTCTATCTAATGTCAGTGTAGAAAGAGCCAGCGCCTTAATACTGCTTTGTGGCTGGTATCATCCTCTGATCCTGGAGGAGGAAAATAGTTATGACTGTGGTAGGCATTTCTGAGAATCCAAGGATATTTCTTCCCAAGATTCAGTTAACTCCTTTGCCCTTAGTTTTAGTGTGTAGGAATAGGGTACTGTCCTTTTAAATAGTTTGAGCCGCTTCACGTGTGTTTTCTTTTGAAGCATAGTGGTGTGTAAAGAACACTTGCACTCTGGAAAACTGCTTTCATCTTTTATTTTGAAATTCTGTGTATGGTCTAGAGCAGTGTTTCTCAAGCTTTCTGATGTGGGGGACCAGCAATTTTTTTTCCCCAGTGTGCACGCAGACCGGCAGCTGATGGCTCGTGGACCGGCACCGGTCGATGGACCACCACTTTGAGTAGCACTGGTCTAATGGAAAGACAAGTGCAAAACGTTGTAGGTGAGGTTAATTGCCTGTGTGTGTTTGATTGTTCTCGAAGGGAAAGTCCATTGTACTCTGCCTGAAGAAGCTTAACTTGTTGGCTGTTCTGCCCATACAAGGACTGTGTCATTATTCAGGGGTAGGAAGTACTTATCGTCACCTGCTTCTCAGGCAGTAATCATCATGAGTCTGTGATAGCACTCTTCCTTTGCAGGTTCTCAAAGTGCTTTGCAAACTGTGAAGACTTACAGGTCCCCCTGTGAGTTACTGTAGGTAAGTATTAATTTATCCATCTTAAAGAGCCAGGGCACGAACAGAACTGCGGGGTCCTCCTGACTCCCATGCCCCCACATTCCTCTGCTCATGCCACTAAACCCCATTCTCAGAGCAGGAAAAGGAACCCAGGACTCCTGATTCCCAGGCTTCCTGCTTCAACCGCTTGGTCCTTCCTTCATTTCAACAAGGAAGTTTAATAATAATAATAAAAAAAAACACCTTAAAAATCCTACTTCAAGTGTGCTTATTCCAAACTGAGTGTGTTCACACACTGACTTGCCCCAAAATAACAAAAGGTGTGAAATGAAAAACAATTCAGTTACTTCAGTGCAAGCTAATGCTCAGAACAGCCCGAAGAGGCACAAGACCAAGCTATCCCATATTTTTGATTAGTTATCCACTCAGTATTTTGGAAATGCTTCCAACAATTGATATGCAATTGTCTCTTCTGTTTATTTAGGAGTTTTCTGCCTTCCTTGTCACCTTGCAATGTACACTCTAATTAAACACTGTGTTCTGTTTGGATTCAATCAGCTACCATTTTATTGTTTTAAGCTTTACATAGCTTGAACAGTGCATGTGCAATTTTAAAAGTAGGACAAGGAAGATCTTGCCTTCTGCTCCTCTGTTAAATTTGGTTGGTTTGTTGTCAAGAGGGAATTTTTGTTTGTTTCTCTTGTTTTCTGTAGCGCTCAGTAAGAACCAAACACACTTGGGAAAGGCTCATATTGTGTCTTTGTAAAAGCAGTAAACAGATCTAGCTACCTGATTCCCACCACCAAGCTACAATCTCTTTAGCAAAACCTTCATTGCCTCTCATTTCTCTAACCTGTCATTTGCTGCAGCTTTTCTTCTGTTTTAGTTGTGCTTTAGCCCTGTGGCACAGAGCCCTTAGTGCTTTATCAGGGAGCAGTGAACTTTTGAGAACATAAGAATGACCATACTAGGTCAGACCTGTGGTCCATCTAGCCCAGCATTCTGTCTTCCGACAGTGGCCCATGCCCGGGGCTTCAGAGGGAATAAACGGAACAGGGAAATTTGTTGAATGATCCATGCCCTGTTGTCCAGTCCCAACATCTGGCAGTCAGAGGCTTAGGGGCAGTCAGAGGCTTAGGGGCACCCAGAGCATGGGATTGCACCCCTGACTATCTTGGCTAATAGTCATTGATGGACCTATCCTCCATTATCCTCCATTATCTAATTCTTTTTTGAACCTAGTTATACTTTTGGCCTTCACAACATCCTCTGGCAATCACTTTCACAGGTTGACTGTGTGTTGTGTGAAGAAGTACTTGCTTTGGTTTGTTTTAAACCTGCTGCCTATTAATTTCATTGGGTGACCCCCCTGTTTCTTGTGTTATGCGAAAGGGTAAATAACACTTCCTTATTCACTTTCTCCACCCCATTCATGATTTTGTAGACCTCTATCATATCCCGTCTTAGTCATCTCTTTTCCAAGATGAACAGTCCCAGTCTTTTTAATCTCTCCACACATGGAAGTTGTTCCATACCCCTAATCATTTTTGTTGCTCTTCTCTGTACCTTTTCCAGTTCTAATATATCTTTTCTGAGAGGGGGCAACCAGAACTGCATGCTTTACTGAAGGTGTGGGCATACTGTGGATTTATATAGTGGCATTATGATATTTTCTGTCTTCTTATCGATCCCTTTCCTAATGGTTCCTAACATTCTGATAGCTTTTTTTGACTCCTACTTAACATGAGTGGATGTTTTCAGAGAATTATCTACAATGACTCCAAGATCTCTTTCTTGAGTGGTAACCGCTAATTTAGACCCTATCAGTTTGTATGTATAGTTGGGATTATGTTTTTCAACGTACATTACTTTGCATTTATTAACATATGAATTTCATTTGCCGTTTTGTTGCCCAGTCAGCCAGTTTTGTGAGATCCCTTTGTAATGCTTCACAGTCTGCTTTGAACTTGACTGTCTTGGAGAATTTTGTATCATCTGCAAACTTTGCCACCTCACTATTTACCCCCTTTTCCAGATCATTTACAAATATGTTGAACAGCACTGGTCCCAGTACAGATCCTTGGGGGGCACGCACTACCTCTCCACTGTGAAAACTGACCATGTATTCCTACCCCTTGTTTCCTGCCTTTTAACCAGTGATTGATCCATGGGAGGACCTTTCCTCTTATCCCATGACTGCTTACTTTGCTTAAGAGCCTTTGGTAAAACTTTAATAAATAAAATGATGAGCTTTGGTAAAATCTTGTCAATTTGTAATGTCATCTGGAAGGCCAACTGAGAACGACTGAATTCTGCAAATTAGCGAGTAAGCGAACAAACACAATAAAAAGGTAAATAAAGTGAGGCTAATGCATTGCACAATATACTTCATTCATTTATCTAGCGAATGTCATTTAGTGTGTGGTCCACAGTGCATTTAGTAAAATAATGAACTGTTGTTAATATGAGAATTCAATCTAGCCCCCGATGGCAAATCGTTTCTCACGGGAGTGGAGAGACAAAAATTCACACAGAAGAATGGCTCAGTGTGTATGTTGCTAAGTGCAGATCATAGTGGTTCTCAAGCGTGCATGGGTTTCTAATGTGTTTGGGATCTTTGTGGATGAAAGGCTCTAGATAAATGTAAGGTATTATTTAGGCCTTGATCTGTGAAGACTTACACCTGTGCTTCACTTTACACATTGTGCATAGTCCCATTGACTTCTATGGTATTAATTCCAACTCCTAAATATGAGCATGTGTGTAAAGCTCTGCAGGATTTGGACTTTAGATTGCTGGGACAGGGAATGTGTCTTACTGTGTATCTGTAGCTTAAAAACACTTACCTACCCTCACCGGAGAGTTGGGAGGATAAAGATTGTGAGGTCCTCGGCCACAGAAGTACCTAAGATAGATAATTAGATGGGGCCCCAATTTTGGTTTAAGCATGTAGGCAACTCAGTAACACCACTGACAAATAATAACAACCCCTTAGTGTGTGTGCGTGTACGTCCCTAGGGCTGGATGTGTACATCCCAGGGGCAGTGTGCTCAGCAAGTCCATGAACATTTGGGGGGTAAAACTGTGTGACAGTCGGGTAGCATTTGGTTCAAATGCTCTGTCTGTCTGGGGAGTTTGTGATTTTTTTTTTAATGGTTTATTTCAGCTTGACCTAAATAAGCACAAAAGGGGAGGGCAAAGCTTCTTGTCACTTACAGACCCTAAAGAAAGCGACGCTGGAAACAGATTGGCTGCGCTACAGCCCCTGCTAATCACGCCATCTTTTCTCCCCTCCAGCTATTCCTTATTGCCGTCTGGAACCCTGATGCTTTTTGGAATGAGCGCGTGCGGCAGGAAGGCTCTGACTCTGCTCAGCAGTGTGTTTGCGGTATGTGGTTTGGGGCTCTTAGGAATTGCTGTGAGCACCGACTACTGGCTTTACCTGGAGGAGGGAATCATCCTGCCCCACAATCAGACCACCGAAATCAAAATGTCGCTGCACTCTGGTCTCTGGAGGGTCTGCTTTTTGGCAGGTACGGTGCTTTGTACAAAGAACTGTTTACTCTTGTGATTTTCACATCGTTGTCAATGAGGAAGCTTTGCCTAGTAAAGCAGTGGGCCGGGAGCCAGGGATTTTAGTTGCCTTTTCCTGTCTTTGCTGCAGATGTTCTGCACAAACCTTGGGCAAGCCACTTAACCGCTTCTTTGCCTCTGTTTCTCCAGTTGCACAGGGGGTTTTAGGTGGTATAATTCCTTACGCATCAATTGTAACTTTACAGTCTGCCTTGAATGAATGGTGGGCAGAGCTGTGCCACTCAGGAGCGCAGCAGGGAAGGAATTACTCTGAGTCACAGTTCTCTCCCTGGTTCTCCCCATACTCCAGCGGGAAGTAACCGGCTACTGGATGTGGAATGGAGGGGCTAAATTGAGGGTCCATTGTTCCTTGCTCCTGCCCACCCACTTTCTGGCCACTTGTATAGTGGGGAGTAGCAGCCCCATGGAGGTTGCTTCCCTCTCCCCCTAGTGCAGTGACCTGTGATGCAAGTAGTCTGCGTAGGGAAGCTGAGAGTTCTCCCTTGCATGGTGGTATGAGGTCACAGTCCTGCTCTTTTTGTTTATACAGTAAAATGGTTTGCTATGCGGAGGTGTCAGGTGCTTTAGAAAGGCGAAGAATAATTATCACCAGTGTAATTCCCCCTCCTCCCCCTCCCCTCGCAGTTCTTGAGGAGGGTTGCAAAGCCAGCGTAACCCAAATAATTTTCCTAAGGGGACCAAGCCAGTGGCAGAGCTAGGAGTCATCCAGATGTCCCAATTCACATTTCTGTGCTTTTTACCCACCAGACCAACCATTTTGATTGATCGTGTGTTTTGTATCAAATGTTAAACCTTTGTTTGCCTCATCAGAAGGCATCCTAAGCCAAGCCCTCTCTAGCTAACTTGCATGGTCTGTCAAAATCCCCCCACATTGCCAATTAGCTTTCAGAGCTTTCTCCTATTCAGGAACAGCTGTTTACGTGCAGATTGTTTGAAAATGCACTGTCGAACTCCAGCCACCTGCCCAGTTTGTTTTCACCCAGTAATGTTATCATGTACTTCCCATACCTTGAGCTTTGTTGTTTTTCCATTTCCACTGCCCTCCAATAAATGTTCCGAATGACCAGCACAATGCGAATTTTAGTATTTAGTATTTAGATCTAACGTGTCTGATACATAAAACCAGCTCACAGTACTCCCTTAGCTATTACTCTTTTGCCAGCGACATTTTAAAAAGCCAGTCCCTCAAGGATACGGTAGCTAGCAGGCATCCTTCTTCAGCACCACACACTAACAGTTATGACTCAAAGAGCACCAAAAAAGCAAGTTTATTTTGCATGCACTGAAATTCATTTAAAAAAACCAACCCCTTCTAGTAAAGAAAACATTTTAATTAAATGACAAGCATGAAGCAGACTCTTCTCCATGCAGGTGAGGAGCGTGGCCGGTGTTTTACTATAGAATACGTCATGCCCATGAACGTCCAGCTGACGTCTGAATCGACAATCAATGTTCTAAGTAGGTAGTTTATTTACTTTTTTGTTGTATCATTCATTCTTTACAGCCTGTTAAAGTAACAACAGGTTACTAGGAATTACTTCAGAACTCGGGGAGGCTTCTGATTCCCTGTTCGTGCTGTATTGTAACTTAACGTACAGCTGGGTGCTTATGTACAACTACACTTTTACTTGGTGAAATGCAGGCATGTTGAGAAGTGTCTGATTATGTCTCCCCCTTATGCTGGGACACTGACAGCGGCTACAAGCCAGGCTCTGCATCCTGTTGCTGGAGTGGTCAAGGCCGGTGGCTTTTTTTGGAATAGATGAGTTTACATTCTCTCCCCACCTGGTGACAAGAGCTGGTACAAATACAGCACGTACAGACTGGGGCATTGCACGCTGATTTAGATCCCCTGTGGGGTGGGATGAGTTAAGGATGGAATGTCACAGCTCTCCCTGTAAAGTCCTATGTTTTGTTTTTGCCACTTCCAAGTGTGAACCTTAACCATGCTTGGTACATTTTTGCGATAATAAATCCAAGTGTTTCGTGAAAAGACTTGTGATGCTATCACAAAAGATATTGATGTGCATTTTTAATGCTTCAGGTGGAAACCACTCGGAATACAAACATTAACAGATGTATTCTCAGCCAGGCATAATTGCACCTTCAGTCAACTGCTTATCAAAGAAAGTTGGGTGTGTTGGTTTGGGGGTGGGTGCCAGCACGCACATGAGACTCAGAGAGAACAGGAAAGGAAAAAGAGAGATCTACAGAATGCAACAAATTGGAGACGTAAAGGAACTGGCCTGGTCAATCTAGCCCAGGTCTGGTGTTATACAGGAGGGCCTAACCCTGTTCTCATTTTTCCTCCCCCTTTTACAACCAGAGATGATTCGTTCTGCTACTCCTTTCCCTTTGGTCAGCCTCTTTTTCATGTTCATCGGGTTTATACTGAGCAATATTGGACACATTCGGCCTCACAGAACCATCCTGGCCTTTGTATCGGGAATCTTCTTCATTCTGTCTGGTGAGTTTTATTGGAATGATCTTAACATTGCACTTGCTGTCTCATCTGCCTTCGTTTCCTCTGAAGGCCCTTGTACTTCGGGGGGGAGGGAGGAGGGAAAGAATAGCCATATAAACCCACAGATCTGTAAGCTGCAGTAACGCTGTGTTAAATCCTTACTTTGGGCTATGTTGTGCCATAGTCTTTTTAAGCAGAACTCCTCATTGCAATCAATGGTGAGGTGGCACATTATGGCTAGACCTGGTCACAAAATTGTCATCAACCCCTCCCCCCTTTTTTTTAATGAAAAATGGCTTTCCAACAAAATGGAAATTTTGTGAAAAATTTCCTTTTCCATCAAAAATGCTTGGGCTTTCATCAAGCGCTTGATGTGAAAATTTTCATAGGGAAACAAAAATTCCCAACCAGCTTTAATTATGACCGCTTCACCTGATCTGTGGTATGATACCATGCAGTCTCTTAGCCTGGCACCATATATTAGCCTCAACCTCTGGAATTCCAGATGTATTGAGCCAAAGAACATCAATATTAATATTTACATCTCATAAGATACATCAGGGAATAATGGTGAAAAAAATACTTAACCCAAAAACGATTTTCCGTAGTTCTGATAAATCCATCTTTCCTTGTTTTACTTCTCATTCTTGAGGCCTGTGGGGGGAAAAGCCGTGGTGAGAGGATTTTCTTTTTTGTAGTTTTCAGCATTCTCCAAGAATAGATTTTATCTTCTTGTTTCAGTAACTTAGGGGGCTCTTACCTTTTGTCTCCAAGTCTATTCGGTGCAGTATATAAATGGTAGCCCTTTAACAGCCTACTTTGGGACTGCAGTGGTATAATGAGAGGTAGGAGTTTGCATCCACAATTTATCACTTCCATAAGATTGGACTCTTTTTAAGCAACCAAGGCCCCTTATTTCTTACGGTAAGTCAGTCACAGAGGATGTTTGAAACTTTAAAATAGTCAGCTGGGATCTTTCTACATGAGACAAGTGACTGTTTTATTCATCGCATTAGAGGAGTGTTAAACTTGCAGCTGTGACAGCTGAGCTTTAAAGCATTTTCGTACACGGATCACTTGTAGTTCAGAAGAGTCTAGCTTAAGAACATAATGGTTTGACTAAAATGACATAAATGCGTTGACCTGTTCAATGGGGGAGAAGCCTGTTTCCCCAATTTTTTGAAATGCAACCTACATATTTCAAATTTTCTTCTAAAGGAAGAACCCCCGTGAGCTGCTTTGTGTCTTTACTGAAGAACGTTTCCTTCTGTCATTCTCCCTTCCCAGGTTTATCTCTGGTTGTGGGGCTGGTGCTGTACATATCGAGCATTAACGACGAGATGCTGAACCAGACCAAGGACTCGGAGACTTACTTCAGTTATAAATACGGATGGTCATTTGCCTTCTCTGCTATCTCTTTCCTTCTCACAGAGGTACTTGTCAGTTGTGAGCTTTCTGGAGTGCCTATAAGGACACATCTATATTGCCCCACAACTTGAACTGCAGAGATATGACTAGCAGTGTGCACCAAAGGGCTGCACTGTAACTCCCCAGGGTGGATGTTAACTAAAAGGTGCCTAGTCCACATTAACGTAGTCCTCTTCAGACAGGACTCCATTAATGCAAAGTAGGAATCTTTTATTCACGCCCAGTGTCCACACGGGGGAGTTACAGTGCAGCACTTTCATGCTCACTGCTGTTCACACCCCTGTAGTCCATATAGACATAACCTTAGAAACATGGTCTGTTCTCAGGAGTTAAAATATTGGTTGTTGGGCCAAACCATCAGGAATTGGTTGTTATGAAAAGGAGGAGTGTGGTGGGGTTTGAAAGGGCAAGACTCTTTAGGAGCCCCTAATCGTTAATAGACATCTATATGGAATGACTGACAAATGGGCCGATCCTGGTGCTGTCAACTGAGCCTGTGTCTCCTGCCAACCAGTGCAAACCCTGAATGCCAGTGGTCAAAGTAGGTTGAATCAGGAGAAGCAGGAGCACCTTGATGACAGGTGTATTGTTATCCCCATGTTACAGATGGGGAAGCAGAGGCAGAAGTGACTTACCCAAGTCGGGAGGCCATTTGAACTGGTTTGTCCTCTTTTTGGATGGTTTATTCCCTGTCTGGTCCTGGCAAACCTGGACATGGTTTTGTCCGGTATTGGACAGGGGACTCCATTTTTAAAAGCAAAGTCACGCCGGCGGGGGCAAGGCGGCACACTCTTAAAGATGGCACCCCCTTGTGAGGCACTGTGCGTGAGAGGCCATGCCGGTGGGGGTGGGGTGGAGCACTCCTCAAAATGGTGTCCCCCTGTGCAGCGTGACCTCACACGTGCTGTGTGTGAGAGGCCATGCCAGTGGGAGCAGCGTCACACTGGTCCTGAAAGTACTGGAATGGCCACCCTATAACCAATGTCTTACTGCAAGTCATTTGCAGAGCAAGGGAATGAAACTAGGTCTCCAGGCAGCCAGTCTGATGCCCTGCCCAACTAGATCCTGCTACTTTCATAACTACACAGTCTTGTTTGTCCATGGCAATGCCAATACAGCTCCTGAGCATTCATTCATTCATTCATTCATGCATTTAGAATTAAATCAACCCAGTTCCCTACCCTGTGAGTAGCATTTGTTTCATTTTCTCCCTTTCAGAGTGCTGGTGTGATGTCAGTCTACCTGTTCATGAAACGATACACTGCCGAGGAGATCTACAGACCCCATCCCGGCTTCTACCACCCCCGTCTTAGCAACTGCTCTGATTACTCAGGGCAATTCTTGCATCCTGATGCCTGGGTGCGCGGACGCAGCCCCTCCGATATTTCCAGTGATGCATCTCTCCAGATGAACAGTAACTACCCTGCCCTGCTCAAATGTCCTGATTACGATCAAATGTCCTCCTCCCCATGTTGAATGGCAATTAACCCCATTGCCTACTTGGGATTAAGAGGAAGCAGCTGTTGTGTCCTGACTCAGTTTGTCATTTTAGGCCACTCTTTCAGGACAATCCTCTATTTATATGATCATAAATGGTGTTAATTGTTGCCTAGAGCACATGGTAGTTTGTTGGGTTTTTTTTTAAATGATACTTACCCTGCATATCTGAAATACATCTAAGGTCCTGATCCTCCAGCCATTCCACACCCCAAACAAGTAGTAGCTTTGGATGTGGAATAGATCAGGATGGGGCTTAGAGAGGGTTTGATATCAAAGAACCCCCAGTAGCAAAAAATGCATTTCATGATAGGTGGCACAAGCTTGTGTGTTTGTATCACTTTGCTGTAGATTTATTGGCATGAACGATACATGTAAATTTCTAAGTAATGGTATTAATTAAAGTACAAATTGCATCTTGATTTGACATTCACAATGATGGACCATTGTTGCTGCGTATCATTTCTAAGTAGGCCATAATGATCAATAGCCATCCCTCCCAACTATACCTCAGGGGATTTTCAGAGGTCTAAAATTAAGTTAGGTTCCCATTGACTTTCTATGGGAGCCAAGACATTCATTTAGGGCCTTTGGCAAATCACATCCAAAACTATTCATGTTAGACCTCCCTCCAATATGAAAATGTTTGACATCAGAAAGGCAAATTCTTGAAACAAAGGGTCAGATTCTCTGCTGGTATAAACTCTGTGGAAGTCAGTGGTGCTCTACTGATTTCCCACAACTGAAGATCTGGCCCAAATTTTATATTTTACAGAAAATGGTATACAAGCTTGATTGATTTTGCTGTGTACCTTAGTTGGGGACCTTGTCATTCATGAAAAAGTCAATGTTATTACACTTTTTGGTCTTGGAGGACTGAGAGCTACCAGGAGGTGAATATCAGTCCATTTCTAAATTAAGTTTGGGGAACTGAAGGTGAAAATCTACATACAGTACTGTTGTAAAAAACCACAAGATTACTGAAAGAACTGTGTCCGAATGTATGGTTTCTACTCTTGTTGTTTTACTGCCTCAGAAAATGTCAGCATCAGAAAATCCTGCAGGTGTTTTTTGTATATTATATTTTAATTTAAAGTTTGATTGTACTAAATGTAATGCACTGACTTTCGACCTCATTACAATGTATTTGTAATGACCCTTGTACTATTTTATCATCGTTTACAAAATATTCCAAAATATGATCCCAGTTCTGTGTCAGGATCCAATTGCAAAGACCATTTTCAGACTTTAATTTTCAATCTTGTGAATGTTTGGTTAGCCTCTCAGTGTGCGGAGAGCATTTAGGCTAGAACTGTTTTTACCAAGACAGTGTTTATAAATTGATTTTAAATAAGTTTGGTGGTATTTACAGCTTAGATTCTTTTTTTCCAGTGAACCAAGAACAGTGCGTGATGGGAAATAATTTAGTTTTTTTTATTTTAACAATAATCTCAAAAAAAACCAAAAAACCGCTGTGTCCACATTGGTCAGAATAAGTGCCAGTTGAACAACACTGCATGGGAATGGCTTGAAACCACTGGCCATCAGTTTCAGGAGTGATCTACCGTGCAGTCGATTCTCCAGTTTCCTTTTTAATTCACTCCAACTCCTCTGCCTTGGAGCCTAGCAGCTGCTGATTTTTATGTTACCTGACCCTGGTAAAGAATAATGGGGGCAGGCGAGGAGGAAAGAAACCATCGTGATTGCAAAAGGAGTCTCTCTCCCATCTAAGCGGCTTAAAGCCCAGAATAAATTAAGGATGAAAACTGTCAAAGTAGCCTGTGTGGATCATTTTGCCTCCAAATGAAGCTTAAGTTCAGTGAAGGTGCAAAAATTCCTCCTCAAGGGCTAGATTAGAAGACAAACAAAATCTGTCTAGCTTCCACTCTGCTGTGCAGGTCCTAAAAACTTTAGTTTCAAGGGGGTGCGTGGACATCTCGGGTGGCTTTGGAGAAAGATTTTATTTACAGCAGCCTCAAGAGCAAATTGCTTCCCATCAGCCATAATTCTTCAGCCCAATTTTAAAAGTGACTGGAGAGTCTGAAAGCAGATTCTCCTAAATGTCCAGTGACAAAGGCCTATACTCATCCCTCCTCTATACTCCAGTCCAGCTCCTATAGAAGTCTTTCTGCTGGCTTCAGTGGGAGCTGTTTCAGGCTCCTACATCTGTTTGCCTCCATTTTCCTAGTCTCAAGGTCCGCTGCACTGCTCATTTTCAAGAGGGGATTGGTGCTGTGAATGCAGGTCCCTTAAGCACATGCTTATCTTTAAGCATGCGGGTAGTCTCACTGAAGTTCACTGGGACTACTCACATGCTTAAGTGCTTTGCTGAACTGAGGCCACTAACAATAAAATGAACAGAGGGAGGCACATGGGCACCCTGCAGGAGATGCCAAGCAAGTGTGCTGAGTTTGGCCAACTATGTGTTTTGAATGTGTGTGTCAGATCTGTGAATGGGGAGAGCCGCCTCCCATGGAACGTATGCAAGAACTGCACAAGCCTTAATGTGCCAGTCAAAAAGCTTTACAACCAGTGTCCCATCATGTCAACAACAGCCAGCCCCCATCAGCATGGTGTACACGGACTTGTTTGCTTTCACAGATCTGGCTGGAAGAATTGCTTCACTCTCAATTGCTGATTGTGGTGCTGTCTCTTGCTGATGGCTGAAAAGCCTTCACCTTTGCATCCTCTACTGCTGTGGTCATTATATAATCCTGGCACCTTAGACTAACAAATTTATTTGAGCATAAGCTTTCGGGAGCTACAGCTCACTTCATCGGATGCACCAAGTGAGCTGTAGCTCACGAAAGCTTATGCTCAAATAAATTTGTTAGTCTCGAAGGTGCCCTAAGTCCTCCTTTTCTTTTTGCGGATACAGACTAACACGGCTGCTACTCTGAAACCTGTATACTCCTGGTCAATCCTGTGCTCTCCAGGGCTGTTAAATCCTGCATCAGACGATAGTGTTTTTTCTTTCACCTGCCACCAGTCTCCCACTCAACACACCCAAATGAATCTCAGCAGTTTGGGAGACAGAGGTGGAGTTCATGACATTGGGCGGCTGATGAGGAACACGTGATAAGTGAAGAACTAGCATGTGGGAGGTGAGTGAGCCTGGTCACGAGATGGAGCTTTGGGACTGAACAACAGTGATGCCCCTCGAGAATACCCGTCAAGTGAAGACTAGGTGTCTCCTTCTCCCCACCTTTTACCATAATCCCATTTGTACACTTATAGAAGTGACAGGCGGTGCCTTTCTGTAAGATTAGTACGAGGCTTGGGTGAGTGGAGAAACGAGGCTCTTTCGGCTTCTCGTCTCATGATCCACCCCAGGCCTTCCCCCAGCCCACCAAAGAAATACATTACTTGTCATGCCTTATTGCTTAATTATTGCCAAGCTGTCAGGTTACATGGAGATCGGACTTCGATGTCATGGAAACAGAGGAGTAGGGGATGGTTTAATTTCTCTGTTTGTAAATTAGCTGGGAATACCCTGGAAGCCTTATAAAATAATGAGATTCGGCTCTGAACAGAAGAGGTTCGTTGGATGCTGCCAGCTAAGTTTGATTTATCAGATATAAGTAACATAAAATGTACACGAAGGAGCTGATCTGGCTGGGCCTCCTCAGCTACCATTGAGGTTGAGGGGAGCTGAGAGTCCTCAGCACCTGGCTGGATCAGGCCTTTAGGAGCTATTCTGATTTCTTAGTCCTACCTTTACTATGTAAGCTACAGGGGAACGCAAATGTCGCCGAAACAGTGGCAGCTCAGCTAAGATATACAGCATTCTAGCTCTGATACTTATGTGGCCCCCATCACTGCAGTATCTGAGCACCTCCCAACGTTTCACATAGTTATCCTCTCAATGCCCCATTTTACAGATGGAGAATCGAGGCACAGAAAGACTGAGTGACTTGCCCAAGGTCACATGGGGCAGGTGGGGAGCGCTGTGAGTGGGGGTGCTGGAGATTGAAGCAAAGTTGCCTGAGATCCAGGCTAATCCTGGACCCTCCTTCCTCCCCTTCATTAACTCAGACATCTTTAACTGCCCTATTACAGCAAAGGTGACTAAGAAGATTGTGGTGAAGCCACTCTGGTGATACCTCAATTTACCTTGATCCTAGTCAATCCGGTTTCAGGCCTGGATGAGGTACAGAAACCATGCTGGTTGTATTGGCTGATGATGAATCCCGGACACTCCACCTGCCCTGAGCAGAGGGCTGGGGGGGGCCTGAGAGCAGCCGCCGGCCCAAGTCCCCACTCCACAGGGTGCACCACCCAGGGCAGGTGGAGGGTCTGGGGCTCCCCATAGCAGCCTGGGCTCCCTGGGGGCCTCTTGCTACTGCCCAGCTCCAGCTTCTGGCCTGGCCAAGGGGCGGGGCTTCAGGGGGGAGAAGGAGGAGCAGGGGGTGAGGCCTCATGGCGGCGGGGGTGGTGGGGGGTGTCTCACCTCAGCCCCTTCCACCGGGAATAGGTTGGTGCTGCCCCTGAGCCTTGGGCAGACGTGGAACAGTGCCACAGGGACTCCAGGACAAATGCTGCCCTGGAGTCATTGAGCCCAGGACCCGGACTTGAACTCTGCATTTCGGGGCTGTCCTGCCCAATTCGGGATGGAGAGTCACCCTAGTCACAGATGATTGTAGGCAGGCCTACATCTGGGAGGAGAGGTGGGAATGCAAGTGCAATGAAGTCCTGGCCACTGCTGATCCTGGGGCATTCAGGAGCTGGCGGGGATCTAACAAGACCCAAATT
Organism: Natator depressus; assembly: GCF_965152275.1. Lineage (NCBI taxonomy): Eukaryota > Metazoa > Chordata > Testudines > Cheloniidae > Natator > Natator depressus. The sequence goes on from NC_134247.1 coordinate 7,738,541, forward strand.
GCTGACCTGTGTGACAAAAGGCCAAATGCTCCTTTGGTCAAGAGGCTGATGGAACGGCTGCCTTTTCTTCTGCTTGTCCCCCCCGCCCCCCGTCCCCCCCAGCAAACAAGCATCACCTGCATTTTTAATGGAGTCACACCAGTGTAGCAGAACAGAGAATCAGATCCTGTTACGTTTTGTTATATGACCTATGTTATACAGTGTTATGGCTGAGAGTTCTTGTACAGCTATATTTTAACTGTTTTAAGGCTTTTATCCAGCTTGTGTATTAATCTTTCACCACATCCATGGCTCCAGTGGGCTCTGTGATCCTTCAGTTTAAACGAAGGAGGATATAAATGTCTTACTTCCCTCCGATGCTCATTTATTAGTTATTTAGAAGAAGCCATATCTCTATGGTGCGACGTTTCTTCCTAAACAAGCAAAATGTGTCATTTTCAGAAAACCTTCTTCTGGTATTATAAGATCTTGCTCTGGGATTTTTTTCTTTTTTGTACCCCAATAACAGATGTGAGATGAAAGTTTCAGATTCACAGTTTGTGAAGGATTGACAATTCACACATACAATAAATAAAAAAAGACCCCTTTTTTTCTCTCCCTCTGGTCCTGTAATAGGGATGTTGGGCCTTTTTCAGATTGCATTGCAGCATCATTTGTTGTCTGGGGTTTATTTTTTTCTGTTGTTTCATGTCCCTGTGAATAATACGAGCTCTTTGAAGAGTCTTTCTTGAATTTGTCTTTCTGCAAATTGGCTGAGCTGAATCTGGACTGTGTATGCTGAGGTCATATGAAACAGAATGGCTCTTCGTGACACTCTTACTAGGGAAGCTGAGTGTTCACCTTTGGGGCACAGCAATGTGTGTAAATGGACATATTCCATTCATATGGCAGCAGACCTAAACACATTTTAACTCTGGGGCCATTTTTCCTATGCAGACTTGTAGTTTCTTTTTATTCATCTGGGCTTTCCTTAATACACTGTTGGGTGTCTCATTGAAGTCAGTGGTAAAACTTCCTTGACTTTAATGAAAGCAGTATCGGGTCCAGTGCGTACAGTCCCAATAGGTCACAAAGTAACATTACCCATAGTGAGGTACAGCCACTCTTTTCTCCTGGTTACAGAACTCAGATGTAAGGGTGTTATTTTTGTAGTGCCTGCCACACAGGCACATACCCCCTGCAGAGTCAGGGAAGCTCACAGAGCTATATACAGCGCTAACTCCCAATTGCAGCATCTACGCTTTCCCCCCATACACACACTGCAATGAACCATAAAAATAGAACATCCAGGGGAACATGCCATGAGTCTGCCCCTGCATTCGTCAGATAACTCAGTGGAGTTATCTGCCAGGGCCTCCAAGGGTTGTACTGGCCCAATCCAAACCCCACTGAAGTCAATAGGAACCCTTCCGTTGACTCTAGTCAGCTTTGTATTAGCAAAGGCCCTGATTCAGCAAAGCATTTAAATGCATACCTAAATCACAATGATTTCAGTGTCTGAGTATGCATTGCTAAAGGGGGTAACTCACATGGGTTTGCACCAGACGTTTGAATCCAGTGAAACTCACAGAAGGCATAAAAGGCCAAAATCTGCTTTCATTTCAACTGGCATAAATCTGGAGTAATTCCACTGATGGGACCAGAGTGACTTCAGATTTACACCAGTGTAACTAAGGGCAGGATATAGCCCTGGATGCTTGCTAACAGCTTAATTCAAAGCTCCAGCCAAACACTGTTTCTGCTTTTTATGCTAATACAGCCTTGCTAGGTCTGTGACCACCAATTCTCTCTGTTTTATTAAACTTCCCAAGACAGGGAAGACTTTTTATTCTTAATAGATGAAAGCTGCATTTCAATTAAAAGGTAAAACGCAGGATGATAGTGTGTTGTCAGAGTAATTTTTCTGGTGGTACATGTTAAATAAATAATACATTTGGTCCAACGGGGAGTTTTCAAACTTTGTGTGATTTGTATTGTACTGACATGTAGGCACCATTCTGCATGTGAAACCCAATAATCTAAAAAATCCTTACACATTGTCAGCCTCTCCGTTTTATTGCTTTCAAGAGAACATACGTGTATGAATAATTCACCTAGGATAAGTATTGTTTTGAAAACAGACAGTGCAACATTCCAGGTTATTCCCCGATAATCCAATATTATTCGCTGAGAATCTTGCAGCTGTGCTGACAGGCAACGGCTTTGAATCTTTAATTCAGGGCAGTGCACATTGAATGCATTTTTTAAAAAGGGAATCCATCATGTGAATGGAGGTGGGGGGGAGGGATGGTCTTTTGTGACTTGTCTGCATTCAGGGTTGCACCAGTGTAATGTTTTAAATGGATTTAGTTAAACCAATGCAAAAAGCTACATGGGCACTCTTATTTCAGTGTAAACCAGATTTATTTCAGTTGATCTTAAGTTGATTAGGAAGAGGTTTACACTAAACTGAAATAAACACACCCACACTGGCTTTACTAAACCAGTTTATTTAAACTGACGCAAGTTTGTGTGTCGACATAGTCTAAGGCCCCTAATTCAGTGCTCCGGTCCTAATCAGCAAAGCACCTAAGCATGTGTTTCAGTCCCATTGACATCAGAGGGACTTAGACGAAAGTCTGCTGCTGTAGCGCTTCAGTGTAGACAGTCCCACTGCAGATGGGAGGAGTTCTTCCATCACTGCAGGTAATTCACCTCCCCAAGAGACAGTAGCTAGGTTGATGGAAGAATTTTTCCATTCACTGAGCGCTGTCTACACCAGGGTTAGGTCATCTTACTTGCATCTCTCAAGGGTGTTGCATTTTTCACACCCCCGAGAGGCGTAGCTATACAGATGTAGCTTTTCAGTCCAGATGAGCCCTTAAGCAAGTGTTTAAAGTTTAGCACGGTTAAATATTTTGCTGAATATGGATGGGCTTAAAAAATGCTTAAATGCTTTGTTCAGCTTGGGCCTCTCTATAACAGTTGAACTGAAGCTGACAAAAAATAAGTGCTCTTATTCATGACCACGAATTTCTTTGCAGCTTTGATACATCTTTATAATGAGACATCTGTCTTTTAAAAAATTAACATGGAGGTGCAAAGAGGTGAAGTGATTTGCCCAAGGTCACTCATTAAGTCAGTGTCAGAGGTAAGACTGTAATTCAGAAGTCCTGACTCCCAGTCCCATGCTCTGACTGCTAAACAGGATGTCTAGAGAGGCCCAGAAACTTGATACTCCCTGGACTGCCTGCTTTCCCTGAAGCCCTGAGGCTGTGGCTTTTCCATCCTCAGCTGGATCCCAGGGGTTTAATATTAATATTAAATATTAATTCCTGGAGAGATTCCTCTGAAGGTTGGCCAGAGGATGCTGTTGCACCGAATAGATCTTCAATGCTCCAAAATCTGCAGAGTCTATGCAAAGTGGTTTCTGCAGGGTTCCAGGGAGGGGGTTCCTTCCTCCGAAGATATTTAAGATCACTTGGGTTTTTCTGCTCATTTCAACCCCTTGGCCGAAGGAATTGGCAAGGGTGACCTGGCCTGAAATCCTTAGAGATAATCAGAGTGCTTCTGTATGCATTTCCCAAACCCAATGTGTCGCCATCACGCTAAGCGTAATGACGGTTAGACACTCAACAGCTCAGTATAAGCTTCCAAACATATGCCAGACTAGATGAGCAGCTTGGTGTTTACAGGCAGATCACAAAGCTCACCCAGTCAACTGAGGGCCAGTTTAATTCATCCTCCGCTATTGCTTTCAGAGGCTTTGAAGCAACAGTGCAGAAGAGCTATAGCAAAAGCATTAGTTACACATCACACCATACTAATCCACAAGATCTATTTTACAGAGCCTCCTCCGCCATCTTGTGGTACCAGCTAAAACAAGGCAGCTCATCCAGCTCACCTCCAGGTCACCAGCCCCAACTATGGTGTCAATGAGAGAGTGGTCCATTTTGGGGACCAGAGAGTGGTTCCCTTCTGTTGGCTTTTCAGCGATCTGTATCGAGCCCAATTCTCTGAGCTGCTGAATGCCCTGGCGGTCACAATGGAAGTGGAGGGTTCATGGCATTGTTCAAGTAGGGCCTGCTCCTGTTAAAGGACAGGATTGTGACCTGCCCCCAACACAGAATACAGCGGAGTAAGGGACACCGGGTGTCTCGTTATTCCCGTGTGTAGGCTATCAGCATTGTGGGTCACAACACTGAGAGGAGAGCGGCCTTTGGCAAGCTGCAACACCTCCTCCCACGCAGGTGTGCATGGAGTGGGTGGGCAGAGGCAGCAGTTGAGTGGAGCCTTGGATCTGCTGCCTAACATCTCATACAGCTGAACGGAGGCCAGGTCTACCTTTAAAAACTAGATCGGCCTAGCTATGTTATTCAGGGCTGTGAAAAATGTCATTCCCTGTATGACATAATTAAATCAACCTAATCCCTGGTATAGGTGCTGATAGGTTGACAGAAGGATGCTTCTCTTGACCTAGCTACCAACTCTTGGAGAGGTGGATTGAGTAAAAACCCCTTCCGTCAACGTAGGAAGTGTCTACGCTATGCAGCTACAACCATGGACCTCCAGCTGTGCTGCGGTGGCACCTGTAGTGTAGATATGGCCTAACCTAGCCTGGTGGTGTAAATAATTTGCTGCTAATATAGATTGATGGCAGACCTGGAGGCAGGAGCGAGGAATGAAGGGACTGTGCCTTTAAGCAGCACAGCTCTTCCCCTGGTCTGCTCCTCGGACTGTGCATCGACACACTGCCCTTTACTCAGGGCCGATTGTGATAGAATTTCACTCAAAGTCAATAGCAAAACTTCTTCAACGGGTGCAAAAGTGGGGCCCTTTCATAATAAGCTCTTTGGGATAGGGACCGGTTTTCTGAAATCATCATGCACAACTCTACTGCCACGGGGCTGATGCTGCTACTCCTATGGGTAGCACAAATGGTGTGTTATGAGTGACAGACTCTGGCCCCATATAAATAACCAAGGATAATGTTCTGCTGTTATGTCAAGCACAGCACAATTAGAGAGTACATAGTACGGAATGTCATGCAGCTGCAATTAACATTTGATTTAAGTAAATGCACTACTTTAAAGCTAGACACGTTCAAGCTGGAGTGAAACCTGATTTCTGCTTATACTTTAAAAGGGAATGACATGGTTTATTACTCTGCTTGTTGGGAGTTCTGCATGCTCCTTTTGGGGTGGTTTGTGAATTTAAAAAAAGGCCTCATGTTTATGCAGGACAATAGCATTATATATTATTTATTATTATTTATAATTTAGATAAATAGCAAAATAATCTCAGCTAGTGCAGAATATATACAGAGAAACCTTTATCAAATCATTTATTTCCATATAAATTATGTACTGTCAAAGCCACTCTGCAGCATTTGAAGGTTAAAGGCTCCAGCATGGAAATGCAAAATCTGAAAATCATGTCAATGAGCAAGTGATTATTTAAAAAACCCCCACAGCAGACTGACAGGCATGGATTTCCTACTGATGGGTTCAATATCTCTGCCTGACTCAAAATAGTTGAAATAAAATAAAAAATAATAAAAATGTGAACGCTTTTTTCATCTTTTTGGGAAAAGTAGGTCATATCCCCCAGTGGTTATGCTTTATTCATGTAAATACATTTTTGCAATTAGAAATACAAAAAAAACCCCACATTTGTGTCAACACAGACATGAAGCGAACTGGGTCAGGCTGGCTCAGGTAATTCTGGGGATATCTCAAGGATCAGGTAGACCTGTTGAATAAGCCATTTCCTATTGTTTTACTTTGTCCTCGGATTGACCTGAAAGATGGTCCATTTTTAGAGACTCTGTCCTGTCTCTCCCCTGTTGTGAGTTGGAAACTTATCTCTAAACGGTCTCTTTTCCTCTGATTCCCTCATTAACAACTCTACTTTCTTCCCTGGTGCGGCTTCCTCTGCTTCCAGCCAAAAGCACTGCCCCATCCACCAGCAATTCCTCCCAAGAATCCTACGTACCCTGCTCCTAGGGCCAGATTTTCAAGCAGTCAGCACAGAAGCAGGGCCAGGTTTTCAGAAGCACTCAGCATCCAGCAGTTCCCATTGTGACACCTATGGCAGGTGCTAAGCACTTCTGATGATTCCAGTAGAGATGCCAGGAATCCCTTCTCCTTGGCCCAGTGCCACTCAGGTTGCTCAGTTGAAAACCTTCGAAAATTGCTAGTCTCCAAGGCACCATACCATGTACCTGGGCTTTGTCCAGTATCAGAAATATCAAGGGAAAAAATGCATCTGAAACTGTTTCAGCTCTTTCTAGCAAGTGCGATTTAGTGCTCAATCTGCTGCTGGTGGGTGCTAGAGCAGAGCAGACAGCCCTATGTTTGCAGAGGAGAAAAAAATGAAAACACTTAAAACTCTCCAGTTTGAGCTGCAGTATAAGAATAATTATGGCTGCTATTTAAAGAAGTCGTCTGATAATGTTAAAATGACAACAGCCTGACATTAGAACATTGCAATCTACGCTCTCGTTGGGTTTCTTTTTTTCCCCATCCTCTGTGGCATATTTGCATTTTCCCAGGCGCGTTTAAAATTCTCCTCTTAAATGGCTCTTCAGCAAGCCAGGAATTTCAGTGTAAAGATTGTTGCACACTTTTGCTTCATCATGGAAAGAAAATGTCAAGGACAAATATATGCCCTAACGGGATTGTTGGCTTTTGTTATCTATATCTATACTGTGTGCGGATAGACATACACGCAGCCATATATAGGTAGAGATGTGCATATGTACATAAGATATAAAAAATCTATAATGTGACCCTGAAACTCACATTTTAATCATACACAGTATTATAGCTTGGGCAAGCTACTTCACTCCTCTGTGCCTCAGTTTCCCCACAGTAAAATATGGATAATGATACTTACTTCCTTCATAAAGCTCTTTAATATCCATTGATGAAAAGATCTATATATGAGTAGGTATTATATTATTAGATTCCTAATATTTCACCTGTCCTGCATGGTGATTTGCAGTGAGTTCCTCTTATACAGACTCTCTCTTCCTTCCAGTGGAATTTCAAGGGTCCAGGTCTACAAGTTACTGATGATAGCAATAACTGGAGCAGCTGTAAGAGCTGCATCAGAGTCCTCAGGCTGCGAAGGCCTAGATATGAAGCACCCCCCCCCCCCAAAAAAAAAAGTTTAACACAAAGGGCAGAGGGAGTGACACTGTGAAAGAATGTGGGGTTTTCTTTAACATCAGTGCATTTTCCCATAACTTAACTTCCAATACACAGATACAGAAAGTCGATAAATCGGGTTGCCCCCCATTCAAGAAAGAGCTTAAACATGTTGATTTACGTCTAATTGTCTTATAAGCAGCCATAGATAGGGGTGCTTTCCTGAATTGGAGCCTATGTGTGGGACAATGGTAGATCTGGGTCTAAAATGTAGGCAGATACTCATATTAAGAGGAGTGCTTGGAGCTTATGTGGCCCAGATCACCATAATATCTGAGCATTGGTCAGAGCCGCATGCGAGAGATGTTGTCCTAATATCCTTTCTTCTCTTTCTGCAATGCTGACCTCCTTTAAATGTATCAGGCACCACTGGAAGGTTTTTTGGCAGTCAGCATTCTTCTTTTTTTTTTTTCAACAACTTTGTTTTTGTACCCAATTAAATAGACTGAGAGTCACTTTTCTCCACCAGAGCATTTAGAAAACAAGATGTTGTGACAATTAAATGCAATTTAAAAGAATATTAAAAATGGATCTCTACGCCTGTCCCATTTACTTTAAGTTCTCGGTTTTCGTAAGATGTCAGGAACAATGCCTGAAAATGAATTAGGTTTAATCCAGCTCAGAATAACAATTAAAGCTTGGAATGGTCAAGGTCCCTTTAAACAGATCAATTAAAAGATTGGCTTGTAAAGAGCCTGTGCGTTTTCTTTTCCCTATTTAAAATAGCAAGACTGAAGAGCATTAGCCTAGCCAGTCTGTGAGAGATTCAAGATGGGATTTTTCAGAGGTGCTGAGGAAAGTTAGGCACCCAATTCAAAATACACTGGGATTCAGGTACCTAACTCCCAGTTTGTCTGAGGCCTTGTTCACACGAGGAACTTTTGCCAATTTAAGAATCCCTGGTATGAAGGCAATGTTACCAGACCTATCTGAGGTACTTATGTGGATCCCATTATCATTAGTATCTAAGTACCTCACAGCTTGTGGCCTCACAACACCCCCGTGAGGTAGGGCAGTGCTATTAGTCCTATTTTACTGATGGGAAACTAAGGCACAGAGGCTAAGTATCGTAGCTAAAGTAACACAGGAACTATGTGGCCGACCAGGCATTTCAACCCCATTCTCCCAAGCCCTAGACCAAGCTAACCACTGGACCATCTTTCCTCTCTAAAAATGCTTCTTCTGGTATAGTTTGTTCTTGTTCGGGAAGTGTATAGTCACCTTTATTCCTGTAGAACTATATTCACGGCTTATACCAGTATAACTATTTCAGGTTAAAAGAAAATCACTCTGCACCCCTAATCAAAATAGTTATATGGGTAAATTTGAAGTGTAGCCCAGGCCTTAGGGTTTTATATTACAGCCCTTCGCCTTAGCACCTGAGCATCTTCCACACAAAAGCAAATCAACAGAAAAGTCCCCAGCCTGCTTCATAGACCTCCAGCACCTCTCCCTTTTCAGGGTCAACATGCTGGTTGGGATAAGGTTTTGGTAAGGGGCAAAGGGAAATCCCAGCCTAGAAACTGAAGTGATTTTCGTGCTCGTGAATGTTCTTGGATTGACAGTCCTAGAGACTAAAGTCCTCTGTCCCCACAGAACAGGTAGCAGCCTGGGCATCGGTGCCAGCTTAGCCACCCCACCCCGTCACTGTGCCTCTAACCTGAGCTGGATGGACCCCCTTAGGGGTTAGGAGCTCAGCCTCCATTCAGCCATGGGCAGGGGAATATGACTGGAGCAAGCGGAGGCAGAGGCTGGGAAAGAGCTGACGAAGAATGCAAGGAGATGCTTCCTTTGCCGAGAAAAGGAGAGAGGAAAAAAATACTAAACAGAAAAGAGGAAGAAGGCTGCAGTATGGCGTGTGAAAGGGGAGTGGGAGGCGAGTGCCAGAGCTGAGGAAAGGCAAGGAAAAGCAAGGGAAGACGCGCGCATCTTCAAGGTTAGCAAATGCTCCCCCCAGATTCCTTGCATTTCCCTGTGAGCTGCTTCTCCATGACCCCTTCCCTCATCCACCACCCACTGGTGGGAGCAGCAAGTGCTTACTTTGCAGTTGAAAGCTGCACTGTGCAGTGCTTCAGCCCTAGAGACAGCGTGTGACCCAAATCTCAACCCCCACCCCTACACACTGTCCAAATTGTCCTGCGGCCTCTGCCTGGAACTTAGCAGATCCAGAAGGGGTGAGATGCACTAAGCTCGCAGTGATAGGTGAATTAGACTCAGTGCAATCTTAATTCATCTCCAACATAGCCTGCAAGCGGGTCTGGTCACATTAATCGCTTTATCAGCATCACTTAGGCTCCTGTAAACTACTCAGATATGATAAAGTTACCTGCTCTTCAGGAGCCAGGGAGTCCACTGGAAAGGACATGTTCTATAATGTGCTCTGAAGGGTTATGTTTATTAGCCAGACGTTCGTTGATATGGTGACAGGGAAAGGTAAAATACTCCACAATGTGAACATAAGAGTCTGATAGTCCTTAATTCAGTTCCATGGGTATTTCTATTAATGGATTCCATGGAAACCTTTCAGTGCGATCTTCTGGCTGGAATCAATAAGCTGTCTGTGTTTTGAGCCTCTTCCCTGAGAAGACAGGTAGTTACAGTTTCCGTTTCACAGACATTCATTCCACCAGCATGGATGAACCAGCTGGCTGATTCCATGGAAAACAGCCACATTTTGCATCCCTAAATTCCACCCCTGCATTTTCAACTCCAAAGGCGCTCCTCTTTATTTCCTGACCTACCCCAGGCACGGTGGTGATGTGTGCTGTTAAACAATTCCATGTCCCAGGCTAGAAGTGGTTGCATTTCTGTGAATGGAGCAATCCATAGGTCTAGCGCCTGATGCTACTTCCAGTGAAGTCAATGAGAGTAGGGTAGGACCTATCGCTTGGAATTATGAAGGTACTACAGAGGCTGCTTTATTCTCGAGCCTGAAGACAAATCCTCCATGCTGATGTGAACGTTATTCATGTCTTACGGTGAACAGATTCGAGTAGCTCGATCTAGTTAGCTCACCAAAGACAGAGTAGGAGGTGGCTTGATCAGGATCTATAAGTCCTTATGTAGGGAGAAGATACGTGATATTAGAAAGCTCTTTAATCTAGCACAGAAAGACACAACACGCTCTGCTCCAATGTCTGGAAGTTGAAAGTAGACCAATTCAATCTGGAAAAAAGGTGCAAATGTTTAATAGGAAGGCAACTGACAATTCAACCCACCTCCCAAAGGATGTGGTAGATTCTCTAGTTACTCGGCTCAGTGGTGGAATCATTGTATGGCCTGTGACATGCAGGAGGTCAGACAGATGATCGCAATGGTCCCTTCTGGCATTAAAACCTACACACCTGCATTGGGCAGCGGAACTGGCACAGAGGAGCTGCAAGGACAGGGGATGGTAAAGGGCACCCCCACCCACCCCTACTCTGACCCTCAGCTATATCAGCTGCAGCTGAGGCTTTGGCCCTGAATTTTTAGGGACTCTGAGTGCCATCATGTAATGGAAACGCCAAGAGGCTTGACAAGCTTGGCGAAAGAGATTACAGCTTCTCCCGTGTCCCAACCGGGGTGCTTGCTGCTGCAACATCTGGATCAAATATTCATGAGCTAAATGGAGTGCAGAGAGACCTCCCAGTCTTAAAACTGCCTTTTCGTGTTGTCAGGAAGCTACACTTCTGACAGGCTGCAGCCGATCTAGCAACACAGGCTGAGTGAACATCAGGCGAGCTCCAGGGAGCTTTACTAATGAGGCTGTGGAATGGCCTCCCAGGCGAAATGGCGGAAGCCCTATTGTCTGAAATATGTAAAGTTAGACTAGTAAATGTAGTACCATAGGGAATATGCCTGCATCGGCCAGGAGAGGGGCTACGTGGGTTGATAGGGTTTTGTAACCATTAGCATCTATGACCCTCTGAAGTTGAATTCAAGTGATCCACCAGGGCAGGTCTTATGCCCAATGTTAGGTAGCTTTGCCTAGTAGTTGGAACGTGGAATTGGTGTCAGGAATCCTGAGGGCTATACCTGATTCCAACAGTGGTTCACTGAGTGGCAGCGGGCAAGTCACCCAGCTTCACTTTCCCAGTTGGTGATGTGGGATGATTATTCAGAGCTGATCTCACCAAGGATTCATACCATGGCACTGACAATGCCTGCACCTGATCTATTCTAGCACTTGCTCTGTGTTATCTGTGATGCAGCTACCCGGGGGCTAGAAAACCAGCTTTTTATGATCTCCTTTACGTCCCCTCACTGCATTCTCATTCCTGGTCCCCCAGCCTCCTTTCCCATGGGTGTACCACTGCCCTAAATGACATGCCCAAGGCTACATGGAGTCAGTACCAGAGTCAGGATTAGAGCACAGGGGCCTAGCTCTAAGAGGTGACCGAGCTAAACTTGACATACGTTACCAAGAGAGGGTGCAAATGTAGCAATACTCAGCTGCTGTGGTCCATGGATTCATGGGCCCGCCAGGGACCAAGCTGGTCCCCAGCATAAGCTGGAGCAGCCAGAAGAGTGTTCCAATTTACACTCGACTGCAACATCACCCCGAAGGGGTGACCTGTGCAGCAGAGACGGCAAAGGGGGTGGGTGAGGGGTATGCTGGCAGCTTTGTGCCACACAGGGTGACCAGACAGCAAGTATGAAAAATCAGGATGGGGGTGGGGGGTAATAGGAGCCTATATAAGAAAAAAACCCCAAAATCGGGACATCTGGTCACCCTAGTGCCACCTGGGAATCCTACTTTGGGGTGGGGAATGTTGCCCTGGGGGGTCATTTGTCAGCATTAGCTTGGCTTTGCTGACAAAATGGGGCTTCAACAGAGAGCAGAATCAAGGCCCCAGCACCCCTATCTCCTAGCCCTACGCTCAGTCCATTCTGTCACCGCTTTTCTGAATCAAGAGCCTGAGAGCCTCTTCGTTCCTTTGCAAAGTACATATTGAAGCAGTGCTTTTGTCATTCAGGGTAGAGAATAGCAGGCACGACACCGCAGAGCGATTTGTACAGCTGCTTTGTTTGTTCAAACCACGAGCCCCTGAGTTCACCAGCTTCTAGATTTTTATTTGGGGCCATTCGGCATAGTGCTAATTAACCAATCATTACCTGACAACACCTGTCCTCCTCTTCCCTCAGAAAAGAAACAGCAAAGTTCATGAAAGGAATGCCTCACAGAAGCTGTAAGCCAAAGGATTTAAAATGCGGTGACTTTCACTAGCTCTTTTATCTTCCTTTTTGATTTGTACAGCTTGTACACCACACACCAAACTGATGGCGATTGAGGAGGTAGAGCAGAGACTAGGTTCATCTTAAAAAGAAAATGATTCTTGCAAGAAGAGTTGGAGAGCTTTTGCGTTTTTCTAAATAGCTGTCAGAAGTCACTTTTCCACTGCTTGTTTTGTAGCGCCCCCTTCTGTACTGAGGAGAAACAGCATGTCCAAGGTTTAGAATTTCTGGTAGACCCTTTGAAGTGAGCTGTAGCTCACGAAATCTTATGCTCAAATAAATTGGTTAGTCTCTAAGGTGCCACAAGTCCTCCTTTTCTTTTTGCGAATACAGACTAGCACGGCTGCTACTCTGAAACCTTTCCCAAATGACTTCCATGTGTAGTAGTAGGGAGTTTCTGACTGTGTCAATGACATTCCCATCACTGATTGTTAGGAAGAGTGGCAGTGGCTGTCTGGGAGTTTTTGATACGTTGTTTTATGGTTGATACATTATTTTCATTCATAGCAGCAGGAGGGAATGTAGAATCTCAGCCACTGTCTTTTCCCCACAGAAGATAGACTCAATCCCCTGATGTTCACCCAGCCTGTGTTGCTAGATCTTTTCCCCACAGAAGATAGACTTCAAAATATTTGTCATCCAAAAATGTTTTAGGGATATCCAACTGCTTGTTTTTTAAAAGCAATATTGACTCGGTTGAGAGCCAAATTTTAGGTGAAGGACTTTTTAGAATCCTAAAGTTCATAGAACTGTTTTGTTACTTTTAAACATTTAAGTATATATTTTTGAATGTAAACATTGCCTTGGATGTGACTGCAGCTGAAACATTGCAGGATTATGCTGATGCATGAGAACCAGAAAGGAAAACAATATAAGATCTGATCCTGCAGTCATGTGAGTCGACTCCCATTAAGGCAACCGAATAAGGATTTGCAAGAGTAGGTCCACTAAGTAGAGATGGGCCTAAGCTGAAAAATTCAGAGCATTTCAAAGCCCTGACAAACTTCAGGAGTGCATTTGATCCAAGGATTGGGGGCAGCCCCATCTCTGTTAGACCCTGTAATGATCTTGGGCTCGGGGAAGCAGGGAGCATCAGGATTCAGTGAAATGCTTTTATTTAACAATTGCATAAAACAACAAGATGGATGGAACCTGATTCAGTATCTTAGTCAGAGACCCCTTAAAGGCACTGTGGCTGAGAGTTTTTGCTGCACCTCCAGCAAACGCCACACAGGAAGTGCAACAAGGGTGGCTCTAAGCCACTTTATGTGCTTGCCTGTGTTACTCTAGGCTGCTCTAACCGTTGGTGCAAACTAGAGCCATCAGCGGCTGTTCTAATTTACAGCAGCTTACCAAGGGCTGCCTATGGGCTACCCTATATTCAGCCTCGATTGAGTGCTACAGGGTCCATCTCCTCCCAGACTGAGTCCACCCACAGCATCAGTGCTTAATTTATGCCAGGGTTTGCCAGGGCTGAGTCCCGGCACCTCTGGGCTTGGCAATTCATAGCCCCGGCACCTCTGCACCAGTTATGAATGTAAAAAAATTGCTTGAGCCCCAGCACCTCTTTCATTGCGGCAGCATGCCTCTTCAGCTGTAGCTTGCCAGGAGGGGCCATATACAGAGGGCACAGTCTGCTGCAGGGGAATTATCCCCTATCTGCCTGTGGGCTATTTACAGCCCCTATATATTGCCATAGTGGCATGTAGGAGCCAGAGCCAGGAGACAGGACCTCTTCTAGTTGGCCTCCCTGTCTCTGTCTTCCTGTTAGACATACACGGGGTCCATGAGATGGCCAAAGGCCCAAACCTAAACCTCCATTCTGAACATCCCTGAGAGTGGGGGAAGTTTGGACCAGTGTCCAACCTTTGCAGCTCAGACCCAGCTCTCATAAAAAAACCTCACATTTCAACCCCAATCCCCAGAGAATGTGAGTTGTTACAACTCCCAGCTACAGAGCCTTGGCTCTTTAGCTCAAGCTGAGGCAGCCCCTGCTTTTATGCCTGGAGGTCCCTCGTTCACTCCCCCAGTTTTGGTGAAGAGGGTGGCCATCACACTAGCAGATGCCTGTCACAGGGTGGCACTGACCCTTTAAGAGGAAAGAGGACAGTGCACCCATGACTCCTCAGTTGACCCCCATCTGGACTTAAAAGAGGACACTTGGCCCTTCGAGAAGAGGCTGGGTGAGTCAGAGACACTGGCAGATCAGGACATGAGAGAGTCAGGAATGGTCAGGGGAAAGCTGCCTGAAACTCGCAGCTGAGTGAGAAGATGAGTGAGGAGCAACAAGGAAGAGCTGTCAAGAATTGTTCGGGAGGAGAGCTCTTGGTGAGACCTGACCAAAGCTGGGGACCTCTGATGAGCAGAAGGCTTGAGCCGTGGCCCCTAGGAAAAGGGGATGATCCAGGTTGGTATGGGGAAGTTGAGCCTGGCATAAAGAGGGTTGTTGCAGGAGGGTGGGTCCCCTGAGCAGGGGTAGGACCTCCAGGCAGAGAGGTCTGTAGAGTGGGGCCCTAGATCAGGGGCCAAAGGAATGGAAACCAAAGTTCTGCTATTGACTCTCAGGTGGGTGACTTGCTGAAGATGTCTCTGGAGAGGGGAGTGGGAAAAACCTGCTGTAGGTTTATGTTTATTGTGGAAACTGGAAAATAGTTTTATTACTAGGTATTTGGGAACTACTGGTGGGTCTGAATAAATTATGCTCAGAGGCAGACTGGATATAAAAAATGTCAGCAAGATATTGAGTAAAAGCCAAACACAGAGGCAAAAATTAGCAGCAGGCATCCAGGTAAACATGTCCTTGTGAGCTGAAGAATAATTTCCATAGCCTATCTCCAGAAAGCGCTACCTTCTTCCTTTCCTCCTTGCCCATGCTTTGTGGAGGGCATTCTGGGGGTGAATGATTTAGTACTTTCCATATTTTTACTCATCAACAGGTATGAATACACAGTGGAGTAGGAAATTCTTGGTGGAACTCTGGTTGCAGGTGTCAGCCTCTAGCCACCAAATGCTATCAAATGTTATTACTTAGGGCTCTATTGATTCCTACTCCATAGCAATCCTATTTTTATGGCATTAAAATGAAAAACTGCAGGATTCCTGTTTCTTTGATCACCCAGGCCCTTGGGATACTCAGCATCTACGTGGTTGGATGTGATGGGATAGAATGGGGAGGATGCCCGAAAAGGGAAGGAACCAGCCACAGGGAGTGCTTTATTCTCCTCTTGCCATGTATGCCTAAATCCCATGGACAACAATGAGAGCTTTGTGCATGTGCCTGGAGAGATTTTGAGCCTGGGAAATGAGACATTCCAAAAAGCGTTTGTTTCTAAAACCAGTTCTCCCCACCAGTTTCATGTGCTTTCTGACAGTAGCTGAGTTTTTTTCTGATACTCCTCATAAAGGCTGTATTATCTAGCGGTTAGAACAAGGGATTAAGAGTTCAGAATTCTGAAGTCCTTTCCTGGCTGTGGTACTGACTGGCTGTGTGACTCTTGGCAAGGTATTTATCCTGAGTGCCGCTATCTATAAAATACAGGTTAAGAACTGGGTTTGGTTTGGCTTAATTGATTAGTATTTGTAGAGTGCTTTGAGAACTTCTACAGCCAGGCGCTAGAGATGGGCCAGAACTAGATCACTAGAAACCCTCCAACACCCTTCCCCCAAATTGTTGGGGCTGTTCAGGTCCTGGGTATCCAGGGCCTTGCCATTAAACTAGACATCCAATGTGTTCCATAAAGCTATTTTTCATACAAAGCTCACAGATGTTCACTAGAAACCTAGCAAAGGCCCCAATCCTGCAAATGATCCACTTTTGGGAACACTTTGTTCCAGTGATTTCCTTACAGTTAGGACATTTTTCTTAACGTCTAACGTCGATCTCCCTTGCTGCAATGTAAGCCCATTACTTCTCAGCCTATCCTCAGTGGATAAAAACAATTTGTCACCCTCCTCTTTATACCAACTTTTTATGTACTTGAAGACTATTATCATGTCCCCCCTCAGTCTTCTCTTCTTCAGACTAAAAAAAAATATATATTTTCTTTCAATCTTTCCTCATTGGTCATGTTTTCTAGACCTTTCAGTCATTTTTGTTGCTCTCCTCTGGACTTTCTCCAATTTGTCCACATCTTTCTCAACGTGGACCCAGTACTCCAGTTGGGGCCTTATCCACGCGGAGTAGAGTGGAAGAATTACTTCTTGTGTCTTGCTTACAGCCCTCCTGCTAATACACCCCAGAATGTTTTTTGCAACAGCATTACATTGTTGACTCATATTTAGATTGTGATCCACTACGACCAGATCCTTGTCCACAGTACTTCTTCCTAGGCAGTCATTTCCCATTTTGTATTTGTGCAACTGATCATTCCTTCCAACATGTAGTGCTTTTGCATTTGTCCTTATTGAGTTTCATCCTTTTTATTTCAGACCATTTCTCCAGTTTATCAAGATCATTTTGAATGCTAACCCTAGCCTGCGACGTGCTTGCAACCCCTCCCAGCTTGTATCAAGTCTGCAGACTTTGTAAGTGTACTCGCTGTGCCATTTTCCTGATAATTCATAAAGAGTTCGAATAGAACTTCTGTTCACAGCAGTTCTTTTGAAGTCTCTGCCACAGCTTTCTTTCGTTCTCTCTCTCTTTTGCAGCTTCCCGCTGCTTTTATAGGGGAATCACTTGATCTCTACTCAGGTGTGCCTCTTTAGTAACTAGGTTTGACTGCTCCCAGGTCTCTAGCCCTTAAAGGGGCAAGCCACCCTCTTACAGATCTCAATAAGAGGCCACAAAGAGTAATGAAAGGGATATTTATAGTATCAACCAGACTTACTGCCACTCTACATTCACAAGGCATTCTCTACCTTTGCTTCTGTAAATTCTTTACTCAGTCACAAAGCTGAAAACACAAAAAATGTTGTCTATGTTTAATAAATAAATGCCACATTATTTTAGGTTTTCTGCCCTGGTACTTTTTATTTAGATTCTCTGTCCCACATCTGGGTTACTGCCGGTTGAGCAGTCCTGTAAAAGTTACTAGCACAGAGGTACTGACTGTGTCTACAATCCATCTGCTCTTTCTAAGGCTTATTATTGTGCCTGCTGAGTTTAAAAATCACATTGACAAAGGTAACATAGCATTCCTTCAGGCCCCCTTTTTTGGATCATCTGACACTGAGTCTGTGTGTGGGTGAACAACTCCATCCTGAAACAAACGTTGTGATTCACCTATATGGCGAAGAGCAATTGAGTTCCCTAGCCATATAGCCATGCGCGGCTGTCGTTTACTATTGCTACAATGCGGTTAATGCACATTCCTGTCTGGGTTTTCCCTAGAAGGAAATTCCTTTCATGATCAAAAGTACCCAGAATATAATGCCTTTTAGTACACGCACTGCCTAGCTATGTGTTTGAAACCACATGCTGGGATACAGATCATTTCTCTGTCCAGCTAAGTTTGTAAATTATAAGTGAAATGTGAAGGTTTCTGCTTCTCAGTGAATAGATCTTTATTTTGCTGTAGGTATGTCTCCTGGAGGAGCGGGTGGTCAGGGAACAGAAATGAGTCTCCAAGTGGAAAGACCTCTCTTGTTTCATCGTTAATGTACCTTTTAACACACACACACACGAAAAGGATTCTTTTATAAAAGTTATAACTCTTCAGGAACAGGAGATGGCAGAAGAGTTTGCTTGGAGCTCCTTCTGGAAGGGCATAAATATCTGTAATATTGTTTGAGTTCTTTTTCCATTGAAGATCATCACTTTGTCCTGACAGTTCAGTGATCTCTTCAGCAAGCATTAATCTCTGGGGTTTAAGGGGCTGTAATATAATGTCTATTCTGGTAACTCCAAAGAGATTGCATCTCTATTATTGATGTGCCAGCCTTCTCAGCAACAGACTCTGATATTTTCTCATTGCTGCCTGTACGTTTTGATTATGAAGAAGCTAATCATCTTGTGTGAAATTTATAATGTTCATGCCACACAAATGAAGTATTTTGGGGCTGGAATTGGGCTACGCATGGCACAGTGAAGCCCTTTCTTTGTTGATACCAGTCATTTTACTTTGTTGGTGAATTTTTTTGGTACGATGCAGGTGGGTAGTTGGCACGCATGCTCTTTATCAAATAGACATCCAAAGAGAGACAGCGGTAGAGC
Organism: Natator depressus; assembly: GCF_965152275.1. Taxonomy (NCBI): domain Eukaryota; kingdom Metazoa; phylum Chordata; order Testudines; family Cheloniidae; genus Natator; species Natator depressus. The sequence continues at coordinate 7,757,099 of NC_134247.1, forward strand.
TAATCCTGAGATGTGTATATCTCATCATATGCAAGAGTCAGATTTTTCCTTAATGATGGTTATTCCTCTCACTGTGTACAGGACAGCACCGTTTCCGAATAGGAAAGGAGAAGAAACTTGCTTCTCCTCAGTCTTCAGTGCTGATGATCCTAACCCTGCTTTTTCAGATACTTGAGAATTCATTGCTTTGCTATGCCATGCATGGGCACTGAGATTGTTAAGCAGCACTCTGTTTAGGATTGGATGCAGCTGCTCCCAAAAGACTGAAGATAGTATGGCACACAGCAGGGCACCTCATTAGCAACAAAGACCCAATACAAATGCATCACATCTGTGCTTTGCTTTGCACACTCGACTGCCTCTCCATTCAGACTGGAGTTCAGTCCTGGTCCTAATCCACAGAGCACTAGCTACTTCAGAGACTGCGGTACCCTGCACAATCCCCCAAAGCAATTACACAGGGACAGGGGAGCTGGATTTGATCATCAGCTGCCTGGGGTTTTGCACTTTTTAATTCTGTGCAGCACTGAGATAGGCAATCTATAACAACCATAAATTACAGGTTTCAGAGTAACAGCCGTGTTAGTCTGTATTCGCAAGAAGAAAAGGAGTACTTATGGCACCTTAGAGACTAACCAATTTATTTGAGCATGAGCTTTCGTGAGCTAGGCAGATAAAAGAACCAATGAAGACCTTCCATTCTGATCCAAATATAGTCCCAGCATTTCCTGCCCTCCACGTGCTACTTGCTACAGGGAGATATATGGACAAATAAAACAGATTATGCCCTGATTCCTATTCCTTTGAGAATAATTTACTTAACACAAGTATAAGGGGGTAGTCATGTTAGTCTGTATCCACAAAAACAACAACGAGTCTGGTGGCACCTTAAAGACTAACAGATTTATTTGGGCATAAACTTTCATGGGTAAAAACCCCACTTCTTCAGATGCATGGAGTGAAAATTACAAATGCAGGCATTATATAAGGGAAGGGACACATGAAGGGAAGAGAGTTACCTGTTTTACCCACGAAAGCTTATGCCCAAATAAATCTGTTAGTCTTTAAGGTGCCACCAGACTCCTTGTTGCTTTTACTTAACACAAGTTTCTATGACTTGTTCTGGCACCTGTTTTTAGTAACCTCTTGGTAGGAGCCATAGAGGGCTTTACTGTTGTGTTCAGTTTCTATAGCTACATTGCGATGCTGAGCATTCAAACCATCGCACCAAGCTCATACCTGCTCTACAGCACGGAGACCCTCTTTTTCTCTTTGCCTTGACATGTGTTAATGGGTGAGAAGGGAAAGAGGGGTGTTAAGTAATGCAGGATCTGACAGTGTGAAGAGCTTTAGCTCCCTTAATAAGTAGAAGCTAGTCCCTCTCTGATCTTAAAGGCCAAATCCTTATACCATTGTCATCAACGGCAAAAACACCCCCTGACTTCCATGAGACCAAGACTTGGCCCAGAGAGAGAGGGAGTTCTGTAAGTTGCTCTCTTGCAGAAAGCATGCATGCTTCAGGGGGCTATTAAGGGGCTAATGAAAGATCCACATGCTGAGGAAGGTTTGTTCAGATGATTCACTGGTTATTTGGTGGAGAAGAAGGGATGTGCAGAAATTAAATGTCTCCTGGTTATAGAGAGAACACATTTTCATGAGACTGGGTGATATAGTCTCATCTCTTTAGCAGTAGGGGGAAGAGAGGAGATGGACCATAGACAATAATGATGGTCCCAGTGAGGACTACCTTGATTTCAAAAGTTAATGAGTTATTTCAATTCTCAACAGGAGAATACTATAATTATGTGCTGGATTCCGAAACCACCTTTCTAAAAGTCATGCAGGGCAGCAGGAGCTCTATCCATCACCTCAGATATTCATGGAGATATTTTGTAATTTGCAGAGAGAGGTTTGAGTTTTCATTCTAATCTGCAGTTTCCAGCCACTCTGGATCCTGGCCACCTATCAGATAAGTTCCTAAAAATTCCTTATTGCAGGCAACTTTGACAAAAGGAGCCAGGGAGAATCTGGGCACCCCAAGAAGCTAATCCCCTAGCTTCAAATCAGGCCCTTCAATCTTGTATTTAGAAGAAGTTGCTTCTTAACCTCTGTCCTGGTAAAGCACCAACTAACATTTGTTGGGTCCTGGATTCAAAGAGCATACCTGAGAGCAAATCCAATTCTAAGTAGACACTCCTCTCCTGATACCACCTCCCAGAGCATGGGGGTCATGACCCCCATAGCCCTTCTCACATTGCTAAATGGGAGGGGAATCCTGCCTAGATCCTGGCTACATGCATGTGAAGTTCTGAGGATAAGGGATCCCCAATATGGAAAAGGTTGAGAAACATTGCCCCAGAATACAGTACTGGGCACAACTTTTGAAACATTTGTGAAGGGGGTGGTTGGACAATTAGTTCCTATTGCGTGTCTCCAAGTGGCTAAGAAAGAATGCAAGGGGAATTAAACTCAGAGGGGAGAATTTAGGTACTGGGTGGATAAATACAGTCAGTAGTGTGGTATTGCAATGGCTTTTGTGCAGAGTAGTGCTAATCTTTTCTGAGGAGTGCCTGGGTCAGTGTGGGTCATTATAAAGCTGATAGTGAAAGAAAGAAATCATCTGCAACCAGATCTTGTCAATGAGAGCAGGATCGATCCCCTCCTTGGGGGCTAGGTCATGAGCCCTCTGAAGTCAATGGCTAAGCTGTCAGTCCTGGATGAGGACTCAGTTTGGACTTAAGTGGTGCATGGGTGTTATGCTAGCCCTCTTCACAGGGGTACATTTCACCTGGCATGGATTTGTCTAGATTAGGAATAGAGGTTGAGGTTAGTTCAGGACTAGATAACAAGTTGAGGTCAATGGTAAGGGGAAGCCTAGGGTCAAGTTTCCCCAATTAGTCAAGGTACAAAGCGTTAACCTGCATCTACACTAGGAAGAAGTTGGGGTTAGGTTAGCTAACACTGTACCTAATCTAGACAAATTCTATGATGCGCTATGATTAGAGCAACCCTTCAAAAATAGCATACAACTCGGTTCTCCTTCTCTGTGCCTTTCTCAATCACACCTGCACCACCACCAGACTCTGGATAGCGGTGACAGGTATACTTTTCTATTTACTTCCCAAGTCAGTCATCTTAGGCGCACTTCACGTGCATATTTTGGCTGGTAATTGTATTCAAATAACTTCCAAGGATACTGGGGGGAAAATTAGCTGCATTTGATCAGAGTTCTTCTAAAGATTCAAAGATGTTATGCAACAACAGGAATAGAGCTGGCAATTCAAACCACCTTTTTAATAGATCTTTCGACTGCATAATTTTTTTTAAACACCTGGCTCGCAGAGTTTCCTTCTAGAGCTGTCTAGACTCACTCTCAAGAGCAGCATCAAAGACATTTTTCCTTTCATATGCTTGTCTGGGGTGTCTAAGTGAGCACGATTACTTTTTCTTAAATGAATAGATAATTTTCCCTTTATAAAGAAGTAGAGCAACAGGGATTTTTTTTTGACACTATCAGGTTGAACCTTGGGAAGATTCAGTGTAGTATGTGTTCATTATTTAACAAAACCTGCTTTTCTTCTACCTGATTTTGCTTCTGAATAATGTATTTTGCCATGTTGCATGCAATACATTTGAAATAATGAGTAATAATGTCCTATTCAAAGTGAGGTTTGCACCAAAATGAGATTAATCCTTTGCAGAGTCCCGGGGCATATGCTGTGTGCTGTTGAAGGTGACAATGGAAACTTGTCTGACTTCCATCCCAATTAAATATACACATTGCTTGTGTCACACGTTGAAATGCACAGGCTGGAGTTCATGGCAGCGGAGTAGCAGCCGGCTGACCTCATTGCAACTGGTTTCAGGGGAACAAAGCTTCTCACCAGTTCGTATTTGCTTACACAAAACATGCTTTTCAAATGGAGTGATCGCGTTCAGTCAAATATCCCAGGCACCCTGCAGTGGAGGCTGTTCACATTAGCAGGAAGAGGTAACCAACCAGATGACCTTATGAAGGTGAAGTGCTTTTACAGCCCTAGTTAGTGTAGGGCCAAAACCTGAAGTCCTTTCTCAGTTTTCACTCCATCCTCACTCTGGCAAAACTGCCATTCACTTCAGGTGGGATAAACTGAGTAAGGACCTTAGTATTTGACCAATAGTGGAACAAAATTAGTCCCGATGTGCATTCTAACCCTCTCCATTATGAATTATAAACTCCATTCCAGTTTCTAATGGGTACTATTGCACTCTGCTGGTTTTCACTTTCTGTCCAACCCTGATTTTCCATGTTGTCATTCACAAATGATTCCCCAAGCTACGTGCCAACGTACAGCTTGCTTGCAAGTCATTTCACTCTAAGCACTGCCTGTGGGTGCAGTGGCTTGACATATGAATATAGCATCATTTAGACTATGTTGCATTCTGAGGATAGAGTTTGTATCCAAGGGGCAGATTAAAAATCGTCGCGCAAACAAGTTGTTTGTAGGACTCCGCATTCCCAGCAGGGGAGGTTGCTCACTGAAGTGTTTGGCTAGGAAATGAGGGCAAAGGTCTGTTGATTGCAGGGAGGATTACCTCAGGGCAGAGAGCTGACTAATACTGCTGGATTTACAAGCAGTTGGGACAAGATTTTAGTTAATTTTGTGGTGGTGCTAGATTCTCAGGGCCTAAGGAAAAGTGTTCATGACCCTAAGAAGAGATAACAGATTTTGAAAACATTTAAAGATTCACATGTTTCGATGTGACTCTGTCTGAGAGCTTTGTACTCTACATAAACATGGCTTCTTCTTTTTTAAATCACTAACTCAGGCAGTGTTCTACTGGGAATTTACTGAAAAGACATGGTAAAAGATCACCATTCTGGAACCATCACAGTAAATGTATTTACAATGAGCCATAGCCTTATATTCCACTCAGTTCTTACTCAGGCAAAACTCCCACTAGGCCTGCTCGGCCTCTCACTCCCACTGGTGGAAATGAGGAGTAACTCTGTGAGAATCAAGGGTATTACACTGGTGTGAATCTGTTGTAAGAGAAAAACTCAGACCCCATTGACTTCAAGGCCTAAGTTAGCATCTTTGGTTTGGCTAAGCTGTGCTGTGTACCAGGATAGGGAAGTGGGGATGGTAATCGGCAAAAGTGACTGTAATATGCACAATCCCCAGAGCTGCCTAGGATCAGTTTGGCTCACACCATAAATTAGAGCAGCCTCAGGGCTATTCTAATTTATGCCATCTGGTAATAGCCCCAAGGGACAGTTATGCTAGACAGGGATTGACAGAGCACAGTAGAGCTGAAGGCACACTCCATCCCTGTGGGGAACCCCTATGCTGGAGCGAAGTTCAGAGGGAGGAATATGCTGAGCTGTTATAGCTGGTTCTCTAGTTACATGCTAGAGGAATTCTCATCTGTTCCATTAAGGCAGCTTTATGACCACAGTGGTATAAAGGGGCTGTCTTGGGACCAGAATTTTGCCCCATATCTTTAGTTCTTTGCTGTAGCACAATGGCTACTATCCTTCCTTTCCAACCTGAAAATGAGTACAATGAAAACAGCTGTAGCTAATGCACCCGGACTGGTTTGTCTGTTGGTACAGTTAGAAGATAAGTAAATATGATTGATTTATGGCTGCGAACAGCCTGAACTCTTTAGGATTGTTTGAATTATATATCAGGACAGAGTCATTTTCTACTTTGTACACTTGTTTTGTGAAGACTGCAGCCACAGAGGGATCAAGGTGGATGTGCAGAGGGGAGCAGGGAGGAACTGATCTTATTTGGCGTGTAATGAGCGATCCCTTGTTCAGCTGTCTTCTGTCTGGATGAAAAGCAAAAAGATGTAAGAGTAAGATGGCATATTATATCTACCTCCCTGCTGCATCAGAGAAATCAACATCGACAGTAAACAACTACCCCTGAGAGTCAGTAAGATGCTGGAAATATATCACTGTGTTCAGCTAATGAGGCTGTGTATGATGTAGTGGTGAAAGCCAGAATATGAAAGCCAAGACACCTGGATTTTATTCCCAGTTCTGCCACTGACTTGTTAACTGACCTTGAGCAGGTTATTGCATCTCTCTATGCCTCAGTTTGCCCATATATAAAATGGGTATCATATGTGCCTATTGGGAGACTTGATTTATTAATGCCTGAAAATCACTTTGGGAATATACTATATATTGTCTGCATATACTATACAGAGTTGATTGTCATGAGGGATCTGAGTGGTGAACGCTTTCAATGGAGAAAAGGATCATTCTACATTTATTCTTTACTGGAACTCCAATCCCCAATATCGCCGACCTGCTTTATTTGTCATTTTGACTTTGTTATTCATACGTGTCCATAATTGGCCTGTTCAAACTTAAGGAAATGGCTAGTGTGTGCATGTTTTTTCTATAAAAAGAAAAGGAGTACTTGTGGCACCTTAGAGACTAACCAATTTATCTGAGCATAAGCTTTCGTGAGCTACAGCTCACTTCATCGGATGCATCCAATGAAGTGAGCTGTAGCTCACGAAAGCTTATGCTCAGATAAATTGGTTAGTCTCTAAGGTGCCACAAGTCCTCCTTTTCTTTTTGTGAATACAGACTAACACGGCTGCTACTCTGAAACATGTTTTTTCTATTGCAATTCATAGAATTCCTATGGTGAGCTGCGGATCATTATTTGGGTTTGTGTGCAGATAATTGGCTTTACACAGTGGCTGTCATCTTTCAAAAGCAAACCATCCCACAGCATAGCTGGAGGCCTTGAATCACTGGTGTCAAATTTGTCCCTTTTGAGGATCTGTTTGCATAAACCAGAGTTTATTTCAGATGTCTGACTCATGGCAGCTTGAGCATTTTACCTTTTGCTTTTTGAGAACATCCCATTAATAGATCTGATTGGGCAGGTCTCCTATTTTGTTCTATACAAAACCTGACTTTTGTCATTGGAGGGTCAGATTCTGGTCTTGGTTACACCACTGTAAATTGAAAGTAACCCCACAGAAGTTTGTGTAGATGAGATGAAGATCCTTGCCAGGATGCTGTTTTGTATTCATTTCCCTTCCTACAGCATGCTTAGTTCTGGCTTTTAAATCCGGAATGAGCTTCCTAGTAATTTCAAGACATAAAGTCTTACTAAACGTAACTACTCTCTTCAGAAGAAAGATTTGTTCTTCTGAACTTTCTGTACCAATAGCTAATCCTAAACCACAATCATAGATAAAGAAATGGAGAAAAGAAATATAGGGTGACCAGATGTCCCGATATTAGGGGCTTTCTCTTATACAGCCAACCTATTACCCCTTCTTCCCGTCCTGATTTTTCACACTTGCTATCTGGTCCCTCCAGTTAAATGCTCCCTGTTTGGAAGCAGGTGTGTCCCTTTTACAGTGGGCAAACTTCGATATCTGCATAATCCTTCCCCTATAAGGGAAAAATCTCAATCCTTTTCAGAGGTGCAAGAATACAAAGGTAGACAAGTTGAGGGGTGTTTTGGAGGATCTCAGACTTCTAAATTGACTGCACAGCAATAAACACTGAGAACTGATTTCAGGCCAGTTCATATAGATAACACACTGACAAGCAGTATGGGTCTGCTATAAGTATTTGACCCTAAATAACCAGAACACAATTTCCACCACAAATCATAAGATTTGCCGAACACCGGACCATATTCTACTTCAGTATTAAAGAGTTCTGCTGCCATCGGCTTTATATATATATATATAATATTGCATTGACATTTCTGCATATTGTGGATTTTTACAGACTCTTTTCTTTGTGAGCAAATTTAATTTCATTATTAATAAATTTTGACCCCTGTCCTAAGGCTGCTAATTACTCATGTGCTATCTAATTTTAAGCATGGTTGAGAAAACCTATTAAGTTTATGACACTTATTAAAAACAGCTAATGTGGATTTTTTTTTTTACAGATCCTCAGTTGGTATCCAGTGAAACTAAATAGACAATAAAATATTTTTTGACTAAGCTAATTATCGGAGCGGAAGATGCTAATGTGTTTTGCCAACTATGTCTTGTGTCTCCTCTGCTAACATGCAGAATGGTCACGGCTGTTCAGAAAGCCTTTACCTCTCTGTCAGCAGAAAAAGAGGATCTATCTGGTCTCACCCTTTATTCATTCTTCTCTGCAGGCTTGTTAATGCGGTCATGCTGTGCTAACTCTGCCTATGCTTACTTGTTTTAATCAAAGTTTCCTTCCACAGGAGGACCCTAAGAGAAATAACCAGCATTTATTTACCAATTTTTTTAAGTGACTAGAGATTTTGGGTGACCAACTTATGCCTTAAAGGGGTCTTATTTTCAAGAGGTGCTGAGCATGTGCCCTCTGAAAATTAAGCCACTTGCAGGTGTCTCAAATTGAGGTGCACAAAATCAACAGTCACTTTTGAAAATCTTGGCCACATGGTACTCATATACAAACATACATCTATACACTGACAGCACTTCTAATAGGCAGGTTCCTGATAACTCATGAGATATGTTACAGCTCACTCAGGTTTTCCATGTTTAAAAAAAAAGCATCCATCTACTTTCTGCGGTATCTATGATCTCTAATTTGTATTAAGCGTGGGATTTTGAAAAGTGGTTAAACGAGTTTGGAAGTCAATGGGAATTGTGGTCCTGGGAGACTTGTTGTTCCCAAATTACTTAGGGGCTTAAAAAAAAAATCCTTCCCAAAGAAAACAACAAAACAAGAGAACACAAAAGTAAGATCACCATGAGAGAATACAGTGTCTGACTGTCTGTCTCCTGTAGGAAGCTACATCTGCAAACAAAATGGCAGATGCAGCAGGGAGCGAGATTTATCTCTGATTAAAGGTACAGTGCAAAGAAAACAAGTCATTACAGATACAAGCTATATAAATCAGATTGTCACAGTAATCATAGGCATTCGTAGATCCTCTGTGTAAATGGGTATTTGTAGCAATACTCAGATGCATGATCCTCAGCTAATGCAAAGATGGCACAGCAAAGAATGGCCAAAATTAACACTCAGGTTTCAGAGTAACAGCCGCGTTAGTCTGTATTCGCAAAAAGAAAAGGAGGACTTGTGACACCTTAGAGACTAACCAATTTATTTGAGCATAAGCTTTCGTGAGCTACAGCTCACTTCATTGAAAGCTTATGCTCAAATAAATTGGTTAGTCTCTAAGGTGCCACAAGTCCTCCTTTTCTTTTTGCAAAATTAACACTAGAGATCTTAGGTGGGAAAGACCATATACTAGCTTCAAAATAAATGAAAGCTATTTGGGTTCTTTTGTTGAACATCATAAACCCCTTTTGAACGTGACAGAATGTAAATCCGGATGATCATTCATTACACAATTTATTACTAAACTACTTCATGTCACCATAAACGTATTGAAGCATTCGAGCAAACCCAATTTCTTAAGGATCAATCGCACAACATGAAAAATGTCTGGGCTCACAGACAAGTAAGCATCCTTCTAGAAACTGATCGTTAATAGAGTAGAATTCCTCGTGTATCACTAGGGCTAGCCTGGGTTGCAGGAGCCCTGAGTTCAAGTCCCTGCTCCTCCACAGACAACCCCCATGTGACCTTGGGGAAGTCACTTAGGGTATGTCTCCGCTAGAGCTGGAAGCAGTAGCGTAGTGGTGGATAAATGGAGTTTACCCATTTCTTTCTTTACTACTACACTTCTGGAAGGTGTAAATTCCAGCTCGGGGAGATATACCCATTCTAGCTCTGACTGAGCTAGTGTGCTAAAAGTAGAAGTGTAGCAACCATGATGTGAGAGGAAGGAGAGGCTATGCTCTGCATACATATCTAGGGTCTCAGTCAGGACTGTATTAGTGGTGGATACCCCTTTCCTTTGCCATGTCTGGAGGTCTTTTTTTTTAGCATACTAGCTTGGTTAGAGCTAGCCCAGGTATGTCTCCTAGAGCTGGAATTAACACCTTCCAGCTCTAATGGAGACATACCCTCAGTCTCTCTGTGTCTCAGTTCCCCATCTATAAAATGGGGATAATACTTCCCTACTTCGCAGTGGTATCGTGGAGATAAATACATTAAAGATTCTGAGGTGTTTAGAGACAATGGGAAAGGGCACTGTAACCAAGATAGGCATATTGATAGATAGGTATATCTAGGGAATTACACTGTCTGCCCAGTGATGTAATATCAACATGTAAGTCTGAGGTTTTTTTAAAGCCATATAGGGGATTTCAACTCTTAGGTCCCATTAATTTTAATAGGAACTTAGTATCCAAATCACTTAGACAGTTTTGGAAACTTCAACCTAAATTAATAGTATTTGTATATGTAAAATATATGCAATATCACAATAAAAATGCTAGATATAAGGCAACTATCCTTCCAGTGATGAACATGTTGCTGGTAGGGCTGTTAGTTTAGAATAAAGAGCCTTTCGGCAGCATTGCCAGAAACATTAATTATTTTTATTTATAGCGGACCATATTTGCAACTAAAGACTGCCTGGAGGGTTGAGTGCAGTTTCCAGAGAAATAATGCATACATACCACATCCATTTATTTAACCACCTTGCCATTACCAGAAAGAGGGAATAAAGACAATAAACACAAAGGAGGAGCACTTCCAAATTCATAATCCAATGCATCTACTCTGCATTGCATCACGGTTCACTTTCAGATCAGGGTATGTTATGCCACATCATGTTACATCAAGCGACATGTGAAATGATGGAACCTAATGCACAGTGAGTGCTGGAAATGTGAAATAAAACAACAACCCGTCTGTTGTCTTGTTCGTCGGTCACTGTGGTTTTGCGGGGTTATCCAGAATGGAGAGAACATTTCGAGAGGGGGTGAAGTTTATTTTGGGTCAGGTGTGCCAGCAGATAGTTGTTCTGAGAGCACTTTAAAATGGAAGATGGGGTTCAGTCTTATTAAACTGCCCCATTAGGGCTTTTGCTTTTAATTGCTCTGAACATCGGCACAAACCCCAGTGTTTACAAAAGCCATCCTTATTTTGTGTCACCTGCAACCAAGATGGATTTGGTCCATTCTCAATGGCATGGATTACTATTAGCAACCCCTCTTGCCTTTCCATGTCTGCTCCATTCTCAGTGTCCGTACTTGGTAGGGTTTTCTCTGCTAGGATTCCTTCATAACTAATGTAGTAACCAGCCTGATGGAAAAGCTGAACAAGTTATTGTCATCTTCTTGCCTGACAGAGAGTGCACCTCTGACAGGGTATCCACCCCCACCCCCGACACAGGAGTGGAAAGAATTAATGGAGGCCAGATGGGCCAATTAGCCTAGTAGATTGGGGGCTGAGAAGAAAACCCTAATTAGAAGAACAGGCTCATCTGTGCAGGAACAGGCAGGGCCTGTATAAAGCCAGGTAGTTGGCTGCAGAGAGGGGTGCCTGTTCTGGGAAAGGCTGCTGCAGAAGGAGAAGAAGAGAATAAAAATAGGGTACTTGCTCCCCAGGAAGAGGAAGGAGTGTTTAGGGGCAGCTGCTGCTGGAAATGGCTGCAGGCAAGTAGGCTGCAGTCACTCCCTGAATGGAGGGAGTTAGAGGCTGGCAAACCCAGAGAGGGTGGGAACCAGTGATGTAGGAAGAAGCCCAGGGAAACAGCAGCTCACCTGGGAAAGGAAAAGAGAGAGAAAAATGGGGGGAGGAGTTCAGAAAAAATTTTAAAATCAAAACCTAGAGTTTCAGTTTTCAAAAACTAAAATGAAATTCTTAAGCTTGAAATACAAAAAAAAAAAGCATTTTCATTTTGTGAGAAAATTCAGAGAACAATTTTTGAACAAAATGAATTTTAAAATTTCTTGTCAAAAGTGTTCATGGAAAACACGTGCCTTTTTTCAACCAACTCGAGCTCCTGCTGCTCTGGATCCCCAAACTCAGCTGGAGAACTGTATATGCTACTGGAATACCAATAATAAGCTTAAACATTGTTTTATCTCAATGAAGTTTACTTTCTTATTCTGTAAAATAAACATTTTCATTTAGTTTGAATTTTAAAGTGCTTCTAAAATGTCTCATCTGCCTCTCTTGAAGAAGGCAATTAAGCAGATAATTGCAGTAATAACTAGCTGGCTTGGTAACTTTCCTGTTTAGGCAGGCAGCATTAAACAGAAGCAATGGTCAGTTTAGATCCTGAAGTTATTGTTTTTAATCCTGTTCTTTTGTTTCAGAATATGTATACCCCTGAGCCTGTGTTTATATACGTCTGAATGAAAAGGAAATTCAATAATTGATATCCATAATCTTCGCAGCTTGCTTAGTAACAGCACACCAGCTGGCATCATTTAATGGGATTTCACAGCCTTGTCATTTTAAATTGAAAAAACTGAACCATTTGACAAAATAATGCTGGATTAAAACATGCAAATTGGGGTAGTCTTTCTACTAACCTTTTCAGAAATGCAGACTTGTATGCAAACATGTTAGTTCTGCATTAGGAGATGGTTTTTACTATATTACGTGAACAAATGCTGACCCTCTTTCAGCAACTGACTTATTCAGGCATACCAAAGAAATAGCCAGGCTGTCTGAAAATATTTTCTTTGTTAGTAAAATAGTTTATAACATTTCCATAAAATCCCATAGTACTTAAAAGGGTGAAACAAATACAGCCTATAAGATTTCAGATAGTAAGAGCTCTTTAATCTACAGACACAATAAGAACAAGATCTAATGGCTAAGATGAAACTAGATACATTCAGGCTAGAAATAAGGTGCAAACTTTTAATGGTGAGGATAATTAATCATTAGAAAAATATGCCATTGCATGTGGTGGATTCTGTCTTGAAACGATGATCAGATGTCTTTTTCTAAAATATAATGTGCTCTAGCCTCGTGACAAGGTATGGGCTTGATGGAAGAATTACTGAGCGAAATTCTGGTCTGTGTTTTGATCTGTTACTCGGGAGGTCAGACTAGGTTATCATAATGGTCTTTTCTGACCTTAAATTCTATTCATCTATGAAATAGCATTCTGTAGAAATTATCCTAAAAACCAGCAAGATTAAATCCTTTCTACATAATTTAAAACAAGCAATAAAAATGAATACAAAGTTACTACTTCTTTGCTATAAAATTCTATAGGTGAGTTTCAAAAGTGTCTTGAAGTGCTATCATTCTCAATGAAATTCTATAGATCTTCCTACAGGGGAAAATATGCTCCCACTCAGCTTCTTGTGTGCATTGCCAAAAAAAAGTGCATATATAATTTCAGCTGAAAAATAAAAAACGTTGAAAAATTAGGTGAAATTTACCATTTTTTGAATGGAAACTATGCATGAACTCTGAATGCATAAACAGCCTAAGTAGTCCTTACTCACATGCATTCAATGGGGCTACTTACTGCAGTAAAGGCTACTCAGATAAGTTTGAAAGAGCAGGTCTTTAATAGGCAAACCCATTTTTTAAAATATTTTAATTAATTTTCAACATTAATAATGCCCAACACCAACAAAAAGATTTTAAAGTGAATGTTCTGAAAACACAGAGAACTTGCTGTCAGTTTGATGACTCAACATATGTCTTCTTGAGACAATACGTATTGTCTAGCCTTAAATTCTGTTTAGCCCTTTCTTACTAAGACATCATTAATTAGCATTAGTATCTATTTGACAAAATAAAGATAAATCTTGAGCTCTAGCTTAAGGGACAGTTTTCAAATGAGAAGGAAACGATGCTCACCCCTTTGCTTTCTCTGGCTGCAAAATTAGCAGGCATTGGAAAAGCAAATCAGAGAATCACTTGCTACTACCAGGAGCTGTAGGGAGATTTATTTGCTCTACATCTCACCCTGGCACTCAAAGGAAAAGGTTAGGTGTGTCAGAGATGGTTAAGGCTCTGAAGAAGATAGGTATATGTGCGTGGGAGACTACAAGGAAGCTGAGTGGTCTGAAAGAATAAGTAGAGTCAGAACTCTAATCCTAGCTCTGCCGCTGACTTCTCAGGCCTCAGGCAAGTAATTTCAGTTCTATGCCCCAGTTAAATATGGGTATCATAACAGCCACCTAACCATATTGATAAAAGCAATTGGATGCTCCCATAGCAGCAGGCCACTGCCATGTTCCGGAGCCTTCTGTGGAGTTGTGGGGAACGTTAAGCTTACTACGAAGCTGTGGCGCTAAAGAACCACGATTCTACCGACTCTGTTTTACGGCAGTGAAATGAGGGCGCTGTGGAAGGCGGAAGAGCGTCAGGTTGACATTTTCGATCCTCATCATCTTCATCGGCTGCTCCACATTAAGTGGCAGGGCAAGATCACCAATGAGGATATTTGTAGCTGAAAGTACCCTCCGTTTTTAGCAGCACTGGTTCAGTGTTGGCAGTTTTCTCGGCATGGACGCATTCTTAAGCTAGAAGATCAATGAATTACAAAGCATGTTTACCAAGGGTTACCACTACATGGCTGGTAATCACATGGGTGCCAAAAGCTTTAAGATCAGCAATGACAGACATACACTGAACATCCAGCAAAACATCTTAAGGACATAGCTCGAGATTGTCCTGGGTGGAGTGTCCTCTGCAAGGAAGCTACGGCCCTTTGGGGTTTGCCTTGATGATGACGATACTGGCAAAAGCAAAGTGACCACGCATGGGTGAGGCAAGGCTCAGTTACTCAAAACTTAATGCAAGACGGTCCTTCAAAAAGTGTGGTGCTTGCTTCTTTCTTGTATCTTCCACATACGAGTTTTGCTGCTAAAGGCACTTCAGACGTTTGCTGTGAGGTCTGATTAGGAAAAAACACACAAGAGCTTGTTTTATTAGAAAACAGGCTGAACATGTTACCATTAAATGCAAAGGAATGTCTGCAGCTCTTGTTGATTTGCTTATTCCACCCGATACATACCCTAGAAGTTCTTCCCATAACATTAATTCAGTGCACAGCTCAAATGTCATCCTCAAGAGACAATCAGAACTGGTATGTTTAACCTTGTCTTTCCTTTCACTTACACATCAGGCATTCCTGTCTCCTAGCTCTGTGCTTTGGCTCACTAAACCATGGAGTTAAGCAACATAACTGTTTGAAAGAGCTATTGGCATGGCTTATTGAAGTCCATAATGGGCAAAACTCAACGTATAGTTTTGGTAGAGCTATTTTTAATGGCCTATCTGCCCCCTGGTGAAAAGCATGATTCAGAGGTTGTCGCTACAGTTTCATCACCTTTAGTTAACGTTCTGTGAAATTTCTGGGTCTCAGTTTCTGTCCAGCCATGTGCAGGGAACAAGAGGCAGATCCTCAGCTGGTGTAAATGGTCACCACTGACTCCACCAAAGTCAATGGAGGGATGGCCATTTACACTACCTGAGGATCTGCCCCTTATTGTGCCTGAAATACTGTGACTCACTGCAACAGCTGCATCGGGTTCAGCAAAAGCAGAGCAAGTCATGTGTGTCGTGATCAGATTATTCATTCTAATGCAAGCAGTGGTTCTGTGGGACTTTCTTTGGGCTGATTAAATGTTCAAATGGAGTCTGTTGAAGAAAAGCACATTTATTCATCATATAAAACCTCTGACAATGGTCAGTTAGGGGGAATTTTAATGGATTTTTAAAGTTTTCTATTTGTGCCAATTTTAGAGGCTGACAAATGAAGAAGATATTTTAAATAAACATGGACCACCTGGCAGTCTGGTTCCTGGAGAGATAAAGGTAACAAAATATGTACTACCAGGAAAACACTCTCTCTTTTTAATTTAATCTCACTGGCAACACACTCTACGGTGATAAAATGTAATCAAGTGGTGTTTTTGGAGATATATTTTCAGTTGAGCAAGGGATGTGGGATCACTAGCTGGATAGGTACTGCACACAGCAAGCAGTGAATAAAATGCTGTACTTAGAGGTAGCTGGATAATCTCATAATTATAAAGGTGTTCAGGACATCTTTAGTCAGTTCTGTAAATCTGAGGTGAACAGCAAGGTCACAGTTTAAGACCAGTGATAACTCAAAGTGGTATAAATGAAAATATGCCTCAATACAATTCTAAGGCTGGAAATCTTCAATCTTGTATCCAGCAATTTCTGCCAATTTCCATAACTCTTAAGTAACCTTGTTGAAAGCTCTTCCCTTAACTGAAAATATTAGGTGGGATTTTCTAAAGCACTTATGTGATTTAGGAGCACAAGTCCTGTTGACTTTCACCCAGGATAATTATGAATGGATTTGAACAAGGAAAAGATGTGGTCATCTCTGATCCAACCGTGCCTAATATACTGGCCTAAACCTCAATCCTGCAAAGAGATGCATGCAGGAGGACACCAACACCAGCACAGAGCCCAGGGTTCTAGTGCAGCGTTTCTCAAACTGTGAGTCAGGACCCCAAAGTGGGTTGGGACCCCGTTTTAATGGGGTTGTGACCCCGTTGAATGGGGTCACCAGGGCTAACTTGCTGGGGCTCAGTGTCCAAGGGCTTCAACCCTGGGCAGCAGGGCTCAGGTTACAGGCCCCCTGCCTGGGGAGGTGGGGCTTTGGCTTTTTACTACAGGACCCCAGGGTGATGGGACTTGGGCGGGCTCAGGCTTTGGTCCCCACTCCTGGGGTCCTGTAGTAATTTTTTGTTGTCAGAAGGGGGTTGCGGTGCAATGAAATTTGAGAACCCCTGTTCTGGTGTGTAGGATAATGTCTCCCTGTAGTGGCTGTTCTCAGTGACTACAGTATGGCATGCTACTACCTCATGGTTAAGGGATTTCTCCTGTACTTCGTGTAGTGGTGTCCTATGTTTGTTGATACTGCGGGCCTGGGGTACCAACCCCACTTAGGAGCCACACTGTCTGTGTGTGTGGTATGTGTACATTACTTATACATGCCCTCACCCTGTAAAGGAATCCCTATGAAAACATGTTCTCAGTTTTGCTTTTTGAAAGGATTCAAGAAGAAACCACTGTTCCATTCGATTTTTCAAAAGGGCCTCAACTAAGCCTCAGATTTTGCAGCTGCAGTTTTGCGCTCCCCAAGCACAGATGCTGTAATTGGCACTTGCCCAGGGTATGAAATCTGAGGTTAGGTATCCTGTACACTTGTTGTCCTACCCTCACCCCTGTGAACCTGCACTAAGGCCAAGGTCATTCTGGCCCAAAGGAGGGAGGGCTAGGACAATTATTAGCTATGCCTGAAGGAGATGTGGCTTGAAGTGATACCTTTCTACATAGGGCAAACACTTAACACTTGGACTAAATTAAAGCAGCCCAACCTGGAAGCAGAACTCACAGACGGTTGGGGAAACTAGAGTGAGGTTATCAGCACAAAGAAACTGCTGTATGCTGGGACAATGCTGGGAGCCTAAAGAATTAAGCTACCAACCTTTATCCTTTGTGACGTATGCTTTCAGAATTCATGGTGCCATCGCTCCTGGTAGCTGTTTCTAGGCATGAGTAAGACCCCATGTCCCTTAGAGACGTTTGCACCATCTTTGTAGATGCATTGGATCAAGCTCCTAGAATAGACACCTGACTAGAGTAAGCTGTCCTGGCGTAAGGCCTATTTTGACTAGAGTAAGCTGCCCTGGCGTAAGGCCTATTTTGAGCTGGTGCAGCACAAGCAAACTAGGGAATCTGAAGTTCAAGTTTTCGATGAAATTTGTCATCGAAATGTCAATTTTCAACTAAAAAGAAGCTTTGACTCAATTTTCACTGAACTTTGTTCGGGTTCTCAAGCAGCTGCAGAGCTGATTGGAATTTTTTGGTTGTAAAAAAAAAAATAATAAAAAATTATGGAGAAAATTTGTCAGATTTTAACTATTTTGTTTTGACCAGCTCTATAGACATAGTTAAGCCAGTACAAATTTCTCTAAGCTAGGTGGGGCCTCAGAGTAAACTAGTCTCTTGATTTCTATTTCCTCTTTCTCCAGTAAACAGGATGTTGTTTTGATCTACAGCTGTGGTTTGGCGTTGCCAGTTAATATGGTGGGAATGAGTGCTAAGTGTGCACCCCAGGTGAGAAATGCTGAAACACTGCAAAAGAAAGAGCAAAGCATTAGAGTTCCCTGACCCTGCAAACACCAGCGTCCTAGAAAATAGGAGTGTTTATGTATGCACAAGCGTGCACAAACAAGATGTTCTTTGACCTCAGTGTTCCATTCAAAAAGATGAAGCTGAATGCAGGTTAATTTGAAGAAGCGGAACTTTATTAAATCCCGTGGATGGCTCTATCCAGGAGGCTGATTTGCTTCCAGCCGAACTCCCCATATTCCCTGTTCCCACCATCCCCTTAATAAAAGTCTCTCCAGAGAACACTGGCCCTGTGACTCCAGTTCCACTGATCGTGATATACTCAGGGACGCTGGATATGGTTGTGGTGTTCTTCTCCGTAAGGCATGGAAGACTCTTATTTAACAGTTAAACCCTTGTCATTTAACCATGGTAGAACACAGTAACCAGAGCCTGCTGTCTGCAGTTCTCTGATCTGCCTCCAGCCCTGAACACCACCTTTCAAGATGGAGGATGACCTTTGGTGGCTGTAGCTTCCCCCCGTAATGTCAGCAATTGCCCCACACGAGGACCTGCTCTGACAGGTTTTGCAATGCCCAAAGCCTCTCAGTACAATATTTTAAATTACCTTAAACTGTCACCTAGAAACTTGGCATTATCTTTTGACAGCTAGTTTTAGAGATCTAGCAGCTCCTATAAAGTGGGGTGCTGTGTGTCCTCAGCCCATTACCGTAAACTTGACGTCTAAATGGATATTTGTGATATTTTTAGTCCTTCAGTGAGAGGGATTCTGCACTCCGGCAATCCTGAGTGGTCTCTGATGCTCTGGGGCACTGCGGTTGTGCAAGAAGCACTTACGCCCAATTCCACCTCCAGAACTCCTCAAATATGCAAAGTATTGTAAATAAAACAGTGTGGTCTGTCTAAACAAAAAGCTCACACGTAATTAGTTTCTTTCAGATTGCAATGGCTTCTGGCACTGCACCCCCCTCAGCCTGTGTAAATGTTGGCATCTAGCATCAGCCAATACTCATTAAATAATCTTCTCCACCCAGACTGCCCCATTTGGATGGGTCTGTCTAAACTATGGTTCAGGAGGGAATGATTATGGGGATTGAAAAGCTGGTGTGTGCTCTCATTAGTCTTGGAATGAGCCCTGTGAGAGGGGCTTTGATTTTCTGATCCATCTCATGTAGTCTTAGGAGTGCCATAGCCACACATTTGTGTTTATTGCCTGTTTGCACAGGAATGGAATGAATGTTTTTGTGGATAAGATACTGATACTGTATTAGCAAAATTTAAAACATGTCACCCGGTATTCCATCCCCTTTCCCAGGGATCTCTTGGAAAAGGCAGAGGAAAGAGGGTACCGATATCCTCAGTGGCAATACAAAGTTCCTTTTCTCCGCGCTAAGTATTTTGTCCAGGCTTTTCACAACTCCTGCTGCTGTAGCTATTGGATCAATGTAATTTGTCTCCTCTCTCCAAAAACAGCTTTTGTTCCAAGCTGATGTGACTTAAACTCTCTGGGGCACAAGCTCCAGTTTTCTGAGTGCACTTTAAAGGGACTTACAAATGCAACAATGTCAGTACAATGCATATGAGGCGAAGTGGGCCTTTCCGAATGTTATCTCATTAACCCCCCCAGTGCACTTGTGATGCAGGGAGGGCAGGAGGGAGGGATCAATGCCCTCCTTTCACAGATGGGGAAATCAAAGCAGATTGATTAGAGGGTCACTATCAGATTGAAAATCACAGCCCAGATTCTCTGCTGTATCCAGTCTCCACTGGTAGTGACTCCCAAATGCTCAAATGAGCATTTATACATGGGGTCCTCCAACTGAAGACTGCTGGTAATGCCCCCCCACCACCACCACCCCAACATACCACCTATGCTGCGGCAGGGAGGGTAGAGGTATAGGAGTTACCTATATCGGTTGGAGAACACCGCTTCCCCTGGTTCCTTTGTACCAGAGTGGTACAAAGAGGTCAGGTTTGGGCAGAGAAACTGGCCCTACATTTTAAAAAATACTTTCTTCAGTATCTTGCTAACAACATCTTCAGTTCTTCCAGCCATGTAACTTACGTATAGGCAAAGGCTGCTGCCCACGAATCTATGTAGTGTGCTTTCTGCTTCTGTACAATCCGCATGCAGATTGCTGCTAACATTGACAATACAGACATGGTGAAACCATCTGTTTCTTTGATGAATCTATCACTGGTGACTTAATCACTCAAAGTGATTCATGGCTTTGTTTGAGAATTTCTAGCGTGACTGCGAGATTGTTTGTGAATTCATGTAATCCTCCAAAGTCCTTTTACCACGCTCATCATTGCTCTGCAACAAGATTATTGGGTACAGGAAGAAAACCTGTGATCTGCTTATTCTGTCAAGGTTTCTGCAGTTTTGCACTGTGTCCTTTGAAGAATGTTTGGCAATTCAAATCACTAGATTTATTTTTTGCGTGGCTTTTGGTCTGGTTCACTTTTGGAGGAGATTGGCTGCTCCATTTAATTACCTGTTATATAATTTCCAGCATTCATGGTATACTGTTTAGGGACCTGTGATGGGGATTTCAAACTCCACGCTGTCCCAGAGAGGGTTAATGAGCTGCTGTGGGCTTACTCTGCACTGTCCCACTAAAGCTGTAACAGGCGTCAGACTTGAAGGGTAGAGTTAAAAGAGGAAAGCCCACCTCAGATGTGGCGGATTGGGAAGGAGAACAGATCTCCAGCTCTGGCTCTGTGGGAGAGGCCTGGTTGGGCCAAGGAACGGCTTAAGAGACGGCTGCGTGTCAGAGCCTCTCTGAAGGAAGGTCGGCCTGACATGGGACAATAGTTCTTGCGCTTTGCAACTGCTGACTTGCCTGCAGCTGAGGAGGCAGATGGCTTCAGGTGTTTCTCTGCCTGAAGGGGGCGACAGGCAAATAAAAAAAAGTTGTGTTTCTTTACACCCAACCGAGGCCTCAGCCCAGGAGCAACCCAAGTTACTGGACTGTTGTAGGAAAGTGTTTGGGAAAATTCAAAACCACATCCCCACATGATGTAACTGCCTCTGCTGTATGTGCAGGTGCCCCCCAAACCACCGGAGGGTGCATCCGAGGGTGCGTTTACTGAATACAGTAATGGCAGTGAAGCCGCATAGCGCCTAGCTTACAAAGAGCACATTTTTTCACACGGAGGATAAATAGCAAATGAAACCCCATGGATTTGAGATTTTTCCATACTCAGACCTGCACTCTGACTTTGACTGAAAGAAGAAGCAAAACTGACAGTTAGTTAGTTATTTGTGTTCATGCCCTGAAGCCCCAATCAGGATCGGGGTCCCATTGTGCTAGGAGCTTCTCAAACATAAGGAGACATGCCTTGCCCCAAACAGATTACTTCAATGGGGTTCCCTACGGGGTAAGATTCTACTCAACGTGAGTAAGTGTGATAAGATCGGGCCTTAAAACAACTAGTGACATATGAAGGGTTGCAAAGAGAGAGAGAATCAGTTCTAGGGATGCCAATGTGGCTTGAAAAACTGAGGATGAAATTCTGAACTCACAGAAATCTGTGGGAGTCTTGCCCTTGACTTTAAGGGGCCACAGTTTTGCACTCTGCACTGAGGAGAAATCATGGTTGATTATTGATAAAACCATCGTATCTATGTGCAGTCATTCAGAGCCCCTCCACACAATCCTGTCAAGTCATCCTGTTACTACTATTATTACACACAGTCAATGTGAAGCATTGTATTTACTTTTAATGGCAGCATTTCACATGTACCTTTCTAGATACGTGTACCATGCTCCTCAATCTTGTATTTGCTCATTTTTATTGCCCAGCATGACAGCCAGTGGATCAAGTATTATATTTACTGTGTATCAAAGTATGTACCATATTTGTAATGTTAAAGATTTTTAAATTATCAATATATTGCACATCAAAGTCTAATGTCTCTACCAAATACACTAATAATAAAACTCAGAGCTAATGCTCCTGTTACCTGTTCTTAAAGCAACATAACAGCAAAATAAAACCATCATAATTTTGAGACTTGTGCTACATCTAGATATTTATGAAGTGAAATATAGATGAAATAGAATATTAATGATTTGTTTCAAAGTCTCTCTTTTTTTAAATTTTCAGCCAAACTGTCTCACAGCAGTTTAAATTTCTCGCCCATAATTGTCTACCCTTTGTGAAACATAATAACCTACACTTATATAGTTGTTTTCACCCTAAATAGTCTCAAAGTGCTTTACAAACTGATATACCCAGAGATCACTTTGTCCATCCCTAAAATGCATCTGTCTCTGGGAGGAAAGGGGTGGGGGGAATGTGATAGCAGTTGTTAACAGTCCACAGCAACACAATTAGTAAAGAAGAATACCATAGCTATTTGCAACTGCAGGGAGATTTTAAGCAGGGACAATATATTTGATGGAACTGGAATTACAGTTTGCAGGAAATGGGAAGTATAGATCTTATTTTCTGTCTGGTAAGAACTGTCAGGATAATTTGGATTAATTGTATGATGGTATCTTGGCCAGCTGCATCCTTATCCTATCTTGTAGGCTTAGTTTGGAAGCAGAAGGTCTTCAGTTCAGAATGCAGCTCTGTGTACTTCTGGTTATTTGTGTGTCTGTGTGCATCGACTCTTGCCTTTCTGGCTGACTGGGTCTCTCCCCATCAGCATATCTGAGGCTTTGTTCTCTTCAATCCAGTTTTCATATGTGTTCAGATTGCTCCCATTCTGAAGCTTTCAAGTAAGTTTCCTGGGCAGTCTTTGGGCCCCATCCTGCAAACCTGACTGCAGTAGGACTTTCCTAGATCTGAAGAAGAGCTCTGTGTAGCCCGAAAGCTTGTGTCTCTCACCAGCAGAAGTTGGTCCAATAAAAGCTATTACCTCACCCACCTTGTCTCTGCAGTGGGGCTGCTCAGATGAGTGAGGGTTGCTGGATCAAACCATTGCCAGTTTATCTCCTTACATTATGAATAAATTAAAAGCAGATCCAGGAAAGCAAAACCTGCCTGATGACCCAAACTCTTTAAAACTTCTCCAGATCAATGAGCTTATTTAAACAAAATTTAGGTTCTGGTCCTGCTCCCATGGAAGACAATGGCAGAACTCCCATTGATTTCAATGGAAGCAGGACTAGAGCCAGCACTTGTCCAAGCATCTCTCACTCCCTGGCTGGTCTCACTGTCAAAAAACCCTACTGAATCAAATAGACAGAGGAGCAATTAACCAAGAACCCCCCAGAGAGAAAGAGGCCAGGAGCCAAAATTCCAGCTGTGCATCACCTGAACTGTAGGGAACTGAGTTCAGATCGGGATACAAACTTTGATGCTGATTCCTGTGTCTATAATGGGTTGGACCAAAACTGCAGCTCCAAACACCTCTGAACTTTGGGAAAGTTTGGATCAGAACATGACCTCACTTGGTAGCTGAGACCCACCTCTGTCTCCTTAACTTTTCCTAGTCTTAGAAGATGACTTTTTTTAAGGTTCTGAAAGGTTTTATTCCCATCCCTATCACCACATCAAGAACCACCCCTTTTTGATTTCGCACTGTAACCAGATTAGAAAATGCTGAACATGCACGAGAGGCTGTGTCATGGCTACGGGGAAAACTGCACCTTAGAGCCCTCTGGAGTGCACCCTGTAAGTGACAGGCCTGGCGTCTTCACTTTGGGTAGAACCATGCAGTCCAACAGAGCTTAGACTGGATCTCTGGGCTGCAGCCCCCTTTGTTCCCCACCGTGTTAACAACAGAGATCCAACTCCGTTTTGGCTGCTTCAGAAACCAGTGACAGCAGCCTACATTTGCAGTGACATAGAAACGGCATCTTCAAAACAAAGCATTATTTATTCATCCTTCGAAAGTACAAGCATTTCAGAAAATGGGTTAACAGAAGGAAAGGCCTAGGTGCAGACTTCCTTACCTAAATCCAATCTCTCTACCAATAGCTCAACCCAGCGTATTCCCATCTGAGTTGGCAGAGCCAGCCTCTTCTGCTAGCAGCATGCTCCCTCTGTTTCTGTCAAGCCGAGTGTCAGCATCTGTCTTCTGACAAGCTACTCGCCCTCCTTCCTGATGCTAGTAGTTCTGAGGTTGAGGGCCCGTCCTTGGGAAGAGTAAACCATTCTAGCCTGGAAGAAGTCAGATGGGGGTATTTCCCAAGAGCTTTTCCATAGTTTCCTCCAGGATGTTTAATTTCCTGTGGGTTTCTCCCTGAACAGCCTCCTTTGATTTAACTCCTGACAGGCAGGTTAATAGGAAATAGATAACCTAAAGGGCATGTGATTTTTATAAGAAATGATACACCAATTCCCTCATTCTCCACTGGCTATTCTTGGGAATTTGTACTCATGATCGGGGGAAAAGTTCTAGATATCTCACAAGATTGTTCCAATGAGAATTCTAAGCCAGTTTTGCAGAGCTGAGAGGATCAGAGAGTTGGGGAGATCTTAGATCTGCATCCTATCTTCAGAGCATTTGTCTGAACCTGGATTCTGATAATTGCAGCATTGCCTGCTCACTGACCAGCTTAGAAATCATTCTTGCTTTCACTTTTACTTTCCAATTTCCTCCCTTAATAGACTAAGAGTTTATAGTGCTTTTCAAAGTGCGATACAGGGGCGTGCTCCCTAGAGAACACATCTCTGATGAATATCTGGCTGAGGCTCTAATCAAAAATCCTTTCTGCTCTCTGGCAGTGCTGCAGAATTTCCCTTCAAATACAGTATTATCTGGCTTGAAATTATTCAACCGTCTCTCCTGGGAAGTTACTTTACACAGATTAAAAGATAAGATGTGATGTAGAATTGTATTCCTGATTGATTTAAATATTTAAGACTTATCCTAAAAATGTGCATCTCTCAATCTACCCTCCAAGATGTTCACTTTGAAGGCCTTTTTAAAATGGTTAAAATACAGTTATGTGTGCAGCAAGCTATTTCCTTTCTATGGTAATTCTCCTCCGCTCTCTAGGCAGGCACATGTTTTTTAAGATTGACTCATTTTATATTTCATGTGATTTCAGTCAGCATCACTGTACCATGCTGCAGAAGGCTTCCCCTTAGGTCTAGAGAGGAAGAACATTTGTTTGAATTAAGATTTATTTTAAGTACATTAAAGACACTAAATGTGTCTTTATTTGTGTGGAATGACAAAAAGAGGTTCTTTTGAATCCAGGCAACACTCATTCGGATGCAGAGGATCAGGGAAGTAAACAGTTATACAGTTCCCATTTTCAGTTGCCAGCATTTTAGGCCATGTTATGATGCAAGTGTATTAAAAAAAATGCTGCAAGACAAGTCTCACTCCATTGTGAACTTTAAAACAAGGGGCCAAATCCTCAACTTTCATTGACAGGTGCTGAAGTGGCACAAATATTGGCCAAATCTGCCTGGTACAAGGAAGGGCGCTGGAACAATTTGTACAGTGGGGGTGCTGAGAGCCATTGAACCAAACTATGAACGCTGCATGTGATGGAAACCATTTCAAGCCAGGGGATGCCGCAGCACCCCTAGTTCCAGCACCTATGGATACAAGTGGAAGGGGAGAGTGCCCAAGAGTCACCATCTTCTTTTCACTCAGCACACAACCCCCCGCTGCACAAGATTGTGTGTGTGTTAGTGGGGAGTGGCCGTCTGGATAGGGGAGTGGAGTCAAGGGTCATCATTCCCCATGGTAAATCCTGTTAACTTCCTGTGGACATTTCTATGGGAGTGAATGCCGCTTGTTCCAGTTTTAGCTCCCAGCCCGTGCCTGCCAACATTATTTCAGTCTTGTTTGGATTAGGCCTCGGTCAGCTCATCCTTACCTGGTTTCCATTGTCATAAAGATATTGAGTTATTCACCCCAATGCAGGAGCTGGGTCTGATGCGATGGAAACATACAGTGGCGTCTCATCTGGCTACCACATCCCTCTGAAGGGACAGCCTTGATTCCTTCCGTGTCACCAGAAGCCACAGAGTAGATGACAGACTTGGACATCGACCTTCAATGGTGCTTTTTAAGTTACCATACGAAACTTATGCACGTCCCTGTGCCCATTGACGCTCATTGCTGGATCGAAACCACAGTCTTGTTAGTCCTGTGCTCTTGCTCCCTTTTGTACCATCTTCCCAACCCCCTCAATCATACTTTTAACTTGTGCTCCTGACATTTTATTGTTAAATGTACTATTTCAGGATGCAATGAATTTTCCAGCCATGAGTACCTACAATCAAACTGTGGGTTAACTAAGGGCTAAGTCTCTTAAAATAGTACCCTAAGTGGTAAGAGAAGCAGTTATGCATAATGGATAAAGAACACAAAGAACTGGAGACGTGCAGACTCGTGAAATGTGTGCATTATTAGTGCATTCTACATTTTTAATGTGAAGTCCATTGATATTTTATGTATTAATTAGCAAGCCAACTAATGTGACCCATCATCTCTCAAAAGATGATCAAGCAAATAAATTAATAGTATTCTCCCTTACCTGTCAGAACTATAAAAAGATACATCGAGCTATGTACTGTAAAATAATCAAAATCCTCTGTGTATTTTTACAGGAGTACAATACACAGACGCCGCCCACACGTTGGTTTTAACTTTTTGATTTTTCCTGCAAGGCTCTGGCAAAAATATTTTTCAATTTTAAAAAATGGGGAAAAAAATTTGAATTCTTATAGACAGAGCAGCATTGCCATCAAGTCTGTCTCACCCTATAATGCTTGGATATCAATTTCTAGGCTCCACTGACAAGTCTTGGCAGCTACTTTTCCCAACAGTAGCATCTGGCTTCTTGGGAAACTAGTTATGTTGTTAGTATGGACGATTCAGAGTTGCTTCTGCGTATGTTGCATTTTTTAGAAAGCAGGTATGTTGCCTTGCCTTCCATGATTAAATCCTCAGCATATTTAATATAGTAAAAGAAATAATAGAATCGAGGATGTGATGTTTCCTGTCACATGGCACATTTTCCCTCTACAGTGATTGGTTTTTGTCTCCTCACCCCAAGATGAGAGCCAGAAAACTATTAAGTGACATTTTGGATGGGACAAGGAAAAGGGCTTCTGGCTTCTAAATCTTCCCATAAAATCTTCACTTCCTAGCCTAGACAGATGTGAGAGATGGTGGTGACCTGCCTGCCTGCCTGCCTGCAGTTCAATTGTGGGTGAAGAGAATGCTCTGTACAGTGTGGGATCCCCTGAGATGAAAGGCACCTTGCAAGACGTTATGAATATAATAAAATGAGAAGGAGAGAATGGTCTTGTGCGTAAGGCACTGGAAAGATGGGTTCCACCCTGACTATGCCATAGCCTTTCTGCATGAGCATGACCAGGCCTGTACTTCTATGAATAGCTTTAGTGACTTATCATTTAAATATGTGTTATGTACCAGATACCGTTTGTCCTTCATTTTATATTTCCTATGTTGATTTGCCTCCAAGGGTCATTCTGCAGATTTCCTCACTTCAGAAATTTGTGCAGCAGTGAAAACCCACTGTTAAAGGTTCAGTTTCAAAACTGAATCCCATAATTATTCCAGATATAAAAAGAGGCTATCCAACACAGCACAAGATGCAGCCCTTGATACATAAAACATTTTTCATCTCTTTATATGTGGTATAATTACAATTAAATGTTTAAAGATTTTTTTTTCTCCTAATAACTGGCATCAAATTAGATAGGAAAGATATCAAGGCCCACAGGGGATGACAATAGTCAATTACACTGGTGTACTTATAGCTTCAGGGTATTCTTATATGTTAAAACTCATTCTCTCTCACACACAGCAGGCATACAGCTAAAAGCTTGGAAAGGGCAAGGGAGAATAAAGAGAAATGTCTGTCTTAGGCTTTGATGATGGTCAAACTGTATCTACAGCAAAAGCTTTATTTGATGAAGCAATGATTTTCATTCAGAGAAAAATTCAAGCAAGTCCCAGCTCATACCATTTGCAAAAATATCTTTAAGCAACATTCTGAATTTTTAGAGCTTAGGTAAGAAAAGCTTCATGTAATACTCCCTCAGGGTCAAATCCTGCTTGTAGGGATGTGGCATTCATTTGCGGGTGGAGGTACGTATGTTCAATGGTGAAAGTCTTTGCATGTTGCTATCCCTGTGATATGGCTGCAGACTTTCGATAAAACCTTGTGAGGATGACTGCTCTCACAAGATTTTGGATGTATCCAAATTGGATTCCAAAAACAATTTATTTTCAGTTCAGAAACAGAAGGGTTAGGACAGGATTTGAATCTGAACGTCATGGAATTTGAAGGCGTTCAAGTTTCTATCTTTATAAAGTGACCAATATTAATTGTTCTGGACATCAGTATATATATTGTAAATTCTTTTCTCGATTCCTCAGGCCAGAGGTTGTTCCTTCCTGTGTCTGTACAGTGCTTAGCACAATGGGGCCTTGAACCGGCATGGAAATTTAGGATGTTATAGATAATAATAATGAGCCTGATCCTACACATAGCCAGAGTTTTCTTATTGAGGTCAGTGAGAGCATGATAAGGCTGTAGGTAATCTTATAAGCAAAGGGTCATTTTCTAAGTCTGCAAAACAGAGATTGCATAAGACAAACTTTTCTACATAAAGGGGTCATAGGGATTTTGCATTTAAGTGAAGTCTACATGCTTTTCTCTATTGAAAACTTTAAATACTTTTGCCTTCCTCCCACCACGAATAGGGATTATTCTATGATTGGGTCTATTGGATGCAAAATCCTTAGAAAATCACTAGGGTCAAACTTCAGTGTAAAATACTCTACCAGCTTTCAGTAGTGGAATATCGTATTAGCTCTCTCAGAATCCACTTCATGCATTTAAAAGAGTACAGAGTTCTCCATTTTAAAACTGGGGGGGGGGAATGGGGAGAAATTGTCTGCTTCTGATGCAGCTCTGTGTGACGGGCTCACCTATTTCTCACACACTCAGCATTAAGGCCCTTTGTACCATAAACAATGGCTTTCCACGCAAAAAGTGTAGTGGGGAAACCAATCCCATGCACACCAGCATTTGGGTTTGTATGATATGGATACTGTATTTTATTAACTGGCTCTGCTAATTCATTTCTACTTTCTATGGGCCAAATCCTTTCTTTGGCCCAGCCTGAATTACTGGGCCACAAACCGTGGAGTCCCACAGGAATCCTCCTTCTCAGTCATACAGCAGAACTCTTCTGTGATACCCTGCAGCTGCTACATGTCACCTTTACTGGGGGAGATTGGCTGGTGGATCCACGTGGTTGGAAAACTCTAGTCTCATCCCACCTTATCCTGCTTTCTAATTCCTTCTCTGTGCTGGGGGCACCTGAGGACCACAGTTCCGTGGCATGCATGAGTTGCACACCTACCTGACTGGAGTTCCCTGAACCCTGGGGTGCTGATCCATGACTAGAGTGCCTAGGTGCTGTGGTGATACTAATAATTAAGCATAGTAATAAATGCTCCGCCAGGTTTAAAATACCTGTCTTCTGCTGCTTCAGTATCTCACTCCTGCTCTGCCACAAAGCGCAAGGGCACACAGATCTCTTTTTAAATGAAAAGTGTATTGAACTTTATTAAACTTAAATGTTTGGTGGGGGGAGGGGGTGATGATTCATTCTGCTTTGGATTTCACCCAAACTGGTTCTGCTATCCCTAATGGAAAGTTTTTCACTTAAGGGGAGTTTACTAGAGGCACGGTTAGGCACCTAACTTCCGCCGAAAGTCAAAGCAAGCCTTGTGCACCCAACTCCCATTTTTGATTTTGAAAATCCCCCCCCCCCCCCATTTGCTCATAGCCATTTCAGTGGCTCTCCCTGCTGTCTTAGCATCTGACTACCTCCCAAATGTAATGACTTTCGGAGCTAGGAAAACATTATCCTCTATTACAGGTGGCGAACCAGAGGCACAGAGTGAGTAAGTGACTTAGGCTATGTCTACACTACCACTTTTGTCAGTATAACTTATGCCACGCAGGGGTGTGAAAAAACACCCACCCACCGAGCAACGTAAGTTACGCCAACAGAAGCGCTGCTCGCTGTGAGTGGTTTAATTATGTCAACAGGAGAGGTCTCTCCCATCGGCGTAGAGCAGCTACAGGAGAGATCTTACAGTGGTGCAGCTGCATCGGGACAGCTGTGTGCTCTAAGCTCTCTAGTGTAGACATGGCCTTACTAAGGGTTTGTCTACGTTACCCGCTGGGCGGGCAGCGATCGATCCAGCGATCGATCCAGATAAATCGACTGCTGAGCGCTCTCCCGTAGACTCCGGTACTCCACCGGCACGAGAGGCACAGGTGGAGTCAACGGGAGAGCGCCAGCTGTTGACTTATCGCAGCAAAGACACCACGGTGAGTAGATCTAAGTACATCGACTTCAGCTATGCTATTCATGTAGCTGAAGTTGCGTAACTTAGCTCGATACCCCCCACCCTAGTGTAGACCAGGCCTAAAGCTCACACAGGAAGCTTGTGGCAGAGGTGGAGATAAAACTCAGGAAACCGGATTACCACAAATGCAAGTGCAGAGCCAAGGCCTGTAGTCCTTACTCGGTTGTTACTCAGGCAAAAATCAACAGGATTTTGCCTAAGTAAGGGCTGTGCGAAAACGGAGTCAGGCCGTCATTCGGACCATTACCTTCAATGGCAATAACAGCAGCTCCTACTTCACAGGCTCGTTGGGAGGCTCTGTTAGTGGATGATTGTACAGTGCTTTGAAGATGAAAAGCCCCGTTTAAGTGCTAAGTAGTAGCAGTAGAAAATCAAACTCTCATTTGTGTTCACATTCGTCATTCTTTGCATTGCATTTGCTGATCTTTGCTTCAGGGTCCGAAGGGTTTTTGTTTGTTCCTGAGATGATGACCCTACCATCTATTAACCTGAAATGATGCAGGTCATCTTTCAGTCCTGACAGGGTTTTAGATTATCTCCTGCAGGTACGGTTTTTGGTGAGCAGTATCTTCTTGTCTAACTGTCATGCAGGCTGATCTTTTACATTTCCTTGTTGAGTTTAAATGTCATGCTGTGCATGTAGATGAGTTTTAAGGTTTTCCTCTCCCTCGCCCCAATTATTCCCTTTCCAGTGCATCCAAATCATATGCCTGACACTCAAGCCCATAACCTGGGGGTCATCTTTGACTCACACTCCTTTTTAGGTCCTCACATCCAGGCTAGGCTTAAATCTTGTTGATTCTTTTTGCAGAACATCTCTAAGGGTATGTGTACATTGCAGCTGGGAGCAAGCCTCCCAGCCTGGGTAGACAGATGTGCTAGCTCTGCTCAACCTAGCATGCTAAAAATAGCTATATGAATGTTACAGCATACCCAGGGGTTCAGGCGGGTCTGAGCTTGGGTGGCTAACCCATGCCACAACATCCACCATGCTATTTTAGCACACTCGCTCGAGCAGGGGCACACTCCCAGCTCCAGCCTAAACATACCCAAAGCTGTGACCTTCGTATCCATCCATGCAGCTAAAAACTCTCTTCCAAACTTTCATGAGAGGAACTCTCCCAAAACATCCGCAAAACTGCCTCCTCCTCCTTCAAATCCCTCTTTTAAAACTCTGCTTTTCTGTGATGCCTGCAAAAAAAATTGACAACGGATAAGCGACTAGTGTGCTGACTCATAGACTTTACGGTCAGAAGGGACCATCCTGATCATCTAGTCTGACCTCCTCCACATTGCAGGCCACAGAGTCTCACCCACCCACTCTACTAGACCCCTAACCTCTGGCTGAGTCACTGCTGTCTTCCTCAAATCATGATTTAGACTTCAAATTACAGGGAATTCACCGTTTACACTAGTTTAAACCTGCAAGTGACCCAGGCCCCATGCTGCAAAGGAAGGCAAACCCCTCTCCCCCCCCCCCCACATACATACCGTCTCTGCCAAACTGACCCTGGGGGACCCCAAACATTGCGATCAATTAGACCCTGAGCATGTGGGCAAGACCCACCAGGCAGATACCTGAGAAAGAATTCTCTGTAATGCCTCGGAGCCCTCCCTTATATTGTGTTATTGTTTCCTTGCACTCCCCTATCTATCCATCTGTACCCATATGTTTCTTATCTTATACTTAGATAGTAAACTCTCTTGGGCAGGGACTGTCTGTGGTTCAGTGCTTGTACAGCACCTAACACAATGGGTCTTGGTCGTGGTAATACAAATAACAATAACTGTTTATTGACAGAGAATATCAGCTACCCGATATTCATAAAACAATCAAAACCTACACTAAAAGAACATGATTAAGTATGTAAAGTGAAGTATGTGACCATTTAATTAAAGATTGTACCATAATGCATATGAACAAAGGGGCCAAATTAAGGTTGAACAGGCAACCTTAATTCTGGCATTTCCTAACCTTTGATTGCTTGATTTTGTAAGCTAAATCATGTTCTCTTAATGTCATTTTTTGTGTGTAATATAAATATTGTTTTGTTTTTTTCTTCTATCTACTGCCCCTTTAAATCTCTAAGGACTCTGCTGTGTGCAGAGGAAGGCAGACATTCTGTGTTCATTTCAATGCAAACTTTGCTCCCATTTTGATTCAAATTCACACTGACCTCAGTGTGGAAGTCACAAAAGGTAGACTATAGGAGACTGAATAACCCCAGGGATTAAGTGGTCCTAAGTACTTCCCTGACAGACATCTTAAATGAAAAATGGCTCTGAAAGAACTCTATAGAATATACTTAATCAAAGATGTTTTTTAATTTTTCTTTAAAAAACACACTGCCCTTTGAAATACAGTTCAAAGTTGGAACCCTGAACAAAGAAGTCACAAAGGATGGGATTCACAAAGCTACTTAGGTGCCTAACACCCAGTAAATCAATACAGTTGTGAATCTCACCCAGAAGTACTAAATGAACTGCACTGGATCAGGCCTATATTTCTGGAGGTTTGTAGCTCTCATCCTCCCACATCCGAATTCAAACACACAAAACTCGTGCTGCCACATTCTCTCAACACAAATTCACATCAACCGATCAGCATTGCTTTCCAGTCATCTGACTCGTCATTCAGAGAAAGGAGGGGCAGGACTGGTGTGCTTACTATGATCAGACACGGGAAAAGGAAATAGTGGTAGCATGGTGAAAATTTGTTTAGACATTTCTCCCGTAAGCATTCTCCCGGAGTAAACATTTTCACATCCTGATCCACCCCCATTCCCCAAAAGAAAATAGGAGCCAGAATATGCACCTTATAATGTTGTTTTGTGCTTGATCATAGAATAAGGGCTTGCCCACATGGAGAAATTTACCAGCATAATTATATTGCTATAATTATATCGCTACACCTGCCCTGTGGACACTCTTACTCCAACATAAGAGTGTCCACATGGGGAGTTATAGTGGTATAATTATACTGGCATCATTGTGCTGGTAAATTCCCCTATGTAGATAAACTGCAAAAATCCCTTTCCAAAAGGTCAGGTTTAGATAAGATTCTGAAATCTCTCCTGCCCACAGTTCTAAACTGAAGCAGTTAATATGAAAGGTTCTTTGTTAAATCAATAGGCTTTCTGTTTTCAAAATGAGTTCCTCTTATCTTTGAAATCCTCTGCAACTGAAATAAACTCCACCCCAAATCAATTTCCATAAAGCACATCTTTCCCTGAAGAAGAGCTCTTTGTAAACTGGAAAGGCTGTCTTTTTCACCAACAGAATTTGGGCTGATAAAAGATATTACCTCACCCATCTTGTCTCTATCTTTCCTTCTTGGCAGAAAGCATGCCATTAGTTTTTTTAGATAAGATTTCCATCTAGTTTAATATTATAATTATAATTTATTAATAGTACAGGTAAGACCCACTATATGCTAGCTACAGAACAAAAACAAAAGAAGACATGGTCCCTGTCTCAAAGAATTTACAATCCCCACACAGACAAGTGGCCCCTTGCTGTAATCCAAGCCTACATTTTGACTGTTGTGAAGTGATGCCAGATCTGAGTTTTTGTGGAGCTCTTGCATTGGACTGCGTCAGGGTCATGATGTTTGAGGCTTAGTAGGAGTGGCAACACCTGTTCTCTGCTGAGGCAGTGAAATGTGGCACTCCTGTGCTGGGATGCCCTTGGGGTCCAGATATTGTTGGTACAATGGGAGCAGCCAGACCTAGTCTCTGGTTGGGCATTGGAATTTGAGCGGTTGGGACCAAAACCTACCTGGATCCAGCAGGACTGAGGTGCCAGATCCAGATCTTTGCAGGGTTGCTACACCAAGATCTGGGCAGTTCCACCCCTACACCTCCCATCCTCCCTCCCCCGGGGTGTGGTTACCAGCTGTGGGTGTCCCCTTTTTGATACTCTTCTGCTCCAAGAAAGTGGTGTCTTTTCTCTCCCTGGGTGGACTCCTGTCCCTGGGTGGAGGTGTCTCTTCCACTCTTCTCTCTCTGGCAGGAGAATGGATTTTCTCCTCTCCATCTTCTCCCTCCTTGCGGGCATTGCAGCAGGGAGACAGAGATTCCTGAGATATGGTGCTTTCCGCACCCATCTTCTTCTCTCACCGAGGAACAGGATCCCAGGGGACTACTTCTCTCCTCGTCACTCTCTTCCCAGGGATTCCCTGCGCATCTTTCCCTAATTCCTCCATCCAGGGGATAGGCTCCTTCTCTCTCCCTGGCTCAGGGACTGGATCCCTGGGCATGCACTTCCCTTCCTCAACCCCTGCCCACCAGGAGATGATGGGGGGGAGGGGGCCGCTCTCTTTCCACATACACAGCCCATGAGTAGCAGCTTGGGGGGAGGACTGAGGAGCTCCACCAACTTGGGCCGGGGAGGGTGAATGCTCCAGGCAGGGGGCTGGCAGTGCGTGGAACACGGGCGTGTCGCACACACCCCCAGAGCCAGCTGGGGGCCACCCACCCTCCACAAAGCCTCTCCCGCAGCAGCGAGGGCGCCCGGTGAGCCCTCGGGAGCTGGACTGGGGCGCCCTCGCCGGTGCCGGCCCAAGCTCGGTCCGCGCCCCCCGCCCCACCGCCTCTGCCTGAGAATTACCTAGTGGTCCAGCGAGGAGAGGCGGAGCCTCCGCAGCCCCCTCCGCTTCCTCAGCTAGCCGCTCCTCGGAGTTTGGGCAGGGGGAGGCATGGCTGGTGTGCACGGGGGTGCAGGATGCTGGAGGGGGGACCCTGGGCCCCAGCGGCGCAGGAGGAGTTAGGGAGGCGGGGGGGGATCTAGCTTCTCCCGCCAAGCTCGCTGGCCCCCCGTGCACCGGGGCGGAGGAGGCTAGCACCTCCCCAGGGAGACGTGGGGCATTGTTTCCTTCCCCCCATGCCCGGGCTGGGTGGGCGGTGCTGGCGGGGGGGAAGGCAGCGCCTTGCCTCGGTCGATTGCTGCCCCCTGAGCCGGCGCGGGGGGCTATGAAGCACCATGGTGTGGTGTGACCGTGGGGTCCAGATGCTGCTGACCACGGTGGGAGCCTTCGCCGCCTTCAGCCTCATGGCCATCGCCATCGGCACCGACTACTGGCTCTACTCCAGCGCCCACGTCTGCAACGGGACCAACCTCAGCACGGAGGAGACGCAGAGCCAGCCCCGCAAGGCGAAGGGGGACCTCACTCACTCCGGGCTCTGGCGGATCTGCTGCCTGGAAGGTAGGGCCCGGGCTGGGGGGGAAGGTGTGTGGGGCTGCGGGGGGCTGGTGCGGTGGGGGGGGTGAGAGCACAGGGAAGGAAGCAAAGATGCAGGAAAGTAACTTCCCGACCCGGGCTGGCTGCACAGAGGAGGCTGGGTCCCTAGCTGGGGCTGTGCCCCGGCCAGCCAGAGCCTCGACGTAGCCCGGCTCTCAGCCTCGGTCCTTCGGTCGAGGAGGAGGAGGAGGTTGCCTTGGCAACCGGTCTCTCGGAGATTGCTATGGGAACCGGACCTGGGACAGGGATGCCTTGCCCCGGGGAGCTGCCCTCTCCGAGCCCCGCTCCCTGCCCGCCCTCCCGGGCAAACGCACGGACTGGTGCGGCTGGGCGCCTGTCTGGTGTGGTGGGACCTGCCCTTTCCTCTCGGGGGTGTGTGTGTGGGTGTGAGAGCGAGAGACAGAGACAGAGAGTGACCCGGGGGCGCGGGGTTGGTTTCTCTCCGGACAGAGCCTGCGAACCATGGCTGAAGCCCCTGCAGTGTGTGCTCAGCCGGTGCCCAGAGGACAGACAGGGTCCCTGCCCTAAGGGGCTGCCCCGTCTAAACAATGGGATCTGAATCAGACTAACAAGACCCCCCACCCCTCCGCGTCCCAGTTACAAGCTAAACCCCACCACGGTGTCAGGACGCCGCGTCCCAGCTCCGGCCAGAGGCGGCTTCTCCGCCCAACTCGGCTCGTTGGTTTAGTAAAGGGACGCGGAGCCGTTCAGGGGGGAGCCCCACGGAAGGGAAACAGCCCCTGGCAGCCAAGCGCCCTGAGCGGCTGGCGGTGGGGAAGGAAGCCGGCTGAGGGGGATCCAGGCGCCCCAGATGCTGGCAAGGGGAGCCGGGCTGCTGGGGCGCTGAAATCTCGACCCTGCCCGGTGCCCAGGCAGGTTGTGGAGAAGGGAAACTTTACCAACACTCAGACAGGAGCAGCGATAAGTGGGAGCCGGGCAGTTAGTACAGTGTAGGTTTTATTTTCTTAGTTGTGGCATCCTAGAAGCACTTGTAACCTGGGAGCGGTTGTCATCTTCTCCTCTCCGCTACTGCTGTAAAGGTTCCGTGGGAAGATCGTTTTTCTCTGGCAGTGGCTTGCTTTGCTAACCGACGAATAATTACCCAGGAAATATGTTGCATATTTCCACTATATCCATCATAGTCTCAGAAGAAAAATGCGTTTCAGTCAAAACATGGAAGAATCGCAGCCGTTTGACACCTGCCCTGGTTTTATTGGAAACACAGACGCTTTGTTTGGCAACTCCTGAAAGGCTCCCAACACATCACCTGTTTTTTCTTTTTCAATTACACCTAGAAAATGTGGGTCTGAGCCTGAGCGGTGCTGAGGTTATTTTAGGAGGGGGGCTGAGCATCCTCAACTCCCCTTGAAAACCATTGGGCAATTTTGAGGTCCTGGCCAAGTTTGGTCTTCTGACCTCCAGGCTCTATCTTCACTGGGAAAGTACGTTCCTCAGCATCCATCAAGAGTTGCTCAGAACAGTTTGCAGGATTGGGGCCCTCGTATCTGGGGTGAAACCTTGCCTTCACTGCAATCAATGGGATTTTTGCCATTGATTTAAGTGGAGCCAACATTTCACCTTGATCTTTAAAGAATCTCATAATTAGATGCCTAATCCTGCTTCCGTCGAAACCAGTGGGAGGGTTTTTACCTTGTCTTCAACTGAACCTAGATCAGACTCTTTGTACAAAACTAAAGCACCTAGTAAAGTGTTGAGAGCTGGGCAAATATTGCAGATAAACGCCCACTAATACAGTATTTGTCTACATTGTCCACACTGTGGTGATGCTTTGTCCCCTTTTGCTTTGAAGATGTGAGCAATCAAATTTTATTTGCACCTGCAAAGTCATATATAGAAGATTTGGGTTGCTGGAGCTTGAACATTAATCTATTCAGGGAAGAGAACAGATACCATGTGACTTAGCTAACCAATCTCCATGAAGCAATACTGATTGACACTCAAATATTCATGCTCATACCACACAGTAAAAAAATCTGAAAGTTATTTGTCATATTCAAAGAATGCATAAATCTGAGAAAATTGATATCAGCTCACCGATAAGCAGAAAGAGAGGCTACATTCATCACATAAATAATTCATTGCAAATTATTCATTCTTCTCAAACATTCTCTTTGAAAATAGATTGTACAGGTACTTGAAAATATCAAAGTTTAAAATCACATCATGACACCTTGGTTTCAGTACTGTAGGTTTTTGATGTTTTAAAAAATAATAAAGGAATGTCTAAAAAGATATCCAAGTAAACATGAGTGACAATCTGAGCTAATCAGTTTGCATGGATGGTTCTTTTATTAAAGTCATAATATAATACTTAAAATTCTGATGAGGCAGACAGTGGGAAAACATTTTCAGGTTATGAATGTTTATGTTTAATTTAAGTAGTCTGGTTTGAAGACCCATTTTTAGAACTCTGTTTTTATGGGGTTTTTTGTTTATTTGTTTCATAATCACTATAAAAAGCCACTTCGTTTATTTTTATGGGTTTAACACCACCTGACTCTTATCTTGGTGACAGATCTAAGACGTAAACATTCATAAGCTGGAAATTTGTTAAACAACCTCTTAAATTACTGGCATGAATAAAGTGTTAGATGTGAGTGTATTTCAGGTCAGTTGAAATGGTCCATTAAAATATTTTTAACCT
Organism: Natator depressus; assembly: GCF_965152275.1. Taxonomy (NCBI): domain Eukaryota; kingdom Metazoa; phylum Chordata; order Testudines; family Cheloniidae; genus Natator; species Natator depressus. Next base: position 7,795,278 of record NC_134247.1, read on the forward strand.
ATATCTGTGAAAATGTATACGCATGATGTCAAACTGTTACATATCAAGACTCAGAAAAATTCCAAATTTTCAAAGAGAAAATGTTGAAACACACAGGAAAAGATAGTGCCTTCTCTGAGCTGTAGTCGTTCTTTAGTGTTTTCCTCCTTTCCACATTGTTTAACAAATTGGCAACTAGTAGATAAATACAATTTTGGGCTCTGGCAAATTCTCTTTTTGGTTGGGCTTCTGTTTGGGCTGAAATTATGTTGTCCTAGTCAGTACTATGGAGAGCAGTCACTCTAAAATAACACTTACGCAAAATTAATTTAGTTTCTGGTCAATTAATACACAATTTTGGTCTTTTTAGCATAGTTCCTTCAGGGGTGGAAGTTGGAGGTTCACTAGGTCTTAGATGGCTTTAGGGGGTCTCACAACAAATTTTTTGGTGGCCTCTGGCCACTCTGATAATTTCCCCTAAAATATTCAATCAACTTTAGGAAAAACAAATACATATGCACATATACATGGCCAAATCATTGTAATTTATTTATGTAGGATTTTTTTTTTTGCAGACTCAATATTAAAAGTAAAGTACAGTTGTCTCTATTCTTTACTGGACCTAAACAGAATAGAAACACAAATAAGGTGCTTTGCAGGTTCTTGTCTTTTTTCTTGTTGTTTCTTTTGCTTCTTTGCTTGCTTTTTTAAAGACTTGCTAGCTGTTAATATCAAGAAACATACAAATATCACTTTTCATATCAGACTAACTCAGTTCCGGCAAGCCTGGGGACAAATTCAGCCTTGGATGGTGGGAATGGAGGCAGCGGGGACCCAGGTGTGATGGGAGGGGAGAGCTTGGGGCCAGAGTCTGCCACTGTGTGGCCGGGGAATGGAGCCTGAATCCCATGGCTGGAGCCTGCCACCCACCACCCAAGGACTGAAGCCTGACCCCCACTGCCCCTGGGAACTCACTGGCTGCCTGCTCCTCCAGCATTTGTGTCTCCAAAGCGGGGCAGGGCTCAACCATTACTGGCGGGCCATTGCTTTGTGGCCCCCCCCCAGCACTGCCCAGGAGGCTGTGGCTGCAAGAAAAGCCCCTGGTAGCCACATGCAGCCACGGTGGCCGCATTTGAGAAATGCTACTTTAGTCAGTAGCACTATTTCCCAAAGGATTTAATACGTATATCTAATTTATCCATCCTTAAATAACAAACTGTTAAAAAATTCCCCAGTGGTAATGTGCATATACTTATAGTAGAAGTTGCAGCTTCATGCCTCTTTTACTGATCTTAGGGTAATGGTCTCGAACCTGCATAATCTGTGGAAGTATAACAGTAGCTAAAACTGTAATCTCTTTTTAACTATATGATCTGGTTACAGTCTAGGGGACAGATCTTCAACTGGTGTAACTTATCATAGCTCCATAATGGCCATTGAGCATCTGCCCTGAGAGGTCAATGGGTTCAATCCTGCAAACACTACCAGGCGTAAAGCTTCCTACTACGAATAGCCCCACTGAAATCAAGATAAGCTAAATTAGAGAAACATACAGCTACACATCATTTTTCTGTAGCTTCTATTAATATGGTATATGTCTAGTACCACTTGGTTTGATGTGTGTATTGAAACCTAACCTAGAAAAAGAGTGGTATATTTTAAAACCACCGCCATATCCGTCCCTGAAATCGTCATACTGTAGTCAAGAGACCTATTCACAGGAGACAGCACTACTCCCAGTGTTTACAGGACTGGGCCCCGTGACATTAGGATAGGAAATTGGGGAATGTATTTGTTGTTTGAAATTATTCAAAGAGTGTTTTATTAAACATTTCAGTGCATGGATTACCCCTGAACTATTTGCTGTGACTGTTCCTTTGAATATTCACTGTTTTGTAATTTGCTATTTGTGTTGTGTGATTGGTCACTTAATTCACATAGGTATTGTTTGTGCTCCTTGACTGAATGACTGAAACATTTATAAAAAGGAGACAAGCACGAGCGAATCACTTATGGCTCAAGCATTTGCACAAATGCCTATTTGCACAATTATCTGCAACACGTCTGGCATGGATGAATGCACATTCACTTGGGTATTTGTGACATGTTCTGCTTCTGTGAACATCCTTGCAAGCAAAAGAAAATGTACTTGTACAATGTTTGAGGCAAGCACATAAAAAGAAGTTAGCATCCAAGGTGAATACTGTAAAAGCAAGTTCATGGTCCTTACTCAGACAAGTAAATCATGAACACTTTTCCATCTCAAAATGCTCTGTTCATATGAGCCTATACTCATGCTGTGCAAGTAGATAGCTGTATGTGGAGAACACAAAGATGAGTGACTATATCATGCAGTACTTATGAGTGTGCAATAAACTATTTCTTGGGCACAGTACATATTCTGCAGGTACAGCTGAGGATTGAACATTTAGCACCAATGTTTTAAAACAAAACAAAACACACTTGAGAAGGGCTCTGAGAATCAGCCCAGATCGTCATTCTCTTCCAGTCCATGCATTTTTCTGATTCCCCCTCTTTTTGCTTATGATTAAAACACATCACTTCCCCCTCACGATGTTAAAGAATTTGTGCTGCATGGATCAGTTTTAACCATGGTTCTTATGAATCCAGTATTATCCTTGTAGCACTTGTGCAGTAGGAACTTGCCAGAAGCTGGGTGAATTATTTTTGACAGACTTTTTAAGCTAATTTTTCTATTTATGGCATTTTGGTGGTAGATAGAGTTTCTGAGCTTGAAGCGGCTTGTTTGGAAACAGAGTTTAAATCTCTTCTAATTTCTGACCTCAGGTCATCACACTGTGTGTCTTTAAAAACTGGGAAAGGCTGTGTTAGAGGAGCTGCTAGAAGAAACTCTACTAGAGGATCCATCTGTTCCCTAAAAAAACCAAGGGCCTGTACATGTGCTTCCTTCATCATTTGCAATGGCAGATCTCAAAATACAGCATGGATTTAGCACATCAGTTTTTCCTACAGTGCTGTATGAAACATGTAGATTGGGAGTCAATTTATTGCATATGTGACTTATTCGTTGATGGATTAATTTACCCTCTTCAATTGGGTACATTGCCAATAGGGAGTATCAGGCTACACAGGATTTCTTTACATAGCTTTTAGGAAGGCAGAGATCCCAGTGCAAAACCAAGGACATTGTGTGCATTAGTGACACTCCCTGGAGGCCATAAACCAATGGAAGCATATCTGTAATCCAGATGTTAAAGTTTTTTTTCATCTGTGAAAGCTGTAATATGGATAATATTCATTTTACTTAATAGTTTCAGAATATCATATGTGGGAAGAGTCAAAGATACAACAAATTATACATAGTAGGTTGACTACATATTGTGGTGGTGTGTTATATATAACGTATACAGTAGGCAGTCGTAGAGGGGTGTGTGTCATATAGCTATATGCCAGTAGTTTGTGACTGGAACAATCTCTAACAGGAACTGAGAATGTAGGCAAATATGGAGTTATATTTTTCTGGTCCTACATATGTCTCAGGGACCTGGGTTACACAATTGCAAAAAGAAAAGGAGGACTTGTGGCACCTTAGAGACTCACAAATTTATTTGAGCATAAGCTTTCGTGATCTACAGCTCACTTCATCGGATGCATTCAGTGGTATTTTCCTCTTTTACCACTTACTTTTACCACGGAATGCATCCGATGAAGTGGTCTGTAGCTCAGGAAAGCTTATGCTCAGATGAATTTGTTAGTCTCTAAGGTGCCACAAGTCCTCCTTTTCTTTTTGCGGATACAGACTAAGACGGCTGCTACTCTGAAACCTGTCACAATTGCAAAAGACTGTTTATTTCTTATGTGATGCTGATCACATTTACTGTACTAATCTATGTTATATATGGCAAGGCAGTGGCTAGGAAATCCACTCTGGCTGCGTCAGTCAGAAAGGACACATGGTTGGCATAAGAAAGCTTAACTAGATGTCTCTGCTGTTATATAGCGTGAGTTGCATAGGTTAAACACTGACTTTGGGCTGTATCCTGCAAGATGCTGAGCACCATAAACCACATTAAAAAGTTGGGGGTGGGGGAGTAGATGTGAGAATGTATCCATCCTAGAACCACAGCAAGCTTTACATCAATAGAGACAGCAAGAAATGGCCAGGGACTTCTCCTCCCCTCCCATCCCCTCAACCCAATGGCTGAACCTATGTCTTCAACTGCAACTGAGGCCAAAAGTCTGCTAGGTGCTTAGCAGCAGAGACAAATCATACATGGTCTGCATGCCAAAGAGCTGACCAGCTACTTTCATACATGAGACAACAAAAAGGCAAACAGAGCAGCAGGATAAAGGATGGTTTTATGATTAAGGCACTGGGCTGGGAATCAGGAGATCTAGGTTCTACCATCCAGAGATTTGCTAATTTGCTATATAACCTTGGGAAAGTCATTTAATCTTTCTGTACCTCAGTTGCCCATCTGTACATCAAAGATAACAGTACTTTTTTACTTTGTCTGTCTTGTCTGTTTAGATCATAAGGTCTTTGGGGCAGGGACAGTCTATTACTGTGAGCAGGTCTACACTACGGATTTAAGGCAACCTAAGTTACGCAACTCCAGCTGTGTGAATAACCTTAGGTCGTACCTTAAGTCGACTTATTGGGGTGTCTACACCATGCTGGGTCAACAGGAGAAACTCTCTCGTCGACTTACCTTATGCTTCTTGTTCCAGTGGAGTGCCGGAGTTGACAGGAGAGTGATCGGCAGTCAATTTAGTGATCTAGACCCACTAAATCAACCCCCAGTGGATCGATTGCTGCAGTGTCGATCCACCGGTAGGTGGAGACAAGCCCTCTGTGTTTGTACAGCATCTAATACAGTGGGTCCCCAATCTGAGTTTAGACTTCTAGATCCTGCCATAACACAACAATAACATCAGGGAAGAAGTAGTGGGGAAAGATAGGCAATAAGATTATACAGTTGCTCAGCAAAGGTGAGTACACAGTATCGGTGAATTAAGTATTTTGTTTGCATAGTTTCCTATAAAATGGTAAATATTATATTAATGTGCCTTGGTAGTAAAACTTTCAGGTCAGTCTTCAGGGGTTCCCAAGCTGTGGTATGCATATCCCTAGGGGGGGTGCATGAGCCATCTCTCGGGGGCACACAGTAGCAATTATGTCATGGTGAATTTTATTTATTATTTTATTTATTGCATTTTCACAATGGGCTACTCAGACAAAACTTTAAAATTCTTTGGGAATGTGTTATATAAAATACGGTAGTTAATTTCCTTCAAGATGTACCAATGAGAACACAGATATGCTTTCATACAGAGCCCTCACATCCAGTCACCATACAGCATGGGTTCAGTTGCCCAGCTTCTGTCCAGTCCAACTGAGCTCAGAATTTAGGGCCGTGGGGGAGTGGGGGTTGGTTGTATACGTCGCACTATAACTATCTGTACTTAACAGTGAAGTATGGACAAATGGCTAATGACATGTAGTGTTAAGAAGAACACACAAAGTTATCAGTGATGAGAAGGGTAGGGGTATGCGGGGAGCAGGTACATCTAGAAGGGGGTAGCAAGGAAGCTGGTAGATCTGGAAGGAGGTACGCAATAAGAAAAGTTTGAGAACCTCTGGAATCTAATGGTCTCTCTGGACATAGATTCTATGAAAGTTCTCCTGTCATCATACAAAGCATAAATCCACTGGAACTTTGCATTTAAGCATGCAGATTTCGAGAGACAGGATCTGGCCCTAAACATTCACAGCCTGATTCTCCTCTTCCTTACACTCATGTAAATTTGGAGTATTTTCTTGGAAGTCAGTGGAATTATGCCAGTATAAAACTGGTGTAAGTAAGAGAAAAATGGGCCCCACCTGTTCAGTAAAACGTCTCTTTCCAGTTCTGCTTTTCTGAGCCAGGAATCATCTCATTACAAAAATCATACTTCCTAATATTTTTGTCACACTGGAATACTGGGCCTGTTTCAGAATTTAACTTTGCTTTGTGCTTATCTTCATTTTAAATTTCCTGGCACTCATATTTATGATGTTGCAGGTTCAGCAGCCAGACTCTTACAGAGAGATGCCAAGGTGTCAGACAAAGGGGTAGTAGAATAAACAAACTAAACACACACTTGTCAGTATATCTGAGAGACTGAAACATATTTATAAGTGCTGTACAGAAAAAAAAACATTATTTTATCACCCCTCTGATCTGGTTACTTTGCTCCACTCCAGCAACACAAGGCAGCTGTAACTCCAGTTTAAACAGCCATTTCAATCATAGTAGCACAAGGCAGCTGCAGCGTTTCAGTGAATCTTCCCCAAGAACTGTTACATGGAAGCAATCGTTTAAGAACAGCACAGGCTTTGTAATAATAAGTAAGTCTATCTGCTCATAGGACCCCTAGCTGTTAAGTATTGAGCTCCCTCATCTTCCACTGACGTCAATGAACAACTGAAGCACAATCAAAAAGAATTTCATTTCCAAATACAGTAATGTGTCTTCTCTATCTTTTCACTGGCTCTCATTTTCTACCTTGTGCCAATATGTCTGTCTTTTTATGTTCATTTTGGTTTGTCAAAACATGATTGATTTAGTCCTGTCTCTTCATTTTCCAGGTCTCCCTGACCTGCATTTTCTTTATTTGTTCCAGTCATTTGTTCTCTGTTCCCAAAATACATCTCTTTGTTTTACCTTGATAGAAGACAGTTAGAGTTACGAAGTAGAGAATGGCTTCTGTCCATCTGTTCTTTCATAATAGCCTTCCACACATCTGTAAGTAACTTTTGCTCGTCCTAGGTGGACTGGAGATAGATTTCCCTTCAAACTGGATTTCTGGTTGTTTTATTTATTTATTTTGCCAGTTTTAATAGACTTTGGCTCAAATTCAGTGAAGTTTTATCCACTTACCCTGCCAGTGAATCTGGCCCTCTGCCAGCGTGTGGTAATATAAGCACCATTGTTCAGCCCTGCCTTTTTACTTCTTCTTGTTCATGTGTTATAACTTTTCCTCTGTAAAAAAGGTGGCTTCAAAATTAACTTTCAGTGACTGCAAGATTCTTTCATGACACAACCCAACAAAGACCATTCTGCCCCAGGTAGAAAGCCAAGGATTTGTAGTTCCTCTTTATTCTCAAGCCTCCTTGGTCTCTTCTCTGGCAACCAAAAAAGTTCTGATCACAAAGTTATTGAAGGTTGGTCTGTCACCTCACATGTGTTCTTGCATCTGTTTTCTCCACCTCTTTTGCTTCATCTCCAGTGTGTTTATGCAGCGTTCTGTTTACTTTTAAATAATACTTCACATTCTTCAAAATAAGTCAAAGTTACCATGTATCTAATTATATATCTAAAGGATCCAGCGGTAACATAAACATGATGGTTGGGGGGCAGGAAGCATATGACAAAGGAAGAGAGGAACTATTATGGAACAATGCATTTTCCCGCAGATTGTCAATCCTGGTTTAAATTAATCCTGTTTATTGTTTTTTGGGTATTCTCCCATTGAATTGCTACCTTGGTTTGTGCCACTGGGTTATGCCATTTGAATGTTTCTCCTTTAGCTGATCCCATTAACTCAATAGTGCTGAATATTTCAAAGATATTCAGGAGAAGAAAACATTCTCTGTTGAACAAAGCTCCAGCCTCACTTCATATTCATTTTTTCCCCAGTTTTAGTTAATAACTGGTTTTAAGCCATTGCCCGTTTTTATACAGGAGATTTCAGATCAGTTTTCATCTGTTCTTATGCCTTAAATAATTCATTTTAGTATTGAATATGGACGACTGAACATTCTCTCTTCTCCCAAATTGTGACATTTAATGAGATTTAGACTGTTTATTCTGCCTTATTTGTTTCCCAAAGGCACAGTTGCTGTGAGGCATTAAATAGAAACCAGGACATGTCACAGTTATGACTTGAAACAGGATATTGCCTGGAGGAGCAATGTCTAACTGAAATCAAATCTAAAACATATCAAATATACTTATTTTATAGCTCAGCGAATAATGTTGATTGCTATTATCAAAAAATTCTGGATAATTTTGTGTGAGAATTGCCTTGCTTTTTGTCATCCCTTCTCCTCAGTCACTCATCTGTACATCCTATAGTGAGATTGCAAGCTCTTTGGAGTTGGGCGAGTGCCTATTTGTAAAGTGCCCTTGTACACTTTTAGTGCTATGTAACTAATATCAATATCATGTGTATAAAGGGTGTGTGTATTTATGTGTGTATATATATGCATGTCTGTATGAATGTGTATATAGTACATTTCTGGTTGTCCGTATGGCCCGGTGAATATTGAAAACTTTTGGATAACTTGGCATTTGGATAAACAGAAGTGCTATTTTGATACTTTTGATCCATCATAGGGCTACATGGGGGACACACTGTGGATTTGGATAACTAGAATTTTTGGATAAAGAGAATTTGCAAAACTGGAATTATACTCTATATAACATTAATATAACATGCATAAAACGTTTTTAAAAGGTTATTAAGTTTGTGAAGTCAAGCAATCAAAAGTTAGAATATGCCAGCAGTAAGGTTGCCTTCATATTGACACCCACATAGGTCATCAACATGGTTGGAACCTTTAGCGCCAGTGCAGAGACCTCTGTCACTTGAATAACTGATAGCAGAAGTAGGTTGTTATCCTCTATGTGGATCAGCACATAAGACACTTTGCTGGTGCGTTTCACAGGTATTTGCTGACAACAGACGAATGGTGAGACTCAGGGATCTATTCCAGGCTGTGGAGGGGAGTGTGCTCTGGTGGGCACTGACTCTTCTGCCCATTCTCCCCAAGCATGACCCCCCTTCTGCCCAGTGCCAGTGCCGTCTCTTCCCCATTCCCGGCTCCGCATCCTAGTCCCATTCTCCTAACCTAGCCAGGCCCACTGTCCACTCCTCATGCTGCTGATCCCCATCCTTTGTTCCTTACCCAGAAAGACATAGTCTCATGCCTCTCTACTCCCCATCCCGGTCTGAGTCTCCCCTTGCTACCACTTCCAGTCTCCTTGTCCAGCCATTCCCTGTCCCGCCCACTTCACCCCAGCTCCTTGTCCCCTGTTTGTTTGCCCAGCCACCCTTTGGGGATAGCACATGCACAGTCCAGCCACTCCTAGGAGCTGTCAGGAGATAGAGCGTGCTCAGTTGCTCTCTGGAGATAGAGCGTGCTCAACACTGGGAGGAACTGTGAGAAGCCTGAGCATGCTATTCGTGCACAGAATCTTTGGAGATTTTAGCTAAAATCTAAGTCTCTACTGAACACAGGAAAGCTGAGGTGTTTTTTTTTTTAATAAGATGGACACATTTTGGTGGATTTTCACAGGAACAGCAAAAAGCACATCCCTGACCCACAAGTCACTTCCTTGCCAAATTTCAAGTCCCTTTTTCAAAGCATGGGGCCAATGGAGCTTGTAAAAGAAAAGGTCGTCAGCAGTAATATAACATTACAAAACCATGTATTTTCCCCTAGTCTCATTCTCCAAAATGGCTGAACCATTTTGGCTGACATTTTCCAAACAAAATTCAGCCCAAGGAAGACACCCAATATCAAAAATTTCAGCCCAAATGGTTAACATTTGGCAAAGTTATAAGCAACTGAAAAGAGGGTTTTGCAATGAGAAGTATTAGGCAACCATAATAATAAGGAATATTACCACACACAGAGCATATAAAATTCATAATAGAAAGAATATTAACTCTGTAGTCTAAGTAACAGAGTGGAAGTGGCTTCTTGTAACCTCAGCTTCAAATCTTGGCCTGTGAGACTCATCTGTTCACCCTTCTGTAGTACAGTGGACCCTTAATTGTAGGAACACTAATCTTACAAATGACTAGGATATGAACCATTTTCCCTAAAAGAAAGAAAATGACATAACAAGTGATATCAGTGAAGAACAAGGAGATGTCCCTTCACATTCTGATGATGGCTTATGTGCATTAGCAATCGCTTTGAAGGAAGAAGAAAGTATGCAGTGCACCATACTTCAACTTATGCACTATACCGACCCTAATTTTGAGATGTTCCATTTTATGAGGTTCTCAGTTTTATGAACTCCTCAGTCCCCAGTGAGTTTGTAAAATAGGGGTTCTACTGCATATAATCTGAGCATAGATTGGGTGCTCAGGTATTTACAGCGAGAGCGAGTAAAATTTTCAAAGTGCTTAAGTGACTTAGGAGCCTATTTTCAAAAGTGACTTTTAATTGAACACCAAATGGCACTTAAGCATGTAAGTGACTTAGGAGCCTTTGGAAATGTTACCCGAAGCCTTAAAATCTAAGGCTCGATCTGTTCCATATAGGAATTAAAGATCCTGTGGCACTTTTCGTTAGCGTAAGTGTTTGCCCTGTAACTAGACAAAATTTCCCCTCTGTTGGGCTATGCACCGTACCCCTGGCTGGTGTGCTGTGCTGCTTTTTCAGTGGTAGCAGATGCATATTGTTTGCAAAGTGCTTTAGAATCCTTTAAGATGAACGGCGCTATATAAAATATGTAGCATGCAATAGTAATAACAAATACTGCATTCCGAGTACATTTTCTAATGATAATCACTCAGAAGATTCAGTTGGAACCTACTACCTCTTATTTTTTTATTAATGGGAAGTCTAATTTATATTTTGATATCAATTTTGATATCAAACAAATTAAAAAACAGCTGCCCTTGTTGATCTATCCAATGTGATTGAAGGAGATTTACTCTGAAAACCTGCTTTCTACAATGCTTTCCCTTATTTTTATTTGAGATCTTGTCCTGATTTTTCAAGACTGACTTTGTAGCTATCTGTAGTCAATTTCCCATTTTACATACATCTCGATATCTAAAAGGGTGAAATCCTGGCTGGAAACAGAGTCTTTGGGCACAGCAGAACCCTGCAGAGAAGGAAATAGAGGCCAGAAATCTTCCAGCTGGATTCCAAATCCTCGCTAAGGCCCTGATTCTTCAAAAAGCCAGCACATGCTTAGCTTTGCAGGATCAATAGGACTGCTCACATGCATAAAATTGAGCAGATGTGTAAGTCTTTTCGGGATGAGGGCCCAAATCTGTAGAGCACCACACTGCAGATGAAGATACAGAGGGGCATTCTGGGGCAGGACTGACAGGAATAACCTGCACTGAGAGGGCTGCAGATGGCTACAGGATGGCCACATGCTTATGTTGCCTTTATAGCATTAATGTGTACCTGTTTTGGTGGCCATCTGGCACAGAATTTGGCCCTAAATGTGTGTTTAAGCCCTATATTAAAAGAGGCATTAGAATTAACATGTCATTATACATGTGCCTGGGAGACATAGTGTAGGGTAATGAACATGATCACAATAGTAAATTAATAATTGACATTTTTTACACATACGCATGCTTAAAACTGGATGCGAACTAAGTGACACGTGTGTCATCACCAGCTTATAATTAAAATGCAGTGCTTGAATGACAATGTAAGCTTCAATTAGCCAGTACGATCCTTCCCACTTCCCCTTCCGGCTTCGCTTCCCACTGAAAAGCAACGATTACAAGCTCACATTTATCATCAGAGTTTTTCCTGGAGCTGTGCATTGAAACATGCTCACATCTGAGCCCTTTCACTGAAGACATTTTTTCGCTTCAGCAGTTTGGCATGCCGTACAAAGGCGCTCTGATTTTTAGTGATGTTCACCTCCTCTTACATAAAAATGTTTTCTGTTGCACTCACTGGGCACATTCTTTGGTGTTAGTTAAAGTCCAGGTGCATGGGTTAATGGAAAGCTGAATGGGTAGTTAAACATTTTTATCAAGCACAGTGAGTTATTTTTGTTGCCCCTCCCTGTAGTCTACTGATAACCGGGTTTTTCTGAAAGCTTGGCATCACAGATGTTAAAGCTAGAAAACACACGTGAGCCAAGCCCATAATCCTGGCCGTGCAGGAACAGTCCATCCAGTGTGTCATTTGTGAAGTCGACTAGTTAGATTGCCCAAGAGATGGAGCTTCCACCATCTTGTTTGAAGAGACTATTCCACAATTTAATCTCACCATAATGAACATTATTTTTTTTTAAATGTGTCCTAAATTTTCCTTATCTTAATTTCATCCCATTATTCCTAGTTAGGGCCCTTTGGATTACTACTAAATAGCTCTTTGTTGCTTACACTTCACACTTAGCCAAGGTGTGAATATTTTTAGTTCTTATAAATTTGTGTCCTCCTCCTCCCCTTTCATTGTTTTAGTTGCTCTTCTCTGGGTTCTATTCCTGGTTCTGCCACTGGCCCACTGGCTGACCTGGGCAAGCTATGTCACCCCCTCTTTCCCCTATGTAAGGTGGCGGTAATGTAAAGTGCATTGAGAGCTATAAATGAAACGTGTTAAATAAAAACTAGGTATTATTTTATTATCACTCTCTGAAACCCCTCTCATTTGTTGCTATCTTCATGCCGAGGAATGAATTCAGTAGTTTCAGAGTAGACCTGTCAGATCCACAAGAGCGGAAGAATGGTCTAGTGCTAGACTGGGCCTCAGGAGCTCTGGTTCAATTCCCTGCTCTGCCACAGATGTCCTGTGTGACCTTGGGCAAGTCATTTAGGCCCAGAGCCTCAAAGGTGTTTAGGCACTTAGCTCCCATTAAAAGTCAATGGGCACGAGGCACCTAAATACCCTTTGAGGACCTGAGCCCTTGTGCCTCAGTTTCCCATCTGTAAAATGGGGATAATAGCCTTTCCCTAACTCACAGGGGTGGTATGAGCATAAATACATTAACGATTGGGAGGCGCTCGCATACTTTTATGACCGCTATTACCGCAGTATCTCAGATCTCAGGGTCTATGATGCGTATGATTCGAGCTGGGCTCAACATACAAATGTGGAATCTAGATTTCAAACACTCCAAAGTCCAGAAGTGATTAGACCCAGGGTGTGGTTTGGCCACAGTTAAGATTGGCTCTCTTTGCAAAATTCAAATATGAGTCCTGAGTGCAACAGACTGACAAGACCTGATTCAATTGAGTTAAACCTTATTGAAGTCGGGTTAATACCTTTGGGGGGTACATTGTAGTAAAAATGCAATTGTATATGTATTATTGTGTCATTATATGTACCGTCTCTAGTAGGGAGGGGGATGCTAATATACTTCTTCCATTAGCAGCCCTTTTAAGCTACCCCCTGGAGAGGTTTGCATTTACTAGTTCAGACTGGATTCTCCAAGGACCAACAAAGAAAGGAGTGTTGGATAAATAGCCTGGTTATACACTGATCCAGCACCTGGACAGGACCCTCTGGTCCATGGAGGGCTACAATCTTTAGGGTAGGGTTGGGCGGACTGGGCCTACTGAGTCCCCAGAAGACTGGGTGCTTGTTCCAAGCTGAAGCTGTGATGACTTGGGCTGTGTCTACACTACAGCCTATGTGGGTCCAACTCATGTTGCTCAGCAGGGTGTGGACAGCGCTATGTCAGCGGGAGAGCTCCTCTCGCCAGCGTAGCTTCTGCCATTTGTGGAGGTGATTTAATTATGCCGACTGCAGAGCTCTCTCCGGTCGGCATAGAGCATCTTCACCAAATGTGCCGCGGCCGCACAGCCACTGCAGCGCTGTACATGTAGCCATGGCCTTGGTAACCAGAAGAAATGCCCCTTGGGTGGGGGGGTTGAAGCCCTGGTCCTGCCAGAGCCCATGTTAGGCTTGGGGTGGACTCTGGTAAGCTCCTTAGCGTGCATGTAGGTTCTTTCATTGTTTTTAATATGTTTTCTCTGCCATGCTTTTTCACCTGATGAGTAAAGTGTTGTGTAGTACTTATGACTGGAGCATTTACACCTGTTAACCATCTCTGAAGAGGAAGCCAAGAGGTGTCCTTGGCAACGTGTCTGTGCTGGGAAATGCACAGTGAAGAAGGTAGGGAACTGTGCAGCCTTGAAATACCCCAGTCAGAAGGGAAGGGGGCACGTGTCTCCACCCCAAAAAGGCAATGGCTGGGGAGCTGGAAGCCTGAGGGTTGGGTGCCCTTTGCTGGGCCACGAAGGGGAACTACAGGTTCAGTTGACTTGAACTGTGACACTGATTTTGTGCTTTGATCCAGGATTTTGGTTCAGGCCCACCTCTACTTACCGTTTTTTCATTGTTTAACTTCAGTAGGATATTGTAAATGACTGGCATCTAGTTCTCCATTCTTGCTTGTATCAAAGACAACATATTTAGAAAGATAAATGACAAGATATTATTTAGAGACCCGAAGTTTAATGTAGAAAGATCTGTACATTATAACTATTGTGTCAGTCATCTGGTACCATGCAAACTCTAGCAATCAAGTTGATATAACATGCTAGATCCATTTGTAAGCAGTTACTATTTCTTCCCAGTTCTTGATAAAACCAGAAATAACGGGTCACTTGTTTGCAATATGTTTACGTAGCCTTTTAATTCAGAGCAATACACAAGATAATGTTCTGATTTGTTTCCCAACGAATGCCCCGGGGAGAGAGGGTGTGCCAGCAATATTGGGTATGACTCTACACTCCCCTTCTTCCTGCACTGCAATTTAACTCTTTGCTGAAGCACAGGCCAGAGTTCAGTCTTTTCAGGACATTTCCAACAGCATTACACAGAGTTAAACCTCAGGGCTGTTGTATATAAAACCCTGGTAAATGGATGGGAATAGTTCCCTGTCAGTTTCAGAGAGCGAGCACCGTACACTTTCCTAGTAAAACAAAATGCACAAAAAACAAGTTGTAAGTAGTATAAAATACTGTAAGTAGTATTTGGAATACTGGGAATAACTTTTAAACAAAAGCTATTAAACAGTAAATCCACTGGTGTACATTATACAGAGCTTCCCGCTTTTGTTTTCATTAGAGACATTCAAATGCAAGGTTTCAACATAACATTTTCTATACTTTAGCCTCCAACACCAAAACACATTCCCCTCTGATCTTCTCTCAGGGTTGATATCTCCATCTTTATAGTGTGATCATTGTCTGTAGTGTGTGTCACCTGGACCCTTCAGAGCTTGAGAAATGGCATCATCTCTGCCGACAAACAAACCCTGGGGAAGTTCCCAGCTACCCGCAGTCCAGCCCTTGGGTTAATAGCTGACCGGTCCTCTCAGTTGCTGGTGAAACATATGTCCATAGCCTATATCTAAAGTGGTACAGGGATGGGGATCAGCAAATAAAATATCCATACGCTGGATCTCTATAAGGCTGTAACTCTATAGGGCTCAATCTTCTCCCCATAAGCCAAGCTAGGTCAGGCAATAATTCACCTCACCAAGTGCTGCTCCACTCTGTCTTTAACTGAGAGACTCCCAGTTTAGAGCAGCTAGCTGGTAGCTATATGTAAGCTTCCCAGGCTCTGTAGCTTCTGAGAGTGTGTCGACACTGCAACTGGAAACCTGTGGCTGCCTGTGCCAGCTGACTCGGGCTCATGGGGCTGGGCTAAGGGGCTGTTTAATTGCAGTGTCGGTGTTCAGGCTCAGGCTGGAGCCCAGGCAAGTTAGGAGGGTCCCAGAACTGGGGCTGCAGCCAATGTCTCCATGGCAGTTAAACATCCCCTTAGCCCGCATCAATGGGAGTTAGGTACCTAGGGACTTTTGAAACTACCACTAAGTACCTATCTCCAATTTTAGGCCCCTGAATCCATTTAAAAATCTGCCCCTAAGTCACTTGCCCAACATCACGCAAGCTGTGGCAGAATCAAGGAACCAAATCCACATCTCCTTAGTCCCCATTCAGTGCTGTGACCACAAGGCCATCCTTCCTTCTATTGTACTTTTACAAGTGTTTACTGGCAAAGGATCTTACCGTACTTTGCAGATGTGTCTGTACTTACGCCTTCCAATAGCCTTGGGAGGTAGACACAGCAAGTATTGGTATCTTTAAGCAATTCCTGCAGGCAGATCTCTGGTAATGTAAAAGCAGAAGTAGATTGCTTGTCAAACAGGAAGATTTGAACTCAAAATAGTCGTGCTGCCAGGTTTGGGTCAGTTAGTGATGAGTGGTGTGGCTGAGAGCCTTGGGGGACTTCTTTTAAGTTGTAAAACTGCAGAGCCTCTGGTTTTCATTCTTGTTATTTGCCTGAGATATGATGACCACTTCAGCATGCCTTCCTGACAGCGGCAGGGATCTCTCTCAGTTGCATTCAATAACGATCTAGGGAGAAAACTACACTTTGCTTAAAAGGACCAAATGATCTGTCGTTTAACTCCATTGACTCTAGTGGAATTACACCGAGAACAGATTTGGACGAATGCTTTACCATACTAATGCTCAGCAGCTGGGCTAAAAAACCCATTTCAAAGGCAGATTAAACAAGTTTGAATGGTGGAATGTGTTTTTGCTTTCCATTCACAAGCATTATTTCAGCTACAGTTTGGAATGCTGCTTTGGTAAAGTGTTACAGAGGAATGCCTTTAAATATTTATACAGCATCAATGTGTAGCCACGCTTGTATGATTTTAATGATATGTTTTTTAATAAATTAACTACCAAGTAGCCTTTTTCTGTATTGGTTGATATTATGTACTCTATTTATGCTAGCCTCGTGTGTGTGAGGGGGAGGGCAGGGGGGGTTGTGCTGTGGAACTATGACGACGTCAAAGCGAGGCCCAAGGGCATTGTGGAAATCTAATTCTTGGAACACCAGTCTTGTTGCCATGGAGGAAATGTTCTCAATACTGTGTACTGTGCTTCTTTTCAGGCCAAAGGGATTAAAGGCCCCGTTCTGTTGATATGCCATGTCAGTTCACCAGGGGTGTTAGAACTCAAGCTGTTCATTTAGATAATTGTGGTTCACATTATCAGGGGGGAGAAATGCTGAAATACAAGCTGAGCAAAGAGGTGACGTCACAAAAGTAATGTGTAATCGATAGCAAGAGGTCTGACTTCTGAAGTTTTCTGTTTGAAATCACATCAGGAACTGTGTGTCTTATACGGGATGTTGCATTTCACCTTCTCTGCCCATTCCTCACTTATTATTTTAGATGCAGACTACAGTTTACACTAATCACACAGGGACAAAGCCTGGAGGCTTTGCTGTTTGGTCAGTCTTTACTCCAGCATTGATTCAGGAGTTTGCCTAAGTCTGAAATGAGTAAAGATGCTGGCTCAAGCTTGTTCAATGGGAGCATTGCTTGAGTAAGGACAGCATTTTGGCCCATTTGTAATCATATTGGGATGTATCTGTGTTTCTGATGCTGTGGTTTCTGAGATGGCTGCCCAGGATGTGCTTTGATTCTGACTTCCACTGTACAACAAAGAGCTTATGGGTTGATTATTGGAGACTGACTAGCCCAGAGGCTGGAGCTGTGTCTAATTTCCCTTACGAAACATGAAAGATAGTAAAGAAGAAACAGTCTCCATAGTCCAGAGTACTATAAAGAACTGGCAAGTTTGGTAAGGGTGTTATTCCCATTGACAAGAAGGGTCTTCAGGAAGGTCCAGCATGGGCAGATCATTTTGTAAAGGTCCAGGTGTGCTCCCACTGAACTCAACAGCAAAACTCCCCCCTTCTGTACGGTACTGTAAAGTGAAGGCCTGTTGGTGAGGAGGTTGTCCTTGTCCTAATAGGTTGAATCTAACCCTTTCCTCTATACTTTTGCCTCCCACCTCCCCGTTAACATCTTTAGGGCCTGATTCTGTAACTCCTTATGCAAGCAAAATCCCCACTGAAGTTGATGAGTGTTTTGTGTATGAGAGAAGTAGTGCAATAAGCGAAGCACTTACTGAAATATGCTACTGAGGTGAGTTGAGTTCAGTGTGTTCAAAAGAAGGAGAAATTCAGGCTGGTTCCCTCCCTAGGATGGAGTTTATCTTCCTCCCTAAATACTCCCATAGCATCCTTATTAGGAATGGCTTTTTCTGTCTCTTTGGTTCAAAAGGTACTTTGGAAAGGCACACATTTTGCCCTGGGAATGCACCACATGATCCATTTTTTTAAAAGTACTTTCAACTGCCCTTTCTACCGGTTCCTCTGTTCCACCACTGGTTTAGTTAGCTGCTATTTTTTTTAAATGTACTACTCAGTAGACATTGTTTGCGCCAGACAAAAGCCATCTGGGCTTGGCATCACTAAGATTTCTCACAGCAAAAGAAAGCACAGAGTGAAAAATTGTCAACTGAACTAAAGAGAAGCATTCTCCCCCATGAGAGAGGATAGGGGGAGGGAAAGGTACAGCTTAGCTTTACTCGTTTTGCTTTTATTGGGGCTTTTCTTATATCATGAAAGTGATTTTTATTCAATGCTTGTGAGCAGGAAATGTTGTTAATTTGCTTTCTTTTGGAGACAGGCACTCAATACGTATCTGAAGTGTACACTTGACGTATGTTTCTTTTCATGTGCTGTCATCAGTTCATTTAGTTCAGCAGATGCTCCATTTAGCAGTTTAAATGGAGCCTTGTTTACTAGAAACTATTTTCAAAAATAACGTTTGGAAACAAACATTTTCAATCTCTCATAGGGACGTTTAGAGCAGCTCCTTGTTGCTACTCTCCTGTGTAGCTGCATGCAGACATTGACTAGCTAGTTTGCATTTGAAGAGCCGGATGCAGTGAACAAAGCTCAGGTTTTCTTCTGCACCTCTAAAGCCAGTCACTTAAATGCCCTCTGGCAAATTCAACCCAGTAAATTGGAAGTAACTGGAGCTCCACCCAAGGTAAATTTACTGTACAATACTGATGTACTAGGACTTCTATTTCCCTATTATATAATATGGCAGTATATACAGACTCAAGGACCAATGGCCTTTCCGTTATAAATGCCTATTTCCAGAACAGAGCAGCCTCAGTTTAGACATTTAGATTCCAATTCCTACGGCCCAAAATCCTTAGTCTGAGCACCTCGGAATTGGTTCAACCCATTATGGAGCAATGGTCCATCTTTGATATTTGGATCCAGGTCCTAACTTCACCAAAGTGCAGGGAGGTAGCAGACCGGGGAGTTTGGTCCAGGTGAATCTCTGATTTTCATGGTTAGTAAATGCCAAAGGCTTGAAAAATGCCTCTAACGAAAAGAGAAACCATACTAGAACTATGTTAGCAACAAACATGTTTGTAGTTAATACTGTTTTGCTCCCATTCAGGTAGGGCCTGTTTTTAACTAAGATTGTATAATGAATTTTAGCACAAAATGGAAGGTATCAGTCCCGCCCATCAACATGGAAAAAGCCACGATTGTTGATCCACTGAGATGCTGCCATCCCCTAGAAACTGTTGATCTGCATCTTTCATGTTTGTGATCCATCGCCACAGAAATGGTTCAGATTGACTCCCAGTGACCGGATTTATGAAGACCTAGGTCTGTCATGTGTCATAAGGAGAACACGATGGGTTTGTCATGATCAGCTCTTGTACACTTTGCCTTTTATTCATTTTCTTTTCCTTGCTTTAAATATTACACAAATGTCCAGGAAACCAGACATCCATTTGATATTAAAGCATTGAACTGAGCCCACAAAAGCATGGAAATGCATGATTAAGAAAGCCTTTTCAACCTTCGCTTCATTGTGCTTTGGAATATCAGTATCCTATTCTTACATTATTGGCTCTGGGCCACATTCTCATCTCAATTACCTCCATTTAATTCAGATTTCAGTAGAGTCATTTTGGATTCACACTTGTTGACCTGACCCTATAATCTGCAAACTCCCGAGTTTGCTGTAGATCCTCCTCAGTGGATCACTTATTTGCATAAAGTTACTGACTTGTGCATTTGCAGTATCAGAGACTATATATGTACTCACGTATCAGGGGGTAGCCATGTTAGTCTGTATCCACAAAAACAACAAGGAGTCTGGTGGCACCTTAAAGACTAACAGATTTATTTGGGCACAAGCTTTTGTGGGTAAAACACCACTTCTTCAGTATATATGTACTGTAATTCACACCTCAGCTCCTGACACATTGGTTCATCGCACTTTCTTGGAAGTCAGTGGCAAAATTGTCATTGGAAACAGGGTCAATGGGAGCAAGATCAGACTACCATGTCAAACCCTTAGTCCTACTGAACATGAATCCCGTGAATAGATGTACTGGTCAGGTACTTTGGTATAAGCACAATACAAATGGTTTCAGGAACGCAGTTCCTCTGATCCCTGGGTTTCACCATATGTAAACATTGTGCTCTAAAACAAACTTTTCAAATGCAACAACTTATGAGTTAAAGGGGCCCAACTGTGTTCTCAAATAGGCATAATTCACAAGCCCATAGTAAGTTGAGAGAGTCAGGGCTATATTCGGATCTGTTACCCTGGTGTAAATCCAGAGTAACTCCTTTGAAGTCTATGGAGTTACTTTGAATTACACCCAGCATAACTGAGAGCAGAGTTTGCCTCTCAAGATTTCCTTATATACACAGATATAAACAGATAACAACTAACCCTGACTTGTCAGGAACATGAAATAAAAGAAAAATAAAACTAATTTAAAACCCAAGCGGTGGCTGTGAAATAAATTCATATATTTATCATTTCAGAAGTTCCCATCACTCCTGTCCCTTGTTCCACAAAATATAAAATATGAGATTTAAAAAAAAATTATTTTGACTCCTCTAAGAATAGAACACAATTTACACAAACAAGACAATACAGCTGAAAAAGCATTTCCTTTAACACATTTGCTCACAATGTATCCTACTTAAGCATGCTAGTCAGACGGACTTTTAGATTTCCAAAGCCACAGTTCATGTTGGCAAATAAATTAATTCTACATCTAGGAATTGCTTTCAAAAATCTCTCAAGGAAGGATGTTTTCTGGTTTAGCCTTGGTTTAAGAAATTCTATGCATTTCAATATCTGGTGCAAGATTTACTCTAGTCCAATTTAAGGGCCAGATCCTGCAAACACTTACTTATGCAAGTATTTCCATCAACTATAGAAGTGGGACTATTTGTGTGAATAAAGGGTTCACAGGATCAGGGCCTGATTTTGCATTAACAAATGTAAATGAACTTATCAAATCCAAGGTTGATATTAAACACAGCAAACCTTATATATTTTGAGGCTTTCAAATCTAACTTCAAGCAGAATTTTAACACCCATGCAATATTTCTAGTCTTTATGGACTGACTCAGAAATAGCAATATGAGTCAGACTCAGAACATATTTACATAAGACTAGACTGTGACTTGGCCTGCATGCCCATGCAAGCAAATAAGGGCTCGTCTTACACTCCTGCTCCAACTACCCAGACCTTAGGTCTGGGTATATAGATGTAAGCAGGCATGTATGCACACTTACTCCCCTCCCCTGGAGCAGGTGGGCAGGGAATGGTCTGAGCTACGAATCCACACATCCCACTCACTGGCCAAGTATAGCTGAGCCAGAGCAAGGAAGGCCATAATTTGCTCCTGGTGTAGGCCATTACTATCCCCTGGGAGCAAGGGAAGAGGTGTGTCTGAGTCACAATGCCTCTAGAGTCTTCTCCTGGTATGGAGCACCTTAGACACCACGTCTCATTCAGGACTGTGCCTCAAGTTACTGTCTAGCCCATTACATTATATGCAGGCTCCTCAGTCACTCTGTGGGAACATGTTTATTACATTTTTCAGAGCAAAAGAAGAATTGTCTGCAATATTTCCAACCCTAGCCCCAGGTCTGCAGGGGCCAGTTTACAGCTCCTTAAATCATGTAATCTCAATTTAAAAAAAAAATAAGTTTCTAGCCTTCATTCTGTCTGGTTAAAGCTTGAAAAGTGACCCCCAGAGCTCAAAAACCAGAAGACAAATAAAAAGACCACTCATTATACTGTTTTTAATAGCTCATTGTTAAGACAATCTCACCAAATTTGAGCAGATCTGGCTCTTGATATCTGAATGCTTGGAGTTGGCAATACTAAAACAGTCATGACTTTAGAGAAGAAACTACAAATTACTATATAATTGGATGTATTAGAAAGATATGGGGACAAACGCAGACAACTTGGCTTAGGGAGCTGTAAGTTATAGCTGTGTCAGCAATGCCCCTGCAACCTGGAGGAAAACTCACCCCGGGTGAGATTTTGAAAAGCACTTAAGTGACTTAGACCTTGGCTACACAGGGAAATTGACCAGCAAAACTATAGCAGTATGCTTACACTTCTATAGCTATATTGGTATAAACTATGCTATTAGAAGGTCACTTTTATTTTGGAATACAGTGTCCACCTTGGAAGTTTCAGAGTAGCAGCCGTGTTAGTCTGTATCCGCAAAAAGAAAAGGAGTACTTGTGGCACCTTAGAGACTAACAAATTTATTAGAGCATAAGCTTTCATGAGCTACAGCTCACTTCATCGGATGCATTCAGTGGAAAATACAGTGGGGAGATTTATATACACAGAGAACATGAAACAATGGGTGTTACCATACACACTGTAAGGAGAGTGATCAGGTAAGGTGAGCTATTACCAGCAGGAGAGCAGGGAGGGGGGATGGGGGAACCTTTTGTAGTGATAATCAAGGTGGGCCATTTCCAGCAGTTGACAAGAATGTCTGAGGAACAATGGGGTGGCGGGGGGGGGGGGAAGGCGGGGAATAAACATGGGGAAATAGTTTTACTTTGTGTAATGACCCATCCACTCCCAGTCTTTATTCAAGCCTAAGTTAATTGTATCCAGATTGCAAATTAATTCCAATTCAGCAGTCTCTCGTTGGAGTCTGTTTTTGAAGTCTTTTTGTTGAAGAATTGCCACTTTTAGGTCTGTAATCGAGTGACCAAAGAGATTGACGTGTTCTCCGACTGGTTTTTGAATGTTATAATTCTTGACGTCTGATTTGTGTCCATTTATTCTTTTACGTAGAGACTGTCCAGTTTGGCCAATGTACATGGCAGAGGGGCATTGCTGGCACATGATGGCATATATCACATTGGTAAATGTGCAGGTGAACGAGCCTCTGATAGTGTGGCTGATGTGATTAGGCCCTGTGATGGTGTCCCCTGAATAGATATGTGGACACAGTTGGCAACGGGCTTTGTTGCAAGGATAGGTTCCTGGGTTAGTGTTTTGTTGTGTGGTGTGTGGTTTCTGGTGAGTATTTGCTTCAGGTTGTGGGGCTGTCTGTAAGCAAGGACTGGCCTGTCTCCCAAGATCTGTGAGAATGATGGGTCGTCCTTCAGGATAGGTTGTAGATCCTTGATGATGCGTTGGAGAGGTTTTAGTTGGGGGCTGAAGGTGACGACTAGTGGCGTTCTGTTATTTTCTTTGTTGGGCCTGTCCTGTAGTAGGTAACTTCTGGGTACTCTTCTGGCTCTGTCAGTCTGTTTCTTCACTTCAACAGGTGGGTATTGTAGTTGTAAGAACTCTATCAAGCCACTACCACCACCATCATTCCTTCCTCTGTGAGATTGAGGCATTTCAGAGCGGAAGTGATTCTGAACTAAAAAACAGATGTAAGGACGTGAACTCAGGCCTCTTATCAATAAAATATTTATGGACCTGTGCTTTAGTGCAATGCAGATTTGCATTCCATGCTTTGCATTCTTGGGAGTGAATAACATTGATTAAATCATTTCTGATTCATTAACCAATTTTCCTAGGGCTACTTCTGCAAATATAACCAGACAGTTATATTCAGTTGTGTTTATTAGCTGGTGTAACAGAGAAGTTACAGCTTCTGTAAACTGAAGAGCAGCCTGCCAAAGTGTGTTGTTCTGAATCTCAGCAGAAAGGAAAACACATCTAATGAATAATTAAAGCTAAAAGAGCAAACACTGCCTTGTGCTGTCTCTCATTTTTATGTCTAGCTTTCCTTAGACAATAGAAAATTTCAGTTCCAGGACTCAGATGAGTTCCCTTCTGTTCCTGTTCATTAAAACTGATCTTGTTTGTGATTTGTCTACATTTTGATTATTGCTGTTTCACTTGTTAGTTTTAAAATTTTTAGTCAATTGGGGATTAAATGTTTCAATTGTAAGCTTTTAATTATCATTAGCCAGCCACTGTATACATACACATATACCCTTTTTGATTCGTGTCACTATATCAGCATATCTATGCCAAACAGTGATTGTTAAGGAACAGTGGAGAGGTGTATTCACACACACACATAGCTGAAAAGGGATTCAGACTCAAGGAAAACAAAGACCACTGCCCATAAAAAGACCTAGGGTAGCCATCTGATCCTCCATCTCCCAAAGCCCTGCCAAACTGTCAAGCTCTCTCCTCTCCTGCAGCCCATCCTCCCAAACATCTCCTCATTTTTCTGAGCTCTCCATAGCTTCCTCCCTCCTACTTTCTTCCACAGCTCCCCTCCTCCCCACAGCCACCTCCTCCTTCCTTTCTCCCCCTGAGGTCTTATCTCTTCCTCCTTAATCACACCTCTCTTTAGTTTCTTCCTCCCCTTCCTCCTTCTCCTTTACTTGCCCATTCCTCCTCCCAAGCTGTATCTTTGCAGCCCCATTCTCCTGCGTTTTCTCCACAGCCTCGCAAGAAGCGCCCCACCCCCGGCCCCTCTGGCAATTTTGCCCACAGCCACTCCCTGCTGCCTGCCTTTCTCGCTGCTCATAGATCTCTATGGCAATCAGCACCATGGTAGGTAGCTGGGCCCTTGTTTTCAGTCCATCTCTGAGTGCCAACAGGTGGTACCCCATCTCTACCCCGCCACCTCCACTTAGACAAGTAATATGGAGAGGAGACATCTGACTTTGTTATGGAGCTGGCTTGTACCAGTTATTTCAAGCCCTGTATATACTACTAATAATAATTAACTATCATTAAATCAACAATAACCCCATGATGCAATAGGGCAGCAGTTCTCAAACTGTGGGTTGGGACTCCAAAGTGGGTCGAGACCCCATTTTAATGGGGTCGCCAGGGCTGGCGTTAGACTTGCTGGGGCCTGGGGATGATGCCGGAGCCTGAGCCCCACTACCTGGGGCCAAAGCCCAAGCCCCACCGCCAAGGGCTGAAGCTGAAGCCCAACGGCTTCAGCCCTGGGTGGCAGGTGTGATGCTACACCCCCATATTCTTCATAGAGATATGCCTCTGATATGAATATGGCATAACTAAGATATGTTTTATGCAAGATGGGGAATGAGAGGTATCATTGGAGAGGTTATGATTTACTGAATGTAATTATCCAATTTGTATGTGTAACACTGATAGACCCGGGGACCTCTAGAATTTAGTGCATGAGCTTCTACAGCATGAGCTAAGAGCCAACTGGCTGTTAGCTAAGGCTGTAGAGCGGACTCATTTTATCTCTCTCTCTAAGTGGTCTCGGTGCCACCATATGGGACAGAACACCATGCCCAAGAGGTGTGTGGGTTACATATGCATGTATCACCCAATCAGAGATATTCCAGATTATGTATTCCTTACCCCACCCGATTTTAAACCAAACTTCGCACCCCTTGATAATCTGTACGTTATTCCCTGACAACCAGAAACTTCTATGCTTAAACTCTGTACCGTTCACTTTTTTTTAACATCCTCTTAATAAAAAATTTATTTCTGTATCTGAAGTTAGGAATGTTGACCATGTAACAATTACAACTGTGTTTTCACCTGGGGAATGCCCACCAGACAGTATGCAATCAGATTGGAATGGGCCATTAGGGAGAACAATAGGACTTTGAAGATACTAATCTCCCTCCTTCCTGAGACCTTTACTGGGATGCTGCTTTGACAGTGCAGGGTCATGTGAGCATGTCACCTAGTACTGAACACCATCTTGGACTGCTGGTATTTTTCCACTAGGAGGGATTGGGGGTTAAACTGGGAAACAAAGGCTTCCCGCCATATGCAAATCCTATTTAAGGCTGGGGAGTGAGTTAATCTAGGTTCTTCTCCACTGCCTCTCAACCCAAGAAGGAAGACTGCTGAGAACACCTGAAGAAACAAAGGAACTAAGCTGCTGGGGGAGGGGTTTGTGGCAGGGGGTGAGCCCAGGCAAGAAAGGTTTAGCCTGGGAAAGGATTACCTAGAGATATAAGCAACAAGCAGTACAGTTTACCTTCAAGAAACTCTGCAACCTGCATAAACCAAGATTTAGGGTGAGAATTTGCTACTATTAACCAGTTAATTTAGTGTAAATAAGCTTAGTTTGTGTGTTTTGTTTTATTTGCTCAGTAATCTGCTTTGATCTGTTTGCTATCCCTTATAATCACTTAAAATCTACCTTTTGTAGTTAATAAACTTGTTTTTTGTTCATTCTAAAACCAGTTTGTGTAACTCATAATGGGGCGGGGGGAAAGATGTGCATATCTTCCTCCACACTGAGGGAGGGGGTGGATTTCATGAGCTTGCGCTGTATAGATCTCTATGCAGCACAAGACACTATAATTTTGGGTTTGCATCCCAAAGGAGGTGTGCACTTGAGTGCTGAGCAATCCCTGAGCTGAGTCTTCCCACACAGAGCTGATCTCAGTGTCTATTTTACACATAGGTAGGGACACACCCAGCTGCAGAATGTGTGTGCTGGAGAGGGCTTGAGGGCCTGGCACAGCAGGATAGGGTTAGGGAGCCCAAGCTGGTGGAACAGGTGGGCTCAGTGGGACTCCAATATATCAGGACTCCAATATATCCCCTGGAGTGGGGAGCTACCCATCACAACGGGGCTCAGGTTTGGCCTTAGGCTTTGCTCCCCCGCCTGGGGCAGTGGGGCTCAGGCTTTGGTTTTGCCCCCCCACACACACACACCTGGGGTTGTGGGGCTCGGGTGGGCTCCGGCTTCAGTCCCCCCTCCTGGGGTCATGTAGTAATTTTTGTTGTCAGAAGGGGGTCACAGTGCAATGAAGTTTGAGAACCCCTGCAATAGGGTCATGACTTTGCATATCCTTCAGACCCGCTTTCTTTATATTTTCTTCCCAGGTTGCATTTAATTTTCAGGAGCATTTTTGATCCCTTTATTTTTTACTCTAGATCCTGGTCTTTCTAACTGCATCCCAATTATGTTTCAAAGGTTAGGCATCATCTTTGGGTGTCCAACTGTATAATACAGTTTCCTCAGGGCGATTGCATGGTCTGTGTCGGTGGCCTACCCTTTGTGCTAATGCAGCTCTGTGGTGGGCTTGAAACCTTTGGCTCAGGTTCTCTGAAATGCAGCCATCATCAAGGTCTGGACCTGAAGCAGCTGGTCGCATCTCCTTCTCCTAACCTTTGGATCCCTTGTAGTCATTTGTCTTGCTTCGGTCCTGCATCACTGATTGTGCATGATCAATCTCTGGAGATTGCTTCTATGTATAACTCTCAATAATTTGGCATAGAAATGAGGAAAACATGTTTGCTCTGAAATGAATAAGGACCCAGATCAAGGTTGCTATATTGTAGAGCCAGATATATTGTAGGCATTCCCTACAATTAAAAAGATTTATGGAGTGATGTTTCCTTATTACTTCTTTAATATCCAATTTTTAAAAAAAAGTGTCATCAAAGAGACAAAGTTTGGTGATGGATAACCACAGATTGAAGAGACATATGGAAATTTTACATGATGGCAGCAGAGTCAAAATACCCCATGCATTCCTAATCAGTTGATTAATGCGCTTGTGCATCACACCTTCCCAAATGTAACACTTTTCCTTTGAAAGTTTTTATGGTATCAATAAAAAGGCTTGTAACCTTATATGGGGATTGTTGTCTTTATGGCTCTGAGCTGTGATGTCACCAGCCAGTCATTACAATCGTTCCCGTGCAATTACAGGAGTTCCTGAAATCAACTATTTTCTGTTGTATACATTTGTATTGTGTTCTGATTCTTACCTGTGCACAATGTAAGCACTGGAGCTTACTCACACAAATAGTTCTTACTCCTGCAAACCACCTCACTTTACAAACAGGACTGATTCCTCTCTTGCCTACTCAAGATTTACACTGTTGTAATTCCATAGACTTCAGTTGAGTTATTCCTGCTTTACACCAAGGCAAGTGATAGACGTGTCATGCCCTGTGCTTTTAGCCCAGTGCCACAGGAAGTCTGACGCTATCCTTTCAGATTCATGAAGAAAAGCTTTGATGTACAGTGGCCTCTGCCCTGGGAATTGAGTGGATTGGATCCAAGAAGGATATGTTTAACAAAAGAAAAGGAGTCAAACGATAGAGGGTAATTTAGAACAATTTCCCTTTAACATGTCAAGGCAATGCTTTCCTTTGCCATAATTTCTGTACTATCTGTCAAGGTAAAGATGTTCTTTGCTATTGTGGCAGACTTAATAATCAGGTCTATGCTAGGAAATAAGTACTATGATGACATGTACATTTCTGATTCATCATGAGATCTCACAAGTGGTAACATTAATGTGAGCTACTCTTTCTACTTTCCAGTAACCATACCATTATCGCATGTCACCAACATGTACTGTGGAAATGTATCCCACCAGCCTTTGTAGGCTTTTATGGAAAAAGTGCTAGGTGAGTATGAAAGTCAGAGAGCAACCTAGGATGCTGGACTGTCAAGGGGTCAAAGGGTGTTGACTGCTCCCAGTCCAAATGCTGCTGGCTCACTGGAAGTGAACATTTCCTTGCATAACAGCCTCCCTTCAAGAAAAAGTTAGGTTGGTGATGTAATGTAACAAGCCACATGAACAGTGAAGAAAGTCTAGGTGCCCAGGAAGAATTGGAGATGGGTCTAAGCCACGACATTTAGATCTGGACTCTTGGTTTTTTGTTTGGTCTGTTATATGCCAGATACACACTTGAGAAGCTGATCTAATCATCCTCAAAGATTGCCACAGAGTGTTGGTTGTTACCATTTACAAAGCTAGCTTGTTCAAGTTACAAATCACAACTCTCCTACCAAGGTGGATGAAGGAAATTCAGCAGCTCTAAGTATAGAGATTTTGTAGTTCCAAGAGGCTCTAAAAGAAGGAAGAGCTAGTGGGGAGTTGGCAGCATCTTAAGAACGTGTATGGAAAAGTGAGACAACAGAAGATCAAGGGAATCTGGCCTTAACAGTATGCTGAGTATATTTACTTCACTTCAGAAAGCAGCACTCACGCCTTGTATATGCCCACGTTAATGTCAAAGTATAAATTAACGAGGGAATTTGGAAGGACGTAAATGTCCATTCCTTTATCTTTTCTCCTGAGGAATTGACGGACCAGGATGTAGGCTTTAGAATTGTGCTGAGCTCACAAAAGAGGGTCCCCTCAAGTCTTGGTTGATCACCATGTTAATGAGGAAGAATTGATAACAATCTAGAGTATAGGAAACTAGATTGATTAAACCAAACTAACTCGCCCTTAAGGGAAACTCAATCTTAGTAATGCTAGCAGTGGGGAAAAGCACTGTTTGACAATGTGAAAATAAATATGGGTTGTCACTCTGCAATTATGAATGCTACATCAGACAGGATGACTATCTGATCTCAAAGTTGTAACAGACAAAACTGACATTTCAGGCCCCTCTAATGATTGACAGACTACCAGCAGCCTATCCTCTGCCCTGAAAGAGACTTCCTGGTGTATGTTGTCATATGCAGAGGCCAGGAAAGAGAAATGAGAAAGAATTGGCTTTTGTTCTGGATGAAAATGTATCTGACGTCTAGGTGGATACAATCCATTCAATCCTAATATAAATAGAGAGTAGCACTGATGTCATTGGAGGTATTCTGGGTTTATTCCAGTATGAATGAAGTCAGGATGATGCGGGATATTTGATTGAAGATGCTGTCCTCATTGGTGCCTGCAAGCTATTATTTCTAGAGCTACCATGTGGCCCCAGTTAGTATGAAATTTGACATTTGCCTGATGAGAAAAAATATTAATATTCAATGCAGAAAGCAACATCTGCACCATATCCCAGGAGACATCAGTGCCTGGAGTAAGGCAGTAGTTCTCTGACGTGGCTGGAGAACTTTGCGTAGGATGATGTGAATATTCAATAATGTTTGCTGGAGATCAGCGATGGTGATAGATTCCAACCTTGTGAAATTAAAGAGCATTTGAAGAGAAAAGGGTGTGGCAGAGGACAAGAAGTTCCAGCTTCCCAAACTACTACTGAGCCTCTTGCTATTTATGGCCGCAAAAGTTGCACACTCAAGACACCAAATAGGTCACTTCAGATATGTGGCGCTCTAGCCACGCTGCATGCTAAGACTATTATGGAAAACTATTAATATAAGTATCATAGCAATGCCTAGTTAGTGCCATTAGCGGGAGCTGAGGGGGGTGGAGGAGAACGCTTTAACTATTTAGGTTCCAAGCAAAGAAAGAGGATAGAGCTTATGGAAGGATACCAAAGGAGAAACTGCAAAGGGAAATAAGACTAGACAATGTCGTACAGTGGATGAGGTTAGTGAAAGCAGAAACTCTTAAGAATGGTGAGCAAAATGCATGTCCTTCCCCCATAGACAATGCATGATAAATAA
Organism: Natator depressus; assembly: GCF_965152275.1. NCBI lineage: Eukaryota > Metazoa > Chordata > Testudines > Cheloniidae > Natator > Natator depressus. Next base: position 7,825,489 of record NC_134247.1, read on the forward strand.
GGACTCTGGTACTATGACACGGTGAGCTGCCTCATGGGTTGGAGGGCTTAGGGCTAAGCCAACCCTGATTACAGCATAAGCCCCACCTGAGAGGAATCAGGTGATTCCAGTACAAAAGGAGCCGGAAGTTGCAGCGACGTGAAGAAGTCCAGAAACCTGTAGCTAGGTCCATAGACATTGCTGGGAGCCAGGAGTCTCCTGCAGTGCCAGAATCAGTGAGGGGGGCTCAAGAAGCAGGAGAGAGTGAGGAAAACGCTTCAGGAGCAAAGCCTGGAAAATACCCTGTGCAAGCTGGTGAGAGACTGCAAAGGCCCAGCTGGAAAGACTGTGGAAAACGACAAACTCCCGGCAGGAGGGGCTGGGAATCAGAAAGACAGACAGTCCCTCAAGACTGTGCCCAGCTGTTTGGGTGGGTCTGTGTCCAGCTGAAACTGGGATGAAGACTGAGAGTTGATCTTCTATTTTTGGATTATCAGGAGAGAGTCACTGAACTGGGGCTGGGGCCTAGAGGGTCAGTATGTATCTGGGGACTCAATAAATTGGACCCTAAAAGGGGATTGTTTGAACGACCTTTGAACTGAGTTCTTAAAGGGCCATGAAGAGGAGGAAAGAGGCAAAAGTGCTGTAGAGGGGCCTCTGGCCACAAGGGGGTGTTTGGAAGGTGGCCCCCAGCTGTGTTCCAGGTACTCAGCACTCTAGGGAGAGAAGAGAATTACTAAGCAGAGCTAAGGTTAATTGGGGGGATCAAGGTGGTTGTACTGAGCATGTGGAGTGACTGGATAACCTGAGAAGTGTTCCTAGAATTGAATATGCCATTGCCAGACTTGTAGGAAATGGAGGCAGCTAAGAACATAACCCTGTTTAAAAACAGACCATAATCCTCCTCTGCCAGCATCAGCTAATTTGAAGCTGTGTAGGTCTAAAGAAGATCACAGCTGCAGCTTGGATGTGGAGCAAAACCACCCTGCAGCATATTTCAAGGGCTATAAAAGGGCTTTTAAAAGGGCTATATTTAAATAAAAAGAAAGCAGGAGCAGGACTCAGCGGACACTGGTAGTTATTCAGCTTGTATCAGCGAGAGGGAGACATTGCACTGAGCATTAGAAAGGATCCATCGGGCGGCGGGGTCTTATCACTGCAGAAGATAAGAAAATCAGAGACCGGAAAAGGCGATTTATTTATCCCACCAGACAACAGGAGATGGTTGAAAAGAAGAGCCCAAAGAGTTTGTTAGAGCTGACAACTGCTGAGGAAAACAGTGGAGGCAAATTCAGTGCATTAATGCTGACATTTTAAAACAAGGATTTCCTTTTCGGAGAAGCACAATAAGAGTACGGAGAAGGCACAGAGCCAGATTCTGATCTCAGGTTACCTCGGAGTAAACCCAGATCTGCTCCAGTGTCAGTGAGAGCAGAATATGGCCTATAGACTCTAATTAAGCAGGTAATTCCTTACTATTAAAAAATTAGATGAATTATCAGAGTTATGGAAAGAGAGACAGAGACAGGAGATGAAACCATCAGAGGTAGAGGTTATCCAGGCTCTGAGGAGACTTCAATGACTGTAGAGAGGAAGAGGAGCCAGAACTGACTCAAAACCCTTTGAAAGAAGGCACAAAATCAACTTGCTGCCTGGAGTCAGCAGAGGGCTTGATGATTACAGTCAGAGTGCAGAAGGCTAGATGCAAAGGATTAGTTAGCACTGTACTTGTGAAGAGAGGGGAGGGTGAGTACATGAGAATTTTAGGACAAGGACATGCTGGACAGAGACAATGAATTTTCCTTCTCTCAGATGTGATGAAATATTAAATAGACACAAGGGTAGCTTATGAGAAAAAATGATTGTGTCCCCCCAGTGAAGAGAACAAAAGACCTCTAGCTTATGATCGCTGACACGGTGCTTTTCTAACAGCCAATGTGAGGTTAAAGTTATCCTTGTCATGATGTCAAAGGTTCAGGTTGTGATGAGAGCAGCAGGTGACGCCACCGCCTTACTCTTCATTCATAGAAAAATATACTTAGAAGTTGTAATACCATCTTTTTTTCTAAAGATCTTTTCATTACACGTTAGGGCACATGCTGTTTGCTGGACAGAGCATCAAGGAGAGAGCATCAGTGAGCCCCTAAATCGTGATGGGCCACATTGTGCTGACAATCTGAGAGGTACCTGACCCCATAAGTCATTCATTCCAATGAGCAGCAAGAGACTATTCAACACGAGTAGCAGAGTCCTTATAGAAGAATCTGGCCCCATGTTAGATTTTTGGGAAACGGGAATGGATTAGAATTAATCCAACGTCCAAGTCCAAGTGTGAGGTTCTATTACATAAGGAAACAACTCCTGGATCTTGCAATACCTGTGATACCATTGTTCCCCCTTTTCCCCCCACCCACTTCCACTACAGAATATTGCCCCAGTTCAGCGCTTAAGTGGGTTCCTCAATTGTGGCCGCTATTACAAAAGATGTGACTTAAGGCTCTGTGCATCAAGAGTGCAATTCATAAAACTGACCTTTAAGATGAAGCAAATGCAAACCAGGATGTGGCCAAACTGTCAGGACTCACAAGGGTGTCATGCAGCATCTGCCTCAGCCACTGTCAGTGACTTTCAGAAGGAAGCTGGACTTTGGGTCTTTGAGCATCACAAAGATTGTTCAACTACCAAACAGCTTTCAAAGCCGAAAGACCCAATAAATGTGTATTTTACCTCCCAAGGTTTCTTTCTCCACTAGCTTCCCCCTCCCTGACAATGAAGCCAGTGTGAGATGGCCAGTTCACACCTGGCATGTTCTGCACACCACCTGCATCTGTTAGGGCATGATTTCCTTTATAATGACAGCATTAAACATCTTTTGGCAAAGGCTCACAAAATCTGTACTTGTTTGAGGCACCTAAATAAAAGCCCATGAAATTCTTTGAGAACAGCAGGAGATAAACAATCGACCTATGGACAAATTAATGTAGAAAGTGACAAGCCAAGAAAATTCTATTTCTTTATAAGCAGAGTGGGCAGCTGGAAATAGCAAAACCCCAGACGTGAACATAAGGAACACGTAACAGGTTCTGAACCGGAATGTCTTAGGAGCATCAAGTCCCTTCTGAACTGGCCATTTGATAGTTTGCTTATGGCTTGGGTAAAACCTAGCTGAAACTGAGGGATGTAACTACCACCCTTAATTTAAGAAGCCATTAAACTCCTTTATGGAACCAGCTGAAATAATGGGAATCTTTACCCAAAATATAGGCACGTGTGTGAGGCCGCTCAGGTATCCAAACTGCATGGGAAGAGGGATTTCACGGGGTTTTATTTGATGGAGCTGTATATGTCTGTGAGAGAAGCAGGAGAAAAGACTAAAGAAGCAGACTCAGAAGCAGCAAGGAAGCATCAGACACAGTCACAGAAGTAATGGTAGCATGACCCTGAGAAAATGCTAAGAGAGTGAATCTGAGCTAGGTGCTGTCTGGAAAGGTGGCATAGAAATTGTTTCCTACTGTTTAATTCCTGTTGCATTCAGGGAAACAAGACTTTGTATATGCTTTGTAAATATACAGGATTGCATCAAAGAAATACTTGGCTCCACCATCAATTTCTCTTCCTAACGAGAAGAAACCACAAGACCCTGAATAATGGCAAATCATTCAAGTCAAAAAGGGGTAGCAGAAGAGAAAGGGGAAAGAGAAAAAAAGTAAATTTTGTGGATCTTATTCTGCACTGTGGTTTCTGCTGGTGAAACTGTACTGAGGTTGGTATAGTTTTGCCAGTGTAAAACCAGAGTAATGAATGCAGAGCACAGCCAGGCTCACCAATTCTAAACTTTGCAGAGAGAGTCAGCAATTTCTGATGTACACAATCTCCTTAGTTTGCAAGCCACGCTGCAAAATATTTCAGAACTTACCAGGCATGAGAACGATGTAAGAAATAAAAAAATTAAAAAAAAATGTAACAATTGCCATTCTCCCCAGATATGGTCTAGCTATCCTGGGTGTCTCTCTGTTACTGGATGTAGTTTTTACTTTCCTCAAATTAGAAATGCAAAAGTATTTTATTTAAAAAATAATAATAAAAATGTGTGGCTATTGGTTAGATGGACATTGTGCTCCTGTAGCTTTTCAGTTATAATTGCTACCCTTCTTTTCCTGTTGTTTGCAATGTTACCCTCGAATCAACCCTCTCTTGACTGATGATTTCAGAAGATGTGCCTATTAAACAGTCAGGTTTTAGCTGTAAAATTTGGCTGTTGGTCAGCCCTGGAAATTGCCGTCTATGGTTTAATCTCAGAACCGATACAGCAAGGGGAACAACAGGGCAGCCTTCGTCCATTGCCCATCCCTGTGCAAATTACGGTCCTTGTGCCTGGAGTGCAGCCTCTCCCTGAAATAAACCCAACTCTCGACCCACCTTCAGATCCCGCCTCAAGATCCATTTCTGGGGTGATACCTGTAAGAAATCAGACAATTGGGTGATAGCTAGGATGTGCCACTGTTTTTTAATATTTACCTAAAAATAAATGATATTTAAGTTGAAAATGAAGGCTGCTTTGGTAAAAGCAAATTGTGCATCGGCTCTTTGATGTCATCACATTTTCTGGTTTTTGTTACCCTTTGTACAGGTGTAGGATAGAATATGGGCTAATTAAAGCAAATGAGCAAGCAACATAGCCGGAGCACATTGCATTTGTTCTGTGACTACACAAAACACATTGTTGTGAAGCAGTTAGCATTGCTACACACATATCACACCTGACTCAAACCCCAGTAAAGGCAAAGCTAAACCACCTGAGAGTGCATGCCCTGTTCTCCTCCATCCACAGGCACACACTTTGCTAGTGTCACAGCTAGGGTCTGCTACACATCATGCACTGCAGCCTTAGCTCTTCCCCACTCAACTGTCCCCTCTCCAAACTCCCCTCACTTTACACCTCCTCATCTATTGTTGGGAGTGGACTACATCCACCCTGATCGCATTGACCCTGTTAACTCTGGTTCTCCACTTGTGAGGTAACTCCCTTCTTTTCATGTGCCAGTATATTATGTCTGCATCTGTAATTTTCACTCCATGCATCTGAAGAACTGGGGTTTTTACCCACGAAAGCTTATGCCCAAATAAATCTGTTAGTCTTTAAGGTGCCACCGGACTCCTTGTTGTTTTTGTGGATACAGACTAACACAGCTACCCCCTGATAGTTCACTTTACACTATTACTTGTAGAGATTTGAGGCACAACATACTACAGCATGGTTGATGTAGGATAGTGTTGGGTTGGCACTGCAGGGGGTAGCTTGCTCAAAGTGTGTGATAGAAAACTGGCATCCTTGGAGAGGACAATAACGATTTTTGTCTGAGGTGTCTAAATTGATGCTTAACTTGGTAATCTCATCAATAAGGGAAAATGGGGAGGCTGAAGGAGGACCCTACAAATGGAGCAGCACCCCTGCAGTGCAAGCACAGAATCTTAATGAAGAGGGATGGGGGACCAGCCAGAACCATCTCTCCTCCCGCTGCTATGAACATCTCCTTCTCTAAACACGTGCTTGGAGCAGAAAGGCACAAAAGTGCTATTGACACAAAAACCCTGCACTAAATGCCCTCTGCTGTAATGGTGCCAGCCTCTTGCATGGTGGAAGTTTACGTTAAATGACAACAAAACACTAACACAATGGAACCATCCCCTGGGGTATAGTTTCCGGGATTGGGGGGGAGGAAGGGAGGTAGCAAAAGCATGGACAGCCTTGACTAGTACTCTCAAATATTTAAGGACTCCACCTTCCAGTATTGCGCTGGAAATGCTTTTATAAATCATTAGGGAATGTTATTACTGACAAGAACAGAGCATGGTGAATGACTAGGATGATTAAAGGTAATCCAGATAAGGCTGTGGGTGCTGCAACACATGGTCAAGAAAATACAGGGAGGAAAAGAATCCTTGAAACCCGAATTCCAATGGCAGCAAAGCAGCACCATCTTTATCCCTGGTGCCCAGGATTTTGGGAAAGTTCAGATCTAGGTCAGAAGATAACTGGTCAGTCTAGTCTCTCTTATGGGCCTGAATTGGAAGCTTGAATCTGTATGCCCTTCCTTCCTTTGGAAAGTTCAGATCTGGAACTGAACATCACTGCTCAGGCATGCCTTTAACTAGAAAACCCAGAACAATACCAGTGCCATGATTGCTAAGCTAGTCAAATACTCAGTTTGAAAGAGATGGATAACTGTATGACTGTCATAAAAATAAAGGGAATGGTAACCACCTTTCTGTATACGGTGCTATAAAATCCCTCCTGGACAGAGGCAGAACCCTTTCACCTGTAAAAGAAGCTAAGATAGCCTCGCTGGCACCTGACCAAAATGACCAATGAGGAGACAAGATACTTTCAAAGCTGGGGGGGCGGGGGACGACAAAGGGTCTGGCTGTCTGTGTGATGCTTTTGCCAGGAACAGATCGGGAATACAGTCTCAGAAACTTCTGTTAAGTTAGTAAGTAATCTAGCTAGAAATGCATTAGATTTCCTTTTGTTGAAAGGCTGGTAAAATACGCTGTGCTGAATGGAATGTATATTCCTGTTTTTGTAACTTAAGGTTTTTCCTAGAGGGATTCTCTATGTTTTGAATCTGATTACCCTGTAAGGTATTTACCATCCTGATTTTACAGAGGTGATTCTTTTATCTTTTCTTTAATTAAAATTCTTCTTTTAAGAACCTGATTGATTTTTCATTGTTCTTAAGATCCAAGGGTTTGGGTCGGCGTTCACCTGTAAAAATTGGTGAGGATTTTTATCAAGCCTTTCCCAGGAAAGGGGGCTTGGGGGATATTTTGGGGGAAGACGTCTCCAAGTGGGCTCTTTCCCTGTTCTTTGTTTAACACGCTTGGTGGTGGCAGCATACAGTTCAAGGACAAGGCAAAGTTTGTACCTTGGGGAAGTTTTTAACCTAAGCTGGTAAAAATAAGCTTAGGGGGTCTTTCATGCAGGTCCCCACATCTGTCCCCACTCTGTACTCTAGGGTACAGATATTAGACATTGTACTGGAATCCTCTGTCTTCTTCTACATTTCACAGCTTTTGTACTTTCTGTAGGCCATTACCACTTGTTGTGGGAAGTGCTTCATGTTTTGTTCAAACTCAGTTTTGGTAGAGGCCTTAGTTACTTTATTTTTGTTTTAATTGGTTCAAGCAAAGAGAAGACTCTGCAGCTGTGCTAATAAGCAAAGAGATGCTCTTATGCTCACCACAATTTCCTGGCTGACCATTTTTCTACAGCCTCCACGTGAACTGCTCTGAATTTTGCACCAGTCTGATTTCAAAGTTTAGTCCTATGAAAAAATATTCGTTGCATTTTTTGGGTCAGTTCTGCCACAAACTTTGTTACTGTAGCCTACTGCAGTTTATGTGGCCAAAAAACAACAACAATTTGGGTGATAACCAATATATCACGGGAGTTCTTGACAGTGAGGTTGAGCCATGCAGAGATTTTTGTAAGCTCCCACTGAGCTTACAAAATGTATCTAGCCTGTTGCTGTTACTACCCATCAAATACCAGATGTTAGACAAGAGTCGGAACCCAAACCCTTGATCTGAACTGCAACAAACTTATTGGGAGAGAAGTTTTGGAATCCAGACTTTGATTCAGTTTCAAATGTCACAGCTGCCTATTCCTTCTATAAGTTGCCAAAGGGAAACCCCAGATCCCAACACCCGTGAAAGTTGGAAGGGGATTTGAAATCTAGATGTATTCTAGAAATGTCTGACTTGTGTAGCTTCATCATGTGTACCTACCTGTTTGTATTCTTTCATGTGAATTTATTGGGACAGGAATAGCATGGGTAGCAGCAGTGCAATATTTCCCCATCTTACCCTATCAATGTGTTAAACCCCTACATGAAAGGAAGCCCCTCTAAGGATGAGATCAAAGTCCAAGTCTTGATATCCATCCAGTTCTTGGCTTCTCTGTTCACACTACCAAAAATGGCCTCATCTGAAAAATCAGGATTTGTTATCGAGACACTGGTCTTTCAGGAACAAAACTGAGATCACCAGGTGGCTGCACATAAGCTAAAAAAACAGCTGACAGATTATAACAATTTGGGCTGCGTTTGACTTCCTTACTGAGCGGTGAACAGCTCCATAACTCATTGTGAATCTCCTGAATTACATAGTCCGCCATACAGCTGTTGCCATTAAAAAGCCAGCATTTATGAATACTTACCACATAAGACTCTCTGTGATACTAGAGTTATTTCCTGTTTGCAACAAGGGGCAATGCTTCATTAACTGTGTCGGGAGTCACAACGTTTGGAAAACGTTGACTTAAAACAAAACATTCCTCTCCTACACTTCGTTTTTAAAAAAATGAATGGGAGGAAAAATTATGTCTGAATATGGAAATTGGCATCCGGACACAGCCAAGCGTCTCAAAGAAATAACCACCCCAATTTCAGATGCTCAGAGAGTATGTTGTGTTGAGAAAGAGTCACTTTCATTTAATGAACTGCTGTAAAAATAAGCTTTTGAGATGGTTAAAAACTATATTTTGGACAGATTGCCTCATTTAAGAGCCATAAAAGAGCAGCAAACCAGCCTAGAGCGAACAAAGGGCAGTACTGCAAAATATGCTTAGCAGATATTAATTCGCAACTGAACTGCTGTGACTCATCTTGCAGACAATTCAGGTGAGTCATTTACACACACAGGATGAGCTACTTAGCTGTTGTTTAGAGCCATTGAAATGAATTATAGAGAATATTCCTGAGCAGTTATCACAAATAAAGTAGCCGTGCCACTTTATCCTGGGAATGAATTCAACGAACTGAGTAGTAGCAAGACCTGCAGTTGAGAGCCAAAGAGCACAGCAGAAATCCCCTGGCTGAGTCATTCTTTTCTAGAAAATCCTTATTATGAGTAAAATAAATCCACAGCCATATCCTAGAACAGGGGTGGGCAAACTTTTTGGCCCAAGGGCCACATCGGGGTTGCAAAACTGTATGGAGGGCCGGGTAGGGAAGGCTGTGCCTCCCCAAACAGCCTGGCCCCCACCCCCTATTCGTCCCCTCCTACTTCCCGCCCCCTGACTGCCCCCCTCAGAATCCCCAACCCATCCAACCCCCCCCGCACTTTGTCCCCTGATTGCCGCCCGGCACCCTCTGCCCCTTATCCAACCCCCTGGCCCCAACCCCCTTACCATGCCGCTCAGAGCAGCAAGTCTGGCAGCCACACCGCCCAGCCGGAGCCAGACATGCTGCCGCGCAGCCCCGCCGGAGCACGCAGCCCCACCACCCAGAGTGCTGCCCACACGGCAGCATGACTGCGGGGAAGGGGGGACAGCAGGGGAGGGGCCAGGGCCTAGCCTCCCCATCCGGGAGCTCAGGGGCCGGGCAGGATGGTCCCGCGGGCCGGATGTGGGCCGCAGTTTGCCCACCCCTGTCCTAGAAAATGCAGCTGTGCTCCTGCTAAAATGGTATATGATGATTTTCAAATCTTTGTTTGTACAACACCAAACCCTTCTGTGCAGTAGATAACTCACCTTGGATGAATTTTATTCCCTAGTGTGAGAGCACTGGTTAATGAATAATAGAAACACAAAGACTGATCTGCACCTTTGGGCCTTGCTCCTGCACTTTGTGGATGGATCCCTGGGTCCACATGAAGCTCACTGTGAGACTGGTGTCTAGATTATCTTGTTGATGTGAGGAAATTGAAGACCAAACGCTACAGGAGAATAAATGCCTCACGAGGGGGGGAAAATGGAGCAGAACTAGCAGATGACCATTTATAAAGGTCCTTTTTCTGTGTGTGTGTTTCAATGTCTTGTTTGATTTGTTCTTGTTTAGGAATCTACAAAGGACATTGCTTCCGAATCAACCATTTCCCTGAGGACAATGACTATGACCATGACAGCTCAGAATACCTTCTCCGTAAGTGTCAAAATAACATGCCTCCTTAACAAGGATAAGCAGTAGGGACAGGTGAGCTTGTTGGGGTAGCTAGATACAAACCTTCCTTAACTGAGAACCCAAGGTTTCTTCATCCATAGAGATTGCGCCACACTGCAAAGATCCAAAGAACCCCAGACTTTGGAGATGTCTGAAATCTGAGCCTTGATCCAATCCAAATACTGCAAGTGGCCCCAGACCATATAATGGCCCAAACCATAACCCTGGGAAATCTCAATACTCACATCACATTGATGTTAATAAAAGTGACATTTGGGAGTGGGAGACCAGGGACTTTGGCTCCAAACACACCCCAAATTGCAATGGTGTAGCTTGGACCAATCTCTATAACAGATGAGTCAAAAATGGGCATGATTGTGAGTTCTCTAAGTCACATCAGTCCAGCTCTATTTTTTCAATATCAAAGCCAGGGGTATTTGGGACCAGGGGCCCATTTCATCCAAATCTCAAACTCTGGAGGGGTGGCGGCGATATGCGGGTTTATGTGTACAGGGAGAGAAAGGTGGGTAAATAGTTCCAGGTTCAGCCCTGCTAATCCGTGTGGAAAAAATTCTCATTTGAAAAGTATACTTTGTGGTCAGGTCACTGCACTCTCACTCCTCCTCCTTCTCTTCCCCTTCCCCACACCCCCGAGATACTTTTGAGAGAGTAAAGTTGTCTGGTCAAATGCAAGGTCATGGCAGCTCATTATAGGTCACAGGGTAGCAAGGGAGCAGTTCCCTGCTCAGTTATCTCAAAGCACATGGAGTTCAGTATCTGGACATCACTGAGCCCACAGTAATCCATGGAAAGTTGCTTGGTAGGAACCACTCCCCTGCCTAAAGCCCAGACTTTTAAAAGGTAGTTAGACAACTAATTCCCATTGATATTTCAATACCTTTGAGGCTCTGGGTCTAAGTCCCTTTTGAAAATGGGAGTTAGGGGCTTAAGTCATTTAGGCACTTTTGAAAAATGTACCCCAGTCTTATCTTTGTGTAAAGTTATTTGCGACTCAGACCTTTGGAAAGTTTAAGCCATTTGGTTGTGAGATCTGGCACTTGCAAAGACATTACAGTAATAAGGGCCATATGGAGGCCTAGCTAGATAAACAGAAGTAGATATTTTTCCATTATTTAGAATAAGGATCAGACCATCTGTGGCATCTTTGCCACATCCCCAACTCTTATCCAGAATTTCAATATAATTCACCACATATTTTTCTCAATTTCTTGGCATTAAAAAAAATTGGGCTCACCTTTTAAGTCCTCATCAATCTGCAGTTAAGACAGGGCTGCAGGAAGGGAGGCCCCGTTTATGTGTTGAATTGTTCAGGTGAAGGGCATCAAAAAGCCACAGCAGAAGGATCGCATTAAGCTCAGAAGGTTCACAGGATTTTTCAGGATTCAGAGGGTGGTTAAACGATGTACAGCCTGCTTCACTGATACCAGTGTACTGTAAACAGGCAAAAGACAAACGAAAAGGTTTCACATTGTTAGTAGTATGGGACATTAATCCAAAGCCCGCTGAAGTCAACAGACTGACTGATTGATTTCTGTGGGCTTTAAATCAGACGTGTGTGTGTGTGTGTGTGTGTGTGTGTGTGTGTGTGTGTGTGTGTGTGTGTGTGTGTGTGTGTGTGTGTGTGTGTGTGTGTGTTTAAAAACCCATGTACCATCAAGAGATTTATATACACTTCAATTTTCCTATTTACCATTGAGACGTCCCACTAAATAAACAAATGACAGATGCCATAACTGCTCACATGTGCACAGAAGACTTGTACTCAATCTTTTGTGGTAAAAGTAACCCCACTAGGTATAGGTTTTAAAAAAGTTCCTCACACAGGCCTGCACAGAGACTTAAACTACAGATGACTGAACACAGCACAGCATGGTAAGAAGTTGACAGGCGTATGATTTCTGGAGCTAGCACAATGGAACAGCTGATTCCATAGAGGACACACCAAACCAATGCAGTTGCATTGGTGTAACTGAAAGGAGAATTCGCCCCAATGTATTCGTAGCACTTTGTCCATGGACTGCATGACAAAGGCCTTGTCTACACTGCCACTTTACAGCGCTCAGGAATGTGAAATAACACTCCCCTGAGCGCCGCAAGTTTCAGCGCTGTAAAGTGGCCGTGTAGACAGTGCACCAATGCTGGAAGCCACACTCCCAACGCTGGGAGCTATTCCCCCATGGGGGTGGGGGTTTTTTTTAGAGTGCTGGGAGAGCTCTGTAATAATAAACTGAATTTATTTTGCGCCTTTGATCTTCCCACTTGCACTCCGTCCACTATCTAACTGGTAAGTGTAACTGCGAAGATTAAATCCTGATGAGCAGTTCTCCTATTGACAATACTTTTTTTTTTTTTTTTTTAAATAAAAGGAACCCGGCAATAAAAATGTCCTAATTCCTCCAGCCACATGTGGTAGCTAGGATAAGGCAAAAGTAGAGAAAAGAAATTATACTGGTAAGAGATCTGAGATTTGCTACTGTAACCTGGCTTTACAGGTGAAAGGATTTGACAGTACTACCAGTGAAATCAACTGTAACACTTTAAACATTGTCAGAATGAGCTTTTCCTTAAAACCTGTGCCATAAACAAAGCAGGTACTCACAGAGCAGAGAACAGAGATGTTGTTGGCTCTTGTATGGAATGACCACATCACTCATTCACATGATTTGTGGCATAGGCGCCAATTTCTACTGGTGCCGGTGGGTGCTCTACCCCGCTCTGTCCCCGGCCCTGCCCCGACTCCACCCGTGCCCCGCCCCCTCCCATCCCATCCCATTCCAACCCCTTCCCCAAAGTCCTCGCCCCAACTCCACCCCCTCCCTGCCCCTAGTCCGACTCCTTCCCCAAATCCCCACCCCGGCCCTGCCTCTTCCCCTCAGCACGCCACGTTCCCACTCCTCCCGGAGCTTGCTACAGCTGTTTGGTGGCGGCAAGTGCTGGGAGGTAGGCGGAGGAGCGGGGACATGGCACGCTCAGGGGAGGAGGCAGAGGAGGAGGTGAGGTGGGGTGGGACAGGACGGGGAGCTTGGCTGCCGGTGGGTGCAGAGCACCCACTAATTTTTCCCCGTGGGTGCTCCAGCCCCGGAACACCCACAGAGTCGACGCCTATGATTTGTGGCTCTCCCACTCACAAGTTATCCCAGCCAAACTGTGTTAAGACAATAAAAGTCAAGTAGGTGAAAGAAAAGGGGCATTATTTAAAAAAAAAAAAAAAGGAAGATCCGGGTTCTGCAAAAGTGCATCTGCTCTTCCACCTGCAGCTACTGCAGGTGCTTGTGGAAATCAAGAAAATATACATCTGAACGGTAAGTTCTATGCAATGTTGCTGTAGCCATGTTGGTCCCAGAATATTAGAGAGACAAGGTGGGTGAGGTAATGTCTTTTATTGGACCAATTTCTGTTGGTGAGAGAGACGAGCTTTCGAGATCACACAGAGCTCTTCTTCAGACTTAACAGAAACACTGGATTTATTACAACAATCTATAACCCACTTAAATCACACACCCCCGCCAGCTTCCCCCCATGACTGGAGAGGTGCTAAGGGGCCACTTTACACTGAATGGACCCTTGAAATATGCGTTAATTAGTTATGCTAAATAATCTGTTCCGTCTTGTATTTAGCTGTGACACTCGGAGTACATTTCCCAGATTGGAAGAAGCGCTCTATGGAGCTCGAAAGCTCGTCTCTCTCACCATCAGAAGCTAGTCCAATAAAAGATATTACCTCACTCACCTTATCTCTCTAATCTCCTGGCACCAACACGGCTACTACACAGCTAAAAATGAGTTAGGCACCCAGCCTGCACAGGTGCCTTTGTAACTTGCAATAGGTGCCTCGCTGCATATTTAGGCGCTTAAATACCTTTGTAAATACGGCCCTTAGACTTTGAACCTGCAAACTGCTCCACAGGTAGACCCCCTCTGCTCAAAGGCCCCGATTCAGCAAGCCATCCCTGTTCCGCACCGCACTTAAGCATAGGCTTAACTCCTATTCCCTTCAGTGGAATGTAAACATTTGCTTAATTGATGTGTGATGTTGGGGCCCCAGTGAGCCCCACTGAATGGGGCTCTGCATTGGCACAGAGCAGCTTGCAGGATCGGGGCCCATGGGTAACTGTGCATGAATTTCTGCAGTGCATGCCCATAGCAGTCGGGAATTGCCTATGCACCCAGGGATGTGCTGTTGCACAGTGGTCTGCAGCTTCCATTTTTGAAAATGTAACCCACACTGTTCACGTAGCTACACCCTTCCAGGGGAAAGTAAAAGCCAGAACAGAAAGGTAGACCTTTCTGAGCCCTGTGTCAAAAGCGTGGAACTGTGCTGCAGTTTCTTTACCATCGGAGGTGTCATAAGGGATAGTTGCGCAGAAAATTCTATGCAAAGAGATAGGACAGTAAAGAAGAAAAAAACAGAGGAGAAAGCAAAAACTGGATTCCCTTAATATTTTTTGATGTGTTGTCATTTTATTACCAGTATGGGGAAACATATGTAAACTCTGCACAGTACACATGAGCTGCTTTTAAACTTCAGGACCAAAAATACATGTTGTAGAAGGAAAACTCTGTACTATTGTGTGGGAAGAAAATGCCATGTTTTGACTCTTTGTGTGTTAATTAACTAATAAAGAAAATATCATCCGGGGTGCTAATTATTAGGAGTAGAACAGCCCACACTGTGAATTTGGCTTCTGTAGCAAGTATTCTCTAGTAACAGAGCAACATTTTAAGGAAGTCATTTTAGTTTAAGTGAAATCATAATGAACAGCATGAATTGGGGAGGGGAATGAGTGCATCCGATGAAGTGAGCTGTAGCTCACGAAAGCTCATGCTCAAATAAACTGGTTAGTCTCTAAGGTGCCACAAGTACTCCTTTTCTTTTTTCTTTTTACGAATACAGACTAACATGGCTGTTACTCTGAAATCTATTACTATGAATTTTCTGCCTTTGACAAAGATATTCATGAATGACTAAGTGTTTGGGTGCCCAGCTCCAAGCACCTTAAAGGGTGCTGATATTCCAAGGGTGGGTGCTCAGCACTTTCTGAAAAATTAGCCCCCTTTAAGGCTCCCCAGGATGGGCACCCAAAAAAAAAATCACTATTTGCTTTTGAAAATCTTGTCAATTGGTCCTTATGTTGTACGTTACGTTATACACCACAAATAAATGGGGACAATAGAGTGGAATCCCAACCTTCAGGATGCCCTGGGGAATGGCCCCATTAACAGGACATGCAGATTAACAGAAGGCACTATCTACACTGCACATCCTATGCTGGCCTAGCCCCCAGTGTAGACACAGCGTGCGCCGACAGAAAGAGGAGTCCTGCCAGTGTTGGACCACCACCTATGACATTGGCTTGGAGCAGCATAGCACTCTTGTGGTGTTACAGCTGCATTAGGGTTACCATATTTGAACATTCAAAAAAGAGGCACCCTGGCCCTGGCCCCGCCCCAACTCCAATCCTTCCCCACCCCCATTCAAACCCCTTCCCCAAAGTCCCCTCCCCAATTCCGCCCCCTCCCTGCCCCATTGGACCCCTTCCCCAAATCCCCGCCCCGGCCCAGCCTCCTCCCCTGAGCGCGCTGCGTTCCCCCTCCTCCCCCTCCCACCCAGCCGTGCGAAACAGCTGGTTTGCGGTGCAAGCACTGGGAACTAGGTGGGAAAAGCGGGCACTCTCTTGAGTGACCAACATTCACTTTCTTTCTCGAATGATCGACTCTTCTTTGGGGAAAAATAATAAAAAAATCCCGGACATTTTTTGACATTTAAAAATTCCTCCCAGACGGCGATTTAAGAACCAAAAAGCCAGACATGTCCGGGAAAATACGGACGTATGGTAACCCTAAGCTGCATCTACAGTGGAGGGATTGTTAGTACACTTATTACCAGGGTGTGAGGCTTTCTTCACATCCCTGACCAATATAGCTATGTCAGTACAAACTTTATGTTTAGACAAGGTCTAAATAGCACTGCCTCTCTCAGGGAAGCTTCAGAGTCCACTGTCACATGTTTCAGAGGTGTTACTTGAGAGACACCAAGAGACAGGAGGAGACACTATCTATGATAGCAACAGGAGAGGTGGGTGAAATTTTTCAGGTGAAACTTTTGGTGAAAAATGCAGATTCGGGTCAAGTGAAACATTTTGCAAATTCACCAAATTGTTTTTATTTGAAACAACTTTTCATTTCAAAATTTGCTTTAAATTTTATTTTATTTTTAATTAATTAAAAACCCTTCTTAAAAAGCTCTAAATCAAAACAAATACCTTCCATTTTTTTGGAATTGCTGGCAAATAAAAAAAATCAGTTATTCACACAGTTTCTAGCACCAGAGCTTGTGTGAGCTGCATGTGCTGCTTTGAGACTCATAAGATGACAGTAAAATGAGTGAAGTGATTGTGTGAGAAGCAAAATAGAAGGCAGCAGCAGGAACAGGTGTAGCAGACCATGTGTCCCAGCAAGAAATCAGCCAATAATGGAAATATATTTTCTTTGCATATTCATCCTAAAACCAGTTCAGGCTGCCTAAAACTGGATCCACGCAACAGCTCTAGATAGGTTTACATTATTTTATCTGAACCAGTTTTATAACTGCTTAGAAAATATCTCCAGCATAAACAGGCCTTATGGAGCCAAGATGCCAAGTATAGCAGGATGCAAACTTTTCTCACAACTACAGTTCAAAACAGTTGTAAGTTCTTTAGGGAAGGAGGGTCTTTTTGTTCCGTGTTTGTACAGAACCTAGCACAGTAGGGTCCTGGTCCACGACTAGGGCTCGTAGGCGCTACTGCAGTACAAATAATATATCATGATGGTGGTGCCCAAGCCTGCTCCTGCTGCAGTGCGTGAGAGTTTTTGTCATTCATTACCATGGGAGCAGGACTGAAGCCGCGGAGAGCCCTGGCAAACAGCCGGGTTAGAAGGTACTTGGCTAATGTGGGCAAATCACTGCCACTGAAACTAAAATGAGAAACCTCAGCTACTACATCTGGCCATTTCTCCTCGGGAAACGGGCCTGGCTCACCAGACCTGCCAAACGAGGAGATGGGCCTCGAAATTTCACCCAAGAGAGAACACGTCATTCGTGCGACACATTGCAGTTAGCGTACTAGATTCCCATTACTCACCGCTAACCAGATCCTTTAGCGTCATCGGGGTTCCCACTCTGTACTAGCCACCACCAACCCCACCCCTTCATGTCCTTATGCCTTTGTGCCCCCCGTGATGATTTCTCCTTCTCTGTTTTGCACATTGACCTCTCTGTGGCCCTTGTTACAAAATCTCACCCTCCCCCCACACACACACACCGACCTTTATCCCTTTATGTTTTTGTTACAATTCTTGGTTTCCAGAACAGTTTAGTCAGTGTATTCCCACTCCCCACCCCCATAGGCCCCTCTTTTCTTTTTTGTTCTGTATCACTATTTCTAGTGCATTCTACCATATTTCTTCCTCCTCCTCCTTTTGTTTGTGTATTCAGCCTTCTTCTTCCTCCTGTTTGTTTGTTTAAGCTCATTTCATTTACTCCATTTGTTTTCCCCTCCTCATTCCTTTCTGTTGTTCTCTAACCTAGGGGTGCCCTGGTTTTGATGCCTGGCCTGCCCTGGCAGTGTTTAAATTCTCCCATGGTGGCTTAGATACCATGTTGGTGGAGGGCCTGAAAGTGCCTAACATATAAATAAATAAAGAGAGACTGACAAATGATCCCAATTAAATGCCAATACTCACGATACACTATTCTCAGTATCCGACAGCTGACAGAGAGAGATGCTAGCAAGACTGTGTCATGAAGACAAAGGGCTTAATTACCTGAATTTGCAGATGTCACACATGTACCAAACCACATCTACATCTCATAAAGCTGCCCACATGGCATTACATAGTTAATAGTCAGCTCATGTATTTTTCAGTGCTTTTGCCTGCAAGATGATGGGGGTTAGTCATTGGCTGGTACATTTTCAAAAGCGTTCCGCATGCAGCCGCATCAAAAGACAGATTATGGTAATAGCTGCAAACTTGCCAGCAGAAATCTCAAAACGTTTAGGAGCAGCAAATGAAAAGTACTGCATCTGCAGTCACAATCACTTTGTCTCCATCACATCAGCCATCGGCTCATGACCTTGGGTCTAAAAACCTGCCTCCAAATGCAAACGCCGTGATGGTGCCAGGCCAGCAGAGGCTGAGGGTCACCCTGAGGAAATGTGCCTTGTGATCTCTATGCTAGCACCTGAAAAGGGATCTGGGCTAATTACTGTCTGTCATGTTTTCCCTCTTCTATATCCCTCAGGTATTGTCCGCGCCTCCAGCGTATTCCCCATCCTCAGCACAATATTGCTATTACTGGGAGGACTCTGTGTCGGAGCAGGAAGGATTTACAACAGCAAAAACAACATTATCCTCAGTGCTGGGATTCTGTTTGTTGCAGCAGGTACATTCTTGCCTGAAACGTATTTATTTAGTAGCGTCTCCTTTCTAAATTGGAAAAGCAAACACATAGACAAGGCTCAGCAGATAAACCACTCCCGCTGTATGGCTGCCTGCAGTAGGAGCTGTGATGTGCTGAGAAGCAAAGGCTGGGATTTCTAAAAGAATGGCACCAAGTGCCCAAAACCCATTGAATTGGAAAGTGGAGGAAAGATGGTCCAGTGTTCATGATACTAGCCTGGGACTTCGGAGACTTGAGTTCAAATACTTGCTTTATGCAGGCTTCCAGTGTGACTAGTTCAACAATTTACCAAGGATTGTGGTGGATTGTCCCATCACTGACAATTTTTAAACCTAGACTGGATCTGGATTTGGGGAAATTCTCTGGCCTGGGTTATATAGAAGGTCAAACTAGACAACCATCATAGAACTTCAGGGTTGGAAGGGACCTCAGGAGGTCATCTAGTCCAACCCCCTGCTCAAAGCAGGACCAAATCCCCAATTTTTGCCCCAGATCCCTAAATGGCCCCCTCAAGGATTGAACTCACAACCCTGGATTTAGCAGGCCAATGCTCAAACCACTGAGCTATCCCTCCCCCCATAACCACAATGGTCCCTTCTGGCCTATCTCACTGGGGTGTTGTGAGGCTAAATAAAATTAAAGGTGCTCAGATACTACACTAATTGGGACCACGTAAGTACCTTAACTAGACAGCATCTAATTCCCTTGGGCTCTTTTGAAGTCTCAGCCAGATGTGTAACCCTCCACATAGCTCATTTTAAGGACATTTGTCCAAATGGCCCTACAGTGTTTAGGATACATAAATGTGGTTTGCTGCAGAGGGAGATGGTCACAGCAGGACAGGAGGAGGTCAAATACTGTTTCTTAAAACCCCTTCAAACTGCACCAAGCCTATAATCGGAGACTGGAACTGGCTTCTCAAAGCTCATTGCCTTTCACACATAAGGATTCTGAATCACAAGTCAGAATTAAAAGCCAGCTAGTAGTATTTATAATTTGTTGTGTTTAGAGATTGAGGCCAAGCAGGGAAGACGGCGAGGGAGACTTGGTCAGCCAAGGGACAGAGATATCTCCCATAAGAGCCTCAATGGTTTGTGGCTTGATGAGGATTTTTCCACGGATTTTAATGAAGCTTCTCTTTGGCTCTTGAGTGTGCAATGGTTTTTAAAATGAGAGTTTCCACTCAGCAGATGCGCTTTCCACATTCTGTCCTGCTACCAAATAACATGTCCTCTTCCAACATCTGTGCACAGCAGCAAAAAGAAGAGCATAGCAGCTTACTCTAGTAATGGGCCCTTTAAAATACATGTATCAATGATAAAACACATATCCACTCTCAGCAGGAAGCTGGCTAACGCATCTTTTTGCATGGGATGCCATATCAAATGACAGCAGAATGTTAGTATCATACCATGCAACAGATCCACAAACAGCACAAATGGGGCTGCTGTCCATGGAAGTATGGGAGAAATCAGAGTTAAATCCAAATGACCACAGAAGGTTCAAATGAAACCATCCCCTGCTAGCCATGTTTGAAATCCAAAATCACATTTTGCAAATGGTCCCTATGTTAGAGGCCAAACTTTGGCCACACTAATATGTTGGAGGGGCTAAATTCAAGGCTTGGAAAATGAGCCTGTCAAGGTTCCTTCCCCACTCTGAACTCTAGGGTACAGATGTGGGGACGTGCATGAAAACCTCCTAAGCTTACTTTTACCAGCTTAGGTTAAAACTTCCCCAAGGTACAAACTATTTTACCCTTTGCCCTTGGACTTCCACTGCCACCACCAAACATTTATCTGGGTTTATTTTTATTAGGAAAACATTGTTTGGAAACGTCTTTCCCCCCAAAATCCTCCCAACCCTTGCACCCCACTTCCTGGGGAAGGTTTGGTAAAAATCCTCACCAATTTGCATAGGTGACCACAGACCCAAACCCTTGGATCTTAAGAACAATGAAAAAACATTCAGTTTCTGAAAAGAAGGATTTTAATAGAAGTAAAAAGAATCACCTCTGTAAAATCAGGATGGTAAATACCTTACAGGGTAATTAGATTCAAAACATAGAGAATCCCTCTAGGCAGAACTTTAAGTTACAAAAAGGCACACAGACAGGAATATCCATTCTATTCAGCACAACTTAATTTCTCAGCCATTTAAAGAAATCATAATCTAACACATATCTAGCTAGATTACTTACTAAGTTCTAAGACTCCATTCCTGTTCTGTCCCCAGCAAAAGCATCACACAGACCGACCCTTTGTTTTTCCCTCCCCCCAGCTTTTGAAAGTATCTTGTCTCCTCATTGGTCATTTTGGTCAGGTGCCAGCGAGGTTATCCTAGCTTCTTAACCCTTTACAGGTGAGAGGATTTTTCCTCTGGCCAGGAGGCATTTTAAAGGGGTTTACCCTTCCCTTTATATTTATGACAGAGCCAAACTTAAATTGCATTGGATGCTTACACCCATCAACTTCAGGCTGCCTGAAATCTGCAGCTGGACCCAAATGATGGAGTCTCAGCCCTTCTCAACAAATGACAGTGAGAGAGATTTGAGAAGTGAAACATACCTTGCAGCACACAAGTTGCAGAAATAACATGCAGGAATAAATACCTTGGTGGTGCATTTTATGAATATGCTAGTGGATTTCTAAGAGCACAGGGGCTGAATGAACATAGTGTGGGCATGCGCGAGCTTCCTCTCAGACTGCCAGGGGCTTCCGAGAGCTCCCTGGATACTTACATAAGTCCCAGCAGTCTCTGATACACATAAAGGAGCACACTGAACCTCATCATCTCCAGCAAGGTGTCTGTGTTCTGGTTTGCCATTGCCCCTGTGATTTGGTACAAACGGAGCAGATGGCACGCTGCATATCAGCCCATTTGGTCTGTGTTTCATGGATTTCCTTCACACATTTTAAGCTCCTTCTTCACTTTTAAAATGTGAAATGGCATCGTATGATTCTACTATAAATTGTGTCTAGCATTTTATAGCACACAGGGCCAAATCCAGCTTGCCTTATGCACTCCAAACTTCTACTAAAAGCAGGATTTAGCTCCCAGACTATACACAGAGCTTTCGGGATTTGCCATTTCCCATCAGATGACTAATAGGTGGGGGACCAGGTGCGGGAGGGATCCCTTTCTGTTCTTTTTCCCAGGAGTTCAAGGACATCAACAACTTCATCTGAGGCAAATCTCATGAGACAAACTAAGTTCTTGAAGCATTTTAACAAGGAAATCCTGGCAAGGCACTTAACCTAATGAGTTCTTCCTGGAAGTGAGATTTCACTGCCCTTCATCTAAGGCCAGTAACACAAGTGTTTTACACTTTGTTAAAGACATTAAAATTAGGTGGCCATGTGGACTCTGAATCAGGCACCTCTCACAGCCAAGGTTTTTCTTTGCCCCAAGTATAGTGTCAGAAAACACCGCCTGTGATATTAAGTATGCAGCATTTAGATGAAAATCCATCAAGGTGAAGGATAATTTATTTTGATCAAGGTGAACAGCTTTAGCCCGGGGCTCACAATGTATCTTTATTACCACTTCTGAATATTATAAGGCCATTAAACCTCATTAGCCAGTTCTGACTTGTCACTGCTCTGTCACCATTAACAAAGAACTATGGACCAGTCCTGCTTCATCAAAGTTAGTGGGAATATGCAAGCAACTTGTGAGACTGTGTGACACAGTGGACAGGCCATTGGCATGAAAATCTAGAAATCTGGGTTCTGTTCCTGATTCTGCCCTGCTATGTCATTTGGGTAAGTCTCAGTGGCTCATTTTCCCCATCTGCAAAATGATACTTTTCTTCCTTTGTGAAGCACTTTGAGATCTGTGTATGAAAAGTCCTACATATCCCTGAATCAAATTGCACTGAAGTCAATCAAAATATTTCCACTGACTTCAATGAGGGTTGGCTCAGGCTTTCTAAGAGTTATTATAAACATTCAGTGAGATCATGTCTCTTGTTTCCATTAGATATTTTTATGCCTACCCACTGACAAACTTTTTGGTTTGTTTTGAAGTTTATGACTGCTAATATATTGTTTACTATAAATAAATGAAATCTTGCCTTGTAGCAATTTTAAGTTTTCAGATCTAGAGGGCAATTTGGTTTGAGTTTCTGCCTTCCCACTGATAAAGACTAATTTTTTGTTTCTTTTTCCAGGACTAAGTAATATCATAGGGATCATTGTCTATATATCCAGCAACGCAGGTGACCCAAGTGATAAGAGAGATGAGGACAAAAAGAACCATTACAACTACGGCTGGTCTTTTTACTTTGGAGCTTTGTCTTTTATTGTGGCTGAAACCATAGGAGTACTGGCAGTGAACATTTACATTGAGAAAAACAAAGAGTTGAGATTTAAAACCAAGAGGGAATTCCTTAAGACTTCTTCCTCTTCCCCTTATGCCAGGATGCCAAGCTATAGGTACAGGAGAAGGAGATCCAGATCAAGCTCCCAATCTACAGAGCCTTCTCCGTCTAGGGATGTTTCTCCAGTTGGCATGAAGATTGCCAGTTCCATCCCTATGAATGAAATTTCTATGTACACTCTGTCCAGAGAACCCTTGAAGGTTACAACTGCAGCCAGTTACAGTGCGGACCAAGAAGCCAGCTTTCTGCAGGTCCACAACTTTCTTCAGAAGGAATTTAAAGAAGGACTCCACATCAGTATGGTTAACAGGAGAACAACGCCTGTCTGAAGGGTTTGCTTTCTCTCTCTCTCTCTCTTTTAAAGTGTCAAAACAGAATGGAGCCTTCAAAAAAGAGAAGGGGCAATTTATAATCCTTCTCAAAACAGAACTTGTGCTGGGATAGCAAATGGAGACCTTGGAATACTGGAATGGCCTAAAGATATTGTACATTCATAGCTGTTTTAAAAGCTATTTGGAGTTTGTTTCATTAAAGTTCCCGGTGTCACAAGAAAGTGAAAGCAGCTCACGTCCCTGCAGTTTTGTAGTGTATACAATGTGTCGGAGAAACTGGAAAAGAGTTAGCTACCAGGGCGTTTTACAGAATAACAGAAGAATTGCAGTGTGATTTTTTTAAATAAAGTCCCTTAAAATAATTATAATTCATTGCCAAATCCAAAGCGTATCACAAACAGAGCTCTTCAAAACTACGATCCAGTTTCCTTTCACACAGGGAAGAGGGAGCAGAGGTCTGTCTCAGAAGCAACTGCCTCCTCAAGAAAATAAAATCTAGAAGGCAAAACTATTTGCAGCCAGCCTGTGCTACTGAACTGTAGCACGCCAGTGTACCGCGTGTTGCAGCATCCTACAGTGGGCGAGCAACAGCGGTCAGTACTGCCTCCACTGTTAGATCCCTGTGCAATAGAACCAAGGAGCTGATGGAGCCAATGCAGATGAAGCAGTGAGCATAGGGTGGATGCATCCTAAAATCATGAAATGGTGCGGGGTTAAAGCGCAAGCTGCTCCAACGTATTGGCAAATATCATTTCTTGCCTAAAGTTTAGAACACTTGAATCGTCTCATTGCTAATAGACCGAGTGCCTGATCCTGCCAGGTGCTGAGTGCTTCCTGAATGTACAGGGTGCACCCTACCTCTCAGGATCAGTCTCCTATACACTACGCGTTGCAGGAACAGGAAACAGCTGGGCCTGCGGGAACCAATAACTGTGAAATTGAAGATTCCGCAAGGGTTGCACATTACTTTTTTCTTGACGCTTCACAAGTGCAACACTCATGCTAGTGCAAGTTAAGGTATCTAGGCTACGTGTGTAAGAAAAGGGAAAGCTAATCCACTGATCCAATATACTATTCGGAGTGGTGAACATTTCTGCAAAATGCGGACTTATAGGTCATGTAATGACAATTTTAAAAGATAGAACAAAAATAATTGCAGTTTACTAGATATTTATTAAACTTTTTATTATGAAGAAGCACCCTGGGGTGCAAGTTGCAGTTGTTTTTATGCCGAAACTGTGGTTCGAAGTAACATAATTTATTCTGGAATGATGGAATTCACTAAGTGCAGAGAGGCCCACAGGACACTGTACGTAACTTACGGTGGGGAAAAACGTGGATTTGTGGGTTTTGGTTTGTTATTTGCTTTTTTATGATTTTTCTAAAAAGGGCTGAAATATTTTCTCTTTTAAATTCCTATTTCATTTTTACATTAGACATTGTGATGCTCTCCTCAGGGAAGGCGAGTATCCTCTCT
Source organism: Natator depressus (assembly GCF_965152275.1). NCBI lineage: Eukaryota > Metazoa > Chordata > Testudines > Cheloniidae > Natator > Natator depressus. The sequence continues at coordinate 7,850,063 of NC_134247.1, forward strand.
AAGCCAACAGGCTGGAGTGTATTCTGCCTCTTTACAGCCAGCGGATTTGATAATTTCTATGAATGTCCAGAGAGAGGAACTGGACACTGCAAAGCCACATTCCTGTGGAACTGGAGTTCACTGAAAGTTACCTGCAAGGCAAGATTTAAACTAGCACAATTTCAAGGCGTTTCCTGATCAGGCAGACAGACTGGAGTGACAGGGAGCTCTCACACAGTTTAAGGGACCCTGAGGAGAGCATCAAAGACTTGTAGGCTGGGATTTTCAAAAGACTCTAAGGGCTTGATCGAAAGATAATTGAACTCAGTGGAAGTCCTTCCACTGACTTCAATGGGTTTTGGGCCAGGCCTCATGGAAGCTAAGGATCCAGCTCCTTTGAAGAGACCAGCCCTAGGTCTGGTCTACTCTACAGACCTATAGCGGCATAACTATGAAAAATCCACACCCCATAGCGACATAGTTGTACTGACCTAACTCCCCATGGCAGGAGAGCGTCTCCCACCGACATAGCTACCGCTTCTCGGGGAGGTGGATTAACTATGCCGACAGAAGAGTTCTCCCCTGTTGGCATACAGCATCTTCATTAAAGCACTGCATCAGCGCAGCTGCATCAATGCAAGTGTTTTAAGCGTAGAGTTGCCCCTAGGTCTTGTCGACCCTGAAGCCTCTATGGTGAATGGTGGATTAATGAAACAACATCACATGAGCCAAAACTGTGGAAGTTAAACACCTGAGGGTTGGAGTCCTCAGGCAGACTGTTTAAAATGCTTTGTTTGTGAACCCCTACTTAAAGTCAATGATTAAGTGATATTTTACGTAAAGGATGTCTTCGTTAAAGGTTGAACATCCCTTAATCTTTCAACTAGAGCACAAGCGTTCCCTGTAAACTTGAGCTGAGTCCTGCAAAAATCCAGGAGGAGCTGCCTTGACATTCCAAATGACAGGAATTAAAAATAAAAAAACCAACAACAAAACTCACAAACAGCTCAGGCCTTCTCACACCATCACAAAAAAGGAAAATCAGATACAATCCCAATTTTTAAAGAATCCTCTCCTTGTCCTCTTTAAATCCCATTTAGGCCTCAATCGAGCACTTAAAGACATGCTTAATTTTGCAAGTAATCCAATTTAAGTGGATTGGTGCATTAATTCCTCTTTAAGAGTTTATGTGGCTCTAAAACTCTGCTAGGATTCTTGTTTAAGTCCTCTGTACTGGGGTGAATTTCACTCTGAGAGCTGAATAGAATGGAATGTAGGGAATTCAAAGCGTATACATAGCTGTGCTTTATTCTATGGCAAGGCATTAAAGGGAAAGATATTAATAGCTTTTTTAATTTTTCAAATGCTGATTTGAACAGGAGGGAAAATTCTTATCTACTTTCCAATACAGAACTTTTTGAGGAAGAGGGATGGGTGGGAGTAGGTGGAATTATTAAACATCTTGAAGAGAATTTTTTACATAAATCTTTATGCTTTCAAACAATAAATTTCCTACCTTTTTGAGATTTCTTAATAATTAAAATCATTTTATTAGCTATGATAGAGGTAGAAAATCACATTAAAGAAAAGCATTCTGTCTCAATGTGTCATACTAAATGCTTATTAATTTACACCTATTATAGTCAATGTATTTTCAAGTACAATTCCCCAGAATTGTTTCCTATTGTGTTAATAAAGTAACAGTTAGAAATTAGTCCTCATTTGTATTTGCTGTAGTTTAAAAAAGTCATTCCCTTTCAAATCAAGAGTTAGATGTAGGTTGTCCGGCGGGCCATGTGCCAAAGGTTGCAGATCCCTGTACTAAACTCATGGCCATTGAAAAGAAAGCTGACAGTGTGAAGGTAGTTTTTGGTTTGGTTTGTTTTTTTTAAATCACCTTATATCAGTGACTGTTTGAAAACAAAAACTGATTCAGGTTGAAGTATGAGACTTTTTCTAAAGTGTGAGTCAAACTTGCAGAACCACGCATGTATATTTGTACTGTACATCTACACTGGGTCCACAGAACCTCTCAGCTTCACGGGGCGCTTCTTAGCAACACAGCTGTCCTAGCTTTTGTTTTTATACAGGTCATTTGCCCTTAGAACCTAAGATGTTGTGCCAATTTCTGGCATTATTTAGATCTCCATTCTCTAAGAACAGGGGCACTGAGCTCTGGGCATGTAGCCCTGGAGTTTTTTGGGTCATAAGCTGCCACCCATATTCACACTGAGTAGAGTTGTTATGGAAAATAGAATTTCAACAGGGGAACACTTTGGTGGGATATGTAGTCTGGCAAGAGAGCCAGGCCCATAGGGCAGAATAGGGGCATGAACAACCTTGGACTCCAACTCCCATGAGTCACTAGGGAGTATCAGGCAGATGTTGCGATATATTAATGTTTCTCTTTGGTCAAACTGAAATAAAGATTTCATTTCATTTTGAGTCCCCCCCCCCAATGAAAAACTCTGCCGAAGTCAATTTTTTCCTGAGAAAAATTTTGAGTAAGGGTTTGGAACAGCTTCCATGTTAGGAGAGATTGAAAAGACTGGGGACTGGTCAGCTTAGAAAAGAGATGACTAAAGGGGGCAGAGATATGACAGAGGTCTGTACAATCATGAGTGGTGTGCGGAAAGCGAATAAAGTAGTATTATTTACTCCTTTGCATAACACAAAAAACACAGGGGGGGTCACTTGATTAAATTAATAAGCAGCGGGTTTAAAACAAACATAGGGAAGTACTTCTTCACACAATGCGCAGCAAACCTGTGGAAGTTATTGACAGCAGATGTTGTGAAGGCCAAAACTATAACTGGGCTCACAAAATAATTAGATACGTTCATGGAGGACAGGTCCATCAATGGCTATTAGCCAAGATAGTCAGGGATACAACCCCATGCTCTGGGTGTCCCTAAGCCTCTGGCTGGGGAAGTTGGGATTGGATAACTCAATAATTGCCCAGTCCTGTTCATTCATTCTGGAGCACCTGGCACTGGCCCGTCGGAAGACAGGCTATTGGGCTAGATAGACCATTGTTCTCACCCACTATGGCCGTTTTTATGTTCTTATGATTTTGACAAAACCTAGTTTCCCAACCAGACAATGTTTCATTCAAAATTTTTCCACCAGCGTGCTGTTGAGTAGTCTTTTACTCCATGAGTAGTCCCTCTGAAATCAGTTTGACTACTCTAGGGTTAAGGTAAAACACAACAACACAAGGTAACAGAATCTCCTATTGTTTTATGTGTGGACAGTACTGGGCACAATGGAGCTCTGATCTCTAGGATTTTTAGATGCTACCCCAGTATTATTAATAATAATAATAATCAGGTTGTCTGAAATAATCCTAGCCAGAAAACACAGCATTCAGTATTAACCGACAAAAAAAGCTACATGGAGTTATTCATCCATCTCTTCCTATTTCTCATTCCAAACAGAATAGGGATGAAAATAGCAGTCACTTCACATGCTGTTTATATTTAGTAATAGAGCATTTTAGCATTTCTTTTTCTGTTCTTTCTGTATAGGTCACATATCCACAAGGGCTAATGTGCCATGTCCCTTGAGGTTATATTTCTGTCTGCAGTTCTAAAAGTATTATTTCCAATGTGCATCAGTTCTGCCCATATAATCACAAATACGTATACTGTACTTACTATTATTTTTAAATAAAATGTTTTAAATGTGTGGAGAAGGTATACAGATTTTAATTTACAAATTCCTTGGGCTGAATACTTATAAAGTGTGGGTTTTCTGGTAAAATGGGTATATATTTTTAATCTTGTCAGTATCCCTGTAACTAGAAAGAGTCTAACCCAGGAGACTATTTCACTGGGTAATGACATAGACTCTTATCTCATCAGTTCCAGTCCCACTGGCCAACCAGATCCAATCAGATGTTCAACTTGTCAGAATGTGGAAACTGAGACAAGGCATCTCATAGCCCCTCACAGAAAAGTTTGGTGATACTGTTTGAGACAACTTCAAGTGAATGTTTTAGCAACCTGCAATTAGGATCGATGACCCTGCTCTGGACAAAAAAAATTTAAACTTTTGTCCAGAATTCTAAATGAACTTGAACTAGGAATTTTGGGGGGGATGAGAGGCGGTGGAGGGAAGGAGGTGGGATAATGAAATTTGGTTACATTTATTTTTGAGGTTGTTTTCACACATCTCTTAACACCCTAGTTGTAGCTGGGAAGGCTACTACAAGACAACATACTGCAAGAAAAAAAATATTCTCACAGTATCTCTCAAACCAGAAGTCCAAATCATTGCAGGATAAACTCTATGCTTACACACAAGATTTCCATCTAAGAGATTGGGTAACATTGGGAAAAGCTACATAATTTCCGGAAGCTTTTCCAACCCAAACCCAACCCTCTTGAGGTTTGCCCATGAGTCCTTATGAATACTGCAGCATATACATCCACTAGTAAAAGCAAATGCTGATCAGTAACACTTTCACCGAGGAGTCCACATCAGACTCCCTGTGGACATAGTGACATGCAGCCAAGTTTATGGAAGTATTTGCTAATTTTGTGTGCCTCTGTTTTTGGGTCCCCAATCTGGGATTTCCAGGACCTGATTTTCAAGAGGTGTTGAGGACCCACAGATTCCCAAAAAAGTCAAATCATACCCTTACAATCCATTCCCATCCCCACCAGGGTCTAATGCAAACTCTTTTCTGTGCATTTGTCTTTCTACAGTCTTGTAAGTTTTCCTCTGAAGAAAGATCCTCTTGTCTACCCACATTTCAAAACTCTAGAAATTTGCTATGGTCATGAATATACAATCCCCAGCTGCGAGAAATGCACTGAACAAAGGTCATGAGTTCAGCAGCCCCACTATTCACCCTAAAACATTCTGAACCATTCAGTCATCGCAGGCAATATTTCTTCTTCAAATGGTGCTTTTAACTTCACCTTTACATTTCCCAAGTCTCCACATTCTCTAAAGATAAAGTGTGTGTGTGTGTGTGTGTGTGTGTGTGTATATATATATATAATCAGTGGACACATCTGGAGGTAGGCAAACAAAGGATTCATCGTTTCAAATGCCTCCATTCCCAGGGGGTAAGCAAGTCAAAGCTCATTCTCGGTGCAAGACTGACTCTGCCCTTGACTCTGGCTAAGAATGAAATAGTTCAGCAGGGATGTTCCCACATTGCAGGGCAAGCTGGGGGACAGAGTTGTGAGCCTGAGTTTGTGAGCCTAGCTGTCCCACAGCACACAGAAATACGTGATATAAGTATTGGAAAGGAAGATGATTTGGGGGAGTGGAGGGAGAAGCTTTGTGGCCCATTTGAAAAGTGAGAAGGATTTCAGGTGAGAGGATATGCCATCTTCTTGGGAACAAGGAAATAAATTGACATAATAGGAACTAAAAAATCCTTACCCTGTAGAAAAGATTGAAATGCATACTTCAACATCTGATGCCTTGCCCAACCAAATGTAGGGTCGCCTACCAAAAATGCATGCTGGGAAAGATTCCTTTAACAGCTTGAACCCACAGACAACCAGTCAGCAGTGACCAGCCAGAGATGGGGATGTAGCTCCTCCGGAAGAGGTTGAATTTCTACCTTTTGAAGAGGTCGGGATTAGGGGGGAATGCAGGAAGTCAGGCTGGTTATTTCAAAGCCAGTGTGAAGCAGTTATGTTCATTTGTTTGTTATGGACATTATGTTTCTATAATAAAAAGCTAGGGTAAAATCCTGGCCCCATTCAAGTCAATGGCAAGATTGTCCACCAGTCTCAGGTGCGGTGATGGGATACCTCAGGGTCAGGGTAGCTGAATATAGCTAAGGAGAAGCCATTTTAGCTAGAATCTGTGTATGGTTCATTTGCTGGAAATACACTTTGAATGGATAGGAGACAAGACACATTGTCTCCTCCAAACACCCCTGAAATCTGGGAAGCTTCAGGTCCAAACATTGCAGCTCAATCCCATCTCTGATTTTGAACTAAAGCAGTTTAAACACACAGGAAAAAAACAGTGAGACAGTCACACATGTGTCCTGGATCCAACAGACCCTAGGGGGCTTTCCTTGCAGAGAGTAGCACTAGTTATTCTCTTTCATGTCCCCAAGCACACACTATATGATTTTCACTCTATGGCAGTGAGGAACATCATCAACATGTGAAGGATTAGACCTGGCAACTTCCTTACTGCAGGACTTTAGGACAGAGGAATGATTTCCCTGATTGAAATGCTTCATTTCTTTAAATCATGGAACAGTTAGCTAGGTTCCTGTCTAGAGACAATGAGACTGGCCTGTAAACTTACTAAGGGAGATGTTCTTATTCACTGATTAGTCCCTACTAAAATCACTTGGATTGCTTGCATGAGTAAAGGAGGCTCATGAGAGGAGAGGGTTGCAGGATCTGACTCTGTGTTCCCATTTCTATTATGCACATGCTGAAACAGGGCCTTTATCACTTGGAAAAACCACACGTGTAAATGCCAGAGGGTCACAAGGCTAGACAATGAATTTTCCAGGCAGAAAAGAATGCAGCTTTTGGTCCTGAGATATCTCATTTAGCATTTTCTCAAGGAAAAAGACATAATTGTGTGTCTCACAGACACAGCTGCTAAAGTGCAACTAATTAAACCCCCCTGTGCTTCCCAACAGGTCCTCATTAATAGTATGTTTATATTTCATGTGTTATTGATTTTTAAATGCGGGCACTTGCCAACAGGAGATCGCTAGAACCACTTAATGATAGTTTATATACTAAAGCCTTCTGGAGGATATGCCAATGTTTTCCTTTTGTTAACTGCTCTTCCGGGAATCAGTCTTGTCTCTGCATTCATAAGATGCTCACACAGTGCACAACTGGGGATGAATTGGAATAGAATCACCATGAGGTTCCATTTCAAACAGGTGTGGCAGAAAACACTCAATTTAAAAAGGAACCTAAAAACCCTGGCATTTTAGGCCATCAAGCCTGTCACCACTAGGTAAATTAAAAATCTAAGGGAGAGAATTTTCAAAGTGCCAGGGGGTTTAGGAGCACAGGTCTCAGTGACATTCAATGGAACAGGTGTTTCTAAATCCTTTGGGGACAATTTTCAGAACAATACCCTCAAAAGAGGGAGGCTCCTGGGAAAACCTGGACAGGCGGCAACCCTAGTCAAAGGTTATATCTTGAGGTTGCCCCTTGAGTAGAAGGAAGGCAGGCACCTTGCTTACATCATGCAGAATTTCCTAGGCAACTGGAGTTCTGAGGGCCAGTCCTGGGACATAGAGTATAGCCCTCTAGCTGTACTTCTTAAAGAGTCCACCCCTTCTGGGGCTGTGTGTGTGTGTGTGAAAAACAAGAAAGGAAGTAGTTCCAAGGCCAGACCCTCATACAAAAGAGGGGACACAGTCTTTCAGGTTGTGCAGAAAGTCTCAGCTCCTACCCTCTGCTTGGTTAGGGGGCAAGTCAAGAGTTACTGCTGGGTATTTCAACAAAATAAACAAACCCACCCATCTTCTTTCCTCAGAGGGCTGAGGCTGGCAGTACTCCCAAGTTGTTCCTCACAAGTAACCCACTCCTCTGGATTCCAGCTCTTGTCCTGGACACCACCCCCAATAGCTAGACTGCCTCCTTTTAAAGGGCCCCCCGAGGCCTGACAATCTGCACGGGTGTAGAGGGCTGGAGATGTTTGTGACCACAGGAGTTTTTTAAAACCTTCTTCTTCTTCTTCTTGACTGGTGAATTTGACTCAGAATGCTAGTTTTTTCAGCCTTGCATAAGCCCTCTGCCTCAGGAGTGGATTTCCCCTTTCTTTCTGTATGAGGTGTTCCTTGTGTTGTTTAGACGAGCCCTCTCAAATTGATCAAGGCAGCAACAGCTGAATGAGAGCAGACAGCTTGATCCTTGGCAGGGGGAGCAAATGCCAACTACAGCTGGAAGAAATAACTAATGAGTTAACAACATTGTTGTCCTGGCAGGTTGCAATTAGACTAAAACAGGATCACTAGTGGTTGCTTTCTCAGCAACTGAAAGCTTGTTTTGAGTGCAGTGGCTGTGCCTGCACTTGCAAACACACATTAACTTTTGTACGCTCGACTTGCGAAGGACCTGTGGAGTTTCCAGTGTCTAGAAAGTAAAGTAAAAATGCAGCTCATAAAATCGACTGATGTCTAGTGAAATTTAACAAGAGACTACTTCAAAAGAAAAGGCATTAAATTTTTAATGCATTCTTTTTCTGTTTTAGAATCTGCTCCCTTTAGGCTTTTCTGCTTTCATAAAAAGTCATGGCCATAGTTAAGAAAACAGAAATGTAAGTGGCTGTAATGTTTCTCTCTGTGTGTGATTCATTATTCCATTTTTATGCCTCAAAAGATCTAGTGTTGTTCAGCCACTTGAAACATAAATTTCCTCAGAGAGGGGGCAATTTATTGTGTACACATGGCCATCCCTGGCAAGGTCCACAATGGGAATAATAAAGGCTTCGCTGGCTCTTGTGAAACTGTCAGCTTCGTTACCTTTGATACCGACACTTTGATAGCTAATGGGGCCCTGCTATACAGTGCCAGTACCTGCTAGCAGTTTGCTCATCTATAGTGCCTTTTGTCTGAAGATCCCAAAGTGCTTTGTAAGCATTAATTAATTCACCATTCTGTGAGAGAAGGAAGTCTATTATCCCCATTCCACAGATGGGGAAGCAGAAAAACTAAGTTACTGGCCCAAAGCCATACCGTGAGTCTAAGACAGAGCCAGCAACAGAAGAAACCAGATCTCCCACCCCTGCTAGGAGATATCTAGGTCCTCATTTTCAGAGGTGTTGAAAACCTGCAGCTCCCACTGACTTGATTAGGAGCTGTTGAAGATCAGACCATAACTGACCCCCTTCTTTGCAGTCCCAGCACATCGGCCAACGATGTAATGGGTCATGCAGAATGAACTCCCACCTTCACCCACTTGGCTGGAGGTGTGAGGCACCTTGTTCTGGCTGCGTGCAGCACCATGCTCTACCACCTCTACAGCTAGATAAGAGGCTTCCATCTCCAGTGTGGTTGCTGCACCAGAGAGGTCCCTTGCACTCAGGGGCTTTTGCCCCAGGAAAATACATATGGTACGGCCCTTTGCTACCTTCCTTTGGGCTTCCCTCCAGGGAATTTCTACTGGGGAATTTATAGTAGGAGCCACTGAAGGTGAAGTGTTAAATCAGGGCAGTACTTGTACATTCTGGCTATGACCCCTTCTAGACCAGTGCTGGCCTCACTTTAGGGGCTGCACTGGCCTCTAACTACCCATCACCCAGAGGAAGTGAGGTTGAGCCCATATATGGCACTACAATTTCCTCCCTGGTATGTGTTTTGCTCTTTACACCACACAATAAGTGGAACCACATGGGCACAATGGAATCCAAATAATTGCATTTACTGAACATACACAACAGGCAAGGCCTCATTACATAAACACACTGCTACGCTGATTGGCTTCTGGCTACTTCTAGAATACAACACTGCGAGCACAGCTAGAGAAATGGCAAACTATTTAAAGGGATACTTCCCCATTCCTATACACTACACTGGACCGGGGTTTGTGCGGACAAAAGGTAGGGCAAACCTGGTATGAATGTGGGCTACAGCATACTTTCTCTTCCCTGTGGTCTGCTGGTTGTGATCCATAGGCTAAAGCCCTGCAATACCACACTGCAAACCAGCATGTGGGAAGTGTTTTGCCTCTTCAAAATTTTCCCCATGTTGCACATTCATTCAGTGAATCCAAAGCAGGTTCCCCCCCATACACACACCTCTCCTGCTGGTAATAGCTCACCTTACCTGATCACTCTTGTTACAGTGTGTATGGTAACACCCATTGTTTCATGTTCTCTGTGTATATAAATTTCCCCACTGTATTTTCCACTGCATGCATCCGATGAAGTGAGCTGTAGCTCACGAAAGCTTATGCTCAAATAAATTTGTTAGTCTCTAAGGTGCCACAAGTCCTCCTTTTCCCAAAGCACTTTACTGACATTAGCAATTCAAACCTCAGTGCACAGTATTCGCAAGGCTAATGGCAGGTCTCAGTAACTGTGTACAAGTACCAAAGGTAAACCATGAACCAAAGATGTCTAACCCCAAACAGGGATCACAGGCAGCCATCAGAAAACAGAAAGAAGAGAGGCGCACACAAGGAAACAGAAGCATAAGAGCTAGTGATGGAAAAGACTTACCAGATGATTGTGTCCACCGTCCTGTAAAAGCTAGGGACAGAAGGTCAGTATTTCACTCTCATGCTTCATAGCATATAAACAACAAGCATTTCGTTCAGTCATCTCCATTGGTAAGCACCAGGAGTTTCCTATCCTGAACCAGAAATACATTAACTGCTTTGTTTAACACTCCTGCTTTGTTGCAGAAGTTTAGAACTGACATTTCTGAGCTTGCCTCAACACTTTACATTAAGTCAGGGTGCTCATTCTTACACACTGCTAAGTAGACCTCTTTTAAATGAAAACTCAGTTCTAACGATGGAATAGTGACCAGCGCTTCCATAACAGAAGTCTTTAGTTCAGTGCTGTTGTTTTCTTACTACAGCATTGGCACTCTTCTTTTACACAGATGGGTACTGAAATATTTTTGATGTTCCTGGACCTCACTTTACTGGATTTCACTGCTGATGCACACGAGCTCTGCACATCACCTTCCTCACCATCAATGTCATAACCTTCAAAATCCAATCCTGGAACCCATCAAGCAGAATTTGGAATTGCAGGTCTGGGGAACCGCTGACGCAGAATCTCATGACACCTGGCGTTCTGGAATGCATGTTGCTATTGGACATGCACATGCTTCTCAGCACGTTCCCTAGAAATCTCTTTCCTACAATGCTGTCTGCCTGCTGCAACATTTAATTCCTCATGAAACATCACCCAGACTTTTCTCCTGACAAGACTCCTGAGACAGCCAGATGACAAAGCTCATTCAAACTCCTCTACAGTTTCTGTTCCCCAGCCACGAGAGACCATTTCACATACCTGTCTCTCGGTGACACTTCAACTATTCCTTCCACAATCTGTCCCTCTTCTGAATAACCTACCTTAAATAACCTACCTTTTCCCCAGCATTCCTTGCTATGTCAGCTGACAAGTCCAAGCAACACTGGGATGACAATTCCCAGAAGTTTATCTCTACTGTAAGTCCCTGGAGCAGAGAAGTGCTGGTCTAAGGGCAGGTCTACACTACCATTTAAGTCAATCTAACTTACATCGCTTAGGGGTGTGAAAAAGTGCCCCCGCCCCTGAGCAACGCAAGTTTCACGCTGTCCACACCAGCACTGCTTCCGCTTCTCACGGAGGTGGAGTAATTATGCTGATGGGAGAGTGCTCTCCTGTTGACATTGTGTGTCTTCACCAGACATGCTACAGAGGCGCAGCTGAACCGATGTAGCGCTGTAGTGTAGACTTGCCCAAAGAGAATTCCCTCCTGAACAGTAAAGGGCTAATACCATGAAGAGCTATTGAACTGATCCACTTTAACATGGAGGAGCAGTCTAGTGGTCGCAGAATGGAACTGGCTCTTCGGAGGGTCTAGTCTCAGGTTTGGGATTCACTCACTGTGCATTTCAGTTTCTCCAAAAAAGGAACAATATGTTATTATTTAGTTGTATTACCATAGCACCCAGGAGCCCCAGACATGGACCAGAGCCCCACTGTGCTAGGCACTGTACCAGCACAGAGCAAGAACTGTGCCTGCCCCAATGAGCTTACAATAATTTACTTGTCCACCTTGCTGCTTTATTGCAAGAATTAATTAATGTTCATTAAGCATTTTGAAATATGTGGATTCATGGTATTATTAACTATCATTATTATCCATTCATACAGATCTCCAGGTTACAATTGTTTTGTTTCATAACATTTTAAATTTATTCTTTAATTTCTTTCTCTCCCCCACCCTTCATTTTGTCCTGTACTCATTTCTCCAAACCTGTAACTGCTGACTTGAACTGACAGTGTTTTACCTTTATTTTGACATTGTAGCATGGTGTTCATAAAACAGTACTGAAATAGTTTTGACATTATCTTGACATGGTAACATGGTATTTACAGATTTCCATTGATATTTTTTTACCATCGTTTTGACATGCAGGCATTGTCACCATCATCAGTTTGACATTGTAATTGTAATGTCATCTGCACAGTGGCCTCTGTAGCTTTGCATTGACAGCCTCATGGAATTATTTTTGCAATCTGGCAAAGTGTCCAAGAGAATGGGATGGAAGGGTTCCTCCTGGCTACGCTGGGAGATTCGCCGCCGACTTCAGTGGGGCCAGGAGTCAATTCCTCAAAATACAATCACAGGCCTGCACCTGCTCAATGGTGAGTTTTCAATCTTAAAGGGACACATTGCGTGCAAAAGTAATCATAGAGACAGTGTGGTCCAGTGGGCAGGTTACTGGACTGGCTGTCAAGAGACCTGGGTGCTAGTCCGAACTCTGCCACTGATCTGCAAGTCACTTCATCTCTTTTCTCTATTATGTCTTTTAAGAGTGTAGGTTCTTTGAGGCAGGGACTGTCTCTTATGATGCATTTGTATATTGGCAAGCACAAGCTATCTGTCTTTGGTACTTTTATAGGCCCCATTACTTTAGTATCTGAGCCCCTCACAATATTTAATGCATGTATCCTCACAATACCTCAGTGAGGTATGGCAGTGCTATTATCCCCTTACCGATGAGGGACTGAGGCACAGAGCAGCTAAGTGACTTGCTCAAGGTCACACAGGAAATCTGTAGCAGAACTGAGACTTGAACTCAGGTCTCTCATGTTCTAGGATGGTGGACAATCCTTCCTCTTTATGGAGGAAATTGGTCCTCAGTCCTGACTGGGGACCAATACATATGCAAATAAATAATAGTTTTAAGCAAATTTCCTGATTTGTGTTTCTGCTAATGCCTTAAGATCTCTCTCTCTCATAGTGTGTGAGTGTATTTTGCTTTTTACTAGTTTTATTCTTCATTTTACTTTTGCAATGGAGTCAACTCAGCTTGTGAAACTAGACTCCACGTTTCAATTTCCATCCGGAGTCAGTTTAAACTGATGATTTTCATGCACTAGCCCAAAGCTCATGCTGCTTTTGTCATCTGGGTTGCCAGCACTGCAAAGGAATTTTAAAACTCCTTCAGTCTGTTTGCATGTAAAATGTATGTCAACTTTTCTAACCTGTGAGGATTTGCAAAATGTCTTTTTTTTTATAACACATTCTAAAATTTGGGAACTAAGGGCCTGATCCAAAGACCACTGAAGTTAAATAGAAGGACAGCTATTGGTTTGGATACAGCTGCAAACTTCTTGACAATGTCTCTTTAAATACATTGGACATTTCAAAAAAAAAAAAAGAGAGAGACAGAGCGAGAGAGAGAGAGAGAGAGAGAGAGAGAGAGAAGGAACTGGGTCCAATTACCCTAACAGGTCCATGGGTCTAAAATATTAAATGAAACTTTCCAGCCAGGCAGGCAAACTGAAGATCTCATCTTAGCCAGGTGTGACTTGAAACACCTGAAATATTAAAACCCCCTAGAGAGGTGTGGGGCCCAGGGCAGAAGTGACAGATTAGTCTTTTCCAGAACCAATTGTGACGGCCAATCATACCAGCCCGCGGGGCCCCCCAGAGCACCGGGCCTGGAGCAGTCACCCCGATTCACCCTACCCAAGGGACAGCTCACTAAATGCTAATCCTCACTAGCTCTCTGAGAATATACCATGTCTGAGTGCTTTGATCCAAACCACTCTTTTGCCAAACTTTATTCAAGTTCATCCACTTGGCTTCCTTACACAACGAAGAGCCCTGGATTGTGGACTGCACAGATGGGAAGCCCCAAAAGATTGCCCTCAAGGATTTATTCTAGACCATTCTGACAGGGGAGGGCTCCAAGCCCCTCAACTCAGACTGTCCACAAAATCCATGGAGAGGTCAAGGGTTCCCTGAGAGGTCAGGGTTGTCTGCAAAGAGACCCTGGACCTTCAACTTGTCTCCAGGGTCCTCGAGCTTCCCTCAGCTTTATAACAGCCCCATATCTTCTGACACTCCCACTGGCATCTCCCAGCACCTTTCCATAGCATGGAGGTCCTATGACGTACAGTAATTGTGAACCACAATTGCTAGTACAGGCTCCATCTGGATTAAATTAGGTACAGATTCTCCCTCAGCATTCTTAGTTGAAAATTGAAAATATTTTTTATGCTACAAAAACATTTGTGAAAAAATGAAAACTTACACCAATTTTTGGTGAAAAATGCGCTGTTGTTGTTTTAAAGATCATTTTTTGACAAAGAAAACTTTTTGTTCCAAAAATGCTGGCAAACTCTACTTACTTACCTCAGACAGGGTGCTTCAAAGCTTAATTAACATACAGCATTGGAATTTTGCTATCTGAGGTGACCCCAGAGTTCTTTCCCTGGGACCCCCCCACCCCGCATGCTCTGGCTGGGGCCCCAGCACTCAGCCAGGCCTCTCCTTTATGATGTCCAAGTGGTTTTCCCACTCCAGTTCAAGTCCTCTGAGGCTCAGCCTTCTGACTGGGCCCTGGAAAGTCCACCCCATCCAAGGTTGTCAAAAAAAGGGAACAAAAGAGGAAATAAGACAAATGAATCATCCGAAAGTTTTCTTCAGGATTTCTCGTCGGGCTGTGAGTTCTAAATAGAGTTCACAGGTAAATAGAGAGGTATAGTCCCCTCTCAAGAGGAGTAAGCATCCAGCTAGCTGGCTGGTTGGCCAGCTCACCCACCCTTCCTTCCTCTCTTCTGGACAGTGGTCATCCGAGGAGTTTCTGTCTTCCACTGGCTCTCTCTCCAGGAGCTGAGGACTGAAAGTCTGCTCTCCTCCCTGGTCTGCCGTCAACTGAGCTGCGTTTCTCCCTCTGAAGTTCCTTCCTCCAATTCTGACATCTCTCACAGATGTGAGGGAACAGGGCCACCTGAGCCCACGTTAGCTCATCGACCTGTGTTGCCTGTATAGGGTTTGTATACCCCATCACAGAGGGTGAAGTACCATAGTCGCCAGCTATAGTTTTAGGACAGGGACGTGTTTCAACAGCAGAAGAACAAATCAGTGTGGGAGGTGGGGATTCTGCCTCGCTAGGCTCAGTATACTTCCCTTCTTTGCAGGAAGCAGACTGCTGCTCTTTCCTCCATTTTCAGGGCCGTTCCAAGCCTAATAAAAATCTACCACACACGTGCCTCGGTAGGAGACAAAGCGTGATGCTACAAAGCAGAGCACAAGGCCCAGGCACCTCCACAAAACAAGCATTGCTGGCCTGCTCACAAACCCAGATCCAGTGACCTATTTGCCAGATATGTACAGCAGCTACCGAGCAGGCCACACGCCAGCTCCTTTAGTTATGGTCATGCGGAAGGCGAGCCTCGAAAAACAGAAAAACTGCTGCACTGTGGAAAAGCATTTCCCCTTGACACTATATTTAATTTGTATCCTTCCCCACTTAGGCACTTGCTGAATGGTCAAGGGGTTCCCTTTCAGCCTGTGTCGGAGCTGCTGAAGACAATGCTTGGTCAGACGCCCGTCCTTGCCACTCATGGCGGATGGTTAATTTTGGATGATGAATACCTAAACCAAGTGTTCACCGATGAGTAACGTTTTCAGTAGGCCAGGTAGGTAGTGGGCACTGTGCTTCCATACTAGAGAAGAACCTGAATCACAAAATTCTGTTCTGGAATCAGAGACAAATCCAACTCCACCAAAGTTTGGGGTATTTGGGCCCTTGAAAAAACCCAGCTTCAGGGTGTATAGGAGGCTATTGTTAGAACCAATAATGAGTTCTTCGGAATAAAAGTGGGTTCACGCTCATCTTTATTACAAAGACAAATACTTTTACATTCTAACAGGAAAGTTAAAATTTACACCAGTCACGGCTCCTGGCCATGTCTTGCGTGAGAAGGGTACGGTCCTGAGGCCCTGAATGTTAATGACACTGAGCTAGCTTTGCTCTTAGTTGGCTTATGGAACTTGCTGCACAAACCCAGCAGGGACGAGCTTGTAACCCGACCTGCATCAGTTACTTTATTCATTATGTGCATTAATAGAATCCTCACTCCCAAGTCTAGTCACCCAGTCTCCTGATATATCTCAACAGCTGTACATGTGGTCAGCTGTCCAGCCCAGCCCACAACCTGCTCTACTTTTGCATCACACGGTTGACATTTGAAAATGCTTAGACACGCCAAGACTTTGAAGACCACTTGAATAACTTGCAGCATTCCTTCAAGTAGGCAAACCTAACTCGACAGGGCAGTCATCGCCCGAGACAGTCTGCCCTATGCACTCCAGTGCAGTCCAGCCATGGATGAAGGCAAAGCACTGAAAATCCGGCTGACTTTCTCTGTTATTTTGGTTGGCATCTCTTTAATGTTTGCAGCTGTGGTGACTGATCACTGGGCAGTGCTGAGCCATAGAGTGGAGCATTACAATTCCACTTGTGAGGCTGCTCACTTCGGGCTATGGCGGCTCTGCACAAAACAGTTTTATATCCAAGACAAAGCTACCAAGGAGCGGAGCTGTGGGCTGATAACTCTGACAGGAGGTACGTGCTTGCATTCGTTCCACTTACACCCTGAAAATGCATGGGAGAAAATGTCAGGCTATTCTTAGTGACATCTTTTAGGAAGTGAAAAAACATGCAGGAAAAAATACGGTTCTTGTTTCCATTGCACTTCATCTTACAAGATTCAACACGTCGATTTGGTTTTCATATTAGCCTGAAAATACACCTCACTGTCACATTTCCTTGAGGCCTTATCCTAAATGTATGATGCCCTGCCACCATATATATCTGTAAGCATATTTAATACACTACTCTTCAGCTCTTTCAATCCAGCAAAGACAGTGGCTGGTATAAAGGGGACCAGATAGGAGAAGGCAAAAGTCACAGAGAGATATCAGGAAGAAGGATATTTTCCCACCAGCGTTTTGCTGACATCTACAACCCTGCAATGACTATGCAAAGCCATACTCAGGCAAAACGTCCATTGAGTCCACAGGGCATTTTGCCTGAGTGAGGATTACTGAGTGGGGCCGATATCTGGTTCACTAGAAGGAGTTCGTAGTTCAGAGAGCTATGCCAGAACCACTTGTTCTTGAAAGATCCTAAGTAATTCAAAAGCTACTCTTCATAACTAGTATTACTTAGGGCAGCATGGAACTGCATGCGATGGTATATTTCTCCAAGTGCCAAAAATGCTGTAAATTACGTGAAAAATAATCTATCCGTGATTTATGAGGTCTCCTTAAATTTAATACAGTGACAGAAAGCAACTGTGCTCTGTGTTAGTGATAAAAGAAGTCTAATCAAACACTTTTCTTTATACTGCGTAGTTACATATTCTGAGAGTAGTCCCATTGAAATCAACAGGAAGGATGGTAGACTGCCCCCCTCGCTAGTTTCCTGGAAGAGCATTACATTAGCATGATTTGTGAGAAGTTGTATTACATTTTTGCTGATTGCAAAGTCTACTGCAATCATGCAATATGTGCTAATACCCCTTTCCTGACTTTTCTAATTTCAAGAGGCTAATGGCAAATTGGATTATTTCCTAGACAGAAAAGTCTCCTGAGTAACAGGATTCCCTTCTGATGACCACCCCAGGTTGAAGTTAAAGTTAGATTTTAATATCTTTGTAAATTTGCTGTGAAATCGTATAGTGATGATTCTCAGTCTGTCTGGCTAAACTATTTATTATTAGACAGAAGAGGCTGATCCACAGCATTCAGATCTGAATTCAGATCTGGCTTTCCACCACAGTTGGGGGCTTTTGAATTGGGAAGTTTCACTTAGCCCCATTTCTAATTAATATAATAAATACATTCTAATATAGCTAGTAACCTTAGCTATACCATTGTCTCTGCACGTGTAGGAAGCTTTATGTTTAAGAGGGAGACAGACAGATTGGGAGAAATACATAAATACCAGACATTGTTGGATAAATTTAAAACTCGTAAATATCCAGCTGTCTCAGTAAAACAGATTCATCATCTATACAGCACAAAAGTGTTAGATATCTTTGACAGACATCAGCATGTGCTTGCATGGACATCTCACAGCTGTGCTATCCACGCCCTCTGTGCTGGCTTCTTAAAGTGCAGAATAAACAAATGGGTAATTATGGAGACAGCGAGCTGAAGGCCTCTTTGGAGCAGCTTGACTGCAACAGTGATGACCTTTAGATATTGGATAGGTGGGCATACTTTTAAAGGGCTTGACAGATTCTCCTGGGATTTGATGAAATTCAGTTTCAAAACCATTATATTCAATAACACTGAATTCTTTCATGTGTGTCATTGGAAGTTCTAAAAGAGCTCTTTACAACCGCTAATTAAATACTCGCATCGCTGCTGTTAGGTAGATACTATTATCCCCATTTTTACATTAGGGAAACTGAGGCACAAGAACAGGTTTCAGAGTAGCAGCCGTGTTAGTCTGTATCCGCAAAAAGAACAGGAGGACTTGTGGCATCTTAGAGACTAACACATTTATTTGAGCATAAGCTTTCATGGGCTACAGCCCACTTCATCGGCTGCATGCAGGGGAAAATACAGTGGGGAGATTTTATATACACAGAGAACATGAAACAATGGGTGTTACCATACACACTATAATGAGAGTGATCAGTTAAGATGAGCTAATACCAGCAGGAGAGAAAAAAAAAACCTTTTGTAGTGATAATCAAGGTGGACATTTCCAGCAGTTGACAAGAACGTGTGAGGAACAGTAGGGGTGGGGGAAATAAACATGGGGAAATAGTTTTACTTTGTGTAATGACCCATCCACTCCCAGTCTTTATTCAAGCCTAATTTAATGGTGTCCAGTTTGCAAATTAATTCCAGCAGTCTCTCGAAAGCTCAAATAAATTTGTTAGTCTCTAAGGTGCCACTAGTACTCCTGGTCTTTTTGAGGCACAAGAGGGGTCAAAGGCTGGCCCAGGGCCAGCAGCGTATTAATGCCTAGGCCGACAAGGCCTAGGCCTAGGGTGGCAAATGTGCAGGGGCAGCAAATTTATAATAGCAGCCAGAGGTTGCTTCCCGCGGCGCTGGTTCGCGCCCTCTGCCCCAACTCCACCCCTTCCCCACCCCCATTCCCCGCCCCCTCCCTGCCCCTATTGGTTCCCTTCCCCAAATCCCTGGCCCGGCCCCGCCTCCTCTTCTGAGCGCGCTGGGTTCCACCCCTTCCCCCCTCCTTCGCGAAGCTGTTTCGCGCACAAGCACTGGCAGGGAACAGGGAGAAGCAGGACCCAGTGGCGCGCTCAGGGGAGGAGTTAGAGGCCTCACCTCACCTACAAGATGCTATGCAAGTGCAAAGAATGATTATTTTTACGCCTTTCAGCGGGCTGTAGAGATGGGCTCAAGCCGTTGAGTTCAGATCCAAGGGTCGGGAAGTGTGTGAGCCAAGGTTTTGGTCTGTCTGTGTTGTGAAGGACCTCTGTGAAAGACCATATCTCATGGAGTTTAATTTATCTACGTCAGAAGGACAAAGGGTCACTCTGACAGTATTCAAACCTGCATTTCCAGGGAGCTTAGGCATTCCAGACATTGATATAGAGTGCTAATGGATCACATTCAAAGCAGTTGGAGATATCCGGGTACACAGGTGCATGGTTTTGTTGGTAGCTAGCCAAGGATGGCCAGAATTTGGGAGGAATACATCACGTGGCTGCAGGGGAGAGAGACATTAATGGCAAGAACCCCTGTCCATGGTGGGCCTCCTGATTCACCGGTGACACAACTTATTCCTTCCAGCAGCTCAAATCATTGTTGGCTTCTTTATCATTTTCCCCTGCTAGTTCAGCTGGTTTTGCTGATTCCAGGGCTCACCAGGCCCTACCCAGTTTAGTTTACAGGAGTTGATCTGGATCATAATGGGTTGCAGGATACACAAAGTAACGGGTCTGTTAGGAAGTGATCTCAGCATCAACTCAAGCATGGCTATCATTATACTAAAACACAAACTACCGCCTGTAAGTTAGAACACAGCTGCAATGTAAAATGCTGTTAGCATCTTCCATTGGATTCCTATCAAACGACGCAGAACCCCCTTTGATTTTGAGATGAGCATGAAGAGCAACCTCTGTGGCGCTGTACTGTAAATGGGTTTGTTCATGAGCACAGGAAAGGGACCTGGGTCCCAAGGAGATTTTCATACTTCTACATAGCCATTTTCTTGCCTTCTTCAGAAATAAACTAGTGATTCTCCCTCTCTCTCACTGTCAAGAGCATGGTGATAAAAAGTGTTAGGGGACCTGAAGAAATAGAGATAGATCATGTCCCTTAAAGCACCTGTGGCCAAACTGTGGTATATGAAAAGCTGGCTGGAAACACGGTGCTGCCTCCTGTTTCTCGTTTCCAGATGGTAAATTACATAGAGGAAGCCAGGAATACATTAAATATTGTCCTAACTTTACTTTTCCATGTAGGCAATTGCTGTAGTTGCCACAGGATGTTCTGTGATTGTGAAAAGGAGGGGAGGTGGTGCATGCAATCATGGACAGTAGTGGAGATCGGTTGGGCAATTATGAATGAGAAGTGAAGTGGTCCAGGCAATCACGAGTGGGAAGGAAATTAAACCCAGTGATCCTGAATGATAGTGGAGGTGTCCAGGCAGTCATGAATGGCAGCAGAGGAGGTCCAGGAAAATCATGAATGGAAAGAGAGTTAAGTCCAGTGATCATGAATATAAGGGGAGCTGGACTGGGTGACCGTGAATGGGAAGGGAGGTGTCCACAAGAGACTCTGTTATGTTGTGGACCATGCTATGAATACGTTTGAGAACCTCTGCCTTAAACAGAAGCTATTCATAGCTCATTGATAGGTTTTTTTTACTAGCTCAACAGGGTAACTTCATGGCAGAGATATCACAATTAGGGGTAGAGAAAAGCCAAGGATCCTGCAAAGCTTTCGTCTATTATGAAATCCATTTTAAATCCCCATTATGTAAACAAAGTGTGACACAAATGAGGTGATTTTTAATTCATGATGTGGACGGTAAAGGATGGAAGTGGCGCAGGTCTGTTGAATAACAGGGGACTGTGTTGATAAAGAGATTCCTGGGACTAGAACAGCGTAGTTTAAATGATGTGCTGAAGCATTTTTATGATGACCAGTGAGTTAATTGCTGGGTAATACCGTTGTTTTAATTTGAGCAAAGTTAGTAAAAGGACCCCTCCTCTCATGCTAGAGGCCCAGGGAGACATGATTCGTTGATGCATATTAAGTCCATCAAAATTAACCCAATACTCACAGGGTAGAATATTTACTTGTGTTTAAGGTTTGCCACTTGCATTCAATGGGGCTGCAGCCATGTAACTTAGGGTACATCTACACTGGAGCTGAAGGTAGGGTAGACATACTTGCAGTAGCTCCAATCAAACTAAAGCACTAAAAATAGCAGGATAGCCACAGTGGCATGAGAGCAGGGCAGGCTGGCCATGCTGAGTACAATCCCCTCTGAAATCCAGGCTACCCCCAGGCAGCCAGGGTTATGCCACTCTTTTTAGTGCACTAACTTAGTCAGAGCTAGTGTGGGTATGTCTGCCTGAGCTGGAAATTACACCTCCAGCTCCAGTGGAGACATACTCTGAGAGAATAAGTCCGTCTACCACTTCCAGTGTTGCGGTGGAAGATCCCCTGCATTTCATGTGCAAAAAGCCTCTCCCTGCTGATCCATCGTAGCTTCATGCAACCTGAACAAACTGCTCCAAAACCAGTGCAGCAGCATCATCCAGCCAATTTCCTGTGGTACAATTTCCTGTGGTACGCAAAGCTGTGGCCCTTGCCCCCGATCAGTTCATGGATGGTTGATTTTTGGACCCTGGCTTTGCATTAATCAGCACAAACCAGGTTTCTCTTCTGCCAACACCTCACTTTTCTGGAGACTAGTTAAAAGCAAAACCAATGGCTTAAAGACTAAGCATTTCCATTTTGTCTTGGTTCCCCTGCCCTCTGTCACAGGGATCAAAGGATCCCAACAACAGCCTCCATCTCCCCAGCATGGAGCAGCATTGATACATATTCTCAACCACCCTACGCTCACTGTCAAAGGGATGCGGCTGCCCCACGCTAGTCCCCCAGTCCTGATTGCTTGGAGACACTTTGTTCTCTTGTGTGCGCATGGCTTGCAGTTTTAGCCTCAGTATGCAGCAGCTTAAACACAAAACACAGTCACAAGTCTCTGAGTCCAGACATGTTTGCTCCAATCTTTTTCAGTGATAAAAGACAAGCAAATGAGCAGAAGCTGAGAGACAGTTATTTTATTATATTTTTTTTTTATAAACTGATATTTATTCTACCTCTCAGAGGAAACTTCAGCTAATGAGCCCATGCTCATTAGTGTGTTATGCATGCTGCTCTGTAACTGTCTGATCTGCTATTGGAGAGAAAATAAATACCGTACTTGTAACAGCAACTCCAGAATATGCCATCTACGCTGTAGGAGACATGAAAAGAACTAGGCTGATAAAGTGCAATATTATGGCATCTTATTACTATTAAAATTAGCTCTTTAAATATACACAACCCTTTACAAAGGTTTGTCTACACTGGGGGGTTGCTCTGGCTGCAGCCGTTCATGCCCGGACCCTGATGTAGTGGCTCCGGAACAAAAGCCTAGTGTAGACCGCTAAAGCCATAAACTGCACCAGAGATGCTTACCCTGGATTCACACTGCACTAATGGCTTTGTGAGTCTACACCAGGGGTTTGCACTGGTTCAGCCGTGGCTGGCTACCAGTGGCTGAAATTTCCGGGGTGCAGCAGTGAGATGAGCAGCCTCACAACCCATTGACTTTATAGTCTTTTCTTCCCAACTTCTTCCGTCCTCCATTATTTGTTCTACAAATTATGACCATTTGTGATCCAGAATGGTTAAATTCCCTGCAGTCTTGGAAGTGTTCCCCAGTTTTACTATGGCAAATATAACCTCATGGTACAGTAAATGTGAGATTTTTAATATAGTCTGTAAAGGCAGGGTTGACCATAGTCTCTTCAAAGTATCCGGCTGATCATTAGCAAAGCACAATCAGACAATTTAAGGTCCCAGTTGGCTATGTTTGCAGGATCTTGTTGATTACACAACTTCCACCCAAATTCTTGGCAAGGGGATGTTCTTTCAGCTATATGTACTTGTCAAGATCTCAGTTAAATGAGTTATAAATAAATGCCAAGTGCAAATAAACTCCCTCCAAATGGTACAGCTGGCAAAGCTTAATGTCAATGGGCATCATCCCAACAGACCCTTCCCCTCGCACTCACTCCAGAGGCTGAAAACATTATTTTTCGCAGGCACAGAGAGATGCTTTCCATCCTGAGTCCCCAATCTTTGTTCACAAGGGTCACACCACAGAATAGCTATTTGTGACGCCAGTAGGATAGCCCAAGGAAGCCTGGGACAGTGGGACCCTGCTCTGTTATACGAAAACTCCACTTGCTTCATTGTGTTTCAATAGACAGTGAAGCTTCACTGAACGGTAAAAAGATTCCAGGCTGCAAAACCTCATCGATTCGAGCTACTAGCAAGGCAGCGAATTCTTCCCTCTAGTCCCTGCTACTTGTCTTAACTGCCAGGAATGGCAAGAAGGCAGATAAACCTGTCAACACCAGTGGCAAAGAGCCTGAAACAGGAGAGGGAGCTCTTATGCTCACAGCCAAGTCAGAGGGGAAGCTAGGGTGGGGGGTCTCTTCCAACCCAAGGCAGGCAGGGGAAAGGAACCCCTTCTGATTTTAGCAGAGGAGAGGGAGCTGCATTCCCCATTACTTTCCTTACTTTAACCCCAGCTCCTTCCAGAGGTGTGATGTCCCAGGCAGCTCCCTGGCTTGGCGGAGAGAGCATTAGGCAAGGAAAGAAGGAGGGATGCCATTCTGGAGGGGGTGAGTTGGCAATGGCAGAAAGGAGAGGAGGAGAAGATGCAAAGCCAGCCAGGGGGGTGCCAGTCTCAGGAAATGCCGCATGGGGCACTGAGGAGGCAGGAATCTGCACTGGCTGCTGCTGGAAGGAAAGGATTTTCTGTAATTCCTTCTTAAAACAGAAAGGTTGACTCCCTAGGCAGCGCTTTCTTTGGGAAGAGTGTCCGAGGTTTTGCCCGATGACAGCCTTGTGATTGCTTTATCTCTGCTTATGTAGCCGGCTGCCTTTCAGGCAGCATCCATTCACCTGCTCAGACATAAAACATTCTATGCCAATTTCTCCTCTCCTCTACACATGTGCAACCCCTGGGAAGTCAGCAAAGTCACCAGACATTCATCTTGGTGTCAGAGGAGAATTCACCCCTCGTGGACGCCAAACCATGTCCTTTCTAGGGTTGCCAACCTGCCAGGATTGTCCCGGAGTCTCCAGGAATAAAAAAATTAATCTTTAATTAAAGATAATGTCATGCGATGGAGCCTCTAGGAATTCATCTGACCAAAGCTGGCAACCCTAGTCCTTTCCCAAGTACCTCAGAGGCCGCTCTGCCAGCAGAGCTTGCCGTGCATAGTAAGTATAATGTGCACAGATCAGATTACAGACTGGCTAAAGCTTAACACTTCTTCATGCACTTGGCCACCAGCTTTTAGGAAATCCAAGTTCCATTTCCTTTCCTTGATTCTCGTCACAATCCCCTGTGTGTGTGTAATATGCCGCAGAACGTTCCGAGGCGACGCTAAGTGACGTTAGGCCTGATCCGAGAAACCGATGGGGACTTACATATCGATTAATGTTCTATTATTTTATATTAGCAGCTTGTGGAGAGGTCAAGTGCATTTGAAACCACCAGCAGGACGTTTCTAGGCGATGAGTTTGTGTTGTTAGGGTTTTTTTGACTGGCATGGATGAGAAGTATTCTCTAATAACGGAAGCGTAGGCTCAAGGCCCATTAAAGCCACATAAAGCTCATGTTTAAGTACTTTGCTGGATCAGGGCATAAATCACTTGTTTAAAGCCCCTCATTGCCTGGTTTGCTCTTAGATGAACTGCATACCGGACATGTCTGCAGCAAGTTCAGGATTAAGGTCCCATTAATCTCTACCCATTTGAATTTTTCAGTTCCATTACTGTAAAAGAAAATTTTATTTCCCTAATTTTGGTTTCTTAAACTCGGTTATTCTTAGCAACTGATATTCTCCTTTGTTCTTGTTCAGACCGTAACTGTTCCTACTTCAAACACTTCTCTCCAGGGCAGAGCACAGAGATATTTGAAAGAACCACCCAAAAAGGTAAGAATTTGCTTGGACGAATTCTTTACTAGCATTACGTGAACTGAGTGTATATGGGAACTAATGTAAAGGGTTTCACCAGATTTAGGGCCCACTGAAGTCAATTGGGAAACACCTATTGATTGTACAGGGACTTAGAACAGACAGTTGGTACTGAGATGGGCTTCATATCCTATTAATCGATGCTCTGGACCAGCCGAGGCACCGGATTCCCGGGGAGACCAATTTTCAAACAGCAGCCCTTTCTTCTGTTGTCCATGTCCCATGCTTGGTTTCTGCTCAAATTGTTCCTTAGGCACATGAAACTGGCATTATACATATAAGGGCCAATTTGGAAACCCCAAAAGCCTTTCCACCGTATGTATGGCACTCACAACACTGACACTCCCTCCTACCTCTAAACAGCAACAACAAAGGATATTAATAAAATCAAAATAAATAAACAAACAAAAATCCAACCCCAAGCAGACTTTTGACTCCACTGAGAGGGAGGTACCCGAGGCTCCACGTAGCCCCCTAAGGTCTTTGCTATTGCTATAATGTGACAGGCACTCAAAGAAAGAAAGATCTAGGCCACAGCAAAGATACCCACATCTGAAATCTGACCAGATAGTGTTTACTCTGCTTGCATTGGAAAACTATCTGCATCTCACAGACGATTTAGACCCTTTCTAATCAGTCCTTACTAAAACCTTATTTTTAGCATTAGTCTGAAGTGCTTGCCTCTCTTACTGAGGACACATCTCCTTACATTTTGCTACACAACACATTGTAGTGTGGAGCAAACTAGACACTGATTGCATTTCACATAGTAAACCACCTGCTTTGCTTCCGCTGTAAATAAAAACAGTGGGAAACCCTGCAGCATATGGTTTTCTAAAGAAGCAATTTCCCCCAGACACAGGGAAGACTGTGAATTTGAAATGATACTCTGAGTGGAATAAAGAACAAATATCGGAGCTGCCTGCTTTTGTTACCCATTTATACGCTATTATATCCATCCATCCAATCTGAAAAATGTCTCCACTATATTGTTAGTCACTTCAGAAGAAAGTTGAGAAAAACGTCTTTTCTGTGAAGAGAAGGAAAAAGCCGAAACCATCACAAAAGGCTCCTAAATTGCAACTAACTCTTTCAGGCAGTTCAAACACATAGCAGATAACACACAGGAAAAAAATTTTAAGAAAACGTCAATAGAACAAGGAGTATGAAAAAGCAATGAGACCAAAGAGCAATATGCTTTGGCCTACTACAAAAATAGCTTCATTTCTATGGAAGCCAATTAGTAAGAGGCAGAAAGATTCTTCATGATTCTGCTTAGAAGATAATTTTTAAAGAATAACACGGAAGGCAAACAGCACAAGTGGTGCTATGTTTCATGCCTGGCTACACATGTTAAATATTAAATGCATCTGAAAACTAATGCAATATGTAAGTGAAGATCTGAATTATTCAACTGGCAATTTCTCCCCTCCATTCAGATATTGAACTGTGTTTTGGCTGGGTGAATTATCTTACACATAGCTTAGCTTGGCTGGATGGAACACCTTTGGAGCAAGTTTATTCCCATGCTCTTGAGAAGCTAGATTTTCACAGAGCTGGGAAACGTTGTTTTGCAGGATGAGGAGAGGATGTTGCTGTGTGATCCTGGGTAAGTCATTTCACACACACACACGTACGTCTGTTTCCCCTTTCCCTTTCTTGCCTATTTAGCTGTCGAAGCTCTGGGGCAGAAAACTGTCTCTTAATATGTGTTTGTATATTGCCTAACACTATGTGGCCCTGATGACAGTTGGAGCCTATAGGCGCTACTAAAATAAACATGTATAATAAAAATAGCATTGCTTTCTATTAGCTTTTTTTTTTTTAAAGGAAAATCTAGATAGAATAATGGAGTGAAACACTTTTAAAGATTTAAGACCAAATCTCCACCCTCTCAGATAAAACCTTTATGGGAGGAAATCTAATAAACTAAAAAGTTGGTCATGACAATTTATTACCCTATATTAAGCTACTTCTGGGCTTTTCTCCTCCAGATTCCACCTCCAAGCCAACTCAGTTTAAACATTTGCAGGGGATGGTTTTAGGAAGTGATGGCAAATCTTCAAACAGAACATGAGGTCTCGTGTGCTCATTTGTGAGGCAAAATGTGTTTGTACTGCACCTAGCACAGTGGGGTCTGGGTCCAGGACTGAGGCTGGTCAGCACTACTGCAATACAAAGAAATAATAATTACGGCAACATATTCTTATGCTCACCTATTTCATCATAGTGCTGGGGGGGAATTGTGAGTACAAACAGAAAAGTGCCCTGGTCTGACCCTTTTGTAATCCCATTGGGCCCAGGGCAGACAATGTAACTACTTGTGAGAGTGCGGCCAAGTCAAGTGAGGACCAGGCCCGGAGTTTCTATCATGTCATTATGTGTGTCATTTGCTTTTTTCTACCAGGGGCGTTTAGAAAGAGTCTTTGTCCCTACTCTTTTGAGTCTTGCGTCTGCTCCCACTGAATTCAGCAGGGGCATGACCAAAACCCCTAGCGGCTCACCACACTTCTTCTGTGCTAGAAATACTTGGTTCTCTTGGGCCAGTTATCTGCATCAAGGAAAGAGCAGCTGTTACGATTTTAAATGTTTTCTTTCCTTTGCTGAACTGATCCCATTGCAGAGGCACGGTGGCGGGCGGGAGAACACAGGAAGTCGCACCCATTCATCTTTCTCTCCCTCTGTTTTGCCTCGCCAGAGTACAGCATTTCCGCTGCAGCCATCGCCATCTTCAGCGTGGGCTTTGCAATCATTGGAACAATCTGCATCCTCTTATCCTTTAGGAAAAAAATGGATTATCTCCTGAAGCCAGCGTCCATGTTCTACACCTTTGCAGGTAGGCCATTTGGTGAGACTTAAAAGAGATGTATGCACTTAGATCTTAGGGCAACGAGCGTGACCGAGAGCGAGATGTCATGAAGGCTGCATTCATCTCCTTGCAGCAGAAAGGCAGATCATTCCATACAACTGAACTTATGTTACTGAGCTCTGAAAATTTGCCTGAGAAACAAGAGTCAGCTCTGGGAGGCTATTCTGTGTGAGTGTATCTGAAATGTTGGAACACTGTAGAATCACCTCGAGAAAATGGGTATTTCTAAAATATTCAGTGTTAGACCCTGCTGTATAGCAGGGATATGTGGGAGGTTCTAGGGACAGAAATCTGTCCAGAAGACATTGAGCACCAGTGTCAAATCCTCAGCACAAACCTGATGTAGGAAGGGGTGTCACTCATGATCCTGAATACGCTTCAAGGTTCCCCTGTTCTTGATAAGGCATCTGCCACTACATTTTCTTTTCCCTTGAAGTGGATTATTTCCATGCCATAGTCCTGCAGAGCTAGGCTCCAGCCTAACAGTCTACGATTGGTCCATTTAGCTCAGTGCAACCATATTAGCAGGGAGTCCATTAAAATCTGATGTTTTTTATTATAGAAATAAGGCTTAACCTGCTTCACAGCCCAAACTATGTCACAGCATTCCCGCTCGATGATGTGGCGGGGGGGGCACTGTTTTACTTCAGGAGGCAATGGGGGGCCTCTTGTCTCCCACCCCATTCTGCATTAGCACTGCCCTAGCCCAATGTTAGAAGCATCAGTATTCAGCACAAAGGGTTTGCTGAAATCAGGGCTGACTAAAACTGGGTCTTTAGACAAAACCTCCTTTACGTCCTTGATGCCTCTCTTCAGCTGGCTCATTGGCTTTAACTGCTGCAAGTTGTTCCATGAGTCTTTGATGGGCTCTCAGCTTAACATCCTCAGCTTTTTTTTTTTTGGTCTCCCTGATCCACAATTCCACCATCAGTCTCTGGATCTCATGTTCTTCCTGGGCTGCCCGGTACAGCAATTGGGCCAGTTCCAATGGCGTGTTTTCTTCTGTGGCATCCGGTGCAGAAAGGTGCTCAGGTTTCACCTGGCCAGCATTTATGAGTAAAAGTCTAAGCTCCTGAAATGGAGTTTTTGTTTTATAGGATGTTCCCTTCTCCTTACATCACTTTTCAAGGTCTTTTCTGTGAAGACCATCATCTGACAGTGGTTCACTCGTTGTGTCTAATCTTGAACCTTTCAAACTCTCAATATCAAGTTTAAACTTTTAACAGAGCTGGGTTATGATCTATAAATTCAGTTGACCTGTGGCATGTGAATCCTGCCAAGACTATCCCAGTGTCAAGCTGCCTCGAGTGGCTCAGGAGAATGAGTACCAATCTCAGGGCAGACCCTTAGGAAGCAGGGCACACCTTGGGTACTGCGATCTATCTTAACACCTGACTCTGTGACAGATGGGCCCTGACCCCAACAATCACAACCATATTCAGGTTACTCCCAGTCCCAAAGGCCCAGTCACTTACCCCAGGTCAATTACCAATGATAATGCTTGTAGCCAATCCTCTAATAAGTGAATTAAAGATTTATTAACTAAGAAAAAGAAATGAGAGTCACTGACAAGGTTAAAGCGAGTAAACACACACACACAAATGAGGTTTAGCCTTAGGTTCCAAAAGGCAATAGATGCTTCTATAATAAGCAAGCTCGATGTCCTTAGGGCTAATCCAGGCCAAGCACTAGGGATCTTTTGCTTATGCTTAGTAATTCTTGACCCTCAGAGTCTAAGCAGCATAAAGATAAAGTTTCTCCCTATTTGGGATTTTTATTCCCTTCCCCAGCTGGAGTTCAGGCTGATGGAACGAATCCCCATGCACGTCTCCGCTTCATGGGTGTGAGGGAAACAATCAACAAAGTCTTTTGTCCTCTGATGTTTCACAATGGCTCATTTGGTTTCAATGGGCCTCCTCACAGACAGGACCTAATACCTTTTGTAGGAAGCCAGCATTTTACATGAGTTAATGCTTGTTTCTGGTGAGTTACCCAGTTACAGATCTCGCTGCTAACATGGGGGACAGATGTTCTAAGTGAGATTACTACATGCCGCATCCTACCAGCATTTCATAAAGTCTAAACACTAAACACATTCTTACAAACTTAACATCTATTTTAGAAAAGTTAACACACAGGTGAGACAGACTAGTTTCCAGCTCTGCATATGTCTGTGTTCCGTTGAGGCCTAGAGGCCTTGGCATGAGCTGGCACCTGGTCTGCCAGCGTGACACAGGGCACAAATCAAAGGTCATCTGATTCAAGCCTCAGATTATGATGCTATCTCAAAAAAACATGATGGTTGAATTTTCACTGCAGCCAGCACTACCTTTTCAACCCATCCTCCTCTTGCCTGTTAAATACCACGATGGTACTTAGGTAGCTCAGTGAAACAGGCTTTAGAACAGCCAGCTCCCAGAGAATGCTCTGGTGACCAAATGCATGGTTTTAATTCTACTGTTTTACTTGCTGTTGAAATGCATAGCAGGAAGAGTGAATTACACAGTGTTTTCTTCACTTTTGAAGAAGCCCTACTTTACAGTCACAGCTTCATGAAGCACTGTGTGGCTCTGATCATTCCCAGCCATGTTTAGCCTTAACCAACACCTGCCCATAGGACTTTTTGTTTCTCCTTAAAAATGAGACTGAGATTTACAAAGCTGCCTAAATATAAAATGTTGTTTCAAGCTCAGATATAAATCACTGTCTGAATTCGGGTGCCAAATTGGCAGGACTATTGGTCCCTGTTGCATGGCATTTCTTGTGCCTTACAGCTCAAAAGGTGACTTGATTACAGCCCATATCCAAACAGGGAGCAGATATCTCATACTCCAAGGGCTCTTAGTCTAGCAGACAAAGGCCACACAAGATCCACAGTGACTGAAATTTGAAGTTATTAAAATTCAAACTGCAAGTACAAATGTTTACAGTGAGTAGGGTGACCGGATGTCCCGATTTTATAGGGACAGTCTCGATACTTGGGGCTTTTTCTTATATAGGCTCCTATTACCCCCCCACCCCCATCCTGATTTTTCACACTTGCTGTCTGGTCAGCCTAACAGTGAGGTTAATTAACCCTTAGATCCGCTTGCCAATGGATGTGGTAAGTTCTCTGTCCCTTGGAGTTCTTCAGTCCAGACTGAAGATCTTTCTAAAAGACACACTCTAGTTCGACAAGAAGCCAGTGGGTACGATGCAGGAATGAAGTTCTGTGGCCTGTTATGCAAGAGGTTCAATTCGGTGATCTTATTGATCCTTAAAACCTATAAATCATCTATGAACCTCACTGCGTAGTCTTCTAACCAGAAACGCAGGCAAAGAGGTCAGTTATGAACGAAAGCAATAAGGACTGAAACCCCTGCTCTCCAGCTCACCCTCTCTTATTTCTCCAGGCCTGTGCATGATCATCTCTGTTGAAGTCATGAGACAGTCTGTGAAAAGGATGATTGACAGCAAGGAGACTATCTGGATAGAGTACTACTATTCGTGGTCTTTTGCCTGTGCCTGCGCCGCCTTCGTCCTGCTCTTCATCTGTGGGATCGCTCTTCTGCTAATCTCTTTGCCTCGCTTCCCACAGAATCCGTGGGAGTCTTGTATGGACGCAGAACCAGAGCACTAAATGCCTTCATCTAGGCTCACTGCTTACGCAATACCGGAAAGGGCTACAAAAGAATTGATACATTTTTTTTAAAGTGTCAGGATGGTGGAATATGAAGACAAAAGTGTCCTTAGTTAAAAACCAGGTTATTGAACCAAAGGGAAGTTCAATACTAATTATTGTTTGTTGGGTTTTTTTTTTAAAAAAAAAACAGCTTGGGTTACTCAATTTGTACCCTCAATCCGCCGAATGCTGGGCAAAGTCATCGGCAATTTGGGAATGCTTTCGGCAAATGCAGTTGAGGGAAAGTGAGAGAGCACGAGATGGTTTAATGAGAAGGTGCATAATCTAGTGGTTAAAGCACAGGACTGGAGTTGGGAGATCTAGGTCACATTACTGGCTTGGCCACAGACTCACTGTGGGACTTATAGCTTCTCTGTGAGTCAGTTTCCCCATCTTTACAATGAGAATATTGCTTCCCTATCTCACTGGGGTGGTGTGGGGCTGATGTTTGTACATAATTTGGAGATCCTCCCATTGGAAGTGCTCTATCATTAGCAGTGTTACAATAAAAGAGGTTTAGGGATAAAATCACCCTTACAAATGTACCGCCTAAACTCTACAAATTATTTCATTCTGCCAACCTAAGCACTTGTCATAATTAAAACTCCTACGAGGAGTCCAGTGGCACCTTAAAGACTAACCGATTTACTTGGGCATAAGTACTTGGGCATAAGATCCATCTGAAGAAGTGGTTTTTTTACCCATGAAAGCTTTTGCTTATGCCCACATAAATCTGTTAGTCTTTAAGGTGCCACCAGACTCCTCGTTGTTTTTGTGGATACAGACTAACACGGCTACCCCTGTGATAATTAAAAGTCCTATGACTCCTACTGTATTTGAATGCTAATGGCAAAGCCAAGCAAGTACTGACCTGTAGGGACAATGTTTTCCTTTAATAAAGAGATGGAATCCCCCACTGAGGTACGATTCCTGTTTTCAGGACAGTGGTTTTGGGGAATGAACCATACAGATGTCTGCTTCACTGTAACTCAGAGTGGTACTTCCTGTACAGAGCTTCAGATTTGTGTCTTGTTGCTGACCTTTTGTTGGAACAGCCCACTTGATGCTTCTGTTTTGTAAAAGCGTTTTTAAGCAAGAACTCTCTAAAGGAACTGCCAAGGCGGGATGGACATTATAAACAAAGCTGAGTGAATCTCACGTGTTAAAAAACTGCATAGCTGTTATTTATGCGTGTTTGAAAGAAATTGTATACTGTTTTGTTCATCACAGTGTGTGGAACAACCACACAGGAAGCCAACTGTATGATGTAAAAGTTATTCATTGTACTGCATCATGACTGCCAGTGCTTTCCAAAGGGCAGAGACGCTCTGTTCTGTGACCAATGCAGAATAATGGCTTAATAGGTCACCATGGCATTGCATAGGTACATTAAGATCTGCTTCTGACACTTAAAGCATGGAAATGGGCTGGGGATTTCTGAACCTGGAGCCTCATCATTAATGTGACAGCTAATTCTATTCTTCAGCAAGATGGGGACATCCATGTTCCTCAATTTGCCACCTCAAAAATATGAGGCA
Source organism: Natator depressus (assembly GCF_965152275.1). Taxonomy (NCBI): domain Eukaryota; kingdom Metazoa; phylum Chordata; order Testudines; family Cheloniidae; genus Natator; species Natator depressus. The sequence continues at coordinate 7,883,343 of NC_134247.1, forward strand.
AAGCCTTAATCTGATGCACATGAGGAACCATGTGGGATTCAAATGTAAGGCCTAAATAACATGCTTTACTTAGTTACTGACACCCCTTCCCCAAGGAAGACTCCCACTGATTTCCACAAAAGGCAGATTTCAGGGAGCGATGAATAGGGACCATTATCCAAGCTGCTCAACGATTTTTGTTTTAGCATGAAAAACGTTGAAAGAAAACGAGCAGTTTTGGTTTCATTTGAAATTTTTTTTTCCAAATTTTAAAATTCGTTTCGAATTTTTGGGAGGGGGTTCCCTTTCCTCCCTTTTCCAGTCAGAAAAACTGGACAAGTCTGAAAAAAAAAGAAAAAAAGAGAGAGAAAAGGGGTAGGTGGGGGAATGTTAGTTCCTCTCATTTTGCTAAGATAAGACCATTCATAACGGTCCCGGAAGAGGGCCGGGAGCATAAAAAACAGAAACGAGGAATGTGTGACTATTTTGAAGAGAGGAAAAATTGTTTTGGTTTTTTACTATTTGTTAAAACATTTTGAAAAGAAACATGTCAAAAACATTTTTTCACACAATATTTAATTTTCCAAAACAGCTGATTATTTTGACAAAAATATCTTGTGTAGAAACATTTTCAGCCAGACCCTGTTATTTCAATTGCTTGCTTCAGCATTTCTGACAGGGTCTAGTGGTCTGAGCATGCAGCTCAAGGTGCCAGGAAGTCCTGGCATCTAACCATGGCTTTGACAGCCCCAGCTTCTCACAGGTATTTAGACATCAAACTCCCATTGATTTCAGTGGAAGTCTAGGTTCGGTTAACTCCCTACCCTATCTTTGAGGATCTGGGCCTTAGAGCCTGAGTCAGCTGAATTACACCAGAGTAAAATTGGAGTTCCTCAGCGGTGTGAAACAGGCTGTTACCATTACATCTCCGTTTCCCCTCTCTGTAAAGTGGCAGTAATAGTACAGGGTTTTTGTGAGGCTGCGTTAATATTGGCTGAGTACTTTGAAGCTGGAAAGTGCAACGTGTTACTTAGTATACTTGTTATAGGAAGTTGGGATTGAGCAGTGTGAGCTGCATTTTGGATCTAAAATGAGGGATCCTGCCTCATGCTGAGGGACAATATCAGCTGCCATTGAATAACTGTGAACCGCCAAATGGTATCAACATGTGATGTTTGGATACAAATGACATTTCACACCTGCCTGAGAAACACATCTCATTGTGTGTCCCTTCCGAACAATAGCCTGAGGAACACGGGGCAATTTTTTAGGGAGACACCAGGTGCCAAACAAGAGAAAAAGGAATCACTCTGGATGATTCATAAGAAAAACGTGGTACAGACCAAACTCAGATGTAATGGATTACACACCAGGGTAATGCATTAAGCTGGGTAAAAGATTTGGGATGAGTGAGGGAATTTTCAATGTACTCACCAAGCAACAAGGGACAAATGAGAGTTTTGGACATCTGAGGTTTGGCTGTACAGTTCTTGAACCCGAGAATCCCACCTTGCTCTGTGAGTTCCACTGAATAACATTGCACTCCTGAAGCAAAGACACACACGTTATGGAAAGTCATGTTTGCTGCACTTTTCTGAGCTCACAAGTTTATTCAAGTTTATCTTATAATTGTTCTTTGGTGAAAAAATGTCTTTAAATTTTTATATCAGACACAACCTGCCCAATGTTCATAAGAACAGTCATACTGGGTCAGACCAACGGTCCATCTAGCCCAGTGTCCTGTCTTCCGACAGTGGCCAATGCCAGGTGCCCCAGGGTGAATGAACAGAACAGGTAATTATCAAGTGATCCATCCCATCACCTATTCCCAGCTTCTGGCAAACAGAGGCTAGGGACACCATTCCTGCCTATCCTGGCTAATAGCTATTGATGGACCTGTCCTCCATGAATTTATCTAGTCCTTTTTTTAACTTTTTTTTAAGTTTTTTTTTTTAAGAACTTTTTTGAAGATTAAGTTACTGTACATTTCCACCAGCCCAACATATGAAATGTTTTTCATATTAATTAGCAAGAAAAATTTATGTATGCTGAAGAAACAGCAGAACACACAAGGGGGCCCTGGTGATTGTGTCATAATTAACCAAGAGCCTGATCCAAAGCTCTGTGAGGTCAACAGAAAGACTCACACTGACACCAGTGGGTTTTGGGTTGGATCCAAAGCAAGTATGAAATGTTTTACAGCTTCTTTATGCCCACTTTGCACAGGTGTCAATGCCAATGTGCAGTGCAAGACAGTGACGAATTAGACCCAGCATCCATTTAAGTCAAAAAGCGGAGCTAGAGCCCTTTTCTAAAGCTCTGGAACTCACTAAGCTTTATTTTCTATCTGCTGCCTCCTAAGGGGCTTTTTGATAATTTACTATTTACATGTGTTACCCGCAATGCTGAGAGTGAAGCATGTGTACGACTTCATTTTGCTTTTTTCAGACATTAATAAACACTGCCAAGGGACTTATCCATTAAATCAGTTGTTGGTATTCACCCTGGGAAACAGCTGCTCTAAGTGTAAGTCTCATCTGCTATCTCCAGATCTCCCAGCCAGGGACCTGATAATGTGCTGCAGGAAAAGTTAATAAAAGTAATTGGCCTCTATGCAGAGAAAACAAAGTATAAAACTCGGGGAGGGGAGGCGGAGGGAGAAGGAAGGGGAACCTGAACCAATTTGAGTTTTCATCCTCTCAACTGAGCACCTGGCAGGAACTCACCCACTGATATTATTTAAGTAGCATGAAAATGTGCTGGGAATCTTAGTTCTGGAAGGAATCATCATCAAAAGAGAAGAGGGAATCCCTGAGCTAAAGAATTCACATGGTAACAACGTGGACAAGTAGGGTGCAAATAAAGCAATAGCAAAATAACAGAGCGATATATGGACCTACAGGAAGGATGTTCAAAAATGGTAATGTGACTTCGGAGCAAGTAAGTTGATCTTAAAACAAGACAATATTGAGTTTTAGTCCTGGCCCTGCCACAGCCTCACTTGATGGCCTCCATTTTAGGCCTAGCACACTTAAAAATCTCCACTTGTCCCTCTATAAAATGCCTCTCCAGAGTGCTGTGAGCATTCTCCCTTTGTGCTTCTAACCCTCTTATTAATGCGGGTCCAAGTCACTAATGTTTGCCCAGCACTTTGAAATTATAAAGCACCATGTCAGCACGAAGTGAAAGTGAAGCAGATTGATGCAATAGAATATTTATACATTCTTATGCAAAGACGAAGTTTTAGGCATAGGCTTGGCAAGCTGAGTCTTTTATTTTTAAATATTGTGTTATGTGAATTCAGCGTGCAGAAAAGGTGCCAAACTAACAGCCCTGGAGAATAAAGTTGTCTGTTTAGCGACTAGTTAGCTAGGTTCTTGGAACTGTTTATCGCAGTGGTATCTGAGCACTTCCCAAAACAATCAAAGAACAATAGGTCAGTGACCTAATTGTCTTTGCTCTTTACTCTGGCCTTCACCTCTTTGCTGATTTTAGTTGTAGTGGTGGGAAGGCAAAGTCACAGAAGGGAGTTTCACACTGAGATCTGAAGGCTGTGGGATTGGTGGGCCATTCTCATCTCGCCAGCAATGAGTTACAAAGCCTTGGCACTACTGCTGAGAAAGCCCACAAGCTTCATAGTTCCTGGGGAGTGTAGCGAGAGCGAGGAAATCACTGGGAAGAAGGAGGTGCTCTCAAAGGTACACAGAGACAGTTCCTGGGAGAATCTAGAAGAGTAACACTTAGACCTTGAATTTGCCCCTGTATTCTCCAGGGAACCATCCAGGATGCCAAGTGTGGTGGTAGCCGGGGGGTTCTGGGATACAAATGCAGGAACTAGACTGACATGCAGAACGCTGAATTATGAAACAAACTCAGGTTTATAAACTCCAGCCTTACCAAGCGAGAGCTTTAAAAGGGGGGTATGTGTGCATGAATAGATGCACTAACCGGGGGAGGGGGGAAGTGCCGGTCAATGCAATTTGAGATGTAGGGTTATTTTGAAACCAGAGGGTGTTGGAATGACAAACTGTTCGCGGTCGTACAGCACTTGCATTGCAAAAGGACCGGGTTTTCATGCACCTCCCCCAATCGCATCCCTTTCCGTTATCAAAGGGAGGCATGAGAAGGCCGTCCCAATAAAACCCTCTCATGCTGAAGGAAATGAGAAATGGGGAAAGAAGCCCAGCTGAACATGCAACACGTCCATGGGAACTCCCAGAGGAGGAAAGGGCCCAATGAGCGAGATCAAAAGAACCAATCAGCTGCCACCTACTATTGACAATAAGGCACAAGTGAGCTGAACAAAACTAAAAGCAAGGCACTGAAATGCAGAGCGATTAGAAGCAAAAGATTTCCATCACATCCCTGATCCCACTTCTACCAGCTCCCTCGATAGCAGGCCGGGACTGTCTCTTACCATGAGCGGGTACAACGCTGAGACCGATCTCAGATGGCGCATTTGGCTACTGCCACAACACAAATAAACAACAATGACATGCTGGTGTGACTCCATCCTGTTTTACACTGCTGTGAGGTCAGAATCAGGCCCACAAGTTCAGGGTGACGGAGCTATCTGTAAAGCTGCTTTGGATTCCGGTAGGGTTTTTTCGTTATAAGTAGTAGATGCCTTGTGGCCGACGATGCTGGTAAATATATATGCAATACGTACATTGCAAGCTCCCCTACTACAGCACTATATCCATCTAGCTATCTACACTTGGACAACAAGATTAGTTGGGGCGGGGGGGGGGGGGACGGTTTGGTACAAAAACGATTTCCTCCACTATTTTTGCTGGTTTTTGCAGATTCAAAACGTTCATTTAAAGAAGTTCCCCAGCTCCCAGCCTTTCTAGCTTTTTCCATCGCAAAAAGAATCTCATTGGCAAAGCTGTTATTAGATCTGAGGCGTTTCTGGCTCCCAGCCACGGGTACCATCCACTAGCCTACAATTCTCTTGGATTGTTCCTACTTCTATAACATGCAATCAAGCAGCTCTTTCTACTTCCTATGGCCTGCCTTTAAAGACTCGGTAGAAAGTAACTGCCCTGAGTCCAAGATAACACATGTGCGTGTTATTTCCCTGATGGAATGACCTTATGATTAACTCTGCTTCAGATACATTAATAAGCTGGTCCAGCTTTTATTTGTATTGAACATCTGAAGCTGAATGTTAGCCAAGGGATCTTCTTGAGCAGCATCTGGTAACGGGGAAGATAAAGGTAAAAGCTCTCCAGCAATAAACTCAGAGGGGAAGGGTGTGTCCACAAAGCCTTTAATAACAGCACTGACTGAGTTCTTTACAAGGGTCAGGAGATCTGGGAGGTGTTTCTGCCTTGCCCACAGACTTGCAGTCTCTGTGCCTCAATTTCCCCATCTACCATGGGGCTAATTCTTCCCTATACTCTCAAAATGCTGTAAGGCTTAATGGATGTTTGCAAAGAACTTTCAGCACCTTGGTAGGAAGGTGCTAGAGAGGTGCAACTTATCATAGCCGCTAATAAAGGTAAGTTTATTTACAGGTGCCAATTTGCTTTTTGACCTCATTAAAAAAATTCTAACACAGCCAAGGGCATCTGTCTCAGCACCGACATGCCTCTAATCTGGCACTGGATCCATTACCTGATTCCAGAGGCATGCTCAGAACTGCTCAGCGGGTTAAAGCCAAAGTATTACGTGTCAGTACAGATACTCTTCAGCTAGCAGCCTACAACAGAGACTGGAAAATAGACAGATGATGAGAGTGAGCCTGAAGAAGGGGCCATGTTACAGTCATTAGTGCAGATATTTTAATTCAACGCCAGCTTTTGGGACACATGAATCTTCGGGCCCAGGGGACTGCAGATGCAGACAATGTGTTCTACTGAGTGCATGCCACCCACCAGCACCAGCTGCCACCCACCAGCTACTGCTGTCTCTGCTGCCCTCTGTTGGCTTATTTGAGGAATACCCCAGGCTTCAGGCCATCTTCATCAACACAGGGGAGGGAAGATCCAATGCCCCTTCCTCTTTCTCACCTATTCCCATGACTAGGTCAGGAAACGGGGTTGCGGGGGGGGCCATTGTTCTCTATCCTATCCTGACACTAGAAGGGAGGAGAGTAAATGGGATGGAGAGGAGAGTTTGAGGATATGGGGCTCAGAGCCTAAAGGTAACCCCAGCAATTTAATAAGAAATCTGCAGACAGGGCTGTTTTAATGGAGAAAGAAGAGTGCAGGGAGATCTCTTGTTCTGGGGCATTTTCCCTGCCCCATAGCAGCAGGGCTTTCCTAACACTGCAGGTCATAGGCCTGTAAGTCAAGCTTGCTATTCAAAGGGCACTGAAGTCACCCAGCGCCTGCTACAGTATTGTGTGTCTACACTGAGCCCTTTGTGTAAATGCTCCACCCATATACACGCCCATAAATAGTAGCTACTTTATCCTTCCTCGGTTCAGAGCACACTACCGGGCTATATCTCTCCACTTCAATATTTGAGTGTCACCTTCTCTATCTGCCACCACAGAAGCACAGTTAAGCCTTTGCAACCGATTTCTCTACGCAAAAGAATAAATGGACACAAATCAGACGTCAAGAATTATAACATTCAAACCAGTCGGAGAACACTTCAACCTCCCGGGACACTCAATTACAGACCTAAAAGTCACAATTATTCAACAAAAAAAACTTCAAAAACAGACTCCAAAGAGAAACCGCAGAACTAAAATTAATTTGCAAACTGGACACCATTAAATTAGGCTTGAATAAAGCCTGGGAGTGGATGAGTCATTACACAAACTGAAAACAATTTCCCCATGCTAATTTTCCCCCTACTGTTACTCAAACCTTCTTGTCAACTGTCTGAAATGGGCCATCCTGATTATCACTACAAAAGGTTTTTTTCCTCCTACTGATAATAGCCCACCTTGATCGATTACTCTCGTTAAGTTGGTATGGCAACCCCCATTTTTTCATGTTCTCTGTGTATATATATCTTCCTACTGTATTTTCCACTGCATGCATCCGATGAAGTGAGCTGTAGTTCACAAAAGCTTATGCTCAAATAAATTTGCTAGTCTCTAAGGTGCCACAAGTACTCCTCGTTCTATTTTCCCTCTCAGCGGCCCCTGTCAGCTAGACAGCACCTCGTCAGATGTAGGTGTCTGTCCATCACTGTTTGCTACAATTTTATTATGGCCTCTTCTTGCTTGAGCAGAGAGTTAATTGAGACTATTATAAATCTTGCCATCAACCAACAAAATTATAATACATTACACCCTAGCAACTGTTGTTACTTGACAGACAGATGCATCTGTTGCCTACTTGGTAAGCCAGATACCGGTGTGTTTACACTTCCAAGGCACATAGGCAAGGGAAATAGGTTATGTTTAACAGCTAATGGAAAATGGACACAGCTGGAATTTCCCCAGTTTACAGACAGACCTAATTTTAAATCCATTAGGTCACTGAGGATTGGAAAGTTAAACGCAAACCAGGTATGTGCTTTTGCTTTGGTAAGACTGAAAAATGGAGCAGAGGGGGCAAAAAACAAATATGACACAGAGAAAGGGAGAGAGAAATTCTAATGGCATCAACATAGGCAGGGCACACACCCTGCCAGCTTAGCTTGTGGGGACATCTGGTCTTCATAGTCTATCTAAGGTACCGGTATGGTATCTGAGCAGCTCACAATTAGTAATGATTAATGTATTTAGTCAGATGAAGAGTGGCTGGAGGAAAGTTGAGAGCCAATGGTAGAAAACAAAGGCTGATACAGACAGGATGGAACATAATGAATTCTTCAAAGCCTGTGCTGAGGCTGTATTATAGGCCACCATTGAGGCCACCAAATCTTGCCCTAATGGACTATCCAGGGTGGTAAACCCTTCAATCAACCCTGAGTGCCGACAACCTGTAATAGAACCCAGCACCAAGCACTGCAAAGAACTAGCATCCTGCTTCACTGTGACGCACATTCCGGACGCCTTCTCAAACACCATGGATCAGCCTCGCCTACACCCACCAACCAAAAGTCTGCCAGCATTCCCAAAGTTCAGTATATTCACTCATCACAAAATTCTGGGCACCCTAAAGGAGTTGCAACACAAAACTTGTGAAATTGACCTATGCCTTTCCTGGCTTGTGAAAGAGACTCATGAACAACTGGTGACACTCCTGACTGGAATAGCCAATGCCTCATTCAAGGAACAAAGCTTCCCTTCCTCTTTCTAACATGCATTAATCTGACCAACAATGAAGAAACCCACTATGGATACATAGGTTCTAGCCAACTACCACCCAGTGTCAAACGTCCTGTTCCTGAGCAAGCTCATAAAGAAGCTAGCCTAAGGCCAACTACAAATTCATCTAACTGAAGCTAACCTCACTCAGCACAAACTGGATTCAGGCCAGGACATGAAACTGAAACTGCTTTAGTGGCACTGATGGATGATCTCCTCCTGTCGATGAATAGAGATGACATCCATTCTCATTCTCCTGGACCTCTCTTAGCAATCAATACTGTTGACGATGAGATATAGCTTTCTCACCTGACAGAGAGGACTGGGGTCCAGGGTAATGAGCTAAAATGGTTTGTTTTGAGTCTTTCCTGGAGGGAGGCATCCAATGAGTAGTGAAGGAAAAAACTCACCATCAATCATCTACATGCAACCACTAAGTGAATGTTCAGTCAACATGGGCTCAAGGCTCAGTGATATGCAGCTAACACACAGCTCTGCCTATCCTTCATCACCTAGAATTGAATGTTGCCAGTGGAGTGCAACTTCTGCAGCCATTTTGTCACACCTCATGATCCCCTCCAAGTCTTATTTCACTTGTGGGTGAAGATGCTTTGTAGTCCTTTATACATTCCAGAAAAGGCTTGTGTCATCTTACGTCGGTGATGTCACAGGTGATGTTCCCAAGTCACCAGCAACTATGATGCATTATAATGACAGAGAGAAATCTGATAGTTATCCTACCAATTGAAACATGAGACACGATTTATGCTTAGATGTCCTTTAACTTTTCTGTTTATGAATGGAGGCTGTTATACTGTATGCCAGGCGTTCGGGAGCCATCCCAATTAGCGTGATTGCCTGTGTACTTGAGCACTATAATGCTATAAGAGTAGTGAATTTCCCAAGAAATCTTGAGGCAAGTGCCCATCTAACAAAGCTTTCATTACATTAACTCATTCATTACCTGCCTGGCTCACCACTGCCCTGTCCCTTGTGATGTGAAAGGTGAGCATAAAGTGCTACAAGTGGCTGTTGGTACCTACATGTCAATCTCAAAAATCAAGGGCAATTTCAAATGGATTTTTGACAAAGGATATAAACACATCCCTGTAGCAGGATGCTTCTTGTTTACAAAAAAAACACCAGGGTGAAATTCTGATCCCATTGACTTCAATGGCACAATTTCCAATGGATCCCTAATATTTAAAACTCAGATGTCAGCTCTGTCCCTTTCTTGAGCTACACAGTGCACATCACTTGAGAGGCAGAAAGTCACTTTGTCTCTCCATCTATTGACATGCTTTAACGCGGGCTATCATCCCAGCTAGCTTAAAAGCAGCATCGCTACATTAAAGCTGACAGAGCTACGCTGATCTACACCAGCTGGGACTCTGGCCCATTGTTCATAAATAAAGTTACTTTTCCCCTCTGTAATGGCTGTTGTGACAGGGTTGGGCCAGATGGCTACAGGAGAGTGATCGAAGGCAGATATATTAGCCCCAGTTTAAGCAGGTTCCTTTTCCCTGGGTAAGGTAACAGGGGCAGTTCCAGAACAATCAGGAACTTGCTGGACCCAATTAAGGCAGACAGGCTAATTAGGACACCTGGAGCCAATTAAGAAGCTGCTAGAATCAATTAAGACAGGCTAATAGGGCACCTAGTTTAAAAAGGACCTCACTTCAGTCAGTGAGGGGCACACAAGGAGCTGAGAGGGTGTGCTGCTGAAGGACTGAGGAGTACAAATGCTATCCAGCATCAGGAGGAAGGTCCTGTGGTGAAGCTACAGAAGGTGTTGGGAGGAGGCCATGGGGAAGTAGCCCAGGGAGTTGTAGCCATCACACAGGTGTTACACGAAACACTGTAGACAGCTGTGATACACAGGACCCTGGGCTGGAACTCAGAGTAGAGGGTGGGCCCAGGTTTCCCCCATCTCCCCAACTCCCTATTGGATACAGGAGGAGTTGTCCTGGGCTGTGGGTCCCACCAGAGGGGAAGGTCCCTGGCCTGTCCATCGAACCACTAGGTGGACCAGCTGAGACTGCAGGGATTGTTCTCCTTCCTTTTCCCCATGCTGGCCAGTGATGAGGTTAGCTGAGTGAACGGCAGGTTTGAGCCACTCGCAAAAGTGGCCAAACTGAGGGCTGCCATGAACCTCTGAGGCGAGCAAATCCGCCAATAAGTGCAGGACCCACCAAGGAAGAGGAGGAACTTTGTCACACTGCATATAAAACAAAGCTGTCCCCACCCACCCCTAGGAAGGAGGAAATCCAGTCTTCCTGCATCAGTGTGCAGCGGATCAAAGCAGTTTATGAAGCAGCAGCAGTGTATGCTGTAAACATAACCTACTGGTAAATGTCAACATTATTTATTGAAAAGATGTTTTTATTATAAATACATTTTAAATGTAGCAGTAAAATACGTTCTGTGTTAGCATTAATCTTTAAAAGTTAAGGGAGTGCACCAAGACATCGTAAATAGACACTGTAAAGCCTAATCCTCAATGCATTTTACAAGGAATCACAAAGTGATTAAGACAAATCAATTTGAAAAAAGCCCTGAAAATGGATTACAGGTTCGTTGTGGTGACTGGTAAGAGTGATCTGAATTTTTAAAAGATGTAAAATCATTCTGGGCATTTTACAATCTTTCTGCACTTCTCAGGAGGTTTGCTACAACTTATTTATTTATATGCCATTTTTCTCTAAACACTGCCAGATCTGTCTCACTGTAAGCTCTGCCTATGTCATTAAGGAAACTGTGTTTGTGTCCGTCTCCTAACGAAAGGGAGTAGACTATTTCAGACTTTTATACCTTCACGTGTGATTGAAGATTATCCATTTCCCAGGTTTATGAACAAATTTGTATTTAAGGTGAAGTTCAGCCCTGTAAAGCGGGCTGGCCTAGGGTCTATATGCTAGGGGCTTGAGCCTAAGTGCATTGAAGTCAATGACAAAACTCCCATGGATTTTAATGGTGCAGGAGCAGGGCCTAAATCCCTGTGAAGCCTTCAAATTATGGGGTGAATTATACTTCCAAAGAGCCTAAACAAGGCTTCCTGCTCCAGTTTATACCCCACTTACAAAGGGTCTTCCTTTGATTTGGTATCTCCAGAGAAGATGTGTTTCTCTAATTGCCATCTCTGAGAGCATGCTCCTACGGTTCCATGCTGGGTTTGAGATCAGAAAGGTTATTACCTTGGCATAGCATTTATAGACTACACAGGAGACTTTTCTAAAGTGCCTCCCTGGCTTTACTGGGACTTGTGCTCCCAAATCCCTTAGGCACTTCTTAAAATCTTCCCCTAAGATCATTAGGGATAGGGGGAGGAGAAATGAAAATACCCAGCCAGCCTAGGTAAGGCAGCATCAAAATACTTGGGAATAATTGAGTACCGATGTATTATACACAATGTGGAAGTCAAGAGTTGTATACCAGCAAACACCTGCAAGACACACCAGTAACGCTAATGGGACCATTAATTTCTGTGGTTGATATAAAAAACCTGTTTAAACGGTCCATTCATTGTCCAAGCCTTTTCTTTCCATAAACTTGAACAGGAGATAGATCAGGCTCATTTACTATCTACTTTATTCATCATTTTCTTGTACGACTTTATGTCCTCTTACTAACTTGCCACATTCATGGTCCTATCTGAAGGAGCTCACCTAGCCAGTCGTTTGACCACACCGAGTCTCCATCAGGCCCAGAGTTGGACCTCACTGCAAACTCTATAGTATACTGAATGACTATACTAACGTCTCAGGACAGGACCATATAAAATAATTCCTCACCATGTAACAGATATACAAATGCGCCTTTTGCTAAATATATTACAAGTTCAGAACCATCATCACACCTTGATAATCACATTTTCACCTGCTCCTGTAGCATGCACCTGTGACTTGTCAACAGCATAACTGACTGTGGTATGAGACTGCAAGGTAGAATAACACCTACCCCACCCCCCACCCCGAAAACTTACCCTGAAACGATGCATCAGTTTTATAAATGCAGAAATAAAAAAAATCACAGATGGATTAAGAAACAAAACTTTAGTTTGCTCCTCCTCCACTACTCGGCGCAGTCCCAGTACTGCACCACAACAATGTGTAGGCAAATCCAAAAGTTAACTCACCCTATGAATGTTCATAGTACATCACAATTATTGGAAGGTCTGTGCTGATCCACACTACAGAGGTATTGTTTTGAATTAGGGACTGACAAATGCCTGACTCAGACCTCATGACTTTGCAAATTCAACTCAAGTGTTATGGGTCATGCCTTCCATTTAGCACAGACTATGAAAACTGGGGCAGAGGTGGAAAAGACAAAATACCATGAAATATAGAACAAGGAGCAGCCAAAGAGGAGAAAAATACTGAGAAATCTGGGATGGTATTACGCCATGTATTCAAAAGTGACCAGTATTTGATTTTGGGTGTTCAAATTGCGATACCTTAAAGGAGCCTAGTTTTCAGAAATGCTGAGCACCCACCCTCTGAAAATCAGGCATGTCAGATTGATCATTGAAAAATGGAGGCACCTAAAACCGCAGGTCGCTTTGGAAGATTTAATCTACTTTCTGTAATGTAAGATCCATTTGGGACAGCCTAGGTTGAGGAAAGTCCTTTTATCATTAATACCTATCACTAAGTTCCCTTTAGCTAGGAAACAAGCCGTGAATATCTACTTATGGTTATATTAATATCCTAAAAATCAGTCATTAGAAAGTTAGGAAAGTAACTTCTCTCTGATCAGCTGTGCGAGTGTCCCCTGCCAATGTGGAGTAGATTCCTCCTAACAGCAGGCACAGTGGTTTCAGAGCCCTTCGGGAGGCCTGCTTGCTTGCTACTGTGCTTTCTGAAATGAGTCTTTGTATCCTAGTCGTAATTCGCAGTTTTTAAATGTGCTAGTGCTAGAACGTTCCAATGAGAGTTTGACAAGTAGGGTCAGTCGTCTGAGCTTCCTGGCTCCGTCCAGTGAGGCTGGTCTCCGATGCTCTGGCGATACCTGTCCATTTCCAAATGGGCCGTAGCCAGCTCTATTGCTTTGGATTTTCCGCTTAATTCACAAAGCAACGTGTTTGATGCGCCATGTTGACAACCAGAACAAGACACTGCAGGTGGCTCTCTGCTTTAGAACGATTTAGGGACAGGCCAGCACCACTCTCAGACCAGGTGAACATGCTGAAATGGGTTAATTTGAAATGTGTGGCCATTCTGACACCTTTACTCACATTGAGAAGTACTTTACTTTGCAAGGAAGGGCTGCTCATGGAGTAAGGTACAGTTCAACAGGACAGAATGGGCAGGTGGCAGAATCTGGCCCAAAGAGCGACGGGTGAGGATGGTGAAAAATGGACACACGCTTGACCTACTCATAGGTGCTCAATCACTCTGCTATGAAATGCAGATCAGGCTCAGCCTGGAGAGCAGGCACCTACATCCACAACTCCCTCCTCAGAAGGGCTGTGTGGGGGTACAGACCAGGTTTGCCTGATGCAACAATGGTGGGCCTTCACCCATGCTATGCAAAGGAGGTGCTTAATAGCTACTGACTGGGGCTGGAGCAAGCCATTCCTCCATTGTCTAGTGCGGTCACACTACCCCACCAACCCCTCTAAAGGTTCACTGTGCATTCGCAATTAGACGCAGACACGTTAGAAACTGGTGCTGTCCATGGTGTGCTGCTCCACCAATGCCGGTAAGCTGGGAGGTTGAGCCACATCAACGCTAACCAACCACCATGACTCTTCTACAGTCCTTCTCTGGCAGGATCAAGCTCACTTTGGCGAATGAATATTCAGCAGCGTGAGGATAGATACGATGCTTGACAAAGGGCTACGGCCAATAACAGGCATTCACCAGTGCATGGTTCCCTCAGAAATCTCTCAAAATAGGATTTACTACAAATGTTTTTTATTTTTACCAAAGGGGGTGGAAATGGTGTTAGCCCTTGGAGGACAATGCACGTTCTAGGTGAACCCCTGGGAGCTGGAGTTTGGTGCCCTAAAGACAGGAGAAGTGGGGAACACGGGTGTATGTCCAGCATTTACAGGAGGGCTTCTGGTAGCTAGGGAGTCAGTGGGGTCAGACTCTAACATGGGAGGGGTTCCACTATTGAAGGACAAATCCTATTTCAGGGATCTCCTCCATAGTGGGAGAAATCTGGCAATGGCACAGGTTGGGGTAAGAGACAGGTTGGTAGCTTGGTGAGGATGGACTGGAAGGGCTCCTGCAGCAGAGGCTCAGTCAGGTGAAGCAGATGTCCAGAGGGCAGGGGAAGGTGATGCTAGAACTGGCTAGATAGGAAGAATTCAAATTGGAGGTGTTTTCAGAGAGATGGTGTTAGCTACAGCAGGGTCTCACTGATCACCCTTGGGGTCAGGAAGGAACTTTCTCCCAGGTCAGAATGGCAGAGAGACTGGAGGGTTTTTTGCCTTCCTCTGCAGAGGGGGCACAGGTCACTTGCTGGTTTGAACTAGGGTAATGGATTCTCTGTAATTTGAAGTCTTTAACTCAAGATTTGAGAACTTCAGTAACTCAGTCAGAGGTGAGGGGCTATTAGAGGAGTGGGTGGGTGAGGTTCTGTAGCCTACGATGTGTAGGAAAAGTCAGACTAAACGATCGTGATGGTCCCTTCCGGCTTTAAAGTCTATGAGTAGCAGGAAAAACCAGGACAAGCAATGGATGGGTGAACTCATACCCAGTATTGTAATGAAATTTACCAAGGACAATGAGATAAAATATTGTAACATTACTACCAGAGAACTGATCTCAGGAACCATCCTGTTTCAGAGTTATTTCTAGCCTCACATGTTAGAGAGCAGGATCTCTCACTGTTTCTTTTTTCTGATCTAAGACGACCAAGATAAAGGCTTGTAAACTCTCTGCAAAATGAATCCTTAAAATACAGAAGAAAAATCTACCAACTATATTGTTAAATAATGTCTTTTTTAAAGGGCAGCAGCTGTTACTTTTTAACAGTAACCTTAAATTAAGTGATTTACCTTATAGTTCCAATAATTTACTCTGACGTTCTCTCTCAATTGCACGGTGTGCAACTAGCTCTTAATGTAGCAAAAAGACACAAATTCCCATGCGAGTAGGATATTTTGCTCATGAAAATGTAGAATGAATTAAAAGAAAAAATCAAAACCAGAACCTTTTCTTGAAATTAAATGTAAAGTCTTTTAGTTTAGAGCCAGATCCTGTGGTCCTTATCGAGGCAAAATGTCCATAGGCCATACTGGGAGTCTCTCTCAAGTAAGGAACACAAGATTTGACTGTAACTACAATGTTAAGTTTCAGAGTAACAGCCGTGTTAGTCTGTATTCGCAAAAAGAAAAGGAGTACTTGTGGCACCTTAGAGACTAACCAATTTATTTGAGCGATGAGCTGTAGCTCACGAAAGCTTATGCTCAAATAAATTGGTTAGTCTCTAAGGTGCCACAAATGTTAAGTTTGACATTTTAGCTGTGAAAAAGTCAAGGGCCAGATCTACGACTGGTCCAGTGCCCACTGGAGTAAATGGATGTTGTAAGTGATCATCTATTGTATAATGCAGCTTGCGTGGGTGGCAAGATAGACTGGAATGCACAAGGAGACGGTCTGACTCCATGGTAAGACTGATACTGTGCTTTAGGAGTTCACACTTGTTACTGGGCTAATGAAATCTAATGACTGAACATACAACCAATTTGGGGTGTTTGCTTTGCTTTTTGACAGCCTGCCCTGAGGTTCGCACTCACCGTCGTGAGCCACTCCAGACAGTGTGACAGTTAGCAGGATTCACGTATCACAGGTCAACTGGATTTGCAGATCATAACCCAAACACTGTTAAAAGTTTAAATTTGACATTGAGAGTTTTTAAAGGTCAAAGATTAGTAATGATGAGTGAATCGCAGTCATATGAGGATCTTAATACAAAAGACCTTGAAAAGTTATGTAAAGACAGGGGAATATCCCATGAAATGAAAGCCTCAGATCAGGAACTGAGAGCTTTGTTCATAAGCTTTAATAGGTGTCCAAGGACCCTGCTGACCCAGACACTGCAATGAAATTGGTCCTACTGCAGCACATGGCACTCACACTGTGAACCACTCCAGACAGCATGACACTGGGCATGCTCGCTGTTCGAGCTGTTTGAAATTTTTGGAATTTAGAAATTCAGGAGAAAACTAAAACAAAAATTCATGAGCCAGCCAGCCCCCCCCCCCCAAGCCGTTTTTTTTGTTCTACTCAATACAGTATTTTCAAGTAGCTATAACTTTGTAGGATTTGAAGAAATTAGGTATAAAACTAAAAGGCCTCACTCAGGACAGTACAAGCAATTTTTTTGAAAAAGCACCTGAAAAATTTCTCAAGTGGTGAAGAACATTTGGCTCATCCTAAAAACTTGCAAATGACAAAGTGGATTTTTATAAACTATTATCCAAAAGATCTTATCCGTGGACTTACAGAAGCCATGAAAAAAATTAACCAAAATAGTACATAAAAGTAATTTTTAAGGGAAAATCACAGTTTAAAGCATGAATTTAGAATGCTGCTTCTGTAGTTATAATATCAGTATATGACAGTTTTAATAAATGTGGTGGGATGCAACTCCTTAACTATTTCACAGATAGCAGTCAATTAAAAAGTGCTGTTTATTAGTTAAATATTCAAATATGGTCAACAGAATCAAAAGATTGCTCCATATAAACAAGTGACTTTGAGACCCCTGAAATTACAGTGCCAATTTGGCAAAGTGAAGTGCATTTGAACCCCATCTAACTTTTTGTCATAGTCTCTTGCATATTACCAGGAACTCTGCACAGGACATTCAGACATACAGATTTTCTCCCAGACCTCGTCGGCCAGCTGTTCAGCTAGTGTAAATTGGCTTAGCTCCACTGAAATACATGGATGTATGATGATTTCCACCAAGCTGAGGATCTGGCCCTTGTAAATTCCCATGGACCTATCTATTTCTGCAGTCCTCAACTGAGCAAATGCCCATTGAAGTCAATGGGAGTTTTGCTTGATTAAGGGTCATAGAATTTGGCCCCATCTCATTTTGGATCCTCTTGATCTGGTGCTATGCATCAAATTGCTAAGCAGTATTTGGAAGTGATTTTCCACCCATCCCCTGACATCTTTTGTTTGGTTTTGTATAGTAAGACACAGATTAACTAGGTATGCATGTTCTTCTTTAAAGCAGGAAAAGCAGGTTTTCAGCTAAGTTTCTGAACCATGAACCCAGCAAAGATTTTTAGAAACCATTCAAACCTCTGTGGTGTGCTGAATTTAAATGAGTCTTTTTATGTAAAGACCCACAGCTTATAACCCAAAGTCAAACACAAATAAATTTATTATAACCAGAACAAAAATCTGATTGAATACAGCAGCAAGCACTGCTCATCAGCACAGCCTCTCACTGACAGCTGTAAAAGTCTGGAATTAACCCTTATGTTTTTCAAGTAGGGGGTGGGAGAGAAGATGCGCAATTCCAATGAGAAACATGAAGTTAAACCCCCCCCACAACTCTGAAATCGTAATTCTGACATCTACTGGAGGAATATTGTAAATAAATCAATCCCAGTCTTGTGAAAAATCAATTGTGTCCCAGATTTAAAGAGATCTCTTGAAGTGTAGAAGGACTACCACCACCTCCGGAGAAGCTATAAAGATACATCCCTTCATTTCAAAATTATGAACAATGTACAAGACCAGAAATCCTAAAGGATAAATTTTATCCTTAGAGCTTTTCTCCAAAGATTTCTCTTTCATCTTTACATACACTGTAGAATTCTCTTTCTATATGTTGTCATAAAGGACTAGGGTTGTGGAGATCTTGAGTAGAACTCATAGAGATAAACAAGTTCATCATTTTAGTCCCAAAGAAGATTTAGATAAATTTGGATACAGCTTTGACAAACATTAAATCTCTTCTTTAATGATGTTCCTCAAACAAAACAGTTAGCAAAATATTTGAATTTCTTTGTATAATGTCACATTTTAATGTAAACATCAAATAATGTACCAAAAGTTTTACTGGAAGAAAAAAAAAACCCCAGAAAAAAAAAAAAGCCCAAAAAAACCTTAAAGCGGCACAATTCTTTATCTTTATACCACTGGCGAAGGGGAGAAAAAAGCCAGATTACAAACATTTACACATGCATAGTGGAAAAAAAACAAGTATTTTACTAAATTCACGCAATTTTTTTTAAAATAGTTATTAAATCTACTAAGCACCAACATACCTAAAAATTTATTTTCAGCTTCATGATTCATTTAAAAAACCTATCAAATTAACCTTTCAAACAAGCTTAAATTAGTAGCTTGTCTAAAAATAAAATGTAGAGCATTTTTTTAAGTATACCAATGCTTTTTATCTGAATGTTTCCAAACAATGGCAAGTGTCTGCAAAGAATGCCTTTACTTTACCCTACAGTGGATGGAGAATACAATACCACATCATACAGAATCTAAAACTATAAAAGTCTCAGAATGCAGCATCCCTTCACAAAAAAGCTGATAAAACTGAAAGTATTTATAAGATGCTGCACCTTTATTTAAAAAAAAAATTAAATGAATTTAAGCAGAAATAACATACATTTTTACATTAACTGGCCATTTCTGGTACAGAAACCCAGCACAGTATGCTAATGTTATTGAATAAATGTAATTGCTACTTACAATTCCTTTTTAAATACAATTTAGACAAACTTTTTTTTTATTTTTATTTTTTTTAAAGTTGCACAGTTAACCTCTTAGCTGCTAGCTTAATGCAACACATTGGTAACATTACACAAATTAAAAAATTGTGTGTGTGTGTGTGTGTGTGTGTGTGTGTGTGTGTGTGTGTGTGTGTGTGTGTTCTACATAAAAGCTTTCAAAATTCTGACCCACATCAAAAAATGCAAAATAATGGAATATAATTAAAAAATTAGTTGCAAGTCTAGCAGCAAAGCAATTAAGTGAGGATATATTTACTAATATAAACAAAGGGAATAGTTGCAACTACAGGTGAAGCCCCAACTATCTTAGATCTACTGACACAAATAGAAATTAAATTCTCTCTAAAAAAAATAATCTGATTATTTAAAATAGGAGTAAAAGCCATTGCTACCTGATGAACTACCTAGGCTAAGTTCCTGAAACAAAGACAAAGGGTCACTATTCTTTTTTGCCTGCTCAGGAGGAGGTTTGGGCTTTGGCGGAGCCCGCAGAGCACTTGCGTAGGACATGGCAGGCTTGTTCCCCCCAGCATTCTGCTGGCTGTTGCTGTTTGATTCGACGATCTGCTTGTTGGGCATGAGGGGTGGGAACTGGCCGAGATGCTGCAGCATGTTATAGTTGAAGGAATTGGACAGCGGTATATTTTCGGCTTTCAGGTGATCCTCTGGGGGTTTGACTGTCTTCGGTGGAGCTGGAAACAGAACAAATAAAGCCGGTTTAACTAAATAGCCTTCATAAGTGAAATCTGTTTGCTGATGCCCTCATACACAATGATAAACTGACATGCAGATACTGCAGAACCTCAATATTAAGTTAAAATGACAGAAGGCTTGAGATCATTATTAGATTTCTTCAGGGCTTCTTTTCAAATGATTCTCGCTTCAGACTACTTTTTTGCTTAGTCCTCTCTTTTGTACAAGCAAATAAGCCTTACTACATCCACGTTTGTAGGAGACAGAGGGACTAATCCCACTGCGAGTAAGGACTGAGTGGGAATGTAAGGATTTAGCCCCTACAGATTATGTACTGGAACTGAAAAAATCTGACACACAAATAACTTCAGCAGAAATGTGAATACTGAAAAGGTGCTGCTAGTTCGAAAATCAGGTAAAAATAAGATTTTAGTACCTATCCTTCATAGATTTACCATGAGCCACTCCGATTCCAGTGATGGCTCCGTCCTGCACAGCGCTGACTCAATCCAGTTTAAGCACTTCCTTAACTTCAATAGCAGCCAGTGGGGCAATTTGCATGCTTAAAGTCAGGCACATGCTTAAGTGCCTTACTGGATCGAGGTCAAGAGCACACAGTATTTCGCAGGATTGAGCCCTGAGAGAACATTACTTTTTTCTTACTGATTTCCAATTAGTTTAAAAGACCTCTTTCTTATTACAGCATGTCACACATCTTCAGTGTAGTTGTGTCAGTTTCACACCTGTAACATGCCAGGGGCTGATCACACATTTCTCTGGTTCCTTATTTTGGAAATTCTTTATAGATCGATTACACTAATCCTCTAGCTGCAGCTTTACATTCCCTCTGTGCAGGGGGTTGAATTCTACCTTGAGTAACATAGGCAATAGCATTACAAGGTGTAACTGAAGGCAGCATTTAAGATGAATGCTTTCAGTACTAGTACTTGTATTCAGTACTAGTATTTGTGTGTTTTTTAAGCAAGAGGATGTTTTAGAAACAAAAAATAAAATAAGACATTTCAATTTAAGTGGAAGCTAAAGAATATTTCCTGATGGCCTAGAGCCCAGTATCTTGCAAACAGTCATACAATGAATTTTGAGCATGCGAGTAATCTGGCACACTGAGGTTCTGGTCCATGACCTGGGCTCAGAGCGCTATGGTAATACAAATATTATGATTTATTAATACTCATGTACTGTAACTTAACATGTGCATAACTATATGCAGAACAGGGCCTAACAGTACAATTTAATGATGTCTGAGGAAATGTGGGTCTCCTTTTTCTCCCATTTTGCAAAATTATTCATGACTATTAGTTAACTCTTATCCTGAAAACAAAGATATTAAAAATGAGGAAGAGCCAACCTGAGCATAATAGGTCAGATATAAATATATCTTACTGTAAAATATATTCTATATTTCAAAGTTGGGTACATTTCACAAGATACAATCTTTTGTTATACCAAGGTATGGTAAACCAAATCACTGCTTTAGATATTCAGATATTCAAAATAATTGAGGCTCTTTCTTTTAAAAGGAAAGGGTTAACTCATTTGCTGTACTGTCAAATGAATCATCCAGAATGAAATATTTGTGAACAAAAATTAGTGTCTTTTATATTTCATTACTCACGTGAGTGGTCATCAGATTGTCTTGTCTGAGTGGCCATCACATACACTTAAAACACTACTGAAAGTGAGAATCAGAGGCAACAACATGCTGTTGGAACAAGATGAATATTGAGGGCTGCCCAACTTACGGCCAAAATGATTTAATAAGAGACTATACTAGTCAAAAAACTGTACCTCACAATTAATCTTTCCAGTTTTTGACAAAAATAATCTCTTATTAAATGACTTTGGCCTTAATATTGTAACCTACTTTAGGCAATGTTTATAGCCAAGACCCAGGAATTATTTCTGTTTTATGAGTGCTGGCATTTGTAAAAGAACTTTAGCCCCTTTTACAGGGCAATTAAACAGTGGCAATTATTTTCCTTTTGTATTACATGGTTATAATTTTCCTTCTCGAGGCACCACAAGTCACAGAATGTTGCCATGCACTGGGAAACAGTGTCTGCCTTTCACCCAGAGAATTCCTAAACGGATTATATTTCACTGTTTCCCAAGTTTGTAAAATGGCTTGGGATCCTTTGCTGTGATGAGTGCTATACAAACAAGATATTTTCATAGCAACAAATCCCTTTAAAAACGGTGAATGATCTGGCAGATCTGACCTGTTGTACAGCACTGCTTATGCATATGGTGCGATTTCAAAGGATGCACGATAACCATTTGTTTTCAATCTCCTGTGTTATTTTAAACTTATTTTTGCAACTCGCATAATTTTAACAGGTGCAAGACATTACTTTCTAACCAAATAATGTTTGCGATAGTTCCCCCTCTAGGGACACAGTACTATAGTACAAGTGCTACTGTTTAGGGACCTCTATATTAGTGCTTTTATGTTCAGTCAAAAGGAAACCAATTTCCTGATCTTGCTGTACACAGGTCTAGTGTGTGCTCAGGAGCTATCACACAGAGGTATAAGATACAATCCATAAACACTGCATGTTAAGGCCATAATTTCTATTTCATCAGGAAAAGCTGATTACATTAAGTCAGTAAACTTAATTCTGTGCTATAAGGTCAGAATGCCTTGGCTCTTACATACCAAAGGAGGATGTATTTATTTGTGTGCCACAAGACACATTTCACATTAGCCCAATAATGTTACCGTATAAGGTCAAAGAAGTTGTTTCCCAATCAGTTTTCTACGTAGGAGAGAAAGCCTGGGTTAACTATTAGGAGAAACTATTATAAGAACAGGTAGGCAAGGCAACAATCTGCTAAGGAAGGAGAAGCTGTGAAATCAGTAGGAGAGATATTCAGGAGTCACCCATCTTCTGTCAGTTATTCACACTGATCCTCCAGCTGATGGTGGACTAGCTGACCCATTAGAGAAAGGATGCCTCATGTTGGGACCTATGCTAATTCAAACACTCTTTATCCAATGAGACAGATCTCCCAGGGTGGGGAATGTCTTTCACTTTCCTTCTCGTTTCATAGCTTAAACAGGCTAAAATTAAAATTTATAGCACCTGTACATAACGCATTCACAAACTGAAACTCAGACTTCCAGTGCAACCCAACTTATTACTGATGTTTTAGACTGAATGCACTCTTGTTAATTGATATGTTCTTGCTCCATATTTAACTCCTCCTGTAACTATAAGAAAATTGTGCTTTAAAGCGACGAGTATGGAACAGCTTTCAAGTGAATTTTCTGAATCCTAATGAAGTACCATACTTTTAGCTGGGGAATTCTGCTCCTGTCTTCCAGAAGCTAGGAAAACTCAGCCGTTTATTTGGAGGATAATGATATAAATGAAATCTAAAATAATGCCGGTGATGGGCAGTGGGCATATTTTGTAATTGTTCCCATCTTTAAAAATTAAATGTTAATTTCATGAGTTGAGTATACAAAAACACCAGTGCAGGATGATTATCAAGTACAAAGAAATAAGTACACAGAACAGCCTCATATTAGAAAGGCCACAGACACCTCCTGAACAGGTTTGTTTTTAACAGAAAGGTCGACAGACAGAAAGAACAGACAGGACAGACAGGGTTACGTAGCTTACAAAAAGAAAGCAAAAGATTAAAGAGAGAGGCCAGATGACTTGCATGAGGGCCCCGGGTGAGAAAGAGGCACCCAACACAGAAAGAAATACATACTAAATACCACTGACAACAACTTAACCTATGCTCAGTCTAAAAAAGAAAGTCACATACAGCAGAATGTATGTCAAGCCTCTCAAACTGCAATCTAGGAAGAGCCTTCAAGAGCGTGCAAAAACCCAGAACAATTTTATGGCAGTCCTCTTGTACTCCATGAATCTAACGGCTGCATTTTTAAATATTCTTGTTGCTTCCATTCCTGATATCCCAAAATGTTAGCCCCTCCACCCTCTGCTGTCAACGACTGCTCATTCCAGGCAATGAGTCAAGGCAGGGGTGCAATACTAGCGTCTTATTTCAGACGGATAAAATAACATCAGCCACAAACACTGAAATTGCTGGGGCCTAGTCACTAACAATTAGTACCACAAACGAGAGTTAAGATTGGACTAGAATTAGGCCTGCAAAACTAGAAACATAGAAAAACTTAGAAGACCTCAAAAGTGGATTGCGTTTCTTTGCATTAGGTGCTAGACACAACAAATGTGTGTGTGTGTGTGTGTGTGTGTGTGTGTATTTATTTATTCATTCATAAAAATGGCTTCCATGCCTAAGAATGGAAACATGTTTGTATCAAATACTGATGCTAGTCTAACTTGCCCAGCTGGCTTTAGGATTTATCAGTTGGTAGCAATAGATATGTAAGGTACATTTTATATTTCCCTATTTCCTTTGAGGATTTTGCTTAGAGCCTTACTCTCAACCTTTACACTAAATCAATGAAACGTGATACATATTGATCCCAACATAGTCTAGCAGGAGTTTCAGAGCTTCCATCACATCAGCAAACCGAAAAGCCTAGAGCAACATCAGATCTGGATGCCACTGTGGTGAGAGAGAATATATTTTTCCAGGGCAAAAAGGAATATCAATATTTTAAAGGATGTGCCCTAAATTTGCAAAGGCACAACCATGACGCTAACATTGCTGCAGTAACTGAGGGTATAATATTTCCAATAGTGTTTTGGAAGATCAAAATTTTAGCACTCTGAAAACGGAAAATGCATGAGAAGAAAATAATTCTAAAGCACTGCAGCTAATCTGTGTCAGTTTTTTCGTTCACTCTCTGCTGACTTTTCTTTTAGTACATATGCCATTAATTTAAAACACCTTAGTAACTAGTGCACCATGAAACCGAAAGGAAGCAGAAACTGCATGACACTATTGGTTTTAAGAAGTTGACCAAATACAAATAGGTCTTTTAAAGATAATAAACAGTGGCTATGAATAAGAGTTGTTAATACTTATATGGAAAGTTCAGATACATTAATACTGATAAAATAAAACTTAAAAAACAAAAGAGAGCTTGTTTTTTATTTGAAATAAGTGTGGAGAAAAGGTGCCATACTGGCAGACTTCTTGTTTGCAAAGTAGCAGAGCAAGATTCCCTATGCTGTTCCAGCTCTGTTCTGGGGTGAGCCCCTCCAGCAGTGAAAAACTAGTTCGATGTCCATGTTAAATCAGTTTCCACTAAGACTGCCAGCAAGGAAGCCAGTTTCAAGTGTGATTCTC
The DNA here is from genome assembly GCF_965152275.1 of Natator depressus. Lineage (NCBI taxonomy): Eukaryota > Metazoa > Chordata > Testudines > Cheloniidae > Natator > Natator depressus. The sequence goes on from NC_134247.1 coordinate 7,908,206, forward strand.
CTGTGATGTACCCATGTCTATCTGTCAATATGCTATGATGGCCTATAGCACTGACACGTTTAAGCATGTGAGTTCACTAGGAAGTGCACTGAGATCTCAAACTCAATTCCTATAGATCACAGTCAAAATCTAAGATGGTGGCAGTAACAGCAACCACTGCTTTAAGGTGAAACAACATATCTCACACCACACCCCTTTTGTCACCAGGTCCTGTTAAGCACAAACTGGCTGAACTTGAATCAACGGAAGAGAATGTTTGAACTTAGTAATATTTCTGGAGGAGAGTGGAGCTATTTGGAGGAATTGCTTCATAGCATTCACTTCTCAGTCACATGCAACAGACGAACCTGCTAACTACCTGAGACAACAGTATATGAAAATAGGACTTGTGCACAACAATTAAAAACCAAAATAATGAACACTTCAGAAATATTTTGCCTAAATTCGCTTCAAGTCTCAGCAGACAATACACATACATTGTGAAGAGCAGCTAAGCCTCATTTAGAGTTTGTCACTCCGGCTCAAGCAGTTCACCCCAGTAAGGCAAGTGGAGGGATTTAGAAAAAGAGAAAGATTACTTACCTAACAGTTCTCTGGGTGGTACTGCTCTGTTGGATCCGTTGCATGGAATGTTCTGATATGGGGCAGATGCGGTGGAGTTTACCCACAACTCAGGGGATGAATAGTTGAAAGAAGACTGGTTACTATGGTCCTGAAGCTCTTTACACTGACCAAGATTGTCTTGAGGAGTGTTAAAATCTTCAGAACAAGCCTGGACTGAACTAGAGGAAATTCTTCTTTGGTACAACGGCCTGCCTGGTCCTCTTGGTTCATACTGAATTAAAAAAAAAGTTCTTTAATTCGCTGGCATACATGTTATGACAATTTCCCCCCTACATCTCTCTTACAAATCCACTTGTGAAAGTGCCTTCAAACACTGAAAAATCTTAAGAAATTCCCACTAGTAATGATTGCATTAATTGACAAAGACTGTTAATGATAAACATCAACAATAACTTAAAGCATATAACAAAGAGAGTAGAGCTAAGGTTGAGATTTCTTGATTTGTAAATACTGGATATCTCAACCTAACGTTAGTTTTCTTTTGCACAGTATCTCTCTATAAACATGCAAATTTAGTCTCCAAAGGCTTAAATAAGGGAGAGGGGCATTTACATGAACAGGTGAAAATGCTCAATTACAATGCACAGAAAATAACTGGCAGGTTTGACCTCTGATTTCTACTATAACACAGGAATGACTTGCATACCAGGATTTGGGAAAGGATGAGGTCCTATTTATATGCTGGCCTTTGCATAAAGATATGCGCACAGAGAACAAATGCTTTGAAGAACGGTTTGTTATCACGGGGAATAATGCAAAGAACTGTATTTGAAAACACAGAAAAGACTTGCTTCCATTGATCTTGCAGACAGTGTAGATGAAAAAGACAGGAGATGCATTAACCCCTCGGTACCAATAGTTGAGATTTACGGATGCTCTAAATGCTTGGGCAATTCAGGGCAGACACCCTCTGTTAAGGTTTAGTGCAAAAGATAAAGTTGGAGTAATGTAGAAATTATGGTCACAACTGAGTGAAAGAAGAGGGAGAGCCTTATTTTGCTTTAAGATGGACTCTAATGGTCATTTGGGGGAAGACAGGTGTCCCACAGTTTTACCCTTCTCTGCTGGTGTGAACTTGTCTAAATAAGGCAAAGGTAAAGTTACTTCTAGATGACGGCAGAGCAAACGTACAGTAGTGTGAAAGTGGAGATTTCTGCCGGGGACAAATATGGACTGAGAAAGGCAAAAGGCCAAAAATGGTTTTGAAGTGCAGGCACCTAATTTCACATTTCCGAGTAAGGAAGTCCCATTTTGAGTAGAGATGCAGAGAGCATTTGAGCAGAGACGCTGCACATGGAGATAAAAAACAGCTTTAAAAATTAGCCTGATATTACTATATTCCACCCCAAAAAATCAGTACTAAAAGAGCAATAAGAGTCAATGAAAAAGTGCTATCGCAATAGTAAGTAGAATAATACTATGTATATAATAGAAAAGCATGAAAATACTAAAAATTTTATTTACAAAGCTGAAAATATAACAAATGAAATAAATCTTAAAATACAAACAGAACACCTGACTGCAAGCAATTTGGGGCAAGGACTGTCATTTTCTGTGTGACTACACGGTGCCCTATCTAACTGGCCTCCAGACGCTACCACAATTCAAATGTTAAAAAGGTAGTAGCATAAAAAGTCAAATAAGGAGACTGCACCGAAAAAGGGGTGGGGGGGGGAATGCACAGAGTGATGGAGATTAAGGACCTAATATTTAAAAGGACATTTGCTGGCACGTAAAGCAAGACCAGGTAAATAACTGTGTGTGCAAATATATGGTCTTGACTGAGGCCATTTTGATCTAACTACTGTATCTGATTTGCAGGGAAGAGAGGGTGTGTTTTAAAAGCCAGGCTCTGTGCCTGAAATAAGTTTAAAACATATTTAGTTTTCACAGGCTTTTTGTAAATGGAGAGACCATGACCTGAGGCAGATATTGGAGAATAACTGATCATTAGAGACAACTTAATTGTAAAATTCTTTGATTGTTAAAAAGAGTAAGACAATCTTGAAGGAAAGTTTTCTTCCAAAGCCTCCTTTGGCTCCAGCTTTTGGGACACAGGATTTTCTTTTTTTAATTTGCTTTAAAAAAAACGTATTTTTATTACATAAAATGTAAGAAACATACATTGCTCCCCCAATGTATCTGCTTGTGGGCACATCCAGTATGACTGGCCAATCAAAGAATAAAATGCTAGCAAATTACTGAACATAGATTTCTTGCTACTACTAAAGTCAGTAGGAGGTTTGCCATTGATTTTAATGGCAGCAAGACTGAGTCCATATCATATTTCCAAAGTGTAAATAAAATGTAATATATTTCAATCAGATATTACATAAATTAATATTATGGCCTAGAATAATTCAAAAGAACTTTTTTTGATGTTTTGAACTGGGGCCAGATTTAAAAAGGTATTTAGGTGCCCGAGATGCAAATAGGTCATCATAAGATTTACAAAAGCGCCTAAGCAAGTTAGGTGCCTAACTCCCATTGACTTTCAATGAAAATCCTGCCAAAATCAAATTGGCTAATGCCTGAAGTTCTAGCCCTAAATGTAATTCAGTATGTTAGTACTGTAGTTTGATCACATTGATAGAATGAAAAATAATCTGATAAATGGTAAACTGAAGGGGGATGCACCTAGAAAACATACTTTCCACATTGGCACTATCAATATTTTCTCTGTATTTGATTTACTGGGGTCAGTCTGCCTCCTGTATGATGACTTATGTGACCCTGCACAACTCTGAAGGAGCATGGGGGTCAGTGGGAGTCCAGAGCGCCCAGCACTTCACCAGATCGAGAGGTGAGGATGCTCGGCATCTTACAGGATCAGACTCTCTGTAGCAGCCACAGTAAACAACAGTCACCTTAGAAATACTGTTTATCACAAACTACGCAGGAGAAATTGCATCAGAATGAAGGTTTTTCACATGCACTCCAGAGTTCAGGGCACGTATTATATCCAAGGGAAAAATGTCAGACACTGAGCAGTGACATTTTGAGCTATTGTGAATCTCTCTGCTCTAGCTTTCTCCTCTTCAATATAGAGCACTTAAGCCTCCAATTATGAGCCACCTCTAAAAAAGTACCTTTAGAAAAAGAGGGAAAATGTCAGTTTGGGTAGATAAAAATTGTTGAATCATTGTTTTCCTTCAATCCCTAACCATGCAATTAGAGTTTGACTGTGATATATCTTGAATTCCCCCAACAGGAAGGCTGCTTCTGACAATTTTGTTTTAGGACATTGGTGGCAGAACACCCTGGATACGTAATGTATCCAATATGTTGCTGCTCCTTTTAGAGTTTAAATTTGCATCTTAAATCAAAGGTTAAAAAGCTCCATGAGGGCTTGGGTCCTGAAACCCTTATGTGAGTAGCCCCACTGACCTAACATTAAATACCTGGTGCTTGTAAAAACATGCAAGGATAGATCTTTATTTGGTGTAGACATAGCTCCATTATGGAACTACACTGACTTTCAGCCACACAGGATCTGGCTCTCAAGTTATATTTCTGCCTCTTTAATCTCTGTTGGTTATACAGAAGGCAGGATTGATTAAAAGCCATGATTGTGTTTTAGGGAAGAAGAGGCTCCATGGCAAATGGCTCACAGGGGTGGTCTAACACAGTGGCTCTCAACCTTTTCAGACTACTGTACCCCTTTCAGGAATCTGATTTGTCTTGTGTTCTCCAAGTTTCACCTCACTTTAAAACTAGTTGCTTACAAAATCAGACATGAAAATACAAAAGTGTCACAGCGCACTATTACTGACAAATTCCTGACTCTCTCATTACCATATAATTATAAAATAAATCAACTGGAATACATTTTGGAATACAGTATATAGAGCAGTATAAACAAATCACTAAGAAATTTTAGTTTGTACTGACTTCATTAGTACTTTTTATGTAGCCTGTTGTAAAATTAGGCAAATATCTAGATGAGCTGATGTACCCTCTGGAAGACCTCTGCGTACCTGCAGGGGTGCACATATCCCTGGTTGAGAACCACATGCACCTGCTTTCTAATCACCAGATTCAATGGGTGGAAGGAAGTGATCAACCATATCAGAACAACTGTGCATGTAGGAAGATGCCTGCTTCTCAAGAAAAGGCAATGCCTCTCTCTCACATTCCTGAGGAAACATAGGTACTTAACACAGAGGATTCTATACAATTAAACTCCATTTTAAATATATATAATATATTTAAATATTTAAAATAAAATTCATAGTGTTTATCAATATCTATTCAATAGCTTCATAAATGGTTGGATAATGGCACAGTTATAAAGTTTGTGGACGATACCAAGCTGGGAGGGGTTGCAAGCGCTTAGGAGGACAGGATTAAAATTCAAAAGGATCTTGACAAACTGGAGAAATGGTCTGAAATAAATAGGGTGAAAGTGAATAAGGACAAATTCCCATGAATATTAATAGTATGAGCACAGGAGCAAGCCCATAGTACCGATCATCATTCAGAAACAACAGGTGAAAGCCTGGCCCCAGTGAAGTCAATGGGAGTTTTGCCCTTGACTTCAGCGGAGCCAGGATTCATCCATTGAATTCAAAACCTGAATTATTTGTTACACAGGTAACATGCAAATTCAAAAAGAGTTTGTCCCCACTAACATCTCAAAGAATTCAGAATATATTATCTACCATAAAAGGAGGTTATACAGCTAGATCTGGCAGACAAAGAAGGAGGAAGGAAGGTTGATGCAGGTTTTTTTTTTTTTTTTAAATCCTTAAAACAGAAATTTGATGCGTATGTTACAGCCAATCCTTTTCCGAGGCATAAAAAAAAGAAGTTGATACACAGAACATTTAAGTTCAACTTAAATGAGTGCATTAGATACTTCTTCCCACGAACTTCAGTTTTAAAAATTACCCATTTACAAGTAATTTTACTTTTATTATTTTTTGTGGAAGTGTTGAAGACCAATTTTATTTTGTAAATGGCTTTAGCTCAACATGCAATGCCGATTTCTTTGGTTTAATGTAACAGAATTGGCTTTACTAATTTCACTGCTCTCAGTATTCAGGGCAGATATCACTATTCACAGTATATGTATAGGTGTAGATTTTCCTGCTGATATATATTTTTAATGGACAGGATAATAGAAAGAGAAGCAATTCCATAGGGCTTACAGATTGTCTCTCAGTTTAAAAAAAACTAAATTATTATTGCTGAATAAGTTAGATTCCGGCTGGCAAAACTACTATATCCAGTTTCCCCTTGTGTCATATTTTGTAAACTTAGAAACAGATGAAAAATAGCAACAAATGATTGGACAGGCTGCACAGAAGTCAATGCTTTCTTGCCTTCGTCTGGCTTAGAATATTATACGACATAGGAACGCATTTCAGACTTCTTAATTGATGCCTGGTACCAGAACCGTCCCTTGGGTAGGATGAATTGGGGCGACCAGTCCGGGCCCCACACTTTGGGGGGCCCCGCAGGCCGGAGCGATTGGTCAGCGCAGTCAGTCCCAGAAGAGACAAATTTGTCACTTCCGCCCCGGGCCCTGCACTCCTTTAGGGACGGCCCTGCCTGGTGCTAAAGGTAATAAGTCATGCATCTACTTGTGGGTGACAATGATGAGCGTAAGATGGAATGTAATTGAATATATACTCTTTGCACCTATCAAATGGAATTGATGCAAAGAGCTTTGTGTCAGATATGCACATACAAAAAGGAATCAGGTGTGGACAACAACAAATGTGTGTACTGTAACACTAATTTATGAAGAAACACAAAGTATCTATATGGATATGGCTACATCTGAAGGTAATACAGATATCAGTGTAAAACATCCTTTGAATTGTGAAATATTTCTCTGTACTACTTATCTTACTGCTCTGCAATATCAAGTCTATGGTAAGATTAATGAGAAGAAAGGACAAAGTATCTCTCACAGGTCATCAGATATAAAAACACAGGCGTGTTGCAGATGTACAAGCTGTTTCAGCTAAAAACATTTATTTACTACCTGTGTAGCAATGCGATAACTCTGATAACTTTACAACAATTCATATTTGTTTCCAATAATACCTGTTCCAAGGAGACAATACTCCATAAAGTCTGCAGGAAAACTGAAAATTATCTGTCCATCACAGCACATCATTTAAATCTTAAAATGCATGAACTATTCAATGCTATGTACACATCTAGCTCCTGCACTTAGTTATATACAAAGAACATAACATATTCTGCCTAAAACAAAGTATTTCCGTACATAGTAAAGTTTAAGACTTTAAAACACAAACCCTGAGTTTCTGGAAAAGGCAATGATAACTAAAATACAATCAGGTAAGAGAGAGCAGCATTCTTCCTCAAAAAGCTTCACACACATTTCATTCTGGTGCACAAGGGATATGCAGGTAGGTCAGCACCCACTATATACCACAGAGAAAGATCTTCAGACTGGCCCCACATAGGCAGAATGAGAAAGCCACTCTAACGTGGGCTAAGGGATGAGCCGCAGATCCATATTCCTTCAGATCCAGTGGCACTATTATCTTCTGCAACTGGTACAGCGGCAGCAGGGTCTGTGCCCCCTGGCCCCGGTTTGGGGATACATTTAACATCTCAAGTGACCCCTCACTCCACCCATGTAGAATTTAAATACTCCAGCTTTGTATTCTGCATCAAACATTTGTGGAGTGCCTATACTAGCATTTACAAATGTGTTTGCTGACTTGATTAATTGGCAATCAATTAAACTGCGTTAAAAACAAGAGCAAAAAGCTTACCCTAGCCATACCCTCGTGGCTCAGGGCTGAGTGTACTCAAGCCCCAGTGAATGCAATGGGAGTTGAGAGTACTCTGCATCTCTCTTGTATTTAGCCCTAACGGTGAAAATGAACAAAAACGTGCATAAACCTTCTGCAGTGGCAAACCCTCCTCCCACACTGTAAGAATGTCAGCAATACAGGCTGTAGCACAGTGAAAACTCACTTGTTAAATTCATCTTGACTATGACATTTTAAAAATACCCTCTAGTTCTCATTCTCACTCGCTTTGAGAGCACATAAACACAGGGACTGTTAGGTGAAAAAGCCGGAAAGGCTGGCCAGGCTGGTCGTTTCTGTTATTTAGCAATTGATCCCCACATATTTGTCTTTCTTCCAACTATAGCAGTGACAAAACTGAGGCCTTGATCCGACAAAGACTTACACAAGTGCTTAATGAGTAGCCCCATTGACTTCAATTGGAATTCTGATGTGCACAGAGTTAAGCATGGGCGTAAGTCTTTGAATAATCATGACCTTAGTTGTCCTCCTGTAATGTCTGAAGCCTTGATTTCCATGGTGATGTGCACGTGGAAATATTCTGCACTGCCAATCAGTAGACACAGGAGACACTGAAACAGTGTGCTCTGCCCATGGCGGGGGTGGGAAAAGGGCAGGAGAGTAGGGCAGAGATTTAGGGCTTGTCTACGCTTAAAACACTACAGCAGCACAGTTGAGCCACTCTAGTGCTTCAGTGTAGACACTATCTATGCTGATGGCAGGGAGTCTTCCATTGGTATAGGTAATCCACTTCCCTGAGAGGTGGTACCTAGGTTGATGGAAAGCGCTTCCACATGGGGATTTGGGCATCCTAACTATGCTGCTCAGGGGTGTGGATTTTTCACACCCTTAAGTGATGTAGTTATGCTGATCTAATCTTCTAGTGTAGACCAGGCCTTACTCACACTGCTGGAATGGATCAGATAAAGGCCTACAGCAGTGGTTCCCAAAGTAGGAGCAGTGCTTGTTCAGGGAAAGCCCCTGGCGGGCCGGGCATGTTTGTTTACCTGCCGCATCCGCAGGTTCAGCCAATCGCAGCTCCCAGTGGCCGTGGTTCGCTGCTCCAGGCCAAAGGGGGCTGTGGGAAGCAGCGGCCAGCACGTCCCTCGGCCCGCGCCGCTTCCCGCAGCTCCCATCGGCCGAGAACGGCGAACCACGGCCAGTGGGAGCTGCAATCAGCCGAACCTGCAGACGTGGCAGGTAAACAAACCGGCCCGGCCCGGCCCACCAGGGGCTTTCCCTGAACAAGTGGCGCCCCCAGTTTGGAAACCACTGGCCTACAGTTTTTCTGTCTTCTAATTTATTATTGGTCTTGATTTCCCCTGAATGTCTTCATCCTCACCTGGAAGGTCCAGAACTGTGAGATTCAGATATTCACTTGGCATCCTCATTTGTAAACACTCTAGCATAGATTTTATTTTAAACAAACTTTTTTACAGCAGTCATAAATTATACCTGCCATCTCTACAACACCTCACTGTCTCCTAACACTGATCCCTGGCTCCTTGTTTCTTTATATTAACCTTGGTAGGGGTAAGAGTCTTCCTTGTGGTCTTCACTTGTTGCTCATGCACACATTGGCCTTCTGAAATCTTTATAATCTTACCCTCTTATTTTATAAAATGTTCTTTTGCTTACTTTATAGCTAGTCTTGGTATATTCACACACTGATCCTTTTTATCCCTTGAAAATAATTTCTAGATAGCACACAGTAACCTCTGACACAGGAACGTTTTTCCTTAAACACTTTCCATTTCCCCACTGTGCCTTTTCCCTTCTAATGCCCTTATTCTAGCTGAGATAAAAAAAATGAAGAAAGGAAAACAGAATGCCTTCAAAGATAAAATAGTAACCTTGATTTTACAAACCTTGCCAGCAGTTTATCTCAGATTCTATGAACACAGAAGAATCAGCTATCCTTATGGGAAAAAGCTACAATATGAAATACTGTATTTTCAAGATCCAAAGATAACTTTTTACTGGTATAAATACATTTTGATCATTTGTGATTCAGAGCTGAAATACTAAAATCACAATTTTTTCCGTTAAAAAGACAGAGACGGTACTTTTGGTTAAAAGATAAATGTCTGATAGTATCAGTATTTGTTTCATATCGCACTAGCCTGACTGTCAAAAGCACACATGTGATGGGAATATCATAAATGAAGTACATCAGTCATCTTTACTTGGTAAAGGGGGAAAACAGACACTTTTGCGAAATGTCAGTGAAAATTAGCTACGTACATGTGAATGAAATTTCCTGTTATGCCCCTCAGCTGCTAGCTACTATGTCACCCAGAAAAAGCAGAGCCAGAGAGAGAGAATATACCAGTCTAATTTCAGCTGCTACGATTTACAGGGGATAAAATACCACTTGGCTTCCCTGACATCGCCTTCTCCTTTTTGGAAGCCCAATTTTTTAAAAGCATCAGAGACTGTTGAGCCTGAACCAAAAGACCACTCAAATCAATAGGGGTCTTTCCACTGAGTTTAAATAGGTTGAGTCTTAGAGAGGGAAAAGACCTATTTAGCAGTACTTCGTCCAGTTTCATTCCAAATGTTGCAAAGTGATGTGGAATGCCTAGCACTTTTCCCTGAGAACTATTCCACCCTCTAAAGACTTCACCATTCAGACATTTTGTATAGGTTTTACTGAAATGGTGGCTACTATTTTCAAACCTTGGCAGTGGAAAGGTGGATTTAATAATGAGCATTTGAAACTGGGAGATAGATCACAACACTGGCTCTAAACTACTTGACAACATCCCACGGTGTAAGTTTGGTATGTCTTGAACTCCAGGACATAAATACAGCTGCCCCCAGTCTCTTCGGAAGTGCTTACAACAAATCTTGAAGAGACTCAATAATGTTCAATTACTCTCAGTAGAGTGATTTACAATGATTCATGCAGGGATATACCATTTTTGGAGAGTTTCACATTTTTTGATAAACAATTAGGAAGTGATCAAAGCTCTATGAACCTGCGAGTGCAGAACCAGAGAGGATTACTGAAGTTTCCTTTTATAATATCTTCAAATTTGGGCTTAACTTCATGTGATACTGAGACTCCCTGGCAAAGGATCCCCTGTTCTTTGCAAACAACTGTCACCTCAGGCCTGACAAACTCACTACATCAAACACATGCCCTACAGGATATTTATCTATAAAAAGTAACATGGAACGTAACTACAAATCTCATAACTTGTCAAGATTCACAATCATTGTGAGATGTATGTATAGCTAATATTTAAGGAATAATGTATTTATACTGAAAGTATGCTTTATGGACTTGGAGTGAAAGTTAGTCACCATGGGGGTGATGTGTCTCGATGATGACCCATTAAGGCCGGAGGGAGTTACTACCCCACCCTTGTTAGTCGGTGATGTAATAATGCAAGGCGCAATTGTCTAGCCTTGCTCCATCCCAAGGGCTAGTCTACACTGGCAACGCTTAACGTGGCTTGTGTAGTCACGGCTCTAAAAAACCCACCTCCATGAGGGGCGTAGCTACCAGCGCTGGGAGCGCGGCTCCCAGGGCTGGCGCACTGTCTATACTGGCGCTTTACAGTGCTGAACCTTGCTGTGCTCAGAAGGGTATTTTTTCACACCCCTGAGCGAGAAAGTTGCCGTGCTGTAAAGTGCCAATGTAGACAAGCCCCAAGACTTTCAATGGAAAACCATATGACAACTGCAAACAATTGAAATCACGTCGAAGTAAAACAGGAACATTACAACAGACAGATAAGCCTGCCTATGAATAAAGACAAAAGCCTGTTGCAGTATAAGACAGGCTGGGGAAAGGCCCTGTGTATCCTTTCACCGAAGAGACATCTTGGGGAGCAGAAACGTCGAATCCTGGCTCCTGTGAAGCCAGCCAGCTCAGCAACACACTGAACTCTGGGAGGACAACCTACTTTCTGAGCTAGGAAAGGTCACTATTAATAAGTGTAGACCCAAGTTCGTGTTATATGATATTGTTTTCTATCGTAACCATTTGTTTCCACCACACTCTCTTGCTTTAAGTGGAATCTTTTCCAGTGGTCTCCAACCTTTTTACGCACAAGATCACTTTTTGAACTTAAGTGCAACCCAGGATCTACCCTGCCCCTTCCCCGAGGGTACAGGAGGGGGCTCTGGGCTGGGACAGAGTGTTGGGGTGCAGGAGGGGGTGAGGGCTCTTGGAGGGAGTTTGGGTGCAGGAGGGGGCTCCAGGCTGGGGCAGAATGTTGTGATGCAGGAGGGGGTATGGGTGCTGGCTCCGGAGGGGGCTCAGGGCTGGGGATTGCAGTGGGGGCTCCTGCCGGGTGGCACTTACCTCGGTCGGTGGCACTCCCAGAAGCATCCCCGCAGCTCCCATTGGCCACAGTTCCCCGTTCCTGAACAAAGGGAACTGTGGGGGTGGTGCTTGCAGGCAGGAGCAGTGCACGGAGACCCCTACCCCCTCCAGGGGCCGCAGAGGTGTGTTGGCCGCTTCCGGGAGTGGCAAGGAGCCTGTCTTAGCCCTGCTGCACCGCCGGACTTTTAGCGGCAGGAGATTGTGATCAACTGTCAGAGGCTCCAGGATCGACCAGTTGATTGTGATCTGCTGGTTGGTGACCATTGTTCTATTCTATCTTAAATAAACTTTACTTTGTTCTGTTTAAAGTGATCACAAGTTCTGTGTGTTATACTGTAGCAGTGATTTAAAGTAAAACTGGTAAACTGGGACACATTGCCTTTTGGGGGCAGACAGAGGATCTGAATTTCTGTGAGCAAGCAGTGTCAAGGGCTGGATATCACAGAGGAATGGATGCACCTCTTGTTAAACTGTGAGGCAAAGACAGGGCTGGCAAATTGCAGAGGAAAGTGCTTGAGTGGCTGACAGGCTGATGGTGTGAGGACTCTAACACCCAGTTACCAGAATCAAGACTCCCCCACTGGAGGCAGGGGATAGCTAGGTGAATCACGGCCCTGGATACCCCAAGAACTGTCACACTGCACTCAAAAACATTTTTGGATAAAGTGCCTAGACAATGCAATGAATAGAACTTTATAAATACAGATCTAGGAAATAGTCTGGATTAGCCAGATTAGATAGATAACACAGAAGAAATAGAAAGCTACAACATGGAGGAATTAAAACCACCACCTGTCTTTAGTTTGTTTTATAATGCGAAGTTGCATCAATTAAAGAGAATATCAACAGCTTTTTCTAACATTAAAAACCCACACCGCATACAAAGGCTCTTAGTCATATTTATGGTTATTTTAGTCCCAGATCAACAAAGCATTTCAGAACATGCTTAACTTTAAATAAGTGAGTAACCTCTTTGACTTCAACAGAACTACTCACATGCTTAAAGTTAAGCACATGCTTAAGTCTTTTGCTGAATTGAGGCATTTAACAGATTAAAACTGCAGATATAGCCAAGTGTGCAGGACAAGATATTTTGAAAAAGACATCAGCCTACATGTGCACTGCAATCCTTTGTAAGAGGATAGCATGTGCCTAACATATTGGTGGATTGGGTTTGTGGTGTATCTGGTTGCGTGAAACTGCAACACATGACACCAAGTCATCCAAAACTCTTTCAAGTACTTTGCAGTTAAAGCATGTAAATCTGAAATTGACTTTTTCAAAATACCTTTTATTCTGCAAACTCTGCAATCTCTAGTTTTAATCTGTTAAAATAAACTTAAATGTGACTAAGAACCTTCAGTTAAAGACATCTAATAATTAGTGTATGCTCCTAGGATTACATATTTCAGAAGATTAGTTTTAACTTAAATTTCTGCAGACCTGTATTGTCAAACGCTTATATGGCATATAAATTAACCACAGCACCATTTAACAAGGTCATTTATACTTTCTGATTTACCAATCTGTATCCAAACGTAAAAATTAACTTTAAAACACAACTTCATCAGTATATGTACTGTCCACTCTGTTTAACTCCTCATCGTCACAAATAATGAACATATGGCTTTAAGTTTGTATATTTATATAAAGAAACAGAAAACCAAGTATTATGTACTATGTTAGTGGAGGCTCATCTTCTCTAATTTGAGAACAATCAGCTTTTCCAGCTGCAACATTGTGGACTTGAAGTAAAATCAATAAACTGTCAAAGCCTAGTGATTAGCAGAGCAGCTCAGATGTTTCTTATAGTTTCTCAGTTGATGAAAGCTCAAACAACTAACTAGATATTTTCTTTTATGATTTAGAACATCAACTCTATTTTAGGTTTTATGCACAGAAAAACAGCGGTCAAGCTGAATGAGCGAACTAAACTAGCTTTCGAATGACTGCTAGTATTCAGATCTCCTGTGAAACTTGACCTTGTAGCAGGAATCTGTGTTAAAAATACATCTAGCATTTTGTTTTCTTTATGGAACTCTGCCCTGGCCTTTATCTGAAGGAGCCCGATTACAAGCTTTAGAGGAAAGATTTGTTCTTTAAACATTTTTTCCTGCATTTGGCAAAGAGTAATCCCTTCCCCTCCCTCAACACCATGTTTTCAAAGGACTAAAATTAATTTGTACTAGTTAAATATTGCTTTGCTTGTACATAAGCAACCAGTGTTGTCAGCATAGCTCTGTAAGGACTATTTATTAGTTTATTGCTACTGCAGAGCCATCAAAGGAAAGAAAACATTGCTCTTGTGCCCCACAAAAATAATTAATAATTGTGTTGAATCTTGGCAACAAAAGAGTAGATTTCATACAGACAGGTGTGGTCTAATGGAGTGGGAAGCCAGTCAGGAATTTCTGACTTCTAATCATGACTTTCTGCCCTGGCCTACACTACAAAATGACTTCGGTATAACTACATCGCTCAAGGGTGTGAATAATCCACACCCAGGAACGACACAGTTATACCGACCTAAGTGCTGGTGTAGAGAGCACTGTGTTGGTGGGAGAGCTTCTCCTGCCAACACAGCTACCACCTCTCATACAAGCAGATTAACTAAGCCGAGGGGAGAAGCTCTCTCCCGTCGGCTTAGAGCATCTTCATTAGAGCACTGCATCTGTGCCAGTGCAGCATTTTAAGAGTAGACCTGACATTACTATGATTCTATTTGTGGCTCTGAGCACGACATTTAAGTTCTTTGAATCTGCAAAAAGGGGTACAATACAGTAGAATTCACTTTTAGTGCTTTATTCAGTTACATGGAATAAGGAATCTATTCTGCTGTCATTGAAGAGCAAGGAAAAACTCCCAGTGGTATAAGCTAAGTCGGATGAGGGCTCAAATCTTAATTTCCAAAAGCCTGTAACTCCCTGCCAGCAAAGCAAAGGGCTGAGTGCAGAGCCCTGAACTACCAGTGTGTGTATGAGGGGAGCGAAAGTGGCTGCAAAACTGTCATTTTTCACAGGCATTCAAGACATGAATTTTTAATCTACAACATGCTTGCAATTCACTATTATTAGCCACATATCATATGTATGTGGAGATATATATTAAAATCCCCATACCTCTTCTAAGCTGTGGAGCGAAGAAGCAGATACTGCTCGAGATGTGAGCGGATGAAATGGCTCCTGACCAACTGCATGCTGATGATTCTGTATTTGTATAAAAGGGTTCTGTTGTGATCTATGGGGCAACGGAGGTATACCATAATGAAAGCCCTGCCCCATTAGGTGATTCTGCTGTAGGTTAGCATAGGTCCATGATCCATCAGGTTGCAGGTACTTCAAAGGAGGTGGGGTTATGTGTTCAGATGGCAGTGAGAACGGGGGATTGTATATTTGGGGCAAATGCTGCTGAAATGCTGGGTTGTTGGCTATTTCAATGTCTCTGTTGTTTTCAGTGAAGTTGGGAAAGTGGCCGCTGTGGTTTGAGTTGCACGAAGGAGAAGGGAGCGCTGGTGGGCTTCTGGGCTGAACTTGTCTGTATTGCAACAGTCTGGACTGGGGAGGTGGCATTTCAGCTAGGTCCCTGCTTTCACTTTGATCGCGGTGTGACAGTTCTCTGAGCAAGTCCTGGAACCTGTATTCACAGAATAAATGTTATTAAGATGGAGAAATGCAAAAAGTGCATTGCTAAAGCTGCACTGACATACAAAACTCAGTGACCAATATCCTTCTGAAGGCTTGAAAATTTCTGGCCTTTCTATTCCAACGAGAAGGGCCTATTAATAATAATGTAATGTATCTAGGCCTATTGCTGACATTGAACATCATAACAACAACAAGTGCTCTTTATAGGACTCATAGTGCCTGGCACCTACGCATGGTATTATAGTGAAGGTGGGCTATGTTCTGTTTTTAAATACAGTATTTTGAGAATTCAAACAACAAATACCTTGAATATGTTGCCTCTGTTTCGTCTTCTGTATTACTCGCAAGTTTCCAGTTTGCCCTAACTGGCTGTTGGTGCAATCCAATTGGTTGCTGGGGAAGATGTTGTAGGTGAGGATGGTGATGGTGTGGATATGGAATACTGCCCTGACTGAGATAGGCATTATGCTCATTCCATTGCTGTAACCTTGCTTGCTGCTGCTGCCTTAATGTTTCCAAAGCTACATTTCCATGCATACGATCTGTAAAACATTTACAAAAAATATAAAAATTTACCCAACCTCCCTTTTTCAAAGCATTTGGTACCAGAAAGGAGGATTCTACCATGTGTTATATTACATGTAAAAACAGTAGTGATAAGAAGGTACACAATGGAATCTCCAAATTTGCCAGCACCAAAAATGTGTTTATTAATAAAGTGCCTACTGTATACCAACCACTCCAAAAGTATCACAGAGCATAACCTGGTTATTTAAATCTCCCAGAAGGACTATGTATATATGAAACTCATAATGAAACACTACATATTAAAATACACCCTAAGGAGAAAATTATTCCTGATCACTTTACTTACTGAAACTAGCCCAACAATAACCAATTCACAATTTTGAAGTCATACAGCCATATCCCTGACAAGTAAATACTTTCTTCATTTTCACTTTAGGGTAGCTACATTTGCACTCCCATCAGTGGAGAAGAGCAGTGGTACCTACCTAATGTCTCCCCTATGGGCATTCCTGCAGGATTCTCTTCAATGAAGTTGTTCAAGTGAGATGGCAGCATTGGGTTGTGCTGTGCAATAGGTCTCAGAGGGTTATTGACTTCTTGCAACATGGGTGGGGGATGATGTTCTGAAATCACAGCATCTACTGCAGGAGAATGTGGTCGGTGGGGAATTGGGTTATTAAAAAAAGACTGGCTGGGACCCATCTGGTAAGCGGGGGAAAGTTGTGAAGGTTGTGGAGGCTGCTGATTTACATGATTATGCTGCTGGACTATCTGGCTCTGCTGGGGTGGTATTTGGTTTTGCTGTTCAGGCAAATGATTTTGTTGCTGACTTAAAAGATTTTGCTGCTGTTGCACAGAGTATGGCTGCCTGGGGATCTGGGACAGGTGCTGGTAGTGGCGACTGGGGACTGCATACTGTGTATGGGGAGGGGTGAGATGTAGATTCAGCTGCCTAGGGTTGAGATTATCTTTGCGATGAAATTTAGAATTAGGATAACCAACGCTGGAACGTGACTCTGGGCTTCTATTTTGGGAATTTCCTTCTACGTCAACCTAGAACAAAGGATAGAAAACATTTCAAAGTTACTTAAGAAAACAAAATTCCTGTAAGCTATGACTGTATTACACTAAACAAATTAATCTAACACTGACTCAGGCATACAAAACCTCAGGAATGTGGGAAGAATAAGGAAGAGAAAGAAGGTACGGAACAGCTTAAGACATATTCTTTTCTTTACTTATCAAACTGAAGGAATATTCTGCCAACGGTTCTGGCTGGCTTCATCTTATTTAAACTCCTTTACACTATTTGTGATATTTTATTAATCTGAAATTTCTCCCCATTAGAGAGAAAACTAATTCCTTCATGGCTATTTCACTAGGTGCAAACTAAGAAGTGCACTCCATATTTGCTTCTTATTCTTCTATATTTAAACACTACACTCAGACATTTCCATCATCGAATTTCTTTCTGTAGCTACTGTTATTGCAGAGATGAATTACCAGCTGCTTCCTTATGATCATATCTAATTTAGCTAATTATAGGCAACTGTCAAACGTTGAGCCTTTTGCTTTTATTTGTAGGACACAGACACCAAATATTTAATGGAAAAAGTCATTATTTGCCGGTTTTCAACATTTCACTTCAGAACGCTCCATTATATGACTCACACCTTTATTTCTAAAACTGAAATTGTAGTCTACATTACACTATCCTCTTACTCTCCCAGAAAATTATTGAAGATTTCTGAATCTTCACTCCTAACAGAACTATTTACATTTATAGGAGTTTTATATCAAAAGGTACAATAATTTCTGAACATTTAAAAATCAATAACACTCAGTGCTATTCCTATGTGTAGACTTAAAATTTACAAATCAGTACATTTAAAAAAAGTTATTTATGCTAGTCATCAGTGAAATACAAATTGTAAACAATGGGATTAATATCGTGTGGAAGGACAAGTAGCATGAGAAAGCACTTCAAAAAAAAATCAGATTCAAATCTTTTACATTTTCTCTTGCCCTTGGGTGACGACAAGAGGGACCTATCGTCACTCAACAACAACTAGTGCCGATCAACACTGATGGGTTCTGAAGGAAATCCCATTCATTGCCCCGGGATAGAAATGTGGTGACTCATGGGGAGGGGGCCTGTTGAGCAGGAGGGGAAGAAATATAGAATCCTTAGAGTGAGATACATAGTACCAAAAAGGGAAGGAAAATTATGGGGGAAAAACAACTCAAAACAGACCTGTTTGGATTCCACAGGTTTTTTCTCAGGTGTCCGAATTTTATTAATTTCAGGTCCAGCACTGTTTTCGGTTTTACCTAAAAATATTTATGATATTTATGCATTAGTTTCTAGGTATGTAAAGAATGAAGAAATATTTTCAACATGTTTGTTTATTTTCCTTAGACATGGGCAGACTTAGAACTATAAGTATAGCATTTATGTCAGGGGGCAGAAACTTAACACTACGTTTCCTCCTAAATATGGCCTTCCCCTTACACTGTATGTTTTAAGTTTTGTATTTGAATCATTACAAAGTACCTCTTCCAGTTCAATGGCTGGGCTACTGGAGCTATTGCAGGAGAAAGTAATCACTGGTTTGTGCAAGAGAAATAGAAATGGACCTAACACAGGAACTTTTATCCGAACCACTCCCCTCCCTGAACTTTGGTAGCTCAGGTTTCAGAGTGATAGCCATGTTAGTCTGTATCAGCAAAAAGAACGAGTACTTGTGGCACCTTAGAGACTAACAAATTCATTTGGGCACAAAGCTTATGCCCAAATAAATTTGTTAGTCTCTAAGGTGCCACAAGTACTCCTTGTTCTTTTTGGTAGCTCAGTAACCTTTGATCCAAACAAACACTGACTATTCAGTTTGTAAAGGCAAAAACACCTTACTTAGCACCTCTCTGGTTTTAACTTTTAAACAACTAACTAAAACTCATCCATCACTGGAGTTCTGTGAGATGCCAGGGAAATGATGTTAAAGATATCAGAACCCTATTGATAAAAAATCTGAACCCCAAGTTAAACTTAACCTTTTTAGGTTCAGTTAAGATAAACATCAATTTTTCAGTGAAGGCTGCCATAATACTCTTACATTGGCCTATTGATCCTAAACTTTGCAACAGATGAGGAGGTGCAATAATATTAGAAATCTTGCAACTGATTAGGTAACTATATTTTCCAGATATGGCTTATGTATTTGGACAAATAGAAATATAATAGACACTTATTGTACTAGACATTATGATCCAAAAAATTTCTTAAACATGTAGTTTACACACAAGAACACAATATTCTTTTTCAGCGGAGGGTTATCTTTGAAACGTAACTCCTTGAAGTGGACAGATCAGAAATGGAGTACTTGTGGCACCTTAGAGACTAACCAATTTATTTGAGCATAAGCTTTCGTGAGCTACAGCTCACTTCATCGGATGCATATCAAAGTACATGGTAAGGAAACCACAAATCTCAACAACCAAAAGAATTAATGCATCTCTGAAAGTATTTTTTTTTATTTATTTTTTTAGTAAAACTGCTTCCCCTTCTAATTTCTATAAAGTACCAGTTGCATGAAGGCAGGCTCAATCAATCTAAAGCATATTTTTCATGTATGCACTTACACTTTACATAAAAGTGAGGAGATATGTAAAGTGTATATTCAGTTTTAAAAGATACTGGTTTAAAACAGCATTTATACGGGCAAATCAAGAAAACTTTTAGGATCTCATGAGAAAAGAACACTTACAAGATGGGACAGGAAATATGTCATAGGCATTTACATGCAATAACATTTGTGTTCCTGAAACAGTCATTTCAATTCTCCCAACAACGTACACTTCACTGAACTGCTGATGTTTGAGTTTTGCTATTATAGCTTCTCTTCAACCTCCAGTAGAGTACTAATGACATAATTCTTTTTTCTGTGGTACATTGTTCTTCTGTGGCAGAATTCTTGATCTGTGAAACAATCTTTAAGATATGCTGGACATGGTAATGGAAATAGTCTGATCAGCGACCTTTAGTCTTGAAAAATGTAGGATTATGTATTGTTTCAAATGCAAACGGTACTTTTTGTTGGTTGTTTGATTCCCTTTTGTCACTGAATAGATTCAGTTAATCACAAAAAATCTCAGCTCTCTTGGGTAACGCAGAGAAATCTAGGTTCAGAATAGCTACACAAGAACATACTAGAGAAAGGCAAAGTAAACCCCGTGGATAATAAAACTATGTTAGCTAACAATTCAAGGAACCACCTAGCAAAAAGATACGCAGTGAGAAAAATAGTAGCTCCATATACTCGCTAATAAAAGGAGCTCTGGAAATTTTTAAAGAAAAAGATTTTAAAGCACAAATAGCTACAAAAACTTAGCTTCAAAAGATTAGACAAATATTTCTTTCTTGCTCCTAATTCTTAATGCCAGGAAGAAAAGAGTATTATGAGTATTTCCAGAATTACGTAGGTATGAAAAATCCAAGTCCAGTATAAGTGTCTTCTAGTAGAAGTCAGGACCCTGCAAACCTTAGCAGGGCAACTTTCTAGTTGGCTATTATTGTCATAATTAGACAGTATCCACTCAAAAACGAGATAACTCACTCGAGCCACATGCCTCGCTCCTCCATATGCTCATACAGGGACACATTCTGTTGGAATTACTTCATATGTAGAGAGGAGTTAACCAAGGGCAGAATGTGGCCTTCTCATGCAACTTACCTTACAGTCTTACTTCCCAACACATTTATCAAGGGCACCTCCAAACTTAACAGAAAGAGGGTTTGGTTCACACTGGTCAGCAGAAAAGAAACTACTAATTTCTCTGACTCTTGCTGCCACAGAATGAGGGGCTAAATCAGCAATCCTTCTAAGTGCTAAGAGACTTCAACACCTATTTCAATTAATAGAAAGGGAATGTGCTCAGCACTTGCACAATCAACCCCTAACGATCAGATTTTTGGGTGATCAACAGAAGAAAAGGAATTTATTTTAGTGCATTTCACATGATTAATTTGTCCTCTGAGAACCCTTTTCACTAGTTAGCTTACTGAAATTCAAGTTATTGAACTGCCATGGCCAAAATCAGTTTCTCAGGATTTTCCTCTTCTCTGAAACCTAGAATACTGTGGGAGAATAACACCAAGGATGGCATGTTGGATTTCTCTCTGTATTATCCCTGTTTTAATGAGCTTCAGTGAAACCCCCTTCATGTGATTATTTCAGTGAACTATTTAGAGTCCAATTATCTATGCAATTCTTTGAAAAGGAATAATAATGTCTTCTGGTGTGCTACTGTGACAACTTACATGTTTCGTATACTGATACTACAGAAAGTGTCTCAGATTTCTACCTCAGTCTTCAAGTTTTCAAATATTTAATGAGGAAGGATTTTTCAATACATAGCTCGAATGAAAGAATCCATCCTAATAGCACAAATGAATTCAGAGCATCTTTTAATTGTAATACAAGCCTTCAGCAGTAAGGTGCAATTCTGCTCTGAAACGGGATTTTAAGCAAATAGAATCACAGGGTTCCCTTTTCATTATCTCTCAGTGATGCCTCGTCAGATTTTCACAGTGTGGGCCAAATCCTCCTCCTCTTATTTGTTTGTGCAGTCTCAGAGAAGGCAATGGACCTACTCATGTGAGCAAGGAGAGCAAGATTCATACCTCTGTAGATTAAATTTTTTTCCCCCTAACTGCCTATCCTGCAACTGTACCTGAGATCTGAAGTCAAGCTGCCTTCTCTCTGCCTCGGTAAAGATTCCACAATACAAATTTACTTTGCAATTCTTTTGGTAATATGAATGACAAAACACTCTAGCTAACCCTCCCATTGCTGTAGAGGGATAAAAGGAGTAAACTATTTTTTGTCACTATAGCAAGCAAATATGACTCAGAATATCCATCAGGAGAAGATATCTTGAGTATGAAGGTGGCATTTTTACGCAGTCATTTTTCTGATCACAATCACAGTTTAAGGAGACCACAATGGCATTTGACTTTATTCCAGATTCACTCTTCAATTCCCAGCATGGAGACTATTTTATTCTAAGCCCTAAATCATTTCAGGTTTTGCAATGTATTTTCCTACATATTGGAATATAAATGGTTTTCCATCTATATTAGAAAAAAATCATAAATGACATATCAATAACCAGGATCCCTGGATTTTCAGGATACTCCAGTAGGGTTATGTCCAATGCTAAAATCATACTCAAGGAAATGAATCCTCCACTACCACCAGTCTACAGTACGGTCTACAACCTTGCACAGCCTCCCATTACAGACACACAATTCATAGCACAATAAAGCCTACAACAGAGATAGAATTTCCAAACACCAGCTATTTTCCTGGCTAGGCAACATCACGAATAATCATTTCTGCTTAATATATTTGCAAATGTTTTACAAATTATTCTAACTTTGTGTCTATTTCCTCACATCCACATCCCAAAACACACCAACTCCGTGGGGAATCTCAGGAAAGAGAACAGGTTCTGAGTGGGGTGTGGGAAATGAACTACCCTGTCAGCCCCCTGAAGAACAGGATTGGTGTTCACAAGTTGGGGACAGCATGGAGAACCCTGCCCTGTGAGCACCATTTCTGTGTGTAAACAGAGGAACAAGTTTCCATTGCTGTCAAATTCAGCATCTGTCAGGAACATTCAAATTCACCTTAAAAATGACGGGTTTCTCACAATATTCTGTCTGAATTGCAGATATGGTCACCAAACAAGAAGTCGCCTGCGGGGGGATTTGAAGAAACATACAACTCACCATTTCGATTTTGTTCATGTTGCTCCTTTTCTTGATGTTGAAGTTGCTGCTGCCCTATACTAACTGGTGAATGATGTCCCAGGCCGTAAGGTATAGGAGACCCGCGCCCATGCGCCTGTAACAGGTTCATATTATACGCCATAGCTGCTTGGTGTGTAATGATTCGAGGGTCAACCGCAAACCTACCCTGATACCCTGTCCACGGTACCTATGTAATATAAAAAAAAAAAACAACAGATGCAATAAATGAATGTACATTTAAGGAAAGGCACAGTGTCAATTACAATTACTATGGCATCATCAGGAAGCACTTCTCCATATTAGTGGTGATGATGAGCTGATAAAGTACATGTGAGTGACAGGAAAAATGAGCAACAAGTTCAGGCAAAGAGCAATAAGTTCAGGCATAGTAGCAACGGTCACAGAGAAGAAGATTTTTGAAGAAGAGTGAGATAAACCAACAATGAAGGCTACATTGGGGGGAGGAGGGAGATCATGGAAGTGCATCTGACAGGAGATAAGACTTGAAAAGCCACTGAAACAAGAAGGCAGGGATCTTCCCTTCTCCCAACAGCAATAAAAGCAGATGAAACTGATTAAATAAAGGAGATGGGTCAATGCATCATTACTGCAGATATTCAAGAACAGGTTATATATATATATTAGTGGAAAGATGGACAGAGTAGCCTATGAACTAAATACCATGACCAGGCAGGTCACGCTCTCCACTAAATGCCCCAGTAGTCAGTGGGGCTCTGGTGGGCTCAGCAAGCAGTCCACTCACACGTTACATGCTGAAGAACTGGGACCTAAAAATCTATGTTATGGGACATATTTTAAAAGTCGACGCTTGGGGGGGCGTCAAGAAGGGTCCACGCCCCTTCCGAAATGCCTAGTGGGGGCACATTCAGCAGGGAACCGCAGTGGTGAAAGGAGCAGAATGGGGGGCTGCCGGGTGGCCCCATGCCGTCAGGTTCTCCGGCCCCACCCCCAGCCCTTCCACACAGCTGCTTCTCCTAGGGTCTGTACAGCCCCGCTGGAGGACAGGGCTGGGGGCAGCACCGGTACAGCCGTGCCAAAGGAACTACCGGCATGAGGCCACTTTTCTTTCACCTAAAATCAGTATCCGGTGCAGCGGGAGAACAGAGGCCTCCCCCCCTCCCCCCCGCCAGGTAACGTGGGATGGGGAGAGAACAGGAAGAGCACAAGGGCCCGGGCTGGGGGGTGGGACGGGGATGAGTCACATGGGGAGATCACGAGCCACCCTTTGCGTTCCTCCCACGAGTTGCCCATCTGTTTGAAATAAAATTCACTTCTTGAAAGCATGAAATCCAGGGTCTTTAAAATACTGTGCATTTAGTTGCCTAAAATCTGAAAAGGAAGACATCTCTGGATCAAATTAGTTCAATCTTTCCCTGTGGGGAAGGTTATTAAAAAAGGCGATCCCATGAATAAAAAGAGAATGAAATGAATATCATCAATGCTCAGTGTGACAAACCGTCCTTAACTGATGGCAGCAGACAACCTCCCTCATTTTTTACTCTGGATCTGAAAGCTGCCCTAAATGATACAAAAAAGCCTTTTTGTCTTACATGGCCACAGTCATTTTATTATATTTTTAATAAATTAATCCCTTCATTATTTGCTTTAAACATAGCATCTTCCAAGTAATTCGTTAGATTTTTGCAAATATTTGCCCTTGAAACCTGCATTCCTGAACTTCAGCTCTGGGCTATGTGCTTCCTCCAATTGTGTCTGTGCCATTTCAAAGTATCTCCAATATAGTTCTTTTTGAAAGCAGACATCTCATTAGTATGTGGACCTTCATACCTAATTATTTAAAAGTCCATCCCCGGGGGCAGGGGTGGAATACGCTCAAACATACTGATATTTTCATATTTTTTTCTTTTGATGGAGGTACATAGGAATATATTAGGTCTTAAACTGTAAAACAGAAAAAAATATTTAAATTATCTTGTTTTGATATGAATAAAAAGTGAGTAAGTATTACAAAGATACAGCTGCTGGCCTTCTCAGTCCATTTAAATTTAAGCATCATATGCAGACTTTTAGTAACCTAGTAAAAAGAAAACTTATTTGACCTAATGAATGGAAATCAGTGGCCTTACCACTTAAAAAAAGGAGAAGGTTGTGTAATCTATAGTTGCCAGATGGTTTTCATAGTTGAAAGCACAGGTTTAGAGCAGGCCTCAAAATAGCAGCCATGAATTGGATTTTCATAAAGAGCCTACACAGCTATTAAAAAAGTTTAACTGTGTGTGACTATTTAAAAATGTATAAGAAATTATATGTACACATGTGCGCGTATATATCCTATCCTCAAAGAACCTTTCAGGATACGTGCACAACTATGTTACTGCACAACATTATTTCTGTAACTAATGTTCTCTCTTCGCCAATTTCCTACCTACTTTTTTCTGCTCTTAGGCCTGGTCTACCCTGGGGGGCGGGGGGAGAAGAGCTAAGTTGGTCTATGTTACACAACTTCAGCTATGAAAATAGCTTAGCTGAAGTCGATGTCCTTGGAGCTACTTACCACGGTGTCTGCACTGCGGTAGGTCGACTGCTGACGCTCCCCTGTCGACTCCACCTATACTTCTTGCTCCGGTGGAGTACTGGAGTCGACGGGAGAGCGCTCGATTTATCACATCTTCACTAGACGCGATAAATCGATCCCCGCTGGATTGATCGCTCTGGAGGTAAGTGTAGACATGCCCTTAATCTTAGATTGTAAGGCCTCCAGGTGAGCGAACGTGCTTTTTATTTGTACAGTAATGTATCTAGAACACTCTTTGGTGCTACATCAATGTATAATTCTGCAAGTAATTCCTGCAACCTAACTGAAACTGCAAGCATCATTGTATGCTCAAGTTATAGCCTCTTCTTTGACATCTCAAGGATGACCATTATTTGGCAACACTGTGGGTAAAGTCAGCCAGAATTATAGTTGCTACATCTAATGGAGAGAGAAGTGGAGGGAATACTGACTCCCATTAAAAAAGTAGGGGGAAATCTATTGATATAGTGTGGTCAACAACAGAACCAGGCACATAATTGATCAGCTGGACAGTTAACTGCTTGTAATAAAATTTTCATATGCTGGTAATATTTTAGCACCCAAAGCTGAGGTGAGCTAGAATCATCTTCTATTGTCTAGTGTGTTTTGGTTCAGCAGTATGACAACTTCAAAAGCAACAGTCTGAGGAAATCAGACACACTTCTTGTGATGCTCCAGAGAGAAAGATACATCTCCCATTATGCTTATTCCTTCAGGGGACTATGATGTGCACCTGTGAAGCTTCACAGAAGGGGATTTGAAAATCAGACTTACTTGCAGAGAATATGAAAGACTAGAAGCATAAACTCTTGGATTTTCAGTCAAATTAGCCACAGTAAGAGGTCCTGTTCAGGTACTCAGCTGTTCAACATTCAGATACATGCAATTATAGTCCTATCTATTCAAATCACAAGCTTTAAAGCAAATACCACTATCATATAGCACAAAAATTACTTTGCACAGAATAATGAGAATGTCTGTGGTGAGTATTTAGGGTCTGAACCTAATCTTATACCACTTTTACTGGGATGTAATTCCATTGACTGCAGTGTCTCCTGCATTACAACAGGGAAAGGCAAATCGGAAAATGCCCCTTAGGCCTGGTCTATACTAGAAAATTAGGTTGTCTTAACTATGTCTCTCAGGGGTGTGAACAATCCACACCCATGGGCAATTTATTTAAGCCTACCTAAACCCCAGTGTAGACAATGCTAGGTCGATGGAAGAATTCTTCCATGGACATAGCTACTGCCTCTCGGGGAGGTGGATTACCTACACAAACAGCGTATACATTGACGCACTAAGCAATGCACTGCAGCACTACACACCTGCACCGCTGTAGTGTTTCAAGTGCAGACAGGCCCTTACACAAAATGAACAGAAGCAATTTTGAAGCCCTAAGTACTCAGCAAGCCACATTTTCTTAACATGCTAACAGACAAGCAAGCAAACCCATTTTAATTTGAGTATAGTATTATTCAAATTGTGTTGTTTACATGTTATATTTTTCCTTGTATATTTATGGTAATAAAAGTATGATTCGTAGCCTTCCAGGTCTGGATTCTGACTTGCTAAATTAATACAAAAGATGGATAATATTGTAACTTATTTTATAATCCAAGTCACTGAAACAGTAATAAAACAAACCTGTAAATTATTATACTAATTAGTGAATGTGGGGAGTTTGGGCAGAGGTTGTATATACAGTACTTTTGTTTTTATCTAAGGAGAGGACTGGGTAGATCAGTGGTTCAAGTAACTAACCTCATACCTTGCAAATCTGAGATCAAAGGCTGCCATGATAATACGATCTGCTCTGAAAACCCAAGAGCTATTATGGACTACTACTACTGTGCTTTATAAAAGATGACTTTTGAAACCTTACAACAGTTCTCTCTTCACACTTCTACATAGAAAGCATCCTGTTGCTGCTATTCCTCCACAAATTCAACTAATGCTTGTGAAACAATATTATTCAGAAAGCTTTCAATAATTGACCATTATATCTCAACTGTTCCTGCATTCTCATAAAAAGGCCAGTAATTAATCATGACCATCTTCGTTCGATTTTAACATGGGTAATCCTCATATGACTTAAACATGAAAACCCTTTAAGGCTGTGTGATATTCTTTGTAGGAGCAACATCAGTAAGACCTTGCAGCTTGGTGGTCATCACCACATTCCTAGCCAGGAAAACCCAAGTAAGCATGAAAGATGCTGGCACACTTTTCACTACCTAATCTTGTGTTCATTTTTACCGATATAATAAAAGGAGAAAACAGGGAAAAAAATGCTTACAGGCAAAGGCACAGACATGACCATATTTCCTCCATAGACAGCAGGTACGTAAAGAATACTTGTCCCAGTGTGAGGATCTATCCTTTGAACAGGACTTGGAGATTTCCCCAGGTTGGGGTGAGGTCCAAGAGGAGGAGGAGGAGGAGGAGTATACGCTCTGATAGGATTTCCAATTAGGACAGAAGGATTGGGCTGAACTGAAAAATAAACAAAAAAGGAAAACAAAGGGAGGAAAAGAACATGAAGTACTTCAATGACTTATTTTTTTTCCCTTCCAAAAAAGGACCCTTCTTTACAAATTCACTGGGTAAGTCTTTATACAGAAGAATCTGATACAGACAGAGAGAGCATTAATCTAAAATCAATATTCTTTCCATACGTTTCCGCAGATCCAATACACAAGCTAAGTTTTAGTGAACTTCTGGGACTGGTAGAAAGCTGGGGGAGAGGGTGGGGGAGAGGAAGGAGCAGGGGGAGTTATCTAAAAGCAGAGGAAGAGGGTGGGGGAGAGGAAGGAGCAGGGGGAGTTATCTAAAAGAGAAACTCCCCAGTGAGCACCATCTATACATTTTTACTTAAAATTTGACATGACTGTTAAGGTGGCCAAATGACCTGTACAAATTGCACACATTACAACAATACAACCCTGGTTTACTTCTTCACTCTTTTAATAGGGACTAGAAATGCCTTTAAAATTAAAAACAAATACATATAGGTCTCAAGTCACTGTAGACTACCTGGCGAGAATATCATGATTCAGTAAATTATAACTCTGAGTGGATCCATATATCCAGGTATGTCCAAACTATGTTATAAAACAGTTAGAGGACCATCATTTTATACCATGATTCCCTTACACAGCCATTTTGCAAGTGTAGATAGGCTCACACACGAGATTACTGTATCCATTCCCAAGTGGTGTATAGCATGGGTTTCAGACACAAATCCTCTGCCACTGGTCAGGGAAACTGTGGTAGAACCATAGTAGCAACAACTATGTTGCAACAAGGTTGTACCTAGGTTCTAAAGTCAGCATGCAAAGTGCATACAATGAGAACCCAGGAGTTACCTAATGTCTACTTAAAGTATGCTGAGACATCTGCTGCTGAATTCACATAAGGAATAAATTACTTTCATAGACATAATGGGCCTGATCCTCCCTTAACACATACAGCTGTATAAATCAACATTAACTTCACTGATGTCAAACTAGTAGAAGCATAGGAGAATCAGTCCCAGTTTCTCCAGAGAAACAGTAGACACTTACCAATTCCATCAGTTTGAAAATGGTCATTCTGATTATGATGATGACCCTTGCCCTTTAATGAAAAAAAATCATAATGACTTACTTTTTTTTACATGTTTAATGCAGACCAAACACAAAGATAGTTCTTTATTTCAGCACAGTAATAGTCAAGTAAATTAAATATAATTACAGAGAAGAGGTTGGAAAAAACAGCAAGTCTACGACTCTTCTCTTGAGTATTTTTACTTGCCCAATTCCACTGGTTCAGTACTGTTCCACCAAGGCCAGTACAAAGTTCCATTAGTAAGCACCTCCATTTCACAGTGCACTCTGCCCATCCTTCCAATTCCCACTGCCAAACCTGACTACTAAAACGGGGTATTCAAAATTGCACTGTCCCTAGTCTTGCAATATTTGAAATGCTCCCATTTCTCCCTTTTTCCAAAGAAAAAGATATAGATTTGCTTTATTATTATTGCTTGAAACGGGAACTACAAGCAATTTGATACATGGATTTGAAATGACCAGTTTCACTCCAGCTTCTGTAAGTACTTCTGCCTTTGCAGGGTCTTTAGGATCTTATGATATACACAGCATTGGGACACAGGTTCTCTGAGGATTTGATATCTTCTTTGGCTTCAAGTTAAAATTTTAGAACAGAAACACTTGTCAGGATAAATATTATTGTTATTATTATTTTGGTTTGCCAGCTTTGAGTACCTTGATCATCTACAAAGAACAGATAAAAGAACAAACTTTTCCATCATCACAGATGTGCAGGGAGAAAGCAAACAGCTGTTACCAACTTAATTTATTATTACCAGCTCCCCTTCATCAACGCGTGCACATGCGTGCACACCTGACACTCAAAAACGGGTTTCCAAAAGTGTCTAGAGCTTTAGAGCACTCCCTGGGAGCTAATCTCTAAACAGTAACAGCTATCTTCACACAAAAATTATTTACATAGATTTTAAGCTTTGATACTTGATTTTCAGTTAGTTTGACTTTGTTTGTATACATTACATTTACATTTTGCTGAAGGGAACTTTTGATTATGTATTCAAAAGACATGTATAATAAGGGCTAAGGAGCTAATCCTTATTTGTATAATTTGTAGGACAAGAGCACTTTTAAAAACAAGAAGGCAGTTACTTACATAGGAAGGCTGAAAATAAAGTAAAGAATAAGCAAAAGGCCTGTAAAAGCTGTACGTATGTAAAAGTCTGCTAAATGTAAATAATGTACTCAGGCAGCCATTTTAGAAACTGACCGGAAAATCCAACACGATCAATTTAAGCATTGTTCATCAAAGGCTACCTCCAGACTAGGAGGTAGGGGTGTGAGTATAAATAGCAGAATAGTGGCAGTGGAGGTATGGCTTAGCAGTACTGAATACCTACTCCCCTGCAGGTCTGTATTCAGCCTCTGCTGCTGCTACCCATGCTACCACAGCTACACGGCTATTTACACTCCTGCTAGTCCACATCAAGCTAGCGCAAGCATGTGTACACAAGCAGGGGAATCACACTCCTACTTCATAGCGTAGACGTAGCCAAAGGGACGGCAGACAGTAGTGCTAGCATAATCCCTTTCTTCTACCGCTCAACAGTATATATCACATTTTATATGTATTGCAAAAATACTTCCCCAAGTCAGAAACATTGTACGTTATCGCTCTTGAGATTGTCTATGCTGCAGTGAGGGGAGATGCAGTAGAAGTGATGGGCCAGTCAATTGCTGCTAAGCTATGCTGCAGCAGTGGAGGCGATAAAGCATGGCACCATGCACCCTGAATGATAATCTGAGATCCTTTCAGGCATTTTCTGTTAGTCACCCACCCCACCTTTTGCAATTCTTTATCAGTTGCTTCGTCTTTATCCCCCTGGTATCTGCTACCCAGAAGGGATGACAGAGCAGATCTACAGAAGGTCTGGAACAGCAGATCTTTGGGATGAGTTCTCCTCTGCTGGGTGTATTTTACATTAGAAAGGGAGGCTACATTCAGCGCTATCACTCCTACGTGTTAATGAACACTTAGGCATCAACTGAAGAAAGCATCTAAGCACCTGAAATCAACAGGACATGCACACGCTCAAAGTTAAGCATATTCCTAAGTTCTTTGCTGAATAGGATGCTTTTCTGAATCAGGAAATGCACTCTCAAATTTAAAATATTTTTTAAAACCTATTTACTTTACTTGCCCAGTAGATAAGTCTAGGCAGTTTTCCAGTTGTCTAAGTATAGAGACAGGTGGATTTGACAAATGTTGACCTATGCATAAAATAGATTAAAGAACAGTGTCAGACTGGTCTCTGATTTTCTTATGGTTTTTTGGATTAATATTATTTTTCAAAAGAAAATTATTTATTTTTAATAGTTGTGTTTAAGCAAACAAAACCCCAGAAGCTTTTAAAAAGGGCTATTTGTATACTAAGAGACCTAATACCAAATCACAATTTAGTCAAGTTTTGTGCCTTATCATCACCCATTTGTTGTTTACATAATTCTATTGCTGTATTGGTTTATGCTGTCAATTGGTATCAGATGGTCTGTTATATGCCCATAAAAGTTCTGCTTGACCTAACAAACTTGCTATGCTTTGTAGCAATTGCTTTCAGGGACCGTATTTTCAAAATGTGGAAAGGTTGTCTCCTTTGACTAAGATTCTGTATGTAACTGCATCACATGGTGATTTTTTTTTTTAAATTTACAGTGCAGTTCTATACACGTAATGACTCTGTACAAATGGCACCGTGGAGCTCTCAATGGCTTCTGGATTAAATTTACAAATAAAAAAAAAATAAAAAAAAATTTCCCCTACTTCCCCCAATAGAAAACCAACCCAACCTGAGAGCTGAAAGTCAAGCCAGCTTCTTTCTGGTTTGTGCAGCATCACCATTAATAAACACAACTCCATTGCCTTCAGTTAGGTTTCACATTAGGCCTAGCAATTCTGTTGATAATGCACATGCCTGTACAGAATCCAGCTAACTCCATATTAGCTGTTTTGGCCCTGAAGGGGTCACAGATGTAAAAAACTTATTAAAAACTATTAGCCAGGATGGGCAGGGATGCAAAACCATGCTCTGAAGTGTCCCTAGCCTCTGTTTGCCAGAAGCTGGGAATAGGTGATAGAGGATGGACCACTTGATAAACTACCTGTTCTCTTCATTTCCTCTCAAGCACCTGGCATTGGCCACTGTCGGAAGACAGGATACTGGGCTAGATGGACCAATGATCTGACCCAGTATGGCTGTTTGTATGTCAAGGAAGACATTTTATGCTGAATAAGCACTGGGGCAGATGTAAGAAGGTACCAGTTTTACAGAGTCACTTTTCAGCGTAGATCACAGTTAAGCAATACCTCTTGAACTGCACAGATATCCATAAACTCAGTACAGAACAATTCTTGGGGACTAGTCTTCCTATTTCTTCAGTAGTAGAAATACATCAGCATCATTCAGGTCTCCAGCCTCCTCTCCACTAACAACAATCAATGTTATATTTTAAAAGGCCTAACAAAAACAGAACTAATCACAGGCTTTTAAAACTTGAAGGGAAAAAAGGGGAGGTTTATTACTTATTGTAGTTACTTCCTACGTGTGTTCAAGTATTATCTGCTTACTTTACTCCTGTCATCTCAGATGACAACTTGTCAACTATGTTCAGATGGAAGAGCTCTTATTACTGTGATGATGTAGGTGGAAGAAAGATTTTCAGATTTTCAGTTATAGCCTTGACGGTAATTAAATTTGGCCTTTTGATGAACAGCAATCATCAGTTATGCTAAATAAATACTGTATTTCAATACAGTTAAGGCAAGAAGGGACCATTATGATCATCTAATGTGACCTCCTGCAAAATATAAGCCACTGAATTTCACCTGGTAATTTTTGCACCAAGACTAAAAAATTGTGGTTATTGTCACACGGGTTCCTTGTTCTCCCTCACTGGCCTGTCTGTATCAACCTGTTGTCTCTTGTCTTAGACTGTAAGCTCTTCGGGGTAGGGACTGTCTTTTTGTTCTGTGTTTGTACAGCACCTAGCATAATAGAGTCCAAGACTGGGGCTCCTAGGTGCTACGGTAATACAAACAATAAAAAAATGAATGAATGGTGGTTGAGCTAGAGCATATCTTTCAATAAGAGATCCAATCTTGTCCAGCCCATGCTATTGATAAATAAATACCACCTTGTAATGAGGTCTAGTGCCTGCTTTTGAAATTGTTGAAGGCCCCTTCAGCAATTGCATTGACACCATCAACTGCAAGTCTGTATATGTGTGGAAGCTATTTTAAAACAACAACCAGCCCAATAAACCTTTTATATCATTTCTCGACAGGTATTTCTACCTTCACTCCCACCTCCTGACAAACTTCATTACCAGTTATGCTTTACCTTCGGTGGTGATTGTTGCTGTTTGTTGATATTTGCAGAATGCTGCTGTCGCAGAGCCCGAGGGATAAACTCAGGTGCCAGTGGATTCAACACATAGGTTTTCTTTAACTCCAAAGCCTCCAACTGAGCCTTGATCTGTTCAAACGTGATACCATGGAGGCTCTCATTCTCGTGACACAGGGCAATAAACCTCTCCCAAAATTTCCTATGGAAATCAGTTAGAAAGAATAAGATTTACCAACTCAGGTTATAGTTAACAGAGGTTTTACACAGCAAAGTACAGTTTGTATTTTTCCTACATGTCCATCTTACACATCATGCCTCCAATTCTGCAGTGAGATCCAGGGGCTGGGCCACACATCCATGCGGAGCCCCAACCACACAGTAGGCATAAGGGTCTGTCCAGGCAGATCAGACTCCAGCCCTAAACCTATGTCATATCATTTCTGATTCCTATACCTATGTCAACATAAAAGCAGAGACTGCACTAACCTGGAAATTTTATAGAAGAGCAAACACAAACACCACAGACTCTATTAAAGCTCAAAAAGCCAAGTGCTCTACAAAGAAGATTAGTATCATTATCCCCATTTTTTCAAATAGGGAAACTGAGGCATGGGGGGAAAAGTGACTTGCCCAAGTTCAGGCAGCAAAGCAGTAACAGAGCCGGAAACTGATTTCAGGTCTTCTGAGTCCCAGTCCAATGCCACATCAACCAGGCTATATTGCCTCCTCTGGAAGAAGGAAGTTGTCACTGACAGGATCAGAATTAGTTTATTCACTAATATCCTTAGCAGTGTTAAACTGCAAAGTGCAGCTGTACTCATGGCCCCAAGCCCTCCCATTCCAAAGAGTCCAACCCCAGTGGAGGGGGAAGGGTAGAGGCAGCATGCCCTACTCCATTAACTGAGGCAGGTGGAACAATATGACCCTGAGTTTTTACTGGTTTTCTTGAAGTAACACTACTAAATACAAATCACACAGTATTTGTCTGGTAGCAATAGTGGGACAAAATATGGAAGGACGGTCTTGCTGTTAAAGCACAGGATGGTGAGTTAGAAGAGCTAAATTCATTTCCTGGCTCTGCCACTGATTCACCACATGACTTTAGGCAAGTAACCTCTTTGATCCTTGGTTTTTCCGTCTGTAAAATGGGGTTAACACTTGCCTACCTCCCAGGTATGTTGTGAGGCTTAATATGTTAGTACGTGTAAAACACTTGAGATCCTTCAATGGCAGGTATAAATGCAAACTGTTCTTATTATAATACTTTGTATATTTATAATAGGGGTTTCCAGGTTCATGTAAGAAAAAGGATTGTATTATTTTCCCCTATAGTGCTGTAATTAGCTTTTTTTTTTTATTAAATAGCTCAATAAATGATCATTTCAATCTGTCATTCCAATTTCTCAGTGTGACTCATGTAGAAGTCTACTCTTTTTTTTTAAACATATGTGACAATATCTATTGGTAAAACATTTGATTTTAGAAATTCTATCAACAAATACTTTTTCTGAAAAGCAAGCAGAACATGGGTCAGTCATTTTCCTCTGAAAAAATTTAAATCTGTCATTGTTTAAAAAACACAACACAACAACAACCAGGATCTTATCTCCTTTAATCAAGGAAAAATTATTAAATTATCTCCTTCAAGCAATGAAGGGGAAAAAACTACATTAGACTTTGAAAAGATGAAAACCCTAAAAGGCACACTGAATAATAATCCGTCTCTTTAATTTTCATTTTTTTGGTAAGTGATTAAAGACAACAGGCTGACAATATTTTACACTCGTAAATGTCTGCTGACAATCTCAGATTGATTTCTGTACTGGAAGGTGTTGAAAAAATGGAAGGCCTGTATAATGTATTTCCATTATTCATAAGCAGATTGGGGTGCCTGCTTCTTCTGGTTTTTCCTGAACCTAAGGTAACAAGAACTATAGTCATATGTAGATCTTGAAGTGCTTTACAGAAGATGGGAAATATAATTAATGCCCGCTTTACAAATGAACATCCCATGAGGCCATCTGAATGAGCAAAAAATTATTTTTAAAAACAAAAGACTGTGCCTTCCTGGGCAAAAATCTGTTTGGCTCTTCCGTAGGAGAGAGAGGCCAAAACACAAGTGTTTTGTGTAGAATGCACAAGTGTTGTAGTCCCCCAAAACCTGTACAACTGACATTCTGCAGGTCTACTGCACATTGACCTGCAAAAAGGGTTCAGGGATCAAAGTTCCTTGATCCACCTATGGCCACCGGGCATACAGAGAGGAGCTTAGTGGGTGGTCACGTTAAAGGAGCAGAATCTGCCAGTTTTGGTCAATAAATGGGGGAATACTGCCTTTTTTGTTCTATATTTGTACAGCACCCAACATAATGGGGTCCTGGTCCATGACTAGGGCTCCCACATGCTGTGGTAATTTAAATAAATAATTATAATAAAAAATGAGTTCTAAAAGCAACGAATGCTATAGGACAACGTGAACGTGATGAACCATTGCTCTGCATGCACTGTGGAAGGCAGAGAATCTGACGCAAGAATGGAAGAAGCACAGATAAATCCCGTTATCTCCAGAATTTTCAAGAGAGGAGCAGTCCTAGAGTGAAAATCTAGCCACACTGAAGTCCATGGCAAAACTCAGGTTGACTTCAATGAGGTCAGGATTTCACCCCACATAGGTGAAGATGCAGAAAAAAAAATAGCAAAGCTCCATTTAGTTCCAGTGGAATTAACATTCCAGATGCTGGCTGAGTCTTTACCACTGGTATATTTCTCCATGCCCATGTATGACACGGAACTATTTTATCGCAGCTAGGAGTCTAGACTTTATAATACCCAGGCATCCTAGATATTTCAAAATATTTTTTGAGCAATTTTATTAGAAAATGAGTTGATTAATGGGGTGACACACTGTGTATTTGCAGATGGATAGTTTTCCCCCACACCTTGTCCAACACCTTTTGCTTTTAATTTTATAATTACCCTAGTGTTGATGAAAGAATGAACGAAAAGATTAATACTGCATTTAAAAATAACTCTGCTCACTGTCTAGAGCCAGAGATGGAGAATTATTCGCACAAATACACATTTATTTAAACCCTTTTCATTTTATTTAGCCTGTTCAGAATGGCAAAGCACAAGAATAAACCAGGCTAGTCATACACAATTTCTCATGTCATACCTCACCAAGTTTAGGGAATGTTTTGAAGCATCGGATCAGAAGTGCTGGCAACTGTAACAACATAGGAAACATACTCTATTTGCTACCCCTTGTCTTCTTCTGCAGTTGGCCTTTTAAGGAAACAGGACAGGCAATCAGCCTAGTTCCAGGTGGCAAGCTCACCCAGCCTATGGCAATGTAGATCCTAAGGAGAGAAGCCACTGGTTGACCAGTGCCATTCGCAGGCGAATCTGAGGGAGGACAAGTGTCTCTCTTGCAAGACCACAGGAATAGTTACTAAGGGTAGGTCTACACTACAAATTTACAATGGCGCAGCTACACCGCTGTAGCATGTCTGGTGAAGACGCTCTAAGCCAATCGGAGAGAGCTCTCCCATCAGCTTAACAACTCCACCTCCACAAAGAGGCACTAGCACTGCCTACACAGGGGTTTAATGTCGGTATAACTACATTGCTCGGGGTGTGGATTTTTCACACCCTGAGCGACACTTATATCGAAGTAAGTATGTACTGTAGACCAACCTGCACACACATAAGAATTTAAAATAGCCATTCTAATGCCAATCTTTCGCTGTGATTTCATGTAAATGAGAAGTGCTCTTTTAAATTTCACTATATAGATGACCTATTTTCTGCAGGAGCATTAAGTCATTTGACTGTAAGGCAAACACATTTTGCAAGTATTTAAGTGAGCATTAAACAACAATATGGAAATATTTCACTGGGATGCTATAATGACAGAGCTCTCTGTGATTAATCAATGCAGTCATCAAACCTACCGCAAAGCACTAGAACTCCACTGAGGCCCATGCACTTTTGTTTAAAATGCACCAAGCAGTCTCCCTACACATGGAACACTTGTACTGGGATGTAAGAACAGAAAATAAAACACTGCCATCTCTGCTTTGCAGTTGCTCCTGAGTTTAAAGGGAGCGTCTGCCAAACAGCCCTGTCTAGTCTGCCTGTAATATACAGAAAGGCAATAATTACCCGGGGCTACTTCACATAGCTCTCTACAACTACAGCTACAAATTCCTGACTCACTTTGACAGGTATTAGAATATTTATAAAATTCAAGAACTTTCTAAACTTTTTTTGAGGTCTGTTTTTCTGCACAAAATGTCACTTCTTCCAGACTTCTGAACTTCTCTTGTGCTAAAAAAGAACTCACTCTCTCTTAATAGCAGAGTGCCCAAGCCCTACAGCAGGAGTTTCAAACAGTAAATATACAATTATTCAGTGAAACAAGGCAATGGCATATTAAAAGCAATGCTCAAGACACATCTTCTTGATAAAGTTCCCACACATTGCTTCCTTCTTAATTAAAGAACTTTTGGTTGTGTAAGTTTTGCACAGAATATACATAAAAGCTGTTGGTCTTGGAAAGGCAGACTGGACCATTAGCTGTCAAAACTGCAATTTAATGTCGGCCTAGGCCTACATTTTCATAAATTTCAGACCCTTTAAAGGGGCCAATTTCTAAAAATGTGTTGGGACAGAGTGTACCTCTGGAACGTATCAAGTTGGGCACTTAAAAAGTTCAGAGACCGAAAAACACTAGTCACTTACGAAATTTGAGCCATAATGCTTTGCTATCGGGACTCAAAGGGGTCAGAATTTGGGTCTCAAGGTCTTTCTCAGTACCCTGCACCAACAGAAGCTGGAGAATGTATGGATGAACTGTATGCATCACTTAAAAATGATGACTCTTGAGCCAATCAGCAGGCCACATAATGGTCTGTGGTACTAATGGATCCAAGAGCCTTGGCCCCTTACTGAGCAAACCCAGTGTGTCCCAACAGCCCACGGTGGGGCAGAGAAGTATCTGAAACAGACCGATTTCCTTAAATGTGATGACCAGGATCTTTTCCAATACACCACGGGAGAGAACCAGGAACCTCCAGAGCTGAAAACATGAATTGTCTCTGCAGCTTGAGCTAGAAAACCAAGCCCTGTAGTTGGGAGTTGTAACAAACTCACATCATCTGTGG
Organism: Natator depressus; assembly: GCF_965152275.1. Classification (NCBI taxonomy): domain Eukaryota; kingdom Metazoa; phylum Chordata; order Testudines; family Cheloniidae; genus Natator; species Natator depressus. Next base: position 7,946,613 of record NC_134247.1, read on the forward strand.
CTCAAGTACGAAGGAGTATGGGTAACAAATGCTGACCAGTGAGTTACATAATCAGGCATGTTCAAAAATGCAAGCAAGAAACATGGATGGTACAAATAAAACACACAAAAATCCTTTTGATTTTAATAACCTGTTAGCAGCAATAAAGAAAAGGTTATTTTCATGCTGTCCCCTTAAATAAGTATTTAAATTCAAATTATATTTTAATAAATGTAGTAGATAAAGGTTTGGTTTCCATTTTCTAAATAAAAGGTATTTGGGCTTCTCTGAACATCTCCATGAACATCAGAAGCATTGTAATAGAGAGACACTGCTCAGGAAAGTGAAGTCAATGTAAAGGGACAAATGACTTACACACACACACATACACACACACTTTTGCTGCATTGTTATAGCACAGTCAGTGCAGCATTTCTTCTACTTCAGAAGCAGGCTTAAGGCTCTATCTCTGACCATCTTAACATTTTGCCCCTTCCATAGAAAGAGAACCCTTTGAAGACAAAGACCTTTACATCCGTAAAATGATTGTTTAAATCTCCTACCATTTTTCACCTTTCCTTATTCATGTCTTCAGGAAGTTCATTTATTCAGCTCCCATTTGGCTTATTCTAGGTTTACAGAGAATAGCTAAACGATGGCTTTGTGCTTTCCACTTTCATATGACTGCCATGATGTTTCACACAAAAAAAAGTTAAGTAATAAATCATGCTATTTTTCAATGCCCAAATTTAATTGCAGTATTTTTATTGACATGCAATGTTATAATAAGCACATTAAAAACAGCTGAAAATGAAATGTAGGGTCTTGAGCTACTAGTATCAAGTACAAATTACAGAATTAGCAAATACAGCAAGAATGCTTTGTCAATTACCCTTCATTACATATAGAAATGCAGGCTCTTGAGCAAGTAACAAACAGCTACAATGTGATTTTGGAGGACACATTAAGAACCAAAGATGGGTCGACCCTGACTGAACACTAAAGATCCTGTGGCACTTTTCCTATGAGTAGAGGCCCTTGCATAAAGTTTTCCCGCCCTTACTATCTCACTCTTCCTCAGCTGGTTACCCTCACTACACCTTTGCCTTGTCTTTTCTTCAGTTTGAAAGTCCACATCAGGCTCTGCCAATGCTGCATTTCAGTTTCCCCTACCTAAAAACATTTCAAAGGAGCAGAGTCCTAAAAGAAGATACTGTTTTCAACCATACTGAAGTCACTTCTTTGTTGGACAGAGAAGTACCTTAATTTGGCATTCTGTCTTTTGGTGATCATATCTCTGCTACCTTCATGTTCAATTCACAGAGATTTTGTACTTGATGAAAAGAAAAGAAAAGAAAAGAAAAGAAAAGAAAAGAAAAGAAAAGAAAAGAAAAGAAAAGAAAAGAAAAGATTGCCATGTGCTTAATAATGCTAGTATCCCATTTAGACTCTGAAGTTCACCAAGATAGATGAAAGGTGACTTCTCACCTTTACTGGTGTTATTGTTTGGAAACACAAAAACGTGCCACCATAAATCCAACTACTGAAAAAACAAAACACAACACATCCTTTTACATCACCTGATTTACACTACTAGAAACATTACAAACTACACTATTACAAATCATTTCCACTTAAAAAATAAACAATTCCCTCCATTAGCAATCTTCCAAGGTAACACAGTTAAACAACACTATCAGTTCAGAATATACACTATACACAATAAACTGTTTCAAGATAACACCAACTCAACCTTGCCAACAATCAGAAAACATCAATTTCTAAGGACTCTGCATGGCTGGCGTTAAGAATTGCATGTTTAGTATAGAAGAGAAGGCATGTGTGTGGTGGAAATGGATGGTATAAATATGGACAAGGTGAAACCATAGTTGTAGACTGCAAGGGATGGATGAGAACTCAATTAGTGTCTTCCTGGCTTTTTACCGATGGTGTGGCATCACCTGAGCAATTTTAACTGATTTTAATGAAGGTTTTGTTTAGTGGAATATATATATAAAATGGTGTAAAAATTATATATGCTTCTCCAATTAAATTTTTTAAATGCAACTCATTTGCCTTTGGAGCCTAAAAAGCAGACCAGTTTTACTTAGTCCATAGATTGTACTCAAATGTATAATATTCACTAGCACTTCTGCTACCCCTGTTTAGCCAAAGAACACATATACTGTACCTGCATCTTCCAATGGAACATAAAGCAATTGGGTCTCCCACCACAGCTACCAGGGACTGTGCTCTTGTAATGGCAGTGTTGAGAAGTTTGTAATTGGACAGAAAACCATAATCCAAGTCCTCTGTTGAATCCTCCAGTAATTGTTCCTTCCTTTTGATCGGTGTTTGCTTGTGTTTGCACGTATGCCGTGTTCGCACTGTGCTGAGAAACAAAACTCTAAACTGCTTTCCTAAAGAAAGGAGAGATGAAAGTTTGAGATAATTTTAACCATTTTCAGATGTAAAGCAACCAAATCACAACACTTGCTAGACAGATATCAGAACTTGACATTTTATATGTAAGTAATTCTAGAGAGTCATTAGTTACTCTTCATGTAAAGAGCTTTGTGCAAGAATAAGAAGAGTTTAACATTTTAAAATGCATTATGAAGAACACTTTTCATTGCAAGAGCAATTTGTCCTTTTAAAATCCTTGTTTTCCATGCCAGTTTTAAGCACTCCAGAACTTTTTTAAGTTTGCAGAAACAGCTCTGCAAAGTTTCTGTTCAGCCAGTAATAGGCGCGGTACCAATTTACACTACAGGCTACATCTGAAAAAAATAAGGCTGTTCCGCAGGAAAAAATGCACATCATTTCAGCCATTTCTCTTTCACAACTTAGCAAATAAAAATGCCATAAAAGTCACACAAATACAAATTTCTACCTATGTGAAATAGGCTGTTCTTTCCTGCTCAGCTATCTGAGTTTGCCAATTGCTACCCGGCAGACACTTGTCTGCTCTTTGTCTATTTAAAACACGATTCTGTAAAGCCACATGCCCCCGCAGAATCCTACTGTTCTCAATGGAACACCATGTGGGACTAGGAGTCCAAGAGCATGGATTTCTTTGCAGGACTGGGACCTTGGACTGCAAACACTCTGGGGCATTATGTTTCTTTATGGATCTTGTCTGTCTCCATAATTGTTTGCAAAGTGCCTAGCACATTGCTGGAGCTACATAAAGAAATAAAAAGTAAGGTCTTTTTTTGCCTCCATTAACACAAAAAGTCATATTAATTTTGAAAAATTTTATATTTCACAAAACCACACATTGATTGCTTTGGGTATTCTAGGATGGAATAATATCCAATGAGCACGTGCACTAGTCGGATCCTGTCACACCAACATTAGTGACCGTATATTATTATATCTACTCTTTTTACTCAGAGTCAAGATTATTTTAACTGCTTCTCCTATATGTTATTCCTTTGTTTAACTTGCTATTACTATCGTACTCTAATTACAAAGTACAATCAAAGACATTCTGAGTGTGAAATCTGGGGATCACAATTAAAAAGCTTACTGTAAAAAGCCTCCTATATCACGTGCTAAAAATAACATAGATTGGTAAATTACGTACAGAAATTAGGACTGCATTTCACAATCTTATCTTTGTTAGCAGATTCTTAAGACATGTAATCACTACTTACCCTGAACATTTAGCACTCTTTCTACACTGACATCAGATAATCTCTTTTTTCGAAGTTCTGCCCGAATTCGGAACACTTGATCAGCATATGGTGTTACAACCCCTATACTGCCATCATCCAATTTTCCCCAAGCTACCGGCCATTTTCTTCTCAATTCTTCAACACGTTCTACTATTTCAAATACCTTAAAAAGAAAATCATAAAACCTGAGTCAAAAATATTGTTAAGAGTTTATTTGCTTTTTAGTCCAGTATCATTCCTTTATATAAAAACAGAAGTGGAATTTTAAAACTGAACAGGATTTTACAGGCAAAATATTATATAAAACCTTCTTAGTAAACACAAAAACCTGCTATTGTATTTCATAATAATGTTTCAAAACACTATAGCTTACAACAGTATCAATAATATTTGGGGTCATTACTCTGGAACACTGTAAAAAATTCCTATTAGGACAAATGTTTCCTATGAAAAAGTAATCTTTAAGGCCCTTATCCAGCAAAGCACTTATCATATGCTTAACTATACCTACTAAAATACTTAAAGTTAGGCTCATGCTAAACTTTGGAGCATCAGAACCTCGGGTCATATCTATATCTAGATACGTTAGCAAAATACATGTATTTTATTTTTATTTTTACTTTCTGTTTGTATATTTCATGTAACATTTTGGAATCTAAAGAAAAAGGACACACAAATAAGCAAGTATACTGAAAGCTTCTCTGTCACATAAGACTGCACCTGCCTCTGCTATCAATCAATTCAACTGAGGAAAGCATACTGTGTGTCACTTAGGAAGACTGATAGTAATGGAGAATCCAGTAAAGAACTTCAGTGGGTATATGAATAAACTGTAAATAAACCCTTTTCTCCTTCCATAGCAGGTGTGCATTTCTGAGAGTAGAAATACATTAGAAACCCCAGTCTATATTTGTTTTTCAGCCCCATGTGGCCTGCCGGCTCTATGCAGGTTACTAGACAAAAGCTCCATGGACCACTGATTGGGAATCACTGGGTTAGATATAAAGGCTGGCCAGTGCTCTTCACTTTGGGAAGTTTCAAGGAAATCTTTGTAACCTGGCCTTAACCAAAAGAAGCTACTTTATCATGAGGAGGAAGCAAGAGAATTGGAGATGTCTTTATTAATTATTACTAATCTGAGGCAACAAAACTGAATCTGAGGTTTATCTTGCTCCCAGTAAAATAAGTGACAAAATTCTTACGGATTTCAAACTGAGCAGAATCAGACCCTAATAAAAGAGAAGTGTTTTCAGAGTTAAAATGGGAAATTTCAGTGGTCTGGGGATTACTCAAAATAAATTAAAAACGATGATAACGTTATCTGATGATAACGATTACTTACTATTTGCATTATGGCAGCTTGTTAGAGGCCCCAGAGACTGGAATTACATTATGCTAGAGCTGTAGACACACATACTGAGGCAGTCCTTGCCCACAGAACTCAGTCTACACAGCAAGACAGAAGGGTGGAAGGGCAAACAGAGGCACAGAGATTGGAAGTGACTTGACCATGGTCAAGTAAGATAAGTGGCAGAACCAGAAATAGAATCCAGACCACCCAGCCAAGAGCCCTATCTACTAGACCATGCTGCCTCCTCAACAATTAGGAGCCAGTTCTCTCCCCAAACACAATTTTAGTTCTAGAAGTTTATAGGTTCTCTGATAACTCAAGCCAGGGAGATGTATGCACTGAAAGCAGTAGACTTGTAAAGCAGCTAAACAAATGTTTGTTGTGAAACGCTGTTTGAAGTTAACATTGCAAAACCCTTTCTCCAATCCCTATTTTTTTAAAAACATTCCAAGTTATTCTAAAGCAATTTTTAAATTTCTTTCTATTTTCAACTTCTGTTTTAATTTATTTATATCAGCATTTATAAAATATGTGCTCTGGGTACATTCAGATCTTTAAAAATATATCATCAGAAATTCATAACATGCTGTCAACAATTGGCAGCAAATAGACGATCCCCAAATTAATTACCAGCCACTACCGGCAAGAGAAGGAAAGGATGAATCCCATTCCTACTCCTCTTTTAGATTTGGTGCATCTTTCATGAACACCCTTACTCAGACAAAGGCCTGGGTAAAAAGGTGGGCTTTGAGAACTGACAATGAGAGCTAGTCAATCACTAGAAACTGTGCCTGATTCTTGGAGCCACTGGCCACCTACAATTCCAAGTGAATTGATGATAGATTCAGCAGCTTTCAGGATCATGCCTAAAAACTGCTTTTAAAAAACAGGAAGCTTCTATCTTGATGACACAGAACAGACCTGTTCTCAGTTCCACCTCTCATCAAAATGATCTCCTGCTAGGAGGACACAGCAAAGACAACAACCCCTACTGAGAGACACTGGGTGGAGATATTGATACAGTGACAAGTATTTCTAAAAAACATTGTAAAACCTTTTTTATATCTATATTCTCATTCAATAAACATTTACTTAGCTACCCAAGGTATAACTGATCAATGGACTTTTCCTATAGAGCCTCAAGCTCATTCTCTTAATGGCAACGTAACAGAATCTACAAGTATTCTAGATTCCCTTCACTGCCCACCCAGTTATCTTTAGAGGGGCTGTTAAAAATAATTCAGCCTGTTTCCAGTATTTACATTAATTAGCCTTCATATTAGTAGGCTAGGATTTTAACTGCCTGTGGAGAAATATTTTTTGAATGTTTATACTGATGTATGTGCCCATTGCAACTTATCATAAAATAAAAAATGCAGTCACTCTTACATGAAATTACAGAACAGAAATGACAAGAAAAGGACTTGCAAAATCAGGATCATCCTAGTGAGACATGTAGCATACAAACTAAAAACTACGGGCCAGATCCTAAGGTGCTGTAAGTTAGCAAAGCTCCATTAATATATTCCACACTAATTTACACCAGCTGAGGATGTGGCCCTGTGATATTTTTCAATAAAAACACGTATTTTATGTAACTGTCCTGGTAATGAACAACTGCAACAGATTACCTAGAAAGGAGTAAATTCCCCATCAGTTGGAGTATTTAAATCAAGAATGGATGTCTTTCTAAACAAGATGCTCTAGTTCAACCACAAGATGCTGAGTTAAATACTGAAATCACTGGTAAGGTTCTATGGCTTCTGTTATGCCTTAAGTCTGACTAGATAAGGAAAATGGTCCTGTCTGGCCCAAACATCTCTGACCCAAACCATACTAATGAATTGATACACCGAGAAATGTTCATTTTATTGTTCTTTCACTTCCTTTTTTCACTTCATACGTTTCAAACTTTCCTTGTAATACTGAACATTTCTCCACAAAATGTAAAATTTTCACATGAACTTTCGAGCATGTTTCCTTCGCCACAGGCTGATAAGCACAAATTAGCTTCCATGCTAGTAGTGTGAGTAGTGAGCACAGAGTGTGAATCTCACAGATTACATGAGTGCAGTACAAATAGGTTTGTAGGATTTGTGCCCAGATAAAGTCAAAATATTGTAAATGAAACTTGTAACAGGTTCACAGAAAATCAGTTGTACATATTTGATAAATGCTTTATCCAAAAGGTGGATCTTCGGGACTAGGTTTCTATCACCTCTAGTAAATGTCACATTGTCATTTTGTGTATGAAAATGGAATGGTCATGAAGTTAATGCCTGAAGCTGGGAGAGGACAGGTTAGGGGGTGGGTGCCAGGCACTTCACCATGTTTTACTCAATGAAGTTAAAGCATGGACATATTTCAGATTGGTTCTGGCTGAACAAAGACAGCGATTCAGAATCTCAGACTTGCTTGAACAGGAGTTGAAGGATGGCTGGACTGCTACTTAATTTGTCACATCCCTCATTCCTATCCCCATCCCATCCCATTTGTCAGCAACTGCTGCTTCACAACTCCAATGCTCCTTGGAGTCTTGGGCTCCAGTCCTGACGCTTCACACACACAGGCAGACTTGCTGTATCCATAAGGAGCTTCACTGATGTAAGTGGGGCTCTGCCCACACACAGCAGTTTGCCCACATGCACAAAGTTACAGGATCAGGACAACAGAGTGTCCCAGCCATGGACAGCTCCAGGCTCACTCAGCTGAGCCAATCAAGCCAATCTGATTATATTTAGCACTACATTGTTGGCCAAGTGAAGTGAGGTTTTATACCCAATTTGATGGCATTTCTCTGTCTGTCTGTCTGTCTGTTTAATGTAGCAGGACAACTTTTGAACACCACATCAGATCAGTTCCAAAATTTCAGGGATCTTTCTAGACAACAAAGGGCAGAAGCATTTGATGAAAACTAGAAAACAGAAGGGAGAAATGTGGGACACACAGATCCCGTGGCATTTGGGCAGTAGCTTCTATCACCTCCATAAATTGTCTACAGATCAAAGAACAGATTGATGGCAGCCATCATCACCTTCTACCATAACAATAAATGCCCACCATCTCGGCTCTGGCCATCACTCCAATACAGAAATAAGAACGGTGGGGACAGGGGAAACTAGGAGGGCACACAGAGCCCCTGGCATGGGGAGAAGAATGGGAGACCTTGGCCTGAGGGGAAACAGAGCCACTGGCATGTGGCAGGGAGAGGAAATGGGGGGACACACAGAGCTCCTGGCATGGGGACGGGGGTGTTACAGAGTCCTTGAAATAAAAGGGGATGGGAAGGTGGCACACAAGGAGCTTGTGGGGTGGAATGGAAGAATGCAAGGAGCTCCTCGTGTGTGCAGTGTGCTAGTGTGTGACTGTCCAGTAATCATATTCAAAGTTTGTACACTACTTGTCAACAGGTATCAAAGTTGTTTGTACTGTTATACCGTTACTTCTGAGCTTCTGGTTTGCTTGACAAATGGACAGACAAAAACATAAAGCAGATCCACCCAACCTAGTCAGCAAGGATAAAAGTTTCAACCATAGCCAGGAATAGTTTGTTTTAAATATTACAGATTTTAGGAGTGCAGTAAATATATATTGGTGGTATTTGTGCAGGGCTTGGATACAGACAGTGAAAATACTTTAAATGCAATTCTTCCAAGCTTCACAGTTCCTAAATTCTCTAATCATTTAAAAAGTCTATTCTGTCGCCAAAACACACTCGAATAGATTTACTAGAGCTGTAAAAATTATTCTAATCCCTTTGCAGGTTTATTCAACTACCAGGTAAAATTCTTCTGAAAACCCACTGCTTCTGAATATATGCTTAGAATTACAACCAATAATAAAAACTGGAAGTATATTTTTCAATTCTGAAACCCTTATGCTTTTCATAAATATAATATAAATACTTCTATAAGTGTATAAGCTTATATTATATTTATGAAAAGCATAAGGGTTTCAGAATTGAAAAATATACTTCCAGTTTTTATTGTAACACTGAATGTGCTAATACAAATGTGGGGATTTTTTTTTAATTAGCAAAAGCTGACAGTAATAATGCTCCCTCATTGTTTGAGCCCTTCTTTTCAGTATTAAGCAGCTTTTGTCCTTTATTCTTGCCTGCAGACTACTAATGACTCAATTTTCATTCAGTGACTGAACTGCATGGCAGTGAAAATATTTTAAGATCTTTCACAACCTTTTTCATTTATGAAGAAGAGATACAGGTACATTAATGAGAGAAGTCAGTAGCCTTCGGTTTCTTTGTTCAGTGATGTGTCCTGAAGTCACTGGTGTTTAGTGTTCAGCTGCACTATCAGGAGCTTCCTATTTCAGCAGATCTCTTACTAACAAACAACGCCAAAACAAATGCAGCACAACTATGTTAAAAATTGCCCCTCACATGAAATGCATCATGGCTAACGGATAGTAGATGTATAATGCAACTATTATAGTGCTTGCTTTGTAATGAACAGTGTTGCTAAACTACAAATCAGCTTCAGTTATAATCCTCTGTCTTCACTTTCTCATAAATTTAAAACAATATTTCCTTTGGGGCTGAAATTTTCTAAGTTTAGTTTCAGAAAATGGGTCATTTTGTTGTTAAAAGTTTAAGGAAAATATGTTCAACCATTTTTTAGTAGAAAGGAGCCGAAACAACAAAATTTGAATAGGGATTCAAAGTTTGTGGGTGTCAGGATTTGGAGTTTGGGTCAAGCCCAGGTAACACTACATATGGGAGAGGGGAATCCCACTGCTTTTACTAGCAGTAATATTTTAAAATACTCACTGAAAGAGGAATGAGTTTTGAATCTGGGTGTGTGAATAACAGTTGTTCTGGAGAACAGCCATTGTAATATGGGAAAAAAACTATAGATAGAAAAATCACTTCTGAGCATGCTCATTTCGGACCTGATCCCAAAGTTTGTTTAGGTCCATGGGAATCTTTCCAAAGACTTCAATGGGCTTTCATCAGACCTTTGCTCTCTAGCTAAGAGGAAGAATGGCCCAAGCCTAGAACTTATGAGACTCAGGTTCAAGTCCCTGCTCTGTCACAGACTTCCTGCATGACCTTGGCCAAGTCACTTAGCCTCTCTGTGCCTCAGTTCCTCAGGGGCAGAAATGGGGACAATAATATTTCCCTACTTCACAGGGTGTTGCGGAGTGCTTTCAGATCTACTGCTTGAAAATGCAATGTAAAGTTAGGTATTATTATCATCTACTGAAACAATTTGCATAAACCAGACTGAACATTTCATTCAAACACAAAACATCACCCTTTAAAAGGAATAAAACATTCTTAACATTAGGAACAGGAGGAAATCACAGGAGTGAAAAAAAGTGTGGATCGCACAACCAGAGACTGTAAACAATTCTGCAACTGTTTGAAAATTCCAAGCTTTATTTTAAATTGTAAAAAGAATTCCTATCTTTCCGTTGCTAAGATTCAGCCATCACAATGTCATAAAAACTATCGAGCAAATAATTCTGAGTAATGAACAGCCTGCGTAAACTGTAAGCAGCTTGCAGCCAATTTGCAAAGAGAAAAATAAGCTAAATCCATTGAAATAGTGATTACAAATTATGGCCATGATTCTGCAAGCTTTTCATGTGGGTGGAGCCCTGCGGAGTACCACCGACTGAAGTGGGGGCTTATGCAGTTGTAGAGGTGGTGCAGCTTGAAGGATCGTAGTCTATTTGCTTAGCTCTACATTCCATATTCAAGTTGTGCAAGATGCTACCTGTTCTATTAAGGCTGAGATAATCTCTGCCATCTATCTATATCATACACAAAAGCCAACAGAGACACAACGTGGGCGAGGTAATATCTTTTATTGGACCAACTTCTGTTTGGTGAGAGAGACAAGCTTTTGAACTCCTTCACCAAACAGAATTCAGTCCAATAAAAGATATTACTTACCCATCTTGTCTCTTGACTATCCTGGGACTAACATGACTACAACAACACTACATACATAACCCAATAGGAAGTTGTTCAAAAAACCTCTAAAAGTAGGCAATTTGATAACAGATATTGTGACAGATAAAATGCTTAAGTGTACCAAGAACTCAGATTCTTGAGAAAGCAATGAAAGGTAAATCCAAAGAAGAGCTACCTCTGCATTGTTGTAGAAAGCTGTACTGTTTTTCTCCTGCACATCTTCTCCGCGTGCTGTGAAGAAAGTCAAAGGGTAGAAATCTTTGTGTGCTGGCTGCTTTCCACTTGCCATCAATTTGCCCTCATAGAAAAGGTCAGATGTGTAACTGCAATGAGGCAAAACACAGAATAAAATGTGGAATTTGCATTTGGTCCCATATCCCACTGAGAAATATGCCATCAAAGAAAATAATGTTTTATACTGAAACAAAAGCCCTAATTCTTACTCATTAATTCTAACTGATTTCTCTTATGTGATATTTCCACATTACAGGCAGCGCTGGTAGTGCCACCTAATGTCTGCCCAACACTTCTTATTATAAAACCCTATTTTCAGTTGACAAACTCTAACCATTCGAACTGAAATTCTCTGTGGCAGATGTTTCCCTCAGACTGAGCTGCATCACAAATGGTTCAGCCGTTTCAAAATATGTTGTTTTGCCCATATTAAAATTCTTACAACTATTTAAGTTAGAAGCTCTAGCCCCTGACTCAATGCTTTAGAGCAAGGACTTGAAATTGGGTAGCAATATCACTCTGGTGTAATACCAGCAGCACTTTTGCTGCTCCCATCAAAAATTGCCGAAATCTGGTCGAGTTCTGAGCCACTGAAAAACCTCCATTTGCACATACTCAGTAAAGAGTTGTTAGCAACTGGCAGCTAAATTTCTGAAGATTTTGTCTGCACTGAGCATGCTCCAGCCCAGGGCTGCAGGGACTGAGCAGGGCTTTCCCTGCAATTGCTGTTACAAGCCATTGTGGTGCTGGTCATTAGAAGTGAGAGCAATGCTCCTCTTGCTGACACCCAGGCAATGTGGAAGAGAAGGCAGCTGCCTGACCTAAAGGGAGATGGGACAAGAACCAGACCTGGGGGTAGAGGGCAAGTAGATTGGAACAAGGGTTGTGGGGAGACTGGGACCGGCTAGGCAAGAAGATTGAGGTAAAGAGCCAGGGGAGGAAGACTGGAGAAAGGAACCACCCCTACCTCTCCCGCCCCACAAAATAGCATGTGATCACGTAATTAAAGAGTGTGTCATAATGCACAAGGGGTAGAAATTATGGTACTGATTTTAATTAATTAATTAATTCTGGCATTTCCTAACTTTCCAACGTTTGACTTTGCAAACTTAACGTTCTTTTAACATAGTTTTTTGGATGTTATATCTATATACAATGAATACACAATCTACCTTCATGCAGTGAGAATTCTATTCCCATCCACAATGCAATATTGTACACTACAAACACTTTTCAGATACATAGCAATTAAAAATGGAGTCACTCAACCAAGAAAGCAATGGGATTAATGGGAAAAGGCATTTGTACAAAAACTCATATGCAAACTGGCCTCAAAACAAATTCCTACAAAAAGAAGCAAGACATTTCAAATAAGAAAGCTAGTGGGTGAAATTTGGTGTCATTTACAATGCTTTTCAGCATCAAGAACCACTATGATGAATCTTGGCTACAATTCTCCAGAGTGCTCCAGCTCCTTTGTGCCATTATGTCGGACCAAAGCAGCCCTCAAGTTGGTGGAGCTGGCCACTAGAGGAGCACCACCAGATGACATATACCCCTCCTCCTAGCTGCCAGTGAAATGTGTTGTGACCAGGCTGCCCCTCACTTTGGCTGATCTTCAACTGTCAGAAGAGGCCTTGGAGGCCACTGGCTGCCAGCACAAGATACACCAGCTTCCAGGTTGCTCTAATTTCTGCCTGGGACTAGGTCAGTGACCAGCAACCTCAAGATCAGGGGCACAAGGGTAGCTAAAAGCCCCATTTGTGTGCCTTTTATGGATGTGTGCTGAGCTCTCATTGCCCACTCCAGAGAATCTGACCCTTTAGCAGGCATGAATAGCAATGTTCTTTGTCTTAGTGTATCAGACAAGGAAAAACACACACTGTAGGACAGAAATAGAAGAAACAGGGGAAAAGCACAGGGTAACCCTGCCGACTGCTGATTAAATCCAGCACGAGATACTCCTGGGGGAATTCTGCAGGACTGTGCACCCGCAAAACCTCCCCACACAGAATTCCTGTGCTTCCCTGCAGAAAACCAAGGGGGTGACCATTGGCACAGGTGGGGGGGTGAGACAAACAGAGGTGAGGCATGCAGGGACACACGGGGTTACATTTCACTGCCCATCCTCATTTCCACAAGAGCAGAGCTGCCCAGCTGAAGGAGGCTGACTCTAGGCTCTGCAGACTCGGCAGCTGAACACTGCCTCCTGGTCCTAGTGCCAGTTGTGCTCCCCTTCTGTGTGCTGGGAGCCTTCCTGTTTTCTGTGCAACAAAGAGTGCCAGCAGTGTGGCTAGGTAAGGGGGGGCAAAGGAAATGAGGGAAGGGGCCAAAGGGGTGGTGGGAAGAAGCAGTGGGGAAAGAAGAGGGGGTGGAATAGGGTAGGGGGAGGGGAATGTGGAAGTGAAGGGAGGGGAATGGGGCATGGGACAATGGGGGAGGGGGATGAAATGTGGAAGAAAAGGGGACAGAGGAATCACAGGGGGAAGCAGGAGTCCCCTCGGCAGCAGCTGGGGCTACCCTGTTAAGCAGGCCCACTGAACCCTCACCCTGATAAGCCCTAACCCCCTACACCTGGACCCTCCTGATGAACCCCCCACACCAAGACCCTCACCCCACTGAGCCCCAACCAGCTACACATGGCCCCCATCCCATTTAGCCCCACTCCCCCAGCACCCAGATCTACCCACTCAGACCCCTACACCCAGACCCCCCCGCCGAGCACCATCTCCCGGCACCCAGACCTCCCCTGCTGAGTCCCAACCACATTCTCCTGGATCACCTGCAGAGTCCCATTGCCCCTGTACCCAGAACCCCCCGAGTCCCTGTGCATCCAGATCTCCCACCGAGCTGCCCCCACCTAGTTTGCCCCACCCAGAAATGTCACACACCACACCTGGATTCCCCCCACACTAAGCCCCTCCACACTTGGGGTGGGAGGGGGGATCAGGGCTGAGGCAGTGGGGTGGGGTGCGGGAGGGGGTGCAGGCTCCACGCAACACTTACCTCAAGCAGCTCCAGAAAGCAGCAGCATGTGCCCTCCAGCTCCTACACAGAGGCGCAGCCAGGCGGCTCTGCGCGCTGCCCCGTCGGCAGGCGCCACCCTCCCCGTTGGTCGTGGTTTCCGGCCAACGGGCTGGGAGCCGCGGAGTCAGCGCTCGAGGAAGAAGTGGGGACGGAGGCAGTGTGCAGAGCTGCCTGGCCACACCTCTGCCAGCAACAGCAGGGATGGGGAGCCGCTTGCGGGGAACCACCCGCGAGCGGCCCCCCCCCCAGACCACAAAATTTTTACCATGGACACTTTGCCAACCCCTGAAGAAAACTAGCTGCATGGTCCATAACATATAATATCAACTGCAATCTGACATGTCCCTTAGAGAACATGAAAACTGTCATTCTTGCAACCCTGTATCCCTCAGTTTACTCACAGAACAGGTATAGCCTTTATGATTTATTAATCATTTGTATTATTATAGTGCTTAGGAGCCCCTAGTCATGGTCCAGGACCCCACTGTGCTAGGCATTATACAAACACACAACAAAAAAACATGCAAGCTTCCCAACTCTGCCCTACTCATAAGCCTCAACCTAGACATGGAGTTACCCCCTCTAGAAGTCAGAGAATTGCTCAGTCTTCGTGACCCCCTAATCCGTGAAGGCTGCCAGTTATTGTAATTGTGGTTTTGATTGGAGACGTAGACAACTGTCTACTGGAAACGCAAAAAACTCATTTCACATATGCCATCAAAACACCACCAGATCACAACTTTAGGTCACTATCAACCAGGGCTGCATTACACTAGACAACTCTGAGGTGAATGTATCTATATCCCATCCGTAACCTAAAGTGGAAAGAATCAGCCTCCTCTGAGTCCCATCAGCCTCCCTCTCATTTATAATTTCTAGAAATGTAGCCTAAACTAAACCACACTTGAATCTGTAATGCAGTGTACACCTAATGGAAAGAGGCCTTATTATACACTATTTAGCAAAGTGTGTTAAACTTTTAATCTTGATTCCATGATGGATTTTTCTGCTTTTTGCTGTGAACATAGTGAGTGAAAACCCAATTAACATGATTGGATAGCAACATAATATTCTTCACTAAATATTTGAGCAAGGATTTAAACTTTAACAGTTTTCTCCATGACTGCACTGATTCTTTTTAGCACAGCTCATGGATGAGTTCATTATACTAGCAGCCATTAGTTTATCACAGCATAAAAATGACAAACAATTAATTAGTGAGTCTTGAAAAAAGTAATAAAAAATGACACTAGCAAAGTGATAAGATCATAATTTGACCTATTTTTTTCTTTTTGTACTTATACGATCATGTCATTCTATGTTGCAGGCAGCTTTTTTTTTTAAGCAAGAAAAAAATAATCAACGCTCTTGAATTATTCTGATGCTGTCTAAATTTTTGAAACTAATAAAAGAATTGCAGAATATGAACTGAGTTAAAAGTTGATTAATTTCAATTCTACCTTCATTTTTTAAAAGAGCTACTATGTTAGTGGTCCAAACTACTGCAGGTGCTAAGAGTGTTGCTCAGTATCACAGGCTATTACTGCAATATTTTTATAAGGGCTTCAAGGTCAAGGTTCTGCAGCTGCAGAGTCTATTTCCTTTGCGGAGAGGTGGAAATGGCTATGTGGTATGTCGGATGCCATCAGGTGGTCGAGGGACATCTACATAGAACACATTGGTAATACCAGGAGGGATGAGCTGGAGTGCCAATGAGAAGAGCCGTCAGGAAAGTAACTCAAATACTTTCCTGATGGACTGTTTTTTCCTCTAAATGGACAACCAATCCTAAATTCTCAATTACTGAGGGACAGTATTCACTCATTGATATATTTTGCTTTCCGTCACCAACTCTGTGTATAACTTTTTTCATGAGTAACCTACCCGAATGCATGGATGCTAGATATCTGAACTGTATACTTAAATTCATTCACCTAAATTTGGGTTATTGCTGTTTATGCACTATATGCATCTTATGACTTTAAAAACAAATGTTGCATTTGTGGATAATCTAAGCACTATACCCAGATGTACAGACACTCTTTTCTCAACTTATGTATTATATACTTTTTTTTAATCATTAGCTTTAATAAAAATTTTATTTCAGCAATGTTTGGGCACCTGAACCTGCCTGCTTCTTCAGGACAGAATCACAAACTAGCCATGGCCTTTCACAAAGACACTGGGGAACATACTGAGCATATCCAGTGCAGGTTAACTAATGTCAGCCAGAGCAGGAAAGACTCACAATCAAGGCACCTCTCCCTGAACAACAGCTCCATAATAGGAGTGTCGAAATATACCCCAATTTTTGCTCCCCGCAGCTAATTTCAGAACTTTGTATGTTTTTTTTTAAACAAAAAAACTTCTTGTCTCATTATTTAACAATGGAAAAAATTTCTCACCAATTAACTTTTAAAATGCAAAACTACTATGATTTTATTATGTAAATACAAGTTGTAGTTGCTTCTCTCTCTCTTTTCAACTACATGTGGCACTGAAATGACAAAGTTGTTCTGCCTTTTGAGGTTCACTCACACCAGTCAAACAAAAGTGTGATACAGTGAAAAAGTTCACACCTACTTGATGATAGCTTCATGGGAGCGATAGTTCTCACACAGCAAGATCCTGCATGGAAACTCTGCAGGGTAGTGCTCATAGAGCCGATCAAGTAATGAAACATGAAGATTTCTCTCCCTGGCAAATTCGCTGTAGACAAAAGGACTGAGCTGTAATAGACACACACATACAGAGAAAATTTAACTAAATATGCAGACTTAGATTTTCATACTCCTAAAAGAAAAATTCTACATCAACTGAAGGATGGCCTGTAAACAACTAAATCATACAAAGCTGCTTCAGTAGTATTAAGAAAACATATGTCCATGACTTGGTTTGGGGCTAGTTACAATAACTGCATAGAAACACACCTTTCTGCTGCAAAAGTGACACAAGTACGTATGATCTTAGCTGACCAGCAGAATATTTTGTTACTATGTAAAGATGAAAGGAAGAAAAAAGCTTGTTTACATGCGTGTGTCAAAACACCTTTGTCTATGTTTCGCTTACATAGTTTGCAGACGTCACTGACAATCGCAAACAATGGAAGGTGGTACGCACCTTGCAGAATACTATTTTGCAATTCTCTAGTACCTTTAATTTGAGGATCTCTTCAAGATTTATAAAATTATTATAAGTTATTGTACTCACTGGGAGAACTGGGAATAGAACTCAAGATGCCCTGGTTACCAGTATGCTTCCCTAATGCCTACACCACACTTACACGGCTTTAGCGGTGACTCACATCATTTGCTGTAGCAGGAAAAGGCATAACCCAGGATTTCAATTTAGAAAGGTAAGGAAATACGGAACTGATTTTAAAACATTGTTTAGACATGCCTGGAAATGTTAAGCCTACATATATATTCTGCTATGTTAATGATTTGAGATGCTGTATTTATTTTTTCAGTGTCAGCTCACTTTTAACTTTAGAAAGGCAAATGTTGCACACTGAGGTGAGATCACTATTTTTTAAAAAATATGAAAACAGCCAAACTATTTTACTTGGAAAAACAGCTTTTTACAGAGGAAGAGGAGGATAGAATAGAGGCAGAAATGTGGCCTAACGGTTGGGGCACTAGACTGGGACTCCGGACACCTGGATTCAATTCCTGGCTCAGTCACTGCTTTGCTGGGTGATGTTGGGAAAGTCTCTTCCTTCCCTCTATCTCTGTTTCCCTATCTTTCAGATGGGAATAATGATAATGACCTCCTTTGTAAAACGTTTTGAGATCTATGGATGAACAGCACTATATAAGAGCTAGGGATTATTATTAGAACAATAAATGCCCCCCTGGCCCTGTACCAGGTCTGTAGGTCCTGCAGTCTCAACAGGGGTATTTATGCAAGGACTAGAGGAGCCATAAGCATATGACATTACATCTTTTGTAGTGGTGCACAAGAAGGGGCTGCATCCTCACTACTAAACCAACAAAGCAAATGCGGCTGACCCTATTCTAAGCTCACTCCCTTTTGCCTACAGGCAGCAGAATGGCATGCCATCATCAGTTTTTGAGACTCCCACAATTTCTAAGCACAGCATGGTGACACAAGGGCAGAAACATAATGGTATTTTCAATTTCAATTCATCTAATAGAATATTCACTGATGGTTTAGATCCTCTTCCTGATGTTGTTGTCATTAATAAAAAAGCATTGCCTAAATCATAACATGTGATATCTGTTTTCCTTCACCTCTTTTAGAGACTGTGTGGGCTAGTGGTCAGAGCACAGAATGAGAAGGAATTCTGATCCTGGTTCTGCCACTGACTCAATGGGTAGCCTTAGGCAAGTTACCTTACCTCGTCGTGCCTCACCTTCCCACGTATAATATGGGGTGATCATACTTATCTGCCCACCTCATTAAACTGAAACACTATGTAACTTTTAAACTTATATAGTTTATAAAAGAAAGAACTGTCCCAGTAGTTTCAGCATTAGCCTAGGACTTGGCTGAGCTGGGTTCAAACCCCTGTTCTTCCACAGACTTACCTGTGTGACCCTAAGCAACTCACTTAGCCTCTCTGTGCTTCTGTTCCCCATCTATAAAATACAGCCCTTCCCTATCTCACAGAGGTGTTGTGAAGATAAATACATTAAAGATTGTGAGGCACTCTACTACTACAGTAATGGGGCCAGATAAGTACCTTAAATAGATGGATAAACTTAATACATTTTCTGAGGGAAATATAATATAAACCAAGCTCGATATGAAAAAGTCCTGAGGCTCTTACTTGCATATGGTCTCCAGCCAAGACGATTCTTGTGTTTTTATTAGCTAATGCTAGAGGCATGATCGTCTCACACTCCATGGCCTGCGCAGCTTCATCTAATAGAATATGCGTAAAAAACCCTATAGAATAAAGAGAGACATCAGCAAATATATGAAATTGCAGATACAAAAAAAAAACAGTGATGACAATAGGATAAACTACTGAGAGCATTACATTCTGATATTCACCAGTGGAAACTATCCACACAGTCATATGCAAATGAATGTCTACTAACTGCTAAAAACCATCCAAACAATAGCACAGCATATCAGATGGACAACAGTGGCCAACTGATTCAGAAAATTATTTTAACTTTTGCTTGAGAGAACACCTTTTCCCCCTGCCATAGTTGACAACAGTGGAGATAGTCAATCTGGAGCTTCCTTGATATAAACAAGAGGAGACCGCTGGCAGGATGTTCTCCAAATAGGTTTCTCGACTCTGGAATTTGCTTCCCTTCTGGGTCTGACAGAGCCCAGATTTGTTAACCTTCCAGACACACTGCCAAGTCCATCTATTCTTGCAGGCATTTAGACCTTGATCAAGCACTTCAGCCCATGATGGACTTTAAACATGTGTGTAGTCCCATTGACTTTAGTGGCTCTATAAATGTTCTTAAATTTATACACACACCAAAGTGCTTTGCTGGAATGGGACACTAGGGAAAGTGGGAGTTTACGAGGGGAGGAACTGGAGGGCGAAAGAATTTAAATAATACTGGGCCTGATCTTGGGACAAGAACCTGTCAACCCTCAAAGTAATAACTGGAAATTCTTATGTAATTAATATAATTAGTATATAATCTGTAGATCAGGCTACGCAGTCTATTCACTGGAAAATTCATAATTGGAAAAAACTGATGAACTAAAGCTTTGAACACAAAATTTTACATTTGTAATTGTGTTTCTTAAATGTATTGATGCTCTAGATAGGTAAAAGAGAAATATAAATATATATTTACATTTTTGAGAAATGCGTATATATATTTCTTAAAGATTTAAAATGGTGTCAGAGAACAATTTCAGTACAACGGAGTAAGATTTATTATATGTAAAAAAAAAAATCTAACAATCATTCTTTGAATTAATATAAAATAATGAACAGGTATTGATTATCGAGTAATAAATTATTCAATGCTTTATGACAAAAACTAAGAAAGTGAGCATTGAACCCCCTGTAACAACTTTATATGTGTATCAGCATGAATATACGCAGCCCTTTACCAAATAAATAAGGAAAGAACTTTTGTCTCAAAGAGATCACATTCAAATTCTAAAATCTTGGAAAAAATGTATAATGATTTAGAATTTAACCTTATCCATAGCAGCGTGTCCAGCCATAAGGAATTAATCTTAAAAATATCTTTAAAGAGATTAGACATTCTCTAAATGTCAGATGAAATTTATTTGTGGATCAAGGAAAGTGATGGGCACTAAGCAGCCTTTGCCCCAGTGAATTAGTCTAGGTTACTTCAAATCAAATAATCTAGAAATAACAAATTAATCTCTTTTTAATGTAATGGTGTGTGCGCGCGTGCATGTGTACGTGCATGAGAGGGGAGGGGAAGGGGGAGGTCAGGGAGTCTCCACAGCTAAACAATCCACAAAAAGTACAGAATAATCTGTGGGTGTTTTGAAAAATAAATTATCTGATAAAGATATGAAAATATGTACTGTATGTGAAAAAGCAAGATACCACCACTAACAGCATCCCAAAGGCCTTGATTCTACAAAGCACTTAACATGTGCTTAAGTCCATCCCTCTTCAGCAAAGTGTTTTGCTGGATCAGGGCCTGGAGAAAGCATGGTAGAAATGGTCAAATAGTTTCCATTGAAACAAAGTTTGACAAAGAGATAAATAAAATATTCAGTATCCCCATCTCTCCCATGCTGAATCAGTTCTAAATAATGGACAACGCTGGTTTGTTTGTTTTTTCATTAAAGTTTGATTTTTTTTAAAGGATCCCCATTTTTTAAATAAACAAAGTTCAGAATGAGGCTAATCTGAATACCAACAAATTTAGATTGTAACATTTAACACTTCTGTAACATTCACTAATTAAAAAGATTCATATTTTCCTTCTTGTCTCTGGATCCAAAAGGGAAAACCAAAAAGAATATTGAGAGGGTTCATTTATGGCAAGGATGGGGAAAGATGTAAGAGCCACTTTGACTGGCACTGAAAAATACTGAACAAGACTATTTCTCAAAAGTATTTTAAAGATATTTCTTGTCTGAAATCTTCTCACCAGGTTCAAGATCCAGTTGACATAGATACTGTGAAGTATTCAAAGTAACAACTACAACTCGTTGTCTAAGAATATCTTCTTTCTGTGGCATCTGAAAGGTGGAATGTGTGCTTGAAATCAAACAGTATTGATGCACAACTGGGTGGACAGTCTTTACCCAGCGATTTCTGAAATATACCCTAGAAAAGAAGAGAGGGGCTCATTTTCTATAGGACTTAAACACAAAGACAGCTTAACATTTCATAAGCTACGATTCTGTTTTCTATTACATAAAACCAGCTCTTTTGGAAGTTAAATCTTGCCACAGTGTAGAACCGTAGCATCTGAGAATTAATGGGCTGAGCCCATTATATTAATACATGTACACAGCTATTGGACTCAGTTCAACAGTGACTCGTGTAACAACTATAAGAATACTGATGTTAATGAAACAGTAAGGCTAAGTATCTATGCATACACTGTACGGATAACTACCTGCTCTTAAGTAGTTGAAATCCAATTCAGATAGTTAGCCTCTGAGCTTTAAGAAGCCTGGTTTGACTGTCATGTTTAACTTTTATTCTATTAAAACTCAATTCATTGATACTTTGGGAGTATTTCATATACTGAAAAACAACGAGGAGTCCGGTGGCACCTTAAAGACTAACAGATGTATTTCGGCATGCTCCATGCATCTGAAGAAGTGGGTTTTTTACCCCTTATGCCCAAATAAATCTGTTAGTCTTTAAGGTGCCATCAGACTCCTCATTGTTTTTGTGAATACAGACTGACACAGCTACCCCTCTGATACTTGGTTTCATATACTGAAATACCACTTTGGATCCTAATCCTGCAACTGGCAGAGCATATGGCAGTAGTCCACTCTTGTGGTCAATTACAGCTTCAGGGCCTTAAAAAGTATGTGAAGGGATATTGCTCAAATCCTACCCTTCCTTTTACACTTATTGAATGTCTTGTAAACTCTAAGAATCAAACAGAAATTCTGTTAATTATTTTATTGTGAGGGGCCATAATAAAGATATACTATATGCAAGGAGGAGATAAAATGGGGGGGGGGGGGGTGAGGGGAGAAATTCTAGTACCAGAAGTCAGGATTTTCCTTGACTAAACTTTAGTAATCTGGACGTTGTCATCAAAGGCATGGAAGAGAAATGTCATCTTAAAACACATAAATAAGTTAATTTTAATGGGACATACCTTGTTATTTCAATAGAGAGCCTGCTTAAAAACTGATGGTATGATATGACCCAGTTTGTGAAAAGGAATGGAAGAAAAAAAAAAAGGGCAGGGGAGAGGGACTTGGGCCATGATCCAGCAAAGCGCTTTAGCGTAAGTAATCCCACTGATATCAAAGGAGCTGTGCCAAATCGCACCAACTAAGGATCTGGCCCAAGATGTCTAAATCAGCATATAGGCATTCAAAAAACAGGGATTTATGCACCTAAGTACCAACATGATTGAAAGATGTGGGATTTGGACATCCTAGGTACGAACTCATGTTTGAAAACTGCGCTCACAATATCTACAAAGATCCTATTCAATTACGCTCCATCTAACAAGACAAAAACAATTACTCAGGCTATTCTAAATTTGGTTTATGAAAACAAAGGTGATAATGTCCTTATGGGCCAATGAGCACAAAATGAAATGCAAAGAGATGCAAATGCATTCATAGATTCATAGATACTAAGGTCAGAAGGGACCACCATTATGATCATCTAGTCTGACCTCCTGCACAACGCAGGCCACAGAATTTCACCCACCCACTCCTGCGAAAAACCTCTCACCTATGTCTGAGCTATTGAAGTCCTCAAATTGTGGTTTAAAGACTTCAAGGAGCAGAGAATCCTCTAGCAAGTGACCCATGCCCCATGCTACAGAGGAAGGTGTTGCATTACTCTGAATGACTTAGTTATTCATCAAAGGGTAAAACTTGAAATTGACATTAAGTTACAAAACAGAAACACATTTAAGCTAGAAGTCAATGCAGAAGGAAGTGATTTAAACTCCTGACTTACTCCAGTGAATATAGAAAAAAAACATTCTAATGATATAAATATGTAGTTATCACCAGCTTTCAAGCTGATAATTTCAACTGCTATTTCATACCTCAGTATAACAAGACATGTGGGAATACAGAACAAGGGACTGAGAGTAAGAGCCTAGATTCTATTCCTAGATGTGCCACTGACCTCTTGAGTGAAATTAGGCCATTCACTCAATCTCTCTGATTCAGTTTCCCTGTCTGTTAAATGGGGATAATCCTTACCTATCACTTCGTAGAGGTATTTGTGAGGATTACTGAGTTTCATATGAGTTTATGTTTGTAAAGCACTTTGAGAATCTTGGCTGAAAGGTGCTATTGAAATGCAAAATATATGGTCATTAGATATTATTATACCACGCACTGCCTTTTATTACAAAAATTTAACTTTGCGTGACTCAGGTTGGCTGACAGCATCTCAAAAAGTATCTCTGCTCAACAATTAAGTTCTCTTATTTTGTTATGAGATTAAAAAGGGTAGCCTAGAGCAATTATTCACCACTGGCAGAAAAGGATCATAGAATCTCAGAAAAATATGGTTTTAAGGGACCTCGAAGATCATATAATGCATTCCCCCTTGTCCCCCCACCAAGGAAGTACTAAGTATACCTAGACCATCCCTGACAGGTGTTTGTCTAACCCATTCTTAAAAACCTCCAGTGATGAAGATTTCACAATCTCCTTTGGTAACCACTTCCGGCACTTAAGCATCCTTCACAGTTAGGTGCATCCGATGAAGTGAGCTGTAGCTCACGAAAGCTTATGCTCAAATAAATTGGTTAGTCTCTAAGGTGCCACAAGTACTCCTTTTCTTCACAGTTAGAAAATTCTTCCCAATATTTAACCTAATTTTGGTACAGACTACGTCAATTACTTCTTGTCCTACATTCAGTGGACAAGGAGAACAATTGATTGCAGCCCTTTACATATTTGAAGACTGTTACTAGGTTCACCCCCAGTCTTTTCCCCACAATAAACATGCCAAGTTTTTTTAACCTTTCCTCATAGGTCAGGTTTTCTAAACATTTCATCATTTTTGGTGCTGTCCTCTAGACTCTCTCCAATTTGTGCACACCTTTCTCAAAGCATGGCACCCCAAAATGCAACAAAATACTCCACCAGAGGCCTCAACAGTACCAAGCAGAGCAGGACAATTATCTTCTGTGTTTTACACATGGCACTCCTGTTAATACACCCCAGAATATATTAGCCTTTTTCACAAGTCCATCACATCGTTGACTCATATTCAATTTGTGATCCACTAGAACTCTCGGATCCTTTTCCACAGTAATACTGCCTAGCAAATTATTCCCCACTTTGTATTTGCACATTTGACTATTCCTTCCTAAGCGTTGTACTTTGCCCTTGTCTTTATGGAATTTCATCTTGTTGATTTCAGACCAATTCTCAAATTTATAAGATCATTTTGAATTCTAATCCTGTCATCGAAAGTGTTTGCAATCCCTCTCGGCCTGGTGTTGTCCACAAAATGTATAAGCATACTCTCTGCCCCATTCTCAAAATTATTTATGAAAATATTGAATAATGCCAGACACAGGACAGACCACTGCAGGACCCCACTAGACACGTCCTTCAGTGTGACAGCAAATCATTAATAACTACTCTATGAGTTTGAAACCAGTTGTGCACCCACCTTGCAGTAAATACCTGACAGATGTGAAAAACTGGGAAATGTCATGATATAAACCAATATTAATACTTTGCGACACTTTGAACATAGTGACTTTTTTTCGATGCAATTTGTGTCTTCAAAATCTGCTCCTGTAATTTCTTTGACTTTAAGGGCAGAAGGACCCACTATGATTATCTATTGTCTGACATGAATAACAAATGCCAGAGAATTTCACCCAGTAATTCCTGCATCAAGCCCACAACTTCTGGTTAAGCTAGAGTATACATTTTTGATTCCATGAATTTGAATACTTGCACTTGTAAGTATCTGACTGCAGGTGCTATCAGGCAGTTACAAGTGCAGGTACTCAAATTTGTGCCTGCAATTTATTTTGCTTGAGCAAAGTTACAAGTGCAAATAATATGGGTGTAAATTGTGGCCATGGAAAGGGAGGTTTGAACTCAGCCAGCTGAGAATTTAGGCAGCAATATCAAGCATATTATGTCAAGAACCCAAACAAAACACCTAAATTAAGAGGAAATTCAAATCTGAACATTGTGGCTCAGGCTGACCTATCTTTGCACAGAACTAGAATACACCGCACGCAGTGAAAACCATAGGAAATACATGGTGAAACTGAAAAAAGAATGGAAAATGTACACAGCAATCTCTGTCAAGCAACTAGTACTTTGTAAAAGAAAACCTGCAAAATCTCACAGCAGAAATCCATCCCTTTTCAGATTATGGCACTGTACATGTTGCGGTACTTTCTAATACCATTTTAAAAAGCATTTCGGGTACAACCTGCAATTACAATGAAATCCATTTAAGTTATTTTTCTAATCCGATACAAGTATGTTCCAAAAAATGCATTTACTTTTGTTGAGGTCTACACTGATAAAAAGTGTAGAGAGTGGATCAAATTCTCTGCTAGTCTAACTCTCTCCATTTGCTTCAGAGTTACACCCGCAGAGAATTTGGCCCAATATGTCTGTTCAATGTTCACCTGCTTATTTTCTTCTGTTCCTCCACATTATACTGTTGTGGCTGAATTTCTATCAAATTGTTTGAGTGAGCAGGGCCAACAGTCTAACTGTAAAGTAACTAACTTCCACGTGTGATTAAAATTCAAGTCCATCTCCATGCTTATGAGCTGTGTTGGGAATGCTCCTAAGTCACCTAGGGTAAATTTTCAAAAGCACCTGAGCGAATGAGCCAGGAATGGGGCCTTAGGCCTCAAGAAACGAACCTCTGGGACAAGCGGAAGGGAAACTCATTTCAACTCAAAAAGAAAAGGAGTACTTGTGGCAATTGGTTAGTCTCTAAGGTGCCACAAGTACTCCTTTTCTTTTTGCGAATACAGACTAACACGGCTGCTACTCTGAAACCTGTCATTTCAACTCAGGCTCTAGAAAGGAGGATCCTCTCAGCTTTTCTACCTAGAAAGGGTAAATGAGCACTGCTTTGGAGCATCCAAAGTCAACCTCCTTTCTGAACCAGGGAACATGAACATCTCTCCCCATTTCTTGGTAAGGTCGTCAGAATTCTCTCTCCTCTCCTCCCCCCACCTTCTCCCACCCCCCGCTTCAGGACATGGTCCAGAGGACTCCACTTGAAGGAACTCCGGTTCTCATTCTCCAGAATTGGAGTCAGCTTTTTCTCATTTGAAATCCCTCAGATACAAGGCAGCTGGGAAGACTAAAAGTCTCATCTGAGGCCACCGTTAAAATTAAAAATCTAGGAAGTCCAAGGAATCAAAGAGAGAAACTTGAAAAGCAACTGATTTCTCCCTTATTTCTTCAAAATCACCGCTAAATAAAAAGGTGAATTATTAAATCTGAGCAGGAATGCTCACACTAAAAAAGCAGAAAAAAAATTTCCTCTGGAAAAGTCTGAAGCCAAGAGAAAAAAACCCAACACCTTTGGCACATATAACCAGCTACACCCGTTTCAGGTGGTATGGAACAAGAGCCCGAGTGAAGTTAAAGTAGATTCACAGTTGCCTTTTCACTCCTCCTTTGAGGTTAGGATGAGATCTCAGTGGGAATTTCCAGAAAAAGGTAAGTAACTAAAGAGGCAGATTTTCACATTTTATGAGAGCCAAGAACCCAAAATTTCCATGTCCCAAAAACAGTGTCCGAAAAGCTGATGTACAGGTAATTTCTCTGGCTACAGGCATGATTATTCCCTCTGAGAAGGACATTTTTCCCTGAAAGGGATTCGATTAAAAGAAAGATAAAGAGCTCCCTGAGAATAGATTCTGACTGGCTGGCAGCTGTCCTGTAAGCTGCTCTCTGTGCTACATGTTTTGGTAGCATTTCTATGGCATGGTGCAATGGCTTTAAGTCCATCAGCACCATCAAGCATATCAATTTCGGCTCTCTAGTGAAAGATGTTGTCTTAGCTCTGCTTTTATGCCCAATGCTTCCACAAATATCATGCATTCTTCTGCCACAGCCATGGGCCCCAGATCTGCAGCTAGGTTATACTCACCAGTTGTATCCTTGGAATGCTGGTGATTATTCTAAGTTTCTACATGCTTCATAATTCTCTGGTTCAAATGCTATTCAAATAAACCTTGGAAAAGGTAGTGCCTGATAATATTGGCATATCAAAAATGCTTTCTTCTGGTTACTAAAAGGATATTCAAGCAATCATGCAGCTCAAAGCAGTCCTTTTGGACCCAGCATCGGCAGAAGCATAGCCCCAGAGATTCCAACTATAAGCCTAAAAAGTACTGGAACAAAGGCAGCAGGGGAAAGTCATCCAGCTCTTCTGCTGTGTCTGCCTGCCCTCAAAGCCTCTGTACGACAAGCTAAGGCCTTTGGTTGGATATAGGCACGTGGGGAACTACCTGTCAATTTCTTCCTGTACTGGCAAGCCTCCACAAAGAGATTAGCAAGTCCTGGAAGCAGTTCAGCATGGATGCCTCCTGGAAGTGACATGACAAAACATTCTTCATCCAATCTCTGCTGTCCAAAACCCCACAAAGAAAACACTAGTCATGCAAGAATTCTGTCACCTTCTTACTCTGGGGGCCAGAAAGTCTGTACAATACCAGAAACATTCTCAAGGGTATCCTATGTATTTTTTTTTTTTATCATCCACTAGAGGACAAGGGAGTCAAAGCATTATTAAACCTAATGCAGCTCAATGCCAGCATAAGAAAAACTAAAAAAAAAAAACGAACTGCAGATGGAAACATCTGTTTCAGCCTTTGCTGCAATACACCTGGGAGATTTCCTAATCTCAATAGATCTGGCTGTCATTTCACATCCCTACCACAGAGTGCTGCTGCTTTTTCATGTCCCCTTCACATAGGAGGATCTCTAATTTAAATCCTAGTCACTCCCCATCAACCCCTCTGCTGCTCTTTGGTTTAGTGACTACCCTAAAAGCCCATGCACATCTAGCCCTGTGAGAAGATATGCTGATTCACACCAGATGTTCCTGCCACTGCCTCATCTGGAGACAATGAGGAGGAGCCCCAAACATGGGAGGGCCCCTCCTGCCCATCTGGCTCCGGCCCCAAATCGGAGTCCGCCTCGGTACCAGCCATGGTACCTGCCGCAGTACCTTCCATGGTACTTATTGTAGCCATGATGCCAGGCACGGTGCCACTGGGTATGGTGCCAGTCCTGCTGTTGGTGCTGGCGCCAGCCCATCTGTTGGTGCTGGCCCTGTTGTCAGTGCTGGGCGCAGTACCAATTGTGGCACTAGCAGTGGTAGCGGTGGCTGATGCTTGGGAGAGATCTCTGGCCCTAGACGCAGTTCTTCTCTCAGAAGCGACCGAAAAGGAGCGTGCCGAGGCGGACCACTGGGACTGGTGGTAAGCCCACGGGGTCCAGAAGGGCCACTGAGTCGGCATCTGAGATGGTACTTGCCATTGTGGTGGCCACGGTACCGGGGAGAAAGTTTGAGTCATCCCTACTGTCTGGGAGTGCCAGCGGCTACGGTGCCAACTTCTCCGGGGACACCAATGAGTCCGTGTCCGATTTGTACTCCAATGAGTCCGCGCACGGAGACCATGGTGGCACCATGCCTGTCGGTGCTGGGGCAATGGAGACCATTGCCGAGACATAGCCTGCTTGCCTGTGGACTGCACCGGTGGCCTCTGTGTCGTCTGGGGCCTCGGGGCCAGGGCAGTGGCACTGTGATCGGGAGAGTGCGGACCTGTCAGAGATATCAGGTCCCGCGCCGCCTCATAAGTTTTGGGTGTGGAAGGGAGGCCCAAATCTTCCACCTGGGTCTCCTCTGGTGGAACCGGACTCAACAGTCCTTCCCATGGGCCTGGGGTTGACGGTGCCAGCTGTTGAGCTGGGGGGGAGGTGCGGTCTTGCATCAGTCACCCTACCCTTGGGTGCTTCCCATTTCCTTGCATGGGAAAGGGAGAGCCCTCTATCAGTCTTCCTGTGCTTCTTCTTTGGGACAGGAGACTGTAAGTGGTGCCAAGATTGAGACTGCCGTGCTCGGTGCTGGGGAGTGCCAGTGCCGAGGGTCTCTGACTCCAGAGTCCTTCCTCGGCACCTCCCGGACTGAAGCCGGCGCGTTGCACACCGATGCTGAGGAGCCCAGTGCTGTGTCCATGGGATTCGACTCAGACTGAGGGCGGAGAGCTGTTTCCATTAGCAGTAACTTTAATCTGTGATCCCTCTCTTTCTTCGTGTGGGGCGAAAACTCCTACAGATCTTACATCTGTCTGTTTGATGGGTCTCCCCCAAGCACTTTAGATAAGCTGAGCGTGGGTCACCCTTGGGCATGGGCTTCTGCCAAACCTCACATGGCTTAAACCCCTGGGTCTGAGGCATGCCCCAGGCCTGGGAGAGGGACGGGGAAACGGGGGAGGGAAACACCCCTCAGTACCTCAAGTCCAAATATCTAACTAACTATAACACCTTTTTAAAAACTATCTGTAACTATTTACTAAAAACTACACTAGAGGATCGCTCGTTGAACACGAGAGACTAAACGCTCCGATGACCGTCACTGGCGGTAAGAAGGAACTGGAGAGGTGGCGGGTCGGCGGGGCACTATATGCGGCGCCATGAAGGCGCAACTCCAGGGGTCTCCAGAGCAGACCCGACAGATGCTGCTAGGGGAAAAACCTTCCAGTACACACCCCTGATTGGATATGAGCAAGCACTCAAAGAAGAAATCTAATTATAGAATAAACCACCCGTTTTGGGATGTGACTACCCTGTTTTTTTGGCATTCTCAGCTGTGTCCCACATCAGGCATGGCCACATCAGCTACCTCTTCTCAACTGTCTCATTCATGGGAGGAATGAACAGCCATGAATAATGTTTTTAATCTTTCACTGGCGGTGGTTACACTCACTGACTGGTCAAATGAAAAAGTTTAGATTTTTTTAAATTAATACTTTACAGCTTTGGAAAAATTCTGTTGATGGCTTGCCAAGCAAGCAAACCCAACAGTGTTCACATCACAAGTGTGAAAGCACTGAAGCTGCCCTCTGTCTCTGAAGATTAGAGAAGAGACTATATGGAATAAAGGAAATTAGCAGATGAGTAAATTTCCATTAGTGACCCCTTAAGCCTACGCTCCACCAATGCCAAAAATCTTCAGAAAAAGCACGTCCAACCCTCCACAGCTGAACGGATGGACACAAATGATATCTGAGAGAAGAGAGAGGAAAAGAAATTCTCTGAGCTCCAGCAGGGGATTGAAGGATCTACTGCAGGTCAGAGCAGGTTCAACCATAATGCACAATCTGTTTCTATTTAAAATATCGTGTTATTCAGTTTTCTCTCATTCTCACATATAATTACATCCGAATTCCTTCACATTCCTATAGATCCCTCCTACAGAGGCTTTCTGAATATATCATTAAACAGTATTTCCCTAACCATATTATTTTCTCATCTCTTTCCTCCACAGCTTCCGAAATCAACATCTCCTACCTCCATGTGCCCTACCTACAACATCTCCCTGCCTCCATATCACATTGAAAAAACCTATTTATTCCTTACTTTAAAGGTGTAACAAAGAGTGAAAAATTGGCATGGAATGGGATTATTACAGCACTCATTTTGTACTGAAAACTATACTTAAAGTTATGCTGACATTTCCAATATAAACTCTTGCTATCACCTCATAATTTCCTGAAAAAAATTCCATCCTGAGTTACAATTTCCCATGCTTGGTCTCAGCTCTTTATGTTTTTGTCTTTGTAACTGTGACAGTACAAAGCAAAACCAGTAGAGGGATGAGTTCTTTCATTTTTTTTCCATTTAAACAATTGGGAAATTAAAGGCAGATTTGTATAGTGTAAAACTCAAGCTACAATTTTTAACACTCAAACATCAGGAAGGAAAAACAAAACTTAGCCTCCCATAGTCATCTTAACTCACCTACCCTACACATAAGGAATATTCCAGCTCATTAGTTATTTTTAAAATATGTATTTTATACAAGGGGCTAATGTACAATGGGCACAATTCTGACCTCAGATACACACATTCAGCTCCAAATGACTGAGGCTACATCTTAGCTATGAAGTTAATGTAAGTTATCTACACTCCAGTTAACTCCTCTTGAGTAAGACTAGCTTGAGTGAGAGCAGCCACACTCCAATATAAGACTTGAGCCGCAAAGAGTGACTGTGTTAGCAGCTAATGAGTTGTGTTCGGATGAGCTGTAGTCTATCCCACTAATGGGCCACTACCTCAAGTTAAAAGCACCAGACTCAAAGCAAAGGTTTTGTGGGGGGGGACTCAAGTTATAACTTGAGTTAATTCTGCAGTGAAGTTGCGTGAATAAAACTGGCCCCCTACATATCTAACATTGGTGAGCTAAGGTTATTAAGATAGCCTCAACTTCTGCACCTCCTAACATTTCAGTGTTTAAGGCAGAAATCAGTGGGACTCCACACAAGTGCAAGGGTCTAGTCTAGCAGTTCCCAGTGTAAACTTAATATTACATTAATGTAAAGTGATGTATTTAATATAAAATTGTATTCACTGTAAAATTAATCTGAAATCTCCTGTATATTAATCAGTGAGAACGTTTAATATCCATTTAACATGCAGAGCTAAAGGTATCTCCAGGGAAGAGAATGCTAATGGGTGTTGCATGTTGTTTAGCATGATTTTTTTGTTTTAGCTTGCTAATGTTCTTCTGATTGCTTATAACCAATTATGCAAATGACCTGTTCTCTAACACAGTCGATGTTTGTTTTAATTCAGATTCTAAGAATTGCTCTGAAGGATTTATTTTTATAAATTTTATATCTCCTGAAGCCTTGCACTCTGGGGACCCTATACCGATGGGGGTCTTTGGACACTACCACAATACAAACAAACAAACAAAGTAAGTAAGAAATAACAATAATAATAATATAGTGTGCAATAAAAGTTTTCATTGCACTCCTTTGGGGTGATCTACATAATATCTTAAGCTTCGCTATACATCAATAATAAAGCTATCTCCAATCATCCTTTTTAGCATATCACACTATCATGTATTTACTATATTTTTGCTTTGAAGGTGCTTAAATAAACAAATCATTATTTTATTAGAGACCGTATTTGAATTTAAAGCAGAGTATTCAAAACTTAAAAAATTCTACAACTTCAAGCACTGCACCATTGATAGAGTAATTTATTCACTTTATAGATAACCTAAACCACAAAATATATGCATACAAAAATTATGCAAGTGTCACTGCTTAGCAAATATTAAGTCATCTTTCCCTTGAAAATAAATGTTACTGTCATCCCAACTAATCTACACAACCATTCTTAGTAAAGATAATATTTAGCTATATTTCATCACTTGTATAGTAAATAAAAGAAAACCTAAAGCAAACTGTTCAGTCATCTATAAACACATCAATCACTATAAGTACCATTTCCTGCCTTGACACTTAACTGCTCCACTTGATATTTTCCTAGAATATAGAAAAAGGCTTATGGCACTACTTAAACTAATGGCAATGATTTTAATTGGAAACTTTCATCCTGACAGACAGAATTAAAGAAGCAAGCAAAGGACTAAGTCTTCTTTACTCTAATTAGAGTAGCTACGAAAACACAAAATGTACTGCTGGTAGGGCAATTATCTTAACGACTGAAGAACAGCCTTTCCTATCCAGACTGCTCAACAAAACACCTCATGAACAATAATATCAAAGACACCTGACAGATCCAATATACTCGGCACAGACACCTGACCTTTCTCAATGCTAGAATGGGATCATCCACCAAAGAAATAAAATGCTTTCTTTGTGCCATGCCAAGCTCTAAAAACAGATGAAAGAAACTCAAAGAAATATGACGAGTCAAAGCTAAAGTTGTCTCATCAAAAATGTCTCAATAACCTTCCCCAAAAAAAGCAAATATTCAAAACTGGGCAGTAACTGACAAGAATATTAATATCAAGTGATAGCTTCTTAGTACGGTCATAACCACTGTGGGCTTAACTGCTGGCACCTTGCCCTCCTGAAAGTAAGCATTAATCAACCCCTTCACTGATGGACGCAAAACCTCTGCATAGGGTTTCCACAGAAAGGCAACAGTCCATCTCAGACGCTATAGCCCAGAATTCTTTTGCCACACCAGAAATCCAGGTGAAATCCCACTGTTAATGGTGAATATGTCTCCTCCTGTTTCAACACTATTCAGCTATTAAACTGTCAGAGATTGACTTCATAATCTGTAATAACTGTCTAAGAATACAATCATTTAACTCAGAGAGTCATATCAATTATTAAAAATCAATCTGTCATCTCTAGCTATCAGATGTGAACAACACACTGCATACTAGACTAGTTCAGGTAATTGGATAACAAAACACTAATTTACTGTGCAACAAAAGCCACTGGTACTATATACAAATTACCAAACTATCGTTTGATGTTCCTCTGAACAGAGAAATCTTTTTCATCACCAACAATTTCAGACTACAGCAATAACTAATAATAATATCAAGCACTTAACACTTTTCATCAGTAGATCTCAAAGCACTTTACAAAGGAAGTAAGTACCATCATCTCCATTTTATACATGGAGAAATGGCACGGAAGTGAAAAGACTTGCCCAATGTCATCAAGCAGTCTCGTGGCAGAGTTAGAAATAGAAACCTGGCTTCCTGAGTACCAGTCCAATGCTCTGTCCACTAAGACAATTTATTTTTCACAATACCCACTTCCCCAAGCAGAAATTAAATATAAAAACATGCATGTGTAATATATTTAGACCATTGGGATTTGTCCAGTTTTCTACAGAGACCAAGAGATTAAATAAATTAAAATAAAACATACTTTGCAATGTAGATGGAACCTGAATGCCACTGGTGTGTAAGTGCAAATGACAACTTTAGGGAGCCGATCAGCATTACTATTTTTAGCACTTATGCACTGACTTTGACAGGCAGTTAGTCTGCAAGTACTGAAGCCTATTACAACTCTTAACACCACATGCCACATACCTGAAGGCCAAACAACAAAAAAATGCATTTATCTTTTGAGCTATAGAAGCTCACTCATGGCATAAAAGCCTTGAAAAAATATCAGAGTAGGTAGTCTTTTGATTTCTTACAAAGCACAACAGCTGAATGGGGTCCTTATGTCTGTATGGGTCAAGCAAGATGCATGTTCTTCTACGTAAGTAGTAAACTTATCAGTATCCAAACTGAAAATTAAACCATTCACAATGGCCTGTATGTATAAAGTCTCGCATCAGAACATTCCATGTGTATTGCAGGCAATTTCCTGTCCACCAGGATGAATTCCACTGAATAACACTGAACTCCTGTTAAAATAGATACTGCTGAGGAATGAGTGGAATTTTAAGGCTACAGGACTGAATAGCAGCCTGATAGCAAGATAATTCCAGGGGAAAGTCCACAATCACTTATGATGTTCCAGTTTTGGCTTCTGCTATGATCAGAGATTTCACAATCTGGGTTCTTAAATATCCAACTGTGTAGTGAATGTGACCCAGAAAACATGCTTCTCATAGATAAGGACAATAACTTTAGTGATACGACTAATTTGGTTTTATTTTGGGAGTCTGGCATAGCTATCACTTTCATTCCAGTGCAACTACCAATGCTGTAACGCCCCTTCTATTTAATTATGCTGATTTTCACAATTAGCTGCTTAACAACCTACAGTACTTTTTAAAAGCAAATGTTTTTAAAGAAGTTAAGAAATGTATAAAAGCCCCCAAAAAAGGAAAATCTGTGCTCCTTTCATTTTTTAAAAAGTGGGAAATTACCATAGGAGGAAAATTATTACTTATATAATCTCACTTACAATCTACAGCAACACTTTCTGAAGTAATCAAAACCCAGTGCCAATTATATTCAAATTAAAACATTTAATGACTTTTTATAAAAGATAATATTTGAATTGCAGTTGAAAGAAAATAAAACTGCCTTCTTGAAAGAATCGTGTATTAACTTTACCGTGAAAAAATATAATTTTTTTTAACCAACTGACATATATTTTTGAGAGTCAGACTGCAAAGTTGAATGGGAGCCCTGTGCCCAGAAAGAGGCCAAAATTTGGCTCCTTTAGCATAAACAGAATTTTTTACAACTCACACAGCACTCTTTTACAATGTTAAATCACATATTCTCCCCCCATTTCATTGACTACATCTGGTCATTGAAAAGAGGGAGAATATTTCCTTCCATCCCCCACTAACAACAACAGTAGAAGATGCATATAATACCTTTCATCCCGAAGTGCTTTACAAAGTGCATTTTAAGACATTCCTAAGGTGGAGTCGCCTCTGAGGTAGGTTTAAAAAACCCCACAATAAATATGTGCATCTGCCTTTATTTAGACTCCCTGGGCCAGATTCTCAACTTGTGTAAATTGTCATAACTGAAATGATGTCAACAGAGCTATGACAATGTACACTAGCTGTGGATCTGGCAGCCTCTGCGCAACCCTACTGACTTCAATGAGGTTGCACAGCTTAGAAGTTACATAGTAGCATTTTACCTTACATTAAGTTGCAAGTTAATATGGTGTATTCACATCTTGATGCTCAGAGAATCATGCACATAAATTCCCACACTTTTAGATGAAAATACACCACACTGGCAGTATATTATACAGCATGATCACTTAGCAAAATCTTCCAAAAGACTTTCCTCTGCCGATAACTGAATTCCTCTTCATTGTCTTATTGTAAATTTAAATCCTCTTCCCCTAATTTTTCCTTAGCTAATTCCCCCAAGACACCCATGTCAAGCACATTTATTCACATATACAAATTACTTCAATCTGCCCTTTTAGAAGAGGCCAAACTAAATTCACATGATTCTCTAAATATACAGCTTCTATGACATCAAGAGATTGTTTCAAAAAGCCATGTGGGTCGCCCCACTTTCCAAATTACCATGGTAAAGGTGTGCCAAAATCTTTTTCAAAGTACAATCCAATTAATCTCCATTTTATTTCATCATAGTAGCTTTTAGAGGAGCATATCAAAAGTTTGCTCAGCTAGGAAAGACACATTTATCAATAGAAATAATAAAAGCTTAAAAAAGGATGTCTTTATTTAACATATGAAACAAAATCACATTGACAATATGCTTCACTTTCCATTTTATCCATATTCCTCTTAAACAGACGGCGCTGTTTAAAGCACTGCTGTTACACGCCAATGTGCTTTTAAGTGTTAACAGTTCTTTAAACTTTTTTTTACAGACACCTTTTCTTAAGAATAGTATTTTATAGAGACATAATAAACCTTAAAGAATACCTGAGAGGTCTCGCCTGGGGATTGCCTGCTTCTACATATGGATGTAAATAATCCTTTATGTAGAGATCAGCAGCACTATTAGAATGGGTGCAAATGAGAATCCTGCTGGAATAAATGGTGCAAATAAAAAAGCAATGAAGAAACAGAAAACAATTCAAAGCAGTAGAATACAAAAAAAAGGGAACAGTGGCCATCTTCCTACACATTTCCCTCAATGAAACAAGTCACTGACCTAGCCCAAGTTTATAATTCAGTGATGCCCCTTAACTCACTTTTTCAGATAGGAAAAGATTTAAACTTTAAATACAACTTTTAAAAAGTATTTTGTGATTATTAATCTAACCTATATCTTAAATAAAACACAGCCTTTATTATCTGACACACCCCACAGCTTTCCACATCATGGCATTTATTCTACATTATGCCAATTGTATTGTTTGTTTTTTTTAATGGGAGAATATATTTTAAGACTATAATATTACTTTCTTAATATCTATTCAAAACAACGACGGATGGGGGGGGGGTTTTGTTTTTTTTTTAGATGGATGGAAATTCTGTACTGCTAACTTTCACTTGCATTTAAGTAAAAAAAGAGGCATTTCATTTCTAATAAACTATGTTGCTCTCTCTCTCTCTCATGTCCCAGCTCACCTAGTATCCTGCTGTTGGAGTATGTGCTTGACTGCCTGAGCCAGAGTGAACGTTTTGCCTGTCCCATAGGGACCGATGATAAGAACAGGAGGCAGTTGTATCGAAAGTGGAGTAGTGATAGCCAGAACAGCCTCTTTCTGCTTTGCATTTAGTCGAGGGTCCAACTGCTCATCCCATTGTCTGTACAAAGAAAGCAAGATTGTTTGTACAAGCAGCAGCAATCTAAAGTCAATTAGAAATAAAGCAGTATCGCATATAAAAAAGACAAATTAAAAATACTACATGTTATCAACTGTATCATTTTGAGGCAGTTTTTAACAAAATCAAATGGTATTCCAACAACTAAACCACCACATGCTGTTATCACAAAGCTCTGTTAAAGTTCATGATAAATCAGTAAATTACTCAAAAGCAGACTAACCATTGCATGACTTACATTGGCTAAACTGATCATAATTAACCTCTGGAGTATACATTTTGGATACAGTGTGCACTTTACCATCACAAAGACAATATAATTAAACGGACACACAACCTACATCTTCTATTGTCATTAATCAGCCAAACAATACTTATTAATCATGTTTTCAGTAGAATTATGGATGGTGTCAATTTAAACAAGTCACTATTATGTATGATCAAATACAGACATTCAAGATTGGTACAGCTGAACTAAGAAGAACTGCAAAAAATAACTCAGAGAACTTACAGCTACCCAGTTAATTGAAGGCTTTTCTTCACTTTCGTTCTTTACCATAAGAAAAATGCATCTGAAGTCTAAAAAAAAAGTACTGGTACTATAACTGGGTTAAGGGTATCAGCATTTAAACAGGAAGTTACTTTAGGAAAGTTCCAATGAACGTAAGAGGCTAAGGATTTCTATATGCAGTTTTTAATATTCTCACTGACAGATTTAAAAGTAGGTATACATAGTAAGAAGCACCTGTCACTGTTGCACATATGGCCATACTTTTGTAATGTGATCTGTCTTGCTACTTACATTATAATTCTTCTGGGCCTGGAAAACGTGTGTTGGATAGTGGCATGGGGTAAAACCAAAAGGGAACTGACTGAATTCCTAACTCATAAGACTGCTCTGAACAACTAGATGACTGAAGAACCTAAGAACTAGCGGAAAGATGATAGGATGTAAAAAATAGAAGAAAAACTATAGGCAAAGACTTCTTGAGTCAGTCAAGAAAAGATAACAGGCCAGATCCTATGGTGTAAATTGTCATAACTCCACTGACTTCAGTTGAGCGGCAATTATTTACACAAGTGGAGCATCGGCCCCCCAGAGCATGTCAGAAAAATTCTGCACTAGAAAGATAAAGATATTGGGCCAAAGTCACCTCTGACATGACTCTACTAACTTATATAAAAATTAGGCCGAAGTAATTAAATCCTCCCTGAATAAAGATCCATAACGCTTTGCCCACAGAAATCAAAGAAGTCTGATAAAAATGTGGTCTACTTAACAAAATTACACCAACAACAAAAAGTGTTTTATAATGACATAAATGGATAAGATTATACGGGATTATTTAGAATGAAAGAAAAAATAAGGTCTTTCAACTGTAACTTTATATTTGGTTAAAAAACAGGAAAAACCTGGAAAAACCCAATTAACTGTAAGAAAATAAGAAAAAACAATAAAAATGTTTCAAAATAAAGCGAGTCTTAATGACCATATCACAGATAAACGAAAAGTTCCAGCATTACACTTACAAATATATGATCAATGCAGTAGGCGAAAGCTTGCTATGTAACACGTATATAAAAATGGCTTACCCACCATACAAAACTATTTTCTCATATGTTATAAATACTGATATCACAAGTATGCTCTGATTTATGCTATCAAAGTGTGCTGGCCTGGTATCCAAAAACAGAGCCATTTTCTTTCTGCTTCGTGTATCTTCACCAACAATAAATAGTCAGAAATCAGACGGAAAATGGTATGATTTGCTATTTTACAGCACTTCCTGAAACCTTAACAATATTTCAAGAATAGTATCTTACAAACTGTATTAACAATTCAGTATTCAAGTCTCTCTTTAGACTGAATGCAAAAACTTTGAGCTGGATTACAGTCTCCATTAAGTGGCACACAGCATAGCATATCTTGAAATTTTCCTACTATACAAGTGCAACAGCAGGGATTTTTCTTCTTAATTGTAAGTGGCAACACACAATATGCCCTCAAAATTCAAATCTGGTCCCATTGTTTCATTCCCTGACCATCTCACGTTAGCTTTAGAGCCAATGTACCACAGAGATACAGGGAGAGATTTTTAAAGGCACAAGTGGCAGTTGAGCACCGAATTCCTACTGACTGAGAAATGGGTGCATACATACCATGTATGTCTTTGAAAATGTCTTCCAATGTCAGAAACAATAAAAGTGTTCAGTGTGGAGGAAAGAAGCCAAAAACCAAGTGTCAACATGATTGTGTGTGAATTCATATGAACACTCTTCCCACTCTGGAATAATTATTTTTTTCAAAAAAAATATTTCTATGAGGTACTCAAAACCTTCAATTTTGATGACTTTTTTTGCTTAATTTGCAAAAAAAATCATGGGCTGTTATCTCTGGTAAATCAATGTTTAGTCAAAAAGTCCATTTAATAGCCTTCTTGAGACCCATGCTGCTTCACATCACTTCTAATTAATGTCACACTTTATCCTTCAGCTACTCTGGTTTTAGAGTTTACAAAATTTAATCTCTGAGATAGAGGACAAAAAATTTAATATCGTTTTAAGTGAGAGACCGTTCAGAAGCCCTGAGTCAGGAGCTGTGCTGTATTAGAATCATAAGTTTGGAATTATTATCAGTCAGGTCACTCTGTTGCTGATAATGATCTTTATAACAAAATGAAACAAATATACATTCTGAATGAAATATTTTATTACTATGTCCTGAACATAATTTACATTGTGCTGCAATAGATACTGTTTTACTGGTAGAACTAATTTATATAGTGCTTGATGACAGACAGCTGCCTGACATCAATAATGTTTCCACTATTTACTTATAGCAAATTTGTTAAATGTAATCAAATCATGTGCATATACTAGCAATCTAAAGACTAACTTAAGAGCAGTACAGTGATTTAGTTTCTGTTACAGACAGTACAATGATTCTTAAAAAAAAATATGGAAAATGTAAAATTTTACCTTAATTACATTTCTGCCTTTTCTCTCTCCTCTTCTCCCACATCCAGGCTTGTTGCTAAATCCTTTCTATTCTTTATGGGCCTGATCCAAAGCTCAGTGAAGTCAGTGGAAAGATTCCCTTGACTTTAGTAGGCTTTGTAGCAGGCTCTCTCCAAAATCCATCCCTTTCTATCTCTAAAACTAAAGCCTTGGTCTCTGTACCAATCATCACCAGGCAGCACGGCTCATGGCCGGATTTACCAGTGAACACAGGGTGCCCTGGCACGGAGCCCCCCAACAACAGGGGGCCCCAGGGCCGGGCACTCGGGCAGCTCAGCACCGGCACATCCCCTGCGGGGGGGCCTGCACTGCAGGGGCAGAGGAGAGCAGGGAGGGAGGCTCACCTGCAGCCTCAGGGGAGCAGGCAGGAGGTGTGAGTGGCGGGAGGAGGACCAGGCAGCCGCGCAGCCGGCCGGAGAAGCGGCACTTTGAAGGGGAAACCGCTGGTTCTCTCCAGCTGCACGGCTGCCCCTGCTCCTCCTGAGTCCTCCGGCCACGTTCGCAGGGCCACATTCCGAAAGGGGCTTTAGAGGGGGGATTGGACAGGGGGTGGGGTCCTGGGGGGGGCAGTTGGGGCAGGGGGTCCTGGGGGGGGGGGGCGGTCAGGGAACGGGGGGGGTTGGATAGGCATGGGAGTCCTGGGGGGCCTGTCAGGGGGTGAATAGGCATTGGGGCAGTCAGGAGACAGCAAGAAGGGGGTGTTGGATAGGGGGTGGGGTCCTGGGGGGGTGGTTAGGGGCAGGGGGTCCCGGGAAGGGGCGGTCAGGGGACAAGGAGCAGGGGGCTTGGATGGGTTGGGAGGTTCTGAGGGGGGCAGTCAGGGAGCGGGAAGTGGGACGGGGTGGATGGGGGCAGGGGCCAGGCTGTTTGGGGGGGCACAGCCTTCCCTACCCAGCCCTCCATACAGTTTTGGAATCCCAATGTGGCCCTGAGGCCAAAAAGTTTGCCCACCCCTGCACTAGAGTAACTTCATGACTTTTTTCACCTCTCCCCCTACACCTAAAATATCTACCATAATCCTTTGGTCCTATGCTCAGGGTCCAACTGACCACCATATTTGCGATTGGGAAGGAATCTCCCCCTGGGTCTGATGGGCAGAGACCCTGGGGTTTTTTTGCCTTCCTCTGCAGCACAGGGTGCAGGTCACTTGCAGGTTTAAACTAGTGTAAATGGTGGATTCTCTGTACCTTCAATTCTTTAAATCATGACTTGAGGACTTCAGTAACTCAGCGAGAGGTTATGGGTCTTCTACAGGAGTGGGTGGGCAAGGTTCTATGGCCTAAAATGTGTAATCATGAGACTAGAAGATCAAGATGGTCCCTTCTGGCCTTACAGTCTATGAGCCACAAAGCTTCACTCTTGCCACCATCAGGTCCCTGCACAAGATTCACTTCTTTCACTTATCATTCCCATTCTGACCTTGACTCTACCACTCCTGCCCTTGTGCCAGGTTTAGCTCCCTCAAAACTATTAATACAATCTACAGATTTTACATTTCATAAAAGCAACCAACAAGATGAGGACACAACAGTTTGGCAGTGTGGTGCTGGTGCTTCCCATACTTACTATCACATCTTTGTTGGTCAGATACTGCAGAGCCACATCTAACTTTGGGCCTGATCCTGAAAACTCATATAAGTAGTGCTATTACCAAGTTTATAGGACTACTAATGCAAGCGCAAATTTACAAGATTAGGCCCGTATATTGTAAGCCCCTTGGAACAGGAACTTGTACTTTTATTTCTCTATAAAGCACCATCCACACTTTCAGCAGAGGGCTGAAGAAATAGGAAATAATAATAATATGCTTCAGTCTTCCAAAACTACAATGTAATTGCAGTACAGGTCTACTTTGGGGAGAACAGGGAAAAGCGATCTACCAGTTCTAATCCTACAAGAGTCTGTTTTCATTTTCTATTTAAAGCAGTTCAACTCCCTTCCCTGAACCACCTTCACCATTAATGAAGAAAAAAGATGTACGCTTGAAACGGGAAGTATATCTGATCATCAGTTATAAGGAATTCAAAACAGCATTAACATACCAACTTTGATATGAAAGTGTTTGTATTTTTGTACCTGTTGGGGCTCCAGGGTATGGTGGGAGTCATGCGGACATCTGGAAACAAAATACTGTTGTCTTTGATCCTGTCCAAGGCATAATGCATTTCACAGAGGGGTAAGCGATTTAACTGAAACTGAAGTTCAACCTACAGTACAAAATGAATGAATGAATAGATGTACCAGAAAATATTTAATTAAGAGGACTCTTTTTACTTCAGTTTTATCTTTCAACAAATTTTACTGAACTTCAGAAAAACTCAAGCAAGCATAATCGGATCAAAAGATTTATAATAAAGTTAACTTGCTTAAGCCCATTTTGAACAATCACAGAGAAACATATGATTTCTTTGTAGTATAATTTGTGTTTTTGACTATTATGAAAGGATTTAATCGTACTTTCAGAAATAATTCAGTAATCTCTTCCAGAACTAGAAAGGACTATCTTAGAAGAATATTTTTCAACTATATTTAAAAATATAAGCTGAAAGACAGGTTACAGAAACCTCCTCTGGAACTTTGATCTGGTCAGAAATTTTCGTGGACCAGTAGATGGCCCTGTATGACATATTCCCAAGAGAGGCAAAACCCAAATACTCGCTGTATTATACCCAATCAATCATTCTCAGAGTATAAAACTGTTGAATTCACTGTACTATAAAGACATCTAAGATACCTCACAATCTTTGCAAAGATGGATTTCTGAGATTAGTTGCATACTAACATAATCATTTACTTTCTTTCCGATTACTGGTGTTTTAATGTTAATAAAGAATGATTACAACAAAATCTTGGTACAAAGCCAGAAATGGTAGCATAGCATGTTGGTATCCGTGATTAAACCCAGTATTAAGCAATGAATGGTAAAATGAATTTATACAATTGCTTACTAAAGAAGCAAAGATAAAGAGATACATTTTAAATTACAGAAATGGATAAAAGTCACTTTTAAGGGGAAACAATTCATGAAAATGATTCACTGAGACTATAATCTACACAGCTTTAAATTTACATTTATTAATCTCTCCAGAAACAAATGGTCCTGATGAAAGTACTGAACAGAATAATTAAATGTTGATTAAAACAGAAATCTGTAGAAATAATATGACACAAAACCACACTAATAGAAGAGAACAAATAAATCCATAGTTGCTCTGATTGTTACCCAATATGGAAGCAGAGCTTTTCATAGTATAGTAACAAGCAAATAGCCATGTAATCACTGAAGGACAACTTCAGTTAGCATTTAGTGAATAGACAATAAGAGCACTCATGGGGATTTACTACAAGATGCGTGTGTGTTGGCCAGCATGACAACACTGATGGTCAACGTATTTCAACCTATACAGAAAGGCACTCCTCAAGAAACATACTGACTGGAACATGCACTAGTAACATTTGTACTTCTATGGCAACCTTCACTCAAGGATCTCAAAGCATTTTACAAAAGTGGGTTAAGAACTACCTTCCCCATTTTATAGATGGGAAAATGGAGAGACTGAGCAGTGACTTGCTCAAGACAGCACATCAGGTCTGCAGCAGAGCTGAAAACAGAAATGAGGGGTCAAACTCCAAGCTAAGGGACCCCAGTGTAAATCTGGAGAAACTCCACAGAGGTCAATGGAGTCACTATAAATATATACCCATGCAACTACATTAGAAAATTTGGTCACAAATCTATTAACTCTCAACCCCTGCTCTAACAACTCAATAATATTTGACCACCCTATTGCTTAATCTCTCTGTTATCAAATAGTAAATATTGTTACACCTGGTTAACAGCCAGAAAGTTCAACTGGCATCCATCAACCAGACAGCATTTTTAAAAATCTGTCTTTGCTGGAAGTTTCTCAAAAGACCAAACTGAAAATTCTAAAAATAAAGAAGTACCAGAAATTGAGACGATAACACTGTGTTCACCAATTAAAATAACATGGAATCCAAAAGTCTTCTTACGATACTAAGTACAAAATCCTCCCAATTGTTACATTAAAAATCCTTTGTGACAATCAAAACAGCAACTTGAGCACTAAAAAAACAAATGATCATTCCTCTGCATTGATAACATGCTATCTCATGTGGAATAAAAACCCAATCAAAACCAAACCTCAGAACTTCTCTAATGCAGGCATCAGCAACTA
Organism: Natator depressus; assembly: GCF_965152275.1. Classification (NCBI taxonomy): domain Eukaryota; kingdom Metazoa; phylum Chordata; order Testudines; family Cheloniidae; genus Natator; species Natator depressus. The sequence goes on from NC_134247.1 coordinate 7,991,382, forward strand.
ACAGTACAGTGTGACCTTATTGCTGTAACCCTCATCCTTCATTAGCTGTTATATCCCAGTGTTAGTAATTGCTTGTGAAATCACTTCATAATTTAGGGCCCAATCTTGCAAACTCAACTGTCAATGTTTCAATTACTCCAATTTAGGGCATGCAAGGTTAGGCTCTTAACAATGAAAGCTCATTGGGACTGGAATCTATTGAATCTGTCTTAAGCACTATGCTCTTGTAGGGCAATATGTGAATAGTAATATGAACAGTACCAATATTTACTAAAAAAGCCAAATCCAGCCCTGATTTAAGTGGTTGTAAGTCTACCAGAGGCAACAGAGCAGTGCCTGCTTATACTAGGGCTGAATTTGGCCCAAAAGTTGGAAACCTCTTAAAAATCAATATAATGACTTTTAATATTCATCCCTATTGTTTACTTGTATGCAAAATCTAAAGCCAACCATCCAAAAGAGATAAAGGTGACATCAAAGCTGCACAGCATTCACTGTGGAATTCACTTAGAAAGGCAAACGCAACAGCTAAAAAAAAAAAAAAAAAAAAACCTGATTTTCAAAAGTTACTTGAATAAGGAATCTCTTTTTCCATAGCCCTGGTTAGTTTAAGATGTGAGCCTACCAAATGCTATATATGATATACATTTTACATTTACAAATATACATTTAATATACTTTTAATTTTAATATACATTTTACAAATAGTAATCAAAATATTTGGATGTTGCATTATTCTGGGGGATGTTTACATTATTTTCTGAACCAGTCACTGGATAAATCTCGTAACCAGGTATACAGGAACTATGCTCTAGACAGGCCAGGAGGAACTTGGTATGATTAAACTAGGGTGTTATTTAATATTTGTATTGAAACACATCTAGAGGCCCCACCATGCTAGGTGCTAGACACACAATGAAAAGGGCACACATACTTTTGGTGCACAACTCATGCTTCTGCCTTGACATGGTCTTTCCTTCTCAGTGATCTTGCATCATAATTTGTCAGATCATTCCCCCTCTAGCTATCAGTGTATAGACTTCCCCTTTGAACACCACATGGCTGTGACAGAGGCATGGAAGCATGCCATGCTAGCACTGTAAAGAGAGGGAAATGTGTTTTTCCCCTAAACGGGTGGCATGCTGCTCTTGCTCCGCACACAGAAGCGCAACGCCTGCTCTGCTAGTTTTTTCTTCAGTGCGAGAAAAGGAAAGAGCGGGAAGTCCTAAGTAAGAACGCAGAATGCTAAAGTACAATGTGCCTCCAAGCAGCATGCTGCAGTGCAACAACCGCATACACTATCTCAGCAGGGAAACCATGTAGTTTACTTCCTTAGAGTAAGTTAGTCTTCCACAGGCCCTGCTCCTCCAACTCTGTCCCATCTTCACTATACCAGCACCCCTCTGAGCCCCAGAGCCTTCTCATTGCTCTTCCTCCAAACCATTACCAGCATCCATCAGACCCAGACTTCCAAAATCCTTACCTCAATCAACATCTTCTTCCCATCATCAGTGGTTCTCCAACACAGATCCCCACAGCACTCCAAGATGTACATCACTCCCCACATTCTACTTAGCACCAGCAGCCAAAGTCCTAGCCCCCACCCCATGAGGTTCAGCACTGCCTGTCATTCCCCTTTCCCCTCACCTTCACAGCAGAGTGGGCATAACCTTATCCTTCATGGCAGCATTCTCAAACCCTAGGCACAGATTCCATATGGGTGGATGGGGCATTGGTGCCTAGCTCCTCTAAACTCCTTTGAAATTCCCATCTTAAGTGTCCTGGCCAACACTACACAGTGAGTCAGTGGCAGAGGAAGAAACAGACTCCAAGATTCCTGGCTCCCAGGCCTCTGCTCTAACCACTATGCAATACCACTTTCTTCATGATCTCTAAAGAGTATGAGAGCTGTCAGCAATGCATGCAGAGAGGTTACAATTCATTGGTCTCTAAAAAGTTTCTGTAATATTAAAGAGGCAATGTCAAGTGAAACTTTAACAACTGACTAATTTTTAAAAATTCATGTTTCAATGGAGTCCCCTTCAAACAGTTTGACCTGAACTTATTCTTTTTATCTTTTAATAAAAATATCACAGGAGTTTTTCTGCTCTGCTGTGGATGGTTAGAAGTGTCTTCCTAACTCTTGACTGTGGCCCCAATCTTGCAGTTGGGGTTACACAGGAACAAGGCTCTTCCAATGCAAGACTGGGGCTTTTAACGGAAAAACAGCTAAGCTGACTATATGCAAAGTGCTGTCAAATGCACAAAATAAACAAACAGGAAGAGTCTTTTTTTTACTACTTCTTTCAGTTTTGTGAAGTACTGACTGATACCATCTGGGACGGAGTGGCGTATTACCTGCATTATCTTTCTTCATTCCACAACAAGAGAACAGTGGGAACGGAATTATAGTTCCACTGCCAGTTAGCAGAAAATGACACAGGATCATGTGGGCCACTAAAGAAAATTGTCCTGGCATAGCCTACAGATGGATGGGCACCAAAAGGAGCAGAGACCAAGAAGAAAGAGCAGTTAACCCTGAACAACAGTTATTTCCACTGCACCTCTGTAAAGGATGCACTTGATAAAATCAGAAGTGCAAACATATTAAAAAGCCTCCATTACCCGAGAAGCAGGGCACCAGGAAAAGTGCATGATCGGGGAGGTTTTTTTTTACATGGATTACTGGAAGAGATCGGAATCAAACTATATATATACACACCTTAGCCAAAGACCATAGCAATAAGACAGATTTGGCCAACATTTAAAATGAAACATGAAATCCTGGCTCCACTGAAGTCAATGGCAAAACTCCTATTGACTTCAGTGAATCCTATGTGTATCCAAAGTATATGGGATCAGATCCTGAGTTCCCTATTAATTTTTCCACTCAGTTTTCAATCAGTCCTTGCACTGAAGAACTCTCACTGAAATCAGGACTAATTAAAAACTATATAAAGAGCTTTAGGATTTGACCATTGGTTCTGTAACAGATTTACAAAGCATTACACTTCTTTATGAATAATTGTAGGACCCAATTCTCATTCTAGGATATTGGAATCCTAAAATGACAGATCTGAACAGCTCACCTTAGTTGAGTTTCATAAGAAGTTTTAAAAGAGAAAAAAATAAGTGAAAGTTACTAAAAGCCCCAACTCATTTTGTATTCCAGGGCAGTTTATTGATAGAGTCAGTTAGCGGCCTTAATTATTGTTTTAAGAAAAACAAACACTAACCGTACTCAGCATGATACAAGTCTTACAGACTAATTATCCATGTTAAATGAAGACATTAGGATTCTTGCATATGTTTCACAAAACAAACTGAATGGAAGGTGACATGCCCTCGGCAAAAATGGATTTATTTCAATCAATTTCAGTAGCCTTAATTTGGGATTATTTCTGTTAGGTAGCAGAGTCAATCCCCTTACCTCTACCAGGGAGACACAGGGAGGGGGGAATTTTTTGATTTTTGTCAACTAAAGTTTATTCTTCCATGTTCTAGAGCAGGATGTATTTACATTACCTTAACTATCTTGTCCATAAACCCCACAACACTATTTAAGGTCAAGCCTTTGATTTTGGTCCATTCTATGCTGATTGCAAAGTAAACAAAGTACTGACCCTATCTCCAGTACTGTTTCCCCTGGCAATGGTGCTGTAAATCTTAACTTTGTGATGGGATTCCTCCACTAAAGACATCTGGGCTACGGAAAATAGTAGTCTCCCTCTTACACAGACCTCTGTCTGCATTTTCCTTCTAGTTTCTGTTATTCAACTGAATAATTTCTTCACCTAATGGACAGTTTCTCCAAAGCCTGCCAAGACACTGGGCTTAGTATAAGCCTAAAAAAGACTGACATAATGTGCCAAGGAGTAGAGGAACCACCCTCCATCAAGATCAACAACTATGAACTTGAAGTGGTGTATGAGTTCACATACCTGGGGTCCACTATCACAGTCAACCTTTCATTTGAAACAGAACTCAACATCTGCATTGGAAAAGCCACCACAACGTCTAGACTGACCAAGAGGGTATGGCAAAACAACAAAATGACAGAACACACAAAGATCTGTGTGTATTGTGCATATGTTATCAGCACACTTTTGTATAGGAGCGAGACAGGGACCTTGTACTCTCATCAAGAGGCTCAAAAGCTTTCATATGCGTTGCCTTCATCAAATCTTTGGAATCTCCTGAAGGGACAGAGTCACCAACACTGAGGAGCTCAAACAGGTCAGCATACCCAGCATGCAAACATTCCTCAAACAGAGACGCCTCCGCTGGCTTGGGCATGTGTGCCGAATGAATGATGGGCGCATCCCAAAGGACGTCCACTATAGCGAATTGGCATCTGGAAAAAGACCCAAAGGATGCCTATAATTGTGTTTCAAGGATGTGTGCAAGCAAGACCTCAAAGAGATGGACATGGATGTGGACAAATGGGAGGATCACACTCAAGACAGCAGCCTTTATAAACAAGAGCTTAACAAAGTCTCCGGAGTTATGAGAGGAAGCAGTCTAGCTTAGCAGAGGAGAAAGAGCTTGCAGAAGGCAGAGCCCAAAGGGTCGAAACATCACCTTTAAATGTGATGTGGCAGATGTGGCAGAGATTGCCTCTCTCGAGTGGGTCTCTTCGGCCACATTCACGGCTGACATAAAACCAACTGAGTAAATTCTTTACCTCTCAGGGGTGCATACCCAGGGTCTCTCAAGATTAAAGGATGCCTACTACCACCTATAAGAGGAACTTGGCCATGTCAGATCTTCCTATTGACAACTCATTTGAAATGCCTAGCTTTTATTGAGCATAGGAATGTAGGAATTACCATACTGGATCAAACTCACAGTTCACCTACTCCACTATCGCATCTCCAACATTGGCAAGGCACCACATGCTTGAGAAGAAGGTGCAAAAAAAGTCATATTAAATTGCCTAATTCCTTATCATTATAGATTGGGTTAAGCCTGGCACATAACCTCTCTTTCAAAACTGATGTCAGCATTAACAATTATAAATCTGGATATTCTCATTATCCATATAAATGTCTAATGCCTTTTTGAATCTTGTTAAGATTTTGACCTCAATAATATCCTGTGGCAATGAGTTCCACACTTAATTGTTCATGCAACATTTAAATAATTTCCTTTTATTGGTTTTGAATTTGCTACCTATTAACAGAATTGAATGTTGCCTTTCTTCTTATGTAATGAAACAGGAAGAACAGACACTCACAATAATTGTAGACATTGTGCTGTTCAGAAAAGCCCTCATGTACGTGGCCCAGCCAGGCAGTCAGGAAGAGAAAGAATGGTAACTTACCATACAGTAAGCGATTCTTTAAATATTGTAGTCAGTGTGGATCCTTCTACACGTGTACACATGCCACATGCACATAAGATCATATTTGTTTTCCTTAATATCAGTGTCTGTCAGGGCTGCACACATGTGCCTTCCCATGCTTCCACACCAGGGGATAAAGGGCACAGTAGCACCATCAGTTCCCTCACAACTCAAAGCCCATGGCAGCTTGGATGGAGGGCATGTCATGGGATTCTCACTGGTTGCAACATCTCAAAGAACACAGTTAATGTCGGATAAGTAACCGTTCTTTCTTCTCAGAAAATGTGTCAGTGTGGAATCTGCTATACGCAAGGGGCAAGTAGTATCCCCTCAGATGTTGGGAAGAGGCATTTCAGCCACATCAATCTAATAGTCATTGGAGTACTGCTCTCTCATATCTGGCATCCAAGCCCAATGCATAATGCTTGACAAAGGTCAGAGGATTACTCCGCGTCATCGCTTTGTAGATCTTGGAAACTGGCACATTTCTGAAGCAGGAGGAGGATGTTGCTTGAGGTCTGGTCGAGTGCATCTTGATATTCAGCAGTAAAGGAACACCAGCCAATGGGTGATGCAGCACAATACATTGAGTTATCCAGAACTGATATTCTCTGTGAGAAAACCGCTTTAGAGTGCCTGACTACAGCAAAACACAGAGGGGGTGACAGTCTGAATGGTTAGATCCTGTCAATGAAATCAAGCGAAGTCCTGGATGCCTAGCATATGTAATTCCTTTTCTTCTAGTGCAGAATGTGGCTTTTGACTGACTAATTCAGATGAAATTCTGAGACCAGCTTAGAAATGAACTTCAGGTGAGTTCACAGCACCACTTTGTTCCTATGTAATGTCATACTGGGGGGTTCAGCCATAACTTCTTGAAGCTCACTCCCCCTCTCCTGGCTGAAGTAACAGCCACCAGGAAAACGGTCTTCAGAGTGAGGTTGTGCAGGGAGCAGTCTCACAGAGAGGCTCCCTGAGTCTCAGGAGAACTAATGAGGACCCAGGCAGGAGTAGGTTCTCTGCCCAGTGAATAAGTGTGTAATAGCCCATTTAGAAATTTTGACACCGTGAGATGAGAAAAGACTAAGCATCATTGTACAGATGGATGACAAGCTGAGAATGCAAGCTAAACCTTAATAGAGCTGAACAAGAGGCTGGTCTGTATTAAGTGTAATAAGTAGCTGAGGTTCCAATGTATCAAGGCCTGGACTGAGTCCATATCATGCTGGGCAGCCCATATCGAGAACCTCTTTTATTTAGATGAATATATTCTTCCAGCAAAGGTTTCCGGGCTATTTATCATGAGCCAAAGTCATCATCATGGGTAGGAGCAGGGATCTGGAGTGTGACAGGTTGGATCACAGAAACCCCCTGGGGGTTGCCACCTGATGTGCCACAACTACTTCTGCTCCTACTTTCCTGCCCTGTCAGCTTAGGACTTCAGTGCCCTGCCCTGGTTTGAGCCAGATCTGCTAGCCTCCTGCAAACCCAGTGATCACATGTCACTGTAAGACTTCATTACTCACTTGCCAGCACACATGTATACAGGAAGACTTACAAGTAAAACAGAGCCACCTACAGTCAATTGTCCTGGTTAATGGGAACCATTAAGATTCCAAACCACCATTAATGGCCCACACTTTGCATAACTAGACTAGGACCTCAGAGTTATATTTCATATTTCTAGTTTAGATACAAGAGTGATACATTTATACAAATAGGATGACCACACTCAGTAGATTATAAGCTTTGTAGTGATACCTTACAAGAGACCTTTTCAGTGAAGCATATTCCAGTTACATTATATTCATACTCATGAGCATATTTTCATAGACTCATATAGAGTGCAACGGCACATAGAACAAGGCAGGAAAACAGGCACCAGAAATAAACAGAGGTCTGGGATGAGAAGAGCAGGAGCCAGGATCAAGCTGGGAGGAAGAAACCAGGACTCAGGCAAGTAGGCAGGGACCATACCAGAAGGCAGCCAAGGATTCACCTAGATGGTCAGACAACTTCCTGTGCCTCTTCATGGGCAGGACTCTTTTTGAGCTAGATCTTCAGTAGCCCCCTTCTCCACTGGTTCGGATGAGCTGCTGGGTGGCGGCCACGGTCTGATCACTACCTGGGGAGCCATAGGCCCTGGTTCAAGGCCTGCAATCCTTCACAGAGGGTTTGGACTGCACTATAAGGTTAGCAATTGGCATGAAGTGCCTTGCCTCACCTTGCCCCGCTGTACCTGGGAGTGATTGATCAAATTTTCCACATTTTTGTTTTCTAAGGAACATGCTTTATGATAAACAGTGAAGATAAGATAGCCAAATAGGCTGAAAAAGACCAGTTACGGGTCTCTGAAGAGAGCAGGCAGTAAGGGGGAACCGAAGTAGGGTCACACCCTTTATGCCCTAACACAAAGAGGGAAAGGGCAGGTGCATGGCCCCAACAGACCATAGTAAAAACAAAATCCAAACCGCATGCAAGAGTCACATGTGCATCTACAGAGGGATCCACACTGACACATACTCAAAAAACAGACAATACAAAGCCCAGGGGGCCACGAGGAGAGACTGCAGAGAAAGGGAGAGTAATCAGACAGGCAAAGGTAGCAGAGAGATCAAGAAAACAGGAATAAAGAAATATCACAAAAAGAACAGGAGTACTTGTGGCACCTTAGAGACTAACAAATTTATCAGAGCATAAGCTTTCGTGGGCTACAGCACACTTCATCGGATGCACAGAATGGAACATATAGTAATTAATTAATTAGCCTCTTACAGCTTGTATGGCAACTTCCACCTTCTCTGTAGATATACATCTATCTTCTTACTATATGTTCCATTCTATGCATCCAATGAAGTGGGCTGTAGCCCACAAAAGCTTATGCTCTAATAAATTTGTTAGTCTCTAAGGTGCCACAAGTACTCCTGTTCTTTTTGCGGATACAGACTAACACGGCTGCTACTCTGAAACCCAGAAATATCGCAGGTAGGTGTCAAAAGTGGAAAGAACACCTATGCCCCCCCACAAACACACACCCATAACAATAAAGATGAAGCTGGAGGCTCTGCAGAACAAATAAGTCTATACTCAGGCCCAAAATCTGTCTTATTAGCTCTCAAGGTGTATCCTTGAGAACATGGAGACACACAAGCTAAGATTTGCACAGGATGCTTAACCACATCACGACAAGTTTTATATCAGAAATGAGTCTCATTAAAATATATTTTTACTCTTAACAGTTTTAAAATATTAATTCTATTACATATAAAAATCAAATTTATACCTGAAATTCTTCTCCTTGCTAGATTTTCTGCATATAATGAGGAATAAAAAATTCCTATTAATATCTTTCTAGTCCTTTGGCATGTAAATTATTTTAGGAGGGGAAAAAATAGCACAAATCCCTCCTACAGCAAGAATCTTCCATTCAAACATACCTGCATTTCACAATCTGCTCGAAGATTAAGTTCTTCACAGCATTCCCTGGATACCCTCAAGAAGATATAATCCTTTGTTTTCTCTTCAATAGCTGCTTCATAAACCTTCTCTTTGGTTCCTTGGGTCTGTACTGACTTCTCTTTAGTGACTGGCAATAAATAAACAGCATTGACTTTGGTCATCACCAGCCGTCCAGCCAAAGTGTCTTCAGAAAGCGTTTCAGTGAGCTTAAAGCGGCCAAAAAGTTGTCCGTTTTGGGCATACTTTGCACCTCCGGAAACACCAGTGAGCATGAAGCTTGCTACTATCTGCAATTGCACTTTTATGTTGAACCTAAATCAGAAAGGATAAAATTAGTTCAGAAAAAGGAGTTGATTTGAGAAATCAGGAGATAATGTTAATCAAATAAAAAATGCCTCCAAATTCAGAGACATCATACATTCAGGATCCAACCCTATCTCCCTTACACTGAGTAATAGCTTCTTTCGCAGCAGTTCAATGTGACTGTATAAGTAACTATTCATTGTGAATAAGGGGGGCAGAATCTGGACCTGAGTAAGAGAAATTTAAGCATAGTACTGTAGAACATTCAAAAATGTTGTGCCTCCATTCAGAGAAGGCAGCTACAAATTCTGTTGATAAGAGAAAAATTCCCCTGCAAGCAGCTGCTCTGTCTGTAATGGCAGGTATGGGGGCCTTTTATATGTTATTTAAAGGCAACATGTACTTTAAGGGTAACAAATAATCAGTTTATTCAGAATGAAAAGATCCTCGAGTTTCTTCTTCTGGCAAGTAAATCTGGTCCATGATTCTAAAACCCCACTACAAGCAAAGTGACAATGTGGTAGAGAAATTTTATAAAGGATAACACAATTAATATATTCCCTGCCATTGTCAAATTTATTCATTACAAAACCCAGACTCAAACTAGATCTATATTAAATACATTAGTAAAGATATAAAAAAGTGTAAATATACATTACCTTGGTGAAGGAAAACGATATATAATAAAAGGAAGGAATGCAATTGTAAACAAAGGAAGTAACTGAACAGTACAAAAACATCTGAGGGCAACAGTGTCTATTTTGCTTCTGAATGGAATGTAACTAACATCAACGGGTGGTTACAAGCAGTAACATCTCTGAAGGTTTTAAAAAGACGCTCTAAATAGACAGACCCAAACCCTGAAATTTTTACTCAGGGAAAACTCTGCCCGAAGTCAATGAGAGTTTTACCTGAGTAACGGCTGCAGCATTTTCCCCGCAGCAATGAAAAGTTATTTTAATATTTTGTAAGTTTACTATATATTTATGAATTGACTACATTGGATTCTTTAGGGACATATACATAGGTTCAGAACAGAATACGATTCCTATTTGTTCTGTACACCCTCTTCTAGAGAAGGCAGGTTGCTGTCTTGCAGGGAGCAAAGGGCTATTATACCCTCATAGTTTAACAGATTATTTTAAAACTTTATGAAATTAGAAGCTAAGACCAATAAGTAATGAGAATGGATCTATTTTAAAAGAAGGATTAATATCTAACATATCACATGCCTAATTACAGTGAGCAGTGGTCCCCAAGTAGAAGCGGAAAGAAGCGCTGCCAGCCGAAATGCAGCCGAGAAACAGCAACGCTTCTCAGCGGCATTGCAGTGGGCGGTTCTCCGGCGGGCGCGCTCGGCAGCAGCATTTTGGCAGTGCAGTGTCCTGCGGGCGCATAGAACTGCCCCAGCGGGCGCGTTGGGGCCCCTGACATACAGCATCTGTGCACAAAGCTCCCATTGACAGTGAGTTCTTTCTGCGCTAACATGTAGCCATGACTACCCCACACCACATTCACAGTAGAAGTAGCAAATCCACTCTTTGTATTTACACTTCTCAAAAAAATCATAGACAATAAAGATAAAAATGACCTATTAGCCTGTCTTGTCCTTCCCTTTTCTAAAGGACAACAATCCAGTACGTTTTCTAGTTCCTTCTTCATCCTGGTTTCTAAATGTGCCAAGTAACAGAGCTTCAGCCATTCCCTTGGAAGTGTATTACACACACTCATATATCTGTCTCAATGTCAACAAGTTTAATCTAATATTTTGTAATGAGTTAGAGGGGAATACATCAATGAAAGTAGAAGGGATGCAGAATACATTGCTTTCCACTAAAATGAGCGGTGATCTTTTTATCATGTGAAATGAACAACTTTCTACTGTTATGTGTTGTCTCCATATGATGCTTTCCACATTTATGTTGACTTGTTCAATCCGTTCAGCTTCCTTCTAACCATTCCTGGTAAACTATTAAAAGTGCATATGTAATACTATTTAATCCATTGCAACAGAAAATCTTTACTACAACATATCACAGTCCCAAAATCAAACCAGTTTCAGTTCTCTTCTGTGCATCTTAAATGCCTATTAAACCCATGAAAGATTTTTTTTCACATCTGATAAATCTTTTTGCTTAAATGAAAACTGCAAGTCTGTCTCCTTGTGGTGGTATTTCATTCTCTGTATAACATGTACACAAAGTCTCACAAACATCCCTGGCAAATAAGCAATACAATGAAGTAAGAGATGATTTTTGGTTTGACAGGGACACAAATTTACTTTCTTCATCACCAGTATACTTAAGATAATTGTAATAGCTACTAGGGAATTTGCAGTAAAAGTGATCATTTAGTTTATCTCAAAGCATGAATTCAGCAGACCATGATTGAAATTAAAATAAATTCCTTCCACTTTCTAAAAGCATTTAGGAGAAAGCATGCAAGACTTTTTCCTTATCAACTTATAATACATAATTCTGAATTCTCTATTAGTCAGTTACAGACATTAATTCCATTCAGATAACTGCTGCAATATTGTGTTAATGTATATAAGCCTCAGTAACATTTAAAATTTCATTATTATTAGTCAGATAGCAGGTGGCAGTATAACATTTTTATTTCATCAAAGCTTTCTCTAACTTGAATCAATTTAAAGCAGTCCATATTATTACACATATATTAGCTGAATAACTATATTACTGCTATTCTGAGACATGCTACTCTTTACACAATCATCTTAAGTGGCTACATTGGTTCTAGTCTACTGATGAAAACCTTCTTCTCCAGATTATTATTTCCATTGACTAGGGAGACACCTTCTGGTGAGCTATTCAACCACCAAATCCTCTAATACTCAAGCACTACACTTCCTTCATTCACTCCCCCTTTCCTTCTTAGATTGAACATGAGCACACTCCATGTTCATGCTTAGTAAGATTTAACAAGATGAACCTCACTCCCCATGCAAAAGATCTGAATCAGACCAATTAAAAACAACACTTTGGAGTGGGACTGCACTTTCCTTTCAAAAGTCTGTTTCTATAAACTGATGAATTAAGCCTCTGGACATCCCTGTGAAGTCGGGAAGTATTTTACAGATTGTGAAACTGAGGCACAAGGAGATTAACTGCCACATTTTTTTTAAGTGACCTCTAATTTTGGGTGTTCAACTTCAAATACCAAGAGCTTGATTTTCAGAGGGGATGAACTGAAGCTCCTGACTTCAACTGGTGTCCTGGACAGTCAGCACTTCTGAAAATTAGGTCATAGGTGTCTAAAGTTGGGCACACAGGAATGGAGCACCCAAAATTAAAGGTCACGTTTGAAAGAGCAAGCCTTAGCCATCTGCCCCTTGTAACACTCCAAATCAGGGGTGAAGGCAGCAACACAACGCAGGTTTCTTGACTCCCAGTCCAACGCTCCCTGTTCTAGTGTATTAATTAATAAGCCACTGTAATGTTCATAGCTACCATTTGTTTTACTATAGGCTCTTTCAAATAGTACATCATGGTGCTTTTCTAAGAGGAAATAAACTCCTTAGTCTCCCAAACAACTTACCAAAAAAAAATCAAATATTTTTGAGGTTTCTCTCATATTTGACATTTTTCTGGATTACACAATGGATGCTTTCACACTAACACTTAAAGATCTGATATTCAGCTAATCAGAAATGCAAGTCCAATTAACACTTTTTAGTGTGCTCTCGCATAAACACTTTACCACAAAAGCCATAATTAATTTTTGAGAGTTCTTATACTGTAAATTCAAGCTTTGTGTAATTTTAGACATACTTATTCTTCACTGAGAGATGAACTCTCAAGTGGTGAGAAAAACTAAGTTTGAGTTTCTTTTGAAACTTCAGCTGTCTTAGTCATCATGCCACCTCAAAACTTTTGTAGTCTTTGATATCCTTCTTTCTCTCAGATTTTTCTAGGAACCATGAAGTTGGAGACAAGCGCAGTAAAAACGAACAGGAAAAATCTATCAGCCAAAATCTCAGCAAATCTGCCCTCTGCCCAGTATTCCAACCTTCCAAGCAATGTTATAAAATTTCAGCATAATTATGCTTCTATTTCTAATTTGTTAGGGAAAAGGTTATTTTCTATAATTACATCACAAAAGTTTAAGACTTACCAGATCATTAGCCCATCTGCTGCCAATGCAGACTGTAGCACCCCAAAAGACCAAATATCCCTTAGCTTGAGAAGCAGTGCTCTATCTGATGTGGGGGACCGGCATTTGTTTTTTCTAATGCGCGTGCAGACCGGCAGCCGATGGCTCGCGGACCGGCACCGGTCCACGGACCACCACTTTGATTAGCACTGCCTTAGAGAATATGGCTGTGTGCGTCAGTTTTTTAAAAGGTTCAGTATGGCATTTAACATTCATGTGCGTAAGTTCCACACAGGGCATGCACAGCAGCATTTTACTACTCCGAGGCACAGTGTAATATGCAGTAATGGCTCATGAACTCAAGGCCCAATGCAGCAAAAATACATTGACCTTCCATGAAAGCCAATATGTGAGGCTTCTGCAAACTTGAGTGAGAATCTGGTCTACAATTTGAATAGCAAAACATGTGACAGGTATTATTATTATTATAGTCTGCTTTCTTTTTTAATGTAAGAGTGAGAAAGATGAAGAAGTTTAAATCCTCAAAAATTACATGAAGGGCCCAAATTACCACCAGATCCGAACTAGCATCTAAATTAGAGCTTGGCCTGCACACCTGCTTGTTCATACAAAGCCCACGTTTGCACATGGAAATCAGAGTGTTGGCTTATTTATTCAAACCTTTATTGCCCCTATTTTCTACTCTAAGCATGTTAAGTAATTATCTAAAATAAAAATTTTCCACAATATTACAATAAACACAGCTTACACATAAAGCTCTCCAAGACTTTCCCAACCCCACCAGAGACTCCCTTGCGATAGTCAATTAAAGACACTTTACCAATGCCATTTCAACCTCTTCCACATGACACCCTTCAGCACTTGTCCTTTGGCCTTCCAATGAAAGTCTGGGACAAGCACTGCAATTTGCAGTGTGCCCTAAAGGTCAAAAAAAAAAAAAAAAAAAAAAAAAGCCAGGCTCAAAATTAAGGCTAGGAGCGAGAACCAGAGTGCTGAATCCTTCACCAAGAATGCCCAGCAACCAACACCCTCCTGCTTATAGTGAGGGCTCTTAGCTCAAGTGCTGGAGATGACCACATCCGCTATAGGATCACAAGGAGAGAGGTAATCTTGCAGGCAGACAGAAACAAACCATTTAGCGTGTCATAGATCAAAACCAACACTATGAATTTGACCTGGAAATCAATTGGCAGCCAGTGCAGATTTTGGAGTATGGATTATGTGCTCCAAGCAGGAAACTCTGCTTAGTAATAATCAGCTGGCTCAATTCTACACCAGCTGCAGCTTCTGCATATAGTCCTACGCAGGGCACACTGCATAATCCACCTTTAGGCGAAAAAATGCCCATGTGCACACAAACAGGTGCATTCTGAGCTCAAAATTGGAGGTGTCACTACTGAAAAATTAGCCCAAAGGACAACATTTGATTTAAAGCAAGCACCACCAGGAAGCTGGTGATTCTATTGTGTAGCTAAGTATTGCAGGGGTCTTGATACAGCAGGTGTGGTGTTACATGCTGCATATGAAGCCATAAAGTAGCCTCAAGTTTCAACCTTTTCTCTGCATTTTCTTGTGCATGTTTAGGCCTATTGCATCATTTTCAAATCATGCACACCACCACTTTCTAAATGGGATCAATTAGGGGCTGATGAAAGTGAGGAACCAGCAGTACTGGTTAACCCAGCGATGCACTGCAACCATGGACTGCAAATTATTCCAGTCCTGGACCTCTCCTGATAGACCCTGTTGTCAATCAGTTGTTTTATAATCTGTACAAAATATCTACTAGAGGCTAGCAAGATCCACAACAATCACCATTTGTGATCTAAGGCACACAGGATCACAAGTATGTAGAACTTTGACCCAGTGTATTAAAATGGGTTGACTATAACATAATTTAATCAAAAGAAGAAGATTTCTATCATCAACTCTACCAAACAGAAGACACTTAAAAAACATGTATAGAACTTACGTTTATTAATCCACTTAACAGAAAGTCATGCAATAGTAATAATTTATTGCAGTACCAAATTATCCAAAAGTGAAGCATCATGGATTGGAACGTACTCATTATTCCATCGTTTGTACATGCAAGCTGCTCTTTTGTCTTCCATGAGATGTTGGCAACGTAATTTTCAACATGAATATTAACAAAGTAAAAATATTATTTATTTGTTGTTTATATCATTGTTTTCTCTAAGTCTGACCTTGCTTTAAAATGCTTTGAAAGATAAACCTCCATAAGAATACATGTGATGGAGGTCAGCAAGAGCGAATCTGTTAGTTTGCTGAAAACATCATGTAGAGGCAAATTCTTTGTATGTTAAATTCCAGCTCCCCAATAGAGGAGTGCTATGACTAGGTATATTCAGCTAACTGGTTCAAGTTTACTATCGCTTATACAAGATATGAAAGCAAAAATGACTAGATACTATTTTCCTGCTTCAAAAAAGTCTCTTTCAATAATAGTACATATTATTAATATTCTTAAATGACCACTGCATAATTAGATTAAACTCCTGACTACGTCCGGAGGCACAGTGCTCTACAGAAGACATTCTTGTATTGGTATATACAGGATTTTACTTGCTACCACATCAAGTTAAGGGGGAAATGATGCCAATAAGAGTTCTTGATCTAGGGGTATGTCACCTTAAAAGATTTTCATAACATACAAGTGAAGGTGAGATCATTAATCACAAATGTCAAAATAGAAAAATGGTCTAGTATAGCATGACTATGAACCTGGAACATGTACCTTATTTTTTCACCTGTATCCTTCTCATATGTCTAATGGTGCTGGACAGCATATATATATATAATGACAAAGAATATTCCTGACACAAAAAATAGAGTCTACATTATGTGCCCATCTTAGACTTGGAAAGCTATTACTCAGTCTGCCTGTTTAGCGAATAGTAAGTAAAGCATCAGCTCTCCAAAGCAGTTACTCTAGATGTACACGTCTGCAACAGAGATCAGGATCTGGCCCACCATGAGGAGGATTCAAAAGTTTTCTTAAACCTGCAATCGTCTATAGAGAAGAATGGTAATACTTTTCTTTTCTGAAACCCCTTTTATTTGACGATGTCACAGATAACTGAACTGTAACAGGCTCTCTTTTTTGGCAAGGGAACAGAAACATTCTAAATTGCCCCTGCTGTCCTTAACATTTTTTTGTATTTAGGGAGCTGTAAGAAGAAAAAACTAACATCAGGACCCTTGGAAAACACAGTACATTTGAGGTTAGTGTCTCTAACCCTAACCAAAGGTTAATGAAGACATCTCTTTATCTTCACAGCCATTTATTACTACAGTATATATTTCCATTCTCTTCTATGAAGAGGTAAGATTCCAAGACTCATATCCACTCTTAATTTACTTTAAAGATGTAAGAAGGCTTAATGACTAAACTGTTAGCCCTTTCAAAACCAGTCAGAGAAGTGCAATTACAATGAAAGGGTGACATCCTAATCATTTTTAGTAGGACAGCAACAGTCAGTTAAGACAGAATTTTGTAAAAGTACTACTTACTTGCTGACTTCCTTATACTGTGCTATTTCCTCAATATAAAGGAGGTCATGCAACCGAGACTGATAGTTGATCTTGGTCAATGATTTGTCCAGGACAGACTGTGTAAACAGCTGGTCAGCAGATAGAGGAATTTGGTATCTGATAAGAAGGCTCTTCTCCAATTCAGTAGTTTCATTAGGCTCAAAATCTACAATAGTCTTAGAAGTAGAATCCCAACGCTTAGCTGTAGTTAGTAACTGTTGCCGTGCATGCATCAGGTATTCAAGATCTGCATGTGGAGATACAAACAGGGACAAGATTCAGTTCAAATTCTCCAAGATAATTTTCTACACTTTGATCACATGTAAATGACATATATAAGTGGGAAACATTAGATTTTTCCCCACCACAGCTTATTCATGTAAAACAAAATAATTGTGAATTTGTAAGCTACATTTAATTTTTAACTAACAGAATATGGTTTGGTTCTTCAAGGAGAACACAGGATTACTGAAGTCACTCAGCTATCTTAAAATAATCAAACTGCAGATAAGATTCTCCTTTGTCTAGGACAATTTTCATAATTTTACTGTTGAAGAACAAGTCCAACTTCAGAGACTGATTGACAACAGACACAAAAACCAACTCACACACAAGAATAAGAGAATATCAAAATATAGCAACTCTACAGGTAGAGCATACAAATTAAACAAGCAATGGAAGGAATCTATTACTACAACTAAGAGCAATCAGAAGCATCCATAGTATCTGCATGTCCTTTTCAAATTTTAGATATAATAGCAAACACCTTTCCCCTCCAAAACCAGAGAAAATACACATGAACCTCACAAGATAAATCATGTCAGCTAAGCTGTGGGGGAACCAGTAGGGTAGGTGATAGGGAATCTCCTAACTTGCGGTACACGGAAGGCCTTTAGGATATTAAAAACTAAATCCTAGGTTAATATAACATTAGGGTTAAACATTTGAAAAGATTCACATCGTACACACACAATTAATTCTCCAAGCATCACTTGAAAGTGTGACCACATTGATAAATGGAAGGAAATTAATGTTTCAGTCTGTCCTTAGTTAGTTCTGTTATGTCTATATATTGTAGCCCAAATCATAAAGATGAAGTCAAGAATTTTTCATAGACCCCTGCAATAGCCATTAACACGGCAAAAATTCAACACATGGCAACTGCTACCTGGAGGACTAAGTAGGGGTTTCATGTAACAGAACTATAGTTAAGCTAAAAGCTTCAAAATGATTTAGCATTCATGGTGAAGCAACAGCTGCCTTTTAATGTATCAACTTTGAATCAGGCGTAAAATGGGTGCCCAGATATCACAGCACTGCCTGTGAAAGAGTTAAGAAAGACCCTGTAACCTCAAATAAAATATTTCATTTTATCTACATCATTCTGTATCCTAAAGAGATGAAAAATGTGATGTCTGAGTGATAATATGAGGCCAGTTTAGCAACAGGAATCTCAGATCAACATCACTCTTCAGCCATAGGAAACAGGCCTGTCTCACTTAGTTCTGCAGTTTCCACAATATGCTATGCATCCGATGAAGTGAGCTGTAGCTCATGAAAGCTCATGCTCAAATAAACTGGTTAGTCTCTAAGGTGCCACAAGTACTCCTTTTCTTTTTTCTTTTTACGAATACAGACTAACACGGCTGTTACTCTGAAACCTACTCTAATATTTTTGAAAGTTCATCTAAGAGAGATTAGAAAGAAGATATAAATAATTCTCTTCTTCCTCTAAACTGAATGATGTTAGGTGCTAATGATGTACAACAGGAGAAAAAGGCCCATGTTTGATGATTTCAGAATTAGAAATTATCTCACCATGGGTATTACATTTTCCTGTACTGATCATATCTTAAGAGTGCAACAGTACAGTCAGACTGCCAGGACACTGTCCTTGTTTGCTAGGAAATTGGCCATTTGATATTGCATGCTACAGACATTTCCTGTAACTGTTCGTCTGACATAACTATTTTCTGAGTATTAACATGGAATATACATACAAGGTTGCTCTCCTAAGAAGACTTTTGTGCATTTCCAATCCTAAGAACATTTTCACGGCTTGAAAAACTAATCTTCTCTTGAAAGAGAGAGCTCCCCAAGAAAAGTGACAGACGCTGCTCAACTTAAATGTCTCTTCTCAATACTATTTAAAAAGGAGGATGCTTGTCTTTCATGAGGTCATAGCTCCAATATCCTTAAAAGTTATTATTGACCTTCCCAAGTCACTGCCTAGACCTATCTGTCATATACGGATTTGTACCAGCAGCGTAGGCACTCACCAAAAACAGGTGAAGGCCTCTTTCAGGATTGTTTGCTCGATGTTACTTCTTCCGTCAGACTGCTACATACTATAACCCAACACCCCACCACTCAAGGAAATATAAATGCAAAACACACACATGGAACAAGATATATGCCTAACATCACAATTCCTTCACTTGCTTTCAGTTGCAATCCTTACCCCTTCCATGGCCCATATGTTGTCTACATAGATTGTTAGCTCTTAAGGGAAAGACTTTGTACTTATGTTTGGTTGTAAAGAACCTAGCACACTTTTGGGCATTAGATAAATATTAATAATAATCTGACTGATTGGAGATTTCCTTTGCTATCTCTCTGCATACAGAGATGTGACATCTCAAAAAGAGGTGTTGTAGTGAACTCGGCAGGCAGTACACTATGCAGCTTCATCGTTCCATTTTGCGCCAGAGTGCCATTTATATTGCCCCTGCCCTTGATCTAGTTTTAGCAGTCAGCACTGAGAAATCCTGGCAGTTTAAACTGCAAGGACACTGACTTGTCTGAAGATTAATAGTTTTGCCTTTGCAAATAAATTATGGCTTGGCTCTCTTGGTCTTAAACAGCTCTACATTGCAAGGACACCAGGTTTCTGCAAGTTTACTGACTTTGGAAACCTGTCAGCTCTGGTTAGCTGCCCTCTTGCATGGAGATCACATAATAGTTCCTGAAAAGACCACAGCCTTGCTCTTAAACACAGTATCTCATGCATTCTGAAACATACCCTATGTGGAGTTCTAGTGTATTGTGGACACTACAACTTCCTGCTTTGGGCTATAAGTATTCAGGTAATCTGGAAAGAACAGTTAATAAACTATGGCATTTGCTATTTACATTTTCTCTTTGCTGATCCGGTAAATGTAAATCTGTTCTATGTAAACAAAGGATAGGAATAGCAAAAAGCAACACCTGCAACTCTAGCCAACCCACATACTATATGTATTAGTGTATAGCAATGACATCTATAACTATTTCTGCTAATAAGAAGGTCTTAAAAGTCTTATATCACTAAAAAACAAGGAAATATGAATTTCCTGGATCACTTAAAGATGTAGCAATAGATCTGGAGATGCTAGAAATAGGAAAGAGTCTCTGCAACACATCTCTGAAAGGTAGAAAGAAATTAGTAACAATAGCCTGCAGAATTATGACCTCTGCCAAAAATTAAATCAATGTTCCTTCAAATCTTTGTGAGCTGAACTCTTCCTGGGATTCCCTGATGACTACAACAGACAGACTAGAGAAACAGTCTTCCTGAAGAGATAAAATACGCTTCATTGACCAGTATTCTGGTCATCTCCCAGACAGTCATACTCTATTTCAGTTAGAATCAGTCAATCTATTTCTGCGCCTCCTAAGTAGTTTTGCCAATTTTGGTCTGGATCTCATCAATTTCCTAAGATTTACAATTAACAGGAGTACAACTGATTGTATTTTCCTACAGCCTTTAGGAGGAGATTATGCTAAATGTTTCTGAGTTCTGACCTCCTGTTCGGATAAATGAATTTGCACAAATTTCCAAAACAAGAATCAGTGCTCAGCTCTTGGCTTCTCAATATTGTAAGTCTTCTTGACAAATCAAGTTCTCATTCACTGCCAAGCAAAATATTTCTAATGATCTTCGGACTATACCCAACTGTTTCTGAGCAGGGGGGAAAAAAGTGTTGATTCCCCTTTGCCTCAAAAGACAATTCTTTGTCACATAAAAAAATTAAAATTCTTCATCGAGCATGTTTTGAAGGTGAACCTAATCAGCATCTGGAGAACACTCAGTGCAAAAAAAAAAAAAAAAAAAGAAAGCATTAACAGGACCACAAGCATTTCAGAACAGCCTCAGCAAAACACAAACACTAACTAGAAACTGACAAATGACTCAAAACTGTGAAGAAAGAAAGGCTTTCGTGTGCTAATCTGGAAATTCTTTTGAAAAAGGGAAAGTTAGTCAGAAAAGAAGCAGCAACAAATTGGTTTTATTTATTCAAAAACAATGAGAAATGATACTAGCAAAGCAGAACTGAATATCAGCCATTATTCACGTCTATCTGACTCTAGCACTCAATTGTTTTAAAATGTCCCAAGCAAAAGAGTTGTAATCACCTCTCTTGGGAAACTGTGTCAAAATCTATTAAATCTCTCTTTCTCAGACACAACTTCAATTTTCCTTCCCTTAGTTTCATCTCATTAATCCTGGTTATTCTCATTGCAATACAGTAAAAATGCTTCTTAGGCCCGTTAAGTCTTCTCATCTCTCCAATCTTCATAGAGACACAGATGACTACCAGGCCTCACCCTACCTTCTTTGCTTATTGCCAAGCAACACACATTTAGCTCTTTTAATCTTTCCCCATAAATCAATCACTCCTGCTCCCTGATCATCTTTCCCCTTCTTCTCTGAATGCCTACCAATTTGTAGATATCTTTCTGACAATGAGGTGCCTAGAACCGAAAGTCCCGATTTCCTGTTTGTAACTGACAGGAACAGATCAATACAGTAAACAAAATACAATGACCATGGCAACATTTAGTTCAAATTTAACTTGAACACATAAAGACAATCATGTTTTCTGCCCAGTGCAAGTAGAGACAATATTGCTTTCCAACAATTTCTCGCATTTCTATATCAGGACTTAGGACCAGACGGTCCCCTGTAAATTGGCAAGGCAACATTAACTCCAATGACACTATGGCAATTTACACCTGCTGAAGATCTGGCCCAAAATCTACATTTATAGACATGTAAGACATTATATATTATATCATGAAGGACATTCATTATCCTCTAACATAAATATTCTGCACAGAGATGAGAAAAGGAAAAAATAATAGTCTGATAAATTATCTTGTATTTATAGTAAACTGATTATCATATCACAGGAGAACGCACAACAACAAATGCTCATCATACTGACTGATGAGCACTGCAGGACGTGTTTCTGATTCTCAAAATTACCACAAGGAGAAACATTCTTTTGGACATTTCTATCAAGTCTGTTCAGTAGAAAAAGAAAAATAGCTGAACGTTACCTTCTGTTGAAGCAGCATCAATCATTACTCGTTGCATGAGTACTGGTTCCAACCCAAAATCAAACACTACGGTTTGGCGAAATGTTCCAAAGATTTCCGTGTTAAAGGCTATATTGACTTTGTATATGTAATGATCTATTCCATTTTGGGCCATCTTTCCTCCTATCCATTCCTGACAGTTTTCTGGGACTTCTTGTGATACCTGGGTAGTGCTGTCTCCAGCAGATATTGCAACGATATTGAAATGAGGACGATGGGCATCATAAAGCAACGCCACTCGATACAGCATTCTTGCAGGCTACAGAGAAATGCAAACATTGAAGTGACAATAAATTCTGAAAACTATTTTATGAAGTGCTTCATCTGAGGCCAGATTGGGGAGGCTAAAAGACTTCATTCATCAGGCATAGCTGAGTCTCTGCACTCTCGAGAACATAGCATCCCCACCAGCAATCTCCCAGCAGCCACACCAGCAATCGCCACCCCGATGGGGAGAAACAGAGTGGAGGTTGGGCCATGCCCCACTACTTCACTTTAAAAGAAGCATTTTGGAGCTGAAACACTAATTGCAAAAGTCTGTGGGTTTACTGGAGCAAAGAAATAAGATCCAAGTGCTGCAGCATGCTAGCTTTAATATTGATCCATTTTCAAAGAGGAGGAATCCTACCTTACAAGTGAGAGCAAATGTCCACGTTTGTTGAGACTTTTTGGTGGTGACAGTAACCGATAGTTCAGGATTATGCTCTACTCTCACTCCCTCTACACATTCACTAAGCTAGATTTAAAGAGAAAGAAACCTAGCATTAAACTTCTGCAGACCCTGTCAATAAAGAAGACAGTCAAGCCAAGTTAACATCTTAAAACAGAAAGCCTAAAATGATTGTTTCATAAGTTAAGGGTTGATTTCAGCAAAAACATTGTGCAGGATTCTAATATCAGCACCAGACAAGAACTAATTCAGATATATGCTAAATCAGAGAGGCAGACAACAATTAAGAATGTAACTCAACTACATCACATTATGTATGCAAAAAGACCCAAAACAACCATCCAGAGAGAACAAACACTACCTGATTTTCATAGGCATGGATCTCAAAAATCAGTTTAGGTCAGTCAGGTCTAAGATTTCAGTTGGAAACAAGGGTCTTATACAATAAGGCACCGAGACTGCATTTCCCAACAGACCCAATATTCTCAGTGATTTCAGTGAGAGTACTAGAGTACCAGGAGAGCAGAATCATGCTTTCTGCTCATTAATCCATTTGGCAAAGTGCTCACTTTTCCCAGATTTTATCAACGATAGACTGAAAACTCCTTCGTGTCAGTCATAAGAAGAGCTGGTTGACTACTGCAAAACTAGTGCCACAAACATTCTTTGGACTTGCAAAGAGCTGTTGGGTTTGATCAGATCCATAACCCTTACTCTTCATAGTCAAATAAATTGGTTAGTCTCTAAGGTGCCACAAGTACTCCTTTTCTTTTTGCGGATACAGACTAACACGGCTGCTACTCTGAAACCTTACTCTTCAGTATCCACAAACATTTGTATGACCAAATGAATGTTTGGGGAATGACTTTTCTTCATGCAAACTCCTGCAACTGCAAGCAAAGAACGAGAGTCACACACAAAAAGGAGTATTCACCACTGAAAATTAATGCTTCAGTTTAAAAAGTACCACCATCTGAACAAAGAGCAGGAACACCACTGCATGACTTGGTTGACCCATCCTGCACCATGAATAGTCAATATGCAAAATGAACAATGTGCAATCAATCCACAAGCTGTAGTTCACAAACTCTTTGTTGAATTCCTGAGGAGAACAACTGCATTTGTAGAAACCACTCACAGTCTATGAAAGCTTTGTAAGCAGGAAAAGTTTCTTGGTAATGAATAATTTGACCAGTTCTAGTGGTAAGGACTAAAAACAGGCTCATCTGATAGTTTTAAATATGAACACAAAGAAGGAGTTTGTTTTCCTTACCACTTTCTCAGGAGATAATGAATTCATCCATTTCTCAATCAAGGTTTCCATATAACTACCCGAACATTGTTTGTTTTCCTTCTGTTGTTTTAATCTTATCAAGCGGGAAGCATATCGTTTTTGCCATTCTGTTAGCTCTTCCTGGGAATGTGCTGAAGTACACTGTGCACCATACCTGCAGATCCCTTGCTCTAAAAATCTACACAAAACAGGAAAAACAATTATGCCTCAAACTCTTCAAAGTTCCAATTTAAAAACAAACAAACAATAACTGAGATTTTACTTCAAAGAGTTTTCTCCTGGCTTTTGATTCTCTCACATAAAACATAAAATGGCAGGATCAGTCAATAGAAACTGGTTTAGCTACATATACATGTACGTACAGGATTGTTCAGCAGCAGCCTCTCTTGCAGTAATGCCCCTAATGGTATATGCAGAATTTTTCCAATTTAACCATAAAGGGCCATAAATCATTTTACTAAGAAACTTTTACTTTCAAATAAATATGTGCTGAACACCTAACAATGTCAATGACAAACTTTCCTTTAAAGGTCATGTTATTACTTATCAGATGAGTGCTCTTTCAGCAGACGTTTTCTGAAGCAACACTGACATCATGTGGTTCTTTTAGTTAACTTCAGGTAGATATTGTGTAAATGTTTTATAGATAGATTTAGAAAATCTCCCAAAGGACATACACTACTGAACACCAACCTCTTTGAAACAAGAGAGTCAGACCAAGTACGTGTACAACACTTTATTATGTTTGTGGATTTTTTTAAATAATGTCAAGTAATGTTCCCAGGTGATATCATTTTGCTTACACTTTAAAATTTAGTACCATCTTATTGCCCACACACAATTTAAGAATTCCAGTTCTCTCAGAAAATGCTATGCAGCTGTTAGTCTACACTTTGCATTCAAATAGCTATATTATTTGGAAAATATTCTTGTAGCTAGAACTTTAACATGTCAGCTATCATTATTTAAAGCTGTAAACACTTAAAAAAATTAGACTGGATGGAGGGAGAATTGGAGGATAGAATTTAATGTTTAAGGTTTGACAGTACTATGAAATCATCTGGTATACAGCATAAACAGCAGGACAATCCTCACTTCTACATGAGAAACCTAAAATTAATTAATTAAAACACCACATGTACCAAACAGCTGACGACAGCCAACGATCTATACCATGATCTTGTAAATGTAGAAGATGTGTAATTAACTTTATGTTGAGTTTCATATATAAGTTTACACTACAGGACGAATTTAGACATCTTCCCACATTGATGTGTTACTGAAAAAGAGGATGGATCAACTAGGTCAAAGTTGCATCATACGCTGTATCTATCACTGATAGATACAGCATATGATGATTAATGTTATGACCTTTTCGTAGTAAATATATTATGTAACAATGCAAATTAGATGGTAAAACTGAAGCTATGTGATTGAAAAATCACAGAAAAACCTTGAAGCAAAGTGTCTGATATACAAGCCACATTTACTTATAGTTTATTATTTGAATTAGCATACTCTTTTCCTTTAAGAAAAGTTTAGAAAGTTTAAAATGATGCCACTGTGTTGTGACGCTCGAAGTATAAATTTTGTATAAAAGAAAGTAAACATTTTAGATATCATTTTAAGAGAAGTGTTCTCATGTTATTTACTTAAAATATTTTCACTGAAAACAATTCTTTGTTTGGATTTAAACATTCCCCTGCAATGTTTTTAATATCATTGTACCAGTGCATGAGAATTCAAGAGTGAAACAGATTAGAATAAAAAAGTGACACTGACTAGTCTATTTTCACAGACTAATCTAAATGAACAGCTAACACAAAACAAATGTATAAAAATGTGAGTAAAATAAATTGTTTACATTTAAAACAATCTATACTATTACTAGCAATACATGTAAGAGATTCAATTTTGAATGGATAGTTTTATCAACGTCTCTTAAGAAACTTCAATTTCATTCCTGACCTAATAAAAACAATAAACCACAATATACACTGCTGGATATTTGGAATTTTTACTATTATTTAGAAAATGTTGACCCTTCGTATTAGAAGTGTTCTCATTTTCCAAAAAATATTTCTAGAAACAAGTACTTGGGTTCTTCCTCATCAGCATTTAATAGGAAGATACAGCACTTTAAATCATTCACCATTAACCAGTTTTGCACATTCTTTCATTTCTCAGTACTTCTAGCAACAATTACATTTATTTTACACATTCAGTTCCTTATTGAGTATGTCTTGCAATTCCCTCATTTCATTATCTAGTAGATGCCACATCTCTATTGCCATGTGCCACCTTCAAGACAACTGTGGTTTCAAAAATTAATATTCAGTGTTCTTACTGTCTCTTTATAAATAAATCTAACTCCCACAGCCAGAATTATAATAATCACATGGATTCACTAATCAAGACCTTCTTCTCAACCCAAAGGTAATAGTTCCTGTAATACAAAAGTAATCAGTGGACACTAGATTATATCCTCACTGGAACAAAATGCAGAATTGGGATTAAAAATCTGGCTCAAAATGCCACTCTTTATACAGGTACAATACTGAGAGTTAAAAACAGAGGGCCTGATTTTTCTAAAATGCTGCTACTTCTTTCATATGGCAAAAAAAGACAATTAGCAACATTCAAATAACCAAGTCCAGGAGCAAGATGGCAAACTTCACACGGTGCTCCTGTTATGTGTTACTGATTAACACAAAGAATGTCATCAAAAGGCTACCAAACATCAAGTTGTCAATCTCCCGGCATGATTACCAGCATGAAATTATAAAATGCTGACATCAATGGGAATTGCAGGTGCTCTGCACCTCTGAAATATCAGGTCCAAAGAGCCTAGATTTTCACACGCTCAACCATACCAGCTGAAAAGCAGGTCAGATTGCAACACATCCTGGGAAATTAATTGATGTATACATGACACATGCAAGGCAGAATCAAGTCACAGTGCAGGACTTCCCAGGTTAATGTATCTTTTGGCACTTTTACTAATGATAAAAACTACATACTATATACACAGGAAGCATGGTCTAATCCTAATGGACTGAGAAAGAGAGACTAGGAGCTAAGCCAATCTTAGCACAAATTGTGTGATCTTGAGCAAGGCATTTTGTGTGTGTGTGTGTGTGTGTGTGTGTGTGTGTGTGTGTGTGTGTGTGTGTGTGTGTGTGTGTGTGTGTGTGTGTGTGTGTGTGTGTGTGTGTGTGTGTGTGTGTGTGTGTGTGTGTGTGAGAGCTTCTCCCTCTGCAAAATGGGGCTAAACATACTTAAGGGTTGGTGTTATTGACTTCATTTTACAGACAGAGAAACTGATGTGCTGAGAAGCGAAGTGACTTAACCAGAGACACAGTGTGAATGGGTTCCCTGATCTAATAGGTAGGTTATATCCCTTGACCTCATAGTTTCTCCACTCATGAATTAAACAGTTATCAGCAAATAAAAGAAATGAAATCATTCCTTAAACAGAGATGCTTCTCATCACCAATAGAACTATATCACTTTACCTCTTACACAACGTGTACTCCTCACTACTTGTGACGCCCCTTGGTGGGGGGCGGAATTGCCAACCATCCTGAGATCCTGTAGAGTAATGGGGGATTCTGGTTATTTTTCCAGTTGCCAGTATAAGAATTTTTGGTAGAAACTTCACAGGGTTATATGTTTCTGAACACCATCTCACAGCATATAAACACACAAGCAGGTCTGCTGTTTCCCCATAGCAATCTACTGAGCAATTGATTTCAATACCTGAGAAATTTACGTGGGACGAAAGCTGGAATCATATAAAGCAAGTTACAGACATTAATCTGTGGTATTGCCATAACAAATTGACCAATAAATGTGGCCTGGCGTCTCCAAACAAAACTGGAGCTAAATATTCATGCAGGGTTCCCCTTTACTCCTAGTGTGTTCCCTCCAACTAAATGTCAGGGACAAATGATTGGGCCGTGCCTATACAAGACAATGGTGTTTCTTCAGACAACTACGGTGGTTCCATCATCAATGCTTCACCATGCAACTCAAAGCATTTTTTAAGTATGTTCTACTTACCATCTTCCAAATCCTCCCCATGGTATCCTGAGGGTACTTTGCTAGCTGCTGCCTGCAATAACGAAGAAAAAAAGATATGTTGGTTCATATATCAAGATTTTGACTGTAAGTTGCATTTTGCTACTGTGTTCATAAGAGATTTTTTTTGTACTGACTGTTACAATACAATCTCAACTAGTTCAAACAACATTCTGGTCACAAACCAGGGTCTCATGCTAACATGCCAGCAGTCACAGTAACTGAATGGAGGAAATCTAATGTACCACAGTGTACTTATCTGATGAAAGAAAAAAATGTAATTGTACTATCTAAAAACTTTGGCCCCTGTTCACCACAACAACAAAGCTGTGTCCAATAGGAGCCAGTCACAGCTCGCTGAACCTCATCAATTCAGCCTTTGTGGAAGTAAGAACAGCAGGGGGCCTATTCTAACTTCTGCCACTGGTATAAGGCCCATAATGGCTCTTATGCCAGGGGAGGATTAGGCATGGTAAAGCTCTGCTACACCATGTCACCTCCCATCCACAACCACTCCTCGAACACCTGAAATCCCTTTTTTCTACCTTTTACTGGGGTAGGAGAGGTAGCTGGTGTAGAAAGCTGAAGAGGAGAGCTCTCTCTGGCTATTTTAAGATCAGCCCAAATCACTCACATGGCCTTAGTGGAACCGAGTGTGTGTCTCTTTTTTAAAAGCTATTGTTTAAAAAAGAGGGACTATTATTTTTGTGAGTGAATCATACTGCTGTTAGAGACATAAGAATTTAACATATGGCACTGGCAAATGAAGTAGTGGGCTGGTCACTGAGCAGATTGTTCCAAAGCTGCAAGCAGATGCAACAAAAAGAGTCAAAGTGCAATCATTTCAATTTGCATCTGGAGTAAGAGTGAAGTCTTACAACGTACTGACACGTCTATTTATTTTATATTTAGAGGAAAAGAAAAGCAATGATTTAAAGAATATGAACAAAGTCCAAAGTCCATACAGGAAAACAGTAATTCAATCAATAAATATAATGTTTAGACTAATCCCTCCCTCCTACAGATGTTGCTGGAGCATCTAGAATTTCCAAGTCACTTTAAGTCTTACGTCACGTTTAGGACACAGCTAAGAGCTCTAGTGGATAATTTTCCCTGTAAAGAGGAACCACTTTCTGAATCATAAGAAATAAACAGAGTGTATGTGGATGTTCTCATTGTTCTCCAGTCAATACTGCAAGCCACAGTCAACCACTTTTCAGCATTTTTCTTATTCTTTCATCAAAAACAAAGATCCAAGACTGGTATAAGGCTGCTTTAAAGATAGTAAAGACAGGTAGGCTAGTGTAGGCTATGGTGCCCAATACACCTTGTTCAAAGAGCACAGAACAAAACACCCTGCAGCCAATTGATCAGTTTTCACCTTCTTCCCAATAACATGCTTACTCTTACCGCCGTTTCAGCAAGCAGCATTTTTAGTCTTGTCAAATCTTTAGTTACCATCCCGTTCTAGGGAGAGAGAAAAACGTTAGTGCATTCGGTACATAAATCCTCTGCTATGGTAAACACAGGCAGCGAGGAACATTTTTTTCTACCCAATATTTGGGAAAGGGGATGGGCAAGAGGGGAAGACAAATGAGCTGTTGAGTTTTATTACATAATGGTAAATGACATACTGTGCAACACTGAGCAAACATTATTATGCAACAAGGAAACTTGCCCTTGATAAAAGCTAAACTCGAGCGACAGGTGTCAGGCAAAATGGGATACACGTGCAGGACAACTTGGTAAATAAACTGTAGGAAATCTGGCTGTCACCCACATGAAGCATTAATAGGCTCCACATTCACAAGACAGTATTATTCAGAACAAATACCCTAGAGGCACTGTGACACACTGGAAAAGGATTCAAGAGACCTGGATTCTATTCCCAGCATGGCCACTGGCCTGGTGGGTGGCCTTGGGCAAGTCATTTCACTTCTCTGTGCCTCAGCTTCCCCATCTGTAAAATGGGGATGATGATACTGACCTCCTTTGTAAAGAGCTTTGAGATCTATTGATGACAAGTTCTATATAAGGGCTAGGTATTATTACTATTATTATTGCTATTAGAATATTTACTCCAGCTCAGAAGGAGTCAATATCAGAAATTCACACTGCTGTATCCATGATCTAGTCACTTCTCCTCAAGAAGCTATTTTGCAAATTGATTACTTTTACAGTCTAACAACTCTTTCCATTCTGGAGTATGTTCCCTTTAACTGTTCTGTAGCAGCTTTCACTACAAAGTAAGTGTTTGCCTTACTTCAGATAAATTCATTTTAAAGGATTTTACTTGGGATTCCCTTGAATATGAAGTTATTTTTCAGTTAGAAGGCTCTCTCATAGACATGGAAGGCACAATCCTGAACTCAGGAGTTCTGATTCAGGTCTGTGGTTTCATTTAACTGACCACTTGCTGCATTTATTAATTAAGTGCCACTGAGTTTGTTAGGTAGCAGATTGTTATAATTGTCCTTTACATTCCACCTGTACTATAGAGCAGCAGAAAGAAACTCAAATATCTTTACTGCCAATCTGTACATTTGATAATCCTCATACACAGAGCTTTTATTTGAAATGCTATTCCATTTCTTTCCAAAAGCAGAGTTCACAAATCCAACTTGTAGGGCTCTTATATAGAGCATAAAGAATTTAAGTTACTGAGAAACATTCCCTTATACTACTGTGGGGGAAGCTGGATGCATTCCAGTTTCTGCAAGTAAAAACACTCCAAACGTTATTCATTGAATTACTCCACACAGACACTGGTAGAAGTCAGCAAACCATTTTCTGGCCATACTACTCCTATTGAAAACAACCACGAACGATGATTTTTGATCTGTCATGAGATCATAAGTTTCAGTTTGGGAGTAGAGGCTTCACTTGGAAAGACCAAGCTATGTGTCAACCCATCATAACTGTAGAATAACAGTCTGGAATGCACTGCCTAGGTAATGGAGTATTTGGCTATTTACATTATTTTTTCTGAAGGCAAACTACTACTAAAAGACATGAACATGTATGTCAATCCTTTTCATTCTTTTTGTTTATCTTCATAACCATATCAGATAAGCTTCAGATAAATAAAAGTAACATTATTAGTCAGAGAGTGCATTATTGTAAAAAGAGAATATATCTCAGGAAATTTGTTTTACCATCAGGAGGAGTGTATTACCCCAACAAATGTATTCCTCTGCCGTTACAATATTTATGTTCAAATTTAGATTTCTTCAAAACTAACCAATCATCCACATGCAGTAGGATACGCAGGATGCCTATTTGTTCCTTGCACAGCAACCCAATCTTAGATGTTATAAAGGGGTATAACAGGAAGAGGCATGTTTACAGTCAGTGTCACGCTGCATGTCAATCAATCCCAAGGCTTGTTAAAGATGCCAGGATTCAACAATGGAAGCCCTCCAATCAAGGGACAGCAGCCCCAATGTTTGACGGGTGCTACAGCGATCAACCACAATAGGGAAAACAAGAACCCCTTCCCAGATTAAAGTGAAAGGAGATTTGTATCACCAAACAGTTCTATCAAATATTTTAATCTTCAAGTAGGCTTTAGATTTTATACTCTTTAGAGCAAAGGCCCAACAATTACTTGGCACAGCTCACATACTGTACAGCAACAAGTGGGCTTATGGTATTTTATATATTTTAGTATTAATGCTGCATGTTTAAGCTCTTAAATCATTCAATAATTATAGGAACAGCCTTAAAATGATAAACTTATTAAAATTAGAAACTTGCTTTCACAGAAAGTTTTTTTGCTTTTTCTTGCTAAGGCCTGAGTTTAGGATTCTGGGTTTCTCCTCAAGGAGCTTTTGAAGTCATTAACACCTCTGAGAGCAGAGCAGAGCCTTCCTTACACTACCTTCGATGTTAGTGTTACCATCAGCTCACACAGGAGAAACTTGGAGCGCAGATACTGAAACTGTGTGAAACTGAAACTGTGAGAAACTGAACACAGATAGTAAATGAGAACCTAATCCTGTGAAGGCTGATGTATGTCCTTAACTTTACATGTGACTGGAGTCAGGAGACTACTCATGTGCATGAGGTAAAGCACTTGTGTAAAGCGCTCTCCTGGATCAGGGCCTAAAAGAGGAATCTTGAATTCAGGTCCCAGCAAGTGAGGCAAACAATTTTATTTTAGAATCAAGTATTTGGATTATTTTCTGTCTCGAACAGCTGTGAAGTTTACTTAAAAACAATTTGGGTCATCTTTAAAAAATATAATCACATCAATGTGCTTTCTCCTATAAAAGCTGAACTTAGTCAACTGAACCACAAACAAAAAGGTCTCAGGTGGATATTTAAAATACAGGCAAAAAGGATGGAAATGCATGCTCTGCTCTATTAAACTGCACATGTATAAAAATTCCATTCCATGGGGATTAGATGCAGACAACTAATTTGAACATTCTACTGATTTGTAACAAAAGTAGAAATCCGCAAAAAAGTGTACTGGCTCAGAAACATTGGTTAAGCAACAACCTGGGCTCTTGCTTACATATGAGCATCTGAATATTTTAATATACATTCATCCCTGGATTTTCCATATGAACTATTTTATTGTTATCTATTGGTCAAAGAGCCATTCCAAGGTTTGATACTAAATTACCAAAAAAATTCAAAAGTAATTTAGTTTTCAAGTTATGTAAATTAAATCAGATCCACTTACCAATGATTCGCCCATCAGTGATTTGGAAAGAACATTAGACACAATTTGCAGCTTCCCTTTAAGATGCATGCAGCAAAGCACTGCACGGAAAGAGCCATCTCCCTTGGCCAGTCCCTCTCCCAGCACTGCAACACAAAGCACCGACTTTTAGCCCCACCAAAAGACAGTAAAAGCTTAACTAAACCCAACTCAGTTTTCCCTTCACCTTTAAAGCTAAAATGTCATCTGAGACTTAGGTTCAAACTTTCCCTTCCTGAATTGGCAAGGCTTGGACCGGCTTTGCCCTCATGCCTCCTGTCATTTAACAGTGACATCTCCCACCAATTAAGAAATTATGTAGATGAGCTCGAAGGAGATGCAAACCCATCATCCTTTAGCCAGAAGGGTGGTGACAGCACCCTTGAAGTTAGGGCACAGTTACTTCAGCTCTTTGACAAGGATACAAAGGATCTCCCTCATCCCTCCAAGAGTCAAAACTGCAACAAACCACGTTTTGGTGATAAAAACATGCTCCTGAGGATCCATTCACGCTAGCAAAAAGCATACTTTATAATTTGCAAATTTACCAAACCTCTTCACTGGTCAATCGCTCTAAAGAAATTAATATTCTTGCTACTTTAAAAAGAAATAGTCTAGGTGACTTGGTATTCACTCGTGCTCCAATAGGAATGATTGTTTTAATCCTGATATTTAAAAGCTTCATGTAACAGTAAACTTTGTACCAGTAAACTCTGGGATCAGATAGCTAGCCAAACAGATACTTTCCTTGACATTTGCAAGAGTAAAAGCATTTATTTCATGATATAGAAATGCTCCAGCCCAGTAGTAATAACACTTAATTATATGCATTACCTGTCCAGAAAGAAAAGATCCTTTTAAAGAGACTGAAACCTTACGTAAAACTATGCATGCAAATTGTAATAATGTAGGAAGGCTGTTTGTCAAAGTTACAGTCAAAAATATACATTGTTGTTATTGCAGTCAATGTCACCATTTCTGTTTTTACTGCCAATCACCAGTTACTCAGTTCTTAGATGTGTGTTTCTCCCATTAATGCTAACAGGAAGTTTACAGGCACAAGGACTACAGAATTAGATTATCAAAAAACAAATCAATTCTCCCACTTAATAGGTGTACATGTCATTAAGGGGAATTATGTGAACACATCAGGAAAGAATAGTCCCAAAAGAACATCTATATCAAAAATGACAGGACATGTTTTCAACTATATAATGGCAACCAAACCCTGATTTTAAGATGCCCAAAACATAATTCTCTGCATTCAAATCACACTGCGGCTGCTGACAACAATTTCAGAACAGAGACTTACTTCCCAAACCAGAAGGAAAAACAAAGCTACAGAAACTCAGTTTCAAGATGTATGACAGTTAATAATTAGGATAACATACCTCAAACTTTAGATACTCAATTAAGATATTTTATATATTTAATTGCATGGAGTTATTATTTAGCTAAAGCATTCTGTTGCAGTAGGCCATCAGTTTGTAACTTTTCATTTTTAACAAAATTCTTTGAATATTTATGGAATAATTTAAGAGATTCACTCTTACAGTAAGCCCTTGTGCTTCTATCAGTAAATACAACTGTTTGTAGAGAATACATACTTCTAGTGTGCATGCTAGAGCATGCATTTCATTCCTTTTAAATCAAAATGAAGTCATTGGTGTCTGCAATATGTCAAGTCTTATAAAAAGTCATAACTGCAGATTGAATAAAGCTTTTTCTGTCAAAAAGGTTTGTGCAT
Source organism: Natator depressus (assembly GCF_965152275.1). Taxonomy (NCBI): domain Eukaryota; kingdom Metazoa; phylum Chordata; order Testudines; family Cheloniidae; genus Natator; species Natator depressus. The sequence continues at coordinate 8,026,037 of NC_134247.1, forward strand.
GCTTCAGTGGATACCGTTATAGCAGACAGGCCTGAACCTTGATACACGCATGGAATTTTTATTTTAAAATGTCCTTTCAATAGTAATAAAAAACTTAGACCCACTGAGACAACCTCTGCAGCTGTCTTGAAATGCTAGCTGCTGGGAGAAGATCAATTAGGGCAAGACAATCAAATCTGTTTATATATACTATAAAAATCATTTTGGTATAAAAACCTGTTCTAAAATTACATATTTTAAGACCTGGAGGAAAAAAAGATTTGTATGTGTAATATGTTAGTCCAGACTTCTGTCTAGAACAGCCCTTTAAGTGGTCTGATTTTAAAGACTTATCATGGCCAGAACACTGTTTAATTTTTTCTCCCTACCATGCATTTCAAAAGAGATCTATTTAAATTAAAAATATGTGTTAATCTGCTCTACTGTTGCATATTTTTTTTAGCAATTCTTAACTGTACAGCTCCTTTGAAATATTCAGGTATCTGCTATACATGCTGAGAAGAAACAAAGATAGTCTCCCAGTGTAAGTCACAAAGCTGTCTCAAGGATAAATCCTACCCTTACTACAATCAATGGCAAATCTTCCATTTGACTTCAACATGACCCAGATTTGATCCTCAGAATATTAGTCAATGAAAATACAATTAATTGAATGGCATTCTCTCTTCTCCCTCCTCTAGCCATTATTCATCCTTCCATATATCTCTTCTTGGCTCTTATTTACTGTCAGGAAGGACAACTGTGCAGGCCAGTTCAGAACAATGCATCTCTGGCTCTAGCAGCAGATACAATAGGTGGATTTTAAATATAGCAGACTGTTTTAAGGACAGCATTGCATATGATGAATACATAGAAAATACTCAGAAGTGATAAAGTCTCAATCATCCCATCAAGCGAATACATCTACAGTACAAGTAATCACATAGTCCCCATTTAACAATTGCTTTCAAACTCAATCAGGGCTTGGGGGAAATCTCAATTACAATTCAAGATTAGTTAAAGAGTCAGAGCACCAAAAGGTGGGACCTACCCACAGTACAATTTATTTCCCAAGAGTGTGCTAATAAAGCCTGATTTCCTGCCCAGTGAAATCAATGAAAATAATCTGATTGTTTTGGGCTTTGGATCAGGTCCATAATAAAAGAACAGAACTTTAGCACGGATGGTTAATTCCTCTGTAAGACTCCAATTCAATAACGCACTAGAATACATATTTAACTTTAAGTATGGGCTTTACTACACATGTGCTTAAGTGCTTTGCTGAATAGGGATGAATTTAAGCATCAAGTCAAGCACATGCTTTGCTGAATCATGGCCTAAATGCAGATAAAACATTTATTCTTCCCTCTGGGAAGGCAGGCAAAATTGCCAACTTCTTCTTGGTCATCAGAGGGATTCACAATCCAATGGTCAGCTGCCACCCTCCACAGCAGAGGTGGCTGTATTTCAGTGGGGTTGTACTTACATTATAAACCAAAGCAATAATTTGGGTAGGACAATTTTATGACATTAAAAAAGCAAATATTTTGATATTCGTTTTGGAATGTTCTGTAATCCAGAGAACTGATTACATGTTGTTAGAAATCACAATAGATAAATAAATCAGCATACCATGCCTACAGTCTTCATCTGCTTGTCCATAGTTTTTCTGTGGGGGGGGGAAAAAAAGGTTTAAAAACAATATTATTCCAATTGGGATAAACGACTTCCTGCGCCAATCAACAGCTCCCTCTGAAACGTCAAATAACCCATTTTCTCTTTCACATTCTATTTTTCAAGGTAGAAAATGTGATATAGTTGAAGGTACATTAGTTCAACTTGAACTTCAGACATGGGTCTAATACATTCACCTTTAGAATGTTGTCTTTTTCCAGGATTCTAACTAAATGGATGTTTTAAGAGAAGAGGTGTCTGTGTGAAGCCATAACATCCGGAGGGAAATATAAAACTATCATTTCCCATGTTTGCTTAAAATTCAGACTGTTGCCTGTGCATTGTACAGTTTACTTAATCTTGCACTAATATGGTGTGGTCAGAACCTGCAGGGTACATATTGTACTTGAAAAATCACAGTTTGTACATACATGTTCAGTAGAGACTTGCGAGAGCTTTGCAGCTAAATTCCCTGAAGATCCCATTCAGATGGGCAACCTTAATTCCGGCACTTCCTAACTTTTGAGTGCTTGACTTTGCAACCCTATTAATTGTCTCTTAACATAGTTTTTATGTTAATTTAATATATATAATGTAGTACATTATTAGTGAATATCTCTGTCCCAGGAATAAGTTTCACCAAAGTTAAAATACGTTTCTACTGTTTCTTTAATCAATCATTTATTCAGATCCAAACTACACTTGGGTCCCAATCCTGCAAGCTACTACACACAGGTAAACAGACCCCTGCAAAACTGAAGCCTTACATCTGCTTTTGCAAGGAGGCGTTTTATGTCCAAGCAACATGACAATGATAATAAGGTTCTGATTTCTAATTAAACATTGAAAGATAAAAGGCACTTGATTCTTCTTCCCAGGTCACCTGATACTATTAAAGAGTCGCACTCACAAGTTGTAAAAAAGAAGCAATTCTATAGAGAAGACTCTCAATTTTTATGCGGTCGATTTCAGCCTGGCATGCTTCCGGGAAGTGAGCTGGGGGGTACTGGCTGAGGGAAAGGAGTGCCTCCGTGCAGTGCTTCACAGCCACTTCATAATCCTGCTGTTTAAGTGATTCACATGCTTGTTCACATGACTTCTCTGGTCTTCTGTCTGCCATGACTCAGGGACAGAAATCCTAAAGAGGGGGCAAGGGGATGATAAATGTTATACTGGTGATCAGATCTTGGCAAGCCTCCTTCTGTTCTCACTTTCAAGGCACCATAATCTCACCCCATCTACCCAGCTCCACTCATGTTTCCTACCTCACCCCCTCCTACTCCCTAAACTCTTCCTAATCATTTCTTCATACTGTTCCTTTTATCACCTCCCCTCTTGCTCTTAGTTTTGGCCAGGATTCATCAGGGTACATAAGCACATGCTGAACTTTAAGCGTGTGAGTAATCCCACTGGTTTCAAATTAGGCATGTGCCTAAGTACCTTACTGAATGATTATCCACCCAATGCTCTGTGCCTTCATTAATGACACTCTCTATCCTTTGAGAATAACCTACTTCCTAGTCACCAAGTGTCCTTTCTCTCAACTTTCAATCCTCTCCTCCAAGCCACCCCTCTCTCCAGGAGCACTTTTGCTCTTAAAGTATGTAGTCTCAGGTGAGTGGGTGAAAGTAAATAAGGAAGAATTTTAAGTGGCTTTGCTGTTCATTTCCAGTCTCTCTCATGTTCTATTCATATTGATGTCAGATAGAGCCCAGAGGTCCCAAGTAGGTGAGGTAGCATTATGCTTTTTTGGGACTTCTGAGTTTTGTTTTTTAAAGTGTAGTCTTTTAGAAAAGAAAGCGTAATGAGGAGGGGTAGGGGCTAGCTGGTTGCCACTGAAACTCACTTTCAACGATTTAAGGACATTTTTTGTTTGAGATAAAGTTTATATCCAAGGTGGTCAGGATTATCTGCCAAAAATATACCTGGTCAGCAAAGCACAAAACCTTTCAATAACTCCCCTCTACAATATCATCCCTCCCAAGACCAAACATTTAAATATATTTCACAAGTTCAGGACAGCTATTTTAGTTTAAAATGGACTTGACAAGAATTTGTTTTCATAGATGAAGCAGGGAATGATGCAGTTTCTCATTTTCTTTTTAGCAAGCAGATCACCTTTGGCAAATTTTCCTAAAATAAATTATCTCATATTGTTATGAGACTATGTATATATCTTATAGATATAAAATCAGCTTTTGTGATATTTTAAAATAATTTCCATCTCTAGGACATCTAAAAAATTCACTATTAGAAATCCTCATTATGTTTGATCTTTCTAGGTCTTTATCAATCTAAGGTGCCTGAATTCCAACAAGTCTAAAGCTCAAATAGATAAGAGCATGCCTTTTCCATTGAAGTAATCCACTGTGCCTTTTCACCCATTACCACATGCTCTTTCACAGCCAATGCTTAAGCAGTACAACTGTAAAGAAGAAATGTTCAATGTTTTACAGCAGCATGGTGTAATCCTCTGTTTGTCTTGTATCACTCTTAATTTAATTTTCAGAATTACAAGGCAAATGAATGTACAAACAATGTTTAAAGATTTGTCAGAACAATTTTGACTTAACCCATCTTGTTTTGACATGTTAGAGATGGCTGTGTGTGTAATACATATTTCACAAATATAGAGAAAAGTAATTTTGTGTTTTCTGCCTTTATCCCGATGAAAGACTATAACTTTACCTTCTGACTTAACAGTGATCTTCCCAATTCTACTCTCACTCACCCACCTAGAGCTTTACCTTTTGCTGATGGGAGTAAAATATCATTCATGTTTTCATTATCATTGTCATGGTAAGGACAAGCAATAGATTTTGTGCACTTAAGCACATGAGTAACCTTATTCACCTGAGTAATTCCACTGATGTCAAAGTTACCCAGATGTTTGCAGGACTGAGTCTTCAACAAGTATAACAAGGAGTCCAGTGGCACCTTTAAGACTGTGGCTACAAACTAACATGGCTACCCTTCTGATATTCAACAAGTATACATTTTCATTACTATTTTGGAAGGCGGACTTGCGGTTTTATAAAAGTCAGTAACTATGATTTAAAAAATCATTTGAACCTTACTTAAAACTTAAAAGTAATTGAGGCACATATGCAAGTATCCAAGTTTAACTATCCTAACACACTATTCCTGCCGTGTAAGTGGCCACTTATGTCACATACTACTGTTTCCAGTCCCTGACTGAATGACTTACAAACTCAAAGAGCTTTCAAGATGGCTACATGAATACTTCCAGCCTGGCAATTCATATCCCAGTATTCAGAAAGGATGAAATCCCAGCCCCATGAAGCCAATAGGAGTTTTGCCATTTACTTCACTGGGGCCAGATTGTCAACTCAAATGTTTTCTTTCCACAAACATTCTCACAAGCCAAATTTTACAAATGTTCACAAAATCTAAGCAGATTCACAGATTTTGTTCACATGAAAGTTTGCAAGTGCTTTTGTACAGTGCACACCCAGTTCTCATGTGTCCATAATGTAAAAGGAATGAAAATGGGTTCCACGCTTGACTGGTTGATTCCACCAGCAATCACTGGCTTGCAATGTGTATATATATATATATATATATATATACACACACACACACACACACATATGTATATACATATATTTAGTTTCCAGTATTTAGCTCCAAGCTGTGGAACCAATTAGCAGATGGAACAGAAAATTAGATCTACCACAGCCTGCAATGTTCACTTCACTCATGTTTTTGCCCACAGTAAATTTCACAGCCCTGGGAGTTGCTCCAGTATTAGGAACGAGTAATTCCTTGGAGGAACCACAAATGAAGGAATGGGATTGGCAGCTGGTTCTCTGAAAGACTCAAAAATTTAAATTACATTATCCCACTCCAGGGCTGCAAAAAGACGATTTCACTTCCTCCATGGCACTTTTGATTTCCTAATTCCTGCTCCACCACCACCATATAAACAAAACTCCTAGGACCATTGTCTCATTAAAGCTCTTTACTGTTTGATGTTTTTGTCTCAGCAGCCTAAGAGAGCTGTATATGCTCCAGACCTTACTTTAAATGCCCTAGGATAGGAGGCAGTAATATACTTATAACTGATAGGCATATAGTTTCTTCAGAAGGTAGGTTGTTTAACCCTTCTCCCGCAACCTGTTACAACACAGAACAGTTATTCCAGCTCTGAGATAATTTTACTCCCAGGGACCACTATGGTCACTGAGCAGCCATGCATCAAAGTTAAAAATATTTTGGAAATTAAGCTCACCACCTACCAACTGGCTCTGCCACTTTTCACAAGTTGGCACCTTGTAAAAGAAAAAAAATTGTATTTATAAATTGTCTTCTACTGGACGGCTGAATTCTTGTTGAATCAGCTGGCCTGAAAGGGAGTCAAGTTCCACACCCTGAGCAGTGGCCTTTCATGCTGAAGAGGCCACACAATTTCTTTGGGCTAACGCTTATCCTTAGAGAGTATTTGAGGGGCCATAACTGAGCTTTACTTAACCCAGAGTTTTGGTTGGACTGTACATCTATTGGGCTAACTGAGTCACAGGCTCTGCATTCAAGGGGGCATCAATGCAGAATGCTGATTATGGACACAGAAGATCTACAGAACACAGAAATAGGTAGGGAGCCTCAGAAGGGTAATTTATTAATTGAATTTAATCTTAAGAAAGAATGCTGATACTTGGGCAAAGTATGGAAACTGACAAATTTAACCAGGAAACAAAGACTAATTTCATTTTGTCATTCATAATTCACATACTCATATTGACAAATTCTGCTCATTCAATTCCATCCACATACAGTCCAGGGCATGTAGACATCTAAGGTCATACATCTTTCAGAACTTGTCTATTTTGGTACCAGAGCGCCCCACAGACAAACAGTCAAGAATAATAGATATTTGTATGGGCATGGGAAGGAGGCAGTTGTTAATGGAAATTTTGATTTTCAGTTCCTCAAAGGTTTTTTTTTCATACAATTCAAATACAACAGTATAATTTCTAATTTATCCTATGAGTAGGCGCAGTGTAGCACAGAATTAGGAGTCAGAGGATATGAAGTTTATTCCCAGCTATGCCAAAAAGTGCTTTGAGACCCTCACATGGAAGTGCACATTTATATAATTATTTTAATTTAGCAATTGTAATAAAGCATCAACATTTTAATTATGTTTTATGCAGTTTTAGGGTATGGTTTGACACTACAATCCATGTGACAATACAAGACTAAATACCACACAGGCAAGAGTTTAGGTAGTTCTTCCCTAGGATGATTCAAGAAATTGAAGAGGTCTTTTAGCTCCTCCTCCAGCACCTTCTGGAGAAGGCACTTTAGCATGGGCAAATTTACCTAATAATCCATTCCTCCAAGTTTTGGGAGGGGCGTTGGTCTGGTCCCCCACCCCCAATAAAGCATTTCCAGCCTCAGTGTTTTTAAAGCAGTAGGAAAAGGAGGAAGAGCTATAAACAACAAAATCATCTAGCTCATTTATTCTAATGTAAATGCCATCTTTTTTTGGCACACAAGAGGCTACTGAAGAATTACATCACGGCTGGATAGTTGGTCCAACAACAAACCAAAATTAAGTGGAGGAGGAGAGACAGCAGAACTGAACTACAAGTTCAGTATTTTGGAAGAAGTTCAGCCCATGAGTGCGCACCACTACACATCACAGCTTAATGGTGTATTTTATGGAGCCAAAGCCTATGATAAAGCAGACAAGCTGACAGCTAACTAGCTAAGGCAAACAGATGCAGGTACGTTCTCAATCAACTGTAGAGAATCCAGACAGACAGATCACTATCTACCTAGTCAACCAACAGATGATGTGGCCCGATCCTTCTAACTGCAATGGCACAAGGATTAGGACCAAGGTCTTGTATGCCCATTTACAAAGTAGGCAATTCAGTAAATATTTGCATATTTTAACAAGCATTAACCTCTCAAGTCGAAGATTAATAATAGAGCAGTGATGTCCAACCTCTGGCCCTGCAGAGCAATGTGTTAAAAAAAAAACAAAAAAAAAAACATGTAGTTGATTACAAATTGAAAATGAGTTCCCTCAGCCACACCCTGAAATTTTTAAACTGAGGAGTTCTGAATCAGACCCATCGTTAGGCAGAGGAAACAGCGGGCATGGCCTCCCCAACTGCCCCCCACTACTTCTCCTGCCCCCCACAAACACCTCTGCTCCGAGCCACAAGCACTGTTAGCAGCTCTTGTCCCTTCCCTCTAGAGCTACTCAGCAGCGCACCCCTGCTGACAAACTGCTGCATTGCAGCAGAAGGGAGAGAGGGAGAAGGCAGCTCTGCCTGCTCAATTGTCTGCTTCTCTGCCAAGCTGTCAGAGCCACAGGAAGAGCAGGATAGAACTTGAGTGGCCTGAGTTTAGGGAAATAGTCAATTGTGCCTCCTTGCCCTTTATGAAATAATTTGTTTGGCCCTCAGGCTGAGAAGGCTGGACACAATTGTGGCAGAACTATCTATGGAGCACAGAGTTTAAAGACATTTTCTTACCAAATATAGGTAAAGCATCAAGTAAAGATGGCTTCTTGGCGATCATTTTAAAAAGACAACAAAAGCCCATTGGAGGTTTCTTTTATTATGATTATTACTAGATTTCACTTAGAGTACCTAATTATTAGAGCTAAGTAAGTGGCTGATTTAGCATGAAAGCTGTTTTTGTCTACCTTTTAAATAGGGTACGGATCACAGCTCTATAATGACTTAAACACAAAAATCTATGTTTAAATCATTTAAGAGTGAGAAAATAAGCTGGCAGCAGAAAGGAAATTCAAGATTAAAGACCAGAACACTACCAATGGAGAGGGGTTGGTACCAAAATATCGCAGTCTAAAACATTAATAAAAAGAAGTTACTAAATGGATTTTATTAAATGTCTAAACATTGGGAGAAATACTATTAATGAATAAGGACCAAATCCTGCAATCTTTACTCAGACAAAACTTTCATTTCATGTCAATTACTGACTTTATTTGGAGTTTTGTCAGGGTAAGGACTGCAGGATTTGGCCATAAAATTTCCATCAGCAGCAATCAATAACTTTATTGATCCTGATGCTCATCATAAAAACTACGTAATTATATAAAACTCAATACAACCACACAGTCTTTACAAATCAGAGGTTTCAAAACTGTGAGTAGTGATTCTAATTAAAAGACATCCGATACTAAGACAAATTAGGGAGAAAGCATATGAAATAGTAAATATACATTCACTTTACCATGTGCCTAGCACTACACATGGTGAATCTCAAGAATTCCAAGTAAGACCATGAGCTTATACAATTTATTATCGCTGGTGAAAATGGAATGTGAATTACTCATAGCAGAAGACCTTAAAAATCAGCTAAGGGGCTTGTGGTAAATTTTTCATTGGGAGAAGGATGGAAGTTGGATAGCAGATAACGACAAGGCCCCTGTGACTTGAATATTTTCTAGATTTTTTTTTTCAAATTACCAGTGAATGTGGTGCTTGTTTTTTTCATTTACACATGCACCTAGAGCTCTGGTGCATTTTATAATTTTATAAACTGGAATAAATAAAACAGACTACGACACTACACGGAAAAAATAATGTTACATACAAACAACCTGTTAACTACCATCTCACTGTGTCTGTGATTGCATCAACATTTTACACACACAAAACCATGACTCATCAGTGTTTAACTGTCAACACTTAGCAAAGATCCAGCATAAATCAGAGAATGTTATTTTAATAAAATATGGAATAATATGCATACCAACAGCTATATCATCTTATATTGTAACTAAAATATATATATTACAAAACTATAATAGACTCCTAAGTTTCTACTGACCCAATTTTAAGGCTCACTCACAACTCTGGATGAGGCTATATGATTGTAACTCCAAGTTGCCACTCGACTCCTTTAGATTAGTCAAAATTATTATTGTTACTTATTTCTTTTTCTTATCTATAATAATAATAAAAACTTATTTACTTTTGCCTATATATTTAAGAAAATAAGTCAAACCACAAAAGAGTGTTGTTCCAGCTAAGAACTGCAAAATAAAGTTGCACATCACGAGAAAAGAAAACAAAGCTCTTTGCAGGCAAAGACTTCTACTTTCCTGTTGCACTCCTGGCTCAGCCTGATAGTTGTACCATGAACAATCGTACATCCACAAACCAATACTTAATAACATGAGAGTAGATAATGACATCAATGCAAAAGAATTATGAACTAGATTGCAAAAAGAATGCTACCTCCCAGATGTGTGGGATGGAAGTAAAAGGGAAAAATTAAAGGTTGCGTCTGTTTTCCTCAAAAGCATAGTAGCACATATCTCTGGCATTCGCACGCTGGTCATAAGGCTACTGCAGTAATATTATTTATGGCAGCGCTCAGAAGCGTGCTATGCACGACACAGAACACTACAAAGGCTAACTCCCTACCCCAAACAGCTGACAATCTAACCCATTTTCTAGAAAGAGATGAATTACTCCATTTATAATGACAGGTTTCAGAGTAGCAGCCGTGTTAGTCTGTATTCGCAAAAAGAAAAGGAGTACTTGTGGCACCTTAGAGACTAACAAATTTATTTGAGCATGAGCTTTCGTGAGCTACAGCTCACTTCATCGGATGCATTCAGTGGAAAATACAGCGCATTCCACTGAATGCATCCGATGAAGTGAGCTGTAGCTCACGAAAGCTTATGCTCAAATAAATTTGTTAGTCTCTAAGGTGCCACAAGTCCTCCTTTTATAATGTTGTGCAATGCAGACAAAATGGCCCTATGTTCAAAACTGATGTGAAATCTGAAATCAGTCTAGAGCAGAAGTGGGCAAACTACAGCTGGCGGGACCGTCCTGCCCAGACCTTGAGCTCCTGGCCTGGGAGGCTAGCCCCCGGCCACTCCCCCGCAGCCACACCGCCGCGTGGGCAGCACTCTGGGTGGCGCGGCTGCCAGATGTGCAGCTCTGAGCAGCATGGTAAGGGGGCCGAGACCGGTGCTGGGGGATTGGATAAGGGGCAGGGAGTCCCAGGGGGCAGCTGGACGGGGCAGAGGCTCAGGGGACGGGGAACAGGGGGCGCTTGGATAGGGCAGAGGTTCTGGGGGGGAGACAGGGGAGGAACGGGGAGTTAGATAAGGGGTGGGGTCCCGTGGGGCAGTTGGGGTGGGGGGTCCCAGGAGGGGGCAGTCAGGGGACAAGGAGCAGGGGTGGTCTGAGGGGGGCAGTCAGGGAGCGGGAAGTGGGGGGGAGCAGGCTGTTTGGGGAGGCACAGCCTTCCCTACCCAGCCCTCCATACAGTTTTATACCTCGATGTGGCCCTCGGGCCAAAAAATTTGCCCACCCCTGGTCTAGAGCAAGAAGAAAACATGTCTAGGGTTGACTATAGCACAGCGGCACTTCAGAACTTCAGCTACATGGCCTATGAGAAAGGTGACTAGATCTTAGGAGAAGGAACATAAAGAGGTAGAGAGCTCCAAAAACACCACATCTTTTAACTTAAAGCCACTCACTGAGTAAGTATTTGTATTGTCTTTCCACCTAGAAGAAAGGCCAAAGAGAGGATAGCCAATCAAAAGGGCAAGTGGTCAATCTTTACTCAGGTGAGTAGTCCATTCACATCTACTGAATAAGGGCTCCAGGACTGGGACCCAGCTTCAGAATGGATGGGTGGTAGCCAGTCCTTGGATGCTTTAAGCAGGGTTTATCCTCCACAAATCAACAATAATAAAAATGGGATGATATTTTATATTAAGGAAAGACCTGACCCCAACTCCTGGAGCCTTTGAACTCTACAGACATTACGTATGGTAAATAAGACTTTATAACATGCTGAGACAGATTTCAATACAGATACCCATAAGCTTTTATTTTGTTTACTGATTCCTTTTGTTTTTACTTTGGAATCAGTGGGAGAGAGAGAGGATAGTCTGCTCTGACACTGGCAGTGACATTATATGTGGAGAAAATGGATAAGGAAAAAAAGAAAGACCATTTCAAGACCTTTCAATTAACTTCAGCTAGTGGCCCCCTAGGATTGTTATCCCTTATTTAAATTGCAAGTGTTATCGCCTCAAAACCTCTACCCAATTTACACTGACAACTCCTAGTCAAGGGAATTGTCCAACTGATTTAGCTGTGGCATGTCAGCAGCCTTTAACAAGGTATCTGTTGAGCAAATTGAGACCTCCGGCATAGAATTTGAAAATTACTTGCCCAATGTATAGGTCTAACTGCCTCATCCATCACAACTCCATCACTAATTTCTTGATCTACAGCCTTTCAAGTGACCCATTTGTTCAAGGCTGTCCATAAAGAGAGAGAGAGAGAATGTGCCTGTGCCAGAATTGCCTGTACAGTCTTAATTCACCTCCTTGTATGCAGCATTATGATACAGTCTAATGACATGATCACATATTACTTCTTCCACAGGACCCTACCTCATTCAGTGCACATAATGGACAGTGCGCATTCACTGAGCATCAATTCAATATTGTGTTTTCTCCTCATTGTTCAATGTGTGGCCCCGAGCCATACTAGTAGAGACCACCTATGAAAAGTTAGGTTAAGTCACTTGCCCAGCATCACATGGGAACTCTGTGGCAGAGGCAGGGATAGAATCCAATTCTCCAGGGCAGCATTCAACTGCTTTACTCATGAGACCACCCTTTCTCATCTTGCCATCTCCTATTTCATTCATTACACACCTTCCAACTTCTGCAACAAATCAGGCAATGGTCCAACAGACAACAGCCTCCTTCTGTATACAACCCTGATTCATCCCCAGAGCCAGGTCCATCCTGTGCATTGAATGAGGCAGGGGTCCTTTGGAAAAAATAGTATATAATCATGTAATTAACAACTGTATCGTAATACATGCGTACAAGGGAGCTGAAGTAAGGTTGCTCACATAACCTTAACTGAGGCATTTCCTAACTTTTGAACGCATAACTCTGCAACCTTAATAATGTTCTGTTAACAGGTTTTTTCTGTGTATAATTTCCCAGATTTTTTAAAGAGAAAAACAGAAATTCCATCACACAGCATCATATTGAAACCAATTCATCAGCAAGTAGAGTTGGAACCTTTAGTTCCATCGCACAGACCTCTGCCACTTGAGCTAACAGATATCAATCAGGGGGTAGCTGTATCAGTCTGTATCCACAGAAACAACAAGGAGTCCGGTGGCACCTTCTGAAGAAGTGGGGTTTTTACCCACAAAAGCTTATGCCCAAATAAATCTGTTAGTCTTTAAGGTGCCACCAGACTCCTTGTTGATTTTGAGCTAACAGGGTAACGGACAGCAGCAGAGGTCATCATCCTTTATGTAGAGCAGCATGAGAGGATGATGCACTATTCCAGTGTGTTTCACAGACAACTGCTGACACCAGACGAATGGTGAGACTCAGGGATCTTGGGTTCTATTCTAGGCGATGGGGGGAGTGTGCTCTAGTGGACACAGACTTTTCTGCCCTAAGTATGACCCATCCGCTCTGCCCCCTCCAACCTGTCGTTGGCCCAGTCCTCTCTTTTCCCTACTCCTGGCTCCTCATCCTGATCCTACTCTCCTCACTTAGCCAGTCCCAGTCTCCACCGCTCAGGCTTCTCATTGCAATGTTATTCTCCTCACCTAGCCAGTCCTAGTCTGACCCCTCTGGACTCTCCATCCCAGTCTCCCGCCCTCCACTCCCAGTCTCCATGCCCAGCTGTTCCGTTACTCCCATCAATTCCCTGTTCTTCATCCAATCTGTCTCTCTCCCGCGCTCTGGCCTCCATTCACCCTCCTCCCTGTCCACATTTCTCATCCCCACTAACTCCGAGTTCCAGTCTCCCACCTCATTCAATCTCAATGTTCTCCCACTTCCATCCGAATCCTTGTTCCAGTCTCTGTGCCCTACCAGTACCAGTTCTTCTACTGTACCCCAGCTTCGTCAGATCGATGGTCCCTCCCGGCACCCTGCCCCACTGGTTCTCCGACCCAGTCTCCTCCCCATCCAAACTCCCACTTGCAATTTCCCTCTCCCGCACATTAGCCTCCAGGCCATCTCTCCCACCCCCAGACTTCAGTCTACCTCCCCCCACCCACTCTGAGGATCCATTTCTTGTCCTCTCTGCATTCAGCTCAGGTGGCTTCTTCCTCCACACTCCCAGGGTCCAGCATGGGGGGCACAGAGAGCACAGGAGAAAGTCTTCTGCTCTCAGTTCAGGTGCCCTGAACGCAGGACAGCACACAGCAGACCAGAGCTGCAATTGCAGAGAAAGTCCTGCTTAGCCCATCTGCAGCATGCACAGTGTGGACAGAATATTTGGGAATTTTTCAAAGTCTTTTATTTTCACCAAATTTGGATAGATTTTTATGAAATGACAAAATACACATCCCTGAAACAAAGCCCATTCCTCCCCTCCCCCCAACCCCAAGTCCCTGATCCAAGGCAGGAGAAGTGCTAGAATTTCTCAATGAAAAGGATGCTCGAATTTTTAACATAATGTATTTCACCCCTAACCTTGTTCTTGGAAATGACTAAACAGTTTTGGGTGAATTGTTTTTTGGTTTTTTATGAAGCCTGTCAGAAAATTTCAGCCCAAATGGCTAAAGTTTGGCAAAGTGATAAGCAATCAAAACCAGAGTTTTATGACAGGAAGTGTCAGGCTACCTTAATAATGGGCAGTATTACCAGCCTCACCTACAATTCTTTCAGCTTCTTTAAAGAAAATCTCCTTCTAGGCATAAAACAATTGTTCATAATAGCTCAGTCCCTCCGTTAAACTGCAGTAGCCTGTATCCTGTACAGTTACGTGTTCTTATCACTCGGTCTCAAATAGATGTTCTCAAACGTTTCCATGGTGTGGACCATATCTTAATAGAAAGATTCACCAATGATCACATAATTAAGTCTGCGAATCTGTCATAGAGGTCACGGATTCCAGGACTTTCCAGGACCTCCATGACTTCTGCAGCCAGCAGCTGTGACTGACCCCTGGACCACCCAAGCCTGGGCTACCCCCCGCCAGAGCTGTGGGAGTCCTGCGCCACCCCCCGCCGGCACCAGCACTGGCAGTCCCAGGCCGGCGGGGCTCTCCCCTGCCAGCAGCAGCAATCCCATGCCACCCCTCTCCCCCAAGCACCAGCGGGCACCCAGGAGTCGCCCCCAGCACTAGCGGGCGCCGCAGAGCCCCCCCCTCCAGTACCAGCGGGTGCCCCGGAGCCCCTCGCCCAGCACCAGCAGAAGCGCTGGAGGCCCCCTCCAGAGCAGCAGCTGCACTCCTGGAACCCTCCAGAACACCAAAGATTTAGTCAGGGCTATTTATAGTACAAGTCATGGACAGGTCAGGGCCCGTGAATTTTTATTTATTTTCCGTGACCTGTCCATGACTTTTACTAAAAATGCCCATGACTAAATCTTAACCTTAAGAATAATAATAGTTCTTACTAGGTATCTGAACAGCTCCTGGCACAATAGGACCCTGATCAGCATCTCTGGGCACCAGTGAAATATAAAATTTAATTACAATAATGGAGAATCCTGGTAATCCCATAGTTGCACAGTAAACTTTCAATTACCAATACTGTCCAGTGCCGGGTTGTCAGACATTGCCAAAATTATTTTTTCCAAAGCATCTGCTGTGGGCACAAGTACTTGTGGATCTCGGCTACAATCCAATATCTGTCCCCTATATTTTCAAAGTGATGCATGGGGTTTACTCATGTCACTCTAATTAATATCAGTTGCAGTAATTGAGCAAGGCCTCCATGCATTCCTTTGTAGATGTAGGGGTCTATGTGGACTGTTTTAAAACACATTTCACAGATTCAAAGACAACAGATATGCTACAAACATATCTCATAATGCTTTAAATATTACACTTAGCACTTTATCTTCAGAGAGCATTTAGTGTTAATTAGGCCAGGTCTACACAATTAGGCCAGGTCTACACTAAGAAGTTAGGTCGACCCAGCTATATCGCTTGGGGTGTGAAAAATCACACACCCATAAGTGACGTAGTTAAGCTGACCTAACCCCCAGTATAGACAGTACTAAGTTGACAGAAGAATTCTTCTAGCTAGCGCCTCTCAAGGAGATGGACTAACTACTCCCATTGCTGTAGTGAGTGTCTACACTGAAGCACTGCAGTGAATTAAGTGTAGACATAGCCTTAGACTCAGGAATTTCTAGCTCATGGTCCCACGCTCAGATCACAACTCTCTCAGGTTTCTGCAGTAAAATTCTTTTAAAAAGAAATTATTTGTCCCGTTATATCCCTTTCTGGGAAACACATGAGAAATTCTATTTCCCGACAGCTCAGTGGTTCCAAGTCTCAGTGATGCAGTCCTACTGTCATGCTGCCAGAACAATTTGTCCTGAAATGTTCAATTTTCATTTTCATACAAGAACATTTTCCACTTTTGACATGTCCCAGTCCTGCAAACCACATGACTGAGGCTATGTCTACATTACCGTGGTAAGTCGACCTACGCTACGCAATTCCAGCTACGTGAATAAAATAGCTGGAGTCAACGTACCTTAGGTAGAGTTACCGCGGGGTCTACACTGCGGGGGGGTCGAAGGGAGAAATTCTCCCTTCGACTTACTTTACTCTTCTTGTCGGGGATAAAGTACAGGGGTCGACTGGAGAGCAATCTGCAATTTGGCAGGTCTTCACTAGACCCACTAAATCGATCACCAGTGGATCGATCTCAGACAGTCGATACCAGCTGTACTCTAGATGTAGCCTAAGAGTATGGCTACACGGCAATTTGGCATGTGCCTCCCAGCCTGTGGAGGCAGACTCAAGCTAGCTCTGCTCAAACCAGCACACTAAAAACAGGAGCATGGGTGTTGCAGCTTGGGCAGCAGCCTGGGCTCTTAAGCCCATCCAATCACTTGGATCTAAGCTCCAGTGAGTAGCTAGAGTCTTCACAGGAACCATAAGTTTGTCTACCCAGCCTGGAAGGCTTGCTCCCAGTTATCATGTAAACTAGTTGTTTTGAACCTTTTTTCATTTGTGGACCTCTAAAAAATTTCAAATGGAGCTCTAGACCCCTTTTGAAATCTTGACAGGTTTCAGAGTAACAGCTGTGTTAGTCTGTATTCGCAAAAAGAAAAGGAGTACTTGTGGCACCTTAGAGACTAACCAATTTATTTGAGCATAAGCTTTCGTGAGCTACAGCTCACTTCATCAGATGCATACTGTGGAAAGTGTGGAAGATCTTTTTATACACAAAAAGCATGAAAAAAAAAACTGGATTTGTGCTGGAAATGGCCCACCTTGATTATCATACACATTGTAAGGAGAGTGGTCACTTTAGATAAGCTATTACCAGCAGGAGAGTGGGTTTGTGTGTGGGGGGGGGGGGGCGGGGGAGGGGGGGGAGACACGACCACCTGGATTTGTGCTGGAAATGGCCCAACTTGATTATCATACACATTGTAAGGAGAGTGATCACTTTAGATAAGCTATTACCAGCAGGAGAGTGGGGTGGGGGGGAGGTATTTTTTCATGCTTTGTGTGTATAAAAAGATCATCTACACTTTCCACAGTATGCATCCGATGAAGTGAGCTGTAGCTCACGAAAGCTTATGCTCAAATAAATTGGTTAGTTTCTAAGGTGCCACAAGTACTCCTTTTCTTTTTGAAATCTTGGACAGTCTGCAGATCTCTAGGGCTCCACAGACCACACGTTGAAAACCACTGGTGTAGACATATCCTAAGAGCCCTAGCTGAAGACCACAACATTGATCTTTGAACAAGGGCAGGCTTCATCTACAGAAACAAGTCATGGCTGCACAGCTGGAGAAAAGAAACAAAACCCTAAGTTTATATTTCTGTTGGATACATACAACAGGCTTCACTATTTCAATCCATCCCAGAGGCAAAAGAAAACAAAATCTTGACATTAACTATCAGTTAACAGTGCATAAGTTCACAGATTGAAAAGACAAGTAATTTAGAAATAAACCAGAAAGTTGTGTCACAACTCAAGGTAGGTTTGGGTCTTCATTGCATTATTATAATGGACATAAACCCATTCATTCCTGAATTATACTTCGTCTGTGAGCTCTTTGGAACACGGATCATCTTGTTGTTCTGTGTTTGTACATGCCTTGCACAACTGGGCCCTGACTGGGGCCCCTAGGTGCTACCACAATAGAATTAATAAATAAAATAACAGTACAGACAAGGTAGGTGAGATAATATCGTTTATTGGACCAACTTCTGTTGGTAAGAGAGACAAGTTTTCAAGCCACAAAGAAATTACCTCACCCCCAGCCTTGTCTCTCTAATATCCTGGGACCAACACAGCTACAATAAGACTGCACAAAATAATAGTATAGGTTACAGAAACACTCTAGACATCTTTTTTCCAAAAAAGATGATACCTTCAATCGTGTGGGACATTTGCTCTTTTGAAATTCACAGCAGGAACCAACCACTGCAATTAAAAATCACCAGTATCATTATCACAAACTTGGAAAATCCTTTTTATAAGAGGGGGTTTGAAATGCTACAGCTTTAGAAACCAGTGTTTGGTTGTGGGAGTTGTTTTCAAACCTCATGAGCTTAACCATATTATCCCTATTAGATCTGGATTGGGCTTTTATAGCCATTCCCCTATTTCCCATAAATCACTGCTTTAGTAATAACAAAATACCCAAAGGCATGAACAAACATGGGTTACCAGAAGGGGCAGTGTTCTGCAGAACTTGCCTCGCCTATAAATACAGATGTTGGGGCCTCTACAACTTTCCTTCAAACAGTAATTCCTAGGAGCAACACTCCAGGGCCCAGGCTAATATAAGTCTTGCCATGTAAGTTTCCCCAAGAGCATTTACTCTATTTATTCTCTTTTAAAATGAACACAGACACAGGATTTTCCTAAGTCTTGAATTTAAAACCCCAAACTCTAAAAACAAACTTAAAAAAACCTCTCTTTTAAAGTTTAGGAACATTTCTCTCATTTTCTTCCTACTTCTAGCCTTAATCTAGGAGAAGGATTAAGGACTTGATATGGCTAAACTGAACAATTCTGGCAAGACCTGGAAAAAGAGAGAGTGTGTGTCTACCTAGCCTAAGGCTAGCAAAACTGAAGTCACTCACTTATTCAGAAGCCACGTTGACTGTCCTTCACCATCCTATAGGAGAGTGCTGTAGGAGTTGGCCAAAGTGCCCCAATCCTATAAACACAAACCTCTATAACCAAAACAGCACCTCCAATAATATCATGCACACAATGCTATCCTAGGATGCCACTTCAGTATTGACTGAGAAGCACAGCCCCTGAATTGCCAATCCCCTAAGCAACCCTAGGATTTTCCTTGGAGGTCTCCCTTCTAAGCAGTAAGAAAAACTGATTTTGCTTGACTCGTGAGATGGCACAAGCTCAGAGGCTAAAAAGTTATTTGCTGGATGTATCTTCCGACTCTCTAAGAATAGTTGGGAATCCCACTAGTCGGTGAGGAATTTAGATGAGCTCTGGGGAGGGAACATTCCTTTGGAGAAGTATATTGCCTTTTTTTTAAAGGTACCCTAGGAGAAAATAAAATAACCACACAAGAAATTAGAATATTGTATGAATAAATACCTCTTACTTGTGCATCTTCTTGGTCACTATATGGTGCCAAAATAACTCTACTTTTTATCGTGAGGGCCTCCATATTTTAGTCCACAAAGTTACGTTACTTTTTTGGTTTGCTAAAGCAGTGTGTACTTTGCCAGCAAATTAACCTTATATTAAACACTTCTGCTACTGTGACAATGCAGATTCTCAAGAGCAGCAGTCTCCAACTTCTGCAGAGTTACTTATTTCCTTTCTACTATACAATAGGTCTCGGTTTGTAACATGGATGTCCCAAA
This sequence comes from Natator depressus, assembly GCF_965152275.1. Lineage (NCBI taxonomy): Eukaryota > Metazoa > Chordata > Testudines > Cheloniidae > Natator > Natator depressus. Next base: position 8,045,536 of record NC_134247.1, read on the forward strand.
GTTCTAAGCAGTATAACTTTAAATGTCAGTGGTAAACAATATTTTTTATAAGAAGAAGATATATATACATACAGAGAACAGTGGAAGAAGATCATGTCCCCCAGGAATCCCTCCGTCAGGGCCAGGCTCAGCACCGGGATGTTGTTCTTCTGTGCCCAGTAATAGACCAATTCAGAGTTGTTTATTTCCTTGCCCAGCTGTGCGACCATCTTGGACGGGGTCCATTTCACACCCTCCATGTTCTGCTCCGCGACCATCTGGTCCAAGATGGGCATGAGCCAGTCTTCGAACTTGCAGTAGTTGTCATTGGGCACCAGCAGGTTCCTGATCCCGTTGATCCCACTCTGCCGAAGCTCCTTCCCCCGCAGGCTGAACTCCCCCACTTAGGTAGGTGCCAAGCATTTGATGAGATCCTCTTCCACGCCACCTGCTGTGGTCACCAGCACATCCACCATGTTGTGCTGCACCAAGTAGCAGATGGTCTCACGGATGCCCGAGCTGATGAGGTTGGAGGTGAAGACCAGGAAGATGGTGCAGCCCAAGGGCTGCCAGTGGCAGGGGTTCAGGTTGGCGCGGGTCTCCTCCTCCTCGCCCAGCGGCTCCAGCTTCACCACGATCACCCTGTTGATCTCCTGCATGGCCTGCCTGAAGCCGGTGGCCTGGAAGCCGGTGGTAAGGTAGGACTGAATCCGAGTGCGGTGATCCAGCCCTCGGTCGAAGTGGTAGCCCCGCACCTGCAGGCTCTCATGTTCTCTGTATGTATATATATATATATCTTCTTACTATATGTTCCGTTCTATGAATCTGATGAAGTGGGCTGTAGCCCATGAAAGCTTATGCTCAAATAAATTTATTAGTCTCTAAGGTGCCACAAGTACTCCTGTTCTTTTTGCGGATACAGACTAACATGGCTGCTATTCTGAAATATTTTTAGAATGTGTAGCTATACAAAAATCTTGCTAAACTCAGCACAATGTGGTAGAGAAGCTGAAAAGCATTGCCACCATTTCTGAATAACACTTACTCTACTGGCCACAAGGCCAGCTTGGAACAAGCCAAACGCTGCTCCAGAGGCAGTGGATCCTAACTTTCACTTAACTCCTATAACTCCAAAATATACAAATTCAGATCTCCTGTCTTGTTATTCTTCTTAACCCTCTAGTTAACTCACTAGAGCTCTCAGAAGCATTAGTCCTGCCATTGATTAAACGAGGATAGCTCATGAGATGTAGTCCCCAGCCAATATATAACCCAAAGATTACAAAACATCCACCTATATCTGGCCATTCTTGATACCAGAGGTATCTCCTGAGGCCACACAACAGAAACAAACCAGGCAGGGGATTGTAATAGTGTCTCAATACATAATATCACTGCAACCACTTTTCTAGTGACTCAGCAGTGGTACCATACTGGGGCTACTGCTTCTTGGACAAGTAAGACAGTTTACTATTAATACCAATTCTCCTTTCTGGTAATGTGTGGGGTTACTTTTACTCTAATCTGACAAAGATTCACCACACACCACACCAGTCAGAAAATTTGGTAGCTCACTGCCCCCTGATAAATGGGATGGGGCAATGGCAATAAATGAGGACTTTCAGTTGTGGAACGGATCATCTCAAGACTTGTAAAATGGCCTTCATGAAAAACTAAGGGCCTTGGGCTTGCTGGTGCCTTTGCCTACAGTCTGGCTTTCACATCATGAACCTGCAATGTGATTGTTTGGGCACAAAGGGAAAAAATATGAGGTAAAAAACTGAGAGTTGCTGTAGATGACATTGTGACTGCCCACAGAAGCCTTGAGCATGCCACAAATAGAGAAACACGTATCCAAGGCATTATATCCACTGTAGCTAAGCCAGACATTCTAACTTACCATTGCAGTGGAAAGGCAACAAGAAGACAAATTTCAATGTAGGTAATTACATTCTGCATGCTTAAATTCCCCATGCAGTTTCAACTGGATACTGTATTCTTTACCACCTTTCCTAACTTAGCATGCAGTTTTCAGCGTTTGACTCCTGAAAGGAGTACACTTCCGTGGCGGAACAAATTATCCCTGTATAGTTTGGATCTCACTTTGTAAAGCACTTATGTGGGGAAGGGAGGAAAGCACAATATGAAAGATTTATTTTTGCACAAGGCATTTGCATTATATAGCACCACCACCATAACAAAATCACCACATGCCAGTCTGTGTTTCCAGACAGCAATCTGACTTTGCAGAAAACATCACTGTCTATAGGAGGGGGGTTTTTTTGCCAGAAAGATTAGGAAAAGGGCTCAGATGCTGAACAAAGTCTACTGGAAGCAACACATGGAGAGAAGAGAAAAAGTTGTCCTGTTTTCCTGGTTAAAACTTCCAGTGAAACTCTCTTAAGCCCTGTCTGGTTTTTTATTCAAAAGTATGTCCATATGAACTTTTCAAATGGCAATTTCTGTTTTAGTGTTCTCTTCCTCTTTTTCTTTGGAAAAAAGGATGAGTAGTACCTAACTCCCTTTACTTGACATCTGGAATGAAAACACTGGAATATACACATACTATTTTCCTATATACAGTCTCCTAGATAAGGCTAGGACTTTTAAGAGGAGCCCTTACTATCGCCCAAGGGTTGCTAAAAAAATGATAAAAGAAATGGTAAAACAAATAGGAACCAAAAAAAAAATAGTTTATTTGTTCTGATAATCCCTAATCCATGATATAATTTCTAAATTTAAAGGGAAAAAATAGAATAAAATATTGTTCAGTGCTTTTAGCACAATGGGGTCCTGGCCTTGAGGTACTTCCGCAACACAAATAATAAATAATAATAAACGCACAACCCTGATAGATGATCGGGAGAAGAGATCTGTAACAAAAATCCTGCTGCCATTTCCTCCTCCATACTAAGCAGTCGGAGGACTTTGGTTGAAGTGGAACATTTGATGCTGTTCCAAGAAGACAACCCTCATAGGGGCTCCTCAGGCTAAATGCTTCTCGCACCAGGGGCTCAAGTAGATTTTAGGGACCAAATCAGGGCTCAATGCACAGAGATTCATTAAAATCCATGGTTTCTTGATCTACTGTACATCTATCCACCAGCCATTTCCTACCATCCCCCTGCTCCAAGAAGGGGAGCACACCAGCTGCACAAGATATTCCAACCCTGAGGCTGCAGTAGTAGCCACAAAGCAGCTCCACACCTTGCCGCTCATTCCGCAAGCAGGCTCCCCTGACTCTCCCTACTTAGGCTGGGGGGCAGGATCTGGGACACAAAGCATACAGTATGTCATCCCAAAGCTCTTTGCTAATTTAGACCTCACTCCTGCAATCAGATCTATATGGATACCACTGTCCTCAATGAAAGAGCTCCACAAGGGCACAAGGACCTAGAGGCCTTAAACTGACATACCAAGTTATACACAGGGACCGGGTCAGTCACTACTAAAGTGAAGCCACCTGTAGGATGAAATGCAGTAACTAATGCAGAATGATAGTACAAAACTGCTTTAAAACACACACTGAAAGTGAGGAAAATATTGAACTAAAATTGCAAGGGGAATTTAAGCAAGCAAAATAATTATCTGTGTTGGAGGAAATCTTTCATCAAACTATCATATTAACCGATGCAAAAAACAAAAATAATTATACCTAGCTCTGATATAGTGTTTTTCATCCATAGAACTCAAGGCTGTTTACAAAGGAGGTCAATATCATTATCCTCATTTTACAGATGAAGGAAATGAGAAGGTACGGGGTGAATCAACTTGCCTACAGTCACCAATCCCAATCAGATTCAGTGTTTGACCCACCAGGCCTCACGCCCTCCCCAAACACTCTTATCTACTGTTACATATATTTTTATTTTACACTGAGATGGAAATTTCTCTCTGTGTCTGTAAACCCGAAACAGAAAAAAATTCATTACAAATGAAGGCCCTGATCCAGCAATCACAGCTGCTAACGTGGACCCATATGCCCATGAAGAGCCCCTCTGCAGTCAATGGGACTCCACACAGGGGCAGGAGTCCTTGCAAATAAAATGTGGATTAATGTGCTGCTTGCATATCTCACTTTAACCTTTAGTCACCACAACAAATAAAATATAAACTTCTACAGCCTTTCAAATCTCAGCTCTAAAATACTGATTTTTTTTCCACCAATTAATCTAGCTCATTGAAAGTAACATATGTTCATACAATAAGAATTAAGGGGGAACGACTGGGAATAAAATTTACATTATACACCTCATTTGGGGAGGTAACAGCTCCTCGTTTATTTTTCCTGAACTCAAAGTTTAACATTGTATTAACATAATAAAATGAAAATAGAATACTTTGCACGCATTCTGGCTGCTCCTTTGCATAACAATAAAGGAATACAATTCTGTGGACTAGAGTAAAGTTGAGACACAGAAAACTGAATACATCCCCTGCCCCTAACAATTTTATGCAGTGAAAATCAGGCCTGCCATAGGTCTCATTCATCTACAGGGAGAATCCTTCAGTCTTCATTAATCTGAAAGCATTTTTACAAAGTAGCGCTCACTCGCTGGCTGTAGGATTTTTCCTAGTTTGTTTCAATTTAACATTTAAAATCTCCTGCCTTCTCTGGAGGTTGGAGGAATTACTACCTCACACTCAAATTCTCCCATCAAAACTAGCTCTGATGTTTTCAGACCTACTGACTTTTCACTCACATTGCGCTTAATTTTTTAAGCAGGTGTCCATCTTACAACTAATTGTTTCAATAAGATTTTACAATTTATAAATATTACTGTAAATCTCACTTCTTCCAATCATCCCATGAGGGAAAACAATGATGTGAACTTGACAAGTTGACTCATGTTGTGATCGGTTTTTTAATTGTTTTTTTCCAACGTGTCTGTTCCTTCAACAAAGGATTGTTATTTTATTTTTTTCACTATTTCAATGATGCTATTTTGGAGGAGTAGAAAAACGATGAAAGTACCCTCCTATTCACAATATGCCAGCTTGACCAGCCATGATGAATGCAGATCTCCTATTTGGGTCATTAATTGGAAAGCAGTTCTAAATCTCATGACTGATTTTTCCCCTGTTTTTTCAATCAGATTGCAGTTATGTTACATTTTACTCATTATTTTAAATCTCCCTCTTCAAAATCACCCAAACTGGGACTGAGCCCTCTGAAAAACAATAATGCTAATATGACAAATCCTCATTCATTTTGCAATTCATATTAAAGGACAGTTTGTAAGAGTGTGTTTTCATCCAGTAAAAAGAAGGAATTTATTTGGTCTTGTGTCAATGACTTTTAAAATCTCCCTTCACTCAAAACTACCACAGCTTGATCAACTCTGATATATTCAGACCAACCAACTTCTCATAGGTATGAAAATTACTACAAGAACCCGGTCCTTCCAACACTTAAATGCAGATAATGTCACTCATGGGAGTAATCCTAGCCAGAACTGGTGTCTCTGTTTGCAGGTTTCCGCCCTAAAAGAGTTGTTAAGGCTTTGTTTGGGGGTTGGGGGGCGGGGGAAGGTGTTCAATAAGACCTGTCCACTTTTCAGCTTCCACAAGATTTTCAGTGCATAAATGGTGATCTCAGAGGGATTTTTTGGGTTAAGTCTCCTCACTTCACATTGCCTTACCTTGGGACAGCCCCCGTGTAACAATCAAAAATGCAAGTTTACCAAGACCTTGCTCAGCTGGGGATTCATTTTTAAAAATCTAACTTTTTTTTTTACCCCTCAATAAACCCTAAAAAAAATTTTTTTTAATCACTCCTTTTCTTTCCTGGGGTCAGCAACTCCCCCACCTCACCCTACCCGGTGTAAAAACCAAAGATACCCCCCACACACACCGCCCAACCCCACCCCCTGAAGAAACCCCTGACCTGGGGGTTGGGGGGGGGGAGCCAATTGTGTGGGAGGCATCTGCCAGCTCTGCCCGGCCTGGGGCGGTGTCTCTCTCTCCCTGGGTGTCTCGCCCAGGGGGGGCAGCTCAGCAGCCCCCCGGGCTCAGGCTGAGGCTGGCTGTAAACAGCCCCTGAGCTGCTGCTGCTGCAGGCCCCTCCGCAGACACAGGGCCCTCTCCAGCCGGCGCTTCTCAGCCTCCAGCCCGGCCAGCTGCCTCGGCCCGAGCCCCCGGGGGGCGGCTGGGCCTCGGGGGGGCCCCGATCCCCTCCCCGGGGCTCTCCCAGGCCGGGCCCCCCCACCCGGGGCCCCCACAGGAGGGGAACAGGGAAGTCCTGACTTACCTGTCATTACTTTCTACGCCATCTTGGATCCACTTGTCAACGTCCCCACAAAGCATTGTGGGAAAAAACCTCCCCCCACCCCCTCTCTCCTTCCCCCCAGCCCAGGAGCAGAGCAGAGAAACTTAGAGGGGAGGCAGGCGAGGGGTGGGGTGCTGCTGGTGGTGGTACAAACAAAGTGGGGAGCCCCATCCCAAAGGGAAGCGGGGGAGGAGCGGAGTGAGGGCAGGGAGCCGCCTGGCATGCTCCTGTCTCTGGGGCACTGGGGCAAGGTGGGCTGCCCCTTGCAGGGTTTTCCAAAAGGAGTGAAATCGCCGGCTTTCCGTGCACCCCGCAAGCAGCTTCTGGAGCAGAGCGTGACTGCGTTGAATCGTGTGGTTTCTGCTTGCTTTTTTCTCTCCCCCTGGCCCCCCGGGAACTTTCCTTCTGGGGAATGTGTCACTGGCATGCAACAAATTGCCTAGGTCAGGACAACAGGTCTTAGAGGAGCAAATGAATTCATTATCTGTTTTCCTTGCAAAATAAGTATATGCCATATTTCTAAATGAGATTTATTTATATATATATATATATATATTAATGTGTCATTGGATTTGCACACATAACTACATGTCACTGCATTTTCTGGGGTACGGTTTATTGGAAGTAGGTGTTTTCTCTTGCAACTTTTTATGTTTCAAAAAACATGTTCCCGTTCAGAAATGCATTATTGGATATTTATGCATGCCACAAAATGTCTTGTATGCCAGCCTCTGGGGCAAAGTGCACCAGTGCGTTTAAATGTGCTTTTGCCTTGCACTTTATTATTATAATTTTTGCAATAATTTGCTTTCCCCACGTGGGATTGTATTAGTGGCTGTGTACATATACCAAATAATACATGGACAAAAACAGTATAACGTTTCTCAGGAAAGTATGTTGTTGTATTTAACAATATTTTTTCCCTTATAATTTTGCTAAAGAACTTTCCCTTTTGGAAACTAATTTCTGGCTCTGCGTGAATCTCAGAAACTATTTTGTATAACAGGTTTATTTTTGCAAAGAAATCTTTCCTGTTAGCAGTGTATTATTGGCTCTGTCTTCAAAATGTTTAGCAGTCATATTAGTTCAAGTATTTTTCTTCACAACTACCATGTTTTGCAAAATAACTTTAGACATATTATTGACTCGGCTTGTATGCATGTCACAAAATGCCTTGCTTGTTATGCTTTGGGGCAAATAACATACAAATACAGTACAAGACTGGAAAAATTATGATCTGACTTCAGCCTTTTAAGGTAGGTCACTTATGAAGTACGATTGCAATTGTTTTTTAAAACTTTCCCCTCTACTTTTTTAATTAAGAAAAATATAGGATTCAAATTGGTTTAGCACTGAATTGTTCTAAATGCATTTATATTTAAGTTTACACTGAAGATCATCTGAATTCCTTGAGGACTAACCACTAACACATTGAGCCTTTGCCACTGCAAGCACAGAGACTTGTGCCCAGGAATGAGTTTCAATACTCCTATAACACATTCTTGATTATTGCAAAGAAGACCCTTTGCAGAAGTATAAATACATAAGGAAATAAATTGCAATGTGAAAACTTTTGCTGCCCGGATGTTAAATCAATGCACTTCTCTTCCTTATTCAACTTTAAAGACATGTTTGCCAGCATGATTAACTGTTTCAGTGCCATGGTGGAGGCCCTGTCAGGGGCTGCTGAGGAGCAGTGTGGTATTTCCACTATGAGGGAGGGAGGACGCCATTTCAAATGACAAAAATATTCTTGTGCAGCCTGCTCTGGGCCATCCCTGCTGGCTGGGGAGGGGCTGCCTGCCTGCATGCCACAGGCACCCATCCCCCAAAGTAAACATGCTGCAAATGGGAATCAGTCACAAAAAACTTCCACCAGCCCAAACGACCTTTCCTTTCTGTCATAAAATGGTGCACTGTGACTTTAAATGTCTTTAACTGCGTCTGTGGAAACCCTTGCAGCCACACTGAGCGAGGCCCCCTGAAGGACTTGTCCTCCTAGGTAACTTAGATTTGGAGGATATTAACAAGACCCCTGTGTGGGACAAATCAACTGTCAGTTTATAGCCATATATCTTTTAAAAACACCAGACTCACAGGAAATAGTTAAAGGATATAATAGTTAAAGAATGTTTCACATCTAATTAACTTTTTACTATTGTTTTCTGTTCTATCCTTTGCATTTCATTCAGCCAGGACATTTGAAATAGACTAGTCAGTGTCACCTTTTGTTCCTTGTCAATTTCACTTTCGACTTTTCATACACTTTCACAATGTTGCAATGTTTGTGTTGAAAACTGCTGAGGAGTTTTGCCTTTTTTTTTTTTTTAATCAACTGGAATTTAGAAAGGAAGGGATTTAGAAAAATAACATGTCCACTGGAACTGGGGGGGGAAATGAAAACTTCTCTATTTGGCTTAGGTTTTACAAAAGCTTCTCTTTGCCAGTATTTGATCTTACTGTGTCCCTTTACACACTGTACAATGCTAAGAATTATTTTCTGTAGATAGTGATTAAACAAAGAGAAAAGGATGTGACACAATATGTCAGGGTGTGAGTGCATTTTGCTATTCAGTCTATATTATATTATTTCACATTTACCAGGAGCTTTTCAAACTACAGCCCAGAAATGCAGTGACCTCTGGGAAATGATAGCAGCCAACAGCACACAACACTATCCAAAGATGAGGGTGGGGAAATTCTGGCCATGGTATTGACAGAAGCCTCCACTATTATGAGAAATGCCATGTGTAACATATAATACTGACAGGTTTCAGAGTAGCAGCCGTGTTAGTCTGTATTAGCAAAAAGAAAAGGAGTACTTGTTAGTCTCTAAGGTGCCACAAGTACTCCTTTTCTTTTTGCGAATACAATACAGAGAATCTACACACACATTTCATCTGAAGATCTTGCTGCTTAAATTAAACCCCTCAACATCCATGTGAAGTAGCAAGAATTGTTGCATTTTGCAGAGTGGTTAATTGTGACACAGGAAGGTAAATGGATGTGCCCAAGGCTACAAATGGAATCAACAGCAGAGAGATGGGATTCGCTTCTAAATCCCAGTTTTTTGCTCCTCTGTTCAAAACATTACTCTATAGATTCTGATCCTGCAAAATGTGAATGGTCAGGGATTTTTCCATATAATTCCCCTCTCCAACCTCCTTCACAATCCATATTTATTTGAGGGGAAGGTACAAACTGTAAAATTGGGCCAGAACAAAACCCTGGATCCAGACACCCTCAAAGTTTGGAACTATATTTAACTGATGAAAATGAACACCCTTAACTGCCATAATGCAAAAATAGGAAGGGCTTCCAAAGGGCAGATATCTATTTCCTCCTCCTCTATGGGCCTTATGTGACAGCCACCATTTTGTCTGATACATTAGCTATTGAACCCAGCACCTCTAGAACTAAACATCTTGAGTAGCTACAGCTTGAGCGAAAGAGACAGACTTGCTGCCTTTGTGGATTGGGCACAGAAAGAGATATGTAACACACTGACCAGTGGATTGCATCTTCACAACCCCTTACCCAAAGTTTAAATTTTCCACTGCAGATTTTGGAATAACTGAATGAATGTCAACATTGAATCTGGCTAAATGTGATCCAGGAAGGGGGCATGGATTGCTATATTTTCTGTCTGCTTTCCAGGTGTGGAGCTGGGCAGGGGCATCATGTCCTAAGCAGAGAGGATAGAAAAGATGGAATTTCTCTGGCCTCGTCTCTGATCTTCTCACGCACATTGATCCCTGTTTTTTTCACCTTTCCTTTTGGCCTAACCCCTTTTGTCCTCTCGCTGTCCAATTATAACCCCTTTTCTTTCTACCTTCAAAATTGTAATGCTTTTATAATTCTCTTGCACTACCTTTCTCTCTCTTTTTGCTGAGCTAGCTTGGTTGGAGGCTGGACTTCACCTCCACAAGTGACAGGTGGTGGCCAGTCCTGAGTCAGCAGGTCAGGAAAACAGCAACATTGCAAATGACAGCATTAACAAATGAGCGTAGGACCAAGCCGGTGGACTTTGGCACTTTACACTGGAATTAGGTGCTCGTGCCTGGCTTGTATCAGACTGGTTCATATATGCCGTCTCACGACCATTCAACCTACATTTGACTGATCTTTAAAAGATTTTAAATTCTGTAGAGGAAATAGAATCTAATGATTCAAGCATGGGACTAGGAGGCAGGATTCCTGGGTTCTGCTGCCAACTTGCTATCTAAATTTGGTCAAATTATTTGTTTTACCTGTCTGTAAAATTCCATATAATATTTACCTATTTGGCAACAGCATTGTGAAACTTGTTTACAAAGCCCTAGGAAAAAAGTCACTTCTGTAAGTGCAAAGTATTGTATGCCATGAAGTTAAATCTTACCTTGGCTAAAGATAAGGAACCTTTATATTGGCCTGTTTGTAAAATGGGAGACAGTAGCTATTAAATAAATTAATTACGGTAGTTAATCTCTCTCTTTATACAGCCCCCATCACTGTAATGTCTTAGTACCCCACAATCTTTCAATGTATTTATCCTCACCACCCCTTATCCCCATTTTAGAGATGGAGAACTGAGGTACACAGAGGCTAAGTGACTTGCCCAATGTCACAAAGGAAATCTGTGGTGGAGCAGGATATTGAACGTGGGTTTCCCACGTTGTGGGCTGGTGTCCCAACCCCTGGACCATCCTTCCTTTAAAATGGGGAATGTATTAATGCAAACTCATTAATAATAGTGTTAATTATTGCATGAAGTTTTTAACCAAGCTTTGCTTTAGTCAGGGATGAATCCCACCAATATTATCTACAACAATACTTTTTCTCAGGCTCCCTCCCATTTCTGGGTACCTGTTACATCAGCAAGTGTAAAAATCTGTATTTTTAACTCATCTCTCATCCACTTGATTTTGAATAGTGACTAGAACCTAATCTCCTTGGCATTTGTATTTCTAGAGAATAACTGCAATATTCAGGGCAAGTAAAGTTGCTACTGATAAACTGCTCTGAAAAATTCTATACACCAGATTCTGCAGAGAATTTGCCACTGACTTAAACAGAAGCCAAACTCCTATAACAATGCAAAAGTGAAACAGGAGGAGGACTGTCAAACTGCATTTCATGGCTTTCATGCTGGCTGAAAACAACTTCCAGACATTAAAATCAAGGTTATCCTTGTTCAGCATGGACATTATTAGTGATAGTAGCATCACAGTAAGGCCTAGAAGCCAGCACCCCATTGTGTTAGACACTATACAAACACAGTCAAAAGATAGTCCCAACCTAAATGAGCATACAATCTAAGTTAAAGACCCCATGCCAGTTTCTGTAAGAGTAAAAGTTTGCCCCAAGATCCTTTGTTAAAATCTCCCCTTCCTACTGGTGACTCTGTGGATCTCAGCACAATAACACCATATGTGTGCGAGACACTGAAATCTGCTTCACTCAGACCTCCCTACCCCCAACCTCCCTGGCTGTAGTAACTGAGTAAGACGACGTGGGTAGTTGGCTTCCAGGAAAATGTTGCCAGGCCACTCTATAGTTCCATTATTGGTGGATATTCCCACTCACTGCCATGCAATGTGTTTTCCATTGTTTGTATCACCACAGAACCTTTCTCTCTCTGCGTCACACATCTATACACAATTCTGTACAGTGGTTGGTACAGAACTTCAGGATCCACAGCACTGTTTAAATACAAAAAAAAGCAAAATGTTAATAATTCATCCATTCCATGCCACTAAAAAGTTTGGTTTTCAAACAGCAATTAAATAGAATTTTAACTTAAACAGTAACAAAAAAACAAGTAACAAGACGATAAAACCAGCAGAGTCATGAACATCTTTTAATAAAATGAAAATGTTTAATTCAAACAGATTACATTTGATTAGCAACCTAAAAATAAATCTCAGTGGTTTTCCAGTACGCTTTTCTTTATTAGTGACTTAAATTATGACAGGTGCCAACCTAAAGATAAGATCTTTTTAGAATGCATTTAAGTTAACTTAAGAGTCCTTCATATTAGCATTCTACCTCTACCTGTAAACATCTAGTAACAGAAAACAATTAAAAGTCTAAATTTAAAAATAATCACAAATTCCTGTATGGTATTGTTTGTACACGAAGGTGCAGATTTTTGCTAATAGCAAGTCACTTTCACTACTGGTCTGATCATCTCAAGCATGTGGCCAGCTGTATAAATTGAGCCAACAGCTTCCTGAGATAGGCCAGGATTTCCTGGCCACCCTGAGACTGTTTCAGAAGGTGTATTACCTACATGGACATTCAAATCAATAAACATCCTCAGCTTAGTCAACTCCAGCCTCCTCACTGAGAAAGATCCAGTGGGGCTTGTCAGTGCAGTGGGTACAACTGAACCAGCCCCAGCTTGAGTCCTGCCCAGAACTTGCACACACATTATAGACAATCCTCCTCCGTGGTTCCAGCTGCTAAACTGCATTAAAAGAAGCTCTAAAACTACATTAGTATTTTCTTAATGTTACTTCTTCCCTATAAGCAACTGCTTTACTTTCTGCAGAGATGTTACATGGCTGAGGGGGGAACAGAGTTGGTCTATTCAATCACGTGATTGGAGGGAGTTGTTCCCAAGACAGTCTCTGGTAGATAAACTATGTTTAGTTCAGCTCCGGACAGAATATGCAAGGAAGAGGTTTAATGATTCATCGCTTCATACGGAGACCACAGCTGCCTACGTGCATCAGCAAAACAGACCTCATGACTTCCAGCTCCTGAAAGATAAGCCTCTAACAGGGAACTTATAGGAGCAACTCCACTGTGGTCAGGCACAGAAACTGGCTCTTGAGCAGGTCTGATATATTCCATTCAGCACTGAGTAGCTGCCTGGGGGAGGAGCAGCAGGCCCAGCACCTCAGATGGCATTTTGTGAATTCTTTCCCTGCTGAGAAATGGGGTGGGGGAAATCAGGCATCTCTCTTCCCTTCTCTCCATCAGTGGAACCTCCAAGCTGATTGTCTCTCCTGCAAGTTGGAGAGGCCTGGGCTGCCCTATGTCCTTTAGAATCTCTCTCACTACTCTGTCTGTATCCCAGCAGTGAACCTTTCAATGTTCCCTATCCACCTCTCAGTGTCAGCCTGTGTTCCTCCACCCCAAAAAATCTACCTGTGCCCCCTCCAAAAATTAATCTCCCCTTCTTTCCCCTCCCCCCCAAAAAAACCCAATCCCCTCTCTCTTTTCTCCCCCACTCACAATGTATTTGGTGCAGTAACTGGCCAGTTCCAGACAGGAATCCAGAGATGCAACACTCTCCTAGCAGCATGACAGGATTATGCCATTCCTGACCTTCTGCTGCTTGCACAGGAAGCCCACGGAGGGAATCAAACTCATGCTTTTATCCTAGATTTCTGGGTGGTTTGTTAAAACACAAGTTGCCCCTGGCCAAACTGGGATAGGAAGGAAACAGGGGAAAGTGACAGACGTTAGGCTCAGATCCATAAAGGATTTGATTTCAATGGAAGGTAAGAGCCTCAATAAGTATCCAGGCCTGACTGACTTACCCAAGGCCATATAACCAGTCAGCGGCATAGGTAAGGTTAGAACCAAGCAGTAGTACTTAGTCCTATTAAGCAATAAAGCAAACTGTTTCCAGACAGCCATTTATGGGCTGACTGCTACTTATAGAGTAATAACTATTTGACATTCCCCAAATAGTTCCTGTGATGTTCCATAAGGAGCAAAAGAGCATCTACCTCTCCTTAAAAAAAAAAAATGAAAAAAAAAAACAAAAAAACAAGCCATGGGTCAAATTCCATGGACCTAGATATTTTGAAGGTGTGCAGTTTGTGGTGTAGGTGATTTTCAAACTGATCCACAGAATGAAATATTTTGAGAGCCAAGCAGTGTTGTGGGGAAGGCGCAGGGGGGGAGGTTGAGGTAACGGGAGAGGGTGTAGGTCCATGAGAGGATTTCTTCCCCTTACAGGGCAGTCCTCAGAATGACAAGATTGGAGAATCCAATTCAGAGATCCAGACCAGACTGCTTTCTTAGACAAACACATTCCTTTTCATTTTAATGAGGTCCTTACCTTATCTGGAGATATGCACTCTAGCCTGTAGGCCAGCGCTCTTCCCCACAACAGCATAACGCTCAGATAGCACCATGAGGACATTGTTCAGATTACAGATCTCAGATCTCTTTGCATCCATGCACACCCACGCAGGCGTGCGCACACACACAAGCCAGCACATCTTCATGTTGACCATAAACTGTTAATGAGGCAATCAGATGGGACACATGTCCTACCCTCTTTCAACGTAAAAGTTTGCAGACCCTCCGTCTAAAGTAATTTAGAAATGTAACAAGCGTAATTTGAGATTGCTAGGAAGAGCTGCCATCTGGTGGCATTACCATCTTCTGATTTTCTCCAGTTCAGAACTGTTTTCAAATAAGCATGCCCACAATTTCAGTAGTTCTAGCAGTGATAGAGTAGTTACCTGCCAGCAAAGAACTTGCTCATGGTTCTTCTCCACAGCTAAAGAACTGCCTGGTTTCTATTCTGCATAGATTACTGTACTGCCTGATTGCTCTGACTGTGCCAGTTTGGGATTCCACCCTTATCTTTGTTGAGTTTCATGGTCTATGATGTAGGTATTTGCACACTTCAGTCCCACATATTGACAATAACTTGCCCCACCCCCAAAGTAGCTCTTTTTTTGGATCTTCCAGCACTGAGTCATTTCTAAGAAAGATTTTTCTTGAGTAATTTCAATAATAAGTGATAAAAACTCATTTCTAGAGCAGGTTGTTTTACAGACATAGGCCCAGATTGGGCAATTGGATCTGATAACACAGCAGCCCTTTGCAGCCCCATTGCCCCAGCTGCAGGATCAGTTCCATGTGTGAGTCCTGTTCCCTGCTTACAGCCCCCAGAAAAAACATACTAGCAACCCACTTCTCTTTACTCCTTAGAGGCACATTGAATCCTGTCATTTGTTCAGGAGCTGTGCTTTAAAAACTTCTGGATAACCATCCCACTGTGCTTCTGTCTTGAACACAGAGAGTTGACTGATGCACTCAGACTTTCAGTTCTTATTTAACTTGCTCCACCCACCAGTGTTTTGAGTGCAAGTTAAAAACATCAGCTGAAGACAAAGGGTATGCAGTTAAAAAGGAAGGTTCACATACCCAAACTTTCCTGATCCACAAGCAGGTGCAGAGTAAACAGTCATTCAGGCCACCCAGACCTGGTTCTGTTTTCCTCACCTTTCCAGATAAGAATCAAGAAAACAGCAACTGCTTTTCATCTTCAAGAGGTTGCAAAATTAACATCAGCTTGAGGCTTTCCAGGTAAACACAGCAAACCCACTGCACTGTAAGCCTGAGCCCAGAGGAGACCCACTGAAGAGAAGTAGTCCCTGGCTTGCAGAATCAAGGCCTATATAGACAACGCTGAATCCACTGCATGAATTGCCACTACGTGTGCGGTGAATTGCAGGAAAAGCAATGCCATAAAAGAGGGCAGGAAGTGAAGAATGACTTATCAGCTAAGAGCGCAAATTTAACAATACTGAATACCTAATAATCTCTGCTAAGTAGTTTTAGGATATGTCTATGCTGCTGTGGCTGGCCGATGTCAGCTGACTTGGGATCGCAGAGCTATAAAATTGCAGTGTAGATGTTTGGGCTCAGCCCTGGGTCCCAAAGCCCGGTCTCAAGCGTCAGCCCGAACGTCTACATGGCAATTTTATAGCCCTGCAACCTAAGCCCAAGTCAACTGACACAGGTCAGCCAGGGGTGTTTTATCGCAGTGCGGACATACCCTGAGAATGTACATTATGTAGAATAACTGACCCTAGAGTCACATCCACAAGGGGAAGAAAACGGGCTGTGTGGCAGTCAGTGTTCAAATTCCTGCTATGGCATAGACTTCCTATGTGACTTTAGGCAAGTACTTTAATCTCGGTGCCTCAGTTTCCCACCTGCAAAATGCTGCCTTTCTCTGTGTCGTCTAATGACACTGTAAGCTCTTGGGGGCAGAAGCTGTTTCTTACTATGTGTTTGTACAGCACCATGCACAATGGGCCCTGGTCACATTTAAGGCCTCTAGACACCACCATAATACAAATCATAACAATGCTATAAATTACCAATGTTTTTCTTGCACAGGGATCTGACACTCTGGAACCCTTCCTGTGAAAATAGACGAGTTTCACTTTTTTTTATAGTCAATTTCACTTTAAGGTTTAGCTGAACTAGCACCATGTTTGAGCTATAACCATTGTATTGGGAGGGTTTGAATTCAACTAATTTTTTCATTTCAAGTTTTTTTTAACACTTGTAAGTGTTGCTAAGGGATTTATAAATGCTTTTTCATAAACTCGAATTTGGGCCTAAGCTACCTGACATTGTCCCTTTAACATGCTACCAAACAGTTATTAAAAGATCTACATGCTGGGTATTACTATCAGAGACATCTGTGCTCCGATGTTTAGTTTTGTATGTAAAATTCAGTTTGTTATGGGTATGATTCACTTTCATTAGCCAGCAAAATCTTTCTACTGTATTTCTAGTAGTCCCCTTTCCCACTGAAATTAAGACAAACAGCAATCTTACTGAATACTGCATATAGTATAGAAAAACCCGATCACTATCAAATGTTCGGAAAAGGTTGGAGAAATGTATAGCCTATGAAGAGCATGTGGGACATGCTAAAATATTGTCGAGAAAGTGGTTTTTATTTAAATGAGGCCAAGCAAGTTAGAGGAGAGTACTCTTAATTTCACATGGTGGACAAATAGCAAATGAGTTCTGTAAACACTGCTTTTCACAGATTTCCCATAAAGTGGTTACCAGAAAACGTATGCTCCCTTTTCATTCTACGATTCTATGATTCTCAATTCTGGTGCCAGTCCAGCACTTGTAGATTCGGATTGAGGTAATGGAAAATGAAGTAGTGCACACATCTTCTCCATTATCAGAGATCTAATACATTTGTTGCATTAACAACACTAAAGCTAAACAAGCATATATTGGTTGAGTTGGAAAAGTGGAATGTTACAACAAGAAACCTATCGAACTTGGGCATTTAGCTTTAAAGGTGGATGACATGTTGTGCATTTCCTACCTGCACTACATAGCTCTGTCCTCTGGAAAGAGAAATGGATGGTATTCCAGGTAGAGCCTACGCCATAGCTCTATCATCGGTCAGAACCCATGAGCTATTCAATCCACCCTTTTAGTAACAGACAGCAGAAGGAGCTGCATTCACTGTCTTTCAGTGCAATTTACAGTTTTGCTGCTGCTCTCCAACAAGCTTGCTGTAAACTAAGCTCTTTCTCACTTCTGTTTCTCAAAGACAACCAGTATGGACTTACTTTCCGGTTTTGTTTTCAAATCTGTACGTACCTATAGGTAAGGAAAACAAAGCTTTGCATATTAAAATTAATCTTTCCCCGGTTTTCAGATGATGACCATCATCAATGACCTCTACAGAGCAGGAACCATCCAACTTTGTATATGAAAAAGGTGGTAATCCCTTGTCCATTACTGCTTCAGTTAGTGAGCTTGATCCTGATGCATAATCTTCCACAGTAAAATTGTAGCACCTTTTCTCCCCACTAGTATTTAATTCATATGATTACTGGGTCTTTTCAGTGGGACCCTTGACTGGCTGACTAATCTGTTCTTTGGATATAGAGTAGACTTAACATTAAGAATGAACTGTTTTATATAAAGCCTGTGCCTTTAAAAGCAGACTCAGGCTTGCTCTACATGAGAAACTTACGTCAGTATAACTACTGATGCAGTTATACTGACTTAACTCCTGGAGTAGACAGTGCTATCTCAACAGGAGGGCTTCCGCGTCTCAGGGAGGAGGAGTACCTACACCAACAGGAGAAGGAATGCTGCAGCCTTTTAAGCACACCAGGCCCTGAGCTTGAGTGACTTAGAACACCTCTCAGAGTAGCAGCCGTGTTAAGCTGTAGCTCACGAAAGCTTATGCTCAAATAAATTTGTTAGTCTCTAAGGTGCCACACGTCCTCCTTTTCTTTTTAGAACACCTCTGTTCAAGATAATTAACATGTGAAAGTGCAGTAGTTGAAAGACAGTAGGCAGCCATTGGGGTGGGGAAATGTGTATTTGAGGAAAGGAAGAGAGGAACTGAAATGATTCGAAGCAATGAATTAAATGGATTTGCATTTTGGGGTGAGGACAATGGGCATAGCATGAGCAATCCTGAGGAAGAGAAAGTGTTCTACAGGGGTGGGGCGGTCAGACTAGGTGATCACAGTGGCCCCTTCTGGCCGTTGGATCTATGAATCTAAGACCACTTTAGGAGAGGGGAGAGCATGTCTTGCACCAATCAAGGGGTGGCAAGACACCTTTTTGATGTGCCTGTGCCACGGTTCTCTATGCTGTCCTCTGAGAGGATCTCTCCACTGACTTGCCACGCTCAGGGAATGGGAGTGGATGGTGCAACTTTTGCAAGTAATGTCACTCTGTTGGCTCTTTCTGGAGCTCCGACCCTTAAGCTTGCACACTTAACTGTTCATCACGAACTTCTTTTTCAGCGCAAGTTCCGTACTCGAGGGGAGTGAAACTCAAGACTGAGAGGGACGGATTTAAATAAAGACCAAACACCACAAGTGCCTTTATAAGCCTTTCAGATTCGGCTCCTCCCCTAATATTCTCTTTCTAGTCAGTGCTGGGCCCCTTAAACGCCTCCTCCCCTTTGATCTAATTGCAAGATCTGGCAACCTGTGCTTTCTAGTTCAAATCCTTGTACTCACCTCAGTGCGTTCCCCTTTCAGGCTGCTAGAACTCACTCCCTCAGGCTAGAGTAGGAGGCCAGCCGTGCTGCTAGGGAGGGGTTGGGACGACCCAGAAAATTACCTCAATGTTGGGCTTCTGTGAGAACTAATAATTACACACCCATGCCCGCCTCATCCTACCACTAATCTCTCTGCCAGCAGATATGTACAGGATAAATAAAAGAGGGAGCAAAGGCCACAGGTCATGTCAAGCCCTTGCTTCTCTGCAATGAGAGGCCATGGCAAATCTTTATTGAATCTTGGGGTGAAAAGAAAATCCATGTACAAGTGCCTTTATTTCAGAATTTTTTGAAAATAGGATTTCTAAACTGGGAAGAAGAAATTTTAAATCCGGGTGCAGATACAGCAAATCATCTCCATTCTAGAAAAAAGAATGGGCACTTTGAGGACCACAACCATTCTCTGTCAGCGATACATTTTCTACCTCTTCTCGGTGGAATTGGTCTGGTCAGAATGTAGGCTACGATGGAAGGGTTATTTTTAAACCTCATGTCATGCACTTGTTACATTTTTTTGTGCCTGGGAGCACATTCCTTGCAAAACATACTCTGTTCTTGAATCACAGAACGGTGCCCAAACACAAGTGCTAGTGCAGTGACAGAATGGACACACAGCAGCACTTCAAGGACAAATGTCACCCAGGCTGACTTGCTAAAGAATACATTTGGCATACAAAACATTTTCACCTTCGCTATTAACTGGAAATCTTTACTGGCCAAATCTCTCCAACGGTCCCTGCACACCGCAACAATGAACCTGGAAATTAATTGGTTTTGGGATCAAGGTGAAGACCTAGCTGTATCTATAGCTGAGCAGGAAACTACAGGATATGCAGGAATATGAGCATTCAAAAGGGTGAGGAGTGGTACCAACTTTCAGTAGCCTACAAGGAATCAAGAAGAGATCCACCTTTCTGGGCGGAACAGGTAGCTATTACGAATGTTAGGGTTGGAGGGTTCCTTTACTTTGCTAATACAAGACAAGCTGTTGTCAAAGCATAATCTACACAAACACCTGAGCCACAAGTTAATTTATAAGGCGATACCATATTACTGCTGTTTCACCCACTTGATCTCTTATTAAGTATGCACGGGAGATGATTTGATGGCTCTGGTACAGTAACTCCTCACTTAAAGTCACCCCGGTTAACATTGTTTCGTTCTTACGTTGATGATCAATTAGAGAACATGCTCGTTTAAAGTTGCACAATGCTTCCTTATAATGTTGTTTGGCAGCCGCCTTTGTCCACTGCTTGCAGGAAGAGCAGTCCGTAGGAGCTAGCTGGTGGGGGCTTGGAAGCAGGGTGGGCTGGCAGCCCCCTATCAGCTCCCTTAAGTTCCCTGTACGGCAGCTGACCAGCAGGCTATCAATTGCTGGGCAGTTCAGGTGTCCCTCCCCCAACTGCCATGTGCTGTTCCTGCCTTCTGCCTTGGAGCCTCTTGCTTACAGTGCGGGGGTGGTGGGGAGAGAAGAGAAGAGGGATGCTAATGTCAGGGTGTGCCCCTGCTCCTTGCTTACCCCATCTCCACAGAGCGGGTGGGAAGGGGACAATGGGGCTCAGGACAGAGGGAGCTTGCTGGCACCAGCTGCTGTCTCAACTTGCTGATCTACTTAAAAGGGCAATGTACTTAGAGGGGCTAAGCATAATTAAAGGGGCAATGCACATCTCTCTCTCACACACAGAATGTGTGTCTCTGTCTGCTATGTTGTCTCCCCTCCCTCCATTTGTGCTGCCTTGTAGGTGTGAGGCTACATTAACAACGTGTTAACCCTAGAGGGCTCAGCCGAGTGCTAGTTCATCATTTAGCAGTAAGGCAATCCCTGGGAAATATCCCACCTTCTTACTTCACCATCTCAACCAAGCTTCACAATCATTGCTGTATACAGTATTAAATTGTTTAAAACTTATATATATTTTTTTATCTGGTGAAAAACATTTCCCTGGAACCTAACCCCCGCACTATTTACATTAATTCTTATAGGGAAATTGGATTCGCTAAACATGGTTTTGCTTAAAGTTGCATTTTTCAGGAACATAACTACAACGTTAAGCAAGGAGTTACTGTAATTGAGATTTGCACCTTTTACCTTCAGGTCACTTATTTAACTCTAGAACTGATCACAAGTTAGCCAAGGCTTTTAATATACCAAAATTGTGTGGTAGCCTATGAACAAAAGAGTTGGGAGGCCTTATTTGAAGTCATGCTGGACAAATATTCACCTTTCAGTTAGCAGCCTTGTTGGAAGTGTAAGGACAGAACAAGGCTTGAAGGGTCATGGCGTCTAAATTACATGAAATTTAATCTTTTGAGGTTATTCCCTATGATCAATCTTCTGGCATATTAGTTGAATAGGGGTGTGCATATGTGCTTGCATTGCAGCACTGTTCATGCTACATGACTTGGTCTGTGATTTAAACAGAGGACATCCACTGGCAGTCTGGTGCCTTTCACAAAGGCTCGTATTTACTTTAAACAAAGATGTCTGAAATTGGACATATTTCTTAATCTTTCTTCTAAGTTGTGAAGGCAAATGGAGGGCCATGCTCTCCTTGGTGGGAAAATGGCCAGATGCCTTTTTTGTTTCTTGTTGGCTCTCCATTGTTTATTTTAGAATCATGGTTGCTTACTTACCCAATTCATTTTTTTTGCAGAAGCAAAATATTATCAGGAAATTATAAAAACAAAGTTCCTATTCACAAAGACACCAAAACTTGTAGGAATTGTTTCCATTCCTCTAAATTATCACTTTGAAAGATATCATACTTAATACTTCTCAGTCACTCCTCTCTTCAGTCTTCCTTTTAACTACCCTATCCTGCAGCATCTGCTAAGCACTGAATATTGGAAACTACAGCGACCAAAATCACTTGATTGGGTAGCTGAGTTTTTAAGAAGCTTCACATATCCTGTAATGCTGTATGTGAGAAAAAATGAGGTTCTATTTTGGCATAGCCAGCTCAGTTATTATCCAAACATATCTACAGTTAACATTTACAGGGTAACGAGAATAGACAGACAACTTATGTAAAAGCCAGCTTTTTTTATATATTTTATATATATATATATATATAAAGTGTGTGTATATATGCACACACACACACACACACACACACATCTAAAATTCCAACACAGACACGAGAAGTTATATCTTTAGAAAATTTAAACCATCTTCTTTCTGGATAAATACCTTGATTAATTGTAGTGCAGCACTAAGTCTCTTACCAGCCACTTATATACACTAAAATATATGATGAAGAATGTGTGTGCACATTACAGAAAAACAAAGACTGGTGTAACCTATTTCACTTTTTTCCACTTAATACTAAAATATGGTATTAATGGAGTCTTTAAAAGAGCAATAAAAATAAATGCTGCTGCCTGTACACTTCGTATCTTGACATTGTGTTTTCCTTCATCCCAGGCGCTCTTTATTCCACCTCTCTAGCAATTCAACTTCGTGTGTGGCAGTTTACATACTTAGTTGGTTCAGAAATGATTTTCAATTTTACTCATGATTTTCAAAAGCCTCCAACTCCCATTGATTTAAAGGCACTTTCACACACATGAATTTTAGTACTGAATTGGGCCTCAACTCAGGACAGCCACCTAGTTCAGGACAGCATTCAAATACATGCTTAACTTTAGCCATGTGCTTAAATCCCACTGACTTTCATTGTCCCAGCTGAATTAAATACAAAAGTAACAGCGTAAATGATGAAAAGGGAACTCAAATTTTAAGTAGTCAGTTTTAGCATCTAAGATACTGTAACATTTATATTATTTAGAAAGCGTTTTTTAATCTGATAGTGTCCCTTTTAGCCTCTTCATTGCTATTAAGTGTGAAATATCAAACATATCACGAGAAGTCCAGTACCAAGAAGAAGTTTCCAGTTCAAATTTTGCCCATCTTCATTTTATAATAGTAATACATACCTCCCAAGGGATAAAAATTGATTTAAAAAACAAAAAAACTACCTATTATGCGTAGTGTGTGGCTCTCCAAATACCCTGTGTGGCCAATCTTGGAGTTGTTGCACAGACTTCTAGAAACCGACACTTAAATATCATCTTTGCTTTTTCAGATTACCAGAGGCTTCTCTTGGCATCTGGAAAGCCACTCCACCCCTCCTTGTCTCTCTTATGACCAGTTCAAGCAAGCAAGAAGTCTCTCTTGTCTGGAATATAATTAAGGCAAAATGAACAGAACAAGAGGGTGGATTTGAAGCATCAGCCAAGTTAATTATGTGCTACTGGTGCCATTACAAATTAAAATCCACAACACAGTTAAATTAAGGAGCTGGCCCATACCCATAAAAGCCAGGAAATTCAGAGCTACGTCTGAGAAATCCAAGCTGCCTTTATAAGATGAAGTGCTGGGTCTAAAACCTCTGCAATACTGAAGCACAAAGAAAAATGAAGCATCAGTCTTAAACCTGAATTTCCTGGCCTTTATACAAGTTAGACCTTTGACATATTAAATATTTATCATTGGACATTACTTTGGTGCATTTTATTTGTAAAATACTTGCCAAAAATGTCACAGCATACCCCACACATCTTCAAAAACAAAAGTAACCATGTAAAGTAGTAAGTGCAGACTTATTTCTTACGTGAATCAAGACAAACATCTACAAATTTATATTAAAAAAAAAGAACCACTACTGGGATAAATCACAAGACTAATTTTGATAACACAGGCAATACATTTTATTATGTTGTCACCAACTGTAGCAAAAAAATGTTTAACAATTTAACTGAATAATCAAGGGAACTTAACTGTCAACAAGAATTCAAGAGTTTTTATTCATGTTCTAAGTTTTGGCCAAGGAGGGTTTGGTAGGGAGAAAATAAACCAAATATACACTGGGATAATAGTCTATTACCAAGTTTTAATGCCTTCTTCAAAAGCATTAAGTATACTGAAGCATCTTATTGCAGGTTATGTATCATCTCCTCTTTGGCAATAAGATGTGTGGTTTTGTTAACTAGGGCCATCAGTGAGTTGAGCTTGTGAGACCAGTCATTGAGTAGGTTATTTGGGTCCTTGGGCCTCTGGAAATTGATAATTCCTGCCAACCTGTCTACTTTTGCAAAGATGGTCTTATTTACTACTAGGTTGGACAGGAACTCCTCCGATTCCTGCAAAGGAGACAAACGGCATTGAATAAGGAGAACAGCATTTGTAATTAACAAAATACCCAATATTGTTTTCAAATTTCCAGTTAACACGACAGCAGCGTGACTGAGGTGTTACCAATACTAACCTTAGAATTACGGTACTTATAGTGGCCATAATATTTAATATTAACGCCTCTGGCATTGGAATTATGTTGTCGCTACTAAACTACTTAAGATCAGCAAGTTCTGATGTTAGCCACACTAAACAGTTAACATCTATTTTCAGTTCAAGATACATCTAACAAACTGCACAAGTCAAATATATTACATCTGAAAGCCTCTTAACATACACTGGGAGCACTTGGCTAAACAGCTTCCAGAACATGCTTTCTACTGCTAAATTCCACACCAATTACACTGTACAAACACTGGTCAGGTAAATGATGCTTCTGTGAGGTGGTGCTGTGCAGAGCCGGAGGTGCAATTAAAACACCTTAAAGCAAAATACTCTGAACTAAACAAGCTGTGAATTTGCCCTCCCAATGCCAATGGGGTGCAGGAGGGGGTGCGGAGTGCGGGAGGCGGCTCAGCTCACGGGGTTGGGGTGCCGGAGGGGTGTGGCAGGGAGCTCAAGGCAGGAGGCTAGGGGGCTCAGGGCAAGGGGTTGGGGGTGCTGGAGGAGTTTGGTGTGTGGGCTCCGGCGAGCTGCAGCTTACCTCAAGCGGCTCCGGCATGGCAGCGGCGTGCAGCAGGGATAAGGCAGGCTCCCTGCATGCCCTAGCCCCGCGCCTCTCCCGGAAGTGGCCAGCATGTCCAGCAGTGGCTCCTGGGGGTGGGCTGGGGCAGGCATCTCAGCCACGCACTGCCCTCGCCTTCAGGTACCACCTCTGAAGCTCCCATTGGCTGCAGTTCCCCGTTCCCAGCCAATGGGAGCTGCGGGGGGCAGTGCCTGCAGGTGAGGGCAGCACCCGGAGCCCTCTGCCTCCCCTCCCCCAGGGGCTGCAGAGATGTTGTGCTGGCCGCTTCCGGGAGCAGTGCATAATCAGGGCAGACAGGGAGCCTGCCTTAGCCTGCTGCGCCAGGGGCTGGCAATCCTGCGGGCTGGAGTGAAAGCCCTGACGGGCCAGATCTAGCCCACGGGCCATAGTTTGCCCCCCCTGCTATAAACTCATTATCAGAGGCAAAACTGAAAAAATATTCTATTTAACATCTGTATTATTACTCCTGAGGGATTTTAAACAGTTTCTGAATTATTATAATTGAACCAAAATTCAAAAAAGTTAATATTGTTTTTTTCCATTTAGTTTCTGATGGTAACAGCTGGAAAGCATTGGTTACACAAGGATGGGCATCAGAGACTAAAAGCAATATCGTCAGGGCTGTTTTGAGGCTAGATACATTAACGATTGTGAGGCGCTCAGATACTATAGTGATAAGCATAAGTATGAGAGAGTGCAAATTTTCTTCCTCCAGGTTCTTTACTCAGAGTGATATATTTCTACCTCCACTTTCTGCACTGGATGCATGGCTGTTCCAAACACTATTTGTGATAGACTTGTAATATATTTTTAATCTTAAAAAACACCAAATGCAAATAAATGCAAATTAAGTCAAAAAGCTATTTTCTTGAATACTGAGTTCTCTACCACATGGACAAGCCTGAAAAGAATGCTGAGGATATCCTGAGCAACACTTACATCAACAGATAGATCCAGGAGCTGTGCCATCCTCTTCATTGTAATTCTGGTATAATATTTTGCCATTATTCTAATATTCTGGAATAAAAGTGTTCACAGTAGAGGGTTATTTGCAAGAAATAACTGACAGGCTCCAAAAATATAAAAGTCAATGTTAAAAACTGATTGGGACTTGTGTTGCTATAATGGCTTATCCAGAGAAAGGTATGCAAACGAATAAGAGGTCTTTTCTTGGACACATACAATTCTCCTGCATATACAAAGGCAAGATACTAACTACAGATTTAATATTAAACAGCACTCTTTTCAAGTTTCTACCCTAAGCAGAATTTCAGAGGGCCGAGTCTTATAACTTATGTAAGCCCTATTTAAATATTAAGTATTTGTTTGCACTTGTGCTGTTTTGTTTATAATTCCATTGTTTGCACAAACAAACTGCTATATTCCAATTTGTTAAAGTGAATGCAAAAATTAGTTTATGATTTCTGAGCCCAAGTGGTGGAATGTGCATCACTCTCAGAGTGCTTGATCTACTTTTTTGACACAGCATCAGCTGCTAGCAAAGACACATACCTACAAAATTAACATTTCAGGAATGCAAAAGAAGTAGAACATTATGAAAAGAAGAAAAGACAACTTATCAGCTTCTCTCATATCTTCTCTCCTGTCCCTCTCTTTGTAAATAAAATAAGCAAAAAGCATTTTTAGCAATTCCATGCTTAATTTATATTGTAAGAATGGTTAAAAAACAGGCTGCACTTACGTGCTCCACAACTCTGTTCTTCAAGTCTTTCCATCTCTTTTCACCTTCCTCTGTATAACCAAAGACGTCTGTGGCAGGACTGTCAAGACTTCCTTCTCTTAATTCCTTTCCATATTCCTCGACTAGGACGGTCCAGCGCATCAACTCCATAGTGGTAAATAGTTTTAAAAGATCTCTGTAAATGGTTTAATGAAATCAGTTCACAATTCTATACCAATAAAACTTGTATTTTGTATTAAAAATCCGGCCATAGCAAACAGCTTGATTTTATCACTACTAATTATAACTTTTAATTCTACTCAGCACTTTAAAATTTATAAAATTCACAAATGGGAAGTTTTCACATTAACACTTCCTATTCCCTGACTGATTCTCTCTCTCACACACTCACGCACACTCTACGGCCTCAATTTCTACTTCTTTGTACCATATGTTATCTTAGTCACCTGTGCAAATTTGTGCCAAATTCTACCAAACCAAACCATTTCACACCCACTTTGCACAGCTGTACTTGACTATACAAGCTGCATAGTATTGTTTTGGGAGAGACAGATACTCGGAGCTAAATTTAAAAGGGGGTGTCATCAATCCAGCCTCTCTTGTCCATCTGCAATTCTCGTACGTACATCCATGTGTGCAAACAACAACATTTAAAGTAATTTATGCTTGATTTGTACTCCATATGCTTACACAAAAAGGGTTTGCACATGTAAATTCTATCATATGCATGTAACGATTGTATATGGACCGTATTTTGAAAATTAGACTCTCAGTATTATTTAGTGAAGTATTATGGAATAATAGCTGTTCAGACTATGTCCAGAATACAGAACTCTCCAACACAGACACACATTTATGTTACTATTTATAATTCTGACTTGCACACTCACAGAAACATCTTTATAGATTTTTTTTTCACACCACATTAATTGTATAGGAAATATTTACAGTAAACTAATGGTTCTTAACCTGTGGCCCAATCAGCACAGAGCTGCGGCCCATGTGACATTCTCAGGGCCATACAGGTAGCATTGGATCCGGCCCACAATGGTAAATAGGTTGAGAACCACTGCAGTAGACTAACAGTAGCTGAATCCCTTCCGCCTTCAAAACACTCCTTAAAGGGCTGTTTTTTTGTTTTGTTTTTTTGTCAGAGTGGACTATTCAAAAGATACTTACTTATACTTAGGGATTTCTTCTAGCTTTTTGTCACTGCTTATTCTGTGTACCAGATCAGACTGTTCATTGTCGTAAGGTGAAAGGATAACATACAGAACAACATTCTTCAGTTCCTGTTCAAAGGAAAAAAATGGTGTTTTTTTATTACAGAAAAATAGAACAAAACAAAACACAATACTGATGTCAAAACAAAAGCAGTTCTCAGAGTACGAATAAAATGTATGTGGGGCTAATCTACTGTACATATAACAATATACATTCTGTAAGGCTCAAATTTTTTAAGAAACTAAGGTAATAAAACAGAATAAAAATAAATTTAATAATTACATTTGTCAAAACAAAACTTTTACATCTTGATCACAAGGCAAGATGATTCAGGTCAAGTTATTTGTAATAATAGCATTTAAGAGAAAAACAGTCTTGAGTTTGCAGCATTTGCATTGTGTATGCTGTTTCAGAGCTAGCTCCATAAATTCAGAAAAATATTTTTCAGAATTCACAAGTCATTCTAGGCTTTCACTCATGAAATGGAGAAGTTAAGTCATCCTCAGAATTTAAGACAACATACACTATAAGTCATTGATACAAATACTAATTACATAAGAACACTCATAATTGCTTTTATTATATTCCTCCTTATGTAGACAGTTTGTTAATGTTCATATACACGTAGATGGGCTAAAGGATCCATGTTCATCTCTAACAAATACAGTAAAATATACAGTAAAATGGGTATCTGCCACTATGAACTGCTGCAATTCCATTTGCCACGTTTTTACCTGCTGCCATTTTTCACTTTCAGCCTGGATACAAGGAGTATCATAAATGGCTCTGTAGTGCTTACAGATTGAGAGGTAGGAACCTTCATGTTGATCCAGCTGAATCATTAAGTTGTAGTATTTCAGCTTTGATTTCTGAAACAATTTCAAACAAATGTCAAAATCTGAAACAGATCCACTAATCTCACAAATTACAGCCAACTGAATTCCAAAGACTGACTATACAAAAACTCCTGTGCATAAAGAGAATGCATGCCTTAGACTGACAGAAAAAAAAAAATCCCTCCATCAACTTTACCTCTGTGTTTTCTTCCTGGAAAAACTTGGTGTTAATTTTTTTGCTGATAATTTGGGTCCGAACATAGTCTTTTACAGCCAAACAGAGTCTCATCTGCTCCAAGATGAATTCCACCCGCTCTTTCTTTTCCATTGAACCATAGGTTTCCACCTAAAAAGGAAACTGAAGTGTTTAACTCCATGGATCTTTATTTAATAATGTTAAGGAGAGAAGCATGCCCTTCTAGCAAAGATTTTCATTACACTTCTTTCATGTGCTTATTATAAAATATTTAGCTTTCAACCAAAGCTGCTATATGTATAATTCTACTACATGGACTTACTGAGCATCATATATATGTTATAACAGAGGACAAATTAATACGGTCTGACCGCGTGCATTTAAATCACCCAAAGAGTATGCACATAAGCTAAAATCCCCCCCCAAACTTGCCTTATGCACTTGTTTGTGCATGCATAGTCCAACATACACAAACCCCCACTGACACGCTTCATTTATGCACACACACATTTAAACATTTGCCTCTTGTTTTCTGGAAAAGTTTCTTAAGAAAGGCATTGTAACCAAGAAGCTAATTTTACTCAGAAGTCTCTACCTTTGAACAAAGCATCCACACATTAGATGATTAAACAACAACGTTCATTAGCTTTGAAGGAAGTGTATCCACCCCTTTCAGCAGAAAAAATGGTGGCTGTTA
Source organism: Natator depressus (assembly GCF_965152275.1). Lineage (NCBI taxonomy): Eukaryota > Metazoa > Chordata > Testudines > Cheloniidae > Natator > Natator depressus. The sequence goes on from NC_134247.1 coordinate 8,075,119, forward strand.
TGTGGCAAACAGATGGGAATTCTCAAGCTCTGAAGAAATAGAAATGTGAAAAAAGTGTAGGGTTCTCTTTGGCTATACCCTCACATCCTTAACTCAGCCCAAAGGACCCACACGCTACTCTTTTAGCAGAATAAAACATGGGAGGGAATTCCTTCCAGACACATCAAGAGCCAGTTCCCTGTGCCAAATTCATGTAAAAAACAAACAAACAAACAAAAAAACAAACAACAAAGAACAAGTGGATCCAAGAACACCTCATTTTGAATGCTGGCGTGAGAGAGTTTGAATTCTCTGTTCCAGAAGTCAAAAGATTAACTAGGACTAAATCTTCTGTACCAGCTAATACATGGGAACCTCCTTTCCCAAAAGGAAAATATGCTGAGTAATTTTCAGCATCAGCCAAATTAGCAGAGCTAGAGCATTTTAAATCTAATTACACTTCCACTGAATACAGTTAATTGGTTCCTGGATAGCTATGCTTGATTAAGCCTCAGATCTCTCTACAATTTTACTGTTAGTTGTTGAGAAAATATTGATTTTTGTAGGTGAAACACTTATGAACCATATGATGCATTACCTGTAGTTCTTGCAAAATTGACGCAGCTTCTTTCACGTCACCATTCTGTTCTTTTATTGTTGCAAGTGTCTTTGTAAGACGAGCACGCTCAATTTCCACGTAGATCTGGAATTAAAATAAAATCCAACATTGAAACTTATTTTACTAAGTTAAAGCGTGTTACATCTAAGGCTGCAATACACACATCTGCGTAACTTTACACCCAGGAATAGTCTCATTGAAATCTTTCTACTGTTCTTTAAATGAAGTGAACATAATGTGATGACTTTGTGAGTAGAGCATTAATTTATGTTACACCTGCTTTAAGAAATGTTTCCATAGAAGTTTTCTCTGTGCTACAATAAGAGTTTAATATTTGGAAACTCAAATTAAGTTTAAGGAGAGTGTATAGTCTGTATTTAAAAACCATTACAATAGGAAACACTTCTTTTTAATATTTCGTTAATCTATTGTTCACGACCAGCGCTGTAGCCCTGGAAATATTCAGATAAGAGATACAGCGGAGGCAGCAACACTGCAAAGCTCCCTTTGTTACTGAGTCTCAACCCTGATCTGGAAGTTCAGCATCTAGGAATAAGATAATTCATTCATCTCTCTACCAAGACTCTCAGTGAAGCAAACAATGATGGCTCATTTTGTGATGGGAACTGTTGTCTACCACAAACTTGGATGGAAACTATCTCCTTTTACAAGCACTTCTGACCAGCCATCAGTTAACAACTTTTGGTTACCAGCTACCTAGGCTTGATTTGAACTGGTAAAAGGTGTAAGAGTAAATAAACACAGACTTCTATGATACACTTCCTATTTTGTTAATTTTCTATCATACCTAATAAGACTAAGAGTAACACATGTGTAACATAACTTCATAAATATACAATTTGTAACATCAATCCTCAGCTGCTGAAAACAGGTGTGTTTTGTCATTGTAATTGCATATGCTCTTCCAGACCTTCTGGCACACTAACACCATCCACAATGAGTTGAAGAAGAGTGTTATTTTGCCCTTCATCAAAAAGGGCAGCAAGGCCGAAGGGAGTAACTACCGAGGTATTACGCTGTTGGCAGTCCCAAGAAAATCTTTGTTTCCATGTTAATGTCTTGAATCAGTAATGCATTTCACAGCAAAGGCTGTGCTGTTTTAGACCTGGTCATTCCACTAACGACCAGATCTTTACCTTGAGACAGCCTTTTGAGAAGATGTCTGAATTTAATAAGTCACGTGCAGCACCTTTTACAGATTTCTTTCAGCCCTTTTATTCAGCGTATTGAGCAATGCTTGGGAGAATCTAATAAGGCAACCTGATGTCCCTGGGAAGATAGTGTCATTGATAGAAGAGCTCTATAATGGAACAAAAAGCTCAGTTCAAGTTAATGGTAGACACAGCATAGGTTCCTATTTCCATAAGAGTTCAGCATGGCTGTGTCCTGTCACCATCATTGTTCAATATCAACATGGATAAGCTCGAAGAAGCAGCTGTTGGTAGTGTCTGGCTGACCACCATTTTGCTTCAAGACCTCAAATATGCCAATCACGTTGCCTTGTTGGCTCATTTTGGTGAATCACGGCAGCTGACGGCCAGTCTGCCTGCGCAAGCAGCAGCACACACTGGGTTGGTTACAATATGGACAAAACTAAGTCCCCTAGCCAGTACCATCATGTAGCTTTGTGACAGATTTATGTTACCAATTTGCCTGGGGCATCAGGTGATTAGACTGAGGCCGCAGGATTTTGAGGGGAGGAGATGAAGGAGCACACCAAGTGACTAAGTTTTAAAGCTTTATTAATAAAATAACAGCGGTGAATGCGGGGTGCTTCCCATGTCACTCAGAGGAAGGAAGAAAGCGTTAGTGCCCATGCCCTAACCCACTTTCATACTTACACATGCACAACCCAAGGCTGGCCAAGCCTGGGTGTAACGTAAGAAGAAGAGGGGGAAAGGTGGACAAGAGTTTTGTTTTGTGCACAGGCCGTCCAGGGTCTGCTGTTGATTTTTTATTTGCTTTAGCTTTTAGGAGGGTTTTAAGTCCTGGGGTTTTTTGGGGCGTTTTGTTTAGGGACCTTTGTCCCCCGTGCTTTTTGTACCAGTCCACACTGGCCTTTTGTGGCTTTTTTAAAACACTCCGGCTTTAGGGACGTGAAACTGTTGTTCCCCCCCCCCACTCACTGGCCTTTACCGTTTTACTAGTTTTTGCAATTTTTGGCAGTTTAGTTTACTGCTTTGTTTTTACGGCTGGTCGGGGTTGGAATTCAGGCCACCGTTTTTTTTGGCAGGCAGCTGAGAGTCGGTTGTGTGCCATGGCCTTGGGCTGGAGTCACCGTCTTATCTTCGGACCTAGCTGGAGCGTCGAGCTAACCCATTCCCTTTTCCCTTCCTCCCCTAACAGCCTCTTGTAACCTGCAAAGGAACCTTTCACTCCACACTCTCACCTTCAACCCCTCCCAAAATCCATTTTTATGCATATGCCTATATAGGCATTAGTGATATACAATGCTGGTGCTTACCCAGGGGACCCCAAAGGGGGGCAATTTTACTGTGACATTCCCATGGGGCTATTTTACTGTGACAGCTTCCAACTCTAGGTTACAACCACTTCAGCATTAACTGGGTGGTTGCATGAAGGGTCTGGACAATCCTAGCAAAGAGGTACCACTTTCATCCTCACCGTCATGCAAAAGCACCTATCTGAGGTACGCCAGCCTTGCAAATTGGGGGTGGTGGGGGTGGGGAGGTGGTGGTGGTGAGAAGAGGTAGGAGAAAACCTGTGATTTGGAAGAATTGGCTGAGCAAGGGTATTATATGGATTTCCCAATGAGTCAAGGATGAGAGCTTTGTTTCTTTTCTAACACTAATGCAACAACATGACCTGCCACCCTCAATGGAGTGGCAGTACTTACAACTAAAAAATTTGTTGATGTATCAATTTGGTTCGGATGTCCTAGGACTGCCAGAAGTCCCAGAGCAACTGGGAACCTTGGAAATGTTTCATAAACTCCTCAGGCCTATGTCTACTACATATGCTTTTACTAATGAATAGGCCCTCCACTGGTCTGGAGTTTTTTGCGAAACCATAGAAAGGGAAGTTATCACAGCCCAATGGCAGAGAATATTACAGAATGTTACAAATGCTTCTGTGATTCTCAGCAAAATAGTCTACTCATAATGTACTGGACACCACAGAGGTTGGCAAGATGGGGTCCCTGTCCTCTGATGTTTGTTGGTGCTGTAAGAAAGAAAAAGGAACCCTGATGCATATACTATGGGACTGTCCAACAGTCAGACAGCTGTGGAAATAGGTGGACATTAGTGAAAAATAGTGTTTGGCCTCATCAACCAAACCTCAGCTGAAAGTTATATCTTAGGTTATGTACCTACTATGCTGTGTTTAACTCCACTGCAAAGATTTTGGTTCTTGAGGGCTGTAATGATTACCAAGTCCATGATGTTACATAAATGGAGGAGTAGGCTTATGCCTGGAATAAAGCAGTGATATTCGGACCAGTATGAGTTAGCAGCAAAAGAAAGAATCGCTTATCGATGTAGAGACCAATATGAATTCAAAGAAATATGGATTTTTTTGATATACGTTTGGACAAAAAATTTTAAGATAGATCAAATAATGCCAGCCTTCCATTCCACCTGACATCTCTGCTTTTTCTGTCCTTGTCCATTTCCCTGTGGTCCCCTCCTTCACCTTTACGCCTATTGGTGTATTTTTTTGTTTGTATAATTCCCTCCATCCTAACATGTTACACCTGAGTAAAACTGTCTGATTTTGTATTGTCCAGTCTTGCAGCATCGACAAGTTGCGTAATTGCAGAATTTTATTGGAAATCCTGTGAATTGTACAGTACTTGGTAACATATACAAGGTGTAAGTCATTTACCTTTTTGTATTTTTTGTTGTTTGATTATGAAAATTAATAGATATGGTAATCACAAAAGAGGAATGCTGCTGCACTGTCAGCAGTCTCATGGTCACCGAAAGCTTCAGTGGTGCAAGAAGACTGCCACTGATGGAAACAGACTGCACATCTAACTAAATTGCCTGAAGAACCAAGCCAGAGATCTATCCAGGAGGTACTCGATATACAAGGAAGCTATGTCCCTTCTGAATTTGCCGATGATGATGATGATGATGATGATATGTACACAACTTTAAATCTTATAGTCAACAATAAGTACTGAAAATAAATCTTAAAAAGACATTGTAGGGTCCAGCTGAACTCAGTATTTGCATTTTTTAAAAGCAAATTGTACAAAAGCTAAGCCTAATAGAAATGTTCCCATGAATTATATTTTTTGTTTTGGTTTTTGTCCTTTGCTTTTTTAAAATTCCTACATCAAGATTTTTAAACAAAAAAATCACGTTCAGTGTTTGGAACATAAGCATTCGACACCATGCTAATTCACCAGAATAAGGAAGTAAAACTGACTCGTCTATTTTCATTGCACAAAAGGAGACATAAAAAGTAAACAAACACCATTAAATTGAATTTTTAGAATTCTCAGCTTTAATACTTGAAGGTGTCATTAAAATAGAGACTTTAAAAAAAAAAGTATTCCAACAAGCTACTTAAATGAGCAATATAGGGAAATAATTTTCCAAGATATTTTGAATAGAAATATACAGATTTCCTTATCAGATTAATTTCAAAATGTATTTTGGCTCTCTCTCTAACCAGAAAAAGGAAATAATGGTAACAAGACATGCTTTAAGAAAGGCAAATATCCTTTTTATTATGCCACTAGACATCAAAAGGTTCCAGTCTGAAAACAAAAAGTCTTACCTTTCCTTCTGTTACCATACGCAGTGTGTCTATTAATCGCAGTTTGATTGGTAGGTCTGTAATCTCCTCAACATAAGTACAGCACTGCTGGACCATTTTAGCAACTGCCTGGTGTAAACAATGCAAAACAAAATATTACTCTATTTTTAGATTTCTAGAAGTGTGCCAAAAACATAATCTTGGAGTATTTATAATAAAATGTTAAGATACGAGGACTATTAATATCAAAGTAAATGGACTCTCTCCCAAAATAAGTGTGTGGGTGTGTTGGAGGGGCTGTTTTCACTCCTACTAGGCATGAACTTAATAGGATAAAAGAGAAGAATAAAAGACCCATGGCATGGCCACGGCTGGCCTGGGGCAACTGACTTTGGCTCGTGGGGCTCCAGCTTCAGGACTAAAAATTGCTGTGTAGATGTTTGAGCCCACCCTCACAGAGCTTGGGCTCCAGCCTGTGCCCAAACATTTCAGCCTGAGCCCCGGAAGTTTGGGTCAGCTGACCCAGGCCAGGCACGAGTTTTTTATCACCAGATAGACATAACCAAACTGAGCAGATGACCTTCCACAGGAAGATATTACCGAGATCAGAGGCTGGCTCAAGTCAAACGGGATGTGTCTATATCACTTCTCTCAAATTTGTTCTCAATTTACTTGTTTGGGGGATTCATTCTAGCTACACTTTTCCCTTGAAGAGCAGAATTGATATTTTCTTATGCCAAATCAAACTGACTACTTTGCAGGCTGGAAAGAGCTTATCTATTTGCTATCAGATTTCCATAATATAAAAGGAAGTGTTCAGTATGCATTTTACCCTGGTCTAAATAAATAGTGGGGTACACTGTCCCTTCCTTTGTGGTATCTGTAAATTTCTAGAAAAATATGAAGTTATTTCTGGTTGATGTCAGCATATCAGTTTCCAATGTATGTGTTCTCACATAAAGCGTAGACCTGTATGACCATGATAAAAAGATTTGTTGCAAAAAGAAAAGGAAGACTTGTGGCACCTTAGAGACTAAAATTTATTTGAGCATAAGCTTTCGTGAGCTACAGCTCACTTCATCGGATGCATTCACTGGAAAATACAGTGGGGAGATTTATATACACAGAGAACATGAAACAATGGGTGTTACCATACACACTGTAAAGAGTGTGATCAGGTAAGGTGAGCTATTACCAGCAGGAGAGTGGAGGGGTGGGGTGGGGGGGGCCCCTTTTGTAGTGATAATCAAGGTGGGCCATTTCCAGCAGTTGACAAGAACGTCTGAGGAACAGCGGGGGGAATAAACATGGGGAAATAGTTTTACTTTGTGTAATGACCCATCCACTCCCAGTCTTTATTCAAGCCTAAGTTAATTGTATCCAGTTTGCAAATTAATTCCAATTCAGCAGTCTCTCGTTGGAGTCTGTTTTTAAATTTTTTTGCTGAAGAATTGCCACTTTTAGGTCTGTAATCGAGTGACCAAAGAGATTGAAGTGTTCTCCGACTGGTTTTTGAATGTTATAATTCTTGACGTCTGATTTGTGTCCATTTATTCTTTTACGTAGAGACTGTCCAGTTTGGCCAATGTACATGGCAGAGGGGCATTGCTGGCACATGATGGCATATATCACACTGGTAGATGTGCAGGTGAACGAGCCTCTGATAGTGTGGCTGATGTGATTAGGCCCTATGATGGTGTCCCCTGAATAGATATGTGGACACAGTTGGCAACGAGCTTTGTTGCAAGGATAGGTTCCTGGGTTAGTGGTTGGCGTAGAGGGCTTCTACATCCATAGTGGCTAGGATGGTGTTTTCAGGAAGATCACCGATGGATTGTAGTTTCTTCAGGAAGTCAGTGGTGTCTCGAAGATAGCTGGGAGTGCTGGTAGCGTAGGGCCTGAGTCTACATAGCCAGACAATCCTGCTGTCAGGGTGCCAATGCCTGAGATGATGGGGTGTCCAGGATTTCCAGGTTTATGGATCTTGGGTAGCAGATAGACTACAAGCCGTCAGGAACAGTATCCCCGATAATGTCACGGCAAACCTGGTGGCTGGACTTTGTCCTCACCCATAACTACTTCACATTTGGGGACAATGTGAACCTTCAAATCAGCGGCACTGCTATGGGTACCCGCATGGTCCCACAGTATGCCAACATTTTTATGGCTGACTTAGAACAACGTTTCCTCAGCTCTCGTCCCCTAATGCCCCTACTCTACTTGCACTACATTGATGACATCTTCATCATCTGGACCCATGGTAAAGAAGCCCTTGAGGAATTCCACCATCATTTCAACAATTTCCATCCCACCATCAACCTCAGCCTGGATCACTCCACACAAGAGATCCACTTCCTGGACAATATGGTGCAAATAAGCGATGGTCACATAAACACCAACCTATACCGGAAACCTACGGACCGCTTTGCCTACCTACATGCCTCCAGCTTTCACCCAGACCACTCCACACGATCCATTGTCTACAGCCAAGCTCTACGATACAACCGCATTTGCTCCAATCCCTCAGACAGAGACAAACACCTACAAGATCTCTATCAAGCGTTCTTACAACTACGATACCCACCTGCTGAAGTGAAGAAACAGATTGACAGAGCCGGAAGAGTACCCAGAAGTTACCTATGACAGGACAGGCCCAACAAAGAAAACAACAGAACGCCACTAGCCATCACCTTTAGCCCCCAACTAAAACCTCTCCAGCGCATCATCAAGGATCTACAACCTACCCTGAAGGACGACCCATCACTCTCACAGATCTTGGGAGACAGACCAGTCCTTGCTTACAGACAGCCCCCCAACCTGAAGCGAATACTCACCAGCAACCACACACCAGAACCACTAACCCAGCAACAAAGCCCGTTGCCAACTGTGTCCACTTATCCATTCAGGGGACATCATTGTAGGGCCTAATCACATCAGCCACACTATCGGAGGCTCATTCACCTGCACATCTACCAATGTGATATATGCCATCATGTGCTAGCAATGCCCCCTGCCATGTACATTGGCCAAACTGGACTGTCTCTACATAAAAGAATAAATGGACACAAATCAGACGTCAAGAATTATAATATTCAAAAACCAGTCGGAGAACACTTCAATCTCTTTGGTCACTCGATTACAGACCTAAAAGTGGCAATTTTTCAACAAAAAAAAATTTAAAAACAGACTCCAACGAGAGACTGCTGAATTGGAATTAATTTGCAAACTGGATACAATTAACTTAGGCTTGAATAAAGACTGGGAGTGGATGGGTCATTACACAAAGTAAAACTATTTCCCCATGTTTATTCCCCCCGCTGTTCCTCAGACATTCTTGTCAACTGCTGGAAATAGCCCACCTTGATTATCACTACAAAAGGGCCCCCCCCACCCCTGCTCTCCTGCTGGTAACAGCTCACCTTACCTGATCACTCTCGTTACAGTGTGTATGGTAACACCCATTGTTTCATGTTCTCTGTGTATATAAATCTCCCCACTGTATTTTCTACTGAATGCATCCGATGAAGTGAGCTGTAGCTCACGAAGCTTATGCTCAAATAAATTTGTTAGTCTCTAAGGTGCCACGAGTCCTCCTTTTCTTTTTGCGGATACAGACTAACATGGCTGCTACTCTGAGATTTGTTGCAGTTTAACATCACACTTTACATGTAAACCAAAAACTGCAATATCAATTTCATAATTCATTTTCTTCTGGAAAAAGTCAGTTTTACCATTGTGAGCTAATTACTCCTCTGCTGTACTATTATATTTGTATTCCAGTATGTGCTAAGTATCTTAGTCCTTTCCCCCCCCACTTCTTCTCAACACAAAAGGGGGAAAAAACGTACAACTAAAGTTTTTGCAACCTAAAAATATATCTCCTTCCACACAGCTCAGTTTGCTCTGCAATCAAGCATAAATAAAAATATCATCTACATTTACAATCACTAAAATAAAATTAAGACATATCAATCTTCATAGGTCTGAAGGCAAGAGCTGATCACCAGCTAGGGTCAAATAGAAATCCCCCTATGATATAACATTATTGAATACCTAGGTGCATTTAAAGAGGTGGAGGTTACAACTTCATCTGAAATATTAGACTTTACAATCCTCATGTACCTTTCCTCACTAAATCCTGGGTGTCTCAACCAAAGTCAACAGTTAGATATACATGTAAGCGAAAGTCACTAGTAATCCTGTTTCATATGAGCTTAGGTCATGCTTGACTAGTGTCGATTAGCGTCTTTCATGAGGCTTGAATAAACTGAAATTGTAGGCAATCCCAAGCATCAGCACTTCAGAAACACTTGACATACAAGACTAGAATACTAGTTAAGAACAGCTTAATGACACACATTTTCTTGGATTAAGAACTGCAAAGGACGCAGACCTCAGTGATCAGGGCTAAGTATCTCTCTCAGAGAACACAGCAGAGAATAGGTAGGCAATACACCATGGCTTTTCCCCAACTTTGGACTGCTTAACAGAATTTTACATTTCAGGCTGTCCCTTGCTCTGCCTCACCCCACCCCCCCATTCCCAACATTGATGTATCATTTCCACAATATATCAGTTGGAGCATATGACAGAGTACTCTCTAATGCTGGGGCATGACAGTGGGGTCCTATTCCAGGGTGCACATTGGCAGAGATCCATCCCCACTAAATATAAATGAGGAAGTCTAAAAAAAGGAATTAATCAAGACCTGTATTGGGTCTAGACTTGTTTATTCTAGATATCACCAACAGGTAACAGGAAGGTGCAGAAATCTCAACCATGAAATTATGTAAGAGTGAACAGATATAAATAAGACCAAAATGGAATGGGCAAACAAAAAGTCTCTTTATCATGCATAGTTTTTGGCATTTCATGAGGCTAGGGGAGAATATAATGTGACCAATGTATTAACACAAAACTAGGTACAGTACCATCGTATCAACAGGGTTAAAGATACCTAAATAGAGAAGCAGAAAAAGGAACTGGTGTTGCTAGTCATCAGAGACTTGAAACCTAGGTGTAGCGTGAGGTAGCGATCAAGAAAGTTTAACAGATGCTGGAAATGAGCAAGAAATGGAGGAGACTGGAATTAATACAAAAAGCTGCAGAGGATGTTTAAATATTGTGTTTAAAGTGAAAGCTACTGAAGAGGCATAAAGGGAGGAGAATAGGAATCTAGGATTACAACTAAAAGGCTAGAAAAAAATATCAGAAATAAGATTCAAAGATAAGAACCATAAACAAAGGGGACAAAGTCAATGAAGTTTTTTGAGTTGATGTTAAGCTCCAGAACAAAGTGACCAAAATTTAACGGAATCCCACATTCACATTAAATTAAGGATGTGTTCACTCAGAGGAATTAGTGAATAGATTACTGTTGATACAGCAGCAGGATGCTAGGAGCTTTAGAGAGATATGAAGACAAAAGGGAACATTTTCAAAAGCAACTCAGGCACTTAGGAGTCTAAGCCCCGTTGACTTTCAGTGGAACTTAGAAGCCTAAATCACTTTTGAAAATTTTACACCTAGGATGTCTGCAAATTCTTGGGACAGTGCCTAACAAATGAACAGAAGAGAAAAACAAAACAAAAAACAAAAACAAAAACAAAAAGCAACATGAGCGAAGGCTGCAGTTAAGCATGCACGAGTGCGTACATATTAGGGATGTAAATACCATTTTAAAAAGTATCCATTTTAACTATTAAAATTATATTGGTTAACCGTTTAACTGTTAACATGATGGGGGCCCCACCCGGCAGAGGTCCATGGCTGCCGCCTGTCCCCATCCAGCAGAGGTCCGGGGCTGCCACCAATCTGTTTTAAAAATTAACTGCAATATATTAACGGTAAGACTAATACTTATCGTTTAACTGTTTAATATTTTACATCCCTAGTGCATTTTTCAGTAGGTTAATGTGGATGACAGCAAGGTGAATTTAGCACACAAGCCTCCTTGACTAAGCCTATCAGAAGCAGCAACAGAAGCTGGCATTAGTATATTCAGAAGGCTATTAAAACACAAAGAGCACAGGCACTACACAGGAGCGGAATTAGAAAGGTAACATGATATCTTTCTTTCCTAAACAGCTGCATTTCTTTGTTTAAAAAAATATAAGGTCACCTGTTTTAACTGACTTCTTCTCTTTGACAGAATAATAATATTTTCATTAAGAGCATCCCAATCTTTAGCTTCATAACACATTTTTACTACAGCAACCAAGATACGGGACGTGGAAACCATGTCAGAGGCCTGCAACAAACAAAAAGTGCATTAGTGACTACATATACAACTTAAAACTACCGAGCCACTACCACTGCAGAACCTTGACAATACAAAAACAAGAGCAATAATCCATTATAACTCCAGACCCACTATCTTCAAAAGAATGGGGAAATATGGCCAGACTTCCCACCTGCTCCACCACCATCAAGGAAAGGGGGAACATGGCAGAGCCAGCCACTCTAATTTCCCACTAGCACTACTATCTACCAGGGAAAGGGGGAACACACGAGAGAACACCCCAGAAACAAATGTGTTGCACAGCATAGTCTACCTACCGTTCGTGTCTGTTTTTCCAAAGAGAGTAGGGTTTCAATGACCTCTTGAAGTCTTCCTTCCTAATATCATGGACAAACATTATTAGGACCAACATTGAAAAAAATACAGAACAGTTTAACCCAAGAATAGCTAAATGTGTTATAGAAGAAAAAGCATATAGCAAAATCAGGGCGAAAGACTAATTTCAATGTAGTTTATTTCTTTAACAAGGAAGATAGGAATAAACATTAATATAATACTTAGCATTTATATAGCACTTTTCATCTGTATATCTCAAAGTGTCTTACAAAGGTGGAAGTATCATTACCCCCATTTTTTTATAGATGGGGAAACATATACAGAAATTAAGGGAAAAAATTATAGAGTGGCCTTTGGTTTTGAGTGCCTAACTTGGGACATCTTGAGTCTGATGTTCGGAGGTCATGACCGTACTTTAACATCATTTGGACTGGTCACAGCTCAGCGTACTTAAAAATCAGGACTTTGTGTGTCTGAAACTCAGCATCCAAAAACTGATGCACAAAATCAAAAGCCACTTTTGAAAGTATCTGTTAAATAACCCACGCAAAACAACACAGCTAGTCAGTGACGGAGCCAGGAATACAACCAGATCACTTGAGTCACAAACCCATTCCCTCTTTCTCATGTAAAATGTGTCTATGCTTTAATTATTGATTTAAGTTTAAAAAAATCCCACCTTCAGATACTTAAACTTCCCTCACTTTAAACAAATTAGTTGTTGTAGTGTATCTCAGCTTTCCTTGAAATTCACAGACCCATACAGATAACTCCACGCAGAAATGACACGCAGTTGCAACAGTACACATTTTCACATTAGGAATCTGGAGTTATGAATAATCTCAGGGCTGTCAAGCTATGACGACTTGAATGAGGGAGATTTTGAAAAGCTGCCGGTTTAAATGTATAGCTGACTGTAATACAAAATTTAAAAAAAGAGAGAGAAAAACAGAACACGTTCCCTCAGCTAGAGAGCTACCATAAGTAACAGTATGGTGAAGGCAGGAATGTAACCATCAATTTGAAAAGCATATAAGTATATTCCTTCTCTCCCAGTATACCCATAAGCCTCCATTCTCACACGACACACAGTAAGGCTGTGTCTTGACAAGGAAATGTGGTCAAGCTTGAAAACATGCTTGATAAGCCAGATTTAAATTCCTAAACTTCATCCGAATGAAGATGAAAGGTAACACCTGTAATTTGATTTAGTCAGCCAAATCCTAGCCTAAACTAGAACATGACCACTTAAATTAAACTATCAGAATTACCCGGCATGTACACTAGGAAAAAAAGTTGAGTCTGGGTCTGCCTTGGGACTACTTAACCTATTCAAGACAAAGCCTAAGTAAATAAAAATGTAGTTAAATACTGTAACAAAAAACGTTGCTGCTACCCATCTCTCCCTTCCGATATTAAACAGAGCAAGCCAGGAGGTAGGTGACACATGCCTTTGCGCTTCATATACATCCTAATCAAGGGAGTACAATGCCCGCACTCATTTGATACTGTGGACTATATGTCCTATATTTGTCTATGGGATTTAATGGCCATTGTAAGGAACTTTAGATCCAAAAACAGATTACGTTTCCAAACAAGTATTTTAGCAACACTTAATAGAGGTGTTTGTAACAAACAATGCAGCACTGGGCTACTTAAGCATAAAAACTGGAAGAATTTTTAGAAGGCATTAAGGTATTAGTAATACAGATAAGGGAATTTTCTTCCAAAAGTTATTTTTATCCTGACCAAGTCCCTTCAAACTGTGTACCATAGCTTGTCTAGTATATGTCCACCTACAATCACAGAATTAAACTGCACACTGACATATATGGCCTGTGCCTGACTGACTATATTGCAGGGAAATATCCTTGGTTCCTGTGCATCACCACTGTACACGTGTCATACATGGCATCAGTCCACCTCCTCCCTATGCAATTTTGCAGGCTACACCTATTTGGAAAAGGCAAGCTGCAGCATAAAGCCTAAGTCTGGCTGCTGGGGGGAATGATGCCTCCAGGATCCCAATGTATGCTGCAGTGGGCAGTCTGTGTCTGGCTACGCTGAAGTAGAGAGGGTAGGAGGGGGCACAGTTTTGTCACTACACACAATCCATAGCTGCTCTCCTGGGATTCTACTGTAGCCCCCTTCCCTGCATACCAGGGCCTTAAAATACCAGGTGTCACAGCAACACACTTGTTTGCTAGAAGCTGACAGTGGAGGACAGGGAATGGATCACTCTTTGATTGCCTGTTCTATTCATTCCCTTTGAACCACCTGGCACTGGCCACTGTAGGCAGACAGGATACTGGGCTAGGTGGATCATTAGTCTGACCCGGTACGGTCATCCTTATATTCTTAGATGGTCTCCATCCTCCAGCCGGGAGGGATTCCTTCGTACAGCATAGTCTGTGCTGGCCTATTGCTGCACGCTGGTGGTTATTCTCTCTCTCTCTCTGCAGATCCCTTGTGCACACCAGTCACCAGGCTGGTGGGCTTGGTTCCTCCTTTCCATCCCATAAGCGGCACCCCCCCCCACCCAGTGGGGGTCTCTGCCGATCCCACCAGCAACGGAGCACCCTACACACTACATGCCGCAGCAGGGCCCTCGGGCGGGCGATGGGGCGCAAGCTGGACGACTTGGGAGACCGCCCCGTGGCTGTGTGAAGCGGGGAGGGGCACGGCGCTGTCAATAGCAGGAGACCGGTCATGACACAGATACATCAAGCCAGGAGCGCTCCCCCTCCCCCCCACGCCGCGGCCCCCAGCGCATTCACCCCTCCCCTGTTTCCGAAGGGGGGCGGACCCAGGGCGTGATTGGGCCCCCCCCCACGGGGAGTCGGGACTGACCCCCCTCGCAGCAAACACCGGCCCTGCCCATCCCCCCCGCGCCGGAGGGGGGGGGGGTTCTCCCCCACTGCGGGGGCGCTTGCTGCGGCGTACCTCCCTCAGCCCCCTTGCACCGCGAGCGTCCCCCGGCCCGGCTGCCCGGCGGGCGGCCTAGCCCGGGCCGCGCCATGACTCAGCCCCCGCCGCGGCCGCCGGCTGCCCTTTACCTGGGCCAGCCGCTCGCACTCGGGCAGGCGCTGATCCACCGTGGCGCTGTAATCCACCTCCATCTTCACGATGCGGCCGTCGGACCGCTCCGCGCCGTCGTCCGCCATCCCCCCCCCGGCTCGGCTCCGCTCCGCTCCGCTCCGCGCCGCGTCCCCGGCCCGGCCTCAAACACACACCGGAAACCAGCACGGGCAACCCACTCAGGCAGCAGCGCGGGCAGCTGGCTCGCGGCAGGACCCCGCAGGCACTGGCGGAGACACCCCACAGCAGCTGCAGGGCCCTGCCTGGCGGGGAGGAGGTAAGGGAGGAGGAGGAGGAGAGGCAGCCCTGGGGGAGGGGAAGTAGCAGAGCCCTGGCGGGCGGGGGCGGCATGAGTAGGGCCCTGGCAGTGGAGGAAGGAACAGGCAAGGGGGAGGGGCTGTAGCCGGGCCTTGGCCGGAGTGGGGCAGTACCAGGGTCTTGGCCTGGGCTGGGGGGGGAGCAGGGCTTTGGATGTTAGGGAGGGAACAGATGTGGGGAGGAGCAGGGCCCTGGGAGGGGGGTAGGGAGCAGGTGTGGGGGAGGGGCAAAAACAGGGCCCTGGCTGGGGTGGGACTCTGGAGGGGCAACGGTCAATAAGCTTATGCTCAAATAAATTGGTTAGTCTCTAAGGTGCCACAAGTCCTCCTTTTGTTTTTGGTCAATAAGCTTTAGCGGAAGGAAGGGGAGAGGTACTGTTGTGTTTAGGCTTCCCTCTCCCTCCCATCTCTGCCTCCCCCCCCCACACGTTTTTTGAGTTGGGTAAGTGGTGCTGCCCTACAGCCCCCTCTTGCTCTCCAGCTGCCTTGGCTGGGTGGCTGGTATGAGCTCCCCTTCCTGTTTCAATCCGCTTTAATCACTGGTTACAATAATGTTCCAAAGAGACACACACTGAACCCACAAAACAGTATCATGCTGAATGGTACCTGAATGTAAAGGTACCGTTTTATCCTGTGGGATCACTCTGGTGTAACATCAGGTCCCAAGCTGAAGGTACCATCTCACCGTGGCACAATGATTCTTGAACACTGTGCTGTTATGATGTAGCGGGATGCTGGTACTTGAGTGTGGTGTCAGTTTGCCGTGATCTCATCACTAAGGTGGCATGTCCATGTAATGATGCTTTGACATTGCTGTATGGCAGCATGTTTCAACGTGATAATGCTTTCATGCAGTGATACTCAGAATGAGGCTCATGAAGTGGCTCTTTTTGTTTCTCCTGTAGCTCTTTGCAGCACATGATATTAAAATGCTGTGTGATTTGATTATTAACCAATCAGGATGCTTTTACTATGTTATTAAGAAGTTGTAGATAATAAAATAATAATAGTTGGTCAGTCATTTTGCTGTGAAAATAATATATATCAACTAAATATTTTCCCTGTCCTACTGTTTAAATATGAATACATTGTACTATAGTAAATGACACAATGAATTCACACTACTGTGGCTCTTTTGGGTAATATTGATCGCTAATTTCGCTCCTGAACCACTGAGGTCTGAGTGTCACTGCTTTCATACAACATGACCACAAAAGGCAATATCTTTGATGAGATGTGATGATGTTTTAACAGGGCAAGTTGCATCCCAGCCTGTATTAATGCAACATAAATCATACTGTAAAGTGGCATGTTGATCTAACACAATGACTGTTTAAAGCAAGACATTGTTGTGCAGTCTAGTGTCACTTAATCCAGTAACGTTGCATTATATGGTAATGGGATGATGTTTCAGAGCTCTGGGATAAAGTTTTTATGAGGTGTTGTAGCATTATAATGTTCTGGCATTTTGTAGTGGCATTTTGATGCAACACGTTGCACTACATCATACTAACATTGGAACATTTTGATGTGGCATTTTCACATATGGTGATAGGATGCCATCGCATTGTTTTGCAATGTTCCAAAACAAGTTTCCATTGTAAACGTTGTGTTGTCATACTCTGATCCAGTAGAGAAACTCTCAGAATGTGAAGTGTGGGGGCAAAAAACAGAGAAAGAGCCTGAGTTAGACAGTTCCTCATGATTTTGAGTCTTTAAGTAGTCCAGGAACAAATAACAACTAAAAAGTCTATGACTATGCAAAATAATTATCTTTATTATAAATCAAGGACAACATTTAGCTGAAAGATACTCTATGCCACATGTGTGATAAGCTGATAATAAAGGGAAACTTGTATTCTTTTCCAATCCTTTGTGACATAAAGCCAGATTTTTATCTCACTTACACTGATGAAAATCCAGCGTCACTCCATTGATTTAATGTGAGTTAATTCAGAATAACACCATTGTATCTTGAGATCAGAATCTGACCCATGCTGTCTTGATAGAAATGTAGATTCATATATTATAAAGCTAAAAGGGACACTGTGACCATCTAGTCTGACTCCCTGCATAACACAGGCCATAGGACTTCCCTGAATTAATTCCTGTTTGAACTAGAGCATTCATTTTATAAAACAAAACAAAAAAATCCAAGTTTGATTTAAAAATTTCCAGTAATGGAGAATCCACTACAATCCTTGATAAATTGTTCCAATGGTTACTTACCCTCACTCTTAAAAAGTTGTGCCTTATTTCTAGTCTCAATTTGTCAAGCTTAAATTTTCATCTATTGGATAATATTATACCTTTGTCTGCTAGATTAAAAATCCCTCTATTATAAAATTTCTGCTTCCCATATAGGAGGATATAGCCTGTGATTAAGCCACCCCTTAACCTTTTCTTTGTTAAACTAAACAGATGGAGCTTCTTGAGTCTTTCACTATAATGGCATGTTTTCCAATCCTTTAAGCTTTCTCATCTCTCTTCACTGAACCCTCTCCAATTTATCAACATCTGTCTTCAACTGTGGACACCTCTACTGAACACAGCCTCGTATGCCCTTAAATAAACAGCTATGTTAACTTCAACTCCATCAAAAAAAAAGTAGTGATTGACAGTGATTTTAACTAATTCCACAATTTTTATTTATTTATTTATTTTTATTTGAACTGGTAACCCCAAGTATCTTGAAGCACCAGCACTCTCCATAGATTTCAGAGTAGCAGCCGTGTTAGTCTATATTCTCAACAAGAAAAGGAGTACTTGTGGCACCTTAGAGACTAACAAATTTATTTGAGCATAAGCTTTCATGAGCTACAGCTCACTTCATCGGATGCGTTCAGTGGAAAATACAGTGGGCAGATTTATATACACAGAGAACATGAAACGATGGGTGTTACCATACACACTGTAACGAGAGTGATCACTTACGATGAGCTAATACCATCAGGAGAGCCGGGGGGGGGGGAACCTTTTGTAGTGATAATCAAGGTGGGCCATTTCCAGCAGTTGACAAGAACCTCTGAGGAACAGGGAGGGGGGAAATAAACATGGGGAAATAGTTTTACTTTGTGTAATGACCCATCCACTCCCCCCCCGCCCCCGCTCTCCTGCTGGTATTAGCTCATCTTAAGTGATCACTCTCCTTACAGTGTGTATGGTAACACCCATCGTTTCATGTTCTCTGTGTATGTAAATCTCCCCACTATATTTTCCACTGAATGCATCTGATGAAGTGAGCTGTAAGCTTATGCTTATGCTCAAATAAATGTGTTAGTCTCTAAGGTGCCACAAGTACTCCTTTTCTTTTTACTCCATAGAGATGCTTTCCACAGGAGAAAAAAAACAAATTTGATGTTCGTAATGGTGTTCAATGCTTTAAACACAAGTTTTTAGGGATAATGTGACATCATGTTTCCCTTTTAATTATTCCATTCCCCTGCCTTCCTGTCAGACAGGTGCTTTAGCACATTCCCCCCGCCCATATTTTACAGAAGCATAAGGATTAAAGGGGAACATGAGTACCAAAAGTTGCAAATGTTTGAAAACACATTTTTAAATTTAATCATTATCTTAGGCTATGTCTACTAGAGAGTTTATAGTGGGGCAGGTGTACTGATGCAGCTGTGCCGCTATAAGATCTCTTGTGTAGCTGCTCTATGCTGACGGGAGAGAGCTCTCCCGTCGACATGATTAATCTACCCTCAATGAGTGGTAGATGAGTAGCTATATTGGCTGGAGAAGCTCTCCTGCAGACATAGCGTTGTGCACACAAGTGCATATGATAGCATAATTTATGTCACTCATCATGGGGGTGGAATATTCACACCCCTGAGTGACATAGGTTTAGCCAATACAAGTGGTTGTGTGGACATTGCCTTGGACTCAATAAATAGTGAGAGAGAGCTTTCAGGGAACGAAGGGCCTCATCCAAAGCTAATTAAGTCAATGGAACAGCTCCTGTTGACTTCAGGGGCTTTGAATCAGGCCCTAAAGGGGAGAGGGGAGAAAATTAATTCCTACTGGCACTATCTTCCTCTAGCACTTGAGGAAGATATCCTACAACACCTGAAATCAGGAGATCAGAAGATGCAGCTTTTGTCTCCAAATTTGACTTCCTGCATGGATCCAGCAGGCCAGTCCCTTAATTCAGTAGTCATTAAACAATAAAATATGTGAAAAGATGGTTTGACTTTTATTGTTAGTTCCGTAAGTCCCAGCTGTGTTTGTTGTTCAGCAGATTTAACCAATATATTTTTTTCCTAGAACAAAAATGGAAAATTAGTTATGAGGATAAGAAGTTCTTCATTTATCACCTACAGCATGCTGTATTTCGGGATGTGGTTGGTGAACTTAGAGGTAGGTCTAAGTGATATATTTTAACACCCTGCAAAAAATAAGGGACCAGATTCAGGCAGACGCTGCTTCCCAGAAATCCCTGCCCAGCTTCAGATGGAAGGTTTCTCTGCTATTCTGCCCCTACAACACGTTTGGAAAGGCCACTTCACAGGCCCTCAGAGACAGTAGCATTAGAGATGTGTTCTGGGGTGGGGCTAGTGGTCAGTAGGTGTGGTCTTTGTGTTTATGTGTAAATGTCACATGATCTGGAAATAGTCCTGGCAAAAAGATCTGTTGCTGGCACTGAGCTGAGCTTGAGGCTTCTGCTGTCCAGAATACAGGTGTACATTAACGCTACATTTGCTGTGTGCCTGTGTTGGAGACCGCTTCACATAGTTTTTGAATTTGGCCTACTAAATTGTGAGAATGTGTTTCGCTATGGTGTATTAAATGGGACTATAATGTTTGGTTGGTTTGTGATGGAAGGTAGTAAATTAATTTAGGGCTTGATCCTAAGGTCATTGAAATCAATGATAAAACTCCCATTGACTGTAGTGGTGTAAGATCAGGGCTTTATGCAGGAAAGTTCAGCTGAGAAACAGCATGTGGTTCTCAATGGGAAACCAATTTTAACCTAATTTTCTGGCTGGGTCTTAATTCTGCTCCAACTGACACCAATAACAGAACGCCGATTAACTTCAAAAGGGGTAGGATGTAACCCTAGTTTTAAGATTACGTAGTGAGTCTCTTCCAAATATCACTCCGACCCCTCATCCACTGGGCAATAGGGTTCAGAGTTTGCAGGATTGAGCTCTTACTTACTTACTGAAACTTGAAATTGGATGATATGTCTTTGGAACAATCTTCCCTGGGTGTACAAAACCAAAGATATAAATCATGACTACAGCTTGATATTTGCAGATGGCTGTTAGCAGGTTTGACAAAGCAGACTCATTTGATATGGAGGAAATGCAGTGCATTGTTCATATGTTTAAGCTGAGAATCCAAAGTACTGAGAGACACAACTCTATGTAAAATTCCTAGAGCCTTGATTCTCCATTGCCTTATGTAGTTATTTACAACTGTGCAAAGGGAGGGCAAAGTGGATGTATAACTCTATCATCAATGCAAGCTAATAAAGAAGTGTTTTGTTTGCTCCAGTAGATGGCACTATGTTCCCTTGGGCTAAGTTTACCTATAGGTTCAATGCCAAAAAGGAACTGAGATTTTTCACTCTCATATTACGGCATACCTATTTCATTTTCGATCAAAATTTATATCCATCCCTAAAAACCTGGTGTTGCAACACTTTTTTAAATACTGTAAATTATTTACATTAAAATGCAGAAATATTACACTACTATTTACCACTTATATGGCACTTTATATTTTCAAATTATTCTCACAGATCCTATTTTATGGGTGGGGAAACGGAGGTACAGAATTTAAGGCCACATAATAATTCAGCTTCACAGCCAGCATTAGAATTCAAGAGATTCTTGTGCACACTAACATTACTGTTAATATTAACATATTAATTACTATATTAACGTTAGCTTTACACCCTTAAATGTCACTGAAAAACATTTTAAAAAAACAGGCAAATTAAAGGCTTAACCAGCTGATTGCTGCTTCCCAAGCAATGGAAAAATTTGCCTATTAAAATGGGATCTGCTATTATGGCTAAAGTAGTAATGAGGCACGTGTTTTCACTGACGTTGCCGTGCCACTGTTTTAAGTTAGATGACTGACATGAAAAACAGTTTTAGCCAAGTTGCAAAGCCTGCACACATACAATGAGGGAGGAACCAAAAGGGAAGTGGGTGAGGTTATTACATCCTGTGTTTATTATATCTCCTTTGTGCTCATTGCACCAATTCCTGAAGGCCATCTTGTAGTTTCTTTGATAATAATAGGTCTTGCAAACCATCACTCAGCAAAGGCAAGGCTGGGCAGTCTCAGTGACGTCAGGATCTTATGTCTGAAAAGTGTTTTGAAGGGTTAAAAAGTGCTAAGAAAAGGAAAAATGGAATAATTCCATATTTCCGTAACAATACAATGTAAAGCATAGGAGTTAGAGATTGAACAGATCTTTTAGATAATCCTGACTCTTTCCCTGCCAGTGCAGGACTCTACTTACAGGACATTTTTCAGTGTTTTGTACAATCTTATTTTTAAATATGACAAGCAAAGGGATTTCCTTCACTCCCCTTGGGAGACAGTTCCACAGCCTAAATAACTTTTGCTGATGGGAAGTTCCTCCCAATTTCCCAAATTTCAGTTTCATCCCACTACTCCTAGTTACGCATTCTTATATGACCCAAAATGATTGTGCAATAAAATAAAACCAGTTGTGCCTTTGAATTTCATTTCTCTCTGCTGTCCACTTGCAAGCTTCCTTCACTTTGCTTGCTGGCTGCTGGCACTCTAGGAGAGACATGCTGTTTTGTTTAAATCCTCCACATTCTTTGCTGTGCCATTTCCCCATTGGCCGGATGGGGCCATCCTTCCTGCTGTGGCTGCTGATGTCAGATACACACTCAGACCCAAGCTGAGGCTGCTGCTGCAGAGACTCCTCAGTTCTGCTAGCTACAACTCACACACACGGAGCTGTGGTGGGGGAAACCCAAGCCCCAGGAAGGATCAAAGGTGTGTGTGTGGGGAAATATCAGGCAGTAGATCCAGTCTCTCCCCCACAGTGCAGAACTAGTGCGTGCATAATAGCAGCTGTAATACGGAGAGGAAGAGGGAGCCGTGTTTATCAGCCTGGAAAGGAAACATTGTAAAGCCTTTGTCCTGGAAGTAAGCATCTCATCCTTGCTGCTGCCACTGCTCCAATATACTGCTGCTGGTGACGTTAATATTTGAGGCTGGTTGTTTTGGGGTTTGTTTGTTTTTGATTGCTCCAGGCATGTCTTGATATAGCTGAAAAGGAACTGTCATTTTAATACATTTCCAACGGATGTCTTTGACTTTAAAGATCGCATTTGATGTTTGAGACTTCTTTGTGTGTATGTATGTGTGGGAAATTCACATGATCTCAGTTTGAAGGAGGAAGAACTGGAAGAAAGGAGCAGTTGTATTGGTTTTTCTTCTTGCTGGGTCATCCCTCCTAGATGGTAGTGTTGGGGTCTTTTGAGCACATTGTCAAGTACACACTCAACCAGAGGTTTGATTCATTTTTCTGTGGTTTTGTTTTTGCCGTGATCAGAGTGCAGAAATAACCACTCTTCTCCAGCTTTGCTGGTTTGCAGCAGAAATATGCTCTTGAAGGAGTACCGGATCTGTATGCCTTTGACAGTTGAAGAGGTAGGTGCATTCACTAATAATGCTTATAGTGCATTAGGTAATTTGTCCTTTTCCCCCCTGAATGATGGCTCAAAGGGAGATTAGAAAAAATTAGTTATTTTGTGTTTATTGTACTGTCATTTTTCTTTGTACAATGAACTCTTTCCTGTTGTGATTGGTGTAGAGAAGCATATTTCCATTGCAAAATAAGGAAATCTTATGTAAGTGAAAGTAAGTGTAATGAATTCACTGTCATCGAAGTATTAGTTGTAATAATTTAGAAATCAAATTTTTTGAAAGGGTTGATGTGTGTTGAGATCTAGAATCTGATAAAGCATTTGTCCAATAAACCCAACTTCTAAATACATGAAAACCTTCCTTCTTTAGACTTAAAGATCTCCCTTACATCATTGTTAATAAAAATGGCCTTAAACTTAATGATTGTAGTGTGTAGATCTCTGATAAAACGATTAACCAATACGCTTTTAGTATTGGAAAAAAGTATTTTAAAGTCATGTTGCTTTCTATCAATCAGACTAAATTCTCTGGGTTATGGACATTGTATTTTTATTTGCCTGCAAAGTATCATGCACATTTATGGCCATTTATACATATCAAAATATGTATATGTAATAGATTACTTAGACATATATACATAGATGTATAGTGAGTGTGTGTTTGTAAGTGTAATAAATACCTAGACATCTAAAGGCCTGCTAATTCATACATATGTGAGTATGATGGTGATGGAGCTTTCTTGTTGCACAATGCCACACACAAATAAAAGGATTAGATGCTGCTTTATTAGTTCTTTATAAAAGAAGAGAGGAGTTACTGTTTTGAAAGTATGACAAACATCAATCCCTTGTCTAACAGCCCTAGGCATTTGACGGTGCCTCTTCAGGTCAATCAAAATCTGAACGTGCATCACATATTTCTTTTGCAAACACCCACACTCGGAAAAGTTTCTTTTTTCTACTTTTGCTTTTGTCAATGTGGCAGATCATTTGGTTTCTAAGACCTTTCTGGGCCACCGGAGGGCGCTTTGAATACATTTCTTTTACTGATGGCTTTCCTTCCCCCATCCTACTCTCTCCTTGGTGCAGAAATGTATATAAAGGCAGTGGGAATACTAATAGTGATTTTATTGCAGTTAATTTGTATCACATAGTTTAAATATAGCACTGGATTGTCTTTACATATCTGGAAATCTGCTAGACTTCAGTGATGTGTAATGTTTGTGCTTTTGGTATTTATGTAGTAAAATGTACCGACAATAGCACAATTGTAGCTAGTCCTGCATTTCTTGCACTCTACAAACTCCCACTCCAGTCAATGGGAACTTGGGGTCGTCGTCTAGGAATGTAGGATTTAGCCCTTAAAGATAATACCTCTTCGGTATCTGAATGCAGTAGTTGACTATTAAATATTATTACATACAAAGGGTCCCCAAAAGGTACTGTAAGCATTCCAGGTTAAAATATAAAAGATGGTCACAAAATCCATTTACTTTGCAGATCAAAGTATCCATTATGTTATTTGTTTCAATGACTACTTTCAGATTAATATTTTGCTACCTATTATGGATAATTTTCCCCCCCAGTGTATACAACTGTGGAGTCCCTGTTGTCATGTCAGTAAGCACACTTGGGGATACTCCTATGGATCTACTTAATTGGAAAATTAAAGTAATATTTTTAAACCGCTGAATTTCAGATTTGGTTTTGTGATAGGGGTCCAGTCCTGCGCCCGTAGAAATTAGTGGCCAAACTGACTTCTGTGGGACCAGGATTATCAGAAAGCCATATGTATATGTTCCAAGGTAATAATTCTCCTGTTCTCACGTATGTGTGTTAGCTGCAACAATTGTTTCAAAGAAGAAATTGATAGACTAAGCTGTCATGTTGTACTGTAGCTCTTAACTTGTTCAATCTGTTATTTTATTGGAAGAAGCAGTTTGTCAAAGCCAAACTTCTTTGAACTCAAGCTGCCCTCAAACGATCACAGTGAATTAATAGCAGTTAGTTATATGTTCAAAAAGGAAACAAGTTCCTTTTCCTTTTAAAAATTAATGTTACATAGCATTCTAGGGTGGAGAGAAAATCAAAACCCCTGCTAAAGTTTGTACAGCACGTAGCACAAAGGGGTCCTGGTCCATAACTAAGGCTCCTTGGCACTATGGTAATACAAATAAATAATATAATAAATATAAGGATGCATCACATTCTGTACAGGGAGACTCAGGAGAGGAAGATTAGGTTGAAAATCTTTTGTCCTGTATGATATGCACGGAATTATTTAGGATGCCCACTCTTGCTGCAGATTGTTCTCTGGTGTTAAATCATCCATTATTCCATCTGAGAACCACAGCTCAGAGAGGTCAGTGACAGAGAAGGGAGAGGGATATGATCTATAGTATTTCACTTGTTAATTACACAATGAACTAGAGTAAAGTTGTGAAATTAACAATTGGTCATATTTTGGGGTTCTGTAATGTCACTTATGTACTAAAAGAAAATACACAGTGATATCGTCAAAATAATTATCTTACTTTAATTCACTGTTTACCATTTCCAACCATCTCTGAACAGTGTAAATACCTTACTTTATAAGAACATAAGAATGGCCATATTGCGTCAGTCCAATGGTCTAGCCCAATATCCTGTCTTCCATCAGTGGCCACTGACAGATGATTCAGAGGGAGTGAACAGAACAGGGCAATTTATTGAGTGATCCATCCCCTGTCGTCCAGTCCCAGCTTCTAGCAGTCAGAGGTTTACGGACATTCAGAGCATGGGGTTACGTCCCTGAGCATCTTATCTAATAGCCATTGATGGATCTATCCACCATAAATTTATCTAATTCTTTTTTGAACCCAATTATAGTTTTGGCCTTCACAATATTTGTTGTGTGAAGAAGTACTTCCTTATGTTTGTTTTAAATCTGCTGCCTATTAATTTCATTGGGTGACCCCTAGTTCTGGTGTTATGTGAAGAGGTAAATAACATTTCCTTACTTACTTTCTCCATATCATTTTCATGACTTCTATCAAATCTCCCCCCACTCCCCATCATCTCTTTTCCAAGCTGAACAGTCCCAGTCTTTTTAATCTTTCCTCATATGGTTGAAATAAGTTGAAATGAGAGTTTAGTTGTACGCACTAATGTAATATTACCATTGTCCATATACATTACTGACAGCATGTCTACTTCCAAACTGATGCATTGTGGATAGCGGCGCTCATCTTCTGAGAGCTAAGAAACATTTTGGAGCTAGATACAGAGAGGTCTAACTACCTCCTGCAAGCTGTTTATTGACCTCAAATCCTGTGGGATTCAGTGGGAATTGAGGGTGTGCAGCACCTTGCAGGATTAGGATGTTAGTAACTAGTTGAAAAATGCAGCATTTCTTTCTTACACAAGAGCTTGGTTTTCTTTTCTATTCTGTATAGGTTCTTATACCTCTCTCATTACCGAAATATCTGAGCACAATCCTGTAGCGTATTATGCAATGTGACTGACATCTTTCATGTATTCATTCTCATATCCTCTCCCTAGGAAGAGAAGTGTGTGCAGAGGAGTGTCTTGTTTTGATAGGGCTTTGTTTTGTTTTGTGCCCCTTTCCTTATTAAGAATCCTATTGCACTGTTCCTTCCCCCATTTGAAAGTTCTGGCTATGAGCCTATGCACTTTATACATGAAATCATGAAATGCTCTGTCTCCAGAGAGACTTTTCCATGGCTGTTGTTTCGTTTTGAGTTGATTTTTTTTAGTACTGATCTATGAATTATCCATGCATAAAACTCTCACATAACATGAATGAAAAAGAAGAATCCTTCCTTACTCTTCAGTGTTGTGTTGGGGTTCCCCTGAGACCTTTTCCACTCAGTTCGACTCCAGTCTCGGTACTCAGTTGCCTTTATTTGTCATACTGCAAAGCTACACTGAGTAGATCAAACTCAAGCATAGGAGGTGGGTATAAGGCATACCGCACATCCAGATACACAGCAAACCTCTTCCTTTATATAGATTTACGCATTGCATTGACTATACCATTGCATTACATGTTTTGAAATTGGCTTGGTTACTTTGTAGGAATCAATCCCTGTACAACATGCTTTGTGCAGGCACTGTCCATGCACAACTTACTTTTTACCTCGTCTTTACATTCCCAGTTTATCTTCTCCATTGTAAATGGTTCCCCCTGGCTGTAGTTAGTACAGACATTTTGTTTCCAGCCTGCTGATCCATTTACCTTCCTAATCCTGGCTCCCAAAAAATAAAGCCTTACCTATGACAATTACTCGTGTCAAGCCAGGCCTACATGTTGTATTGTGGCGATCTCCAAAAAGTGAATAATTCCATAACCATTTGTATGGAAATACCCAGGCGCAATAGGTAAATTAAGGGCCGGGTTTTATCCATATTATGTAAGCAATTTAATCCAAATTGCTTAGGGTGAGATTTTCAAAAACGGCTTCTACATTTGTGTGCATAATTTTGTAAATAAATATAATTTGTGTGTAAAAATGGAATTCTGTGTTTAAATCAAGTAGTTAAATGTCTGCCTGATTTGTCCAGAAGTAAATCTACACAGACAAATGCAGCAGCTATTTCAATGCTCCTTTGATCATTAGGTCCTGGATATTGTTTCAAGGGAAAATGTCATTTAGACTCAAAAAATGATACATCTCAAAATAACAGGGCAGTGCTAATTTCAGGTTTAGACCTTTTGTATCAGATGTGCTGGGGCCAACTCCTGTTGTCTTTTAAAAGGCAAATCTTCCATTGAAGCGAACAGCAGTTCCACCAAAGTATAGAATGTAAGAGAGAGCCCCTGAAATTTTATTTTGGAGTCTGAGCCACCAAGCAAGAATCTTGTCCCATATCTAGGTCCTTATGAAGACACGTATTCTGGAAGGGTTCTGCCATACATAGTAGCTTCTCTGTAACTACTCCAGCTTGTCTACTTAGGACAGTCAATTGCGTATTGATGCCATTGAAGATTAATGCCCTGGTTCAAAGCAGGTTGAGATTCATCCTTATGCAAGAAAAAACACACAGTAATGTCAGTGGGAGTTTTTTCTGTACATCTGTAGCATTAGTTCCTTAGTATTTCTTAGCAATTAAAACATGCCCAAGGATACAATTTAATATTGGTTAATATTGCCATTAACTGAAATATTACCAAGTATATATTTTGCCCTAAGGTCCAGATTATCCCTGGCTTTTGTGCAAGGATACAAGGTAAAGTCCAGGGAAGAGAAGTACATCTTTGCACATTTGCTCTGTATACCACAAAGCTCAGTCCTTCACTGAGCTCTTGCTAGGATATTGTGGCTCCATGCCATCCTCCTCCACCTTTAAGGCTGTTGCTAAATGTCACAGTCAAGTCATTACAGGGTGTGTCCACACTGCAATTAAACACCTGTGGCTGACCTTTGTCAGCTGACAGACTGGGGCTGTAAAATTGCAGTTTAGATGTTTGGGCTTGGGCTGAAGCCTGGGCTCTGGGACCTCCCCCTTGTGGTGTCCCAGAATTTGGGCTCCTGCCTGAGCCCAAATGTCTAAACTGCAGTTTTACAGCCCCACAGCCCAAGCCTGAGTCAGCTGGCAAGGGCCAATAACAGGTGTTTAATTGAAGACATAGCCACAGAGAGAACTGCGTGTCAGTTGCCATGAGTCTAGAATTGTTTTCAAATATTACATTGGAAACTGTCTAATTACCTAAGTAATAGTCTGGGAAATGTCCTGTTGACTGCTTTCCCAGGATAAACACAACTACAGGCAAGACTTTCCAAATTTAACCAAAATATAAATGATGTCTGACTAGCCCTCATAATGCAATTGTCCACCACATGCTAATTCTGTCATCCTGGTTCCTCATCTTGTTGTACTTGCATGAGGAATTCAAAACCAGCCCCTCTGTTGACAGTCTTAAACCGTGCAAATTACAAAAGTAGTTTCTTTTCAATAGTATATAAGGAATCTAAAGTCTCATGAAGTAATTGTTTTGAACATATTTCCAATCTTCAAACCAGGCTGAAATTAACAAACCATTCCAGCTCTCAGTTTTCTTTCCCATTACATTTTAATTTGTTCATTTTAACAAATAGGAATGTTTATATTACATCATATGAGAAAATACAACAAGATCCTACATACTTTTTTAAAGTACCAAAGTCACTCAGAAAACTGTTGCTAAACAGCTGAAGAGTGTTTTGCCTGAAGATATTAAAAAGATTCAGAAAGGTTTGTGCTCCATACCAGATCATAATTCCTGTCTTTTTTCTGTGTAGAAAAAATCTTGTGACTTTAATACCTTCCAGTTACATTATCTGAAAATGTTGAGCAAACTGGACAGTATGGCGGGTGTGTGTGTGTGTGAACGTGCATATTGTGACGAGCAAGGGCAACAGGTGAAGCCATTGATCTCTGTAATAATTCTCTGAGTGATATCTGGGGAGAGATTGCTCTGTAGGGAAATGGGAGCCAGCAACCATTTCCTTCCAGTTTGGAAGACTGAGTTATTAATTGTATAAAATTATATTAGAAAAATGTGAAGTCATATCTCACCAACTTTTTGAAGCCAAATGCAAAACAAAGTGAGTCATCCTCAGTATTTTCCAGAGAATGGGCTGACTATCACCATTTCTCTTAGTTCTAGAGTTGGTATATGGGACCAGATCTTAAACTTCTTATTCTGAAGAAACTCCCAGTGAATAAAATAGCACAAATTCTTCTTTTATTTATTCTGGTGCCAATCAAGAGTATCTCCACTGAAGTCAGTGGACTTATTCCCAATTTACACTGGAATAAATAAGAGCTGAATTTGGCGCTTGTAAAATATTTAGGAGCAGCCTCATAGTCACATATCAAACAAGCAAAAACTGTCAAGATACTCTCAGATACAGACTGAATTATTTGTAAGTTTTAGTGAGTCAGGATTTTAGAGCTTCCAAATGGGAGTAATCATGAAAAGTGTCTGTCATGTTTCCAGACATCAAGTATTAGGGGTTTTCCCCCCAATATGGACTGTTTACATAAAAATATTTGAACAACCAGTTTTGTTTGGTGACAGCCTATATTTGCATTCTAAGGAGCTTATGGACATTTATCCCTGAAGAGCAGGTCCACCGATACGGGGGGCCAAAGGGGCAATTGCCCAGGGGCCCGGGCGATTTAAAAGTGCCCGGGGGCCGCCGCTGCCAGCAGTGCAGTGGGGCTAAGGCAGGCTTCCTGCTCACCCTTGCTCCGCAACGCTCCCGGAAGTGGCCGGCACATCCCTGTGGCCCCTGGGGAGGGGGTCTCACTCTGAGTGCCAACTCTGCAGTTCCTGTTGGTTGGGAACTGCGGCCAAAGGGAGCTGTGGGCAGCGGTGTGCAGAGACCCCGTGGGCTCCCCGCCTAGGAGCCGCTGCCAGAGCAGCTTTCCGGTTGCTTTCGGGAGCTACTCAAGGTAAGCGCTGACCCCCTCCTGCATCCTAACCCCCTGCCCCAATTTAGAACACACATCCCGCACCAAACTCCCTCCCAGAGCCCACACCCCCTCCCGCACCCAAACTCCCTACCCGAGCCTGCACCCCATACCCCCTCCCACACCCCAACCCTCTGCCCCAGCCTGGTGAAAGTGAGTGAGGGTGGGGGAGAGCGAGCGATGGAGGGAGGGGGGATGGAGTGAGCAGGGGGTGGGGCCTTTGAGAAGGGGTGGGAGTGGGGCAGGACAAGGGTCTTTGGGTTTGCGCGATTAAACAGTTGGCAACCCTACCAGGCGGGCATGTGGAAGCTCTGGTCGTGCTGGAAGAGCGTGCCCAGCAGTGCAGCCAGCAGCTCGTTGGGCACCACCCCGTGCAGGCGCAGCACTGCCCAAATGTCAGGCGGACTGTGTCCGTGGCTTGTGTGTGCTTGGGGGCCCATTGACTGTTCTGCCCTGCGGCCCGGAATTGCTGTGAGCCGGCCTGCGGAAGAGATTTCCTAGCCTGCTGATTGCTCTATGTACAAAGAGCAAGTTTTTTTAGCATGTCAGATGGAGAGATTTAAGGCTGTCTGAAACTATTTGGGGATGTGTTTGTATGCACAGAGAAGTAGCTGACAGTACTTATGTATGTGCATAATTATTTGCTGGATTGGGAACTTTTGCTCCACTGGCTTCTATTACATGATCTTTCTAAGGGAAAATCTCTGTTATGGTAGTGAAGTACTGTATAGAAGGACACTGTCTTTTTCTCTAAACTACAATCACCCACCAGGGGGCAATACTGTAATCATTACTAATGAATAAAATAATCAATAATTGTTTAGTCTTTTTTTCAAATATAACCCATGCATATGTTTCCAAAGAGATGTAATTAAATGGGACATTTGAATGGATAGCAACAAGTTGTTTGTAAGCAAGAATAGGGCACATAAACATTAGATACATGTCAGATTAGGTTCATTTTTAATGACTTGTAACTCAAAAGCAGTCTGACCACATTCTTATCCTACACGGTGAGACTGGCAGTTTTCATACCAAGTTATAGGGGGTAGAAATCAAATATAATGAAACCTGACTGAAGCCTTAGCTATGGAGAGACTATCATGTTTCCATTATCTTATTGTGATTTCCTCAAAGGATCTTGCAGCAGTTTTCAAATTGAAATGGGAAGAGATTTGTTCATCATCATTGCTCAACAGAACCTGGCTCACAATCTTTATCTCCTTTCTGCAAATTAATCTGTTGAAGCACTGACGTGCTTGGCAGAAATGAATTAATGGCTAATTACTGATCTACACACTCTCCGGGCCTCCACTTTATACATCTTTTTTACTCTCCAAAAGAAAGCATTGTAAAAGACTCACTTGGACAAGCAGATCTGATCTGATATCTCATGGTCAGTCTTATCTGCTTACATCAAAAAGCCTTCATTAGAACATGACCTCAGATTGACCTTGAAGATGACAAGCTAGGGAGAACAGTTGTAACCATATAACAGCTAAAGCATGTGAAGCTATTACTATATAGGTCCTGCAAACAGCCCGAAATAAATTGACTTCTAGTAATAACTATAGATGTTTTTGTTTTATTTTTATTTATAGTCTAGTAGTTTAGAAGAAATGATTGGAAGCCAGGAGGGATGTGTTTTAAAGGGGGAAGAGAATGACTGGCCTGCTTTACACTTGAGCTTTCTATAGCCTCACTCAAGCCACCTGTGAACTGGAGAAAAGTGGAACAGATGTCAGATCTGAGTTGAACTCTTCTGCAAATAGATCAAAGATCAAAAATAATTCTTCTCTTACACTTCAGACCCATTTCATATTTCAACACAATACTGTAAAAGAAAACAAAAGTGTTATTGGAAGATTCTGTGATGATTAATTGAAAAATGTATTGAGTTAATAAGAACTTGTCAGTGGAAAAGATTAGACGTTAGCTGAGCAGCTCTCCCTATAAACACACACATGTAAATTACAATAAAAATACACTTGGGATCAATGGAGAACAATGGGTATTTCAGTGTTGAAGTCCTTTAGCTTTAAAAAGCAAAAAGGTTAACACTTACACTTTTGATTGGAAGGTTTCGTCTGACATAATTTAGAGCCCGATCCTGCAGTCCCTATACAGGAAGAGCTGCCAATTAATACTTTGCACTTGTAGTATCTTTTATCCAAAGAGCTCTAGAGCACTCGAGAAATTTTGGTCTTCTCAAGAGCTCTGTGAGATAGGATAGTATTTATTAGACCTATATTACAGATGGGGAAACTAAGGCACAGAGAGGGTAAGGCCTATATTTTCAAAAGTAGACTCTAATTTTGAGTGCCTTAACTTAAGGGTTTTAGCCCCTTAGCCAGATTGTCAGAGGTGCTGAGCACATTCAGTTCCTATCTAAGTTAATGGGAACGGCCAATGACCAACACCTCTGAAAATCAGGCCACTCTTATTTAGGTTCTAACTATGGATGGCTGTAGATGCCTAATTTTAAGCTCTGAAGTTTGAAAATTTTGGCTTGATAAGTACATTCTCCCTTGCTACAGTCTAATTTCCTTATCTGTTTTTGAGCTGTAATGCTGGAAATGCCCCATTTTTGGATGCATTTTGTCAGACTCTAGATGATAGTCTTCTTAATTTAAAAATAAAATATTAGGCAATTATAGCCCTTAAAGTGGAGTAAGATCTTTAAGTTTTTGGAGGGAAAAGATTTCTGCAATAGCCATATGAACAGGTTTGCTCCTGGAGACCCTCCCTGGTAAGCACTCTGGGTGAAGTAACCAACACAGAGAGTCCACCAAAGTACCTTCACCAAGTGTCTTTATTATTGTTTATGTGCCAGGTACATCACGATATAGCAGCAGATCTGTGAAGCCCTTTCCTGCTCCCTGGGTCAGCCTTGTTTTCTTCCCTGGGTTCTCCAGCTGGTAAACTAAATACCTCATTAGCTCATCGGGTTCCGTAGAGCTGTAAGC
This sequence comes from Natator depressus, assembly GCF_965152275.1. Classification (NCBI taxonomy): domain Eukaryota; kingdom Metazoa; phylum Chordata; order Testudines; family Cheloniidae; genus Natator; species Natator depressus. Next base: position 8,108,508 of record NC_134247.1, read on the forward strand.
GATCTCTTCTGTCCTTTCAAATACAATCATGCTTCCTAAATCCCTCCTAGTCTAACTACACCCAGTGCCTGGTCTGATCTGTAGTGACTAGTGTGCTGGCCTCCAAAGGGCTGAGATAGTTATGTTTGAAAATTAGCACCTCAGCCTGTGTGAGGGAATGTATCCAAGTTGGTCTGGCAGGTTTTAATACAGATAACATCTGTTAGGAATTGTCTTCTCCTTGGCAAAATATTCTGCCTAGATGATCAGATAGCCCTATAACCAATGGTTTTGTCATTGACTGATTCATCCAGCATCCTCTGTGTGACTGGTGGACTGACAAACATGTTCCCCAAGCTGTCTTTTTATAGCTGAGTCAGTTGTGGTTGCTGGAATACATGCAGATATTGTAGTTAGCTATTCCATCCTGAATATCTGAACACCTGAAACAAAGATTTAGCTGTCATGCTAGACACTAATATACTGTTGGCATGGGAATCGTTGTTCTGCATATGCGTACTGGCTCTTTAGTTATATTCCATGATTTTGGATGAGGCATGAACCTTGGCTTTACATCCTTGTGCGTGGAAAAGAAAAATTAATTTATTAACTATAAGGAAAAAAACAAAAAAAAGCAGTAAGCTGTTGTTTGCAATTTCTCTAGCCCTTTGGGCTTCTACTTTCCTGGTTTACACACAACTCAGCAGCATTCACACTGACCAACAATACAGTTTGTAACATTTGCCACCTTGATCTTGACATTGAGCATCCTTCTTATATCAACATAAAAAGTCCTATAGAGCAGAATGTGTCCTCCATTGCAGCTTTTCTGTGATCCAATGGCCCCTTCAGTGTAGACTTAAGAATTCCATGTTAGTTATTGCCCTAAAGCTGTGAAACTGTTTCCCAGTGATGTACACACTGTTGAGACATATTCTCATCTAATTTACATCAGTGTAAAAATCATGAGTAGCTTCACTTACCGAGAACAGAATACAGCCCCTTTCATTTGACTACAAATGCAAACCATGATGAACAATTGTCTTTAGCTGAAACTAACAATGCCTACTTAGAGCTAGCCCAGCAGATGGTAAAGGCTGACCATTGTATTGTTTGCTGTATAATGTATTATTGAATTGATGACACTGGGCCACATCCTCAACCGGTTTAAATCAATGTAGCTTCACTGAACCCAGTGGAGCTATGCTGATTTATACCACGGAATATCTGACCCAGTGTTTTCCAGGATGACAGTGGAACTATTGTTACTGTCAAGATCAAATAAACTATACAGTGTGTGAACTGGCATGTAACTAGATTTAAATTAGGGATTAACTAGTTAGCAGCTGTTGTACCGGGAGGTTATTTTCAAAGGTATCATATTCTGTATGATTGCTGAAGCCCAGACATATCACGTGAGAGAATAATGTGGTCTAGGCTCAGAACTATGAGCCAGCAGCTCTTTGCTTCTGATCCTAGCTCTGATGCTGTCTCTCAATCTGGCCTTGGGAAAACCTCTCAATTTCTCTGTGCCTCACTTTTCCCAACTATAGAATGGGAAGAATAATACTTACAATGTCCCTGTGAAGTAGGTAACATTTACTTATCAAAGTTTGCAATGGGCAGTTAAGGTGAAAGGTAGGATGCAGATGCTAATTATTACTGTGATTAGGACCATCATCTGATATGAAGTATGTTAAACCTGATTTTTATTTCTTAAATGCTCTTCAGTATTTCAGTATAGATGCAGCTAAGCACCAAAAGACACAAATTTAACTTGGAGCTAAAGTGTCCTCCAGAAAGTTACAAACTCTTACCGCATTTTTATATATAACAGATTTCACAAATACTGTGTCAAATACTGTCATTTTTCTTATCCCCAAATATCTTAAATGCTCAGTCACAGTTTGTTTGGGGGTGGTAGAAAAGGAAAATTCAGTCAGACATATCACCAAAACTTTGAAGAAATACAGCAAACGTTTAAGGCCTGATTGAAATCCGATTGAGGCCTGATTCAAATCACTTAAAAGAATCACCATGTACCTTAGTGGGCTTTGGATCACATTTTTAGAGGCAAAGTACACCTAATTTCTACTAGAATAAGATTTTATAGACAGAACTCTTAATCTAACACTAGATTTTATTCCTTTGAGTTGCCTTCTTGTTTAATTTTTCTCCCTGGTTTCAGTTAACAGGTGACTGACCAATTCTGAATCCCCAGAAATGTACAAAAATGTAGTCTTTACCGTTAGAGCATATTCTGAATTTTGCAGGGTACAAAATTATAGGACTGTGGTTTCAATGATTTTCTTAGAAAATCTTTCTCATTTCCTCCAGATTTCTCCTGTGGGATTGTGGCTGAACTTTATTTATTTTATTTGCATTACAGCAGCCTCAAAGTCCTCAATCAGGAAAATTAAAATTCTGTTTCCTTCAAATGTTGGGGTTTTTTCTTTCTTTTCCTTATTCTTGCTAAGATTTTCTTTCTCTCTGATCTGAAACCCTAACAATTTCCTATTTTGTTGTTGCAGTAGTTGAACCTTTTGTGGGAATCCTATAGCATTTTACCTAACTTTTAGCACAAGTGGCCCATTTGAGGTAAATGGGACCATTCGAGTGCATAAATGTATGCAGGATTGGGGCCTTAATCTAGCAAGGGGTTTGTACATCTTATCTGCAGAACAATCAAAAGTCTCTAGATGTTTTCCTCTGTTTGTTTTAAGATTGATTGCTCCTCAGTACTGGAATTTGGGAACATTTAGGTCCTATGAAAGTATAGATTGTTTTCTGTACTTAGAAGCAATAGTGTAGTAAAGCTGAATGTCTTTTGTTTCATTTCCATCATATTAGTTCTTCGTTTTGTTTCAGCATAGGTTTAATGATATTGCACAACTGATGACCTTGTGTTGTTGGCTTTGAATAATTATTTTTCACAATGCATAACAAAATAATTATCTGATAATGCCAGTCCAGTTTAAACCACTTTTTTAGCCAACATTGTACTCAGTTGCCTGATTGACACTCATTTAGTGAAGACCAGTACATACAGAACTTAGCACTGTGTGTGGTTACACCTATTTTGTTTACATTTTTATGTCACAATTATTTGGAAGCATAATATTAATCTGAGTTTGAATATGCCACCTTATTTGAAACACTATTACCATGCCACAGCACCTGTGAAACAAAACAACATGTTTGCCAGAAATTTTAAAACAATGATAATTGTAGTGTTAAGAATGTTACCTGGTATCATTCTGGGTAACAAACACCTAATCAGATTTTTTTGTTGATAATTTGTGAATACAAATCACTATAAGAACCAGGTATACTTAAAATAATCTTTCTTGTAGTTAGGCACAGTGAATTGTGTGGTGTGGATATATGTAACCTGACTCTTTCTCAAAGACACCTCATCATTTATCTTTAATATTGTACTTGATATTTATACTTATTAAAGTCAATGGAACTTTTTTGTCATTGACTTTAATTGGAGCAAGATAAGACCCGCTGTATTAATTTTTCAAGTTAGTTTATTTCCAAGACCTCATGGGCTATACATTGCTATTTATAATTTAACTTTCTCAAGCAGCTACACTGTTTATGTTACCATGGTGTTATATGTCATACTTGGGGATGGATATCAGTGCAAAGTCTATCACTGAAAATAGATACACTCTCCCCAAAATAACAGCGTAACAGGTGGTTACGTTTTTATGAAGCATAAGACAAGTTCGATACAAGTGAATTACAGTCTGATACCTCTGACCCTGCCTTTTCACTAAGCAATATTAATATATCCTTGTATTGCTGTTTTATCTTTTAGTTTTAAGAAGTGCTGGTAATCTTTCAGTTACAGAAGGACAGAAAGTGCTTGAGCTCAGAATTATTGCAAAGTTGTTGGAGTTGGATTTAGTTCATTCACTGGTGGAATAAAGAACATCAGTGATTTGTGCTGATTTAGTCCAGGGGATGGCAATGGTAATATTGCTGCCTGTTTTCCTCCACTTGGCGGCAGCTGCCCTAGAAATGCAAGGAAGTGCAAATTTCAACTCATTGCACCAGTAGGGAAGAATCCAAGAAATAACCCTTTCAACCAAGTCAAATCCACACTGGCATTTGTCTAACACTGTTTGAAATTTAGATGTAAAGTAAGTTCATTGCTGGAGAAGAGGCATAGGAAAGAGGAAGTGGCAGGTGGAACAGGACCCCAAAGCCTGGTTTCATCCTACCCCCACGGTATCTCTAACCCACCAAACTGGACAACAGGGCTGCAGAGGTTAATTCATTGTACGGCTCAGAAATAACTCAGAGAGGCATTCAAAACTGGGAGTTAGTTAATTGTAGCTGAGCCTGTTTAGTTTAAAAGGATTGTGCCAAAAGGGAGAGATATGAGAGTTGTGTTTACCAGGAGCTTGGGAAACTGGTGAAACATAAGTGTGTCTGTATGGTTTGTATTTTTTATTTTGTTTTATTTTAATTTCTGAGTTTACTGCTTGTAAAATGGTGTGAAAGAAATGTGCATCCAGAATTTTTTACCAATTCTTTGTCAGTTTTCGTTAAACTGGAACCCAAGATTTCACAGTTCAGGGCAACTGCACCTGTATTTTCCTTCTGTGGCCCAGCAAGGTCACCTACTTTTAGGCTCCTGGCTCCTTAGCTGTTAACTCTTTTGGGCAGGGCTGGTCCAGACTGCCCAGTTCCCTGCCTTCACTGTGAGTTCCCCAGCAAATCAGACTACCTAAGGAGGCCTGCTTTGCTTTCCCCTCAGAGGCTATAAACAGCATAATTGCTTACAGTTATAAGGTACCGCCCAGCTTTCCTAAGCAAGCAAGTTTATTCTTAAGTTGAAAGCATTACAGAGAAACATATGAAAACAAAAAAAGAACCTATACTCATCTAATAAGTTTACCAAAGATCACCCCAACTCCCGCAAGGGCTCTGGTAGGAGTCAGTCCTTCAAACCCCACACGGGTTCTTCTGTGGTTAAAAGTTCATAACACTTTTTTCTCAGAACAAGAACACTCGTGAATTTGTGAGTCCCTCCTTTATACAGTTTGGGCCTTTTCATCTTATCCTAATATAACAGATAATCATCAGCCAAAGGTCCCTTCCTCATGGTGAAGCTTTGAAAGGCTGAGTTCTTGCATAACTGGTGGGGCTGTATTTGCATACACCTTCCTCTAGAGATTTCCTGGAAAACGCACTTAACTTTAAAAGTTCATGCTTGTCTGGAACATTGTTTAAAATAGTCCTTTGACGCTCATAATACTTCCCAAGGTTTACATTAGTCATGTCTTCCCCTAGAATTGTTACATACAATCCCACAATAATACAGGCCTGTGATAATTAAGCTTCATTCATTAAAGTTTTGTCAAGGATATTGTAGGAAGTTGTGATATCTGTCACACAAGTAGCAAAGACCTACCTGGAGAGGGTTTCTGTTCAAACCTGAGCCTCTGCTGGTCTTACTCTTGTCTCCCCCACCCTAATATATGTGCGTGTATGTGCACAGACACACAGATTTCACTACAGAGGACAAAATATTTTTTGTAGATCCTTATCTTCTGCATCCTGACAGATCTCATTCGTTTAATCCCTCATAACAACCTTTCCCTCCTATCTTTTCTTCCTTTTTTTAATGTTTCCTCCTCCCTCCCTCTCATTCTCTTCCCCCAACCCAAACACCTTCTCCTTCTGTTCTTCTGAAGTTCTTCCTCTAAGGCCCAACTTGGTCATGTCCTGCCCTGGGCTCCTGCTGACTTCAAGGATCAGGCATCCAGGGTGTATTCCTACAGGCTGCAGTTGCCCTTAGCTCCCATTAAAGTCAGTGAGAGTTTGTTGTGTACACAATAGCTGTGGAGTCAGCCCTTAACAGTGTTTCCACAAACAAATGAAAGGAAGGGTGTAGGCGAGAAGGAAGAAGTAGCTGACCTTTGCTGTGATATCTATAAAACACTTCTTTACTAAAATGAGAACACAAGTCTATTCTAGTGATGGCTGCTATGTTTAGTGGGTGGCGATGTAACATTTTTGCAGATTTCTGGAGCCAGCCCTCAATTCCATTTCATTTGGCACAGCAGTGAAATTTGCAGAAAGTAAGGGTGCCCTGGAGATATTTCTCATATGTTTGTTTTGAGCTACGTAGAGATGGCTTGATCAAAACTAGTAGGGAAAGTATTTGGTACAGCATATAATTATAATATTTGTGGTTTTAAAACATTGTACTGCTCACATCATTGGTTTGGAAAACAGTTTCTTAAATTCATTACTTCAAGAACTGTACAAACATTTAATTGTTGATGTGTGCCTCTACTCAGCCCCTCTTGTGCTGTGAGTTCTGATATTTGAGAAATTACTTTAATTTGATTTAGGAGTAGTTGGCTAGTACCATGAAAAACAGAGTGGGTTTAAACCATGTGGCTATAGGAATCATATGTCAAAATCCTGCCTGGTGCTTCAAAAATCTAGGAGTAAAGGTTTTTTGTTTCTCAGTAGAAGTCTTGCCTGCACAATGACTGCAGAGCTTGGCCATCTATGTGGTGTTAGTGACATCCTCAAGTATGCTGTGTGTGGCAGGAGAACCTTGCAGGCTGTAGTTTGAAAACAGGTCCATATCTGGCTTCCTGCTAGTCATTTAGACAATGGGAGCTCTGCAAGGGCAAAGGGGGGGAATCCCACACTCTCACTCGCACACACACACACACATATAGTGTCCCTGGTATCCTGGCTGTGGGCTGTGTAGGAAGGACTGGATAATCTGTGTAGTGACAGATCTTCCAGCCCCATCTTGTCTCCAAAGAGTGCTGAGCATGATAATGAGAGTAAGGATAATATAGTGTACAGGGTTTATGGAATCTCTGAATGTGTTCATGACATCCTGCCTCTTCTAGCATAGCATTGCCACAGCGGTTCAGCCATGTCAAGCAACTTCTATGTCTGCAAAGGAGGAACGGGAGTTTGGTTCAGGTGTCTTCTGTCTCTGGTTATTGGTGTAGCTGTTTTGGAAGTCCAAAGCTTTTGCACTAGTGCAGAGAATGATGAAAGAGAATGAATTTCTGTTGTCCGACCCCCAACACGCTTAGGGTGATGTGATTTGTTTGTTTATTTTTGAATCAAACCCCTTTTCCTATTTTTCTCTTTGTTTCATTACCAGTGATGTTCAGACCACAAGACTGCAAATTTAATTACAGATTTTTCAGGCACAGATGAGCTACTATGTGAGATATTAAATCATTCAAACTATCAGTGTTCTCTTCCTCTCCTTGCCAGCAGTGAAGAAACATATTCCAGAGTCTAAACTAGCTGTGTAGGGGCACTCAGAAAAGCCAGCTCCACAGGTGAGAAGTCTGGTTGCAGGCTGGCTTGAAAGGCATTTGTAAAATACATTTAAATAAAATGAAACAAAACATAATTAATTGACAGGGTTATGCATACAGTAAAAATGACGCAGTGACTCTTGCACAAGTTTTATATATTATTTTCCTGTTTCAGATGTTTTTACCTTATGTGCATCTCTCAGGCATCAGTATATTCCTTCCGCTGGAGTTTTGCCTTAATCAGAGGCTAAGTCAGTCTTTTGATTGGTTTTTGTTTTTTTTTCTTTCATGCAGCTCTAGGATGTAGAATATTGACAGATCTTTGCCACAAGGATAGGTTTGTGTGCGTTTGTAGCTTTGCTCCTAAATTGACCTCCAGATTATTTCTCATTGCTCCTCCTCCCCATTCTGCCCCCGCCTTCCCCGAAAAGCAAATATATTGCTATCTTGACATGGACACTTATATTCAGGCCTTATCTGTACACAGAAGTTCAACTGAAATTTGTTTTTTAAACTGGTTTTGTTAAACTGGTACAAAAGGCTGTGTGGGCCCTTTTATTTTGGGACCAGGCTTATTCCTGATTGGATTTAAGCTACAACGAAATTAGTGTCCCCACAGCATTGGTTTAACTAACTCCATTTGAAATATTATGTATTTCATGAAATATTATGTAATTATGAAATATTATGCATTATGTATTATTTGTACTAACACCTTGTGTTAAAGCAGTGTAACTTTATGATGTAGGCAAGACTGAGGGCCAAGCAAGTTGCTAGGGGGGTTTTAAATCTTCTCACAAGGCTGCAGCTACTGCCCTCCTTTTCTTGGGTTGCTGTAAATGGTATACATAGTACCCAGTTCCACAGCCCTTCTGCAGAGGTAACAGTGTCAGAGGCTGGGCTGGCCAGTGAGGTGGGATCCTTTATCTTTCTAAGGTTTCCCATCCTGCTGGTCATTATACCTGTGATATTTGATCAACTTTACTGTTACAGCAAAGCTCACACTGTTCCATGGGGCTGCTAACAAACTGCCAAGTAAGGCTACGTAAGGATCTGAGCACTAGTTTTGAAATATTCATGCATATTTAATGATAGGAAAGGAAAGAAAATTCAATATTTTAGCCCCTCCAGACAAGACAAGAATAAGAGTAATTCAGAAAAAGGTAAACAAGTCTGCAAGCCAGCTGGAGTAGGAACTGCAGGATTCTAGCTGACTAGTGTACAGTTGTGGGTCTTATATGTTATGTATCATGTTGTGCACACCTCTCCCGGAAGTGGTGCCTTTGTTTCACTAGTGCTCTGTTTTTAAACACTGGGGAATCCTTTGGTAAAAAGGTGCCATAGACCTGTAAAATATTGTTAGCTTAAGAGCTGCATTGGTGAATCTGAGTACAGCATGTCTAGTTTTTCTCCACTAGAAGAACATTGGCTCCCCTGGAGGTGTGGGATTGGAGAGGACAGTTGTGGTATATATAGAAATAGGGTAGTATCTGTCCTGTACACTGGTGTAAATTGGGGCAAAAATAGGTTTTTCTGAAGGTTCTGAATAGGTCATGGGAGATTCTTCAGAGCAAGATATGTTGAAATGATATTCAGTTCATTGTGAAGTGACTGATGAAATTCATGTATTCTGTTTGACAATAGTAAAGAGGTTTTCAGTACCTTTTAACTGGAAATATAAAGAGCTATGCAGTAGAAGATAAGACTCTGTTCCAAAGTGAATAGTTCTGCCAGTGCTTTTAAATGGTTTGGTTATGTAACCTGTGTCATAAAAATGTGCTGAATCGTTTGGTCCAGGTAAGTTGGATTTATCATAAGGAAAAAATGTGGTTACCAGGACTATGTTATTAATTTTTTCTGTTCCGTGTATTGATTTTCCCAGATCTTATTTCCATGCCCATAGCAATCTCCCATATATTTCACTTTCCGTTCTTGCCTCAGAACTAGTCTTAAATGCATACAGTGCGACCTGATGATATCAGTAACTTGGAGGTAGTTATTTTTCTGGCCTTTATAATAGATGGACATGTAATAATGTCTTGTGATTAGTATGGATGTACTCTCATGAGGACTGAGATAGTACTGGTCTTTAGAACAGGTGACTGTTTGCACGGTTCTCTCTGTGGGGTTACAGCTAAGCAACTCCACTGAAGTCACTAGGATTTCACAGGTGTAAACAAGGATAGAATTTTTCCAGCCTATGTGGTAGAAGGCCAGTAAAATTATTCCCATAAATGGTTCTGGAGCTACTGGGTCACAATTTCAGCTATAGCTTCTTATTTTATGTGCCCTTATTTTCTGGTTGCACTTCTATGGCATCTTTCATACAAGAGTTTCAAAGCTAAAGCGGATGTTCACCCGCTTTGCATTTGGATATTGAACTGTTGGTTGTCCAGATGCCTGATTTGGATGTGCAGCTTGCTATTTGCACACACATATGCGTCATGTTGAATGCAAAAGTGAACATGCAACGGTAGCACCTTTAGCTGAAAATTTAGTCCATTGTGCTCTCCATAGACAATGAATGCACTATATGTCACTGTAGACTGATGGAAAGCTTCTGTGGTGACTTTACCAATTCTCACAGCTTCATACTGATATGCAGTTAGAAACACTTCTCTCCTAGGCATGAAATAGCAAACTATCCCTTTTCTATAATTTTTATACTGGCAGAATGCAAGGATGTTCAATAATGATGAAGTGAGAAAGTTCTAATTGTGTTTGTTTAATGTTCAGCATTTATGATAAATGGGGAAAGATGTATTGATTCTTCCACAAGTGGGCTCTTGCTGAAAAGCAGTGACTCGGCTTGTCTGTCTAATTAAGTTGTTCAGAAGGTTCTGTGGCAGACTGATGAATAAACTAGAGGAGCTTACTTGATGGAGCTGTTGTCCTGAAAGTGCTAAGATTTTTGTTTGACTTTAAGGTCATTCTAACATATTTAATAAGGGCTCTTTTTCAGGCAGTTAGGGGGATCCAGAGTGGCTTTAAAAATTAATCATTTAAACCTAATTTAGATTTGTCAATGTGGCAAGCTAGTGCAATTTGCATTATCACTAAGCTGTGAACAGTTAGCTAGCCTGGAACCAAGAGCTTATGCAGTAAACTATTTCTTTTACTATTTCCAAGTCAGCTCCTAGGGTGCCATATATTGCTACTGTAATTAAGCATTGTTTCTCCATAATAATTCTAATTTTTGAGACAAAGAATAAATACAGGTGTTGCCACATAATATGGGACTGTGATGGTTAAATTGGGAGTAAATTGGTAATGAGATTGGTGATCATCTCTGTCTGTAGAAGAACGCAGTGGACACTAAAATTTCAGAACCAAATTCTGCTCTTTATCACACTCATGCAACCCCACTGAAGTCTGTGCACTTGCAGTGGGGTGTCTGAAGGGAGAATTTGGACTGCAGAGTTTTACTTTCATTCTCCCTTAGAAAAAGGTCCTGTCAGTTCCTTTGTGTTTATCTGAGGATGAAGATATTTTCAGGGGTACCATTTCAGGTAGGTGAATAAAACTATTTCTGTATGGAGAGTGCGATGAAAGAGGGGAAAGTCTCTCTTCATTTCATCCTGTACAATGTAAAACTGGGTAGCATCCCTCAGCTGTGATGGAAGGTCAGCATATGCAGTGCTATCAGGGGAGGAAATTTCATCTCTGTGCTAGTTGGTGCACATATCTGCCCAGCAAACATCACTTCATGCATGTAGGCAAAACACTCATTATCTTTAATGCACTTTTTAAAAATAGCACACAAACTTCATTATACATACATGGATTTGTGCAGGAAATGGCCCACCTTGATTATCATACACATTGTGAAGAGAGTGGTCACTTTGGATGGGCTATTACCAGCAAGAGAGTGAGTTTGTGTGTGGGGGGGCGGAGGGTGAGAAAACCTGGATTTGTGCTGGAAATGGCCCAACTTGATGATCACTTTAGATAAGCTATTACCAGCAGGAGAGTGGGGTGGGAGGAGGTATTGTTTCATGGTCTCTGTGTATGTAATGTCTTCTGCTGTTTCCACAGTATGCATCCGATGAAGTGAGCTGTAGCTCACGAAAGCTCATGCTCAAATAAATTGGTTAGTCTCTAAGGTGCCACAAGTACTCCTTTTCTTTTTGCAAATACAGACTAACACGGCTGTTACTCTGAAACCTGTCATTACTATAACTGCTGTCCTCCAAGGCTTAGACTGCATACTGATTATACTGGTCTTTGGCCTTAATACAGATTCCACCATTCTTAAGTGCTTAAAACGTACAGTTTTAACAGTCAATAATAGCTCATGGGGAATGGGATATATAATATAGGTAGGTAGCATCTTGTGAAATGGTAGCATTTGGATACTGCATATGAATTTAAAAATTTATGACTGACTTAAATGGCTTTCCTGGTAGATACAAGGTCAAACACAGATCCTATTTAATAGAGAACCTATGTTTATTTGTAATAACAGATACTTGTCCTCCTCTAGGTCTGTGAACCCATTTTCCAAACTTGAACACTTAAATGAGGCTGTCCAATTCCACCTTTCTCCAAAGTTTAATAAATAGGCACTTGTGTCAACTTCTCTGATAAACCTCCATTTTATTATTAATAATTAATAATAACATCAATACCTAGTGCGCTTCATTCGTAGATCTCTAAGTACAAAGGAGGTCACTATCATTACACCCATTTTACAGATGGAGGAAACTAAAGCACAAAGGCCTCTCTTACCTGGAGTCAGGGTCGATCCTTGGAGATGGGGAAGAAGCAGCAATTGAAGCTGTCAGTGTCCAGCACATACCAGAGTGGGGTTGGCAGCTCTTCCAGGGGCTCCGGCCCCCAGGACTCCCTGGAACCAGCTCCCCACTTCCTAGAACGTCAGGCCACCATCTCTTCCCACTCCTTCCTCTACCTCTTCCACTGCCAGGCCTGCTCTGCAAGGAGAAGTGAGGAAATTGGCAGGTAATCTGAGCCCCCTCCTTAGGAAAATTTTAGTTGTACCCCAAAGCATTTGCTGGAGAGATGAGAATGGAATAATCAGAACTATTATACATGCAGTAGAGATCATTCGAAAACTTCCCGTTCATTTGTTTTAAGGTGCAGCAATTCAGTTAAATCTGCAGTATAAGAATTTGAGTAGTTTATTTGCATATATATGAATGAAACTTTCTTGGGGGTATTTTCTGACTTGAATTATAATTTTAAATAATAAAGATTCTTTGGTACCAGCCTTACAGATTTAAATAACAAAAACAGCAATTTACAAAAAAGACTTTATGTCTCTCCACAACACAATGAGTCGTTTCAAATAGATGCATCTGCCATTTCCTGTTTTTGTAATGGATGTGTTTGGTTAACATTAACATTTTAGTAGATTTTTAAAGTAGAAAATTTGCTTTCACGGGATGTCACTTACATACATCACCTTTATATCTTAGCCTAAATTTTCAAAAGTACCTAGTGATTTGGGGATCTCAAATTTTGGTTCCCCAATTTGACATACATTAAAGGGACCTGATTTTCAGAGGGCGTGAGTTCAGCTCTTCTGTAAAATCCAATCTCTTTAAGGTGTCTCAAATTTGGCACGAAAACCACTACATGCTTTAAAAAAAATAGGCCCTTTTTATTTTGGTCAAGGAGCTGCGGTGAGTTAGAACACTAGCTCGGTTCAAAATCAAGTCACAAATGAAAATTAGTTTGGCCTAATCGCAAAGACCTTGCATACAGTTCTACATGATTCAAAACCATAGTTTTCTCTCATTCTCTCTCTTTGTCTCTTTCTCTCTAGTACATGCCTCCCACTCCTTGTTTTAAATCATAGTTGTAGGAGGGTAATTACAGGAATGTAGCTTTCCACGTTTGTTGGGTTTAAGTCATTTCATGTTCTTTTGTAGTTTTATTTATTAGTTTTATATAGTTGTTAACTTTACAAAAATCTATTGATTTTTTTATAAGCAGAGCTGGATTTAAGACAGTTGAATCCTAGAATAGATAAAAGGAATGTTAAAAATGTGGTGGTTTTTAAAATAGCTCTGTTAATTATATAATAATGTTGCGAAACAGACATTCCATCCTGCTTTGATAGATTGCTCCCTAAAACTAAGATGTTTTGCAGACATACAAGTACACAGCACACTAAGCAGTAGAGTTCCTGCTCTGTGCTGTTTGGGAATTTTTTTACCTCTTTTATTTGGGTAACATGAGTCACCCTAGAAACTGTTCTTTATTCTCATTCGTTTTCTGTTCAGTGTATCGAGTTAATGACAGTACATGAAAACTACCTTGTTAATACAAGTGCTGTCCTGCCTGGTAAAATTGTAGAATCTGCTAGGTGATTCCTTGAATTGTTAGCTAACATAGTTTTATTATCCAGGGGTTTACTTTGCCTTTCTCTAGTATGTTCTTGTGTAGCTATTCTGAACCTAGATTTCTCTGCGTTACCCCAGAGAGCTGAGATTTTTTGTGATTAACTGAATCTATTCAGTGACAAAAGGGAATCAAACAACCAACAAAAAGTACCGTTTGCATTTGAAACAATACATAGAATCTGCCTCTAATTTCAATATAAGATATTGAGATAAATTCATTGGTGGTGTAATTAGGCACAACTCCAACGACTCAAAATGTATAGCAATGCAACATGGCTACCTGCCACTCCCGTGGACACAACTCTTCTACAAGGATTTTAGACAGCTGGGTATTTATGCTTGTCCACTGAAACCATTGGCTGGTTGGTGACCAGTTCTTAAGGAGAATCAGAGAGGGAGAATGTGCAGCCCTTGCTGCTCTTGGTGATGATTGCAGTTTCCCTCCATTTCTGGCAAACAACGAGGGGTATGGAACAGCATTTCCATGTAAGCCCTGGTCTACACTAGGACTTTAGGTCGAATTTAGCAGTGTTAAATCGATGTAAACCTGCACCCATCCACACGATGAAGCCCTTTTTTTTGACTTAAAGGGCTCTTAAAATCGATTTCCTTACTCCACCCCTGATAAGTGGATTAGCACTTAAATCGGCCTTGCCGGGTCGAATTTGGGGTACTGTGGACACAATTCGACGGTATTGGCCTCCAGGAGCTATCCCAGAGTGCTCCATTGTGACCGCTCTGGACAGCACTCTCAACTCAGATGCACTGGCCAGGTAGACAGGAAAAGAACCGCAAACTTTTGAATCTCATTTCCAGAGACTGCAGGAACTGTGGGATAGCTACCCACAGTGCAACACTCCGGAAGACGACGCTTGCCTCGGTACTGTGGAAGCACTCCGCCGAGTTAATGCACTTAATGCACTTAGAGCATTTTCTGTGGGGACACACACACTCGAATATATAAAAACGATTTCTAAAAAACCGACTTCTATAAATTCGACCTAATTTCGTAGTGTAGACATACCCTTAGATTATCAGCTGTTTTTGCCAAGCAGTGGTTAGCAACATATCATGTTCTTCATCTTTTATTTGATGCTTTGCACATTTACTGCTGTGTTTCAAATACTAGCCCTCTTAGGATGTGTATCATTTAAGCATAGGATATTATATCATGAGGAATAATTCTTTTGTCTAGACTTTGTCATTGTCAGTAGTAAACATTCGGCTGCCATTTCATCGTCACAGTGTTTCTTCATGCCCACTGCACGCAGAATTGACAGCTTTGAAAATAAAGGGCTCTCCATGTCCATATTTAAATTTAATTTCTTCCTTCAGCCTTGCCTACTCCCACTGATTATAAATCAGTAAATGCAAAATACAGTATGTACAGAGTCCATTGCCAAGCATTTGATTCTGATTTAATTAATTAACTGCATTCCTATAGCCTGCTGATAAGCAAGATTAGTGTCTTTCTCAGGCCTGATCCTGTTCTCGGTAAAGTCAGTGGGAGTTTTGCTTCTGCCAGGACTGCAGAATTGGAGCCTTAAGGGATAATTCATTCAACAAAAAGCAGTATATGAAATTCAAAATATATTCTGTGCTGACTTACACTCTGGGCATCCCCGTTGACTTCTAGTGAAACGGATGAAAATCTAGTAGTTTTGCTGTAAGGGGAAAAATCAAGGAATCTCTAGAGTTTTGTGAATTTTAACTTGAAGTGCTACCTCAGTTATTTTTCCATCTATTCATAATGGTGCATGCAGTCAGTCTAAAGTGTAATCAGTGAACCCATTTATATCAATGATATTAAGAAAACACTATAACCAAACTAGTTAATTTTGTAATAAGAAGACAGTAACCAGAAAAGAGATATTCTAAGGCAGTATCTATCACAAAAAGGAATTTATTGTTTCTGCGAGTGCCATATGGTTTAATAGATCATAACCCTTAATCAGTGAAACCTTCCACGCTAATAGCTTTGTTAAACCAAATTTACCACCTACCCATGCTAAAGTTGCATCTAGGCTCATCGACATATATAGCAGGTAGATCATTCAAACCATTGCTCTGCACAGAATTTTCTATGATTTTTTTAAGTCACAGAGTGAAGAAAATGGTGTGATTAAAAAAGAATTAGTAAAGACAAAATGGTATTAAGTCATCAGAGATCTTTCATCTAGCAATATGTGGCCAAATTCTTCCTTAGTGAAACTATATGAAGTGAGCTGTAGCTCACGAAAGCTTATGCTCAAATAAATTGGTTAGTCTCTAAGGTGCCACAAGTACTCCTTTTCTTTTTATGTTGAAGACAGTAGACTTACATCGGAAATGAGTCTTGGCCACTAAGCCTTAATACTATTTTATTCTTACCATTACTTGTCATTTTATCACTGCATCTTCTTCACCAGGAAACTTCACCACCACAGACAGTCATGTGGTATTAACAAGTAGGCTTTCTGGTTGTGATTAGGCTCTGATTGCATTCCTGGGACCCCACAATCCCAAGTGAACAGTGGCAGTACTAGAGAGAAAGAATGAAACAATTTTCCTTGAGAGTGAGCCTCTAGTCTGGAACTTAGTAAGGCATTTCAGCATCTTCTGTAAGTCCAAAACTCTTACACCTTACTCTTCCTAAGAAAATTAAAACATTCCATGGCCACAAATCCAGAAATTCCAGCTGCCTCATACTCCACATCTGCATAAGGATTGCAAGAATATGTGGTAGGATATTTCAGCTCCAATAGGGCGGTGGAGGTCTACTCTAGACATGTGTCTTGGGAGCCTTTGCTAATCATAGTGAGGAGGCATTATAAAATATAATTAAGCTTCAGTTTTTCAGGGTTTATTTTTAGCAATTTTTGAGTTTTATGTAGATGTCCAAAATTGGAGGGTTGTGCTGTATTATATACATTACTCATTACATTATATAGTGTAATGAGTAATCTCTTTGTAACGTTCCGTGGTGCGTTTTAATGTAATACTGTTTCAGAAAAGCACCCATGGTGTGCTTTAACATAGTACTGTTTCAAACAGCACTATGTTAAAGCACACTAGAGAGCCTTTAGTGCGCACGATCAGGGTCTACGTGGACCAATTAATGTGCAACACGTTGTTGCACTTTAGAAATCACAGCCTTGTAATCTGCATTACTGTTCTATGTAGACAAGTCCTGGATACAAGTAACCATTTCTGGTGTTTTTCTGGTGTTTATTGGATAAACACCAGTTTGGTTTTTGTTTTTTTTTTATTTGGGGTTGTTTTATCGGTATTTGGATAAAGCCTAAAATCAGAACCCCTAAATATAATAATATTCTCAACTGCTATAACACATTATTGTATCCTTTGGTGGGATAGAGTTACAAAACCATGAAAGCACATTTGTGTGTGTGACCGATAGAGAGTGTATTTAAATAGGGCATTGCTCAAAATAGTACTATTCTGACTTTCCATGGGAAAGTACTTTCTGTTCAGAGTGAAATATTTTATTTCTCTACCTTCTCACTGAGAGAATCATTTCCAGCTAAACAAATCTCTGTGGAACATGAAGCCTGCCTTTTTTACCTTGTAGGAGTTATATACCTTGCTTTCTACTGTGTAACCCATTTTCCATGCAGAAATGTTTTGTGTTTGAAAAAGATCTAATTTTAGGACTGTTTAGCCAAAAAAGAATGTTTCTGTAGTTGGTTGCAGGAAAGGTAGACTTTCCAGGCCTATTCATTTTGGAGCAACATACTTCAGGAAAGAAAATAAAAAGAATTGAGTCTGTTTATTAGCCATGAAATAGAATTCATAAATACAAATAATTACAAATAATTCAAAGTTAACCGCCTTCCAACCTCCTATATGTGTTCTTTGAAATTAATAGAGGATATTATGCAGTGTAATGTTATGATGCAAGTTCAGAAATGTATATACGACAATAAAAGCAACAATATGATCTTGTTAGCAAACTATGAAATAACAGTTATTGAAGTATTACCACTATATGCTTACAACCATACAAACCTATGAATTTCAGTGGGGTTAAATTAGTGTAATTGAGAGCAGAATTAAATCTCCATAGAATCTGCAGACTCATAATGTACTGATTAGTTTGCCACGTAGTGGACCCAATTCTCTTCTCAGATCTGGACAGTGCATTTTCCCTTCTCTGCATGCCCAGAATTCTCACAGATATTGAAAAATCTATGTAGGTAGGTAGAATCAACTGTTTAAGATGAGCCATTGTGTATATCTGAGTGGAAAACTTTGCCTTCAGAAGCATTCAAAAGCATAATCATCACTTAAATATAGTGTTGCTGTAACACATGCAAAATATTACAACTGTGTTATATAAACCCAACATTTATAATTGTACAGAGTCCATTCCATACATAGTTTAACATGCACTTTTCTATCTTCTGTTTCTCCAGTTTTTTCTGTAAAATGAAATGTTTATGTTCTTATCGCTTATTGTGGCTGTTTAGATTGCTACTTTTTTTATTTAGACCAGACTTTAATGCTGCCAAATCAGTATTGAAAATACATTCACTAGGATTCTTGGAATGTGTATGTCTTAGTGCATATGTCCTTCTGAACACCAAATTAGGAGTTTTGAGTCAATGAGACTAAAATGAATTTTAACTGTTGCTCTTAATGAGAACAGACACTAGCATCTTCTGATGCCTCATATCATATTTAAGTAGTGTCCCCATCTATTGTTGTGTTATCGCAGTGCTCGCTAGTGCCTCCGTAATTATGGGCCTGTCAGCATTTCTATTACAAAGCCCTATTTTACTGCTGGAAATTTCACTCCGGGATGAAGTTTGGTATAAAAGCTTTTCGCCTCAAAGCAAGAAGGTTTCAGAAGCTATTTTGTGCTCCTTTAATTTAAAAAACGAAGTTTTGAAGCTGCTCACCCAAGTTGTTATTTTAAAAGAATACTATCAAAGGGTCAAAATATTGATCAACTTTTGTTACACTGTGAAATGCATTTGACAGGTGCAGGATTGACAGCCCTGCAGGCTGAAGTCCTTATATTTATACACAGAACAGGTACAGCACAGCAGAGAAAGTACCTACTTCTGCAAACTGCCATTCAGCGTCAATACCCATTAGATTCTTGATTTGTCTACAGAGACTCCCGACAATATAGTGAAGCTATTCAGTTCCCCATCACTCGAAAATACAGCAAAACCTGCCTTAGAGACCGTCTCTAAAGAAAGACCACCTGTCACAAGTGACTGCTTGCAGAAGTCACGGTACACCACCGCTCTCTGTTGTTCAATCCTTTGAAGAGAGACCACCTCTTACAAGAGACCACTTTTGCTAGCTCCCATGAGTGGTCGTGCTGGGCAGGTTTTAATGTATTGAGGTCTGAAATATGGTGCTGTGTGTGTAATATTCAATTCGTCCTAGAGTTTTCACTTTGAAGCCAATATACTATGTTGTGTGAACAAAGATGAAGTATAGTATAATTGCTTATAATGATACCAAACCCATACGCAACAAGAAGAAATACTTAGTTTCCTTACTGTATAAGTAACGGGGAATGACATGATTTTGCTTTGATAGCCCTGAACCATCACACCCACATGGTATAGGAACTACTTACGTCACGCGCTTTCATCATCGAGCTGAAAAAAAATAATAGTGCTCACTGATCTCAAACACTGTTATCCTTCTTTATCCATACGTCCAAATGATTGATTCTAAATGTCAGCATTATTTCTACTGTAAATTGTAAACATAATTCTAGTAACTTAAAAATGTTACTACTTATATACACAATTGTGCTGCCTATGTCAATGCTAAAATAAATAGTTGATGGTAACATAAGCTTTGTTTTTGCATTGCTGGTAATGATCTGCTACAGTATCAACATAATTGCTAGCAATATAAACAGTACAGCTACTAAAATACACAAAACATTCACTAATGTAATTTCAGTAGGCTTCTTGCTAGAGGAGTAATGTTGTTTCTAAAAGTAATATGGTCACTAACTCAGTTGAATTGGCAGCAGCTTATGAGTTATTGGGCCTGATTCACCAAGGTGTTGAGCACCTTAAATTACAATGAAGTCAGTGGAAGTTCAGGGCATTCAGCATCTTTATGGATCAGGCCTGTTGTAAAGTGGGAAATCCACGGTAGGAAATCAGTTATGTCATTCCAGCTGTGAGCTGGCACTAGGGTGACCAGATGTCCCAATTCTATACGGACAGCCCCAATATTCGGTGCTTTTTCTTATATAGGTGCCTATTATCCCCCCCATCCCCTGTCCTGATTTTTTTCACCCTTGCTATCTGGTCACCTTTGCTGGCACAGGCTGCAGTTTCCTTAGTTCCTAAAAAACAAATGTAAGCAGGAATTCAGACAGACATAAAAAGGAAGAAAAGTCTTAGGAAAAATACTTTATATCTTTAAAGTGAGTTACAGACACTAGCTAATGAATCCATCCACATAGCAATGAGGTAGGGTAAGTGCCTATAATATAATAAAAGTGTTATTATCCCTACTTTACAGGTAAGGAAATTTGAGACAAGAGATTGTTATTTGTCCTAGGCTGCAGAGGGGCAGGGTCAGTTTCAATTAAAGCTCAGAAGATCCTGATGTCCAGTCCCATGCTTAGACCACCTAGACCATATCCCTTTCTTTATTTTTAAGATGATGGATGGTTATGGTCCTTAAATTACTGGGATACTTAGCACAGTTTTACTAGTATTCCTCTCCAGTTAATCATATGGATCTTGTCACTTTCTCTGTATATGGGTTTAGATGTATTTAGATTGCAGTAGGACTCAAAATATGCTAGGTGCTTTCAAACACATAGGAAGACTCAGTTATTATCTGCAACAACTTACAAGCTGAGGCCCCAATCCTGCAATCCATTGCTCATAGGAAGACTGGTGCAACCACGCAGAGTTTCACTGAAGTCAGTTGGTGGGACTCTGTATAGGGGCAGCAGTCTTGTCCATATATGGCAAATTGCAGGACTGGGCCCTAGGTAGACAGGACACGTGAAGGGAAGACATACAACATATGAGCAAAGTAATCCAGGGTATTAATGTTCACGTATCTTATCTCTGTTTTGTTTTTTAAAATATCAACTATCCTCTGGTGTCCTTCTAGTGAGATGTTATTAGTTTTTTACCAATCTTTGTCCACAAACCCAGCTGGCTTCAATTTTTATATTTCAAACCCATTAAAGTCCTAGGTAAATACTCTCCAGGCCCAGAACTCCCATCTCCACTCAGTGCTCTCTCTCTCTCTCTCTCTCTCTCTCTCTCTCTCTCTGTGTATATATATCCTTTTCTCTTCTAAATCTAACTTTTCATTTCAAGGAAATGTAAGATTGTTCCACTTCTTTGAGCTTCTACCAGAATAGTTATTCATACAGATATTTGAACTGATCATGTCCTCTGAATATCCTCCCGTTTAAGATGGGCTTAATCTATATTTCAATGACTTTCTGAAAAGGAAAAGTAGAACACAATTCCTTTGATTCGTTCATTGGTTTCCCATTCCTGAGAGGCTAATACGCAATTGGAAGCCTAAGAATTTTGCAGGCTAGAAAATGAAGGGACCTAATCTGAATAGTGGTAAAGTGAAACAAGAAAATAATACATCTTTAAAGAGGCATGGGTGATTTGTTTTTTGACATGGGTGATGTCTGTAGGATTTTAGATGAATACTGTGTATTATTTATTATGTGGTAGAGCTCAAGAGAATGAAATGACTTTCCCTAGTCACTTCTACTTGGTACAATCACAGTTCACAAGAGGCATGACCAAGAACACCTTTTTCCTTCCCCCTCTTTATAGAGTGAGGCATCTATCATACTCAGTTCTGTTGGCCAGATTCTCTCCACTGCTTCAGAAGCACAAAGGAGCCCCAAACTGGCTGGATCTCCATAATACTGCTCTAAAGTACATTGGGACTAGTGTTGAACTGGCCCTACTATCGAGGAACCACAACTGGCTCCTTTGTGGCCTACTCCCCACACTGTGCCCAGTACACACTGAGGTGCAACAAAGAATCTGTTCTGAAGCACTTGGAGCAGAGGAAAGTGATCAGGAACAGTCACCATGGATTCACCCCTCTTCCCAACCAACCCCCAAGTGAGGCCTATTATACTCACACTACATTGAATGCATCCGATGAAGTGAGCTGTAGCTCACGAAAGCTTATGCTCAAATAAATTTGTAGTCTCTAAGGTGCCACAAGTCCTCCTTTTTTTCTTACTACATTTTCCTAGTGATTTTTGTCTAGTTTTAAACATTCCAAGCAATTATCCTCATGATCTCTTCCGTAGTGAGAAAGATACTCCCAAAGGGACACACGAGGGTTGCCATTTTATGTGACCATTTTAGGAATTTTCCCAACTTTCTTAGGGCAGTTCTGGAAGTCATCAATAACTTTTGAGACCACTGGATAGTTTTGACAGGTTGCAGTGTGCTGATGACGTCATGCAATGCGATCATATTTTTTTACATGTGTATAAAGTCTGCATCATAATGTGATCTTTTTACATAAAATGATGGTATTGCTTTGGAACATCGTACAGTATGTCATGATATGCTGACTCAGAAGGTATGTCTACACTTCCAAGTAAGGTTTAATTGTAGATCGGGTAGACATACCCACCCTAGCTTTAATCTAGGTAATATGGGTAGTATAAAAGTGGCATCAGAGTACAGGCTAGATACGCCAAGACAAGTTACCAAGGACCCAGCTTGATAGCCCACGCTAAAATCTTTGCCACCGTGTCTTCACTACTATTGTTAACACAACCGTGTTGCTGCAGTGCTCAAATTACCGGGGAGACTGGGCGGGGGGAAGGGGGGCAGGCCCTCATACTACCTCAATTCTAATTTCCCCCTTACTTCTCATTACTGTTGAAATTAAAGCAAGCCAGTAGAGATTCACAGCCTTCCCTATTTTTTCCCCATAATTCGAGTCCTGAGTGCTGGCTAAATTAAAGCTAGCAAGGGAATGCCTACCTGTGCTACCATTACGTTGTTTTGTGGTGTAGACATACCCAAAATCACAATGTTATGATAGCCACTGGGACATAAGCAATGAACGTACCTAGGTATATTCCTATATATATATACCCTAGATATATTCCCTCTGAAATTAAATTAGACATGCCATGCAAAATCTCGGTGGTAGGATAATCGGAATTCTTCCAGTGTTATATAGTAGGAGTGTTCTCCTCCCAAAGCAACTTTACAGACATGGGTAGCAGTACAGCATCTCCATTTATTCCTTCAGTCTGGGTTGTTGCCTGGTCTATTGATTACTTAAGAACTCCAAATTAGCACACTGAGGTTTGGTAGGTTCTTATCCCAAGATCAGGCCCAGTATTATTAAAATTCCTGTTCAGTTGGGAACCCTGCTGTGCATGTTTGCAACACTCACAGCTAGGAAAACCTGCTATGTTTGTAATAGTTTTATTAACACAGTTAGCAAAGTTGCAAACGCTCCAACCTAGCAAGGTAGATAGAGATAATAAAGAATGTGCGTCTGAACACCACCCCTTGCAAAAGGACCCAAATCGGAGTTCCCTCATCATCACCAGTAGTCATCATCCTGGCATGTCCCAAGGCACACAGGCTGGGATACTACTTTTATAATGTGTTACCCTGATGCCACTATGCCTAATGCTTATTCATCAGGCATTTCATCCCCTTTTCCTCACTTGTATTTCCTCACCCTGCAATTTTGGGGATCTCCTTCTCCCATAGGTTACTAATCCTCTTAACCTCAAGTTCATGAGCATATACATCCATTAGTTACCATAGTATCCTTGTGGTTGGACATCTGCTGGTGTTCCTAATTTTAAAATATATGAAACTGGTATAAACTAGAATCTTGTGGTTACTTATCAGCAGTTTAGTAATACTTGTGTATTATAGCATTCTATCTTGCGATAGCTTGTGATCTAGGGTTACTCTTGGTTAGCTCCTTATGCTAAGGCTTTTTGGGCCTTATGCCTTGAGTAGTTTAGCTAAGCAATAGCTTACAGACCTCGAGGCTTGTAGGCTCATTGCATTACTACCTTAACTTATACCTGTGCCTTACATGTAGGCTACAGGTTTGCTGTACTGTTGCAATAACAAGTGAGTTTCAGATGTAATGGCTTGTTAAACCAGAAGTGGGGGTAGCTCTGTGGCTTAAATCTTTTCCAAAGGAATAAATTTAAAAAGGAACTTCAATGTTCCAAAATCTGAAAGATTTAAAAATAAAGTTTAAAAATCACTGAGTTTCATATTTCTGTTTTATCTTGTTACTTTTAATAAAAAGTGAAAAATTAGCACTCTTGGACAATCTGCACAGTGCAGTGAGTTACTGAATCAGCTTTTCGCATCTACAGATCTGGGTTCAGATCTTAGCATAAGTGCAATGCCAATGAAAATGATTGGCATTGAGGGCTGGTGGGGACGCATCCTGGTCCCTAGCAGACACTTGTGCATATGACAAAATCCATAGACAATTGATGTTTTTCGCCAACCCTGTTGAAAGGAAACCCTTTCGTGGAATAGCTATGGGCACATTGCAGGACAGGACAGACGTGCGTTGGCAGGGCCATCTGGGAGACCCAGGATATAAATACCAAAGGGTGTTGCAGGTCCAGAATTTGAAACCAGGTCTTCTGAGGTGCAACCAAAGGACAATAAGCCATTGTATCTCTTGAAGAACAACTTCTGTATTTGTTCAGTCTTTCTGCATGTTAAGCTAGCTCTTGAAAAACAATAGGCCCTTTTAAGAAAAGAATGTGGCTTCATTAAGACACTATACAGTGAGCCCAATTCTCTCTGTCTGGACTTTGCTTGGAACAGGGGAGCAATGGGACCTTCACAAAGTCAGAGGTGTCTGATCCTGAACCAGCCCAATCCCAGTATCAGTTAAAGCAACCTAGAAGGTGCTCTAACTTGTGTTAGTGGAGGATCAGCATGGTAGAGCTCCAGGCCACCATGCCCCCACATCCTTTCCCATCTTAGCATGCACCCTATATTGGGTGTTTGTGGGGGGGGGGAGCCTGATGCAGGAGCCACCTCCACCAGGTTTATGGTAGCAGGGAGCTCTTCTCTGCCAGGGGAATTCTTTGCTGGTCATTTAGGGCTGGAACCTGGCCCAAGCTGTGCAAAGCAGATAGATGATATGGGAAAATCTGTCCCGTACCATCTAAAGCTGATACTCTGACTTCTCCTCCTCTCCTCCAACCCCTAGCCTAAAATGTTATGGTTCTAGATGCTCTAAGGTGAAATGTAAACAATGTTGTGAGTTCTTGTGTTCTCATCAGCTCAAAAGGAGGCTGGGCTGTGGAAACCCTCTGAGTTCTAGGAGAAAAGGTCTGACCCTGCACTAAATTAAATTGAATTTGTTATGACAAAACTTTCTTTGAAAGCCTTGTTATTTGTCAGATCCAAGAATGTCTATATTCTGGATTGATGGTTCCTGGTATGTGTGGGTTTTTAGAAATCAGAGAACAGAACTGAAAAATAAAACAAGTTGACTTCCCATTTGCTGTCGCTTTAATTCAGTAAGTGCCATGGGAAGATGACACGAAAGTACGATGTTAATGGACTGTCATTCAGTCGCCTTGAATGCAGAGTTTTTCATTTTTCCTCTACTAAATAAGCTTTGTTTTGCAACAATAAATACTCTTTCATAGCCAGTTTGTTTCAGACCTCACTCTAAATGTCTTAAATCTTTACAAATATGACTTACTTATTTTCAAGTTTAGTTAAAAATAAATGTATAACAACGAAGGTGGTTTTGTCCCATCTTTTATGTTGGCTTTAATATTTAAAAAAATGTTAAAGCTCAAAGAATTATCTACTGCTTTCATCATGCCCAATGGTAGCAGTATTGTGGGTATCTTATTGCAATATCTGGAATGTTGATTGCCTTATAATTAGTGTATTCATCTATCCTAGCTAGTCATGTGGTGTGGCTTGCCTAAACACCTACTTAAGTCTTACAGCATCAGGTGGCCAGTGAGAGCCTCAAAGGGTAAGTAGATGATTGGATTCAGCTTTTTTCATTTTAAATCTGTTTTTACTTGATTTTTTTCCCCTACCATTGCAGCTTATTTGTTTCACAGCATGGTTGCCCACAGCAACGCCAACAGTTGGCTTCACGCATTGCAGGGATATCACTGCAGGCTTCTCCCAATGCCAAATTGATAACTATTAATCAGTGATGACTGTGATCACTCAAGGGAGCAAATTTCTCAGTAATATCTTTTTAACCAGAGAGAAGATTTTTTTTATTTTAAGATCAGCTGAGTTATCTGGCCTGTACAGAACAGAAAGCTCTCAGAGCACTGCAGTGTTGGGGACAAGGGCAAGTCAGACCCTGGGTAAGTGAGGTACAGCTGAAATGAAGTCCTGTAGCAGTAAATGATACATTCTAGTATATTAACCTATCCCTACTTCAGTGTTATTAATGATTTTAGAAGCATTGTCACTATAATTTGCCCGTCTCCTTCACCTTCCATCCAGGGATCTCAAAGAACTTCACCACAATCTTATGAGGCAGTTTAGTGTTATATATATATACACACACACACACACACACTCACACACAGCCCCCAAACTAGCAAAATAAAAACTTGTTAAAACGTATTTAGGTTGCAAAGTCAAGTACTCAAAAGATAGGAAATGCATGTGCAACCATAAATCTGATAACCTTAATTCTGCCCGCTTGCACATTCACCCTGAATAGTGAATGAGGCAGGGACCTTTGGAACAAACAGCATGTGATCATGTAATTAAAGATTGTATCATAATGTAATCTCCCTGCAACAGAGGCTTGAGAGCTTCTCAAAGGAAAGGTTGCAAGAATCCTTTAAAACAGAAAGTATTAGGCCATTTAATGTAGGGATCCATTGCCAACTCTCCCTATAATCTATTTTGCAAAGGAGACCTGAGACACAGATGTTAAAATGACTTGCCCAGGGACATGTGGAGGGTCAGGGGCAAGGCTGGAAATGGAACGCCATGGATCATGAGCCTACATGCTATCCACCAGATAACATTAGTTTATTATATAGTAAATTCTTTAACCCGCTTCTTTCCTGTGTTTAAGTCTTAACAAAATAAGGCAGAAGACACACATTGGACATTCACATTAAGATGCAGCTCAGTGTGGTTAACAAAATGGATACCTAACACTTAGGATAAAGCAATTTATCTCATGTAAAAAAAAATGGATTTAAATATATGTAGTTGGTTGGAGTAGACTTAAATAGGAACTAAAAATAATATAAAGACAGTATTAGAACTTTTTATATAAAAACTGTAATGTGTGTGCTGTATTCTGAATGTTAAGAGTATTGCATCTGATCATTTAAGCATTGCCCCCTCAAAGATCTTGGCTATTGAACTGTGAGTGCAGCTTTATTTGGGGCATTCTCTTTAATAAAGTTCATTAATATTTTAGTGATTGCTACAGTGCATTTCCTTAATTAAAACTGTTTATGCTAACTGATGAATAATTCACAGCCACACAAACAACAGATGTCAAAGGACTCTGCATGAACTTCCGTTGAATTATTTATTTTTTAAAAAGTAACAGGTTTGTTGAACAGCACTTGGCAATATAGATGAAGATCAAGGTTTGTCAGCATGCAACAAGTTTGTGTTTTTAGTGCCTGCTCTTTGTGCATGCTAATAAAAGGCATGCTATGTATTGAACAGTGAGCTTTTATGTGGGTTGACATCGCTAAGGTAACCACTTGGGTATGAGCTGTGAACCAAATGACTTGTTTGAAGTTTGTCCTTGGGGTAGTAGAGACTCATGTGGTAGCACAAGGGAAATGTTGATACGCTTTAATTTCCTTTTTATTGTTTTATCAAATTGTAATGTATTTTTAGAGTGAATCTGGTTTTCGCTTGCTCAATCACTCAGGCCTAGAGGAAAGTCTTCTGAATAAATTTCCTGTCTCTGGAGATCTGGCTTTTTCTAATATATGTCTATGTAAAGTACTCAAGTCACTTCCTGCCCATATTATACATGTATCTTTTGGCAGCAGAATACAGCCTAAAGTCCTTACACAAATTATAGTCAAATAATTATTCCAGAGCACTTTACTGTAGGACTGGATGAGTGTGGAGGACAAAACAAGGTTATCTCTAAAGGTATCGGACCAATTATGTGTATATTTGGTGGTTTTATTTTTCAGCTTTATTCCCCTGGTGCTGCCATATAACATGAACTGCTGTGCCCAAAGGATAACCTTAAAATGAGGCAACTGGTTGTCAGCCACTAATGAGGAAGCAGTTAGCCTGAGTAGAATATTGAACAGGTAGGGTGTGTGCTAAGAAGGGAATTCTTTGTGGCTGGAGGGAAAGAATCTTCCCTTAGAACATGGAGCTGTACCTATTCCATTCTACTACCTGTGCTCTGGTCTTACCACTGGTTTAATTTACACACTGCCTGCTTTCCTTCCCCCCACTTGGACAGTGGCCTATGGAAGTTGTTGAGTCTCCTGCCTCAGCCAACCCCCAGCATGGAAAAATAACTGGGGGGTTCTGTAGCACAGGATAATGGTGTGCAAGCTCCCCAAATCACTCCCCCTTTCACCTCAATCAGTATAATCACACTGGTTCTGCCGTGATTAGAAACCTTGTCACCCATCTAAAACGGGGATTTACCCCTCTTATGTATGTGTTCATAAGTATCCATTTTGGGGTATGAAAACTTTCTGGGTGCATATTTGGAAGGCATTATAAATTGCGTGTGTCATTTTGGTTTTTTTAAATGAACTAAACACAGACTGGTCTTGTCAACCACTGTTCCTCTAGATTTCTTTGGCGTAATTAAGCTTGTATAGTACATAAGTGAACCATGATGTACAATATGCCTTAGCCTGATGTCAGCCTTCAGAGTTTTCAGTGGACCCTGCAAAGAACATATGATATGTAAAAGGAGACTGGATTATTTTCTGAGGAGCAGGCTGCAGGATTTTTAATACACATTCTGATGCACTGTAAAGATAAAATGCTGTTTAAATGGTGGTTTATTCTTTTCATCTCCCCCTGTGGGGTGAATTAATGCTCCAGAAGTAACTATTAGAACGAGGCACCTGGACCAATGAAAGATCAGATTTTTTGCAACTGCCATCAGGATGTTTTAAATGACACAGGTCAATTTTACACTGTTGTGGTCTTCCAAAGTTACAGGATTCCCCTAGGGCCTGATGCTGCACAGTGCAGGTGCAAAGTATCTCATGAGGAAGGTAAGAAGTGATGCGCATTAATGGAAGTGGTGCTATACAGTCTTTAACAAAAGGGGCCAAATTCCTTCCTTTAGACAACTCAAGAGATAGCTGACATTCATTTACTTCCTGAGATCCATTCCCCACCACACACACACACACACACAATCTTCTGCCATCATCTTTGGGCTTCTTGCCTGAAAGTTGACTTGGCTGCAGTTTTGATTTTCCAAGTCAACAGAAAGTAAATACATTTCCGTCCACTCTATAGTTATCAGGTTTGTTAAAGACCTGATGCATGTCCAGAAGCCAGCAGTGTCCGGAGAGATTGATATGATCTTTGCACATTTGATGTGCCTCTATTTGAGCCACTTATTTCTTCTAGGCTTATGTTTCTCACATGCAGATTTACAGAATAGAATCTTCGTTCTCAAGGGTTTTTTCCTGAACTGAAATGACCACCTCTTCTGTCCCTTTACTTGTTCTTCAGGATTTCAACATGTTCTTGTCTTGTTTCGTCAGTAATTTATTTTTTGCACTTTTAGATAACACCTTTCATCAAATGATCTCAGAGCATCCTACCACACTGACTAACCTAGTCTGCCAATTAGGTACTGAGACATCTACATGACCTGTACTGTACCCTTGAATATTTGCCAGCAATGTTCCCTCTAATTTTTGACAGGCCGTGTACTCAAAAAATTTCTTCTGTGCAAATTGTTGTGCTTCTATGCAAATTTTTGTGCGCGCGGTGTTTCGCCGTGTGCGCGGGGTTTAGGATCTGTGTGCGCACGCACACATGCACAGCTTAGAGGGAACAGTGCTTGCCAGCACAAAATTGCGCCTGTAGTTATTTTCACCTGCAGTTCTACAGGCAAAAAAACAGAGCCCATTTAAAGGTGCATTTAAAACAAAACAGCCTTTTGTTTGTTTCATTTTATAAGATTACTTAGCAGCACAGGTTAAATGTCTAGACTTCACTAACTTGATTGTTGCAGAGCATGCAAATATTTAATTGTACTATGGATGTGTACTGCTGCAAAATCCTACCTCAACGCCTCAAGGTGGTGCAGCAGTGACCCTGGCTTGTCTGACAGCAAGGATAGCAGAGTGTATTCTTCAGTAGGTTCAACCATGCTATTAAGGTATCAAACTGCCAACCCAGGGAGAGGACAACTGTCCTCCTTCTTGAGGTTGGGTGCTAGCTAAATTGAGGAGGTAAACGTGCCACTGACAGCATAGCCAGCGGGTGGATGAAGAAATGGCTAAAACAACACGAATAAACTGGCCCCAACTCCTTGTGCACTCCTCAATCTGTTCTGCGACGGTGGTTGGGAGTTCAGTCAATGTGACACTGTTAAGAATCTCAGAGGCCAGAAAAAGGACTGCCCTCTCTGTGTGCACCTATAACTGCAGGACACTGATGAGAGACGATTTGATCAACCATCTAATGGAGGAGAAAGCAAGGACAGCCTGCGACATCCTTGGTCTCTGCAAAACACGATGAAGAAAGGAGATGGAAATGAAGTGGAGAGATGAAAGTACCATCATTTTGGGAAAAGGAGAAGGTGTGAGAACCGTTGAAGGAATCAGCTTCATCATCAACAAGGAATGGTCTCCAAAAATCATCTCCTGCAAGTTCAGGTCATCGTTCACTGGAGTGCTACACATCCAACTGAACAAGGACAGCACCCTCAAGACTGTTCAGATATATGTTCCTGTCAAGGTTCCTTCCCTACTCTGAACTCTAGGGTAGAGATGTGGGGACCTGCATGAAAGACCCACTAAGCTTATTCTTACCAGCTTAGGTTAAAAACTTCCTCAAGGTACAAACTTTGCCTTGTCCTTGAACCCTATGCTGCCACCACCAAGCATGTTAAACAAAGAACAGGGAAAGAACCCACTTGGAGACATCTTCCCCCCAAAATATCCCTCCAAGCCCTACACCCCCTTTCCTGGGGAAGGCTTGATAAAAATCCTCACCAATTTGCATAGGTGAACACAGACCCAAACCCTTGGATCTTAAGAACAATGAAAAATCAATCAGGTTCTTAAAAGAAGAATTTTAATAGAAGAAAAAAGTAAAAGAATCACCTCTGTAAAATCAGGATGGTAAATACCTTACAGGGTAATCAGATTCAAAACATAGAGAATCCCTCTAGGCAAAACCTTAAGTTACAAAAAGACACAAAAACAGGAATATACATTCCATTCAGCACAGCTATTTTACCAGCCATTAAACAAAAGAAAATCTAACGCATTTCTAGGTAGATTGCTTACTAACTTTTTACAGGAGTTCTGAAGAGCATTCCTGATCTGTTCCTGGCAAAAGCATCACACAGACAGACAGACCCTTTGTTCCCCCCCTCCAGCTTTGAAAGTATCTTATCTCCTCATTGGTCATTTTGGTCAGGTGCCAGCGAGGTTATCTTAGCTTCTTAACCCTTTACAGGTGAAAGGGTTTTGCCTCTGGCCAGGAGGAATTTTATAGTTCTGTATACAGAAAGGTGGTTACCCTTCCCTTTATATTTATGACATCTCCCATAAGCACAAGCGAAGATGACAATGTGGAAGAATTCTGTCAGGAGCTCAACAAAACCCTTGCTCAAAAATCTACATATACGATCGTGATGAGGGATTTCAATGCCAAAGTTGGAAGAGGGAAAGAAAGTGAAAAGTTCATTGGAAGGTATGGCATCAGTGAACGGAATCCACGAGGAGAGCGACTGGCAACTCTAGCGGAGACAAAAGAAATGTTCATTGGTAACACATTGGTTTAAGAAGAAGGCCAAGAGGAGATGGACATGGATCTCACCCAATGCGAAGAACAAGATAGACTATATTCTGATCAATAAGCGGCGCACTGTACAAGACATCTCAGCAGTACCATCATTTAACACCAGTAGTGACCATCGCTTGCTCAGAGCACGGCTCAACTTCAATGAAAAGGTGGAGAAGAAAGCACTATAGATGGCAAATCAGAGACAGCAGCCAAAAATATTTGATGAGACAATCCTGAAAGTGAACATTTCCAAGGAAGACTGGAGTCTTACAGATAACTGCAATGAGGATTATAAAAACTTCACTGATAAATTGAGGCAATGCGTGAAATTAGCTGAGAAACAAAGACTGAAAAGAGCAAAGGGAACAATCTCGGAGGAAATGTGGAACTAGAGAAGCGGAGGAATATGAAGTGAAATGATGGTGACAAACTTGAGTACTCCCTCCTCTGCAAGTTGATAAGAAGACTAAAGGAGGACTTTGAGAAGTACCAAAATGAAAGGCTCTTAAAGACTGCTGATGATTGCAGAAGCCTCAAAAAATGCAAAAAGGAATTAATAATGTACAGGTTAACAAAAATGGTGCTACAGAACAGGGATGGAAGCAGTCTGCAAAGATTTTTATACCAAACTGTTTGCGTCTCAGATAAATATCCCAGTAGCAGCACTTCAACAGCCCAACGACATGTACTTCCAGTGAAGTTCGGCAGTTCACCAAATGAAAAGCCCCAGGTAAAGATGCACTGACAATCGAAATGGTAAGAGCTGGAGGCCAAGACCTCTGGGAAACACTTGCTCAGAGGTTTAGCAATTACTTGGAAATGCAGATGATACTACCTAGCTGGAAGGAGTCCAACACCATTCTGCTGTACAAGAAGGGCAATCATGAAGATCTAAAGAAATATCGTCTAATATGCCTGCTCTCACATGTCTACAAGCTGTTCACTAAAATAATAACAAACCGACTCTCATGGAGTCTGGACGAGCAGCAGCCGAGAGAGCAGGCAGGCTTTTGGAGGAATTTCATAGAATCGTAGAATATCAGGGTTGGAAGGGACCTCAGGAGGTCATCTAGTCCAACCCCCTGCTCAAAGCAGGGCCAATCCCCAATTTTTGCCCCAGATTCCCTAAATGGCCCCCCTCAAGGATTGAACTCACAACCCTGGGTTTAGCAGGCCGATGCTCAAACCAGTGAACTATCTCTCCCCCATTTCAGCCCAATGGACCATATTTTCACTATAAACCAGCTATTGGAATGCTCAAGGGAATACAAATCAATGCAGTGTTGAAAGGTCTTGCAGAGCAGGGCATTGACACAAACTATATCAAACTATTAAAGGAAGCAAATTCTGACCCCATTACAGATATAACATATTTGATACCCCCCTTTGCATCCTAGTTAAGAAAGATTTGAAACCAGGAGACATGGCTTCACCGAAACTCTTCACAGCCTCCCTCGAAATGGTAATGAGGTGGATGAATTGGAAGGGTGGAATCAACGTCAACGGAGAGCTGTTAAACCATCTCAGATTCGTGGATGATATTGCGTTGATGTCTGAAAATACTATCAAACTACAGAAAATGCTGCGAGAACTCAACACAAAAAGCAGCCAAGTCGGACTGAAAATTAACCACTCCAAAACAAAATTTATGTGGTCTGATACCGTGCCAGAAGCCCAAATAACAAACAAGGGGGAACAAATAGAAGAAGCTGAGCAATATGTCTATTTGGGCCAAGAAATTAACATGCACTGTGGTCAGGAAAATGAACTCTCTTGAAGAAACAAAGCAGGTTGGTGTGCATTCAATTCTGTCAAGGATGTCTGCAAAGGAAAAATCAGCAAGGCAACACACGCCAGCCTCTTCAACTCAACAGTATTGCCAGTCAGCCTCACCTCAGTCCCTGGAAAAATCATGGAGCAGGTCCTCAAAGAATCAATCCTGAAGCACTTACATGAGAGGAAAGTGATCAGGAACAGTCAGCATGGATTCACCAAGGGAAGGTCATGCCTGACTAATCTAATCGTCTTTTATGATGAGATTACTGGTTCTGTGGATGAAGGGAAAGCAGTGGATGTATTGTTTCTTGACTTTAGCAAAGCTTTTGACACGGTCTCCCACAGTATTCTTGTCAGCAAGTTAAGGAAGTATGGGCTAGATGAATGCACTATAAGGTGGGTAGAAAGCTGGCTAGATTGTCGGGCTCAACGGGTAGTGATAAATGGCTCCATGTCTAGTTGGCAGCCGGTGTCAAGTGGAGTGCCCCAGGGGTCGGTCCTGGGGCCGGTTTTGTTCAATATCTTCATAAATGATCTGGAGGATGGTGTGGATTGCACTCTCAGCAAATTTGCAGATGATACTAAACTGGGAGGAGTGGTAGATACGCTGGAGGGGAGGGATAGGATACAGAAGGACCTAGACAAATTGGAGGATTGGGCCAAAAGAAATCTGATGAGGTTCAATAAGGATAAGTGCAGGGTCCTGCACTTAGGATGGAAGAATCCAATGCACCGCTACAGACTAGGGACCGAATGGCTAGGCAGCAGTTCTGCGGAAAAGGACCTAGGGGTGACAGTGGACGAGAAGCTGGATATGGGTCAACAGTGTGCCCTTGTTGCCAAGAAGGCCAATGGCATTTTGGGATGTATAAGTAGGGGCATAGCGAGCAGATCGAGGGATGTGATCGTTCCCCTCTATTCGACACTGGTGAGGCCTCATCTGGAGTACTGTGTCCAGTTTTGGGCCCCACACTACAAGAAGGATGTGGATAAATTGGAGAGAGTCCAGCGAAGGGCAACAAAAATGATTAGGGGTCTAGAGCACATGACTTATGAAGAGAGGCTGAGGGAGCTGGGATTGTTTAGTCTGCAGAAGAGAAGAATGAGGGGGGATTTGATAGCTGCTTTCAACTACCTGAAAGGGGGTTCCAAAGAGGATGGCTCTAGACTGTTCTCAATGGTAGCAGATGACAGAACGAGGAGTAATGGTCTCAAGTTGCAATGGGGGAGGTCTAGATTGGATATTAGGAAAAACTTTTTCACTAAGAGGGTGGTGAAACACTGGAATGCGTTACCTAGGGAGGTGGTAGAATCTCCTTCCTTAGAGGTTTTTAAGGTCAGGCTTGACAAAGCCCTGGCTGGGATGATTTAACTGGGAATTGGTCCTGCTTCGAGCAGGGGGTTGGACTAGATGACCTTCTGGGGTCCCTTCCAACCCTGATATTCTATGATTCTATGAATGTTGTACGGCAACGACACTTGGGCGCTGACGAAGACAGAGGAGCAGCAACTGTCTCACAGAGAGGGCGATGGAAAGAAGAATTTTGGGAATTTCAATTAGCAATTTAGTGTTCAATGAAATGATCAGACAGCAGAGTGGAGTACAGGACATCGTTCTTGAGAACAGGCATAGTAAAATGCAGTGGGCCAGGCATATAGTGAGGCTGACAATCAATGGACTGCAGCTGTCGCCGAGTGGTACCCACGGGAACTGAAATGATCATTTGGCCAACCTTCAAAGAGATGGGAAGATTTTATTATGAAAAGACATGGACACACATGGAGAAGGAAGGACAGGATACGAGAAGAATGGAAGACATGTTGTGATTGGCGCAGTCTATACGAGGGCTGAAGGACCAATTAATCGAGGTGATGAATGTGTAACAGATGCAATGCAGCTTGGAAACAATATAAAAATTACCCATTTTACACAGTCTTCTGAAATTATTAAATAAAACCTCAAAAGTCAAGTTGCATTAGTTTGAATTTTCAGCCTGTAAAATAGTTAAGTATTAAATCCTGACGGTAGTATTTTTTTCAGTTCATTCTTTGGTGCCCTAAGAAAGTTCTCCTTTTTCATATTTATGAGAACTCTGTTGCTTCAGATATGTCCTAAGGCACTTACTTATTTGCCACAAAATGTTATAAATATGTTATTGCTCTGTGTGATTCGACAATGCTGATGGAAACCCCTCTGAGCCACCTTGGTGCTTGAGCTCAAATTCTTACATGGAGTGTTCTTTCTGAAAACATCAATTACTCTGCTCTGGGAAGGTGACATTTTTGATGAGAAATGGATTTTGTAAATTGAAGAGAATTCATAATAGTTACTGGAAGTAACTTAAGAAAGGTAGTCTGAATGAAAAGAAGTGCTTCCTCATAAATTAGCAAAAAAGAAAAGGAGTACTTGTGGCACCTTAGAGACTAACAAATTTATTTGAGCATAAGCTTTCGTGAGCTACAGCTCACTTCATCGGAATGTATCCGATGAAGTGAGCTGTAGCTCATGAAAGCTTATGCTCAAATAAATTTGTTAGTCGCTAAGATGCCACAAGTACTCCTTTTCTTTTTGCGAATACAGACTAACATGGCTGCTACTCTGAAACCTCTCATAAATTAGGTAACTATCATTAGTCATGTAGCATGAAGGAAGTCATTTCTGTATATGTGTTTTCTCCACCTTGTAATTAGAGATGGGCCTAAATCAGAAACCCAGATCTGCACACCCCTGAATGTTGGAGGATTTTAGAGGGAGACCCAGGGCTGAACTTCCCAGCTGGACTCTATTTCTAATAAAATGAGCTGAACACAAATTCTGTGTCCAAAGACCCCCGGCTTGTTGGAGAAATTAGGCTTCACCTCCAGATTTCAGTTTATGGATCAGGCCCGTTGCTGCTTAATATTATTTTGTGCAGTCTTCAGCAGGACTGCTTGCTTCTAGACAACAAGGAAATGCATCTTAAAATAATACTAAAGGTTAGTTTTATTTTCTAAATCTGATTTTAGTTTATTGGGAGAACCATACAAGGTTTTTGGTGCCTGGTTTAATCAAGAGAAACTATTAACCTGCGAAAGATGAGATTAAAGCATCTAAAGCTGCCAAGTGCCAGATTCCATGATGACTCCGCTCAATAAGTCTTTAGTGTCCTTCAGTCCTAAAACCATATGCTCTCAGTGTTGCTGGTATGAGTTTCACCTACTGACAATTTGATTTAGGTGAATTTCCAGAGCTCAGTCATGTTTGCTTGTGGAAGCTGTTCTCTGTTGGAAAATGTTACTTTCCACTTCAAGAAAAATGGATTCAAGTGTCACCCTATATATAAAGCCAAAACATACTGCTGACGGATTAGCAACAGTGACCAGGGGGAAAGCCTACACTTTTTTCCACTCTGACTTTTCCTGGGATATCTTGACTGGAAATAGCTTTTTCCAGGAACCTCAATTAAAGGTTGGGATTACTAAGAAACTTGAGCAAACCCTTCAAAAAGAATTGCATCCATTGGTTTTCATTTACTGTACAGCATATTAAATAGAAGCATAAAGAGATTTAATCAGAAGGTTTTTGACAACTGTTGGACTAGATTAATCAAAAAGATTAATTTCATGGGTGAGAGTTTTCTTATTTTTTTAAACAAATAATATTAAATAATATATTTATTAAAGCTTGAAAGTAGATCACTGATACTGTTGTGTGATAATTGCCTAACCTTGTTATTCACTGTAATGCAGAGGGTTATGGCAGTGAAAGGCAATGGGCTGAATCTGAAGCTATGCCATGTTTGTGGTTTGATTGGGAGACAGGTGCACATAAATATAGCGCAAAGGGTGTGAAAAGTTGTAAAAGGAATGGAGTGGGGTGAATGCAGAATTGTAACCCAAATAGAGGCACACTTCAAGTGTCCTTTTTGCATTCTAATCTTCTGAAATTTCATAAATGTAAATACAATGTATTTATAAAATGCCATCATCCTTTCGTACCACTGGATTTTGTTGTTATCCTACATATCGTATGAGCAGGGTGTTACATGGGAAAGGCTACACTGTTGGAGATTTCATCACTTAGAGGAAATGACCGACAAAAGGTCTAAGTCTATGACTTTCGTAGGGTCATCATTTCAATAGCAAAGCTCCCACTGACTTCAGTTGAACAAAGAATGACACCTCAGTGTCCAAGGACATGTGTGAAATATTGCTGAGAACACAATGGCTGCCATGATTTACTGTAAAATGCATTGGGATACTGTCATCACTGTCTGAGATCAAACTATAGTCTGGTCCTCCATCTGGGGACTCCTGTGATCTTTATTTCTCTGAAACGAGGGGCACACAAGTAGGGGCTTTTGTAATTGTCTACTGTTGGAAGAATCCTACTAGGATGCTGTTCGGCCTTTCAGAGGTTTGCTGTCCCTGCCTGAACTCTGAGACAAAAGCAGAGACAGCCCCGTGCATTCTTAGACTTCTCTCTTTAATATTAATTCTTCTGTATTTCCAATATGAATTACTGACAGCTTGGTTTTAATTGGTCACAATAGCTTAATAGGGTGGTCTCATCTCTAGTCTCTAGAATTTTGTGGATGTAGAAGTCTTTTGACAGTCTCTTGAAAAATTATCCCTATCCTCCCATGTGGAAATAGCAGTAAACAGAACAGTGTAAACTATTAAAATATAGGTAGCTTACTTAGTGAGAGAATTTGTACTGCAGAATACTGCTCATGAACAGCAGCACTTCTTGAAATTTCATGAGATCGTGCACACTCAAGGTACCCTGCAAGCACTTGTCAGCCGGCATAGATTTATAAATAGGTAGCATCAAAATAGGATGTAAGCTACAGCTGATAAAATATGTTTTCATGTCAGCTAAGAATTTGCAATGCAAATTAAAATGACCTGGGTTCTGAACCCATTAACCAAAGGCCCAACGCTGTTCCCATTGACTTCAGAGTAAAAGCA
Source organism: Natator depressus (assembly GCF_965152275.1). Classification (NCBI taxonomy): domain Eukaryota; kingdom Metazoa; phylum Chordata; order Testudines; family Cheloniidae; genus Natator; species Natator depressus. The sequence continues at coordinate 8,146,884 of NC_134247.1, forward strand.
GGACTTCGGTATAAGCAGTCCCAAGATCTTTAATCTGTAAGATGCCACTACAATATTTAGAAAAGATCTTGTATCTGAAGTTGAAAACACTGAAGAAGGGTCCCATTCCTCCTCGATAACCTGGTTTCTGGTTGCCACTGACTGAATACACAGGAACCTTAGCAGAATTATGAAATGTAGTAATGCTTATTTTCTTCAAGAAAGGCAAAGCAAGCAACTTCACAGCATGTGAAAGCCAGCTACTCCTGCTGCAACTGTTTATTCATGATGCTAAAAAAACATATTCCCATGAATCTGGGCAATACTAAAGAATGCTGATGATGTAACTAAAAGCCACCAGATGTGTAATGCAGCACAAATTACAGAGGCATGCAGGAATTCACTGAAAAGAAACATTTTGAAAGTCAACTCAGAACTTAAATTTGTCAGATTCTTCGTTCATGGTCAGAGCCGGTGACATTTCTGCAGCTGTTGTAGCAGTAGCCAGAATCCCTGCATTTATGTCAGGATTTCCACTTTAAATCTCAGGGTTCAGGTGTTTATAACTCTGAAATTTTAATATTCTTTGAGATAAAACTTCATGTAAAAATTGTTTATCCAAATGCTTTTTTCCTCACAAAATGTTACGTTGAGCAGTTTGTTTTATGCGAGTTCAGAAAGAGACATTGCTATCTCAACTATTCATTCTAGATCTCCTACCAGTCATGTAAGTTAAAGCTTACACCACCTTCCCCCTCACTTAAAGCTTAACTTTACACCAGGGGCTAGGTGGTTGAAAATGGGAGCGCTATGATCAGCCCCCCCCTTTCCAGCATGCACAAATGAAAGTCAGCCTGTGACTGATTGCTCGATCATTTGCCAAGATTAAAGCATTATATTCTATACAGGCCAGTCTATGTGGGAGGGATTTATACAGCTAACTCTCATCAGCATGAACAGGAGCTACATCCTTATAAATCATCTGTGCTTCAGAAGAAAAACTAGATCCTCTGAAATCCTCTGCTCTCACTCACACAAATCTTCCAGTCCCTGCAGCTCTCCTTCCCCCTCCCTGTAATTGATAGTGACCTCAGTCCTGGTTTCCACATCATGCGTCACATCCACAAATCCTTTTGTCATCTCTGGGTTCTCCTGTGCCGCCTCCTCCTCCAGTCTGGACTCTGGCTACGTCCCCATTCTCAATTTCTCCCACACTTATCGCTCCTAACTTTTGCAACTGCATCTCCTTGCCCCTTCTCATCGCCCCTTTTTCCCGGAGATTGGGACTCAGAAATCAATCTAGATCGGGGTTCTCAAACTGGGGGTCGTGACCCCTGAGCGGGTCACAAGGTTATTACATAGGGGGTTGTGAGCTGTCAGCCTCCACCCCCAAACCCTGCTTTGCCTCCAGCATTTACAATAGTGTTAAATATTTTAAAAGTGTTTTTAATTTATAAAGGGGGTCGCATTCATAGGCTTGCTGTGTGAAAGGGGTCACCAATACAAAAGTTTGAGAACCACTGAAATAGATTCTGTTTCTGACCCTGCCTCTGATTTGTCTTGTGACCATAAGTAAATTACTGAGACATGAATTTTCAGAAGTGCTCTCTAACTTGGTTACTGCAAATGTTATGTGCCCTACTTTGAGAAACCATCCTGGCAGTTGAGATCTGTTGGGATGCTCTGGCACAAAGTTCCCAGGTTTGAACTTTGGTGACTGGAGACAATGTTTTCTCATAGGAGTGCCCTCCAGCTGGTACTGAAAACCCTACATTTGTTTGACCAACAGGATATGTTGCAAGGCCTTTCCCAAGCTAGTGGGTTGAGGACCTTTTGTAAGTTTTCATTTTAGAGTTGATTTTTGTCCTTTTTTGTATAATACTTTAATATTGTCAACACACCTTGCAATTATTGATGGGCACATTGGACAAACAAATGTTAGCCTGCAAGGTGGGACTTTATTCTACTTTAAATAACTGTATAATGATGTTTCTTTTTTGCACAAAAGTCTTTAAATTTTCAACCATTGGATCTTCTCTGCAATTGCTTTTGCAAACATGCATGGATTTTGTTCAGAGATTAGGATGTGATGATATCTTTGATAAGTGGACTTGATGTTTTAGCTTGTTTTTTTTCCCTTAAGACTGCTTTTCTAATAGGATTCAACCCAAAGATAACCATGCATGAGACTTAAATACGCTTAGAACTCATTAAAAAAGCAGCATAAGTGGGAATTGTGGTAGGGAAGGCTAGAAAAGATTTTACATATAATTAACTTCAGGGATTTAACCATGGCATGTCTCACTAATAATCTGTAATTAGAGAAAGTCAGACTTGTAGAAAATTTAGTGTTTCTGCATCTTCCTTTTAATGAGTCAATCTCTTGTGCTGTTTCATAAGATTGAGTGTTTTGTGTAGGTAGAAACACCTTTTCTTTCGGAGGACAGTATTTTGGTAATGTGTTCTTTCTTCTGGAGTCCCCTCTTCCTACCTGTGCCATGAGGACAGCCATTCCAAAATAGTCCAACAGCTAATAAGGACTTCTCTGCACTTAGTCATCAGTCGTCTCTGTGCTCTATCCTCACTTTACGTTTTTCCAGCAGCACTCTTCTCATGTCACCCCAATCCACTATGTAGCTTTAGCAACCAACCATCTGTTTCAGGAGTATAACTGTTTCTTCCAGGCTGGTAGCTCCCATAATGTAAGATAGACTTCAGAGCTCCCAGTTATGGTGAGAGGCATTGTATTCTGTTCCTGCAAACAGCTATCCAAACAAGGCCATATATTTCAGGGGTAGAAAATAGTCCAGTTGTGCAATGATTTTTGAATGTTTGAATCTGATTTCAGAATGTTGTTTTATTTGCTAGCTGTTCTTGCAAATAGAAGATAATCTAGTGCTGACTCGTATTCCCACTCATAAACAGTGTCTGTCTTTTAATAAAACCTTGAGATGATGAGTAAAATACCTATTAAGACTACTGACAAGTTTGATTCTCAAAAAGAAAAGGAGTGCTTGTGGCACCTTAGAGACTAACACAAGTGATCCTTTTCTTTTTGTGAATACAGACTAACACGGCTGCTACTCTGAAAGGTTTGATTCTGTTGCCTGTTGGGTTTTTGGGTTCAGAAGTTTTCCCTGGAAATAGATAGTTGAAAATGGTTCTGGCACAAAAAGTGGGTCAAGTAGTAGCCAGTGGAAATCTGCCTTTACACAATGGTCTAAATACTAATATATTGTACATTCTTCTCTACTAGTTGAGTCCAATCGAGGAATGTTAATAACAAGGAAAACAAACAGCTCTGTCAGAAGCTGGAGGTCATGTGTCATTTTCCTAAATTATTCTTAATTGCTATGAATCACCATCTACACAAACTGCCTGGATTAGAGTGCACAGCCTAGATGCTCTATCAGCCAATATTACCTTTGCTGACGTGTGAGGCTCTGTATTAACCTTCAGATGAGTATAGTGCATTTGGCATTGTCATTTCAGAAGACAGATGGAGGGAAGATGTCCATTAACAATAATAGTGCTGTTGGATTTAAAATAAGTGGGTAGAAATGAAAGGCCATTTCTTTTCAAGTAATAACTGAGGTGAGCATAAGAAAATCCATCAGATTGGCCTTGTGGTTAAAGCACTGAACTGAGACTTCAAGGCTCTGGGTTCAGTTCTCAGCTATATCAGACATCTTGTCTGACCCTGAGCAAGTCACTTAATCTCTATGTGCCTTAGTTCCCTTTCCCTAAAATAGTCATAACTGTTCCTTTTATCCGTCTCATATTTAGATTGTCTTTAGGGAAGGGACTGTCTTTCATTATATATATGTACAGCACCTGTCACAATGAGGCCCTGATCTTGGCTGGGGCCTCTAAGTGCTATTGTAATACAAATAACAGAAAACCTCCACATTTACCTGCAATAAAATATAACATTGAGTCATTATTAAGGTAGATACAGGGGGATATGACAGGATTTTTGTGGAATTACTCCAGACCTACAGCAGTATAACCAAGAGCAGACTCTGGGACCTAGAGAGCTGAATATGATATCGACTTGTCTGCTTTATTCGTAAGAGTTTAACTAAGATTTAGAAATAGCTTTTACCATCATGATTCTGCCTGAATGAATATCCAGAAATTTATTACCCAGGAGATCTTCAATGATCTGAAACTCAAAAAAGAATCCCACAAAAAGTGAAAACTAGGTCAAATTACAAAGGATATAAACAAATAACACAAGTATGTAGGGTCAAAATTAGAAAGGTCAAGGCACAAAACAAGATTAAACTAGCTAGAGACATAAAGGATAATAAGAAAACAAGATACCAAGAAAACAAACACATTAAACGCAATAGGAAGACTAGGTAGGCCCGTTATTCATTGCAGGGGGTGCGGAGACAATAACAGAAAATGTGGAAATGGCAGAAATGCTGAATGACTTTTTTGTTTGTTTTCACCAAAAAGTTTAGCAGCAATTGGACATCTAACTTAATGAATGCCAGTGAAAATGAGGTGGTAGGATCAGAGGCTAAAATAGGGAAAGAACAAATTAAAAATTACTTAGACAAGTTAGGACCTGATGACTTGAAAACATCTGAGGCAAAACTTCCTAGAATACGCAAGGAGCTGACTGAGGAGATATCTGAGCCATTAGCAAAAAGTCGTGGAAGACACGTGAGATTCCCGAGGATTGGGAAAGGGCAAATCTAGTGCCCATCTATAAAAAGTGGAATAAGGACAACCCGGAGAATTTCCGGCCAGTCATCTTAACTTCAGTACCTAGAAAGATAATGAAGCAAATAATTAAGCAATCAATTTGCAGACACCTAGAAGATAATAAGATGATAAGAAACAGTCAGCATGGATTTGTCAAGAACAAATTGTGTCAAACTATGTTTCATCTAACAGCTTTCTTTCACAGAGTAAAAAGCCTTGTGGATGGAGGGGTGCGGGTGGGGAGCGGTAGATGTGGTATATTTTGACTTTAGTAAGGTTTTTCATACTGTCTTGCATGAGCTGCTCATGAACAAACTAGGGAACTCCAACCTAGATGGAGCTACTATAAGGTAGAGCCCTAATTGGTTGGAAAACCATTCCCAGAGAGTAGTTATCAGTAAGGCTGTGATTCTTTCTTGAAGGTCACAGAAGTCACAGATTCCTTGACTTTCTGTGACCTCCATGACTTCTGCTGTGGCTGGTGTGGCTGACTTCAGGGCCAGCTGCTTGGGTGCCCCCTGGCCAGCCACACCGGCCGCTGCTGGAACGACCTGGGGTTAGCTGCTCCATTGGTCCCCGGGACTAGCCGTACCATCTGCAGCTCGGGAGGCCTGGGGCCAGCTGGTTCCAGGGACTGCCGGGACAGTGGCTGGTGTGGCTGGCTCCAGGGAGCGCCCGAGCAGCAGTCCTGGGGGTGCCTTGGAGACCGCCCGAGCAGCAGCGGTCTTGGGGCACCTGGAGCATTGGCCCAGGGCATGTCCATGACTTTTATCAAGAATACCGGTGACTAAATCTTAACCTTAGTTATCAGTGCTTCACAGTCAAGCTGGAAGAGCATATCAAGTGGGGTCCCACAGAGATCAGTTCTGGGTCTGGTTCTGTTCAATATCTTCATCAATGATTTAGAAAATGGCATAGAAAGTACACTTAAAGTTTCCAGATGATACCAAGGTTGGAGGGGTTGCTAGTGCTTTGGAGGATAGGATTAAAATTCAAAACGATCTGGAGAAATGGTCTGAAGTAAATAGGATGAAATTCAATAAGGACAAATGCAAAGTTCTCCACTTAGAAAGGAACAATTAGTTGCATACATACATTGCCTAGGAAGAAGTACCGCAGAAAGGGATCTGGGGTCATAATGGATCACAAGCTAAATATGAGTCAACAGTGTAATGCTGTCTCAAAAAAAAGTGAACATCATTCTGGGATGTATTAGCAGGAGTGTTGTAAGCAAGACATGAGAAGTAATTCTTCTGCTCTAGTCTGCGCTGTTTAGGCCTCAACTGGAGTATTGTGTCCAGTTCTGGGCGCCACATTTCAGGAAGGATGTGGACAAATTGGAGAGATTCCAGAGAAGAGCAACAAAAATGATTAAATTTCTAGAAAACATGACTTATGAGGGAAGATTGAAAAAGTTGGAGAAGGGAAGGCTGAGGGGAGACCTAACAGATTTCAAGTACTTCAAAGGGTGTTACAAGGAGGAGGGAGAAAAATTGTTCTCCCTAACTTCTGAGGATAGGACAAGAAGCAAAGGGCTTAAATTGCAGCAAGGGCAGTTTAGGTTGGACGTTAGGAAAAACTTCCTAACTGTCAGGGTGATTAAGCACTGGAATAAATTTCCTCGGGAGGTTCTGGAATCTCCATCATTGGATATTTTTAAGAAAAGGTTAGACAAACACCTGTCAGGGATGGTCTACATAATACTTAGTCGTGCATTGAGTGCAAGGGACTGGACTAGAAGACCTCTCAAGGTCCCTTCCAGTCCTATGATTCTATGTTTATAGAAAGCTTTAGAAGATTGCTCTTTTAAAATAAGAGTCAGAACTGTTTGCTATTTGTAACCAAAAGTTTGTTTCAATCATGTGTCATGCCATAAATCTAAAACCTCTGGGGCAAATGCCTTCCATCAGTTCCATTGGGTGCCCACTGCATTGATGTCAGTGTAGTTGCATGGATGTAATTGAGGGGGGAGTAGGTCAATTGTTTTTTGTGACCTTGGATGAAATTCTGACTTTGCTGACATCAATGGCAAAACTCCCAGGGAGTTCCCTGGGACAGGATTTCACCCTTTGGTTCTAGTTCAGTCTGCAAATGAAGTACGTGAGTGACTCATTTGCTCCGGTTTTGATGCTGCATTTGATTTTTGCTTCTACATCCACCAGTTGTCATTTCCTGAGAATAGGATTGGAAGCTATTGACTTGTTTCAGCATGAATTGTTGCACGAGAAACATTTGATCTAGTCAGAGTCTTAAACCTATGAGGTGCCAAGTACCTTCAACAACCATTAATTCTAATAGGCCTAGAGCAGGGGTGGGCAAACTATGGTGCGGGGGCCATATCCGGCCCTCCAGCCAGTTTAAACTGGCCCTTGAACTCCTGCTGGGGAGTGAAGTCTGGGGCTTGCCCTGCTCCCACGCTCCAGCCGGGGAGCGGAGTCCGAGACCACTCCGTGCACACATGCTAAGGCTCCTGGAAGCAGCAGCATGTCCCCCCTCTGGATCCTATGCTTAGGGGCAGCCAAGGGGCTGCGCGCACTGCTCCCACCCCAAACACCACCCCGCAGCTCCCATTGGCCCGGAACTGTGGCTAATGGGAGCTGCAGGAGCGGTGCCTGCGGACAGGGCAGCGCGCGGAGCCACCTGGCTGCACCTCTGCATAGGAGCCGGAGCAGGGACATACCCTTAACTCCTCATTTCTGGCCCCACCCCAGAGCCCGCATCACCAGCCAGAGCCCTCACTCCCCGGTGCCCCAACTCCCTGTCCCAGCCCTGATCCCCCTCCCAGCCTCTGAACCCCTTCGTCCCAGCCTGGAGCACCCTCCTACACCCTGAATCCCTCATCCCCAGCCTCATCCCAGAGCCCGCACCTCCAGCTGGAGCCTTCCCCCTGCCCCCACACCTCAACCCCCTGCCCCAGCCCAGAGCCCCCTCCCACACCCTGAACTCCTCATTTCTGGCTCCACCCCTGAGCCCGCACCCCCAGCCAGAGCCTTCAACCCCTCCTGCACCCCAACCCCAATTTCATGAGCATTCATGGGCCACCATACAATTTTCATACCAAGATGTGGCGCTCGGGCCAAAAAGTTTTCCCACCCCTGGCCTAGAGGGTGCTCAGCACTTTCCAGGATCAGGATCTTACTTGCAAGGAGGGATCTAATTGCTTGGAGCCGTTAGTTGCATAGCATGAAATAATGGTGTGATGGCTTCTCTCTTCGCCAACACACTGGGGATTGAATCAAGGACCACTGGAGCTGCTAAAGCTTGAGCTAAAGAAGCCAAATAGCTGGGGGCCATGATCACACTCATCCTCTGTGGCTCAGCACATGGGGGCGGGGCCTAAAACACTTGCTTACCAGTGGGTTATAATAGCATGGGATAAGTCCCAAGTATTTTGCTCTGGTTATATAAAAGCAAATATATACGTAAGGATTCACACTGAGTTTAATCTTTATTTGGATCATAAGAATTGCACTACCAGATGGAGCCAATGGTCCATCTAGTATCCTGTCTCTGCCAGTTTTCAGAAGCAGGTGCTTCATAGGAAGGTGCAAGAATCTAGAATTGGACAACATTGGAAAGGGAAAGTTCCTTCCCAACCCTCTCAATCAGTAGTTGGCTTATGCCCTGAAACATGAGGGTTTCTAGGCACTCCAGGCTATTTCATTGTTGCAAATGTGTCGTCTTTGTACATTTGAACTGTGCTTTATAAAACAGCTAATATTTTTCTTTTCTTTTTTTAGTTTAAATAAGTCCAATTTTATGGTACCTCAGGTGTAGTAGGCATTTCAAGCTTTGATTTGTTTTTGAAAAGTAGGTATTCATTTAAAATTCACAATTGAGAAATAAATGGTAGAAATTCAATCAGCTACCTCAATAACTCTGGTTCTGCCACCAGTAAAATGCAGTTGTTCCCCAAGCCATTGTTCATTTTTCCTCAAATAGAAATTACGTTGATTAATATAACTAACTACAATCACATTTAATTATATAGCAGGCATACAATGTGCAATCTTATTCTTGGTCAACACATCTGACTTAAATAAAGCCCTTTGAAATGCACAGCATAGCTCCAGAGTTCCCTGGCTTAGGAACCAAGGACTTAGTTGAAAGAGCATGTCCCTGATATTTTATTTTTGCATTAGACTGTTGTCTAGCTCCTGAATCTGAAAATTACCCTAAAGACTTGGGGCTCCATTCCATTATTTAATTTAAATAGGAGTGTTGTTAGAGTAAGGACTTCAGGATTGAACCCGTAGCAAGACTAAAGTCACTAAAGGAAAACCTTTCCTTATTTACACCCTGGGTAATCCCATAGACATCAGTAGGCTTCCACAGAGTATAGAGTCAGGGCAAAATGTGATCATTATTTATAGTGTTTGATGACAAGAGAAAATAAACCTGAACCTGGCTCATAAATCAGGAGGCTATACCGTACCAGCTGTACTCTGACTATGAAGAAAGAACAAAACTTTGAAAGGTGAGAATATTATTGATGGGCTAGGAGACAGTATTGGAACTGATCCAAGCTGGTTTTTCAGCTGGAGTTTGAACTCAAAAACAAATCTGGGCTACAGTTCAGACTCAGTGGCACCAAAATTCACAAGCTATCCTAGCAAGATTCATCTCCAAATAGCGCCTGTCTCACAAAATTGCTTGTGTTGATGAAACTTCCAGCACCTAGTTTCAATATCTCAAGAGTGGCTATCTTGTGACATTTTGGCTGCTTCTCGGAAACAGGCCCAGATTGCTGGATGGACCTGAATCTCAGAATTCAGTTCTGGATCTGGATATTGAATCCTCTTTTCCTCCTCCTCCCCACCCCTCAAATGGGGTTCATCACATACAAAGATAGACCAGTTGAGAAATGTGGCTGTTATTTCAGATTCAGGATAAGAGGAAAAGATACAGTTCTGAGGGAATTGGAAGCCCGTGTGTGGGTTTGGACCCTTCTCTACAGAGAACTCAAGCCATTTCGGCAAGTTTTGAATCTGTAACTTAACATTCCAATTCAAGTTGCCTGAAATTTGAACAGGTTCAGTTTTGTAGCTCTAATTTTACCCCATTTCTGTTCCTGACTAAATCAAGACTCGGGAAGAAATTCCAGTGTAGAAAACATTTTATGTCTTGTAGGTAACAAGTGCAATTCCTGTCATTATTCAGTTTATTAATGATGGGAATGTCATGGCCATGTTGCTATCTCCTGCTTTTAAATAGTGAACATGTAATACTAACAGAATTAACTCCTTAATGGTTTAGAATTCATATCTCTTGAGTGAAATAATGTGCACCAGGGAATTTAAAGCAAGTGACCAGACTGCTTGGCAAAAGAAAGTGAAATAATTTATAAATCTTTGTTTTCACAGAAAGAGATTTAGTTTTTGGCAGTGGAAGCTGCTTGTTTGTATTAAACTTCTATTACATTAGGTCAATTAAATAAAAGCCACTGTGCAAAATGTGTCCCTGTTGGGAATGGTAATGTGCATTACTTCAGATAGATTATTTTATGCTGAACCTCTGCATGTCATATCTTTGAACACCTTATGGGCTGGATCTGGAGAGGGGCTGAATACCTCTTAACTCCTGTTAGCTTCACTGGCAGTGACAGTTGCTCAGCAACTCTCAGGATCAAGCTCTGTATTCTAACCCACATTTGCATATGAGTTCAATGATGCAAGGGTTCTAGTGCAGAAATGATGTAACACATTTTCTGTTGTAAGTAAATGAATGCCGTTGTGTACAATCTTGTCATCCTCATTACTACAAACACCCCAGTCTCTCAATGAAACCTTTGAAGAGGCATGCCCGTCCAGTGACACTGCTGTATCCAGTTCCTACAATACTACTACTAAGCTCATCCACTTCAGCAAACAGCATGTCAATAGCACAAGGATATGTCTACTATTTCACCACTGCAATGAAACAGGGTGGACTGGCAGGGGCTGGAAGTGGAGCTCGCAGTATAATGTATTTAGACTCCCACCCCTATCCCAGCTGTCACAGGTGCCACCCCAAGTCAATGAGTTGAATTTCCTGGATTTTTGAATGTTATTAAATCCAGCAGGAGATCTGGAGGGAGTCTGTCCTAGTGCTGGAATGGACTTGATCCTTCTGTCTGTTATTCTGCTCTGCCTCCCCACTTGGTCTTTACACCCCCCACCCACTGCCATTTGCCCAGGTAATGAAAGGCTCCTATAGCTCTTGCCACTCGACTGTAACTGAGAAGTGCTGTTTCTGGTTGGAGGGCTCTCCCTTATCTGCCTCTACCTCTGTCTCTAGCTCTTCTGGTCAGATGTTTCATCCACCAGTTTTGCTTTTTTTTCTCCTGAAAAAACCTACATCTGTACCCATGGTAGCTTCAAAATCGGTGTTTGCAGTTGCAAATGGGCAGTTAGGCATGTGGCTACCCAATATATTTGTGCAAATGCTCATTTGCGTTCACACAGTAGGTTCCACTGGTGTATGCATGCATGTTTGGGCAGAGGTGGTTTTTTGCCCTCTTTGTAAAATTCAGCCCTCAATTCCCACTTCTTATTGAGCACGCAGGGAAGAAGGGAACTTCTGCAGTTCCTTTCCAGGACATTTCAGTGTCTCTGATACCAGTCACCTCACCTCACTTTCCTTCCTCCCCGACCGTCTTGTGGGTTATTGCAGAAGTCCCCTGCCAGGCTCAGACCTGTCAACGGACTTCATAACAGCATCTCCTCTGAGTTATTGTAGAGATAGAAGGTGCTGTAATGAGAGTGATTTTCTGCACTTGATGCTATGAGGCTGATCATTGTCTTGTCTGAACGTTAGACTTGTGTGAAATCCTGTGCAATGCTGCTGCTGGAGACCTCCCAGTGGAGTCTGTCAGGACTGATGTAATTTTTTTTTTAAAAAGTATTTGTTACAAATGCTGGTTTACTCATGGAACCGGCAACTAACTGGACGAGAAAAGTACCTGGCTTTGTGGCAGCCCTAATCAGTAATCCACAAGGAGCTAGAGACAAGAGACTAGAACAAGATTCTGGTCTCTGGAGAGAACTTACACTCATTAACAAAGGGAAGACCTTGGAAGCATTTTCTGACAACACACCTATGTGGAGTCTGACATGCCATTTTTACTGTCCTCCGCTGATTTGCTTTAGCACTCTTCAGAACACTAATTTTGTTCTCAGAGTGAATTGTGTAATGACTGTAGATGAGACCAAAATTAGGCAAAAAAAAAAAAAAACACAGGGCAACAATCAAGCAGTCAGGTGGCTTTCCTGGGCTGGCAAGGATGCTGGGATTTATTAGTGTGGTTTGGATTCTAATGAAGTTTGTCTATGACTGCAATGTACTAGAATTCTTAAATGAATTTGTGAGGTATAACAAGTATTGTATCATGTTATATATGGTACATGGAATTCTGTTATTTATAATAGTTAATGACTAAATCAGATATTGCTGTACCAAGATAAATTTGTTGTTTTAATCACATTTATACTACAATTTAAATATTATTGTACAGCTTCTCCAACAGCCATTCACATAATCTAATAACTATACTTGGGATTCATCTAATGCCTTCCAACCAAGGATCTCAAAGAGCTTTACAGATGTTAATGAACCAATCTTCATAACAGCCCCCTGATAGTTATCCCAATTTTTCAGGTGGAGAAACTGAGGCACACATGTTGACTTCATTGACTCTACCATTTAGCAAGGAATCAAACCCAGATCTCCTGATTCTCAGCCCTTTGCTGAGTGTGTTTGTATATCTTTTTTATTAAGAGATGCTGGCCTGTGCACAAATGATAAATGACTTGGCACAGGTCATTGAGAGTATGTCTACAGTGCCATGTAAGCCCAGGATTAGTAGAACTTCAGTATGAAGACCCTGAGTTTGTTAACCTAGGGGTTGAATGTCTCCAATCATTTGTAACTCCAGAGTAGGAATTGCTGAGCTCTGGGCCTCAACCTGGAGATCCAGCACCAACACTGCATTATGAGGGCCTGAATACCCCCAGATTTCCTAGTAACCTCCCCAAATGTGGTTGCTCTAGCCTCTTGTTCAGGGTGCAGTTTGGGAAAACCTGATTGTCCACCAAATGACTACCCAGAGGACACAGAAAGTAGGCCTGTGGCTTTGTGAAATACTTTTGATGAACTCCCGGAGCATGAGTCCAGTGGGGCTGCATCTACGCTGTAAAGAAATAGAGCTTAAACCCTGGGTTCTGACTTCACTGAGGCTTGGACCCTGGGTCCGCACTCTGGATTAGCATGATTTGTGTGTAGAAAGAATGGGGGGGAGGGGGTAGGCTTGAGCCTGAATTTGGAGTCTTGGCTTACATGGCAGTGTAGATATACTCTTAGGGATAGAGGCCTAACTCTGTACCTTAGATCATTAATCCCCCAGGAAAACATGCATGTTGTTGGGGTTTTTTAAAGTACATTTTCTGCACAAAAGTTTCCAACTAGGTGCCTCTTTCCCAGCTGACAGGAGTTGGGATCTTTGCAGAAGCTGTGTTTGAACTTCTAGAAGAAAGGGAGGTATTGGTGTTAGAGTGACCATGTGTCTGGTTTTCGAAAAGGGAACTTGGCAGCCCCGGTTGGCACCACCAACCAGGCCATTAAAAGTCTGGTCAGCCGTGCTGCGGCGCTAAGGCAAGCTAGTCCCTACCTGTCCTTGCTGGCACCATGCTGCGTCCCAGAAGTGGCCAGGAGGTCTGGCTCCTCAGTGGGGGGACCATGGGGCTCCATGCACTGCCCCCACCCTGAACACTGGCTCCTCACTCAACTGGGGGGCGTGGGCAGTGCCTGCAGGCGAGAGCAGGACATGGAGTCTCCTGGCCCCCCCCGCCTAGGACCCAGACCTGCTGGCTTCTTTCAGGGCACGCGCAGCGTGGTGCCAGGACAGGCAGGCAGCCTGCCTTAGCCTTGCCGCAGATCGGGAGCTGCCTGAGGTAAGCCCATGCCCCAACCCTGAGCCCCAACCCCCTGCCCCAGCCCATAGCCCCCCCACCAAACCCAGAGCCCCCTCCTGCACCCCAAACCCCTCATCCCCGGCCCCACCCCAGAACCCGCACCCCCAGCCCAGAGCCCTCACCCCCCCAGCACCCCAGCCCAGAGCCCTCTCCCACACCCTGAACCCCTCGTCCCTGGCCCCACCCCAGAACCCTCGCCCCCTCCTGCACCCCAACCCCCTGCCTCAACCTACAGCCCCCTCCCACATGCCAAATCCCTTGGCCCCACCCACCCCCAGCCTGGAGCCCCCTCCTGCACTCCAAACCCCTCATCCCTGGCCCCAGCCCAGATCCAGCACCCCCAGTTAGAGCCCACACCCCAACTCCCTGCCCCACCCCAGTGAAAGTGAGTTAGGGTTGGGGAGACCAAGCCACCAAGATAGGGGGAATGTAGTGAGTGGGGGGCGGGGCCTCAGGGAAGGGACGGGGCTAGGGTGTTCGGTTTTGTGTGACTAAAAAGTTGGCAACCCTAGTGTTACTGCATCATTGGTGGGGCCTTCTGACTGACGATTAGAAGTGACTTGAGATCCTTCCTGGTGTCTTCTGAGCTAAAGATGTAGAGATGGAATGTTGCTTGGCCTGCAAGGAGACACATGCCCATTGAAGAACCAGTGTTGGACCTGGTCATGCAGGAAAGGCCCTCCATATGAGTGTGATGCAAATCAATTGCCTACCTTGTTATTTTCAGACAGGATTCATGTTCCTGACAGGGTCTGCATCTGCTATGGCCACATATCATGTAGGCAGGAAAGCCAAGGAAGTACATGATAACTGTGTGAAATTACAGAGATTTTGTACCATAAATGGACATGGATCATCTCCTTATTTAAAAAAAAAAACTCATTGTGGAGAGAATAAAATAGTACAAAATCAAAATAGTACAAAAGGGAGCTATGCCAGTTTATGTCGGCTGAGCTTCTGGCTTACAGCATGTAACCAATTCTGTGTCCTAAAGGAGCATGCCATTTGTGTGCTTGGTTACACTGGTGCAGCCTTATTGACCTCAGAGAGGATTTGGCCAATAAAATTCCTGGGCAGTTACATAATTATTAACTTATTACTAACATAACATTACCAGAAATGACAAATGAGCACATTTGTATTGTAAAGTTATCAATTTACATGTCTTATTTAATTACTTTTGTTCTGTCTACAATCCAGACACCAAAACCATCTGGCTGTTTTCCCTCAGTCAAGACAATCTTTTTTTAAGATTTTCAGCTTCAAAGGTAGTTCACAGTGGAGAATTTAATTACTTGATACTCTTATTTACCCTTTCCTACATTTTTGCAGATATGCGAGGTCAGATTTTAAGTCCCAGATGGCCTTTTGCACAAGCAATTGGTTGTGCATCCAGTGTAAATCCCATACAGGGGTAAAAGGGATGGAGCTAAGAGGAAAGGAAATAGAAGGGAGACATAAATGTGAGCTGGGGGCCCAAGACTTTCTACTGGGCACAGAAATTATTTGCTATCCCTATTTTCAATAAAACGGGCTCTAATGTCTTGTTGAGTTAAGTCCATAATGGTTGCTTCCTTTGCCTACAGAGTATTCGCACTGCTAGCTTCTAATTGTTTATTTGATATGGGCAAATATTTCTCAGCCAATATCTGATTTGATTTAGCTGATGAATTTAGCTTTGTTTCCACGGGTGGGATATCTATGAGCAGATCATGGTTTCCTCAGATTTATTTAGGATTCAATTATTTTTATGAAAATGTTTTAAACTTTGGATTGACTCCTAAAAGTCCTGAACATTTGCTATTCAGGTCATATTGGTTAGCTGTGATCAGTCAAATGACTCACAAGAACATTTGGTGCAAACACTCGCGTGTGCCAATCTACAGTTCAGTTTCCACACCTAAGACTTTGACTTTTCTGTTAACTGTGCCAGCAAAACACAGTAACAAATGGCCATGGAAAGTGAACACACAAATAAAAGCACCTCAGTGAAATGCACCTAATTCATGTATTTGCAGAAAACTGTTTACAGCATTTTCCCAGCTCTATTCTTCATTAGTATTAATTATTTATATTAAAGTGGCGTCTAGAGGCCACAACTAAAATCATGGCCCAATTGTGCTAGGTGCTATATATATACATAGTGAGAAACAGTACCAATTCCAAAGCGCTTACAAGCTACAGCAAATAGGCAAAACAAAGGTTGGAAGCATTATCACTACTTTAGAAATGAGGAGTTAAGGCACAGAGAGATTTAAGGCCTGATCCAAAGTCCATTGAAGCCAATGGAAAGAACCCCAATGACTTCAAAGGGGAATGAATCAGGCCCTCAGGGTATGTTTACACTGCACTGTAAGCCCATGGTTCGAACTCAGGCTCAAACCTAACACCGCTCCTGTCTACACATAAAGTGTGCTAATCCAGAGCTCAGAACCAAGGGCCTGGGACCCCAGGTGGGTGGAAGGACTGAGCCTGAGTCAAGTCAGGACCCAGGGTTCAAGTCCCGTTGCTTTGTAATGTAGATGCAGCCCCACTGGACTTATGCTCTGGAAGTCCGCTAAAAATATTTCACAATCCCACAGGTCAACTTTCTTTGTCCTCTGGACAGTCAGGTTTTCCACACTGCACCACAAACAAAGGGCTAAAGCAGCCATGTTTTGGGAGGCCGCCAGGAAATCTGGGATATGGGATATGGGTGGTTGAACTCAGGCCTGCATAATGCAGTGTAGATGCTGGAACTCTGGGGTTCAACAATTCCTAATCTGGGGTTACAAATGAGTGTAGACATTCAAGACCCTAGATTAACAAACCCAGGGTCTGCTAACTCAAGTTCTACTAACCTTAGACTTACATTGCAGCGTAGACATAATCAGGGTGACTTGCCCAAGATCACACAAAATCTGTGGCAGAACTGGAAATTCACCTCATATCCCCAGAATCCCAGTGCGGTCTCTAACCACAAAACCATCCTTCCTCTGCAGATCATTATGGTAAAATACTTTGGGAAGGTCTTATGTTAAGACTAGTTTAGTTCTGTTCTCTGCTGTGGTGCTAAAGTGCCCAAATATGTTTTTAAAGATTTTATAGCACAAGGTAAAAGTTCTCACTTAGGGCCCATTTGTGCAAGTCTGCTCACCCAGAACACCTGCTGAAGACAGAAGACCTTTATTGTAAGCATGCACCTATACAAAGAATACTTTAAAAAAATTTGGTCTGACTTCTAATTTTAGACCAGAATCACACTGACCTTCATTATGCTGTTGCTAACAGAAGCCCTGTTACCTAGGTGACTAGATTTATGTCACTATGCAAATACTATCTGCCCATTTAGGGAAAAGTCCTCACTGAGACATCTAACCCACTAGGAGTTCAGACACATCAGTGAGTCCAGCCTAAAAGCTGCATTTTAACCTCTTTAAAAAAAAAAACAAGCCCTGGAATCAGTGAGGATTGGTTTTTGAAATAATAGTAGGAGAGCTCTTCTTTCCATGTAGTAGAAAATGTTTCGAAGCCTGCTCCACCTAGTGGATCTTTACAAGTTGAAAGTGTAGTCATAGGCAGATCTCTGTTGCTAAAGCCCAAACAACCCCATCGCATGAGCTTGAGAATGAAGTCCTAATATTACACTTATTTTTATTTCTTTGGCACTTCTAATTTTAGCTGGTGGTTTTATCAGATTGGTATTTGTATTCTGCTTTATATTGATTTCATTATATATTATGAATTAATGTACATCTTGTTGCTCTGTGATGCACTTTACTAATATTTCCTTCTCTTTTTTTGTATTATAGGCCTAGTAATGGATACAGGCCAACATTTTCAAACTTGGGTGCCTAAATATAGGTACCCAAATTATTTAGGTTCCACTGACCTCAGTCAGAGCTATCTTTGCTTAGCACTTTGAAAATCAGGCCACGTTTACTGGATTTTACTGGGCATTGGGGCAGGTTGATTGAGGGTGAAGCCTTAGCGCTATGCTATGTGGACAATGGGAAGACTGGCTATGAATAATTTCACAGAGCTCTGCAACCGGTTCAGGGTATAATGGTTCAAAGTAAGCAGGAAGAACACTGGAGTCACACTTTACTACTCCTTTAAACAAAGCAGCAACATGCACCCTCTATCTAGAGTGACCACCTGTCCTGAATTGGGCGGGACAGTCCCAAAATGCAGAGTTCAAGTCCTGGTTCTGGGCTGAATGACTCCAGGACAGCATTTGTCCTTGATTCCCTTTGGCGCCACCCCATACCTGCCCGAGGCTCAGGGGCAGCACCAGCCTCTTCCCAGCCTTAGCCCCTGCACCCTCACTGTGGGGCCCTGCCCCCTACTCCTCCTCTATCCCCTGAGGCCCCGCCCCCTCACAGGCCAGAAGCCAGAGCCAGGCCGTACTAAAAGCCACCCAGGGAGCCTGGACCCTCCACCTGCCCTGGCTGGCGTGCCCCGGGGAGTGAGGACATGAGCTGGGGCAGGGTTGCTGGAACAAATTCTATAGTGGGGGTGCTGAGAGACATTGAACCAAACTGTAAACCCTGTACATGATGGAAACCACTTGAAACCACCCCTAGTTCTGGCACCTATGGGCCAAGGGGCTGCTCTGAGGTACCCTAGGCCCCTACCCAGGACAGAAGGAGGGTCAGGGACTCCCCACAGCAGCCTGGGATCCCTGGGCAGCTCTTACCATGGCTTGCCCCTGGCTTCTGGCCTGGCCAGGAGATGGGGCCTCACAGGGAAGAGGAAGAGCAGGGGACAGGGCCACAGGTTCGAGGCTCCTGCATGTGACCAGCTTTTGCCTTTTGAAAAAGTGGTCACCCTACCTCTAGCACCTGCTTCGCACTGCTGCATCTGTTCTATATGCATGGAGCGGTAAGGTGTGAGCAGGCTCCCTAATCAACAGATTGTACCAAAGAGTGCAAGTTGGATCAGAGGGTCCCAAGGCACGGTGCTCTTGCATGCACATAGGCATCTAGCCACCTTGAGTGGCAGGTAGAAATCCCGCCGCTGTTGGGCTGGTCTACTAGGGAGGGAGGCATTGTGCATCATGACTCCTGGCCCAAGCACTTTTCCCCCCTTAGTGCACCTGTACAGCAGATGGCAGCATTTTGCCCATCACATCAGGGCAAATAAATGCAAAGTTATTTTAATTCAGGCCATTTCATGCCTTTGACATATGCATGGACCAATGACAGCATGTGGCTCTTCACTGTGATATTATTGTCTTACAGTTGCCAGCTGCTAGCAGAGAAGGGAGCTGAGAATGTTTTACAGGCTTATAAATATGGCACAATTTGGCATTGTTGCTGGCTGTTTTATTGATGTTGTGTCCACATGAAATGCTAAAGCACCACAGAAAAACTCTGCTCCTAATTTAAAACCAAGTCACTGCATCAGTTTTGCTTAACTTGCTTGGGCACACGGACTTTTGGCATTACTCTAGTGTTAATTAAATAACAAGCTCTAGAGTGTGGAAATTAAGGAGGTTGATCAAAACTATTAAACTGCTATCAGCTTGTAAAATGCCTACTCCTGAAGGATTTTCAACTGAATTCTTTGTTCGTCGCAGCCCTTTATTAGAGCTATCAAAGCCCTTTAAGAAAAAAAAAGTCCACCTTCAAACCTTTGCAGAATTCTCACCTGACCTTATAAAATCTCAAGGCAAACTGTTTGTTACTCAGATTATTGTGGCTTAGTCTATTAATGTATTGCAACTATATTTTTGTTTTTTGTTTGCTGAGCTTTAAAAAAGTGATATTTTTTCACATTGTTTTCCATAATGCTATTTTGAGCATTTTTCCAAACAAAATGGATACACAGCACTTGCAAATTGTTTTGTGAATGTTTTATAGGAATACATTTGAAAAATTCAAATCAGAAAGAAATAAGGTCTTTTAAGGAATCTTCTCCTCAACTGATAGACATAGTAGCAGTCAGGCAAATGTGTATATATATATATATTTTTTTAAATTAAGCTCTTACAGTTGATTTTTTTATTTTTATATCTTTACGGTTAGAGCAGGGGACTGGCAATCAACAATCCTGGATTCTGTTGGTGGCTCTGCCATTGTGGACCTTGGTTCAAGTCCCTTAAAACTATGTCCTCCTCCCTTTCCCCAGTGTACGACCACTTGACATATAAGCCTATGCTGTGGAAAGCACGTCTGTAAAAATGGCTTTATAAACTCCATGTCTATTGACCCAGGATGACTTCCATAACAAACTTGCTAAGTTTGCTAGCTGGGCAAATCAGATTGGAAAAAGTCAAACTGTGTTCCATCTGGCTCCCAAATCATTAGTGATAAATGTTCTTCCTGTGGAACTTGGGGTTTGTCTACATGGGGGCACTCTGAAAAATTAAACCAAATTAACTGAAAGTGTGAATTAAAAGTGGATTAGTTAAACTGCATTTAACCCTGTGTGGACACTCTCATTTAGCCGTAAAGTGGCCTTAATTAGGTCTATTTTAGTTAACAGTTATTACTCATGTGTGAGCTGGAATAGAATCCAACACTCTCCCATAGCTGTGCTGGCTCTGGAAAGCTGTCAGGAGTAAGAAGTAATAATTTATTTTACTCAGCAAATGTGATTCTGGCTACACACAAGGAGCAGACTTGTTGAGTAAAAAGATACTAGTTTTACACAATCACTTTTCTGACCATAACCACAAGTTAATCACCACACAGAAGTGTTGGGAGACTTACTGAAGAGAGCTGGATGGAAAATGGTGGGGGGGTTTTCCTGCTGAAAATTTCAATGACAACTTCTTGGTAAAAATCAAAAGTCAAAACATTTTGGCCAAAAAACATTTGGTTCAAAATCAATTTTTTTTATTTGGAAATGCCTCTGTGGTGCCTTATGAGTGTTGTAGTTTGAGGGTCTCACATTCCCATTCTCCTCTATAGACGAAGCTTCTTGGCTGGAGTATATTTCCCATGATGCACCATGATCTTCCCTTTTGCTGAGCAATCGCATGCATCCTGGGTGTCCCTGACTGTGGTGCATCATGGGAGATGTTATCTGGCCTTTTATCTTTCCTAACAACAACGCCTGAGCTATGCCTACATTGTTCATCCACCATTGCTACCACCAAAAATTATGGCTACTAGTATTTTGCTAGTATGGAGGCAGCCTCTAAATGAGTGCAACTTCTCAAAGATTGCCATAAGAGGTTCCCAGTTAATATTGCATGGCATTGCCATTACACTTTGCAGGCTCTTATTGCTGCCGCTTATCCCAGTTCTGTGATAGTAATTTACTGTATGCAATGATCTGTGAGTATCTTCATGTCAGAAATGCTGCTGGTGAACGAGAGAAAACTACTACTAATTTGCAAAAAGAAAAGGAGGACTTGTGGCACCTTAGAGACTAACCAATTTATTTGAGCATGAGCTTTCGTGAGCTACAGCTCACTTCATCGGATGCATACTGTGGAAATTGCAGAAGACATTATATACACAGACACCATGAAACAATACCTCCTCCCACCCCACTCTCCTGCTGGTAATAGCTTATCTAAAGTGATCATCAAGTTGGGCCATTTCCAGCACAAATCCAGGTTTTCTCACCCTCCGCCCCCCAAACCTGGATTTGTGCTGGAAATGGCCCAACTTGATGATCACTTTAGATAAGCTATTACCAGCAGGAGAGTGCGGTGGGAGGAGGTATTGTTTCATGGTGTCTGTGTATATAATGTCTTCTGCAATTTCCACAGTATGCATCCGATGAAGTGAGCTGTAGCTCACGAAAGCTCATGCTCAAATAAATTGGTTAGTCTCTAAGGTGCCACAAGTCCTCCTTTTCTTTTTGCGAATACAGACTAACACGGCTGTTACTCTGAAACCTACTACTAATTTGAAATTAGAGCCAACACCCAAGAATGCAGGAAACAGTTTCAACTAGAATAAATATAAGACACATTGCTTCTCTAAAGGCTTGATCCTGCTCCCATTCAGGACACTAGAAAAAACGTCCGTTACTTGAATGGTGCAGAATCAAGCCCTAAGGCTGTATATTTTTAATTGTATAGCTGAGTTACATGTCTTTTTAGAAGTGTGTTTTTGCTAAAACAGAGACCGGTCTGCAAACTGAAGGTTTTCAAATATCACGAAAATAACAAGCGGGGCTTTTTCAGAGCCAAATGTAGACCTGGGGCAAGCAGATAAAGTTTCACTGACTTCCCTCATGTCTGAATTTGGCTGCTAAACTCTTTCTATGTGGAAAATTGTGCCACAGCCTGACACAATTTCACAGACTGACTGAACAACAATAATAATAGCACATCGTTGTACCCTGGCAACAATAATTTCTACTCATTGCCATAAAATTTTGCTTGAATTATATTTCTGTACAGTATTGATGGAAACTTTAAAAATCTGCAAAGTTGGATTTCAGATTCTTAAAGTTGTAAATAGAATAGGCTTTTAAAATGTGAATCTTTGGTTTGGAATGCTTTTGCCAATAAAAAGAGAGAGAGAATAACAAAGTGTTCTTTTCACAAAGCAATGTCGCAGGAAAATCACCTTTAAGTGGCACCCTTTATCATTTGTGTCTTGATCAAAGTGTTAGAATTTTGGAAATTGAATCCTTTGGCATCTTGCCCTAAAATGAGACGTTCTGGTATTACAAAAGGATAAGGCTAAAAAGCTATATAAGACAAACAGGTGCTACTGAAAGCACAATACAGTCATCTTGTAAAGTAAAAGTACAGACAGAAGTATTTTCTGTTACAAACAACTATGATATTTCCCAAGGACTTTATGGCTCATGAAATAGCAATGAGATATGTAGATTTTCACCTCTTCTTGACTGGTATGGATTCAAACCGAGCCTATAGGCATAGAAAGTCGTTATCTGATTATATGTGAAATGAGTTACTGGTAGCAGTGTAGTTCCTAGTGAAAGATTGTCCAGAGAGAAAATAATAATGGCAGAGCATTCAAATAATTACCATGTTTCTCCTCTGCTGCTTTTGAAAAGCATGTGATTTTGCCATTTAACAAAGGACTAAATGCCCAATTTACAGACCAGTTACTGTAGATTAATGTGTTGTCAAGAACATCAGGAGTTACTTTAAGAGCACAAATAGACGAGATTGGGAAAATATAGACTAACTACTGCAGAGAAAGTAGTTTTTCAGAGAAAGCGCAGATCATATAGTACATATCAGGCAGTACAATGGCACAATCCCTACCTTAGAATTCTTTGATGTTGTTGATTCCAAAGTCAAACTAGTGGATGCAGTGGACTTTGAAAAAGCATTTGATACAGCTCCTCTTTGGAATCAAGGAGTAAAATTATGACATAGTAATACATTGTGTATATATTATATTTAATTAGAAGGAAATTAAGGAAAGTAATGAATAGCCATGACTTGTAATCTTTAAACTGTAGTCTTAAAATGAGTGTTCCTGTATTTTTAAATAACTTGTCTATTGGTACAAGACTGCAAGTTTTCACAGGACAAAAAATTGAGAGTTACAGTTGTATTAAATTGCAAATTGGGGGAAATTAAAAAGAGAGATTGAATTTTGGAGGAGAAAGTCAGTAGAGAGTCTACCATGTGGAATGCCATTGTCTATTCTAGTGGCAATTTGGAAAAAGAACTTTGTGAACATCTCCTAAAGGCTTTGGTTTAATATGTAGTTGGTAAGATCACCAGGATTTCTAAAATACATTATCAAAGTGCATAGTTCTGCTGTAGAAGACCCTGATCCATCAGAGCATTTAAACATGTGTTTAATTTTAATTTTTAATTTATGAGTAGTCCCCCCACACTATTCACATACTCAAAGCATACTTTAAAATTAAGCATGTGTGTAAGTGCTTTGCTTCACCAGGGCCTATAACATGCATATAGATTACTTCATCCTGTATCATCATCCCTCTCCTCTGCCCCCACCTCAGATTGGTCAACTCTTTTTCAGCAAATGCTGAATGCTCAGAAATTGTCATTTGCTTATGATATTTTTAATTCCCACCCCCTTACTTAGCAAAATGCCTTCTTCACAGTAAGAAGTATTTGCATATAAAGAACTATTAACCATTCCCATGTTGTTTGAGTTATTGGTGAGGGAAAATATCTTAATGTTGAAGAAGTTTGGGTTTCTTTTTTTATTTCCCCACTGTCCAATCATTCAAAAATAGCTGAAGGAAGTTCTCCCAAACTTTCAAGAAAAAAAGAAAAGAAAGAAAAAAAAACGTGGGCTGAGAGCCAAAGTATAATTTATCAGAATAATCAGATGATAATTAGACTGTGAAAACAGAGGATTGTCGTGAAAATGAAGCCAAAAACTTAACTATGGTGCTCCATACAAGCCACTTCTATCCATCTCTCTATCCATTCATCCAATGTATCGACTGTTTTCCTCTTCAAACTGTATCTAAATCAGCAGGCTGTTTAAAAAGATTGTAACTTTAATAAAAAAGTAAACAGCAGAGAGATTTAGTAAATGAAAAACTACTTAGCCAGTTATCTTTCTCCAACAGTCCAAATGGCATATTAAATGAATATTATTGTAAACAAAATTGAAAGTCCAAACAGAAGGCTATTTTTAATAGCTGCGGTGATTCAATATCCAACTGCAAACGTTTTTGAAGACCCAACTTCATTATGTTCTAATCTCAAGAGAGAGGGGAAGAAAGCACATACCAGGCATTCTGCATATTCTCCCAGAGAGAAGACTTTGTGTAACTAATAGGCACATATAAAATTAAAAACACTGCATAATTAAGAACTCGTCCATGGGTAATGATGTGGATATATTGTGCTGCAGGTGCATTCATTATAAGGAATGATTAAATATGTGAGAGGGGAAGGGGGAATTGTAATAATTACTCTGAATGTACAGTATTCATTATATTTAGCTATGCTCATTGAAACACTGGTCCCAGCTCTGCCCTCAGTTATCCCAGTGCAATTCCATTGAATGCAATGGGATAGCACTGATGTATTGAAAGGGAGAGCATGAGTCAGCCCAGACCATTTACCCTCATTACATTCATTTTTGTAAATTATGATTTGGGACTGGATTGCCCTTCATGCATATCGAGGCAAAGGGCAGCCACAGTCTTGGTCTTTGCATTCCCAGTTCTCAAGGAGATGGAGGATGCCTAGATCCACTGTCAACACTGGATATCCCAAAGGAGGGTGAAATGGGGAAGGGACCATCCTTCCTCAGCCGTGTCCAAGGGTGGCACAGCACAGACTGCACTCTTTCAAAATCCACCACAATAGTAAGTATTGCCAGAACAGAGAGACAGTCAGCCAGAATGCTTCCGGGGAATGCTGCTAGGGCACAACACTTCAATTCTGTACTGCAGAACTCCTGTTGGATTGTTGTCTCCAATAACTAGACTGTTTTGAGCCACATAATTAAAAAAATATATTACTTCTCTTCTGTTTTGTGTACTCTGTGTGGGGCGAGTCCTAGCTTCAGCATTCAGCCTCAGAAACCAGGTTGGGAGATGGGTAAATATACAGGGGGAAAAAACTCCTCACCCCCCACAAGCTGCAGAGTTTGCACTCTTCACAATCCCCCAGACCCTGCCTACTTCTTGTGCAGGGGGAAGAACCAGTTGTGCTGTCTGAGGTGCATTCCATGGAGACTAGGTCAGAATTTGCCCTGTGTGATTCTGAGTTTCAAAGTAGATAGTATCCAACTGGATATATCAGACAGACCCCTTCTTCAGCACTGATAGTGCAACTTTTGTTTTGTGTTTATGGAGGAAGTTCTAAAGAGCTACCATTTTGTTCAGTGAGTATTCGCAGATTAGCAATTCACAAGATGTGTCTGGGTCTGATTGATGATCTCTGTGATTTGATGTTCTGCCAAGGGATTTCTACAGTATGAGAATCAATGAGAAAGTGATGATCAGTGTCAGCACAACACATGTGGTTTTATTACTGGCTAACATGCCTGATTCATCATATCATAACACACTATTGCCTGAGTCGAGCCCACTTGCTCATTGCCCGTGTGAATGTACATCCATCTCTGGATGTTTTGGAGCAGATGGATACAGAGGAGAACAGCCTATATTTCACTGGTGAAAATGAATAAAAATGTGAAGGACTGAATGGAAATAGCAGTTCCTGCAATACACTGTCAAGTGAAATCACTGTGACAGCTTATGAATTTACGATCATTCGTGAAGCTGAGGAAGCAAGTATGGACATAAGATTCAGATATGGAAGAGAGGAAAAGAATTGTGTAGTCTTGAAGATGAGGACAAGAAATGTAAATGTGATGAAGTGGAGATAGAAGATCCAATGGAGACTGGGATTTGAAGAGGCCTGTGATACAGCCAGATTAGCAAGGGAGATAATTTTAGTGATCACATCTGGAAGGGGGCGGGTTATGCATCTAGGGGATGTCAGATAGAGGGAGTGGAGAGGGGTCAACATATGTGCCTATTGTTTCTTTGTTTGTTTTGTGTTTGAAGTGACATTGTGCTGGTAACTGTCTTAATGTTTCTTGTGTGTTTTAAGAATCTTTCCAAGTAGTGAGAGGGTGTTGTCTCCAAGGGGATGTAGGATGTAAAAAAGGAAGAATGATGGGTCTAATAAAAGAGGAGGTTACAGCTATTATTCTCTGCAATTAAGAGGAAGAGGGATTAAAAACATTGTGTGCATAAATTAAACAAATCCCCAGGCAGCTTTAAGTTGCACAACCAGCACTTATGCAGAAGTCTCACTGACCTTGAAATGTTATAAATGTCATATTTTCACACAGATGAACTTTGACCAATTTCTCTAGTATGTTACTGAGTTTAAGACAGCCATATCTTCTCTTCCAGTTGTTGTCCTCTCCGCCACCTCCATGAAGTTTAGGAACAGGCTATGCCCTGTAAATTTTGGGGAGAAAGTAATGGAAAACCTGCTAAAATGGTCCAAGTCTTTTGGAGGAAAAGCAGCTGACGCGCCTTCAATCCTCTGGCCCCTTTCATGAACTCTATGCATTTCTAAATCATTCTGGGATCTTCAGATGATAGGCACGATATAAGTACGAAATGTTGTTTGCTTCACTGGTTTAGGGCAGTGTGGCTGGCAAGGAAAGGGAACTGCTCTATGCAACATTATTCCCTAGAAAACTTTCACGGAGAAACTGTGGGAATTAAGGCTGACTCTGATTCATGCTGGCTAACGTCCTTTGAGGGTAAGGACCATATATGGTTTGGTGAGACATTGGCTACAAAGTTCCAGTTTAACGGGGAGAAGACACAGGAAGCAGCATGGAGGTGCTGTATCTCTGTAGAAATGTCCTAAAGCTCTGTTAATGCCTTGAGATTCACTAGATTTTAGGATATCAGAAGGACTGGAGGGCTTTTGACTGCATGGAGATAAAAACTGACCCCCAAGCAGATGATTCTTTGGAAGTTCTGCAAGTCACAGTATAACTGCGTTTTTCACTGTGTGTGTGTGTGTGTGTGTGTGTGTGTGTGTGAGAGAAGTTCTTCACTGTGCTAAGCCTAATTCCATTGCTCTAGGAACGGAATGGACCAGTGTGGGGATGACTAGATATGTCCAAATAGCTTTGTTTGAATGCCTGTGATTAGCCTCATGAGTGTATAAAGTGC
Source organism: Natator depressus (assembly GCF_965152275.1). Classification (NCBI taxonomy): domain Eukaryota; kingdom Metazoa; phylum Chordata; order Testudines; family Cheloniidae; genus Natator; species Natator depressus. The sequence continues at coordinate 8,174,096 of NC_134247.1, forward strand.
TTAAAACAAAGGCTGTGTCCCTGATAAGAAGGTTTATAGAGCTAACCTTAGACTACATTTGAAACTTTTGCCACTATAGTAATGTTGGTTTGGGGGTGTTTTTTTCCCCTAACATTTCTATACAGGCAAAAGCTCTAGTATAGGTGGGTGACACCAGCAAAACAGTGCCTTTTCTGGAGAACTGGTATAAGCTAGGTGTACTGACAAAAGAACTCCTGCTGGTGTAAGCTCTGTCTATATTAGGAAGGTTTGCTGATATGGCTATACTGGAGTACAACAAAATTTTATTAGTGCAAATAAGGCTTAAGTCCTGATCTTTCAAATATGTGAATATTCTTGCTGGTTTGGATGGAAGTACTCAGGTGAGTAATGGTACACACAGCATAAGTGTTTGTTTCATGAATCAGAACATAAATTGAGATAAGAACAAGCAGGTAACAAAGGCAGGTAGGGAAACAACAACCAGCCTATAGAGTTGCTTAGGATACACACGTTGTTCACCTAGGCGGTACATAGGTACCTTCCCAAAAATCAGGATACCATTTGGGATGTACTAAAGTGAATGCCCAAGACAAATTGAGCTGTTCAGTATCTGTCCAGATCTGCTTTGTACCTTCAAGAAGTTAAGTACACTATTTGTGAATGAATGGACCAAACTAGTCTCTTAATTACATCTGAGCAATGATACTGCACACATTTCAGTTGAGTTCAATGGGTTTGCACAGATATAAATGAGAAAATATGGTTCATCAGCTTGTACCTGAAGATGTGCTTTTGTGTTAAGTATTTATACAGTATATTAAACAATTTAATCTATTACTACTTGCAAACTCTCCAACATACTCACACAGCAATCAGTTTATATTAACAGGAACCTGAAGGGGTTGTTGTGACAGATGGGTTTTAATCTGTCTTTAATTTATATTTGCTATAGAGCAGAATTTATCTTGAGAGAAGTCTAAGAACTGTGAGACCTATCTCTTTAAACTCTGAGGAAAAGCAGACAATGGGCTGTCTGCTAGTTTAACACCCTTCCATCAGGGACAGTAAAAAGCAGATTAATTACCATCCTGAAAAGGACTTCTTCCAGCAATAGACAATCACCAGAAGAAAGTGGGATTATGGTGTAGGCAGCCAATTTTCAAAACGGAAAGTAGGCTACATTATTTGAATAAGTTATTCACTGTGAATTACTCAGTTTCAGTAAATATCTCTTCTCCCATCTTGACCCCCTCCCCTCAGGAGTGTTTTCTGAAATATTCCGTATTAGCACGTTTGTTTCTGCTCCCACAAGAATGTAATTCATCTTCCAGAACTGTTACAACATGAATATTAAAATCAATTCTGTTTGCATAACAACTTAAATGAAAGTGGGCCTCAATTTTGGTTCAGTATTTCTGTTCATACATGGTGGTTAATAACTCTTTTGATGCTTCTGTCTGGGTAATGAAGTTGAAAAGGACACTGTCATTCTAGGTTAGAATGGGATTTATGACTGGTTGAAAATAGGATTTTACAAATTCTAAAATGAACAGAAATAGGACAACAACCAAACTCAGATATCTATCTATGGATTTTTTATTATTATTATTATTATTATTATTATTTATTATTTACTAGCACCCTTCACCATAGTATCTTCCCCTGGTCATCTTCATCTGTGATCTAGGCCAACAGGCTAGCACGTTACACCCCCTGGTCCCAATCGAAATTCTTGGTAATGGAAGCAGACAATATAATAAAACCTATTACAGATAAAGGAAGGAACTTGAAGAGTTGTGCAGACCCATAAATATGCATGCACCTGCAGGATCTAAGGCAGAAGGACACCAGAGGTTTGCATTGCTCAGACAACTCCCAAAAATGGCTTCTTGGTTTATATGGGGAGTGCCAGCCAAACAGAGAATCATGGAAGGCTGTCACCCATGCCTTTTAAGGCAGGACTTCCTGCAGGGCTTATTCTCTTAGTTCCTCAGAGCAGGGCCATAACTGTGCCTTGTTCAGTGCTGGGCACACTGTCAGCAGGGGTGCAGGACAGCTTGTATAGTGGGGTTCTGAGAGCCATTGAACCAAACTATAAACCCTGTATATAATGGAATCCACTTCAAGCCAGGGGACGAGGTAATATTCCTAGTTCCAGCACCTATTATTGTCGGCACTTAAAAATAAAGAAGAATGAGTACTAATTGCAACACTGCCTCCCAGAGAGACCTGGGGAAGGTCTCCACTGGGACCAACACTCTCAGTCCGTGAACTTCATTTTGTCCCTTCGGTGATATGGCTGCCAAGAAATGTAATGCAAACAGCAGATACTATCTCTTTTGATATATTTGTATTGGCCATGACTTAGCCTATTTTATAGGTGTCAGATGAACCGAGAGCCAGAGTAGATGCTCTAAAAGGCTTTGTCTCTGCAATTTGGTTTGGCAGTAAATAATTTCAACTAAGAGATGAACAATGGAAGACCTGAAGTAGCATTCTTGGATTTGTTTAGGGCTGTGACTGCTCATTGTGTTTTCTCTTTGTCTCAGAGGGAAATACAAGACTAACAGATGTAACCCTTACCCAGCAGGGGAGAAAACAACTGTATATATTGTTAAATGTCATAAAAGCATTGTAAATGCAGAGCACAGCCCATTTCTTTTTCTTAATTTGATATTATTTCTAATACAAGAGATGCAGATAGGGCCAAATTCTGTTCTAAGTTACAAGGGAGGGGGAAATCAGTGGCCATTGCACCAAAAACTGAAAGCGGAATTTGTCCCAGAAAAAGCAATCCTCCATGTTAGTTATGTGAGGTTTAGTGATTTACGATTTGGCCAGACTCTTGTACTGATTAATTTGTATCAAATTTTGTAACACTTTTACGCTGATCTAGCACCTTTCATGAGAAGATCTCAAACTGCTATCTAAACATTGATCAAGCCTCAATACTCCTGTGAGATCTGTATTATTAGGCCCATTTTACAGAGGTGGAAACGGAAAACTAGAGAGGGAGACTTATCTAGCATTGTTCCACAGAGCCAAGAACAAAACTGTATTCCAGACCAAAGGTACCTGTCCTTTCCTCTAAACTATACTTACTCCCACTGTTAGCATGAAGCACTGGAATAAATTGCCCAGGTAGGTTGTGGAATCTCCATCGCCGGAGATTTTTAATAGCAGGTTAGACAAACACCTGTCAGGGATGATCTAGATAATACTTAGTCCTGCTATGAGTACAGGGGACTGGACTAGATGACCTCTTGAGGTCCCTTCCAATCCTACAATTCTATGATTCAGTGAATGAAAACATGGCCAAACTTTAAAGAAACCAAATGGTAGAATTAGAAATGAAAACATCCAGCAAGTCAACAACAACGTCAGTGCTTCCTACTTCATCTGAATTAAAGACGTTATCAATACATTTTTCTAGTTTTAAATATTACAGTCTAGGTAAAAATCTCCCTTGTACACAGGACTCTGAGTCTGATCAGAATGGCAGTTTTGCATGAACAAGGGCTGTTGGAGGAGGACCTTCTGCACAGAAGTAGCTTAAAATCAATTATTATGTACAGTGCTAAAGCGAGCCTACTGCAAAACAGATTTTACACCTAAATACTAATGGTGGGTGAGCTTTTGTGTGGCTTCAAACAATAGCAGCACCACAAGTCTTAGAACATAAAATGCACAAAGCAAATTGATAGAATTTGATAACAACATTTGCAAAAACATGTTTTAAGCCTAATGGCTATATTAAAACAATGAAGATCTTTCTTTTTTTTGCTGTGTAATTTCTCTTCCACTAATCATGCCATGCTTTTCTGAATTGCAACTGTCTGTAGACCTTTTAGGTTTAGATGCCTGTTCACAAACGATTATATTGGATTGTTGTTCTGACAAAAACTAAAGTTCAGTACACACAGCTTTTAAATATAATTGCTTATAATGAGGATTACCTAAACACATTCAATTGTAACAACAGGTTTTACAAAACTGGCTGGCAATTGCTCTGATGTTGAAAATAGGAACATAGACAAAACTACATTGATTTTTTTCAAATTATGTAGGACCTTTGTTACCTCTCCACAAGCAGGTGGCATTCCCACTCTGCTCTGAACAGAATAAACACGCTTTGTTTCTAGTCCAAATTAACCTCCCTCCTGAGGTTTGGCTTTTTTGGCAATTAGAGATCTATGGTTGAAAAGGGTTATATAAAAGCTAAGCTTGTTGGCTCTTCAGGGCTGTCCATAAATGATATAAGGCACTGGGGGACAGGAGGAGGATGGGTCCTTTATGTTGTACATTTTGTTTCAGTGTTATAAAGGGTGTGTGGGTCTTGAAAATCACCTAAAAATGTGTTATGTAATTTATGGATAGACCCTTCCTTGGGTTTCACGATAAGAGCTCAAATGCCCTCTTAATTAATGGCTGGAATCAACAAAGATGCATCTACTACTGTGACTCAGCAGTAATTACCCGGTATATTTATGGAGGGGTTAATCACTTGACATCGGGTTGATTCGAGAGGAGTCCTGCAATCCTATACAGAATATGGGAGTATGATGCCACCTTATTTCGCTCTTGTGAACCAAGATTCAGAGGCACTGGCTTAACTGCTTCTTGACCATTCAGTAACTTACAGCTTTACAAATACAGTCTATCTAAAAGGAATACAGTGAATCTGATTCTCCCCTTGCACCTTTTATTTACATTGGTGTCATTACATTTTTGCAGGGGAGCTACACTTGACTTACACTAATGTAATGGAGAGAAGAATCAGGTCAAATGAATCTAAATTAGGCTTGCGGTGTTTTGGTTGGTTGGGTTTGGGGTTTTTTTGTTAATTTTTATACTTTAAAATTAATGTCACTTTCTCATCTTTTACTTTTTACTTTGCCGGTATCAAATGCCTTGAATAAGCTTTGACTTGGAAATCTTTTTCTTTCTTTCTTTCTTTCTTTCTTTCTTTCCTTCTTTCCTTCTTTCCTTCTTTCTGAGTGAGGCCTGTCTGGGTGGAAAAGTTGTGAGAGCTAAGGGAAGATTAGAATCTTTCCCAGAGTTTAGATTGCTGCCCTAGTGTTTCCCAGTGTTTTAGTAATTCTTCGGTTTTTAATTACATTCCATTAGTCAAACTTATTGGCTACAATTGAGAGCCAATAGGATGGGAGATGGACTCAGTGATTCAATGGGGCTCTCCTATTGCCTATCCTGTTCTTTTAAAACAAAGCCATGCTCCTCTTATCTCATTTGTAAATTCTAATGGGTGGTGAGGCCACTCTAAACAGTCCCCAGTATCCTGCACCGTTGGAGCTCTCTGTCTGCATCCCTTTCCAACATATGCCTATGAACTCTCCTGTCCGTTGGTTGGTCCCTTAACCCGCAATAAAAGAGGCTCTTGGGGACCTAGCCTTGCAGTGCTACGTATGTGATCAAGCCTTCTTTTACCAGCTACCAACACAGTCTCCGGTTTCCTAGTGACAAAGCGACCTTGTTTCCCTTTCTGCTGATAAAATCAACTGCTCTGTGTTGCATTAATTTAGATGGAATAAATGGCCCCAAAGAGTCAAATGTGTTAACATAACCCAACCACTGCCCAATATTAAACAGTTTTAAAATGAGGTTTGGCGAAGAAAGAGAAGTTAGTTGAGATGGGCTGGACATGTAAGAACAAAAACAATAGAAAATGCAACGTCTGTCTCTGGTGTTGACTCTCACTTGCAGCCTTGCTGCTGGAAAAACACTGGCACAGCACATGATCTTATCAGCCACTCCAAGACCTAGCAAACTCGTACCAGCATCAGGCTTTTTATGGCATTGCTTTTGGTTTCTTCTTTCTGGTCACAGGCTTACATCACTGTTGCAAAATATGTAGTCTTGGCCGGCTAGTTAGACTCTTATTAGATAGAAGGAAAAAGAGAGGAGTAGGAGAGAGAAGAAATAAGGTGGGGAAGGAAAAGAACACACGGGGGGAGGTTTGTGACACAATCTCACATTCCAGGCAATGGTTGGGATTCAGCCAGAGCAGGTAGAGGTGGCAATGTCATCCAGGTCCCTCTTTCTGGTTCAGTCTCTTCAGGACATCTCTCAGGATCAGGATAACAAAGGTACAGGATCCCAGGAGTTGGTGGGGGTGGAAGCCATGATGGTGAAGCTTCGTCCAGAATCCAGTTTTTTCCCCAATGTTTCTTTCCTTAATGACCTCAAAATGGAGTGATGGGTGGAATAGCCCATCCCCTCGTTTTTTTGTTTTTGTTTTTGTTTTGTCGTCCAGTTAGGCCTAATACCCAACACCCCAATTTTGGTTCAGTGATTTCCAGTTCCACACTTTTTTTGTTTACCAGCCATGAATTTAACAGTCCTTGACTTATGTCAGGAGGCCATTTTGTTTGGACTAATTCAGTCTTTCTGTTTCACTTTTGCATCTTTTCCCATCAACATTATTTGTTACAGTTTTTTGTGACACCTTATGAACTTACACTCATTTTTACAGTTGTGCTCACCGTTAGAGTAGATTTGTAGGCACAGTTATTACAACTCCTATCCAGTAGGACAAAGAACTCAGAACTCTGCCCTCCCCAATTCCTTTCCCTGTTCTCCACCCTGCAGTGAGACATGGAAAAGCCTGAAATCTGCTTCTCCGTTGCCCTCTCCCCCCATCAAAGTTGCTTTCTCTACAACTTTCTATAAAAGTCAAAACCATTCATATTTTTTGTAGATAATTCAGTTGATCAGTCTCCTTCTTAACCGAAATCCAGACAGCCCTGGGACTCAGAACTGCTTTTTCTGCATCATGCGGAGTCAGAGCTCCCCTCCCTCCTCTGCTTTGCTCAGGGTCAGCTACAACCACAGTGCCTGAAGCCATGTTACCTGTGGCACCCATGCACCATGCTGACAGCGCTGAGGGCTTTAGAGATCCCCCCGAAGCCTGAGACTGGGGCTAAAAGCCTTAAGTTAAACAGGTGTCTCCACCCGCACTGGTGCTAGAGCTATACTCAGAAGTCTGCCTGAGCCTTAGGCATGCCACGCCTCACTTTGTACAGCGTCCCACAAATGTCTGAGCCAACCTACCCTGGCTGCTATGGTTCATGGAAAAATACAATATATTAGTGATCATAATGCTGATTAGACAGTTCATTGTTAGTAAATTATGGTCACTGGACACTGTGTTTCTCTTCCACTTGAAGAAGTAATGTTTGAAAACTTTCCAGCTGGTTTACTTAATGCCTTTCCATTGAAGCAATTCCAGCTATGCACTATACCATCCTGATGTTCGGTGCAATATGGTTTGATTAGAAAGCTTCATCCCACGCCAGAACTGCATCTGTACGTGCTATTGAGTCACTAACATGCTGTATTTAGAGGGCAGGGTAGCTCCTAAGAGTTAATAGTAACAAGATTGGCAGGTCAGATACTGATCTCATTGACATCAGTAAATGCAGAATGATTCCACTGAATTAAAAAGTTACACCTGAGATCAGGATCTGGCCCTCTGATATCAGTCTTGTTCAGATCAAATTCTGCTAAGCTTTGTTGAACTGCAGTTTGGAAGATGAAAGAGTGAATGAGGACAGGTGCTATAAAAATCCAATTTTCTAGGTATGGTGTGTTTGAAACTGAACATACTGGATATTGTAACGCCCTGTACCAAGGAAAAGCCTTTCTTTACTTTCAGAAGCATCAAAATATGTAAAGTAAATAGTACAGAGTACTGTATAAATGAAGAATGTTTCTCAGGGTCGGATAGGATAGCTTGGAGAATCAATAATGATTTATAGAAACTTTCACCTATGGATCACCGACTCAGGTGAGATATGACCAGAAATTACTACTCTCCATGGCCAGCACTCGACCAAATGGCATACCAGGCAAGCAGCATCTTTGGAGCCCCCACCCCCTTCATTTGTTAAATTTTTGAGTACCTTATTTTAATTGCATTTGTAGCCCATTTCATGAATCTGATGCACAGTTTGCATGCATGATTTATCCCTGTCATATAAGATGATAAATTTGCATGCTAGGATTTATAAATCTGTATTTATTCAAGCAAATAAAAAAGTCGTTTCCTCTAAGCTTATGTAAACTTTTTAATTTTAAGAATAACTGAAATGTACTAACATCAAGAAATTGAGCTGTGCACCAACATTGGGTGGACCACTAGTAAATAGTGTTATGGTAGGTGACAGCCTTAGAATGTAAACCCTAGTCCTTTAGTTCAAAAGGTCTGTTGTTATTCTGTTTCAGATATTTTCTCATCAGATTTGCCCCTCGCTGCAAATTAGATTGCAGTTGAGCTTTTTGCTTTCTATACTGAGCTCCTGAAGGCTTCTGTTGGGGCATCTTTTATTTTCATAGAGGAAAACAGATAGGCTTTTCCTCTCCCTAATAGTATGTTCCGCAGTCTTAGAAAGTCATCAAACGTTACTTCTTTTGCCATGCTTAACATGTAACAATGTTCCTTTTATATTGTTGCATAAATAGGAGTTCAGTAGATATCTCTGGCATCTAATTAAACATGTCCTTTCTAAGTCGCTGCTTACACTCTTCAAGTCTTAAAACACAAGTACACTTTCACAATTACACAATAAAACAAGATTCACAATATCGCAGCTGGGCTTTCACTTCAGTTCAGTTCATTCTTATATCTCACTGACTGCCTGGTGATGCCCTGCCCATTATACAGGCTATGGTTGACAACATTTTAGGAGGGCTGACGAAAATATAGTTCTCAGAAAGTCTGGAATGTTCCATGAGATTCTACAGAGGTCCAGAACATTCTAGGAGGTTAGTGAAAAATGAATCCCCATATGGAATACCTGAAACATGTTACTTCAAACATTTTATTTTCCCTTTTGTTGCTAACAACAAAAAATAGCACCCCGGGTGGTCGCCTGGGTTGCCTGCCCCTAAATCTGGCCCTGCTGCTATCTGATGGTTGGGTGGTGTTGAGTGGGAAATGTGTTCGGTGGGTGGCCACCCAGCTTCCAATGTAAGTGTCCACACCATCAAAATTAGCAACTTTCTTGCCAGCCTCAGTAGAGAAGCCAATGTCTGATTCACCCATGAATAGCCTCTGACTCATAGAAGTAGTCCTCACAGGTCAGGTTTAAGGTACAGTGCCAGGGTAGTGTGAAGAAGCTTGCACTGCTGCTGCCTCTGCCCAGGCTTGTTCTGGGGACAAACCAAAGACTTCAACCACCAAGCCTGTAAATCTGGCTCCTTTCACCAGCACTAAACCCACCTGAAAATTTTCAAACACAAAATGCTTCTCACATGGTGCCAAAGAAAGACACCTCTACCATTCCAGCCAGGGCACGTTTTCAGGGCTGGGGGCTTTGTAGGACAGAGGCTAAACCCTGGGACCACACACCTGGCTAGTGGATTGGCTCCTCTTTACAAGGGGCACCTCAGTGAGATAATGGGGACTGGGACTGGCTGCCTGTGCACTTGAGCAGCCTGTAAGAGGCCACACAGGCAAGAAGCTGGTCGTCTTACTTCCTCTGCATCACTGCTAAGCGCCTTTATGACTTCTCAAGAAGGCCTTAGACATAGGCTAAGTAGGCAGATGCTTAGTGTGCTACTTGTAAGGGGACACTGTATGGGAATAACAAGGTTATTCTGCAACGGGACAGTTCTAAATTGATAAAATATTATATAAAAGCTAGGTATTTTTATTATAATAAACTGTTCTCTCCTGGTGACAAGCCCTGTCTCAGCCTTCCTAAAGGGTCTTCCTGTTTCTGCTCAGTCATATACTCCAGAATCCTTTGCTGTGATTGCCACAGCAGCTCCTTTAAAGCAGTGGTTCCCAATTTTTTTTACTAAGGTGACCTACCAACTGCATTTTGTCTTTTTTTGAGATTCCCCCGCATTACATATATTCACACTCTGCCCTGGCCTCCACCCTAATCCCAGCCCAGTGCAGAGGGGAGGCTCTGAGGTGAGGAGCGGGGTTGAAGAACAAGCCCACCCTGTACTCACTCCACAGCAGTGGTTCCTGTCCCATGGGGCTGGGTCCAGCTCCCCGCCCCAGGCATTGCAACCTGGTACCCAGGGTTGCTTCACCACTGAGGTTTGGCCCATGCACCCTTCCGTCAGGGTCCAATGACAGGTTAGTCCGGTCCCAGATGTGATGACCCATCTAAAATCTTCCTGCAACCCATTGGTGGGTTGGGACCCACTGTTAGGGAAACACAGTTTTAAAGCACTGCGGCATCAAGCGACACTGCGACCACGGAACAGAAACTGGGATTGTGTTTGGGAAGGAAGAAATTATACAGGTGGGTGCAAGTTCCATCCTTTTCGAAAACAGGAAGATAGGAGGGTTGCTGACCTGGCTTGACAGGTGCAAGAGAGGCAGCAGAGAGTGAAGGATACAGGGTAAAGGAGGCACTAAGTCCTATCTTCACCTGGGGAATATTGCACATACACATGACTCTGCCAGACATTTCTGAATCCATACATTTTAAATTTAGTACAGCTTGTACTTGGAAAGCCTCCATCAAGGCTTCCCCCAGAACTGCAGTGTTAGCATCTTCCTTCCTCCTCTCTCTTGGCTGCTGTTTGAAATTGTTCTCAGGACCCAGTTCTGCTCCTGTTGAAATAAAAGGCTGAACTCCCGCTAATTCCCATAGGAGCAGAATCAGATCTTTAATTTGCAGTTCTCCATGACAGAAAGTAGTCCAGGGGAACAGAGTTAATACCTCCAGTACTGCACAGTAATGTAATTTCTATTGTGCATAGTGTCTCAGAAACTGATATCTCGGTGGACCGTGGTAGGCACTGTTTGAAATAATAATAGAATAGTTTGTACACAAGTACTAAACACCAGCCCTGCTATTTAGCACTTGAGTATATGAGACACATAATGTAGCACTTAACTGTTAGTAATGAAAGCACCTCAGTTCATGTATTAACAACCTGGCACAAAGATCATTTATAAATCTGTCTTTCAAAATACATTGGAATTCTTTGTCAGATGTCTGATGTGTTTCTTACTGGGGATTAGTCCTCCCATCACATGTACCCTAGAAAAAGACCTTTTCAAGTTAAAAAAAAATCCATTAAAACAATAAAGTCACGAGGGAGCTGTTGGTTCTTAACTATTCTCTTATGCTCCAAAATGTACAAATACAGAGACAGAAAAAAATGAGGGAAACTAAATAAAAGAAAATTATAGAACTCAGTGAAATAAGAATGAATCTGTCAGTTATGCAAGACATTCTTTTAAAACTCAGAGCAGAATCATGAAACTTGCGCAGAAAATACCGTTTAGAGTTTAATAGAAAAAAATACCTTTTCATTCAAGAAAATCAATGAGTTCTTAACCTACTTTAGTGAATTTCTGGTGCTGGTAGAAAGTGCTGGATAGACAAACTTGAATAATAAAGCCCTTGATGCAGTCATAGACCAGGAGCAGGGTGGCAGTGCAGCCTTCCCCAAACTGACTGTCCAGAGTGCCTGACGACTGACCTTCAAGGACCTCTAGCAGAAAAAGTGGAGGCCAGTCATCAGGACCCATTTAGTTCTTGGCTTTTCTGAGGAGTCTAATAAGGGTGTCAGCTGTGGTGGCGGTATTGTGATGTGGACATTTATCCACTAGAAACGGGGCAGAAACCACCAGCTTGCTTCACACAGACCATCATGAAGCTGTTGGATGTCTTATGGTCACAACTGATCGTGGCTAGGTCATTATTTCCTCCTGGGTATATGTATGTGTCCGTATAATTTTTTACCAGGCTGCCATTCCTGGCACCTCTACAGTCACAGTTGTCTAGTCCTGTTTAAAAGGGGTGCCTTGCATATCTCTCCATGTATAAGCAAAAAACTTGGGAGTCTCCTTGGGATACTGCTTGCCTTTTGATATCTGGTTTAGAAGAAGAAAATCAGTCCCCTTATGACAGTGAGGTGCCCTGATGGTTTGGACGCAAATAGTAATTTAGGGGCCTGCTGCTGTGAATTGGCATAACTCATTTAACTTCAGTGGAGCTACCTTGATTTACACTAGCTGAGGACCTGGCTCTATAGCTACAAATCCTTAAAGAGGTATGCCAAGGGCTTTCAGAGAAGTCTCCTTCACCAACTTCTTCATGACTCCTTGCCAATCCAGAAATTTCCATCTTTCCAGAACACTGAGGCTTTTATTCTGATCCATATCACCCCCACCGATGGTTTTTAAGTTTTTAAGGTTCCCATAATGTAATTTACCTATGTAACAATGATCATGTACCACGTGACTGATCTTGGTAAAGTACTTTGAGGTTCCCTGGGTAGAAGACACTATTGATGTACCACTATTATTTAGTAATTTATTTATTAGTAGTAGTGTTTATTATGATCATTCTGGCAGTTCTCAATGCAGTGATTCCCCCTCCCCTCACTACCTTTAAATTGCAAATTTTTCCGCATAACCCTTTGACATTTGGCTTGTGGATACTCATGCATTGTATATGGCTAATACATTTGCTCCTGTTTTTGTTTTGCAGTACAGAATTGGACAGCTGTACATGATCAGTAAGCATAGCCATGAGCAGAGTGACCGAGGGGAGGGCGTGGAAGTTGTGCAGAATGAACCCTATGAAGATCCAAATCATGGCAGTGGTCAGCTAACAGAAAAACGGGTCTATCTCAACAGGCAAGTACTAAGCAGCTGTTTCCCTGAACAGCATGCCGCTGTAATCTCCAGTCATGCACAGTGTTGAAGATTTGTAGGGCGTAACATCTCTCTCAGAAAATACCCTTTGTGTTTCAAATGTAATGTGTTCTATTGACTACAGGCCAGTTACTGGCAACTTCAAGGAAAGGGACAGTGGAAGAGCGCTGTCACTTGAAATAGAGACCTTTTTTATTTTAGAGCACATTTTCCACGGCAAAGAATTGTGGCCTGAAGGCAGGATTGTGTTGAAAATCAGCACATTTCTCTATTTTCTTTCACACTTCCCCATTTTTCAAAATACATAAAACAAAAAGGGGATCTGTTTAAAAGAAAAGTAGTGTGCTGGATGGACTGGGAGTCACTAGATCTGGGTTCTGTTCCTCACCCTATCCCATGCTTGCTGTGTGATCTTGTGACATTTCAGGAGAATCTGATTTTCCAAGGCGCGGAGCACCAGTAACTCCCATTGACTTTAATTAAGGTTGTGGATGCCCTTAATCGCTGTGTGCTTCCATTTCATCCCCAACAGTAAAATGGAAATGATGGTTCTTCTCTCCTGCACAGAGGTGTTTGAAGATTAATTCATTAATGTTTGTAATGTGCTGTGAGAGCCTCTGATGGCAAATGCTATAGAAGTGCAAAAAATTTAACACACTGAAGTTCTTCTTTAAAGCAAAGTTATTTTATTTTCAAAATCTAGATCAAAGGTAGATTTATTTTTTTTCTAAAATCCCAAATCAGCATCTTCAGCTAAAATCAAATAGGTGCATTAAAATTAATCCTGCCTGAAATGGCACAGAGGTTAATCATGTCTCCTCTGTTTAACATCAGTAGCATGCAGAAAGTCACTCTGGCCCCACACTTAGCGGAGAATTGCTTAGGGTAGCAGTGAGCCCTTGGGGTGCTGATGCAGCAAGATTGAGCACTACTTCGTAAGAACTGCACAAGGCCAGTGACCCATTTTGGTAACACAAGATTTGTCTCAGCAAAGTGAGCTGACGTTATGAATGACCACTAGCATTGTACATCAGTGACCTTCTGCAGCAAAGTGACAGGCTTAAAGACATGATGAGAAAAATTGCTTTTGTTTCCCGACAGCCCCATCATTTCCTAAAGCAGAATATGTGTCTTTTCTGCAGCTGAAATTAAAGTGTTAGGGGTCAGTGCTTCCACACTGACTTAAAGCCCAGTATTAATTTGAAAACCTATATATATATTTCTGTTGTATGAAATATATTCCTTAATCTGCTGCAGTTTTTTATTACTACTGATCTAACTGAATGTTGCTGCTTTTCTAATTCTTCTCTGTTCCCTTAGGCCCATTTTCTTTATTAAGCTTTTCTGCACTGTGATCCTTAGAAGCAGATATAGCAATATTGTGGCAATTACACCATTGCATGTGTAATGACCTGACAGATCCGACCTTTCCCCAGCCTAACAAGAGAATTACCAGCAATATTCCACACCTACAAATAATTGTTCTTGTGCAGAAAGTCTGCTGAGGGCTTTATTCACCACTTAGAAGCTTAATGTCTGTCACTGAATAGGAGATCAGTGCTAGTACAAATGTGCTTGGCATGTACATGTGTTCAAAAGGCTGTGCACAGACATAACATGTTTTCAGAAACTGTCCTGAGGATTCATATCTAATACATTCACGTGCCTTTGTGGTTAGTTTTATCTCCATTCCATTCAGAGAAAGAATGTGAGATGTTTACTTCCATCTGGGAAGGAGAAAGAGCGAAGACAGATCACTGCACCTTCATGCAGACTCTAGAGATTTCAGGGTAGCTGTCCATTCTGTCTCCTTCACTTGTCCCCCATGAGATCCATATTTTTGTGTGAGAAGAAAGATCATTCTCTTTGAGATATCTTTTTCTGTCAAAAAAGTACCATATCTGATCCATTGCAACAAAACGATTCCAATATCTTTCTTGACTAAGGGAAAGTGCCCTGGAGAGAGTGTCAGTGTCTTACTAGAATGCTGCCTGATGGCCAGTGCAGATCTGTTGGTGTGACTGTTCTACTTCTGCTGTCCATAAATACTTTAGTTTGTAGTTTCCATTATAATGGGGGGGAGAAGCCTTGCCATAAATACCAGTATATGAGTTACATTCATAAAAGATGGTGCTCTGTGGGCAAATCATCAATTCTGTGAGTCACAGATATAGGACTAGAGCAAATTCATATATTGCTCAGAGATATCATCTCTTAGATTTTATGGGTGAAAAATCCTGGCTCTCTGGGATGGAACGATGCAAACCTGCCATTGACTTTAATGGGGTCAGGATTTTACCCTATATCTTCAAGCATAAACAATTCCAAAGTCACATTGACTTGGCCTGGCTTTTTATCAAGTACCTGACGTTAATCTAGATTAGAAGCTTTGGGTGAAAAACGGTTTACGTACATTAGCAATAAAAGGATCTTTTTTTTTTTTCCCGGTAGTTGTCTGTTCAGTAATTCAGCATTCAGTAATTTGTGACATTGTCAGAACACTGAATATAAAGTTTATGTAGGCCAAAAAACTTCTAAAATATATGGATCAGTGTCCAAGATGGCTACTACATAGGAAAATGTGAGCAGATTCAACGAGTCTTAAACCCTTTCCTAACCATTGAACCCACTCACTGCTCCCTCTCCTTCTACTGACAAGCCCAGTCCCTCCCTTCCAGCCCTTAATATATCTCCTGGACCTCACTTTTAGGGTGAAATCATGGCTGCATTGAAGACAACAGAAAAATGCCCATTAAATTTAAGGGGGCAAGGATTTCACCCTCTGTTGGCATTCTAAATGTTTGAGCTGCTCATACCTAGCCACCCACCACATCTGGTTTAGTTTACCGTTCTAGATGCAGTGTTGTCATCAGATCAATGGGATTGCAAAAGGTGTAAATCTGCTAAATGTGACCCATTGTTTTCCAGCTGGAGCTTTCTTGTATTCTTTGACAACTAAATCAACACCTACTCAGCACTTTGCAACATTTCTGGGGTTTCATTGTACCTTCCAAGTTTTGCTTTTAAGTTTTTGGGTTCCGAACTCAGGAAAAACTGATGACTTTCACCTGTTTTCATAGTACTTCTGAGCACAAGTTACCAAGCACAACTGTGATTTTTGCGTGGTTTCAGCTTAAAATAGATCTGAGTGTTCTAAAGTAGATGCAGGTTTTCTCTAAATATTCGAGAACTATGGTCAATTTTGCAATGGAACTAGTCTAAGACTCAAATTCGTTGCAACGCTGGAAACTAGTCTAGTTTCACCTGGTTTCTCTGAGAATGTTTTACACAGCCATCATTCCTGTTTAACTCATTTGATAGCTGTGTTGTAAGTTATCAGCAACAGGAGAGGCAGTAATACACTTTAGGGCAACAGAAGCCTTCACTGAGTTCTGCTAATGTTGCGTTCTGATGGATTAGTACATGTCTGTCAATCTGCAAACTTCATTCTGGTTTGTGAACTCCATTTTGATTGTTAAACTGTGCTGCTGAGTCTTCACTTTGGCAACTTCAGCCTCCATTTTCAGCTGAAGCATCCAGGTGGTATCAGGGAAAATCCTTGTATCTAGCAGAGGGCTAACAATGGAGAGCAAAAAAGGGTCGTCTATCCGGATGGTCTTCCATTCAAATGGAAGCACCCTCAAACAACGCACGTACTGCAGTCCACAGGAACCAGTCTTACCCAGTCTGGACTTCAAGTAGGCTGTAACCAAGCAACCAATCGCCTGACAAGGGACTTGAAGCCACTTGGGGGATCACCTGATAGAGGGAACTAGAATTTTATAAAAGAACAAATTCTGCTCTCTCTCGCCAGCCATCCATTGGCTGACAAAAGGAGGGGGCAGGAGGGGATGCAGAAGAATCCCCACCTCTCTGGAAGACACTGACGAAGAGCCAAAGGGCCCTTAGGAGGGGTCAAGAACTGCGGTGGGGTGTTTGTTTGTTGGTTTTCTACTGATCTGTATATCTCGTATGCTCAGTCTGTGATTAACTTGTATGTGATGTAAAGTGCCTTGGCAAAGTCTGTGTCACCAACTCCCTGAAAGGTGAAGCAGTAATTCAGAGTCCTGACAAGGGTGGAGCTCTGGAGGGGATACGCAAGAGCTACTACAGAGACTGGGAAAGTCCACAGTGGTCTTGGGGTGCAAGTCAGCGGGGCTATGGGGCCCCATGACCCAGGAGTGGGTACCAGCATTGGAGTCTGTACCCAGGAGTGTGCCTGAAAAGCCAGACATAGGAGAGTGTCTGAACACTGGTCAGACTCAATAACCCTTAAACTCATGAGAGCCAAAGGTTTGGGTCCAGAAGAGCAGCCTGGTGAGCGTCCACAAAGGGGAGCTCAGCTAGGGCCATAACATAAGTGTTTTAAGTCAAACGTATTGAATTTAAATAGAACTACAACTATAAACAGCACTGTAACAAGGCAGCTTGCCCCTTATGGGCTGGAGGGCTTGGGGCTAGCCAATTCTGATTACTAAAGAGGCATGCCTGGGTTGGATCAGGTAATTCCCTATAAAGGGCAGCAGGGAACGGGGAAATGCAGGAAACTTCAGGAATGTTCTCCAGGGAAGACCCCGATATCATGGGGTTTGGAAGCCAGAACTGGAAGCCTGAGGCTCTAGCCAGGTAGGCCCTGGGTACAGGCCTGCCAAAGCAGGAAAGGTCCCAACCAGGAAGGTCTGGGAGCAGGGTGAATTGGAGACTGCTGACAGGGAGCAGGTTCCAGCAGAAAGATTTGGGGCATGGAGTTTCCCTACTGAGACTACAGGCAGAAAAAGCCTGGCAGGGACCTGACAAGAGGCCTGTGTTTTGGGACCTTGAGTTTTATTTATGTGAATAAACTCAGACACCCTGAGAAAGGGTGGTGAATAGACAAGAAAAGCCAGGGTGGATTTGTTTAAGAAGCCCTGTGAGGGAGAAATTGTTAGCAGGGCACTGCAGAGGCACCTCTGGCCATGAGGAGGTGCATGGGGTGCTGACTACAAGCACAGTGTATTTATTAAAATCTCACAACTTCAGATCAAAAGACTAATGAATCCGACTAAATAGAATTTTAAAGGTACAAGTGATCATAATCAAATAATTGCAAAATGCCAGACTTTTGGGAAATACAAGAAATAAAAGGTCAAAATATAGTGCTTAGGCTAATCGAATTGAAGATACAAAAGAATGCTATAGAAACATATAGTGCTCCTTTATCTCTGTTACCTAAAATGAGTCCAACTTATTTGAGCAGAATTTTTATGGAAAATAAAGGGAGACCTTCTGCAAAATTAGTTCCCTGATAAGTACGCAAAAGGTTGTTACAAGGAGGAGGGGAAAAAATTGTTCTCCCTAATCTCTGAGGATAGGATAAGAAGCAATGGGCTCAAATTGCAGCAACGGAGGTTTAGGCTGGACACTAGGAAAAACTTCCTAACTGTCAGGGTGGTTAAGCACTGGAATAAATTGCTTAGGGAGGTTGTGGAATCTCCACCACTAGAGATTTTTAAGAGCAGGTTAGACAAACACCTGTCAGGAATGGTCTAGATAATACTTAGTCCTGTCATGAGTGCAGGGGACTGGACCAGATGACCGCTCAAGGTCCCTTCCAGTTCTATGATTCTATAACTGTCAAGTATCAAATTTAGCATTTGATGTAGCAGCTAATTTTTCAAAGAACAAATTAACTGGTTGTAGAAGTTTCAGGAAAAAAGAGCCCCGGTTTTCTGCTGAAGAACTAAAATTAAAATCTAAGCAGGATAATTTATAGCTGCACTCTAGGCAGCCAAATCCAAAGCACCCAATTCAACTTTCCATTGAAATCAATGGACATTTTGCCATTGACTTCAGTGGGAGTTGAGTCAGCAATCAAATGAGGCATTCATAATAGCAGTGATAATATGTCACACTTAGTTTTCCATTGTATAAAGCAAACTGTGGAGAAGGCCAAGCCTTTGGCAAAGGAAGTAGCTTTTACCATACTGATGTATTCCAGAGATCAGAACAAATGGAAAGTACACTTACATTTAGAATCCCATAACCCAGTTCTCTGAGCCAACAACAAGGCCCATGTTTTCTTCCAAGTGGATTTCAGAGAGATGTCACTGGACTCGCACCACCACTTCTGAAATGAAATGGAGATGAAGTGGCACTTGGTTGAGGATTTGTTTATAAGATACTTCTGTGACGGTCAAAATGAGGCAGAAAACCAGTTAAAGGTCGTGTTCTTGTAGTCCTTTCTCCTGCTGGGGGCAATGGGTGCTTTGCGTGAGCAAGGAATGTAGGTTTCAAGCCATGACTGGACACTTTTAAACAACTCATTCTGATACATAAATACCCTAACTGCAGCAGACTAAGGTTCACTCAAGACTGTAGCTGTAGAGCTCCTTAAAAAAAAAAAAAATACAGACCTTGCCTTACTTTCATTCTCTGGAGAGCCCAGACTCTTCTCCGTGGCCTAGTGGCAAAGTCTCAACAAATACAGTGAAGATTTTGTGAGAAAGTTATAAAACCCAACCAAAGGGCCTCTCCCTGGAGTTCCTTCCTCCCTGATATTCCTGCTGGGGTTCCAGACGCTGTCCAGAGATCTGGCAATCAAGTTCAAACAAACAGATTTCTTCCTGTTTCTGGGAGAGACTGACAGCATCCAGTGTGCTGTCTAATTTTTCCCACCCATGTGCAGAATGAATTTTGTTATGTAATTTGTTCTCCAAGAACCACCGCTTAGGGCTTTGTTCACAAGAAAAGCGTGGGTAAGCAAAAAACAAACCTTCAGACAATGTCATTGTGAAGGCGAAAAAGTCAATGCACTTAACTTCTGGTTTACATGAAAACTTGTGGGTTTAGATGTGGTAATTCTGCATTTTGGCTTCCACACAAATGCAAAGATTTATATCGAGCAAAATCTTGATCAAACAATCTTTAATTATCCAAAACCCTCTGTTATCCCTGACACGCATTGGTGGTATTGAAAATTCCCTCAATTATCCAACTCACAAACAGTTGAACTTAATTGATTTCCCCCTTATGTTTGGATAACTGAGTTCAGAAGCTACTTGCTGTGGTTCAGTTCAGACTCCATCTTTGTCATGCCCCTGGTCTGATCAAGACTATTTTAAATGGAGCCCCGAAGAGTATTTCTATTTGTCACCTCCAAACTTCTGCCTCTCTCCTTGTGGCCAGTGCCCCATCATTGTCACCACCAGTTTTGGTGGCTAAAGCTGATGTCGCAAGGCAATACTTGAGCAGCAAATGTATATAAACTCTGCTTCCCTTTAAAACCAAGGTTTGTCAACTCCATAATAACTTGGGGTTCTCTGAGCTTCGCAAATTGGAGTCGCTAGTCCAAAAATTGACCTCAGCCTGTCAGGAATAGTGCCTAATCATGGTTGTTATCTTTCCATGTGAGTATTCAAAAGCAATTACTTAGTTGTAAGCTTTTTGGGGCAGGGACTGTCTTTTTGTTCTGTGTTTGTACAGCACCTAGTGAGCTCTTAAGCATTGCCATAATACAGATAACAACTGAATGCTGCACTGGCTTTTGCCTGGTACAGCCCCATAGAAGTCATCACTCCATCTGGGTTGTCACTGTGTCAGAGGTATTTTCGCATGGTTACAGGGGTTTTTTCTTGACCACAAAAAAATCATGTCCCCCCTCTCTCTCTCTCATTATCTAAGGGTTTTCTTAGTCTACTAGGATTGTAGCCAGTGTATTGGTAAATTGCCTGGCAGACTCTGGGCTAGAACTCAAAGGTCCTCCGTTCTAACTCTGGCTCTTTATCATTCTGGATCAGTTTCCCCATTTGCAAAATGGACATAATAATACATACCCACCAACTTCACAAGGGTGTTAGTGAGGGATAGTTAATTTGAATATAAAGCTCTTTATAATTGCTACATAGTATTATTAGCACACAGAAAATCCTGTCTCGTAATCAGGATTTGGGGTTAATGGAATACAAGAGTTTATGCATCAATAGAGAATATGGAAGAAGAAACTCCTTAGGCAGAAGTAACAGAATCAGAATGACTAGGCCAGTTTACTATACTTGCTCACTACCCTTGATAAAGGCTGTCTTCTTACGCTAAGAACACTGTAAGAACAGTGTAAAGTACACACTGGATCTTCAAAAAGAAAACAAATGTATTTGAGCATAAGCTTTCGTGAGCAGCTCACGAAAGCTTATGCTCAAATAAATTGGTTAGTCTCTGAGGTGCCACAAGTACTCCTTTTCTTTTTGAAGATACAGACTAACACAGCTGCTACTCTGAAACACTGGATCTTATGACCTGTGCTGATTCCTCACATGACCAAGGCTGTGAATTCACAAACCCATTCTTTGAATCTTCTCCTTAGCTAGAGAAGTGTAAAGGGAAGTTATTCTCCCCAAAAGAATGAATAAATGTGTGGCAGTGCAATGGCCAGTGGTCAGGAGCTGGCTAAAGTGAGATTTCAATGCAGATTTAAAGGGACACATAACTTACAGACATTACTGTGTGAGGACTTAGTGTTAGTAGCTCCTGCTTAGTACATGTCAAATTGTGAGCATGATTAGAAAGTATCTTACAGTTCTTGCAAGTCAATCAATATTCTAATTAGGGATTTCCTTTCTTTGCAGCAAGCTACCTAGCTGGGCCAGAGCAGTTGTTCCCAAAATATTTTACATTACAGAGAAGGCTTGGAATTATTACCCATATACAATCACAGGTAAGTACTCAAAGCAAACTGAAAACATTGGAAGTTTATTGTGGATAGTCTTGCCTGTCCTTAAAGGCTGCATGCCACATACCTAGAGGCAGACGTTAAAATATTTGAACAATTCCTATTTAACCACCGTGTATTTTTATTTCTTATCAGTTGCTATTACCAAAAAATATGGGTAATATGCAGAAACTATAGATGGGTAAAAACTGAAACATCCTATGCTACCTTCTCCCCTTTTAAATTTCTGCACTAGATCTTTAGATACTGTATATTAAATATCATGCTGACTTGTATCCCATGCTGTCCCATAGACTCCAGTGGGATTGCACTGTGAAGTGTAAGTCAGTACTTTATTCAACCCAATGATTTTGATTATTAATATACCTTCGCATTTAGTGAAAATAATTTGCATTATTTTATTCTGCTTTTTTTTTTCTCTCTTGCCTTCTCTTACCAATGGACAAACTGGGACCAGAATACACAGTAAGTTTTCCATACTCTTTATTTCTTTAATTCTGAAAATAAGATCACTTTGTAAAATCCAGAGGTAGAAGACAAAGCTGGCTCCTTTACTGCCACACTAATGCTGAGCAGCTTTGATACTGGAACTTTATTTTATGTAATTGTTCAAGCACATTGAAGCTAATTTAAAGTGTTTTATGGAGCTCTTATAAATTATTTAACTTATTTTGATAACTTGGTAATGACTGTAGCTATCACAGAAAAGAAGATTCTATAAAAGCAGGGTTTTTAAAGTCCTGGTTCTTACTTGGAGACAAGAGACAGATTTTATTTTATTTTTTAACACTTATAAAGTGCTTGTCTCTGGGTATAGGATCTGGGAAACTGTACCATCTGTAGTCAAAATGAAACAGAAACTGGGCCCGATGCCCAGAAAAACCAACCATTCCCTCAAACGGAGCTGGGCAAAAGAATAAGCACATAAAGAGAGACCAAATGGTTACAGAGGTACTAGCCTGCATAAAAAAAACCTTTAGTTGAGCCTTGGAGAGAGAAACGTGGGTGGATGTCCTCAAGGATGACGTTCCAGACATACGGTCCTGTAACTGAGAAGGTCCTACCCTGAGTTAGATTGACCCTCAAAGCAAAGATCAAGTATAACCCATCTGTCACAGGGTGACTGGCCCCTTTTAAGAGGGAGTGAGGTCCAATGCACCTGGACGAACTACCTGGTGCCCAACAGTGCTTAAGGGAAAGTACCTGGGCCTTATAAAGGGGGAAATAGCTGCAGGTTGTAAGAAGATGCCTGCAGACAGTGCGGGGAGTAGGATGGCTCCTGCAGGCCCCTGAGTCAGTGAGGAGGCCTGTGGAGAAGGCCAAACTCCAAGCAAGAGGCACTGGAGGGTGGGAATACAGACCTTCAGGGAATAGGGGTTGTGCCCAGCTTGGGACTGGGGCAAAAGAAAGGAACTTTAAAAGAGAGGATGGACCCTCTGGGAAGAGTGGCAGGGTCCAGCTGAAACTGCGGTGAAGACTGTAGGTCTGAATCTATTTTGAAAGATTGTGTATAGGACTTAATAAATTGGACCCCAGAAGGGGGAATATTTTGAATATCTGGTCTGTGTGGACTCTTTAAGGAGTTAAGGGGAAACTGAGGCAGGCCTCAGCAGGGCCACCATACTAGCCATTAGCAGGCACTACAGAGCAAGCATGCCCTTTTACACCATCCCTTCTATATTGATAGTACAGCATTTAAAATGCTTATGCAACATTTTTCAAATGAGCAAGAGATTAATGTGATGAAAGTGGAAGAGAAGAAATCTAGGGACAGTTGGGAGGAGGTGCAGAGCTAAGAACATGCAGGAGGTAGGTAGAGTAGACAGAGGAAAGTGTTAGTTAAAACTTAAGTGCCAAACTCTACTCACCAGATTGCCTGGCAGATTTTTTATGTATGTTCTGCATTTGTGTCATGCACGATTTTCCTATGGGCGTAAGTGGTAGTCCACACTTGGAACGAGTGCAGAATCAACAATAGTGATCTGAGGGCAGCTCATTCATTGCTGTATATTGTCACAGGTCCAGTAACTTCAATGGGCTTATGACAATTTACGCCAGCTGAGGATCATCTCCTCGCACTGCAGATTTGGGAGCAGAACTTTTCCCTAAATTGTGTAAGGAAGTTGACATACATCATGAAATGTGGCATTAGCATCCATTACCTATGCTCTGTTTTACACTCTGAAAACTTTTCATTAACTGTTTACCTGTTAAAAGTAGATAATTTTAATAGTGGAGAAAACTACCAAGAGAGGAGCTAATGGGGATATGCATGTAATTGCTAAGTTAAATGTGAACTTTTGGATCAGTCTTTCTTATAGAGAAAGAGAGTTCCTTTTCCACGCAAAAATCTAAACCGTGTTCCTAATAGCAATTGACTAAGGAAGATGTTATGGAGCCAACTGGAGAAAACAACTGCAGTAAATCACCAAGACCTGTTTACACACGAGTGACTACATCTGGGGAAAGAAAACCCAAAGCAAAGATACTAATGGGTGGGAAACAGTTGGGAATGTTGAAAGGGCCTAGGGAGTGATAGCAGACGGCAAAATATATATTAATTTGAAATGCAATACCATAAGGTACCCCCAAAAAAGTAACACAGTATATAAAAGCTAGGTATTATTATTAGTCAGACAGCAAATCTGAATCAGAGATGTTATAGTCCGTCCCTCTTTGCACAACTCTGGTAAGAACCACAGATAGGACGTGGATTTCAGTTCTGTAAACTTCCATACAAGAGATACTCACCAATTGGAGACTTCAGAGAAGAGCAATAAAAACTGATCAAGGGGCTGGAGAGATTGACTTATGAAGAAAGATTAAAACGGATTGTAAATGTAAAATTTGGTTAAATAATAACTAAGAGTGGATACAACTGTCTGTGGGGAGGAGGGAGTAATTCTTGTGGGTGATGCCAGGAGACACAGCTAGGAATATTGAGACAAAATTAAGCAAAGAACATTTCAGGCACATATCAACAAAACTTCTTAATGGAACTACTACAAAATGTCTTCCAAGAAAAGTGATGAAAGCCCCCTGTAAAAGCTTGGGTGCATTTAAACAGAAATGGAAAACACAGAAAGTATTATGAGGTTATGTTGAACAATAGTTACCCATTGCCTACATTATTATGTCCAATGTAGGTGGTCCACTTAAAGGTATTTGCCAAAATCTTCATAATTAGGTGTCAAGAGGTACTAAAGTCATTTTTAGACACCTAGATGAAAAGTGACTGAGCACCCACAACACTCAAGCTTGAAATTTTTATAAGGCAAAATATTAAATACTAAAAACTGTCCCAAGCTATGGGGGTAATTCTGTAAGCTTAATAGGCCTTTGTCTGCCAGAGTAAAAGATCCTGAGGAGATTTTTCTTTTCTGGATCTGTCCAGCTGGATCAAAGAGAATTAATGGAAAAGCAATCTCTCTCTCTCTCTCTCTCTCTCTCTCTGTCCCTCTCTCTCAGAAACCAAGTGAAGATGGCTTCTAGAGCAGGGATACTATACCTGTTAGCCAATGAGGAGCACAGAACAAATACTCATGTGACCTGTTCAAAGTGAAAGCTGAGATTGTGGAGAACAAGACAGAAGCTTCAAAATAAACAAATAAACAACCTCGTCACCAATACTGTATGACTCAGTCCTGGTCCAAACAAATCAGTCTCATGTTCAGAATACACTGAAAATCAGTCTCAAAACGTTTCCAGATATCCACATAGAGGGAAGGGTGGGGGGGAACCTAACAAAAAGCTAATGTAAGCAGAATTCAAGCAGACCTTTTGCTGGTTCACATGTGCAGTCCCATCACACACTAAGGCTAATTTCAAATACTTCTGCAGTCAATTTTCACAGTACAAGCAATACTTAAATACTGGGTCTGCAATTTTAAAACCAGCTGCAACACTTTTTGATCACACCATGATCAAATTGGACCACTGATAAAATTTTTGACCATAGTTATAAGTATGGAAGCTAAGATAATATGGGACATTAAATAGGCATAAGTTGATCAACCTGCAGATATCAGAAAAGAATTGCCCTCCACCTGCACTGGCTTCAATGAGAATAGAATCTAAATACAGAAGTGTTTATGAAAAACAGTTTTTGAAGAGAAAACAGGAGACAATAATCCTGTACTGATGATCTATCACATTGACACTATTTTTCCTATAGCAAGTGATTCATGGAGAATATAATACTTCAGTTGACAAGTATCAGGGCACCAGAGTGATAGTTGTTAAATGTCCCATTATTGACCTACTAGTTTTGAGAACAGACCAGTTACATGCTTCACTTAATCAGCTGCTAATTTACCCATAAAATAAGTTATCAAGAAGTACAGTGATTACCTTGATTAACAGACAGTAGAGTTAAGCAAGGGAGCAGACTTTTGTTTCAGATAAAATTTCAAAGAATTTGGGGGGAGCGGAATCTCTTGTTTTTTCCCTTATCTGAATGCCGCTGCTTGAATTTTGGATGCATCCTATTGATATGCTTTTAATGAACATGGTAATAGGCTCTATCAGTCATGCAAGCAGCAGCAGCTATCAATTGCAGTACTGGGGCCTAATACAAATTAATGAGCAAACACTTTATTTCAGAATTCTCAAATACTTATCCCAACTGGCAACTGCAAGACTGCCTCTGAATTTATTAGGTGAAAATTCAGCTGTGCTTGGCTAGTTAGACCCCTAATGATCAAAGAGCTGAGCTTGTCCAACTAAAACTCACTGTGAAGTGAATGGCAATTGTAGTTGTACATGAGTTACAGGTACAAGACCCAGGTTAGCAAGTAACAATTCCAAAATCTTTGGGGAAGTCAGAATTCTCCTGCCAAGCAACATTTCCCTATATTTTTATAAAATCTTGCTGTGTTTGCTCATTTTTCTCTTTATCAGCCTGTCTGCCTTCGAATCATGTCAAATTCACATGCGTCTAAAGCTGTTTTCCATCTTTAAGAGCTTCTATTGAATCTTCCCCTTATAGGATGCCTATGAGAATTCCTTTATTCTCCTACTTGGTTATTATGATTCAGTCAACATCAAATATTCTCCAATTTAGGAAACACTGCTGCTTTCTTTATCAACGCTGCATCTGCTTACTTCTGGCCCTCTTTTTTTCTCAGCAAGCTACTGTTCCAGTATTTCAGAGAACAAGAAGAGCCTGAATCAATGAATGAATAGAGTCATCAGTGTCAGGTTCAGAGTGGTTAGAGGCAGCTTATTCCTTCACTGTTTCATCTCCTAGAGTCTGCACCTGTGATGTAAACAGCCGTTTTCCTACTGAACTTGGCTGTTTGTGCTGAACTTCTCTTTGTAGTTTCCTTGCTCCTTTTCATAGAATCATATGTCTCTGCTACTCTCTCCTCCCTACAGCACTGTTCCTATCTTTGCCACTCTCCCGCCCCTTATCTTGTCTTCCATACTCTACTCCTCATCTTTTTGTCTCCTTTGTCTCATCCTCCTAGCTCTGCCCTACTCTTCACATCATTGCCTTTCTC
This sequence comes from Natator depressus, assembly GCF_965152275.1. Taxonomy (NCBI): domain Eukaryota; kingdom Metazoa; phylum Chordata; order Testudines; family Cheloniidae; genus Natator; species Natator depressus. Next base: position 8,200,932 of record NC_134247.1, read on the forward strand.
TGTTTGACTTCTCGGACTTTTAGACGTGCATCAGGGCTGGCCATGAAGTTTCCCTCTCTTCCAAGTTTGGGCGATCTAGCAGGGAGAGCTGTTTGATGACTGGAGGTTATATGGATCGTCCTCCTAACTGCAGGAAGGAAGAAGAACCTGGCACCGATCCCAAAGCAGATTTCACCAAAGGACCCACACATAGCTTTTCTAGGATTGAGAAATAACAGGAAAGTCACAGCATTCATGACATTACCAAGCCATCCATTTTCCAGTCATCATGATCATAACTTCTTATAAAATCACATACTTGTCATCCTGATTGACACCAGCTTGTGCCGTAAGAAGTTGGTAATGAGTGGCACTACTGTGTGTTCACACTCCTGTGCTGTGCACAGTTTCCTACGGGTAGGCAGTAATATGGGGGCTATTTATGAAAAAAGACTCTGAAAATTCCATCTATCTAGATGCTGTAAGAGGCAGAAGAAAACCATGTCATGTGTACAACTTCCACCTGAGTTTGCATTTGCAAAACATTGCAGTCATCGAGTCAGAGACTCCTGTTTACTTCCATGAGGCCCATAATGAGGAAAGCCAGCTGCTTTAAGGAAAGTGGTTTCTTGATCTACCAGACTCAGTAACTGCCACCCAGTGTTTGCACAGCAAAAATTTTTTCCAAAGTTAAACTTCCTCTTGCTTCATTTTTGGATGAATTGGGTTAAGTTTTATCTATTGTTAAGATAAAATCTTGGCAATAATTTTTTTTTAAAAACTACACCATTATAATTTGTATTTGGTATCAAAATTGTGTTAGGCACTTAACAGATATTCAGAAAGATAACAAGGCCTGTTCCGTTTACAACCTAATGCCCCAATCCTGCAGTGTGATCTGCATGGGCAGACTGCTATAGCCATACGAAGCCTATAGAAATAAATAGTGCTCTATATAAACTAATCAATCCACCTGCATGGATCACAGTGCAGGATCAGGGCCCAAATAGTGTGTTGCCCTTATGCTTAAAAATCTGTGATTGATTAGTATTTTGCTAACGGGCCAAGATACATTTAATTTACAGAGACTAGCTTTTGCTGAGCACAAACTGTACACCAGTGAAAATTAGAGGTTTAAAAGGATTTTAAAATCAGATCGTTATTGGCTGTTTACAGACTAAAAATCTCCTTATGACCCTAGTCCTTTTAGTGTCCAAGCTTACGACGATCTCATTGACGTCAATGGTGGAGGCTCAGGCCCAGAGTGCACTAACTTCTCTGCTCTTTTTAGAATTTAGTACACCAATAAAATAGTTGATTTCTTACATATTACAGCCCATTTAAAGCCACAGCCAGCAAAAATATAAAACACCATCAATAATACAGCACCCCCTGGTACAGAGTGTAAAATGTTGAGTGCACAGAATATAAATCAGTGAGTTCCAGCCAAAGGCTAAGAAGTAAAAAGGATCATGTAAGAGACTAGGAAAAACTGGTACATATTTGTCTAATACTACATCTGCCTTTTAACAACCAAAAATGTAGGAATATGCGATGGAAATTGTGTTTGCATATGCAAGGAGAATTTGTGTCCCACACTCATTAGCTTCCAACATCCAGTAGCTTTTAAAATCTTTTTAATGAAATCTATTTTCCGCCCACCTAGACTGGAGTAAAAATAATGCAGTGTGATGCATGGGGATTTTAGCCCTTCAATTTTACCATGAGTGGGAGCTTTCCTCTCTGAATTAAACATAGCTGTAACCCAGGGAGTTTGGGGTGAAGTGACTGAGTTTGTTGATAGGTAGAGTTTCTCTGTCTCTAATGCAGTGTCTATAATGGCTGTGGTGGTGTTTGCACCCTGATTGTGTCTCTAGCATTAGTAGCAGTTTCAGGATTTTGGATGCACAAGCATACAGAAAGTATTATGACAATAGAGAATGGGAATCCTCTGCATGGAATTTGCTTGTTGGTAGAAAGCCACAGCTACAGACCCCAGCAACATAGAAATGATAAGAGGGAAAAAGCAACTTGTGCAGGGGACACTTGTACCAGGGTGAAATCCTGGCCCCACTGAAATCGATGGCAAAACTCCCACTGACTTCTATGCAGCCAGGATTTCACCCTGTGCCACAAGGGAGCGAGCTCCAGGCTGGTTCTGAACATGTCAGGGTGGGCTGGGGAAGGGGACTGACTGTCTTTATTGGAAAAAAAGTCTATTTTTATCTGGGATGCTGTAACTATCTTTATTTGAAAAATAGATTTTAAACCCAAGTCGGGCAGGAATAGGCAGTGGTTAGGAAACCTCTCCTACCGAGCTTATTTTTTGTTTCTTTTCCCTTGAGATGATCACTTGAGATGAGTTTCACTGTTCATAAATTATTAGTACAACATTTCCAAAGATCTCAGTCTCTCTCATATTAAAAGTGGTTTCAGAGAATGTGAGGGTTGGCAGGAAGCTGGATAAGCTTTTCATTCATTTTAAGCTTAATTAAAGTTAACGCAACTTCAAACATGTATTGGAGTGAAGTGGTGAATCCTGCAGCTCCAAATTGAAGTCATAAAGGCCTACATATCTGGGCCAAATTCTTGTCTCCTTTACATTGGTGTAAATACAGTGAAACTGTTGAAGTCAGAGGAGTTACTCCAGAATGACACTGGTGTAAGTGAGAGCAAAATTAGGCTCATGACTGACCAAATATCACCTCCACATTCCTGCACACTGTCTTTTTCACTCACTTTGGAAGACATCATCTCTCATTAGGATCTGAACCGTTATCTTAAACTTGTGAAAATGAGTAAGAACAGACTGTATTTAGACAGTGCTTTTATACCCTGAAAGACCCCAGAGCACCTTACAGACTAATGGGCCCGGTTCTGCTCTTGTGTAAATCAAGAGTTGCTTCAATGAAGTCACCCCAGTGTAAATCCCCATGTCAGTGAGATCAGAATCAAGCCTTCCCTCTATGGGAATCACTCCAATGGGTGCAGCCATTCTGCACTGAAAACAAGAAGCCGGGTTTTAGACAATGAAGTGGAGAGTAAATTTTCCAGATGAAGCTACAGAAGTTTTTAGGCAGGTGGAAGGTGATTACCCCAGGCTAGTCCAGCTCTTCACAACACTCTCTCTCTCTGCATGCGTCTCTCTGGAGAGCATATGATGTAGTTAACCACACAAAGATCAAGGGACTATAATGAAGTGGCAACAAGAGCAAAGCCTGGGTGGTTTGTGATGTAATGCGGGTTCTGCACTGTGGGCACAACCTTGTGCAGTTTTTCTTCATCATTGTTCTTAAAAATCAGTTACATTGCAGCACAGATTTACAAACCTGTGGCTAAATCATCCTTTTTTGGGCTCTTCCCATACAGAGACAAGAAACTCCCCATAAAAGCACTAATATATATGCTATAGGGAACAATGCTTCATTGGCCAGGGATGGACAAGTAACCCAACAGGTCTTTCCCTTGATTTACTTCTATAATCAAGGCTAGTTTAGGGCATAGGCTTGTGTCAGGGCTTCAGCCTTTGGAGTCATGTGACTACACCAGATTCTGAGCTTTTGTAATGGGGTAGGAAGATGCTGAGGGGATATTATGTACAGCTCTATTATGTTCCCTTTCTTCCTGCACCTCAGCTTAACTCTCTGCTGAAGCACAGGCCAGATTTCTCTCTTTTCAGGACTTTTCTGAAAGTATTACGCAGAGTTAAACCTCAGAGCTATTGCATGCAAAACCCTGGTAAATAGGTGTTAATCGTTCCCAGTATGAGACAGTACCATACAATTTCTCAGTAAATAACCATTTGATGCACACACAAAACATTACAAATCATCCTGTACATTGCAAGTATTATTTGGAATACTTATGAATACTGTAAATACAAGCTATTAGGCAGCAAATCTGTTGGTATTCTTCATACAGATTTCCCCCTTTGCTGCTGTTACATATATATTTTAACATAACACATACACTTCAATGCCTTGCTACATACATATAAACAGATTCTCCAATTTCTCAGTCTCAACAATGTGTATTGACTCTTCAGAGCTCATGAACAAAGGCAGTTCCTTTCCAAACACTTCAGAACTGAGTCAGCAAACAGTCTGGGGCCTCCACAGTTGACTGGACTTCAGTTGCTTGTGAAACAGAAATCTGTAGCCTGTATCCGAAGTGGTACATGTATTGGGATCAGCATATAAAATGTCCATTCCCTGGACTTCTAGAAGGCACTAGCTTTTCTTCGTGAGCCCAGTTAAATCAGGTCTGAATGTACAAACCCTCTCTGACTGAGCTCTGCCCAGTCCTCTCTTTAACTGAGATAGAATCTCAATTTCAAGCCGTTAACTAATGGCTAAATATAAGTCCTGTAGCCTCCCCGCTCTCTGTCTAGATCCATGATACACACAGCAGTGGACCAAACATTATCCTAATGGAGAGCTTTTCTACTAAGGAAAGCTAGAATAGCACTTACCTATATCCAAAATGGGACAGGTATTGGGACGCAGCTCTCACAGCAGACACATCTGCATGCATCAGCCACTGAGTCCACAGGACTGTCTACAACTCCCATATTTATTACTTTCCTTACCTGCTGTGCTCTGATTGGCTGAGCTTTCAGAGGATGAATGGCTATGACCTGCCAAGTGGCTAGCCTACAATGAAAACCTTCATAAACATCCAGTAACTGCCATGCCCCACTTTTGGATGTTCTAGTCCCTTCTAGCTGAGTTGCTCGGCCTGGTCTTCTACACATCTGCAGAGATACAAAGTATTCGTATCTCCTCCCCATTGCTTCTCTGCCTTTCTTTGGACTTCAGAGCAAATGCTGCAGTATAAAGCATGTGGGTTACATTTCCATTTTAAAAAAAAAAGTTTCTAGCCCTCATGGCAGTGAAGAAAAGCTTGAAAATGTGACCTGGAGGCGCAGAGTTTCCATCTGATCATTCCTTCAGAGGACAGGTTTTATCTCTCTGAGGGACAGGAAAAAAAATTCAAATTCTGCAAGAACCCCCAGAGGCTGAATGGAGGCCCTGTGCAGCTCTCTCAGACCCCCTGGTTCCCATAGTGACATAGTCAGCTGAGAGGAGCAATGGGTCCATAAAGACAGACAGATTCAGATGGGCCATTTGGGTTTGGTTCAGGTTTGCCCCAGTAAGCCCAGCTGCACATGAAGGGCTGTCGTGTGGCTTTTAGTCACAGCTTTGCATTGGAAGTAGTGCAGCTTTGTGCCTCACGGTGTTCCTAGGCCTCAAGGGGGAGCATGCCTGCTGTTACACCTGTTCAGGGCATGTAGCACACTCTTCCCTTGGTGGCTGGCCAGCTCCACTGCCTGGTGCAAGAGAGGGGGATTGGATCTATGGCCTTGATTCCGCCCTGCCCTTCCCCCTCCAGTGCCCTTAGTGGTGCTGGCAGGAAATGCTCCTTAAACTCCCCATTTCCCCTACCCTACCACCATTCTTATTTCTTTCTTTCTGGGAGATAAGTTGTCCAGGGTAGCAGCATCTTAACAGAGCAGAGATGAAGGTGGAAGGTGTTCATGGCTGTCATCAACTGGTTCTTTGATCTATCAGTGTAAATTTTTAATTGTGAGAGTAATTAACTATTGGAACAATTCAATGAGGGTTGCGGTGCATTCTCCATCACTGACAGTTTTTCAATCAAGATTGAATGTTTTTCTAAAAGATCTGTCCTAGGAATTATTTTGGGAACGTTCTATGGCCCGTGTTTATACAGGGGGTCAGACTAGATGATCACAAGCTGGCTTTAGAATCTGTGAATCTATAGACAATTACAGAGATGGTTGAAGCTGCTGGGTCTGCTAACCAGATGCCAGAGGCCCCCATTTCCTCCTTCTGGTTTTCTGATGTTCACCAAAATCAAGAGTTCTGTCCACTGATGCCCAGAACATTCCCTGACATTTTGGAATTGATCGGCTGTGGGGTTCGAAAGTTATTGCATTACAGACAGAGAAAAGTCATCAAGTTGAGCGTAAGACATTGCTTCACTTGGCCAACCTCACTTCACTCAGCCAAACACCTTGTCTATAAGGCCCAGTCCTAGGATATGCTCTTCAATGGGAGTCAAAGGCACTTTGCTCCTTGCAGAATCTGACTTCATTGCCAAGAAAACATGTATGTGACCATATAAGAAAGCACAAAGCCTGAAAAGTGAGAGATGGCCAGACTGAGCATTGACATGAAATGACTGCTGCCCCTTAGCTTTTGTGCTAAGATTTAAGGGAATATGCCTCAGCCACTCTAGCAAAGAGCAGGATTAACTCTGACAATCCAAAAATAGTTTCCAAGGCTTCAGGATTAATGTTCATGAGGAGTATAGAGTGGTACAGTGCACTGATGAAGCCTCCAGCAGCTCATTGGATTTTCTGCAGAAGGTCCCGCAATAGGTAATGAAACTAGCTAAAATACTGTTCCCTTTTGTTCCCCAGCTTCCTGAATAGGTTAAAAAGGGCAAAGGAACCCTTTTCTCTAGCCTTCTGCCCAACAGTTTTATTGCAAACCACTGTAATCCCTTCATCCACCTCAGATGTACAGTAATCGCTATGAAAGGATTATTTTTACAGCCCTATCCATAGATTGACTGCAAAATGCCATATGTGTTTGACTCTGTCCCTTTAAGGCTTTGGCAGTGGTTTTGGCTTGCTTACATTTTATCCTGTTCCTGTAAGTGTTTCTTATTGCTATGACAACACTAATCAATCATCATGCTAAAAATAGCCTTTCATTTTCAAGAGAGTGTCTGTAGTGAATTGAAAATCCAACTGTGGTATGTATTTTCCATATACTGCTTTCACTTCCCCCTTCTTTAATCTGGGAATACTCACGTTTAAATCTGGTAATTACTCTTACAGATAGATGCATTTGTTTCACTACTTGCTCTCTTCTGCTGTGAAATCTCCCCATGGCCTCAGAAAGCAAAATCTTAATGTATTTCAACTTTTTGTGCATTGCATTCTCCCTACACATCTGATTGTAAATATCATGGGTTTGCAGGGCGCTTGAGATATTCAAAATGAATTTATAATGCAATTTCCGTGGATTTGATAGCCATGATATATAAGTCAGCTATCAAGATAGTTGTACAGAAAATAAACTTAGGACTAAGGGTCATAAAAGACAAGGGGAATCCTGCAAATTTAGACATGTTCTGCAGAATTTAAGATTTAATGAAAAAATTAAGTAAAAATATGATAGCCTGGAATTGCTACTTGTTTTTTCTCTGAGAGGCACTTTGCAAACCTTAGAGATGTTGAAATGGAAAATTGGAAATGGAATTGCCCCATACGTTCCTGTGCATGCCCTGTGTATCAATCAGCTGCCAGGTTTGTGCTGGAATACATCCCCAAGGGAGGCAGGGCAGGAAGGAGTGGTGCCTTGAAGAGTAATTCACTAAAAAAATCATTTCCGAGCTTTCACTTTTGTGTCTGATTTTAATTCTTGCCTAATTCTTGTTCTTTAAGGGGAAAAAAATTCTTTGTGCGTGATGAATAAGAAAGCCTTCTGAGTGCTGCATAAACAGGTCCCGGGTTCTGCCAGAGCTCTGTGCCAATTACTCAGAGAGCATCTGATGAATCACAAAATACATTCTGTGACTTGGACAAAAATTTGGACCTTGCCTAAGTGTTGCTGAAAGCCAGTGCTACTACAACAGCAGCTGCCAATAAATTAAATGATTTTAAGTTATATTTGCAATCCAGTAACTGTAGGTGGATTTTGGTATTTTGGGGGGCTTTTTTCAGTTCCCATTGCCATTTTTAGTTTCAGCCAGATTTGTTACAGCCCCAGCAACTGCACTACACATGCATTTCGATTAGAACCTGGTGGCTGGGCAGGACATATGGTTTCCTAGTTTCTTTCCCATTATACCATATGAGGCAAATGGCACTCAAATTCTCAGTCTTTAATCTTCCCTTAATGTTTCTTCGGGGGAAACAAGCTGACAGGTGACAAAGACATAGTTCTTGAAGCTCTCATCCCACACACGCAGTTGCTGAAGCTAATTTTTCAGGAGAATGCTGGGATTCCACGGAGATTTTCTTTTCTTTTAAGACTTGGTATTTCGCGAACGGATTATTTATCAAAGGGATGTCCTAGGTCATTGGGGCTTATGGGAGCAAAGGTTGTGAGGTTTTTTTTGTTTTGGTTTGGTTTTTTTTTTTTTTTTGGGGGGGGGGGGGGGAGGAACAGAATGGTTTAATAAATGCCACCATTACACACAGGCCCCCCAGGAAGCTGGGGCTGCAGGGCACAGGCCTTCCCCTCTGGCTGTACTGGGATCCCCACCAGGCAGGTAGCTGGGGTGGGAAGGACATGGGGCAGGGCAGCAGGTGGGAGTGACAGGGCCAGGGGAAGGCGAGGGCCCCGTGGGCAGGGCCTAGGCCAACACAGCACACCACACTTTCCCACTGAAGATTGAAGGTTTATTTCTGCCCCCCCCCCACCCCCCCAGCAGGCACATGCAGACAGCAGCCGCCCCCCTTCCCAGAGTCCTTTCCCAGGCCTATCAGGCGAGCGGCTGTGTCCAAGGGAGAGGACATTAAATAAGAGTAATGCATCATGAGGAGTGGGCTGTACCCATCTGTCTGTCCAGCTGTACATACATTCCTGTCCCGGGAGGGGCTGCGCGGCGGCTGGGTGGCCAAGGCCCACAGGGCGGCAGGCTCCGGTCCAGTGCTTACTTGGGGGGCCGGTGCACAATTTTTCTGCTCTTTAGTACAGACCACTTGTGGCACTTCAGGTAGTAGACAAGGGGCACCAGGAGGCCAACCATGATCAGCATCTTCATTCCCAGGCGTTTGCGGTGATCATGCTCCGGCTCTGCTGCCCACCTCAGGAAAGTGCACACGTCTTTTGCTATATGGGACATGGTGGCTGGGGTCCTTAGGCATCAACGAATGGCCTCCTTCCAGGCACCCCCTTGAGGCCTAAGGGCAGCCCTGCATGTGGCCCCTCAGGGCTTCCTCAATAAACTCAAATAAGAGGCTTTCACAAGGCCTGCTGAGGGTCTGGTGTATTAACTTAAAATTCAAAATTAAACACAAAAAATCTTCCCTCCAGCCTTAAACTGGGCACAGCCTCAAACTCCCTGGGTGTCTGAGGGCTTCCCTGTGTTAGCCGGCTACTCCTGGCCCTTCCTAGCTGGGGCGACTCTCTGGGTTTCAGGGTCAGTGGTGCTGGCTCGAAGTAGTAATAACAGCACCCCCACTACGTAAATTGTTCCAGCACCCCTACTGCAGCCTTTCTCACTCACTCCTGAGCCTCCTCCCTTTTCCCTGCAGCTTCCTGCTGCTCTTTGGGGAATCACTTGATCCAGCTCAGGTGTGCCTCTTTAGTAATCAGGTTTAGCACCAGGCCCTCCAGCCTTCATAGGTATGTCTACACAGCATGTTGAAGTGATCAGGAGAAAGCCTCCCAGCCCAGGTCTGCCGACTTGGGCTAGCGGGGCTCGTGCTGGTGCTCTAAAAATAATTGTATAACATCAGAGCCCAAGCTGCAGCCCAAGCCGCATCTTCAAAGCACTGTCTACTCAGCCATTTTCAGAGTGCTAGCATGAGCCCCTCCAGCCCAAGTCTGCAGACCCGGGCTGGGAGGCTCACTCGCGCTGGGTCCAAAATGCTCTGTAGCCATACCCTAAGAGGCACGCCACCCTGCTACACTTGCTAAAACAGCTTTAGTGAAATATACCAGTGTTTCCATGCCAGCCTATTGCTTCTCAGGAAGGCAATCAAACAGGATAGCTAGTGGCAAAATACAGCATGATGAAGAGACATTAAATGTAGTCAGGGTTCGATCTAGAGGGAGAAAATAAGTGGTGCTGTTCTCCCTATCTTTTCTCAGTACTGATACCAACAGGAGATGGCACTCGTTCTAGATTGTGCAAATCGTTATAATGTTGTCACTCTCCTTTCTCGTGTGCTTTGATCCTCAATACAATAGTTTAAAACACTGAAATTTAGGGTGGTAGTTCCAAATGCGTTCAGCGTTGACCTAACTCTGCTCCCACTGAAATCAAGAAGACCACCATTGACTTGGATGGGAGCAGAGTTAGGCCAACACTGAGCATTTTGAAAATACCACACTTAAATGACAATCAGTAGACTGCAGAGTTACTGCCCCATTGAAATGAGCGGGAGGAGGGCACACCTTTCATAGCTAATGTTTCAGGCTGTCTGCAGACTCAGGCAGAACATCTCTCCATTAGTTACATATGAATAGTATTTTGGAAAAATGTCTTTGTATCCTGGGGTTTGGACTTTAAAGAGAGTCTAGACTCGGGAGCACAGGAAACAACCACCTCATTAAAGTAGTGGTTTGTCAAGCTGCTGCAAGCTGGTGCAATTCAATCTGGAGCATAGCATGTAAAATGGCTGGGCTCTGTGTTAAGAAGCATCCTGATCTGCCTCATTGCTGACAGACAGTTGCTTAGCTGATAATATCTGATATTTATGGGTAGAGAGGAAAAGTGAAAACTGATACGGACTTTTTTCCAAACTGCAATGATGTTGTGGAGATTACATCTAAACAGACTTGTCAGAAGAAGAATCATAGAATGTCAGGGTTGGAAGGGACCTCCGGAGGTTATCTAGTCCAACCCCCTGCTCAAAGCAGGACCAATCCCCAACTAAATCATCCCAGCCCGGGCTTTGTCAAGCCTGACCTTAAAAACCTCTAAGGAAGGAGATTCCAACACCTCCCTAGGTAACACATTCCAGTGTTTCACCACCCTCCTCGTGAAAAAGTTTTTCCTAATATCCAACCTAAACCTCCCCCACTGCAACTTGAGACCATTACTCCTCGTTCTGTCATCTGCTACCACCGAGAACAGTCTAGATCCATCCTCTTTGGAACCCCCTTTCAGGTAGTTGAAAGCAGCGATCAAATCCCCCCTCATTCTTCTCTTCTGCAGACTAAACAATCCCAGCTCCCTCAGCCTCTCTTCATAAGTCATGTGTTCCAGTCCCCTAATCATTTTTGTTGCCCTCCACTGGACGTTTTCCAATTTTTCCACATCCTTCTTGTAGTGTGGGGCCCAAAACTGGACACAGTACTCCAGATGAGGCCTCACCAATGTCGAATAGAGGGGAACGATCACGTCCCTCGATCTGCTGGCAATGCCCCTACTTATACATCCCAAAATGCCATTGGCCTTCTTGGCAACAAGGGCACACTGTTGACTCATATCCAGCTTCTCATCCACTGTAACCCCTAGGTCCTTTTCTGCCGAACTGCTGCCTAGCCATTCGGTCCCTAGTCTGTAGCGGTGCATAGGATTCTTCCGTCCTAAGTGCAGGACCCTGCACTTATCCTTGTTGAACCTCATCAGATTTCTTTTGGTCCAATCCTCTAATTTGTCTAGGTCCCTCTGTATCCTATCCCTACCCTCCAGCATATCTACCTCTCCTCCCAGTTTAGTGTCATCTGCAAACTTGCTGAGGGTGCAATCCACACCATCCTCCAGATCATTAATGAAGATATTGAACAAAACTGGCCCCAGGACCGACCCTTGGGGCACTCCACTTGATACCGGCTGCCTACTAGACATGGAGCCATTGATCACTACCCCTTGAGCCCGACGATCTAGCCAACTTTCTATCCACCTTATAGTCCATTCATCCAGCCCATACTTCTTTAACTTGCTGGCAAGAATACTGTGGGAGACCGTATCAAAAGCTTTGCTAAAATCAAGGAACAACACGTCCACTGCTTTCCCCTCATCCACAGAGCCAGTTATCTCGTCATAGAAGGCAACTAGATTAGTCAGGCATGACTTGTCCTTGGTGAATCCATGCTGACTGTTCCTGATCACTTTCCTCTCCTCTAAGTGCTTCAGAATTGATTCCTTGAGGACCTGCTCCATGATTTTTCCAGGGACTGAGGTGAGGCTGACTGGCCTGTAGTTCCCAGGATTATCCTCCTTCCCTTTTTTAAAGATGGACACTACATTAGCCTTTTTCCAGTCATCCGGGACCTCCCCCGATCGCCATGAGTTTTCAAAGATAATGGCCAATGGCTCTGCAATCACATCCACCAACTCCTTTAGCACTCTCGGATGCAGCACATCTGGCCCCATGGACTTGTGCTCGTCCAGCTTTTTTAAATAGTCCTGAACCACTTCTTTCTCCACACAGGGCTGGTCACCTCCTCCCCATGCTGTGCTGCCCAGTGCAGCAGTCTGGGAGCTGACCTGGTTCGTGAAAACAGAGGCAAAAAAAGCATTGAGTGCGTTAGCTTTTTCCACATCCTCTGTCACTAGGTTGCCTCCCTCCTTCAGTAAGGGGCCCACACTTTCCTTGACTTTCTTCTTGTTGCTAACATACCTGAAGAAACCCTTCTGGTTACTCTTAACATCTCTTGCTAGCTGCAACTCCAGGTGTGATTTGGCCTTCCTGATTTCACTCCTGCATGCCCGAGCAATATTTTTATACTCTTCCGTGGTCATTTGTCCAATCTTCCACTTCTTGTAAGCTTCTTTTTTGTGTTTAAGATCAGCAAGGATTTCACTATTAAGCCAAGCTGGTCGCCTGCCATATTTACTGTTCATAGAATCATAGAATACCAGGATTGGAAGGGACCTCAAGAGGTCATCTAGTCCAACCCCCTGCTCAAAACAGGACCAATCCCCAATTTTCTGCCCCAGATCCCTAAATGGCCCCCTCAAGGATTGAACTCACAACCCTGGGTTTAGCAGGCCAATGCTCAAACCTCAGTCTGTATACACAGCAGTGAGAATTCCCTAGGCCCCTATCACAGGTGACTTTTAAAATACTTGAGGTGAATTTTACCCTTGGGCAGAAGGCCAAAGCATCACTTAAGCAGGACTTAAATTTGGGGTTTGCCATTTACTAAGAAGCTTGCTATAGTGTCACTTGATTTATCCAATACTCTGTTATATAAAATAGGGTCATGCCCCAGATATCTATATATTTAAAAATCCTCTCAGTTATCCATCTTTATTCAGGAGTCATAATTGTACTGAATTATGAGTTATAATTGAACTGCAGCTTTGCTTTACCCCACTAAGGCAGAGAGAATGATTTTGATTGCTATCCTCTATTAACGGTGAGGTTGCAGTGATTTCAGGGGCATGTCTACACTGAAGTCATGGGGTGTGGTTGCAGCTCCAGTAGATATACCCAAGATAGCTTTAATCTCTACCTACATGTACACGAGCCGCAATCATAGGATGATTGCAGTGCAGACGTGCCCAACGGCAACAGTTTCAATAAGTGAAGAAAAAAGGTATTTATATTGTGGAAAATATGTTCCATACAACACCTCCAGGGACTTGACAGTCAGATCATAGCACACGGATACTTTCGCTGGTTCAAGGGAAGAGGAATCAGTGGGTGGGTGGCTGGGGGGTGGGTGTTTGTCTGCATAGCAACCAGAAGCAGAAAAGTGGATGTGAAAAACGACTTCTGCCAACAAGAGGGTTTTCAGTGACAACCTAGCAATGAAGGTTAAAATGGCAACGCCACTTCCTGTGGCAAGCAGGGTAATTGGGGATATGGGAGCAGCACCAGTACTCCTGTGGGAGCAGCTGCACTGTCCGTGGCCATTAGAGCCAGAGTGGTAAGAGTAATTTACATAACTGTTGAGGTTTTGGACAAAGCACCAGACTTGTACTGTGTAATTTAAGAAACCAGCTTTGTGGCTTCACAAATTGGCCAGACCTGGATCTTGTCTGCTCAGACAGTACATGCTTTGATGACTCTCCACCAACTGGCAGCTCATATATTTCATCTACAGCTTCTGCTGTTTGCTAGATTCGATTTTTACTTGGTTTTGTTTTCTTAAAAGTTGTGTAAAAGAGAGAATTAAATCTGCATGCTCGGACCAGAAGAGCTGGTGTCTAAAACACATTAACAGCGATGACACAGAGCAATAGCCTGAAGACATGTGTGCAGAACACCAATCAACTGTGTTTTCCTATCAAATCCTCCAGACATTTAGCAACCATGAAGCAACCACTTTTTAAAAAAATTTGGTGACATTTTTGGTGAACCCAATAATTCAAAACTAAACACTGACCCCCAGTAAAGGCAGGCATAACCAGACTCCACCCACACAAAACCACACTTGCCAGGAGCCATCTCTAAAATGCAACAAGTTGCAACTGCTCTCATCTCTTACATGGTGCTTCCCAGCAGAAGTCTCAGCATGCCGAGTTCCAGCTTGAATCTAGCTGGAGCAGTAGGTGCTCAGACCTGTAGTCTCTACAGGCTACACACCATCCTATTAAAAATCACAGCTGCCGTGGGCAGCAGCAGAACTCTATATGCCATGTTTTGGCCACCTTATTTTCTAGCTGTTCCAAAAATTCTGCACGGCAAGATGTATGTGATGAGTCTCTATTTCTTTTTGATTTAAAAAATCTGCAGTATATAACCTACTTTCTGTAGCAGTTTGCTTTATCCACCATCCACCTGCCCACGCACACAAAACAGCTAGTGTAAAACAGCAAGCATACCCTCTATGTTGGGTTCTTTACTGTTTATAATCTGAATCCTTCTGGAACCATCAAATGTTGCTTAGGGCACAAACAGGACTCTGCTGTCCTTCCCTATCCTGGGCCACTCTTTGCATGTTCTCTCTGTTGTTAAGTCCCATATTCCCCCCCACCCACAGCTTAGTACTATTTGACATAGAGGTTCTTTCAGTCAGCCCCTTTTACACGTTCCTCTAGCTACCCAATAGCACACCTGCCACAACAGATGCTCTGGCTTCATTCTTAACATGTCCCAGATATTTCCATCTTCTTTTGTGGATAACTTCGGAGATAAGCTATTAAACTCGGTCATGAATCTCAGCATTTGTGATATATATTTGCTTCTGAAGGTATTTTAGACATCTGTCTGTACCTCTGATGGATTTCCAGCTTTCACATCCATATATGAAAGTGGAAAGAAAACTGTTTGTAATGGATTGAAAAAAATATTGAAATCTCTTTCATGCTCAGACCAGCTAGCAACTAATCAGCAAAGCATCCTGAGGGTCTTGTGTTGTCCATCTGCTCTGTCTTTTCATCTTCCTGCTTTTACGTATAATAGCCTTCCCAGTAGGCACTAGCAATCACACACAAACTTGTCATGGTAGTTCTCTCCCACAACCCTAACAAGCAATCTGATGCCTTCCCCCACATGAGAGCATGCGCTGTGCCATGCTGTGGCGGGGTTTGTGTAGCTCAGCGAAAGTGGGCAGCCCAGTCATAACATGTTGAATAGATCTGTAATGCAGAAGATGGAAAAAACAACCCTTTTGCTTGACCCTCTTTCAGTTATGAGTTATGAGTTATAACTCTTTCAGGAGTTGTGACTGAAGCTCTGCAGCTGCCTTGAGAACTTGGGGAAATAAAATAGGGATGTTTTTGGCAGATTGGAAGACCTGAGACAGGACAAAAACGTCCTGTACGTTGGAATCAGCTGAGACTCTGCTAGTCAAAGCTAAGTTGGAAGGCTGTCTGGGTTTCTGATCCGTTAGCCTGCGTTGCATTAGCTCCAGCTCTGTCTGGTTGCTTATGAATAATCAATACACTCACCTAGCCTTCTGAGGTGTGTGCCTACCAAGTAACACATGGCCCCAAAGATATGGGTAATTAGAACCGACTGGGCCATCTCTGAAGCTGTTCCATCCTCCATTGCACACACCGCTGATTTTTTTCTTGTACCACATTTATCACTGGTCTACTATTAATATCATAAATAAGGTGCATAGTTCATAGCCTAGATATTTTCATAGCTGGTAAGTATTGTGTTAAATGTTTGGTAAAGATTGTTCTCTAAATCCATTGCAGGGCCCTGTTCTGGCACAAACATCTCACTCTTTTTTGCGTAAAGGTTTGAGTGGTCCATGCTGATTGGTCAGCTGCTGCTAATGAATAGTAGGTGTTCTGTGGCCAAAATTAGAGGCTCAATCAATGGCTTCTTTTCATATAGTCCAGGGAATAGAAAACAGTAATTCTCTAGTCTCAGGAAGAACCTGCTTCCCCTTTCAGCTTTGCTCCACAGCAGCTGGCTCTCCAAGCTATCTCCCTTCCTGTTGCGGGAACCAAAATCAACTTTCATGAAGTCCAAATTTGGACCAGTAGCAATGTGAGCACTGAAGCATCAAACTTTCTTCATTGTGTAACCTCAGTACATAATGTTTGAAATAGTCACAAGCAATTCAAAGACTCTTTGCCATCGGGCATCAATTAAATGTCTTGCAGAGAACTGGCACGTCAGTGTCGCTGACAGTTAATGCAAGAAAAGACTTGATGCCTTTATAGTAAAGTGGCTGAACTAATATCATTCAAGGATTGCTGGCCATTGACTCTGGCTGCTTAAGTATAATGGAAAAAAATTGATTTGGAAGCAAGAGTGTGAAACGCTAAAGAGAAGATGTTTGAAATAGTCTCTAAAGTGAAACTGTGATGTCTAGCACTGCAAATTGCACTCTTAGGAAACCAAATGAATGAAACAATCCACAGAGAAAGAAAGCCAGTCTTGTATGAAGTAGCACTAGTGGATATGCACCAGTGTTAGAGCAAAATTTGATATGAAGAGTATGTGCGAACTCCCTCAAGTCAGTGGAGTTGTATGGATCTAATTGAGAATTTGCCCATATGAGCATAGGGGCATCAGATTCTCTTCCTGATCGATAGGAAAAACATTTGAATGTTTGTAATTTTTCTTGCACTATATGGGTGGGTTGATGTGATGGTGTGTTTGGTTGGATGCCAAAATTAAGAAAATTTCCAGGGAAAATCAAAATGAGATAACTTAAAAACCTGCATCATACTGGAATTAGAAAATAACTGCATGATCAAGCATCCTCAGCATTTTGATCAGGGACTGCAGGCAGTGGAATTTCCATAGACTTTGTGCATAGGGCAGATAGGCATTGCTCTGGAAATGGTCGTCATCCAAGGAAAAGCTCTATAGAACAACGGCTCAAAAGTTCTGAAAAATATAGCAATACTTAAGACAGAGAGTAGTGGAGGAACATTCAGAATATAGCCACTGTTATGTACCAAATATACACTGACTGCTATAACTAGTTGTCCGACAATTCTATTAGTTTAGTTATAACTTTGTTTTAGTACTCAACTTTGGGATAGAATCAATATATCCTTTCAAAATCATTTTAAAAAAACCTTTGCAATTGTGGATTTTTAGTGATTTTGATTCAATTTCTTGCAATAATCAAGAAAAAATAGGAAAGCTGCTAGAAAACAGGATTTATTGAGCAAGTGACCTGATGAAGCAATTGACATTTTAAATTGATCTGGACACATTTTGCTTTCTTTGCAGTGCTCATTTTTGCCTAAATTCTCCATTCACATAGAAACAAAATATGAGGACAACAAAGGAAGCAATGACAATGTAAGTATGATCTCTTTTGAAAAATAAATGTTTAAACCCATGCAAGGGCATTGTTAATCATGAAATATTCCTGGGGCTTGCATGGCTTACAAACTGGAAAAGAATGCTCAGCAGACCTTAATCTTTGCACCTGGATAGCCAACTCATCAGCATGAAGGGATGGACTTAGCTGACCTCTTGAGGGCCCGGTCCAGCCCTATGTTTCTATGATTCCATGAAGACTGTGCAACTTGCAAAAGAATTATGTAAAGCACGATGGTATAAAGAGTTTATGCCTCTTATCTTACCTCCAGGCTCCTCCTCTAATCTCAACATAATTCATGGGTGTGAATTTAATGCTGATGAAGGATTGTGGAGAATGAGGGAGATATCTATATCATATGTATGTCAGTTTACCTGCTTGATATTATCTGTGACTATGTGGAGCTGAATTAAAAGGAGTTGGTAGGAAGAACAAACAAGAAACAAAACAAGGGTCAGAGATAAGGCACCTCTGGGTAAACAACTTGAAGAGAACAATGGCTGGGCCATTAATTGGGAAGATGCTCTTACCAGGCACCAGTCAAAAGTTACACAGCTCTTTCCTCAAGACCATAGCCGAGAAATCAAAAGGGCTGTAAACAGTTAAAAACTGTCTCTCCAAAGACGGAGCAGGTAAGTGGCCAGTAGCAACTGAAGAGGAGACACTGACATAGAGACCCTGCCAGAGGCAGAGAATGAAGGAGGTCACTCTGTCTATCCCAGCACTGAGGTGGGGGTTTCTGGGTTAAGTGCACCTTCCTAGACTTGCAAGGAAAGGGTAAAGTTTAGATAAGATTAGATGCATGTAGATTTTTGTTATTTTAACCCAGTTCTCTGATTGCTGTGAATCTTTGGGTGAATAAACAATATGCTTATTTGGAAAAAGCTGTTTTGAGTCACTTTAATCAGCTGCTGGACACAGGCTGGGAAGTTTCTGGAGGAAGGTTTCTTGCAAGTGTCAAATACACTTGGGCTGGTTGTGTTAACAGTGTTGGAAAACAGGGTGGCTGCAGCCCAGTTATCCAGTCTGAGTTATTGAATTGTGGGGTTCCACCCTTGTTGAAGGAAGTAAATCCTGTCACATGAGGGGTGCATTTGAGAGAGACTGAAAAAGGTCTACGACACAGGTCACCCTATAACAATGAGTTGGGTGCTAGATGGCATTTCTGGAGACTGACGTTCTTTATTTACCCACACATTGCCCCAACCCTGACCCGGTGGAACCTCCTCTAGTGGTGAGAGAATAGGTCAGGCAACAAGTTCCTTGGCCTCTCTGCTAAATTGCTGAGTTGATGGGTGCATAATAATTGCAATTAGATAACTATAGTCTTGGTTTTAATCATGATTTTTGTGATGCAGACACTTTTCCATTGAAAACTGGACTGAGGCCACCAAGCAGCCATTGAATGATGATAACTTTCAGTCACTAGTTACGTGAGTCAGCCCTGGTCTACACTACGAGTTTAGGTCAAATTTAGCAGTGTTAGATCGATTTAACCCTGCACCCATCCACACAAGGAAGCCATTTTTGTCGACTTAATGGGCTCTTAAAATCGATTTCTGTACTCCTCCCCGACGAGGGGATTAGCGCTGAAATCGACATCGCCGGGTCAAATTTGGGTTAGTGTGGATGCACTTTGACGGTATTGGCCTCCAGGAGCTATCCCACAGTGCTCCATTGTGACCGCTCTGGACAGCACTCTGAACTCGGATGCACTGGTCAGGTAGACAGGAAAAGCCCTACGAACTTCTGAATTTCATTTCCTGTTTGGCCAGTGTGGCGAGCTCATCAGCAGAGGTGACCATGGAGTTCCAGAATCGCAAAAGAGCTCCAGCATGGACCGAACGGGAGGTACTGGATCTGATTGCTGTATGGGGAGACAAATCCATGCTATCAGAACTCCATTCCAAAAGACGAAATGCCAAAATATTTGAAAAAATCTCCAAGGGCATGAAGGACAGAGGCTATCACAGGGACCCACGGCAGTGCCACGTGAAACTTAAGGAGCTTAGGCAAGCCTACCAAAAAACCCAAGAGGCAAACGCCCACTCGGGGTCAGAGCCCCAGGCATGCCGCTTCTATGATGGGCTGCATGCAATTCTAGGGAGTGCCCCTACCGCTGCCCCACCCCTGTACATGAACTCCTGCAAGGGGGGAGTCTCATGCAACAGGCATGAGGATTTTGGGGACGAGGAAGATGATAGCACACACCAGGCAAGTGGAGAAACTGTTCTCCCTGACAGCCAGGAACTGTTTATCACCCTGGATCCAATACCCTCCCAACTCGGGCTCCCAGATCTTGAAGGCGGAGAAGGCAGCGCTGGTGAGTATACCTTTGTAAATATAATACATGGTTTAAAAGCAAGCATGTTTAATGATTAATTTGCCCTGAAGACTTGGGATGCATTCGCAGCCAGTACAGCTATGGAAAAGTCTGTTAACGTGTCTGGGGATGGGGTGGAAATCCTCCAGGGACATCTCAATGAAGCTGTCCTGGAGGTACTCCCAAAGCCTTTGCAAAAGGCTTCTGGGGAGGGCAGCCTTATTGCATCCTCCATGATAGGTCACTTTACCTCAGCAGGCCAGTAGCACATAGTCTGGAATCATTGCAAAAGGAAGCATGGCAGCGTGTGGTCCCGGTGTTTGCTGGCATTCAAGCAAGATCCATTCTTTATCTCTCTGTGTTATCCTCAGGAGAGTGATATCGTTCATGGTCACCTGGTTGAAATAGGGGAATTTTATTAAGGGGACATCAGAGGTGACTGTTCCTGCTGGGCTGTTTGCCTGTGGCTGAAAAGAAATCATCCCCGCTGTTAGCCACGCGGTCGGGGGAGGGGTGAAACGATCAGAGAATTGAGTGTGTGTGTGTGGGGGGGGGGTTAGTTGGGTTTGTGCTGCACCTTAACCTGAAAACATCAGCCCCGCCTTTTAAATGGCCAGTATGTCTTTTTCAATTTAAATCTCCCTTTTTTCTTCCCGCAGTTGCAAATGTTTCAACGCTGCAACTAGCATCTCTGTCCGAGGGGCTAGTGCAGATAAGAAGGTGAAAAAAACGCACTCGCGATGAAATGTTCTCTGAGCTCATGGAGTCCACCCAAACTGAAAGAGCCCAGAAGAATGTGTGGAGGCAGACAATGGCAGAGTCCAGGAAAGCACAAAATGAATGCGATGACAGGAGGGACGCATGAGAGGATAGATGGCTGGAGCAACAGGAGAGGTGGCGGCAGCATGATGAAAGGAGGCAGGATGCAATGCTGAGGCTACTGGAAAATCAAACTGATATGCTCCAGCATATGGTTGAGGTGCAGGAAAGGCACAGACCGCCATGCAGCCCCTGTGTAACCAACCACCCTCCTCCCCAAGTTCCATAGCCTCCTCACCCAGATGCCCAAGAATGCGGGGGGTGGGGGGGCGGGGTGCTCCAGGCACCCAACCACTCCACCCCAGACGACTGCCCAAGCAACAGAAAGCTGGCATTCAATAAGTTTTGAAGTGCAGTGTGGCCTTGTCCTTCCCTCCTCCCCTCATCCACCACCCCACCTGGTGCTTCCCACCTTCCATACCCCTCCCAGGCTACCTTGGCAGTTATCCCCCTATTTGTGTGATGAATTAATAAAGAATGCATGAATTTGAAACAACAATGACTTTATTGGCTCTGCAAGTGATAATCGAAGTGGGGAGGGGAGGACGGTTGGCTTACAGGGAAGTAGAGTGAACCAAGGGGGCGGGTTTTCATCAAGGAGAAACAAACAGAACTGTCACACCGTAGGCTGGTCAGCCACTAAACTGGTTTTCAAAGCTTCTCTGATGCGCAGCGTGCCCTGTTGTGCTCTTCTAACTGCCCTGGTGTCTGGCTGCACGTAATCAGCGGCCAGGCAATTTGCCTCAACTTCCCACCCCACCATAAACATCTTCCCCTTACTCTCACAGATATTGTGGGGCACACAGCAAGCAGTAATAACAATGGAAATATTGGTTTTGCTGAGGTCTAACTGAGTCAGTAAACTGCACCAGCGTGCTTTTAAACATCCAAATGCAAATTCTACCACCATTCTGCACTTGCCCAGCCTATAGTTGAACAGCTCCTGACTACTGTCCAGGCTCCCTGTGTACAGCTTCATGAGCCATGGCATTAAGGGGTAGGCTGGGTCCCCAAGGATAACTACAGGCATTTCAACATCCCCAACGGTTATTTTCTGGTCTGGAAGGTAAGTCTCTTGCTGCAGCTGTTCATACAGACCAGAGTTCCTGAAGATGAGCATCATGTACCTTTCCCAGCCATCCCACATTGATGTTGGTGAAACGTCCCTTGTGATCCACCAGTGCTTGCAGCACCATTGAAAAGTACCCCTTTCAGTTTATGTACTGGCTGCCTTGATGGTCTGGTCCAAAGATAGGGATATGCGTTCCGTCTATCGCCCCACCACAGTTAGGGAATCCCATTGCAGCAAAGCCTTCCACTATGACCTGCACATTTCCCAGAGTCACTACCCTTGATAGCAGCAGCTCAGTGATTGCGTTGGCTATTTGGATCACAGCAGCCCCCACAGTAGATTTGCCCACTCCAAACTGATTCCCAACTGACCGGTAGTTGTCTGGCATTGCAAGGTTCCAGAGGGCTATTGCCACTCGCTTGTGAACTGTGAGGGCTGCTCTCATCTTGGTATTCTTGCGCTTCAGGGGAGGCGAAAGCAAGTGACAAAGTTCCATGAAAGTGCCCTTACGCATGAGAAAGTTTTGCAGCCACTGGGAATCATCCCAGACCTGCAACACTATGCGGTCCCACCAGTCTGTGCTTGTTTCCTGGTCCCAGAATCAGCGTTCCATGGCATGAGCCTGCCCCATTGCCACCAGGATGGCCAAATTGCCGGGGCCCATGCTTTGAGAGGATTCTGTGTCCATGTCCTCATTACTCTCGTCACCGCGCTGCCATCGCCTCCTCGCCTGCTTTTGCAGGTTCTGGTTCTGCATATACTGCATGATAATGCGCGAGGTGTTTACAATGCTCATAACTGCTGCAGTGATCTGAGCCGGCTCCATGCTTCGGTGGTATGGCGTCTGCAGGAGAGCAGGGTCGCAGGGGAAGCAGTGGTTAGATGACCAGTTTTGCAGACCTGCTGCACCGTCTGTTGCCAGGACACAACAGCTGAGTGGGCTGCACGCTTGCCGTGGTATGGCGAGACAAGAGCAGCCGAGCAGAGTTGCAGTGGAAGCAGCCCTGCGAGACCACCAGGAGAGCAGAGTGCCAGCGGAAGCGGTGGATGACGACAGTCATGTAGAGGACCTGCGAGGTGGATTCATAGCATCAGGAGAGCAGAGTGGCAGTGGAAGTGGTGGATGATGATGACGACGGTTAGCAGTCCTACTGCACTGTCTGCTGAAAGCAGTATGGCGCCTGCACGGAAAAAAGGCACGAAACGATTGTCTGCCATTGCTTTCACGGAGGGAGGGGCGACTGATGACATGTACCCAAAACCACCCGTGACAATGTTTTTGCCCCATCGGGCATTGGGAGCTTAACCCAGAATTCCAATGGGCAGCGGAGACTGCAGGAACTGTGGGATAGCTACCCACACTGCAACGCTCTGAAAGTCGACTCTAGCCTCGGTACTGTGGATGCACTCCGCCAACTTAATACGCTAAGTGCATTAGTGTGGGGACACACACACAATCAACTGTATAAAATTACCTTCTAAAAATTGGGGGGAGGGATAGCTCAGTGGTTTGAGCATTGGCCTGCTAAACGCAGGGTTGTGAGTTCAATCCTTGACGGGGCCATTTAGGGATCTGGGGCAAAAATTGGGGATTGGTCCTGCTTTGAGCAAGGGGGTTAGACTAGATGACCTCCTGAGGTCCTTTCCGATTCTGTGACTTCTATAAATTCAACCTAATTTCATAGTGTAGACATACCCTTAGATTCAAACCAGTGAATTAGAAGGAGATAGGCTGTATATTCCATTGCCAATTATCTTAGTCTTCCAGTATGCCCAGTTTCATACAATTATTAAATTTTCTCTCCCCCTTTCTGGCCTTAGTAACACTTAACTCAGAGAAGGCCCACAGCTTATGGTCAAGCATTTGTGACAGATGGGAGGGACACACAGTGTCCTAGCACAGTCAGACTGCAGTGGCAGTTGGCAGGAAGAAAACGTGTTCTGCACTGGTAGCATGGAATAAGGAGAGTTGGAAAGTCAGTTTTCCACTCAACTCATTAACCAAGCAATGGATGCTTAAAAATATTTTCAGGATGTCAGCTCTCTGGAGCAAAAATATTACTGTGTCAAGCCCTGAATAAGTATCAAATCAGTGAACTTAAGGCAAACTGGACATAGGTGGGATCCTCAGCTGTGTACCACCGTTGAAATCAAGCTCTTTATAAACATTAATTCTGACTCCCAGTGACTTAAAGGGCTTTGGACTTGATCCCCAGCTCATTATTGCACTCAGAACTAGGTGAGTAGGTTTAAAATTCAGTCTACACTGGGATCAAAGTATTCTTTTATGGCAAAATTTGCAGCCAGACTCAGGCTAAATATGAAAAATTTTGCTCAGTCAGGTAACAGCAGAAAGGCCAGTTTTTCCTTTTTTGCTAAACTTTTCATTTGACTGCATTTAAATATTCAACAAGTTAAAATCATTATATTTTTGTATTTTCTCCACCGCCCCTTCCCCCCACCCTCTTTGGCAAAAGGCAAATATAGCTTTTAACTGAATTGTACCCATAACATTTTCACCTCTACTGCTCAGGTGAATTAGCAGCATCAGGTTGCATTCAAAGATACTGTATTCTATATTTCTCTTCACTTTAACTGCCAACCATTGATGTGGAAATAATTAACCGTAGGAGATGCTTTCATACATGTTGCAGTTTCAATACAGAATATGTTGAATCATCCCTACTAGTAGAGTAGAATGAGGAATAAATTTATTGTCCTAATAATGCATGAGTGACTTTAGCTAGGCTGTTTCTAGGCTTTCCTTGAGATTGCGCAGATCTTTTTTTAAAATTATTCTCTGAACTCTGATCCCTTCTTCAGTTGCATGTGATTTAATGAAATAGATATTGATTGTAAAAGCAATAATTAAATTGAAGAAAGCTAAAGATAATTATATTGATTAGTGGATGAAAGCAACATAAGTGCCTTCAGGCTCCTGTTATCGTTTAGTGAGCTAGTAAATTCATATTCTTACTTCACTTAACATGATGCATTATCTGGTAGCATTCTGTCTAATTCCAGTAACCCATCTAGATATAAATGTCTTCCTGACTTTTCTTCTTAAAATAAAGCTAATAGTCTTGAAAGCAGAAACTAATGAAAGACAACATTAACTAGAGCTATCCCTCTCTTGTGAGGAGAGATAGCTCAGTGGTTTGAGCATTGGCCTGCTAAACCCAGGGTTGTGAATTCAATCCTTGAGGAGGCCATTTAGCGATCTGGGGCAAAAATTGGGGGTTGGCCCTGCTTTGAGCAGGGGGTTGGACTAGATGATCTCCAGAGGTCCCTTCCAACCCTGATATTCTATAATTAAATTGTACCCAGGACCCAATTCTCCCCGACCTTATACCTTGTGTCATCATTAGGGCTGCAGGTTTGTCACAGTGGGAAAAATGTCATGGATACTGTGATTTTCCCATTTGTCTGTGACTTGTCTTTGTGTCTGTGACTTTAATAAACTCACCCAGCAGTGGCAGCTCCTGCAACTCCAGTCCTGGGGAGGGGGCGGCTGCGGCTGCCGCCCTGCTCCAGATATTGCAGCCTAGCACATGGGGTCATGACAGAATGTGGGGTAGGGCAAATTTGAGTGTGTTGCACTGTGACCTACTGCGTGGGTGTCACAGCACTGCTTAGGTTTGGCTCAACTGCTCCTCTGTCGTCGTGACAGAGGGGCAGCCAGGCCAAACCTGAGCAGCACTGCAACCCCATGCTCCAAGTCACAACACCCAGAGTGGGGAGCAAAGCCCAGCCCTGCAAGGCAGGAGTTGCAGATGCCACTGCTGTGGGCCTCCTTCTGATTTGTCATGGTATCTTCTTATCAAAAATAGCAAAACCCGTGACTTACCATTATGCTCCATTATCTTTGACAAAAAATGCTGTGATAACTCTGCACCCCGAGTGATCATTTACGTTTGTGAAAAATGGGAGTAAAATGGTACCATTCTGTAGTTTTGCATTTTCTTTGCACAAGTTGTAAACGATGACACAAAGTGCAAAGCAGTGCAGATTGGAGCTCTTTATTGAGATAACGCACTAATGAGGCTTGTCTACATGATAGTGGTGCAGTACCATAAATCTAGCCACTTGTGATTTCTAGTGCTACAACAAAGCTGAAGTAACTAGCTGTTCACATGGCAACTCTCCCTTTGGAAAAACAGAGTCAACGTTGGATGAACATGTTAGTACATCAAATAATGGTGTTTGAAACTGGGCTAATGAGGCAAGCCACTCAGCATTGCTGCTTAAGGGTCTTTTTAGAAAGTGGAGTTTTTATTTTAAATTAGAAGGTAATATTTTGTTTAAATGAGAATGTCTTATAAAATATGAATGGCCCCAAACTGGCATCTCTCAGCTAATCACGAATATTGCCTCCCTCATGTGTCTTTAAGTCAACTGCAAATCTGCTGCTTTTAGCTGCTCTGAGGCAGGAACCAAAACAGAAAAGACCCTGTTGGGAAGAGAGGAACTATATCTGTACAGCATGTAGCACAATGGGGTCCATCTTCATGACAGCGAATCCTAATATTAATAATAATAATAAAACAATGCCTACAACAAGGGCTCCATACATTGACAGGTGATACAAATACAGGCCTGTCTCTCTCAGTTCCATCTTTTCTCACTGATTGCATGAAAAATAATGCATAATGTGCATATTTGATTTTTATTTTGTCCATAAGGTAAAATCAGCAAGAGAAGAGATTGTTATGTGCATACATAAAAGCGCTGTTTTGAATGCCAGCTCCGCATTGATTAATAACATAGATATGATGGAAGGGAATTCTGAAAGTTTTCTAATTCCTTAAATGGTATAAATTCACAGACATGCGTGGTATGACTTGTTGCTCACTCCTGTGTGATTGGATTGTCCTGGCCTCCATGAAAAGGCATGTGTTCATTAATTGTTGACTTCAGTTCTTGGTTCAGGCAGATATTCGTTTCTTCCTTTCGTCCTGTAGCCATTCAGCATTTATTATCTCATATTAGATACATTTCACTCCAGAAAAGGTGAGGTAGAGAATAGCCTGGATTTTCCCAATTGGTACTCCCCAAATTCTGCTCTGTTCCCACCACAGATACTGAGACTTTGTTTATTTTGTCCTTTTCGGGGATTGTGGCCAGACACAGCTTAGCAGTCGGTCACAAATAGTATCCGCTGCAGTCCTCCAGCTGGTAATAGGATCCATCCAAGGAGGACCACATGTACTGTAAATTTGGTATTATAAAAGTCATCCAGACTTGCAACGATCATTGGTCCTTACAGTATAATGATATTTATAGGACAGCCAAACGATAAAGTATTTGCTAGGCTATTTCTAAAGTGCTGCACATAAGAATGTACACTACATTTAATTTATGAACTGAGAGTGAGCTTGAATTTTAAAAAGCAGACACCCTAAAAATGAAAAAAACTATGTTTATTCAAACCCAATTGTCTAGTCCTTAAATAGTCTATAATGGAGGACTACAGGGAAAAAAAGAAAGCATTTATTTTATTGTTAGGCAGGAGTTCTATGGGCTTTGGTT
The DNA here is from genome assembly GCF_965152275.1 of Natator depressus. Classification (NCBI taxonomy): domain Eukaryota; kingdom Metazoa; phylum Chordata; order Testudines; family Cheloniidae; genus Natator; species Natator depressus. Next base: position 8,228,056 of record NC_134247.1, read on the forward strand.
TTTATGGTTTTGTTTTCAAATTCAGATTAGTAAAGCAGCTGCCTACAATAGCTGTGATTTACCTTAATAAATAGCAATCCCTGTAAGAAAGATGGCTTGAAACATCTTCTTGTCGGTCCTCTCATTTAGATGTGAAAAGAGCTAGAGCCAGAGTTAGATATTGAAAAGACGATAATATACCAGGTCCGTGAACTGTAAAGTAGGTATAAATATTAAGTATTGTGACTAGATTTATGAGCTTTTGGCTGTAAAATGATAATTTTCTTCAGTCCTCATCTGATGTTTGTCACTTAATTTACAGTCATTAAGGCCAGCTATATTGTTCTGATATTTCAATCACTGCCTTAAGAGGGAGCCCAAGACAGTGTGGGGACTCCATCTCAGAGACTCTTAAGGTAAACACGCTGTTTTCTCCACCCTCCATTTCCCCATACCAAAATAAATATAAATAGGGAATTGCACAGCTTGCCTTTTATTATACAGAAGGAGGGCCCAGTGGTTTGAACACTAGCCTAGAACTTTGGGATCCTGGGTTCAAATCCTTGCTCTGCCACAGTCTTTCCACATGATCTTGGGTAGTCACTTAATATCTCTGTGTGCCTCAGTTGTCCATCTGTAAAATGGGGATGATACTTCTCTGCCTCACAGGGGTGTTGTGAGTATAAATATGTGAAAGATTATGAGGCACAACAAAGATACTGTGGTAATGGGGGCCGTGACAGAGTTTGAGTAGCCTCAGGCTGACTCACTTTTCTGTGTACTTGATAAGCAAAAGTGATGAGATAATTAAGTACCAAGTGATGTGATAATTAAGTACAAGTCAACAAGGGGATTCAGCTGAGGACAGTTAAAAGAAAGAGGGTAAAGCAGGAAGGAAGGGCCAGAGATGTCCAGGATCTCAGGGAGGTGAGATCTCTCCCTGCCCTGTGGCTAGGGAGAAGGTAAACGCCTTCTGTTGTGGGGGAACAAGGACTTGTGTAGCACACTGTAAATGAAGCATTTGGTGTTAAACTTGTGACTGATGTCTATGAGGACTGTATGCAGTACGGAGTGCTGGATGAGGGAACCCTGCCCTGTGACAGGCCTAAACAGTAGATAGATAACATGCAAAACTTTAGTTTCTGAAGGTCTAGATGTCTTTCTGCTTTGGTAGAGGATTTCATCAAACCTAAATTGAAATGGATTCCTTGTCTTCCCCCAGCCTTCATCTGATGTAGTACAAGAAATATTTTCCGTGCACATAAAAAATACCTTTGAGCCAAATTCTGCCCTTGGAGATAGAGTTCCCATTGACTCTGATGGTAACAATTAGTTCTTTCTAACAGATGATCATATCCACTCCATTTTGTGCCTTTGGATAGCACATGATCTCTCCGAATGGGGCATGTGTTTGAAGATATTGATTGACCTCAAGCAATTTTAGCCTGAGGGGAATGACGGAGGTTGCTGTCCACCCCTGAATCCTGTAAATCCAATAAGTGGAGTGGATTCTCCAGGTCTGAATAGCTGATATGTCAGAACTTGGGACATTACCCCTAAGGGCTTTTGCTTCTTAGAAGAGTTGACATGAGTTGAACTCTTTGTGTAGGGCTGTAGCATTTGTTTAAGCATGCCGCTTGCTCCTGCTCTGCCAATAAAAAGTGATGTGGTAAGTGAACATTCAGGGAATGACACACATTTCCTCAGGCACTTAGCTCTGACGCAGATGTCCATAAGGTTTGCTTATGTTTTCAGAATTCATGTAGTGATAGACTCTCTTTAAGGCCAGCCGGATGGGCCCTCATGGTAAACAAGGAGCGACACCATGACAGCCAAGGAAGAGAATAAAAAAAGTCCAGGAAAAATATATGACACTTGTTCTTCCATCAATCATCATCATCATAAGATTTTCTTATTTAAGACTGGTAGGATGAGGGTCAGTAAGATCTCTGAAGTATTTATATGTACAAAAGTGTATGGATCTCTGAGACAATATTTTAGTTAGCTCAGTCAAAATATTGCTGAATAAATTGAATAGGAGGTATATCTAAATTTTATTTATTTTCTTTTATTTAGGCAAACTGGAAAATAGGATTTGGGGCCTAATTTATTCTAGGGTTATACCGGTTAATGTCAGTGTACACCGTTATGGTGCAAACTCCACCGGCAGATAAGATTATGGTAGCACAAGGCAGCTGCAACCTCAGTTTGGTGGGGCTAGAGGTGTAAAGGCTCAGTACAGCCGCAAAAGTTGATGAGTTGGCTGGAAAGAGGGCATGGCCAAGGTTGCTGGGAAGTGCAGTGACGCAGCATCTCATTCAGCAGCTCCTGCCTCAGCTTCTCCCCCAGCACCTAGAGCTCCGTCTCTCACAGCAGTTTCGCCTGTAGCACTTTGACAGGAATTATAGCTACCCTACCAACCTGCAGAGTGAGTAAGAGGGTTAGAGAACAAATTGTGGCTGGGGCTATTCTGCCCTTGAAGCAGTGGTGAGCTGGAGCCGGTTCCCACCAGTTCGCTAGAACCGGTTGTTAAATTTAGAAGCCCTTTTAGAATTGGTTGTTCCGCGAGGGAAAACCGGTTCTAAAAGGGCTTCTAAATTTAACCGGCCAAAAGTGGCGCCTTGGGCACCGACTCCACAGGTGCTCCAGCCCTGGAGCACCCAAGGGGAAAATATGGAGGGTGCAGAGCACCACCGGTAGCTCCCCTCCCCACCCCCGGCCCCAGCTCACCTCCGCTCTGCCTTCGGCTCCTCGACTGAACGCGCCTCCCCGCCCTGCTTCTCTCCCCCCCCCCCACGGCTTCCCACGAATCAGCTGTTCGTGCAGGAAGCTGGGGCAGGCTGAGAAGCAGACCGTGGCTTCCCGCTCAGGCCCAGGGAGGCGGAGGTGAGCTGGGGTGGGGGGGCGTGAGGAGGGCCGCCCGCATCGCAGTAGGTAACCCAGGGGGGCCGTGCAGGGGAACTGCTCCCCGCCCCAGCTCACCTCCGCCACCCTCCTGCCTGGTTCTGGGGGCAGTCAGGGGACAGGAGAGAGGGGTGGATGGGGCAGGGGTCCTGGGGGGAGGCATCAAGGAACGCCGGGGGTTGGATGGGGCAGGAGTCCCGGGGGGGAATGCGGGGGGGGCCCACGATCCCCTCGTGGGGTGAGGAGGGAACCAGTTGTTAAGATTTTGGCAGCTCATCACTGCCTTGAAGTAACAGGGCCTGACTAGTATAAGTTACCCATCTAATTTCAAAATGGACGATATATTTGTCTTTACTGAAGTTTCCATTTTGAAGATAGTCTGAATGGAACGAGGTTGTTATTGCTGATGTGCTGTCTGGGGCATATAATCTATAGGAATTTTTTTGCGTATTAATAGTGATAAACAAAATATCTGCAAAAAAAATACAAAGGCAAAATTACTCAAAATCTGGGAAATCTTTTCACATTTCACTACGAATGAGAAAATAGGCCCATCTCAGCAAAAAATTCCACAGTCCAATTTGTCACTCAAAAATGAGCCAGGGAAGTTCAGGTTTTCTGAATTTTTCAGTACAAAAATAACCTTTTTGTAAAATGTCACTGAGAAATTAAACCTGCACAAAGCCACTCAAAGTGAAATGGCAAAACCTTCATGCAAAAAATGTTACCTGTTTCACACATCTCTCGTTGTTGTGCACCACAGAAGCTACAGGGGAAGCCACCTCTGTCTGCTCCCTGATTTGTAAATGAGCTTTGTGTTTTAGAAGCAATGGTATGTCATCTGTTGATAGTGAATTCCTTGCTTTGCTGAGACCTGTATCAATTCTGCTGAAATAATATTAAACCATTAAATAATCTCCACCCCCATAATCCATTTATTAAAAGTCAATTTATATTGCATCCGTTTCTTACAGGCTGTCCAAGGAGTGTATATAAATTAATTAAATCTTGGTCTAGAACAACATTATAAGTTTTCAAGAACAAAATGTTTCACCTTTTTTTACACAGAGCTTCAGTGGCAGATCTGCACACAGCTACGTGTAATGGTTAGGCTGTTATAATCTAAAGTTAATACATTCTCTCCAGAATACAAGTCAAATTATAGCAAGTGGATGTTTCAAGGGTGAATCAGATGCCTTAACATTCTGACATGCACACACACACACATGCAAAGAAAACAGAATTATTGACCCTTTCAGATGTATACTTCTCATTGTTCTGTCTGCATGTCTTTGCTGTCTACCAAAGCTATGTCAGACAGCTACACATGAGTCCGTTTGTGGGTGAGTTCAAAGCTGGTATCAACCTCGTTATAAATATACACCAGCATTAAATGGTAATAAAAATATATGAAGGGAAGGAACAGAGTGTGACATGCATAGCTAGCAAAGAACTGTTTTTAAGCTAGATCTGCATGCTACATGCTGTCTGGGCCGGGGAAAGTTACTCTAGGCTAGGGCAAACTTGTAGTGTGGGCAGATGCTATTAAAATAAACGAGTGAGTCGCAGAAAGACGTTTCACTTTCCTTGGGCTTTTCATATTGGTTGCAGAATTCTCATTATCTTTGACAGACTTTTCTTTTTATGCAAGAATACATTTCTCCTGATCCTTGGTCAGTGAATTTTACTGCCTGGTTGGTGATAGTGGGGAGCAAAAGGTACAGTACTTAAAAATAATTGAACAGTTGTCATAATAGAAAAGAATTATTTATAAATTTCTTGCCACCCTGTGCTGCTTGTAGTATAAAACCTATGCCCTTAAGAAGATGACTGGTTTGTTACACTGAAGAATACCATGAAAGTTTTTAATATGTGGAATAATAGAACAGGATACTCTTTCTTTTGTTAGTGAGGTGTGGAGCATTTATTAGCAAGAATACATACAGCCTCTTAAGGGCAATACAAGACGGTAGCAAAGATTTAGAGGCATACTCATCTTTAAAAATAACAGGATGTGGTATCTTCTCAATGGGCCACATTTTGTGTGTATAACTCTGAATAACATTGTTGCAGTAGGAGCCACAAACATAAATGTCTGTGGACCAAGAGAAGAATATACCTCCAGTGTGCTCCTCGCTCTCCAACAGAATGCACTGTCACCAATGGAATTTTGGTCCTATAAAAGATATTACCTCACCCACCTTGTTTCAGAATTGAGCATTTGTCGAATTAAAGCACAGAGGTAACGCTATTGTGCACATAACCCTTTATGCAGAGGAATAATAGCAGTATTTGATCAATTAACAGCAGTATTGTTCGACAAATTAATAGAACATGCTAAAAATATGTGGCTAATAGGTACATATTGCTCAATATTTAGCCTCAAAACAGTGGAGTGTCATCATTTAAAGATAGGAAATCTTTTCTAACTTATGAGTTCTAATTCTGCAACCCTGGGAAGTGATTGAATGTGCAGTGTTACACATCATGCTTCTAAAAATATGCTCCTTCCTCTTTAATGTGCAACTTTGCAGTGTCTGTTGCCATATAAAGAAACATGCAGCTGGAGTAAAATTCAGTTGTAGGTTTTACCTAAAATACGAGGGTGACAAGCAAAGCTGTTTTTGGTTCTGCTTTTTTATTTTTAGTTTTTTGGTTGCTCTCTTACTTAATAAAGTGGAATCTAGTTATCGCAAACCCTGATATAGCGCAGTTCCACTAAATCCTGAAATGGAACTCTGGCTAGAGTGAACTTCTGTTCGTTTCTATTTGAAGGAAAGTTGTGCGGCAAAACATGATAACTTTAATAGCGGGCGTTCAGTTGTACTCTAATTTAGCCTTGATGAACATTTATAAAATAGAAATATGATAATTATGAGCACCTCTTATTATACATCATTGCAAAATGTGCCTGAATCCCAGAATAGGTTCTTTTTAGGGACAACTTTATCTGTCCTATATTGATAATGTTTGACAGTATTAATTGCACTGTTTACTTGGGTCCTGCAAGTTTTCAATTAAACCTCTTCATTGTGAAGAGAGCCCCACCTAATGGCTCTTCTAACAAACACAGGCAAACATGCAGGGAGATCAGGTTGAAAGTCACATGGTATGGAGGGCCCAAGCCTTGCTGAACTATAGGTGCTGGAACTAGGGGTGCTACCGCACCCCCTGGCTTGAAGTAGTTTCCATCATATACAGGATTTACAATTTGGTTCAATGGCTCTCAGCACCCCCACTATACAAATAGTTCCAGCACCCCTGTGCTGAACACCTTTACAAATAGTCAGTCCCAAGCGCACGCACAGGCTTCACGGAAAACAGAATTGAGCCCATTGTGACAGGGTTATTAACCAGAAAAATCATCTTGCCTCTAACTTCTAAAACTTCAACAAATAGTAGAGAGGCCATGCACGGCAAGTCCAGTACCTGGTCCTGCATACAGATGTGATGGCATTCAAAAACCATTCACTGGTAAATAGTAGTGGGGGAGTGTGGTGCACTGGATAGCAGGATAAATCTAAATAAACTACACTTCATATGAGGTGAACTAATAGTGGGAGCTTGACAAAGAGATAAAAAGGGGAGAGGAAGGCTGTAAATATACAACTACCTTTTTGAAGTTCACACCATGGCAGACAATGATGTCACTCATTCATATTCAATGGGCCACATTTACAGCTGGTATAAATAGGTGCAATTCCATGATCTCAAATGGGGTTGCCCTTACTTAAAGACATTGGTGGCTATGGTGCAATGTGTCCAGGTAGATAATTATCCTGGGTGAACAGGTATTGCAACATAAACCAAATCCTGCAATCCTTACTCAGGCAAAATTCCCATTCAAGCAAATTAACAGGTTTTTTATTTTATTTTTAAATTTGGGCTTGGGTTAACTAACCTTTTTTCAAGCCAAATTACAAACCTCAGAAAACAGAGGTTTATAATGGAAATGCTGACACAAGCTGCTATCGGATGCTGTGGTATTAAATTGGAAATTAGCCAACAGTTCTGGCTTTATGCCAATCCAAGGAGATTGAAATCACAAGTTAGAGAGTGTAGGCTTTGTGCCAGATTTTTAATAGAAAAAATGAAATGCTCATATTTACAATCCTTTTTGCAAAGTTACACCACTATTTATACATACACATCTTTCCTCAAAGTACCAAAATAACCCCCCTGTCTTGGGTTTTGTTTCATAAAATTTTTAATTCTCCAGTTAAACATTCTCTCTCCCCCTCCCCACCGCCCGCCATTTTCCTTACAGGCTTACTTCTGAATTGCCTGGGGATGTTCAGGGACTTCTATAGATCGATAGATGTATTCTGGACATCTTGGGGAAACTGAGTTCTAATGAAAATAACCAGGATGTGGGAGTGGTGACCAGCAAATAGCTGGTTGTCAAGGTTTTAGAAAGGAAATTCACAGGCAAAAAATTAGAATACTATTTTAACGTGGTGAGTTTTTTTAATTAAACCAAGTATTTTAATCACCTAATGGGCACCTGAAGAAACAAAAACCTGGTGGTCTATATAGAGAGGAATAGGATTGCTCTGACTATTGATACAATCAGGTATTAATATTCTGTGTGCGCTGCTGGAGTGGTAGGCTGTGATAAAGGATGCACTACAAACACAAATCAGCATACCTCCAGTTACATATTCAGACTCTTTCAAGGCTCACATATGGGTTGGCAATGCACTCCACTGGGGTATGAGAGATTCCCGGGGCCAAAACCAGCCTAGCAATCTTCATTCTCCTCATACAACCTTATAAAAGCATTTGTTGAGTGTTAACAAGCATTCATTTAGCTGGTATTATAAAAATCTGTATGGCCTCATTTTAGGTTTATGCTTTATGGGTCCAATCTCTCATTCAGATCAATGGGAGCTCTGTTTGCATAGGGAATATATGAGTAGGACCAAGCCCAAGTGCAAAGAATCAGGATAGGTGTGTTGGTTTAGCTTCAGAGTGGCTGGGATGGGTTTTCATTGCTTTAGAAAGAAGAGTACATAGTCGTCCAAGAGTGCTGTTGCTGTAGGAGGCATAAGGATAGTATGAGTCAATGAGGTTCTTCTTGGTGTAAGAAGTTACAAAATAGCGAGCCAGGGAATAGCCCAATATATTTGCTATTAGGAAGGGAATTTTTTATGTCTAGGACATTCATTCAATTCTAGCTCAGCTCAGGAGTGGTCAACAGCCATTAGTCTGGCTGCTTTTAAATCTATGTGAAAGGAGTTTGTGGTCTCAGTTCACTTCCTAATGGACAGGAACCCACATCACAAAATCCACCACACCAACCAGTGCTAATTGATGTATGTTGGTGGTCTCAGGAAAGGGGTTAGGACTGAGCTGGCCATAGAAACTAAATATCCCTTAGAAGTGGTCTTCTCCTACAGAGTTGGCAGGCAGTTGTGCTTGTTTTCTGGATAAACAGGAGACTTGAGGCTTCAGAACTCCCAGTCTGGCTCCTTCCTAAAGTACTAAATTCAGCTAAAAATGTTAAAATAAAAAAGAAAGAAAACAAAATGGCAAAATTTCAGCAAAAGATACAAAGGCACTGGAGAAGCTTCAGCAAAACAAACTACCTATTCAATCCCGTTATCAAAGCACTTGCTGTTCCTATTCCAAGGAACAGGAAAAACAATAACAAATGTTGAGCCATGAAAAGGATTCTGTAACGAGAATATTTGAATAAATAAAGACGAAAGTTTTCATTCTAGCAGTTGCTAAGGAATCACCACCCTGTGAAGTGAAGGAAGAGTGCAAATTACAGCTAAAATCCCCCCAAAATGTTGTATTTCAGGGAGGAAGGTTCTACGGCAGGGCTGGTTGCAGCAGACTGACAAATCTGCAGCTGCAGGGGGACCTTGGTGTGAGGGAAAATCTGCCCAGGCAGTGGGCTTACTTCTTTATAAACCTACGGAGATTAGGTCCCAAGATCAGTGCCAGCAGTTCCGTTGCTCTCTGCACAGTTATCCAAATAGTGACCCCTTTGTAGCTTTAAAATATTGAACCTATTGTACGGGGCTGGAATCCCGTCTCCATTATCGGATCCTGGTCTTATCAATGTGAGCATCAGGACGAGGGCAGTCAAGCCTAGTGGTCAGAGTTGGGAGTCAGAAACCAAAGCAGGGGATTGGGGACAGAGTCAGGAGTCAAATCCCAGGTCAAAGTTGGGGTTCAGACCTCATTCCATTCAGACCCCCATCCGCCCCCTCTCACTTCCCGCCCCTGACTTCCCCCCTCAGAACCTTCTACCCATCCAACCCCACCGCTCCTTGTCCCCTGATCGTCCCCCTGGAACCCCACCCCTAACCACCACCATCCAGCTCCCTGTCCCCTGACTGCCCCGCCCCCTGACAGGTCCCCCGGGACTCTCATGACTATCCAACTCCCCCCTGCTCCGCCCCATCCAACCACCCTCTCCCTGTCCCCTGACTGCCCCCGGGACCCCCTGCCCCTTATCCAGCCTCCCCCCCTCCCCCCGCTCCCTGTCCCCTTACCATGCTGCTCAGCAGCAGGAGCTCGCAGCCCCACCGCCTGGCCAGAGCCAGCCCTGCCACTGCACTGCCCGGCAGGAGTGGCAGGCCAGAGCACTGTCAGCGCAGCGAGCTGAGGCTGCGGGGGAGGGGGAACAGCAGGGGAGGGGCCAGGGTCTCAAGGGCCGGGCAGGATGGTCCTGCAGACTGTAGTTTGCCCACCTCTGTGCTAGATACAATCTTCTGCAATTCTTAAGTGGTTTGGGCCTGTGCCCATTTTTTTGTGTCTTGGGTAGGAAGCAGATCCAGTAATTGGCTGTAAGGAGACATGGCTGGTAATACAATTAGAGAGAGGCCTTGATACACTCATTCTCTGGGCCTGGGCAAATATTGGCTGCACCACAGTTATGACCCCATATTTGACACTTCACAGAGCAACATTTAACAACAATAATTATTATTCCTTTGAAAACACATTTTTAAGAGAATGTTAAGGTTGCACAGTGAAGCACTCAAAAGCCAGTAACCTTAACACTGACCACTTGTTTTATCCATCACAACACAGCCCATGATCATCTATTAATGCATCTGATGAAGTGAGCTGTAGCTCACAAAAGCTTATGCTCAAATAAATTTGTTAGTCTCTAAGGTGCCACAAGTCCTCCTTTTCTTTTTATTATTCCTCATGTAATTCGGCATATCATACTTTTTTCCTGCTACCTTAGAAATCCTGTCATCGCGTCTTGTAGTAATTTGTATTTCTTTATGTATGCCTTAGAGTCCTCAGAAGTTATTTATATCAAGTAAACCATCTTACACAATGTACTACAGATAAAGCATAACACATAGTTGGTGGAAATTAGCTGACACATACAGGCCACCTACGTTTTCAGCTCAATTAGCTTTGTAGTTAACTGGCTCATCCCTTGAAGTACACTGAAGGAAGGTCGTGCTGCTGGCTGAGAAGAAATTTCATGGCCGAGAATAAAATACATATCTTAGAAAGAGAACCTAGTTAGCACCAAAACAGCCCATCCCACATCTTATGAGATCCAGAGGCAGGAGCTTCTGTGTTGCAAAACTCATGAGCTGTTCAGCTCTTACATTTCTAGGTGCACAGATAATGAGGCCAGGGCACCTGCAGACATTCACCATCCCCCCTCACAGCATTTTTACTGCACAGTATGGTCCAATGTGTAGAGCACTAGACTAATAATCAGGCGTTCTATTCCTGGCTCTTTCACCAGCCTGCTATGTGACCCTGGACAAGTCACTTCGTTTCTCTGTGCCTCTGTTTCCCTTCTCACCCTTTGCCATGTCTATTTAGATGAGAAGACATGGCATGGGGCTTCATGACATGGGGCTGTCTCTTACTATGTGTATGTATGACACCCAACACAATGGAAACTTTAAGCTCTGTTATAATACAAATAATTAATAATAAGCATAACTAAGTGAGCCATGCAGATAGATACAATGCATCCTTCCTTAGTGTACACTTTGTGAGCAAGAAAACTCTGCATAAAATATACTGTGAATGCAAAGAGAGTCATTTTCAATGGGTTATTAATTGATCAAATCAAAAGCCAGTTTTCACTGGAGTGCTCACTCACACTCATCCTCTAGGCCCAATTTCTGTTTTCTTTCCTGAGCCATTTTGGTACTAGAACTTTTGTTCTGCAAGATTTCTTTTCCTAATGGGGAATATGTTTATTTTTTATGCTCCTCATATTAAAAAATTATTGAACTGCTTTTGCTCAAACTTAAAAAAAAAACACAGTTCAGGCAGCTATCAGGTCTGGAGTATTTCAACCTGAACGGGGGAAGTTATAAACGAATGAAAACAGGAATGGAAAGACGTACAAATGTAGCTGTCTTGGGGATACTGATGTGCATGCAATCATGCTTATAGCATCTTCCCTTCAAAGAGCTCTGAGTTTTTCATAAACTTCAAGGCCAGATTTTTCAACTGTGGCCACTAATTTTGGGTGTCTTATTTTTTGAGTGCCCAACTTGAGATACCGTCGGCCTTATTTACGGAAGTGCTGAGCAGCCACAGCTCCCATTGACTCCATCTGACATTACAGCTGCTTAGCACATCTGAAAATCAGGCCCTAAGTGTTGCACGCTGCGTGCCTCTGAATCTATGAAAGTGCACTCTACAATACCTAAACGTTGTTCAATCGTTCTCGTATATCGTTTCAGCTTTAGTTATATAAGGTGAAATTCACTCTGTGCAGAGGTCTAGCACAAGGCCAGTGCACCACTTAAATCCCACTTAAGTCTAATTTGAGGGTTTAAATGGGACTTAAGTGCTGTGTTGGCCTTGTACTGGCCTCCCTGCAAAGGTGTGAGTGTCAACCATACAGCATGGTAGAGCCTGGGTTCTTCCCTTTCTAAAAGAAACACTGACTTACAGTCTGAAAAAGAATTCACCATCAGTTTATTTTTAGGGGGAAACTAGAGTAATTTCCTTGCCTTTAAAACGATCTGGCTCCTACCCCTAATCCTTCAATAGTTTCCCAATCAGCAAGTGTATTTGCCCTTTTCCTCCTATGTTGGATTAGTTTGCATTATCACTTGCTGTAAATGAAATGGATGCTGTTTAATTCAGTCTGCAGTTTCAGGGACTCTGTATGATTTCTCCCCACCCTTGGCTCCCTCCCCGAAGGAGTATCACACACAACTCATGGAACTGAGCCATCCTACTGGTAATGATGCCCGGCATATCACATCTCCAAACACTTGGGCTCTAGCAAACTCCTGAGTGTCTGTGCAAGTTGCATGGGGAGATCTTGCAGGAAATTGCCTCAGGACTGAGTTTTTAAGGGATAAATCCTGCTCACTCTATGCTATATCATTGATTTGAGTGGGATTACTCAAATGAATCAGGCAAGCGGGGCTTAAACCATAGACAGGAGCTTTCTGAGTTTATTTAACTTTCAGGGCAAAGCAGAGTATTCCAAAAGTACCATAACAGGGATGCCTATTCCTGCTTAAGCCTAGTAAAATTCTGTTCTCCAGCTTAGATTTGTCGGGGGTATTAAGGCCTTATAAAAGAGAACTCATCAATTTGGGTTTAGCTTGCATTAAAATATGCATGTTATTAAGATGAGAGTCTGATATACCTCCGAGGTTATTTGCTGGTGGAGGGAATTGTCATCAGGCACTGAGGCCGACAACATGATTGCTTCCTTGGTGGTAGAGGATCTGCTTGAAATGAAATGTAGGGAAATATTTAATCCCTTTCTCAGTTTGCCAATTATCACCATTCTGTCATAGCCCAGGTGATTACCATTATCTCTAGTTAATTTCTTAGCATGCGGCCTGATAATAAGATTCAGTTACTTTATTTATATTTAAACAGCAATTTTAAAGAAAGCCTACGTAAAAGCTTGAGGACCTGAAGAGTTAACTAAAATCACAGTCGCTTAGGGAGAGATTGTCTCCTGAGTTCCTAAGAGGCACAGCACAGAAAACACAGCTCAGAGGGAGAGGGGGCTAAGATGGTTTTAAGCCACCTTTGTGCCCTCCTGATCCTGAGCTGCTCTGGGGGCCTCAGTTACAGCAGCTTGTCTCCAGCTGCCTGTGGGGCATAGCGCTGTTCAGAATCTCCACAGTGCTGCATACTGCAGCTCCACACCCCAAACCCCTCTTTGTCAAAAGCCCTGCCCTTGGCATGTCCCCTGTGTCAGGGCTTGCGAGGAGGCTCCCCAGAAGAGGGCCTGTCTGGATTCTGCCATTCCTGTGCTGGGGGAATCCTCCCTTGGCCAGATCACGGCTTATTGAGCCCCTTTATAGTGCTCTGGCCCTTTCACCCAATGTAAAGGGGCCGGATTGGAGATGAGGATTGTGCCCATAATCTTTTTTTATTTTTCTATTAATGCAATGTTATTAGGGAGAATTAAATGCCTAGTGGTTAGGAAATACTACCTTGTCCCCCTTGTGCATAGGTTGTACAGTATTATTTATTACTGTGCATGGAGTTGGAGCTAGGATAGGCTTTACTTATGAAGTAGTAGTAGCTATAGGAACATTCAGTTCCTGATTCAATTACACAGACTCAGTGCTGTTCATGGAAGGCCTGATTCTCACTTACACTAGGGCTCTTTTACGTGACACTGGCCATGTGAAAGGGCCTTAAAATGGGCATACAGATATACCCACTATAAAGGGGTCTCAGTGTTACTGAGAACCAAGCCCAGGATCAAATACCTTATCTGAGCACTGAAATCTTTCTTCTGTATATCACTGTTTAGCTAAATGCCAGAAATTTTTCAGCATGAAAGCTGGTATATGGTTAGTTATGCTGTGCTATCAAATTGTGATTTCTAAAGTGAACCCCATTGCTTAATTATGGGGAGAGAATTTCTACCTTTGAGACAAGTACCTTTGAGACAAGCTTTTAATGTAGGCAGACAAGTACCCTCACAATTCACTAAGAAAGAATCATAGATCAGCTCTGTTTAAAGCAGCACAAAGAACCATGGGACGTGACCCCAGAAGTCCTACTTTCTCACCTGAGTGAGTGAAGAACCAGTGTGGATGCAATCAAGTGGGCAAACTTGAGTATGGCTTTGTACAATTGTATGGCTTTGTAGTCTAGCTGCTCACACCCAAATTGGGATAACCCAGGTGCTCCCACCCAAGTGTCAGGGTGGGAGGTTAACCCAGGTTAACTCTGCAGTGAACACATACCCTAAGTATTCACTGTCAGATGGCAGAAACTGACAGTCACTACAGCCTGGGCTAGATTTGAGCCAGAAGCCTGGGAGAGTAAAGGTGGTGGAGCTCGCATTACATAGTAGAAAGAAAAGAAATGGGGGTAAATTGAAAAGCACTTGTTTTGGTTTCAGTGCCCTGTGTGATCTTTCTTTGGGCATCTTCTTCTAACGTTGTCCCAGGGTTTTGTTGGGTTTTTTTGGCATTTAAATTCGTTCTAAACAAACGACTTTATCTGGATACAAAATAGCCCGATTAAAATCTACTGTCTGTTCTTCTGTTATTTTGGGGGTGATTTAGTCTGACTGGGAAACTTCTCTTGAGCAGTTTTCATCCCTCTTGGAAAATGGAAGTGCACAGATGCTTGAATATTGCAGTAAAGTGTGCACTCTCTCTCTCTCTCTCTCTCTCAGAACGACCGTTCAGATTTAATAATATTTAACATTCAGCCTTTCTACAATTTCTTTTTTATTATGAAGGATACAAAGCATTCTTGTCATTCACTCTCTGCACACTTGCAAATAGAGCTTCACAGATTGGGAGCCTTATGTTTCTTTTTGTGGGCTTTAATCTCTTTTTTTAAAACTTTTTAATTTCTCCAGCCTCTTAATTTTGATTGCAAAAGCAATCAAACCATCCCCCCTGTGGGCTTTAAGAATATCCTGGAGTATTTGGCTAGACGGGGCAATAAGAGAATTAGACCTAAAAAAGAAATCAATCTTGTGCTCTAATGACTTCTTATTTTCCACTGCTGATAAAACTAAGAGATTAAATCTCTATCTGCAAATCTTGTGAGAACATTCTAAGAAAAGAACATGGACCAATGATTAGATGACAACTTGGGCTAGTAATGGGGAGCCAGGACGTCATGCAGCCAACTTTTAGAGCTAAGGAAATGGTCTGTGTTCTAGTGCCAAATTCTAGAGGTGGAGGACTAATGGAGATGGAGAGGGATATAATCTCTTCCTCCTAAATTAACCCTCTGAAGACTGTACATTTTTAGGTGCATTTCTAACCATTCACTTGGCTGACAGTCTAGCAAAGGCCAGTGATTTAATTGAACAGCCTCCAGGAATCTGTCCACCTGACCTCTTTCTAACTTTTTTAAAGCGAGAAAAAAATTTAATTGTGTGTCATTTATAGGTTCTACTCGAAGATTGAGCCTGCAACATCTCAAGTACACAGCTGAATGGACAATGTCAGATTAAAATACATATTTTTAAGAAAGTTTCTTACCTGTTACTAATAGCAACCTGTTAAGAATTTACAAACTGGCCTAGCTCAACCTCCTCCCATAAATTGGCCCATTTCCAGTCCCTCTTTCATTATGACTGCTGTATATTGAATAGTTATGTTTCTTGAAGAAATACCAAACTGGCAGTCTGGCTACTGAGTAGCGCTGCATTTTGTATCCTTATATCAAATTAATTGTCCCACTGGGCTGAAATGAAATGGAATTAACTTTTTTATATGTTCATTAAATTTATTTTTCAAGCAAGGGATATATATATTTCCTGAAAATGTTAGCTGTAGAGCATGGTACTACTCAGGTAAAACACACTCTTGGCCAGTTCTTGTCCTTGAATGTGCATGCATGGCTCTCCTGGCTTTAGGACCGCCTTACCCTGACCACCATTTTGTGCCAACAAAACATTGCAGACACAGCATATGTCATTGAGATGCCCATGTAATTGATTTGTGGGCACAGTCAGGTAGTTAGAAATTGCCTAAATTGTACATGCAAATAATTGTGGTTCCAAAAGTGCACCCCCAGTATGTAGATGCAGAAATAGAGCCTGGCCTTTCAAAACCTAGTCCTAAAGGATTTAAATCCATAGGAGCTTCATGCACACACCTGAGAGCAGAACTTTATTCTGTGACTTTACGGTTTCCTCAACCTTTTAATCTGTAGGATTCAGCCAGAATCCTGAGTCTCAGTATAACAGCAGAGTCGAAGCTTTGTCTCATTTCATACACATGCACAGATACATTTCATCGTTGTCCCGAAAGTAGAATAAATCTTCTAATAACTCTTCTAGAAAGAACAAAAAAAACTTGAGTCTGGAAAGTCAGCTTTTCCCTCGATGGTGATATCTGGCCCAAGAATTAGAGAAGGCAACATAAATAATAATCCCTTGACGAAATATCTGCTTTACCCAGAAGTCACTAGCGGCTGGATCCTGCAAAGATGTGCAGAGTGACATGGAAAGGAATGGACTGAGCAGAGCAGCAGCAAGAGGCGCTAAGCAGGGTGTACTGTTAAGTACAGTCCAATGCCTCCTGGCTTGAAGCAGGAGTGATTAAATACCCCAAAACGATGGCTGCTGCACACTCCTCTTAAGCAGCAGTTGGATCCTGCTAAGGAATGTATTGCTTGTTGTTTGCCTCCTCGGTCACACCCACTTTCTCCCCTGGGCCTCGTTGCGTGCTCTGGCACGTGTACAGGGCCTCTGGATTCTGCGGATGACTTGGCATTATGTGGAACATGGAGTGCTGCTGCAAGCGTTCCAAGCATGAGGTCAGATCCCTCTGCACTATGCACTCTGCTGTTCTACAAGCCATTGGCTCAGCCCCTCTCAATGCCTAGTAACCACTATTGCAGCTGGAACTGTCCTGTTGTAAAGTTAAAGTTTCTTTAAATCTTGCAGATTTTTGACAACGAAGCCAAAGATCTTGAGCGAGAAGTCTGCTTTATCGATATTGCCTGTGACGAAATCCCTGAGCGCTATTACAAAGAATCGGAGGTAAGAGTATAAAACAGTGAAGAAGGAATGTAGCCTAGAGTTCATTTGTCACTGGTAGGATTTTTTTCCCACATATCTGACCCCTGTTGCAGAACCCAGGTGCTGTCCACTGGGAGCTTCAGAGAATCCCCCACTGGAGAGCTAAAATGTTATCCAGATTTCTCTTTGTACTTTCAAAAATATGTTATTTTTCTTCAAAAGCATCAGAGAAGGCTTATAAACAATATATGCATTGCTCTGCAGTCTGCTTACAGGGAACAGACACACTTCAGGTTGATCTTTGTTTGACATGGTATCCATATGCAAAATGTGTGGATCTCTTTTAAGATCTTAAAAAGAAAAGCAGGACTTGTGGCACCTTAGAGACTAACAAATTTATTTGAGCATAAGCTTTTGTGAGCTACAGCTCACTTCATCGGATGCATTCAGTGGAAAATACAGTGGGGAGATTTATATACGTAGAGAACATGAAACAATGGGTGTTACCATACACACTGTAAGGAGAGTGATCACTTAAGATGAGCTATTACCAGCGGGGGGTGGGGGGTGGGGGGCGAGGCTTTTGTAGTGATAATCAAGGTGGGCCATTTCCAGCAGTTGACAAGAACGTCTGAGGAACGGTGGAGGTGGGGGGAGGAAATAAACATGGGGAAATAGTTTTACTTTGTGTAATGACCCATCCACTCCCAGTCTCTATTCAAGCCTAAGTTAATTGTATCCAGTTTGCAAATTAATTCCAATTCAGCAGTCTCTCGTTGGAGTCTGTTTTTGAAGTTTTTTTGTTGAAGAATTGCCACTTTTAGGTCTGTAATCAAGTGACCAGAGAGACTGAAGTGTTCTCCGACTGGTTTTTGAATGTTATAATTCTTGATGTCTGATTTGTGTCCATTTATTCTTTTACGTAGAGACTGACCAGTTTGACCAATGTACATGACAGAGGGGCATTGCTGGCACATGATGGCACATATCACATTGGTAGATGTGCAGGTGAATGAGCCTCTGATAGTGTGGCTGATGTGATTAGGCCCTATGATGATGTCCCCTGAATGGATAAGTGGACACAGTTGGCAACGGGCTTTTTTGCAAGGATAGGTTCCTGGGTTAGTGGTTCTGTTGTGTGGTGTGTGGTTGCTGGTGAGTATTTACTTCAGGTTGGGGGGCTGTCTGTAAGCAAGGACTGGCATGTCTCCCAAGATCTGTGAGAGTGATGGGTCATCCTTCAGGATAGGTTGTAGATCCTTGATGATGCATTGGAGAGGTTTTAGTTGGGGGCTGAAGGTGTTGGCTAGTGGCGTTCTGTTATTTTCTTTGTTGGGCCTGTCCTGTAGCAGGTGACTTCTGGGTACTCTTCTGGCTCTGTCAGTCTGTTTCTTCACTTCAGCAGGTGGGTATCGTAGTTGTAAGAACGCTTGATAGAGATCTTGTAGGTGTTTGTCTCTGTCTGAGGGGTTGGAGCAAATGCGGTTGTATCATAGAGCTTGGCTGTAGACAATGGATCGTGTGGTGTGGTCTGGGTGAAAGCTGGAGGCATGTAGGTAGGAATAGCGGTCAGTAGGTTTCCGGGATAGGGTGGTGTTTATGTGACCATCGCTTATTTGCACCATAGTGTCCAGGAAGTGGATCTCTTGTGTGGACTGGTCCAGGTTGAGGTTGATGGTGGGATGGAAATTGTTGAAATCATGGTGGAATTCCTCAAGGGCTTCTTTTCCATGGGTCCAGATGATGAAGATGTCATCAATGTAGCGCAAGTAGAGTAGGGGCATTAGGGGACGAGAGCTGAGGAAGCGTTGTTCTAAGTCAGCCATAAAAATGTTGGCATACTGTGGGGCCATGCGGGTGCTGCTGATTTGAAGGTATACATTGTCCCCAAATGTGAAGTAGTTATGGGTGAGGACAAAGTCACAAAGTTCAGCCACCAGGTTTGCCGTGACATTATCGGGGATACTGTTCCTGACGGCTTGTAGCTCATCTTTGTGTGGAATGTGGAATGTTGGTGTAGAGGGCTTCTACATCCATAGTGGCCAGGATGGTGTTTTCAGGAAGATCACTGATGGATTGTAGTTTCCTCAGAAAGTCAGTGGGGAGTGCTGGTAGCGTAGGGCCTGAGGAGGGAGTCTACATAGCCAGACAATCCTGCTGTCAGGGTGCCAATGCCTGAGATGATGGGGCATCCAGGATTTCCAGGTTTATGGATCTTGGGTAGCAGATAGAATACCCCAGGTTGGGGTTCCAGGGGTGTGTCTGTGCGGATTTGTTCTTGTGCTTTTTCAGGGAGTTTCTTGAGCAAATGGTGTAGTTTCTTTTGGTAACCCTCAGTGGGATCAGAGGGTAATGGCTTGTAGAAAGTGGTGTTGGAGAGCTGCCTAGCAGCCTCTTGTTCATATTCCGACCTATTCATGATGACGACAGCACCTCGTTTGTCAGCCTTTTTGATTATGATGTCAGAGTTGTTTCTGAGGCTGTGGATGGCATTGTGTTCTGCACAGCTGAGGTTACGGGGCAAGTGATGCTGCTTTTCCACAATTTCAGCCCGTGCATATCGGCGGAAGCACTCTGTGTAGAAGTCCAGTCTGTTGTTTTGACCTTCAGGAGGAGTCCACCCAGAATCCTTCTTTTTGTAGTCTTGGTAGGAAGGTCTCTGTGGGTTAGTGTGTTGTTCAGAGGTGTGTTGGAAATATTCCTTGAGTGGGAGACGTCGAAAATAGGATTCTAGGTCACCACAGAACTGTATCATGTTCGTGGGGGTGGAGGGGCAGAAGGAGAGACCCTGAGATAGGACAGATTCTTCTGCTGGGCTAAGGGTATAGTTGGATAGATTAACAATATTGCTGGGTGAGTTAAGAGAACCACTGTTGTGGCCCGTTGTGGCATGTAGTAGTTTAGATAGTTCAGTGTCCTTTTTCTTTTGTAGAGAAGCAAAGTGTGTGTTGTAAATGGCTTGTCTAGTTTTTGTAAAGTCCAGCCACAAGGAAGTTTGTATGGAAAGCTGGTTTTTTATGAGAGTATCCAGTTTTGAGAGCTCATTCTTAATCTTTCCCTGTTTGCTGTAGAGGATGTTGATCAGGTGGTTCCGCAGTTTCTTTGAGAGCATGTGGCACAAGCTGTCAGCATAGTCTTGTGGTATGTAGATTGTAATGGATTTTTTACCTTCAGTCCTTTTGGTATGATGTCCATCTGTTTGCATTTGGAAAGGAAGATGATATCTGTCTGTATCTGTCTGTCTGTATCTGTACGAGTTTTTTCATGAAGTTGATAGATTGCCACTCCATACGGCTAAATTCAGTGCCTTGCATAATGACAGGTTTCAGAGTAGCAGCCGTGTTAGTCTGTATTCAAAAAAAAAAAAAAAGGAGTACTTGTGGCACCTGCATCCGATGAAGTGAGCTGTAGCTCACAAAAGCTTATGCTCAAATAAATTTGTTAGTCTCTAACGTGACACAAGTACTCCTTTTCTTAGAGACTAACAAATGTATTTGAGCGTAAGCTTCCGTGAGCTACAGCTCACTTCATCGGATGCATTCAGTGGAAAATACAGTGGGGAGATTTATATACATAGAGAACATGAAACAATGGGTGTTACCATACACACTGTAAGGAGAGTGATCACTTTAGATGAGCTATTACCAGCAGGAGAGTGGTGGGGAGAAAACCTTCTGTAGTGATAATCAAGGTGGGCCATTTCCAGCAGTTGACAAGAACCTCTGAGGAACAGTGGGGGTGGGGGGGGGAATAAACATGGGGAAATAGCTTTACTTTGTGTAATGACCCATCCACTCCCAGTCTCTATTCAAGCATAAGTTAATTGTATACAGTTTGCAAATTAATTCCAATTCAGCAGTCTCTCGGAGTCTGTTTTTGAAGTTTCTTAAAATTAAGATCTTAAGATGTTCATATAAATTATAAAAGGTACTCAGTGTGGCTGTTTCATGTATCTGGAAGAACAGGGATAGGAAAGGGTTCTTAGGACTTAAACTAGTTTTGTATTTTCAAATAAAATTGTGCTGGTCATTAGTCTAAAAATGTGGGCTAGTGCTATAGATTATAGAGGGATCTGGAAGTGACCCTGTATTTAGGCTGCCTAACAATTTCCATTATAAAAGATACTTGATTCTTTTCTTTGAGAAGCTCTTAAATCTCCACTGTTTACAACAGGCCTTTGATATTCAACAGGGGAAATGTTCTCAGGGTGGAGAAGTGCCTTGTCTTTGTTCTGTGAAATTCCATTTGACTTGTGTTGTTATAAATTGTTAAAAATCACTATTTTCTTTCTCTTGCTTGCATTCCTTAGAAAGCGTTGGCAGCCTGCCTAAATAATAACTAACACCAATATTCTAAGGCCAGGCTGCTGCAGCCCATGCTTTATTGCGAACACCTGGGAGCAGTGTTAGGGGTGAGGAAAAAGAGCTGGGCTCCTCTCCACCCCTGGGCCCAGCATAAGACCCCAATGGACCAGGTCCCCCTCTGGAGGCACTACATTGGTCGGGAACCCCTACCCCCACCTACCAGGAGCAGCTTCCCCTCCATCCACCCCATAAATCTCCCCCAGACCCATCACCTGGTCCCACTATGGGGGACCTCATGGGGCAGGAAGTTCCCCAATTCCCACCGTGGGAGGGAGGGGAAGGGAGAGAGAGAGAGATTCATGGGCCAGGCGCATCATCCCCTTGGCCATCCCCTAGATCCAGTGCTTCGGCCCACTGGTTCATCCACAGCTGCTGCTGCTGCTGCTAGCTAGTCCTGTAGCTCAGGTGGCAGCAGTGTGTGCTGGGGTACTGAAGGTTCAGGGTTCAGGCTGCTGCTGATTCATAGATGTTATTGTCAGAAGGGGCCATTATGACCATCTAGTCTGACCTCCTGCGTAACACAGGTCATAGAATTTTGCCAAGTGATTCCTTTGTCAAGCTCATGACTTTTGCTTAAGACGCATGCTGAGAAGTTGTTACAATGCACATAATATAATTACATATAAAATAACTATGCTAAAAGAATATTGTTAATGTTGCAAACTAAAGCACTTGAAAGTTGGGAAATGCCAGGTTTACAGTTGCCTGGGCAACTTTAATTCTGCCCTCTTGTGCACTGCATATGTATTATAGTAGGATAACATACTATTTTTCCATAGGATCCCTGCTTTGTTTGGGGCACAAGTTCAAAGCACAAAGGGGCTGAATTAAGCTTGCATGAGCAACCATAAATCTGGCATTTCCTAACATTCAAATGTTCAATGTTATAACCGAAATGCTGTTTTTTTTTTAACATAGAAAAAACTATGTAATATATAGGGTGAGGTTTTCAAAGAACTCTAGGGGAGTTAGGCACCCAAAACTCATTGGAGTTCAATGAAGACTGAGCACCTAACTGTCTTAAGCTTCTTCGAAAATTTCAACCATGTGTTTCAATAATCTAAAGTGTGCCTGAAAGGCTCCTCCTTTAGGAGGATGCAATTTACAGCTGCAGAATTAGCACCCACCCTTCAGTGGCAAGTGTGACCACTTGAGTCTCACACCATCTGACTGCAGGCTCAAAACAGGTAGCTAGAGGAAGAACTACTCCAATTCATGCCTGCTGTTCATTCTGGAGGCACAATTTGCTTTTGCAGAAAGGGAGGCTGGACCCAATAACATCCTCATAGCAGGGGCAGAGCACAGTGGCTGTTTAACAGTGCACAACAAGACTGCACAACCATTTTTAGGATAGAAAATGAAGAACTGTCAGTGGAAATATTTGTATAAGATAGGAAAAACTGTATTTCATACTCTGAAAGCCATATGTTACGATCTCCTATTTATACTTCCTATTGAAATTTTTATAATACATTACTAATCATAATACAGGAGGTGAAAAACTGTATTTCTATCAGAGTGAAAAATAAATGTATTGTAAAGTAAAAGCCATCTGTTGTGTACTGAAATCCATGCTATATGTCACTTTGTGAAATGACTCACCAGCCTCACATTATCTTAACTCTATCCCATGGTCTTCCAGTACCATTTAGGAATAACAGCTGCAGAGAACAGAAATGCAGTTAAACTGGCCAGTATTTGGCTGTGTTTTATAGAAATCAAGTTATATTTTTTCATCTCAATATGCATTTCAAGATACTATAAACATAAAGATAACAAATAGCTTTTAAGCTTTTCTTATGGTTCCTTAATACCCAACTATTAAATTTCATTTTGAAAAGGGTTTATTTTACAATGCAGAAAAACAACTTCATATTAACTCAGTGAAGTTTCAAAGACCATGTGTTATATTTCAAGGACAAATCTATGACTCCGATTCCAAGCATATTGAGATTTTTTTTGCATGTTGTTAAACAACAAAAATAGCCCAACAACTGTTATGTTTCTCCCTGTGCTTGAACATAATTTATGCAGAGACCACAGAAGTTTCTTCAACAATTAATAAAATACTAAGAGCTAAGATGCCCATCATTCCTATTTAAGGGGAGACGGTGTCCTGTACTCATTTAAAAAAAAAATACAGTGTGCATTTGGTAGTTGGTAATGAATTTGTAATAACTGATTCAGTACACTCAAAGGTTTCCAAGCTATGTTTTCACATTTCCATATGAAGAATATGGACCAGATTCTCATTTACACTACAGCTCTTTAGTCTACTCTGACAGTGTAAAAGGGCCTTAAAGAAGGTGTATATATAATTTCTGCCCATTTTAAGGCTCCGTTAGCATAAAGGGACCTTTCAGTATAAATGAGAATCTGGCCCTTTGTATTTTTCATAGCACAATTAACAGTGTTTCTACTAAAAATAGACTGATGTAAAATGTTCACAGTGATTCAAAGGGATTTTTCTCCACAATTTTACTGCATTGTTTTTCTGCATTGCATCTACAGACCAGATTCTCCTCTCATTTGATGCAGCATTCAATCTTCTTGTAATATGTCAGTGTTTATTAGACTGTTTGTATAGGTGGATCATTATTCCGGCGCTAGTGTGATCAGAGAAAATTGCACTAACAACATACTTTTTCTTATTAGGCTAATATTTGTGTCTCAAACTGTTTATTTTTAGCTCTGAGGCATTCAGCTTTCCTTTCTCCCCTTCCCCCCATCTTTGTAAATATCATAAATATTGCAGGGGCCTCTGCATGAAAAGCCCCTTTCTGCAATTTGATTGTGACCTTTCTTTGAGTTTCTGTTTATGAACCAACCCATGGATTATGGACCAAATCTTCTCCTGGTGTAAAGCACACAGCTGCACTATCTTTAGCAAAGTTCAGAAAAGCTGGACCTATTTGTGTTACACATAAAGATTATATTCTTATTAATAATATTAATACCAACATTGCAGTTGTACCTAGAGGCCCCAGTGAGAAATCAGGAGTCCTGTTGTGCTAGGTGCTGTACAAACAAAACAGACATTCCCTACTCCACAGAGCTCACAATCTAAAAGAGGTATCAGTCAAGTTAAAAAGGTTGTATTTTCCCTTCCATTGCACATCACATAGCAGTGATTTTCATATAAACAACAGGGCCAAAGCTACAGAAGACAGGTCTTTCATGTACATAATCTCCCATTGGAGTTATGCGGTACACTTTGACTTCTGCTGTAACTAAACAGGGGAGATGTGTTTTGTGAAAACGGGACAAAAATTGAAGTGCGGGGGGGAGGGGAAGTGTAATTCATGTAACATACATCTGCTGCCCTCCTCTTCCAAGGCAACAAACATAAGCTACAAACTGAAGCGTCAAAGATATAGTTACCCAGGGGCCACATGTGCTGAAGAGCTGTTATCATTTCACGCAGGAACATCCTAGAGGATGTCTACCAATGATTGTTCAGGATAATCTTGAGTGATCTCTTGGCCAGAGCCATCTAAATGATCCTAATCCATTTAAGAATGACGGTCTCATCCCTCAATGTTTGCAAAAAAGCACTTAAATAACTACTGAATCATAAAAGGATTTTATTAACGATGGCAAGCACAAACATAGCCAGATCCTCAGCAGGTGTAAATTGACTTCAAAGAGGTACAGTGATTGGCACCAGATGAGGATCTGGCCCTTTCAAAAGGAAGATTTATTTTTATTGCTGTGAAGCACCCATGTATTTTGGGGATAGGTGCAAAAAGAATTTTATAAATAAATAAAATGTCTATAGTATTAATGGATTCTGTATATTAGATAACCACTGGATCAGCCAAACCCCACTATCTTCCCTTCCTGCCTTTTCTGCACTCATATACTGAGCATTGTAAATATCCAAGGCATCTGAAAAAGGTCAATCTAAACCCACATGAGCCTGCATAATCTCAAGGGCTGGACATGCTCACAATTCTGTGTATGCAAACATGCTAGGAAAACCACTAAACTTTGCAATGAGAACTTGGGTGATCTCATAGATCCAGCATAAGAAAATGGGTTGATATCATTCCATATATAACTCTTAATGAGACTCAAAGGGCCAAATTCAGACTGGGTGCAAATAAGTGCAACTCTGTCTGAATTTGGCCCATACATTTGTTCAGGAACTAATTCAGTTTGAACTGGGGCGGGGGTCTAGCTGTTACATTCAGGTCTCTTCACTTGCACCTCTCTGTCTTCCCTGGAGTTCTTCCTATCTACAATTATTGGTGATGACACTCTGTGCATTTCTCATCATCAAACCTTTTGCTGCCACCTTCCTGAGTGGCTATGACTTCACATTTCACATTTCGATTTAGAGCAGGGGTTCCCAAACTTGGTTTATGGCTTGTTCAGGGTAAGCTCCTGGTGGGTCGTGAGATGCTGACAGGTTTCAGAGTAGCAGCAGTGTTAGTCTGTACCCGCAAAAAGAAAAGGAGGACTTGTGGCACCTTTGTTAGTCTCTAAGGTGCCACAAGTCCTCCTTTTCTTTTTGTTTACCTGAGCGTCCGCAGATACAGCCGCTCGCAGCTCCCAGTGGCCGCAGTTCACCCTTCCCGGCCAATGGGAGCTCCGGAAAGCAGTGGCCTGGGGTGTTTAGATGTGAGGTTCATTTGTGAGGAAGTTTGGCTCCAAATCCAAATTTAGTGGCTCGTCTTTATCTCTGTAATATGCCATGTATGTGTGTGTGCGCGTGTCCAAATCTATATCTATGTGTTACATAGAATATAGGATGAGGAGTTGTGCATAAAGGTTTTATTAGCACTAGCATTGGATGATCTTCATAATTCACTTGTGAGTTCACATGACCAGTCCAAACTCATGCCAACTATACCACAGTATCATGTATTCCCTGTATGTGTTTGTGTATTAGACATAAATGATGCATTTACCTGAATTTTTGAACAGAGGAGCTGAGCTACTGCTTAAGAATGAGAGCCTCAAGTGAGCCATTCACATAAACAAAACATTTACCGTAGCTATGAACCATTATGCAAAATGTTCTTTTCCACCTTATTTAAATTCTCAGATTAACTATGTTTCATTTCCTGTTTATAGCAAAGTGGCTGAGGTTGGGGGACAGAGAGTAAGCTTTTCAAATTACCTCCAAATAGAAAGATTTCATGCAGCTGCCACAGTTCTCCTTCAGTTTCTGTTTAGTGTAAAACAGCTGTGTTTTAATGGGTCCAACTTGCCCCTGTTGGGGTGTTTTTAGAATAACTAAACTTGCATTATACCTCAGGCACAGAGAATGATGACATTTGAAATAATACAGCTGCTTCAGCTCCCATACTGAAAGTGTGTTCAATTGTCAGTATAGTAATTCAGCTTGGGTTAAGCAGAACCAACTGAAAATCTCCCTGTAGTTACTAACACCAGTTGAGTAGCTTGTAGAATGTCTGGCTGGATTACCATGTGTCCTCCATGTCTGCCACAGCTCTGTTGTTTTCTGATGGTGACTGCTGGGTCTGAGTTTAGAGCGATTCCCATTTTTATCAATCATTTTTTGTCATCTCAGCTTTTTAAAGTGTCAGAGTAGAAGAAAGAAAACAACATGTTCTCTCTATTCAGTTAAGAGTTTCTAATACAGAGAAGTTTCATGAAGCATAGCAAAGCAGAGCAACAAAGGACCAAATGTCTTTGTTCTGTTCCCAGTTACACCTATGTCCAGAGCAACTGCGTTAACTCAAATGGAATTAGTCCAGATTTACTATGAAGTATCTTGGAGCAGATGTTGATCTAATGTCCTTGAATCCCTTTTCACTTTGCATATCAATCACTGTGCTTGTCTACTGGAATAAGTATATTGCAATAGCTATTCTGGAATAGACCCCCTGTGGATAATCTACTCCTGAATACAAGTGACTTCGCTTTGTGAATGGAGTAATTATTCCAGAATAGAGTAATAATTCTGGAATAAAGTCACTTTTATTCCAGAATAGTGTCTACACAGAGGCGTTATTCTGGAGTAGCTAAACTATACCAGAATAGCTGTTCCGGTATAGTTATTCTAGTCAATTTCCACTGTGTAGACAAGACCATATTACTAGAGATGGTCTGTAGGCTACACTCCTATGCCACAGAACCATGTGTTATTTAATACATTTTTAAAAATAAAATAAAATAAAATAAAATAAATATGTATTTGCCTTATAGCAGAATTGTCTTGACATTTGGGGTAATGCAGTATTTATCTAGCAGCCTCAAAGAAATTATTTTTATAAACTTCAAATAAAAAATGAAATATTTTAAAAATGAAATACAAAATTTACAATTAAAATACACTAGTAGGAGTTTATGTTGACATAGCCTTCCGGAGCACCGTATGTACAGTCTGAAATCCAAAGCCTACCCAGCACAGCTGGTGATGAAATGCCATAGTTCAAAATACATAGTTCAAAATACAATTATGAAGAATTTGTTCTGAAATGCTAGATCAAACAAACTGATCTTTAGTTTAGGACTAAAAAAAATTAACTTCATGTTAAATATCTATTGGTAGAATATTCCCTGGTAGGAGTTTAAGAAAAATAATCCACACACCAGAAAGAATAGGAGTACTTGTGGCACCTTAGCGACTAACCAATTTATTTGAGCATAAGCTTTCGTGAGCTACGATGCATCCGATGAAGTGAGCTGTAGCTCATGAAAGCTTATGCTCAAATAAATTGGTTAGTCTCTAAGGTGCCACTAGTACTCCTTTTCTTTTTGCAAATACAGACTAACACAGCTGCTACTCTGAAACTTCAGCACAGCAAAGCCTTTGTATGAGCCTGGTTCCCTTAAACACTGAAGTCATCTAATCATTTAACCTCAGGTCAAACATAGCATTCAGAATTCAGTGCCTCAGTGTGTTCCTTTCTAGAATATTCATCAACCAAAGTGTACGGATGGTTTAGAAAATCCTTCTCCACCTCTCTCAATGCTTGTCAGATATAATTTACGAGGCATGCTCATCTGACAAAGTCATTTTGCTAGGGAAAGGCACAAATTGCTCTGTGTTTGCCATACATTGTATTGCCAAGTACAAAGTGCTCTAAAAACAGCACTTTAGGGGTATCGAGTGCTAACAAAGCAAAAATATTGCTGCCTCGGTGCTTGATTTGCACTAGGGTACAAAACACATGGATCCAAGAGTATAATGATTGTCCTTTCAAGGAGTGTTTTAAATCAATTTCTAATGACATTGGGAAAAGAGATTCTCTGGCATGCCCAAAGAAATATTCAGATGAATTCCTGATTTTTCTGAATGAGATGAGCACTTATTTTGGAAAATGGAAAGGTAAGTTAGGGGTTCTCAGGACAAATTTTTGTGGCCTCAGAGTGCGATCCCCAACTCTTGCTGGAGGCCACTCTCACGCTTTTTCCTAAAATACTTAATTAGCTTTAGGAAAAGCAAATAAATATGCACATATACACATCCAAATCATTGTAATTTATTTATTGCTAGTTGGCAAGTCTGTTGTGAAAAGTGATATTAACAAACATACAGGTATCACTTTTCACAGCAGACTTACTCAGCCCAGGCAAGATTGGGGACAAATTAAGCTCTGGATGTGGGGGCTGGGGGAGGCAGTGGGGACCAGGGGTGATGGGTGGGATGGGGGGTTAGGGGAGGCAGCAGGGGGCTGGAGCCCACAGCCCGAAGCCCCATGGCCAGGGGACAGAGCCCGGGGATGGAGCCCGAAGCTGTGTGGCTGGAGCCTGGGGCCTGCTGCTGCACAGCCAGAGCCCTGAAGGCTGGAGCCCGAAGCCCCACGGCCAGAGCCTGCCGCCCCACCACCTCAGGGCTAAAGCCCAAAGCCTGAGCCCCATTGCACCTGGGAAGGTGGGGAACTCATTGGCTGCCTGCTCCGACAGCGGTGTGCCCCAGGTATCTCCAGATGGGGGTCGGGCCCAACTCCTGCTGGCGGCCCCAGCAACCAACACCAAGGCAGTGCATCCAGGAGCAACAGGGAGGGGGAGGGGCTGCTACTTTGCGACACCCCCCAATCAGAGCCCAGGAGGCTGTGGCTGCAAGAAAAGTCCCTGGTGGCCTCATTTGAGAAATGCGAATATTGAGAACACTTAGTGTAGAAGCACGTGAAGCACAGGTGCAAAAGATCTGTAGTTCATCACAACATTCCCTGCATTTAGTCACTGGGAGTATAGTTTTCAAAAGTACCAAACTCCCAGTTTCTAAAGTGCCTTTGTCACTTAGGAGCCTAAGTCCTTTTGAAAATCAATGAGACTTTTGAAAATCAATTTTGGTGCTTCTGAAAATGGGATTTTGGCTCCTAAGTCACTTAAGCACTTTTGAAAATATTACCCATTGTCTATATTTTAGGATGGTGCATTATGAAAATGTCATACAGGCAGGAATGGTTACCTGCAGAACTGAAAAGAACTCCATTAATTTGTATCTGCTTAATTTAATATTTATTAAAAACTGCACATTCCAATAGCAAGACATTTTCCTGGTCAACTATTATCTTTTGTAATCCAAACTGACAGTGTAAGTAATCTGGTTGAATTTACTTTGCTCAGCTACCTCTCTGGATGTCCTGGGTAATGAAGACTAGTAAGGTTGCTATTATTAATTATTATTATTATTTATTATTAGACCAAGGAGCCAGGGCCCCACCTTGACCAGAGTGGGGTGGCATAACGGCAGAGCCCCTTCCCAGCTGGTATGACAGTGGGGTGGTTGAGCCAAATTTGAGTGAACGACATTGTGACCTAACACTCAGGACAACAGTGTCACTCGCATTTGGACCTATCACCCTCCATCAGAATAAGTGGCATTGTAATCTGGCACATGCAGTTGCAATGTCATTCAAATTTGAGGAGGCCAGGCAGGTAACCTGGGCCCTCCCTCCCAGGCAAAATTCTGATCAGAGGCCTCTTTTTATACAAAGAGGTATATTTTTCAAAAGGGCCAAACCTGGCCACCTTTCTGCAGGTGCAATTTGTGATTACAAAATGGATTGTGAATACAAATCAGAATACTTGGCTCTTCTGCTACCTGATTTCTGCTCTCCATCACGGAGCTGGAGGAGCTGGTCCTCAGATTTACAAGAGCAACCCAATTGCAGGAACAAACTGCACCCCCAGAATGGAAGCTGCTTTTTTCAAAATTTGATTCAAAGCATGTGGAATGGTACTCAGTACTTGTGGCCTGATTCAAAGCCCACTGAATTCAATAGAAAGATTTCTAATGACTTCAAAGAACTTTGGATCAGGCCCTTAGATACTACAGTGATGGGAGCAACACAACTACAACCGAAGACAAATAGTTACTTTCCTCTGTAAAACACTTGCACCCTTCCCAGGTGTGAGACCAAAGTTAGCAAACCCTGGGATAAATTTTCAGGGGTATGGACAAAAAATTAGACTCACAATTCTTCCTCTTGTTACTGGAGCTGTGCTCCTTTGGCCACATTACTCAGTTTTTTACTCAGTCCTCAAATAGGCAAAGCTCCCACTGAATTGAGTACCAGCCTTGCCTGAGCAAGGACTGAGTAATTGCTGAATAATGTCTTTCGGATTTGACCCTTTAATTTCCCAGCACTCATTCATAAAGGTGCATCATGCAAAATCCGTACGTTAATGTTTTCTTAAAGGAAGGATTTCCCGTAAAAGATTTGGCACTTCTTGAGCTGTGCAGATTGCCTGTCCAGGTCTATCACCACCTGGCACCTGTGCTTTAAGCACTCCAGCCAATTTATGACTAGTCCTTCAAACAGATGGGAGTAATTAAAGACAGCCAAGAGACCATCTGTGAGCATCCATTGTGGTCATTGTTAAAAGGATTCTGAGCCAGGAGCAATGCAGTAATTATCCGTGGCCTGTTTGTGGACCAACAGCTAAAAAGAGTCTTCATCACTAATCTAGTTATGTGCTGAGTTAACTTTCCAAAAGAATAAAATGCCTTTTGTGACCGCCTGATAACTGTTATGGTTTGAGCAAAACACAAATCCCATCTGCAATTAGATATTCAAGCAATTTAGATGGTCATTGTTTAGTTTGCTTTGATAAACTAGGGAAACTTTGATATTGAGCCAAATTCATCACTGGGGTCATTCTGTTGACTTTAATGGAGTTAATGGATTTGAAACTTTTTATCTAGAGGTTTGCTGGGGGTGGAGGAAATTAATTATTATTTATATAGTACTAGAGGTAGAAACTATATTATTTTTCATTTATTTTTAATGTGGTAATGCCTAAAAATCCCTATCAGAACCACTGCTCCATTATATGAGGCACTGTATACACACAAAATGAAAAGACAGTCCCTGCCTTAAGTATATAAAAATAGAATTCTTTAAGGTAACTTCCGGACTCAGTAACCCAATGTGGCAGATAAAATTCTAGTTTGTCAGCCTGAGAAATTCTGGACCAGAAGTATTACAGGAAATAAGATGTTATCCAGGTCAGAAAGACCCTACCTGAACATTTCATTTAAGAGCAATCAACAATGGTCCACTTTTAGTTCAGTAAGAGCAGGAAGTTACTCATTGATGTCAAAGAAACATCCATGTTGCTAATAAGAACCATAGAATACCTAAATTGAAAAAATGTTTAATAAAAGAAAATTGATCAATGATCTAGGCATCCTGCAGCTGGAAAATAATATTTGACATAGTACAAAGTATATCGTTACAAACATGAAATAGTAACTGAGAAATCTTCATTTGCTTTATCTTCCTCATGAACCAAAGTGATCATTGGGGCTTAAAACTATAGATTGCATGTATGGGACAACGTGACTCTCAGCACTAGCTGATATTAGCAGTTATCATCAACTTATTATAACATTACTCTTCTCCACTAACATACAACTAGAGATCATTTGAAACCACATGAAAATTCCTTAAAGAAATAAAGAGCAAAAATTTCAAAAGTACATAAGCAATTTAGGCTCCTAAATCCCATTTTCAAAAATTACGTAGGCACTTAGAAATCTAAGTCTCATTGAAAGTTCACAGGATTTAGGCTCGTAAGAGCCTATGCCACTTTTGAAAATGGGATTTAGGCTCCTAAGTCACACAGGTACTTTTGAATATTTTATGCAAAGTGTTTAACAATGTGTGTTGACACTGTGCATAAACAGTGTAAATTTGCTGAAAGATGTAGATTATAGATGGCAAAGGACAAAGTGAATGAAGTCAGTGGCAGGATAAGCTCCTATCAATCTAAATAACAGAGTCACCAAGTACCAACACTAGGGTGTCTATATTAGATGAGCCATTGTACTGTTATTACTAAATCTGCTTCTCAAGTAACGAATAGAGAGTCTGGTGTGACTAAATGGTTGAAGAATGATTTTAGGCCAAGATCTTCAAAAATAACTAGTGATTTTGGGCACCTAACTTAAGACTCCTTGAAGGAGCCTGATTTCCACAGGGCAGGTGCTCCATATTTTCAAAATATCAGATCCCTTTAAGGTCTTCCAAGTTGGGCTCCCAAAAAACTCAGGCATGCAAAATCCCTAGTAACTTTTGAAAATCTTGATTTTAATAAATTATTATTTGCCATCTCATCTCTTAGATCATCTTTGTATCTGTTATATCTTAGCATGCAAATATGTAATTATGTGTGAGAATGTGAATAATGCAAAACCTTCTTTTCTACATCTGCCATAATACCAAAAACAGCCTATGAACCATAGCACAGTGACTAACTCAGTGCAACTAGAATTTTCATGTGAATTTTGCTTGACCTCTTTAGAAAAAAACAGTTACTCACCTTCTCGTAACTGTTGTTCTTCGAGATGTGTTGTTCATGTCCATTCCAATCAGCTGTGCACGCGCTGCATGCACGACAACCGGAAGATTTTTCCTCTAATAGTATCCATAGCCTGGGCGCCCCCTGGAGTTGCGCCTTCATGGCGTCCAGTATAGGGCCCTGCCGACCCAACCCCCCATCAGTTCCTTCTTGCCGGCTACTCCGACAGTGGGGTAGGAGGGTGGGTATTGGAATGGACATGAACAATACATCTCAAAGAATAACAGTTAAGAGAAGGTGAGTAACCGTTTTTTCTTCTTCGAGTGCTTGTTCATGTCAATTCCAGTCAGGTGACTCCGAAGCCCAAGTTCCAGGGTCGGAGTTGTCTACTGATTGGAGCACTGCTCTACCAAAGGCCACGTCGTCTCTGGCCTGCTGGGTAATTGCGTAGTGCGCAGTGAAAGTATGTATGGAGGACCACGTCACCACTCTGCATATTTCCTAGGTGGGAACCTACACCAGGAATGCCATTGAAGAGGCCTGAGCCCTGGTGGAGTGCACAGTAATTGGAGGAGCGGGCACCCCTGCCAGGCTGTAGCATTCATGGATGCAGGACATGATCCATGAAGAAATTCATTGAGAAGAGATGGGAAGACTTTTCATTCTGTCCGCCACTGCCACGAATAACTGGACAGACTTTCGGAACGGCTTCGTTCTCTCGATGTAAAAGGCCAGGGCTCTGCAGACATCCAATGAGTGAAGCCTCTGCTCTCTGCCACTTGAGTGCAACTTAGGATAGACTACTGGGAGGATGATGTCCTGGTTAATGTGAAATTGGGAGACAACCTTCAGGAGGAAAGCTGGGTGTGGCTTGTGCTGCGCCCTGTCCTTATAGAACATGGTGTAAGGAGGCTCTGATGTTAATGCCTTGAGCTCAGACACCTTCCTGGCTGAGGTTATCACTACCAGAAATGCCATCATGTATGAGAGACAGAGCAGGGAGCATGTCGCCAGTGGTTCAAAGGGCAGACCCATCAGTTTAGAAAGGACGAGGTTGAGGTCCCAAGCTGGGATCAGTTGCCTGACCTGTGGATATAGCCTGTTGAGACCTTTCAGAAAACGACTGACCATAGGGTTGGTGAAGACTGACCGGCTGGCTGTACCTGGATGGAAGGCTGAAATGGTGGCCAGGTGAACCCTTATTGATGACATGGACAGACCTTGCTGCTTGAGATGGAGGAGGTAGTCCAATATAAGCAGGATAGTGGCGAGAGTCAGAGATGAATGATGCTGTGCCGCCCAGATTGAAAATCTCTTCCACTTGGCAAGGTAGGTAGCCCTGGTCAGGGCCGGCTCCAGGCACCAGCTTTCCAAGCAGGTGCTTGGGGCGGCATTTAGAATGGGGCGGCAGTCCGTGTCCTGCGGTGGCAATTTGGCGGCAGCTCCACCGCTCTTCCCACCGCCGTGGCTTTTGGCGGCAGCTCTGCCACTGCTGCGGCGGCGGCAATTCGGCAGTGACTGCTTGGGGCAGCAAAATTCGTATAGCTGCCCCTGGCCCTGGTGGAGGGTTTCCTACCGTCCAGGTGGACTTGTCTAATCCAGTCCAAGCAGGCAAGCTCCATCGGGTTCAGCCATGGAGCTTCCACACCGTGAGGTGCAATGACTTGAGGTTTGGGTGCTGAAGGCATCCATGGTCCTGAGTTATTAAGTCCAGGAAGAGCAGCAAGGTGACTGGGGCTTCCATGGACATTTCCAGGAGTGATGTGTACCAGTATTGGCAGGGCCAGGCTGGAGCTACCAGTATCACCAAAGCCTGTTCCCTCCGTATTTTGAGGAGTACCTTGTGAACGAGCGGGGTGGGCAGGAACACATAAAGGCTGATACGTAAAGGCCAACATCATCGCTAGTTTGCCCACAGAATGTACCAGGCCCGGAACCGGTGCTGGCGATCTCTCGCCTAGGAAGTGAGGGTGGTGCTGTAAGCGCCAAAAGGTCCACTGCTGCCTCGGAGTGTCTCTGGTGTAGAGAGGAGCTGGAGGTCTTTGTGGTGGCGCGTCAGTGAGCAGTGCTGGTCCGGACTCAACTGGACCCATCTCAGGACAGGAGTCAATGGAATCCCCACCGAATGGGTACCCGATAGGGGCTTGTTGGCCACCTGGTCTTTATACCTGGCCAGGGAGCGCCCTCTGTCAGCCTTTTTCCTTTTGTGGGGCACTGGGGAGTGCCACCGGTGCCTCACCGATGTCTGGGGCCTGTGGGCGGAGCCATGGCAGTGCCAAGGGTCTCTAGCAGAGTCCTTCTTCGGCACCGGTTCGCACATGGACAGTACTGGAGCACTGTGCACCAAGAATGCGGCGCTCGAAGTCGGATCTGCCACACCCGGCTCTGACTGAGGATGAAGTGCTGCCTCCATAAACACTCGGATGCGCTCCTCCATGTCTTTAAGAGTCCCGGGGCAAAAATTTCTACAGATTTTGCACTTGTCTCTAAGACGCCCCTCACTTAGACACTTCAAGCATGAAGTGTGCGGGTCATTTTTTGCGTAAACCTGCCACAGTCCGAGCATGGTTTAAAGCCCAGAGACCAAGGCATAACCCAGTGCCGGGGAAAAACATCAGTGGGGGGACCCCCCCCCCGAAGGAAAAAACTACTACTCTAACACTAACTAACTATATACACAAACACTGCTAACACGCGCTTGCTGAGGCAAGAGCAACGGGGAGTTCCAGCTAGCCATCACAGGCAGTAAGAAGGAACTGAGTGGGGGTCGGGTCAACAGAGCCCTATTTTGGGCGCCATGAAGGCGTGACTCCAGGGGGCATCCAGGCTGACCCTATGGATACTGCTAGGGGAAAAATCTTCCAGCTGTCGTGCATGTGGTGCGCGCACACCTGTTTTGGAATTGACATGAACAAGCACTCAAAGAAGAATATTTATTTACTGCATGCATATTGTGTCAGAATATTTGAAATCATTCTACATTGTTGCTGTAAACTGTTCTAAATTCAAGGATCCATCTATTAGAATTCCACATCCACATCTTACTTTTTTTATTGAACTGTGTGCTTCAGGCAATTATCAGTTATATAACAATTCTTTTCAAATATCTAGACCAAGCTGAGGTCAAGCTTTATTGAATGAGAAGACGGGCAAACAATATGTGACAGTTATTTGTGATATGAAGTGGTATGTTACTCAGCTATGTGCTGGAGCTGATTTGTTTTTTATGGTGCTCTAGGGTTGAAAGCAGAGAATATTGCACTCACATTTAGAGAAGGATGTGAAAGTAATGATTTTCAGAAAGATGGCAAGAACATCTCTTCATTTGAGCCTGGTTAACAAGAAAGGTTCATGGTAGAGCTTCAGTTTATGAATCAAATCACAAGCCAAGTCATTGGGGCTAACTATAAACATTAGAAAAATAATACCACCAAGTGAGAGAGAAGCTCACAGTGAGTGGCAGGAAATACAAACAGAGTAGTCTCACCAGTTTGCCTCTTCCCTAGCTCATCCTCATTTAGCCTCTTATTCAGGACATCACTGAAGCTTCTGCTTAAAGTGAAGTGCATATTTAAGTCAAGTATCAGAGGGGTAGCCGTGTTAGTCTGGATCTGTAAAAGCGGCAAAGAGTCCTGTGGCACCTTATAGACTAACAGACATAGGCCACAGAGGTCTGGAAAGTGAGAGATCGTTGTCCAGGATGGGTTGTACAACCCACACTTTCACAGACCTTGGGAGGCAGGCCAGTCCTCGCCCACAGACAGCCCGCCAACCTGAAGCATATTCTCACCAGCAACTACACACCGCACCATAGTAACTCTAACTCAGGAACCAATCCATGCAAAAAACCTCGATGCCAACTCTGCCCACATATCTACAGCAGCGACACCATCACGGGACCTAACCAGATCAGCCACACCATCACCGGTTCATTCACCTGCATGTCCACCAATGTAATATACGCCATCATGTGCCAGCAATGCCCCTCTGCTATGTACATCAGCCAAACTCGACAGTCCGTACATAAAAGGATAAATGGACACAGATCAGATATTAGGAATGGCAATATACAAAAACCTGTAGGAGAACACTTCAACCTCCCTGGACACACAATAGCAAATTTAAAGGTAGCCATCCTGCAGCAAAAAAACTTCAGGACCAGACTTCAAAGAGAAACTGCTGAGCTTCAGTTCATTTGCAAATTTGACACCATCAGCTCAGGATTAAACAAAGACTGTGAATGGCTAGCCAACTCCAAAAGCAGTTTCTCCTCCCTCGGTGTTCACACCTCAACTGCTAGAAGAGGGCCTCATCCTCCCTGATTGAACTAACCTCGTTATCCCTAGCCTGATTCTTGCTTGCATATTTGTACCTGCCTCTGGAAATTTCCACTACATGCATCTGGGTATTCACCCACAAAAGCTTATGCTCCAACACGTCTGTTAGTCTATAAGGTGCTACAGGACTCTTTGCCACATATTTAAGTGTTTTTCTAAATAGTATGGACTTAAGCACAAGCTTTCCTGGATCAAGGCCTCAGGGAGTAGGGCACAGCTGAACTTGATTTTGAGTGTAGATTAAAGGAGTTGTATTGTAAATTCATTATTACTTCCCTGTCCTTGTTCATTTGAAAATGAACATTGAACTGTGAATCCTGTCCAAGATTGCCAAGGTGCAATTAGCAGGTATAGACATAAGGCCAGATACATAAAAATTAACAAACGAATTCAAATAAACAGCAACTAATCTCTAAGTGTTTCTTGTCTATCTTACCTAAACCAAGGGCATCTTGTGTTGTTTAAAATAAACCCTGAAGACAAGTTGGCTGTCTTCTCATGACCACATCTCCAAAACATCCATATTTTTAAAATACAGTTTATTACATGGGCAATGAGTTTGGAGAACCTGGAAAGTGATTTCATTTTAAGAATCAATACTGGATGTAATGTCTTTGCTTTCAATAGCAATTGGTGTCTTGGCTTCACTGCCCCCTCAAACAATATATTTAGTATCATACTTCTTGGCTTTCCTTGACTTACTGGAAAATCAAATAGCTGATGTTGAAATTACAGTCCCTTCAGGGTTTTCTCCATGTTACTGGAGGTTCCAACTTGGTAAAGTTTCATGCTCAACTGGTAATATACAAGTTAGTTTAGAATTTACAATGGCATTGTCAAGCCCTTCAAACAGATGATGTACACTTTACCATCTGCTGATTATATCCATAATGTGGTTCTCTCATAGGCTTGAAACTTGCTTCCTCAACCTCAGAGACAGAGTTCTTTATGATTTTCCAATGCTCCCAGTTGGTTTGAACATTAGAACCCTGGTTCTTCACTGCCCTCATGACTTGTGTTGTCATTGACACCTCCACAGAGTGCATGTAATATGCTACCAAATTGGGATTGTAGCATTTTATGGCTTCTTTGCATTCACTTTGCACACTTATAAATGAATACACAAGGTCTAAGGCAGTAGATGATAAGGCCTTTGATAAATTCATAAAGGAGCACACAGGTGAGTAACTCTGCTTCCAACACATAGATAATGAAGCTTGGCAGTGTTGGGTTTTTTGGGTTTTTTCCCCCTTGACTTGTTTCTGTTTATTTTCCATCCAAATGATGTGCAGAGTCCAGAATAAAATGCAGGCAGGATTTACGTATACAGTATCTACAAACTGGAGGGTGTACTTCCCAAATCGAGGAGATCTACCCATGCGAACTGATTGAGCTAGCATGCTAAAAATAGAGCATAGCCACAGTGATGTGAGTGGCAGAAGGCACTAGCCAACCTGAGTATGTGCCTAATGTCTCAGACAGGTACACATTTGGGACAGCTAGTCCCTCCTGCCACTTGCACTGTCACAACTATACATTTTATTTTTATATGCTGGCTCTAAAGTGCAGACACACAGCACAATGGAATCTCTGCTTTCCCTTCTCTAGTTTCTTCACACATGGTGTGTACAAGAGTTTTTGTAATTTAAAAAAAAAAACACATTGGCTATTTCCCCCTGCCATTACATTTACTTTAAACTTCCAATAGTTAGTTGGTTTATAGCTGAGGATGAGATTCAACAGGCATCATCCCATCTGGCTCCCTTGCTGCTCCAGGTTGAGCAACTCCCTGCATTTTCATGTTAGTGCATTACATTGAGCTAACTCCTGCAGTGGGTATGGAAGAAGAAGAGTGCAATCAGCCACAGATCTTACACAAGTAGTGATGCATGCAAAGGGGCTTTCCAGCTGACGCCCTTTGATGGCCCACAAGAGTCTGCTGGCAGATCTGCCATGTTGTGTGGGTGTGATATGCCAAAAGAGAGATGGTTTTCAGGAATAGGGATGTGGCTGGACCACAGTCAGGTGTATATGTATGCCACCAACTATAGAATACGCTAGCAGGTCTCACTGGAAATAGACCTGTTGCTCCTTGAGCAATAAACAGTGCCTCATAGTGCATTGTACTAAAATGACCTGTAGCATCATGCCCTGCTATGGCCCAATGTCTTTTGTGCCCAATGAGCTTCACAGCATCGCCAAGTATCTACTGCTGCCATCAATGCACTGGCTTTTGGGTAACAGACCAGGATTTGGCCTCATGTATCTTATTATATCCTGCCACTCATTTAAGCAAATTGTGTTATTTTTACTCAGCCCTGGTCTACACTAGGGAGGGGAGGGGGGGGAATCGATCTAAGTTACGCAACTTCAGCTGCGTGAATAACATAACTGAAGTCAACGTACTTAGATCGACTTACTGTGGTGTCTTTGCCACAGTGAGTCGACTGCTGCCGCTCCCCCATCGACTCTGCCTGCGCCTCTCGCGGCAGTGGAGTACAGGAGTTGACGGGAGAGCGCTCGGGGGCCAATTTATCACGTCTAGACAAGACACGATAAATCGATCCCCGCTGGATCGATCACTGCCTGCCGGTCTGGCGGGTAGTGTAGACATACCCTTAGTGTTTATTAGCCTTAAAACAGACACATTAACAAGCTAGCAAATGGGGACTTTTCAGCCAAGGTTTTTCAGTCGTGGTTCTCCTTGCTTTGCAGGATCCTAAACATTTCAAGTCAGAGAAGACGGGGAGAGGCCTATTAAAAGAAGGCTGGAGGGAGACACAACAGCCGATCATGTGCTCCTACAAACTGGTGACTGTGAAATTTGAAGTCTGGGGACTTCAAACTAGAGTAGAACAATTTGTACATAAGGTCAGTGAATGCCTATATGCTGTTATCTTGCACAGGAGTAGGGCTAGAGCACAAGTGGAACTAGAGCATTATCCTGACTTGCACATGAACAGGACTAGAGATGGGCTGAGCCAGGAAGTTCAGGTTTAGATCTGGTTCCAAACCTCCTTAACATTCAAGGGTGATTCGATCTGGGGGTTTTCATGTGTCAATTAAAGAGAAGAGGCCCAGCTGCAAAATTAATCTCTGGATACAAACTTCCCCAAAGGCTCGAGTTACTCAGATCCAAGGCTTAGTTTTTCGCCCATCTCTGAGTACAGCCAGCAATAACATTTCCAGTGCTGTGATCCTTATGTGGGCAGAATTAACAACATCCTTGCCCAAGAGACCTCCACTGCTGGTAAAATAATATTTGTGCCAATGACAACAGCTTTATTGTGACAATTGTGAGCTGTTAGATGAATACAATACAATGTTTCTAGACTGAAATATTTTTTCCCTGTGA
Source organism: Natator depressus (assembly GCF_965152275.1). Lineage (NCBI taxonomy): Eukaryota > Metazoa > Chordata > Testudines > Cheloniidae > Natator > Natator depressus. The sequence goes on from NC_134247.1 coordinate 8,268,649, forward strand.
TTTCATTACTTGAAGCTTCTAAAGTCTGTATTGCACTTTATCAGCAGTTCATTTAATTTTACCACAATTAAACAAACACTGTGGGTCTGACTCTGACCTCACTCACTCTGATTTTACACCATTGACATCAGTGTAGTTGCTCCCAGTGTACTGAAAGTGAGAGCAGAATGTGAAGCCAAACAGTTACTTCAGTTTGATAGCTCTATTGGCTTTAATGGCTATCTATCTGGATGCAGTAAAAGCTCATTAATTCTCATTATGCTAATCTGCCAATCTCAAAATACTAAAAACAAAAACCGTGGCAGTCTCAACCCACTCCTTTGATTTAGAGTCTGATTCTAACCTCAGTCTCACTGATGTAAATCAAGAGTGTCTCCTCTGAAGTCACAAGAGCTACACCAGTAAGAAACCAGTGTAAATGAGATCAGAATTGGACCGTTAGCGTAATATTAAGCTATCACTGAATGAGAGTTTCTAGACAACTAAGTTGGACTTACTGCAATAGTTCTGATGCCTTTTGCACATTCATCTGATTTCCTGAAGTTTAGCATGCTTGGCTCTCAAGTGTATATTATTGTTCATTTTCACTGGATGTGTGGTTCCTTCTTCTAAAACCAGATATCTCAGGGCAGGTACAGAGCTCCAAGATGATAAAGTCACAGTTGCAAACACTTCTCCTATTCTGCAAAGCCCTCAGAATTCAATCCCTTTTTTATTAAAAAATGCCTGCATTTTTCATTAAGGTTTTGACTCATGCTTTTTGGATAGGATTTTCTATATATTCTCCTGCCAAAGTTTTGTATATAATATTTTTCTTCAAAGATTTTTTTAAAATCTGTAATTAGAAATGAGAACCTGGATGTTGTTATTCTGTGAAGGTTAATCTTACAGCTTTCACAAGTGGTGGGAAAGTTATCCATTCTACTTGTCCAAATATTAATTCATTAATGATACAATTATCAAATGGTCTTCTCCAGGTATTTTAATGTCCAGACATTGGTAGAATTTTGGAAGGTTATTGACCTCTTGTATGTGAAAAGAACTAACAGGTTCCATTTTAAGATAGAAGGGAAAGGAGTTCCAGTCTGCTTGCCCAAATATTAATATATTCGTTGTTCAGCTCCCAAATGTCCCCTTCTTGTGTATGTCACCATAGATCAGTGTAGAGTCTCAAAGTTCAGAGTGTTTATGTCCTTCCACCCTATAGAGAGACCATGATGTTCCTATAGTTTATTTTCTATAATGTTTTACTACACAAGATACTTTTAACCTTTTTTTCTTATTTCACAGGTAGTCAGAGATATATTAATGATTGGACACCGACAGGCTTTTGCATGGGTTGATGAGTGGTATGGTAAGTCATCTTCACAAAATTAACTTACAAAATAGCCTTGGAAAGGGCCTGATGGAAAACCCATTGAAATAAATGAAAGACTCCTATTGGCTTTAATGGACTTTAGATGAGGCCCAAAATACATAGGGCCTTATTTCACCCCTCACTCTACATGTAAGTTTATGCCACAATAGCCACTGGTGGGGAAGGTGCATCCAGGAGGTGGGACCAGGGTGTATGGTCCATGTATTTTAGAGCATATGCCCCAGATCCAGACACTCCACATCTTCAACAGTTTAGTGCTGCCCCTGTCAAGAATAATCTACATGAAAGACAGTGCATAGGTTTGAATACAAGCCAATATTAATGCTGCTTTCATAGCACTAATGTGCAGTCATCTCCAACCTCCAAGCTTTTGGCCCATGTTATTTCTAACACAATTTCAACTTTTCAGGGCGGGTTTTAAACTGTTAATATAAAATGTAATAAAAACCAGAACTAAAAGTTCCTGTTTGAAAAACAAATAAATGTAATAGCTCCAATTGAAAACCCACGGGCTCTGATTCAACAGTGGCTGCATACACAACTCCCACGGAATCCATGCTTCAGCTATAGGAATAGGCACTTTGAATTTTACAGGGTAATTTCAACATCAGAATAGTTTATGACATTTTATTGCACAATAAACACACAGGTATTGTGCCATATACATACTATTTCAATAAAGGGTATGCATTATCCCAGATATTATAGATCAGTTTCTAAAACATTCCTGTAATATAGAATTGCAATTTAGAAATGTATTTAAAAGAGACAAAGATAGATAGAACCACCTTGAGGTTCAAGGGAATACTGCCTTAAACTTTTCATGAACAATCTTTAGCGATTCTAAGGCCTGGTCCACACTGAAAAGTTATATCAGCACAGCTGCGTCAGTCAGGCATGTTGTAAACCACACCCCGATCAGCACAGATGTGCCCCGTTGTAGACGCAGCTATGTCAATGGAAAAGGACCTCTGTCAACATAGCTAAGACCTGGGCTTGGTCTACACTACATACTTACTTCAATGTAAGTGTCGCTCAAGGGTGTTGAAAAAATTATAGTGACCTTAACCCCCCACGTAGACAGCACTATGTCAGCAAGAGAGCTTCTCCTGCCAACATACCTACGACCACTCATAGAAGTGGAGTTATTAAGCCGACAGGAGAGCTCTCTCCCGTTAGCTGAGAGCATCTTCATCAGACATGCTATAGTGGCACTGCTGCACTGGTGCAGCTGTGCCAATGTAAGTTTGCAGTGTAGACCTGCCTCTGGTCTACACTAGAAAATTAAGTTAGCGTAATTACTTTCCTCAGGAGTGTGAAAAATTCACACCTCTGAGCAGTGCAATTAAGCCGACCTAACCCCCAGTGTAGACAGCACTAGGTTGATGGAAGAATTCAACCTAGCTACAGCCTCTTTGGGAGGTGGATTATTTACACCGATGGGAGTACCCTTCCCGTCAGCATAGCTGGTGTCTACATTGAAGCACTACAGCTGTGCAGCTGCAGCAATTCAGCTGTGGTACTGTAGCATTTCAAGTGTAGACAAGCCCTAACTTCATTTGGGGAGGTGTTGTTCCTAACTTTCTGTCAGCGTAGGCTGCATGTAAACCATGGGGTATGCAGGCATAGCTATGCCAGTATAATCTCAATAGTGTAGACATGATGTTTATCTCTCTTCAGTGCTCAGAAATATTCTGTTACCTAGAAGTCCAAACAAAAATCTTCAGTTTGTGTAAAGTGGGATAGCTATTTTGACTTCAGAGAAAGTATACCAATTTACACCAGATAAAGATCTGGCCATAATCTGGGCTACAGATTATTAGAAATTAGAGAATTTCCTTTTAAAATCACAATTTATTTTATTGTACAGCTTTGATAAAGCATGAGGAAATATGTGCTGCGGTGTAGAGGCCATAAAAATACTGGCAGCCTGGAAATGGATCTTTTATTTTTTCCTTTGTGTTTTTTAATTTAGGGACACTCATAAACTAGTAAGAGGATTCTGCATCTTTAATCAAATGAGAACAAGCTTTATTTCCTCATATGGTATATGTCCCACACCTCCACAAATCCTTATGCCATCATCAGCATCCATAAGTTTTGTAAAAGATACAGTGTCTGTGTTCAGACAGTGTCCCCTAGCTACAAATGAAAATAACCACTTCCCAATATTAGTTTAGCTTATCTCTAACTTTCAGGTTTCTTTTCTAATGAAATTCATACTCCTTCATTTCCTTAAGCTATGTTTTATAGTGATCCCATGTGATGCTTTTATCCTATCTCCTGTTTTATCTTGTTTCCTGTTTAGACAGATAGATCGATAGATAGATAGATAGATAGATAGATAGATAGATAGATAGTGCTGATTGCTAGTAACAAGCAACTTAATGCATATTTTGTTGTTCCTTCGGTAGCTTAGACTCTTGCTTAAAATGTGTAGCCCTGTTTATGCCGTAGGCCCTAATCACAAATACTTGATTTACACAAGCAGATCAGGGAAGACACTGCTGAAACACTTGTGTTGTATTTTTATATGTTTGGCTCAATGTAGACAATTAAACAAAAATTACATCATTATTTTCAGTTCCTTGTTTTTCATTTTTGTTCATACACTATGAGGGCATTTCTATGGAAATTTTTTGTGCAATCAGACAGGGTTGCTCAAGAAGAATATCCAAGATGCATGACCACATAGTTATATCTGTCAGTGTTTTGGCTGGTGATGATCTTCAGCACAAATTGCAAATAGAGACTGAGGAGTTCCTCTGCTCTCACATACATAAGAGAATGTGAATGGATTCATTTATATGGGAATCACCTTCAGAGAAACACTTTAGCCAGTGTGTAATGCACCGTTTCTGGGTGATTTACTTTATGCCAGGAGAACTACTTCAGAAGAGTCCACCTATGCTTTGGATAGTCCTTGTTTCCACATTATGTGTTGTTAGCTCCACTGTACAGTCTTACACCACGGCAAAAGGGGCATAGTCTGACTGTTCAGTTGCCAAGGAGAAGAATATAAATTTTTACATCAAAAAGATATCTCTAGTGAGGCAGAAGATTGCAAAAGATGATCATTGTCTTGATCTTCAAAAAATGACAACAGTGTCAAATGGGCTTTGGTAGACTATCAATCTGAAGTACTGTACAAGGGAATCAATAGAACCTATTCATGAAAAGAAGTAAGATTTCCCTCCCTGAAGCCACAGAACATGCCTGCTTGAGAAATAAGATTTACTTGACAGATCATGAGTCTATGCATTGGAGGATGAGTCCAGAAGAGTACATGCTAATGAAGATCTTACCCCTGCAATGCTTCCAAGGTCATAGTTTGCCTGGGTTACCGGCTGCTGTAGGTGTTGAGGTCCTTCACTTTTAGATCTTCCCTAATCATCTTTGGCCAGGGAGGCCTGTGTGTCCCTTTCCTCTACTCCCACCCTCCACAGCACATGTGCCCACAGGGTCCCCACTGCACAACAAGAAATCCAAGCTAACAAATATTAGTTAAATGTAAATTACACAAGAGAGTCCTGTCCAGCTGAAAAGTAGAAGAGTGAAAAACTGGTAAAACCATAATTTTAAAAAGTTGGACCAAATTAATCCTTGGTGTAAATTTGCTGGATTCAGCTGTATCACACTACGGATGAATTTAGCTAATTACATTTACAAAGCTGAATAAAATGAACAAAATCAAATTTTCTAATATGAATTCACAAGGGGACACAGAATTTGCTTCTTATTACTTTTGTTCCAAATGAGGATTCAGAGCTAGCTAAAATCTCGAGTCTTGCCATCCTCTGAATTTTCATGCCTGCACCTTTACGTTTCTTTTCAGATCTCATTTTATAGTTTTCTGGCAAAGCGTGTATGGAAATATAGAACCATGCATCTCAATGAAAAGTGCTGGCTAAATCCATATTTATAACTATGATGGTATTCTATAGCACTGAGTCTAAATTTTCAAGTTAATTGTTTTTCAGTCAATAAATTCACATTCTTGTACATTGTTAAGAAGAGAGAACGGACTCAAAATTAATCAACCATTGCAGCTGTGCTGAAAAAAAGACAATGTACCAATTTGCTTATTGTACTGTGGATCTGACAATAACATACACATCTGCTTTTTCTCATTTCTTACCTATACTGTGGTGCTCTGATGCTTACTCTTTATATTGCACTGTCTTCCCTCATGTCAATGGGAAGTACTAGTATGCATCCATCAGAACAAAGACCTTTTATATATACTAGTTCTTTTTGCCTTGCCGAGAACATACCTATGCTACTTGTTTCTGAAGTGGAGAAGAACAGCTTAGAACATAGGTGGGCAAACTACGGCCCACGGGCAGGGCTGGCTCTACAGTTTTTGCCACCCCAAGCAGTGAAAAAAGCTGCCGTCATGGACGGCAAAAGGGAGAAGCTGCCACCGAATTGCCGCCGGCGGGACAGAGGAGCTGCCACCAAATTGCCGCCGCTGCGGAAACACTGCCGCCCCTTTCTAACTGCCTCCCCAAGCTCCTGCTTGGAACACTGGTGCCTGGAGCCGGCCCTGCCCATGGGATATCCTGCTCGGCCCTTAAGTTCCCGGCCAGGGTGGCTAGCCCCTGGCCCCTCCCTTGCTGTCCCCGCTCCCCCGCAGACTCAACTCGCCATGCCACCCGCGCTCTGGGCGGCGGGGCTGCGAGCTCCTGCCAGGCAGCGTGGCGGCGGGGCTGGCTCCGGCCGGGCGGCGGGGCTGCCAGTCCTGCTGCTCTGGGCAGCATGGTAAGGGGGCGGGGACTGGGGGGTTTGAATAAGTTGGCAGGGGGTCCCAGGGGGCAGTCAGGGGACAGGGAGCAGGGGGCGGTTGGATGGGGTGAAGGTTCGGGGGGGGGTCAGGGGATGGGGAACAGGGGGAGTTGGATAGGCATGGGAGTCCCGGGGGGCCTGTCAGGGGGCAGGGATGTGGATAGGGGTCAGGGCAGTCAGGGGACAGGGAGCAGAGGGGTTTGGATAGCAGGTGGGGTCCCAGGAGGGTGGTTAGGGGCGGGGGGTCCCAGGAGGGGGCGGTCAGGGGACAAGGAGCAGGGGGGTTGGATGGGTCAGGGGTTCTGAGGGGGGCAGTCAGGGGGCAGAAAGTGGGAGGGGATGGATAGGGGGCAGGGACCAGGCTGTTTGGGGAGGCACAGCCTTCCCTACCTGGCCCTCCATACAGTTTCAGAACCCCAATGTGGCCCTCAGGCCAAAAAGTTTGCCCACCCCTGACTTAGAAAGTGAGATATTTTCCACTGGGTTCACTTTAGGTGTTTTCCAAATTCCAGTCTTTCATTTATTTCTTTGAACTAGTCCATTTGTGTTCATGTTTCTTATAAGATTTAACAATTTCAATAACACTGGAGTTCAATTTGCCTTTCATAAGCCCTAATTGATCTTTCTGCATGACTTGATGCACTAACCAAAGAAGGAACAGAAGAAAACTTGAAGCAATAGAGTTTGAATAAAAATAGAGCAGACTGAATTCACACAAAGGTCAGGCCTAACAAATTGGATGGTATTCACTGAAGAGTGATACAAAGAAATAGCAGTGGGAGGCTGTGATTTACTTGGACATCAAGAAAATGCTTGATAAAATACCACATACAAGAGTAATATATGAAGTCAAATGTATGGAATAAGCAGGGAGATATCTGAGTCACAATATCTCGGGGGCCTAATAAAGAGGACAAGAGAAGACAATTCAGGAGGGAGAGGAAGGAGACAAGCAGATTGCCACAAAGATCATAATTAAGATAAATTGGGCTCACTTATATATTAGAGACACAAAAGAAGAAAGCACCCCAAAATAAAGGAGGGAATCAGTAAATACAACAGAAGAGAGCAACAAGTTTCAGAAGGACTTGGATAATACTGCTTAGGGTTTATAATCTTCAAAGCAAACATTAATCCTCCTAACGGACTATGAAATAAGTACTATTATCTGCATTTTGCAGATCAGACAACAAAGAGAGAGAGATTAAGTGAGCTGACCACAGGGAGAGTCAGTGTCTGAGCCAGAATTAGCACCCATCATTTCCAGGTGCTACAGGGATACTGAGGTGATGGGCCATTAAAAATGCAGTGATAGCTAGCCAGATCCTGACTCATCATTCTTTGTACAGAACACACCTGTCTCTGGAATATAGAATCAAAGAATATCAGGGTTGGAAGGGACCTCAGGAGGTCATCTAGTCCAACCCCCTGCTTAAAGCAGGGCCAATCCCCAACTAAATCATCCCCAACTTTCTCAAGCCTGACCTTAAAAACCTCAAAGGAAGGAGATTCCAACACCTCCCTAGGTAACACATTCCAGTGCTTCATCACTCTCCTAGTGAAAAAGTTTTTCCTAATATCCAACCTAAACCTCCCCTACTGCAACTTGAGACCATTACTTCTTGTTCTGTCATCTGCCACCACTGAGAACAGTCTAGCTCCATCCTCTCTGGAACCCCCTTTCCGGTAGTTGAAAGCAGCTATCAAATCCCCCCCTCATTCTTCTCTTCTGCAGACTAAACAATCCCAGTTCCCTCAGCCTCTTCTCAGTCATGTGTTCCAGTCCCCTAATCATTTTTGTTGCCCTCCGCTGGACACTTTCCAATTTTTCCACATCCTTCTTGTAGTGTGGGGCCCAAAACTGGACACAGTACTCCAGATGAGACCTCACCAATGTCGAATAGAGGGGAACGATCACGTCCCTTGATCTGCTGGCAATGCCCCTACTTATACATCCCAAAATGCCATTGGCCTTCTTGGCAACAAGGGCACACTGTTGACTCATATCCAGCTTCTCATCCACAGTAACCCCTAGGTCCTTTTCTGCCGAACTGCTGCCTAGCCATTTGAGCTCTAATCTGTAGCGATGCATGGGATTCTTCTCTCCTAAGTGCAGGACTCTGCACTTGTCCTTGCTGAACCTCATCAGATTTCTTTTGGTCCAATCCTCTAATTTGTCTAGGTGCCTCTGTATCCTATCCCTACCCTCCAGCGTATCTACCACTCCTCCCAGTTTAGTGTCATCTGCAAACTTGCTGAGGGTACAGTCCATGCCATCCTCCAGATCATTAATGAAGATATTGAACAAAACCGGCCCCAGGACCGACCCTTGGGGCACTCCGCTTGATACCGGCTGCCAACTAGACATGGAGCCATTGATCACTACCCATTGAGCCCGACATCTAGCCAGCTTTCTATCCACCTTTTAGTCCATTCATCCAGCCCATACTTCTTTAACTTGCTGGCAAGAATACTGTGGGAGACCGTATCAAAAGCTTTGCTAAAGTCAAGGAATAACATGTCCACTGCTTTCCCCTCATCCACAGAGCCAGTTATCTCATCATAGAAGTCAATTAAATTAGTCAGGCATGACTTGCCCTTGGTGAATCCATGCTGACTGTTCCTGATCACTTTCCTCTCCTCTAAGTGCTTCAGAATTGATTCCTTGAGGACCTGCTCCATGATTTTTCCAGGAACTGAGGTTTTCATAGATATTAAGGTCAGAAGGGACCATTATGATCATCTAGTCCGACCTTCTGCACAACGCAGGCCACAGAATCTCACACCCCCCCCCACTCCTGAGAAAAACCTCTCACCTATGTCTGAGCTATTGAAGTCCTCAAACCATGGTTTAAAGACTTCAAGGAGCAGAGAATCCTCCAGCAAGTGACCCGTGCCCCATGCTACAGAGGAAGGCGAAAAACCTCCAGGGCCTCTTCCAATCTGCCCTGGAGGAAAATTCCTTCCCGACCCCAAATATGGCGATCAGCTAAACCCTGAGCATATGGGCAAGATTCACCAGCCAGATACCCAGGAAAGAATTTTCTGTAGTAACTCAGATCCCACCCCATCTAACATCCCATCACAGGCCATTGGGCCTATTTACCATGAATAGTTAAAGATCAATTAATCACCAAAATCACGTTATCCCATCATACCATCTCCTTCATAAACGTATCGAGTCTAATCTTAAAGCCAGATAGGTCTTTTGCCCCCACTGCTTCCCTTGGAAGGCTATTCCAAAACTTCACTCCTCTGATGGTTAGAAACCTTCATCGAATTTCAAGTCTAAACTTCCCAATGACCAGTTTATATCCATTTGTTCTTGTGTCCACACTGGTACTGAGCTTAAATAATTCCTCTCCCTCTCCTGTATTTATCCCTTTGATATATTTATAGAGAGCAATCATATCTCCCCTCAACCTTCTTTTAGTTAGACTAAACAAGCCAAGCTCCTTGGTGAGGTGAGGCTGACTGGCCCGTAGTTCCCCAGATCCTCCTCCTTCCCTTTTTTAAAGATGGACACTACATTAGCCTTTTTCCAGTCATCCGGGACCTCCCCCAATCGCCATGAGTTTTCAAAGATAATGGCCAATGGCTCTGCAATCACACCTGCCATCCTTTAGCACTCTCGGATGCAGCACATCCAGCCCCATGGACTTGTGCTTGTCCAGCTTTTCTAAATAGACCAGGAAATTGTCCCCTACACTTTCCAAAAACTTCTTGGATTGTCTGTGCACCAGTGTATTGCTGTTCCAGCAGATATCAGGGTGATTGAAGTCTCCCATGAGAACCAGGGCCTGCAATCTAGTAACTTCCATTGCTGGAAGAAAGCCTGTCCACCTCATCCCCCTGGTCTGGTGGTCTAGAGCAGACTCCCACCACGACATCACCCTTGTTGTTCACACTTCTAAACTTAATCCAGAGACTCTCAGGTTTTTCTGCAGTTTCATACCGGACACTCTTAACTGTCAAATTAAATCTGCAGCTTGTGGATGCATTTTTAACTCTCTTCATTGTTCCTGAATCACATGTGGATTATTAGTTACTAGATAAACCCAATTCCCATTGGCAAAACTATAGTTATCTAATGTATGGGATGGTGTACTTTTTCAGCTCACGGCACTCAGATTCCATCTCCTGTCTAATCTCAGCTACTGCTGAGATGTGGAAGATGGAGCTACACCATATGATGAAAGGAAACATCTAGCTTAAACTCTTGTTCTGGTACTTTTACCTTTGCAGATCTACATATCTCCATCCCCTCCCCCCGCCACCCCACATATATGGGATCAGTGCAGTAATTTTTTTGAATGACTTCTCTAACCCTGATACAGCAAAACACTTAAATAAATGCTTAGCTTTACACATATGAGTAATCCCATTGACTTCAGTGGGATTACTCATATGCATAAGGGCTTTTCAGGATCATAGAAGGTTAAGGTTGAAAGGGACCTCAGGAGGTCATCTAGTCCAACCCCCTGCTTGAAGCAGGACCAATCCCCAATTTTTGCCCCAGATCCCTAAATGGCCCCCTCAAGGACTGAACTCACAACCCTGGGTTTAGCAGGCCAATGCTCAAACCACTGAGCTATCCCTCCCCCCATAATAATCATAGAATACCATGGTTGGAAGAGGGACCTCAGGAGGTCATCCACTCCAACCCCCTGCTCAAAGCAGGATCATTCCCCCATTTTTGCCCCAGATCCTAAATGGCCCCCTCAGGGATTTGAACTCACAACCCTGGGTTTAGCAGGCCAATGCTCAAACCACGGAGCTATCCCTCCCCCAAGATCAGGGTTGGCATGCACAGCAGCTTTCAGGATCAAACCCACATAGTGATTAGTAGGTCCCTACTAAGGCCAGCCCATCTGTTTCTGTGGCTCTCTGAAATTTATCCTCTTTTTTGAAAGAAAGAAAGAAAGAGAGAAAGAAAGAAAGAAAGAAAGTCTGGTTAGCTTTGTTTTAACTACAGCATGCCATTCTAGCACAAGCTCAAAGACTGGTGCACGACAGAAAACAATCTTGCAGTTTTTACACAGCCAGAACTTTCCTGGGCCAGGTCCTCAGTTGGAGTAAATCAGCAGAAGTCCATTAATTTTAATGGCAAAACATCAGTATACACCCACTGAGGATGTGGGCTTTTTGACTTCAAAAGGAGCTTTAAGCCTAAATTAGGACCCCAGAATCAGGCTTAGTACAGGATCCGTATCAGAAACCATACTTGAAGAACAGAAGTTACAAGTGGAAAATTTGTATTTATGTTGGTTCAGCTGCACCCACAGTTGTGGGTGAATGGGGGTGAGACTGTCGCTGAGAGTTTCTATCAATAGGAATCGGAACACACCAGCTTTGGTGCCCTAGTTCAGGTAAATGTGTAAGTGTGTGCATTAAGTATGTGACTAATCCCTTCCTGTTCAGCAAAGCATTTAGGCACATAATCAAAAGTTAAAAAAGAAAAACCAAGGGGAAAAAATGTAACCACATATTTCCGTACTCTACCCCCAAAACCACCATGTCAAAAAAGACTGTTTGCACAAATAAGCAAATTATTAATGTACATGGTTATCATTTAGGTTTTCACTTTTGGTACCAGTTTTTATGATACCATGTGGGTATGTTTTTAAAGGGACTCTGTCAGGCAGGTTAGGCCCAAAATCTAGGATATTAGTAGGAAAGTTTTATTTAAAAAAAATTAAATAACCCTGGAGGAGAATTTAAATATTCCCCTGCACTATTTGCAATCCAAGTATTGCAGAATTGTACTAAAGCATGAGAATCAGAAAGTGAAATTGACTGGATAGTGACTGGTTCACTGACCAAACTGAGTGAAATGCACAAGTAAACAATCATACAATATGGTAAAAAGTACATTTAAATTTTTAAAGTTCTTTCACTATTACTAGTAACATAAAGAAGGAAAAGTTTTTCAAAAATATAAATTTTAAACTGACAGTGTCCCTTCAATGTACGTGTTAATTTTAAAGCTAAAATCTTTGGGCTAAATCCTAAAATGGTATAAATTAGTTCAAAAGAGACAAATGAGTTTGGTGGAGCTACACCAATTTATACCAGCTGAGGATTTGGCCCACTGTTTATAAGACTCAACAACTAAAAAAGAAAATAGCAGATTTTACCGACTCTAGTATTAATGTGTGTTATCACTGATTTTACTGAAATGTATTTAGCTTTATCATGAATTAAAACTAATTTCTTCACTGTATTGTTAACTCAAAACTTTACTAATAAAGAGCATATCCTTTGCTTGGCAAAAATGCTTTTTAGCATGCTATTTACATTGTTTATTAATTTCTTTTTCATTTCTGGTAATAGGAAAAAGAGTAAGTTAAATGAATGGGTCATTTAATGTTATTCCATATGTTTCATTTTGATCAGTGCTAAGCAGTCCTTCATTCTCACTGAGAAAGGATCCACTAGTAATAAAGTATTGTACTCTATCGCTGATAATAACAGCATAAGTGATGCATCTCCTTAAAAGCATGCTCTTGTTAAATGAAGCAAGAGTCTCATACAGTATAACAAATGGCAAGTCATAAATCCAAATGACACACAAAACACTTGAGAAAAATTTGAGCAGCAAGAGCCCAAACCCAATTTCTACTCAAGTTAATTACTGACCAGGTGGTAAATTGCTACATTCTCTGTAACTCCTGTCTAAACTTCAGTGATCATCTCTTTATTGGAAATGGTACATATGGAAATATGAAAGTATAGTGCTCTAATAAAGTAGAATTTAAATCATACAAGTTGGGCAGAAAACGTTTAACAGACTTTCCATGTATTGCAATTCCATCCCATACCATTTTATTTCATAGCTGTATACTAACAATGTCAGACATACCCACACAATTATATCTTTTCCTGATGTTCAGGACTGGCCTGAATCGTCAGACTTATATAATCTTTCCAAGGGTCTGAGGCTACAAAATTATTACTGGTATTGACTGCTAAACCGTTCAGCATGGGGATTGTATGTTAGCTTCTGAAACTGCAGCTGTATGCTTCAGCAATGAAGGCTTCTTTTTATTTTGAAACATACCATGCAATATTAAAGATAATGCTATAGAATTATCTTAGAAAGTTCCTAGAAAGGTAAGTAAATCCTTATATTTCTTAATACCTGTCGGTTAGTGTGGAGGATCCTCTAAAGTCATTTTAGAAGATCTTTCCTGTAGAAAAGCCTGCACTCCAACACTTTTTGCCTAGCTCACTTCACATAGATACTCCTAAACATTTTCCACTCCTCCCTGTTCTATGACTCCCTTTGATGTAACCTTCCTACATCTTCCTTGGCTGGTTTAACTACCTTTATGAGTCACCTTTCATAAAGGAAGTTGGCTCCCTGCTTTTTTTTTTAAACCTTCTTTGGCTTCTGCTGAAAGACGATCTATCCCTCGCACCTTCCTTTTTATTAAAGTTTGCAGTGAATTAATGGAAAATGCCAACATTTTGAACTTTTTGCAGATATGACTATGGATGATGTTCGAGAATTCGAGAAAAATATGCATGAAAAAACCAACATTAAAGTTTGCAATCAACATTCATCTACTGTGGATGAAATAGAGAGCCATGCAAAATCAAGTGTATGTAGTTTTTTAAAACATATTGCCCACCCTCGCCTAACTCACAAATCAAAGAAGAATGGCCCTTTTTAAGCATGATCCTGCTGCTCCTGAAGTTAACGGGAGGTTTGACATTCAGTGGAATCAGAATCACTCCCGGTAAAGTGTAATCCTGGATTTTTTGCACCCCAAACTCCCACTGAGCTAGTAGAGGATAGGGTCAGGTTCATAACTCCCCGTCTTCCAGGAGAACAAAATCCTCAAACTTCTGTTGGGTGCACAAAGAGGAATTTTAGTAGAAGCAAGATCAAGCAATGTCAGGTTTGGCATCCAGTTATTCTGATTGTTTCAAAGCCATGTCAGTGTTCAAGGGTCATTTGTCAAACAGCCAGGAACCTGGGGAGTGGAAAAGTTCTGTGGGGCTGCTGAAATTGTACCACTGAGAAAAAGGCTAACTGGGTTTTTCACTTGTCTTCAAGATCATTTGCAGTGTTGCCCTTGATAAGCTACAAACTAGGAGCCTGAAAGGAGATACAGTGACATTTCAGTTTTAAAATGTTGGTATTTCTGGCATCTCTAGTCAGGCCAAAATCCCATGGGAGTGAATGACGGCTTTGCCCAAATAACGATGTCGGGGCTAGTCCTTAAGGGCTATATCCTGAAGTCTTAACTCAGTCATTATTCAATCAAAGCTTCCAATGACTTCAGAAGGACTTTCTCTCAGTAAACAGTGAGGGCCTGATTCTTACACCAAATTTGCACAGGTGCAACTCTAGATTTAAGCTGGTGAATTCCCATTGACTTTTTCAGAGTTATTCCTGATGCCTACACCAGTAAGCGAGATTAGAATCAGGCTCAGACTAAAGATCTCAGGATTTGGCCCTATGGGCTTTTGGTAAAAAGCCTGTGGTCCTTATTCAGCCCTTACTTAGGCAAAACTGCCACTATCATCAGGGCAGGATTTGGTCTTTATTAATAAAAAGAAAATGACAGAATGGAGTCATGTATTTCTGAGTCCTTTGCAGTTCTGGGTCAGGATTAGTTTTACTTGAGTGCATATCAGCATGGGGTAGGGCAACCAGATGTCCTGATTTTATAGGGACAGTACCAATATTCAGGGCTTTGTCTTATATAGGTGCCTATTACCCCCACTCCCGTCCCAATTTTTCACACTTGCTATCTGGTCACCCTAGCATGGGCATGAATTTGAGGCAAGCATAGACTAAAAACCAAATATTAAGTTCAGGCAGGGTGAGTGCTCCCTTTCGGCTTCTGAAATTGCCAATATTGGGAGGGGCACATGGTAGGACTTTCATTGGTCTGCCTTCCACTCTGATGGCATGTTATTGAGGAATCTTCCTCTCTATATCTCTCCCCACACAGAAGCCGTGTTTTATTTTATTTTTCATTATTAAAGGCCTGATCCAAAGCGCACTGAAGTCAATGAAAGGACGCCTATTAACTTCAGTGGGCTTTGGATCAGGCCCTAAGTGCAGAAACACTACTTGCAATGTACCATAAGTTAAGCAAAATGTAAATCAGCAAAACAGGGCCAAATTCATCCCTGGTGTAAATGGGTGGGCTCCCTTGAGCTCATCAGCTTACCTCACCCACTTACCTCAGGGGTGAATATGGCTAAAATATCCTCCACTCCCAGTAATAGGAGCTGCCTGTAGACTGAAAAAGCCCCTGGACCAGTAAAGTCGGTTCAGAGGGGAGCAGGCAAATTCGCACTGAATGGGGACTTTGATTATTTTATAGGATTCTACAATACAGCGTAAAGCCTGTTTCACACAACAGCGTCATGAAACATTCTACAGTCAAGGCTACATACACACAACTATGTTACATTAAAATAAGGGGGTCACAGTGTATAGCTCGTATGTGGCTTTTTTCATTTTAACCAGATGGCATCCAACCATAAGGAGAAAATGGAGTAGCGTAGCTTATATCCCCTCCACTGCAGAAATACAATAAATTTTATTACAACATCCCTGGGTGATATAACTATGGGTATAACAGAGAGTGTATTTAGCCCCATAGCTCCATCCTCACATGGCTATGAGGACAGTTTTCCTCTCTCCTCCTCCAGTGTGGGTTTTGAGTATCACATGGCATGGCGTTAATGTGCTGTTGAGTGAATGTCTACATAGCAGCTGGGAGGTACAGTTCCCAGCTTGGGTAGCTGTACATGTGCTAGCTCTGCTTGAGCTAGAACGCTAAAAAAAAGCGTGGCCACAATGGCATGGGCAGTGGCTTTGGCCAGCTGCCTGAACACAAACCCTGTGGGGTCAGGTGGGATCGTATTATGCAGCTAGCCCAAGCCACCACCCGCGCTGCCACAGCCACACTGCTGTTTTTAGCGCAAGAGCTCAGGCAAAGCTAGCGCGGTGAGCTAAGAATTACACCGCGCAGCTGCTGTGTGGACATACCCTTCGCGTGAAGTAGCATAGGAGGCCAGTAGCAGTAATATAGACATAAATCTTAGCAATGCAAAAAAACCCCTCTCCTGAGCTTTCTTTAAATATGCATCCCATGGATCTATCATCACTTATAATATAACCTCCTGCAGAATGTTTATAAGGAAGTTTTACAGTACTTGAAAAATATTTCTTACTGACTACATATGTTATAGTGCTGGGGACTGGAGCTGTGCAAAACTCCACCATTTCGGTTTACGGGAGCTTTGTGTGAGCCTGTTTTCTGTGCTGGTTCTGGTGGGTTTACATCCACTGAGTTTCTTGCTGAGATTCCTTCAAATGAACTCAAAAAAACTCAAAGTGAAACTCATCTGAAACAGCTGACTTTTGCTTTGAGTTGTAGCAATAAACCCCTGTATGACACTCCAAATGCAATGCAAGGTTTGAAAAAAGATTTGCTTAACTTTTGCTGAACCTGTCCTGAATTCTGAGTTTGTACAGAAAAATTAGATGGGTTACACCTGGCTTAGGAGTTTATTAGAAAATGTTTGTATTGCTGTGTTTGGAACACGTTATTCTGGGCTTACTCTGCCCTCTTGTGGATTTGTACAGTAGTGTCTATGTGACCGATACATTTGCTCACCTCCACATGGGAAGGCTTTCTCTAGTAACAGGGAAGCATTCTTTGGGCCTGATTCTCCATTGCGTTGCACCTTGTGCAATCATTTACACTTGTGCAAAGGAGGTGTGTAATGCTACCAATTCTGATCTCATAATTCCACAGGTGTAAACAACTTCACAGAATTCAAAGCAGTGGAGAATGAGGCCTTTTGTGTGGGGAAGACCTTCCCCACAAGCCCACATTTTCAAAAGTGGCCCTTCATTCTGGGTGCTTTCATTTTTGGATACCCAATTTGAGACACCTAGCTCCTGTTGACAGACATGAAGCACTCTCTTCTGCCTGGGAACTCAATATGCTCTGCGTGCTCAGCACCTCTAAAAATCAGGCCTAATGGTGTGTCAAACCAGGCACCTAAAATCAGTGACCTCTTATGAAAACTTTGGCCAGAGCTCCTATTAACTCTAGTAGAATTCCAATACATGAATCCCCACCCTGGGGTGAGAATACACCCTTTGGTTTAGATTTTGATGGCAATCACTGCAATGGAGCTATTGAAATCATCTTTGAAATGGTTCTAACTTTCCATTTGTCTTTCTTTTCTTCTCATTAAAGACATGACGATGGATGAAGTCCGAGAATTTGAACGTGCAACTCAGGAAGCCACCAACGAGAAAATTGGGATTTTCCCACCTGCAATATCTATCTCTAATATTTCCCTGCCTTCGTCAACCCGTAGTGCTCCTTCTAGTGCTCCATCCACTCCTTTATCCTCAGAAGCTCCTGAATTCCTATCAGTTCCCAAAGACCGACCTCGGAAAAAATCTGCTCCAGAAACCCTCACGCTTCCAGACCCAGAGAAAAAAGCACTTTAAATTTAACCTAGCATGTTTCCTTCTGACAAGCCATGTCTGCCAGAACAAGAGTAACTTAACATTTACAAAGCTCAGTGTGGTTGGTTGTTTGGATTTTTTTTAACGATTTTACCGATCTAGAAAGATGATTTCTTTACTCAGACTTGTTCCTTAAAACCCTTAAATAAGTGCATGTGAGAGAACATAGTTCATACTCTGATTCCCAAAGTAAAGCTCAAAGCCATATGGCACATGCTATTAATGTGAAATTAAATAGTCTGAGAATAGCCTGCAATTGTGATTGGAAATGCTGAAGGTATTTAATAAAGCTGGTAAGGATTTCTGAAGGGAACTAGTGTCAATTTAGGTGCAGGGTTACGTTAACAAGGTAAAAATCCAATTTTCTCCTATTATATCGGAATTTCTAAAAATTTTCTACTCAGGCTTATCATGTCTAATCATAAACCTTTGAACTGCTACTTATTGATACTTGAACACCAACAGCAATTATTCAAATTCAGGTGTTGCTTAATATGACTCAGGATTTGGGGCCTAGCTAACACAAACTTTAAACTTTTTAAAACTAAATAACCAATGCACCAAGGCTCCATTTGTAATTAATAATACTGACTTTAAGGCCACTGAACTATTTATACCTTGCACAGAATTTATAAAAGATTCCACCCATTTCTTGTTTATATTGTATTTTACTAGTTCTCCCCAGTCCTCTTGTGATCTCTCAAGTATGTGCTGGTGTTTGTAACCCCTGCTCCAGGTATAAAAAAGACGGAAACACAAGCAGCTAAATAGTTTAAAGAGTCCAAATAATGCAAGGGTCTTCTCCCAATGAAGCTGTCATCATAGCATTCCTGTCATTCATTCAAGTCCTCTGAACTCCTGGCTAATTACAATGAAACCAGCTTTCAGGGTCTGATACAAATCCCATTGAAGCCAGTGGGAAGACTCCCATTGCCTTCAGTGGGCTTTGGCTCAGGCCCTAAATAACCACTCGAGGGATTGTAAAAAAATCTGGAGCTCAATGAGGGAGGTCTTCTACTAAAGGTGGGGAAGAATGGTACTTAGTACATTTGGGGATACTTTAGGACAGTCTCTTAAGACAGGTGGGTGCCTAATAAGGGTAGCCTCCTGTACAGATTTCACTGTACTAATTAGTGCTGAATGTATATTATGCTATGGTGTTTTACCAGATGCAGAATAGTTGTTGTTTGAGCATGGATAGTGAATAAATAGGCCATGATGCTTTGGAACAGCACCCGGGAGTAAAGATTCTGAAAAGAAACATTTTTTATATGTCCACCATTGGAAAGTTCTTTAAAGATCTTCAGCTACAACCTTTGCTCTGCCCTGATGTGTTACATATTCAGATTCAATTTCAGATCCCAGTCTAGGTTTCTTGCTTCATGGGCTAACGGGATAATAATGTTGTAGAGGCAGCATATTCAGACCTCAAACAAAAAGAAGTCATTCAACAGTGGCCACTTTAGCCAATTAAGGAGCAGATTTGATGAGTTCCATCCTGTCCTCACTGGACAGAGGAATTGTGATTGTGATAGGAGACCTCATAGGTGATGAGGGGGGAAATATGGGGATCTTCTGGACTTCCTGAGGGAGAAAGAGGACTTCCCCTTACTTTATCCCTGTCCTTTCATGCTAATGCGGTCTCCAGTAGCAGGAAACAGATCTCAGACTTTGCCACTGATCTCTAAAAGGGGAGAGGAATGAAAGACATGACTTACCAAAAATAAAGGGGTCATCTGACAACTCAGTAACATGTAATGTAACATGTGGGAAAGGGGAGCAACATCCCTGGCCTGTTAGTGAAATCACCCTTCAGTCCCAGGAATAAAAATCAGAAAAGGGATTTTCTCCCCAAGCCAGGAGTAAAAAATATAGGGAAATAAGGAGCCACTTCCTTTCTAAAATTCAGCCTTACGGAGAAACCTTTCCTGTTGACGTCCAGTCACAGGGCTCGTTGTTGACTTTCATATAATGGCTTTAGTCCTCTGCAATGCTACCATTGTGTTTAGTCCCCTGTGATGCTATTTAACTAATGTCAGCATCTACCACCCTTGTTGTTGTAGTAGACTTTAAATAAGTCGTTGTGAATGCCCAGTGAAAGGTGGATATTATCTGAATCACATATTCATATTGAGATGGTATCTTGTACTGTCAGTTATAACAAGCATGGTGAAGCAGAGAGACTGACCTCACGGAGTTAAAGTATCACTGAATGATGAAGAATCAGTTTGTGGATAGAATTCCCCGGTGGCGGGATATGTTTGTACCATCTTCCCAGCACGGTAGCATGATTTTTGCTTGTGGAAAAGTTTAACTGACTTAAACCTTTTGACCTTTCGAATAGCTCCATGTCCAGTAGTAGATGCTAAGGTGAATGTCTGATTTTTATGGGCTAGTTTTAGTAACGGGAGAGGGAGGGGAAGAATTCCACTGTCAGATGACATTGAAAATGTGTGTGTATTTGAAAGTTAAAAGCCCATGGCTAAATAAAATCCAGTAGCTCTTTGTAGGTTAGCCTACGGTATGACTTCATCCATTATCTCATATATTGTCCATGTTCTGCTTTCCTTTCCTCTCAAGGCCAGCAATTCCATGTGCTTAGTAAATTAACTGGTGATTGATATTTGTGATTTTTTTTTTAGCCAGTGAAATGCCAGAGGTATCAAATGCTAAAGTACCCTACATCAACTTATGACTTTAATTAACAGATGTGTGTACTAATTAAGTATTCATAATTTCTGCATGTATACAAATAAATGTTGATATTCTTTTATTTGCTTCTGAATGTTTAACACAGATCATTAGGACAAAGCATACATAGCTTTACTCATTTGTTTATTTTTTTTAAGTATCAAACTTCCTATCCTGTGTGATAAGATTATTATCGTATGTAGGTATGGGGATCAGGCATGTATGAACATTATTAACATATCTTAAGAGGATTCAAATTAATTTGCTGTATGGTGGATATTTAGGAAAGAGAAAAGAATTGACTGAGCATGCAGTGGAAAAATAATGAATCCTTAATGCTATGCCTCTGCATGCAGTTCTATAACTCTGAGCTCCATTCACGAGTACTGTATTACAGAAGTATAACGTTTACTGAATAGACAACTAAAATTTTTCTAATTCACTGCTAGCCAACATGGGGATCAGTACAATCCATATCTGCCTTCAATGTGGGTGCTAATGGTGGCAAATAAAAAGATCCATAGAATGTCACTGCTTTGGATAAGAAAGAACTATAGGTTACATCATGCTTTCCACAGGTTATACAAGCATCCTATGCTGTGTTTTGCTCTGTTTTACCCCAGTGTTTCTACCAATTAATATGCTCTCAAAAATAATTTTTCAATATCATTTCATTTTCTTTTTGTCGTGGCAGGACAATCTGGCAGGACATCTGTTTTCTACAATGTTCCTTACACACATACAGAAAAAGAAAATAAAAAAAAAAAAGCAATCTAGAATATTTTTCTGACAACATGTTTTGAGAAAATGTTTTGTTTATTTTCATTGCTGACTTGTGAATGGATTTTGTAAAAATACCTGCTGTATAATTTTCAGACATGTTTGTGGGAGGGGAAGGAAGTAGAGTATTTTGCACACGTTGATTTCTTTTGTGAAAAAAAATTGTACGAGGCACATCTTTAAAGTATGATGCAGCACAGCAAAACTGAAGTTACTTAATAATTTGGTGGCCTCCTTATTCCCTGCTGCCATGACTGGAGAATTAAATAATACAACCATAGTGAGGCTCCACAAAAAAATTATCACCAAGAAGAGCACAATGAAGCTGATAAAGCAATTGGCTTATGATTTTTTTTTAAATCCTTCTCCCCACCCTGCTCCTACTTTTATATGTATTTCCTCCAGAATAATCAGACCTTGCAGAATGATGCTGGCAATTGAGGGCCCAATCCTGCAGTCCTCACACAGGTAAAACACTAACTGAATTAAAAAGAGAGATTTCTCTGAATAAGAATTTGCAAGGGCCCGGTCCAGCCACTCTTATTTGTGTGAATAGTCTTTAGTAATAAACGTCAATGGGATTATTCACTACAGTAATGATTGGTCACATAGGTAAGAGTTACAAAATAATCCAACAGAAAGGCATAGTTTGATCTTATTCTGTTGCTTTTTGATCATACCGAGATTTTGGGAGATGATTTTGCTCCATTGAGGGCACAATTCATGTTCATGAGTAGTAGTATACAAATACATTAGAAAACAGAAGGCACTCAAATAGATATTTTGAAACTGGACTATTTGTCCAGTGACTTTAATTTGGTAATAAGACAGCAACAATCTTTAATAATGCATTGGGATTTGCTGCACTATAACTTAACGTTCTCTTACTTAAAAAAGGCTGAACATACATGCTTTTTATGAGTTAGTAAGTGCAATAAGAGAGAATACATGAATTTGTCAATAGGAACTTTTCAACTGCCATTATTCAGACTTAATTTAGTTGTCTAAGTTCCAAAATGCTTGAGGCTAACTGAGTCTAACAATGTTTTTGCTTTAAATGGACAGCATGGTCACTGAATTACAGTCTCCTCTAGTTTTTGGGTGTCACTAATACAGATTAATTGTTTTTATTTCATTTCTGTGAAAGTTCCGTGTGACTTTGAATGTCCCTGTAATCCTTAGTGTCTAGCTTTAGGTTTAGAGTTACGACATTTAACTTAGAGAATGTACCACTGCCATCAGAGAAGGACCAAGCTTTGAAATGTGCCGTATGTTAAACAATGCAAGGCTAAGCAGAAGAATTTTATTCTCATATCTGTCATCCATATCACTTAGTTGCTGTTTTTTGAGTTATTTATTATTGTTAATAACTTACTTTTCCTTACATTCTGTTGTAAATAAACTACCAAGCAATCTTCTTTACAAGTGTGGCTATTTTCTTTTGGTCAATATCATGTGATGAGGTTCAGATTTATATAATCTCTATGGTATCTGTTCACTGATCAAAGCAATTTCCCCATATCATTTGCACATAAGCCTGAAATACATAGGATAACCCAAGGAAATAAAATTTTACCTGGACACTCAGCACTCATGATACCCAATAAAGATGCTCACCAGTGCTTTGGTGCCACACAGTATCGCTATTATTATGGCTGAGGTAATTAAGCACACATCACTCTCAGGTTCACCTTTTCATCTGTAAATTGTTGACCATTTAAGTCACAATGCAGACCTTAAGCAGAGATTCTGCATTTCCTAATTCTCAATTTAAAGCTTGGCAACCTAGTAGTTTTAATATTGTGCATATATTGCCACAACGGGAGATAGAAAACATTTACATGGCATTTATTGGAACTGGTTTCCCCTAGGATGCTGCAGTTACTTTTTTGTTCTACCCAGGCAAGACCTAGTCAGGTGGTGATAGTCCTTAAGGATTGTCTGTTGTTCATGGTTTGGGAGGAGCGTGCTTAAAAGCTTGTCAGCAATGGTGTATATGCTGACCTAAACACATTTCCTGATACAGCAATTTTTATAGTAACAATTTCATAATATCAACCAGATATACGAAGTTGTATAGACAACTACTCAAAATTGTCATAATACTAATTGCCCATCTAGTTTCAAGGATAATTCTTCAGTGTTCACATTATTGAAATTATACACCATATACTCTGTTTTTCCTCTGCTTATCCTGAGCCCATGTCTCTCCAACACATCTCTCCCCTTACCAAGATCCTTTTCTAGACTATCTTTCTCCTCACTACATAGAATATCAGCTGCAAACAATATACACAGAGGTGCTTCCTTTTGAATGTTCCTTTTCTGGGTATCCAGGATGAGGATAAATAAGAAAGGGCTCAGTGTTGATCCCTGATGCACTCCCCCCTTTCCCCATAGTTCATCTGCTGCACCACTAAAAGTTCTAACTGTTGATGTTGCACACACATACATGGCTTGAACAAGCCACACACAAAGTTCCGGTACCATTTTCTCCCTCATACACACCAGACGATTTCTCTTGGAACTTGTTCAAAGGCCTTTTCCAGATCCAATAAATACCATGTGAATATTTTTCATCTCCAGTTGTGACTATATTTGTACAGTATTAAAACCACTAGATTGCCAAGCTTTTACATTGAGAATTAGGAAATGCAGAGTCTCTGTTTTTCATTCAACTACCTTATGAATTGATTGCCAGTCTAGGTCCTGCTCCTGCTCCCATTAAAGTCAATGGGACTGGGCTGCACTTTTGCAAAAGGAAACAAATTTACTGCCGCTTTCTTTATTAAAATCCTATATAACAAGAATTACCTGGTAAGGAAGCAGATTTAAATCAAGCATTCTTACAAGTAGCAACCTATTATTGCATGGATGCAAAATTTCAAGAGGCTTTTCTTTTATCTGATGTGCAAGTGCTAATCTGCATATAAATTAAACCTCTTTAGCATGATCAACCATCCATAAGACCACATGAATGGCTGTAAAAATGGTCTGATAGATAATACGCGTAAGTTGTAATGGAAACAAGACTAGGAATAGAGTCTTAAATGTTGTTAATTGCACCTGCCTTTAAATTTCCAAATAGGAAATTCTTAAATATTTTTTTTAAAACTATAATATTGAGAACTTGCATAGTGCTCCACATTTTCAATGCACTTTGCAAACATTAATTAGTTAAGCCTTATTTCAATCTCTATGAAGTAAATAGGCAAGAATTATTATCACCACTTTACAGATGGGGACACTGCCATTCAGTAAGTAGTGTTGTGATTGATACATGGTTTTAGGTATTAGTTCTGAAATCTATTATGGTTCCTCAGCACAGCTCCAATGCTGCACATAAAAATACCTTTAAAAGGCAAAGGATTGTCTTGTGATTTACAGCATAAGATTAGGAGACAAACCAAGGGGTTTTGTTAAAATCTGAATTTGGGTGAGATTTTTAGGGCTTGATTCATAAAGAGGCTCTAGGTCCAACATTTAGGCCCCACTGATATTCACAAAACCTCTGCTCAGATATCCCCAATGCTGTAGGTGCCTAAATTCCCCCAGTGCCTATATTTCAACTGGCACAGTCCCTTAGGTGCCTACATGTGCACAGCTGCCTTTGTGTTCACACTACCCAACAGTTCCACTTATAATTCACCTTTGAGGTGGAAAATCTAAGTTCACGCCCTTGCTCCACATCAGGCAGAGTGGGGATTTGACCTGGATCTCATGCATCCTGGGCTAGTGCTCTACCCATTGGGCTGTTGAGTAAAAAAGGCATGGTAGCAGCACCTCCTCCTCTGTTTTTCTTGAGAAAGGACCAGTCTGGCTTAGGCCCTTAACTCCATGAGAAAGGTTCACAGCTGTGAATCCCCAATGGAGGGAGGCACCTATCTCTCTCTGACCTGGATTTAGGTGCCCAACTCCCTATGAAGTGTGAGGCTTAGGCCACAACCCTCTCCTTGGCAATTCCTACTAGCTATTTTAGGCAGCTCAGTATGCTTACTGTCTTTTGTGAATCCCTTTTCTGGCACGTGACTCTCACCGAGCATTGTATAGAGAGCCTGGATGCCTACCTAATGGTTGTGAATTCCATTTAACAACATGACACATAAACTGTAATACTCAGCCTGGATATCCTTTTTGAATCTAGCCCTTAGAACCTCTAAATCTTTTGAAATGCACTTCAGGGACAATAGTAAACTTTTACAGATTTTTATTCCTGTGTAGAATCAACCTACCTCTAGGAGAGTGAACTGAATCATGTCTGGCTTGCACATCCACAACATAGTTGTCATCTAATTTCTGGTAACTGGGCCACCTGTGTAAATGCATTGTATTCAAATGATGCCTCAGGTACACTTATATATTCCCACAATAGAACAATTGGGTTGCACAGGTGTCAGGGCATAATTTGAGCAAAATGGGGTCGCTCAGGTGTATCTGAGTGCAGTATGTAGCCTGCAGAGTCTTTACTGTTTGTGTTGATGCATGAGCTAAAAAAACTCTGCTTGGCTTTTAGATCCCAAAATGTTTGCAGAGCTGATGGTTACCTGAAAAAATCTGATACAGCATCAGAAGGACACAATAAATGTAAGCTATTTTTACAAATACATTTTTCAGAGCAGAGCTGCATTTTCCCTCAAAGTGGGAATATTCCAGTGGGAATATAAGAAAACCTCCAGATCCCCTGTTCTCTCCAGAAATCATTTTTTTCTGCTGCTAGCTTTGTGTCCTGGTATTATTTCCATATACTAGCGATAATAAAGAGAATCTTTTCTGGGGCTGAATAGCTCAAGGTATTTGTACTAGACAATAGAGACTTTCTCTTCCAGCACCTTGGTTTGCATCCAGCCTCGATCACTACTGACTGCAACTCATCATTCAATAAGTGATATGAGCTTTGTACTCTCAATCCATTTCCCCACGCGCAAATTTGCATATTGTAAACACTACCATCAAAACAAGCACCCTTCTTGGCATCCTCACCAGAAATACCAACAATTAAATGCTCTCTTTTTTTCCCATGTAGAGATTGGTCATCCTCCATGGGGAAAGGAAAAGGTCTTTTCACTATCATATTTACTTGTATCGAAAGCAAGAAAAAACCATGCGGCACTTTGCTTTGACTGACAAATATTCAAACTTTATTCTCTTCAAAAGTGTGCCTTGTTCCAACACATTTGTGCTACCAAACTAGAAAAATATTGCTTGATGACCAAGAGCTTTCTTCTGCCCCTTCTTAATGAATTGCTCATTCTCGTTTGATTATTTCTGAGGATAATATGTTCAACTAATTATTACATTTGATTGAATATGATAGTCGGTATGTCAAATGCATTTGTTGCTCCCCAGAGATATGAATACTTTAGATATTTTTCAGTGACAAAGAAACAGAAAGAAAAAAAATCTATGAAAGGAAGAAAAGTAAGGCAATGGATATATAAAAAAGACCATTCTTCAGATACTATCCTGGGTAGGCTGAAACCATAAAGCATAGTGATCTGCTTGAAACAGTTGTGTGAGTGAGCAGAACAAGAGGAAAAACTTGTTAATTCACAAAGGAACGGTCCCTAATGAAAGGCAATGCAATCTGTATAGTGATATTGAGAGTTTGGGTTTCAGTCCCAACTATGACTTTAAACAAATTTTCAGATGAGCCCTTTAACTCCAAGTGCCTCAGTTTTTGAGTGCCCAAATCAGTATTGCCAACTCCAAACATTACAAAATGATGAGCCAGGCTCCCCCAAAATCATGAGATTGGTGTAGTAATCATGAGGTTTACAAAATAAATAAATGTGGGGTCCTTTTTCTGAGCTACCCTCTGAGCTTTGAGGCTGCTCTTGGGCTGGATTTTTCAAGCTTTTTCTCTGCAACCAGGAGGGCTGGGCACTGTTATTTTTAAACAGCAGCTGAGACTCTTCTCTTTGGGAGCGGGGGCTTTAAGTCAAACATCAAATGTTGGGAAACTTGTGATACAATCAAGAGAGCTGCCAACCTGAGACCTTGAGGACCCAGCACACAGAGGCAGCCAGCACCCTCTCTTCTCCTGGAATGGGGGTGAGGGGATGCTCAGCTCTCTGACCAGGATTTGAACCTGCACCTCCCCCCAGTCAGAGACAGTACAACCTCCCGCTCTAGAGCAGGGCTCTGACTTGCCCAAGGTCTCACAGTACATCGGGAGGGGAGTCTACACCCAGCACCCGCGCGGGGAACCACACAGACCTGCCTCCTAGCACCAAACGCCTTCCTCCCTCATAAGTAGGTCGGCCATGCCCCAACACGCATAAAGATAAATGCGCATGCGCATCCCCTCCTAGCAGTTGATTCTCGCGCGCGTGCGCTTGCTTCCCCTCATTGGCTGTTTGCTCCGGCTCTCTCGCGGAACGTGGCCTCGCGTCTTTCCCCAGCTCTCGCGAGAGGCGGCGGCTCTGTAAGATGGCGGCGCTGTGTGAGGAGTTCACGCTGTGCGGCCTGATTGCCAGCGCGGGAGCGGGGGCTGGCCAGGGTATCCTGGGGCTGGAGCCCGGCCCGGATTCCGACCGGGTGCTGCTTACCGACCGCGGCCGGACGGCCACCCTCTACAAGGTGATCGCCCCGCCCGGCGGCGGATGTGGCCGCTCTCTCGGGGAAGCCTCGCTCCTCCGTGGGACGGGACCGCGTGAGATCCGCCTGCCTCTTTCCCGTGCACCGCATGCTCGTCGGCAGGGACCCTGTGCGGAGCCCCCCCTTTCCCCGGGACGGGGATTCAGGCCCCTGGGCTGGCCTGTCCCGCTGCAGCCCGTCTTGTATATGTTGGGCAGGGACAGCATGGCAGAGCTCGCCCAGGCTGCTGCCTCCCTGCTCCCGGGCTGCCCCAACCCCCGCTGCCGGACACCGAGCGCGGGGTGGGGAAGGGCCATGCAGCCTGCGGGGATGTATCCTTTGCCCTTGTGTCCCTGCTCGGCGCTTCAGCTGCTGCAGGAGACTCTTCTCTCTTCTCTTCTCCCCCCCCCCCCCACCCCCCGGGTGCGTGTGCTTTAGCAAAAGTTTCTGTACCCTCTCTTGTCTTCAGGCACCTGCGGGGCGCTGTGCGTCAGATCTGTGCGCACCCCAAGCCTGGCCTTGCACTCCTGGGACTCGCTATTCTGCATCAGGGCATAGGCTTTTCCAGTCTGATTACCCAGCCTCTGATAATAGCCGGTACCTGATGTTTCTGAGGGTAGGGGGGAAAAAACATGTATTTCCTTCAGCCATGCTGCCCTGCAGTATACTTAGCCTCTTGTGCAGCGTTGTAGTTAGCAATGTGGTCAGTTTCTTTGCTAATCCATAGAGAAACAGTCTATCGTGAAACGTGATAGTTTGTAACTTTCTATTTTAGAAGGCAGTGCTACAACTGTTTTAACTGACAGTTTTTGATCCTACAGCCTCCATTGCCTGCTGGTCTGGGGAGTAACAAATTGGAAATGAAACCCCACCGTTAAGTGACTTTTTACTCTTCAAATAGCTTTCATTTTTAAAAAAAAAGTTGTTGAAGTTAAAGGGTAAAATGTCATAAAAAAATCTTCATTTTATGTTCAAGAGAGATGGTGGTGTGAGGTAATATATTTTATTGGGCCAACTTCTGTCAGTGGCAAGCTTTCGAGACAAGTCTTTGAGCTTACAGAGAGCTCTTCTTCAGGTCCTGGGACCAACATGGCTACAACACTGCATACAATCATTTCATGTTGACAGAGCAAAATAGAAAAGTTCATCATCATGTTCCTATTACGCAACTGTCGTTTAGGGCAACAACGAAGCTCCTCCACTCCTGTCTGTTTCTGGCAAGTCTTTCAATGGTTCCCCAGCTGTGCCCCAGATTTTTCAGCTTGGCTTCCACAGCTCTTCCCATGTTGTTTTTGGATGGCCTCGTTTTCACTTGCCTTCAGGTGTCCATCTTATTGCTACTCTGGTGATGGAATCAGTTTCCATCCGAAGCACAGGACCAATCCATCTCCAGTGCCTCTTGGCAACGATGGTGCTCGGATCCTCTTGGCTGCACTTTGCCAATTGATCTTGGTGTGTGATTGTTTTGGGCCAAAAGATAGGGAGAATTTTTCTGAGGCAGGTTGTATGGAATGAAGACAGTTTGGACATTTCTCATTCCCAGCATTCTGAACTATAAAGTAGTGTTGAAAGTACGCAGCTCTGATAAATCTTGAGTTTGGTTTTGGTGTTGTATTTTGATGATAGCCAGACTGTATTTAAGCTCCTGAAGGTGTTCCTGTCTTTATTGATTTTGTTCCGGATGTCCTGGCTTGTTCCATCATCCTGGCTGATGGTGCTGCCCAAGTATGTGAATGTTTCTACGTTGGTGAGAACGTAATCCTCTATGCGTACTGGTGATGGTGAGGCAATATTAAAGGTCATGAGATCTGTCTTCTTGCGGTTGATTTTCAGTCCAATTTGCTGGCTGTATGCGTTGACTCAAGTTGTTTTTTCTTGTATATGGTGTTGGCTATGTGATAGGAGAGCAAGATCATCTGCGAAGTCCAGGTCTTCAAGGGGTGAAAAGTGTCCATTTAATGCCTCTTAGCATGTCTTCTGTTGTACGCCGCATTACTCAGTCAATGGCAATGTTGAAGAGGATTGCAGACATGACACATCCCTGACGTACTCCGTTTTGACTTCAAAACTGAGCTCACTGTGATCAGCACTGTACGTAAAGTTGAAATAGAAGCTTTTGATGACGTTGATTATACGGAAAGGAATTCCATATGCCTGCAGAATGCATCATAGGCTGGTTCTGTGAATGTTATCAAAAGCCTTCTCAAAGTCTATGAAATGTATGTAAAGTTGCCATTGCAGACTCTGCAACTAGACAAGCCTTGAAGAAAAAAGTTTTAGACGCAAAATCCCAGAAGCTAAAGGACAAATACCACAAGCAGTATAGCCAGGCACACCAGGAGGTCAAACGCCTTGTGAGAGCAGACAAATGGAATTATATTGATGATCTGGCAACACAAGCAGAGGATGCAGCTGCTCGTGGTGAACAAGGAACCATCTACAGAATGACGCAGCTTATCCATGGTAAACGGCAGACAGCAACAAACACTCTCATCAGGAACAAACAAGGCCACCTACTAACAACCAGAAAAGAACAAGAAATGCGCTGGACAGAGCATTTCGAAGAATTGCTGAACAGGGAGCCACCTAAAGAAGAAGCAAACATTCAGGAGGCAGAAGATGATCTTGATATCAACACAGACACCCCAACTAAGGAAGAGATCATTCAAGCCATCAAATCCTGAAAAAATGGGAAAGCTCCTGGCAAGGATAACTTGAATGTAGAATTGTTCAAGGTAAATCCTAAATTAGCAGCATCTATCCTGGCCCCTCTATTTACATCAGTCTGGGAAAGGGAAAAAGTGCCAGATGAGTGGATCAATGGGGTTATAGTGAAGATAGGAACTGTCAGTGATTGTAATAACTGGCATCGTATCACACTTTTATATGTGCCAAGCAAAGTATTGTATAAGATCGTAGTCCAGCATATATCCGAGGCAGTTGATAGCTTCCTCTTTTCTGAGAACGCTGGTTTTCAGAAAGGGCGTGGATGCATATACCAGATCTTCTTCACTCTACGAAAGCAACGGCAACTCTACATAATTAAGAAAAGTTCAGTGGTACAATAATTCCATTCTCCCATCAATTGTCTCCGTTGTCTGCTTGCTGTAAACTCTTTAGTAGAGGGGCTGCCTTTTGCTGTGTGTACAGCCCTGATCTCAGTCGGGATCTTTAGGTAAGGCTGTAATGCTGCTATGATTAACATATATGAGTGCAAATCCCAAGGTGTGCGAATGTACACAGTACAGAGAGAACCAAAAAGGAAGACAAATTTAACAGTAATGAAAATGGTGGACAACAGCCACATAAACTGGTCAAATGGCATCATAGGACAGAGTTTAAAGCAGGGGTTCTCAAACTGGGGGTCAGGACCCCTCAGGGGGTCACGAGGTTATTATGGGGGACAGTCACGAGCTGTCAGCCTCCACCATAAGCCCCGCTTAGCATCCTGCATTTATAATGGTGTTTAAACATATAAAAAAAGTGTTTTTTAATTTATAAGGGGGAGGGTCGCACTCAGAGGCTTGCTGTGTGAAAGGGGTAACCAGTATAAACCAGTGGTTCTCAAACTTTTGAAGAGACAATTTCTCCGATGTTTAAATGATTGTTTCTTGGAACAACTAGTTCTAGAATATTCAAGAGGAGGCAATTCTTCGCTCAGTCTTAGGTAATACTGTCACTTCTTGAATTAGCTTGTGTAGCGGAAACAAAAGAGTAATAATGATCACAGTATAGTTATGGTCAACGTGCTTGGGGCAAGTAAGATACCAAAAAGGAACATAGTAACACTAAACTTTAGGAAAAGGGAGAAATGAGGTTAGGCAAAAAGACCCTAAACTTAAAAATAACAAAGTTAAATTCTTAGAGGTGACATAAATACTACTTTAATTTTTTTAAAAAAGGCATTGGAAGATATGTGGACTGCTGAACAAAAAGAAAACAAGGAATGCAAGGAATAAACAAGGGTGGCTCACTGCCATGGTTAGTGCAGTTGTTTGAACCAAATGAAAATCCCTCAAAATTTGGAAATCAGACTCTAGGGAAGCCAATAAATAGAAACATAAATAACACATCAGGCAGTGAAAGGGAAATAGCTAAAAATGTAAAAGCAAATGAGATTCTTTAAATATATCAGAAACAGGAAGTCTGTGAAAGAATTGGTTGGTCTGCAGAATCAGTGAGGCTTTAAAAGGGGGAGGATGTTGTTAATGCGAAGTCAGTTAGCTTCTCGGTTTTTGCTCCTGAGGATATTGGGGAGATACCTAACCTGTAGCTGTGCTTTGCTGGTAACTTGCATGAAGTACTACCAGATCAACGTACCTGAAGAAAAAAATACTGGAGAAAACTGATAAATTAAAAAGCAATAAGTCAACACCCAGATGGCTTATGTCCAAGACTTCTGAAGACGCTTGAGTATGAAGTGGCTGAGCTGCTAACAAAAATCTGCCATATCTTCTTTTAAATAGCCACTGTTCCAGAGGGTTGAAGGGTAGAGAATGTTATACCTGTATTTTAAAAAGGCTCTAGGAGTGACTTGGAGAACTCATTTCCATTGGAAATTGTTGAGGCCAAGAATTTAACAAGATTCAAAAAGGGACTGGACACTTACATGGTAAACTCTGGATATGCTTGATCTCCTAATTAATGATTACAAATTTTGGAAGGGATATTAAGCCTCAGGGTTTAAATCAATTTTTAACTAATAGTGTATATCTAAGCTTCAGCCTGAAGGTGTAATTTCCAGCTCAGGTATATGTACATGCACTAGCTTTGATTAAACTAGCATGCTAACTGTAGACACAGGCAACAGAACAGGCTAGCTTCCCAAGTAAGTACCTACGCTCCTAGACAGGATTGTACTCAGGGTGGATAGCCCGTCCTGCTGCCTGTGCCAGTGCAGTTACGGTTATATTTTTAGCATGCTAGCTCAATCAAAGCTAGCATGTGTATGTTTATGCAAGCTGGAAACTACATGTTCAGTTCAAAGTGTAGAGACCAGGATGAAACCTAATATGGAAGGAAGACTACCACACATCTGCCTATTATGAGGTTTTTGCATCTTCCTCAGAAGCATCTGGTACTGGTAACATCTGAGCCAGGACTACATGGACTTTAGGTCTGATCCAGAATGGTAGTTCCTGTGTTCTTTATATAAACTCCATATTCAAGTGAAACTTGATTAGTTTGTGTTTTTGTTTTGACTCATTACCCTCTTTGGAATTATGCTTGCGTCATCCGTGGAAATCTAAATTACTTATTATTCTCACTTGTCTAGGTTTCGGACCAAAAGCCACTGGGTTGTTGGTCAGTCAAACAAGATCAAACTATCACATGCCCAGCTGTGTGTAACTTTGAAACTGGTGAATACATTGCTGTCCATGACAATAAGGTGAGAGCTATTTTCTAGTGTTTGAGAATATAAAGTCTTCTGAGTGAATTACAAGTAATTGATTGTGATTTAGCTATTTGAAGTACTGGAAAAGTGTGGAATTTTCCAGAATAAATGCAGCTACTCATTCTCTTGGGGCTTTTCAAATCCTGGAATGCCCCAGGTTGCACACCATCAGAATTTGGAGCACCTCAGTCATTGCATTTTTGCGCAGTGGAGAGGATGGCATGCAGCACTGGGATTGGACACACATTTGGGGGGGAAAGAGGAGATACCTTATGTTGAGAACCACATATTCAGTTACTTGCCTTTTGAAAACTTGCAAGTTCTTTCCTATAAAGTCTTTTCATATGATAGACATAAGCATAAGAATATTTTGGTTAAAATGAATTCAAAAGTAGTAATTTACGTTTTATGTTGTGAGATTTGCATTAACACCCTGTTGAGATGATTGGGGTAGTTCACATCTTCACATCTCCTGTTCTGCTACCTTATCTCTCTCTGTTCTCATCTTTTAAATAGGTAACTGAAAATAACCACCGGTTCTGTTTTTCTTTACACTTCATATACTTTCTCATGCCAATGAATTATATTTAATAACTAATGAACCCTACTATATCTTTCCGGCCTGGGCCCTGACCTGGTAGAGGGTGGCTTTGATCATATCCCCTTCCAACTCCTTTCATCGGAATTTTCCTTTTTTCCTCACTTTTAGTCTATCCTCATCTGGTTTCTTTTTGTTTTCCTTCAGTCACGCTTCTGTATCTTCTGTTCTCAAAAATCTATCCATCCTCCCTTTCAAATGCAAACTTCTTGCGGTTGTGCTGAATTTCTGCTGTCTTAACTCCTTCAACTCTTGCCTGGGTCCTCTGGCTGTCCCTCCCACACAAACCGCTTCCTCAAGACTGCTCTCACTAAGGTCACTCCTTGTGAATTCAGAATTCATTCAAAATTTCCTGATATGTTTGCTTTCACTAACAAATATTTCATATGCCAGTCTGTGATATACAGTAAATGGACAGTTTCATCATACTTATAAAACCATCTTTTTTTAAAGGTTTTAAGAATATGGAAGGATGAAGATGTTAATTTGGATAAAGTATTTAAAGCAACAGTAAGTTTGGTTTTTTTTTAATAGTAATGTATATTCACTTTAAAATTAGAATTAAGAATTTTTGGAGGGGAGGATGTTAGCTTTGCAGTGAAATGTTGAATATATATAATTTTTTTCTTCAATTACTTGTCTCCTTAATTTACACTTCCAGTAGTATGGAATATTTATAGTAATTCACCTGTGTGCTTAGGTTTAAAGATCTTCCTGACAAACATTTGACTTAAAGTGGTTAGTAGGACCAGTGATAACTCTTTTTGAAACATAATAGAATTTATAGGTTGTGGGATTTTCTGAATGGGGCCACTGGGCTAATTAAATTTCAATACATAAGGTTTCTTCTAGCCTATTGCTGTGAGTAAAAGGTAAATTATTCAACTGAATGGGAGTTTTTCAGTCAGAAAATCTTTATTTGCGTTTTGTATTTCTTTAGAGTGAGGTCTGGTTGGTGGATGTGTTGTGCTTTAGCAGTTATATTTAAATTCCCGGTGTCACTTAACTGTTCCAGATTGTAACCTACCTAATGCGACACAGAAATGTGATGCTAATTAAGTTGGAACAGATGTTTTTCTAGCAATTGCCTCTTTCGGCAGTGAAATGATGATGCATCGTAATGTTTCACAAAAGTGGAACTTGCTGGGACTCCATTATGAGGAATTCTGCACTGGCAACATTCTGTTGCTAGTCAGTTTTTATAAGAAATCTGTAGAAATAAAAAACAAAAAAATCAAATGTACAACAGTTTGGGGGCAATGAATTGTGAATGTAAAATAAACTTTTAAAGAGAGCACTTTTCTTGCAGTTAACAGCTGAGGTATATCGGATACATTCACTACCCTATACAGAGCCCCTTGTGCTTTTCAAAGGAGGTGCTGTGCGAACCTTAGATGCTCTGCTGGCAGCACCACAACAAGAAATTGAAAATGTTATCTCAGATGAAGTCATTAGGTGAGTGATACCGTTTTAGGGAACTACCTTCATAATCCAAGGAATTGATGGTCATATGTGAATCAAGTTCTAAGTCTGCTATTATCCATCTTGTGTGCCCTGAAGTGTGTGTTGCAGAGGTGAGAGCTGCAATCGTATTTAAAAATGTCTTGTGCACTACTATTTTATGGCTATACGGCTGTATCCTATTAAAATGAGAATATATGTATAAAGGTCTAAATACATAATTTAATGCATTTAGAAGACTGAAGTGATGTTGAAGATCACAGTGATAGGCATCCATTCTATTGGCAGTGCCTCCAGAAGATGTACCTAGAGTTTTGAGTTAAATGTATCTATTGCTTATGTATTTTTAGTTCATTGCCCACTTAAAAATGTTCAATTGTTTTTACTTGTAGCAAGAAATAATCCTACAACTTTCAACTTTTAGGTGGAGTGAAGCTTTCATGGAAACACAACAACCTGTTTTAATTTTTACTACTGAGAAAGTGAGTGGCTTTTTAAAAATTTGTTATAGCAAAAAATAAATAAATAAATTTAGTCTTTCTTTGTATTTCTTGCTTAACTTCATAAATATAAACTTCCATGATGTAAAGTATTGTAATATTTCAGTTACCTATTTAATTTATATTACAATTGAGTTGTCCTGTAGTGATGAGCGTGACTTAGTTGAAAAATCTACAAAATGTCATCTAGCTTTTCAGTAATAATGAACTTGTTCTCATTACCCCAGGGATGGGGCAAAATTCAGGACATTTAATTATGATGGAAAATGTAGTGACAACTTAAAATAAGTCTTACAGAGGCCTACAACTTTAAAGCTATATTTTTACATACAGTAGAACCTCAGAGTTAGGAGCACCACCTCAGAAATGGGGGTGGTTTGTAATTCTGAACAGAACATTATGGTTCTTTCAAAAGTTTACAGCTGAATATTGACTTAAAACTTTACTATGCACAAGAAAAATGCTGCTTTCCCTTTATTTTTTTTTAGTAGTTTAACACAGTTGTCTGTCTGTCTTTGCTGCTGCCTGATTATGTACTTCCGGTTCTAAATAAGTGTTTGGCTGACTGGTCAGTTTGTAACTGAGGTTCTATTGTATAAAATACAAATTATTTACAAAGATGACACACTACAAAAATCTCATTTTGGTGGGGAGGAAGGAATTCCTGTGTATTTATCTGAAATACCGTACATGTCTCTACAAAGTGACAGTCTCATTGAACTCTACCATTATTTTGCCTCCAAGAAGGGAAACTAGTTTTGGTATGAATCTAGAGAGCAATTAAGATTAAAATCAGAACAGTAGTAGTGGTTTGTGTTCCTGAGTCCCTAGGAGCACCAGTCATGCTTTGTTTTGAAATCTTAAAATTAAAAACTGGGAAATACTAAGTAAAAGATAACCCTCATAACTAATTCTTGGTGCTTG
Source organism: Natator depressus (assembly GCF_965152275.1). Classification (NCBI taxonomy): domain Eukaryota; kingdom Metazoa; phylum Chordata; order Testudines; family Cheloniidae; genus Natator; species Natator depressus. The sequence continues at coordinate 8,305,252 of NC_134247.1, forward strand.
GGATAGTGAGGACTCTCCCTGCAAGTTCCTCAGAAATCTTATGTTTAGCCAATGAAATGGCTTCTTGAGCGTCATGTTTGGTTTATTAACCAGAAAACCTGTATTGGTTCATGTTAATAGCGTCTTCTGACTCCTTCATATGCACTGTTGATTAGTGCCTGAAAGTGATTCTGATACTTTGGCTTTTTCATTAACTCGTTTTTATCTTCCCTGTAAATCCATTTGTATTGCATTAGTTTATAATGTCACTTAAACTTGCATGAATTTTACAAACTGTTTCATGTGAGTTGTTTGTGCAACATGTCCAGTTAAGAGTTTAGGTTCATAACTCTAAATGGCATGTATGGGAGTTCACTACTGCTAGTCTGTAACAATAATATCTGTAGCATGTCCCTGTTTTGTAAATGAAATAGCGGTAAACTTTTTTTTTTTAGAATGGGAATTATTTTGTGTATGTGCAGAAGGTTAACCCAAATATCCTACACAAGTACAAGCTTGAACAAGAAGAATCCCATCCACTGAGTTTTACAGCATATACAAAAAACAAGATTCTCACACTCCTGTGTTTGTGTAAGTGTTATTTTATGATGGATGTAACTGGTTGAAACTTGTAAACTAACAACTACAGCTGTTTGTGAATTGCTGTTGTCTAATATAACTTTTTTGGTATTAAATTTTGTGTAGAAGTAGTAATTAAAACTTTTTTTAAGCATTTTCTTGTTCTGATGGCTGGAAAGTCTTATACCTGATCATGCTATGCGTTGCACAATGAGATGTCTTTAAGAAAGTTCTGCATTTGAACTCTCTTCTGAACTTACTGCATTGTGATTAAAGTTGGTCCATTTAGGTTAGCTTTTCATGTGCAGATTTTATAATGGTCTTAGATGTACATATGAAGCTTTAGAAAAATGCAGAGGCATGGTTTGACACAATCATTAACTTAAAATGTAGTGTCACTTTTCTCTTCTGATAGATTCTAATGGATGTGTGTATAAGATTCTGATGTCACTGCAACAAAGTGTCCCAGAGGAAGAGCAAATTCTGTCCAAATCACTACTGCTCAAAATTGTAGTGTCTGACACTGTTCTAAAAGGAGCTTCGTTAGCCATCCTTGATATAGATCATGTTGCAGTATTGGGATGTTCGGATTCTCCACCTAATATTGCTAAAGGTAACTTTGAAGTGACAATTTTGTCTTAGAAGTTAAACAAAACAAAAGTTGGCCACATAGACCAGTTGGTGGATTATTTTTGCGGTCTCTTCACAGGAAAGAATGATCTTGGGTTGGAATTTCTAATCGGGGAATTTACAAATTTTTTTCAGAGACCCAGTTATTTAGTGGGGATGGTAAAAAAAACTGAATTTCAGACAGAATGCTAGTTTACTGTTGGAAACTATTGTAGTACAGTTAATTATACAACTGAGTGGTTTGCAATCTACACTTACTGAAATAACGCCTCTAATGGATTGTAATTGTAAATAGTAGTGTCAAACCCAAGACTAGAAACTACTTTTGCTATTGAATTTCACTCTCTAAACTGCAGTATTTCTACACTGTTTTTGAAAATTGTATGAAAATATAGTGGGAGATAACCCTCAAATATTTTCAACTTGTTTGTAATTTCAGCATACAAAAAAAATTATCTACTTCTTCTGCAGATAAACTGGCCAGGAAATGAAGTTTGCCCCAGGACTGAAATTCTAAGTTTCCAGAACATTTTCTGTCCTGAATCAGGATGAAAAGTCAAATTTTACTCCTGGGGGAATTGTGTGTCACTGCACGTGCACAGAATTTATGTCCCCCACAGATTTCTTTGCTTCCCTGCAGAAAAATTACTTCTGATGGGGAAGCAAAGGGAAGCGCAAGAGTGGTCACGCACCCCTCCCCAGCAGCACAGACGGGTTGGTTCAGGCACACAAACCAGCTACTAGAGATGTAAATCGCTGCCAGGGCCGCAGGGGCAGGCTGGGCAGTCATGCATGAGAGAGAGAGGGACACTCTGTCCCTATTGCTCACTATTGCGGCACACTCAGCGTGGAGGGGCAGGGCTTTGGTGTGTTTCTTAGGAGGTAGGTGTGGGGCAGGCTTTGTTCCCTTAGGTAGAGCAGAATGTAACAGCCTGCCTGCATAGTGAATTGTTCCCATTGTCTTTGTTAATTCCTCCAGGAGTATAAAACAGGTGTAAAAGTTTTAAGGCTCCTTTTACATTACCAGAGTGGTGTAAAGGACAGTATAGCCTTATAAATGCTTATGGTGCTTTAGTCGTTAGGAAACTTTTTCAGTCCAAAAATTTAGACCAGTTTTATCAAAATGTGCTCCATGAACTGTTTGCTGACTTTTCTGGAGATGGTCAGTAGCCAATGTAAATCGTGAGTTTGATTCCCCAGCCCTCACTTGCTCTTCAGTTGCCTATGATGTAACACTGAGCATATGGCTGTGTATATTTTGTTGACTAATAACTAGAAATAAAGGGTCGAACCTGGCCACATTACTATTAGGTAATGAGGTTTGGGGATTTTCTCCAATGCTCCCCACTCCCATGCGCCAGCCATTGTATTGTAGTTTAAATAAATTACTGAAATAATTGAAACCAGAGTGATTATACTGCATTATTCTGACAAATAAAATATGAGGAATTTTTTAAAATATTGTGCACAGAATCTTTAATTTTATGGCACAGAATTCCCCTAGGAATAAAATACAAAGCTTTTCGCAAGACTGAATTTCCAAAATATTTTTGGTTTTGGCTGTGCTGAAATGCAAGGCAGCCAGGAACATGTCTATGGTTCTGAAATCAAATATATTCCCTGCGATCGTCGGGTGCTGGCCTGGCTGGTTTGGCCAGACTGGAAAGCAGGACATCCTAGCAAGAAAACAGCCCCATTTGACTTGCCAAAATCACTTTTGCTGTTCCTTAGTGCTAGGTGCATTATATACATTCTGAAATGCAATTTCATTTTATTTTGGGAAGCGCCTCTCTGTAACTGAAGACTACAGAGAAATGTTATGTCTGTCGCTTTGAACGCTCAATATATCCAGTTTTTTCCTTTTTCTGTAGAGTGCCTATCTATATGGAATACAAAATTTCAAACATTGCAAACTTCAAAAGAACTACCACAGGGAACCTCAGGACAAGTAAGCTGTAATTCAGTGATTGATATCTATGGTACTGTAGGCTTCAATCTAACAAACTTGGCATTTCTATTTCACTGTAGAAATGAGTACATACAACTGGGGAGGGGCAGAATGTTTTGTTTAAGCCATGGTTAGAGAAACAGTAGAAGTTTTGAGCAGCTTAAAATAATAAACACTTTAAAATGCTCAACTCTTGAGGCAAACTTCAGGCAAGATGGGCTTATGCAATAAAACTGCGACAGGGCTATCTAAAAGGTAGGTTTTTTAAAATCCTAAATTGATTGGAAAGAAACATAGTTTTGAAAGTCCACTAGGAGGCACATAGTCTGCCCAAAAATAAAGCTTTTGTCTCATTCACATTGCTTGATCAATGATGCTAAGACTCAGTTGGAGTTTTAGTCAAGGGTAAGGGTAGATGGAAAGAAACATCTTACTGAGATGTTTAAAAAAAATATATTGATTTGAATGGATTTTTGTGCAGAAGTCCAAATTAGCTTCTGTACTTCATCTGTTAATTAACAATGTACTTAATATTTTGTAGTTGTGGTGTTATGGAGAGAAATTTTTTTTAACACATGGGAAGGTGCTAACTGTAATCGTATACAAGTGTGAAACTTCATCCTTGGCAGCTGCTGTTGGAAAACTCAAGGATACTCAAACCTCAGGTAAGAGTTCGATCGATTATAACTATTATTCAGTGAATACTTGCAATTTCAGCATACATCCTACCACTAAAATTCTATTGAAAAACTTCATAGAAAAAACAGGATCAGTCTTACAGTAAAATAGCTGAACAGTAGCTTAACTTTGCTTTCTGTTCCTTTGCAAAAAACTTATTGAAATGTGCATAATACATTACCTGTAGTATCGATGCACTGAAACAGAGCATCCTAACGTGCCTTGGTGATGGGGGGGAGATGGTGTTTATGAACTGTGAATTTCCTTACAATATATTTAACAACATTAAGCATTCACTTACTGCATATTTTTTGTAGAGGAATAACATGACTGTCCCCCATGCTACTAAACTGTTATATGTTGTGCTAGTTAAACCTTTACTACTTCTATTAATAAAACTGTACTTACGCAGTTTTTTAGTGGAAGTTTTTTTAAAGCATCTTTACATACAGTGCTGGTTGTTTGGGTGTTTTTTTTTGTTTGTTCTTCCCCTTAATACAAATTACATTATTTTCAGACTTCATATGATAGTCTTTTGCTTAGAGGTAGTTCTTGGCACAGCCTTTTCTGAAAATAGGGTATTGTGGAGTCAGCTTAACACCAGTCGTACTGTTGCACCTGTAAAATACTGTTGAAAGTACATATCTAATTCATCCTAAACTTTAGAATAAAGTCCAAGATAGATTTCAGAGCAACCTGGTGTATTTGTATCTTGACTGATACAGCAGTTGCGTTGACCTTTATTTTCTAGGAAAACATTTTTTATTTAATGCTGATCTTAAACTTATTTTAATTTTATTCACAAGATGCATGGAATTGGAAACAAATTTTATATTGACAGGGAATGACTCAATATTTTAAATTGCTTTAGAGTTAGAAGATTCCCTACTGCTATTAGAGAGAGAGGTAGTAGAATTAACTTGCGTCCGTTCTTTGCGTGAATGCACTTTTGTAACTTTTGTATAGGTTTAATATAACTTTGTGTTTGCACAGGCATGAGAACGGTGTCTTCATATGTGAATTGGAATATGCTTCAAGAAGAAGATCTGGCATCTCCACGTGCACAGCAATCTGTAACTGCTAAAACTGAATCCAAGAGAACTGTAAGTTTCAGGGTTATCTTTTCCTTGCTTGTTTTTGCATTATAAGTAAGGCTACGATTATGTCACGGAATCCATGACTTCCATTGACCTCCATGACCTTTTCTGCCCTGGGGCTGGAGCTCCCAGCCAGCCCTGCCCTCGCAACTCCCAGCCCTCAAGCTGGTGGGGAGTGTGGCACTGCCCGGCCGCAAGCAGCAGATCCCTGTGGCACCCACACACTGAAGCAGTGGGGTACCCAGGAGCCCCAGCAGCAGTGGGTGCTGAATCCACCTACCCCTTTTGTCAGGGATATTTTTAGTGAAAGTCAGGGACAGCTCACAGGCTGCCGTGAATTTTTGTTTGTTGCCCGTGATCTGTCTGTGACTTTTATTAAAAGTATATGCGTGACACAAACTTTAGTCTTAATTATGAGTGCATGTATTTTCAAAACTTCAGGGTTGGCTCTGGCAGATAACTCTGTTTGTTTCTAAAACTGTGATCGGACTTCTCAACATTGTTCGGCTGGTGACCTCAAGCCAGTGGTGTCCAAACGTTTCCTGTTGTGGTCTTTCCCACCGCCCCCTCCCTCCAGTAATGGAATCTGTCTACACCCCCCCCCTCCCCCCATCCTTTTAAAGTTGGCTCAGCTGAGGAGCTTTGGCTGAAGCAGTGCTGGGGGGTGGAGAGGGAATAAGGGGAGAGTGGTGGCCAGGGGCGAAGTTGGAGCAGGGGCGGCATGGTGCTTCCCGCCTCGGGTGGGGGCTGGCATGGGCCCTGCCATGCACCCCGCCCCCCCTCTTGAGCTTTCCTCCACACACCCCTATGGGGGTGTGCCCCACAGTTTGGGGAACACTGCCTTAAACCCTACATGCTACTTCTACAACACACAAATAGCACATTCATGCTGTTCCTAGTTATTTTGATTGAAGATTTATCATTTTTGTCCAGGCTTTGAGGGTAGCTTCGATTTATTTTTTTCCTTAAATTACAGTTAAGGTCAAGAAGGAACAATGTTGCAAAAGTGCAGCGAGACACCCTTACAGTTGAACAGCTTTTATCAGATATAAAGGTAAGTAACTAAAATATCCTTAGCTCATATTTTACTAACCTATTAGAATATCTCAAAATAAGTCAACCCAAATGGCCGATCGAGTTCTGTCATTCCCCCTCTTCCTTTCCTGTCCTCGTAGCTTGATACATGTATACTTGTAAGAATTAGCCATATTGGAGATTAAACCATCAGTGTATATAACTATTCTGCAAAAAGAATTGCTCATGCATAATACTAATGATATTAAAGCTAGCTCTTTCAACAAAGCTTTAGGAACCTAGTGTACAGCATCTGAATAATTTAAATATTATAAATGTAGCCTTGCACAAAGATGGAGGTCTTTAAATTTAAAGGCAATAGACATTCTGAAGTAAATGGTGAGACTTAAAAGTCTAGAGTTCAGTCAGAATTTTTTTTCTAACTTTTTGGAACTTTTTCTGTCTGGAATATTTACATTTGTTTTGATTTAAATAAGACATCTATATGGAGGCACGAGGCACCCTGACAATTAATATTCCAACATAACCCTTCTTCCCAAATCTTCACACCTGAGTTTCTAGATACAATGTGAAACAAGCTACTTAATTTTAAAAAGTAGTCTGAAGGTGAAGTCTGTCCTATAATTGCTTCCAAAATAAGATAATTAAACTTAATACCTGTATCAACAATAATAATTTTTCACTATAGCACATCAATTTAGAAACAAGTTAAGCAACATCCTGGTGCAGTTTTGAGAATTGCTGAACTAAATTTAATTGTATTTAAACTTATAAAAGTAAACCTGAGCTGACTAGTGAGCAACATCGCTGTTGGCTGCATAGTCTGATGAATTCCTGGAAATTGTTGCAAATGGTGTGTGATCAAAAGTGCTTCCCCGCTTGTTTGAAAGTTCATGGCTGCTTTGGTATATGCAACACATTAATTAAAAAAATATTATTGTTCAAGCAGTCCTAGTGCTGTAACTCAAGTTATTTGATTGGAAATTGAGTAAAGATCTCTGCAAATATTATAGTAACTAATGAGAAAACAGTTACTGAGTAAGGGTTGAAATGAGACCACTCCCATCTGATTATTAAGGGTATAATTTTCAGTTCTAGATTAGGTCTTTTGGTCATTATGACAAGGCTGTCAAAAGGGGTAATCTTAAAATCTTAGCTTTACCACCACCATATCAGAAGGGAAAGTCATCTTAGTTTGCAGGGAAGAAGAGCCCTGTGTCACTTGTAAGTTTTTGTCTCTCACCAACAGAAGTTGGTCCAATAAAAGATATATCGCCCACCTTGTCTCTCTAATATCCTGGGGCCAACATGGCTACATCTACATTGCATGTTGTTATCTGCAGTCTGAAGTTTTCTTTTTCTCCACTGTAGTCTAATCAGTAACAATATGCTAATCTTGTACTTCTTACACTTTTTTGAATTGGATAATGTTACTTTTAGGATTCTTCTCAGAATGATATTGAAGAGGAATTGAGGCAGTTCTTGTCAAATGCACAGATGTCAGATTTCCAAGCTACAGTTGGATACGTTATAACAGGTCTCGTGAACAGGTGTAAAACAGAGCCAACATTTTACCCTCGAAATTGCCTGGTACAGTTAATCCAGACACAAGGACTCTCTTACAGGTGAATATTAAGTGTTTAAGTCCAGCTTTTGAAAGTGACTAAGCTGTTTATGTGAAGTTTTGAAAGTGTTACTTATGGTTGAAATGTGGAGACCTTTACCAGAAAAAGTGATTATTTTATGATTTGCTGTTCTCACAGGAAGACCTGTAGGATTTCTGTTGCTAATATCAATTTTGGTACCTCTTATAGCACTTTTCATCAGTAGATCTCAAAGCACTTCATTTTTTTAAAATATTTATCATTCTCATCCCTATGAAGTAGGGCAGTACTGTGATCCCATTTTTTACAGATGTAGGAACTGAGGTACAGAGAGGCTAAGTGATTTGCCCAGTGTGGGTCTGTGGCAGAGCAGGGAGTTGAACGTGGGTCTCCCAAGTCCTAAACTAGTGCTCTAACCACTGGACAATACTTCTGCACCTTAATCTAAAAGAAGGTTAACGCTTCAGTAGTTCACATGTGCTCGAAATGTGGGGACTAACTTCTTTATTCTGCCTCAGTTTGTGCCCAGACTTAATGGCAGTTGCCTTGGAGAAGACAGATGTGCATTTGTTGCAACTCTGTCTACAGCAATTTCCTGACGTTCCTGAAGCAGTTACCTGTGCTTGCTTGAAGGCTTTCTTAAGGTAAGCGGGAAGCTGGTAATATATTTCCCTTCTGTTAGTCTAGTTTTTACCTGAAGACTTGGTTTCAATACATTCCTAAGAATCATTTTAGCGTTCTAAGCTTTTTTTTACAGATGAAGAGTTAAACAATATTTTAAGAACCTTCAGGAACCTGAAATTTTATTTATTCTTGAATTTTTACTCACCACCTTGTTGGTCAGCAAATTACTTCATTAGCCTAAATTGATGCCAGGCTTGTGTGTTGTCTCCTCTCCTAGGACACACTATTGGCATTAGCCTTGTTTCCACTAAAACTGGACGCCCCTCCTTGCTTTGATAGCTTCTTAAGATGGAAAGCTTAGTCAGTTTTGCCTATATACCATGCTTTTTATGTAACTCACCATGGTTTTTCACCGTTACAAAAAATGCTGAACTATTGTCTTTCTTTTAATATTCTCTCAGATGGTATATTGCTAAGACAAACCAAAGCATAAAGCCAGGCCAAAAAAAAAAGATTGAATAGCAGCCCTGAAAATCCCCAGAATACTTGGAGCCATCCATCTGCAGATTCATTTAAATGCAATAAGTCTTTGTCTCAGTATCTTCTCCACACTAGCTAGTTACAAGTAACAGAAAATTGTAAATGCACTTGTTTCTTAAGTGTGGCATAAGTTATGTATGTTCTGCAGTCCCCAGACACAGATGAGAGGTTAAAGGGAACACTTTGCTGCTCTGGGTTTTGAGTGGCCTGTGATATATTTTACCAGGGCCTGTCTTATGTTGGTTTAGCTTGCTCCTGTAAACTTAAATGGCAAGCTAAATCAATATAGAACAGTGATAAATTAATTTTAATGTCCACACACAATTTAACTAAATGCTTAGTTTTAACTAAACATAACACCTTTTGTTAAACTGGCACAACTTTGTGTGTAAAGAAGCCCTTAATACTAAAATTCTACCTTCTATCTGTGCAAGATGCCTATTGACTACAACAATTCTATAAACTATTTGGATTGCCAAAAGTTACTATCCATGGAGACTAACTCGTTCTTTAAAAATTTCAAAATGGCAAACTGTGGTGTTCATATTAGCAGCTAATTGCCTGTCAACCGCCTGCATGCTAAATGTTGGAATAATTATAAACATTTTAAGGAACAAAACACATAGCTCTATATAATGCCATATGATCAAAACAAACTTAGTTAGATTATAACCTTCTTTAAACTAGTCCATAATAGAATGGCTGGTGACACGGTAATTTAAACTTGTGGTGCTAGAATCAATACACATTTTATAAATATTAAGTCTGAAATACTTTAACTGGATTTTCTCTTGTTCTTTCATCTGTATTGTATGCTTCAAAGTGCTAATAGACTATTTTGGTGTAAAAAGATTGATAGTGTTGCCTGTGCAGAGAATATACAAACTATTAAACATTTAATAGTCTGTCCATGGAATGACCCTTCCTTCTTATAGCATCAATGATGACAGCCTTCAAGGAACAAATGTGAATTTAGATTCAGTAATCAGTTACATCGATATTACGCCCCATGATCAAGTAGAAAAAAAAAGTGAAACTGTACAGAATGGCTTCAGTTCTGAACTGATGGAGGACAGCTGTGATGTTCAATTAACACAGAAGTCCCATGTGATGAACACTGAAGAATTATGCCCTGTTGGACCACAAAAGGCAGCACTGTTGTATCCTTTGATGCATATATGCCATCTTAATTTTGTTACGTCATGAATTATCTCTAGTTTGATTAAAATACAGGCTGTAAAATAAGTGGTGCTTACTATTAGCATTGTTCCAAAGTCTGTCTTAACCTCTTGTTAATCATAAAAAGCTTGTCAGTTGTGATAAATTGGTTATAACTACACACAAAGTAATAAGGCAGTCTTCGTATTCATGCTGTAAAATAAGTGATACTTAATTTTGATTCACATTTACTTTTTTGTATACAATTTCATGTTGCAATAATAAAAGTTTTGGTATAAAATGTTAGCGTCACAGAAAAATTGGTATTAAGTGTTTGGCTGGCAAAGGCACCCTTAACTATGTAACTACAGTACTTCTAAGAAAATTGAATCCATTTAAAAAATAAACAAAAAAACATGCTAGTCTCAGTGACTGAGACTAACTTATATCACGGTAGAAGCACAAAGACTAGGAAGAATATTCAGAACCCAAAACAGCATTTCTCCCTAAAAGTGTAGAAAACTACTTTAACAAAATTTAAGATCCACTGAATCTTCATAGAAATGACAATTCTTGAAACTGTATTTCCTGAATAATCCTACACAGAAATGCCATTCTCCATTCAGCATACAGTGAAACGTTTCTCTTGCCTCATCTGAAAGACCTTTCAGCTCAGCAAGTCGTTGTAAGCATGTTATACTACTTAGAACTAATTATCAGTTTAGCTCTAACTATAAATCAAAACTTTTTTTTATGATGGATTCTAAGTTGCGTAAACTTATTTTTCATGTATTGGTTTAAGATATCAAATAAGAATTAAAAATGGTATTAAGTGTTCTGAAGCTAAATTCTCAGTCTCTCTAAAAATGAGATCAATACTTTACAATTAACAAATAATGAAGTCTTTTTCCTTTCCCTTATATTGTGTGCTGATACAGTATATTAAAATTTACAAATAGGGGCATGTTCAGGGGGGGAAATAGCTAAGAATCTTATAGCAGTCTGACTCTATTTTCCTTCTAGCTGTTTCTCCAGTATTTGCAGTACCTGTATATAAAGTGCAGTGAAAAAGTTAGTATGAATTTTCCTGGCATGTGCTCTCCAACCATAAACCAGGTGAGAAGATAGCATTAAATATTACCCTAAATTTGGTAATGGCATAATTTTGTAGTTTAGATCAGTGTATTGTATTGCATTTATTCATTACGTGCTAACAGATTAATATCTCTATAAAGTGGCTTGGAAAAAGACACATTCTCCAAGATAAAGGGGTTTCATTTTACATCACTAGAAATTTAAACTTTCAATACAAATGTCCTGTTCAACCTTTGACCTTGTAATCTGTTAAGCAGATGTTAGATATCATTAAACTATAATTATGGTAATGCTGATTTGTCTTGTTTGTTCAGATTATGGACTGGATGTGCCTGTTACTAGATGCTCATTTTACAGTTGTGGTGATGCTACCAGAAGCAAAAGGATTACTTTTTAGCTTGCATAAGTTTGTGAGAGCACAAGTAAGTTACACTTCCTATAATACTGCACTAATTTTGAGTATGGATTTAGTATCCAAGTGGCACGTGAGATATAAAAATACAGTCAACTCAATCATACACATTTGTTCTTCTCTACTCCATATGCTTTGTCCTTTGTGTCAAATTTCTACCGTCTTCCATCTACTACAGGCCCAGAAATGACAGTATTGCAGTGGTTCTGTGTTTGTAGTTTGAACAGCTTTGAGATCCTTCAGGATGAGTGTATCATGTAAATGTGCAATTGTTTTTCACTATTTTCACATATGAAAAGCATTCCATAAGCTTTGTATTATAAACATCTTAATTTTTCTTCTTAGGTACGATTTCACTCAGAACTCAACAAGATAGAAGGAAGTTTGCAAGAGCTGCAAAGAATAAAACACCAAAAAGACTTTGGCTTATATTCTATTGAAATGTTGGAACTTGTTTGAATTTGATATGTGTTCTTCATAAACTTATTTTTTATTTAATCCCTTCTCTGACAAGGATTTATTTCCTCTTCATAATGGGTTGTGAGCTTTCTGTGCAGGGTAACTGGTTTACTCTGTAGCTACATTGAGGGGTACAAGTTTGAGGCTAATGTATAAAGCTCTCCCATTTTCACTGGATGACCTATAGAAGACCCCACATGACATCAGAATAATCATACTAGGAAAATATACTCCCAGTAACACTCTAAAATGTGACTTGATTTTATGCAAACTTGATTATATATTGGTAAAATAGCTTCATAAATAGGGTCTTGACAGGCACTTTCTTAGACGAGATGACAGTATTATACTGTGCAAGAATTGTTCATCAGTATGAGCGAAATTATAGTATGGAATCTTTGTTTTAAACATTTAGGTTTGTGTAGAAGGTCATTTTAACACTATCTGCCTGGTTCCCCCATATGTATTATACTGGCAGTAAAATTTACCACAAAGTGCACAAAACAGATTATATTTAGGGAGTAAGAATAACTAATTTCAGTTGGTCCTTAACATTGGGCAAACGTACTTTTCCAAAAGATGGAGAATAAGGAGTTTGTCAATTAGCACTTCCCTATCAGAGTGTAAATCTGAAGAGAAACTCTGTTCTCTCCTCTATTATCAGTAGGTGAAATGGCGTTGTCCTGCTGAACAAATATTCTTTTGCTTGCGGCTTTTTCATTTTATTACCTTTTTAGCGTCTAATTTGAGGTTTTAGGAGATAAACCGACAAAGCTTGGGAAGGGACCTCCTAGCTATAGCAGATCTGAAAAGTATTAAATGACAACTTGCCCTTCAGAGGCACTCATTTTATGGCTTGTTGTTCCCCTGGTCTTTTTATGACAGCTGAAATCTCAGATTTGGTATTTCACAAAGCTCCTGTTTTCGCCACTTTGTTTATGAATTGCAGATAAATTCAGCTCATAGCTAATTACAGTGTGCGTCATTGGCCTCCCATTTTTAAATTTTTTTCATATTTTACTAATATACTTTTGGAGCAACCAAGCCTAGCTTTATTCACTGAGGCAGCATTGTCCAGTGAATAGAGCATTGGATTTGGACTTACGGACTTCGTTTCCATTCCCTACTCTGTCACTTTTATGCCCAACATCATACAATACATGTCACTTCACCTTTCTGTGCCTCCATTTCTCCTCCCGTCCTGTCTGTCATGCCTACTTAGATTATAAATTCTTGGGGCAAGGAATGTTTTGTCCTGAGCCTGACCTAGCAGGTCCCCAGTCTGTTGGGTCTTCCAGGTTCTGCTGTAGCCTGAAATTTCTTGATTTGCCCCCTACAGGACTACTGGAGACCCTAGAGTTGGGGAGGAGGAGAGCTGCTTTCTGGACAGGAAGAACTGTATTATTTTTCTCAGATTAAGAGGTAGAATCTAATACTAGTTTAATAGTGAGAACTTGTTCATGAAGCATATTATAGTTTCTCTGAGGTAGTAAAACACTCTTGAGCTGAAGGAGTAGACCTTTTTTCTTAGCCAGAGGCAACTGACAAGAACACTCTCTCTCCCTTTCATCAATCCATGCAAGATTTACTGAATTAACACACACTTAACTGTTCTTCTGAAGCTTTCTTAAATCTAGAAGGATTGTGATGCCATGCTTATCCCATCATAGGTGCATTCCCAGCCAATGGTCATGGTTAAGAAAATCTTAAAATAGAGGGAGAAACAAGTTTGGAAGCCCTGGAGAAAGATAAGTGGAAATTGCCCTCAAAGTTTGCTCAGAAACTGTAGACTTGGAACTCTAGTCATTTGATTTGAAGTAAAATGGAGAACCTGACTTGGAACAAATGGCTTCCTAGTACCTCTTACATTTAGATATATAACGAGATTGACAATGGTGTATCTGACCCTAAGCATAAAGGTTCACATAGGTCCCCAACCACTCTTTAGCCACAGCTACACCCTGGAAGACACTCTGGTTCAGTGATCTTGAAGTAGTTGCTCAGATTCTCGCATAAGAATTGCCATACTGCAATAGACCAGTAGTCCATCCAGTCCAATGTGTGTTTATAATTGTGGTTAAAGGGATAGATTAGAAATTTTGCGTGGGTTTGGTCATAAAGTTTCAAATGTATTTTGGGTTAAATCCTTCTAACTATAGGCAACTTTTCTCTATGCCCCATTGTGATGGGGGAGGGGGTATGTGTTAGAGATAAGAGAATGTTAAGAGATGTTCTTCTATTAACAGAAGTCAGTACGAGATGCTTCAGAGGAATGTGCAAGAATCCCTGCAATTTCAATTAGGGAGTAACCTTCCCATAAACAGTTTCTGCTCAACCTCAACGAGTGGTGGTATTTATGCCTTAAGCAGGAGGGTCTATATTTGTTACATTAGCTAGGATAAAATGTTCTTATCCATATAAATGTCTCCTTTTCTTAATCCTAAGATCTTGGATTCAAGGGAGCTTGTGGCATTAAGTTCCACAAGTTGATTATGGACTAACTGCAGTATTTCTTCTTATCTTTAAAACGCAGTGCTTGTTAGCTTCATTGGATGTTTGCTTTTGTATTATGAAAAGGTAAGTAAGAGCACCTCGTCTGTACCTTTTTCTAATACAGACAAACATTTTGCCCCATTGGTAGCTTCAGCCCTTTTGATTTCTACTTTTTTTTTTTAATCCACCACTCACCTATACGTGACAAACTTGCATTCTGCATTAAAAACCTTGATTGCCCTAAACGTTGAAAGCCTTTTGAATGTGAAGACCAAACCTTAATGTAATATTTTCCTGAAACAAGTCTGAACTAGCCTATTCCCAAAACCAGAGTCCCATTTTAGGGGCTCTCCCCGTAAAAGATGAGTTGTTTATATCCATTTGAACTCCTGGTGCCTGTGATGGGAGAATAGACCATCTTTCTGGGGGATGGTCTTGAGGGCTCAAATTACTAAAATTCATTATCCTGGAGACTACCATTGCCATTTGCATAAATTTCAGAATGTCAAGATCTCATCTTACACTCTCTGTAGCATCAGAATTTTATCTCTGCTTGGGGGGGGGGTTGTTGCTGCTGCTGTTTTGTAGCAGTCACTTCACAATATCCAATTCTATGATTCAGGCTGCCATCCTAGAATCATGCTTTCCTTATTAGATTTGATAGAATTTGGTGGGAGGGATATAATTTCATCAGATAATATTTTTAAGCTTTTTTTATTTGTATTTTCATAGTTGTGGGAAATCATGGGGGGGAAGGAGTCAGACAATTTAATGACAGTAGACAATGAGATTCAAAAAGTTAGTTTTATAAATATTGCATAATTATCTGCAGCTCCAGTTTTGCTAACATTGGAGCCAACTGTTTAGGCAAAGTTGTAAATATATGCTTCATGCAGCATTCATTACAACATGTTTTATATACAATAAGGAGGACTCTAAATTCTCAAGCAGCATTTTTCTTATTTTGCCTATCTGTAAATTTGATAGTCAAATGGAAATGTTTTCATCGGTTTGTGTATGTATCAGAAAATTTGTTTAATGACACTTACTGATAAAAATCTAATCCTTCCAAGCCTGCTTATAATGCAGAATTGCCCAGCTACCATCAAGACACAAGCAAATTATAAAGCTATCAATGATTACAGCATGATTAATAGCTCTTATAAGAATGTGACAGACGCTTATAGTCATGTACTCAACAAACACAAGATGAACAAACAAGTATCTGTACCCAGCTGGATTCTACAGTCACTCACCTGGTGGAAAAATCTCAGGTTTGTGCTGGAGTCCTATTCAACCACAATCCCCCTATGGTCATGCTATCATCAGACTCTTCCCTCTTGCGATTGGGAGCACAATTGGGTCCTCACACAGTCCAAGGCAAATGGTCACAACCGGAAGAATGCTTGCACAGCAATCTGTTGGAGTTAAGAGTGGTCAGAAATGCTTGCCTACACTCTCTTCCCCTAGTCAAAAACAAGTCCATCAAGATCATGACAGACGACAAAGCTTGTATGTGTTTATATTATATCAATTGTCAGGGCAGAGCGCGTTCCTGCTTGCTCTGTACTAAAGAAATAAACTTGGAACTGATGCTTGGAAAACCAGATAGTCATCTCACCTTCTTACCTCCCGGGTATACAAAATACCATGGCAGACCACCTCAGCGGACACTTCTCCCTAAATTACAAATGGGATTTGGACTCTTCAATCTTCAACAAAATATTCCTAGCTGGAAGATTTCCAGATATTGACCTTTTGTCATGGCAGCCAACATGACGTGCAGAAAACTCTGTTCCAGGACTCAATCTCTAGGAGACGCTTTCCACATTACATGGACAAAAAGGTCTTATGCATATCCTCCAACTCCATTGCTTTTAAAGGTCCTCATCAGGACCAAGCCACGGTCATTTTGATTGCACCAACTTGGCTAACAAAGTTTTTATTTTCCTTACCTTGTTAAACTCGCTCCTCTCCCTCCATGGTGGCTCTCAACCAAACCTCAGCTGTTTTGTCTCAGGATGCAGGTCAGATGCTTCACCCTAATATGAATGTTCTGCAGCTACAAGCCTGATTCTCAGTCAATAGCTCTCAAGATTAGAGGCAGCCTGGTCTTGGGAGTACCAAATGTACTTTTAAATAGCAGACGCTTCCCTTTGGAAATGGAGAAGAGATTGGCACAGGTATAACCACATCTTTCACCTATCCAGTCATCTTTCCATAATACTGGATTACCTGCTGGAATAGAAAATGTGAGGTCTTTTTCTGGGTTCATTTAGTGGCAATAACAGCTTTGCACAAGCCAGTAGAAGTCTTCTCAATATTCGCTCATCTGACCGCAACAAGATTTCTGAAAGGTTTTACGTATCTTTTTCTGCAGATTAGAGCCCCTGCACTGCTTTGGGATCTCATTTCTTAACCGGCTCATGAAACAGCTCTCGTAGAAGCAACCACATGACTAGTGGCTCCGTCCCTCTATGAAAAGGGCCTTATTGGTGGTCATCACTTCTACTCAAAGGGTTGGGGAGATGGGAGTTCTGATGGCAGGACCTCCAATGTAAAGTGATCTCCAGGGAGAAGGTATCCTTACAACCTCATTCAAAATTTTTTACCTAAGGTTTCTTGAGGTTTCATATTAACTAAACTATTCACCTTCCTTTTCCTTTCCCTGCCCTGCCCTCCCCACCCCCCAAACTGCATCAGTCTACACTGTAATCTGACTTCCACACACTAAATGTTCAGAGGGCCTTAGCCTGTTCCTTGGACAGAAGTAGGCCATTCAGGAAGGTGCCTAGACTGTTTCTCTTGCAGATTAGGTCTAGGGGAGCTTCTGTCTCCACTCAAACTTTCAAAATGGATCTCTGGGTGCATTATTGCCTGTTATGGTTCCACTGACGTTCCACTTCCCCCGTGCGTGACTGCACGTTCTAGTAGATTGCAATCTATCTGTAGCCTTACTCAAGGATGTTCCAGTTGCTGAAATCTGCAAGGCTGCAACCTGGTCATCTTGCAGTGTGAACCAAAGCATATGCACAGATCAGACACTACAGTAGGCAATGCAGTTCTTCTCTGAGGGACTCTGTTCTGAAAATCCCACTGCCTTAAGGGGTTACTTCTAGGGAGTCCTCTGAAGCCAAGCACCCCCAGGGATGCTACTTGGAGGAGGAGAGGGGTGATCCTGTGGATATTCCACTACCTCCCCTCCTCCGCTCTAGAGTTTCCTCTGTGTACTTCACAATAGAGAAGGAACTGAGGGCAGTTCACCCGCACAGCCCTATAGAACTTCAGTACGAGGCATGAGGATATGTAGGATTCATGTGCAGGCCAATCGGGCATTGCTACCAAAAATCTCCAGTCAAAGGCACAGGGCCCATGCATGCTGTAGTGGGGCACCCACAGAGGGACACATCTTAAAGAACTCCCAGTTACTGCTCCAGTTACCTCTCCTTTCCAATTCTTGCAGCTCTTCTCTGACCCCCTCCAATTAATTCATCAACATTCTTTTTGTCTTCAGTTCTGGTGCCCACAATTCAATCTTAAGATTCCCTTCTTCTGCATGATCAAACCTGTAGTGACAGTTGATAATAGAACTTAGCCAAACTGTTGGTGTGGTTTTTATTTTGTTTTTAAGTTTAGCCTCTCAATAGAAAACTCTGGGGGGAGGGAGGGAATTAGTGCAGTTTGAATCCACAATAGATTTTTTTTTCAGTTTTTCTCACCAGAATTAAACTGAACTTGATTACTAGTTGCAAAATAAAAATGCATGTAACTAGTATGGGCCAGGACTCTGATACAAAAGAGTTCTGAACCTCTGCAGAGGTATAATATTACTGGAATAGATAATTTATATAATTTTAAAAACTTTTATAGCAAGGGACAAATATTTCAGTCAAGAATCCAACTGGCTGGTTATCCTGTTGAGAGAGTTGTATTGTCTCCTGAGAGTAACTCACATAAATTTTGTATATTTACACTTTTGTTCCTATTCATATTCTGC
This sequence comes from Natator depressus, assembly GCF_965152275.1. Taxonomy (NCBI): domain Eukaryota; kingdom Metazoa; phylum Chordata; order Testudines; family Cheloniidae; genus Natator; species Natator depressus. The sequence goes on from NC_134247.1 coordinate 8,323,580, forward strand.
TCATTTTTGACTGGCCTTTATTAAAATAAGACATTAAAATATATTGGCTTAGTTGAAAACCTAATCACATTTATTTTAAGAACATGTCTTGGCCCGTGACTACATCTGTACTCTGCATAATTAGTGCAACATCTTTTTCAGAGGTTTTTTTTTTCTGAAGACACCTAGCAACTTTCCCTTGTTAGATGATAGCCACAGAGTGGTTTTGAGTAATAAATCCTCCCCCGAGCAGTGTGTATTAATCAAAGCAGAAGTCTGTCTAAATAGCAGCTTAGCTCATGTTCTAGATAGCTAACATTTGTATTATTGAATGCAGTCTGTCAGCAAAGGTCAGATGGAAGTGGGTTGCTTAATTTCTTAGGCAGCACTTACTGCTCTATGTAGTAAAAAACTTGGATATCGCACCATATTTTTAGCATGGTCATTTAAAAGTATATGTAAGCTCAAAGGCCTGGCCCATACACAAGTCATAAAATAATTTGAAAAGAAGCACAGTTTACAAAAAAGAGTACATCATTTAAGCAGGTCCCTACTGTAGTAAAGGCCCAGACTATAACAGGATTCAAAAAAGAACTAGATAAATTCATAGAGGATAGGTCTATCAATGGCTATTAGCCAAGATGAGCAGAGAGAGTCTCTCTCACCTGTGTTTTCCAGAAGCTGGGAATAGGCAACAAGCAACAGATCACTTGATTACCTGTTCTGTTCATTCCCTCTGAAGCATCTGGCATTGGCCACTGTCAATAGACAGGATACTGGGCTACATGGACCTTTGGTCTGACCCACTATGGCCATTCTTATGGACTGCTATACCTAATTCTACCAAGTGTTCCTATGGAGTTGGGTACGGCACCTGGCTGTCCCCAGATTGTCCTAGGGTTTGAGTTTGAGTGGTAGAGCCAGCAACATAAGTGGAACAAGAAATTGAGTCTTGGGCAAGGTCTACACTACAAAGTTAAATCAATTATAAATCACCTTACGTTGACCTATTAGTGCATGTCTCCACTCAAATTTTGTCTCCCACCAACATAAGCAACACAGTAAAACCACACCATGGAGCCATGGTCAACCTATGGCGGTCAACGTAGCGTGAGAGTTGACACGGGTTCGGCAATGTCTACATTAACAGTCTTCCACCGTCTGTCCCACAATGCCCCATTGCCTGCAACAGTGACGTACTGCTCTGGTCACAACTGTGAACTCCACTACCATGGGGTCAGGGAGACCAGAAGCCATGATGAGTTTAGCTGGCATCATTGCAATAAACAGGCTAAGGGCATACTGACAGGTGGCTTTGGGACCCCAGTAGCAGCTGTTTTCTGTGCTTTCTGTTACTCTCAACTGTGAGATATCAACTAAAGCCACCACCACCTGTGGAAAATAGCGGCAGTTTTCAGTGCCATTGCCCTATGCTTATACCCAGGGAATAGAGAACAACATTTGATTGCTTTGTGCCACTGAAATTCCTTCCCCTTGCTGGGCCATACTCGCCATATCTGAGGTTGGGGAGCAGTGCTGCGCAGAGATGCTCCACAGCTAAAGTGTCAATAGGCGTATCTTCTTAAAAGCTTTTATAGGAATAAGAGAAGGGAGTTTTGAAATTTCTTTCCTTTTCTGTTGTTACTGCCAATCCAATGCTACACCTGTCTGTTTTTATCAGCAATTGCTGCAGTTGCAGCCTCGAAGGCTGCCTCTTTCACATGTTGGTGCCTGACTCATGAGAAGGAAAACGAAGAGGACTAGGGAGGACATGTTCACCGAGATCCTGCAAGCTAGTGCTTCATTGACTGCGAACACAGGGCCTGGAGGGCTGATGTGGCAGATGGCGTAGAGAGCAGAGCACACAGGAGACAGGCCCAGGAGAGGAATGCACCAGGACCTAATGGGTCTTCTCAGGCAGCAACCACTAATGCTGCAGACCCTGGTTGACCTACAGGTCCAAAAATCCCAGACTCCCCACTCTTTTGCAGTCCTTAGAGCACTCCATAGTAGCATCTCCCTCCTTCCCCAACCCTGCCATGTGGCCTGACAGGCTGTGTTCTTCCTTACCCCTACCACTCCACACCATGAGACACCAGTGAATGTCACAGCTTCATGTAAACTGAGTCGAGAGAACTACGGTTTGTGTGTGCATGTAGGTGCAATGGGCTACATTTGTGAACTGAAAGGGGCAGAAACACTCGTTGCCTTTCCAATTGCAAAGTCCCATGCCGTTCATTTGTTTAAAATGTGTATTGCATTGCCTCCCATTCTTTGCGCATTGTTTTTCTGAGCCTGAGTTAGGTGGTGCTTCGTGCTTTGACACTGCAAAATGCATAGCAGTATTATGTTGTGGAGCGGGCAAAAACAGTGCAGAAAAAGTCATATCAGTAAATGTACGCACATACCACATAATTCATAGCAGTAGCCGAAGCTCCAGGCCCAGAGAACAATCCAGTACAGAACACTCTTGGCTGACTGTTAAGATGGTCTTTCAAAGCCTCTCTCAACTGCATGGCTCCAGGTTGAGCTCTTGTAATGGTTTGTGTCTGGTTGTTTGAAGTCAGCAAACGGCTCCTTCACCTCCACCCTCTCACAGCTTTTCCCCCTTTGCCTCACAGATACTGTGCAGGACACAACAGGCAACTTTAACCAGTGGGATATTTTTCTTATTGAGCTCCAATCTCGTGAGTAAATACTGCCGGCATCCCTTCTATTTATCAAAAGTGCATTCAGTTGTCATTCTGCACCTGTTGAGCTGGTAGTTTAATCTTTATTTGTGCTGTCAAGTGGGCCACTGTATGGCTTAATGACCACGGGGAGCATTGTGTAGGTTGGGGTCCCGAAAATCAGTACTGATATTTCAATGTTGCTTGTAGTAATCCACCAGTCAGGAAAGAATATTCCTGTTTACAGCTTTCTGAACAGTCCTACGTTCTTAAAGATGCAAGCATCATGCACCTTCCCTTACTAGCCCACACTGATAACAGTGTAGTGTCTCTGGTGAGCCATCAGTGTTTGCATAACTGTATAAAAGTAGTTGTTTCTATTGATGCACTCTGTGGCAAAGTGGGGGGGATGTGTGCCATCTGTCGCCTCCACCCGCCACCCCGCAGTTCAGGAACTTCATTGCTGCAAATCCATCCACTATGTCCCGCCCAATGCTGAGAGTCTCAGTCCTGTGTAGTGGAAAATGATTAATGGCCCTACACACTTGACAATAGCCCCCACTATGGATTTTCTGACTCCAAAATGAATTCCTACTGACCGGTGGCAATCCAACTTTGCAAGCGTCAACAATGCAATTGCTACTCGCTTCTCCACGGTCAATGCAACTCTAATTCTGGTTTCCCTTTGCTGGAGGCGGGGGTGAGCTTGGCGCCAAGATCCAGGAATGTGACCTTTTGCATCCAAAAGTTCTGTAGCCCCTGCTTGTCAACCCAATCCTACATTATGATGTGATGCTACCAGTCAGTGCTCATTTCTTGGGCCCAGACATAAGCTTCACCATCTGCAGCTGCTCTATGGATGCCACCAACATCCCTTGAGTTGTCTCTCACCAAACTGATTGGAGAAATCATCATGTCCACTGTTGTTGCAGTACTTCCTGCAGGTTTGTGAATACATAAGGATCACACATCTGGGATTTGCAACATTCATGAGAATAGTGCAGAGCTCTGCAGGCTCCATGCTTTTGTCAGAGAGGACAGACCCCGAAAAGTGCCATGCGGCTTTGTAGGATTTAAAAAAAAAGGCATGAAAATTATGGAATTAGGGATGGCATAAAAGGATGGAGAAAATTGCATGCTGCAAACTTGAGACCTGGCTCTTAGAGATCCTTGGCTGAATAGTTTTGTTTCTACATCATCTGAAAATTTCCCAAAAGGCATCATGCTAGACAGCGGTGCATTTCATATAGGGATACCTATTGGTGGTCTACAACACTTTGCATCAACACAAGCAGTCCTGGGTTAGTACGTATAACATTGACGCAAGCAGCTACACATGCATGTGCATGAGTGATATGTTAATTGGTGGCTGTCAGCTTATATGACTACAAAATTTGGTCAACAGAAGTTTAGACATGGCCTTGGTCTGTACTTGAAAGTAATAACACCATAGATATGTCAGTCAGCTGAGGAAAAGAACACACCCCTAGCTGATGTAGCTAAGCCAATGTAACTCCCAGTTTAGATGCAGCTGTGTCAACAAAAGAGGGCTTTATATTAACATACAGTGTGTCTACACTGGGAATTTTGTTATAGCTATAGCTAGCAGAAATGTGTGGTTTTTTTCATCGCCCGGACAGACATATACCTATGCTGATATAACTTTTAAGTAGGCCTGTCAAGCGATTAAAAATATAAAACAATAATAGAATACTATTTATATAAATATTTTTGGATGTTTTCTACATTTTCAAATATATTGATTTCAATTACAACACAGAATACAAAGTGTACAGTGCTCACTTTATATTTATTATAAATATTTGTACTGTAAAAATAAAAGAAATAGTATTTTTCAGTTCACTTAATACAACTACTGAAGTGCAATCTCTTTATCATTAAAGTTGAACTTACAAATGTAGAATTATGTACAAAAAAAAGTGCATTCAAAAATAAAACAATGTAAAACTTTAGAGCCTACAAATCCTCTTACTCCTACTTTGTGTTCAGCCAGTCGCTCAAACAAGTTTACATTTGCAGGAGATAATGCTGCCCGCTTCTTGTTTACATTGTCACCTGAAAGTGAGAACAGGTGTTCGCCTGGCACTTTTATAGCCAGCGTTGCAAGATATTTACATGCCAGATGCGCTGAAGATTCATATGGCCCTTCATGCTTCAACCAGCATTCCAGAGTACATACGTCCATGCTGATGATGGGTTCTGCTTGATAATGATCCAAAGCAGAGCAGCCCGACGCATGTTCATTTTCATCATCTGAGTCAGATGCCACCAGCAGAAGGTTGATTTTCTTCTTTGGTGGTTCAGGTTCTGTAGTTTCTGCATCAGTGTTTCACTTTTAAGTCTCCTGAAAGCATACTCCACACCCTGTCCCAATCAGATATTGGAAGGCAGTTCAGATTATTAAATCTTGGGTCGAGTGCTGTAGCTATCTTTAGAAATCTCACATTGGTACCTTCTTTGAGTTTTGTTAAATCTGCAGTGAAAGTGTTCTTGAACAACATGCTGAGTCATCATCCGAGACTGCTATAATATGAAATATAGGGCAGAATGCGGATAAAACACAGAGCAGGAGACATACAATTCTCCCCCAAGGAGTTTGCTCACAAATTTAATTAACGCATTATTTTTTTAACCAGTGTCATCAGCATGGAAGCATGTCCTCTGGAATGCTGGCCAAAGCATGAAGGGGCATATGAATGTTTAGCATATCTGGCACGTAAATACTTTGCAATGCCGGCTACAAAAGTCCCATGCAAACGTCTGTTCTCACTTTCAGGTGACATTGTAAATAAGAAGTGGGCAGGATTATCTCCCATAACGTAAACAAACTTGTTTCTCTTAGCAATTGGCTGAACAAGAAGTAGGACTGAGTGGACCTGTAGGCGCTAAAGTTTTACATTGTTTTGTTTTTGAGTGCAGTTATGTAACAAAAACAATCTACAGTTGTAAGTTGCACTTTCCTGATAAAGAGATTGCACTGTGGTACTTGTATGAAGTGAATTGCAAAATACTGTTTCTTTTGTTTACCATTTTTGCAGTACAAATACATGTAATAAAAATAATATAAAGTGAGTACTGTACACTTTGTATTCTGTGTTGTAATTGAAATCAATATATTTGAAAATGAAGCACTTCCAAAATATTTAATAAATTTCATTTGGTATTCTATTTAACAGTGCGATTAAAACTGTGATTAATCGTGATTAATTTTTTTAATCACGATTAATTTTTTTGAGTTAATCGCGTGAGTTAACTGCGATTAATCGACAGCCCTACTTTTAAGTGCAGACCAAGGTACTGTAGATTGTAGTAATCATGTGGCCATACTATAGCTGGGATCCTAGCATAGGCCTGTGGCATTCATGCCTTAATATCCAGCCCTAGGTATGAGCCAACTGGCTGTATGTAAGAGTTTTCTCTCAAAGAAAGATGTTTCTATCCCCTGTACTGTCAGCTTCATTTACTTTCACAAACCAAAGAAGAGAATGAATGTCAATATCAACAAAAACGTTTTACTTTGCTGTACCACCTTTCATCCTGAAGGAACTCAAAGTAATTCACAAATTCTGGACATGTATATATTGCTAATCATAGCAGAGAAAATGTGTCCGTGAACTCACTTCCCAATGCTCAGAGAGGAGTCCTATATACATTTTAGTGCACTATACTTGTTGCATGAAAATAGGTATCAGGACGAGTGCTGTTTATTATACTGTTTCTTATAGAAGCCAGAAATTAAGTACTATTTATTTTGTTTCATATCCTGTGATAATTACTTGTAGCTGCATATTAATAAAGTACAAGTAAGACATTAAATATGCTAGTCATAGCATGAAAGCTAGCACTTTTGTGCTATAATGTGTATTTCTCCTTTTCTGGCTCTAGGTAACAGTTGAGACAAAAGTTTAAAATCTGAGCTGCGTGAGTTGCAACAGTTTTGGTATACAGGGGATTAATTAATGCCAGCCTCTTCTGATTCTAATTCACATGGGTTTTTGTATTTATTCCTTTGAGTTTTAAGGTTTGACTTCAAAGCAAATGAAAACAAACCAGTTATGTTTCACCTGGTTTAGCATCAAAACTATAAACTGGTTCAGTTTCATGCTAAATGTTTAGTTTGGGGTTTATAATTAAACAGAACCAGATGCACTTTGTGGTTTTGGGCTCCATAATGAAAGTTTGGTTCAGATCTTAAAACTTGTGGGCCAAATGCTGTAAAATCGTTGGGCTTACAGAGGCATTCTCCTTCTGGAAGGCTTTTTTCTGCTTTGCTTTTAATAATAATAGTATTTTTATAAAGCACCATTCCCATCCCTCTCCAACCCAACAAGCAGGTTTGTGAGCCTAACAGGGTTCGCAGATGGAGCAGCAAGTTAATTTAAAAATAGGCACCTTTTAAAAGAGATGAAATGTTGAGCATAGAAGAGTGCAAATTAAGTACAGGACTGTGGATATAACTGACAACTTTGGGGTGAGCAGGGTTGACAGGCTGCACAATAATTGCATATAGTGGAGATGCACCCAAAAGGTAAAAGAACACAGGAGCATAAACTGAACTTTGGAGTCTAGCAAGGTTCTAAAGCGCTGTGCAACAGTACATTTTAAAAAGTAGAACTGAATATAAATGACGAGGCAGCTTAAAACATGACTAAGTCAGGTTTTGTCGACAAAACAGTGGAGGTGTACACACAACAATGCTCCTCCTGCCGATGTAACTTTCCTGCTATGCTGACATCATAAACCCACCTCGAAGAGCGGCATAGAGCTTTTTGTGATGAAGTTAGAGCAACTCCGTGTCAAAGTACCCATTGCACTTGCTAGGTGGTCCACAATGGCAATGCCCATCATGACCACTCTGGTAAGCAGTTTCTGCTCTGCTGCCCTGCAGCCAGAAATACAAGTATGTGCCCCATCCCTTCTAAAGCCTCAGGAATTTTTTTAATTCCACTTCATTTTTGCTCCTTGTGGACAGCTCACATTGCATCTTCCCAGCTGACCCCATGCCAGCTTTCCACAGGAAACACACTCCTGCCTGGAGTATACCGGAGTTACTGGGTCGATAGGGAAAGGAGGCTGTGCAGTGGCAGCTCCGATCCAGCCATAGGAACTTGAACACCTGTGAGCAGATTGCTCATGGCATGGATGAGAAATTACATGAAAGGGACACGCAGCAATGCCGTGCTAAGACCAAGGAGCTGAGGCTGGTGTACTGGGAAGCCAACCATCACTCTGGTGCAGTGCCGAAAACATGCTGTTTCTACAAGGAGCTGCACGCCATCCTTGGCTGTGACCTCACCTCTACCGCCAAGAGCTTCGTGGATTCTTTGGTGTGACAGGAGGCAGCGGACAGCAAAGTCAACCCCTAGGATGAAATGGATGAGAAGGCTGAGTTGAGGGGGACGTGGGACAGATGAAAGGCTCGTCTAGTGCCATGGTGAGCCAATACCTCTTTTTGACTTCAGAGGGGTCTAGCCAGTCCCAGCAGTCCGGCTCTGGCATGCCTGAAACAGGAGAGGGGTGCTCCGGTAACTACTCATTTTGCTTTGATACTGCACAGTTACATGAGATAGAGGTATCCTTTATTTTCTTACACGGTGCACATGGGAGAAGGGATTGAAATTAACAACACATGGTACTGTTTGCAAATGCTTCTCATTTCCCTGTGCATCTACACAGTGGGGGCCCTGCAGAAAAGTTTGGTAATGCAAATTGCACACCTAGATCTCCTGGAAATCCTCCATAGAGATCTCTAGGAAACTTGCCTGCAGGTACTCTGCAATCCTCGGCCAAAGATTCCTTGGCAGAGCTGCTTTGTTTCTTTCCCTATTGTAGGAAACTTTTCCATGTTAATAGGCAATTACCTCTGCAGGAACCAAAGCAGCACACAGGCAAGCAGCATATGGACCCAATTTGAAGCCGCACACGTGCAGGAGATGCACCCTTGCATCTTCAGTTACCCTCAGGAGTGTGATTGCAGCTTGATCACCCCCCGTTTGTGGAAAACGATACCAGTATTCAGAATAATGGCCCTAGCCACTTGTACGGATTCCCTTCTGAAGCCACCCAGACCCCTTTGTCTCATCTTGCACTTGTTCACCCCCCCAGGGTGAACTCACTATGTTTAATGTTTTGGCCATGCTGTGTGCTTGCCAAGGGAAAGTGAGAAAAAGGTGTATAACTTTTATGATTCAAGACTGTGAGTGCACACCCAATACTGACTCTGTGTATTGCTTTTTCTTGTTTCTGCAGATATGTTCTTGAGGGACAGCTCCTACACATCGGCGGAGTACCTCCATCAGATAAGGAGGTGAATGAGGAGGAGTAAGAAGGACATGTTTTGAGAAGTGCTGTAATCGTCTGTTCAAGCCAATAGCAAGCACAGAGCCTGGAGAGAGACCATAAATGAAAAACTAGACCTGGATAGCAGGAGAGGAGAGGGGGCAGGAGCAGATGAGAAAACTCATGAAAGACCAAACAGAGGTGCTCAGGTCCCTGATTCTGCTGCAGGCAGAACACATGCGTGCTTGATGCCCCCTGCAGCCCATACAGAACTGCATTCCATGCCCTCCCCATGCATGTTCCTGGGCTGTGTCAGTACCTCTTGCATTCCACCCCAAGGACATTTTCTATAACAGCAGCTGGACTTATACACAGCTGTGAAATCCTCATGTCAGAGGGTGCTGCTCAGTGTCATGTCCTTTTTAAGAAATGTTAATCTGTGTATTGCTGTTTAAGAAAAATTTAGTTTTAAAAAGACACTGATTATTTGTGACCTACACAAGGTGGTTGCAATAGAAATGTGTTCACAGTGGCAATCGGCACATTGGCAGACTACAATTAATGTTCAGGCAGGAATCATTACAAGGGTCATTTGAGGTGGCAAGTAAACAGTGTCTGGCTGAATGCATTACAGAAAGACCTATTGTGGGTCTCATTGTCAAAATGCTGCTTCAAAGCCTCCCTGATTCAAATGGCCCCCCACTGAGTCCCTCTAATAACCCTGGCATCTGGCTGCTCAAAATCATCCTCCAGACAATCCACCTCAGTGCTCCACCCCTGGGAAAACTTTTCCCCTTTGGCTTCACAAATGTTATGCGGAGCACAGCAGGCTGCTATGACCATGGGAAGATTTTCCTCATTGATGTCTAACATGACAAAAAGGCAGCACCAGCAACCCTTTAATCTGCCAAGCACACATTCTACTGTCCTTCTGCACCTGCTGAGCCTGTTGTTGAAGCACTCCTTGCTGCTGTCAAGGTTTCCAATGTATGGCTGCATGAGCCACAGGACTAAGGGGTAGGCTGGGTCTCCTAGGATCACTATGGGCATTTCAGGTCTGAAATGAAAGTCCCTGCATGCAGCTTTCTATACAGGCCAGTTTTCTTGAAGATGCGTGCATCATGCACCTTCCCTGACCACCCCGTGTTGATGTCAGTGAAATGACCCCAGTGATCCACCAGCGCCTGCAATACCATAGAGAAGTAGCCCTTTCTGTTGATGGTCTGGGGCCACAATTGGGATATGCATGCCATCTATCACCCTGCCGCAGTTAGGGAATTCCATTGCCGCAAAGCCATCCACTATTTTCCGCATGTTGCTGAGAGTTACAGTCCTTCATAGCAGGAGACAATTAAGGGCCCTGCTCACTTGTATCACCGCAACCCCCATGGTGGACTTTGAAACTGATTCGCGACTGAGCAGTTGCAGTCTGCAGTTGCCAGCTTCCACATAGTGATCACCGCTTGCTTTTCCAACACTAGGGCAGCTCTCATTTTGGTGACCTTGCACTGCAGGATATGAGCAAGCTCCGCACACAGTTCAAGGAAGGTGGCTTTGAACATGCAAAAGTTCTGAAGCCACTGCTCATCATCCCATAGCTGCATCACAGTCTGATCCCACCACTCTGTACTTGTTTCCTGACCCCTGTAGTGACGGTCTACCGTGTGCAGCTGCTCCATGAATATCAATACCAATCTTGAATGGTTTCTTTCCATTGCACACAACAGGGCAGGCACCACGGCTTCCTGTTCAGATTTGCAGCTCATGAAATACTGCCAGATCAGCAACATTGTGTTCATAACGCTTATCACGACTTGGTGAGCAGTGCAGGACCCATGCTTTCAGGCAGAGATAGAGAGCATAAAGTTTACAGGGGCAGTTGAAAAATGGCACGAAACATAGTTGAAAGCCCTTAGAATTGTGGGATGGAGAAAACTGCATCATGGGATGGTGCTCCTGCCCCCATGCTGCATTGTGATCCATTCCCCGAACGCCTAGTAGCAGAAGGTGATTTGCACAGTGGGATAGTTACCCACATAGTGCACTGCTCTCTCCGTTGGTTCTAAAGCACCAACTGTGGATGTGCTCTGCCGACAAAAGGACTATGGTGTGAACATGCACAAGTGATGTAATTACAGCAGTTTATGACCTAACTTAAGTCAACCTAATTCTGTGGCATAGACATGGCCTAAGAAATGTGCATGCCTGGGGCCTGATTGTTCTCTTTTACACTGGTATAACTCAATTGACTTGAATGGAGTTACTCCAAATTACGAGTGTTGGAAATAGGATGTCAATGCTGTGATTGGATTCTGCAGATTTGTGGTACTTCTCAGGCTCCCTGGAAAATGAATGTAATATAGATGGAGCTATGAGATATGTGAGAAAGTGCGAAGTGGATTAAGCCCAACTCCATGCTTTGTACCAAACAAGACTGGAGTGTGGGTACAGCAAATAAGAGATGTAGTTTGAAGATGGAAGACAAGAAAATGCAGACTGGGGTAAACCTTGTGGTCTGTAGGGTGACCAGATGTCCCGATTTTATAGGGACAGTCCCGATATTTGGGGCTTTGTCTTATATAGGCACCTATTACCCCCACCCCCGTCCCGATTTTTCACAGTTGCTGTCTGGTCACCCTAGTGGTCTGGCACTGTTGCTTGCTTGGTGTTGGCTGTGGTTAGACATTGTGGGGTCTAGCAGGGTTCTTAGCTACGCACACAACAGGGATGAAGACTGAAGATAGAATAGAGCAAGCCCGGTTACCTGCCTGGTACTGGGCTGTGCTGGATGCAGGTGGGGTGCAGTAGAGCTGCCAGCTGCTATAGGAGGATAACACTGAGGATAGCCCTGCCCTCTGCCTGGTGAAGCTGGGCGAATCCCTACTGAGGGTGTGTGGTTTGGGTGGGAGTGCTATGGCTGGCCCCTGCAGCACTAGAGAGGGGGAAGAGCCCTGTGCCTAGACTCTGGAGCAAGGGGGAAATAGCAGACAGTGGGGATTGAAGCTGGCAAGGGTTGGAGGAATGCCGTGTTTTGGACACAGGTATAGAGTGGAGGGAGCCTTGGGGTTGGACTGTGTGAAGAGCTGAAGCTGTGAGGAGGGTGAAGCGAGCCCTGCGGCAGGTGCAGAGGCTAGAAAAGCCACAGGGAGCAGAGAGCCCTGTGGCAGGTGTTAGCCACAGGGAGCACAGAGCCCTGGGCGGGGGCAGCCCCTGTGCTCTCTGTAGCTGTGGTGTGAGGAGAGCCCTGGGGTGGCCGCAGCCGTAGGGCCCAGGAAAGCTGTCGGGGGTCGAGGGAAGCCTCGCGCCCTACTCTGCGCTGAGGGATGCGGCGCAGGGGGACGTGAGAGCCCCAGAGCGGGGCTCGGGGGCTGGGAGCGCTGCCCGCCGCTGGGGCTCTAACATGGCTCTCCAGCCGAAGAGCTGCCGGCGCCGCAGCGCCACCTGGCGGAGCTCGGCGGTCTGGCAGGTCACGTGAGGCGCTCAGGGCCTGCTGCTGCCGCCGCTTCCCCCAGTCAGAGCGGAGCGAGCCGAGGCAGAGACGAAGAAACAAGATGGCGGCCGGTAGCGATCCGGAGCGGGACGCCGGCAATTCGGATTGATCCCCCGGCCCTCGCAGTTCGGCGGCCCCCCTCCCCGGCCCGGAACCCTCGCAGGGGGGGGAGCTTCCCTGCAGCTGCCTGTCCGGACTCCGAGCGCCCTCCCCAGCCTTCCCCGCCCCTCCCTTCCCCCCTCGGCCAGCGCCCAGAGATGCGGGGCCGGCGAGGCAGGCCGCCCAAGCAGCAGCAGCCTGCGGCGGCCACCGCTCAGGCGAGCTCCCCGGCTCCGCCCGCCCCACCGGGCCCCATTGGTGGGCTGAGGTCCCGGCAGCGGGGCAGCAGTCGGGGCAGGTGGGCGGCCTCGGCCCAGGTGGAGGCGGTGGGGCCCAGGCCGAGGGGGGTCGGGGCTGCCCAGGCCTCTTCCTCCTCCACCGCCTCCCCCAGAGCGGGCAGCAAGAGGAAGGGCGGCAGCGGCAGCAGCAGCACCCCTGGTGGGGGAGGCAGCAGCAGTAGGGGCAGGGGCAGGGCTGGGGCTGGAGGAGCAGGAGCAGGGGGAGGAGGCGCAGGAGGCAGCTGCAGCAGCCACGGCAGGGCTGCCTCGTCCAGGAGGAGCATCAGCAAAGTGGTGTACGATGATCATGAGAGTGAAGAGGAGGAGGAGAGCGTGGTGTCCGAAGAGGAAGAGGAGGGGGACCCCGAGGATAACCAGGACTCCGAGGAGCAGGAGGAAGAGGAGATCATGGAGGAGGAGGACGACGACTCCGATTACCCCGAGGAGATGGAGGATGAAGATGATGCCAGCTATTGCACTGAGAGCAGCTTCAGGAGCCACAGCACCTACAGCAGCACCCCAGGTATACAGTCAGTGGGATGTACTGTAAAAGAAGGAGAGGGCACCCCACATGCTCCCTCTAGGTTTGCAAACACACATTCACAGGGGAGGGGGAAGGCAAGCAATAGTAAGGGATGCCTGCAAGTAGACAGAGGGGGGAGAGAGGCATGCAAATCAAGTGGTGCTGGTAACCACACAGATGCGTTGAGAATCAGAAGGTGCTCATAAACTCTCACATGGAAGGAGAAATAATATGTGCACTATAGGGATGCTATCAGACAGAGAGAGAGAGGACTTGCAATTACATAGATGCATTCTACACCAGAAAGTGTTCACAAACAGTGGCGAAGGAATTGTATAGAGCATCCAGTGGTACTTTTATAAAGGAAAAATATGCATTCATACTAAAAGGGTCCTTGCAAATACATATAGACAAGGATGCCTGTAACATCAAGTTCTTCTTGTAGACACAAGGAAAGGAAGTGCATGCAACATGAGGTGTGCTCCAGAAATTAAACTCTGTGTGCCTTGCAGACATGCATACAGTGTCTAGTGGCCACAGAACACAACTAGCTTTACTAGAAGGAAAAGGAGGTGCATTGTTCAAAATGGAGATTGCATTGTTGCAGTTTGGGGGAAAATTCACAGGGTTTCATTGCACTGGTTTAAACCCAGTTTTAGTTACTGGAATTTTTTAAAAAAAACCCACGTCCGAACCTTGAACTGAAAGTGGTAAAAATGGAAATCAAAGGTGAAGTAGGTTTAAGTTTTCAGAACACTTGCCTTTAAACACTGTATTTATTTTAAAATGTGGCAAACTTTAAAACTTGGTTTATTAATTAGGGGTTTGAGGCTCATTTTGATTATTTGGATTTACAGTTTATCTATTTTAATTATAAAATGTATTCATTTTACATCAGTAACAAATCTGGGCTTCTTTCAAGTTTTTTAAACTCTGCACTCCTTTTTTCCCATAATTTGCTTTATTATAGGAGTTCTTGAAGCTTAACTCAAAAATTATGGTTTGTCTAGATTTGCACCACTTTTTTAAAATTTAGGGGTTACTTTCATTCCAGTAGAGTTTAGGCTTGACCTTTTTTTTTTTTTTTTTTTAAGGGTCCTGATTCAGGGAGGCATTTAAGCCCAGGCATAAATTTAAATTAACTTGTTGAATTGGGCCATAGATTGCAAGAGTGTTTGCCTAAGTTGTTGGTATGGGGAGAAAAACATATAGCTTGTGTGAATTTATTGTACTTAATAAAATAGCTCTGTGGTCTTGTACAACTTATAGACAACTTTTTGAGAAGGAGAAAAAGAAGTTCAGGTTGCTAGAACATGTCATTTGTTTTAATTATTTGCCTACTTAGTGGACACATGCAATGGGGATGCCATTATGTGGCTTTCAAAACTTCTAAAGGAGTAGAATTATTTTTAAAAGGCACCTCTTTCATATTAAGGATTCTAAATGCAGTAGTTTTTAAAAAGAAATTGCAAGGCAATTTAAATGTAACTGCCAAAGAGAGATCATCTTTTGGAAAATGGATTTTAGTTCACCTGTAAGGATAGTACTTTGATCAGTTTGATGACTTTCAAATAGTTCTTGTTTAAAGATGAACTCTTGTACTAAGTTAGACCCAAGCACTGAAAGTTACTATTCTGCATTTTCTTAACTGTTACATTTCTATTTAGTTATGTGGGAGCTTTTTGTAGTTACCCACCTTCTCCTGTTTGGTCAAGGGAAGAATTTGTTTGCTGACTTGATAGGCTCATGCTGAGAAATATTTTGATGCCAAAAATCCAGATGTAAGATCCATTTTACAGAATACAATATAGAAATACTCAAGTCTTGAGAAAAAGTACCTAAATTAAAGAGAGAGCTTTGGGCACGTGTGTGTATTGTCACTGTATGCATACACACGTATGTGGTATTTAAGTACCTACTACTAAAATAATAGTACACTTTATAAGAACTGGTAGAATTATAAATGTATGTGCTTATTTGAGTTTAAATCTCAAATTTAAAAATGTGTACATTTAATGTTATCTTTTGAGGTATCACATATATAGACCCCCTACTTGTTGCTGAGTTGCCAGTTGTATTGTAGCATGGCTGGTATTTTAGCGGTATGCTGAAAGGCTTACTTTTTAAGTTACTTAAATAATTTTGTGTCTTAAGTTGCTTCTCAAATTCTTATCTTCAGAAAAGAAGCAAGTGATGACTAATGTTGCTTATTGCAGTCGATGAATAATAAAATACCAACTTTTAGTTTGGCCAGCTGTAAGTCTGTGTCCAGTTCCTGCTGAACAAATACATATATCACAAAGACTGCCACTTACAGGTAGCAGTAACTGACATCTTAATCTCATCAGATCTTAGAAGTGATTTGGGAATGGAACCTGAACTCCCCTTTCATTGGAGGTGTGGTCCTATTCACAGTTGCAGCATTTTTGCAGAGATGTGTGAGAGGAAATTATGATGCTGCTGCCTGTGCTGTGCAGACAGTTTAAGTACAAGTGTCAGTCAAACACTTCTCACCAGCCTTATGTGGACACTTCAAGCAGAAATCACATTCAGTTTTCCTGAATGAGAGAGATTTTTAAACTTTTTAGAATTGTATTAATATATTGAAAGATAACATGATGGTATGTCCCTAGAACATAAGAACGATTATACTGGGTCAGACCAAAGGTCCATCTAGCTCAGTATCCTGTCTTCCGACAGTGGCCAATGCCAGGTGCCCCAGGGGGAATGAACAGAGCAGGTTATATCAAGTGATCCATCCATCCCCTGTTGCCCATTTCCTAGCTTCTAACAAACAGAGGCTAGCATCCCTGCCCATCCTGGGTAATAGCCATTGATGGACCTGTCCTCCATGAATGTATCTAGTTCATTTTAATATCCTGTTATAGTCTTGGCCTTCACAACATCCTCGGGCAAGGAGTTCCACAGGTTGACTGTGCGTTGTGTGGAGAAAAAAGGGCTTCAGTTTTTTTGCTCTATTGGAAAGTTAGTGATAGCTCTTGAATGTGCATATTGGAGTATCTACTACTTTTGATGTTACTTGAATTTTAAGTTTAGGAAATAAAAAAAATCTTAGGAATATCATTATGGCATTGATATAAAGCTTGACAATTACTGCAGTCAGATTCAGTTGTAAGCACAACCATTATGGCTGCTTGTTGCTTCCAAGGGATGTGATGTTTTTCTTTTGCTGGGGGAGTCAGCATCAGTCGTGGGACTTTGATTAGTTCAGCTAATTTACTGTAGTTTGACACACCCCTGAACCAGGTATCCCTACTCTGTTATGCCTTTGACTTCCGTTATTTTGGCAAGCAAATTTTGAAATAGTTATCCTTTGTGTTCTGTATTTCAAAACATTGTTGCCACCACCTGTCCACTGTAACCTTTTACTTTAAGCTTGTTATGAGGTAATTATGCATATCCAATACTTCAGGTACATTGCTTAATTTAAAACCACATGTTTAAGCACGATGCCCGAACAGTCAGTCTTATCTTACCCTCCATCTCAATTATTTTCCCCTTGTCCCACAAAACCCTGGGAAAGCAGTTGGTTCTTGCAACATGTCTTAAAATCAGGGTTTTGGCTAACTGAGAGAATGAAATGTCAGTGTGGCTGACAAATTATTCGAAAGCACTGGATTTGTGAAGAGCCAGAGGACTACGTATAAACACTTCATTAAATTTCTTGACTTGGATTCTGTCAATGTAAAAGTTAATGCAGCTATAAGCCATCATTATTTCCTTCTGAAACGAGTCACTTTACCAGAGTGCTCTTACTTTTGTAGCAGAATTATTCTATTGGAGAATTATAAGTGTTGCACACCTCTCAAACTTTTTAACTGTTTGTAATTTTTATTGCATAATATTCTTTTATGTCCCAGGTTATTTAAATGAAGGAGAGTTATTTAAATGGGGAGTTACTTAAATGAAGGCACTAAGGTTTGGTATTGAGGTATGTAAACAAAACTTTACTGATCGTGTCTGCACTGTAGGAATATTCACACAGCACTGACTAAACTCCTGAGGTCTTTACCCAGCATGCACTGGGCTTTAAATAAAACCTGGCATGGCTTCTCTTGAGGCAGTCTCTAACTGGTTTAATTATGTAGAGGAGATGTCACCAAGATATCATGCTTATTATGAAGGAACACAAGCGATGATTTGACAATCCTAGTGAGAAGTTTGTGCAAAAGAACAAGTGAATAGGTTTGTGGCTAATTGTGTTGCATTGACTTGCAGCTTTTACCAGAAAGGGGAGAATTTGCATGCCAGCTCAAGAATTCCTTAAAAATCCATTTAAAATAAAATCCTAAACAATTATGGTCTATTTGCATACATTTTAAAAAGGAGCATTCTTTGTGTGAATAGTTGGATCTGGACTCCTTCTTAGCTTATTAGCAGTTGAATATTGTGCCATACCAGCTACCTTGTAACTTTCTTCTAGTTCTGCAGTAAGGTTTCAAATTTGACCTATGACCTCAGTGTCACATGGTATTAATATTCAAACAAATAATTATTATAATTGGTCAATATACTTTTTGGTAGATTTTCTTGTTTTTTTCCATGGAGAAATTTAAATATACATTATTCTAATTCCTAAATTAAGTTTACATATGCTGAACATAATTGTAGCTCCACTAATAATAAAGTAAAGCTGTCAGTCATCCTAAATTGCTGAAAAAGTAGCTAAATTGCATTAATCCTGTAAATTTTCAATTTTGGATCCCTGGGTTGAAATTTTGCTTAGATGATAGGTGACTATGAGTAACTCTCAAATGGCCACACTGTACTTAGGTATTGATACAGTATATCTCATACTATTTCCAAAACATTTAAAAGGATGTGGGAAGTAGTTTAGGAAATGACATCATCTTTGTAGTTGACTAGTATTTAGAGGGATCCATATAGTTTTCATGCAGATGGTCAGGTTTTTAAGAAACTAAACTTATGTAAAACCAGCGTGTATCTGCTTGTTTCAGAAGCAACTAACACCCACTGTTTTTAGAAGTGTGCTGACATCCTTGATGCTCAAAAAAAAAGAAAGAGCCGCCACAACTTCAAATTCCATTTCACAGCAGTGTAAGTGGTGGGGAAGGGAGGGGTGTATGTTTGGGTCATGTTCAGTGGCTCACAGGGGAGTGCAATATTCTATAAATCATAAATTGAGCCCAGAAAATGATGCTCAAGCTCCAGTCAAAGGACCATATTCTACTGTCTCATCCCTGCTGTCTGTGCCGCGGTTCTACAAACAATTTGGTGTGTGGTGTTTTATAGGAAGCTGGTGCAATTTCTGTGGCTAATCTTGATTTCTTTTCCAAGCAATATAAGTAAACTGAAAAAAGGTGCACCTCTTGCGTAGCAACATCCAAACTGGTCCCATAGTTGTGAGTAGAGCTGGTCAGAAATTTTTTGACTGAATGTTTTTCTGTCGGAAAATGCTTATTTGTTGAAACTGAAACATTTTTTGGAAACATGTCTCGGTGTATGAAATTTCATTTTGAAAGAAAAATTGAAAAAGTATTTTGGTGAGGTTGAAACGTTCCATTTCGACCTCTTTGGAATAGAATGATTTTCCCTTTCAGAATGACTTCTTTGTTTTTTTTATTATATAATATAAAAATGTGAAATGAAAATGAATGAGCCAAAACAATTTTTTAAAAATTATTTTTCAGGAAATATGGTTTTTCTATTTTCTTTCCATTTTGGAATGAAAAAACCCTCAAAATTGCGAATTTTCCTGGAAATAGAAAATCTAGTTTGTGCCTAGCTCTAGTTATATCATCTCCTCAAACTATGAAAAGTTCTGTGGCACAGCACTTTTGTCTGAAACTTGGATAAGTCAAAATAATATATAGTGTAGCAATCAACTGATCTTTAAAACTGCCTCTTTTCATATCTGTTAAAAGCAAATCTTTAAAAAACGGTTCTCTTTGACTAAGCTTGGCAATGTATTGAAAAGTGAGAATGCCTACTAGGTAGGAGCTGAGGAGAGCACCTGTTTCTAGGGAATCCTCATGCCTCCAGAGCAGCACATTATTAATTGGGAATAAACCTTCATGTTGAAGATGCTGTGTACAGGCCCTAAATCTGGAAGAAAATCCAGGTTTTATTTTAGTACATAACTAGTCTGACTGGGTTATGTATGAATTACATTGTTTGAAAGATTCTGTGGGAACTGTCACCAAATACAAACAAGTAATCTCTCCTCTTCTTGGAGCTGCAAAACTCTTCACCTGCTAAGATTTGAATACTGAATTATGGGCTTGGGTTGTTGTTTTTTTTTTGTACAACCTGATGAGGTCCTTTTCCTAATAGGACAGGGAACATCCTTTTGTTCCATGTGCTCTTTTATGTGTCTCCTGGCCTCTGTAAAAGGTGGTGATATAAAACAGAACCCTGAACTGAGGTCTTGGCAGGTAATTGAAGGAGGATTATAATTCATTACTTACATTTTACCTGGCCTGGCTGTTCCTAGTGGCAAGGAAAGTTAAGGGGAAGGTTTTGGAGGAGAGAAACTAAAATTAGTTGAGAGCTTTCTGCTCTAGCAGATGCTGGAAGCAGCTCCTATTGGTCTCAAGATCATGTTTGGTCAATTTAAGGCATGGCAGTAACTGTCTTTGGTGGAAGTAGAGTTTAAACCTTCCCTTGACTTCTGATTGGAATTCAGGTTGTTGGTTCTTTATAACTTTCAAATTGGTTTTGGACCTGGTTAGCTGAGAGATTGCTTCTCCTTGTGACACGCTACTGCGTTTGTGGTTAGCTGGAATACACTCAGTTTAAACAAGAGGGGGCTTCTGAGAAGGCCTTCTCCATGAAGGTCCCTCCCACTGGAATTTGTTTCTTTCCTGCCCACCAGAGCCCACCTTTGTTAACTTTCAGGATCTGCTGCAAAGGCCATCTCTTCTAATAAATTTAGAAGTGGCAGTATATGGGATATAAGATACAGCTTGGTTTTTGATTAGCAGGTGAATAATTGAATAATTTAGTCTTTATTGTATTTGTTTTACAATTAAAATACACAATAATTAACTAGAAAAGTGCTCACAGACCTAATGGGTGCTTATTGTGGGTTATAAAATAAAAGAAATAGGGATAAGAATGGGCACAGTGACACAGATATATGCAATGTAATTGTAGCCGTGTTGGTCCCAGGATATTAGAGGGACAAGTGGGTGTGGTAGTATCTTTTCTTGGACCAGCTTCTATTGGTGAGAGAGACAACCATTTAAGCTACTCTTCAGGTCTGGAAAAGGCACTCCCAGCATCACAGCAAAATGCAAGGTGTGCCAAACTTTGTTTAGCAGTCTAAGTAGTCAGCATATTTGCAAGGGACCATCTAGGGTAGAGTGGCCCGTTAACACCTCTGTAGTCATAGGACAAAAAGAGAGGGTTAGTGGGTTACAGATTGTTGTAATAAGCCGTAAATCCACTGTCTTTTTTTCAGTCCACAATTTTTAGTGTCTATCAGAGTAATGAATTTAAGCTCCTAGGCTCATCTTTTGAAAGTATTATGCAGGTTTCCTTTGAGGATGAGGACTGATAGGTCAGATATAGAGTGATCGCTTTGTGAAGTGTTCACTCACAGGTGATAGTTGTTTTTTTGTCTTTTCTCATTTTTTGGAGGGAGTTGGTTCGAGAGCATAGTGAGTGTCTGGTGTCACTGACATAGTTGTTGTTGGGGCATATAGTGCACTGGATGAGATACACCACATGTTGTGATAGGCATGTGTGGGATCCATGAATCTTGAAAGGTGTGTTGTGGATGTTCGTGGGAAAAGCAGTTGGGGAGGGAAAATTCTAAAGGACCTTGTAAAGTCAGTTGTGGGTTTGAAAAACCTTTGAATGCCCTCTTTAAATAAATATTCAATTTTCCTGTTGTTGGAATGAAGATTTCTGAAGTCCCAAATCCATGCATTTGTTAGTATTGAGTTACATGTTATCTAATATCTAGGTTTATGGGTTGAATCCAGCCCAAGGAAGCAGTGACCAAAATTGTTGGCTGCTTGCTAATTGTTCACTGTAAAATGAGTTTGATCTCTGTTCCATTCCTGTTTGGTGAATTTTGTGATGTAGATGTTTGTCCATCAAAGTTGGTACTAATGGACAGCTTTGATGATGATCTCAGCAAAAATAACAAGGATTAAGTGGTAGAGAGTGCCCCTTTATTCCTAGATCTGAACTGGATGTCATGGTGGGGATTGGTGAAACATATTATACTGGTAAAAATTCCTTCCTACCAGTAGAATTGTATACACAATAAGGGGTTGCACTAACTTAACAACGTTGTTTTTCTGTGCTGCACCAATAAACCATAAGTCTGCCTCTCCAGTGACAATCCCGGGTTCCTCTCATACATTATTCATACTGAGGGTTGTGAGGATTGAGCCTCTATATTACAAAATGTCATTCTTGGATTGAGGATTTATTTTCTAGGGGCCTTCAAAAGTTCATTAGAACCTGTGGCTGTGTATAGCTTAAATTTAGAAAATCTATTGGCATAGTGACCATACCACGCAGCTATCTCTTGTCATTTTGTTAAAAGAATTTAAGAAATTTATAATACATGGCTACAGAATTCTTATACGGCTTCTGTGTCGAGCAGTTATAAGTGTGTGTTTGTCAACACACCAATTATCTTGATGCTTCAAGTCAAAGCTTTCTGATCTGGGCATATTAGATTTATATGAATGCTCTTTCATTATTAATACTTGAATAATTGGTGCCACATCAATTATATTGTTTATTCTTTAGTTTTAAATACAACCATCTCCTCAGTCAGAGAGTAGAAAATGGGAAGGGGCTGCTAAATCAGGCTTTCTCATCTGGAAACTGCTGCTGAGCAGTAGGGTCTCATGCATACCCTAGATCACTAGAAAGCCGTGGAACATGAGTTGAGCAGGAGTGGAGTTCTGCCCCTGCTTTGGTTGGGCTCACCCAGAATGGGCTTGCTGGTGGGATTTTGATTCAGGGACTAGGTGAAAGGGTATGCATGAGTTGTGAAAGGATGCATTACTCATGAAATAAAGTCCTGCTTCTTTGTGGGAACCAAAAGTATGAATAGTATGACTCTTTAAGTGTTAGGTTTAAATTTAGACCCCATCAACTTGAAATCTAGCCAATTAAAATAAAAAATGAAAAGTAGTTTCAGGTATTACACCTGCTTCTGAGTCCTTCTGACAATTTGTTGTGGTTTTTACAATCACGTTTTCTTTCTTTTTTAAAATATTCCTTTCTGTTGCTATGTGAGAGAAAACAGCTATAAACTGACTAAGGGAAATAGCGAACTTGAAGTGGTACATAAAAGTGGAGTAAATCTGACTCTGATGCATATGTGTTGGTGACATCAAAATAACCATGCCCCATGCATGTATTTCAGTGTGTAATTGTAATGAATACAGCTGTTAGTGTGTACATGTGCTCTGATTTTTTAAAATCTTTTAATAAAGCTGAAGAAAGAGATGTCTAAAGTCATGTCTGCATGAGAAAGCTACACCAGTTTAATTTATATTGGCTTTTGAACAGTTTAAACTGAAACACACCTCTGTGTAGACACTTTTTTAATTGAGTTTGTGTGGTTTATTTTAGTTTAGCATTAATAAAGTTAAACCAAGCGAAGCCTGGTTTTAAACCAAAATAAGTGTCCACACAGGTTTGCACTAGTTTAACTAAATTGGTTTAAAATCTTAGGTTTAGAGTTGGTGTAACTTTCTTAAATAGACA
Source organism: Natator depressus (assembly GCF_965152275.1). Classification (NCBI taxonomy): domain Eukaryota; kingdom Metazoa; phylum Chordata; order Testudines; family Cheloniidae; genus Natator; species Natator depressus. Next base: position 8,346,638 of record NC_134247.1, read on the forward strand.
AAGGCTAAGGCCTGTCTGCATTTAAAAAATAGATCGACCTAGCTACATGGCTCATGACTGTAAAAAATTTTGTGCCCCGAGTGCTGTAGTTTTGACCTAACCCCCTGTGTAGACATGACAAGTTAGACTTTTTTTTAAAAAGTAAATTATCAAATCTCAGTGTCTGAAAACTTAACCATGAAAGACATCTTCAGAAAAAAGCCAAACAGTTTTGCAAGGCAATCTTAAATCTCAGTCCAAAGGGAAGCTTTTTGGGAGATGTGTAAGTACTTGAAAATAATGGGTTATAATGTAAATGCTCCCTCTGTAGTCATATTATTGTTAGAGCTGTCCAGCGATTAAAAAAATTAATTGCGATTAATCGCCTGATTAAACAATAATAGAATACCATTTATTTAAATAGTTTTGGATATTTTCTACATATTCAAATATACTGATTTCAGTTACAACGCAGAATACAAAGTATACAGTGCTCACTTTATATTTTTATTACAAATATTTGCACTGTAAAAAACAAAAGAAATAGTATTTTTCAGTTCATCTAATACAAGTACTGTAGTGCAGTCTCTTTATCATGAAAGTTGAACTTACAAATGTAGAATTATGTACAAAAAAAGAACTGCATTCAAAAATAAAACAATGTAAAATTTAGAGCCTACAAGTCCACTCAGTCCTACTTCTTGTTCAGCCAATCGCACAGATAAACAAGTTGCTCTGCATTGCAGGAGATAATGCTGCCCACTTCTTGTTTACGATATCACCTGAAAGCAAGAACAGGCGTTCACATGGCATTGTTGTAGCCGGCGTTGCAAGATATTTATGTGCTGGATTCACTAAAGATTCGTATGTCCCTTCATGCTTCAACCACCGTTTCAGAGGGCATGCATCCATGTTGATAATGGGTTCTGCTCGATAACTATCAAAGCAGTGTGGATCGACGCAAGTTCACTTTCATCATCTGAGTCAGATGCCACCAGAAGAAAGGTTGTCTTTCTTTTTTGGTGGTTCGGTTTCTATAGTTTCTGCATCGGAGTGTTGCTCCTTTAAGACTTCTGAAAGCATGGTCTGTACCTCATCCCTCTCAGATTTTGGAAAGCACTTCAGATTCTTAACCTTGGGTTGAGTGATATAGCTATCTTTAGAAATCTCACATTGGTACCTTCTTTGTCTTTTATCAAATCTGCAGTGAAAGTGTTCTTAAAATGAACAACATATGCTTGGTCATCATCCGAGACTGCTATAACATGAAATATATGGCAGAACGAAGGTAAAACAGAGTAAGAGATATACAATTCTCCTCCAAGGAGTTCAGTCACAAATTTAATTAATGCATTATTTTTTTTAACGAGCATCATCAGCATGGAAGCATGTCCTCTGGAATGGTGGCCGAAGCATGAAGGGGCATACGGAAGTTTAGCATAACTGGCATGTAAATACATTGCATGCCGGCTATAAAAGTGCCATGCAAACACCTGTTCTCACTTTCAGGTGACATTATAAATAAGAAGCCGCCAGCATTATCTCCCGTAAATGTAAACAAACTTGTTTGTCTTAGCAATTGGCTGAACAAGAAGTAGGACTGAGTGGACTTGTAGGCTCTAAAGTTTTACATTGTTTTGTGTTTGAGTGCAGTTATGTAACAAAAAAAAAAAATCTACATTTGTAAATTGCACTTACACGATAGAGATTGCACGATAGAGATGGTACTTGTATGAGGTGAATTGAAAAATACTATTTCTTTTGTTTGCCATTTTTGCAGTGCAAATATTTGTAATAAAAATAATATAAAGTGAGCACTCTCAACTTTGTATACTGTTGTAATTGAAATCAATATCTTAAAAAAAGTAGAAAAACATCCAAAATATTTAATAAATTGCCGTTGGTATTCTATTGTTTAACAGTGCAGTTAAAACTGATTAATCGAAATTAATTTTTTTGAGTTAATCGCATGAGTTAAATGCGATTAATCGGCAGCCCTAATTATTGTTGATCTTAGACTGAGAAATCCATGTGATTAATGATGTATCCAGTTGATGTCACAAATCAAAATATCCATATTCTTAAAGTAAAATATCTGAAATTACTTTTGAAAAATTGGGACTTCCCTGAGTTTCTAAAAGAAGAAATAAACTGAATTCGGATTTTGGAAAGTTGAATCCAACCATTGTTGCAGAATTGTACTTCAGAATCCAAGCTTTTATTTTTTATCTTTCAAAGCCTTTTTCTTTGAAAAAGAATTTGAATGTAATAGCTCTGAGAGTTGGGAACTGCACTATCCATCTCAATGGAATAATTCCAAAACGTATAGATGATGCTTATCAGAATCATACACACAAATATAATGTGGTTGTGCCATGGTCCAAAACTCTCTCTTGCCATGGTAGGTGCCAAAAGTCCCAGGTTCATCCTCTTCAGATGCCCAACTTCTCAGCTTCACCAGTAACAAATTCTGCAGTGTAATTATGTATTGTCAGTACAAAAACATATATAGAATATTGTAAATATGGGATGGTGTAAAATTGAATTTAATATCAAAATGGGCTATGGTACTCCTGGTTTGATTTCATGTGTAATCGTAAATTAATTTTAGTTTAAATGAAGCTGCCACAGTGGTGCAGAATTTAGGAACAGTTTACCCAGAAAGTACAGATTCTTCATTAGAGACTAGATTATTTGATGATTTCTTTTCTGTAAAGTTGTCGTTCTTTTTCCTGACTGACTTATTGTTATTACAGTTCTGTGCTACATGTACTAACAATAATACGTTTACACACATGTAACATTGTCTTCTGAATATTCCAGTGCATCTTGTCTTCTGTGTCTGTCTCATAATCTTCAGGCTTTGGGAGGGAGGATATAACACCAACCATATTAACAAATAGTATAAAAGCCCAAGACTGGCCTAAATACCATGTAGCTAAGCCATTCATATAAGAAATGGCTGGGTATTGTTCTTTCCTAAAATGTTCTGCAACTTTTGTATGCTTTTCTTGCCTGGTTCTGGAAGCCACTCTGTATACATTGCTGAATTACTCAAAACAAAGTGTGCCTAAGCTGAGAGAGATGGCTCTGAGATCTTAAGGAGAGGCTATCAAATAATGTGTGTTTTACAATGGTATTAGTTGAAGTGGAATTTGAAGTAGTGTAAAGGGGAACCAGGTATGCTAGGCTGTAAACAGGCAATTTATAAAAGTGTAACACTGGAAGTAGATTAGGTGCATACTGTATGTGAATTTAATATTGCATAATGTGACCTATCTTTGCTCATTTGCCACCCCTTAGATTTATTGCAATTTACCCCTTTCTGCTTTATACCAAGGCAAACTAGAGACAAAGAGGTGTCAGAAGATACTTGAATGCTAATTGCAACCTATGTCCTGAAGTTAAGAGCTCAGTTTAATAATTGAAGCAGGTGTGAGAAGTAATGTAACAGGTATTTTACCTCTTCTGAGGGTCATCGGAGACCACAGTGTGTACACCACTATATAAATAGATCGTTTCAGTAGAAGTTGGAGCATGATGGGAAGAATATAACTGTGACTGGTGCATTATTTCATATGCTGAACTGAAGTGCTTCATTTTGGTAAATACATTGTAAGGCTTCTCCATATTTTGACCAGTTTTAAGCTTTTTTTCTTTGCATTTGAGACCAGCAGTTTCTCCTCAAAGTACTTAAAAAAAAATTTTTTTTCACCATGACAGGAAAGGCTAGGAATGCTCCACTTGATTGTCTTTATTTATTTATGATATATATCAATTTTGCCTCTTAGGCTGGGAATACACAACTGAATCAGAGAAACGTAGCTCAATCTTCTTTCTCTCCTTTTTGGAACAATATAAGCTTATTGGTGCTTTTAATTCATAAGCCCATAAATTCTAATGCAGCAAATTTCAAAGTATCTGAGGGGTCAGGGTGAAGCCTTAAGTTTTCTCCAGTCTCCTAGCCAGTCATATCCTCTTCTAGTTCACTCCTCAACTCTGAGTACAGAGTTCATATTTTGAAAGCCTGATGATTTTAGGTCAACATTGAAGATGATCCAGACCTATCTTTCTCTCTCTTCAGGCTTCTTACTCTTCTTCTGTGGCCACCTTTATGGTACATAGAGGAGCTCTTTTAAATCAAAACTTGGGCAGCAAAAATTACATTTGTTAGTAGATTCCCTTGCATTTGGTTGAACGTTTCAGTGAAAAACATTTTGAATAGGACCACAGCTACTGGGTTATTTTCCAGATTGTTCCACGGGAATCAGAAATAAGTTTCAGGAGTCTAAGATAAATTCCAAGGAAATGCATGTTCTTTTGTCGTTGCTAAGTGTCTTCTTCAAACTGACTTTCAAGTTTGAGCCTAAAAGAATTTTGAATCCCAACAATAGAAGGAATGAATTATTCTACATAGTCTTGCTGCCAACAGCATTTTGTATCTGTAGCTGTGAAATCCCGATGTTCTGCTGTGCCTGCCATGTTTAAACATTTTCCACTGACTTGTGCAGCTGTTCACTGAAAGAATGATTATATGCCCTCCTTCCATTTTTCGCAGAGTAACTGTAGCTTAACTAAACTTGGAAATTTATTTTTATACACTTCTCAATCTTGATCCATTTCTTCTATAATGGAAACATATGGCAGTTCATCTTTTATACTGTATTATCCTTTCAGAGTGTGTAGTTCAAATGTTGCACAAGATTTTCATTCACATTATAAAGTAAATGTATTAAACTTGAAATTAGATTAACTACTTTAAGATTGGGAGCAATTTACCTAATATAGTAATTATTTTGAGTCTGTTATCCTCTTTCTGTACTGGCTCAACCCTTGATTTACTATTCCTGTAATGGAACTATCTGTCAAATCATCTTTTATGGAACATAACGCTCATTAAAAATAGGTGTTTCTTTTTGTTTTGTATTTTGTTAATTGAGTTTTTCTCTTTAGTACCACCTTAAAGTTTGGGTGCTGCTTTAAAATGTATTCTGCTCTGAAAAAAACCCTGCAAAAATGGCACCCTCTAACTCAACAGATCTGTCCTTTTATGTATTCATTCAGTCATCTCCCTATCAAACCCTATGGTTGATTGATATCTGCTTTTGTTAGTGATTAGTTCTTTCAATTACAGGATCGATAACTTACACCAGTGAAAACCATTTGAAGACAGTGGGGTTGAACAATGGTCGTCACTGAGGACATAGTTTGGCCTGCCTGACCTCTCACTGGTGGCAATACACAAGAAGGAAAGAATCCATCTTGACTTTCAAATGTTGGGGTCAATTTGAACTTCTGTATAAACTCTGATTTTAGCCCATGAGGTTTAATATTATAAATACAAAACTTTATATAAAGTTTTATATGGCACTGTCTGTTTTAATTGGATCATTGGCAAATGCATCTAATTTATTACCTGTAATTGGAATTATCCTTGTGGATAATTTCACTTTCTCATTTATTTTTGTTTAGATTTTCCCTTGAAAGAAACTCTGGCAACAGAGTTCAGCTCAAACTGTTCCTTTTACATATTGACAGTTGCTGAGTTATTGGCTAAAATACAGCAAGATTACAAGATTGCTGTGTTGAATGAAAGAGACACATTTTTTAAAATTAGGTTTTCTTTTCAGTCTTTTGATTTTTAAGTTAATATTCACTTGTCTGGATGCCTAACCCTTTACTGAGTTTAAAAGCTCTAACAGCTTTGGTGAGTTCATCTGAGTACTCAATCTAATAGCTCCAAAACAGTTACCTGTAGTTGAATCCTTTTAAATTAACCCAGTAAACATTGAACATATTTGTAGGTTTTTTAAAAAAACTGCTGTAGCACCATGTAAAGAAATAAACATTCCTTATCCTTCTTTATGATAGTTTTTTTTTTTTTTTTAAATCTTGTGACATTGCTCCCATTCTAGAAGGCTGTGCTGATTATGCCTGGTTTTCCTGTGTGTGTTGAATAGCTTTTCTGATTGGTTAGGTGAGCTGGGATTTCCCCTGTCCTGCCCCTCCCTCCCTCCCCCTTTTCTAGAATGCTTCCCTGAAGAGTGACCTTCCCTCTAAATCTAAGGAAACTGAAATATTACTTTGGCATTCTTAGGATCAGCACTGGCTTCTGATAATTAGAAAAGGCATAAGATTAATTTTTCTGAGGTTGGAAACTTTCTAAGGAGAGGTCCTTTTCTCTTTTATTGAAAGCACGGTTTTAAACATTTACCAGATATTGACAAGCCAGAAGTGAAGATTAAGTATAGATCTTTTTATTTTAGGGGTGGGTGTGTGTGTGAGAGAGAGAGAGGGGCAGGGGGAAAAGAACCACCAGCAATGGCCAGAGGGAGTACTCTGGTTAGAAAGCCAATTTATCCACAGTTCCCACCTGTTGTAAAAGGAGAGGGTGCTCTAACTCAACCCTGACTGGGACTCCATTTTCAGTAAATTTGAAAACCCCAATTGTCTCCTGATTGCAAAAAACAAAACAAAGCTCTCCGCTCCAGAGTTTCCTGAAAGTTAGGGGTGGGTCTTTGCTAATCTGCTCCTTGCCTATTCTCTCTTTGTCCTCCCCAGTAAGTAACCTACAGTGTTTGGCTCTGGTACTTCTGTCTTCCCCAAGGGCTGCAGTGAAATTGACATACTGATCAGTTTCACCACTGGCATAAATTTTCATTAGCACTAGAGATGCTGATCAAAGTCCTGTTAATTTTACTCTTCAGTTGATTATAGACAGGCAAAATAGCAGAGGATTGTATCTGTTTCCAAATTTAGGAAGACGGGACATCAGTACGTATTTGGAAGCTTTCCTTCACAACCATATGGGCTGGAAACTTAATTTTTTTAAAGAAAAAACTTAGTTTCTGTAGAAACTGATAGTTGAAGACACCCACTTGCCACAATGTTTGTACACCATTGCTGAGTAGGCAAATAGCAATGTGGTTTGTTGCTAGTACTCCAGTTTCATTTGAATAAAATGTCAATTTGAAGAATCGTATTGAGTATAAAAATCAGTTAAGAATTAAAAGCTTTCAGAGATAGGAAATTTTACTGAGAGCTTTGGCAAAACAACTAGCCATTCTGAATTAAAATGAGAAACTATCAGTGTTTTGGGTGCTGAGGGCATTTGTCTACTTGTTTTCAATTTATTTAGGTTTCTGATTCTGCTTACTTTGCCAATATGAATACTCAGTCTGGATTTTACATTTTATTTTAAGAATTAGATGTCAGATTTAGATTAAAGTTAAAAGCAATTTCATGAGTATTAAAAATTTGAAGTTTAAACATGAGTGTGAAGTGAGACTTGTGATCTAGACTTGTGAAGTAATTTTATTTAGTACTCTTAAAAAATATGGGTAGGGTGAAAATACTGGGAGTAATTGGAGAAATACTACATTTAGCTGAGTGCAGCTGCTGATAAAACATGAAGATTTAATTTCCAGTAGCTCTGAAGGAAAATTTTACAAGTGAAGTCTGTTCATAGGAGGCACACTCAAGTATACTGGTTTGTGATTAGCAAAACTCTTACTGTTACTTTTATTTACAGGTAGAAGACGACAAAGAGTGCATCGTCCACGTTCTCCAATATTGGAAGAAAAAGACATACCACTCCTTGAGTTTCCTAAATCCTCTGAGGACTTAATGGTGCCTAATGAGCATATAATGAATGTTATTGCCATCTATGAGGTACTACGGAACTTTGGCACTGTTTTACGCCTGTCTCCTTTTCGTTTTGAGGACTTCTGTGCTGCTCTGGTAAGTCAAGAGCAATGCACACTTATGGCAGAGATGCATATAGTGCTTTTAAAAGCAGTTTTACGAGAAGAAGACACTTCAAATACTACCTTTGGACCTGCTGACCTCAAAGATAGCGTTAATTCCACTTTGTATTTCATAGATGGAATGACGTGGCCAGAGGTTCTGCGGGTATATTGTGAGAGTGACAAGGAATACCATCATGTTCTTCCTTATCAAGAGGCAGAGGACTATCCTTATGGACCAGTAGAGAGCAAAATCAAAGTTCTACAGTTCTTAGTAGATCAGTTTCTTACAACAAACATTGCACGTGAGGAGCTAATGTCCGAAGGTGTTATCCAGTATGATGATCACTGTAGGGTTTGTCACAAACTGGGGGATTTGCTTTGCTGTGAAACTTGCTCAGCTGTGTACCATTTAGAGTGTGTGAAACCACCTCTTGAAGAGGTACCAGAGGACGAATGGCAGTGTGAGGTCTGTGTAGCACATAAGGTGCCTGGTGTAACTGACTGTGTTGCTGAAATCCAAAAAAATAAACCATATATTCGACATGAACCCATTGGATACGACAGAAACAGACGGAAATATTGGTTCCTGAACAGAAGACTTATTATGTAAGTAAATCCAGTCCTTTAGTCTATTCTGAAGAACATTAGGATGTTAAGTATTTGTTTAAAACCTTTTTCCTATAAGTACTGTTTTCATCTTAAAGGTGTGTGTGTATATATATATATATTTTTGTAATATAAGACCAAAGTTCCTGAGTACTTTTCTATGTAGGTTCCAAAATCCGTGTAATTCATCCATGTAGTTTTGCCAAAACGAATGTTTAAATACTCTTCTATGTATGACAGAACTTTAATAGTTTCAGCCCCATGCTCATGTGCAAAAACAAACCAGCGTGTAGTAGGCATGAATGTGGGATAAAGGAAATGGAATCGCAGTAAAGGAATATGTTTTGGTCTTGAGCATCCACAGAGTTATTGCAGACAATAAGAGACGACTTTAAAAATATGAAAAATAACATTACAATATCCTTTCTAAAAATATTGAACTTCTTGTTAACATCACTTAAACTGGATCTATCCAGTGCCTTCGTAGCAGCAGGCTGCATAGAAACCAGGATTTAGGAGCAACTTCAGAATACTGTTTCCCCCTGCTGATGGAGATTTGATTGTTGAATATTGGTGACTGTTGATGGTCTCCCTGTGCCTGACTAGTAGAAATCCTCTTGGATCACTCTCTATTGTTCACAGCCAGGACTGCAGTGATGGAGAGCATGTACAAATGAAATAAGTCTTCAGGCTATAAAGAGGAAGTGAATGCATAGACCTATGAGTTCAAGCTGTCTATTGTTTTGTTTCTACAGTGCCTAGCACTTTGGGGACCCATTCTTGGTTGGTCTTTAAGTACTACTGTCATAAATGTGATTAATAATCATAATCTAAGATGCTTTATGGTAGCTCAGGGTACCCTGATCTCTTTTTCTCCTCCTCCCCGAAAAGTTAAATTTGGAGTTGTAAACAGATCTTTATTTTCTAATAGAAAATAGATAGTGGAATCCTGGCTACTACTGAAAATCTTGTCTAACACAGTAGCTATGAAAAGGGAAAAGAAGTGGAAATTTATGAAGAGAGAAATAAAATGCTTAACATAGTGAGCTTTATTATCTCTTCATACCATCTCCCATTAAGCATTCAATCCTGGAGAAAATAGTCCATAGTAAGTTACAGTTAACAAAATTTTACAAAATTAATGACATTGAAAAATATCAAAATGTTAGACTCTCTGGGAGGAGGGGCCATCAATAAGATTCTGTCATTTGCAAGACATCAGGCCAAACCATGCATTCGTAGTCCTTCAGAATGTACTGTCATCTCTTCCTGCTAGCATTAGTACATAATCATTCATTGATACTTAAAGTATTGACTAGTTCTTGAGGTTAAATCCACCAAGAGTATAACTTCAACTTGTTAACAGAGAATATTAGCATGTCCTATAATTGTGAGGTGAGGGTTTTTCCTGTCATTTTAATTACTTTTAATTTCCCCAGATCATGAAAGCCACAGTTGTAGCAGTTAATCTTCTGTAAGATTCTTGGGGCTAACTGCAGCCTATTATGTATTGTTGAGGTTGATCAGCCTGATCTTGTCGTCAACTTTATTCTGTATGTGAGACCTCAATCAGATGAGGGCTGCCCTCTGTTGGTTTCTGATGCATTACGTAGCCTGATTTGTCAGGCTATGAGACACGCTGCTCCTCAGCTCTTTGGAAGTGGGCATTTTCTATTAGCAGTAGATTATTCATCTGAATTCCCACTCGTGCATTTAAAGATTTGGGGAGCAGCTTTCATCCTAGGAAAAATATTAAATCCATTCACTACTTACAAAAAATCCCAAACCCTAATTATCATTTGCTAATAGTTTGGGTTTGACAGTGGCTATTAAATAGCACATTTCCTTCTCCAAATCTGACATCATAATTTCTATGACAGCATGAAATCATAAATCACAGGATCTTCATTTTACTACAGGCTCAGACAGAGAAACTGGGAGAGTTTCAGCAAAATAGTGATATTTAACTTGTCTTTCCTCTTGCACTCCTGTAGTTCTGCAAAATACATACCCCATGATCAGAGATCCTGCTTTGTTGAGATTATCAGAATACTGCATACTGGGACACGTGAGCCCCTGTGATCAACTCCAGATTAGGGACTTGGTCTATGACAAAAAGGGGAATTTTTTTCCATAATAGTGAAGTTTTGTATTTCAGTTAAGCAAGGTTGACTGCTGAAAGAATGGACATGCCTTTTTGTTAACTGGACTTGGGAGCTTGCCCATCTGTTTTCTCTGCACTTCCCAGACATTATCTTTCTCTTGGAGGAAGGGTTTGAGGTGTAGGAATCTGGCAAATGTTAAATTTGTGTCCAAAGTAACTTTTTTCCCAGTTAAACTGAATTTAACCTTTTATTCAATGTATGCTGTATTAGCATAACTTTTTAAAATTGAGCTGATTTAAATACTTCAGTAGACTTCTATACATTCTTAAATCTGATACACCAAGCTTTCTTTTTAACCCCCCTTTTTATTAGTATAATCCAGTTTTTAGGTGTACATATCTACAAGGGGACGCACATCTACATATTGTTTAAGGTTCATAGATTTGATATACTATTGTAGAGACCATTATTGAAATAGATAAGTTTCAAACACCTATTTATGTTTAGAGATGGGGGTTCTCTACTTTAGTATGTCCTACTCTCTTGATGTACTAGATCTTCCGATTCTTAAAGTAATCTATAATATGACTTTCCAGAATGTTAAAAACTGGTTAAACTGTGCTGATTGTTAAGGACAATCATGTTCAGTGCAAAGCATGAAAAAGATTGTATTACAAGAGGAAATAGTGATAGTATAGCACTCTCCTAGAGGGCAGGAAAAAGGGATGCTGCTTGGCAGTTAGAAAGCACTAGAGGAGAGCAGTAGCTCAGAACTGAAGAAGACTAGGGTATGTCTTCACGGCAGTCAGGAGGTGTGGTTGCAGCATCTGTAAGCATACCTGATCTGGCTTTAATCTAGCTAGATCAATGCTAGCTTGAGTAACAATAACAGTGTAGCCATGGTGGCAGGGGCTATCCTCCTGAGTATAACCCTGCCCAGGCCCCTAGGTACATACTGGAGCAGCTAACGTGGTCTGCTGCAGCTACACTGCTATTGTTACTGAAACTAGCTTTGATCTAGCTGGGTAAAAGCTAGTTTGGGTATGCCTACCCATTCTGCAATCATATTTCCTGGTTTCAGTGTAGACATACTCTGTCAGAGGCTGCTGAGAGGTAAACAAACAACTCTAAAAACTTTAAAATGGGGATCATTGGAGAACTTTAAGGAGAACTGACACTTCCTTTTCAGCTGAGAGGATTAGTTAGTCAGACAGTTTTTGCAGGAGAATAAAGAAGAAAATGGGGTTCATGAAGGGTAATTGTTCCTAGGTTGTATTAGGCAGAGGAAAAAGGCTATCTAAAAATATATATTTTTCCTATTTGAATTATTTTGATTTTTTTCCAAACATCTCTTTTTGCAATAAACTTGCACTGGAGATGCATATGCCTGACTTTTCCAGCGCACTTCCTTTTTCCCTCAGCAAATGGAGGCTAGAAAATAAAGTGCTAAAAATGTTTGAACTTCCACTTCAGTCATAAGAGAATAGTCAAACATTTAAGAGTAAAATAAGTACTTGCCTCACTGCTCAAAATATAGAAGTGAACTGGTGGTGTAAACACTTTTTTCTCTTAAATGTTATTTACAGAGCTAAGACAGAGTTCATCTCTGCAGTGTTTGTGTGCTGATGTTGAAGTACTTCAGTGGTCCTGCGTCATCTTGTTACCACCTTATTGTTACAAGGCTGGAGTCAAATGGGAGCTACTCAGTGTGTTTTCAGTGAGCAGCATCCTCTTGTCATTTTCCTCCTTAAACCCATTATTGGGCCTAATCCAGAGTCCATGGAAGTCACTGATAATTCCTGTGGTTTTAGTGGGCTTTAGAGCAGACCCTATATGCCACTAGTCTTCTGGGGGAACAGTTGGTTGGAGGCTGTAGTTGAAACATATGTGGAATAAGATTTACATGTGTGACTTTTTAGAACCACAGCTTTAAAAATTATACCTAAATGCACCTGTACAGTACCCAGAAAGTAGTGATCTGATTGGTGTGCGAACAATTCTAAACTCTAAGTATTTGGAATCTTAAATAAATGTGAACACTTTAAAAGAAAATGAAATTGAGGCTCTTTATTATCTAAACTGCTTAATTGGAAATCTTTTAATTCTTTAAAGGTACGTTGTCAGGTGTATTAGGCGCAAAATATAAAGATTTTTTTGAAAAAGGGGGAAGCCCTAAATTTCAGTTAAAGATTTTCCTTGAATTTAGACGTTCCCTTGTAATATTGTCAATACTGATAATCCCAGTTGTGTGTGTGAGAACTAGAGCATGAAACTGATTAGGTTAAAGATTTTTGTAATACATGCTAACATAAATTCAGATAATGTTAATTATCTCCTCTCCCTTCCCTAAGATTCCAGAATGGTGGTGGGAGAAACTCAGTTCAGATATGCAGGAGAAAAGGTTCTTTACAGTCTGAGAATGGTTACAGTATATCAGATTTAAATAATTTAGAAATCTTGTTATGCTAACATTACACTATTAAAACTGAAAATTAAAATTTTTATTTTTGCCATTTTTGGCACTATCTAGGCTTTCAGATACTTATCAGTGATTTACTTCAGTGTTAATATGGAGTCTCTACTCTTGCAGGTACAATTTGAAATTATAGTTTGCCATGGAATGGAATGGAAATCTTAACCCTCCCATTAAACAATCTTAATAACAAGAGAAAATGTGCCAGTATGATTTGTCACAAATTTTAGTTTTTACAGTACTTATTTTTCAGATTTAATTGTTGATGGTTGTTAATTGCAGTGTCAAATTTTACAGCAACAGTTTTATTGTTTTTTAGTGCATTTTTTGGTACTGAATATGCATTATGCTGAGTAGTAACTACTAACCTGAAAACAAAAAACAACTAAGGAAGGGGGAAAATTACTCCTGGGGGCATTCTACACCCAAAATTAAAAATTCTGCATACAGTATTTTTGAATTCTGCAAAATTCTGCAAATTTTATTATTATAACACTACATAATCACACCAGTTTCAATTATTTTGGTAATTTATTTCAAAATGCAGGCTTGTCTTCACTACAGGGGTAAGTTGACCTAAGTTACACTACTCCAGCTGCATGAATAACTTACCCCTGTGTCTTCACGGCACTGAATCGACGGGAGATGCACTCCGGTCGACTTCCCTTACTCTTCTCGGAGAGCTAGAGTACCAGGGTCAACTGGAGAGCATTCTGCCGTCGATTTAGTGGGTCTTCACTAGATTGCAGCAGTGTCAATCTCCCCAGTAGTGGAGACCAACTCTACCTGTCAGCAAGTATGTCTAGAATACTACAGACACACACAAACATTCCCCCAGGAACAGAGCATTAAAGAAACCCCTATGACAACCCCGTTCCTGTTTCTCTGCCTCCCCCAAGCCCAGCCAGGGGGCCAGACACCCACAACCCTCCCCGCAAGAGCCCAGAGATACAGAGGGAGAAACAGCCTTATGCTTGGTACCAGGCTTGCATGGAGTTTCCTGCACACTGCTTTTTCCTTCCCTCACAGCATGCTGGGAACAGCAGCTGCCAGGAACCTTCTAGCTCCCTCTCACTCCCCCAGCAGTGTCTTCTATGTGCGAGCTGAGTTCTGCTGGGTCCAGTGGCCCCTGGTGGCAGCTAGCAGCACTGCAGCCCATTTCTGTGGGGGAAAGAAATTCTGTGCACACGTTAATTTCTGCAAAATTCTGCATTGTGCAGTGGTGCAGAATTCCCCCAGGAGTATACACCTGTCAGGGATGGTCTAGATAATACTTAGTCCTTCCATGAGTGCAGGGGACTGGACTAGATGACCTCCCAAGGTCCCTTCTAGTCCTATGATTCTGTAATTCTATACATTAGCGTGCCACAGTAGCGAGCGGGAGGGACTGACCAAGTTTCACTCTCTCACACGCATGATTGCCCATTTTCCCCCCCACCCCCAACCTGTGATTGCCCATCCCCCCCCCAGTGGTGATTGCCCATCCTACTGCCTGCTACACCCCTGCCCCCAAGCAGTGACTTACGTTTCTACCAGCTGCTCCAGGCACCCAAACTGACTTGCCTGCGCTGCCAAGGAGGAGCACACGACCGCTCTTGCGGCTTCCCTTTGCTTCCCCATCAGAAGTCATTTTTCTGCAGGGAAGCAAAGAAATCTGTGGGGGACATGAATTCTGCACAGAATTCCCCAGGAGTAAAAAATGCAACTAAAATAGTTAAATCAGTACGTAAGATAAAATTTTGAAAAAAGCTTTGCCCTAAAATGAGGACTGAGAGGGCAAGAAGGGGATGATGGTAGTTTAATTATCTAACATCTGTTAGTAATGTCAAATTTAGATCCTTGTTCTGTAGTAATTTGATTCTTACAAAACGGGTCTCAGATTCTCAATTTTGCATTGATGTAACATATTTCAAAGTTTACCTTGACAAACTTCCATCTCCACTCAGTACATTTTCTTAAAACTTAAAGCCAAAGGTGATAGGTCGTGGCTCCACCAGTTTTATCAGGCATAGTGGCCCCAACTCAAACTTGTACCTCCCCTTATTAAGTCATTCTGGTTACACTGAAGGTCTTAACATTTTCCATTGGAGATATTGCTTAACCAGAATCTCTGGAAATGAGGAGGAAGTGGGAGAAACATCAACTGTAATAGTTCGGATTAACAGAGAGCCATAAATCAAGCTCCCAGGCTATTTAGCAGCCTCTGATCCCTCTGTCAAAACTCAACATACTTACTAATATAAAACATTGAATTCCACACTTTAAAGATAAGATAGGGAATGTCTACACAGCGATTAAACACCCGTAGCTGGCCCATGTCAACTGACTTGTGCTGTGGGACTGTAAAATTGCGGCGTAGATGTTCAGGCTCAAGCCGGAGCTCGAGCTCTGGTACCCCACAAGGCAGAAGGGCCCCAGAGCCTTGGTTACAATCTGACCCAAACAGCTACACCACATTTTTTCAGCCCTGCAGCTTGAGCTCTGCAAGCCCAAGTCAGCTGACTCAGGCCAGCTGCAGGTGTGTTGTTACTGTGTAGACATACTAAAATGTAAAATTTGTCTTGAGATTTCCCCCTCTTAAACCTGATATTGGCTGGTCTGGTAGCATGCTTGTGGTACTGCAGCCATATTTAAACCCAGACTCCATTTCAAGGCAGACAAAGGTTCCTCTGGGATTTTTGTGTCCTCTTTTTAGGCAGAAGTTTGGCCTCTTTTTTTTCCCCTCCAACCCGCCAACGAATCAGGGGTGTGTGTGTGTGGGGGGGGGGGGGGGCACTTTAGGGCAGTATATCAAGGACACCAGGGGGATTCCTTTTACTCAGTACTTCCTGTTTCAGTTGTCAGTAGTGCTGAGGTTTCCATAGGTTGGAGTCCTCTGCTCCTGTTCAGCTTTGTGTATGTGTGGTCTCCCCAACTCCATAGCAGCATCAGGAAGGGCTGGAAGCCTGTTTACTGAAGCAGGGCCAGGCTTTACAGATATTCACAGTTTTTCCTGTGATTTCACTATGTCAAGCTGAACATGTCCTCAAAACGAAAAGGCCAGGTTGGACAGAGGGGAAGAAAGTGCCCAAGGTATGGGAGCTTCCACTGACCCGTGCTCTAGCAGACTCCTTTTGTCCCAAATGCACCAGAAGCAGCAAGAGTCCTGGGCCCCATTCTGTCTCTCTGGTTCTATCCTCCACTGTCTCTCCTGATTCATTCTCTAGGAGCAGTGCTGACTAACTCAGCCCAGAAATATCAGGTGTTTCTGTTGAAACAGCTTCAACGATCTACCTCCCACACTGTCAACACAAACTCCAGATCTCATCTCTCTCATTCTGTAAGGCTCCCAGCAGGCCCAGATCATGGCCATCAGTAGACCTGAGTCCTTGTTTTCTTTGGATCTCTTCATGTCTCATGCCCTTTCCAATCTTTATTTGACATCATCCCAAGAAGGGAAAATCCTCTGGCAGGGTGGATTTGATTTAAACCACTAGCCAGGAAGACTCAATTTAATCATGGATTTCTACGTAAAAGTGCATTCTTGTTGGTTGTTATAACCTTAATACATATTCTTCACAACTCGGAGATAGAGATGTAGGTTTCATTTTTAAAAGGTACACACTATATGTTTTTAAAGTGATTTATTTTGAAAACTTTTCAGATTAGTTTTATAGCTACATTGGAAAATGAATTATTGTTTGGTTATTTCATTTACCAAAGGTAATTGAAGCAGATAGTTCACCTCCCAATGACTTCATAAATATCTCCAGTTCAACAGGTTAATCATTAATATTTGGAGGATTTTCTTGCCATGCTGTATTAGGAGGAGAATATCACCAGACATTTAAACTGTTCTATGTAACTAAATCAATGTTGTGTATTCTGGATTTTTTTCTTCAACAGCAAGCATATAATATTTTAACAAAACAAGCATATGAATTTTTGAATTTAAACATTCAAGTTTTTTAAAATCAGGTTTGTTTTTGTTAAAATTGTTTTTAACTAAAATAGTTAAATGACGTTTGTTTTTTTTAAAATAAAAATTAAATCAACTATGTCAGCCAGATCAACATGAGGAACATAAAATATTGGCTTCTGCAGCTAACTCAGTCATCGTCAGCTTCATTTTCCTGTTTGTTCATAATCTGGAAAAGAAAAACAAGCTTTCCTGCTTTTTCAGGTCCCAAACGATTTCTCAATTTGGAATGAATTAGTCCAAAGGAAGAAAATATTCTTTCTACACCAGCAGAAGAAGCTACTGCTGTTGAAAGTGAGATTATCACTTCAACAGTCTCTGAATTTAAGTGCTTAAGTGACTTCCACCAGTTCAGTGGTGTGACTTTCTTTAAAACATCATCAGCAAACATATATTTCTTGAATGGTTCATCATTCGCTCTGAAGTTTATTATAGTTGGCATAATGGAGGGATGATTGCTGGATGTCCATGTCATAGCCAATTCCTCTTCTTCAGTAGTTAAGGTTTGACCCTGGTATCGAGTATTGCAAATATTGGCAAGAAAATGAGCTGGAGACAGTGCTTGTCCCATTCATTTTTTTAAATGCTTGTAATTTAACTCTGTCCTTGCATATTTATCTTTTTAAGATCTCAGTTCCTTCCAAATTTCAACAGCATCAGCAATAGAACAGCTATTTACAGCTATTTCCCTTCATTTTGTTCAAGGCTACAGAAATAGGCTTCAGGGTGCTCAGCATGTGTTCAACATTTCTCTTAAGCCCAATGTTGAGAACTTGGGCTATTTTTTCACTATTTATTTTGTTCACGAACTGTCATCAGATTAGGCCAGATCTTGATATAGTGGTCAAAACAGTCCACTACTGAGTTCCGTCGTACGTCTTGTGGGAGAGTTAGCTTGGTTCCTCCCACTTTTTCAGAGCAGCTGCTGCAAAGTGGTTGTTATGGAATTATTTTGCAATTTCAACATTATTAGCCTTTATTTCTGGAACACTGAAGTCTTTGGCTAGGAGGTGCATAAATGAGCACTGCAACCGTATGTTGTTAGCTTGGGACTCTCTTCTCAATTTCTTCTAATCTTGGATACATTTGCAGCATTGTCTGTGACCAAGCTGCATACTGGACATTTGAATTGTTTTTCAGTTTATTGCTTTTACTGCTGCTTCTTGTAAGTATTCCGCTGTGTGTGCGTTTCCTGATATATCAGTTGTTTCTATAAGGAAGACATTCCCTTCTTCAATGACAGGTTTCAGAGTAGCAGCCGTGTTAGTCTGTATCCGCAAAAAGAAAATGAGTACATGTGGCACCTTAGAGACTAACGAAGTTATTTGAGCATAAGCTTTCATGAGCTACAGCTCACTTCATCTGATGTGAGCTGTAGCTCATGAAAGCTTATGCTCAAATAAATTTGTTAGTCTCTAAGGTGCCACAAGTACTCCTCTTCTTATTCCCTTCTTCGATTGTCAGACAGGCACATACAACAGGATCATTGTGGACATTGCTCCACCCGTCAAGACTCAGGTTAACAATTTCACCTTTTAGACCAGTGTTTCCCAGACTTGGGACACCGCTTGTTCAGGGAAAGCCCCTGGCGGGCCTGGCCGGTTTGTTTATATGCTGCATCTGCAGGTTCGGCTGATCGCAGCTCCCAGTGGCTGCGGTTCGCTGTGCCCAGCCAATGGGGGCTGCGGGAAGTGGCAGCCAGTAAGTCCCTTGGCCCGCGCCACTTCCCACAGCCCCTGAACAAGCAGCGTCCCAAGTTTGGGAAACACTGCTCTAGACCTTTTGCACACTGCTCAATTTCTCTTTCATACACTTTATCCAGCAATTTGCCTGCGACACCTGCTCTGTTGGGTGGACTGTATCCTGGTCTTAATGACTGAACCACGTTAATGAAGTGTGGGTTCTCAATCATAGGGAAAGGAGAGTTTGTTGCATAAACAAACCAGGACATTTTTTCATCAATTACTTCTTTTTGTAATCTGCTGGTTCTTATCACAAATTTATCTATGGCTGTTTCTGGATGATGGAGGGTTTTTTTTCTTTTTGCGACAGGTGATATACTGTAGCTGTGTGACATACATGATGTGACTGAAACACTATCATTGTTAGATAACTCTGAAACTATAGAAAATGATGGTGATCTTGAAGGTGGCTAGACTTCAGAATCCTGTATGTTGAGGATGGATTCTCCTAAACAAAATAAGTCAATGCAGTTATTTAATTATTATTACTATACTGCTCATTTAGTATTACTCATTGCATTCACTGACACTCAGTACTACTTTAAAGGTGAAATTGTAACAGGAAGATCTGCCTATTTCAGCTTTATTTATTTTTTATCACAACTGCATCTAAAATGATAGAGTAACAAATATATTTTTTGCTCAGACATGAGAATTCAAGAATAGACCAGAAGGAAGCCCTTAAGAAAGAAGTATGAAATAAAAAAGTTTACCAACCTGAAGATTCTGCATGTTCAGATGTGTTCCTTTCATCATCTTCAACGCAGCTTCTTCCTGAGAAGGAACACTTCTAATGATGTTGTTTCATTCGGTCAACCAGGCTTTGCATTGCTTTGTTGCAGTGTTTGCGTTTTGCATGCATGCCTGTCTTACCCACAGGTAGAGGAACTTCATTAAAATATTCCCAAACTGGGTCTTTTTTACGGCCTGCTGCCATTATAGGTTTTCCCTTCTAGTGAGAGAATGGTATGGTAGATCTCAAATCAATGAGGGCTACACTCAGACCTCAAGACTTCTGGAATATGCTGCTCAAACAGTTTCACTTTTGTTTCTGCTCCCTGTCCCTCCCTTCTCACATTTATCTTCAGACTTCTTCTCCTTGTCCAGATCTACTCTGCCCCCAACAATCTTCTATTCATTGAACTTTCTGAAACTTTGCACTTTTAAAGAGAGGTAAGGGATTGACTCTGTGTACACAAATTTGCAGAGGGACAATAGGGTTGAAGTCTGTTATTTCTCACCTCTCTCTATATATTTATTTATTTTAAAACATTTTTGCTGTTAACAAGCATGTTATCTCTGGAGACACAAATCCACGGTTTGAGAACTGCAAACTAAGCATCTCTGATGGTATTTTCTAGACTGAGCACTGAGTCCCATTGGGTAGATAGAAAGATAAACTAAATCTGTACAGAAGCCCCTGGAACCCCCTAAGATTGGGTCCCTAATCCATGAACTATTGGAACTCATTTACCAACTTTTCTTAAACATTATGTGAATATATTGTCTCATATGATAGAATTAGAATTTAAATTCCTATTCCACAATGAGATGTTTTTGAGCTATAATGTATCTTAATTAAAACTATCTTTAGATAGGTTTTTTCCCTCAAAAAGCATTTTATCAGAAAAATGGATTTAAATAAAAAAATCTGATTTTTTTATTTTAAAAAAAATAATTGATTTTTATCCACCCTGTCCTCTGGGAAGAGCAGTTTCTAATCTAGAAAGGAACAGCCATTAGCTGAGTGTTCCTAAACCTCTGACTGCCGGAAGCTGGGACTGGATAATGGAATGGATCACTCAATAAGTTGCTCTGTTTTGTTCACTCCCTCTGAAGGACCTAGCACTGGCCACTGTCAGAAGACAGGATACTGGGCTATATGGACTATTGATCTGCCCCAGTGTGGCTGTCCTTATGTTCTTTGTAGCTTTCTTGCAAGGGAAATACCATGCCCAGTGAAACCCTGTGAAAAAATTAGATGGCACTCTCAAAAAATACTTTGTTTTTTAGTAGTCTGTTTCCTGTACATGATCAGAGCAGTCATGAAACGATTAGAGCTTTGACTAGATCCAGAAAGTTTACCTTGTGGTCTCTCCTGTAAAATATCATCCCTTTGTGATGTAGCATCCATCTAGGTGGCTCAGGATTTTTTTGGGGTGTCAGACTATAACATGGCAATTTATAGATGGTAGGGTAAGCTCTATGCCTGGAGTGGAGAGAGAAATCTACTAGATGCGAATCTACATTGCTGTATGATTGCGTGACCTGAGGGAGCCCTGCAACACTGGAGTAAGAAGAAATGAGAACAGAGGGAGGGGGAGGAGGAGGTGGGTGTCTTAGGCTGGGTAACTGTATGGTCAGAGCAACAGATATGACTTTAGCGGTGGCATTTTGGATTCATTGGTAGGAAGCTAGGTGGGGAAAAAAGGTCAGAGGAAGAAACCTGCTTGATGGCCACAGCCAAAGTCTCGGTAAGTCGCGTAGCTTCTTTCTGCCTCCATTTCCAATCTGTAAAGTGGGAATAACAGTACTTTCCTACCTGACAGGGATGTTGAGGATAAATACATTAACGACTGAGCGGCACTCAGATACTTTGATAATGGGAGTCTTCTAAGTAGCTAAGATAGATAGGTGAGGTGGGCTTCTGTGTTGGTTAGGCAGTAATCTTGTGTGATTTCTAAATTGGGTTCAAAATGAAAAACAAATATGCCTGCTGCTGAGTAATTAAGTAATTTCATAAAAGTATAATGCTTATCAACAATTACATGTGCTCAACAATATTACTAAGCAGCAAAATGACTGTCTAGCTCCTACAACAGCTCTGCCAACCCTTCCCACTCCCATCATTGCAGTGGTGTGTCTGCCAGGGATATAAAACAAGAGTAACAAATAAATACAACACTGTAAGCATGTATTCTTTTTTCTTTTCCTCGTGCTCTTTTACCACTTTTTTTTCTCTTATCTGTTCTTTTCGTTTACAGTCTGTTCTTCCTTTTTCTGAATAAGCTATATTGTCACTTGCGGGCTGTTTTCTCTCCCTTCTCTTCTTGAGTTTCTGCCTCCTGCTGCTTTTCCTTTCCATATCCCAGTAGTTCAACAGTCTCTTCACTCGTAGGATTTGAAGCACCTATCAGACTAGCATAATTTTTTCTTAGTTTAGATGAAATATGGCTTAACCATTAACTCTGTTAAGTTTGAAAAACATATAGGTGGCTAAGTGTTAGAGTACACCACAGAGATAAATAAGAACAAAGAGTTGACAATATAAAAACTATTTTTGAACTATCCGTTGGATCTGTAATCTGTGCAAACAACCTGAAAATTTTCTTAAATAACCATTTTTGTTGGAAACCTTTTAAAACCACTAAAACATGCTAAACTATGAAGATCAGATGGAAATTAAAAAGACTAGAGCAGTAGTCCCCAAACTATGGGGCGTGCCCCTCTAGGAGGGCGGGGGATGCGGCGGGGCAGGGGCCAGCCCCCACAGGGGGCAGGAAGGGAACACCACACAGTCCTGCTCTGCTTTGGCACTAGCTCCTGGCCTCGCTCCTAGCTCCCAATGGCGGCTTTGGGGAAGGGAGGAGGTGCAGACAGCGGTAATGGGGACCCACTGTAAAAAGTTTAGGGACCACTGGACTAGAGGAATAAATTAAGTTAACTAGAGTCTTAGTTGCCTTCCAAAAGCAAGGAAAGATTCCCCTAAATCCTTTTTAATGGAAAGGGTAGTATTTCTCTGTCAGCCAGTCAAAAACATATTTTGAAGTAATGTCTAGAAAGGTGTTGATTTAATGTAAAGTCATATTGCCATTACTTCCAAGCTCCTGATATTTTGGCAATTTTGAGGATGATTGTCTTCGTAACAACACTTTGGTGAATTTGAATTTTTCTGCACTGTCTGTGTGTAACTGACTGTTTAGCTTGCTTTATAATCTTAATTTAAAGTATTCTAATATGTAAATAAACTCATCAAATCACTAAGGATACTTGTGTTCCTGAATGCATAAGGCCAAATCATATACTTTCATTGGGGAGAAAAAACACTGGAGAGGGCCAGTAGTGAGGGAAATTCAGCAAGTTCCTCTGATGGGGTTGCTTCAGACTGGTTTGTTTGGAAGAATTAGGTATAGAGGAGGAGCAGAGCATTGTGCTCCCCAAACCTCCAGATTACAGGGATCTGAATAGAGATCCTCTGCAGCGAGTGCAAGGGCCTGTGCCTTCTTCACCACTCTGATGCGTGTGCACACAGGTAAATACTATCTGAATAGTAATATAAAACATTTCATGGTGATTATGGGATTCCCCATCTTTAAATTTCTGACTGAAATTTTAAATATATCAAAGCCATAATATTGCATTGGTTTTAGGAGTGCTTGGTAAGCATAGGCATTTAGTAATATTGTAATAATTGAAAAATGACTGTAGTAAATCCTATTGGAAGATGGACAAACCAAATTTGAGGCAATGATTTAAAAGCTTTTCTTTTAACCTCCCTGGGAAGTGATTGTGAATATTGGCTTTTTTGAGGGAACAGGGAGGAAGTGGTGTGAAAAGAACATTTGGAGGTGGAAAGAGAGGGAGCTTCTTTAGAAGCTTGGGAGGCCAAAGGTGAATCTCGGGTGTTAATCTTATTCAGCCCTTATTGCTTAATATTTTCTTGGAAAAAAGGAGCAGGTAAATTCATCTTATCTAATTTTCTTCACTTATCTAAAATAAATGTATAAAACAATTGTTCTCAAACTGTTATTGCAGAGAGGAAGATTCAGACAATGAGAAGGATAAGAAACTCTGGTACTATAGCACAAAGGTCCAGCTGGCACAGTTAATTGAATGCCTAGACAAAGATTACTGGGAAGCTGATCTTTGCAAAACTCTTGAAGAAATGTGCCAAGAAATTCATCGGCATATGGATATCACGGAAGACCTTACTAACAAAGCACGGGGCAACAACAAATCTTTCCTTGCTGCAGCAAATGGTAGGAATATCTGTCTATCATGGGAATGAATGTTAAACACTTTCATATTATGATTTTACTTCAGAGTCTTTAAACATTGCAGTAATGTCTACCCCCAAGTTTCACATACACAAATGCTTTTTTGAAATGTATTGTTAATAACTTTCTAACATCAACCTGGCTGGCAGTAGCAATATTAAGAATTTCTGAAGTTGCTTCCATACTTCCTGTTTTAAACAGTTTTAGTCCTGCTGGACTGCTTGATATATCCTCTAGACATATTTTTCTAGCACTGCCAAACATACTTATGTCCTGAATTTCCATTGACTTAATGTTATGCTCCATGTAAGAGAGTGTGTGTGGTGAGGAAAGGGAGAGAGATGGAGTGTTCATTAGTAAAATGGTTAAGTATCCTGTTAACTGAATTTATGTGGTGATATGACCATTCCAGAGAAAAGTCCAAATCTATACCTTTTTTGGATTTCATAGGAATTATTAGTGGCAGGGGTTCAAAACGGAGTTGTCCTTCCTGGTAACTCTGTCTGGAGGTAATATTCTTTGAAGGGGTAGAATACAATTTTGAATTGCCTGAGAAATATGACTTATATAACTTTTTAATTTTAGGTCTGTTAAGTTTTGTTTAGAGACCTAGATGTCTGCATCTGCAGGTCCACATATTTAATACTCTAGTAGCTTTCTAATTATTAGGAAATTTCTCCTGTACTTCCTATCTAGTACTTTGTAAACATTGACACTACAATTATGAATGAGATCTATTCAACTTTGTTTTAATTTAACATTTTTACTAACATTTCATTTCTCCACAGAACTTCTTGTTAAAAATTGAAGTCTGAGCCATGTGTTTTAATGGAATATTGTAGACTGCTGTCAAAGTACAGTCCCTTCCAAATGAGTGCCAAAGATATAAATTCCCTAATGTTAAATTTTAGAATTTCTAATTATCCAGCAATCTGGTGTAAAGTAAATGTTAAATGCTACTACTAACTGGGGGAAGTACATAATGCTCCTCAAACACAACTGTATAATGTTACTAGTAAATGAAAGAATTAAGTGTTTTCTATGAGTTATGTGTATTGTGGCAATAATTCTTGGTTCAGATGTGAAAGATTTAAAGGAACTCCATGGATGTATGTGATTTGGCATTTGGTATAATCTGTTTTCTCTAGATAGCTTTGACAAAGTACAAAATCTAGGGAAATTCTAGGCAGAGAAAACAAGCAAGATGAAGTATCAACTACATAGAAGCTGTATCTGAATCCTTGTTTACATACGTGCCCTACACAAGCTAATGATTTGTATCATCTGTGTGGTTTCCTCAAGGAACGAAGGCTGTAACTTACACGCTCAATATTTATTTCAACCCTTTTTTTCTTACTGAAATACAATATGCATTTATGTAGCTTTGGCTATATTAAATTAACAGTTTAAGCAATTCAGCTTTTTATATCTTGATGAAAGGATTTTTATTAGTTATGAGATATAATTACTGAAAGTATGAAGTCTTTCAAAGTTTAGAAAGCCTTCATTCAACATTGTGAGCAAAGCAGCTATTCTTACGTCATTCAGAGAAGGAGTACAAAATAACAAAAACTAGGAGGTAGGATGGTGCAGTATTATTGAGTTTCAATGATTAATGCTCAAATCCATTATACTTTACTGGAAGCCAAAGTGGGTAAGGATAAGAATGGCATGACATGGAGAAGGAATTGACTTGGTGAGAATTCAGTCACATGCAATCTGAATTGAATTGAGAGCACCCTCAATTAATTCTCAATAATAAGTTACAGTAATCAAGTCAGAATCACTATTTCAAGGTTTTACTGGTCAAACCGGATCTTATAATTGATGTTTAAAAAAAAATCCCAAAGAGACCTGTCTGGAGACACAATCTGATTCCATAATTAATTCTTTCTACTTAATACTCAAAAGTTAAAACAGTGAATGTGAATTGCCATGGGTGGAGTGCTGCTCAGCAGATATTTGGAGCCAACCATCAATACATGTACTCAACTCTCAGTAAATTACATGGCTTGGATTTTTATAGAAACAGTTGAACAGAAATTACACTGTACTTCAGTGCTTAGCATGACAGTCTCATATAGCTGGTCTTTGGTATATAGATGTGTAATCCCAAGGGAAGGAGACAAAAGGAAGCAACCATGTAGACCACTTTAAAAAAAAAAAAAGGCAGAAACAGATTTGATCCTGACCTCCTGATTTCCCCCAGTGTAAAGAGGGGCAGGAATAAACAGGCATATGACACTGGCCAGGCAAATATTTTCAACAAAAACACTGGAGCAAAACCCTAATCTTTTAGAGAAAGTGTGATAGCATCTTTAAACTTTATGTAGAACCCCATAAACAGTAAGCTGAAACTCAGTTTATCTACTGTGGAACAATAAAGGACTGTGTAAAGGGGTTTGGTATTTTGTACATAACATAATGTTGAGAAATCAAGAACTCGAGCATTCCAATTTCCATGCATTTGAAAATGGAAAAAGGAGTAAGAACTTGGATGTTAATTTTTGTTCTTAGCTCCTGGCTTTTGTTTTGTGATTGTGAAAGGTAATGCTTTAAACCTGAAGGCCATCTTGATTTAAGACTTCTACTTAATGGCTCTATAAAGGGTATTTTGATGCTTGTTGCCTGAATTTTACCGTTTTTTTTCCTACTGTAGATGAAATATTGGACGCTCTTAGAGTCAAAAAAGGAGAAATAGTGGAGGATAAAAGTCAAGCAGCGGAGGAAACAGATAAGGACAAAAATGATGTTGAAAATAATGACCAAACAGATACTGAAAAAGGCAAGGAAGAACCTGCAGACCAACTACAGGAAAAAAATGAAGAAACACCACCTGAACAAGATTCAGAAAAAGGAAAAACAGAAGGTAAAGAAACTGACCTTGCATTAGCAATATTTTTGTTGTTTTTAAATAACCTTTTACTAGCACATTTACTTCTGGAAATATTAATGTAATTTTTTACACCGGCAAGACTTTTTTTAAATTGCTTTTAAAGAGATAATGCTAGTTTGCTTCTTTATGGTTATATATCATTGTTTCTCTTTGGTAGTGTTGGATAGCTCATTTTCCCTACTGCTCTTTTACAATTTGACTCCATTTTTGCTTTGAGATGTCTGGCTTTTCTGGCATGAAGCTCACTGATGGCAGTCAATATGTGTACATCCACCAGTGTCAAAGGATTGATTTCTAATGCTATTTTTAAAGTAGAATTAAGTAGTTTTTGCCTGTTTCTGTTCTCTGATTCTATGAAGACACTATCCTTACTGCAGAAATACACTCAATATGTTTTGGTGCTACAAAGTGGATATAATACAAGGAACTGCACGAAGTCTGCTTTTTAGCATGGATAAGGCCAGATGACATCCTAAGGAAATGTTAAGAATATCCTTAAAGATTTGTTGTGCATTTTACTGTAGAGCCAACAGACGTTGGGGATAAAAGTAACTCTGGGGCATCAAGCACAGACGGCAGCACCACAAATCCTTCTGCAGGAGAAACTAGTTCCTCTGAAGGGAAGAACGCAATGGGGTGTCAGTCAGAAACCTTTGATAGCAACAATGTGGCAGAGAAGAAAGTGGCATCAGAGCTCTCTCAGGATCTCTCAGGTACAGAGGGCGCTGTATCAATGCCTCTGTAATTTGGGGAACCTTTAATATTTTCTTATTATAAATTCTGGTTTGTCAACTAAAACCATTTAAAGTGTATGTTCATTCATGCTATTTGCTTTCAGTGCCATCCTTTACTGCTGCATTGTCATCTAACATTTAGAATTTTTTAATGTGGTCCTCCCTGCTGTTAGCATATGCTTCCATGCCCTCCAAAGATTACTGTGGCTAAGCTTTTCTCATATTCTGTTTACTATATATTTTATTTTTCTTCATTGCAAACCATAGTGGTGGTGAACATCCTACAAAGGTTTATTTCAAGCTTTTATTTGCTAATGTCTGTTAAATCATTTAACCTGTAATGTACTGTAAAAATAATTAACAAGAAAAAATTAGTATTTGCAGTTATTCATATAGGTTCTTGTATTGGGTTGCCTGGAGAAAAGTCTTGCATCATCCTCAAAATCTGTAGGCTGAAGCTTAATAATGTATGTACAAAGTTTGTTTTTCTTTTAAGCTGTTTTTTATTTCGTGCAGTAGTAATTTGCTACTCCATAAAATACAATTCTTTTCTTGAAACTCAGGAATGAGTGTGACTTGCTTAGGTCTGGAGCATTAATTAGTACATTAAAACCATACAAATACTTTTTAGAAAAGAGAGAGAACGTACTTTTGACCAAATTCCTACATTAGCAACAGATAAGTTAATTTGAATAACTCATAGCATTAATTAAGATCATGAAAGTTGTATTTTCACTTGAATCAATATTACAGCTAAGGTACATGCATCCGATGAAGTGAGCTGTAGCTCACGAAAGCTTATGCTCAAATAAATTTTAGTCTGTAAGGTGCCACAAGTACTCCTTTTCTTTTAACTAAGGTACTGCAGTTGAAAAAAGCACACTTGGCATGTTAGATTTGAAAGTTGGTTCTTGATAACTCATTGAAAAATATGGTGTGCTGTGTTCCAAGAACAAGTAAAATGCCTCCATACAGACATAGTTTGTAATGTTTCTGGGTGGTTATTTAACTTTTAAAACATTACTGTATTTAATTCTTTTGTATGAAATGACCCTCATTATTCTCCACCACCGGTTAGTTTTATTTCTCTCCATTAGTAAATAGCTTCATAATTGGATTAGCAGTTTTATGTACATCTCCAATAGGGAAAATGTGCTTGTGCTTGGGGGAAAAAAAACATATTTTTGTTTAGGATTTATAGATCAAGCATAATTTTTTTCCATTACTGTTCACAAATCACCTGTTTGAGTACATATTTCCTTTTAGAGTTAATGAGGAAATAATCCTTTTCTTACAGGATATTACTGAAGGTGCATGGGGAAAGCACATATGCTTAATGATTCAAAATCTGAGTTTATATTTTTTGTTGAAAAATGCATTTATGAAGATGCTTATTGGGCTGGACTCGGGGCTGCTGTTCCTTGTTACGTTTTTGCAAGTAGCTCTAGCTGGTTGCACCCAGCCAAGCTTTTCTACCTGCAGCCTACCCTGAATTCTTTGCTACCTCGCAGTAATAAGTCTGCTGCTACTGCACAGTCATAGGGACCTTTATTCAAGAGCGTGGGGAGACCTATGACATACAACAGGCAGGCATCCATTCCCACATAGGTGGAGCAGAAGCTGAGATGTAGATATGGAAGAGAGAATCTACCTACTTTCTTCCCAGCTATATGCCCTCTGGATCTCAGTTCATCATGTAAATGTAGGTTGGGAGGGGGTGGTCTACCTTCCCCTTCTCCTCCAAACTCCAGGCCTTAGATGATTCTATCCTCCCCAACCAGCAATAGGGCAGGTTTGGGACCAAATAATACTGATCATGTTCTGGATCTGTGTCTCACCCAAAACAATTTGCAGTGAGGTTAGGGGTGCTCTGAGAACCCTTGGATTCTCAGCAGATTTATTCCTCTGCTTTTTTGATGGTGAGTATTTCCCAGAGAGGGAGACGTGGCCCACCACCAGTCTCAAAAGGATGGCAGGACCTTTCTATTCTCCATTCTGTTCTCTATTCTATATAGGGCTGTATACCACTTCACCAGCAAAGTGTCTGAGCACCTAACCTTCAGCACCCTTGGGGAGGCGATGTCCAAAGTCTGGATTTTGTCCAGGGAGGACTCCAGGAACAGAGGGCCCTCGGGAAGAGGTTGTTCAAGTTCAGGAAAAAGCCCTCCTTGTGTTTTCCTTGTACAAGGTTGTCAAGGAGATAGGGAACCCTGAAATAAGCCCAATGCTCACCAGGCCCTAAACCTAATTGCACCTTTTCTTTTCTGTGCCTGCTTAAGAGATAGTATGAGACCCACAGGTCCCTCCTGCCTGTTGGCATCCTAGTCACTAATTCGGAGAATCCGAGTTCTAGATGGAAGAGGTGTGTTTTTTCTGTAAGATTCTGACCTCAGGAGAAATCCATGACCTGATCACAGACCATTTTGGCAGGTTCAGCCATAGCCTTTTGTTCCAAAACATCAGTTGTTTGGTTCCAACTTCTGAATCTAGACTCTTTGACAGATCACGAGTACATGGAGATCTGGACCAACCTGCTTGGTTTCAGACTTACTGCCAGAGGTCTCCCTAGACACAAAAATCTTGGTCTCCTTTCTACTTATGAGTAACCTCATGGTGGGAATAGCTGCTGGTTAAGGGCAAGATGCCAAGAGCGACAGACACTGAAACTCATTATTGCTGCTTTAAAAGTGGGAGGCCTTGAATCAAGCTCTTCAGAGCTTCCAGGTTCAGGACTGCCTGTGGAGCCCGCGTAGTCTTCTTTCATCCTCCTTTCACTATGGTTGCTCAGATTCTCTTAAGTCTTGCTACCAGATGAGGTTCCAGAAGTCGAGGACTTTAAGGGATGGCAGACCAACTAAATCAAACCAACTAAAATGTTTTTATGTCAGGGAAGCAAGACTCTTCCCCATCCCTTTGGAGGGCCAGTCCATTTCTTCTACCAGTAGTGAGGGGATGGAACACGAAGTACCTGCTAGGTGGCCAATTACTTCACTAGAATACTTCATGGACGTCCACCCTCTTCTGAGTTCCTAAAGATTTTGTCCATCTTCTGTATCTCATAGAACAAAAAGCCAAAGCAGTAGGCAGGCACGTCATTTTTAGAATATCAGAACCATCACAGGCATGTTCTGCAGGGATCTACTTTGATTTTGCTAATTATAACATGACATGGATAAAGATTTAACTCTCACCATTCTGGATATTCAGAAAGCCATTGGAGTAACAGGAAAACATGATCAAATCAGGTTACATTAAAGATGTTATAGATGTTAATTCTGAATTTCCCTTCTTTTGTTACTGTCAAAACTGTTTAACTTTGTTGTTGTAGAAAATGTCCTTTACAGATGTTACAGATAATAGATGGAGGGTCTTCATTTTTCATGTGAGCACTTAAACACTGCAGTTATTTGTGCCATATATGTGAACTAGTCTGTGTAGAGACTTGTTTCCAGTATATGTGGACAGGTTTGGGTTTTTTTTAAGAATTTCTAGTTTAAAAACGGCAATTCATCCAGTCAGAGTAGATGTTCCTATGTATGTTCATTGTCTTGGTGAAGTTGTTGCTTAGCTTTAAGAAATGAGGGAGGAACTGCATTTTAAATACAAAGACAGGCAGTGTGATCCATTTACATCTAATTTCGAGATGGTAAAAATACAGATTAAAAAAATACTTTATGGGCCACTGTCAGTTTAAAAAAAATGTTATTTATCTGTTACTAATAACACTTTTAATAATATAAACTGTAAGAATTCTAAAAAAACTTCTTGCCATTAATGTTCCATTTTTGCATTCCCCCTAGTTTGGATAACAAAACAAGCTAGTCACTTTCATTTCTTGTTTTTTATTCTCTAGCACAGTACTGTAATGCTTAGGTTGCAGACACAAAACTAGGGAGTCTACTTTGTTTTATTAAAAAATATACTCAGTAAAAATGTATATAAAAATTAAAATGTTTGACTTCTATATAGTCTGTTTTACAAGGCTTGTTTTTATAAAACATTTAGGTTTTGTAATTTTGGGGGAAAAAGTTGTAAAAGTATCGCAGATATTTTTTTAAAATGTAAGTGTTTTTCTTTGATGGATCCAGTGCTCTGGATAGAAGTCATAACTCATGGGTATTTCTCTGCAGTCTAGCAAAAGTCAGAGTTTCTTTGAGGGGAGGAGTAGGTCCTGGAAGCATCATCACCTGCACTCGTGCTTGCTGAATTAATCACACCTTTCCTCAATAAACATTTCCAAAGAAGCAAAACTTAATTTTTTTAAAAATTTTTTTTAATGACTTAAGCTAAAGAAATCCTGCTATTATGTTGTCAACACTGCATCAATTTTTAGCATGATTTAACATTCCCTCTTGTCCTGACTTGAAGACAGATAAGAAAATCTCATGCTAAACCAAACCTGTATAGAATACTAGACAAGTTTAGGGAGTATCTGTCCAGAGCACTGTATCTACATGAGGAGAAACCAAAATTGCAGGTAAGAAAACTAATTTTGTCTTTCTCTGAGAGTTTGACAGCATAGATCGTTTTTAACTTAGTATATGTTTGGTCTTTGCTGATTCACTCTTTCTTAATTTGTATTTTGATGAACATATATTTTGGTAATGTTAACCAGCAGTTTCAGAATATCAGGATGTGAAGAATATCTTGAATGGCAGGTTAGGCAGAAAATCCGGTTTGAAATCTAGGAGAGGTTAAATACAAAGAACAAAAGAAATAGTGATTGATTTTTCATTTGTAGGTTTCAACTACTGAAAAGCATGTAATTGTCTATAAATAGACAAATGAGGTATTGGCAATATTTATGAAGATATTTATTTATGTAGAATTTTTCTATTTAATGCTTTGGGTTAAAACAATCACTTATTGTTTTTACTTTCTTGCTTATTTGACCATAGACATTTTGAACAGTTGTGATTGATTTGAAAGCTGATTGGGGAGAGGGAGATCTTTGTTTCCAGTAGGTGCATATGCCTGTGTGTGCTTCATACATTGTTAAAGATTTTAGGTAGACTTTTTGAGGTAATTTAAAACCACCAATTCTTCCATGTTACAAATGAGTTATTGATGTTTTAGTAGCTCATCTGACTCTTTGAGTTTTTAACTTTAAGAAAAAAAAGTAAGCTTAATTGATACAGTACTAAATATCTAAAGTCCTTCTTTTGTAGAAGAAACTGGTCAGATGACCCCCAGCATCAGTCCTAGTGCATCCACTGCACCCCTCCAGTCTGCCGAAAACAGCAACAGCAGCGAGCTAAATTCTATGCAGAATGACTCCATTAAGACATCTGATGATGCTGAAAATGCAGAAGGAGGATCCCAGACCTCAGAGGAAATAGGTAAAAATAAGTGTCACTAAGCTTCTTTCTAAACTTGATTCTTAAATTTCATAATTCCCATATATAAACACGTTTGCAGTGTATTACCTTCATTCTTTTTTCATGTTTGTTTAAATTACGTTTTTGTGGCAGGGGAGAAATCCAATGGTGAAAGAAGTGATTCTCCATGCACAGGGAAAGGCACATCAGGCTCGACACGAATGCTTACCCGATTACGAAATCCAGATAGCAAGCTGAGCCAGATGAAAAGCCAGCAGGTTGCTGCTGCAGCACACGAGGCAAATAAATTATTTAAAGAAGGCAGAGAGGTTTGTACTCACTTTGAGAATTTCCAAAATATAAAATTATATTGGTAACATAAGAAGAAACCACCTTCCTGCTACAGTCTTAAGAAAATGGGGTCAGTGACATACTAGGAGGTACATGAGAAATTCACAAGTTGGTGGAATTGCCATATCAGAGGTAATTCTTAGGTTTTTTTGTCCTAATTCCACCCCCTTTCCCTCTGTGTAGCTGCTCTCTGATTTGCTCTCTGTAGAGTGGTGTGACAATAACAAAGTGGAGTAGAGTCGCTTTCCTTTAGCGTGAAGCAGGTTCTTTTGATTTCCTTTTCCAGGAGAGTGATGCAGTGGGTATGGTGTACACACAGACTAGTTAAATATATTTTTACCCCTATTTTTGGTGATCAGATTTGAAGAAATTCTCTTGCTAGTTGTAACATCTTGGTACTTTCTTGTCATATTTGACTGTCATGTGCCTTTGTGTATTCCACTGAGGGGTGTGCATGCGCTCCATGCCTCTGAGATTGAGGATTCTTGCTCGTAATGTGTGTTGGTCCATGCCTATTCCCTTCTCCTCCTCATGCTCTGAACTGAGGGCATAAGGGGCAGCAAAGACGGACAATTTCTGCAGTTCCTTTCTACTTCCTGTGGTCTGAGATGGAACCTCTTCTGTGTCTGCAGGGTTTGCTAATTGCTTCTGCGTCAAACTGTAAATATTTGTAAATAACTTTTAGATACAGTTTTTAGATAGATTTTATACTTTAGGTATAGTTTTGAGCAGTCAGGACCTTGGGAAGTCTTCCCCTACCTTGAGTCCCCACCCATACGGGGTGACCAGTATGCCCAACAACCATGCGTTTAAGAACTGCGTTTCCTGCCGCTGTGCCTTCCCAGTCAGCGGTGACCATCTCAAATGTTTCTACTGCCTCAGGGAAGCTCACGTCCCCTCCAAGTGCACTTTTAGCCAATCTATTCCAAGCTGAATGCATCAAACCTGTGAATATAGGCTCTGGAGATTCCTAATAAATCATACTATGAGGTGCCAGTTCAACCTTCACCCAACAGACCCCTACGTACATCAGGCAGAGGCATCAAGAAGTGCCTGTCGGAGCACAATGACCTCTGCGGCTGTGGGACTTATAGGAGTAGAGCTGAGGACTCCTCCAAATGGACATGAGAAGAGTAGGAAACATTCTGATAAGAAGCAAGAGAAATCTGCCTCCAGGTATGCATCCGAACAAAGGACCTCTTCTCCGACATCTCCCAAGTCAGGTGTGGCTCTGTGCCCTAGTGGGAGTGTCAGGAGCTCACAAGGAGCACATTATTGTCTCACTGCTCCAAAGAGTAAGCCACCCCAAAATTGGCATTAACCACAGGAGCAGGATCATACTCATTACCGGTCAGAGAGAAGCCAAAGTGGATGCCTTCTACATTGATGGTACTGTCGTACTATGAGAGGGAGATGTCGGTACCAAAGGCCGTGACAAGACCGAGACTGCTGGTGCCACCGAAGAAAGAGAGTCCATTTCCATTTGTCTGGGGATAGATACACCGCCCCCATAGGACTTTGCCATCCTCTCAAACCTGGACTCTCTCATCCTGTAAGAATGGATCTTAACAAGGGAGATCACCACATTATCGATCCAAGGGATGGAAGAGAGGGAGAGCCACTCACCAGTACCATCTACCAGCTGGAGCATGTCAAGGTTGGCACCACTCTGGGAATCTGAAGCTACTGCCTCCTCTGAGTCAGTGTCAACACTACCATTGAGACATTGGATCCTCTGTCTGGACTGACCCTGAGTCTCTTGGGCACTATCTTGATCTTATAGGAGCGATTATGCACCTCAGGACTCCATGGGGACCACCTCAGTTCCCATTTGACCCCTCGCACTGCCCTTTTGGGATCCCACGGGACCCATACATGCGATATCCCGAGTCAGACAACATGAGAGCAGTGTGCTACTTCAAACAAGGGAGAGCAAGGTCCGCAACTCTTTGTACAGAAATGATCAATCTCTCAAACTGGTGTGCTTGCCACCAGATCATCCTCTCAGCAGTGCACCTCCCAGGAATACACCACAAGTTATACAGCCTCAGCAGGCACTTCTCCAGGGACAGCAAAAGAGAACTACACAATTTGGTAATAGAGAACATATTTCAACAATGGGATCCCCATCTTCGGACTTCCTTGGGCATTTCTTGTTCTCTTGAGATGCAATCTGCTGTTGCAAGGGGACTCAGGGTCCAGGTTCCAAAGGAGAGGCATTTTTAATCCCTTGTCAGGACAACTAATATACACCTTTCTACCCATTCCACTCTTACCTCAGGTTCCAAGAAGGATCAAGCAAAAGGGAGCATTGGTGATTCTTATTGCTCCAGATGTCCCAGATGGTTCTGGTTTCCCAACATTCTGCAGATGTCAAAGTATTCATACAGCTGTATTCAACTCTTTCCAGATCTATTGATCCAGGGACTGAGGCAAAATCAGGCATCCCAATCCAGCATCCTTCCACCTAACAGGTTGGCATTTGGCTGGATGATGACCCTAGAAAAGACATGCTTGGAAGCAGTTCATTACCTCCTTAACAATAAAGGAGGAGACCATGTGAGAGTGCTACACAACAAAGTGGAAAAGATTTTTTTGATGTGGTGTCAACATTGTCAGCCCCAGGGGATTCCAATATCTGTGTCCTCTTGGAATAGCTTCTCTTCTTAAAGACTTCATGTCTACTTGTTAAATCCCTTTGGATGCAATTAGCCGCTGTAAGTGCCTGTCGCAATAACTTGATCTCCACCATGTTGACAGTTTCCTAAAGGGTATCGTTAAAACCTTTCCCTGGTACTGAAAATTACCCTGATCTGGGACCTCAGCATAGTCCTGTCAGCATTAATGGAGGCTCCATTTGAACATTTAGACATATATTCCTTAGTCCATCTATTGATGGAGGTTGCTTTTTTGGTGGCCATCACAGCAGCCATGTAGGCTAGGGGACCCTCATGGCACATCCACTGTACACAGCCTTCCAGAGGGACAGTCTCCTGAAGACTACACTTGAAATTCACACCCAAAGTGGTCACAGAAAGCCATCTAAATCAGGCTGTTCACTTACCTGTCGTCTTCCCAAAGCCATATGCCACCAGTGAGGAGAGGAAGCTTAACTTGCTGTATGTCTGAGCCTTGGCATTCTACTTCTAGAGGACTAAACCTTTTAGCAAAATCACCTAGATTACTTGTATCCCTTGAAGAACATATGAGAGGTGAAGCAATCTTGTCCCAAAGACTGTCCAAATGAAGTTTGGACTGCATCCTGCTCTATTACAAATTGATTCATAGATATTAAGGTCAGAAGGGACCATTATGATCATCTAGTCTGATCTCCTGCCCAAGGCAGGCCACAGAATCTCACCCTCCCCCCCCCCCCCCCCCCCACTCCTGCGGAAAAACCTCTCACCTATGTTTGAGCTATTGAAGTCCTCAAATCATGGTTTAAAGACTTCAAGGAGCAGAGAATCCTCCAGCAAGTGACCCGTGCCCCATGCTACAGAGGAAGACGAAAAACCTCCAGGGCCTCTTCCAATCTGCCCTGGAGGAAAATTCCTTCCCAACCCTACATTGTGTGAGGGACCACTTGACTGACCCAGGCTGCAATGCTTCAAGGAAATTTGCAGGGCAGCACTGCAGGGTTCTGTTCACACTTTTGCAAGACATTACGCGTAGTTTAAGCTTCTACAGCTGAGGAATCATTTGGCAGAGCAATCCTCTAATTGGTGGTACCGCCAGGGTCCTCACCCTTCTCTTCAATGAATACTGCTTGTGAATTGCCCTCAATAGAATATACATATGGACAATTCAAAGAAAGTTAGTTAGTTTTTTACCTTATAATAACTGGAGTTCTTTGACATTTGTGGTCCCTATCAGTATTCTAATACTCACCCTCCTTCCCCACTGCTGCTGAGTCTTATTCTAAGGTTACTTGCATTAGGAAGCTAAATAGAGAGGCAGTCTGTCCACGCTGCCTCTTCTGCTCCTCGTGCTCCAGACTGAGAGCATAAGGACCCAGGCGTGGACCTATAGACGGTGCTAGCTAGAATTTTCCAATCTTAGACACATGAAGCGCCTGCACATCCGTCAGTGGAAGACAGATAGGGACCACACATCTCGAAGAACTCCAGTTACTGTAAGATAGGTAACCTTTATTTATTTTACTTATTTGCATACACAAATTGTAACTTCTTTGCACACCTATTTTGTGGGTGCAACTTGGGTGTCTACATTAGAAAACTTGGCCCCTAACTTTAATACTGTTACTACTTTAGTACCGTTAAAATGTTTTGAAGGTAAAAAAGATTAAAGAAGAAGAAACTAATACAATATATAATTCAGAATGAATGGATGTGACTTTGAAAATTGAAGGCCTGTATTGTAAACAGGAATATAATAGATATTATTAAAGATTTAAAATAAGTTAATTTAAAAAAACAAACAAAAAAAACCCTTTTGTTTCTTTAACAAGGTTCTGGTGGTTAACTCCCAAGGGGAAATCTCCCGGTTGAATACCAAGAAAGAAATCGTGATGAAAGGAAACATCAGTAATTATTTCAAGTTAGGTCAAGAGGGGAAGTATCGTGTCTATCACAACCAGTATGCCACCAACTCATTTGCATTGAACAAACACCAGCACAGAGAAGACCATGACAAGAGACGGCACCTTGCGCATAAATTCTGTCTGACTCCTGCTGGAGAGTTCAAATGGAATGGGTCTGTACATGGGTCCAAGGTTCTTACCATATCTACTCTGAGGCTAACTATCATTCAGCTAGAGAGCAACATCCCTGCATCATTCCTTCACCCCAATTGGGCCTCCCACAGGTAAAGAAATAGCAAATATTTTTTGATTACCCATATTTTATTTAATAACATTACTTTGTGGCACAGGTGCCAGCTTCCTCCTTTCCCTAAGGGTGTTCAACCCCTGCTCTGCCCCAGGCCCTGCCTGCACTCCACCCCTTCCCCCAAGATCCCACCCCCAATTATACCCCATCCCCACTCCTTCCCCTCTCCCCCAGCGCTTCCTACACACCGCTGAACAGGCAGGCAGGAGGCTCTGGGAGGGAAGGAGAGGGAGGAGCTAATCGGTGAGCCGCCGGCTGGCAGGAAGTGCTAGAGGGTGAGGGAGGAGCTGATCGGAGGGGCTGCCGGTGGGGGCTCATGCTTTGTGGTGTCCTAAGTCATATCACTCACATAGACAATAAATATCATTGGAACAGACACTTGAATAAATGTAATATGTAATGCATAACTGAAATAATGCAGTGTTTTAGCAAAGATATTTTAATAGTTTGTTTAGCCTACTTTAAAATCCTGTTGACGTATTGCTCATAAAATGAACTTGATATATTTTACATTCTTTCCAATGTAGGTCTAACTGGATTAAGGCTGTTCAAATGTGTAGCAAACCTAGAGAATTCGCACTAGCTTTGGCTATATTGGAGTGTGCAATTAAACCAGTTGTCATGCTGCCAATTTGGCGGGAGTCCTTGGGGCACACTAGGTAAGAGAATCTTTATGAATGTATTCTACTCTGATCTGCATCATTGGTTGAGCTAAAACTATAATTAAGAGTATTGATGAGAATTCAGTCAGACATCAAACATTCTACTAAATGATACTGAAATTCTTTATTGACAACGTATCCTGTTTCATCGCTCCTTTTCCTTCAAACAGTGATTTACTTAAGCCCAATGATTTACCTAAGCCCCAGCCTCAAATGACATCAATGGGGAAAGTCTAAGAAAGCAACAGTGAAGAACTTTCAAAAACCCCAATTTGTTGGGATCTGACATTATTCTCTAATCTTGGGATAAGAGTAGGAGTAACATTCATGATGTTGAATACTCTTGCCATCAACTGCTTTTGCAATTGTGTAAATGCTCATAAAAGCAACAGGTTTCAGAGTAGCAGCCGTGTTAGTCTGTATTCGCAAAAAGAAAAGGAGTACTTGTGGTACCTTAGAGACTACTCAATTTATTTGAGCATAAGCTTTTGTGAGCTACAGCTCACTTCATCAGATGCAACGTTATCACAAGTAATGTATATTAATGTTATTCCTTAACCTAATATTATTCATTGGAAGTTTTTTCCCCTCATCTAAACCTTAGACATTCAAGGAGGTAGTATATGCCGTTGTTAGGGTGTTCAAATTTGCTTACAAAATTTGCCTGTATTTGCATGTATTAGATTACACAGAATGACAGCTATTGAAAGAGAAGAAAAGGAAAAGGTGAAAAAAAAAGAAAGGAAACAAGAGGAGGAAGAAACAATGCAACAGGCTACGTGGGTGAAATATACCTTTCCTATCAAACATCAGGTAACGTTTCTGCCTAGCAATTTATTTTTAGAAATAAAAGGCTTTATTTTTGTAGCAATTGTCATTTATACAACTCTGTTTTATACTTAAGATGTTAATGACCAAATTCTTCACTCTATTGCATCAGTGAGAGCCATGTGCACATACTCAAAGACAGAATTTGGCTCAGAGTTAAATTTCTGATGTTATTTCTGGACTTGATCATTTGAGGTTGCCTGTGTCAAAAATTTTTATTTATGATGCAAAATATGCAACTGTTTTTAATGGAAGTATAATAGGTGAACAGTGGAGTATCATTGAATATAAAAAGTAAGAAGTCTTTTAGCTAAATTGTGCTGAAACGAGATGTGAAACAATGAAACATTACTGTCGAAACACAAGAGTTACACATTAAAGGCTATGATATTCTTCAGTGGAGATTCATTCATGGAATTGACTTGGTTGCATTTGCTTCTGAATTTTTTAGGGGATTTGGTTTTTGTTGCTCATATTCTCTAAAGTAGAAAACAACTAGAATAATATCCTGAGCTCAAGGGCTAACAAATAAAGAGAGTCTTATTTTAAGCTAAGATTTGTTAGAATTTTGCTGTCGGACTGAGTTGTATTGTCATTTTATTTTTGGGTATACATTTTGCAACAGATGTCCTCCAGTATGATGCAAAAGTGAACAAAATTGTTTATCTGCTGCTTTCAACTTATTAAAGAATTCCTAGCCAGTGATGTTGGCATATGTACAATCTTTGTAAACACGCCAGTGTAGTTAGACTGTGTCCAAAAGCTAAAATTTCTGGAGATTTTTTCCCCTTCACCCCTCCAAAAAAACCCCAAACTTTCTTTAAACATCCTTTCATCCATCAACTTCTCCCTTCCCTCCAGATCAAAACCTTGGAGAACAGATAGGCTTCACAGCATGACCTGAAGATTAGCAAATTGGGTCTTGGTGGAAAGCGAATTCTAGTCAATGACTTTTTGCTGAAAACATCCAACTCCCAGCTGCATCACTGTTAAATTAGGATGCTGTAAACTGGAGTCCCTCAAACAAAGCAAGATCACACAAGGGAGGAAGTAGTCTCAGAAGTTACCAGCACCCAACTCATTTAAATGATTAAGGGGGGTTAATGAATTTTCTTGAATAAAAATCTTTCAGCCTAAAGTATTGTACTCCTGAAAAGTGCGACGTAAGTGCAAAGTAATAGTGTTATGGTGACTTGCCACAATCTTTAAACAGTCTTTAAAGGTTTCAGTAAACAATGTTTTAAAAAATTTAATGTTGCAAAATATTTAACAGGTTTGGAAACAAAAAGGAGAGGAATATAGAGTAACAGGATATGGTGGTTGGAGCTGGATTAGTAAAACACATGTTCATAGGTTTGTGCCTAAATTACCTGGAAATACTAATGTCAATTACAGAAAAGTGCTACCAAGTAAGTGAAATTTTATTTGTTTTGAATTCATAACATACTACTTACTGAATTTACTGCATATTTAGTAGACTGCATCAAAAACATCCCAGATAAGTAGGCTTTGTTCTAAATAGTATTCTATGTAAACTTTAGGAATTTGCTGTCGCTTTTTTTCTGTATATAGCGTGTATTTCAGCTGTCCTACAAAATTGATCATGTATGTTAAATTGGCTCATTTATGAAGTTGAAGTAGTTTGTAGTACTTATATGTGCATCTTCACATCTGCTTTGTTCGTGGACAACCTATGTCCAGAAATAGCATTCATAAGCTAGTTATTGTAGATATGTACTTATTTTCTATATTAATCAAATATTGTGCCATTAACCAGCTTGATTTGGAAACCATAGTTTTTGCAATGGGGAAGGAAGCATGTCTGTACAGAAATCATGAAATGGGACTTCAGTTTTTATGGGGAAGCAGTCCTATGAATGAACGTGACCTAAGCTCCATTTGGTACCGCTGACCCTTAAAATTGTCTGTCTGCAATTTTATTTAGAAAAGTAGTAGTTTGCAATTAATCTTAGAATTCCTTTTAAATATTAGAACATTGTGGGTGAATATACTGCTATGAAACTTTTAAAAACATTTTCTGGAGTCCACAAAAACATGCAGGCTCCCTCTGCTGTATTACTTGTGGACACAGCGTTTGGGTTCCCTTTGTAACTGCTAGACTGGATTATTATTGCCTCATGGAGTCCAGAGTGCCAGTCAGGCACAAAATGTTTGCCAGTTGGATAGTTGGGTCCATCCAGGGTTTAAGGTGTATAGGCCAAAATTAAATAAATAAAATAATAATATTAATAATAAAAAATTTGGAAGCCTATCTTGAGACACTGTAAAAGGGCCTGATTTTCAGAGGGTGGGTGCTCAGATCTTTCTGGAAATAAGGTCCTTTTAAGGTATCTCACACTGGGCTTCCAAAAACACGAGTTGCTTTTTAAATCCAGACCAAAGAGCCTGAGCCTGCAGTGGATGGAATTTTTACTATTTTCCAGGATTGGGCCCATAGCATACATGTATATATTCAACATTTTGAGCCTGTTACTTGAATATATCACTGAAGTGTTGGGTTCTCTTTTGACATATTAACCATGCCACGTGATTAATTTTGATTTCAGGAGGGCTGAAAAGGTAAAATAGTGTACGTGATGCTTGTAAAATGCAGGCAATAATGTAATTAAATCATTAACAAAATGTACTGAGTTATTTTGAGCAAGTTAAAACATTTAAAACTTTTTTCTACTTTTTTAATCTATTGCTAATAGCAAAGAATGATGTTACCACTGAAAACCAGTGCGAACTGGATAAAAGAAAAAGTCCAGCAAAAGTAAAAATAGAGACTGATTCTTCTAAAGAAAGAATAAAAGATTCTCATGATCCACAAGAGAAGGAC
Organism: Natator depressus; assembly: GCF_965152275.1. Taxonomy (NCBI): domain Eukaryota; kingdom Metazoa; phylum Chordata; order Testudines; family Cheloniidae; genus Natator; species Natator depressus. Next base: position 8,388,724 of record NC_134247.1, read on the forward strand.
CAAACGAAAACAGAAATTTCTGAAACCTTGGGGAGAGCCCAAGTAAAGGAAGAAAACAAAATGAGTGAAGAAAAGGTGGAAATTGATATGAATTCTGAAAACTTAGATAATGCAAAAGCTGAAGGTAATACAGACATATTTCAGACCTGAATGTGACACATCAGGGTGCAGTCCAGACCAGTGAGGGACTATTTACCCCTGCCCTGCAACTTTGTGTGCCTTACAATACCTTGCTGTTAGTAGCTCTTACCTGGGCTGCTCACAAACAGCCTTCCAGCATGCAAGTCACACCCTGAGTGTCTGTGTGTAACTGTAGCCTGCCAGCCACACTTGTGTTACACTCTGGCTCTCACCAGCCTTGGTTTATACTGCAGGGTGACCCCACCACATTCCCAGTCCCAGATTCTTCCCCAGAAATGTATGTCTTATACTGCCCAGCCCTCTCCTGGAGAGTCTGAATATATTAAGTCCATTACTCCTTTAAGGGACTAATATACACCAGTTTACCGCCTTAAGTGGAGTCACCCAGACACTTTAAGTTAAACACTGCGTTAGATAAAACAAGTTTATTAAGTACAAAGAGAGGTTTTAAGTGAGTACAAGGAATGAGTCATAAGAGTCAGAAATGGTTACAAGAAAAATAAAGACTTAAACTATATTAGATTCAAGTAAAGTTTCTCACCACCTGCTTCCAATAGCATTACTGACCAAAGTCTTCAAGTCAGGAACCCTCCCCCCAGAATCCAATGGCTGTTTTCTTTGTCTTCTCAGGTGTGGCGAATAAGAAGGGCAGGGGGAAGGGAGAGGAGGGCCTCTTGAGGTATTTGCCCCTCCATTTTATAGTTTCAGTCCCTCTTTGAAAGGCATTTCCAGCTGAGAACCAAGAGACTGGTCTGGTGGAGGAAGGAGACCTCATGCTCTTTCACTGCTAAGATGGAGATCTTTGTCCCTGCCCTCCTTCCTTGCCAAAAAATGGCCCCTTGATAGGTGGCCCATTAGCTTTGTTGATGCCTGGATGGGGCGTCGGCTTGCCTTTTGTGTTTGAGAAACTGGTTTAGCCACCCCCCAGATTTATCTGAGAAACACACTTCAGTCCTGATTTCAGCTGATGTTTATCTATAACTTTACACACAACGTTGCTACCTGCATTTTACCATATTACTGATCAACAGGTTATGAGTTTTTAAGTGATACCTCACAAGGCAAGCCTTGTACACAGATTATTACAATAGTGTGTAGGGTGTGTGAATACAGGGTTGCATTCTGTCACGTTTATATATATACTACCTAGGATATATGTTATGTATTTTTATGTATGTTAAAGCACAAGAAATCTTTTAACAAATCCTTTTTAGTTTTGAGAGTCTCAGGTGAAGTGTTTTGACTAGTTTTTAGTCATTGTATTTCATACTACTTGTCTGCAGTAGCGTACCGTATGCGAATGTCTTAAGAGTTTTCTGCTTCATGCTTTTCCTAGCCCAGTTAATGTCTGTCCAGCCCTTTGAACATGTGTACTGCTGTAAGTGCAGTTATTACTTTAAACGTCATGTAAAATTGAAAGTTGTTTATTGTATTGTCATTACTGAGAGGTCCTTCTGATTCAAAAATATTTATTGTTCACAGCGGAAAGAGAAGTTGATTGTATAAATAGAGCCATCAAAGAAGAACCCATGGAGATAGATGATGTAAAAATGGAATCCCCCACAAAAAATGAGGATATTCATTCTAAAGCAGATTTAATCAATGTCAGCGAGGGGTTTCACTTAAGGACTTGCTACAAAAGAAAAGTAAAAACATCAAAATTAGATGGACTACTTGAAAGGAGAGTAAAACAGTTTACGCTGGAAGAAAAACAGCGCCTAGAAAGGATGAAGCTGGAGGCTAGTTCTAAACCTGTAGGCAGTAGATCTGTGAGTCCACAGAAAAACATAGATGAGCCACAAACAACTAAAGCAAAAGAAGGAAGCCAGATTGACATGTCTCCCCAAGACAGAACCCATATTTCAGGTAAGATCCAAACTGAAGATTCAGTTCAGGACTTCTTGCCAACCAGCAGTACACCTTGTACAAAAACCAGTGAACCAGACCAGCCTTCTTTGCCTTCCATAGACAGACTGTCAAAAAGAGAAGGCCAAGTACTGGATGATGCCTCTGAAATTCAAAGCTCAGTTCAGAACATCACTAAAGAAGGTGATTCTGAACCAGTCGCTACTGATAATAGTCAAGGACAAGAACAAGGACAAGTTCTTGAAAAGAGAGAGAGTGAGAATCCCCTCATGGATGACTTAAAACAAACACACACAGAAGATATAAGCAAGAGTGGCACCTTAAAAAACAATGAAAAATCTTCAGAACAAAAAGTATTTAATACCACAGTGTCTCAGAGTAAATGTGAAAACCCCTTACAGCCAGTGGTAACTAAAAGCAGCTGTGAAACAGATGTTCAGCCCATTGCTGAAAAAGCAACCTCGAAAGAAAAACCTGAAAAACAGGTCAGTGACCCAGAAAATAATTGCACGCTGAAAAGCCATTCTGAACCAGTGTCCCCACAAGAAAATGATGAGGGAAAAGATATTGCTCAGAAAAGCAGTGATGATAAAACTGAAAACAAGATTTTATTTGATCAGAAACAGTCATTAAAAACCAAGCTAACTTTAGAAAAAACACCTGAAAGCCAAACTCCTGAACACATTGGTGGAATAAATGTTACTGATGATTTACTGAATTCTAAAGTCACTGAAGCTAATGGTGAAAAGCAGGGTCAGGAACAGAAAATGGAAGCAAGTACCATAAACAAATGTCTCGATCAGCTGAATCTAAAAAGTATCACTGACAAAAAGAACAATAAGAATGGAGAAATAGAGACTAAAGTTGAGAGAGAGAAATCGGTGGCATTTCAAATTAATGGAAAAGACAGTGATATTAAGATATTGTCAAATGAAGAATGCTTAATGAAAGATACCTGTGATACTAAGGCAGGGAGTGATATTGAACCTAAAGTCAATAATATTAGTAAATCCATTCCTGAACATGAAATAAAACCATTGACTATTAAAGAATGCTCTGTAAAGCCATTAATGAATGGTGATATCGCTATGGAGGATACAGATTTAAAAAATAACTTGGATGCTAAATCATGTTTACAAAGTTCTGCGGAGATTGGTGGTGAATCTGGAGAGTATCCTCTGCTTCCAAATAAAATGTCCAAACGTGTGCAAAATATTGGAGAAAAGCAGCATTCTCTTGAAAGATCCAACTTTGTTGATAGTGCTTCTACACAAGCACAGCTTTCCTGTAAGGAAAATAATGTGATTAGTGAAGCAGAATCCATGGAAACTGAAGCTGTTATGGGTAAGGAAGTTGCACCCTCACCAGTAACTTCTTGTGAGGAATCTAGCTTGAGTAGTGACTTTACTGATCAGAATGGCCTGCAGATGTATAATAAAGTTGAAAATATCAATGGAGAAAATAAAACAAAAAATAAAACTGTTATTACAGAAGTGACCACCACAACGTCAACTGTTTCCACAGAATCCAAAACGGTGTTTAAAGTAGCAGAGTTGTCAGCCTTCAAGGATGATAAACAAACTATGGTGTCATCTACAGAAAATTGTGCCATTTCCACTGTAACTACCACCACCACTGTAACTAAGCTTACCGCACCTGCTGCAGACAGCAATGTTGATGTCATCTCTGTACAGGAGCACAGTAAAACTGTGATTACAACAACAGTAACTGATTCATTAACTATTCCAGGAGGCACGTTAGTGACTTCCATGACTGTGAGCAAAGAATATTCCACGAGGGATAAAGTGAAGTTAATGAAATTTTCGAGACCCAAAAAGACTCGTTCTGGAACAGCCTTGCCATCTTACAGAAAATTTGTTACCAAAAGCAGTAAAAAGAGTATATTTGTTTTACCCAATGATGATTTAAAAAAGTTGGCCAGAAGAGGAGGTATCAGAGAGGTTCCCTATTTCAACTACAATGCAAAACCTGCCATGGATATTTGGCCGTATCCATCCCCAAGACCAACTTTTGGTATCACTTGGAGGTACATACTTAATGTTTACCTATTTAAAGAAGAATTTGGGATGGGATGAAATTAACTGTAAAAATGGAAGCAATACAATAGGCATGCAAAAGATAATTTTTTATTGACTTAAGGTACATCAAAATAGGGCATTCTTATTCCAAAATAAGCATCCACGCACAGGTTTGCACTGAAATCACTAAAGGTGTTGGTTACAGGTGATGTAAGGCTTGTCTCTGCGGGAAGTTACTGCACAGCAAGCTAGGGTGTGAACTTACAGCACAGTAGCTATTCCGGCGACACCTCTTACTGTGCTCAAAAATGCCCTCTGGCAGTTTAGCTCTGAGCTAAACCGACAAGGGTGCATTAAGTGCTCAGTAAATGTGTTTAGGCCACGAAGGTCATGCCAGAGTAGCAAGTGCACTGTAAATTTACACCCTAGCTTGCTGTCCACTAACTTCCCCATGTTACAAGTCCAGTTTTTAGATGGATCCAAACAACATAAAACCAGAATTTAAAACAGTGTTGTAGAAAGGTTTACCATAAAAGAAAAGTATCCTGTCCACACTAGACAAAAGTGGTGGAAATAGATTTATATGGAACTGATTCTCAGGCTCTGTTTAAAGACCAGTGGAGATGGAACCTCAGTGTTACCTATAATTGGTGAATAGGTAGAATAACCTGTTGGAACAAAATAGTTCTGAGACTGTTTATAATACTAACCATATTTAAACATGGTTGTGGCTCAGCTGCATTAAGTGTTTTTTCTTTTTGTCGAGTGTTTTGGTGGTGATGGTGGGAGGGAATGTCATAACCGTTTTCAAGGTCCCATGTTTTTCTTTCAGTAGCCTTATCTACACTAGATAGGATGCTTAAAAATAGAGGTCAATCTGTACTAACATTCCCATAGGTGAAGATGGATTAGTGGGAAATGTAAGAAAGTTTAGTGTAGACACAATTTCTGTTACGTTTAAAATGTAGTTATAAATTTACTTTGTATAGTCTGTGTGGATGTAAGATATGCTGTAATATACTTTTCGCCATAACCATGTTTAAACATGTTTTTGTGTATGTAGACAGGGTCTGAATTTTATTTTCTTTCAACAGCCTAATTTTCTTGGTTTTATGTGATTCTTCTTCTTTATAACACAAAACTCTTTGTACAGTTGGGCCTGAATGGTATATGGTGTCTTGTAGATTTGCCTGCTAAAGCTCTTCCTTAATTCCACTGCGTATCCACAGACTCTCATGCTTTAGGGCTTGGTTCTGCTCCCATTCAAGATGATGGAAAAACTCCTAGTAACTTTAATGATGCATAATCAAGGTTTTAGTGAGAATCATCTTAACAATTTTAGTCTCTTCTCATCACAAAATGCTTACTAAGAATCATTCTAATTGCTCTGTATTCACCTTAAAAGAAAAGGTGACCAAAATCCATTATTTTTAAAAAGCAATAACTATTGCTGAATTGTGTTATGAAAGTTTCTTTTGATTCATTCTTGATCTGTTTCTACAGCCCATTATTACTTGCAAAAATCTGCAGTATTATGATCAGGCACTGATATTTTATCTTTGATATTTAAATCATAATAATCATTGTTATAAATACAGCTGAAAACTGAGTTTCTCTGGTGGGGAGGTATTTGCAGTTTCCTGCAGAAAATCTTCACTGCAGTTTATGGACCTGCAGAAATACTGTTAATTTTTCAGCTTAACTCATTGAGAGAGGCCCCTAATTTTGTCCCTGGGTACCCTTCAGATAAACTCCCAGCTTCAGACATTAGTGTTAGCCACTTTGTGCTAAATCTGAATTCTTCCTGCACTGTCAGATATTGCTTAGATCTCAAACAAGGCTGCATTGTACCTACCTATCTTTTGTATGTGCTGTCTGTTAAGTTCCATATGTTTTTCCTCTGAGTGGTATTTGATGGAGGGATTCTTTTGGTCAGCCCCTTTTTGCATGTTCCTCCAGCTGCCCAGTGTCATTCCTGCAATGGCATGTAAATAACTCGATAAAATTCTCTCCTCTTCATCAAAATATGTTTAATCTATCCTCCACTTCCCAACTCATCACCTTAAGATGAGGTGTATTTGTGCACACGTGTCCTTTGCCCACTTCCTAAGAGAATTCTGTATATGCATTGTCGGTAGGATGTAGAAATAAACTCAGAGAAACTTTTACAGTTAGGCCCTCCACAGTGCCATCAACAGGTGACTGTGCCTTGCTGCAGACACTTTCAAAACAAATATACACTATGCATTCTTCTATGGCTTTTCAATCTTAGTTTAGAATGTGCTAGGTTTTTATCTTTGTCAGTTTGTTCTGGACCATTTAAACACATGCCTACTAATAAAAGGCCCTGTTTCATTTACTTATGAAGAAAAGTGGAGGTCTTTATTTTATACTTTCCGAATTTTGACCTCATATGTCATCTAATAAAGATAATTCTATTCTGTAACACTATAGAATATATAGACTGTCATGTTTCTTGCACAGGGCTTTTTCCGGGGTCATGTGGAACAAAAGATATTTTTGAAGGACACGACAAATTAACATTGCAGAATTTAGGGGTGTTTGGTACAGCATCTTATCCCATTGTGCCGTGGAGTACATAGAGGGACCTGTCATATATCCAGCCTTGATCCACACATGCAGTACACACTGACATCAATGGGAAATCTTCTGGAGATCTAGGGCAGTATGAGTTCCAAAGAGTTTGAGGAGCCGAATAAATTACATGTGTTCATGCTACTTAAATACTGAAAAGATAAAATGAAAACCCTTTGAGTCTTTGGTTTGGTTAGTCATGAACTTAATGTGTTCAGTTTAAAATGTAACATTTTATTTTTTTCTTTGTGGCTTGTTTTAGATATCGACTTCAAACGGTGAAGTCATTGGCTGGGGTGAGCCTTATGTTGCGGTTACTCTGGGCATGTTTACGTTGGGATGATATGGCTGCAAAACCCCCACCTGGGGGAGGAACTACACGCACAGGTAGTATTTCTTATAAGCTTTTGCCTTTTTAAAAATGAATAGTTTTTATTAATTTAGGATATTGGTACTGAGAGTCTGTCTAGAAAAGTGCAATATGCTTGCTACACAAACTTCAGTTGGTTAAAATCATATAAAATTAACATTATATGGTTTATACCAATTGCTATTTTACTTATTTTGAGTATTTTGGAGAAATGGATGAATCAGTTCAATCTAAATGCTTTACTTTTCTGTGTACATTTTTGAAAAAATCTAACCAGAAACAAAGTGTGTAGAGTTGCTTCCAAACAGTTACTTCAGAACGATCATCTGAGGTTAAGAAAAATTTCCCTCACTTTGGGTGAAATCCTGGTTCTACTGAACCCAGTAATGCCAGGATTTTACACCTTCTTACCGGTGATAGTGTTACTTTACACAAGAGTGGGGTTTAAATTTTCCTCTGACAATCAAAATTGGCCAGTGTGTGAGGTAGACAATCTATTCTGATATTACACCTCCTGTGGTTCTAGGAGTGGGCCGTCTCTTAAAATGTATTTCTCTGTTTTTTGTTTACTCCAAACCAATCTGCACACACAATCACTTATTTCTGCCATTTTTAATTGCAATATTCTTTGATTTCCTCACTGTAGCCCATATTTTCAAATCAGCCTGCACGCTTTTGTGCATGCCTTATTTCCATGTGCACAATTCAGGAGTTATGTACACACATGTCTTCATGTAGGTAAAAGCAAAAACCAGATTTGGAAATCTGAGCCTGTTCATGCAGGCACTTGAAATAGCTTTTATGCTTGCCTGTGAAACTCAATGGATTTTTGAAAGTTATTTCTCCACAACTTCCTGTCTTTATTTCTGATGAACAAATTATTTACCTTTTATTTTCTAACTTAATACATTGTATTGGGTTAAATCACTGTAGAAACATCTGAAACTGAAATTACAACAACTGAAATAATCAAACGGAGAGATGTTGGTCCTTATGGAATTCGTTCCGAGTACTGTATAAGAAAAATCATTTGCCCTATTGGTGTACCTGAGGCTCCAAAAGGTATGTTTGTTTATAAGTCTTCAAATGTCGTCATAAATTTTATAGAAATAAGTTGAACCAAATTTTTATGGTAATCCTGACCATCTAAGGAGAGGGCATTGTTGCACAAATTGAGATAAGTATCCATTCTCCATTCAGTTGTGTTAAACAAATCAATCTAGTCATTCTGTTAGATTTATTATCTTAAAGTCAAAGGCCTTCCTGTTTCTAAAATGAGATTAGCAAAAATGAATGGGGTAATATACAGTAAATCTTCTTTATAAGCAGGATATCCTGTCCTTAACATGTTAAAAGAAAATTATCAACTAATAAAAAGTTAACCCAACTCCATATCTAATCTAACATATGATATTGTAGATTCAAGTAGGTTACAACTGAAAAACAGCAAATTTGTGTGTGTGTGTAATATTTACTTTCTCTGGATTTTCAGTAGCCATGCCATCATACAAAAGAAGCTAAAATGAACCTACCCCTACAGATCTTTAAAACTGTAGACATGATTATATTTTTCTCCTGATTTCATTAAAATCTAACAGCCCTCCTAAATACGGTTTTAGCTTCTAGCTTCCTGAAAATCAAAAATACCTTGTGGATCTGTTTTGCTTAGTATAGAGTCTTGGATAATGATACTCAGATTACTTCTTTAACAGTTAGGTTAGAATTTTTAAAAGTCTTCAGCTTTGGCCTAACAGGGCTGCCATTGAATTCAGTGGGAGTTTGTCTGAAAAATTTACTTTGAATAACCTCCATTTTCAAACACTTCAGAATTTGTATAAAAATTGACACTAAATAACCTTAAATTTGGATCTTAATTTTATTTCCTGGTTTATTTTAATGAATGTTTGACTTTTCTCTAAAGAAACTCCTACACCTCAGAGGAAAGGCCTTCGATCAAGTGCATTGAGGCCAAAGAGGCCAGAAACGCCCAAGCAGACAGGCCCTGTTATCATTGAAAGTTGGGTAGCAGAGGAGGAACTGGAATTATGGGAGATCAGGGCATTTGCTGAAAGGTAAACTGACGCAATTTAAATGACGCATTTTAGTTTGTGTGTACATTGGTAAATAAATGCTCCAACCACATTGCCCAAGCTATAGGTGATACCCATAATGAATAAAAAATTAAGCTTTTAATTGTCTTTGCTTTTTTTTTTAAAAATGGGCAAACTTTAAAGTTGAAGGAGCAAGTTACTGGTGATGCCAGAAACTAATTTAATTGTGGCAGATCTATAAACCTAATTTTGTGTTAATCTAGTATGTAGTAACTAAGTAAACTATTATTTGACTGCTGTATGAAGTAAACAGTGTTGTGTGCCAACAGAGTATTTCTGTACAGGATGAGTCCTTCTGACATGCACATTACTTACTAAAACGATAAAGGTTTTAAATCATTCGCAATACGAATGAAGCAAATGTGTCCCTTAAAACAAAGGGTAAAGTCAGCCTTTAAGTCCCAAAGTACACTCACATGAAAGGAATATTCACAGTGCTTCATGTTTAGAGGAAAAGTTATAGCTAGGCCTTTATCTTGCTTATCTAACAAAATGCTATTGTTTTGAACTGTTGGTGTTATGCAAAAAGTGGTGTTTTCAGTCTCTCAAAAATAGTTTTCAGAGTAGCAGCCGTGTTAGTCTGTATCCACAAAAAAAAAGGAGGACTTGTGGCACCTTAGAGACTAACAAATTTATTTGAGCATAAGCTTTCGTGAGCTACAGCTCACTTCATTGGATGCATTCAGTGGAAAATACAGTGGGGAGATTTATATACACAGAGAACATGAAACAATGGGTGTTACCATACACACTGTAAGGAGAGTGATCAGGTAAGGTGAGCTATTACCAGCAGGAGAGTGGGAGGGGGGTGGGGGGAAGAAACCTTTTGTAGTGGTAATCAAGGTGGGCCATTTCCAGCAGTTGACAAGAACGTCTGAGGAATAGTTATAGACCACAGACTTGATAAATAGTTTCTTTGAAAGGCATTGCATTCATTTGCTTTAGAATATTTCAGGGAGTAGTCTAAGAAGCAGGACTAATTCTCAAAAAATCGGTTAAGCTGGATAAAATGAAATAGCCTTTTTGTGTACAGTAGTAATTTTTTCTTTGGTTGCTTGTCTTTGGCAGGGTGGAGAAAGAAAAGGCACAGGCAGTTGAGCAGCAGGCTAAGGTTAGTGAACAGAAGAAGGCTGAGGAATTCAAGGCCCAAATGGAGGTTCAACTAAAACAGCAACGATTGGCTGCCCAGCAGGTGGGGGAGCCATTAGTAGTCCCACCTGTCAAAAAGTTTGCATTGTTAGTCTGCATACATCCAAACACAGGAAATAAAGTATGCCTCTGTAATGCTGGTTTTCAAGTATAATTGTAACTTTTCCAGTATATATACAAACTCAACATTCTGGAAAGTTCCCACTGAGATATTAAACATTGTTACTTACTGTACGTAATACATACATTATTTTGAAGTACTGGGCTGTAAGAAGGATATTTTTTTTATAATTGTCTTTCAGTTTTGTAGACCCAGTTTAGATTGTGTCCAAAAATGTTTTCCTTCCACTTTTAAAAGGAGGGTGTGAAATAGCATCCTCCAGGTGGGATCTGAAGCATTCCACAGTCCAATGGAAAGCAGCTTGAACACACAGTTGACTGTGAAATTGGCTAGATTGGTTCCCATGCTAGAATTAGGACAAAACTTTCTGATTTTGTCCAACCTTGAATTTGTCTGGGTACGAGCATGGAAGGGGAGGGTTGTGTTTTAACCTGCTAATTAATAATACCCAATACCTGATCGCAGGTTGATTTTTTTTTTTATTTTATTTATTTTGCACCCTGATTTTTCCAGAATGGTTTCATTTTTCCTTTTGTTTTGTATTGTCTGTAGAGAATACGTTTCTGCCTGTTAGTGATTGATACCACAAATAGTATTTTAGAATTATCTAAGCATAAAATAAAATGCCAACCCTTAGTTAACTTACAAACCCATTACTTTATTTTCTAATGTTTATGCTATTTTATATCTTAAATCATTATTTATTCACTTGTAAATAGTGAAAAAGAAATAATGTTGGTGCCTAAGCAGTTCTACCCACTTTTCCCAGACTTGCAGTCACGATTCAAATTGATAAGGAGCACTGCTCAATGTGAAATATATTGGAAAACATGCAAATTACAATTGGCATTTTTGAATTGCTTGCAGATAGCAGTCTCTCTAAAATAAAAAAGCACCATTGCTTATGACAGTGACAGTATGGGAAGCCTACTGTCATGTAAGGGATTGTTGAATATGGTTTTGAGTAAGCTGGAGATTGGCTTCATTGTCAGATGAAAAACTTTAAATAATGATATTCTTTTGATGATGGTAAATTAGATAAAGTAGAAATGGAGATATCTTCACTTTCTGACACTTTGTTACCATTAGCAAGATAAAGCTGCTGCCAGCAGTAAATTCAGGAAAGCTAACAGTAATTAAAAATTGAGCTGTGTGTGTAATACAGGTTTGCATCTGTCATTGAAATTGATGAAAGCCATGGACACATACTGAAACCCAAAATATGGGCCTATATTTTCTGACTGTAGTTATCATGATGATAAACTTTCTACCTTTTGATCTTTCATATTTCTTGATAGTCTGAAAATAGTGAATAAATGCACTGGATTGATTATGTACAGCATTCAAAAGATGCTGTATACAATGTGCGGTGTAGCACAGTGGAATGTATACATCTGCAATACAGAAAGTATTTTATGGCAAATTATAATATTGCATGTCTATGTCAATTGTGATAGCTTGATAGCAATCTGTAATATATTCTGTTTCAATAATTTAGTATTTAGATTTGCTAGATCCTGTTTGCATACCTTATTTTTCAGTGGGAAAAATTAGGTATTCATCCCTTGCAAAATCCACAAATTTTAACTGTTCATTCATTCATTGAGTTTTTCTTCTAACTTTGATAGAAGCGACTGGAACAACAGAAGCAGTTACCTACAACAGCCACTACGGTCACTACAGCAAGCAGTACTGCAACCACTGCCTCCACTCCACAGAAGGTTGTGGTAGGCCCATTAACAGGCCCAGTTCCTACTGGAACCAAAGTAGTGCTCACTACTAAAGTGGGCTCTCCAGCTACGGTAACATTCCAACAGAACAAGAACTTCCATCAGACTTTTGCTACCTGGGTTAAACAAGGCCAGTCCTCAGCAGGTAAATGATCTGTGCCCTGGTCTACACTGGGGGGGGGGGGGGGGGGGTGTCGATCTAAGTTATGCAACTTCTGCTTCGTGAATAATGTAGCTGAAGTCGACATACTTAGATCGACTTACTGTGGTGAAGAGTCGACTGCTGCCGCTCCCCCGGCGACTCTGTCTGTGCCTCTCGCGGCGCTGGAGTACAGGAGTTGACGGGAGAGCGCTCGGGGGTCGATTTATCGTGTCTAGACTAGACGTGATAAATCGATCCCCTCTGGATCGATGGCTGCCTGCCGATCCGGTGGGTAGTGAAGACATACCTTAGGTGTCACTAAAAGAACCTGTTGTTAGTCATTGCTTCTGTAGCACACCAACTTTTTCTCTATAATATAGCAATATTGGGATTTAATTTCTGATCTTTGTGGTTAACTTTGTTACCAGTTTGGGAGGGAGCTGGTGAACAATTACTTTTGTCTAAAGATGAATGTCCTGTCCTTAGGCCAATATTTTTCCTGCACTCACAAGCCAGGTTGTTTCATTTCTTATCTATGCCAGTTTTATCTGTAATATTTATGGTGAAAGTGTTCTGTGCATAAATTCACTGTTTCAACAAACCTTTAAAAGATCTAATGAGGGGGAAATGATGACTCATTCAAAAGTGGTTGTATAATAACCTTCCAGTTTTACTCTTTTATACTTAAGACATAGTCATATTTACTAATAATAATAAAGTTCAAAAATTGACTTTCTTATTTCAATAGCTCCCAGCACAGCTGCTACATCAGCTACAACCATTGCCAGCACAGGTCAGACGTTCCAGATTGCAGGCACTCCAGTAACTATGGCAGGCAAAGTGATAACAAAGTTGCCACTTCCAGCAAACAGCAAGATTGTTGCCGTTAATGTGCCATCAACCCAAGGAGGTAGGGGTAAAAAATGTATCTTCTAACTTTCTAATTCAGATTGCATTGACATTATTTTCCTAGTGAAATAAAATGTGACTTGCCTCTTTTTAAAAAAACAAAAAAACCACAACCACCCAACTGGAATAAGTCTCTACAGCTTTTTCTTTGCTGCCCCCAAAACAATGGCAATTGTTTTCAGGCAAAAAATGTAGGTTTGTATCTTAAATTTCTGCCTGCTCTTACCCGTGACCTTGGGCCTTCTACTCCACGTTCCATAGTGCATAATCAGAAGCTCTAATTTCTTTCGACAACCTAGAATGCAAAATTCTTTTTTCTGCCTCTAAATTAGACATCAGCAAAAGGATTGTTTTAAAAGTGTAGCAGAACAGATGTAACCGCTAATTGTTGTACATATTTGTTCCTTAGAAGCTGGTGTGATTCATTTTACTTATCAGTGCAGTACTGTTGGATCCTTTTCTTCTTGATTGGAAAACACAACATGACATTTTGTGAGCTTGTGGATGGCATATCACTTCTTCACCAAAGAAAAATACTCATTCCTCCATCTCCTTTATTTAATCTATGAAAAAGTCATGGAGACTGCTAGCTTTGGATGGTGCTTTTTTAGGTGGATGAACGGCACTTACCATGCTCTTCAGTTCCATGAGTTTGAGGCTTGTTGAGATGTTTAAATAGGTCACTTGGAAGCAGGGAGGCACAGGCCATCCATATCTAAATGTGTAAATAATAAACACTTGTATATGGCACCACACATGGGCAAGAACCTCATCATAAAGATCAATAGAGAGGTTCACAACTCTGAAATACCATTCTTTGCCCAAATCCTTTTAAAATATCTGTCTGTGGACTGATACTGTGGAGCAACAGAAGAGGTAATGCTACTTCCCTATAGAACGTGAAGAAGTTTCTGCCAAGAGACTTTGACAGAAGTCCCACAGAACGGTCATAAAAACTCAGAGTGAGAGTACTGGATGTCAGTGTGGAGTCCCCATGATTTATCACATTTGCAATTTTTTGTATTGATTGATTCTTTTTTTTTATTAGGTGTTGTTCAAGTTCAGCAAAAAGTGTTGGGTATCATTCCATCAACTACAGGTGCAAATCAACAAACATTTACTTCATTCCAGCCAAGGACAGCGACTGTAACTATTAGGCCAAATACCACAGGGACTCTAGGTACAACATGTACTTCACAAGTAAGATGTTTTTCTGAGCTTTATCAATTACATTGGGTAAATACATTGGAAGTCATGGAAGGGTACACGAACAAACACAGAAGCAGGATCCTACATGCATATGCAGATGCACAGCAAGTCTCATAGACTCTAAGATTTCAGAATAGGATTATTGAATTATTAAAGTTTTCAAAGGTTGTGCTGTGTTGCTATGTAAGACTTGCAAATTTTGATTCAGACTAGAAATAAGGTTGTACAGTGCCAAGCCTAGTACAGTGGGGTCTTGATCCATGGCTAGGGTGTGTAGGCACTATGGCAATACAAATAATAATGTGTAAATTTAACACGAAGGGAAATTAACGATTGAAATAATTTACCTAAGGATGTGGTGAATTCTCCTTCAGTGTAGTCTTTAAATCAAGACTGGATATCTCTCTCAAAGATATACTGTAGCTCAATCAGAAGTTATGAGCATGATGCAGATGCTACCGAGTGAGGTTCTCTGGGCCTATATTATGCTGAAGTCAGACTCGATTATCTTAATGATCCCTGTTGCCTTGATATCAATCTGATTCCTGGATTCCGTCTCCCACTCACTAGGCTGGCGTTCACATTTGGTCAGAGTGGGAGGATAAACCCACGCATAATTTTTTCACCGATCAAGGAGCCACTTCCATGTTGTCCTTCTTGGCTTTTGGCTGGTCTCTACAACACAGGACCTCATAGCACATAGTTTTAATGAGGAATCAATACTTATCAGAGCTAAGAAACTTGTTAGGAGAGTAAATAGGACAGAGTTTTGCTAAAGTTGGCTTTAACAGAATTTTCAAACATGCAACATATAAATATATGAGCTACTTGTATCCCTTTATTTCTCACTGTTTGTAAAGAATTCAAGGTTCAGCAGGATATGCGCTTTTTGAAAAGTTTTACATGTATGTTCTCCTTTTGCTGTCTCTAGATAATGCCAGGGACACCACTCCGCCCAGGTATGACAGTAATACGGACACCACTTCAGCCATCAACATTAGGAAAGGCCATCATTCGAACACCTGTAGTGGTGCAGCAAGGTATTCTTCCATCCAGTAGGTTCATTTTAATTATAAATTTCCAATGTGTGAAAACCATGGTTTGTTTCTCCATAAACATTTTATGTATCATTCACCCTAACTCAGAAATTACTGTATTCAGTGCAGTGTTAACAAAAACAGTGTTGGGATCAATCATCAGTTTAATCAAGGTTACTGAATGAGAGTCCACTGAATAGTAACTTTCATTCGGGTGGGTACAAAGAACAGGTTTCCTAGTTTAATACAAAACTTGGATAAACGGTTTAATGAATAATGAAAATATAAAATTATTATTAATCAGTTTGTAGAAAGGTTTGAATTAAGTGTTGTGCGAAAACACTACATGTAATTAGAGGAAAGCTAGGTGTTTTAAAGTGTCTTGTAAGTAGATTGCAAAATGTTTTACTTGAAATCAGATTCATATTTTTGTTTAGTCAGATACAGAAGTGACTAATAGATATTCTGTGGCAAGCAGAAATGCTTGCTTAACTTCTCTCATGAAGTTGGGGTTTAGAAGTTTTGTGTGCTTTAATGAAAAATGTTGGAAATGTATTTTTAGCATAACAAATTTTGCTATCTTTAACAGGTCAGACTCAACAGGTGGTGACTCAGATAATTAGAGGTCAGCCTGTCTCAACTGCAGTTTCTAGTGCTAGCACAACTTCAAGTCCTGGACAAAAGGTAACAACAGCTCCTGGAACACCTCCACAGAATATACAACCACAAACCACAACGCCGCAGCCCACTCGTCCACAGCAAGGACAAGTGAAACTTACTATGGCCCAACTCACGCAGTTAACTCAAGGACAGGTAAACATTTTTTTGTAGACTCAGACATGAAAATATGCCCATACTGGTATTCTTTGATCTCATCAGTATGGGGTGTGTGTGTACATTTCATATATGGTGTTTCAGTTTTACTTTTTGGGAAACCTATAACCTACGTACAAATCAAATGGTAATTAAATTAAGAAAATAGAGATTTATTTTCTCTAAATATCTTTTATCTATTTACCTTGTTGCCTTCAGAATGTGGATGCCCATCCACTGTCTTTGGCTGGGTGTTGAAGGACATAGCTGTCATTTATGTTTGCTTTAGTGCTGGGAAAGGAAGAGTTACATCATTTGGAACTGGGAAATGGCACTCTCTGTTACTTTTGCCTAGACCACGAGAGTCTGGTCTGCATGTTAGTTTAGATTCATGCTGAGTTTGGCTGTAAATTGTAAATCCTTCCTTCAAGGGGCCCTCTTTTCTGTGTTTATATCTTTGAGCACTACCATAATATAAATACTTAATAATAATGTTAAGAATGGATATAAAGTTTAATTGTCAAAATATGCTCATGCCTTAGTGTCATTTTTGACATGTAGAACAACATGCAGGAATTATTTGCTAGGGCAGATTCAAAAAGTTATTGATCATTGAAGGTGTGGACAAGGGCAGGTATCAGTTGAAGGCAAGAGCTGCCACTGGTGGGACTGATTCAAAGAGACATGTCTGACGCAGGGAGTCACTGTAAGGGTTAGAACTATCCTGATCTGTCTGCAAAACTGGGATGTTTCTGCCTGTATTAAAGACCTCCAAAAATATGGTATCCAAAGAAACAATTTAAGCAGTAACATTCTACCAGCATGCTGAAAACCTGGATGAACAGTCAACACTTACAGTTTACAGTTGGGCAATGTGTGATATGCACTTAGGAAAATGTTTTATTGAATAACCTTGTGAACAGGCAGTTGGGACTCTTGAGGTTGGTCTTTGGGTCAGGAGGTGGTTAATAGGATGCCCCAAATTAATCTCACACCTGAATTTATTGCTCATACATTTTAAAGAGACACAAGATCAGTTGTAGATTCTGTTGGCTAAGAATCTAGCCAAGTTTGACAGATAAAATCTTAACAGCCTTTTGTTGTAACAAATCTGCTTCAGTATTCTGATGAAAATGCATGTCGCTGAACCCAGCCCAATAGATAATCAGATCTGTCCATAAAGAACCAGGGTACTTTACCATCTTTTGACCTGAAATTTTGTTACTGGAATATTTGTATGTTTTTGTCATAAAACTTTGTATTTCCACGATACTGAACTTAAGCATCAGAGATACGATATGTACCCTAGTGGTTCAGGCGTTGAATCCCCAGAATTCATAATCCTGGGTCTCCCGGATTACTGCATAATCCACCTAAGGGTTATATCATTGGGACATCAATACTAACATGAATTTTACTTTTTTTTTTATTTTTTTTTAGGGTGGCAGTCAGGGGTTGACTGTGGTAATTCAGGGACAGGGTCAAACTACTGGCCAGTTACAGTTGATACCTCAGGGTGTGACTGTAATACCAGGTCCAGGACAACAGCTAATGCAAGCGGCTATGCCGAATGGTACAATTCAAAGATTCCTTTTCACTCCGTTATCGTCGTCCGCTACTACAGCTAGCACAACTACTACGACAGTTTCCACTTCGACATCAGGTGGGTTCTGTGCTCAAGAGAAGAGCCATGATTGGAGCTAGGTTCTTTTAATTTTTTTATATAGTTGGAGTTAGTCTCTTTCATCGAGGTATCTTAGTTAAAAGAACAGCGTGTAGACGTTGAAATCTTCAGCCGAAGCTCTGTATCAAGTATTTTTAAAGCTTTTTAAACCAAAGGGGAGGTAGTGCTTGGTGCTTCCTCAACGTTAGAAAACCTAGGACCTTGTCTACGCTACACAGTTTCGGTGACAAAAGGGAGCTTTTGCTGACAAAACAGTGGAGGTGTACAATGCTACTTTTGTCGGCAAAATAAAACCACCTCGACAAGAGGCATAAAGCTTTTTGCAGCAAAGTTAAGCAACAAAGTGTCAGAGTAGATGCTGCCATTTATTATGTCTCCATAACTGGCCTCCCCCAGTATCCCACAATACCCGCTGTGACCACTCTGATCAATGTTTTGAACTCTGCTGCCATGCATTCCAGCCACACAGGCATGCACCCTTCCCCTTTCAAAGCTCCAGGAAGTTCTGACAGCTACACATGCCGCTCTGCTCAGGCAGCAGACAGCAAATCATTAACCTCCTGGGCACTAGGAACAAAGCAGCAGGCAGGGGCCTGTGTGCGCGCGGGAGGGCAGAGATGCAGAGCCAGGGAGGGAGGCAGCAGCCGATGTCAGGGGTCTGCACCTGCCTTGGGACTGGTTGTTTCCAGCCGCTGTCTGAACTTAGAGACAGCATACCAACGCACTCACTCTCCCCCAACACACGCACGTTCAACCTCCCCGTTTTCTCTCTCACTCCCCCAACACACACACTGTGTCTCCATCACACACATGCTCCCTGTCTCCCACACACACACATACTTCAGTTGAAAAGCGACTGGCAATCTAGTAGGATGCCCATGGAATTATGGGATTTAGAAACCTGCATCATGTGATGCTGTACCTGCCCCACGAGGCATTGCAAACCCTTCCCAAAGCACCCTGCGCCCAGTTGCAAAGTGGGATAGCTACCCACAGTGCACTGCTCTCTATGTTGATGCAAGAGCTGCTAGTGTGGATGCACTCTGCCGACACAAGGAGCATAGTGTGGACATGCAACAGTATAACTTTTGTCGACAAAACTGCAGTGTAGACATGGCCTAATGGTTCTAATTAACAGAGCTTGTAGACACATTGCTTGGAATGAGTGGAATACTCTGTTTTTATCCTTCACAGCTACTGGAGAGCAGAAACAAGCCTCACAAACACAGACACAACCAGTGCTGCCACCAATTCAGCCCCACCCTCACAGTCAGTTGCAAGCTCAGCCACAGGTGCAAACCCAGAGTGTTCAGCCTCAGCCCCCAGCCCAACCACAGACTACTCAGCCCTCACTTCAGCCTGAAGATCAGACACAGCCTGAGTCTCAGTCTCCAACATCAGCTCAGTCTCCAGTTGTATCTGAAGCACAAACTGTCGTGGCACAATCAACTAAAACTCCAGTCACAGTTCAGTCTCCACCACAGACCCAGGTTCAAGGGCTGTCTCAAATTCAAATCCAAAATCAACCACAGACTGTCATCCATCCACAAGCTCAGTCCCAAGTCCAAACTCTGCAGCAAGCTCAGGCGCAGACTACAACTCAGCAACAGATACAAGTGCAACCCCAAGCTTCTATACAAATACAAGCTCAACTGCAGCAGCAGTCACAACCCCAGATTCAGACTTCCCTTCAGACTCTTCCAGCTGCACAAAATTTAAATCAAGTTACTGTACAATCTCCATCTCGCCCTCAACTGCAGATCCAGCAGCCTACAACAAAAGTTATTACTGTACCTCAGCTTCAGCAGCAAGTCCAAGTTCTCTCCCAACTTCAGTCTCATGTTGTAGCTCAGCTACAGGCCCAGCAAGGCGGCGTCCCCCAGCAGATTAAGCTTCAGTTGCCTATTCAGATTCAACAAGCCAGCCCAGTGCAGGCTCACCAGATTCAGAATGTGGTAACAGTTCAAGCAGCTAGTGTTCAAGAGCAGCTGCAGAGGGTTCAGCAGCTCAGGGAGCAACAGCAAAAGAAAAAGCAGCAACAGATAGAAATTAAACGTGAACACACTCTTCAGGCTTCTAATCAAAGTGACATTATCCAAAAACAGGTAATGTTCTCAGAAGTAAATACAAACCACGCTAAACACATGTTTCTGTTAATCCTATTGATACACTAGGTAGCCTGTGAATTGAGCCTCTGGGATTTTTATTTCTAAATTATATTGCAAAATTGTTTTTGCCAATTTAATAGCGCCTCTAAGTTAGTTCTGCACATTAAGAAACTACCGTGCTGTGCTTGCTCTCTGGCACTTTTGACTTGATTGATTGTATCACTGGTTATTGGGAGAAATGTATCTTCAGTGTTAGTCCAGAAAAAGTGAGGACTGGTGGTTTGCAACACTTCTGCTGTGCTTTCATTGACTGTTATAGAAAGGAGACTATAAGAGCTGTATTAAGCATAATGCTGTTAACTACAGGGGGATGGACTGTGGGAGAAAAAATGGGCAGAAACTCTAAATATAGTGCAGCAATAGGAGCTTGGGAAAGTGCAACTGACTACAGAAGTGAAACTGACTTCACTTATTTTTTTCTCCAGAAATAATGAAAAATTAAGTTGAATCTCTAAATTCCTTAGTCATAATTTAAGATTAAGTATAAAAAGTTACCTTCAAAATAGTGTAAGTAATATAAGACTTATTTGTTCAAATGTGACTTAAGTTGGCAAGTGTCCGCATTTCCCCAAGTACTATTATCAGACACTACCTGAAGTTTTTAAATGTTGTTTGGACTTTGTGTTCAAGGTGGTGATGAAACACAATGCTGTAATAGAACACTTGAAACAGAAAAAGACACTGACCCCGGCTGAACGAGAAGAAAATCAGAGGTAGGAACGTGATAATGGAGCAAATGTGTTCATTGGTGTCTGTTGTACAAAATAAGGCTTGCCTACATGGAGCTGTAAGGCACACTGTGTGAGTGGGATTTCTAACCAGTCTGTGTAGACAGTGCTGGTGCTCACTGAAAGTTCCCTAGTTTGCTTTAACATAGTGCTATTTTAAACACTAGTGTGCTTTAGAAATCACGCCCTGATAGTGCGCATTTCCCCATTGTGTAGTCACGCCTTCTGTCTCAGGCTTGGAAAGCTTAGTTGTATGAAATTTTAAAAGTGACTTCAAGTAATATACAAATCATGGTGACAAATCCATGACTTAAAAGTAACATTCCTAATTATGAGCAGTTTGATTCTCCTGTAATCAAAATAAACGTTGACTATCGTCACTTGTTGCCCAGAATATGGACTGTGATATGATGCATGTGGGTAGTGCTTGCCACACGTTTTTAATACAAGCAGATAAATAACTTTGAGGGAGCTCACAAAAGGAAATGAAGGATTGCTCCATTGTAGCTAAGCCTGTTTCTCATTTCTGTTTGAGCACTCCATGTTATGGTTTCTTAATTTCATTCCCTTTGTTGGCAGGAGCTTGTCCTCTGTTTAACTATTTTACCTCCCAGCCAGCAGACAAAAGTAGAGAGACTTGTAGACATTGTCACTCCATAAATTAGTAGTAATTTCATCCCTTGCACTGGCAAATGTGTATATGGAGTGTTGGCTTTAGACATTCTTCCATTGCTATTTTGACTATTCACATGTTTTATCAAATAATCCTGTGATCAGGAAAAGGAATTCCAGTTTTATAAGGTTTTGATCCCTGAATCAGGTACAAGAACAATACTGTGCAACTTAGCTGTCCACTCAGTGTGAGAAACGAATAGTGAACACACAGTGGCTAGTTCACAAATCAAAAGTTAAAAATTTGTTGGCACAGACTGCTCGCTTAACAATTGCGAATGACCAAATTTGTTACTTTTAAAAAGCAAAAGAACATTTTTGTTCATGATGTTTGACCAGCTCTGTTCGTGGCACTGTCATCTTTCCTCCCCAATGAGTTTTTTCTTCCCAAAGAGTATAATCTTTAACAGTGAAACCCAGACTAGACCAGGTAGATGGGGGACAGTGGGGAAGAACAGAATGATTGATGTCCTATGGCCCTACCAAACAACCAGTGTACTCCTACAGCTCTCAGTAAAATACCAGGTGGCTCCCTGAAACCACTTGATTTTCCATTCCTACATCTGCAGCAGCCACTTGCCACAAGCTTTTTTTCTCTACTCTTGCTGCACTCAGCTTAGCTGCAGGTGTAAGTGTTGCCTGTTTATTTGAATACCTCCATGCCAAGCAACATTTAGTCTTCTGGTGAATTGGGGAACGGGGAGGAACAGAAACTTCAAAATGAATGAAAAGTACAAAGCAAAAATACAACTATACTACAAAAATTCAAACAGAAAATGGTCAGGAAAAGACAGTTGCAGCAACACTGGGGCATAGAGGGGGCATATTGTATGGGGGTTTGCATCCAACAGCCTATCATAAGGGGTGCTTCATGATGAAGCAGTTTGGGAACTACTATTTGTAGTGATCTTTACTGATAGAGAAAATGATTCTCTTGGACTTACTTTTGCTGGAACACCAAAGTTTAGTACTATTCAGAGCTGTCAGAAGGACAATTCTGTTTTGCAGCAAGTTTTCAGGTCTTGAATTTTTTTTCTGCCTTCGAACAAAAATAAAAACCTCATAGGTTTTTGCAAAAATGAAATTGTCTCGAAATGTCTTTTTTTTGGATCAAAACGTGAGCTTTTTTGATGCTCTAACCATCAGGTTATATAGCGTGAGTCTTTGTTGAAATGGATAGGTCTCCACAAACTGTCAGCCAAGCAAGTGTTGCTGTTGTGGCTAAATCCATGATTTTACCATCAGAATTAATAATACAGCTTTGTTATTTGTGGAGGCTGTAAAGAGAAAATAACTTTAATTTTGTGATTTATTAGACAACTTAGCACACTGTGTTTCTCTATATTCCTTCCCTAGAATGATAGTGTGTAATCAGGTGATGAAGTATATTTTGGATAAGATAGATAAAGAAGAAAAACAGGCAGCTAAGAAACGGAAGCGAGAAGAGAGTGTTGAACAGAAGCGTAGTAAACAGAACGCTACCAAGCTCTCAGCTCTGCTTTTCAAACATAAAGAACAGCTTAAAGCTGAAATCCTGAAAAAAAGAGCACTTCTGGACAAAGATCTACAAATTGAAGTGCAGGTAAGAGCAGCTCTTCTCAATGAGCCAGGTGGGTTTTCTTAAGTTTGGGGAAAATACTGTTTATCAGCTTGTCCTTTGAGTCTTTACGGAAGCATGCAGGGTAAAATTCTTCTGCTGCATGCCTGTATCCCTGCTGAACCCCCAGATCAGTTTATTTACTGTATCTAGCATTTAATCTATGGTGAGGTCTTAAAACAATTTCTGCCCTATTAAAGTTAAAGGTCTAAATCCTGCAGTCTTGCCGCTCACTGAAAAAGCTAAACCAAGAAGGTCAGAAATCCCCCTACCCTAGTTTTGGCTCCTTCCCCTGCCTTCAAAGGAAATATGACCCATTTGATTCCACTCCTGTTGAGATTTTCACACCAGTGGGGATACACTTCTAGAAGTGGGGGTGGAGCTGCATTAGACATGTTTTTGTGAAGGACCCAACAAAGCCTAGAGCTGGCCCTATCCTTTATTTCTGTGGCACTTTCTCCTTGTAAGGGCATCAGATTTCCAAGAAACAAACAGCAAATTGCAACACAAATGTACCAGAGCACTTAAGGCAAAGGCCTCACAATTTATGGAACCTACTGGACCAACTGCAAGGTAAAGAATATGTGGTGGTTGTGTGGAAAACTGAAGTGATATAAAGACATACCAACAGGGAGCTCCTTCACCAATCATGGTCAAGAAGGAGCTGGAATGTCCAGAGGACAGCACTTAAACCACTGCTCTTAGATCAGAACTCTTTGACTGTGGAAGCTACCCCACTCTCCCATTAAGGAGTGAAAACCAGGAGTGAGAATTCTGGTGGATGGTATCACTGGGGTGAAATACTGTTTCTGTATGCTTCCCACACACAAGATTTTGTATCCTGGCAATTACACCTCTGGCTGGGGGAGCTGCCTTCTGTGTTATCTGACATTATAGTTTATTTGCCAGAGGGTCTGCTGTTGAATATCCCTAATCACCCTTTACATGCCCAAGGAGTGACTAATAGGGACTAGAAATTGAATAGGTTTCTCACATGACAATGCAGAGTTACCAGTGTGGGACTTCATTAATATATTAAAGGTTCTGTGGATATTTCAATTCTGAATGCCACAGATACTATAAGAATCATATTAAATTTGATTTATTATTGTTAAAAGTACGAAGAGCTAGGTGATTAACAGTAAAGACTGACTCCATCCTTAATTCAACTTTTTATGCCCGATCACCATTTTTATTAGCAAGCATGTGTCCTCCATGTTCTTGACAGATCCCTGAAATTCCTCCCTCTTCTTTTGCCTTAGGATTAGACATGGGGTCACCTCCCCAGGGCTTATCATCAGACTTAAAACATTGAATCTTAAAGGAGCCCAGGGGCTGACTTACATTAATCTTGGAATTTGTACCTGAATGAGTAAATTACTTAAATGGTTTGTCTTTTTTTTAAACTGGAGAAAGATTTGAGTCTGGATTCTGATCCTGTTCTAGAATGTCCTCATCAGGTGTCTCTTTTTTTTTTTTTGCCTTTTTTTAAATGTGCTTCAGGAAGAGCTAAAGAAAGACTTGACTAAAATTAAGAGAGAAAAAGAAAAAGCTCAGGCAGCTGCCGCTGCAGCCGCTGCTGCCGCTGCCGCTGCCGCTGCAGCAACACCACCTCCGCCACCGCCTCCCCCTCCGCCACCGCCACAGCATGCCACCAGCATCGCAGCTGCCACCACAGTCCCAGCGCCAGCGTCTTCCCAGAAGAGAAAACGAGAGGAGGAGAAAGATTCTTCAGCTTCCAAGTCCAAGAAAAAGAAAATGATTTCTACTACCTCAAAGGAAACCAAGAAGGACACAAAGCTTTATTGCATCTGTAAAACACCTTATGATGAATCCAAGTGAGTGGTGAATGCAGCATGCTTGTTCCGTGCATTGTTTGGTTCAGCTTTAGCATTTAGCTATTAGTCTGAGATAGCGATTAGAAATGGGGGTAGAAAATCAGCCGGTATTGCAATGAGCATGGACTATGAAAGAATAAGCAGTGTCTGGATTACACGAGCAATTACAAATCTAGTAATTCCTGTGAGTTAATTTTTTTTTACCTGTTTGCATGTTTCCATTGTATGATCTTTCTGTCTCACATGCACATACTCTTTATTTCGCTCTGTTCTTTGTTTTGCCTGTTCGCCTCTGCTTTGGGAGCAAATAATTATATACTTGTGTTCCTTCTTGTGACCAAGCTGGTTGGTGTTCCCTAGTGTTAGGGTTGGTACCGTCTCCCCATAAATAAGGTTTTTTTTGTAATTAAGTAGTTAACTAGAGATACTAACCTATTAGGCTGCAGTTCATTTTGGACAGTGTTTCCAGTAGATGTATTTTCTCTTTTCATTTCTTAATATATTACCTACCCACACCAGACTCTTACTGAGTTGCATTAAGAAATGCAAACCAAGCAAAAAAAAACCCATACTTTTCTATCAGACTCTAGTACGTTTTTGAAGTTTTAAGCATTTGACAAAATGAAAATGGCAGTTCCCCAATAAGTGGTTTAGAAATGAACTATGAAGAGAAAAAGAAGAATGCTATGTTTCCCGCTGAAAGGGAAATTCCTTTATAGAAGGAATTGTTTATGGAGAAATTAATAAATGGTGGACTGGATGACTGAGTGGACTGGATCGCCTCTAGTTTGCTGGCTCTACTTCCGCTCAAGTCAGTAATGATCAAAAGTTGTTACTGTCTGATCGCTGTGCGGTGGCATCTGAGAAATCAGTTGGTGTCAGTGTTCCAGGTTTTCCACTTGACAAAAATCACTCATTCCAAAAGCACTAATTAGCAGCTTTGTTTGGGGTTTCAGTAGAAATGCCGAGAATTAAAATGAGCCGTGGAGACTGAACTAGCCTGTCACCCCAGTAGTGGTCCCTCCAAGTCACAACTGAGGGGGTTCATTTCTGTCTCTTGGGTATTTATATAACTCCGGTCACGATATCATCATGTCAGTGTTGGGAAGCTTAGACTGCCCCCTGCTGCAGCCATTCTATGAATAGAGTACTTCCATTCCAGGCTGCCAATCTGCCACTACTTGTAAGTGCTAAATACCACTTTAAATGGGCATTGGTGGGGTGGGGAAGAGTAAGTGCTATATTAGGATTTTTGTCACTCAGTAAAACTTAGTAGGATGCCCTGTCCTCATTTTATTATAATATATTGAGCACAGGCCAGTGATACTGGTTCAGTCTCTTATAAGCAGTGGAAGCTTTATCACAAAAATAAAGTAAATTAAACAAATACATGGATTTGATCTGATGCCTGTTCAAGTCAATCTTTCCGTTGATTTCAGTGGGCACTGGATTAGGCCATAGATAATACATGATGACAGCACATTCTAGCATAGTGAACAGAGAGAACCTTTATTTAAGCAGGAAATAAGATTTCACAAAAATGGAATGTTAATGCCTTAGCCTAATGTGATCCAGTTCAACCTCTCTGCTCATAAATTCTGAATCTCAGTTTTTTAATATACAGTGGCTATGTTGTTGAGCTTAATTATTTCACCACTTGATTATGAAGAAGTTAATTACTTTTGAAAACATTGTTTTCTTATGTAATTTAGTGTTTTTTAATAAATGTGTACAGTTATCAGATATGTTTTTTGTGCTGGTGCCTCATTTGCAGTTCAGGCAGGACAGAAGTGCAGCTTTCAGTTTTGTAGCCTGAACTGCTCCTGAGAGGCAACCTGTAATATGAGATGAGGTACCCTATACATTTGTTACAATGCACTAGATTCACTAAGATCATTCTTCGCTTAAGTCATTTATATTATTTTACTGCAGGTCTTTCATGTTTATTTTTTCATTAATGACATTGAAACATGTTAGGGATTCACTCGTATATTGTATTCCAGATACAGGTTATGGGTTAGTCAGGGTATCCGTCTAAGATTTAACCGATAAGTGGGAAATATAAATATAAAACAACTTGTGAGGCAAAGGATCCAAGTTCTGGACCTGAATTTGCTTCCAGGCCAGCAGGAGCTGACAGCACTGTGGAGATGGTGCTATCTGCCCTTACAATGTTGGGGGAGGAAGCAGAAGAAATACCTTGTGCGAGATTGAATTGGTGTTGATTCACTGTAGAGAGAGCTATATCTAGCCCTTCTTTGCAGAAAGATGACTTCATTAGATTGTTGAGATTTGACTGATAGGAAATAAGAAGCAATGGAAAAAAATAGGTTGAATGTGGCAGATATTGAGCTGCTAAGAGAATTTTGGAGGCACCCATAGGAGGGGAAGCATTCCCAAATTAGCAAGAATGGTCTAGGTGAGGTGTGATTTGATGTGAAGTCTGGGTGCACATTCCAAGACTTCTAGTGCAAAAGTTTGGTAGAAATTAGAGATGTTTGTTTGTTTGGTGTGACATAAACCAAACATATTGCGAGCCACCCTCGTATGGCCAGTTCGTCTTTGTCGTGCCTGCCCAGTGATTGGTTCTGTAGGTTAGCAGAAACTGGCATCATAACACGTGATAAATGGTAAGGTTTTCACTAAACTCTAGAAAGCCTGAAAATCTGGAGTCAGCTAGCTTTAGCTCAGTCAGAGAGAGAGGGAGACTGAGTGCCTAACGTCTTGTCCCCATGGTTGATTCTGCGAGTCATAGGTACGTTTGGGGCATCCATATCCAAAATACTGTCAAACATCCTTGCATAATTATTTACCAGTTTATCACACCATTCTGTGCAGGGTCCATTATTCACATGATTCTGTATGGAATTAAATTGTTTTTGTGCCTTACCCAATTCTCCTTCACTTTGTATCATACCATATCTGGTTCTGTCCAGTAGTGTTGTTTGAGAATAGACCTATATTCTCCAAAGAATGGTCTGTGTTCCAGTTTATTGTAATTCTGATTAGTTGAATTGCTCTGTTTTCAGGATCCCACATAAAAATTTTAAAATTACAACACACGTTCTTACAGTTTTCCTTCACATCATGTTATACCAATATGTATTCTACACATGGCTGGTATGCATGTTCCTTTGTAGTGTACTTGTAACTTCTAGTTGGTGTTTGTGCTTTGCTTTGTTTTTAAAATTAACTGAGACCTACATTTTCAAATCTCAAGAAATTACCTTGATACTTAACTGGCTTCTGAACTATAGTTTTGAAAATGTAAATCTTTTTCTTTGGCCATGTCTTTTTGTGCCTTTTACAGTTTTTCACATACGCATTCATGTTGGAGATACACATTTTCAGTCCAGTTTTTTCAAAATCTTGTAGCTACTGGTTGATCCACATTTACTAAACTGTCTATATCAAGATTGACCCAAGTGACCTTATTTACAGAGCAGCTGCAGTTTCAGATGTAGGCCTTGCAAGGATACAATGGTAGAGGACAGGGAGACTGAGTCAGAAAATTGCAGAAAGCAGGCTAGCAAGAAAGTGCATCAGAAACAGAAATGCAGGGAAAAGAGCCATGCCATTTGAAATGACAATTACATTGTCATTTTCATTGTGAACACTTTTAGGTTCTATATTGGCTGTGATCTTTGTACTAACTGGTATCATGGAGAATGTGTTGGCATCACAGAAAAGGAGGCTAAGAAAATGGATGTGTACATCTGTAATGATTGTAAACGGGCACAAGAGGGCAGCAGTGAGGAATTGTACTGTATCTGCAGAACACCTTATGATGAGTCACAGTGAGTTCTGATAAGAACCTCTTATTTAATATTTAGGGAGCAAACTGCTCTGACTTTGGTTACTTGTTCCTTAAAAAGAAAAAAAATATTCTGCATATATTGTATCCCCTGGTATTACAAATTCCTTTTCAATATTTCTCTCTCCCAAATGTTGTTTTCAAGTGAATATTTTGGATATATAGGAAAAGTAAAGTTCTTAAGGTGGCCTCAATGTTTTAAATAAGACCAAGAATTTTACACTGGGATTAATTTTAACAAGGGAAGAGCTAGAAAGATTAAAACAAAATTGAATATTAGTTAGGATTTTTTGTGCTTGAAATTAGTCTCTTGTTCAATTTAGATTAGAAAAATTACTTGGAGTATTGGGTATTTGGGTGGTATCTTTACGTTTATAAGGCTTTTTGTCACCAGAATACCCCTTCTATATTCAACCACAAGACTCTGGTTTCCATATAAAAAATGTTTGAACAAGGTGAAATGGGAGCCCTAGAATGTAGTCCTATTTTACATGTGTAAAATGTTCCTTTAGTCACTGGTCGAGTGAGACTTCTGGCATTACACTGTTACTTTCAGCTTTAAAACTGATAAAGAACTTTTGAAACCTTGTTTCCTTGAAATTAATTCTCTAATTTTAGGCACTCCTGATAATTATGAAGTAAAATTGTCAGGTAATTTAGTTTGTAAATATTAAATTAGCATGCATGGTTTAATTAGCATATGTAAAACTGAAATGTCACAAGTTTAAATATATAATTGTTTTATATCATGCAGAACAACTACTGAGGTGCAAATTGTTAAATCTGAGCTTTAAAAAAATCTTTTGTTTTAAATGTAAAGGATAGTGTTACTGATATTTTTCTTTCAAATCTTGCAGATTTTACATTGGCTGTGACCGATGTCAGAACTGGTATCACGGGCGCTGTGTTGGTATTTTGCAAAGTGAGGCAGATCTCATTGATGAGTATGTCTGTCCACAGTGTCAGTCTACAGAAGATGCCATGACAGTACTCAGTCCACTGACTGATAAAGATTACGAGGGATTACGAAGAGTACTACGTTCCTTACAGGTGAGGATAAACCATACTTAGAGTGGAAAATACAGGTACAGTAGAGGTTCATCCAAGAGGTCTTTTTTTGGCAGTAACCTTGGATTCTGCTTGTCTGATTGTTAGACATCATGATTTTGTTAAGAGATGTAATAAGCTTCCTTTTCTGTGAGGGATGACAGTATGTTGGCCACAGCTTTCTCAAGCAGCATTGTCACATTGAATAACACTGATGGTAGCCTGGAAGAAAATCACTGCCTCCAGGTTCTGGGGTATTTTGTTTTTTTAATGAATGTGGATACCTCTGTTGAGCATGAAGGAAGCAGATTTCATGAGAATGTAAAGGGCAGAACAGTTGTGTTTTGGGTAGGAAACGGACTTTTCAACATAAAATAAGTTGTGTTCTCTGGCTAGCCTGTATGATTTCCAGTCTGAAATTATATACACTTCAGCTAAACTGCAAGGCTGACTTTTTTTTAAAGATTAAAAAAATTATTAAAATTTTCTTTCATACAAGATCGCCTCCAGAAGATTGATTTCAGCATGCAAATGACTGGGTGTTGCTAAGAAAAATGAAAAGCCTCTGGCCCAGTTATAACATTTTTGTTAGTGTAAATATCATCTCTAATGGCTGAAAAGGGACATTTAAATTGCCATCAGCTAGAAATAATCCCATGTGTTAATAGAAGAGCAGGCTAGTGCAATATATAATGTACAGCAAAATATTTGTTTGATTTGAGCGGTTTTAATGGACATTTTTGGTGACAAGTTAATTTTAGATTTAATGAAAGTGAAAAACACTAACGGCCCAACTCCTTGAGGTGTGCAGCCCCTTCAGTTCCCACTGACTTGAAAGGAAGCTTCTTCAGGAATACTGGCTGAAGTTGGCTATGTGCAGTCTCTCGATTCCCGTATGCCTCTCTCCTCATGAGGACAAACTGCTCATCATGCCAAATTACACTTTTTAGGATACAGACAATCATCTGCTGGGACTAGAGCAAGATCAGCAAATAACACTTTAGTTGTTGCTGAAATTAGAATCAGATGCAAATCTCTAGCAATATATAATTAATTAAACCGCTATCAAGCCCTAGTTAATTTAAACATATATGTAATGTTTTCTTTTGAAACTGATTATGCCTCATTTTCCTGATAGGCTCACAAGATGGCATGGCCATTTCTAGAACCAGTAGATCCCAATGATGCACCAGATTATTATGGTGTTATCAAAGAGCCTATGGGTAAGTGTATTTCCAGTTAATAGCATGATTGGCTGAGTGGTAATTGTTAGTTAATATAGATTTAAATGTACATATATCGAATGGCTTCATCCGAGGATCTTTGGGTGCTTTATCAATATATCCTCATTAAGGAGGTGGGTAAAACGAGACTGAGATGGTGACTTGCTTATCAGCACGTAAGTCTGTGACTGAGCTAAAAAAGAACCCTATATACTGACTCTCAGTCCTGCTCCTTAACCAAAGTCCATCCTTCCTAACATACAAATAAAGTCGCAATTGGGTTATCAAACGTACAAACTTATTTTTTTCTGACCTTTCTGTGCTTCTGTGGTCACTTTCAAACAGAGTGAGTTGTACCACTGCACCATATCCTTTTTTCTCTCCTCACACTCAGCATCTCCCAGTGAGAGAAGTAGAAGTATGTGCTCTTGTGATAGTTAAGAAAAAAGATTATTTTAGCAAATTGATGATGTAGTTGCCTAATGACTTATGTAATATAGGATGGAAAGATATAAAAGCAATCTTCATTTTCTTTGCTATTGTACAAGAAAATTTTGATTAGACTGAAAGCGTCATTGAAAAGGAAGAAAATCATGCTGGGGCAGATACTGTAGCTGTATAATAATCTGCAGCCATACTGTGTTGCACTGTGATCTTACTAAATCTCAAGGGCAAAGCAGTGGTGGGCTGCATCAGGACTTGGATGTAAGATCTCTAAGGAAAACCCAGCTGCTGCAGGACATAGTTACAAATGTTCGTGATCCTCTTCCTTCAAAGTCAGTATCAAACCAGAGTCTTAGAAGGAATTTTTTTAAGGAAGGTGAATCCTTTGTTCATTTTCTCAACCAAGTTAAGAGGGGCACTAGTTAATTTAAATTTAGAGACCATTTTGTTTATATTTTTCAATGCTTGTCCCTTTGTTTTCAACTAGGGAGTCGCACACTTTGTAACTTGTGTAGGCCGAGCTTATTGCACATACCAGGAGCTCCTTGCATTCTTTCATTCCCCTCCCCCCAAAAAACTTTGTGTGTCACTCTCCCATCCCCCTCTATTTCTAGCATTCCCTACAACTCTCCCCAAGTTCCCCACTGTCATGGATTTTGTGTGCCCCCCATACTCCTATACCAGGGTTTCCATTCTCCCTGCCTCACCACTGGCTCTGGCTGCGTGCCCATTTCCCCTTCCTCCATGGCAGGAACTCTGTGTGCCCCTCCCCCATTCCCCAGATGCCTGTGTGCGTGCCCCCATTCCTCACCACAATTTCTATTCTTTCTGTCTGGGAGATAAGTGATTCAGGATATCAACATATTAAACTCTCTGGGAAAGATGAGCAGTGATGAGTTGCAGTATTGTTATGCTGAAAGCTATTAATGGGTGTCATCAACCAGTTGTTGGATAGACAGTTGAGTAGCTGGCATTGGCAGGGACTTCATGTGTCCCCCATTTTCCCTCTCTTGATTTTCCCCCAAATCAGCACAGTTGGCTATGGATGCCTAGGACATTCCCTGAAATTTCAGAACTGATTAGCTGCGGCGTTCGAGTTATCAGTTTGCAGTCTGAAAGCCCCTGAAGGCATTCTGTCCTCTGTGTGGTAATGTGTGCGTCTCAATGGCAATTAATGGATGTCCCTAAAAGAGTTATGTATTCAAATAGGGAGTAATCGGCAGGAGCAGATGAACTGCAAATCCAATGTATTTATTATGCATTGATTGACGATAGTATTAAAAAATAAGGAAAACAAAAAAATACAAAGGATAGAATCAGAATGCTCTAATGGCAGTGTCCTTTCTTCATAAGGAGTAAATAATAGCTCTGTAATGGAGGTTTCAAAAACTTGAGCTGCTGTAACTAAAAAAATGTGTAAATTACATATAATAAATACATGTGACATGGGAGGAAGCACACATTCTAAATGAGACCCCTCACCTGGCATCATGTCACCAGCAACATTGCAGAAAATGTAGCCAAGCCAGTTGTGCTTTTGTTACTTTATATCATCATCAAATGTTGTAACTTCTGTCTGGGAGACTAAAGATGTCTCATTTTAAATAACAGGTGTGGGTTGATTTGTTCGTTTGTTTTCTTTTAAGACCTT
This sequence comes from Natator depressus, assembly GCF_965152275.1. NCBI lineage: Eukaryota > Metazoa > Chordata > Testudines > Cheloniidae > Natator > Natator depressus. The sequence goes on from NC_134247.1 coordinate 8,421,822, forward strand.
GCTACCATGGAAGAAAGAATCCTGAAACGTTACTACAAAAAGGTGACAGAGTTTGTGGCAGATATGACCAAAATTTTTGATAACTGTCGTTACTACAATCCAAGTGACTCCCCTTTTTACCAATGTGCAGAGGTTCTTGAATCATTCTTTGTACAGAAGCTAAAAGGATTCAAGGCAAGCAGGTAAGGCAAAGTGTTCCCCATGTTGATAATCGTTTGCCTGTAACCTGAGTTTGTGTTAGAAAATCTTCCTACTACCCTAAGCTTATCTTACTACACTCCTATAAAGGCCTGCCTCTTCCCACACAGGTGCCATTATAGCTAGATTTGGAAGGGAAGAATCTAGAGTCAATACATTCCAGCTGTTGATTTTTGTCAAACTTAGGGCTTGAACGTTATCCCACTTAAATATTTTTATAATTTTTGTTTAAAATATGAATTCCATATCAATATGGGCATTATCATAATTATAAAGAAACTGAACATTAAAATAAATAAGACCTTTTCAGTTAATGTGAAAACCAAATCAAAGGGACCAGCTTCTGTTTTGAATACAGGTTATATATCATTATTAGCTACTTACAGTCCACTGATGCCAGGTCCTTTCCTAACACGAAGGAAGGATGCTCCCCTACTCCAAAGAGCTCACAATCTAAGGAAAATTCAAATGTATGCAAAAGTAAACAGTTCCTTACTCTTACCTAACGAACTTCCATCTTTTCTTGTTGTTTTGTATTAGTTAGATAACCTGTTCACCCTCATTTTTAAGCAATTAAATGTCCAATTGAATAATAGAAATTTAAATTGCAGACTAATAGTTTTTTTTAAAAAAACGCAGAAACTTAGCTTTAAACTCCTTTTCTGCAGGAAAAGACTGGTACAGAATATTCCATCTGGGAACTTTGTTTGTAAAACTAACATGCAGTCTGCTTAACATGAACTATACAGCTTGTCAACTACGTTTCAGGCTACAGTCCATATGTCCGTATGTGTAATGCATAGTATCATGAACGGACTTACATGAAACCAGGGAGCTGTGAGTGGTGGTACTGCTATAATTAAAGTTGAGACTAGCTTACTCTTTAACACTAGTATAGTAATAGGACTCTCCATATGTCATTGCAGATTTGTATCCCAACAGTAAACCACCTATGACTTAATTACAAATATTACTTTCATTAAATTCAACTTGAATCTGAATTCTGATTATGTACAGCCAGTTGGTAGATTAGTCAACTTGACCATTACACTTGAATTCTGGTAGGTTTAGATCAATTCAGGATTAAATCTGTTTGCAATTAACTCGGTTAGAAGCTGCACTTATATCCATCTTTGTGGAAGTTGCCAGTTTTCCAAATGGAGGAAGTGCAGGTGTGGCCAACTGAAGCAATTGTGTGTTTACCCTCTTAATTTAATTTTATGATATCTGCTTTTATCAGGCCATTACTGGCTCATGCTTCTTTCATTCAGTCATATTTGGTTATCCGACATTCATTGTTTGCACACTAATTTCATTGCTGCATCTTATTTATTGTGCTTTTTCATTTACACCATCCATGTTCTTTCTTTTCTTGCAGATTGTGATATCTTTAGTCTGACCTTTTTAACTGGAATCAGAACTGGATGTTGGGGTCACTCTTTCTTTTATTGTACAGTACCATGACATTAAACTGCCTTAAAAAATCCAGATCAGTGTCCAAATATTAACTGTTCTTTTTAAAATGGAAACAATTATTTGCCAGCAGCCATGTTGGTAAACAAAAATGTATTAAGAAACTGTCTGTTCCTTGGAATACTGTATTTAAACAAAGTCAAATAATTTAGTCTTGGAAACTATGTATTTTAATTAATTATTTGCAGTCACCAATAAAACTGTGAACTTTAGAAAGGGGATTCGCTGAACTCTGATTAGCAAAAATGTGGTATTAATTTCTTTTACTATTCAGTTTTTTATGTTTGAACGTTTATCCAAAGACTTCCCAAATCAATGTAACTTCGGTATATTTTGTATATTTTACCAAAAGTAATAACTTATGAATTGTCTTTATGCCTTCCCTATTACAGAATACTATTATGTATCTTGATTAGTAAAATTTTATTTTGGGCATTTTTGGATATTCCAGTGAAGCATCATGTTTTGTATACAATGGAATTTTTTTAATGCTGTAGCTGAAAACTTCTGTAAAGTTCAGAGATGCTTGTTTTAAATGGTGGTTGTCTCCAAAGATGAACAGACACAACATGGCTGCATTCCCCTCCCAGTGATTGACCCTTGGCATCCTCTTAGAGAAACAGTGTTCTCAAAAATGAAGGGTGCTTAATTCACTTTTTTCTGTATTCTGCAGGTCTCATAACAACAAACTGCAGTCTACAGCTTCTTAGAGTTCAGCGTGTTAACCTAATACACACACAGCAAGAATCTGGTTGTCTGAATTAAGAAGCCAGATGGTTTTTAGTCAGGTTATCCTGACAAGACTTGATGTAAACTGTGTTTTTATTGGTCACAGCAGTCAAATTATATTCTTGGCTTATTTTGTCCAAAGGACAAAGGAATAAAAATCAGCAGCACCACTTTCTTGTCAAGATCAAATTGTTGTACTATTGTGGCAGAAGTGAGAAACCTTTGTTTTGTTGGCGAGAGAGAGCAAGCAAGCAAGAAAAAAGATACAGTAAATGGGGTCAAGTTTAACTCCATGGAAATGCCACGTCTGTTCTTCAGTGAAGAAGCTGGTTTAAAGTCCACACAGAAAACTTTGACTGTATTTATTTATTGTTGCAAAAAAAGACGCTTTTTTATTGCTGCCCTCATTTGTCAGCTAATTATTTTTTCTTATAAAATCCGGCCCTGGTTACACGTAATCCATTCTGTATCTTAACATGATTCCTGTAGGTAAAAGTACAAGAAGACCTCTAGATGTCTTTTCTTTCTATGAAAGGAGCTGCTATGTACACATGTGCACACACAAAAAAAACTGGGAATCAACAATGAGTTTATCATTCATGGTAGATAAAAATGATTAAGCTTGCATAAAAGTTGGGCTAAGTGGTCACAGACTGACTACAGACTCTGTTGCCTTGAATATAACAGTACAATTTGTCATTTTCTCTGCACCAGACTGAAATGAGTAAAATCTATTTGAAGGTATCTTGTTTGTAAACATTTGTCAGATTCTAATTTTTTTTCTTTTTGTATTAAAATTCAAAACATGGATGTATAATGAAACAAAATAAATGGAGATAATTTTTCTCCCCACAGATGTAGGTGTCTTTGAATATGCGCTAATATGTTTGTAAAATTTTGTTTTGTTTTGTTTTTTGGGGGGGGGGGGGGGTCTGTTCGGAATTGGAAGTATCCCAAGCAGTAGGGGAGGAAAAGGGTAAGAAAAGGAGAAAGGGAAAGCGTTTTTCTTTTTCATTAAGGAACTACTGTCCCTTTAAAAAACAATTCTACTGTGGTGCCATAATTGCTGCATCAGATAATAAAGGCAGTATTGAGAAATTTCATTGCCCACTTCTGAATTAGGAAGTAGAAGGCAAAATATCATCCAGGAATTATGTACCACGTGTTTGTAATTATATCTCGGAAGAGCACTCAGTGGTTTTGTCTCTTCCTGTACAAGGAAAGCTAGCATGAGGGATAAATGGAGGCCAACAGAGGAAGATGTGACTTGCAGACTTTTTTTCCTTCTCCTCTCTCTGAGCTATCACTTGCACATTGCTTATGTAAGTGACTTTGTCACGTTAACTGCCTCCAGTAAATCAGCCAAGGCTGGTTTATGCAGCTCTACAACCATTTTGCACTATTTCACAATTAGCTTTGTCCTACAGTGATCTGGGATTTACCTGGTTTATGGATAAGCTTCCCTTGGGTTTAACCTCACCCTGCTATGCAAGAACCTTTCCTGTTAATTTCTTAGAAGTAAGACATTGCTACTGACCACAGTTTTCTTACAATTACATGCTCAGGTGTACAGGTTCTTCTGGGTTAATTTTATCTAATAAAACCCATACATTTTTGTACAGATATTGTCATTTAACCTAGATGTGAAAACTAAAAATGAATTGTTCAGTGTGAAAACAAAATCAGTTTATGCTTCTTAAAATATTATGAGAAGAGTAGTTGCATTTAGGTTATGTTGTCCTTTGACTTCTTAAAAGAAATGCTACATATTGTATGCATTGTGTTCGATGCCAGAAGGAAAATTCTCAATTTAATGAGTTCTGAAAATATTCTGCATCTCTTCACAACTTCATAGTATTTCTGTACTATTTATTCATATATAAATATATATGATGTCATTTGAAACTTAATGCGAAAAGAACTTTCCTACCTGTAGCCAATAGATTGCTATGTTTTTAACAGTTGTGGCAAACTGAAGAGTACTTTTTTTGTACGTAATAGGACATTTCATCCTAGACAAATAAAGTCATGTGTTTGACATCCAATTTGGTGGCGTTTCTAATGAAACATTGGTTGATTATGTAGCTCTTGGCATTGCCAAATTTTATATAACTTCTTAAAAAATTTTAATACAAATTATTCTCTTGCTAGGGAAATGTTAATCTCATATAGACATTTTCACTTTCTTGACATCTTTTCAGTTTTTCTATTGCCAGCTAACATGTCGAGACGTTTTCTAGCTCTATCAGCTATCAAGTTTTGTGGTTTTGTCTTTTTTTAAAAGTGATATATTTAAAAAAATTACCATATCTGCAATACCAGTATCATTCCTGAATATGTATTTCAAAAATCATACTTAAAACTGGTTCTTAAAAGCATGAGAATTCATAATATTTGAGATCTGCTGTGTTGCTCCAGTGTCCTGTTTCTGTATATTACCATGTAAATTCCAAAGTTATTGAATTATGTTTTAACTTGAGTTTTTGGTGACACACACTAAACCAAGTTGGGGTTTGTCTTTCTTTATGCTGTGTCATCAGAGGTCCTCAGATAAACCTGAGCGAATGTAATTAGTCCTTATGCAGAATTTAGTTCAAAAGCTTTTAAATCCTCATAAAATGTTGTAGAAAGATGTGTTCATAATAGAACTGGGTAAATCACTGGAGAGACTGCAGTGTCTTATGTGCTCAGTGTGTCAGTTGATAGGCTGCAAAATATTCATGTTTGTCCTGCTGAAAAAAACACCAGGAGTTAACTTTGTTCTAAAGTAAGAGACCCTGTAAAATTTGTTAGAAATGTTGAGGGGCAAATACACTCTAAAGGGACACTGTCATTTAATTACTTTTAAAATCTTTTTGCTTTTCATTGTTTGTAATAAAACATACTAAAAGTTTTGAAAATAAAAATCCCTGCCAGATTTGTCCTTTTTGTTGTCTAAACTTTTATCTGTTTAGCAATTCATGTGGTTATATTTGCTTGTTTCTGTCTCTGCATTAGCATTGTTGCTGATGTCCTATTAAGGCCTGCTTCACTTGTAGCATTGGCCTTTTCACTGGTGCTTGTTGGAATATGGGTTTTTAGGGACTCTTAGAATTGGGGGGACATTTCCTGAGTTAACAACTTACTACCTAAGTTTGACAGTGTCCCTTTAATGAAGATAGATGTGTAGCCTGATATGTGCACCTCATTTGCTATCCCAACACCACACAAAATAACCTGAAAGTGAAATGTAAACTGTCTTTTAATGATGAAATCGTTAAAATCTGTGTAAAGCAAAATTGACTCAGTATGAAAAGCTAGCTGTACTATAGACTAGTTTTCTATTGCACATGTACTTTCCTGTACATTTAATACATTTTTGATATGCTTAATAATCTGCCCCATACTGGTTAATTATTGGAAGACTGCTAATGTAATTGAGTATGAAATGTTTTGATCTTTAAAGAAATTCTCACTTTTTTCTTTCCACTCCTTTGCTTCATTAGTAATCTATTGCAATTCAGAAGTTACTTTGCCACCTCCCCACTTGAGCTTGTAAAGCAAGTATTATAAATAATGGCCTCTTTTTTTCTTTTTCTTTTTTAAATCAGGTACAGCTTTTAAAATAGTGTGATCTTCTTCAGTAAGAGAGTCTGGAAGAGCAATCCAAATGATTTATAAACATCTGTCTGCGGTATGGGACATCTACATATATTTTTAAACACCCCCAGTTAAAACATACACGCTGGGTTTACCAAAAAGTGAAAACAATGAATAGTTAAATGTTTAAGTAATAGACACTGAAACATATTGGACTGTTACCTCTTAACTTATTATATGATACAATAAATACCTTCCTTCTGGAAGAGGTGAAGTGGTTAAGATTTTGTGATGCAAAAGGAAAAATAAAGCATCTTGCTGCTTTTCCCTCTTTCAGTAACGTCGTGATGTCCTAGTCTCTGTGTAGCCAAATGAAAAAATAGATACACACCAAATAAGGGGTTGGGCACAAATAAAATGCCATTGTTGTGTAATTCAACTTTTCCTAATAAAGGGTTTATCTATTTCCTTAGTGGCTTAACTCTCCAGGTGCAATATTATTCTAGAGTAGTAGTTTAAATCTAGGGGTGGTCAAATGTTGTTGGTTTGTCCTAAGCTAGTGGCCTTGCTCCAGCTACTGTCCATTACCACCATTGATATCCTATTTGTCTCAGGTGGGGAGATCAAGTATTAAGTGAGCCAGGGCAATGGAGCTACCCTTCACCCTCCGCTCCAGGTGTCTGCTTCAGATCATTGTCACGGATGAAGGTAGTGGGGGAAGTGTGCATTGCTGAATCTGGATAAATGGAAAACTGGGCATCATTGATCAACGCTCAAATATCAGTTGAAAATAGAGAACCCAAACTTGAGACATTCATGTAGCCCTTCCTCCAGTGAATTGAGTTGCTGCAAGGATGGAACAGTCTTATTCTGCCAAAGTAAAAGCCCCTCAGAGTTTTCTTGGGAAAATTTCAACTGACATCTCTATTGTAAATGTGCCATTCTCCACGCTCAACTCTGTTTTCACTGAAATGTACCATAATAAAAGCAGTAAGGAGGCACTGTGACCTTTTTAGATAGATGCAAGCTACTGGTTGTCAGGTAGCAAGCATCTCTGCGGGTACTTCAATCATATGATAAAACTCTTCTGATTCTAAAAGCTAGCTAGTGTGTACAGCCCAGTAAACCAACCTTTCACTTCTTTCCCAGTTGACAATGCAAACAAATGCTGACTTACAGCAAGAATATTTAGTGTTTTAGAAGCAACAGCAGTGTTTGCAGTCAGTGCTCTAAGTCTATTGCATGTCAAGAAATAAATCACGAGAACAATTCTGGGAAGGTACTTTCGCTGCTCTATCAATGTCACCTACCTTGCTTGCCTGCCCCTATCATTTTGGTTTCTGAATAGTCTCCTGGTAAAAATAAAAAAAATCTATCTCAAATGCTTTTTCCTCTTTAGCTAAATCCTTTGGTGTACTCTGCCATAATGCATAGTGACCTAGGTGTACCGTTTTGCTGAGAGTCCTTTGCTTCAGCAGCCTTTAAAAAAAAAAAAAAGTACCTCATTATTATGGTGTAAATCTTACAGCAGAGTCAAAAGTCAATGGTTCCAGACATAAATTCTACAGAGCTCTACAAAATGAATGTATTCTGGCTGGCTGGCCAGACTCATACAGAAATCAAGATTGATATTTGCCTCCATGACTTTCTTCCCCCACTTCCCACCATGGCTATGCAACCTCTCACTGAAGCGAACGCAAGTTTGGCTGCCTATATCTGAGAGGCAAATTTAGTTCATCTTTGTCTAATGGCATGTCTACACTTACTGGGGATCAATGCAGCAGCGGTCAATTTAGCGGGTCTAGTGAAGACCCGCTAAATTGACGGCAGATTGCTCTCCCGTCAACTCCGGCATGCCACTGGAACGAGAAGAGTAAGGTAAGTTGATGAGAGAGCGTCCCCCCTCGACACAGCGCAGTGAAAACACTGGGGTAAGTCAACCTGGGGTAAGTCAACTCCAGCTACATTATTCACGTAGAGTAGCGTAACTTAGGTTAACTTACCCCTAACTTTGCCTAAGGAATAAAAGATGCTTGCTGGGGCCTCCATCTCCTTCCATCTGGATTTCAAGGTTTGGCTTTTTTTTTAAATAAAAAATATTAGAATTAATTTTAACTTCTACAGCACTCTCTGAAAAGCCAAATTACCAGCTGCTTCTATTGGATTTGTCTGTGCTCATGGTCCCAGGCCACTATCTGTGCTAGTGTTAGTCTCTGCTTGGTTTCTTCTTATGGTGACCAAAGCCCCTTCTCTGAAATGTTTTTAAGCAGGCTCCAATCTTTTCATATGTTGTAATGATGATACATATCACAGGTGTGAGGTAGGTTAGCCAGGTCCCCATTGTAAATGAAATTTCACTGGCTTAATATAAACTTTGGACTGATAGATCAGTGTTGAGAAGCTTTCATAGCCCACCTGCAAGATACTTTTATAACAGTTTGATGACAAGAAGAAGAGATTTTACTGCTATTCTAAAAGGCAGCTATTTTTCCCCACTGTTAGGGGAACTAGGCCCCCACAAGCTGTTTCAAAATAACTTTTTCATGACTAGCTAAGCAAGTTGATGCCTTTTTTTGAAAAGGTGTTGAATCTTTTTACTGGGTCTCTTCCTGAACTTTTTTTTTTTTTTTAAAAAGTTTCTGCCCAAAGAGTAGCGCTGATTAAAACAAACTGATAAAAAAGCTAAAAAGCTGGATTTGAGATAACTGGGGGGAGCTATTTAGGAATATTTAATACCAGCATTTCCTACAAAGGGTTAGACAAATATCTTTTTGACATTTAAGTCTTACTAGGGCTCTAAAAGTAAAAGATCAGGTCCAACACAGAACTGATTCCCAAGGTAACTTTACTGTTTTGCAGATCTAAACCTCATACCCGTGTCTTTGTAGAAAAATTATACCAAATACATTCAATAGTTTCAGGGTTGAACATCCACTTTAGAAGAGTAATTAGGCATGCAAAATGTGTATGCAATTGCATGACTGATTTGCATGCCTCGGTACCATAATTTGTACATGCAAATAGGTAACTGTACACATACTAATTGGTTATTTGTACATGATTTGTATTCAATTAATGAAATAAGGCATACATTTTTAACAGGGTAATTAAACATTGGAACAATTATCAAGGGTCATGGTGGATTCTCCATCACTGACAAGTTTAAAATCAAGATTGGATGTTTTAGAAAAAGCTTTAGGAATTATTCTGGGGACGTTGCATGGCCTGTTATGCAGGAGGTCAAATTAAATTATCACAATTGTGCTGTCTAACCTTGGAATCTACAAATGGAGCAATCTATGAACACACATGTAAGCTCTAATAAGGCATGCTGTGGCATATGTATTTTGAACATGTTTTTAAATGACAAGAAAAATCTGGCCCCTTATATTTGAGAAAAAATGGTATAATTATACATTGTTTTCATAGTTGTTTTAAAAAACAGTATTCTGTACTTTGAGGAAACCAAAGCGCTGCAAAAATTTTATTTATTTTGTCAGAATTCTTCATCTGATAAATCCTTTGACAGTGTTTCAAAACAAATGTCTACATATGTATGCTGTGCAGCCTTTGAGCTACAAATGATCATGCAACCCATTACAGATTAAGGATTTGAGTGCTCTTTTTAAAAATCTCATTGCACTGAGAAGTTTAACACTATTAAATATACAGTTTTGAATATTAATCTAAGCAATAAGTGACCGCTGTTCTTCTCAGTTAAACTGGTGTAAAGCTAGAGTGACTCCAGTTATTCCTGATGTACATAAGAGGTGCTGACAAAAGAATTTAGCTCTAAAAATAATCATAGTGGGTTATTTTCCAAACATTAAGATTTAAATTGCGTATTACAAAAACGATAACCTACTATTTTGGAATCATATTTAAAGGGAAATCCACTAACCAGTTAATGTTCTCTACAGTGAGTGAATAGGTTTGATTTCTCAGCGGCGGGTTTTTTCTCTTTTTTTGCGCACTAAGGTGGTATCTACCTACATAATCAGAACCTTTGAAAGAAACATTGTTTTATAAACCCCATAAGACACCAGATGCTCATCAGTATTGGAGACCGAATTAAGCAAGAGCTGAGCTGCAGTCACTCTAAAAGGATCCTTACTCTGGAAGGAAGGTCAGACTCGATTAAAGTAGAGACCAGTTTTGTTCTGCTAGCTGAAGGCCAGTGCTGCTTAAGCCCTAGTAAAGCAGTTAGGACTGTAGCCTCATCTACACTTGGTGTGAGCTGCCCCTTGGACTTTACGATCCCTCTTCCTGTTGAATCTTTTTACATAGTTGCTGCTGCTCCTTAGCAGCCCATCTCCTGGCCGCAGACGCCCTCTCAGGAACTGCAGCAGAGGTGTAGGTAGCTGCCGTCTCTTGTGGTATATCTGACCCATCACAATGTATCGACTTCCTGCAAAACAACAAGTAACTTACTCTGGGTTGGTTTATTGCTTGTTCGGTTTCATTTCCTTGTTTCATTTTAGAAAAACACCTGTTCCACTGTGGATGATTGTAGCTTAGCCACATTTTCTTTTAACATAAATTAAGCTAAAACCAACTGTGTTAAAGTAGCAAAATTCAAATTACTAATAAAGCAAGAGATGGGCGAAAACTGGAACTGGTTATGCCAGCTCTCTTCTCTCTCCTCCCCCCCCCCACCTTGACTTTTGGGGGTTGCTGGTGAAGGCTTCAGCAGGGCAAATATTCTACGGAATGACAGGTTTCAGAGTAGCAGCCATGTTAGTCTGTATTCACAAAAAGAAAAGGAGTACTCGTGGCACCTTAGAGACTAACCAATTTATTTGAGTATAAGCTTTCGTGAGCTACAGTATCGAATGCATCCGATGAAGTGAGCTGTAGCTCACGAAAGCTTATGCTCAAATAAATTGGTTAGTCTCTGAGGTGCCACGAGTACTCCTTTTCATTCTACAGAATGTATTTTTTAGGGGATTGAACGGCTTTCACCGTTCTGCCTTTCAGACCGTTGGGCTTGTTTTGCAGATACGGGGAAACCAGAAAGAAAACCGTATGTGTGCCCCCTGTTCCTAAATGAATCAGTTCCTTCTGCCCAAAATGTCCCATGAACTCCCATTAAATCTGGGTTAACTGAAATCCCACAACAGCCAAAGGAGAAACCGACCGGATTTAGCTGGGATTCATTACCAAGTTTAAAATCTGGACATGGTTTATTGCAGTTCAAAGCATCCACAATGAGAACGTGAACTCGGAAGAAGAAGCCATCGGGCGTGATATACAGGCGACTCATCTTGTATAATCCGTCACTATTTACCAAGAGTGTAACCAGGCGGACTCCTTTCCCCAGTGTTTCCACATCATGAACAATCCCATTCACTGCTAGTTTAAGAAGGGAGAGAGGGAAAACAATCACTCGCTATAGTGGCTAGTGGAACATTGATACTCAGCTCATGATACGCGTGGAGGCGCTAAACGAATCACAATGCTGCAGTGAACAAAAGTCTTAATTAAAGTTTATAAAGTACTTCAAAGTTGAGTCCTATGTATTGTTGGATAACAGTGCAGGTTGGGAATAGTGGGGGTAAAGGTGGGGTTGAGTATTCACTTGAAAAGGAGAAGAAAAAGAAACATTCATTGGAGTATTATGCTGTATTTCTATTACACTGGAGTATTATCTAATTTGAAGGGATAGTCCCCTTGCTCAGTGTCCTTACAATGCAGCCTGATAAGGTACCATGAGTCTTAATCTTAGCAAACCACATGGAGCTGCGCTACACCATTTCTGCCTCAGAAAGACCCAGGACTGGGCTGAGTTAACTGCGGAACTGGAAAATCCCCCACATGTATTCTAGACAGACAGTGATAAAGTTACTGGAGAGGTAAGGCTAGAAAACTTCCTTGACAAAGGTCAAGGCCATACCTGCCTCATGGAGTGAAAACTTCTCTTTGATGCAGCCACTCGACCTTTAATCTCTAGATGTAAATTCATGAGGAGTAAAGCCCCTTCTGTGATCACTCTAGGGGAACCGTGGCTGTGCAGATTAATGTTCATTCAGGCCGGGTTAAGAGGCATGCATTTTTTTAAATTTAAGAAATAAATGAAATTGTTAACCGTTAAAGAATGAAATATGCAGAAGGCCAGTACAAGGCCTCAATCAGAGACCTATGTCCTGGGCATCACTCTAAAATTTTGACTAGAAGGAACTTAAGGAATGTTCACATTTGTAGAAAACTGCCTAATTTCTAGTCAGGCAAAACAGATGACTCATAATATGCTTATTTTCTGGAAATAGAAACACCTGTTAACTGGTACTAGGCATGTATTTTACTTATCTGCTTTTAAATATTGAGAAAGACACCATCTAATCCTCTGCTTCTTTGATAATGAGAGACAGCTCCATTCAGAAAACTTGTGCTCCAATTTCCAGTGCAATTAACCCAGACCTACACTATCTTTTTCTACCATCTGTGTGTGTGACATAATGGCCATTAGAACCTAATGCAGCATGACCGCTGCAGGCAGGAGTCCTAAGAAGCTAAAGCAAAGTCCTGAATGCCGAGAGCATGCTATTCAGGCCATCATCTGGCACAGTCTTCCATCCAAATAATATCCTAAAACTCATTAGGTAAATAATGCAATGCCAGTTAAACAATACAGCTACAAAGGCAGAGGGAGAGAGATGTTTCCAGCTGTGGGTTAATAAGAAATGGCTCGTGAAATGGCTTTAGCACTGACAGTGATGTGTGGATGGAGTAGGGGCACAAAGAAGGCCAGTGCCAGACCAACAGAAAGGGGATGAGACAGTGAAACACGATTGATGCTATTTGTTGTGTATGTATAGGAATATCTGTGATGGGTACCTTAAAAATAGTTATTAGAATAGGCTGGAGCAAGCCCAGGAAGGCTTTTAAAAACCAGAAAGGAAATGTATGTGCTCGTAGCATGGCCCAAGGAGTGTCTCTGCCATGCCTGCCTGTAAGTAAGAATACATGCAATGGGAACAAAACGGTCTTACCAAATTCACTCACACAGAAAGCCTCTGCTTCATCTCTCTCCCTCCTGCACTCTGTCAGGCACACCTTCTCCTTGTTGTCAGCATCTAGAACTGCAACATGCACATGTGTTGTGGACATGCAGCATTAACACAACATGGCCCCTGGAGTTCAGGAGTGAAAGTAAGTAACCCTGTTCTCCTGAGAGGTCACAAAATCCCTTCCCATAGAGGTGCCCCCTTACCTTTCTTTAGCACGTTGAAGTGATACAGCAGGCTAGATGACTGGCGGTTGGTGACCCAGGAGGGCTTGCTGATGTTTCTTAGAGGGTCATGCTGTTTGTAGGGATTCATCTTGCCAGGTCGGTTGAGGTGATCCACCATATTGGGATCTTCTGTCTCAGCTGCCCCTGTGTCTTGGAAAGGATGCGTCTCAGCTAAAGTCAAGGATCTGCCTTTATAATGGGAAAATGCTCTATGGTGGAAGTGTGCTGAGATGCTGTTCGCTGCCTCGGACTGAAGCCTATCTGTATGCATTCTGTTTGCGTAACTGAAGTCAAAGGAAGCAGGAGGAGGCCCCTCCATGTGACTCTCAGAAGCCAGGACCCTGCCATCCTGGTGAGGCTCTTTCCTCAGCCCCGTATTGTTTTCCACGGAGGTCTTGGCCTTTTTCTTTCTGTCGGGTGAGACTGAGAGGATGTCAACAGCTTTTGGCCACTGCAGGTTAGCTGGAGACAGTAACCAATGCTCTGTGTGATTCTCTTCACCAATACTGCTGCCTCTAAATGGGAACTTATCTTGGCTTGGTGTGGAGTCTGCTGCACTGTACCCATCCTTGCTGAGTGCCCGAATGGGTTTTCCGATAAAGGGCAGGGCTCCTATGTACAAATAAACAGAAGAGGCAGAATTGTTTTAACTTTTTTGGGGGGTACGGGAGGCGACTTGTAAGCTCTTTGGGGCAGAGACTTTCTTTGTTATATATATGTACAGTGCCTGGCACAAAGAGTGGAGGGGGCAATTGAAGCCTCGCCATTACCACAATATAAACAATAAATGGTCCACTAACGGGAATAAAGCAGAGTGCCCATATCTGACAGGCATTTGATTTCACTGTCCCCACATAAGGAAAGACAGCACCTGCCTTTCTGGGCCTCATAGCTTGTGGGACAAAATCTGAATTAGCTTCTCATTTCCAAAATGCTGCGGGGTGGAAAATAGCTGGGATTTGAACAACAAAACAGCCTTTCAAAAAATGCGGGGGCCAGAAACACAGGAAAGAGTGGAGGGGAACTTTCTAGCTCCTATTTCAGACAGAATCCCAGTAACTGCAGCATGGAACTTGGCCCAGCTGTGTGCGAGCTGAACCCTGGCGATCTGCATTTTTACTATTATTGTTACAAATTAAAAACACGATTTATAAACAAACCCTTCTCTCGAAAGAGCCCTGAAAGTCCAGGGAGCATCCGGGGGAGCCAGATTCACAGTGCAGCTTGGGCTGATTGTTTAAAAGGCTATGACAACAGAACTATTTGGTTTTCCCATCCATGGGACGCCTTATTGACAATGTCATCTGGACTTTTCAATGCTCGTGGGCTTTGAGGATTGCTGAATAGATCTTTATCCAGCATTTTGGACTTCTGACTTGTGCGCCATAGAGCTGTCAAGGAGCCCAAAAAGCTCATGTTTGGTAGAAAAGCCATTGCTTTTAAGTTATGATCCCTTGCAGTTTGTTCCTGATGGCAGAAAGATGGGATTGAGAGAGATCTGCCCTTTATTTCAAAATGAAAGTTAAGAAATGATGATTATGTTCAAATATAATTGTGTTTTTGGGTCAGGCAGGTTAACAGCACAGTGCAGGCCAACTGGGAAAATTTCCAGGTCTCATTTCACACCGTCCCTTTCCCCTTTTGAATCTCACAAAGCAAACTGACTTTCCTTTTAGACAGAGTTTTCTTTCCCGTGCAGTTTTTTCCCCTTCAAATTTGTGGTTCCCTCTTCCTTTTCAGCCTATTCTTGCCATGCAATTAGTTTGCCAATGTAGAGCATTTAAAACCAGTTTACCCACACACACAATGTGAGCGCTCGCTGTTTGCAGTTAACAGTTGCAGTGTGTAGGAGGCTGATCCTGACTCGTCCTGTGAAGTATTTGACATACACAGATGAATAAAGTCCTGGTTTATCTCCAAAGCCTGACTCTCAGCTGTTGACCTCACTATTACTTCTCCATTGCTCTCACCAGCTGTTGTCATGGGAAAGATTTCCTGATATTTGAGTTGAATGCATACGAAGTCAGAAATTTCCATGAGACAAGTGGGGGCGGGAGAGGTACAAGCTGAAGACAGGGACATGCCAGAGTGCCCTGGAGCTGTTCTCCCTGGAGCCATGGAGCCTGAACAAGTCCTTTCAAACACGTCTCCTACCTGCGATGTTTACCCCCAAGACACACTTTCACTAAGCACTGAATTTCTAAGGAGAAATTAAGCATTTTGTCTTGACTCAGATTTCCAATCCCCCTCAATTCCTCTGTCAGATCTCTGGAGACTGGGAAAATAGAACTGCAACATAGCACCTGATCTTTTCTGTCCTCTGGGAGAGATGCACCTTTTACCTCCATACCCCTTGTGGGATGCAGTAACAAATCCGTTTAGTCTGACATGCAGAAGGCACAGGTGGGAGCTAAGAACAGCTGAACTAAACCACAAATTTGGAGCCTACAGGGAATAGGAGGGGGGCTATAAAAGTCACACAAGAAACCACACACATGGACCACTAAGTAACTCACAAACTGCTCAACACTGGCTAACTCAGGATTCGTGGCATTAGCTGATTCTGTGTTTCTTGCAGGTGCTCTCCAGCCTCCCCAGACACACACCTTCCTCTGACACATCAAGCATGTCTGCTTGTTTTCTTGACCAATGGACACGCTAAAATCTTCCTTTCCTTGGCTCTCATGTGCTTGCTGCTGCAGCATGCTGAAACGGATACAGCTGGAGAGGGCTGTCAGGGCAAGAATTGGAAATAATGTGTCTAGTCTTTGTGGGAAAGAGCAACGCTCAGCCTCTCCCCTCCTTGCTGAAAACAGCAAATCTGCCCTTTTCTGCTTTGGAATGTTAAGAAACTTACCTGCCACCAAGTTGGACGATGGTCCCATGACAAAACAGAGGAGCCAGAATGCTTCAGTTGTCATTTTGAAGGAAACCGTTTCCAGACTCTAAATGACCTGGAGTCTTTTATGCCCTTCCCCCTGGTTCATGCTAATGAGAGGCAGCCTTAGGGGAAACATGAATCGCTCCCTGGACAAACCATTGGAGCAAGACCAAGCTGCCGCAATCCTGCTAACCTCCCACTGCCACTTTCTAAGAGAAATGTGTATGGAGCCCCCCCCACGCTGGCTACAATTACCTGAAAGTCTAAATGTCAGTTCTGTCTTTGCCTGATTAAACGCGTCTTCCCTAAACGCCTACTCTCTACACAAAGTGGTGGGGGTTGGCGGGGGGGTCTTGTTTTCCTTCCCTACCTCTGAGGGAAAATTGTACAAAACATATCAATGCATAATTGGATACAAGGAACTGCATGAAAATGCAGCATGCAGAATCAGGGACCACATCACCTCTACATGTCAGCACCTACTTTGGAGCCCGGGACGGATGAACTCAGCATTTATGCACAGTCGGTTATAATGGGTGCATGTTTTTTAAGGTCGGTTATATTGTACATCTGGCTATTTCAGTCCTTACTATATGGGGATTTTGCAAATTTTTATAGTCATTGTCCATTCTCAATAGAAAGGTCTGCTGTTCCCTGTAGTAGATTCAATTTATTTTAAAACCCGGTTTCAGTAACTTGAATGAGTATCTAGAACTCTGACACCCCTCCTCTCATCTTACACACACTGAGCCAAATTCATCTTGAGAGTAACTTTATTGATGTGGAATTCATGTAGCCCAATATGCTTGTTCCTGTCTAACCAGTTTAAACAGTTGAGGACTTTTCTTCTTATTACCAAGCCAGATGTTCACTGAAGCTGCTTACCCCACTGTCTGATAAGGGATGCTATGAGGATCATTCAGTTAGTTTATACCTGTATAGTGCTTTGACCACAAAAAGCACTATACACGTGTTGTTAAAGGTCATTAGAAATATCCTGTAGCCTGCTTACTGAAGCCCCAAAAGATTGCTGAATGTAGTATCTATCACTTAGTTTAAGCTTAAATGGTTTACTAAGAATGATCAATGCATCAGTAATAAATATATGTAAATGCTCTATGGATTTCTAATGCTCCTGTGGGCATGTTCTGTATCAAGTTACCAGTCAAGACAGAACATGGCTGGGAGAATACTGCAGCTTTAGGATTGGATATTTGCCCTCACTGACGTAAATGGTAAACTTCCAGTCTGTTGAATTATTTTAAATAAAACAGACCAAAGGTATATGAAAACTTATTTTGGTTGCTACCTGTTAGAGTGGAAATTTTATTTCTTTGATGTCTGATGTAGATAATTGATATTTCTTTATAGCTGGACTGTCTTATATATTCCAACAAATTCCCCAGCAGCACAAAGTCTTATTTCAAATAGCTGTGTACAGTTTATTCTCTAGATATCTAAAATGGTTTGCAATATGTAAGGAAATTGTAATACATATGTGATCCTATGCTTTAATTTCCCTAACATCGTGTGTTAAATCTTTTTCTTCTGTTACAATATGCCTTTTAAATGTTTTAATTCTGAAAGTATGTTAACGTGGGGGAAAACCATTGTAGAAATCTAAACCCAGACACAATGCTGAACTGAATTCACAACTGGGAATTCACATTAAACATCTTAACCATTTATATTTTATTAATTTGGCTGTTTAGGAGCTGGTCCAGCACAGTGCATTCCTCTCCATTTCTCCTGGGGTTGGGTGGGACAATGAGGGGCTACACACCAGAAAAAGCAATGGGGTGGATTAGATGAAATACACAGTTGTTCTGTAACATTTATCTAATATGCTTCTATGAGACTGTGCTATGGCAGGCAAGGATAAAATGCAACCTGCAAATAATTAAGTGAATTTGTTAAGCTTCTTTGAATGTTAAACTCTCTATGTTGTTTAAACTCCTCAAATAGTAAATAAGTCAGCTGGTTAGTGTCTGAACACCAGACTAGGTAAGCACTGGCGCCCCCTGGAGGATAAGGAATAAGAAAAAGATGCCTATGCTCTCTCTCCTGATGCAGCATTTTCGTCCTTAGGTAGAGGATGGAGGGGGCAAGATGTGAGTATGAACATGTGAGGAGCTGCATGTGAAGGTGTCTTTCTGGGTGTAATTTATATCTACTTCAGGATGTACGTGGGATGCATCAGAACCATGCAGACGTTTTGATGATTTAAAGAAACCACTAAACAGCTACAACCTTCTGATAAAACTATTTGTCAGTATAATACAATCCATTTTACTATATTGCTGTGTCTATGTCTGGGTGTTTCTCCTAAAAATTCAGCTATTTTAAAATTTCAGCTTCGCTGGTAGCACTGTGGACAATGTGGTGGTTAACATGTCTAAACTAGTCTTTGCACTGGTGCTACTACTGGTGAAGCTGCTTGTTTGTTTTCACTACAGTTTGCAACACTCCTAGTATAGGATTCCTTCTCCCTATGAGAGAAGTTTAGAACTACAATTTTAGCAACCAATTACATCTATTGAAAAACCCCAGAGACCTGCACTGGTGGCAATACTGGCTTGCAGTGAAAAACTGGATGAATTCCCCATTCCTAATCACTATAGAGAAGAGAACACTGAAGTTCTGATGCCATCACACCTGATGTGTGATGAACAATGGCTCACTACAAAACACTAGGGCTCAGATTTTAAAAAGTAGTTAGGGGTCGAGCTGCTTACCACTGCAAGACCTAAGCGATAAAATGGCCATTTTCAAAAGTGACAGAGGCACTTAGGAATCTCAATCCCACTGATTTTTGATGAGACTCCCATTGATGAGTCTTAGGCGCCCATGCCTTCTGACAAAGGGAGTTAGCGGTCTATATCCCTTCGGCATTACAATGCTGACATAACACAATGTCTCAATACCTTTAAAAATCTGGGCCTAAAACATCAAAAATTAAGTCCAAATGAAGACCTAGTCTACCTCTGTATCTCACCATAATCCGATTACATGCCAAAAACAAAGCACAGCAAATCCTCAAAATGCTCAGCCAGCAGCACCTATGAGAGGTTTCAGAGTAGCAGCCGTGTTAGTCTGTATTCGCAAAAAGAACAGGAGGACGTGTGGCACCTTAGAGACTAACCAATTTATTTGAGCATAAGCTTTCCTGAGCTACAGACCACTGTTCCCTCTAAGCTGTGCGCGTGCACATCCGAAACCCCGCGCACATGGCGAAAGGCCGTGCGCACGCAAATTTGCACAGTAAGAAATGTTTTGTGCACACAGCCTGTCAGAAATTAGGGGGAACGTTGCCCTAGACCCTACAGCTAGGAAGGCCCAAGGAAAACCAATAAGGAGCCAGACGGATACGGAAGGAGGCCCCTGATCGGAAGCTCCCTGCAGTCAGTGGACAGACTCCAACGGGCCCTGGCTCAGGCTTTTATCCCAGTACCCCTCCGGCCGTTAAAAGTGCAAAACAAAGGGGGATCCCTGCTACTGACAGAAGAGCCGTCATCAACTGCCACAGCCTAAAGGCGGGAGCCGGCACCCCGCGGCCCAGCGCCCTGGCCAGGAAAGGCCACCCAGGGCCAAACCCCCGACTCACGCCCCGTCCTGGGCAGGCTGCACCCCTCGGACGGACACGGGGCCGACTCCTGTTTCCCTCGCGCCCTCACGTGGCCTGCCGACCCAGCGCTCCGGCTCTGCCCGCGTTTACATGGCAACCGGCGCCGCGCTCCAAACCCGCCTGGGCGCCTCCGGCCCGGCCCCCGGCCTGCCCCCTTTCTGCGTCCCAGACCCACTCAGGCCGGGGCCGCGGGGCAGGAAAAGCCCCCACCCGCAGATGCTGGGCGGGGGGGAGGTGTCTGGCTGCAGGAGCACAGGCCAGCCCGGCTCCCGCAGCCCCGCTACACGGGGATTTCTTTCCGCCCGGGGAGCGGGAGGGTTAACGGGCCGAGCTGCACGGGGAACGTCTGCCTCCTCGAGCGAGGCAAGAGCCCCTCCGCCCCCGCCGGTGCGGGACTCCCCGGCCTTGTGCGCGCAGCCATCCCAGCCCCGCTTTGCATGCCCGGGCCGCCAAGAATCCCCGAGCTCCCGCGCGTCCCGGGACGGCATGATTAAAAGTGTGTCAGGGCTGCGGCGTGTGCAGCCCCTGCGGGCGTTAATAACGTGGAAGCGGCCCAGGAGCCCGGCGGGGGCGCCCAGTCACGAATTTACCAGGCTGCTCCGGCTCGCTACAAAACGTCTGATTGGTACGACCCAGATGGGACTCGAACCCACAATCCCCAGCTCCGGAGGCTGATGCCTTATCCATTAGGCCACTGGGTCACCCAGTGAAAACGGAGACCGGCGCGCTCTAAAGGCCCCGCCCGGCTCCAACTGGCCCCGCCCCCACCCTGCCTTTGGTCTTCGATGATTCCAGCCTCACTCTCAGGGCCCCGCCCAGCCCAGGATGACCCGACCCCCACTCGGTTCCAAACCCGCCGAGCTCTGACTCCGTCCCTCCCCCGCCCTCTCAATCAACAAGGCGCGCTAAGGACTTGTGCCTGGGCCCTGTCCTGCCGTTCGCGACGTGCCCTTAGCCTCACTCGCGCGCAACGGCCGTTAGCTCCTCTCTCCCCGCGCGCCCCGATAGGTGGCGTCCCCCCTATAGCTTCCAGAACGTAGTGTAAGGCTTTTTTTCCACGCGCCTCCTCCATCGTTAGCACTGCCCTCTGCGCCCATGCCAGCTATCCCATGATATTAGCTCTGCCCACTCCCATGCAGGTCTGACGTTAGGTTGTGCCCTACACAGGCCCTCCATGTCACCCATTCCCCCTCACACAGCGCACCCATTAGCTTCTCCTGGGCACCTCACTGACAGCATGTTCTGCCCCCCCGGCAGTCGCTTCCCATTGCTTGCTGCCCACTCAAGCGCTCTGATTGTCATCTTCTTCCCTCCCCCTGTGTGAGGCCTCCGGCCCGTATCCCTTCCATCAAAACACTGGCACCTGCCAGGTTTGTCTCCTTCAGCCACTGCAACCTCCTCTACAGCTGGCCGGTTCCTTGGGTCCCCCAGCAAGCCTCCTGTGTCCCAGAACCATAACTACCTCCACTCTGCCCCGGCTCCTCCAGCTGGCTCATACTACCCAGGGCTCCACCCTGGTGGGTTGCACGCTTCATTGCTTGTGTCCACCAAGGCTAGCTGGGTGTATAGCTCTGCCAACCAAAGCAACCTGTGTGACCCTCTAGTAAGCTGCCCCCTGTGATATGTGTATGCCAAAGGCGAGAGCACCAGAGAGTTTCCACTGCAGTATCAAATGGGCACTTTGGGCCTGATTTTAATGGCAATCAGACTTCCAGTTTTCACCAGAATCAGTTGGGTTCTGCCCATTGATATCTAATATTCCCTAAAATTAAAGAATTGATCAGATGTGGTTTTCAAAAGTTGTGGTGTTACAGACAGACAGAGAAATGCCATTACGGCCTCACTTTCATGTAGCAAAGGAGCTCCAGCTCACTATCCTCAGCCATTGGCTCTGCTTCTCCAACATGATTTCTTCTCCACCCTCTGTGCTTTGCCTCAGTCCTTGCTTTAGCCCCTTTCCCACTTGTGATTCCCACTGCCTTTTTCTCAGCTTCCTTCTTTTGATGTGCCAAGCATCCACTCTCTCTCCCCTAAAAATATCTCCTCAAACTCATTGCTTCTGGTTAGCTTGCCATCTCTACCATCTATTTTGGCAATCATCACTCCCACGCTCCAGCCGAACCATGTTCTTGTGCCATTCATATTTCTCTTCATAAAGGTCAGAGCAAACAAAATAACTACAAACCAAACCAAACCCTATATAAAATGTCACTGAGGAACCCTCCTGTCTCTCTCGCATTGCCTATCATCTTCATTTGCTGTGATATATGTTCTTCATGGCGGAGACCTTGTCTTCATACAGGTCTGTAAGCTACCATGTGCTTCTATGGAGCTGTATAAAAATAATAATCTAATTAACAGGCATGTGTCTCAGTGGCTGTACCACTACCTTTGACTGGTTGAAATTTGAACTATGGTCATAGGGCTTAATGTGCTTGAGTTTCAGCTGGTGTCCCTAGGATTCCAGATCTGTTGGGAAAATGTAATACTGTATAGCCTGTGCTCTGGATCCTTGTCCTTCTTGTCAAAAGCCAGTAGGGAAGTGTTGAGCTTTTCAACATATCCGAGGAAAACAGGGTGCCAATTATAATTTTTAAAAAATTATGAGTTTGACTTCTGTTCAAAAAGTTATCCCATGTATATAATCTGTTTTGCATTAATATACTGGCAATCAATGTGACAAGACAACTCATAGTGTCTCTATGCCACTGACTTGTTTGATTCTAGTTAATTAGTGTTCAGAACTAAGTATAGCATATAGACTTGTGTTGATGTTGTCCATTTCACCAGGATAATTTATAATCCAGAAAAGTTCCCCACAATAGCGGGACCATTCTCCCGATTACGTTTGCTACATGAGAGTGAGCTGCTGGCACTGTGTTCTCTCTTCAACTTTGGAATTTGCTCTTTGCTTGGTTCTAAATATCCCAAATCTATTTGATCTTTTGGGCATGCTATAAAACCCCTATTTTTGAGCTGGCTTTTGAGAGGGTCTGGTGGTGGATCTCTTAGGAAACTAAGGTCTAAGATGTTTTGGATTTGGAATCTGAGGGCTGGAGAAGTATGTGAGGGTAGGTTGCTGCTCTTTTGATTTGATATTTAGTATGTAAGGAGTGCGTCTTCAATCAATTTGCTTTAAATCCCAGTAAAGAGCTGCTGCCACTTTGGTTAGGAGCCTGAGGGTCCTGGTTTTCCCAAGAGCAGGAAGGAAGGCACAAAGGGTATGTCTATGGGTACGTCTAGACTGGAATAAAAGATCCACAGCATCGCCGTGGTTGGTCCAGATCAGCTGACTCAGGCTTGGGCTGTGGGGCTAAACATTGCTGTGCAGACATTCCAGCTCAGGGTGGAGCCTGGGCTCTGAGATCCGCCGCCCTCACAAGGTCCCAGCCTGGGCTCCAGCCCGAACCTGAACATCTGCAGAGCAATTTTACAGCCCCACAGCCCAAGCCCCAAGAGCCCAAGTCAGCTGACACAGTCCAGCTGCATGTATTTAATTGATGCGTAGATGTACCCTACATTGCAATGTAAACCCAGGGTTAATAGAACTCAAGTTAGCAGACCCTGTTTTGTTAACTTAGGGCTTGAGCATCTACACTCATCTGTAACCCCAGTTTAGGAATTGTTGAACCCTTGATCCCAACCTTGGGCTCCAGCATCTACACTGCATTACGTGGGCCCAAGTCCAATCACTCATATCCCAGACTTCCTAGCGCCTTCCTAAAATGTGGCTGGTGTCACCCTTTCTTCATCGTGAAGTGTGGGAAAATCTGACTGTCCACCAATCTTTACAGTCCAGAGGACAAAGGAAGTCAGCCCATGGGATTGTGGGATATTTCTGGTGGATTTCATGAGCAGGAGTCCAGTGGGGCTGTGTCTACATTGCAAAACAATAGGGCTTGAACCCTAGGTCCTGGATAGGGTGGCCAGGTGCCCAGTTTTTGACCGGAAAGTCCAGTCGAAAAGGGGACCTGACTGTGTCCGGTCAGATCTACAGATCGGACACCCAAAGTCCAGTTACAGTGGGTGGGGAAGGCAGGGAGGTGCCAGGTCATCACCTGCCCAGCCCTACTCAGCCGGGGCCATCTCCTACCTGCATCAGGCAGCTGCAGCTCCCAGCCCCGGCTCCGCAGGCAAGTCCCTCCTCACCTGGGTGGGGAGTGGGGGAGAAGAGCAGCGAACGGCCAGGAAGAATGGGGAAGAGGACTGAACAGGGGGTGGGGCCTCAGGGAAGAGGTGGGGCAAGGAGGAAGAGGCAGTGTTGGGGAGGTTCCAACACTCCTGCTGGAGTGTCTGTTTTTTAAATATTACAAACTTGGCAACTCTAGTCCCAACTTGACTGAGGCTCAGATGCTCCATGCCAATGTAGTCCTGGGTCTGAGCTCTGGATTTGCGTGATTTGTGTGTAGACAGAAAGGGGGTAGGCTTGAGGCTGAGTTTGAACCCTGGGTTTACAATGCCGTGTAGACCTGGGATTCTCAAACTGGGGGTCTGGACCCATGAAGGGGTTGCGAGGTTATTACATGGGGGGTCACGAGCTGTCAGCTTCCACCCCAAACCCTGCTTTGCCTCCAGCATTTATAATGGTGTTAAATATATTTGTTAAGTGTTTTTAATTTATAAGGGGGGGGTTGCCTTCAGAGGCTTGCTAAGTGAAAGGGGTCACCAGTACAAAAGTTTGAGAACCACTAGTGTAGATGTACCCAAAGCATGCAGCAGTCCTAGGTGGCCAGGGGTTTGGTCATGCTGTAGGGGATGTGACTATTGAAAACCCCACCGTGAAAGTCCATTCACTCCTAACCCGGGAAGGGGGGAGGTAAGAGCAATGACTTCCTCCTTCAGGCTTCACTCAACCTCCCTGCTTGGGTGTACTGAAAGCGGCCGCTTTCGGCATATTTTTGGAGGTCCCCATAACAAAAACAGGCCACTACGGGGACAACAAATCCCAGCATCCCATGCTCCGCCTTCCTTCAAGCTGACAAGGAACAAGGCCGAGCATTGGGTGCTGGGAACTGTAGTCTGCCTCGGGCTTATTGGCACTAGGTGGCGCATTGTGTGTTGGGATCGGTAGTCTTGGAGCCGCGAGTGGTGCGTTGTACGCTCTGTGACGTGTAATCATCTCTCTCCAAGATCCTGGCGCGGTTCTCGTGAGATCACTGGTTCCCCCTCACACACGCCTCCACCTCGCGAGAACAGCTTGTTTTTCAAACAGACCAATGAGAATGTTGCTTTGGCTCGAATTGACCAATAGGGGAGCGAAGACGCGGGAAATTTAAATCCCGCCAGGGGCGGGGTCAAGGAAGAAGGGGCGGGGACAGCGGCAACGTGTTCGCTGGTGGCCTGGGCGAGTCAGTCAGTGCGCCGGTGTGGTAGTAGCTGCAGAGACGGGAAGCGGTTTCTGTTGTAGGTGGGGGTCTCGCGCGCTGCGTCCGGTAGACGTGGGGGTGATGGAAGAAAAGCGGGGGAGGGGAGTTCTGGGGGGTGGGCTGGAGTAATAGGGGGTGAAATGAAGTTGGGGATTTTCTATGGGGTATTTAGTGTGGGGGAAGGGCGGCGGTCGGGGGCTATGTGGGCTTGTGAGGGGGCAAGAGGCTAGGCGGGGTGCGGTTCTCGGGCTATATGGGACGGGGGGGATGGGCTAGAGCTGTAAAGGGTGAAATGAGGTGGGGTAGTTCCTATGTGGTGGTTATATAGCGGGGTGGGGGAAGGTAAAACACCTTTCCCCCCCCGCCCCCCCGCGTCCCATTGCTCATTACGGGGGCTAAGGTGGTTTCCGCCCTGCTGGAGGGTGGATGGGTGGGGGATTTCTAGATTGCAACTCTCCCAGGGAAGGCACTGACTGGGTTACTGGCTTATTTTGAATCGGGTGGTATGTTCTTGACCGTGTGACTGCAGCAGCTTCTTTGTGTTGGTTTGGGGCTTAACTCCCTGTAGCCTACATAAGGAGCTGCGAGCTGCACCCCGTTATAGATGTAGAGGCTGCACTGTGCTTGGGGTGTGTCTGCAAAATGGCTATCTCCATTTAAAAGGCCATTATCAACTTTAACTCACTTTACGGAATTGACTGGATTTCAAGTTAAGTACATGTTCTACATCTGCCTGCCCCCGAGTCAGGGTGCCAACCTATGTGTTTCTAATCTCACTTTTGTTTTTTTCCTGGGGTGGGGAAATAACAAACTTTCTTGTTGCTATGCCTGAACGATCAGTGTTGTTTGCCGAAATAATTAATCTGACTATGCATCGAGGGCTGTAAGAAACCTAAAAATTATAATTATATATATATATATATATATTTCTGTTTATTTGCAGTAAACTTGGGTGTTACTTGTAACAATAGTGAGCTTTTAAAAACAAAAAACAAAACATCCCTTCTGTTTTTCTAACTTAACAATGTCCCTTTTCAAATCAGAGGCAATGCTAGTTATTTAAGTTTTAGGTGGAATGATATGGAATCTGGACATACTTTTTTATCTTTAACCCCAATCTTGATTTCAGGTGTATGTCTTAATCTGAAATCCTTTTGGCTAAAGTAAATTAATTGCTAATCTCAGATCTGTTTCAGGTCTGTCTCTTTCATTGGTATTGCCTGAGGTCTGACTCCTATAAAAGATGTCTACCAATGAGAATGCTAGTGCAGCAGTTGCCCGTCTGAACAGATTCAAGAATAAGGGAAAAGACACTACAGTGAGTATCTGATCATCAGTTGGAGTGTGTGGCCAAATATGTTTTTAAGCATAATGTAGCCCTTTAAAAAGAGAAGTACAGTTCATCACGAATGCGCATTTGCCTCTCTCAGGAAATGAGGAGGCGGCGGATTGAAGTCAATGTAGAGCTGAGGAAAGCTAAGAAAGATGATCAGATGCTTAAAAGAAGAAATGTCAGTACTCTCCCAGATGATGCCACTTCACCTCTTCAGGAAAACCGGAACAATCAGGTAACTAAGTCCCGAACTCAGTGAGGAGGTTTTTCCCCTGATGTTGGGCTGTGGCTCTGCTGCATGTCTCTTCCATCAGTGGATGTGTTCCTGTGTATGTCTGTAGTGCTGTATAATTATGTTACCAACTGTAACAGAGAGACCACAGTGGCAATCCCTACCCTATATAACCTCAGACAGAAGGAACAAATAAATACAGTAGTGCTAGGCTTTGTCTACAGTGGGAACATGGCTTTAAACACAGTTATCTACACTAATGCTAAGTGGTTTTAATAACAATTAAAATTCATGTTAACACACCTAACAACTAACTTTCCCAGTGTAGACAAAACTATGGCTGACAAGGATTGGGAGTCCCATTATAATTGCACAATATTCAATAAAGCAACGTGTGTTTGACTGGTGCTTTCTCATAGCACTGTGCCTTGTGGGCTAAGGGAGCTTTTGCTTGCTATACAGACACACATTCTTCCCAACATAGTCTTAACAACTTTCTATTTCTCATGCAGGCCACTGCACATTGGTCTGTTGAGGAAATTGTCAAAGGAATTAACAGTAATAATTTGGAGCTTCAGTTGCAGGCAACTCAGGCTGCCAGGTGAGAACCTTCAAGGTCAAAGTTTATCCAACTCTTCTATGTGGCTGGGGATAAAGGGGTTCAGCTAATCAGAGCACAGGTGTCAGTTGTAGCAAATACTTTCTGGAAGCCTTGTTCTACGTAAATATTGCTAACACTTCTTCTATAATCTGCTCTTTGGCAAGTAAACATTTTGGAATTGACACTCTAGTCAGTGTGGAGACTAGGGCCAAATGGAATTATAACCTTGAATGATTAAAGGCGTGACCTGACTCTGGGACTTTGAACCTGGTACACCTGAGCTGTTCCCTGACTCTGTTTCTGGTCTTAGGGGTGGCACAGAGGTGCTGCAAGATTTTTAAAAAGTCTCATTCTCCATTTACAGAATAAAATATTGCATCTGTTTAATTATATAATATGATGTTTAGGGATAGAACTGGGACCTTAGTTTAGGGCTGAGAATTTAAGACACTAATGTATACAAGTAGAAAACGGGTTCTGGGATCTCACTTCTGAATGAAGTGAACAGCACAATGGTTCCAGTTAGGAATGTGGTCCAAAACATGTGAACTAGCAGAAAGATCTCTCACGGTTTTTGTGCAGCCTCTGGCAGCTGCTGCTCTTTCTACATTAGAATATACCTCTTGAGCAGCTCAGATGCATTCTTACTGTTGCAGCAGCATGAAGCTAAGTTTCACTTCAGTCACTGAACAAAATCTCTAAAGAAATTTGCCCAAAAACAATTTTGTTAACATTTTAAAGCTTCCTAGCTAGCTTGTGTTCAACTGACTTGTAGTTTGTCTGAACGTCTCAGTACATTTTGCTGCTTCCCCTTTTGAATGTTTTTATATTTTACAAAGTGATTTTCAGACTGACTAAACTGGAATCTTCCCTAAAGATTTTAGTGGACAAAAATAACACTTTCTTATTTTTATTTCTTCCATAGGAAACTCCTGTCCAGAGAGAAGCAGCCCCCCATAGACCATATAATTCGGGCTGGTTTGATTCCAAAATTTGTCTCCTTTTTGGGAAGAGCAGACTGTAGCCCTATTCAGTTTGAATCTGCTTGGGCGCTTACCAACATCGCTTCTGGCACATCGGAGCAAACGAAGGCTGTGGTGGATGGTGGGGCTATACCAGCCTTTATATCCCTGTTGGCTTCGCCCCATACTCACATCAGTGAACAGGCCGTGTGGGCTTTAGGAAACATTGCAGGTATATCAATGTGGTGTATGACCATTGTTTATAGCCCTACTTCCTTATATACAAGGGGAAGAGAAGGCCGTTGGGGCCAGATTTTCAAAATAGCGTGGTTTCCATTTACCTAGCAAGCAGAGCTCTTGCAAATCTGGCCCCACCGCCAATGTCATCTAGCGTATAACAACCTGAACTCCCACATGGAGACAGTCACAAATAACTCCTTGCCTTTTGGCTAAGTATAGTATTCAATACAACGTCTATCAAAACCTGGCAATCTGTAAATTCCATTTGACACAACACTTTCATATTTCACTACCATCTTAATGTGGTAGCTACTTCTCTTTTTTCAATAATCTGAGTGGACTCTGCTTTTTCTTGAAACGGGTGTCCTCTTTTGGGGCTTAGGGGGAGGGAGATACTGAGGAGCTTTCAGGTGTTTGTCTGCAATCTGCCTGGTTCTAGTCAGTCAGTGTTCAATCTAGTTCTTGAATTCTAAGTTTATAAATTCAGACATAGCAAGGGTAAAATAGTGATTCAGATGATCACTGGAGCAATTATTTTAGTACTTGAATTCTAGAAATGGCTGTTTAAAATATTGCATGGCTTAGGCAGTGGATTTCTGGGATACCTCTGTGTTCCTTCCGCATAGCCTCAAAACTTTAATTGAGGCTGAAGTCCTTTCTCTTGACCCCTAAAATCTAAATCCTTAAACTAGCCATAGCGTGACAACTAGGAACTGTGGTTCTCAGCCATGAGAGATCAGAATTCCAAAGTACTTCATAATTTGCATAAGACACCATCAAGTATCTTAAAAAATAAACATCCTTTTCTCAGGGATGGACTACAGGAACTCATCAACAGCATTAAGTTCACTCTAGTTTTCATGCACCATCACAGTGCAGTTATGTCTGACAATGTAGGGATATGTTAGGGTCCAAGAGTTTTTATTGAAATAAAAGCAAGAATGTTTCTATAAAATTGTTCTAGTGCTACAGTGAGACTGCTTTATTGGGGGGGGGGGGGGGGGAGAAGAAAGGGTCTGTGACAAAATAACCATTCAGTAAAAAAACCCTTCAACCATAGCCTTTAATTACTTCGAATCAAATTGTGAACTAAAGATTTTAGTCTCTGAAAGTGGATTGAAATAACATTGACCGTAACTAATAGGTGCTTTAGAATATTTTTAATCTAAGGGGTAGTAACAAGTGAATTCAACTAAGCATAACTCATACTTATTTACTCTGGAATTTTCTCCAGACAGAATGAATGACTCTTTCATGTTCCCAGTTCAATACTGGGTCAAATGCATTTTGTGGAAGAGGGTGGGATTGGGTTAGGTTTCCATTAGAACTAGGGAGGGCAAGGGAGAAAACTCCTACTTGATTTTGAGTTTTGTAAAAACTTGTTACCAAACCTACAACTTAAGCCACATTTTAAAATATCAGATCAGGAAGTCCATGGCTTGAGTAGGAAAAAAAACATGCATTCCAAGTGGCTTATCACTGATAGCGGTTCTCCCTTTGTCCACCAATGCCTCTGCTTCTTAATCAGTATCTGCATTAATGATTCACTAAATCAAGGAAGGGACGCTGTTTATACACAGCCTGCTGTTCAGTTAGGAGTTTCCTGTTCCTGACATAGATATTTCTTCTGGCTTTCAGGTGATGGTTCAGCCTACAGAGACCTAGTTATTAAGTATGGTGCTATTGACCCACTGTTGGCTCTACTTGCTGTGCCTGATATATCTTCTCTAGCAGTAAGTGTGCATCACAAACGAAGTCACAACAGTAGCACTAAACTATTATAAATCACTAAACTCCCAGCCGAACAGGAGCTAACCACAAACGTTTACTTTTTCAGTCTGGATACTTGCGCAATCTTACCTGGACCCTCTCAAACCTGTGTCGCAATAAGAATCCTGCACCTCCCATAGAAGCTATTGAGCAGATCCTGCCTACCCTAGTTCGTCTATTGCACCATGATGACCATGAGGTCTTGGCAGATACCTGCTGGGCAATCTCTTACCTTACTGATGGTTCTAATGATAGAATTGAAGTAGTAGTGAAAACTGGACTGGTGCCACAGCTTGTGAAACTCCTGGGATGTGGTGAACTGCCAATAATGGTAAGATGGTGATGCATAGAAATTACTTTAGCATGTATTTGTCTCACTCCTGTCTGAGTGGTTTATGTTAAAAACAAAATAGAGCAGTGGCTTTCAAATCGTGTTAGCCATTTTGTGTAGTCAAAAGGAAACCCATAACACGTACTTTGGCTGATCCATGAGTAGATGGTCTTTCCTGAGGACCTCACATGAATGATCTATGCAGCTAACAAGCTTCTTTCCTCAGTAACTTCAGTAGCTTGACAATGTCTAATTACATCACTCTGGTCTCGATTTCACTTCATGATTCCTCAGAATCATGACCTGAGGAAGAGCTCTGTGTAAGCTTGAAAGCTTGTGTTGCACCAATAAAAAAAAAACTACCTCACCCACCTTCTCTCCTTATGAATCATGAGTAGGTCCCTACCAAATTCACTGTCCATTTTGGTCAATTTCACAAACATAGGATTTTAAAAATCATAAATTTCATTATTTCAGCTATTTAAAACTGAAATTTCAGTTTTGTAATTGTAGGGGTCCTGACCCAAAAAGGAGTTATGGGGAGGTTGCCAGGTTAGTGTGTGTGTGGGGGGGTGTGGGGGGGGTGTGCAGGGGTGTTGAAGTACTGCTACCCTTACTTCTGTGTTGCTGCTGGAGGTGCTGCCTTCAGCACTGGGCAGCTGAAAAGCAGTGGCTGCTGGCCAAGATCACAGCTCTGAAGGCAGATCTGCCCCCAACAACAGCACAGAAGTAAGGATGGCATGGTATGGTATTGCCATCCTTATTTCTGTGCTACTACCTGCAGAGCTGGGCCCTCAGTCAGCAGCTGCCCCTCTCTGGCCACTCAGCTCTGAAGGTAGCACAGAAGTAAGGGTGGCAATACTGTGACACCCCCACCCCAAATAACCTTATGACCCCCTGTAACTCCCATTTGGGTCAGGACCCCCAATTTGAGAAACGCTGGACTCCCCTGTGAAACCTGTATAGTATAGGGTAAAAGCGCACACAAGACCAGGTTTCATGGGGAGAGACCAGATTTCCTGGCCATGAAAAACATGTTACAGACCATGAATTTGGTAGGGCCCTGATCATGAGGCATGGGTAACAGCTATCAGAGATATTCCTTCAGACTTAGTAGTTTTCCTTAATTAACTAGCTTAAATTACCAATGGCTTCAATCCACAACAGTGATATAAAGCTTGGCATTCTAATGGCAGTGCTTGGCAATGGAATCTGTTAAAGGAGTATGGAATCTTAAAACTTAGCTCAATATGGTTAGAGCATGGGTTCTAGGAGTCCAGCTTGAGTCTTCCTCCCAACTCTAGCACTTTATAGGCATATTGTGCTAAGACCATAACTTCTCCACCTCAGTTTACCTACTGTATAACAGCTGTAATGTCTAGACCACTTCAGGTTTCTCAAATGAGAGGGGTATCATAGCTGTTTATTCTACAGCAACCCACTTAATAACTGCAGGGGATAAAGCAGAAGAGCTTCTGGTGGTGATGGTCTGCTTCTGAGGTGTTGTACTAGTGGAACTTAGTAATATGTCCTAAACTAATCATTTTGCAACGTCTCTTTCAGACTCCATCATTAAGAGCTATAGGAAACATTGTCACTGGCACCGATGACCAAACACAGATTGTTATTGAATCAGGAGCACTAACTGTCTTTCCAAGCCTGCTCTCTCACCACAAAAATAACATCCAAAAAGAAGCAGCGTGGACCATGTCCAACATTACTGCTGGCCGTCGGGACCAGATCCAGCAAGTTGTGGATCATGGACTTGTTCCATATCTCATTGGAATTCTGAAAAAGGTAAAAATCCAATGTCCTCCACAATGAGATTTTGTAATCAAGTGCCAAAATTTAGGCCTTACATATGGAAGTATGTTCCCCCAGACTTTAGTGGAAGCCACCTACTGTTCTAAAGGTGTACTTACTCTAAAATCTTCAGGCTGATGTTGACTGTAACTTACTGTAGGGTTAAGATGACCACTTTTCAGAGTTGAAGTTATTCTAGGCAAGTTTGCTATGTATAAAAAGGAGGCATTAAATGTGCTCTCTGTATATTAATCATCTTTGGCAAAAACTTAAGCTCTGAACTTTAACTTTTATTGCATGGCCAAACTAGCACTTGGATATCTTTAATGTAGAAGATCTCACTGATCTACTAGTCATTGGTTTCTTGTTACTGTTTATACTGGAGTACATCACCCTTATTTTAAAACAGGGGGACTTCAAATCACAAAAAGAAGCTGTATGGGCTGTGACCAACTACACAAGTGGTGGAACAATTGATCAGATTGTATACCTTGTTCAGGCTGGTGTCGTAGAACCTTTACTGAACCTCTTGTCAGCCAAGGACAGCAAAACTGTGCTAGTTATTCTGGATGCTATTACTAATATCTTCTTGGTAAGTAGACAAAGGATTGTCCATTGTTGGTAGGATGGCCTGTAACAACAAATTCTCCAATAGTTGATGACTGAAGGGGAGCCTCCTACTGCAGATACTTCCCACCATGTTTCATTCACTATTAACAACAATGCCTGGAAGTAGGTAACTATCTATCTATAGCAGAGGTGGGCAAACTATGGCCTGTGGGACCACATCCAGCCTGCGGGACCCTCCTGCCCGGCCCCTGAGCTCCTGGACCCTCCCGTGCTGTTCTCCCTCCAGTGCAGCTTCAGCACTCCATGCTGCTGGTGTAGTGTATTAAACTGCTCTGCGTAGGAATGTGCTGCTGGTAGCAGTTATCGAGAGCAATTTACTACGCTACACTGGTGCAATGCTCTGGGTGGCGTGGCTGTGGCACCACCAGCCACTGGTGCTCTGTGCTGCATGGTCAGGGAGCAGGTGGGGAGTTGGATAGAGGGCAGGGGAGTTCGGGGTGGTGGTAGTCAGGGAGCGGGGGTGTGGATGGGGTCAGGGCGGTCAGAGGATGGGGACTGGGGGGGAGTTGAATGGGGGCAGTCAGGGGCAGCGGTTCCGGGGACAGGGAGTGGGGGGGTGGATGGGGCAGGGGTTCTGGGGGGCTGTTAGGGAATAGGGGGTTGGGTGGGGCAGGTGGTGAGAAGCAAGGGGGGGGTGGATGGGGCGGGGGCACAGCCTCCCCTAACTGGCCCTCCATACAATTTCCAAAACCCGATGTGGCCCTCAGGCCACAAAGTTTGCCCGCTCCTGATCTATAGAGTTCAGCCACAGTATCTTGTACCTTAGTAGATTCAGTAGCCAAGAACCATAGCCTTGTTCATAACTAATCACTTTTGCTGATTCTAAAAATGGCCATTATATGCTCCAAGCAGGGACAAACCATCCATCCCTCTTACAAAGTTAGTCATTGTGGTAAATGTGTGGTGCTGCAGTACGTAAGCAAACCTCTTGAAGCATGAACCTTATATGGCTGATTCTTTGCAGGCTGCTGAGAAAATCGGTGAGACCGAAAGACTGTGTCTCATGATTGAAGAGTGTGGAGGTCTAGACAAAATTGAAGCTCTCCAGTCCCATGAAAATGAACTGGTGTACAAGGCCTCCTCAAGCCTCATTGAGAAGTATTTCTCAGCAGAGGTGAGTAACTGAAGGATTGAAATATGGGTTTGACTCTCTACATCTCAACACAAGCAAGTGTTTTAAAGCTTGAAATATTGAAATCCATTTCAAACCTCTTTCCACCTCTTTTAGGAAGAGGAAGACCAAAATGTTGTGCCAGACTCTACTGTTGATAGCTACACCTTCCAGATTCAGGGAAGTACTCCTGACACTTTCAACTTCTAGACTTTTCATACATTCCAGCCAGTTTCAAAAGTCTCTTGGTTACCCATCTGAGTACTGCCTTCTATTTGTCTTAATATCTCTACTTACCTTTTTTTACTGTTTTTATGTGACTTGTAATGTAGCACTTTGTATAACTGAAGCATACTTGAACAGTTCAAAACAGTGTACATACTGTGTGAATTACTTACTGTAAATCTCGATCTTTCTACCTGAGTCTTGAAGTACACATGTAAATACTCTTCTGCTTCCTTTTTTGGCTCTTATTGTGATGTCAGTGCAAGGCTGTGCTAATATAGCCTTCGTGCTGTTTGGGATAAGGGAGGTATTGGTTTCTTGATGTCACATCTATGTACATTCGAGGAATTTGGAGGCTTAACAAGTCATACAGCCTTCTCTCAGAGCAGGAGCCACTGCCATGCACTCTATGCCCGATCACAGTGGATCATCAATGGACTGTGAATCGGGTTTTAAAGCGAATTGGTGTTCAGAATTTAATAAAAATAGTATCAGAACACAATGTGAACTGTCAAACTCTTTATTTTTAAAGGAAGATGGGGCAAACCAGATGTATTTACACTTTCCTCTTTTGCACTTGTTAATCAACCAGTTTCTCATTCCTAGTGGCTGGGTAGAGGAATGAGTTCCTAGCCCAGTAGATGAGTGCAAGTCTAAATTGTGTATGTGTTGTGTGTGGTTTTTTTTTTTATTTGCCTGAAACTAGGGCACTCTACCCTTCAAGTCTTGGATATGCCTAACTGAATCCTATAGACAGACATAGCTGACAGATACCACTGCATAATGGGGAGCAGTTATAACGCTGCTTCCTTGTTTGCTGCTGCTCATACAGTTGTCCAGTACCACCCCTCAGCAACCTCTGATAACACTCATGACTGTAATGAGATTGTAGATACCAACAGGTATGTCTACCCTACCCTGCATTTCAGACTACGTTGGTGTGATAGCAGTATGCACCAAAGTGCTGCTGTGTAACTCTCTTGTCTATGATGTGGGCATGAGCTTAAAGGTCCCTAGCTTGCACTAATGTGGTCCTATTTAAAGAAACATGCCATAAGGGTCTGACTCCTCATTAAGAAAGGATGCTGAAGGAATGGCAGCCGGTGACCAGATGCTTACCAAAAACCCTGGAGGTGGTTTCCGGGGATGGGAGAGAAAGTTGTATAGCTCTACTTCTCCAAGGCTGGGCATGTTGACTTGATCCTCCTCTTCAGGAAGACATCAGACCATCTTGTATTGGATTAATATATACAGCTAAGGGTACACCTGCACTACCCGCTGGCTCAGCAGGTACTGATCAATCTATCGGATTGATTTATCGTGTCTTTTCTAGACACGATAAATCGATGCCTGTACTCCACCTCAGCAGGAGGAGTAAGCAGAGTCGATGGGGGAGCCGCCGCGGTCGATTCACCGCTGTGAGGACAGCCAAGTAACTTGAACTAAGATGCTTCGGCTTCAGTTACGCAAATAGCATAGTGGAAGTTGCAAATCTTAGTTCGAACCCCCCACCAGCGTAGCCCAGGCCTACGCCTAGAAGTGTCCTTGCTGTAGTCTGTTTCATGTGCATAAGATCATCTTGGAGAACAGTAGCTACAATGGCAACTTTCATCTTCAGAATCAAACACCCTCTTTCAAGAAAGTTGAATGCAGGACTCATCCATTCTAATGGCTCTCCCTTCAGTAGCTTCGTGTGGGGTCATGTTTGTGCTGGCTTCCTTAAAGGAGGCTCATATTGATGCTCTTGAGAGAAGGGTAGAAGAAGAACCATATAATAGCATCTGCAATCTTCCAGGTCTGAGGAAGAAAACTTGTTACTGAAATAAACTGCTGTACTAGGAGTGAGCCATAGGAAGCATCCACTAAAGAGTGACTTGGTTTCATGTTTGTTCAATCCTACACTGATGTAAGTGGTGGTGATAATTGAATGCATTAATGATACATAAACTTCTGCAATAATTAATCTCCTGTGACACAACCTGAGAAAAAAATTAAAAACACTCCCAATTTGGAGAGAGAGTTGAACTCGTTGAACAAGTAATCTGCTCCTGATGAATCATAACACAACTCTTCTGCAAGCAAAACTATAATCTACTCATGCTGACTGTGCCTGGAAGGTTGGCTTGCTGATAAAGGTAAAGTCAAGAACTACCACAGGAGTGAATGTTACATCTATGAAGAAGCCATGACCAACAATACCTGCAATCTAATTTAAATAAGGAGGTTGGCTCTGAGAGGGTACACCAGATAATAGTGTACTATGGGAGGACTCTCCTAGCTTTTATTTTGGTAGCCAGAGAGAGTTAAATTTCTAGAGAAATAACTTTCTGTAGATAATGTAGAATGGTAGCAGATTTCTAACCAGTATCAGCTGCCCAGGAAATACTCCAAATTATTGCTTGCTATAGAGAATAAGGCCAACAACTTGGAATGTATTACTCCTTTTTTTACTCAACTTGAAAGAAAATCTAGCACCTACTTCAGACAGTGGAGTCTTCACCCTTTCCCCGCAAACCTCTCTAGAGATCTATTTATTTTTGCTGAACAATCCTAGAAAACTCTGTAAACATCTGTTCTGGATAACCTGTGCCACTCAGTGTTGCAAGGTTTAGTCTAAAAATGGGAAAAAGAAACTTGAACACTGGTCCCAGCCTGGTACATGAGATTCACACTTGTTGGCTCTTGAGTTTTGGTGCTTCGTCATTTGCTGCTACTTAATACAGTAACAACTGGACCCTATCCTGCTAAAAGATAATGTGGTGGAAGTATTGAGATGTGTAATAGAGCGTAGGCTGACTTCAACACACACATTGTCAATATATTTCAGCTTGGACTGAACTTTTAATAATCGAGCCAATAAAATCCTGATAACTATATTTTAAAGCAGTTGTATAAAAAATGGCACAAACTTCTGGTTCTGTTTGTTTGTCCCTTCTCCATAACCCAACCCCCCCCCCCCCAAAATCTTTAAAGTTTTTAAAAAATAACTGAACCTATGCATAAAATTACTTATATCACCATACAACCTTGTGCTATAATCTGAAGTGCTATAAACTAGTCTGGATTGGATCTGGTGAGAGCTATGAAAATGGTATTTGTGACTTTAGTAGGTAGAACTCTTGCTTCTACTCTGGCCTAGAGGCTGCTGTGCTGTTGAAGGTGCTACTTAACACAAGAACTTTAAAAATGGCGCCCTGACTATGTTATCTCTCTGTAACTACCACTTCCCACTACACTTTACAGACTTTCTCCCTGTAAATTTAATTATAAATGTTCATAATTTACCCATTTAAGAATACTAGACTGCTGCTTAAACAGAATGGCTGCTATGGCTACCCATATGACGACTGCATTTCAGAAGTAGGTGAGTCAACTTTATAAATCACCTGGGCATCATCAGCATGAAAAATGCTATATTGTAGAACTGGGTGAAATTTTTCAGATTAAATTTTGTTTTTACGGGGCTGGGGGGAGAAATGCAGATTAATTTGACTAATTCATGAAGTATTTGTTGAACTAATCAAAATGTTTCAGTTGGGATGGCAAATTGTAATGTGTTTGACATTTTTAGAAACATTTAAACTTTTATTTGAAACTTTTTTGCCTAAAATTTTATTTCAAATATATAAGATATTTTTTTAAAAAAATCAAATGTTTCACTTCACCTAAAACAATATTAGGTTTTTTTTGGTTGGTTACTGAACTGAAAAATGGGTTATGTGCACAGCTCTTCTACAGCTACTTGCAAGGGATTATAACTTGTCTATTTTATACTCTATGGCTAAATCAACTATGCTATTTAGCAAAATGTTTTGTGCATCAAACAGTCTGGAATGTTTATGCAGAGGATAACCCTTTAAGGCATATTGCATTCATCTTTATAGCTGGGACCCCAAGGAGCTGGTTGATAAGGCTTGTTGGGGTAAGTAATGATTAATTCAAACTGCCATCCAATTTACAATTGCCTCCACCCTTGCCCAAAATTGAGAAGGTGAAGAGAACTACCTGCTCCCCAATATCAAAAGCTTCAACTGCTTTGAGTGCCAGAAGCTCCATGTTTCCATTTCCCAGCTCTCAATCCTCCAGCTTCCTCCTGACACTGTTGATGATACACTTGTTTTCAGTGCAAAAATCTGCAGATACTGAAAATTTGGGGGAGCAGTCTAAAATGAATAACCAATTTACTTTATAAAAAGAATAGTGTAGGGACTGAACTTTTGTGGGAGAGGGCTTTGAGGACAATGCTACTATAACTCAGTCCCTGCAGTGTAATATTGGTCCAATATCTGATATAGATGCATGTTCATAGCTATGTAACATATTGATAAGTGTTCCACCAGGGGGTGCTACAATCAATCCCAAATATGCTTTCATACTATTTAACAAGGTCACAAAAGGTATCCTTGTGCTCATCTACTCTGATCGCCTGTAGAACTGTTTCTAGTGAGATCTGGCCTTGAGATGAGATGAAAAAAGATGGTGCTCTCACTAAATTGTGAAACATTAACCCTTTTACTGGGTTACAAAGTTATGCTTAGTGTGCATTAGAAAATAATAGTATGTTAGAAACATAAACCTGAAACCATGGCTGGGTAAATATTAAGGGAACTAAGCACCCCACCAACTCTCATTCAGTAGGAGTTAGGTATTAACTTCTTTAGCATCCTTTTGAAAATCCCACACAAAATATATTAGAAAGTAGTGTAATCCCACAATTCTCAACCAGGGGTCTGGGGTCCCCTGGGGAGCAGGTTTCAGGGGGTCCACCAAGCAGAGCCAGCATTACTCACTGGGGCCCCGGGCAGAAAGCTGAAGCCCCATCACGTAGGGCAGACCCTGAGCCTCGTCAGTTGGGGTTGAAGGTGAAGCCTGAGCACCATAGCTTTGTGGGGTCTCCTGTAGTGTAGGGGCCCCAGGCAATTGCCCAGTCTATCCCCTAGAGCCCTACAGTACTTCCTCCAGTACTTTTTGTCCAATCTAGTTTAAAAATATATTCTCTCTAGTATAACCACTATCCTGTACTTTAAATAAGTCTAGGAGACCCAGCTTTTGTTTGCCATGTAGTACTATGGATTAGCACCTATAAGCAGAAGTGCAGTGTTCCATGGTAACCTACAAAATGATTCATTTTAACCTCCATGAATAAACATTACATAAACAGCCTACTTCCTTTCAGCTAGGAACTGGTTCCATTTCATACAGAATAGGGGTTAGATTCAAAGAAGGGCATAATATCATAAAATTTGTGCTAGGCCCTTTACAGAACAAATACGAGAGACAAAGCACTTGCTCCAAGAGAATGTGAGGCCCAGGTGTTGCAATCCGATCCTGAGGAGTGAAAGGGTATACCCAGTGGACCTTGTGTGGCCAGAGGGTTTCATCCATTTGGATCCAATTTCAGGATGAAGGCCTCATATTGCACCTCATGCTGCCTCTGAATTCTACCTTCTTTCTTTCTTAAAGCAACATCTTTCATGAATATTTAAATTTTTCCCTCAAGAGGTTTTAGCCATGAAATCAAAGTATGTAAGAGATTTTCTTTCAGATCACATTTAGCATTTCAATAGTCCCTTTGACCCTCTTAAATATCTAGGCCATTCATCACTCTTTCCCAGGGATTGTAGTAGGGAGTATGGAAAATGTAAATTCAGCAATGCAAAATAATAAATGACTTGATGGTTGGTTGTCTTCACCCTCTTCCCTAAATCACTTCCACATTTGGAAGGTTGAATGACACCACTAAGGTCAAGCACATAAGGAGCTTATCCAGATTTTGGGATATGTAAATGTCTCTCATGACACTCCAGCATATGTAGTGGGAAAAAATGCTGAGCTGGATTTAGCAAGTGGAAGGAAGCGGAAAGAAAATTCTGATTTTTGTTCTATTTGACTCCTATGTGCTTTACTGCATCATTATATCACAGAATCTATGTGCTTCAGCCACTGAAGTTTTGAAATAACATGCATATTAACCTCTACACAATTGTTATATAGAGTGAGGAGGCAGTATGGGGGTTAGAACTTTGGAGTGAAAGCCACTTCGCCTGGATCCATTCCTGACACTGAAAGTTTTATTTTATGACTTTCGGTAACTCACCCCACCTTTTAGTGCTTTAGTTTCTCCATCATTGAGGATAACATTTCCCTTCCTCCTGGGATTGAGTCTTAATTAACTATGGTAGTGCTGTGAGTTCTTGTGCATAGAATGATCCTTAGAAGAATGTTTATCATTATTTGGATATTTCCTCCTGAGTTAATCTCATACCTGAACCTAAATCTTTGGAGGTATTTCTAACACAATCCACATGCAAAACTCCCATTGACTCAGGGACTCCGGATTGAGCATGAGGTGATGCTCTCCGGACAACTACGTCTGATACCGTTATAGGCTCCTTCATCTAAAACCCCTGCCTAAACTCAAGAACTGCAGTGTAGGATCAGACCCAATCTCCATCTAGTCTAATATCCTGTCTCCGATGGTGGCCAGCACCAGATGCTTCAGAGCAAGGTGCAAGAAATCGTACAGGAAGGAGATGTGGGATAAGCAGCCCCCCATCAGAGTCTCATCCTCACTGTAATAACTATATATGGTCTTAAACTCTGAAACATGAGGTTTTAGCCATTGCATTCAGATATCACAGTGATGAGTACTTAGAAATACTTAGTTATAGTGGACCCTGAAAAGCATTAGAAAAAGCAGAAAAGCATTTTTCTCTCTCCCTGTAGTATTTCACAGTTGATAGGTGCATCATTGGATGTTTTTGCCTTCTTCTATTGGCCGCTGTCCAAAGAATACTACTGAGCTGAACAGATCAGCTAGAATCTGATTTCACTTGGCAGCCATGTTCTTATTAATCACTATTGACCAACATTGTGCAAAGAGTCAATGTACAGTACAAGGACTGGGTCAACTGCTGTCATCACTGGGAATTACACCCTCACTCCCAGGGAGCAATGTAGTTGAGATTCAGAAAACATACTATTTAAGAATGTTTACGCCTCACCGTTTGCAGATGGAAGCATTATTCTATAAAAACTTACTCTGAGATATCTGGGAATAGGAGAGATTTAGAAAAGACTAGTTACTCCTTTAGTAACCAAATACTTATGAATTAGTGGAAAGCAGTGGTTCATGTCAACTGTAGTACAGAATTGTCCAGGCTGACAGTCTCACTGTGATAGCATTTCATTTTTCTAAGTTAAACACCTCTGAAAACTAAAATCTTTCAAGATAATTCACATAACAGTTGTAAAAGATACAGTGACGAGGTAAATCTCCCACGTGCCTCACCAAGATAGTATTTTTGTTAACTATCCTATTCTATAAGGTTCTAGGTTTTTATTAATCCACTCATGTTGAACAAACAAAAGTATATGGGACCTGATCATGCAGCTGCTCTAAAGATCACCTTGCTTTGTTTGGGAGTTACAAGATCAGGCCCATAATTCTTATAAAGGGGTAGTCAAGGTACCTTTAATAATTTAAATGAGAATGCTTAGCAGCTGGCACTCTCAGCACTTTACAAACCTCAATTAAATCTCCCCACACTCTGAGGAAAGTTTGTACTATTATCACTACTTTACAGATGAATGAAGAGAGGGTGATGCTAATAATTTCAAGAGTGGCCTCTGGTTTTGGGTGGCTGATTTTTGGGATGATGAGTTTGAGACACCTTGAGCCTGCTTTTCCAGAGTACTTTTCACTCACAGGTCCCCCTCACTCAATGGAAGTTATGAGCACTCAGCATTTCTGCAATTTAGGCTCAGTGTGTATCTCATGTTGGGCACCCAGAACATATGGCTGCTTTTGAAACTGTTGAACTAAGTGACTTGGCCAAGGTTATTTAGGGCTGATCCTGCTCCCACTGAAGTCATTGAGCCTAATCCCCCTCTCAGTACACAGGTTGTATCAAGTTCATTGGAGTTACTCTTGATTTCCATTGATTCAAGTGAGAGAAGAAACTCACCCATTAATTTCAATGGGAGCCCACAGGGAGGCAGAATTAGGAATGACTTCTAGTCCTATGTCACTAAACCATCTCTTGAAATATGACACTGATTTCCACAGTAATTTTCCCCTCTGTGTTCATACATCCTGGTTTGTTACCATAAGATTGCATACAAGTGCTATGCAAAAACCAGTACTGAAGCATAGATTCTGAAAAACACCACCACGCACAGAGGCAGAGAAGTTTGATGACTTCAGCTGGGCCACAAAGCTGGGACTAGAACTCAGAAGTCTTGGGGCCAACTAGGTTACACTGGGGTTATACTGGTATAAATGAGAGCAGAATTTTTTTCTTTGACTCCCAGTCACCTGCTCTAAACACTAATCCGATGCCTTCTCTCTCCAAATTAATATTACATTTGTTTGTTTCAGACAGGGATTTTTAGCCTCTGGCTATCCATAAGATACTATGATGCACCTGGTTAGCCTGTTTCAATGCCTATCCACTCTTTAAAGAGTTTGCATGTCTTACTTTTATAACATAACATGAGGACACTGCCATCCAGCAGGACATAATTAGGAAACAAAATAGCTGAAGGAGTAAATGAAATATGTGTGCCTCAATTACTAATCTGCTGTGGTTGGAGTTACAGAACATATCTAAATGACTAACCACTGGAAAATCCTGTCATGGGGGAGGAGGGTCATCTTTTTCTGCAGCCACAGTTGCAGTCATTTCCCTTCAGAGATACACAATTTCCCAAAACGCATCCTGTCTGAGAGGGCAATGGTATGTCAGCAGCTGGTGGAGACATCCTTCCTATTTTCTTCTTCTGAGGCAGAGCTCCATCTTGCTCTCCAGCCTGAGAAATGGATTGAATCTTGACCTTTTACACAAGCATTGTCTCTGTATGCCAGAGGAAATCTTAAACAGAAGCTCTGCTTCTCATTAGACATTTCTGCTCATTATATTGCTGCGATGAAGAAATCGTCCGTCATGGGATAGCTTTCTTTGTCTCTCTGTAGTAAGATGTCAGACCTATGGCCCATGGAGCTGACGCAACCTAGATGAAGTGCTGATCTGGGCATACACATCTGGACCACTGTACTGCTCAACAGACAGAACAAGGGACGGGGCAGCCGTGGTTTCTTAATTGCAGTGTAGACATCCCTAAAAGAGAGCCTGACAAATGGCTACACTAGAGAGCTTACATTAGCTGCTCTAAGCATATGGGAGAGAGCTCTCCTCTTGACTTAATTAATCCACCCCCAATGAGTGGAAGTAGCTATGTCAGTGGGAGAAACTCTCCTGCTAGCATAGCACTGTCCAAACTGGTGCTTGTTCGCATCCCTGAGCGACATAAGTGATAGCATAGACATAGCCAAAGTGGAGAAAGGGCATGGTTCTGGCTAGAGGGACAATGGCCATTGCAAGCAAAGATGTCTATGGAGAGGGCCTTGGTTGAGGGAGGTCATAAAAGAACAGCATTCTCTGTGGTCTCCAGGAACTCATGGCCTAAGGAAATAAACCTGGTTCCTTGAGAAATAAGATACTATTCACTGTGAGTGAAAATGGCAGCATCAGGCCTTACCTTATTTCATTCTCTCTCCCAGACAGTGAAGCAATACAAGTACTCATTCCAAACCCATCATCATTTCTGGATCCTCCTTTCTTGACTCTGCAGTGCTCTCAATGGGGGTCTGAAGAATCCCCACAGACCAATAGGTATTGTTTGCTGAACTTTTACTGCATGTTTCAACATAGTAAGGATATGCTCTGAAAAAATATTATGTTACCTGTAGTTAAAGGAACTGCCCTGCTTTTGCTTTCTTTCTTATGGGAGTTGTTTGTCTAGATTTTATTTTAATAAGATATTGTCCAAGTTTAATGTTGTAAATTTGTATTATTATTAATTAATATTAGGGAGTGCCTAGGGAGCCCAAATGAGGTGAGGCTTAATTGGGCTTGGCACCGTACAAACACACAATAAGAGACAGTCCCTGCTCTGAAAAGCTTACAAGACAAAGAGGTGGGAGGGAGGAATATAACATGCAAGCAGAGTGAATAATGTGTGATGTCTATAAACATGTAAGTACCGTGACTTTTTAAAAAATGTTTTGCATGGAATTTTGTTGGGAGAGAATTGACTAAAAAGGAAGGGAGACAGAATACTGAAGATGTAAATGTTCAGATCTAGAGAGACTATCTAGTATCGCAAACAGCTATTTTAAAAGCTCATTGTTACCAGTGTGGGAAAGTAGTAGTGAAAAAGAAAAAAGTTGGACACTACAGCCGGGATCGATGCTCTGAGATTGATCCACCAGCGGTCAATTTAGTGGGTCAAGTGAAGACCTGCCAAATCGACAGCACATCGCTCTCCAGTCAACCCCTGTACTCTACCCCTGAAGAGAAGAAATTCTCCTGTCTACTCCTCCCCCCCGACCCCGCGGTAACTTGACCTAAGGTACATCGACTCCAGCTACGTTATTCACACAGCTGGAGTTGCGAAGACTGAAGGCAATAGTTACTGTAGAAAGATTCCAGATTTATCCTCCTAAAATTGATTTGAGTTTGATAGATTAACATTTTAATTTGCTTTGCCTGGATGCTTATTGTAGTACTACCTTTTACTCTCAGAACTGGA
Source organism: Natator depressus (assembly GCF_965152275.1). NCBI lineage: Eukaryota > Metazoa > Chordata > Testudines > Cheloniidae > Natator > Natator depressus. The sequence goes on from NC_134247.1 coordinate 8,466,735, forward strand.
TCATTAGGTGGAAAAAATAGGCACAGTCTGCCCACTGCAGTTGCAAATTCCACAAACAGCATGCTATGGGGAAAAGGAAAACACAGAGAATAGGGCTGAACTGTCCTACCACCTATGCTAATTTTAACTCCGTTGGCTCCAGTGGAGTTACTCCTTATTTACACCATTCTACATGAGAGAAGAATCAGGCTCAGAGAAAGAGAGACTAACAGCAGGTAATCGAAAGTAGCAAATATGAAGAACCTTTGCTTCCATCAAATCACTACATATGCCGGTGAAGAATGTGGTATAATACCAGCCAGCTCTCTCATTATTGTTTAAAGGAATGGTGTGACTAAACCCCTTTGTAGGAAGACTTGAGATTATAATCTTTGTTTCTCTTTGAACACATACCATACTTTTCTCAAATTCTGAGGAACACATTTCCAGCATCCTCTTCTGTCTCTAAAGATGGAAAGGACATCACCTCTAAGAATTTAGCTACACATTTCCTTTTCTGAAAACAAATGCTATTTGGTTACAGACATGTGTTTACATTTTTCCAGTAAAAAACACTAAATCCCTTGAGAAACCTCTGTAAATGTAAAGCCTTTTCTTTCTGCATAGTGGGAAATTCAAGAATCAAATTTCTGTGGTATGCAGCCATAGAGCAGCAGTTTTTGTATCTCTACACATTTATTCAAAAACTGTTACTAACCAGTGATATCAACTATTAAATTATTTTATCGCCCCAATGGTTCCTCCACATCTCTGTTGGAGCCCTAAAGATGCTTCAGTTCTTCCTTTCTTTACACATTCCTGCCCACCCTTGAGACTCCATGTCTCAATCACTAACCTTCTGGCTGAGGATGACTGGATGGAACTCCCTTCTGAGCCTGTCAATGCAGCTGTCATCCAAAAAGTGAGCTGTTGGGCAAGAAAAGGCACTCCCTTCCCTCTGGATCTGAGCTAGCTACCTCATCTTGAAAGGATTTGTTACTCAGTGATATCAGCCTAGAGTGAAATAGAGATCACTTGTCAGCATTTAATGGTAATACTTAAACACTTACATCACAAGATTAGCTCCATAAAATGTGCAGCTTCTTTTTACCCTTGAAATGAGATGTTTTGAGAGTAACATGTACTTTATACATATAGGACCCAACAATGAAGTATCCATTTAATGTCTGATGCATCCTCTCTGAGAAGATTATTGGGGCAGAAATAAACCTATATAGAGGACAAGAAACTCCTTGAGTCTCAGAATGTCTGTTGCATTGTTTTGTTAGGGGAGTGAAGTATACTCTCTTGTGGCAGTGCACAGGCCTTGACCACTGTAAGAAAATACATTTTCTGAGAACTGCTTTGCAAAGCTTCCTGACCCCCTTGTCACCATGGCTGCTGCATGGGTTCCTTTCCTGGCTGCTGCTCCTCGTCCCGCCCCACTCGGGGGCTTTACTCAGCAAAGAGGACAGTGAGTAAAAAATGCTGACATTGTCTTACCTAGTGATTCCACACAGAAACTGGGGAAGGAATGATAGGATAGAAAATGGCTATGCCCTCATTCCCAACCGGCAGAGCCCAATTACCAGAGAGCATACAGGGGCTTTTGCAAAGTTAAGGGAAAAGGCGATGATGCTATAGACCTGGCCCCTCTCCCTGTCGGAGTAAGGCCTGATCTGAATGTATTCTGCTTGCAAGAGTAGAGGTGACAATTTGTCATGTATCCCACATTTGAGGCAGGTAGAGGGCTGTGAGGACCCTGTACCTTCCCTTGCCACATCATCGTCCTTGCCTGATAAGGCGGTAGCAGGAGCATCAGTTTCAGGACCTCCGCTCATCGACCATAGGGCGCACCAAGACCTGCTTGCCCATATTGCCCGCAACATGGGCCTACAGGCAGAGGAAGTGGCCAAAACAGAAGACCCAATGGTAGACATTCTTGCGCCAGAAGTCCTTCACGGGTGGTGTTACCACTAATAAAGACCATACAAAATAATAATAAAACCCTGTGGCAGACTCCAGCCTCCATTCCGCCCATTGCTAGGGGCATAGAGAGGAAGTACTTTGTCCCGTCTCAGGAGTACGAATACTTATTCTCTCACTCGCACCCTTGCTCCCTGGTGGTCTCAGCGGTGAATGAAAAGGAGCACTAGAGGCAACAGGCACCGGCCCAGGTGCCTATCCAGGAGATCTGCACAGCGGCAACCTGGTGTTCCGTACACACCTTTACCATTCACTATGCCATCACCTAGCATTCCAGAGAGGATGCAGCTTTTGGCAGAGAGGTTCTCCAATCAGCGATTCCTTAACTCCGACCCCCACCTCCAGGGTAGTCCTTGGGAGTCACCTGATTGGAATCGATGTGAACAAGCACTCGAAGAAGAAAAAATGGTTACTCACCTTCTTGTAACTGTTGTTCTTCGAGATGTGTTGTTCACATACATTCCAATACCCACCCACCTTCCCGTCTGTCAGAGTAGCCGGCAAGAAGGAACTGAAGAGGGGTCGGGTCGGCAGGGTCATATATTGAGCACCATGAAGGCGCCACACCAGGGGACTCCCCAGCCAACCTGATGGGAGCTGCTAAGGGGAAAAGTTTCCAACGACTGTGTATGTGGCGCATGCACACCTGATTGGAATGGACTTGAACGACACATCTCGAAGAACAACAGTTACTAGAAGGTGTATAACTCTTTTTTTTTTAAACACGTCTTAGCTGATCAAAATAAACCTATGGTGTGGTACACTGGGATATTAACATGTTAGTTGGATGTGTTTAAAAATACTTTTTTCTTCCTAGTGAAGATAAGGACTTTTCATAGATTGAAAATAACAAAACAAGAAAGACAAAAATAGTCTTCATGATAGAGCTACTTATTGATGATACAAAGGTTCAAGAAATTTAAATGTATTGAATATGCCAACTGTTTTGACAAATGAGAATATGCAAATACATGATATTAATAAATAGTAAAAGAGACCTATATCAATTACAAATGCAAAAACCAGTAAACCCACTACAAACAATCCCTGAGAACCCAACTCATGCATAGGTCTAATTAAGGACACAGTCTTGCAAAGTGCTGAACACCTTCAGCTTTCATTGAACTCATTGGGATTAAGTATTTTACAGGAGACACTAGTCACTTTGGAGGCTTAACCTCCAATTTACATACAAATGCCAGATCCACAAAGGGACTTAGGTGATGCAACTCTGGGCATCGCGGTGCTTAACTTGTTGGTGCCTGGAAAATCGCAGGAATACTACCACTGTGATCCACAAAACCCGAGCTAGGTGCCTAGGCTTCCATAAAATGAATGGGAAGAGATAGGTTCCTAAGAATGCAATTCACAAAAGTCAATAGGCTAGGCAGGGAGACGTCTAAGCTAGCTGATAGGAGATGCCAAGGAGAGAGGTGTGTCCTAAGCCTTGCCCCTCTCTCTCCTAAGTCTGGGCTGCAGGTGCTGTCCTGGAATTAGGGACTTGGGCTGTGGGGCTGTTTCATTGCTGGGCTCTAGGCCCTGTGGGGTGGGAGGGTCCCAAAGCTTGGGCACCTGCCTGTATCTGGAAGTCGACACAGAAATGAAACAGTCCGTTAGCCCAAGTCACCTAGCACAGGCCAGCCATGGGTTTTCTTTGCTGTGTAGACATACTCTGAGGCACCTAAGGCATTTCTTTTGGGAATGAGTTAGGCCCCTGCCTTTCTCCATCCAAAATGGCCAGAGGAGGAGGCGGTGCCCACTACTCTCTCTCTCTCTCTGGCCCAGTGACTGCTTATCCACAGTGGAACAGAATCACTGGGCCAGAGATAAAGGGGAATGACTCTGTAGCCCAGTGGGGTTAGGGACCCAGCATCCAGTCCCCCTACTCCAATGACTCTTTAATTATTGATACACCTGAGGGGTCCCTACATCAGAATATTCTATAGTTCAGAACACTTTCCTGACAGCAGACCCCTGCTCAAAACCTTCCCTTCCCACCCAGCAAAGGGGAAGGATTGAACGCAGGTCTCACAAAATGCCAGCTGAGTGCTCTAACCACTGAGCTAGAAGGGGGGTGACTGCTATCTCCTCTGAGCACACCTAGTATGGCCACACCACACGTGACTTAGGCAGATGAATGCCTATCTTCTGCAAAGTTTCTGACTCGATCTGGGGCTTAGGTGGGAGATAGACATCTGTACACTTAGAGTGAGAAAGCAGTGCACATACCCAGAGGCAGAAACATAGGTGCCTAAGGAACTTTTACCCTGAAAATTTAGGTGTTGAGTAAGTTTAGGTTCCTAAAGGGTTAGGTGGGAGTTTTGTGGATCACAATGGAGCCAAAACTGGGATTTAGGCACGGAAGTCTGGTGTTTAGCTGCCTAAGTAGCTTTGTGGATCTAGGCGTTAGATTCCTATCCTGCACTAGGATCTGTTACCCTTGAACCTGTGTGGAATCCCATTGAAGCTTAATCCAAGAGAATTTCAGTATGTTCTGAGCTGAAACTAACAACCAATGGCTTGAGCCAAAGCCCACTGAAGTCAATGAAAAGAAGCCGATTGACTTCATGTGCTTTGGAACAAGCCCTTACAGAGATGCTCAGCATCTGTGAAAAATCAGACTGGGGTTGTCTGAATATAGAAGTTAAAATGTGGTGTTTTCAGATACTTTGACCAATTAAAAAAATTACTTTTATATTTCTTTAAAAAATTAATTTCTCAAGCAATAACTCTTCCCATGTTCTTTTGTTTCAGAAAATGTCTAGTTATTTAACTTCGAAAAGCAGCTGTTACACATGCACCTTTCATAAAAATTTTAATAACGTAAAGAACCACTCATCCCAAACAGTGTAAACGGAAAAATCATAATGGTTTTATTGAGGTTAGAATGACCCAATGGAATTATGTCAATAGCAATATCTTGTACAATATCCAGGTACAATGTGTAATTCCACAGATAGCATATTTGGAGCCCTCCAGGACTTAAAAAGCTCTTCCAAAAGATATTGCACAATTCCCAGACATATCAAAGAGCCATGTTCAAGAATCATTTACAGAGAGAACTGCAGATCATGAATTCTGTGTTGAAAAGGAGTTGCAAGGGACATATTCCCTAGGAAGATCTTGCAGTTTTTGGCAAAAATGGTTACAAGGTAGTGCATAAATAAAAGCAAGTAGCCATTTTGTTTGTTTTTTAATGATCACTTGATTCTGAAATCAAACCCAGCAGATAGCAAGGTCCTATGTGGATTTAAACAGATTGTTCATTGTATTGTGGCAGAATGTCCAACGCATTGTCCAAACATATAAGACACAATCTTTGCCCTGAAGAGAGATGACAGCTCTATCTGCTAATACACATTTATGTAGTTTCTGTGTAGTGCTGTACAGCATGTTATCAACTGAAGGTTTTATTTTAAAGGTAGGTGTCATACATTGGTATTATGTCAATATGAGCTTCCCTCTCTGCCCTATACAGTTTTACAATAGTACTTGTAATGAAACTATCAGATAAGCTGGGTGAGCATCAGAAACAATATCAAATATAATCAGCAGTCTGATTACAAAGCCAGTAGTTTCCTATTGATCTCAATCTTCATGGAAATTTTACAATGGCATCTCAAACTCATAATTTTAAGTGGGAGTACCTGCCCATTTTTAGCTACACCAGCATTCTCCTTAATTTAGGGTATGCAGAGTAGTTGTAGCTGTGTTAGTCCCAGGATTGTCTCTCATTTAGCAAAAAGAAAAGGAGGACTTGTGGCACCTTAGAGACTAACCAATTTATTTGAGCATAAGCTTTCGTGAGCTACAGCTCACTTCATCGGATGCATACTGTGGAAACTTCATGCATCCGATGAAGTGAGCTGTAGCTCACGAAAGCTTATGCTCAAATAAATTGGTTAGTCTCTAAGGTGCCACAAGTCCTCCTTTTCTTTTTGCGAATACAGACTAACACGGCTGTTACTCTGAAATCTCTCATTTAGGGCACTTTTGAAAGTTGCCCCTCCAGCCTCTGCTGTGATTGCTGGGTTGTTCATTAAGATACAGATACCCTTCCTTAAATCCTCTTGCTGCTTTGGAGTGTCCCTAGTGGAGGGTGTGTTGAAAGGCCTGGAATTCTCTGGAATAGTTGCCACTGGATCTGGAAGACAAAAGAGTTACACTGAGAATCGGGATCTGTGTCAATCTTTTTTTGAGAATTTCAGTGTGTGTGTAGGAATTTCCCTGACTTTTCTAGTGCACCCAAATCACACATAAATGGTGGATTTATCTGAGTTGTAATGGTTTTCATGGTTAGATTATGATACCCTTATCCGGAAAAGTACCTTACATCACAAATAGTCTCATCATACTTGTGGAACAGGGTACTACTCGATGTGAGAAGGGTATTACAATCTATTTCTAAACTTTTATCCCATAAAGTTATTTTACTTTTGAATCTTTGGTTTTTCAATACATAAATCTGCACACCACCCACTAGTTATAACTTCCTACTCCTTTTTCAACCCTTTGACTCACAATATGATTTGTGCCTACATTTCTCTGAGCCTTTCAACTCCAGGGTGGGAATTATTAGTCACACTTGATGCTATTCTGCCCATCATAGGATTACAAGTCTCCCTGGTCAGCATTTAGGGGCAAAAGGAGCAGCATCCAGTAGTGCAGGGTGGTGTCATCCCGAGGAAGGGGTGAAATTTGCAAGGAGGGAAGAAACACACAGGGGGGGCACAATTCCCAGAAAACTGGGGGCACAAAGCTACCATCCCAGTGAAAAGAGCCCCATCTCTGGGAAGCAAGGGATGAGAGGGCCCAGCGTGAGGGAGAAAGAAAGACACAAGGGGGTCCCATCCACTGTGGATAGTATTGAGGGGCCATGGGGTACCCTCACACAGTGGCAGAGGATAGCTGAGGGGGGCTTTTCCCTGGGGGGAGTTAAAGATACACAGGAGCTCTGTCCTCAGTAGTGTGTGTGTGTGGGGGGGGGAAGCAGCCCCAAGGGTAGTGAGGACATGGGGGCATCCCCAAAGGGCAAGGGGAATGCTATGGGGGCAGACAGCCCCCTCCCTAAGGGGCAGTGAGAACCTGGGGGCATCCCAGTGGGGGGACACTAAGGGGACAGGCACCCCTTCCCCCCGTGGGTAGTGAGGACCTGGGGGCATCCCAGTGGGGGGGACGCTAAGGGGACAGGCACCCCCTTGTCCCCCGTGGGTAGTGAGGACCTGGGGGCATCCCAGTGGAGGAGACACTAAGGGGACTGGCACCCCCTTGCCCCCGGAGGGTAGTGAGGACATGGGGCACTGAGGGGGGCACAGGGGCCCTTTTCCCCGAAGCAGGAAGGAAGGTGCAGGGACCCGGGGCGGGGGGAGGGCTCCAGCCCCACTTGGGGGCTAAGCGGGTCGCAGGCCCTGTCCCGCAGGAAGGGAGGCGGTCGGCCGCCGCGCTACGCGCTGTCCCGGGCTTTGTTGTGCTCGCCGCCAGGGCCCCGGGCAGGGGGCGGGGGAAGGCGGCGGCGGCGGCGCCTCCTCCTCGGCGCTGGCCCCGCTTATGGCGACGCTGGGCACATCCGGGCTTCTCCTCGTCCGGCGGCTGCCGCCGCCGCTGCCCTGAGCGCCCAGCCCGACTCCATTAGCGCGTCCCCCCTTCCTGCCCGGCCCCAGAGGCAGGGGCAGCCCCGGCGAAGGCAGCGCCGAGCCCCAGCAGCGACCGGGGACATGTCCAACCAGGGGGCCCGGAGGAACGGGCCCGTCAAGCTGCGCCTGACAGGTGAGGAGGGACTGGGGGAGCCCCCCGCACCGAGCCTGGGGCCCGCCGAGCCCCGGGTCTGCTCCGCCGCGGGGACGGGAGGAGGCAGTGGGGAGGCGGAGAGGGGGGCTGGGGGCCAAGAGCCGGGCTTTGTGAGGAGACGGGAAGGGGGTAGGTAGCGGGGGAGCCTGCTTTGGGGGGTACGGGGCTGCTTTGGGGAGAAGGTTGAGGGGGGTAGGGGCCGAGTTGGGGGGCGGGCGCTGTTGTGGGGAGTAGATTGGGGCCGGGCAGTGTGGCGGGGGGGAAGGGAAGGTCTGGTTGGGGGGGCCGGGCGGTGTGTGGGGCGAGGCGGGGGGGAAGCGGAGATGGGGAGTGTGGGTGTTAGGTTGGGGGGTGCAAGGAAAGAGAGAGCCGGGGAAAGCCCCTTTCTCTGTTTTCTAAACACGGCGAGCCCAGCTGGAGGGGTGGGATCGAGCTCCCTCCATGTGTATTTGAGATTGAACCTGGGGTTTGGAGACTCGGGCCTCCGGAAAAAGTAAACTCTCTCCTCTCACCCGGCGCTCCGCAGCAGGGGGCGGGTTGCTAAGGGGTCCGTGTGCCACGAAGGAAACGTCCTTGCACACAACTTGTGTGAAGCGTTGTGGTGGCATCGATTATCAGATCGGATTGTTCGCTCGAAGTAATAAAACACGCCTTCGTTAGGAGAGGTGAAGCCTTGGGGAGTGTGTCTGGGGTGGGATGGAGGTATTGGTGCCCTCCGCCTCCCTGTCTTGCGAATCGAGATTAAACCCGAGTTCACTCGATTTATGACATGAAGTCTGTAACATGCTGGATCTCTTTTTGGAGTAGTTGTATTTTTTAGGGAAGGAGGGGCGGGCAGGAGGCCATTGTAACTTTTTAGGCGCTAGGTACCTTAGGTTGTTTCTCACCCTCTCCGACCGTCTTTTCTGTGTAATCGTGAAACAAACTATCAGGCCCTTTGTCCCTTTTGTTTTGATCTTTTGTGTTGCTGTTTTCAAGTCAACTTCCTTAGTTGAGATTGTAAACAATTCGTTGGATATAGTTCCTCCTGCTATTGGGGAAAAAAAACCTTTTTAAAAAAACTTGGCCTTTAATAATATATATGTATATTATATACATAAAAGTAAACTATTTCAGCCTACATGCTGGGAAGGAAGAAAGGCATTATTTTTATTTCTGAATACTTGGAATGTGCTCCTTTTGTAGTGATGAGGGCAGTGTAAGCAGATAAATATAGAGAAACGTTTATAAATATGGATAAAGCTTGTCTTCTGCCTTTGAAAAATAATCACTGAAGACTTGCGAGAAAATAGTGAATTTAAAAAACATATTTTGTACCCTAAATTGTGACTTCAGTGAATGAAAATACAAGATTTAAAATAAATATTTAAAATACTTTGTTGGTCTTCCAACAACTTATTGAACCAAGTTAATAGCTGTGCTTTGCAAAATAAATTATTTGTTTCAAAAAAGTCTAAAAATAGTTACTGCGTTTTTGAAATTATGTAATTTTAATGGCATGTGCGGTATTTCCAGTTTAACTTCTAATGCGAAAAAAGTCTTAAAGTTACTGCATTTAACTTTTTAAAATAATTCTGAGTAGGGAGAAAAATGGCTTTATTTTCTAGACTACTGTAGATTTTTTCTTGTGATATAATTACTTATAATTGCTTACATTATATTTTAGAATTTATTTGGACTAATCTTGTAAAAGGGGTTTTCATGCAGGGCCATTATAGTGTCCATGTGCTGAACTCCTTAGAAATAAGCTTTTGAGATGAATGTAGCTGGGCTGATGTGTGGGAGAATATTAGTTTTTAAAATACTGTTCTTCACTTTTGTGTCTCTGGCTGATAGCTTTGCTTTTCTGTTAGTTTCTCTGAGCACTATCTTTTTAAAACTTTATAAATCTGTTGCGGCCTAATGGAAAACTATGAACAAAAATCTGTTTAATAAATTCTCCTTTTTCACCTCTGGATTTCTCTTCCCTTTATTAAAGATCTAGGGACATAGTGTTCTGTCTGTGACAACATAGGTACATTGCAGAGGGTTATGATTGTTGTGAAGAAATAAACAGCAGGAGTAGATATTTTTTCAGTTATTTATTGAATTTTAGTAAAATGTACAGTTATGATGCATTCAATCCCAAGAAAGGGCATGTATATTCTTAAGAAACAAAGATACTATTTTTGAGCATATATCCTTGCTAATAAAATATGGGAAGAGAAATACTGAAAAGAAAATACACACAAAATTGTCTTCAGAAAGAATCTTGCAACTTTGATAATTGTTTGGATTTGGTACTGAGCAACTCTGATTTTCAGAGATTTGAATGAAGCATCGGTCTGTTTCTTAATATACGTCTGATATGTTGAGGTATTTTGTGCTTTCATTAATCATAATTGATTTACACATAAGGTCAGTTGTTATAAGGAAGTTTTACATGCTTAAGGAAAGTTGGTATAAGTGTTGAATTGAATTTTATTAATTGAACTGACGTCAGTTCTTGCTTGGGAATAGTTTGAAGTACCCTGTGTGGTTTTGATTACCCATTTTGATTGGAAAAGCGGTCTGAGAACGCTTGAATGCTAAAATTGTTTGGAATTAAAATCCTTATATTCCAGTGTTTTTTTGTTTTTTTTGTTTTTAAAGTAATTTGCTCTCTAAATCTGACAAGTGTTGTTTAATCTTAATTTTCTTTGGCTTTATGAAACTAGCAGTCTTCTGTTTTGGCTTTAACATTGGTAGGATTAATTCTGTAATCAGTGTGTAATACTTATTTCTTTTTTGTTCATTATCTTTAAACTGGATGGTATAGATTCTAAAAATGGATTTCAGGAACTGGATTCAATTAGCAGTTTTTCAGGACATAAACATTAAAGGTTTAGATGGAAAACGTTGTTTTGACTGACTGGATAAATGACAGGATAGTGTTTGATGTGAGTCCAAGAACTGATCTGGAGCTCATGCCCAACTTCTCAGTCCATCTTAAGGAGCCAAATAAAATATTTAACCTAGGCCTCATTTTGCAGAAAAGGTTGAGTCTTTGTTGGGACCTTAAGAAAGTTCTGAGAAATGTTTGGCATACCTTTACACTAAGTGTTTAACAGTTGATTTAGGTCTGGGTTCCATAATAGGGGGAAAAACCACGGTGGTGGCATAGTTCTGGTAACTTTTTATTTAGCTTACAGTGCATCTAGGCTATAAGTTTCTTCTAAGGTTATTGATCTTTTGCTTTTATGATAGACAAATTAAGATAAATATCTGCTAACCCCTTACTGACATGAACATTGGTGTATTATGCACTGTCTTGAGGTAGAAAGTTGCAGGATAGTAGACAACTGTCAAAGTATTAAATATATTCAAATACATATTTTAATTAAAAAATCTTAGCGTAAAGTTTAAATGTTGGATTTTGATCTCATTTATACAAGTACAACTCAGGTTAGTGTGAGCTCGGAAGCTAGTTCTAAGGCTGTGTCTACACTAGACTTTTTCTTAACATTTCCCACTATGGGTATCACTGATTTAGCCCTTCTCATGGGAAATGTAGTATAGGCAGAGCTTCTGCAGCCACTGTCATTTTTACCACCATTTTATCTAATCCTGTTCAGAGTCTGTTTAGGCGATGCTCTGATAGAAACTCCAGCATTCACCCCACTTCAATTCTAATGTGATTTTTAGTAGTTGTCATTCTCATGAATCTCTTTATGTAGAAGTGGTTGCTCTGTACCATTTGAAAACTGAGATTCCAAGCTTTCAGATGGAATATAGTATTAATGCTTAACAGTGAAGGTGTGCAGGAGGTAAGATAATATTGCTTATCTTCAAGGACTAGAAGTGTCTGTTGTATACTGTTGGAAAGTTAAAAATCCTGGGTTTTCAACAATGTCTACTTAAGTGAAACACATCAGGCTAGCTACTTTTTGTCAAGCAGAAATAATTTAAAAGAAATATCAGTTTGGAGATTAGAAAACATTGCTAAAATATATTGAGCTAAATGAAAACTATCAATTGGTGCATAATCTAGCTACTTCTTTTGGTACAGCCTTGATTTGTTTCAGAATGGGTAACAAGTGAAATGAGTTTGATGGCCTTAGCCTAGACCCTTGTGGCTACATGATGCCAACTTATGTGGTATTTGTGATATAGTGTAATTGGTAATCTTTTTCAGGGGAAAAAATAGAAATGAATACAAGAGAGTTTTGTGGGTCAGGTGTGGGTGCAGCTAGGTCTGGGGAGTATGGGGAAGTTGGTAGAGGACAGTCTTACCCTTATTTACCATATACCTTCCGGAGACCTGAAGTCACAGATTTGTCAAAAACATGAAGAAAAAAAGGTGGATCTAATTATTTTGTTTTCTTTCTGTAAAAATGACAATCTCAAATATTGTTTCAGTGCATCTTTTGTTGATTCCATGAAGTGTTAATTTCTTTCAACAAAAAAGGTGGCATTGTATTTCATGATAGGGCCTAAAGTGACAGATCTCAATAAGTAGTTGTCAGAGAGGAATCCTAATCAAATGGGTGTGTTTTTAGTGGGATTCTGCAGGGCTTGCTACTAGTCCCTTCTCTATTCAACATTGTCATCAATGATCTGGAAATAAATATAAAATAAATGTAAAATCACTGCTGATAAAATTTGCAGTGTTGACTCAAAGAATGGCAAAGGATGATGAGGATAGGATAGTCATATAGAGTGATTAGGATTGCTGGGCCCATTCAAGCAAAATGTGTTCTATAGCCAAATGCAAAATTATACAGCTAAGAACAAGGAATGCAGGACCAAACCTACAGAGTGGGGGTGGGCACTAAATCCTGGAAGCAGCAACTCTGAAAAGGATTTAGTGGTCCTAGTGGACAAGCAACTCCATGTGAGTTCCAGTGCGATGCTGTGGCAAAAAGGGCTAATGTGACCCTTGGACGTATTAACAGAGGAGTAGTAAGTAGGGGCAGAGGGGTGACTTTTACTTCTGTTTGTGGCACTGGTGAGACTGATACAAAATACTACGTACAGTTCTGGTGGCACCATTTTTAAAAGGATGTTGAGAAATTGGAGAGGGTGCAGAAAAGAGCCACAAAAATGATTCAAGGGCTGGAGAAAAAGCCATACTGTGAGAGCTCAATCTGTTTAGCTTATCAAAAATAAGACTGAAAGACGACTTAATTACAGTGTATATGTACCTTCACGGAGAGAATACCTGGTACTAAAGGCGTCTTTAATTTATTGGTGAAAGGCATAATGGGAACCAATAGCCAGAAGCTGAAGCCAGACAAATTCAAATTAGAAATAAGGCACTTTTTTAACAGTGGAAGTGACAGATGATTGGAAGAAACTGCCAAGGGGAAGTGGCATATTCTCCACCTCTTGATACCCTAATGTCAAGACTGAATGCCTTTCTGGAAAATCTGCTTTAGCCAAACACAAGTAATTGGGCTCAATGCAGGGGTAACTGCTTGAAATTTAATGGCTGGAGATATACAAGTCTGAGTAGATGAATCAGTGGTCCTTTCTGCCCTTCAACTCTATGGAAAAATATCAGAGCCAGGTAGCACAGGTGGGTACCCCATCAGACTACTGCAATTATTATCCCTTTCTTGCAGCTGCATGGACAGCTGTGTGATTCCTTGTGGAGTCTTCTGCATCTCACCATGATGGTGAGATGCCTGACTTCTGAGTGCCTGGTAGGGTTTAATCTCAATTATCTCAGATAATGGGTACCAAAGTAGTTAATGTTAGCTATTGTCTGTCCCCACTATTGGTGGTGCATGCTCCCTTCTTGCCAAAGAGGATCATAATTTTGATGCATTTCTGAACCTCACCTCCAGCTGTCCTTAGATTTTCAGCTACTCATATCACTCGTTTGAGATTAGCTAAGAGATTGCACTGTTTTCTTGATGTGGACCTTACCAGAGTTATTCATACCTTTCTGGCTTCGAGATTGGACTTTTAGTGTTTGCTTCCTATGAAGGCCACTTTGAAATGTCAGCTGGCACAGAATGGAGTGGCTCCACCCATCTAATGCCGTGGTTTTCAACCTGTTTACCATTGTGGGTCGCATATGCAGCTCTCTGTGTTATGTAGGCTGCATCCACACAATATGTATATTACCTCTATGGCCCTGAGGATGTCACATGGGCTGCAACTATGCGCTGATTGGGTGGCAAGCAGCCCGTGGGCCCCGGGTTGAGAACCACTGATCTAATTTGTTAGTCTCTAAGGTGCCACAAGTACTCCTTTTCTTTTTACTGATCTAGTGGAATGAGTACATTACTTCTATGTTATATTCAGTGCACTGACTTTGTAGCTTTTTCTGGGTGTAATTCAAGATGTGTGTTAATCTATAAAACTTTGTATTCTTGACACGTGACAGCCTATCTCCCTGTGTGTCGTTATGATGGCTGAGATCATTTGAGTAACGCAAAGCATTCTTCCCCCATAGTCAGAGGGTATTGCCTTCACAATATTCCCAGCCCCTGGAGAGCTCAGTACTTGATTTGATACCTCAGGAGCTGACTGAAAATGTTAGTGCGGTGGGGTACTGGGAGTAGGAATGGACCATGGTTGAATGGGATATGGGAGGGAAGGGGCCCAATTAAAAATCCCTCAAAAATTAAAGAACATAGGGAGTTCCCAACTTGTCTTCCCCTGGAGTGTTGTGATCTAAAAATAGGGATCTGAGTGTTTATATCTTCAAAGAAGCAGAATTGCAAGGTAAATAACTTTTCCTTGCTACTCAAACATTACATGTTTACACCACAAGGTTAGATAAGAATACTTGTGACATATATTGAACTCTTCCTCTGTAGATATCCAAGCTTAGCCCAAAGCTGGCTCAGCATTATCTCGGATTCCAGGGGAAGGAAACTGAGATGCAGAATGTGGAAATGACTTGCCCAAGTTCACAAAGGGAATCAGTGACAAAGCTGTGAATAGAATCCTGATATCTTGACTTCCAGTCTAGTGCCTAGGCACTGGGGCATGCTCTCTCTCCTTAATGTACATTTATTGAAAGTAAAATTTGATGTTGGCCCTTCTGATACTAGAGATTGGGAGTGACCCAAAGGTATCTTTTGGATTGTATCAAATGATTCTGTGATCTTAGAATGTACAAGTGAATATATAACTATCTGTGTGACTCCATTCAGAAATAGTTTAACATGCCACAGGTTTTACTGTAATCTTAAAAGTGCTTTTACCTTAGATGTCAAACCTGGTAATGAACCATCTAATATATTATCAATGCTCTTTACTTCTCATAGCAAGTGCAATTCAAGCTGGAAGGCTTTTGTACCACTTTCCATTCCTAAAAGTGAACGGAAAGTATTGCTTGGCTGTTAATGGTTACTTCACATTTGCACAGTTCTGAAAGTGAAAGGAAAAGCAGTGACATATAAGTTTATAAGTCTATATCCTGTTATGAATCTTCTGGAATGATTCCTGGCCAATTCGTGTTTAACACAACTAATAAAAATGGATTTCTTGCAGAAATAAATAGAAGACAGCCAGCCACTCCAACTCTTTTTTTTTTTTTTTTGGTGCCTTTGTCAGTGGCTAGCAGTTCAGTAACGCTTAAATGAAGCAATGAAACACTATTGTCTTAACAAGTGGGAGAATTAAATGGATGCCTGTGCATCCTTTTTCTTTAATTTTAAAGAGAGATCCATGTATAGGACAAGCCAATTTATAAGAACGTTCCCAAGCACAACCTAAGAATACTACATTGATTCTCATTGGAGGTTAGAGCTATGTGAAAGAATACTGATACCATTACTCATTCTGGAAACAGATGTTAAAATGTTAACAATGATCAAATTATATGCATCTCTAGTGTACTGGTAAAATACTATAGTAGTATCAGGATTCTGATACTTTCAATACACTGTTGAATTGTTACTTTATTAAAAATCAATAAAAATACATAGAGGAAATAAGGAGCGACTTAACTAAAGGTAAATGGCTTTCAACAGGATAATTGAGTTGAATTGTGTAATGGGATGAGTGTGGAGCTTGAAGTCCATTCAAAGAAACTTGTGTGTGTCAAATGTACAGAAACACATAGGGGTTGTGTTCTCATACATAACTCCTTGCATATCACCGTAAATATGTCCATATCCTGCAAATAATTACACATATGCTTAACTTTCAGCATGTGTATAAACATTTGCAGGATTGGGACCATATTACTTACTGATTGATCATGATGGATTATCAAACCACTGAAAGACAAAGACTATAATTTTAAGTTAGTCTACATCCAGCTTTCAGTATTACTTATCCAGTTAAATGCAGGCACAACTAATTAGGTCTGTAATAATACCTTTTTACATGCTTAACTAGGTGATTTGTAGTTGGGTAGGTAAGAGTCCAAATGAGTGCACTTGTGCCTGTATTGAACTGAGGGTGAGAGGTTAATTGAGATTAATATGTATATTAAAAAAGAGACTTTTATTTCTGGTGTTGGGGGGAAGCAGGAGAAAAAGAGTGATTATAATCATGACTTGAAATTTTTTTTGGATGTTTACAGGAAATTAAGAAAAATTCAACATGCTCAGGTAATACCCCAGATGGTTAAATATGAACTGTGTAGTTCATAACCAAATAGTACTTACAGCAAAATGTTCACCTGCACTAAGGAAAATGGTGTTTTTAATTCTAACATGAGTTGGAATAGAATTAAAATTTAACCTTATTAATATACACTTTCAGAATGAACATTTTCAGAGAACTGTTTTTTATTTTTGAGACACAAGATACTGGAAAACAGGATTTATGTCCATAGCATATTTCCAGAAAAGGAACTCTATTCCCAATCAACCTATTAAAATTACTAGGTCTTTTAAACTCTAGATCTTATAGATTTCTGCATTGAAAACTGTATGTGGGGCTGAACCTGTTATGCAGCAATGTTAGTGATGCCCTTTGTTTTTGTTTAAAATACGTATAAAAAAACCCTATTCAATTCCTGAAAGGAGGAATAAATCAATAGTATATTAGGAGCTTTCTAAAGAAGATAGTGGGTGGATATAGGAGTAGTGGGTGGTTTGAGAAAATTGGAACAGTATTGGGTGGAGTAGGAGAGGCAGGCAGGTGGATGGGGGAATTGAGCTGCTAAAGGGACTCTGTGTAGCTGCAGTGGTGCCAGCATGTGTGCAATTTGACAGTGGAAATGGAAAACTAGAAATAGGTTCTCATAGTTGGGCTGGAACATATGGAAGAGAGTCTTTTTTGCCCATGGCATTTATTATGATACAACTCACAGTCAATGGGTAACAATAGAATTACGTTTTGTGAAATCCTAAAAATAATTGTTTTCATTTGTTTGCTACGTTTTATTAAACATCTGTTTTCCTGCTTGTCATTGAAATTAATATGATTGTAGGTTTTTTAGAATCTGGGCTTTTTAAATAGATACAAATGGCCTCATTTTGCAAGATGTCAGGCGCCACCTCTCTCAATTCCTGTTCAGGTTAGGAGGGGTTGAAGGTGACCAGATCCTTGTATGCTTGGACTCAGTGGGCTGAGAGATCATTGACCCAAGTGAAAAGACAGGGTACAGTCAGGTTCTCATGCAAGTTCTATGAGTTTTCATTTCTTGAAATGGTAATTCTTCATGAAAAGAGGAAAAGTATTCTTGCTCCTATTTATATTACAATAGCTCCCAAAACATATCCCAAGGGGAAGACACTGTCCATTTCCTGTTTCTTAGCGATCAATAAAATCCAAAGCAAAACAAGTCTGTGGACAATTAAATGATCTGTGCTGAATCTTAGTGCTGTCTGACATAGTTCAAATGGATTGGATAAATGGCATTTCTAAACAAGCATCTAAAATTACTGTTCCAATACATAAATCGAGAACCTGGGGTAAAGTGAAAGAATCTGTAAAGGTACACCTTTCATATTTATTGTTACAAGAAAGTACTGGTTAAGTGTGTACATGTGTGTTTTATGAAACAAATTGTTTTTGACATCTAGCCAAAATGTTTTGCATTACTGCTGATGTGGAATCCCTGTATGTTCTTATGGAAGTAAATGCTAATTTTATGGAAGCTCAGGGTACCATGCAATGATTTTAAATTGTTGGATGCACATTGTTGACAAAAAAGGTCAATTGTCTAGACTACATAAATGCAGGAGTGCCCAAAACTTACGCTGGGGTCATGTCTGATCCTCCAGTGTAGCTCTGCACTACAGGTGAGACTTTCCTGTGTATGGCCTTCTGCTCAACAGTTGGGTCAAAATGTAATTGTCAAAAATGTTTTAAAAAAAATGTTTAAAATGTTACCTGTTTCTCTTACTGAGACAGGAAATAAACTCCCTTTCTTTGTTTAGGAGCAATAAAGTCTGTTCCTGATGAACACAAGAAAGAGAATTTGTACTCAAGGTACTTCCTTGTACCAAAGAAAAATGGAGGGTGGAGACTGATTTTTAGTCTTAAGGTTACTCAACAAATTTGTGAAGTCTCAGAAGTTCAGGATGGTGACTCTGGCAGGTATAATTCCTTCACTGAATTAAGGGAATTGGTTTTGAGCTCTTAACCTACAAGATGCATATTTCCATAAAGCAATAATGCCCATCTCTCAGAAAATAACTGCATCTTGTTATAGGTCAGGATCATTTGCAATACTGGGTGCTCCCCTTTGGACTTCTTTGCCACCGAGAGTGTTTTCAAAGGTTATAGTAGTGGTAGCTGCTTTCCTTCGTCGAGAGGTGATTTTAGTATTCCTGTACCTCAATGATTGGCTGTTCAAGGGTCAGTCTTATGAAGCAATGCTGTCATCCACACAGAAGGCCCTTTCTCTGTTGCTGGAATTGGGTCTTCAACTCAATGTAAAAAAATCCACATCGACCCCTGTACAGAAAATACAGTTCGTTGGCATGTCCTTGGGTTTGTTGGTCGCCAGGACTTACCTTCCCGTGGATCGATTCATATCTGTCTAATCAGAACTACTGAAGGGAGCCCTCAGAACTGAGTGATAAACTGCCTCCAACTCCTAGGTCACATGGCAGCTTGCACTTTTTTTTTATCAGACCATGCAAGCTTATGCCTTTGTTGGTCTGAGCCACCCCTGGAAGCAGTCTACTCCCCAAACAGACACACAGCTTAGACAAACAGGTTTCAGTTCCCCACAAAGTAAAAGATTTCCTAGATGGTGGAAAGATCATGACAGCATCAGTGCAGGCATTCCTTTTCTCCAATCAATCCCAACAGTAATGACAGATGCATTCCTGTTGGGATGGGGAGCTCGTGTCAATGCTTATACAATCCAGGCCTGATGGTTGCCTCAAGAAACCAGGCTCCATATCAATGTGTTGGAACTCAGGGGAGTCAGGAATGCCTGCCTTCATTTTCTGCCTCTCTTCAGGGACAAGTCAACTAGGGTCATGACCAACAACATGGCCTATATGTTTTATATCAGCTGGCAAGGAGGAGTGAGATACCCCTCTCTAGCACTGAAGCAATCAAGTTGTGGAACTGGTGCATAATCCATCATATATGCATTTCAGCACTCTGCTTTCCTTGCCTTCAAAATACCATAGCCAGTCTTTCAGCAGGCACTTCTCCAAGCACTATGAGTGGGAGCTGGACTCTCAGACCTTCCAAGGCATATTTAAAACTTGGGGATTTTCAGAAGTGGACCTCTTCGCCCCCTCTGCGAACATCAGTTTCGCTTAAGAGCGGCGGTCTAGGCCACTGTTCTCTAAGAGATGGCTTCCTCCTACCCTGGACAAAGAGTCTGTTCTGTACATTTACTCCAACACCTCTGTACTGAGGGTGATGAACAAAATCAGCCAGGACAAAGCCAGGGTTATTCTAATAGTTCCAACATGGCAGAGACAAGCTTGGTATCTTTATCTGTTTCACCTGTCGAGCAATCAAGCTTCTGATCATCCCCCATCTCTTCCCACAAGATGCCTGTTGATTGCTTCATCCCAACCTAGGAGTTCTCTGTCTCAGGACATGGATTCTCAATGGTTTGCAGGGCTAGCGTTTGACGGTTTTGTGGAGGTAAGACGGGTGTTAATAAACAGTAGGAAAGAATCACCTCAAAGTATTTACCTTGAAAAGTGGAAATTATTTAGTCATTACTGTCAAGTCTGATTTTCCTCACTCTCAGCTGTCCTGGATTACCTGCTGGAACTAAAGAAAATTGGATTATCAACCAGCTCAGTCAGGGTTCACTTGGCTATCATAACAGCCTTTCATTCCCTCAAGTGAAAGACCCCACTGCGGCTTGGGATATCAGTCTAGTTCTTCGATGTCTCAGAGGACCTCCCTTTGAACCAATGGTGACCTGCTTCTTACTTAACCTATGTATGAATGCGATCTTTTTGGTAGCTATAATGTTAGCCCAAAGAGTTGGAAACATTGGAGACTTAATAGAAAGATCCTTCTTTCATGATATTCTTAAAGGACAAGGTTTCCTTACATCTGCTCCCTAAATTCCTCCCAAGCTGTCATCCAAGTTTAATCATAATTCATCCATTTATTTATTGTGTCTCTTCCCCGCCCAGCCCAACCCACATAATTCTCTACAGGAGGTTTCCTTTCATACCTTAGATGTCAGATGAGAATTGGCCTTTTATGCTGATAGGACCAAACTGTTTCAGAGGTCTCCTAGGCTGTTTGTTTCCATTAGGCAGATTTAAAGAATCCACAGTCTCCACTCTAAGGCTACTGAGGTGGGTCTCTAGATATATTATTGCATGCTATGATGCTACCAGCATTCAGCCCCCTTCTAGGGTGTTGGCGTGCTCTACAAGGTTACAATTAACATCTACTCATTAATTTAAAGAAATTCCAGTATCTGAGGTCTGTAGAACGACTGTGTGATGTTCAGTGTGTTCCTCCTCTAAGCACTATGCCTTGGTCTATGCTTCTAGATCTGATACAACAGTTGGCAATGTGGTTCTGTCTTCAGTTCTAGATCCACTCCTGAAGCTCCCTCTGTTCTGTGGGGATACTGCTTGGGAGTCATCTGAAGTGGAGTGCCCACAGGGAGGCTACGCAAATAAAAGGTTACTCGCCCTGTGCAGTAACTGTGGTTCTTTGAGATGTGTCCCTCATGGGTGCTCAGCTACCCGTTTTGGAGTTTCTTTGTGGCACTTTGCAGTAGAGAGGGAACTGAAGACAATTCGTCCCTGCAGCCCTATATTGCCTTGATATGGGGCACAGGGCTGCTTAGGGCATGTGAATGGGCTGAATGAATACTGCTAATGAAAATCTTATTGAAGGAATGTGGAGTGCATGTGGACCTCAAAGAACCACAATTACTGGATGGGGTGACTAATCTTTTCTTCTTCATGTCCACTGAAGGTAGGACAAGAAATAATGGGCTTAATCTGCAGCAAGGGAGACTTAGGTTAGGTATTGGAAACACTTTCTAACTACAAGGATAGGTAAGTACTGGAATAGGTTTCCAAGGGAGGTTGTGGAGTCCCAGTCATTGGAGGTTTTTAAGAACAGGTTAGGCAAACATCTGTAAGGGGTGGTCTGGGTACATACAGCGTTCTGCCTCAGCACAGGGAGTTGGACTAGGGAGCTCTCCCTTCTAGTACTACATTTTTATGATTCTATTACTTATTCACATATTTAACAGAATCCTAATTACATTTTAGTGAATTGCCTTGGAATTCTCACAATGTCTTCTACAGTGTTCCACGGCTAGAATTTTTAATGCTATCAGCGGGCCCACTTCTGTTCTCAAATATGTTGCATGTATCCCTTTGTATTAAAATAAAATCAGCAATACGTCTCATGCACAATGACATTCTGTAAGTGATGCTTTTTGAATTGCAGAGCGTCTTAGTTGTTCTAGGAATATCAATTTAAATATTAAAGATTGCATCTTATGTAAAGTGGAAGCATAGCATCCAATTATGTAATTTACCCTCTGAAAACAGCATGAAAAAAAAAAATTTTTTTTCTGGACATTTATTTTTTCTGACAAATACATTTTCCTTACATTAATATTGTACAGTCATTAAGGAAAGTTGTACTGTGAGAATGGTGTCCATCTGTATTTGGAATTAATTTGGTTCATGGTGTCAAAAGTTATAGTGAAGAACCTTTTACAGTTTTACTTCATTAGGAATTTTTCTTTTCAGTTCTTTTTTGTAAGAATAACATTTGGCCTTATCTTTACTTACTCTTAAAATGGAACAGGTTGGCCTACATTTAGCTGTGTTTTCATGATTAATAGGGTAAACGCCTTCATCTTCCATTATATTATACCCAGAGATCAACACTCTAGGATAGCAACCCAGTAAGAATTCACATACCTTTGTCGCAGCTGGGTGGTAGGGGTTATCTTACCATCTCAGCATTGTAACAGTTTTTGGGCTTTAGTGTGCACAAACTCAATGTCAATTAACTCCTCTGAGTAGACAAGGCCTTAACTGGGGATTTTTAGTGTAACTATATTGATGTACTGCATAAATGCAAACCTTTAATGTGGATTCAGTGCACTAGTGTATACTGGGAAAATTTTCAATTTGTGAAATGTGTGAATGTAGAATATGGGGATAGAAGTAGGTGGGAGGGAGTGGTTATACATTTTTTTAAACTTATAAGTTCAGAACTGATATTTTGGGAGTAGAAAGGAGAGAGAAAATATAGGGGAGGAGATGGCAAATACAATGTTGGGGAAAGAGAGACATAAATGGGTGGAGGGTCAGAGTAGAAAAAGAGAAGCACACAATGAAGACAATGTAAGGAAAGATGCACCATAATGGATATTGGAGGAAAGAGAGAGTGAAGCAGAAAGGGAAAGAAGGAATTACACAAGCAAGACATACTAAGTTACGATTGTTTAACAATGTTATTAAATACTTTACACAGCTGTTTTATTCCTTTAAATTGAAGATAGTGTGGCCTTGAGGAGGTGTTTGGAGCTGTAGGTCTATGATAGTCCAGGTACTGATCACTCTGGCTAATAGGATTAGTGTTCAGAGTAGCATATGTTGCATAAACTTTTCAAGCCGTTGGTATATTAGCAGAAATAGGGAATTTTGGCACCATTTGATCATGAGGTTGGGAGTAAGGTGCTTTATTAAAGTATGCAGACAAACAATTGGAACAAGTGGACATAAGACACTAGAGCACAACTCGTGCACACAAACATGAGTAAGAATATTGTGCATTGAAATCTTTACATTTTTTAACATGTCAGTGTATTATAAACGTAATAGGCAAAATATAAGATACTAGTGTGTACATAGAAGTAAATGAGGTTGCACTGACGCACAGTTTTGAGTCTGGAGGGTTTGCACACAGTGGCCTTGATTCTGCAACCCTCACATGAGTAGCCCCCATGGACTTTAATGGGAGAACTTGCATAAGTAAGGGTTGCAAGATTGTGTTCAGTGTCATTAAAAGTGTGTACTCTCACCCATATATGTTGTTTTCTCTAAATTCAGCTATTCTTTTGCAATGGTAATGGGGAGCTCAGTAATCTGTATACAACATGTATAAAAGCAACTGTTGCAGTATTACTTTGTCTTATTTTAAACTATTTTTTAAAAAAACCACCCCTTCTCCCTGAAACTTTGACCAAAAGATTGTTCTAACACAAGGAATTCCAAACATTAGGCGGAAACTCTCTCTACAACTCACTTGTTTTAAAGTTGGTAGTCTGTGTAGTTCACATTGAATGAAAAGATTGTGGTGGTTGCACTGAGCTGCTCTTATGATCATGTATTTAACTTATGTGAGATATTCCTTACTATGGGCTACTTGAGAGTTCCAAAGAACAAGATCAAATCATGATTCTTGCCTCTAGCCCAGAATGTGGCCAGGTTTGGGCATACCTTAACTTTTGCTTGTACTGAATACCATACTCAAGGGCCCTTTAGTTGAGGATACCTTTCACACCTTAGTCCTAGTGATTTAAAGTGCTTGTCTACACTTACGTTTTATAGCGCTCTAACTTGCTGGCTCAGGGGTTTGAAAAATCACCCCCCTGAGCGCAGCAAGTCACACTAGCGCTTTAAAGCGCTAGTGTAACAGGCTCCAAGCACTGAGGGAGCTCTCTCCCAGCACTCATGCGCGACCACACACACGCTTTGAAGTTTCCAGTGTAGACATACCCTTAGAACCTGGATTCCACCACCCTTTCTGTCCCTATTGCCACAGAGGATGTGTAATGAGAGGTGGTCCTTCAGATAACTACTGAGCACTTGTCTGCACTTGAAGGTTAATTCAGATTAAGGTAGGTTGTGAGTTTGAAGTGCAATAGCTATTCCTGAATAACTTCATGAGTGGCACTCTTATTCTGGAATAAGAATATTCACACCCAGAGCTATTTCTGAATAATGCCATGTGTAGTCAAGACTTCAACCTAATCCAAATTCATGGTTTTAAAGATAAGGACTAGAGCCTAGAAGTGTACACAGTGCTGAGTAGGCAGCTGGTGTGGTGTGGTGTGATGTGCTCTGCTCCATGTAGAAGGTGAATGTCTGCATGTTGAACCAGCTAGTTTTTGGATGACCTTCTGAGTCCGTCCCAGGTAAAATATATTGCAGTATTGCTGCCCTAAAGTGATCTAAACATGGAATCATTGTTGCCAAGTCTGAATCTTGGAGGTAAAGGTGCAGCTTCTTGTCTGTCTGAAGATGGGGTCTGAAGAGAAAATAGGCTTGTGTTTAAAACAAACAAAACCCACCCTGATTTTTTGCTTCTCTTATTCTTGTTGATCCTACTGGCCAAGAGGTAGCAGTGGAGATGGGTTGCACTGAATACCTTACTGGCTTTTAAAATATTTGGAAGAGTATAAATACATCGAAATAGCAGCTTAGTTTATATATTATTTTTATAACTGGATTTGGATCTCAGACATTTTGTGCACTGTAGGTTCCCTGGAAGCAGAGTATCTATCTTTTCATGTCTGCATAACTGACATCTACAATTTGGAAAGCCAAATTCTAAATACAGATTGATTCTTTTTTTCTTTTTTAAATGAAATCGGTAGGTTTTGCTTGGTTTTGTGGATAATTTTAAGCTGGTAGAGAGTAAAAGGAGCAGAAGTGAATTCTATCAAATGATTCTCCTAGTGTTTGTTACAGGTAGGTTTAAAAAATGTATATTTTGTGGTCTCCTTAACCTAAACCTCTACCCTCTTAAGGTACAGTCCAGACTGAGAGAGGAATTAAATGCAGTTCTTTATTCACACACAAAGCCTTAGGAGGGTAGGGGGATAGAGAACTTTAAAAAAAAAAACAAAAACAAAAAAACAAAACTTTTTCATTCTCCTTTCTGTGTCAAAGAGTTGTGGAGGGCTGCCTGAAAAACTGGAGCACGCTCCCTGTGACCTCAAATTACTTTTTTATAAAATACTCAGACCTCTGTTTCTCTAAATTAGGAATTCAAAGACAGAATGATTAGAAAAGCAACTATACACTTTTTTTTTTAAAAATGTGGTTATTGGATAAATCAGTATGAGCCCAGCTGCTGTAGATAAATTTATTTTGCTGTTGCTTTAAATCTATGACGATTTGTTATTTTGTCAGTGTAAGAAAAACAAGAATATTAAAAAGTAATTTACTACACTGGGCTTAGTAAGGAGCATTCTGTTTCTATGATTGGGGGCAGAACAGGATTGTTCAGATGTGTCTGATAAACAGGACAAGGTCTAGTCTGACAGCTGGCAATAATATTTTTTACTCAGTCAGGTGTACTAAATTAGTAAATCTATTACAAGAATACAGGAGAAACCTCACAAAAGACAGCCTTGTATGCAGAAGTGTTGCCAAATGGGAAATGATTCATCGTCTCTGAATGGGATGAGCATTGAGCAGAAGCAGTTTAAACCTCAGACTGGTTTGGCTCATATCACATCAAATATGTGATTTTAAAACTGTATCTTTTCCTATTCTTTGTCTCAACACATCCCGAACAGCAAAATTATATTTATGATCAAAATTGGATGGATGGGTTATTTATACTTCTTTTGGAAGGTTAGGTGTTTTTGGTTAGTTTTGTGGTCCTTAACTGTATTCTAGTATGTTTGTGTGCAGCCTAAAAACACTCCAATATTGTGACCGTTGTCAGCTTCACCTTTTGGAGGGAAGGGGTTATATGTGCCTGAAATGTAATTGTGACATGACTGAGGGTGTGTCTACACAGCAGCTGGGAGGTGTGATTCCCAGCGCTGGTAGACATTCTTGTGCTAGGTCTACTCAAACAAGAGCCTAAAAGTAGCAGTGTGGCTATAATGGCTGAGACTCGCTGCCTGAATACATCTCCTGGGGGTCAGGTGGGATTGTACAGTACTTGGGTGCCTCGCCTGAGCCACTGCCCTTGCCACTATGCTCATGCTGCTATTTTTAGGCACTACTTTGAACAGAGCTAGTGGGTGTATGTCTACCTGCACTAAGAATTACGCTACCTAGCTGCTGTGTAAACCATTCACTGATGTGCAGTGGCAGAGCTACATTAATTTTGTGTCTGTGTCTCTTTTGCGTAACTACCCATAAATGTTGCTTAACATATTATTGCTCTTTGATCCTTATAATTTTGCTCACTAAAGGTAACTTGTTTGTTTCATGCTGACAACATGCCTGGTGCTGAATGGTCCTGCAACAAACAGTATCTTGCAAACATGTTTGTTCCTTACATTAGCAACGGAGGATATATTTGTGGATTCTTAGAGTTAAGTTACTTATCAAGGTACAAAGGAGGTTCAATTCATAGAGCATTAAAGGTAACCTTCAAAAATGGGGGAGGGGAAAGGGGCTTGTGCTCTTTCATGCTGCTTTATTACTTATATAGAAGGCCAGAAATTTGTTGTCACTGCTTTTTTTTTTTTTTTTTTAGGTAGTAGTTATTTAAGTCTTGTCTGTTCTAGAATTTTATGGATAATTGAAAAACTAGAGAAATTATAACCCATCACAAGAGATGGAAGACTGAATAGTTTAGAGGAAGGTATTTTTAGTCACTGTCTAAAACCTTTTGTTATTGTTAAATATTGAGGCCTAATAAACACTTGGGAGAAAGATTAAATGTTTGTTCCTTTTTTAAGGTCTGAACGGAGCTTCTAGTCTATGATTGAGATCCTCAAGAAGCTGTGTAGCAAAAATGGGAGAGAGTGAAACTTCATATTTCTGAGGTTAAAAAAGAAGTAGAGCCTTGCACCTGGAAAACAAAAACAAACAAAAAACCTCTGCTCTTTCAGTACTTATTTATATATCACAAAGAAGCAAAAAGGGGCACAAATACAATATTAAAAATAATCATATGCAGGTCACCTTTAAAGATGAACTGAAAGATTATATAAAATCTAATCTATTTAACCTGCCAGGATTTAAATTTAGGCTGCTATATTTCTGTGTTGGAACAGATGTTGAGATCACAAACAACTGAGCAGAGCAGGGAACACAGCTCCTTGTTCTGTATTCGGTATCTGTGATGTCATCAACTCTTCTAGGAAAGAGACTGTAGATCTTGACATATAAGAGGAAATTCTATCCATCCATTTTAAATTTATCTGTAATTCATTTTCTCTCTCTCTCTCACACACACACACATTTATAACTTATTTAACACACTCCTAGAAACCATAAAATTGGATTTAGAATAAGTATTGCAGGACTAGCTCAACACTTTCTGAAACTATGACCGACAAATAATATAGGCTCAGCTAGGTTCAACTGTTGGAGTAGTATCAACAGTAGCTGGATGTATCAATGGGACCATGGGTATAACCATGATCTGGGTTTCCGAAGAGACAGAATTCAGAGTTTTCCTATTTAAATTGCGTAGGTGATCTTTAGCTCTGGACAAAGAGACTTGAGTAGACCTGATGCCTGACAAGCTTCAGTCATTTATCATTCCTAATACGCAGGAGGCTGTTAGTTACAGGTCTCTCTTGTCAGTAGACCTTGTTAAAATTCAAGGCATTTTTGTCCAGCTAGTAGTTAGATCATCAGTTTATTGTATTGTTTCCTCTACTATAGAGCATTCAGTGATGGAGAGTTTTACTGCAATGAAACAAATCTTAAGGTTCTGTTTCTTGTTGAATGTCTTTTTCCTCTAGTACATTTTCATAGATACATGAAATATATTGGACAGAACAGAGCTGTAAATTTTCTTTATCTCTGGTGTTGTCAACCCTTTTTTCCCTATTAATGCTCTTCATTTGTATTTGTTAAGCAGTGAATTTGCCTTTCCACCCTTTTTGATCCATTCATCTTCACAGAAAGACTCCTATGCTCTTTTATGGACTCTTGATGTACGACTTTTTAAAAATAATTTTGGGCAAATCACTACTCTATTCAAGAAGATTGAAATTAGTTCTGTTAGAAACAGAATGGATCTTGACTCTTCTTAGGTAATATGCTGAAGTCATTGTCTTATGGATTTCACACCAGTTGTTAAGGAAAGAAGTAAGAATTGAGTGCATTAATGATTCAGAGTTATAGGTGGGGCAGCTCTTCTTAGTTGCGTCTGAACTCTTTCAAGCTATTTTATACATATGTCTTAGAAGGGTATACAATGTATGTTCATGAAAGAGTTTACTTCGGCTATGTCTACGTGACACGGCTGTGTCGCTACAGCTGTGCTGCTAAAAGTCGCACAGTGTAGCTGCTGTTTGGCGGCTCTCCTGCTGACAAAAAAATTCCACCCCCAATGAGCAGCATTTGCATTGTCGGCAGGAGAGCGCTTCTGCCGACAATGCGCCATTCACGCTGGCGCTTGTTGTCGCCAAAACTTTTTTGTCTTTTTTCGGGGGGGCGGGAGGGAAAGGAAGGGGGGTTCAACATCTCTGAAGGACAAAAGTTTTGTTGTTCAATTGCCAGCGTAGACGTAGCCTTTGTCTCTCACTTGTGTTTAATTGCCGCTTCCTTCAAGATTAGAGATACTAACTAACCTTGGCCAATGTTGCTTTTGATCTCCAGTTCACTTTTTTTTGTGTGGAGGGCTAATTGTTCTTCATATTGTAGTAAATTGAGATAAATTTAATTTGTAATTTAAGGATCACAGTACAAATGCAACAGTTAAAATAGGTCATTTAAGTTACCTTTATTGAATTTCCTTCTCCAATCCTTTGTGTGCTTACTGGAATGTAAATTATAATCTGAATTTATTACAGATATGAGAAATGAAATCGTTAACTTTTTACCTGCACATTAGGCTTTGTTGACTGCCAAAAATGTTCAGTTTTTCAGATGAGCATTTTGGCAGTTAATAATTTAACTTTGTTAAATTTTGCCTTTTGGCTGGAGAACTGTTCGGTATTATTGTAATTAATAATTTGCAGTGCATTTATGATGTGCTAACTGCTTTTCATACATTCAAGAAGGGCAGTCTTGGGGGTACTAGGGAAGTTGAACAACATTTCTACTGTACAAAAATAATTGTGTGGTGGAAGCATCCCGACTGGTCTGAGAGGCTCCATCCGTGCTAGACCAGGAAATACAAAATCTTCACACTAGCCTTTGTTTTCCTAAAATGTCCCACCAGTGCTATCACTGGTTCAGTTTCACTGGCTGTGGCAATGGTGGACATGCCAGTTGATACAGGATACAGGTGGATGCACACATTTTGCTACTGTATTATTTAGACTTGATCTAAGCATGCCACAAGTTCTTCAAAAATGGGAGTTCCTTAGATTTGAAATTGTATACATCCACTTAGAAACAAAATTGCATTGCCATACAGGAGACCTGCAAGTATACTCCAATGAGATTTTAATATACTGTTCTTTTTCTTCTGTCTGTATTGCAAAGGTTACAGAATAATTTCTTCCTTTACTCCATGACAGCCATGTAAAATAAAACCTGGACACATGAATAGACTTTGACGTGAGTGGCAGTAAGCCCATCACCGAATGAATCAAGGAAATGTGAATACGTTAGTCCCTTGTGCTAAGAATTCTATGGGTGTATGGTGGTTTTTTTTTTTTTTTTTTTGGCTTGGAGTGTGGTAAGAGGGAGGAGTGGAAAAGGAAGCCCTTTGTTTACAGTAAAACAATACTGTGAAGTAGACATCATGATGTTAAAACAGGAGTCTAAACATGGCAAATCTAGGCAGACTCCATCTGGCTGTGTCCACAAGTCATTCAGGCATCCTAGGCGCAGACTACTGGAGTCTGATATTTTTTTTTCTTACGGAAATTCAAAATTGCCTTGGAGACTATGTCCCAGTGTTTTATTACTGGACGAGATGACTGATTACTGGTTAAGCCATTACTGGCTTATCTATTTACATTCAGTGTTGCCATGCATTTTTCTAATGTTTCTTCCATGATAAATGTATGACATTTTCATATTTTTTAATTTTAATCTGCACGAGTGTATGTTAAGTGCTTGCACATAATTGGTGTTTTGTTTAGTTTTAGCAGGAAACCTAAAATACTAACCCTAAAACCTTTATTAGAGTTATAAGGATAACAGAATTGAGTACAGTAAATCTAATGGAAAGAAGAAAAATGTACACAATCACTATAAAATTAGTTTCTAGTATACTTTGCAGCCCTTCAAATAGTATTTCAGATTACTAGGACATGCTTTCATTTTCTGGATTCCTTAGATTGCACTCTGGTGAATTATTGATTGTGCTGTTTGTTTAGTTGGAGAGCAGATTTACTTTGTTCTTACTGACAAAATGCTTACAGGCAGACTTACGTGAACCTTTTAAAATAGGTGTTTTTTTACACATTGTGTATTAAGTTTTATTTAACAAATGCAAATCAGCTAAGTTGAACTTCACAAATGTATGTTATGTGAAGGATAAATTAGAACTCTGATCGTTATTAAAGAAATATCTAAGGATGAAATTTCTGATAGTAGAAATTATTCTAATATATAATAAAGAAGGCTTTATATTTTGTTCAGGAACTCTTCTGCCTGGCACTTGGATTTCAGGCTAACAACATTTTTTTTTTCCTTTTTGGGTTTTCTTTGTATTTTTGCACTGTTAAAATAATTGGGCTTTAATGTTGCACTAAAGTATTTTGATGATGTGTTGTAATTTTATTATTAGCTGAATCATTCTTTTAGACTATGTTCCAGATAAACAAAACTTTAATTAAAAAACCAGGCCATGAGTCAATATTTACTTGTATACTTTAAATCATTTAGAATTATAATTTTGAAAGATAATTGTAGACCATTAGTTCCTGTTGTAGTTTGAATAATTTGACATTATTTATTTCAAAACAGTACTGGAATTTTGTCTGATATGGGAGAGCCTTAATTTCCAAACAGGTGAAATATGTTGCAGAAGTGACTTGTATTTCTTAGTGTTAAAAAGACCCCATCAACATGAAATCTAGTCTGTCATTTGCCATACTTTTTGATCGTTTGTAAATGTGCTTGTGATGTGTTTGGGGCAAGGACTGTCTATACGTTAAAAGAAAAGGAGTACTTGTGGCACCTTAGAGACTAGCCAATTTATTTGAGCATAAGCTTTCATGGGCTAAAACCCACTTCATCGGATGCATGCAGTGGAAAACACAGTAGGAAGATATATATATATATATACATACACACACACACACACACACACACACACACACACACAACACAGAGAACATGAAAAAATGGGTGTTGCCATACACACTATAATGAGAGGTTTCAGAGTAACAGCCGTGTTAGTCTGTATTCGCAAAAAGAAACGGAGTACTTGTGGCACCTTAGAGTCTAACCAATTTATTTGAGCCTATAAATTGGCTAGTCTCTAAGGTGCCACAAGTCCTCCTTTTCTTTTTGCGAATACAGACTAACACGGCTGTTACTCTGAAACCTGTCTATACGTTGCAAGGCAGTGCCTATCGTGATGCAGCTGCTATCCTGATTGGAGCCTCTTGGCACTACTGTAATGCAAAAAAAATTTCAAAACATGAAGTTAATAGTTGAAGTTACCTCATGCCTTTGAGTCTGTCTGCTAATGTTTGTGGCTTTATAACCACTTAACAATAGTCTCTCTTTTGTGGAAATCTCAAAAAGGAAACTGATTGAATATATAGGGGTAACAGTGAAAGTGACTATATGCAAAGTGTTTTCAAATGCATACAATAAAGTGAAATCAAGACTTTTTCTTTTTGTTATATGCCTCTTAGATGTGACTTGTAAAAATGTAGTTTTTAAAAACGCCACATTTCTATCTGAATTTCTAAGTTTACGTTGTCCCTTTTAAAAGCTTGGGGTGGATAAGGGATGTTATTGACTGCTCTCAGTTTGGCACCCCATAGTGAAATCTCCATATTTAAAATACATGCTGTAACTGTAAACCAGAGAGTGGGGGGGGGGAAAAAAATCTTAACAACCCTTACTGCACGATGAAAACTTGCCTTTTAGCTGGACAACCCCAGTGGCACTGGTATGTTAGTGATCCTGGGTAGCTTTATTGCTGTCTCCCCTCCATTCTCATGAGCAGGAATGGCATTGAAACATTTAAAATCCCAATCTCTCAGCATGTGCGCCTGTGAAATTTAAATGTGGAATATTTACCACCCAGGAGTGTTCCTTTATAGTTATAATTAAGTACAACCTTTTAAAATTTTATTAACTTTATTATTAACTAAAAATAACTCTTTAGTTTATGGGGGTGTTTTATAATTTGCAGTTCGCTCTGTTGAAAAAGCCCTTTCTGTTAAATCTGAGGACTCGGAAATATTTTGAAGTGAATGAAGATTAACTGCGCCAAAAAAAGAAAAAAGCCAGTGACAGGATAAACAATATTCTTTGTATAGTTTTCAATTAAGATTTTTCATATTTTGTCTTCCCTCATGTTTAATGTTTAAAGCTGCATGACAATTTAATTTGTACTTAGATTTTTAGTTAATTGCAATTCCCCTTGTTAGATTTCTTAACATTTCACTTTATTTTATACCTCCTTTCTTTTGTATCTGGGGAAAAAACAGAAATAAAAGTTGCTGGGTAGCATGCCAGCAATTAAAGAAGACAGTAGAATTTGGTTAGAAATGTTTAAAGTACTAGGGTGTCCTGCTGGAACGTGTGTGTGTGTGTGCGTGCATGCTTTCTTGAACTTCAGTTCTGAGAAAAATCTCATCTGTAAAGGGTAGAAAAAGTTCACAAAACATGCAGAAAGGTAGTGTCCGCTAAGTGTTCAAAATGTTCTAAACAGTTTGTGTCTCAGGAACAGTATCCTGTAAGTAAGTAAGTAAGTAAGTAAGTAAGTGTGTGTGTGTGTGTAGTCTCCCTGAAGTAGTTTCATTCCAATCAGCAGTGTAATTGGAATGCAACAACAGTCTGGAGGAGGAAGGAGAATTTTTGGCAAGAAGAGACAGAGCAGTTGGGAGCTTTATTCAGATTAAAGCATAGACGACCATTCATTATCGGTACATGCACATTAGCAACAGCATAGCATTGTGTTTCTACAGCTGGGACTTATTTTAATGATTGTATTACACTGTATATTACATGCAAACTGCTGGGATCCAGTCTCAGAAAGCCATATTAATGGTTTCCAAGATGATGATTGGGTAGAGAAAACTAACAATTTGTCTCTAAAATGAACTATTGCGGTGAGAACTGAAGGGCAGCATGTCTTTCCCTCCCCCACTCCACGTGTTCCATAGGGTCTGAAAGAAATACCTGTTTTATTTATTTATTTTTAAGAGCAGACTCTTGTGTTAAAATAACAATAATGCGTGAACCTACTGGTTGGGTTTAAAAGGCTGAAATAGTTTTTCTATGGTGATGACATGTGAAAAGACAGAAGATTAGTAAACATAATCTTAGTTTTGGACTCAGTCCTTTTTTCTCTGTACATTTATTGCTATCTGTTGTCACGGTATTGGTTGCTTTTGGATATTGGCAATGATAAGTGTTCATTTTCTTGTAGCATAACCATGTGCTGTGCTTTAAACATATTTGTTTTGCAATTTCTTTCCTGTTTCTGCAGTTTAACAGACTTGACTTCTATGGTCATGTGAGTTCTTTTTTTATTTTTTTAATCTATTTTGACCTAAAATCAAGATCTTTTGGTATCTGTTCTTGTGCTGTGGACACCTGAATGGTATACTTTGGGATGAAATACATAAATATATTTGTCAAAATTAAAACTCTTTAATTATTGCGTGCTTCAAGGACATCTTATTCTTTACTGTAAAAAGTAGTTAAGCATTTCATCTTTTAATAACACTTTTTTTATTTTTATATAGCATCTTTCATCTGAAGCTCTCAAAGTGCTTTACAGATGCTAAATATTCTGTATTTATATTGTTTTAAGGTCTAGGGCTCCAATTATAAATTAGTGCCCAGTTATAGACTAGGCACTGTACAAACACATACAAATATATTTGAGCATAAGCTTTCGTGAGCTACAGCTTACTTCATCGGATGCATAAAAGTGGAAAATGCAGTGAGGATGTTTTTATACACACAGCATTTTCCACTTTTATGCATCCGATGAAGTGAGCTGTAGCTCACGAAAGCTTATGCTCAAATAAATTGGTTAGTCTCTAAGGTGCCACAAGTACTCCTTTTCTTTTTGTGAATACAGACTAACACGGCTGCTACTCTGAAACCTGACATACAAATATCAGATTTTATTTATATAGCACAAGAAACAATAGATGAATACAAAAGATGGACAGGGGATCACAATGTAATAGATCCTAACTCATAACACTCCTATGAGGTAAATGGTATTCGCATTTTACAGCTGTGTGGGAAACTGATGCACAGATAAGTAGTGTCGGCTAAGTCATTTAACCTGTGTTCCCTTGGCAGAGTTGGATTCAGTACTTATGGGTCTATTTCCAAGACCCTTACTCTAACCACTAGGCAACTAACAACAAACCAGCTATCACTGGTAGACTGTCTCAGAGAGAGTCTAATTCTGAGGGTATGTCTACGCTTAAACTGTTACATCAGCACAGCTGCAGCTATAATGCTTCAGTGTAGAAGCTACCTATGCTAACAAGATGGGGGTGCTCCTGTTGGTGTAGGTAATCCACCTCCCTGAGAGGTGCTAGCTAGGTTGATGGAAGAATTCCTTCATCGATGTAGTGCTTTGAGGCAGAGTTTGCCATTTCCTCTGTGTTTGTGGATAGCACAATGTGGCCTTGATCCTAACTGGGGTCTTCTAGAGCTACAGCAATACAAATTAATCATCATAACCCTTGACGATAGCTAGCTACACGTTGCACCCTCCCACAGTATCTGCTACCACATATCATAAAAGGCTGCGATTCTGTCATGGAGGTCGCAGAAGTCACAGGTTCTGTGACTTTCCATGAATGCTGTGACTTTTGCAGCTGCAATGACTGATCCCGGGAGAAGCACCCGAGCAGCGGTCCCAGGGGCGGCGGTCCCCAGGAGCAGTCAGCCCCTGTGGCCAGTGCAGGGGCTAGCCGTTGACCACTGGGCCCCCACAACAGCAGTGTCCTGAGGTCCCCCAGAGCAACAGCGCCTGGGGCCTAAGAAGCTGCTAAGTTTTAGTCAGGGGTATTTATATATTAAAAGTCATGGACAGGTCAGGGGCCGTGAATTTTTTTGTTGCCTGTGACCTGTCCATGACTTTTACTAAAAATACCTATGATTAAGGCTAAGATTTAGTCATAACAGTAAGTAAAGTAATCAGTGAAATAGTTATCAATATCATCCTCTAAATCATCACTAGGTTTCATAGTCAACAACACATTAACATGAATTCACATTTCTTTCAAATCTATTGTTTAGGGCTATCTACAGACTCAGGGAAACATTACTGTATTTGCTTATACTGAGTTCACATTTTGAAAGTTTTATTTGTAAATGCAGGAGTAGAGACTTACTTTAAAAAAATACTTTAGATTCTAGAATATTATTCAACAGTATATACAGTCTTGTAGTTGTCTTATGTGGGCACCTGTTTATAAAGGATTTGTCTCAAACTGGTCACAGTAAATCAGGCACAAAAGATTGCTTTGTAATTGTTCTGCAGTTAAAAAAACCAAACTTTTAAATGTACCAGATATATTTAAGAATTCAATTTCATTTTTAAATGATTTATTCTTTTAAAGAGGATCATTCACACACTGGGCATAACTTAGCATTTTACAACCTAAGCCCGCTTTCATTTTTAATCCTGTGTGTGTGTTTTATTTATATATATATTTAACTTTATAGATGCAGTTTGTTATTCCCCTTGCAATGCACCTTCTCTTCTGGTTTATGTTGCAATGAAGTCAGTGCTAAATCTGCTTTCTCCACCCTAGCTCCTTACTCCCTCTGTCCTATTCCTATCTCTTGGGTGGGCCTGGAGAAAGCCCACCTCAAGCTTAGAGTGAGTTTGTCATTTTTCTTCCAGACTTTTTCATTGCTGAGACCATTCACTCTCAACCAGACTTGTAGCTTTGGCATCATCTTTGCGTGTGGAAAAAGTCAGGAAGGAAGTGTTGTTTACTCCTTCTCATAACACAAGAACTAGGGGTCACCGAATGAAATTAATAGGCAGCAGGTTTAAAAGAAACAAAAGGAAGTATTTCTTCACACAATGCGCAGTCAATCTGTGGAACTTTTTGCCAGAGGATGTTGTGAAGGCCAAGACTACAACAGGGTTCAAAAAAGAGCTAGATAAATTCATGGAGGATAGGTCTATCATGGGCCAGGATGGGCAGGGATGATGTCCCTAGCTACTGTTTGCCAGAAGCTGGGAATGGATGATGGGATGGATCACTTGATGATTACCTGTTCTGTTAATTCCCTCTGGGGCACCTGGCATTAGCCATTGTCGGAAAACAGGATGCTGGGCTAGATGGACCTTTGGTGTGATCCAGTATGGCAATTATTATGTTCGCCTTCTATCCTTCACCTCTTCCCATCACATCGAGGAAATTGCCAAATCCTGTCACTCTTCCACTAGAGTATCATCAATATGTGTTCTTTTTCTCTGTTACCAATGGTAAAACTTTACCCTCCCTTCGACTCTTCTCCTTCTTACATATTACCCTCTTCCCTCAGAAAAGACTCCATATCAGTATTTTCCAAGAAGCTTCTGTTTCCTCCTCCAGATGTCCTCTGAAATCCTACTAGTTCTCTGAAGCTAGATATAACTGTATGTTTTGCTATTTGAATTGCTTGTCCTGTTTCCAGCAATGGCCTTCTGTATTTGCATCTTTAGATTGCAATTTATCTTGTGTATTTACTACATGTATGATTTTTTTTATGCTGTGTGACTAAAGCTGTAATAATAATGTGACATCATAATAATTTCCATAGCAACAGACCCTGATGTCATAAAAACAACATTATAACTTTGCTGTAGAATAAATCCAAAGCTAAAACTAGTCAGTGCAAGAGAGAGCTCTTCAGTAATTAGCAGCAGGAGTAAGAAGAGTACAGAAAACTTCTTGGCAGTGTAAATTATTTTTTTCTACAAAGTGCAAGCTTGCACACTTGAAAATTCCTCTTGAATGTGTTTGTCCTCAGTCTGAATTTTCCCTTGGTTAAGGAATTGTCCAGTCTTAATTTGTGCTGTCTTACAAACAGAAGATTGGATTCAAACCAATTTACTGTTACTATATATAACATAAATAAATACGTTTCCCAGTCTCTTTAATTTTCGTGTATATGACTAAAAACATGGTTTTGAGAATGGTTTATTGGGACATTATGGCAGGCAATGAAATCATAATCTAAGCAAGAAAAATGGAAAATAGGATTCATTCAACTCCAATTTTGAAAACACAAATGTGTGTTAGAATAGTAAATAAAAAATAATTTTAATGATAAATGGCTGACATGAGCTGTCTTGTTTACCACAAATGTTTTTCACCCAAGTGAATATACTCAATGTTCCCGACGTACTAACTAAAGCATTACAAAAATAATTTGTTTAAAATTAAAGCAGATATGTAATGGTAAGACTCAGTTTCCTGAAGCATTGTCTTGCTCTTCTCTGGTTTGATACATTTCCCTGAATTGAACTTGTTTTTGCATCATATAAGGCCTCAATATATGTGTTTAGTTGCTAAATGACCTAAATACATAATGTGTGAAGTTGGTGTGCAAATGTATCTTGGACATGTATTTATGTCTACAGAGCAGTCCTGTTGTCTCTTCCAGATTGTTTTACTGCAGTGCTGTCTTCCCTGGGCTACCCAAAAACCTTAAATTAGTAAAAAAAAAAATGTAGCTGCCCATTTACTGAGTTGCATTTCATGCATGGAGCATATTTCATCTTCATGTTGGTTTCCAGTTCATTTCATGGTAAAATGCAATTTGTTGGTTTTCATTTGTAAAGCCTTTTGTGCTTACGATTCTAGTTATCTGAGGCCTTGTCGTTAATACAAGTTGCAATGGTTTAACTAAAGTGTGTATATTTATAAAATAGCTTTTGTTGTTCACTAGTGCAAACCCCTATGTGGACATTCTTAAAGTTATATAAGCCAGACTTAAATTGATTTGAGTGTCCGCAAAGGGGGTTTATATTAATTTAAACAAACAAAATTATTTAAATAAACCCAAAACACTTCTGTTAAATCAGTGCAACTTGTAATGTACTCAATGTCTTAGGCTATGTCTATACCATAATTTATGGCAAAAATTTACCATCACAGCTGCTTACTGGTGCAACTGCATTAGTGTGGTAACTGTTAGAATATACAAGGCTTTCAGAGCCACCAGCATTTTTGCACCTTGTTGACTAACTTTCCTTAGAAGAGATGGTAGTGATCGTGTTGAAAATGCTGGCAAACACGAGAGCCTTAGCAACACAAGTTTTCACACCCCAGGGAACTTTTTTCAAAAAATCTTAATGTTGATAAGACCTTGGAATAGGGAGAAAGACTCACTTTCTTGGGAGCTGGGAGTTTGGACTAGCTAGGATTAGGGTGACCAGGTGTCCGGTTATTGACTGGAACTCCCGGTCGAAAAAGGATCCTGGCTGCTCACTGACTGGGCCATTGACTGTCTGGTTGGTGGCACCGCACAGAGGAGCTGGCAGGCTCCCTGCTAGTCTCCACATCACGTGGCTCCTGGGAAGCAGCCAGCATGTCCGGCTCTTAGGCTTAGGGGCAGCCGGGGGGTCTGTGTGCTGCCCCACCCACAAGCGCAGCTCCTATTGGCCAGGTCAGGGCAGGGGACGAACTAGCACAATTCGCGAGCACTCAGCAGGCGGCTGTTGAGGGGTTGTGGCGCGTGCCTGTCCCATGGTTGCCGGCACTTTTCTCCTCCTTGCACTCTTCCTGTGGCTGGGCTCGAGCTGCAGTGCATGCTCCTAAGTAGTGCAAGTTTATTAATTGGTTCACCAGTTCATGAATGGGAAGTGGACATACATCAGCTTTTCTAACCTGAGTAGATTTACCAAGCACTTCAGGCAAACTCACTGGTAAAGATAATCTGTAAAACAAGTTTATTGATTACAAAAGATAGATTTTTAAGTGATGGGCAAAGAGTCAAAGTTAGTTACCAAAATAAAATAAAATATATATATATATATATATATATAAGCATGCAGTCTAAACTCTCATCCCAATTATATTGGGCAATTTCTAGATCAGTGGCTCTCAGCCAGGAGTCCAGAGCCCCTTAAGGGGCCTCTAGCGGGTTTCAGGGGGGTCTCCAAGCAGGGCCAGCGTTAGACTCACTGTGGCCCAGGAGGGGAAGATGGGTGGATCACTACACTGTCCTCTGATGTACACTCCCCCTGAAGCTCTGGTATGGGCCACTGTTGGAGACAGATACTAGGCCTGAAGGACCATTGTTCTGATGCAGTATGGCAGTTCTTATGTTCTGAAGATAAATTAAAAACTAATTCCCATCACCTGTGTTTCACTTGTTTATGTCCTGTATGCTTATAACATGGTGACTGTGTGAAACACTCCTAGGATATGATGACTTAGCCTTATAATTTTTCTCTCAAAAGGCTTTTTTTATATATTAGACATTACATAATTTGAGTGACATATTGATTGGCTCAAGATTCTCCAGAAGTTTTTTATTTACATGGATTCATCTAAAATTTAAGTTCACCAACTTCATTTAATCCTACCACCCTTCTACTTTATGGAATTGTGCAGATGGTTAGCTATCTGTTTGCATATTTATAAAGTGCTCATCACTGTAGTAGTTGGTTGCCAAAACTTTCACTGTTGGATGAATGGGGGCCTAGTGAATGGAGAACTCTTTCAGTTTTTAGCTGAGCTGTGCCTGGTGACAGTTCTCAGGCTGCAAGAAAGCTAGGCTTCAGAGAAGACTGGCCAGCGTAAAGGAATTGAGGAATCATCCTGCCAGTTCCGTTGCATCATGTGATTCCTCAAATTGCTTTTAATTTTTTATTTATTTCTGTGCGCTTTGGTTGAGTAAGACTTCAAATCTCTGGGCACCTTGAGCTTAGTAGCTGTCCTCTCATTACATCATCCTAGGAATTTTATATGACTGTCTTGTGTAGCAGATTGCCATCGCATTCTGTGGTTGAATACATGCCTAAAATCTAGGTATCAGGGGACAGCTGAAATTCTCATCTTCTTTTGTGCCAACGTTAGCTGTCTGCAGTTGAATTATTCGGTTTGTGTTGGAAGGTTCCCATTACATGCTTTCCCTCAGCTCATCGCCTTACCCCCTTCTCTCACCCCATCTCTTTAAAGGAAGAACCAGTAACAGTGGCTAGAACCAGGACTACTGTATTTCAGGCTAAGTTAACAGCTCTGATATTAGTATTCCTTGTGACTGACTGATATGTCTAACACAGTGCTGTACCAGTTCTAGGCATTTCCTGTGGTTTGTGCCAAAGTGGAGTGGATCGTTCTATGATCCACCTGAGAATTAGGTGGCATGGCCATTGTTTTATTTTTACTTGTGAATAAAGTTCTTCAGAGATGAGTATAGCATTAAGTTATCAAGTCTACTAGGTTCTGAATTTCCCAAGGAAAGATGAGTTTAACATTTAGCCTTAAAAAGAGGCAGATGCTGTTATATCAGTATCTTTATAAACAGAAGTCACTAGAAAATTTGAAAAAATGTATCGCATTCAGTCTATTAATTAGAGAGTAATATTTTATTTCAATTGTGGTAGCTCCTAAAGCTCCATTCGCAGTGTGGCTCCATTAAGCTAGGCCCTGTATGTGCCTTGAACATGACACTAACGAGTGGCGGGGTGGAGGAGAGATACAATCGAGATATAAATTTGTACATAAAAATTATATATAAAACTTTTTTCTGGCATATTTAAAAACATTTTATAGTGCACATCAATTGCACCTGACTCTAAGGCTTTTAGTTGGTTAACTACTCGTAGGGATCATAGAATAAGCTATTCTTGGAGAGGGTAGTTCTTTACAGATCAGTTCAGGGAAGGGTATTCCTCACATAGGGGAAATATTTACGATGAGTAATTGTATTTCTCCAAGTGAGTTCAGTTTGTGGAATGCAGCCACCAGCACCGTTGAGCTTTGGGAACTTCAAGAAAAGCAGTGTACGTTGGAAGCACATATTTCAAGGTATGGTTATAAAAGGCTGTTCAGCTCCTGACCACCTCTGTTGCTCCTTTTCACAGTTAGCTGTGGGAGTTCCCACCCGCTGTATTTACCAAATAAAACCTTTGGTTTTTTTCCTGATAATTTTTAGTGCCTTGAGGGGGTGCTCATAATATCCCAGTGGGCACTGCTTTTCTAGAAGGTTTCTGAATCTCTGTGGCCGTGGGTGTGCATTGCACAGATGCACCATTCTCAGAGAACAAGAATTATTGGTAAGTAATTTTTGTATGCATGTATGTCTTGTCACCTTGTAATTTATTTCCACCCTTGCAGGCGATTATCTTCATTCTTGATTTTTTCTTTTTTTAAAATCCATTCCTGGAAAGAGAAGGTTATTGCTGGGGGAAGCATTTTCCCCTTTTTGCCAACACATTCCAATTTTCCCTTGGTTTTGGAATTGCAAAGAAATCTCTGAATCATTTTTGAGAAAGGCGTTGTTTTCAGTTTCCAAAAATAAACAAGACTTGTCTGGAGCCACCAAACTCTGATAATAGAGACAATCTATTCTACTCTAATGTTTATCTCAGGACTCAGTGTCTTTCTCAATTTGCCGTTGTTGCTTCAGGGACCACAAAATTTCTTTCATAGCTAACTGATTACTCAGCACTAGTATCCTTTCATAAAACTTTATTACTTGCATATGATTGCTCTATATCATCCTCTTTTTTCTTCAATTTAAACCAATATTATTCCATTTGACTTGCTCTCTTTTAAAATGATAATATTAACTGCCATATTTTAATAGCTTATTTGCTTGGGCAGTAACATGATTAGAGGGACAAAAGAAACCATATTTCTGAAAATAAATTAATGAAGACAAATTGATAACTATAGCAATGGATGCTAACTTTGGGCTGGTTATTACCAGAGGCTACAGAAATTGTAAAAATGCTATCTCCTCAGCCATTAAGGGCATGGACATGGGCTGTAAATACTTACTTGATTGTTCGGCCGCATCATTGCCTGTTTCTCCTCTCCATTCCTCTGAAAGTGCAATATCATCCTAGGTGAAGGACTCATAACCCCTGAAAGGGAACTTTCAAACAGAAGAGAACTTTAAAAATAGGAATCCATTTATAATTCATGTTTTTCAAAATTCTGCCATTTGTAGTGTCCAGCTTAGTAGTAAAGCCTTTCTCCGTATCTCTTGTGCTCTTGTTCTACTTTTTTTCTGAGTACAGTGTGATATGTAAAGTTGTCCGAGTGCTTGCTTGCTTTTTTTTTTATTTAAAAGGTCTTATTCAATTTTGCGAAGTGCAAGTCTTTCATAAAAACATCACTTGTAAATACATAGCTACTTTGTCGGCAAAGAGAGGGAAGAAAACTGCCTCAGTTGAGCTGGGTGATTATGTGGTGCTGATAATTGTAGCTTTTTTGTCTTTAACCAGCACAAAAGATTAAATATTGGGCTGTTCTTGAATTCGGCCGCCTTCTTTTCTGAGTGGTCATCTACAATTTCATGTGGTTGGATTTTCCCATTCAGTTCATTTTTAGTGTGCTCTTGTCAAGAAAAGAGTTCTTACAGTGATTCTGCCATCTGATTCTTTAATTCAGATCTCCAAGACTCTACCCAGCTTCTGGTGCCTATTCAGAAGGTTGTTTTTGAAGTTCCATGTAGTAAGGGCGGAATCTTTCTCCGGGGTTTAAGAAGACAGATACTGGGGAAACCTGAGCAGGAAGACAAAAGTTCATCCGGGTAGTTTCCTTGATAGATGGTGTAAAAGCAGGAATACCAGTCAATCTAGACTGGTGAGTCTGACTAACCCACCAAATTTACATGTGGAAAGTCTTGCTATTTATATAGAACTGAAAGGAAGACAGATCTCTAATAAGTTATTTAGAACTAGGTCAAACCAGTCGATTTTAGGTCTCTGGTGTTCAAGCATCTTAATTCTTTTGTTGCTGGTGGGCAGATAAAGCAGAAAGGTACACAGTAAGTGGAAAAAAATATGAAGATATATCAACTAGGAAATGCATATAGCTGTCATTACTCAATAGAAAGCTTAAACAAAGCCTTTTTGTGTGGAGGGAAATTCTCTGTACAACATTTCGAGACTAGATCTCTCTATCAGTCTTGTTTTAAAATATTTTAAAACAACTTCATTTAGTACAAGTATGTCTCCATTATTCAGACCCATTTGGTTTTCAAAATAGGTAAACCTTTTAACAGAAAAATCACTTCTAAAACCTTACAAACCTGATCCTATTTAGACAATTACTTTGATTCTATGAAAAAATTGCCATGAAATGGTTATAATTTACCTTCTGGTGATGTATTGATTATGGTGGGATTTAGATTGATGTATTTAATATTTATCTGTGGTTTTTAAGCAACGAGACAATCATTTTACTGTTCAAATTTAAACCGTTAATAAACCGGAAGGTTCTGCACATAGAGCAGATATTTTCTAAAAGAACCAAATTGTTTTTGTTTCATAGTTTACACTTCAAGTAGCTAATAGATTAGCATATGCGTCTGACTGAGGATCTTTTTGCCTCAATCTCCATTATGTTCTGATTTTTCAGCTCTTTAAATTGAAATTATTTCTGATCTGACACTTATTTTTCATGTAAGGCAAAGCTTGTTTAACAGACTTCCACAAGTGTTCCTTGCATGTGTACACCACCTACTTAAATCCTTACTATGTTTTACTAACTATACCATGAATACCCTCTGGAGATTGGTTATTTCTGTCTTCTAATAAAGTGTGAATTGAACGCATTTTAAAAGCTGGCTTGTACTATCATAGCAACCAATTTTCAAAGTGAGAAACTGAAACTGCAAAATTAGAATCTAGAATAACAGCTGAAAACACAAATGGCAACTCTAAATGATTTTTGCCTTCTAAATCTTTAATTTGTGTGAGTATGGTTGTACTGTAACTTCATGTGGGGTAATTTTTCACCGTCCATCAGGAATTACGCCAAGAGGGCATACGGTATAGGGAATCACCCTAATCTGTTCTAGAGGCACTTGCCTTTCTTTCTTGATGCAGTTCCATCCTTCCTCCACATATTAGCATGTTCTGGAGATATAATTAGATTAAAAATATGGCCATGTCTGAAGGACTGGAAAGCGC
The DNA here is from genome assembly GCF_965152275.1 of Natator depressus. NCBI lineage: Eukaryota > Metazoa > Chordata > Testudines > Cheloniidae > Natator > Natator depressus. The sequence continues at coordinate 8,510,973 of NC_134247.1, forward strand.
TCACATACTGAGAACACCACCTCTGTGTAACTTCCACCACAGCTCACCCTGGGGTAACTGTGAAAAGAAGGAACTTCTGGCTTAGCCTTCTGTGTTTACTTCACACAACATTAAAAATGGCCCGTGATCACAATTTGTTTCCTTGCACACATCTCTGATGTTCGTTGATTTTTACTTTGCACTGGGTTTTCTGGAATGCTGAGAAGATAAAAAAAAATTCTAAAATATTAATGACCAGTAATTTCATTATGTATTTCTTGTTTCCCTTGCAGTACTATGTGCAAAAAACTTGGTGAAAAAGGATTTTTTCCGTAAGTAGCTATTAAAATTTATGAATTCATATATGTGGTACATGTTACATAAGTTCTGTACGCTACTTTTAACACCTCATCATAGTGCATTCAGATCCATATGTTGAAGGAGATAGGGGTGTTTCCAACCCACTGTTCTTCAGCGCTTGTAACTTTTTAAGCTGGCACTCATCCTAGGAGTATTTTTTTTAAATGTTTAAAAAACAAAACAACAAAAAAAACAAAATAACAAATGAACAAAAATATCAACAACTCCTCTGGACTGGTGTGGGAGAGGGTAAGAAAGCTTATGGGTTGAAGATATTTTTGATGCTAATAAATCTGAAGGATTTTCATCTAAAAATATTGATCTGCTCACTTTTTGGTGTTTGTATAGTATGATTTGGTTGATGTGCAGTAAATTTTTTTTAAGCAAACAATTCTATGTTTTTCCCCCCACATATGTACCAATTATATTGGTACTGACTTTAGAGTGGGGAGAGTTTTTCATTCTGAGTAACTTCTCTCAGGCAAATTGCAGGCTTTCAGAAAAACTAGTATCACATACATAAATATATATTGAAACATTTTACCGTAGAACAGCTCCTTTGGTCTAACCAGCAGATATACTTTTTAATAATTAATGAGCAAGTCAGAATACATATTCACCTACCCTGAACTGAAATTATGCACTTTCCACTAGTTTTCATGATATTTTGAAAGGGAAAATGAAAAAGGGAAAGAGGATTCTTCTTAACTACATACGTGTGTGCGCGCGCGCAGGCACGCGCACAAATATACACCGAACCCTCGCTAGAACTCGGGGTTCGGGATCCATGTGTGGTACTGCGTTACCATGGATCCCAATTTAAATTTGGGATCCATCACTGTGTCCGCGCTATGCAAATCCGCGAATAGCGATGCGCTCTCTAGCGAGGGTCTGCTGTATATTTATATCTATAGATATATCTATATACACAAATATAAATATAATCAACTTCCTTCCAAATGAGATTGGTAGGTAAAGCAGGAGAATCCAAAAGGGCAGACTCTAAATTTAGGATAACCTGCAAAGAGGAAAAAGATGGATGTGTGTCCTTTTTTGTGGTCTTATGATATATAAAGAAGACCGTAAAGCCTTAATGTTTGTTTTGTTTGTAAGGTCTGTTTATTACTATGTGTTTTGTATTGTGCCTAGCAGAATGGGGCCTTCATCTCAGTTGGGGCCTGTAAATACTACCATAATACAGATAATTAGCAAGGATAACTAAAAAATCCTGCTTTTAACTTAACTTAAATACCAGGAATGTTATCTTCTGTGACTTTAGTGGAGTCCTTGTTGGCTATTCATTGGGAACTTACACGGGGTCGAAGAGGCTGAGAGTGGTTATACCCTTATATAACGAGCTTTTCTCCATAAATATTTGACTTATAGGGATTAAAAAACAAACATTTTAAAAGCATTTGAATGGAAATTACTTCCCTTCTCAGCCAGGTTGCCCTTGCTTGGTATATTTCATGTTGTCCTAACAGGCCTCCAGTCATCCATAGTGCCATCCCAAGTAGTCAAGATTTGAATGGCAAGTGTAAAAATAGCAGAAGGAAAAAGGTGTTTTTTTTTTTTTTTTAAGGGGGGGAAAATGTTTAGTCCCCTTTACACATAAGGGGAAAAAAGCAAATAAGGTCAAAACCCTTTCTTTTTCTTTGCAGGTCACCTTTAGAGTATTGTTGCAAAGCTCAGTTTGTTGATCTACTTAAAGGCAGTGTAACATTGTAGTTTTGTCAGTTTGTATACAGAAGACGCCCATTATTTTTACATATTTGTAGAGAATATAAAATATCTGAAAACTTTCAGAGCCAGTATTTTATCCTGAATTTTGAATATTCTAATGCAAACATCACGTTAACCTACTTGGAGCTGAAATTGTGATGATGACAGACTCCGATTAAATATGACCCTTTTCAAAATACTCAACATACAAGAAAAAAATCACACTTGTGTATTGATTATCATTTTATTTTTCTCAGTTTTCAAGCATGCCCTTTTATGAGTTTTTCCTCCCCTCCTATAGGACTTCCTGATCCATTTGCTAAAGTGGTGGTCGACGGATCTGGCCAATGCCATTCTACAGATACTGTGAAGAATACGCTTGATCCAAAGTGGAATCAGCATTATGACCTGTAGGTGTTATCAGTGATATCTAAAATACAGCAAAGGTTTGAAGTTGAATCTTCTAAAAAGCACAGAAACTCCAAAATTGCCAAATGTTCACAGTATTATTCAGTTCAGAGCTTGAAAAATATGCCAGCGGAGTTAACCTTATTAGCCAGGGTAAAAAATACATGCACCACCATGACGCCTTTCCCATCTCAACACTATACCCCGGTATGTTTTCTAATACACTGTCTGCAATGCATTTTACAGATAGCAGTGTTGTCTGGATTATTTTATTGTCCAACATTTTGATAGTGGACTGTGCATAAAATAAAAGGAAAAAATAGTTACCAGATTTCTCTTAGCATTTATTCTTCGTTTCCTCTTCATTCCATTTTTTCTTCTGCAATGTAATTTGGTGTCTTTCCTTCCGTCTTTCAGAATCTTTCTTCAGTCCTAATGTTGTTTTCTTCTTTCCCTTTCTTACTCCCTTTAATTTGTGCTAAGTATTTCATTTATATTCTGTGTAGGTTTTTATACTGCCGTCCTCACCATAGTATCTGAGCTCCTTTCAATAGTGCAGTAAGCAACATGACATACATCTGTCATGTGTGGTTCATTCTTTCTCTTGCTTCTCCCTGGGGGAGAATTTTCTGTGCAGAAATAATACAATATTTTGTTAAGGATTTTTTATTTCTTTTTATTATATGTTTCTTTGCTCTCTTCTTCCCTTTTGTTCTTTCAATATGTGCTTGGGGTGAAAGGCAGAAAGAGGAGCCTTTGAACTATTTGCACAGTTTGCCTCATTGCACTCTTTTTAGTCACTGATTACATCCTGGTTTAATCCACTCCTCCATTCACATTGTCTTCCCTCCATTCCTGTTTTCTGCCAGTATCTGCATTCACTCCTTAGGGCCTGTCTTCCAGTGCAGACCTTCAGTGTAGCTGCAACACATTGGTGTAAAATGGGCTTTTACAAGTTTGAAACTGCTGCAGCACTTTTATAGAGAATGTTTAAAACCATAGGTGTTGTAAGTAGAGGTGCTGGGGGTGGTCCTGCACCCCCTGGCTTAAAGTGGTTTCCATTATATAGAGGTCTGACAGTTTGGTTCAGTGGCTTTCAGCACCCACCTATTATACAAATTGTTCCAGCACCCCTGTTTAAAACTGGGATAAACTGCACTGGGTGTAAGTCCTGGTTTGCACCAGTGCAGCACATCTATGCTAGGGATTTGCCCCAGCATAGCTGCGTCACTGAATTTATATTTATGCAAATATCTCCACTCCATGCCTCCAACTTCCCAGGGAAAAGAAGCCTTGGCTCCAGCCAGCATCCTAAATCTTCAGCAGAACACTAATGTGAAAGATCTGGTTTAAAGTAACCTCAGATCTTCCACTTCCTTGAATGGTTGAAGACTAAACATGCACAATACGTTTTCAGAACTTTTTGGTGCAAGATACAAAACATTTGCATTACTATTTCACTAAATGTCATTGATAATTTAATGAAACAATATTGCTTTACTTGGGGAGTGGGATTGTAGTATTTTAGCCAAGGACAGCATTTTTTCAAAGCATATTTTCAAAGCTTTGTAACTGTGCCATAAAAACTTAATCCAGAGTCAAGCTCTGCATACGCAGTCTTATTTCCATTTCCTAACATATTTGATTTAAAAGCAGTTTGTTATAAGGAGAAAAAACATCCCTATGCTTTTCATGTTTAAAGAACTTGAAAATGCTTTGATTTTCATAATTATTAAATCTGCTGAGGTGCTGATTTTGTACAAGTAGCTAATTAAGTGAATTCTCTAAATCTTCAGGAACTGATTTTTTTCCAGAGATTTCTTAGTAATCATACTTATTAAGCATTGTAATCAGGAGCATTTGTTTTCTGGGTTGGTGTGGCAAATACTGCCGTGGAAATTGGTGCTAGCTGGTGAAATACATTTAAATTGGAAGCAGTACCGAAGTCTTGCATTTTCCTTTCCTACTCTCATTCTTTCTCTTTCCTTCCCACCCCCTTACCTTTCTTTATGTTCTTTTTGGAAATGCCCATTAACACACACTAATGAGCTTCTTTATAGGAACAAAAAGAAAGGCGTAAGGGAGAAAGGAAAGTGAAAAGAGTGTTGGCAAGTCTGTGTTTCCCACAACCTTGGTGGCTTTGTAAAGCTAGTTGTGGGATTTTTAAAAGGAGTAATGAGTGACTATAATTTGATGGTACTTCTGTCTACCTCCAAGCTCTGTGCTACAACTGCCTATAGCCTAAAGAACAAACATCTCACCAGTCACTACTTAATTTGGACACTGAGAGTAGAGCTGCAGTTGTAGCGGCCTATGGGAGTGAACAGTTGATAGGAGCAGATTATTAAAAGCATTTAATGCTTCATATTTTGTGGAGGGTTCTCAGTATCTCACTAGGGAAGTGGGAGTGAAAATAGCAATATAAATCTTTAGCAATTTTTTCCCACCTTCTCCCCCACTCTGATATTTATAAGAAGAAGAGAACTTACAACTTTTTGTTTTATCGTACAATATGGATCTGCTGGGACCCATAGACTCCACAGTCCAGATCCCTATACTAAATGTAACAGGTGTAATTGGTACCATTTTGTGCAAAATAGTAGAGATCTTGAGTTTCTGGCAAATTACCATGCTCAATTGGGCAAATTTGAGGCATCCTTAAGTTATCGCATTTAAATTCAATTGCACATTAAATGCAGATTAATCTTAACTTTCCAAAAAGGTTTTTATTAGGGCTGTCAAGCGATTAAAAAAATTAATCGTGCAATTAATCACATTGTTAAACAATAATAGAATACCATTTATTTCATATTTTGGATGTTTTCTACATCTTCAAATGTATGATTTCAATTACAACACAGAATACAAAGTGTACAGTGCTCACTTCATATTTTTTATTACAAATATTTGTGCTGTAAAAATAGAACAAATAGTATTTTTCAATTCACCTCAGACAAGTACTGTAATGCAATCACTTTATCATGAAAGTTGAACTTACAAATGTAGAATTATGTACAAAAAATAACTGCATTCAAAAATAAAACAATGTAAGACTTTAGAGCCTACAATCCACTCAGTCCTACTTCTTGTTCAGCCAGTCACTCAGACAAACAAGTTTGTTTACATTTGCAGGAGATAATGCTGCCCACTTCTTGTTTACAATGTCACCTGAAAGTGAGAACAGACATTCACATAACGAACAATATGTGGTGGGTCATCATCTGAGACTGCTATAATATGAAATACATGGCAGATGTGGGTAAAACAGAGCAGGAGACATTCTATTCTCCTTCGAAGAGTTCAGTCAAAATGTAATTAACACTTTAACGAGCGTCATCAGCATGGAAGCATGTCCTCTGGAATAGTAGCTGAAGCACGAAGGGGCATATAAAGGTAAATACCTTGCAATGCTGGCTACAGAAGTGCCAGGCGAACACCTGTTCTCACTTTCAGGTGACATTGTAAATAAGATGCTGGCAGCATTATCTCCCGTAAGTGTAAACAAACTTGTTTGTCTTCGCGATAGGCTGAATAAAAAGTAGGACTGAGGGGACTTGTAGGCTCTAAAGTTTTACGCTGGTTTGTTTTTGAGTGCAGGTATGTAACCAAAAAAAAAAAAATCTAAATTTGTAAGTTGCACTGTCGTGATGGAGAGATGCATTATGGTGCTTTTATGAGGTGAATTGAAAAATACATTTTTTTGTTTAACATTTTTACAGTGCCCATATTTGTAATAAAAATAATAAAGTGAGCAGTGTACACTTTATATTCAGTATTGTAATTTAAATCAATATATTTGAAAATGTAGAAAATCATCCAAAAATAGTTTCTACATTTCAGTAGAATACCAATTGTTTAACAGTGTGATTAAAACTGCAATTAATCAAGATTAATTTTTTAAATTGATTAATTTTTTTTGAGTTAATCGCTTGAGTTAAGTGCGATTGACAGCCCTAGTTTTTAATCCATCACTTTCAGAATCTTATGTGTCTGAATAAATCAAAACAGACTTGTTCAGGTTAGCAATAAATAACTCCTCAGACAGAAGCAGGTCTTTCCTCTGTAACTAGCACATACTTTCATGATCTCTGAAAGAGTTATCTCCATGCCTTTATTATGTAATGAATTCTTAAGAGATGGCATGTTTGTGTGTCTCTCATCTGAGGGACCTGAAATCCAAGAACAATGAGTTTGCATTCATAGGTAACGTTACTCTTAATAAATATGTCTTTTAGGGTATGATCCTGTAGAGATGATTATTCTTCCTGGATCCTCCTTTAGAGGTTGGCTCTTTAAAGGGTGTAAGATTCAAAAGCACTCTTGGTACTTAAGGTCTGACCTCACACTGAATCTCAGTCAACAGTCATTTTAAAAAAAAAGTCTTTTCTCTCCCTTCTCTCTTCATTCAGTTACTCTATTCTCCTTTATCCTCATTTAAACCCAACTTTTTTCTTTGCTCCCTTGCTCTATTAATCTGTAATACTAGATGTGATTTAAGAAACCTATTTTCTGTTAAAATTATTTACATTAAAAATAATAAAAAATCAGAGCTCTGTGTACTCTCCTGACAGCGTTTTCAAATGTACATATTCTCAGCTCCAAGTTGTCTAGCTTGGCAGTTTAAGTATCTTAAACCCCAGAATGCTGTCCACATGATTGTCCTCTTAGGGAGCCTTGAATTGATTAAACGATTTTGACTCTGTAGAATATATTAATCTGAATGTGATTTAAATATATTCTGAATTCTTACTTTGATATAACTAATACTGGTTCTTAGCGCTGCAACCCAAGCAGATGTTAAAATACAGTAATATTTTCCTTTGCAGAAAGTCTAGAAAAATGTCATAGTAAGAATAGTAAGTAGCCCACTGCCAAAAAGGATGATGATTAATCCCTGCGATCTATGAGATTATTTGCCTTTCCGACCTCTTCTGAAAATAATAATACAGTAGATTCTAAAGGCATCATAATGTTTACCCTAACAACACACCATTGCATGGGAACGCTAGTCTGTGACTTATGACACTTGTGCTGTTACAGGAAATAGTATGCACGCCAAGGATAACAGATGGTATCTCAATGACAAAATGCGCACTTAGTGTCTTCTGTGGAAATCAACCAGAGGAAGGTGCAAATATGTAGAATTTTTAGAACTGACGTAATTAAATACAGCATTATTTTAATTTTCTACTATAAAATATTTAGTTACTTAAAGAGGGTTTTTTTAATAATTGTAATAGTCTGATGTCCAATAACATTGTCTCTTGGCTACGATGTGTCTGCTGAATGCCAAGTTTAGGACCTTTTGCATAACAAATTAACACTTACAGGCGTTTTAATGATACTGCATCTGAGTGTATAGTGAGAGGAATCTGTTGTGTATTTGTGAAACTGTATTTGAATTAGGTTGCAAATTTTAAGGGAACCCACATTCCTTAAGTCTGATTCAGCCCAATACACGTGTAGTTTCTGTCCTGTATAAGACTCCCCCCCCCGCCCCCCCAAGGCTTTTGCAGTACTGTGAGGACCAATAGTACTTTTTGCTATATGTGCTCCTTAATTCAGATTTTAATGTGAGAGGAAGCAGTTGAATTTCATAAATGATTAAATTCCTTAATCTAGCTGGGTGTGTGTAGGGGGAAAATCTGGGAGCCCTTCCAAAAAGAAATTGCCAGAGAGATGCTTTTTGGATGTAGTTAAATGTCAATAAAATACCATGCTTGTCCTAGTCGTGTTCCCTTTTCTCCCTTATTTTCCATCTTTTTGTGTTTTCCTTATTGCTCATGCTTTTCCCAATGCCTGAAAAATCATATTTGGCACTTTTACTGAGCTTTATGTGTTCAAAGCATATAAACATTATCTAAACCTAGCACCACCACTATGAAGTATTATCAGTTTTTTTAATAAATGGGAATACTGAGGGAAAGTGAGTGACTTGTCCAAAGCAACAAAAGGAGTCTCAGAGCAGGGATTAGAAATTGGGATTTCCTGGCTTCCAGTTCTGTGCTACATTTTCTTTGCTTTTCTGGAGACAACACATCTGGTCTGATCAGAGGTGCTTTTTCAGGAAGGAAAGATTCCCCCCCCCCCCCCCTTTTCTTCCTGCTTTCCTCTCCCAGTTCTGCAAAGAAAGTGTGCTTTGCCCTAACATCATGATAGTAGGCAATTCACTTGACAGCAACCCTTCTGGATGATGATGGTGCAAAATGGATCGGCTCTGAAGGAAATACTACCTATTGACCTTGGTGAAATAATTCATCTAAAATAAGAGCTAACCCTTTGTCTAAAACTTGACTTGAACCTTTTTGAGGTTACAAAAAATTTAATTTAATTTAATTTAAGCTCTAATTTACCTAATTTTGTTTAGAGGTGGAAGTATTGAAATACTGAAAATAGCCTGTTTCCAGAATATTTCATAAAACCCTATTCTTGTGCAAAATCCTAGTTTGCAGACTTGAGATATAGAAGGGTTAAGATTGCTAACTTCTGGGTATCTTGCTTATCTGAACTATATCTCTTGAGCTTTCCTCTTCACTAGTATCTTTCATATGGTCTCCATTGCAAGTATTGGAGGCCATGATGTAGATATTGAGGATGGGTATGGGGGGGCGGGAAATGAGGAAACTCTCAGGGTTTGGATACACTGGAACATTATGGGAGAAGAGAGAGAAATTGATTTGTTATGTGAAGAAGCAGAGTTTAACTTCTTTGTTTTAAGATTTTAAACTTTTTTTTAAATAAACAAAATTCCTAGCTAGGGTTTTATGTTTGATTTTTTTTATTGCAAGTTGATGTGAAACAAATGTAACTACTGTCCCAACAATGGACTGAAAATGTCAGCTCAGTCCTTAAATACCACTATAATTTTTCTCTGCCTCAATTTACATAATAAAAGAGATTAAGCATTTTTTCCAACAAGGTCCACTAGAGTTTATAAGAAGCGTTTTTTCCAAAGGAGGAAAAAACATCTTTCTTTAGTAAGTATAAGTTGAATTGTTTCCTCCCCTTACAAGATACTGGGACTGGATTTTTCTGGTGCAAAATTCAGAAGCTAAATTGGTAAGTAGTAGTGAAGCTCTTACCTGCCTTCTATGGAGGACTTATTAGTTACTTCTGAGCCATAAAAACTCATGAAAAGTATTGAAATATGTATTTTTACTTAATCAATTTTCAAGATAGGTTTGAAATTTTATTTGACTTTTTTTTGTCCTTCTTAAAAGCAACAAGGAAATACTGGAAAATAAAAGGCTCAATTTTTTTATTCTTCAGTGCTTATAACTAGTTCTCACAGGAATCTATTTTAAGAATACATTATATTTTATATACTTATTTTTGTAAACTATTACAATTAATATTGTGCAAGTGAATTCTGGTCTTCCCTTCTGTATTTCTCCTGTGCTTTTCTGCCTCCAATACAGTTCTTAAGTTGGCATTGTCAAGGTTGATAGGCCAAAAATCTGACCTCCCTTCAGAGTTACATTTGGTGGTCTGCTGACAACTTCACTTCAAATGAATAAATAAAAAGTTTTAACCCTAATATTAAAAAATCTAGGATGTAGTTTCTCCTGTTTTTTGTTGTTGTTTTTTCTCCCAACAACCCCCCCCCCCCCCCCCCATACTCACAGGTATGCAACTACAGTAACGCTCTTCCCTGCTCTGCTCTGTTCTTGTATGCAGGCAGTAAAGTGAAATCTCCAAGAATCCTGCTCTGAAGGCCTGCATACAAGAAAGAAGCAGGGGGAAAGCGTTACATGAACACTTACTTGAGTACAGCTGCAATTTAAATGCCAACAGGTAGGTCCAATTTTTGGTCTGCCAGCCTTGACAGTATCATTTAAACTTTATGACCTACTGCATTAAGAACTCTTTTTAGATAAGAAGATAATACAAACTAGAATGAATGTGGGAGGGTGTATTTAGCAAGTGGTGGTAGTATCTAGATGGCTGAATTGATTGTTTTCTTTTTGTTCAAAACAAGTTGGTAATAATCGAAACGAAGCCAGAATCTGTGAACTTGGAATGGAGCACCTCTCAGGATCTGGACCATAATTCTTAAGTTTATATTGCCCATGATAGAAATAACTAAACAATTAGATACCAGTCATTCTCACTTTGACATATTGTCACTGTCTAGCCAGAGGGGGTTGACAATAGCTTGATATATCCAAAATACTTGGAAAGGTTCTTTCGAAATTGCTTCCTGTAAAAATTGGTTTGCAAATAAAATGCTTCTTAGAAGTGAATTAAAAACAACCAACTGACCAACCAACAACAAACCTTTTCAGTGTTCAGATTTTCTAAAATTTGAGAAATATTTATCTGGATTTTGCAAAGTACGCAGCAAAGTGTTTTTGTAGCTCTGTAGATGCCATGTATTTCACACTGCAAGGGATCCAGCAGGTCTGAACCAAAGTATTGTGCAGTCTTTTGTAAGAGATACTGGGTCAGAGACAAGTCTAAACCGGTGCAATTTACCACCTCTTTCTGGGCCTCCATGTCGCTTAAATTACACCCATTTAGATTTCTTAAGACTCTCGCTATTTTATCAATGTGTAACTTTGTAATGCTATTTATTTTTGCCCTTTTCAGATATATTGGGAAGTCAGATTCAATAACGATCAGTGTATGGAACCACAAGAAAATCCATAAAAAACAAGGAGCTGGTTTTCTGGGTTGTGTGAGACTTCTTTCAAATGCAATCAACCGCCTTAAAGACACTGGTTGTAAGTAGAATAAGTGCTAATATTTTGTCTCTGTTTTAGAGCACTTTTGCAAAGAGTTTTAAAAAAAATTAAGTGGCAGCTTTGTGTATATGTGAATGTTTTGTTTTTGTTTTGCCCTTTTTAAAGCCCTGTATTTTCAGCCGGCCAGCCAATTGCAATATTGTTTCCTAGGTAAGGAAAATATGCTGAACTTAAGGCAGTGGTTCTCAGCCTTCTGTTTCCAGACTACATATTACAACAGAAAGTTTCAAAACTCCCTCTCCTGCCCTTTTGTGTCTAGAGTGGAGGGAGTTTCGAAACTTTCTGTTGTAATATGTAGTCTGGAAACAGAAGGCTGAGAACCACTGCCTTAAGTTCAGCATATTTTCCTTACCTAGGAAACAATATTGCAATTGGCTGGCCGGCTGAAAAACCCATGACTAAGGCAATGTCTATACATACAGCACTGTAGTGGCATAGCTGGACCATTATAGCTGCGCCACTTCAGCACATCTGGTGAAGACACTCTATGCCGACGGGAGAGCTCTCTCCCATCGGCATAATAAAACCACCTCCCTGTGCAGCAGAAGCTATATTGGTAGGAGAAGCCGTGCACATGAACACTTACGTCAATGTAACTTAGGTCGCTGTGGGGGGTAGGTTTTTTGGTTTTTTTTGTTCCCCCCCGACACACACACGCGCACACGCCTGAGCGACATGCGTTGTGCTGACATAGGCTGCAGTGTAGCCACAGCCTAAGCCTATTGACTTCAGCAATTTCATGAATGAAAACTGGTCCAGTCCTAAACTTGGTATGCCTTATGACTGAGCAATTATCAGAAATATAACCCTCTCTGTCTTGTCACATATCTTACTTTCATATTTGCACAAACTTATACTGGGATGCTATTAGAGTTGTTGGCTTTATTTAACCAATAGTCAACATATCCTTATTTGGAAGGTTTAACCTCATGTATTGCAAACATATAATTTGATATTCTAACCATTCCCTGTTGTAATGAAAAACAGAGAGGAAAAATAGTCCTCGTATCAGCATTACTCACTTTATGCCGTGTTCTCTCTCCGCTATTTATGTACATTAGTGGTATCTTTGCATTGAAAGTTGACAAGCTTTTTCTATGTCCCAGTGCAACAAAAGTTTGTTAGAGGTTGATGAAATTACATAGTTAGAATCTTTAAGATAACTTGTTTCAGATGAGACCACTCAAAAGGTAGTTCAGCTTCTAGGTCTTAGAATCTCAAGTGTCCCTTTCTTAACTTCGTTGTTGCATAGTTTGGTTCTTCTGGTGCTAATTGCCCAAATTAAACTTCCTATATCAGAGCTGTAAAGGAAGACGAATTCCAGTCACTGCCTTTATTGCCTTCAAAGATATAACTCTTTTCAGAATTGTACTGTTTGGATTCCAAGTGTTTAACTTGTTTTTGTTTTAATAAATTGTACTTAAAAAAGGTGCATGAAGGGTAGCTGTAATTTGAAATTAGAGTTCTGTAGTTTAGAATTACTGCAACTTCAATTTCTACCTGTGTAGCGTGTGCCTAAATGTTAAAAGTTTACAGCAAACTTTTACAATAGTGCAGATTTACCGTTTTAAGAGAATGTTAATAAAAGTTGTAAGATGCCTTTTTCTCATTATGCTAATTAACACGGACGCCATTGAAACTGGTAAGAGAACAGTAGTTAATCAATCATAAGGCATGCCTGCCACTGAACAAAGGTTGACAAACCACTCTTGATTGAAAAAGTTGTACTTACCTGGCTGGGCCAGTCAGACTTTTTTTCCCAGGAAGTATTCTAGTCTCCCTTCAAAAAATTGGATTCTTGAAGATGAAGAAGCAACTGAATCTCTAATTTCAAGCTGCGTGTAGTTGTCTCAGTGGTTCAACACATTGCATTTTGCTTAATTGCTTGGATTTCTTGCTGTTTAGTGTGGACTACATGCTCATTTGATTGATGATCCAGATTAGCTGTGTCTGTGTTAACGTCTCACTTGTACTAATATCAGATGCCATGGGGACAGTGAGTTATGGTGGTGGTTGTTAACCCCATGTAGGGAGCAACCAAGTTAGTTTTTAATACCACGTGACCAGTCCAGTCTGACAGCACAATCTCCTGTGTTAAATGAGACAGCAGGAGGAAAGTAAGAATTGTGAGGAGGAAAGAACTTTGAAGTGGGTCAGAGAACAGTTTAAAATTTAAAAAAAGGAATTAAGTGTTTTTTTTAACTTTAGTAAGTTTTACTTTCAATTTTAGAAGCATGAAAATTAAATGTGCTGTCTTAAGAATTTTGTTTTTTCCCCTTTCTGAATTCTAGCAATTTTAAGGTAGCCAAGATCTTGTTTTTATGGTAATTCACAATGCTCCTTAAAAACAGCAAAATATTATATAGTTAACACTAGATATTTCCTGATTTTATAGATCAGAGGTTGGATCTATGCAAACTTGGGCCAAATGACAATGATACAGTTAGAGGACAGATAGTAGGTAAGTGTGGACCTGTTTTTTTAATTCAATTGGAACTTTGTCTTGAATTGTACTATCAGCTTCTAGATTGGTGTTTTCTGGACTAGAGTAACAATAATAATGCTTTTAAATTTGATTGCCAGAGGCCTTTGGCAATGGCTCCTGAATAACAAAGTGTAAGTGTGTGTGTGTGTGTGTGTGTGTGCACGCAGTCAAGCTCATGCACAGAGTTATAGAGAAAAATAACAAGGCCCAAGAAAGCAAAGTAGTGCTGAACTGAGGCAAACCAGACTACAATAATACTAGTATAAAAGTTGTATAAAACACATTAAGAGAAAACTGCCTTGAACTTTGCTGTGAAGGAAGTGACAGATGAACTCTGGGGCTAACTTCCCCTGAAAACCCAACAAAGCTGAAATTGCTGACCTTGCTTCACGGCACCATGCAAGACATATTTTCTCTAGGTTTTGCCTAAGAATAGATGCCTGACAAGGAGTTTTGCTATAAATGGAGTGAGTTCTTCTTTGGGATAACTTCCCTAATATATCTTTTATTTTGATGGCTTTTTTTAAAATGGTCTCGCTTCAGTCTCAGCTGCTGTGCTGTGTGATTCAGGTACTTTTTTTCCTGAATTATTTAAAGTTTTAAACACTATAAATAACTCCCTGAAGCAGACTCATTGGAAAATAAGCAGCCACACATTTAAGTAAATGTTCTTCTTTTGCTGCATTCTGAATTTCATTCATAGGAAGTTTAAAAGGCAGCCCTGAGTAGAGCACATTGCAATAGTTCAGCCTGGAAGTCACCACACTGTGGATCACTGTGATAAGGTCTGTATTTTTGTGGGGGAGCTGTAGTCTCTGAATATTTCAGAGATTGGGGGAAAAAAGATTTGGGTCTCCATGTTCAGCTCCTGGTTATAAAACCTCCAAGTCGTGTACCTGATCCACCCTGCCAGGGATCTCTACCAATAGACAAAGCAGCCAGGCAGCAAGTGAGGGTTTCCGGATGTTTGTTACCCTCCTCAAAATACTCTGTCCATTGACACCACTGCTTTATCTTAGCTAAATTTTAACCAGCTGTTTTGCCTCCCGGTCTGCAGTCTTTGTGAGGTAGTAAGATAACATCAAGACAGAGGTGATGTAATAGGATCAATGGTGAGAGATATGTCGGTATCATTAACACATTATTAATGCTTCAGTCCATGCTGACATATCAGTTTTCCATGGAGGTTCAGGCTAAACAGTAATGATGATAAAATAGATACTTGTCGCAACTCCCTTGGTGCTGGTGGAGTGTCCATAGCTACCGACTGAAACCTGCTTGAAAGTAGCGTTCATCTCTTCCCTGAGAAATCTACAGCTTGTGAAGTTATAAAGTGTGTTACATTGGAACCATTGCTACTTCCCCCGTAAGAACAGTATCTGTATGTTGTTTCGAGCTGTTAAGACACAAGGCATTTTTAAAGTTCAGTCAGTGCTGCCTTTAACTTGACGGATACTCTGCAAGATTCCAGAGGCTCCTACCTTGTTTCATAGAATCATAGAATCATAGAATATCAGGGTTGGAAGGGACCTCAGGAGGTCATCTAGTCCAACCCCCTGCTCGAAGCAGGACCAATTCCCAGTTAAATCATCCCAGCCAGGGCTTTGTCAAGCCTGACCTTAAAAACCTCTAAGGAAGGAGATTCTACCACCTCCCGAGGTAACGCATTCCAGTGTTTCACCACCCTCTTAGTGAAAAAGTTTTTCCTAATATCCAATCTAAACCTCCCCCATTGCAACTTGAGACCATTACTCCTCGTTCTGTCATCTGCTACCATTGAGAACAGTCTAGAGCCATCCTCTTTGGAACCCCCTTTCAGGTAGTTGAAAGCAGCTATCAAATCCCCCCTCATTCTTCTCTTCCGCAGACTAAACAATCCCAGCTCCCTCAGCCTCTCTTCATAAGTCATGTGCTCTAGACCCCTAATCATTTTTGTTGCCCTTCGCTGGACTCTCTCCAATTTATCCACATCCTTCTTGTTTCTGTTGAAAATTCGTAGTTAATCTCCTTAAATTTTTCTTCACTAATACAATTTTGTTTCTGGGTGAATGGGTCCAGGTAAAACTAGGTACTTCTGGTACGATAGTTAAAGAGTAGAGAGATTTTTTGAATCAAAATAAATTGTAGTTAAAATGAGTTGGAAGTGGGATTAGCTTTGTAACAGGGGTGAAATAGCCTGAATTAAAGGATGGGGTAAAATTGAAAGGTAAATTATTCTATTTCAATATAATCGGTGTCTTCAGCAATTGATAGTCTAGGAAAAGAGGGACACCTTGATGTATGCCTTATGGATAAAAATCTAGGGACTCCCTGGTGAATGCCTTATAACTGAGGGCAGAGAACGGGGAATCTTGCCTGGGGTTACCTTTAAAGGGGGTAAAAGAAGGGTGATGCTTTTGGGTAGTGGATACAAAGGGCACCCGAACTGTGCCTTAATCTTGCAGCTCTCTTCTGTGCCACGATTTTATTTCTGATGTGACGGTGCAGAAAAATGAGTCCTTACTCATTACAAAATAAAGCCGTCCACTAATTTTGGTCCTTACATAGGCAAAGAGGAGGTAATTGTTTAGTTTCGTTTTTGTCTGTATTGCTTGCCTACATGCAACAACATGAACTTGTAATGTGTGGGGTTGTTGCAGAATAGAGTAAATCAAGCATTTCCTTGCTCTCTAAAGAAATTAAAGGCTGTTTATATTTCTCTCTAATAAAGACCACACTCAGAAAAGGTTAGGCATTAATACTGGCTAGAAATGAGGTTAATGCGCACAGATACTGCAAGACTTCTTGTGTAGTTCAGCTAGTGTCCCAAAATCCTGAACTTCAACACACCGTTTGGGTTCAGAACTGGGCCTCTCCTTTTCAGAGGTTGCCAATAATGTTAAATTGTCTTGTGGTTTTATGATATGGGCAAATGTCCATTTGGGTCTAGATTGAGGCCATTAAACTTATTTTTGCTTCATTTGTGAACAAGATTTGAATGCAGGTGTCCTGAGATGAAAAGGTGCATTCATGTCACACAGCCAACAGAAAACAATCATGTATTTGGTTTCATGCTTGACTAACCTCTTTAACAACAACAAAATAAACAAAATGCAACCTGAGTGTTCAGATATTTTTACACATTGCAATGTCGGGAACAAAAATTGTCCACAAAACCCGTGATTTCATAATTTCAGTGAAAAAGCTTCTGGCATAAAAACAATATTTTAAAATGTTTAAGACTGTAGCATGTAATACAGTTTTAGTTCGTTTATAAATTTTTTACTGTGAGTAATAAGACTACTGTTCTGATAAATGCTTTTGAAGTAGATTTAAACATATTTAAGTTGTATATCACTGATACCTGAATGTTAGTTTACGTAGATCCCTAATAATCAAAAGGTATAGTGCTCATAGCATTTAAACTTTGCCTGTTTTGTGTGTTTCCTTTTTTGTGTTGAATTTTCACCCTCATTCATGGTTACTAGGAAAAAATTAAACCTTCGTGAAAATTGCATTTTCAGACCACTTAACAGGCCCAATCTTGGTTGCTGCTTTCCATTAGAAGTGTTCCTTTTCAGTTTCTAGTTGAAGTCTGACACTGGCATTGCACCATTCCACTTGCTATCCTAGTTATTCTGCATGGGATCAGCCACCCTGTTGTCACCAGACCAGTTGTACAATTTTAAGCTTTGCCTAGGGAAGATAAAAATTAATTACAATTTCAGATTTATCTTTTCTTCCCACTTTGAATTACACTTTTATTCTTAAAAGATGGGTTTTTCAAAGCAGCATGCAGAGATTTAGCTGTATGGAACCACATATTGTCTCTGCTTAACCTTTATTAGCTATTTGGGGAGGAAGACAAAATTCAGAAAACAGTTTAACTTAGCCCTCCTCTAAGTTGTACTATTCCCTTCCAAACGTAATTGTGATTTGGATTCTGTTGCAGTATCTTTAATAATTGCCTTTTAATATTTTAATAGTAAGTCTTCAATCCAGAGACCGAATAGGCACAGGAGGACAAGTTGTGGATTGCAGTCGTTTATTTGACAATGATTTACCAGATGGGTAAGCTAACACCTATGCTCACTTTACTTTTTAACCTTTAAAGTGATGAAACATCAAAGTAAAAAGAGACAAATTTGTTTTTTAAATATTTGTAAACCTATAGAAGTTTTAATTTAGAAGCTAGAGACGTACCAGTTACTGACTTAGCCTAAGTAAGTACCTTCTACAGTTATGTCTACAGTACAGCCAGGCTCGATGCTCTGAGTTTGATCCACCAGTGGTGGATTCAGCGGGTCTAGTAAAGACCCGCCAAATCAACTGAAAATTGCTTTCCAGTTGATCCCTATACTCTACCCCTGACGAGAAGAGTAAGGTAAGTCATCGGGAGAGTTTCTCCCGTTGACCCCCCGCACCCCCGCAGCGTAGACCCCGCAGTAACTTGATCTAAGGTACGTCAACTCTAGCTATGTTATTCATGTGGCTGGAGTTGCATAGCATAGGTCGACTTACCGTGGTAGTGTAGACATAGCCTTACTCAGAATGATTGCTAATGAGTGCCACCGCTAAATTGACCGCCGGTGGATTGATTGCAGAGCGTCGATCACTGCCGTAGTGTAGACCTGCCCTAATAGTTTGAGCATTGTCGATCTGTTTGCCCATTTGGAGGGCAGGAGGAGAGCATGTTATATCAGTGAATGAATGAAAGTATATACTCAAGAACCCACAGCTGGTTTAAGAATTCTAGAACAGATAATTGACTTACATGAATATAATGTAAATCTAAGTGATAACTAACATTCTTGAACATCCCTGCTTCAGCCACAAGATAATCTAAGCAGACCCAGTGCCCTAATTTTGTACCCTGTGTAATGTGAGAGCATGCCCAAAATGTCTTCTACAGAGCTGTAGAGAGGATACAGTATTGTAAAAATGAGTCTCTCTTCTTGCCTGTAAATCAAGAAAACAGTATTGTTCAAGGTCGTGGAGACTAAGTTCTTGCTGTACTTACCTGCCAAAGGCTGGATTCAGGATATTTTTTCCTGTATGAAAACTGATGAGATCAATACCTAAAGCAGTTTGGGGAGTTCAGAAAAGTGTTCTGTTTTAGGTGCTTCGGCTAGCATCAGCATAGCAGAGGGAAGACAGAATTCTGAATGTGAGTCTTGGCAGGGAGAGACAGGAGATAGTTTCAGTTTTCATTGAAAAATCAGTTATCGCTTCTAAGTGATAAACCACATTGTAGTGTTGCTTCAGAGTCTGAAGAAGTTTTAAGAAAATTCTAAAAAGGTATGTAAGTCGCTGTTAAATATTTCCCTTCTAAATATTTCTTAGTTAATTGTATAAATGCAGAGCTAGTCTAAACCTTTTAAGAAAGGAATTTTTAATGGAAAAATAAAATAGAAAAGTCCTGTAACTTAAGGACAAATACAGTAAAAGCTTTTTTATCCGACATGTTGGGGAAATGGGGGAGTGCCTGTAAGTGAAAAATTCCGGTTAACTAAGAAGGGGGTGGGGGTGCAGAGCTGGGGGTTGGGCCATGGGAGGGAGTGCGGAGTTGGGGCACGGCACGGGATGGAGTGCGGGGCATGGGTTCTGGGAGGGGAGTTAGGGTTCTGGAAAGGGGCTCGGGGCAGGGAGTTTCAGGGTGCTGGATCCAGGAGGCGCTCACCTCTAGTGGCTCCCTGCAAACTCCCTGTCCCTAGGTGAAGGCGCTGCTAGGCAGCTCTGTACACTGCCTCCGCTCTGCCATGGGAGCTGCAGGGATGGCACCTGTGGGTGGAGGCAGCGCACAGAGCCCTCTAGCCACGCCTCCCCCTAGAAGCAGCAGGAACAGGTCGTCGCTTCCAGGGAGCCACGCAGAGCTAGGTAGGGAGCCTGCCGATCCAGCACCAACCAGACTATAAACCGGACTTTCTATGAAGATTAGAAATGCCGGTTTATGGAGCTTTACGGATAACACAGCTTTTACAGTAGTACTTTTTATCAAAGGAAATTGGTGCAAAAAAGATACTGTGCATGATTGCATTTTTGTTATCACAAAAAGATAAGTTGATTGCACCAGAGGACTTCTGGTGCTTCACATTAACTTGCTGCCCAGCATTTGTAACAGACACCTAAATCATTAGCAGTGGTTGAACAGAATTTTAAGGAATTTATATATTTCAGAGGAAAAGGTGAAGAGAAAATATCTTGCAACAAGCTTTTTAGCTATGACATTAGGAGTAATGTTTATTAGTTTACATGAGATAAGTCTGTTCACAGGATGTTTCATTTTTAATAAGTATAGATAAATTATGTTAATCCACCATATTTAATAGAAATTATATTGAAACAACAGAGTTTATTGGAAGCAGTTGCCAAATAATAAAAAACTGAGTGTATTATCAAACATGAAATACTTTTATTAGGAAACTTTTGGAGTAGTTGAAGTTAATTTCAATTTGAATAGTTACTGAATGTGAAGGCACAACATTGTTAATGATTTGTCTGGCTTCAAGAAGAAAACATTTTATTAATTCTGAGAGTTGAGCTTTCACTGTTCAGCTACTATGATTGATAATAGATGATGTGTTCCTGAGTTGGCTGTTGTGTTAGAAACATTTTTGTGCCCTGGTTTCCTGGAAATATCACTCATTGCCTTATCTCTCAATGTCCGAATTCTAGTTGGGAGGAGCGGAGAACTGCCTCTGGAAGGATCCAGTATTTAAATCACATTACACGGACAACTCAGTGGGAACGACCAACACGGTAAGAAATTATAAGCCATGCCTACAGTGGAGTTCACCTACTGATTGAAAGTACTGAGCACCCACAGCTCCCATTGGGCTCAAGAGTATGTGCTCAGCAATCCCTGAAAATCAGGCCCCAGATGGGATATATTCTCCCCCCTCCTGCTTAATCACAGGAATCATTCCAGTTAGATTTCTCTGTACTGGTCTTCATATCACTGATTTTTTGGTGGATTTCATCACTGTGGAACCCGAAGAATGCCAGTCTTTACACAGTGGGCTTTATGAAAAAGGGATTCTGACAGGTTGACAAATGTCTGCAGATATGCTATAACTATATGGGTCAGAACTCTTAAGCTGATTGTTACAAATATGTAACCAGTTTTTGAAATCAGTATAATCAGCTCCACTTACAATAGCAGTCAAATCTGTCAACCTTCATTTCCTCAAACCAAGTGGACTTCTGCTATTATCTAAGCTGTAAATAGTCTCTGTGCATTTTATTCTGGAGCTTTTTGCAGACCCTCTGTGTCTTCTCTTCCTTCCTCAATAGCCGTTATCCTTTGGAAAATTCACTGTGGATAAGGAATAGATGGACAAATGACCTGCACTGTTAAACTTTCAGTTCTACTATATGCCTGCATTTCTCAATTGAAAGTACTGGCTATTTAATAATTTTATTTATGAATTTATATTTTCTTGATTATATAAAAATGTCTATCCTAAGGTCTAGATACACAAATGTGTCCCTAGTTTTGGACTGTGGAATGTGTGGGTAGACTGTTGTGCCTATATGGATCCCCATTTGACACATTGGAGGTTCTAGAGTAGCAGCCGTGTTAGTCTGTATTCGCAAAAAGAAAAGGAGTACTTGTGGCACCTGCATCCGATGAAGTGAGCTGTAGCTCACGAAAGCTTATGCTCAAATAAATTTGTTAGTCTCTAAGGTGCCACAACTCCTTTTCTTTTTATTGGAGGTTCTGTGAAGGATCATTGTATGAACCCATAATGTTCATAACTCTTCTTCACCAACCCAAACAATCAGGACCAACAATTTCTACCTCACTTGTCCCATTTACACTATCCTCATTTGACACCCTTCTCAAAACATAATGGGGGGGACGGACAGACAAGTCTTGTAGGATACCCTGAAGTTCCATATGCTCTAATCCCTCCACTTACCCCAGTGACCCCACCCCATCTCCTGATCTCTTTTTGCATTCACTTCTGTCGTGTTCTTCTCCTTATCCTCTCACTGTCCTCTGGCTCTTCCCTCTCCCCTCCGCCCCCGACAAACATCTCTCCCATCTTAAAAAAATATATATATATCCTTGGCCTCACTTTGCCTCTCCAGCTATCACCCTGTCTTCCTTCTCCCTTTCATCTCTAAGCTCATTGAACATGCTGTTTACAATTTTTGCCTGGAGTTCCTCTCCTCCAATTCCATTCTAGACCCTTTCCGTTCTGTCTTCTATCCCTTGCATTCAACTGAAACCACTCTCGACAAAGTCTTTAATGTCCTCTTCTTAGCTAAAGCTCAGAACCGCCACTCCATCCTCCTCGACTTGTCAGCCACCTTTGACACAGTTTACCATGCTTTTCTTGAAATCTGTACTGCTTTGGTTTCTTTGACTCCGACCTCTTGTCATTCTCCTATCTCTCTAATTACTCCTTCAGCGTGTCCTTTTGGAGGATCCTTCTAATCCTCCCTCCAACTTTCTGTGGTGGTTTGGAGGTCATCGTCTTCTCGCTTTACACTTTTTTTTTGTCTCTGGGTAATCTCATCCACAAACACAAACTCAACCTTCATCTCTATGCTGATGACTCCTAGATCTACCTCTCTACTCTGGAACTGTCTCCTTCTCTCCAAACTAAAATCTTGGCCTCTGTCTCTGACATCACCTTGTGGATGTCGAGCTGCCAGCTCAAGCTAAACATGGCTAAAACAGAGCTCCTAATTTCCCCCACCCCCAAAGTCCTCCCTGCCACCTCCTTTCTCGATCACTGTGGACAACACCAGCATCCTGCCTGTCACTCCCTGGGCTTGTAACCAGGCACCCTCTGCGACTCAGATCTCTGTGTAGGTCCTCACATCCATGCTATGTCTAAATCTCGCTGATTGTTGTTCTGCATAACATCAGTAAGTTATGGCCTTTTCTATCCATTCACACAGCTAAGACTTTCATACAAGCCCTCGTCATCTTGCGTCTCTCTTACTGCAATATCCTTCTTTCTGGTCTTGACAAATGCAATCTTGCCCCACTCATATCTGTTCAGAATGCTGCTGCAAAGATAATTTTCCTAGCTTGTTGCTTTTATCATGTCGCCCTTCTCTTTGAATCCCTTCACTGGCTCCCCCTTCTCTATTGTATCAAACATAAGCTGCTTGTAGTTACTTTTAAGGCCCATCATAGTCAATGCTCACCCTACCTGTCATCATTCATTTGCTATCAAGCTGTCAGTGCTCACCTCCGATCAGCCCATGATTTCAACCTCCATTGTCCACTTATTTTCAAATATACACTTGTGTTACCCATGCACTTGGGAGGAGCACCCCATTAACATCAACATAGCTATCTCATTATCCACCTTCAAATCCCACCTGAAAAATCTTTTGCCATGATGCCTACAAAATACTTGACAATAGTTAGGCTGTTAATGTGCGGGGACTGCTGCCTATCGTTCTGACTAATATTGTCTTATTGTTTACTTGTGTGTATCTATCCATCTGTTGTCTCTTGTCTTATAATTAGATTGTAAGCCCCTTGGGACATGGACTGTCTTTTTGTTCGGTGTCTGAACAGTGCCTATTGCAGTGGGGGTCCTGGTTTATGACGAGGGCTCCTAGGCATTATGGAAATGCTCAAGTAATGTCTGACCAAGGGTGAAAGTTCCAGAGCTTCAGGCCCCTCACTAAAAGTACCGTACTGCCAGCCCCCGTTCCCTCCCCCCCTTTTTTTTTTAAAGTGTGTGGCGAGGTGCTAAATCAAGTGCTTCACATGACCTAGCCTGCTGCCGCAGCAGAGAGCAGCAGTCTTTAAGGTAGGCAGAACCCATAATAATTTGAGCTAAAATGAACGCCCTGAGTTGTATCTGGAAGCTAATTGACAGCCAGTGCTTATCACAGAGCACAGGCATAATGTGCTTCCAGCAAGAAGTGCTGCTAAGCTAGTGGATTGCTACGTTCTGCACTAACTAATGTTTTCAAATGATCTTCAGATGTAACCCATGTAGAGGACACTGGACAAATGTATGACTAGCTTAGCAAAGTCTACATACAAAAGAATAGTTTGCTGCCTTATCAAAGCAGTCTTTGACACAGCGGATACCTGAACATTTCTCACCTGTTTTATGAAATGAAGACTTAAACATGAGTGACTATTTCCTGCACTTTTAGTGACTGATGCTTTCATCTATTGTATGTAAATGTTGTTTCATAAAGGATAGACGTGGTTGGAGAGAATAATTTCCTTGGTTACAAAAGGCAGTAACCTTATCTCATTACCTCTCAACAGACCAGCATCTGAATATTCTAGTCCAGGCAGACCTCTGAGCTGCTTTGTGGATGAGAACACCCCAATTACAGGAACAAATGGTGCGACATGTGGACAGTCATCAGATCCCAGACTGGCAGAGAGAAGAGTCAGGTCTCAAAGGCACAGGAATTACATGAGCAGAACACATTTACATACTCCTCCTGACCTGCCTGAGGGATACGGTATGTGAGTTAAAAAATATCGTGACATTATTCCAGTCCTTTAAGAAATTAGGTAAATGGGGTTCCCTCTTCCCCTGCTCTTTGTAACTTTTTTTGATCCTCTTTCTTTGATAACTGGTTTAAAATGCTGATCTGTCTGGGGTCTGCACAAAGTCTTAAATTTAAGATTGGACTTCAGATGACAGGCTTATTGTAAAGCAGTCAAACATTCTGTGAGGGAGGATGGAGCACATTTTCTCATTCCATTGTTCCTGTGTTTGTTCTCTGAACAATTTAGTGACGTTTCTATAAATGGGAAATAAATACTTCCCTGCACTGTTTCACAATTAGGTGAAGAAATGTGCCAAATGGAAACCATTAGTGAAGGGCAGACAAAAATGGTAACTGCATTTGGAGCTATTGAATTTTTCTTTAAGATTTTTGCTATTCCCAGAGTATGTATTTGTTTCCATAGTAGATTCTTACAAGCATGCACTTAAATGATTGGACATGTACCACATGTATTAATCTGCAATTGAGCATACATGTTCAATGGTCAAATGGGCAAACTTAGGTATGATTTGTGGTTAAGTTAAAGAAAGGACTTTGATACATTTTATAAGCTCTTTATCAAGATTAATTTAAATTTAAAAACATAATTCGATTCTCTTACCTTCTATACCTAAATTAAAGTGGGAAGGTTTATTTGTGCCTTAAGAGGGGAGGGAGAAACTCTTGCAGTTTTTAATCTTGCAGCACAGAGCTCAGTATGTGGGCAAAACTCTAACTGCAGTGGGAGTAGGAACAAGCCATATACCAGCATTTTTGAAAGTCCTCCCTTATATTTCGTTAGTGTGTAGATGATGGATGATAAATTGCAAGTTAAGAACTAGAAAGGAGGAAGCCTGGTGCCAGTAGAAACGTACATTACAATAAGATTGATTAGAAAGAGGCTGGAAAATCATGGAACTTGTTAAAAATCATATGGCTTTCCCCCCACAATTTACAGAGGTTCACCTACTTTGTTTCCATAGTATTTAAAAAGGAGGCCATCACTACTACATCCTAAAGCAGTTCAACCTAGTGGATAGAGTATTGGGCTGGGACTCAGAAGATCTGGGTTCTGAGGATGTTGTGAAGGCCAAGACTATAGCAGGGTTAAAAAAAGAACTAGATAAGTTCATGGAGGATAGGTCCATCAATGGCTATTAGCCAGGATGGGCAGGGATGGTCATAGACTCCAACTTCCCCTCTGCCCACCCCCCCCCTCCCCCGGTGCTGCCCCGCCCCTCCACCACCCTTGCCCCACCCCCCTTTACCCCAAGTCCAAGTCCCTGCCCCACCTCCTTACCGCCTCCTTCCCTGAGCGCGCCACGTCCCCAGTCCACCCCCTCCCTTGAGGAAAGTCCTAAGCGCCACCAAACAGCTGTTAGGCCGTGGGCGGGAAGTGCTGCGAGGGGGAGGAGCAGGAATGCAGTGCACTTGAGGGAGGAGGAGGGGATGGGGGTGGGGGGAGCTTGGCTGCTTGGCTGCCGGTGATTTTTCCCACGTAGTTGGCATTTATGGGGATGGTGTCCCTAGCCTTTGTTTGCCAGATGCTGGGAATGGGTGACAGGGAATGGGTCAATTGGTGATTACCTGTTCTGTTCTTTCCCTCTGGGGCACCTGGCATTGGCCACTGTCGGAAGACAGGATACTGGGCTAGATGGACCTTTGGTCTGACCCAGTATGGCCGTTCTTATGTTCTATTCCTGGCTCTGCCACTGGAGTGCTGCGTGACCTTGGGCAAGTCTGTGCCTCAGTTTCCCCATCTGTAAAATGGGGATAATGGTACCGCAAAGCACTTTGAGATCCACTGTTAATTGAATTGTCTCGTTAGACTGACTTCACGCTTGGTAAGGCAACTCACATCTTTTCATGTATTTATACCTGCTCCTGTATTTTCCACTCCATGCATCTGATGAAGTGGGTTCTAGCCCATGAAAGCTTATGCTCAAATAAATTTGTTAGTCTCTAAGGTGCCACAAGGACTCCTCCTTGTTTTCACTGTGTAAGAGTGGAGTGGTGTTGTTACACTTTGATCACGTCACATATTTTGTCAAGTAAGCTATAGTGGATGACATAAGTAGTTAACGTCTGCATGGTAATGTGATCTTAGAATCATAGACTATCAGGGTTGGAAGGGACCTCAGGAGGTCATCTAGTCCAACCCCCTGCTCAAAGCAGGACCAATCCCCGACTAAATCATCCCAGCCTGGGCTTTGTCAAGCCTGACCTTAAAAACTTCTAGGGAAGGAGATTCCACTACCTCCCTAGGTAACGCATTCCAGTGTTTCACCACCCTCATCCTGAAAAAGTTTTTCCTAATATCCAACCTAAATCTTCCCCCACTGCAACTTGAGACCATTACTCCTTGTTCTGTCATCTTCTAAAAAAAATCTTGTGCCTCAACATTTCCTAAAATCAAGTGCTTTTAGCTATACAATAGGTTTAATTGCACTTCATGAAGTTTCAGTTTTTGAAATTGGTAGACTTCTGGCACAACTGAACAAGCCCTAACCCATTTGGCTAGAGCAGATACTCTCACCATTGTAAGTGTAGCTGGCCAAGTTGACTCCATCTCTCATAATACCTATAAAAACACTTAAACACAGAGATAATGCTGTGATCTCATTAAATGTCTAATCTTTTTAGTGGAAGTTTTTGCATTTGATGTGGTATTCCTCATTATCTAGAGGCTTTTATAGGACACTACCAGCTGGTAGTAGAGACATACCTATGTCATGGATAATAACTTGTTAATTACCTAGATATCTGGGTCAAGGACATCTGAATTGACTCTTTAGGGAAGTGGAACATTTTAAAGTAAAACATGGAATATTTAGGAGCTGCTTTGAATTTATGCTTTTTTTTTTTTAAAGGCTGCATTCTTGTCAAATATTGTATCCAGACTTCATCTTTCTAGTGTACAAGTAGGGGAATATTGGAATACTTTTGTTTTAGACTACTTGAGAAACTTTACCACATTTGGTAGTTCTGGAAGGCTGGTACAAAGACTGTTTTCAGACATGTTTCCACATTGTTCAGTTGCTGGTATAACACTACGCTTAGGCTTTGTCTGCACCACGCAGCTTTTAGTGACACGGCTGTGCCATTACGGCCGTGCTGCTATAAGTCACGCAGTGTAGCTGCTGATTGAGGGCAGGAGAAAGCTTTCTTCCTGACACACAACTTCTACCTCCCACAAGCGGCAGCAGCTTTGTTGGCAGGAGAGTGCTCCTGCCAACAAAGTGCTGTTCACACCGACGCTATTTGTCTGTAAAACTTTTGTCGTTCGTGGGGGGTGTTTAACACCTCTGAATGACAAAAGTTTTGCCGACAAAGTTCCAGTGTAGATAAAGCCTGAGACTCTCTCTACATGGGACTTTTACTCCTGTTTATAACCATGTAATATGTGTTAGTTTAGTGTTTGTAAAATGTGTGCTATTCTAGAGTTTAGGCACTGCCTTAGAGGAAATAAAAGCCCAGTATTGCTGAGGCTTTATTATGTAATCCCAGATGTAGACACAGTTCCAGAAGAAACTGAAACCTTTGTCTCATAATAGACTCCTGTGAACTGCAAAGAAAAGATACTGCTCTCCTATCCATATCTACAAATTGTAGTATTTTCCCAAAACTCTGAGACTGTAGAAAAACCATTCCATGCCTCTAGCAAAAACAAATATCTAAAAACTGTCAGACTGCCAATTTTCAAGGCTTGCTACTATGCTAATTGACTCTGATTTGGATTTCTTAGTTGGACGCCACATGCAGCCTGCTCAGCCTGCTGTCAGGAAGCCTAGCTCTCTGTATGTTAATCCAATGACAGTACCTAGAAACCCTTCCATGTAAAAAATCTGTTTAACCACATTTTTAGAGCATCTCGTCTTTTGAGCAGGGTTGTTTGTCTATAACCTTGTAGTATGAGCTGGATTACTTTTTTCTTTTCCTTTTTCCTTTCATGCATGTCTATCTTTTTGGTGGTTCTTATATTTATTTTATCTCAATTAACAGAGCAAAGGACAACTCAGCAAGGTCAGGTCTATTTCCTGCATACTCAGACCGGTGTAAGCACATGGCATGACCCAAGAGTACCAAGGTAAGAAAAGAACTCACATGTCTTTATTGTTATATGAAGTCTTAAATTAAACAGGACTCTCTTAAAATTGCTTGTCCTCCAATATTGCACTGTTTAATGTTACTTAAGAGAATATGCAGACTGGCTTGGTAGATGAAACACCCCTTCCCCCCCCCCCTTCGGTCCCACCCCTCCACAGCAATCCAGCTTGTCATCTTAACATAAGCCACTCAACAAAATAAATTAGACCCCTTGCATCAAAAACTAAGACTTCAAAGAATTCTTCAATAATAGAAAGTCTCAGAGAATAAACTAAACTGTTTTTATGAAAGAAAGTATAGTACCTAATGGTGTTAGTATCAGATATAGCCTCAATGATTATAACCAAGTCTGGCTTTTTATCCCTAATAAAATAATGGAACACACAGTAGAAGATGGAAAAATCACTAAGGCTTTGTCTAAACTACACAGCTTTTAGCGATACGGCTAAAAGTTGGGCAGTGTAAACTCTGTTTGTCGGCACTTTTGCTGACAAAATACTTCCACCCTCTATGAGCGGAGTTCTCCTGTTGACAACGCGAGCATTCACACAGGCACTTGCCATGGCAAAACTTTTGTCTTTTGGGGGCGGGGGATTAAGCACCTGTGAACTGCAAAAGTTTTGTCGTTCAATTGGCAGTGTAGACAAAGCCTTAATATGTAGGGCTGGCTCGTAGGGCTGGCTCGTCAAAAATTCTCAGCTCCTGCTGAGAGAAATGGGAGCTCCCAGAAGCTCAGCAACCTGGCTTCTGCCTTTAGGTACCTAAATGAGAACTGAACTCTTGTAAAAATCTGGCCTATAGAAGATAACTGAACCATGAAAATTTAGCTACATAAATGTAAGTGCAAATCTTGTCAGACAAACTGGATTATATTTTATTTGCAGACAAGCCTGGGAATTTAAATTCCTAACTGTGCTGGACATTAAAAATTGTGGATTTAACACAGACATTGGTTTTATGGCTCATTACAACAATTTTAACACATTCTGCTGCCTACTCACCCTCCTTTGCCCTATGACTGCAGAGGTGCTAAGTGCCCACTTCATTTTAAGTGGTCTCCTAACCACCCCTTGTGTTTAACAATCTGTCCCACCTTATATTTAGCTGCAACACTCTCTGGTTACCTTCTGCAGATTTGAGGAAGAGCTCTGTGAAACTTGAAAGCTTGTCCTTTTCCAACAATAGAAGTTGGTCCAATAAAAGATATTACCTGACTTATCTTGTGTCTCTGGGTTATTTTGTTGACAGAATAAAAAAAAATTGAAGAGAATATGGTGGATGTCTTGTATGTTAATTTTTAATAATGCATTGGATACAATATCTTATGGTCTCACAATCAAAATAATTCAAATTGGCTTGGGTATGAATACCGACCCATGGTTTAGAACTAGCTGAAGGACTCTAAATAAAAGGGTAATGAGAAATCTCAGTTTTTGAAGCTGAGAAAGACGTGTAGTGTATTACTTCAGGATTAAGAGTTAGATCCCTTTTCATTAAATATCTTCCTTTAATGATCTGGAAGAAGGGAGCAGGCAGCACATATATGAAATGTAAGTATTACATTAATTTGGGAGGAGATATTATGAACACCACTGAGGACAAGGCACTAATACAAAGGGACTTACATGTGTTAGAAAGGGATGCTTGAAACAGCAACATATTATTTAACTTGGAAAATGTAAGCCAATTTGTTTTTGTAAAAAAGGTAACTTGCAACATTGATATTCAATGGGATATAGAAGTCATGAAAATGGTGGGATACACCTAGAGGTGACCATGGATAGCATTTGTAATAGTCAAAAAGATCCAATGTAAGGCTGTGTGTACAGGGGTATTGTATAGTGGAGCCAAGAGGGAATACTCAGACTGTTCCTCGGATATGGTAGTTAGTTCAGGGCATCTCATTACCCAAAGACAAATGGGTAGGAGTACACACAAGAGAACCAAATTGATAAAAGGGCTAGAAGGGACTGACTTGATTCTTTACACACACAAAGCTAATGTGTACAGCTTAGCTAAACATTTAAAGGGGAAGATTAATCTGAAGTGGGCAAATATTAGGAGGAAGGGGAATGTAACTAGGACAGGGGTTCTCAAACTGGGGGTCGGCCTCTACCCTAAACCCCCCTTTGCCTCCAGCATTTATAATGGAGTTAAATATATAAAAGTGTTTTTAACTTACTTGGGGGGGTCGCACTCAGAGGCTTGCTATGTGAAAGGGGTCACCAGTACAAAAGTTTGAGAACCACTGAACTAGGAGTAATGAATTAAGCGGGAAAAGAGATCACGAAAATATTCCATACATCGATGAGATGTACTAAATTCTGGAATGGTCTCCCAAGGGAAATGGGGAAGCCCAATTTTCTTGACATATTTGAAACTAGATTATGTACTAGAAAAATGTGCTGTGCAGAATAAATTCTGTCTTTTCAGGGAGATGGCGAGGAATCCAATACATCTTTCCATCTCCACTTTCCAGAAGATTGAGGTTTACTGTCCCACTCATTAAACATGTCCCTGTCTGTAAAGAGAGAGAATATTGTTAGTTTTAAAAAAAAAAATCCTTGTTAACACGCTGGAAGCTCTTTAAGATTATTACCTCCTAAAATCTGCAGATGCTAATGTAAAAATGGCATATACAGCCCTAAATTGGCAGCCAGCCCTGAGATTTATAAGAAACTTAACAACTTTGTGGTTGGCTGCTGCTCATGTTTCTTCCCATGTAAATGGATGTTGGATTGCCAGAAGTGAGTAAGGTGCTTCAAACCATAGTTTGAAGTTTTTAATGAAAATTAAAAGTTTTTAATGAAAAAGTGACACGTTTGCTGTGTGATATACTACTCTTGAGACAAGAAAAATACCTTTCTTGTGACATTGTCCTGAATCTTTGGTGACTATGGAGAAGATTTTCTAAAACACAAAAGGCAATTAAGGAGCTGATGCGAAATTGTCAACTGCCATTTGTGCCTTGGAAAGTGTCATGCAGGGGAAGATTTTCTGTCATTTTATGTGGGCAATATATTCTCTATCTTGCTGCGTAAAACTACTCTCCATTTTGTATGTGGGGACTTTTTAAAAAAATACACCTTAATTTATCCACGCTTTTTGTGCCTCAGATAATCAAAGTTGCAAATGAGAGCATATTGACATTTAGTTGTTTGTGGGTGTGATCAGGTGGCTTAACCATCTACTTCCATCATTTTGCCCTGTCATTATTTACAGCTACAGACTGTTGATGCAAGAAAGGAGGGTTTAGAAATTATACCTGTAGCCTATATAAGTACACTGCCTCTCTCTTAAACAGATCAGCCTCATTTTGGTTGTTCATGTTGGGGATGGGGAAGGAAACCCAAATTCTAGAGTGGTGGCAGAATACAATAACACTTATATTCAGCTACTTTTGTATTTAATAGATTTAATTAAGAGCAGCACAGACTTCTCAAACTGTAATTATAATGTAAAAGATAGAAGCTGCTGTGTGATAGCAAGAGGTCAGTGGATTTGCAAATTAACAATTTCGAAAAATTGATTTATTAAAATGTTTTGGACAAAAATTATTTGCTTGGTATTTATTGCTCCACCTAAAAATGTGAGCTACTAAAGAGATTTCCTTTCACTATACTTATTGTAATCTTCTAAATTCTTTCATATATCCTGTGTTAAAATACTATTTTATAACTGTTTACAATGACGCTACTCTTGTGAATCAAAAGCAATACTGCTATGCTTCATATCCTACAACAAGACTGCACAAAGGGTATAGTGGGGTTGACGGTTTTCTACATTAGTTGAAGACTGCCATTGTTACAAACTGGTAGAGAATTGGGGCACTGGTCCTTTTACAAAAGACACCAAATGTTTAAAGATGCAGCATAATAATTTGCTTTGTAAAAAGTCATAATTATGTATTTGAGGCCAAATTGCTTCATGAGTTACATATGCCCTACTTCCAAGGATGTTAACAGAAGTTGAGCTAGAATACCTAAAGGTTGTCAGGGAGAAGGGATGTTTTTTATTCCTCAGAGAAATGCTATGCAGTTTTTAAAAACCACGGTATTCATCTTAAATAAATTAACCTGCAAATGCTACTTGCATTCATCTGACTTTAATAGAGATTACCTGAGATCACTTAATTGTTTACTTAAAATACTAGTTAAAGAGCTTTTCTTGCATCTAACTGTTTGTTTTTTAAAACAGTCAAAAATGGCTTTTGGTTTGGGCAGATATCCATGCATAAATCTTCATGGAAAATGTAACTAATCAGAAACGTGGTTTTGTTTTGTGGGAGTTTTTTAAATGTGATTGAGTGGCTTAAATGATTAATATTACTTTTAAAACTGTTTATTGTCAAAACTGGCGCAACTCCTGTTGGCAAGTATGGTGGCAGCTTTTATTTTTGTTTTAAGTCTGTATTAAATTAGTATCTGATTGTTTTGTAAAAATGAAGATTATGTAACAACTGCTTTTCCAATGCATGTGTAGTCGGGTGTGTATATTTTCATTTTCTTTGGTAGGCTTGTACCTTGGGAGTAGAGATTCCAGCTGAACAGATTAAGTTTCTGAAACAATACATTTTCTCAGACTTCATGGAATTGTTCTGTTACATTTACACTTGTTTGGCTCAGAAGCCAAATGCTGAGGTATTTTTCATTTTATATTTGTTTTTGCAGGGATCTTAGCAACATCAATTGTGAAGAGCTTGGTCCACTGCCTCCTGGATGGGAGATCCGTAATACAGCAACAGGCAGAGTTTATTTTGTCGACCATAACAACAGAACGACACAGTTTACAGATCCGCGGCTGTCTGCTAATTTGCACTTAGTTTTAAAGTAAGTTTGAGAAGTGTACAACGCATATTAATTTTAATATTAGAACAAGAGGGTGACTCTTGTGAGAGTGCTTGTTATAAGCCAAGGTGCATTCTGTCATTCTGTGTTATGTAAACTCTCTGCAATAGTATTTTCCCTTTAATTAACATGCTGCAGGCATCTGTGTGTATAACATAGTATATATGAGAGCTTTGATTACTATATAAATATTTTAATCTCTACCACCCTTCAACAGGGGCGTGGCCACTGTGATGTCATGGGGGGGCAGGTGCCGTCCCATGGAAGAGATCTGCCACCCCAGGTGAGATATTGTATAACAGTGGCATTTATCCAGGGACAGTAGAAGCGTTGCCTGCTGTACCTTTTTGCATTGTCTTCAGATTTTAACGTTTTAATCTATGGGGTAACAAACTGATTAAAAAAAATTAGATTATATATTTTGTTGTCATTAAAATGAAAAATTGATGCATTGGGCCAGGGAGCAAGTAGCTAGGTATCCTTCAACAGTTTGTCCAGCTCTCTAATAAAGACAATTAGAAACATTCTGAACATAAAGAACCACTCATTGGAAATGGAGCTACTACTAAACACGGAGAAAAATAGTAAGAGTATTTATGATGTGCATTAGGGAATATACCCCAGCATTTTGAATCTTAAGCAAAACCTAAATCTGGGTATTTTCAGATACTGCCTTTTTATTATTATTAAATAAACATTAAGGAATTCTGGCTGTCATTTTCATTCCTGATGTACTCATTTTGCATTGGAGGTGTTTCTATATCACTATATGTGGAAACCAAAAACAGTACAAATGTTTGTTTTTGTCTAGACACAGCTATCGTCTTGTCCAGACATTGCTGGAATTTTGACTCTGTTGTTTCTCACACTAACAACTTTTTAAGACCTTTGTTTTGGGAAACACCTGCATAGCATTAACTAGGTTGTGAATCGAAGAAACAATGAAGAGCTGGATGGACAGAAAGCCATATGCAGTCAACATAAGGAGGTGCTAGGGAGGGATGGCAATAAGTTTCCTTAAAGGGAGTCAGGGTATGTCTACACTTAAACTGCTATAGCAGCACAGCTTCAGTGTAGACACTACCTATGCCGACAGAAGAGGTTCTCTCATTGGCATAGGTAATCCACTTCCCCAAGAGGCAGTAGCTAGGGTCGATGGAAGAATTCTTCCTTTGACCTAGCGCTGCCTACATAGAGGGTTAGGTGAGTATAGCTATGTCGGTGGGGGGTGGGGGGATTTTTAGCTATGCCAATAGAAGTTCCCAGTAGACCGGCCTTCAGTCATTGGGAAGTGAAGCCAAGAAGAGTATGTCAGGAGCCAGCAAGTAGAAGAATCAAATTAGGCTCTGAAAACCTCCAGAAAAGCTTTTTATGTAACTTGTGCCATCACCTAAAAGTTGGCTAGCTGATTTGGGAAAATGGCTTTTGTATGGACAATCCATATCTGGAATCTAGTGAACTGAGAGAATTTGCCATCTAAACATGAGAAAAAATATTTTTAAAAAATGTTTTGAAGACCATATTTTTGAGTGTTACGGGCATTTTATGAAAGTCTTCATAGTCCAGGTTGATGGCTTCTTTTTATGAACCATGTACCTTTTTTTCTGAACTGTGTTTAGATTCCTTGTCTCCTTAGCTGCCTGCTGGCATGGAAACTGAATTTACCAGTGATATTTTGGGAGCCTGCACACATCCAACACACAGAAGAGATTAATTTTAAATATTTTTAATTGGATATTTTAACCAAAAATTCTCTTTATAACCATAAGATTTTTATATTTGTAGAAAATTCAATTCGTCTGAGTATATTTTTAAAAAAGAATATTCTGGTTAGCACAGCCTCTGTTTAGCTCCACCAGTTGCCGTTTCATAGATATTTACAAAATAACTATGACATGGTGGTTTGCATGACATTTTATTGTACTTACAATGGAGCTAGCTTTGCATCAGAAAAATCCAGTTTGACTTGCAAACTCCAGAACCATTTTACACTACTTCAAGCTGTAAGACCTATAACAACATGCTTAAGTTTTTCATTTGTACATCTGTCTTTCATTAGAAAAGGATTTTAGAAATTCAACCAACAGTGTCTGCAGGCTGATAAATCTTCTGTCATGTTTGTTCTTTTATTGTACCAGACAGGATATGTGAAAGTGATTCTCTCTCCGTGCCCCCCTTCCTGCGGTGGGGGCGGGTGGGGGGGAAAGAGAGAGAGCATTTGCTCTGAAGTAAAAACACGTTGTTTGCCTTAGGCCTGAAAGATTTTGTAAATTATCTGAAAAATAAAATAATATTGTTTAAGAGGGGATGGGTGGATTATAATTCTAAATCCAAAAATATAACCTAGGGTTCAGGACAGATGACACTGACTTTTCCGTTGAGCAGAGGTGCCATTTTGCCCCGATGCCATTATATATAGCTACCTAATTCTGTTTAAAATTTAAATATTGGCCCAGAGTTACTGATAGTTTTCAAAGCTGAATGAGTTAAATAAATGCTTCATTGAGGATATTACTTTAGAAGTGTAGTTGAGCAATTTTCTGGTGACACAAACGTTGAAAAATAACTGAAAATGAGGAGGAATCAAATAGCAAAATACCAGCATCAACAGTTCAGAAATGGTAAAATAATGTGTTTATTATTTTAAGTACTGCAAACTATTTAGCTAATACACCTCTATCCCGATATAACATGAATTCGGATAGAACGCGGTAAAGCAGCACTCTGGAGGGCGGGGCTGCGCGCTCCGGCCGATCAGTGCGTCTGGCTCCGACACGCTGCTCTGAGCGGCATGTTAAGGGTGCCGGTGGGGGGCCTGAGGGGTTGGATAAGGGGCAGAGGGTCTCGGGGGGCAGTCAGGGGACAGGGAGAAGGGGGGGGGTTGGATGGTTCAGAGGTTCTGGGGGTGAGGCGGTCAGGGAACGGGGGTGTTGGATAGGGCGTGGGAGTCCCGGGAGGCCTGTTGGGGCGGGGGTGTGGATAGGGGGCGGGGCAGTCAGGGGACAGGGAGAAGGGGGGTTGGGTAGGGGGTGGGGTCCTGGGGGTGATTAGGGATGGGGGGGGGTCTGTGGAGGTCAGGGGACAAGGAACAGGGGGGCTTAGATACGTGGTGGAGTCTTGGGAGGGGTGGTTAGTGGCGGGGGGGTCTCTGGAGGGGGTAGTCAGGGGACAAGGAGCGGAGGGGGGTTGGCTGGGGCGGGGATTCTGAGGGGTCAGTCGGGGCGGGAAGTGACTATTAATAACAGAAATGCTCGAGGCCAAAGCAAGTTCAATATGACGCGGTTTCACCTATAACGCGATAAGTTTTTTTGGTCCTGAGGCCCGTGTTGTATCGGGGTAGAGGTGTACTTCATTGTGATTTGGTTTTGGTCTGATTCAGCTAATACTATTTTATTTTTCTCCGTCCAGTCCTGCTGCTATTTTAAAGAGCTGTAATTTGATGCATAGTTCTTAAACTCATGGTGATTTCACAGATTACTTACTTTTCCTTTAAGACTGAGATTAATTGGCTTTGTATCTACAGGACTAGTATCTTTAGTACAGTATATTGTATTACCTTGCCTGGTAGGCCCTAATACAAGGGATGTTTTTACTGGCTTGCCCTTGTGGAATTAGAATGTGCAGGAAATGAAAGAATTATTTCCTTTTAACTTCAGCATCATCAAGAGTTATCCTCAAGTATATGGAGTTTATATTGTTGTTAAACATGAATCTGTTATTATATGTCTCATCATGAGTGGGAGGATAGTGTTAGTTATAAGTCATGGGTGCATTGAAATACATAGCCCTAATGATGTAGGGTTGGATTCAGGAGCTATGTGGGGACTTTGCTTCAAGGGCCATTTGGAGGTGGACCTTTAGGGCTGGTCTATACTAGATGATTAAGTTGATGCAGCTACGTTGCTTGGCGATGTGATAAATTCATACTCCTGAGTGATGTAGTAAAACTCACATAAGTCCCTGTGTAGACAGTGCTAAGTTGATGATAGAATTCTTCCATCAACATAGCTACTGCCTCTTGTGGAGTGGGTTGGCTGTGCCAATCGGAGATCCCCTCCTGATGATATAATGAGCATCCATACTGAAGCACTACAGCAGTGAACCTCACCATTATAGCGTTTTAAGTGTAGACAAGCCCATAGAAATGATTCTCAGTTTCTTGGGAAAGAATGGAGAGAGAAGTAGGATGTCTTACACTTCAGCTCTGAGTAGCACTGAGATGTTGGTTGTCTGCCTCATTTATATCATTTTAGTGCCTTTTTTAGGATAGTGGTTTTAAGATAACTGTAGCTCATTGTAAGTAAAACCAACAATGGTCACTTTACAGAGGTATTTTTAGAGTTCAAATTTAATTTTCCTTCTTCACCCCAAATAACTGCTCCTGGAGATTTCTCTGATATCTGCTTCTTGCGAAATCTTAGGTGAAGCAGTTTGCAGTTTATTCTAAGAGATTTTCAATGGCAGAAGGGGGAGGAAAAATTCCACTGATACCTGCTTCCTGACCAGCAGATTATTAATAAGTTCTGTGTCCTAAATATTGGTGGTAGAACTGAATTTAATTCCATTATCCCCTCCTTAGAGCCTGTGGAATAAAAGCAAATATTAACATTAAAACTCTAATTTTTGTTTTAGTGATTTAGAATGTGCCCTATTGCAGTGTTTCTCAGACTGTGGCAGCCTGGACCACCTTGTAATTGTTGTTGGTCTGCAGTGACCTTTCTGGTCCCAGTTTTCCTCCTTGTTTCACCCTGCTAAATTGCATTAAAAGAAAGGGTTCTGTAATAACAGAATGGCTACTGAAACCCTGGAGCAAGCTGGGACTTTCACTTTTAACTGCCAACCCTGAATGTTTCAGTGGTGAAAACTTGCTGGAAATGAATTCTGGTTGGCCATTGTTCATAGGGAGCTTTCTAGGAGATCATGTTCAAAACAGTCAACAGACTAAAATATTTTCAGGTCTAAAATTATGCATGATTCTGTTTAGAATGTTTGGTGTATGAGGTTTGAGATATCATTAATAACATTCAACTGAAAAAACACACCCTGAATTCTAACCTTCGTTATACAGTACTGTACATTCAATGTACTATCTTCTGTGTTCCACATGAGACTTTTTGCTGGACAGCTTAAGTAAAGTGTACCTTTTTTACACCGTTGTGCTAGGTCATTGTTTCCCGGATGATGGGTCAACAGGACATGGGAAGATTCTAAGCAGGTCGCAGGCATAGTGCAGAGGGGGAGCCCAGCTCGCACTCACCCTGCAGCTGCTGCTGCTTTCCTGTGGGGCTGGGCCTGACTCCCCACTCCAGACGTGGCCTGCCATGATAGGTTACAGCATCACTGAGGTTTGGGTTGGTCGCCCCACTTTCATGACAGAAGAGTGGTACTGTGGCCCTGTGAGCCAAGCCACAGTGCCCAGAGTGGGGAACTGGGCCCAGCCCAGTGGGATGAGAACTGCCACTGTGGGGTGAGTGCAGGGCAGGCTCGGTCTCTGTCCCACTCCCCCATCCCCACAGGTCCTCCCCTCTGCACTGGGCTGCGATTAGGGTTGCAGTGCTGGGGTGGAGGGTGATGTTGTGGGTGATCAGTGCCCCCTCGGTAGGGTGAGGAGGAGGGGGCAGAAGAGGACACTGGCCTATGGTTTTGCCCCCCTCCTTCTTAGTTGTGTTGCAAAAAAAGGATGAAATGGACCTTGGTTGTGTTGCAAAAAAAGGATGAAATGCAGTTGGTGGGTCACCTTATTAAAAAGTTTAGGAACCACTGATCTAGCTCAAACAGTATCCACTTATTGTGTGCAAGATGGACACTTTCACATGTCTGTAGCTTTATAAAATCTCTTAGAATTGGTAGTAAAACTACATGATTATCTGTGCCAATTAGTTACATGTGAACTCCCTACATTCCTGTGGCCCAGACTAGTCCAGGTACAAGGGACAAGGTCCTTGCCAAGCTGCCAATACAAACATCTTTTTGTAAGCTTACTCTTTTGCAGACAAGCCATTTAAAACAGACTGTGGTATTGACTGTAGATTAGAGGCGTAGTATTTGGCATATCCCCTGAATTTTAAAATGGAGGAAGGTAAAACATGCAAAGGAAATATGGAAATGGTATCTAAGAAATTCAGTGTCAGCAGCTCAGTGGTAAAACTGTATAGATAATGCTTTATTATATAGTGCTATAACCTTTTACGTACTTCATAGAATAGCACTAATGGAAATAACAAACCCTGAAACCAACTACTTGCCAAGAAAGACAGAAGCATGTGTCTTTGGTCAGGATAAGGTCTCTGGATTTTTTTTCTTTTTACTGAAACTGGACATTTTTAAAACATAATTACAATAAGTAACCATGTGCAATTGAAACTAGTTTTGTTGTAAATACTAAAATTTAAAAAATATCTGAGAGGGAAATAGAGGCATGTGACTTGCGTTTCTGAAAATAGCTCTGTTTATTTCTAGCCGTCAGAACCAACTTAAAGATCAGCAGCAGCAACAGCAGGTAGTATCGTTGTGCCAGCTTCCAGATGAGGCAGAATGTCTGACTGTGCCAAGGTATAAGCGAGACCTAGTGCAGAAACTCAAGATTCTGAGGCAAGAATTGTCGCAGCACCAACCCCAAGCTGGCCACTGTCGTATTGAAGTCTCCAGAGAAGAGATTTTTGAGGTAATCTGAAGATAAGGAAACTCTACCCATTTTTAAGTGATGGGAGAGGGAGAGTAGGGGAGGGAACTTTTCCGAGAGGTGGTGATGGTATATTCTGGGGTAAGGGTTCAGGAGAGTGTATAGATAATCACCGATCCTAGATGGGATGTGATTCTCTTCCAGTAAAGAAATGAAAAGGGAGGGGCAGTTGTTTAGGAGAGTGGAGAGTGTAGATTGAAAATTTATATCTTTTTTTAAAATAAATATAACAGGTAAATAACTTCATATAGCATTCATCTTCAATATTTTAATTACACAGTATGTATCTCAAATACATATTTTTGTTTAGATTTTTGAAAATCAGACATTCTAAAATCATGAATTCTCAAGGCTGATGACTGACAGGAGACACCCAACGTGCAGTGTTCTTGCTGGAATTTTGCAATATTGTTTTGCTGAATTAATCATATGCAGTTGTAATTCTTTGGCTCCCCTCCACCGCAACCTTCTCACTTCACACTCAACTTCCAAGGCTCTACATTGTGGTCACCATTTTTCCATCCAAGCAGGATTGGATGAGTCTTTCCTTTGAAGACTTGCTCATCTCGCTTTAATTAGCTGTGGGGGCTGCTGTGCAGTAATCAGACATGCAAAGTCACAAATTTATCATGAGTGACGCGATTTCTAAGTAAAATTAAGCCGCACTCACGATCTTGCGATAGAACTCTCAAATGTCAGGATTTATTTATTTGCTTAAAAAATTAAAATAAAAATAAAAATCCTGACATTTGAGAGCTCTATATCGCGAGATCCTGAGTGAGGCTTAATTTACTTAGAAATCGCTGTCAGCCAACAGCTTCCCCTCCCCAGGGCGCTCCCTGTACTAGAAAGGTACGTTTTTAGCCTGTGTGGTTACAGAGGAAAGGTTGAAAATGTGACCTTAAAGTCTCAGAAACCAGTATGGAAATAGAGAACCCACATTTCTCATGATTTTTAAGCCAATGGACTTTTTTTAATCTCATGATATTTAGGGGTCTGACTCATGATTTTCTAATAGCAAGGGTTGGCAACGCTGAATGCAAGCTGTAGTTCCTTGGAGGCTGTGTGCTAGCGCCAGGGGATCATGACATTGTTCTCAAACAGAAACTATACATTTAATTCCCAGTTCTTCATTCCTCCTACCTCTCTGTTCTTCGGTTTCTTTATCCACACATTTTCTTCCAGTAGTGCCTGCGAGTTACCCGATAGAGGTGTAACTCTAGCTTTCCCAGTAGCAGGGGGCACCCAGTGCTTGCAATACTTGATATTCCTTAATGCTTCCCTGAAGGTTTGTTTTTGTACCTACCCTTAACAGATTGTCCATGTTTTGTCTTCTTAGACAGGAGAAATGAGCCCTTATCTAGCACTTTCAATCTCCAAAGCAGTTTACTGACAATTATAGCTTTTAATTACTTTAGAAGTATAGAAGGACAAAACAAAGAGAAACGATCCCTGCACATGATAAGCAATTTAAGGATCCATGGCTTTTCTAGCGTATCTATTCTTTTATTTGACAAGTAATGTTATGTTGGTAGAAAACATAGTAGCCTGAGAAATGGTGGTTAATAACTGAAAGGACACCATCTGGTTTAGGTACTGAGAGTCAAATGATTTATCATAACAAATAGTATATAAATCCATGATGTGCCCACATCTTGAATACTGCGTGCGGATGTGGTCTTATCTCGAAAAAGATATACTGGCATTAGAAAAGGTTCAGAGAAGGGCAACTAAAATGATGAGGGGTTTGGAACAGGTCCCATGTGAGGAGAGATTAGAGGCTAGGGCTTTTCAGCTTGGAAAAGAGGAGACTAAGGGGGGAATATGACTGAGGTATATAAAATCCATGAGTGGTGTGGAGAAAATGAAGAAGGAAAAGTTATTTACTTGTTCCCATAATATAAGAACTAGGTGCCGCCAAATGAAATTAATGGGCAGCAGGTTTAAAACAAATAAAAGGAAGTTCTTCACACAGCGCACAGTCAACCTGTGGAACTCCTTGCCTGAGGAGGTTGTGAAGGCTAGGACTATAACAGGGTTTAAAAGAGAACTGGATAAATTCATGGAGGTTAAGTCCATTAATGGCTATTAGCCAGGATGGGAAAGGAATGGTGTCCCTCTGTTTGTCAGAGGGTGGAGATGGATGGCAGGAGAGAGATCACTTGATCATTGCCTGTTAGGTTCACTCCCTCTGGGGCACCTGGCGTTGGCCACTGTCAGCAGACAGGATACTTGGCTGGATGGACCTTTGGTCTGACCCAGTATGGCCATTCTTATGTTCTTACGTTATGTTCTATCCATAAACAGCAGTGAATATGACAGTAGATGATGTGATTGCAGGAGTCTTACAGGCAAGTCATGAAGATGAGACCTAAGGATCTGTGGAAGCGATTAATGATAAAATTTCGTGGAGAAGAAGGCCTTGATTATGGAGGGGTTGCCAGGTATGCTAGAAAACATGACCTAAATTATCCACTGTATTCTGAATCCTAAAGCTATCTTGCTCCTAAGTATCTGTGTTTAAGTCTTTTTTTTTTAATGTGTGTTCCATTAATAACTTGTACGTCAAAATTGTCTCTACCAGTTTTCTGGTGTTTCTATAGAGTAGAAAATATACCCCAACATAGGAATTAATATCTTGAAAGTAAATCTGCAAGATTATTGCAGATCTTAACATAGATGCATTTTAAATGTGAGACATGTTTCTAGTAACTCCACTGAAGATGTAGTTGTTTTTTTCCCCTCTGGTTACTGAAGCTTAGATATCTGAGAGTTTACACCATTAAGGACTGACTCCACCTTGTGGTACATTTTTGGTAAGAAAAGTAAGTCTAATATGGTAGTTTTCAATGAAAAACCTTGACTAGGATTTCAAGTCAAATGTTAGCAGTTACTAGAGTAGGGAAGTAAAGCCTATTTTAATTTCTCACTTGTTAAAAAAAACTTTTTTTCTGCTGGTAGCAAATATTTCGGTTTAAACATCATTTAAAACGGTTTTGATGTAACAGCTACAATTATTTTAACATATGA
Source organism: Natator depressus (assembly GCF_965152275.1). Lineage (NCBI taxonomy): Eukaryota > Metazoa > Chordata > Testudines > Cheloniidae > Natator > Natator depressus. The sequence goes on from NC_134247.1 coordinate 8,553,804, forward strand.
AGTCCTTGTTGCTACTGTAAAATAGCCTAGATGCTACTGTAATACAGTCAAAAATATTAATATGTCCATCTTGGTGGCATATGGATGTGTGACCTGTGAATGAAATAAGCTGTTGGATAGAAGTTAACGTATTTATTGTGGTGAATAGCACTTTTATGTTAAATTCTAAAAAATACATAAGTAGTGAGAGTTGCAACTTTCATTCATTCTTAAGCATCCATCTGCCCCCCAAAATTGAGGAGTATTTCTTTGGCATCTCTAGGTGCTGTATGGCAGGTTGTTGTAATGAAAGACACAAGGCAACTCTTTTATTGAACATATCTTTAGACCCCTGCGTGGGTACAAAATTTGTATCTGCATCTGATTCGCGATCCGCAAAAATGTTCCGCAGATATCTACATCCATGGATATAAAGCATATATCCATGGAGTTGCAGGGCTCTACATAACTTTACTTGATTTTTGCATAATGACACTATAGTGTGTTTGCTTCATGTAACATCCCATCCGTGGAGAATAACTTCTCATTTAATCATTACTGTTACAACAATGTAATATTTTGCTGACTTAATTTCAGCTGATTGTTCAGTTATAACAAAAATGGTTCAAAACTAGAAATAAGAGATGCAGTAAGGTGTCATTTTCCATGCTTCCGCTAGTGTTTTCTAGCGCTACTTCTGGTTGGCATACCCTGGACAATCAGCCCTCTGCTTTGTGGGCTGCCAAAGAAGCAAAGCTAAGGAGCAGCATGAAAAATTATGGTTGTTCCCCTCCGCCCCTTAAGCCAATATTTACCAATCAGTACAAACTTACTTAGCACTTCAGATTGAAGCCTTCAATGTAAATGTCCTTCAGGTAATGGATACGTTCAGCAGAGTATTGTACAGCAGCATCTGAAGAAATGGTGTTTTACCCACGAAAGCTTATGTCCAAATAAATCTGTTAGTCTTTAAGGTGCCACCAGACTCCTTGGTTTTTTTTGTGGATACAGACTAACACGGCTACCCCCTGATACTATACAGCAGTGTTGTATCGTGAGTAAAATATACAAAGTACAACCTTGTCTTAAATGTGTAATGCCTAAAGAAGGGGAAGCAACCAGAAACTATTGAGATTAAGTTGAAGAAAAGGCTTGGAGAGCTGAGAAACCAGCCAGTTTTCAAGTACTGTATGTTTACTGGGCGAGTAAAAGTAATTTCTGCTTTCTGTCCTGTGTATAGCTTAACTGTGTATTGATCGTGGTAAATATTTACAGTTGAAAACCTAAATTTTTGCACAACTTCTCAACATAGAAATGTATTTGTCTGAAACATGAAGTAAAATAATTATTTTTTTCCCCAGGGAGTGGCTTTACCTGTTGTCTCATGAAATGTTGAATCCATATTATGGCCTCTTCCAGTATTCACGAGATGATATCTATACGCTGCAAATCAACCCAGACTCTGCAGTTAACCCGGTACATATTATGACAAATGTACAGAACTCATTCTTTCTGTGACCTAGGAAATTCATCTTCAAATAAGCATGAGGAATGCCTTAGACTTAGGAGTCTAATTCTCACATTATCATTGCTAGAAATTGGATTTGTGTAATGGCATGACCCCTTTGTATTTAGAATTAATCAAAGAAAAATACCAAATATTTCTCCTTAATTTTGGTGCCAGATGTTTGAATTGCGTTAAGGAAAGCATGAATAAAAGTTGCTTCTGTGCTGAGTAATAGGATCTCTGAATTGTTGCCAACCAAGTTCTGAAAGTGTGACAACAAAAAAACCTAGGAACTTTTTGATTGCAAAGTCTTAATTCTGAAATTTGAAATTCTGTAATTACTCTCTCTGGAAGTCTGATTTCGTTGAATGCATTTGTTTTTGCTTTTAATTCCAGGAACACTTATCATATTTCCATTTTGTTGGACGGATTATGGGGATGGCTGTGTTTCATGGACATTATATTGATGGGGGCTTCACATTGCCTTTCTATAAGCAATTGCTAGGGAAGCCAATTACTCTTGATGACATGGAATTGGTTGACCCAGATCTTCATAACAGCTTAGTCTGGATACTGTATGTATTGCACATTTAATAATTATGACATTTTAAAATTCTGTTAGAATTAATACAAATGATCTGTGTTCCTAAATCCAGTTAGAATTAAATTAAAAGTAAAGTATATTCTATGCTCCTGCTGCTGTCTAAGGTAGATTTACAGTATATCTTTCTAGTGTTCATAGTAAACAAAAGCTTTTTAAAAAATTGAGTATTTCAGCTTCCTAGAGGCATGGACATGTGTCGTGAATGTAATTTTGAACATGGAATGAAAGATTTTTTGATTCACTGGGCTTATGGATGTTTAACTTGTCAGAAATTGTAACTTAGCTTTTCTATTTACTGATTATGTAAACCATTAAATAGCAGCAACATGTTGCTAAAAGTGTTGCATCAGAAGGTTTGACAGTGTTCCAAAATATAATTCAAGAATAATAAAAAAGTAATAGGTTTTCTTGTGTTATGCTTATTATCAATATTTTGAAACCAAATCTGATTATAAAATTATATTGAGGTGTCTATCATAAGTTTTTATGAGTGCAATACATTTGCAGAGTATGTCTTCTTCACTGAACCATTTGTTTATTTCCCTCCACAAGAGAGAATGATATTACAGGCGTCTTGGACCATACGTTCTGTGTGGAACACAATGCTTATGGGGAAATTATTCAACATGAACTGAAACCCAATGGCAAAAGCATCCCTGTCACAGAGGAAAATAAAAAAGAATATGTCAGGTATTAAATAATCATACACCTATTTTTCAAACAAAGCTTCTCTTTTAGTTTCCTCCATGAGAGATTTTGGCTTGTTTGAACTTATTGCCAGTGCCACATTTATCTAAGCACTAGCACAATAGTTTGATTGTGTTGTGTTGCTGTCAGTAAGTTTAGGTTTTGGCTGGGTAAAATGCAGGGTTATTGTGTTTTGAATATATTTTTTCACAAAACAAATTTGCACTTTTGCAGGCTTTATGTAAACTGGCGATTTTTACGAGGAATTGAAGCTCAGTTTCTAGCACTGCAGAAGGGATTTAATGAAGTAATCCCACAACATCTGCTGAAGACATTTGATGAGAAGGAGTTAGAGGTCAGTACACTAATGTTACGTTATGTCGTCAAGTGTAACAATAAAAGGCTGATGCATTCTTCCGAGACTAAGCGATGTGCTAAGTTGCATCCCCGGTGCTGCTGGGGTTTTGCAGGTGCAGTATTACAAGCACCACAGTTAAACACACAAGGTCATCCAGGCCTTGGAATTTTGAGGTTGATCTCTTACACCGTCCATCCTGTGTATCTTCTACAGAATCAGTAGCTGGGTTTGTCAACTTGAAGCATTCTCTCTCTCTCATGTGGTTTGTATTGTTTAACTCTGTTTAGTAGAGTGTATACACACAGGTTTGGGCTTATGTTTTTGTTAATCTTGGGAGTGACTGAATAGGGTGCTTCATAGTGACTGCAGAAGTAGCCACTTCCTTTATTTCAATCCGTTCTGATAGGACGTGTAGTATGGATCCCTCTCTTGTACCTTGGTTCAGTTGGTTTTCTATTCCGAAGTATCTACAATCACCTCATATTGGTCCAGAGTGTTCTCTGTAGTGGACGTGGCAGTGCATTACCCTTAAAGAAACATGTATGCCTTAGCACTGCCACAGAGTGCTCTACTAAATGTAAAGATCCAGCGCCTGAAATACCGTATTGCCCTGGACAAATGCAGCTGGTTCCCAAAGTCCGTTTTTAAAAACGGACATCTAATATAGAATCCATATCTGGGATTTTTCTCTCTATCAGTCCTGCAGTGATGGCCCACAACCACAGAGCCATTGTATGTGTTTCGGTTTAGAAAATGGCTAAAGTGTGAATTATCCACATTTCCTGTGTTTCTGTTTGTAAAGTTATTGTGATCCTGGAATATATTATGATTGCTTGTCTGTTCTCCCAGTGAGCAGGCCCATACAGTAAATTCAGAATAGTTTTATGTATGCCTCATGAGAACTGGGAACAAAGCATTCTCTGTCAAGAGGATCTGGCTTCTAGAGGAACCAGCTTCCAGAGGAGATTAGGCAAATCCAGAGCTTGACTCTTTCAGAAATACTGCAAAACCTTCTTGTTTGAAATAAGCCTTTCCACCCTCACAACAGTGACATGCACAACACTGACACTCCCCTCTGCCCAAAGACAACCATTTCCTCCCCAAAATAAAAACATTACAAATGCACATAGAGGCTTTATTCAAAAAAGGAAGTGCCAGAGACTCCATGAAGTTCACTAGGGACTTGGCTGTTGCTATTGATTATTAAACAGAAGGCATTCAGATGTAATGGTGATAAAACCCTTAGATACACATTCACAGTGCACAGTTTTTATTTAAGCTCTGACAAAATCGGGGATGGATGTTATAACAAAATTAAAACGAAGTCCAAGATATGTTTTACTTGTGCATTTGTCTTGTAAATGTGTTTAATCTGATTTGTACAAGACGTGTGGGTATGACTGCAATAAAAAGTTACATTAAGAGGGGAAAAAACAGAATTAGTTAAATTCTGAGAGCCAAATTATACCCCCCAGCTACTCATAAGAAACTCCTCTTGAACTCAGTGGCCGCAATGCAACATCTGAATGCAGAATTTGACCCATAAAGTGTACATCTGGAAACACAAGACACTTTCAAGCTCTCTAAATTATCTTTACCATACAACTTTTGGATATTGGCTGCTGTGTTTGAAATGAAGTTTAAATATGATACCTTGAAAATGGATTCATGGTATGACATTGCTTACTACAGAATAAAATGATATAATTGTGTGTGCCTTTAAACAAGAGAGAGAGCCTGTAACTTTCCATTTGCACTGAAATCTATAGGTATTTTTTTAAACATGCGTTGTATTTTGATGCTTAGATGTAATGTCACTTATTTCTGTTGACAACTGATGTATACAATTATTAACAGCTCATCATTTGTGGACTTGGAAAGATTGATGTTAATGATTGGAAGGCAAATACTAGGTTAAAACACTGTACTCCAGACAGCAACATTGTGAAATGGTTCTGGAAAGCTGTGGAGCTCTTCGATGAAGAGAGGCGAGCACGATTGCTCCAGTTTGTGACTGGCTCATCCAGAGTTCCTCTTCAGGGTTTTAAAGCATTACAAGGTAAAAGTTCGATGGGAACCAACTTAAAATGGATCCATTTGGGGAAAGAAATACCACATCACAGAAACCTTGCATAAAAATAAGATTATTGATCTGTAATGTGACCTTTTTTAAAAAAGAAAAAGGGGGGGGGGGTTCAGTGGTCTTGATTAGCTGTTTTCAGTATCATTTACCAGTTACTCTTCTCTCCTGTCCCATAACCTTGTGACTCTCCGCTGTAACCTGCCCTATTCTTTCACTCAGCAAAGTGCTTCATTCTCTAGTCTTCTCTAATTGTAGAGAACTCTGGACATCAGAGACCTGTATGTGATTCTCCTGGCTGTTTTTTTTCTGGCAGCCTGTTTTGTAATATTCACTTTATTACAATCCCTCCCCGCCTCTGCAGCTGTCCACAATTCACTCCATGCCAGGAAAGCCAACAACTTTGTGACTATAACAGGTGTGAGAGAGACTCTTGACTTCTTGGAAGGCGCCACATGGTGGTGAGCAGGCTAGGAAAAGAGAGAGTCTACCTCATTATCCAACTGCCTTTGGAACTCTGATAGAATCTCTACCTTCCTGCAGCAACCATTCTAACTTTGTCATCCATGCTGCTGGGTGAACAGAATCAGAGGCAATCAGTTCAGGCCTCTGTGGTCCCCCTGTTTGTTCTCTCAGGATGGAGGAAAGTGTCGAAGAGAACACGCTCACCAAATAGAAGTATTTTCTTTACTGGTAGAAAGCCTGGATTCCAACTGAGCAAAAACCTTGTGATTGCCAGTTGCCACTTACAAAAGCCAGGGGTTCTGGAAACCAAATATCCCCACCCAGCCTTCTCACTCACATAGGGCCTATGTAGTCTTTTGGGTTCCTAAGACGGCATAGATCCCCTGCAGTACTAAGGTTTCATTAATGGGCTTTAGTACCCGTTAGCAGAATGCAGTACTCCACTGAGTGCTAATGCATATTGGAGGAGCTCTACACTATGTTGCATATTTAAACGACAACATGAAAAGCATAAGCAGAGGTGGCAGCCCCACACTCATTTAGGTGCTTTCTTTCCTATGATTAACTCACTGTATTACCCACTAGATACTTGCCTTGTTTAACGTTCTGTTAGTGACCCCTATTACTGCCATGGCTAACTTAACCTGCGTGTTAAATCCTTAACATGAGCTAGAATTCTGCAGCACATACTGGACCCTAGTGTCTGGGAAGGGCCATACAACCACCAGTGCCCAGTGGGGCCTTGGCTATCGCAGAAGTCGTACCACTTTAGCTATATTGGTATAGTTGTAGTTGTAGAACCCCTGAGGTCAAATCTACAGTGGAAGCAGTCTCCCAGCATAGCTATACAAGTGTACTATACTGATAAAAGTGCTGCTAACATGGATGCAGCTAATACTGGCAAAGCGGAAGCATTTAGTGATATAACTTATTCAGTCATCACCCGGAGTGAAGTAAGCTGCACTGGTAGCAGTGCAGTTCTTCAAGCTGTTGTTCCTACGGGTGCATTCGCCGTAGGCTGCGCGTGCGCTGGTGCACTCTCGATTGTAGATTTTAGTTAACAGTGTGCTCTATACATCCTTGTCCTCTGGTGCAAGGTATATAGGGAGGGGTGGACCCGCCAAGGCTCCAGTTACTTCTCAACTGCCCCTGGCTTGAAACAAAGCATAGCAGTGTGTGCTGTTATCTTCTCCATTACTGCCTTCTTAAGAAAATAAGTATTTTATTTATGTATTCCTTATTTTATTTGTTTTCTGTTTGTTGTAGCTGAAGTTGGTGCTTCAGAAGGCCGGCTGGCTGCCTTTCTTTGCAGTTAGGACCTTCCAGCCCTCAGCTGTTGTTGTCTGCAGCCAGGCCTGCCACAGGTCTTCTTCCTCCCCACAGTGAGGGACATTCCAGCTGTCTCAGAGTAGAGTCCCATGTCCATTCTAAGTGCAAGGTCTGCACTGGATTTCAAAGCAGATTTCGCAAGCTGAGGGAGGATGGGATGGAGTGCTCTGCTGTCTGAAACCTGCAGGATTTGATTCTCCTCCCCGGCACAACGGCCTTAGTCACTCAGGCTGCAGCAGTGACTTCCAGAGACCATGGAGCAGCTTCAGAACTGAAGCACTCTTAAGACGTAGAAAATTCATTCCCTGGGGAGAGTCTCCAAGTCACCTCTTAGGACAGAGAGCAAGGTGACTGGTATGGGTACTGCTGAGGCTTCTGTGACACCCCACCCCCGGTACCAAGCTACCAGTACCCACCAAAAAAAACTTTTCTCTTATGCCTCATGCTAAGAAGTCTTCTAACAAACTGCACCAAGCACCTCCATAGTTGGCCAGGGAACTGGAGACCTCCAGACACAATGACTTCTCCAGGAACAGGCATTCCTAAGAAGCCTTGTTCAACTATGCTTTGGTACTGCCCTCCTCTGGACACAGCCACAAAGAATACACGGACTTTACCTCTGTAGTATACTCTTGGAGTTCATGGACCATACTTTTGCACAGTCCCAGGTACCATCTCAGGTTCCTATTGAGCACTGTCCAGTTTTCTCTCCCATGAAGACTTCTTAGTTACAGAAAAGCCAGGGTCTCCCCTCCTAAGGAATACCCAGAGGTATTCTCCCTCCCCAGTACCATTCACAACCAGAGCTTCCTTCTGTTATCCTGGATCCCAGCACACAATCTTGACCTCCGATACCAGCCCCTATGAACCCCCAGTAACTATCCAGCCCCACCATACCTATGCTTGGGACTCTCCATTGGACACAGGAGAGGATAACTCCTCAGATTCAGAGGTTTCAGACTAGGATTCTACCATTCTTTCCAGTCTAACCGCCCTCTGGAGATATTTCCCAAGGAGGAGATCACGGAAACAGCAGACATTCATGTCATCCCTGGCAGGATCATCCTCTTCCTTTGCTTATACACCACTACAGTGGACTTTTTGGAACACATGGACTCTGTAGAGTGACCAGTATTATAGGGTACCCTCCAGAAAGCCCACTGTGGTATTGCATAAGGAAAGGAAGAGGATGGTCCTGTCCTGGATGACATGAATGTTTGCTGCTTCTTTGGTCTCCTGCTCGGAACCCTGGGGATCTATACGCCTTCCACAAAGAAATGACTTACCAAATCTGATTGCTTAGCATTCTTGACTTTTTCAATACCAGACCTATACAGACCTGCAGAACCCTCCAAAAAGAGGTCCATATCTTACAAGAAGAGGCCTTCCTTGATGGTGACCTCCCAGTCTGCATCATCTTCCAAAAAGCCATTTTGACAGCTAGGTCATGAACTGCCGCCTTCTCTGGATCTCATGTTGCATGAAACTACTTTACACTCACCTTTTGGGGACCATCTCTCATTTTCAACCTGCCTGGGAGCTCATCGCATCAGACAGATCGATCCTACAGGTGGTTTCAATCTTTTTTGCTCTTAGGGGTGATTGAGACAGTTACCCCAAATTCACTGGAAGAGGATTCTAATTCAGGTACTTCCTGGTTCCCAAAAGGAAAGAGGATGGAAGCTGTTCCAAGACCTCAGGACTCTAAATACCTTTATCCTTTTGCAGCATTTCAGGATGACTACTCTAGCAATGATAATTCCATCCTTTAGATCCCAGGGACTGGTTTGTCACACTTTCATATAGCTATGCACCTGTCTCACAGACCCTTCCTACAGTTAGTCATTAGCACAGAGAATTACTAGTATCCTGTCCTCCCCTTCAGCCTTTCAGATGCTTCAAAAAAATCTGTATAAAGGTCCACTCTGTCGCAGCTCACATGCATCATTGGGGAATAACTGTCTTTCCCTATCTGGACAGTTGGCTCAAGAGACACTCCTTCCTCAAGGTCCAGCCAATGACCAACAAGGCCCATGTCTCATTTCACCTCCCTGTGCCTTTGTCTAGAGTTGGTAAAGTCTACTCTAGTGCTGATAAAGAGCATAGACTTCAGTGGAGCCCCTCTGCACTTCTCAACCTACTTACCTATGTACAGGTTAACCCCAATGGCCTTCCTTATCTCCATGCTACAGTAGATCCCACAATCCATAGCAAGTGCTTGCCTGCAGTTCTTGGGCCACACATCAGCCTACATGTTTGTGACATCCTATGCAAGACTACTCCTTTTGATGGACTGTTAAAACCCCCAACAAAGTCTTTCCAAGCGAGTGATCTTACCACAGCATTCTTGACTCCATCAACTGGTAGAAGGATCCTTTCACAGCTAGTGAGGGAGTTCCATTTTCATGGCTGCACCCATCAAGGGTCATCTCTACATATGCCTCCCTGCTGGGTTGGGTTGCCCATCTCCAAGGCACCACAGCCCAGGGTAAATGGACTCCTCAAGAAGAATCTCTCCATAGTAACGTTTTTTGAACTCTGTGTAGTTCACTACGCATGCCAATACATTCTTTGCAACCAGGAGGACAACTCAGTCAAGGTAATGCTGGACAATAGAGTGGGAATATACTACATAAATTGTCAAGGGGGAGCAAGATCCTAATCCTTATGCACAGAATCACTAAGACTGCAGAACTAGTGCATATCCCACTGCACAGACAACAGTCTACCTTCCAGGCCTGCAAAACGCTGTTGCAAATTCTCTGAGCAGACACTTTCAAAACCATGAGAGGGGACTCAGCAACTTGGTCTTTCAGCTTATTTGCCAGTCCTGGGGCCTTCCAGAGCTGGATCTCTCCAACACCGGCCAGTGCAAAATGCCAACAATTCTGCTTGTGGAGTGGGGAGGAGGGGGTACAGTCACAACTCCATAGGGAACTCCCTATTCTTCCCTTAGCCTCATAGCCCTGGTCTACACTGGGGGCGGTGTCGACCTAAGATACGCAGCTTCAGCTACGCGAATAGCTTACCTGGCCGTGAGTACGGTGGCAAGTCGACCACTGCTGCTCCCCCGTCAACTTCGCTTCTGCCTCTCGCGAACTAGAGTTCCGGAGTCAATGGGGAGCGCGTTCGGGGATCGATTTATCATATCTAGACGAGACACGATAAATTGTTCCCTGATAGATCGATCACTACCCGCTGATCTGGCGGGTAATGAAGGCCTGCCCATAATCTCTTGTATACCTGCCCTCCGGCACCATTGAAACAAGACACTTAAAAGAACAAGCTGTAGCTTTCAGTTTCTCCATCTTGATAGCACCATCCTGGTCAAGACAAGTGTGATTCCCAGAGCTGCTTCATCTCTGTGTGAATGTCTCTTTGTCTTCCTCTCACAGAACTCCTGACACTGGACTCGGGCACCACAATGCATCCCAGTTTCTTATCTCTGCACCTCGATAGTTCTCAAGCATAGAATTGGGCTGCTCTCCCGAAGTTCAGTTCATACTCCTGAGCAGTAGGAAACCAAGTACAAGGAAAATCTATCTGCAAAAGTGGAGGTACTTCCAAGTCTAGCGTACCCATCGATCCATATCCCCTTCTGAATCTCTCCTCACAGACATACTTGGTTACCTGCTGAATTTAAACATACAAGGTTATCACTGAACTCCATGACGGGTTACCTGGCTGCTATTAGTCTTTCATCCACCAGTCAAAGGATTTTCTGTTTCTACCTCAGCCACATTCCATAAGTGTTTAACATGATGAAACAGATAAAACAAGGAGTCTGCACCATCATGGGACCTTAATCTGCTTCTCAATGCCTTAATGAGCCTAGCTGTCTACCTGTCTTCAGGACTTTGTTCCTAGTAGCCGTAACTTTGCCAGACAGGTAGGGGAGTTAAGAGCACTCATGGCTGACCCTCTCTACTTACATTTTGCCATGACAAGGTGACCTTTCGCCCCCATCCTCATTTCCTACCTAAGGTCTCTTTAGAATTCCATTTCACTTAGGACATCTGACTACCAGTGTTTTACCCCCAAGCCTCATTCCTTGACAGAGGAAGCTAGCCTCCATACCTTGGATGTAAGAAGGGCCATTGCCTCTTACCTAGGCAGAACAAGATATTTCAGGGTTTTCCCTTCAGGGTCTTGATCTCCTTTGCCAAGAGAATGGACAGCCAATTTCCGCTCAGACTGTGTAAGTGGGTTTCTGATGCATTCTAGTTTGTTACAAAGCTGCAGGAGTGCATCCTCCTCCTAGACGGACTGCTCATTCCAACAGGCCCAGTCCATCTTTATAGCCCTTCTTAAAGACAAACCCATCATGGACCACTGCAGAGCAGCAACCTGGTCTTGTGTTCACATGTTCTCTGGGCACTATGCTAGCCAATCTACTTCCAGGTCAGAGACAACCTAGAGCAGCACTGTCTTCAGAGCTGTGCTGAGATCCGCCTCCATGTCAAGACACTGCTTGGGAGTCTCCTACTGTGGAGCAACCATAGGGACAATAACTCAAAGGAGAGGTTACTTACCTGTACATTAGCTGGAAGTTGAGATGTGTTGTCCCTATGGGTGCTCCACCTCCTGCCTTTCTTCTTCTCTGCTGTGGAGTCTTCCTGTGCTTCCAGTCTGAAAAGGAACTGGAGCAGGGGCGGGTCCACCCTCCCCCTATACTCTCACACCAGATCACAAGGATGTGTAGAGTGTAGGCATGGACCCACAGGCACTGCTAACTAAAATTACTGATCAAGAGTGCACAGGCGCGTGCACATCCTATGATGGAAAGAATGAGGAGTCCGGTGGCACCTTAAAGACGAACAGAGTTATTTGGACATAAGTTTTCGTGGGTAAAAACCCCCACTTCAGATAAAGTGGTTTTTTTACCCACAAAAGCTTATGCCCAAATAAATCTGTTAGTCTTTAAGGTGCCACCGGACTCCTCGTTGTTTTTGTGGATACAGACTAACACGGTTACCCCCTCTGATACTTGATCCTATGATGGAATATCCATGGGACAAAACATCTCTAAGAACTCCAGTTACTGTAAGGTAATAACTTGTGCTTTTGCTAATATACTGTGCTAGGGGCTTTTGCAATCACAGCTGTCTTGGGCACAAATCATACCCCTGTAAATGTGACCCTGATGTGGATGCTGCTTATACAGGTATAAATGTGCTTACACCAATGTAGATTATTCTGGTTTGAGGAGAAATCAGCTATAGTGGTATGAATTTGACCACGCTATGGGTTGTATGTGTTTTAAAAAAATCACACCCCTACCTGAAATAGTGATACCTGTATAAAAACTGTGTGTGGATCAGGCTCTACTGTATTACTTTAGTGCAACACAGATTTACATTTGTACTGTTAGTTTTTGTGTATCTTTCACTGGCTTAAACAGTCTTAGTGTTGTGCATGTGTGAAGAAAACCAAACTTCTGTCTGAAGGGGAAATGTGGAGAGACAGCTTTTCCGTTTGCTGTTCTGTGTGTTCTCTCCCTCCCTGCCACAGTATTATACGGTTTTCATTTCCTTAGTACATGGCTCGTCTGTCTCCCCTGCTTATTTACTTCTCACTCTGCCTTCTTAACAGTTACAGGATAGTAGTTTGGGGGTTAAATTGTTGTGCTAGAGAATTCATCTTTACTGGATTTGCAGGTGCTGCGGGGCCCAGGCTATTTACAATACACCAGATTGATGCCAGCACTAATAACTTGCCGAAAGCTCATACCTGGTAAGACCATGTTACGTTTTCACTCCTCCATGGAAATATTGGCGTTTTGGTAAATGGACACGTACACTGATACAGCACATCTAGATTATCAACTGTCATTTATTTCTCCTCTCCTGATCATTTTTCTAATTGGTAAAGAATTCCATGTATTATGGCAATAGGGAATAGTCTGGTTTTGTTTATATCGATGTCATTGTGTTGGCCATCATAATGTAATTTAGTGATATAACACAAGAAGTTGCAATCTTATCACCAGAGTGTTTCAAGAATGTTAAATGCAGTTGTAGTGCAACAGAACTGCGTCCATCTTGGATTTTGCGGTAGAGTTGAAACTTGTTCTAAAGAGCTTTCGTTTTTTGTTAACAGCTTTAATCGAATAGACATTCCTCCCTATGAAAGCTATGACAAGCTGTATGAGAAGCTGCTAACCGCCATTGAAGAAACATGTGGGTTTGCTGTGGAATGACCCTTTGCAGACTTACCTGAGATTCTATTTATACTCCTGTCAGCCAGAAAGCCCTCCCCTCAGCCAAGACTCAAGAAATGCTTGAAATACAGGAATGCTTTTCCTCTTTTACTCAAGAACACTGTGAGGGAAAGGACAATTTTGGAAATTTTTTTTTCTTCAAGAAAATAGGTTCTGTGGCTATTGCCGCAGAACCATTCAGCTGCTATTAAAAACTAATATCTTGACCATACAGAATGCTGACTGTTACTACATTTTGACAGTTAAGCAGTATTCTACCCTTAAAGACTACTATTATTTTTGTAAAAGGTAATTTGTTCTATTTGCCCACCTGATTTCTATTCTCACAGACAAGAAGACACAACTTCAGCAGTCGGTACAAATCACGTTTCAGCCCAAGTAAATATACTGAACAGCGTCTATACCTGCTATTTAAAAAAAAAAAAAAAAAAAAAAAAAATTTTGGATTATTCTAACTTTGCATAAAATTGGCTAAAAGAATCATTAACCTTTTTAATTACAGCCACTTACATGTTAACTGCATTTTCTTATAGTGAAATATTATATTCTGCATTATATGTTCAACTTAAACGTTACCCAGAATTGGGCTTTTTATATTTTTCAAGCACGAATTACAGACATGACGTTCTGGGTCCTGTTTCTATCAGTTGTCAGATTCCTAGTCTGAGTGAAATACTGCATTTGGTACAGTACTTTGTGTTAAATGTGGAATAGTCCTTTTTTAAAGAGCATTAGTCATTTTGGTTTTTTTTTTTTAAACAAGCGTTTTTGTAACAAGTTGATATTGTCAAGAGTATTTTTGGTTTGCTTTCAATTTAAAACAAATGCTACATTTTAAAAAAAATTCTTAAAGCATGCTGATGAGGTGACGTTGACAGACTTCTGCCTGGTCATCAGTTCATCTTTCAGAACCCACTGTATCTATCTGATCAACCAAAGCTTTTTATGTTGAAATGCAGCCAATTCACATTCTGTACTTGTTGATGCTTAAAGACTTATCAGGTAAACCACATTTAACCTTTGTTTGGCTGCTCATGTCATGTGGGTTTTACAGCGAAGGAAAAGTAACTAACTCAAATTGCAAAAGCTCTTCTATTAACAAACACGCATGATGTGATGTGCTTTGAAAATGAGGTGGTTAAAGCACAACATTGTCACTGGTTGTAGGGATGAGAGTAAATATATGTAAGAGTTAAAATGTGGGTTGGTCAGTTCAAATGGGAACATAATGCACTACCAATGGAGGGAATCCTGGGCTGTTCAAATGAGCATCCTACTGTGAGGTCAGCATGCTGTCTTTTTGGGGTATGGAGAAGTTAGGCTACTCACTGCACATTTTTTATAGCAGCATTCTTCTGCATGATCGGTAATATACAACTGGCATTTTGCCTGTCCTCTCGCACAGTAATGAGAGCAGCAACATTTGGAGGGAATTTTTCAAATGTTTCTAATCAATGTTGGGTTTTTTTTTTTAAAGCTTGGATCATAATTAATCATCGGAAATCTGCACTATTTTTACATTGGTGAGAAACGAGTCTTGAACTTACTAAGACAATGGGATGTAAACAACTACTTCCTTTCGCAGCATAAGTTATATAATGAACTAGTGATTTTTTTTGTCTTGTCTATTCTATGTAGTTTGTGAATGTCAACATATAAATTCATTCTGCCAAATCTGACTGCTACAGCACGTAAGCTAATAATGGACTGTATTCATTAGAATGACTGGTAATAGCCTAATAGTATGTCTATTTGAGAGCAGTCATAATGAGATCATACCATCATTGGTAGCCCAAATCCATATTTTCACTTATTTTCTTCAATAGTATGATTGCTAGAACAAGCAGCATCTAGCAAAACATACCAATCTGGGCTCATGCATAGTGGAGAGGTTAGTTGCTTGTTGATGCACACCTGAAGCAGCCAAGAGATCAGCTTTGGCAGCTGGGCTTGCAGTCTGCCAGACCTTTTTCCTCATTTGGAGGGCTTGCGGCTCTGTGCTGACCTCGTTCAAGTTGAGTGGTAACACTGTCTCTAAGAGACCTTCCCAAACTCAGAGGGTCGTGAGATGGATTGCTCTCTAGAGACAGGGTTCTTTTGTCACTTCACAGGCTGGAAACTTCATTAGTGACTTGCAAGGCCTTGGTGTGCAAGCCTGCTGAGACGGTCTCACTACATTCTTCATCCAGAAGGAATGGTCTGTTGACAGCACCACTCTCTGGGGGAGATGGCTGTTTCTATTCTGTTCCTGCCCAAGGTATGGCTGGGATTTTTTCCACAGACAAGTCTCATCCCATGTGACTCACCTGATCCTTCAAGCAGTTCTTCCCTGTGGTGTATGAACAGAACAAGGCCTCATCCAAGTTACTCCTTGGGGAGGGGCAATGCAGATCTGTTACACTAGAGGACCCAGCCTGGGGATACCGAGCACAAACACTGTATCCCCAGATCTGACTGCTGCAGCTCAGTGCCTCTTCTGAGCTGCCACTGTACAAGGTCTCTTGATGGCATCCAGCCTCTGCTGATCTCTCTGCTGCTTCAGGTATGCATCTCCCTCCCCACTGTAGTCTACTCCCTGCACTAAACAGCCAGAACACACAGCTGTAGCTGGCCCCTATCCTAACCTCCTATAGGTTTGAGATGTTGAGTCCCATGTAAGGGTTTACTGGAATTTGCACACAAAACAAAACCAAAAAAAAACCCTAACCCAATGTTTGACGTTTCACAGCAGCTTTAGCTGTAGGTGCACTGTTTTCCTGCTAGGCATTTTGGTGTTGATAATCCCTCTAGTACCACCAGTTTAATGTTGTAAAATCTAACTTCTTAAAATATTATGGACATGAATAGACAAAATTAATATTTCTACATATTTGACCAGTTATGAGGATTATATCAAGTATCTGGAGTGCCTTTTTACCTTCATAACAACTAAGAGCTTTAAATAAAGCACCCCAACTGGCCAGAAGTTTTCTGATACATTTTGCAGAAGTATTCACCCATGAAAGTTTAGTTCAAAAATCATGTCAGCCACTTTCCCTCAAACAGGTGCTAAGCCCTATGTTGCATTGAACCTTGGACTTTCACCCCATGATTAATGTGAATATTTATTTCAGCTTGTCCTTACTGAGTTTTACTTTATCCATTCTTTAGTTGCATAAAGTTGTTTTAGAGAAATGCTGCATCATGTTTCATGCTGTTGCTTTTCATTATGAATGTTTAATTATGAACAGTGACTATTTTGTAGATTTCAAATATACAGCACGTAGTTGAGTTTCAGAGGATTTAATTTCTCGCTGTAAAGAGTTTTGTAATGGTGCTTTGTACAGTATGTATTCTAATTTTTTTTGCACATAGATTCAGCTTCCCTAAACTGATTTATTTTTACCATTTTTTGTTGTTATACTAGAGTCCAGAGCACACAAGTTTTCCTTTTGTATTTTTGTTCTACAACACTACATCTGTATGAAACTTCTGGTGCGTTTAAACTGGCTGCATTGATGGAAGTAAAAGCTTTGCTTCTATATCATAAGTATGCATCATACAGCTTAATGTAGCATGCTCACATTGCTTCAGATTTTAAACTGCACCATATAGTTAACAGGTGCCATTTGTTGTATTTAACACTATATAGTAGGTTTTTAACTCTACCACATCCCAAGCTTGTCTGTAGCTGTAATTAGTTTAGACTCAAGTATAATTTCCCCTCCACAAACTGAGTTTTATTTTCTCATTTCTATTATATTTATTACAGAGTGTTTTTAGCATTGATATTCATTGTATTGCCATCCGTTACATAAGCTTTAACAAAACATCTGTATAAAATGGTTTTTAAAAACTTAATGTACCCATGCAGAAGTTGAGCAATAAATTGTATGCTGTTTGCACTGTCACAGCATCAATGGTTTAAAAACGTTTAAAGTTTTTAATTAAAGCTTTACTTTGACTTACATTTGTAACTTTAGAGGTGTTCAGGGAGTCAGTTCCAATAGCAGAGAGTATATTTTACAAGGTATGAAACTAATCTGATGCCTTCCTACATGTACTTGCATATACAGCAAGTAATGAGGCCTTAAAACAGCCTTCAGGAATGGATACTGTAGCCAGTTTTTCTTTTACACAGTAGAAAATACCTCAGAGTATGGAGGTTGTTCATAACTCTGAACAAAACATTATGGTGGTTCTTTCAAAATTTACAACTGAACATTGACTTAATACAGTTTTGAAACTTTAATATGCAGAAGAAAAATGGTGCTTTCCCTTTATTTTTTTTTTTTAAGTAGTTTAACACAGTACTGTACTGTATTTGCTGTGTTTTGTTTTGTTTTTAAATCTCTGCTGCTGCCTGATTGTGTACTTCTGGTTCCAGATGAAGTGTGTGGTTGATTGGTAACTTCATAACTCTGAGGTTCCATTGTACTTAATCTCTCCCAGCCCCCTCTGTGGCTTTTAATAATAGCCACTTAAATATCAGCATATCTCAAAGGGGAATTTCTCTCTCTTGATCACTGAAGGGGTGACTTTCCTGCTGGCTTTAGCTAATCTGAACAGAATTCCTTGCAGGAAAATATATAAATGTGAAACAAATCAATCAATACTTTTTCTTCATTCCAACTCATTAAGTTATAGCCCTGGTGGCAGGGTATTGGTCTCTTAGTGTGTTAGCTGTTTGGAAGTGATTTTGTGAATTTTTTTTTAGCAGGGCTACAGCTACCAGAAAAACTATTTAAGCTGGCAGAAGCTTCAGTCAAGGTGCAATTCTCTTTCTTCCACCAAATCTAGTGTGAACTTTTTCCCCACATCCATGAGACTCAATCTCATGAATGCTCTTGCAACTGGGTAGTTCTATTTCTCTTGTAAAGCCAGGCCCAAAATGTTGAGTGACAGGTACTAGAGTCCTATACAGGCAAATCCCAAAGATTTCTGCTTCTAGCACAGGGGTGGGCAAACTTTTTGGCCTGAGGGCCACATTGAGGTTGTGAAATGGTATGGAGGGCTGGGTAGGGAAGGCTGTGCCTCCCCAACTGGCCTGGTCCCCATTTCTACTTTCTGCTCTAACTACCCCCTGCTGGGTCTCCTACCCCTATCCAACCCCCCACTCCCTGGGCCCTAGCCCCTATCCACAGCCCTGCCTCCAGGCCCCCTAGGACTTCCATGCCTATCTTATCCAACCCCACCCCCTTACCATGCTGCTCAGAGTGCCAGGACTGGGTTATTGGAAAGCCTGGGAGGTGGGTAGACACAAGCTGTGCAGCTGCAGGGGAGGGGCTGGGAGCTTAAAGGCCAGGCAGGATGGTCCTGTGGGCTGTAATTTGCCCACCTCTGTTTGAGCAGTTAATCACATAGGGAAAACCAACTTGAGGTAAGGGCTTTTATGGAAAATTCTGCTTTGGGTCCTGGTTAGTGAAAAGAGTATATTCTAGGGCATGGATCTAAAACTTCTAGTTTTGTTAAACAGCAGGAGACTTAGCACTGTGCTTTAATGTGTCAGTTATCTTTTAAGTACATTCACATCCCTAGTTACTTTGGCTGTAAGGCTATAACACTGTTTGTAGCAGAGCGCCAACTAGAACCTGTACATTTATGGCTTATTCCTTCACCTAACCTACTAACATGTATTTCAGTAGCAGAGGTAAATGACAGCTTTACAGAAGATGGGTACAAGAGGTTAAATTCAGGGTGAACTTTAGGGTCTTTGCCTTAAATGTACTGTCAGTGTGTGGTAGCAGACTAGCTCTCTTACCTCACCATGATAGCTGAATTGGTTGTGTAGTGAGAATGGTGAATGCAAGTATATTATGTCTTTCTTTACCCCACTAGTGTCAAACCTACTGCTTCCTTACCTGTTCTCAAATAGACTAATGTTAGTGTAACAAGATAAGTTGGTTTTAGGTCTAAATGCTTGCATTATGTTTCCAAGTAGCTCAGTGAAGTAAACTAGCTTGTTTACAGTCTACCTCAACCAAGTGCAAATACTAACCTGGTTTGACCAGTGTAGATATAACCTACCTTCATGGTGGGAATAAGTACCACCTACTAGCAGCAGATTGTTGCAATAAATTGCATAGAGAACCCCTGTAAAACTAATGTGCTCTCTCTAGGAAGTAATTAAAAGCCTGCAAGTTCTTCTACCACTTATATTCTTTAGCAAAAAGTGTTCTAAATTTTGAAGTGTGAGTGATTAAACAAGCTTGTTATCTTATTCTTAAAGTAGTTAAAATACTTGTGCCCAATCATGTCCTCAATCTCATTTAGTACTAGCTATTAAGAGTCATAACCCTAAAACAATATATTCCTGGTTAAATCATATGTAAATGTATCCTATAAGCACTGAGTACAGTGTGATAAAGTGCTCCTCCCGCCCCTGTACATGAAATGTATTTGTATGTCAAAGGTTAAGTGAAACCCTTATTCTGACCTGCTCTCAAGGAATTTGAGCAAGGAGTGCTTTAAGAGCTGCCTCCACATTTCTAGTATCATACTTTGCAGTCACAAGTTTTCAGAAGGCATTGATTCAGCCTAAAATGCCCAAATGTAGCACTGATCTGGAGGAATTTTCATATTCAGCCCTTTAGAAAGTTGAGAGTACTAAGTACAATACACAGGTAGGTCAGATTATGTTCTTCAGCAGTACTTGGGTTAAAAACTTTGACCTGAAGGCTGAATGGTAGCTTGAAATAGTCTAATGGTCCTTTATTAAGTTTAAACAATCATCTAATTAACTTTATTAAAAAGGTATGTTAAAAATACTCAAGTCCTAGTTACTGACACATCTATAACACTATGCCTTTCACAGTGTAAGCCAGACAGACATTTTACAGAACAACCAGCCACCACCTTCTGGTTGTGACAATTCCTAAACATATCCTTAACAGTATCTTAGCCAGACATAAAATCTGCATTGATATTTAATAGTCAGTATGTCTTACAAGAAATAGTTTTTGCTATACTGAAAAGAAGCCATTTGAAGTCTGGTTTTCAGTCGTTCTGCTTCCAGCTCTTGGAAGAAGGAGTCATCATCATTTTGAGTTATCATAGTCTGCAGCTGCTGTATATCCTTTTCCATCTTTGATCTTAACTCCCTTTTTGTTTTGTGCAGTGTCTTAAAAAGAATATTGAGATTAACCAAAACCACTCCAAACAAGAAATCACTTGCATACTGGGACACAGTTGCCAACTTTCACACAGTAAATAAAGCACCTGACTTTCACAATAAGCTAAAAATCAAGCTAATCCCATTTCAAAACAAGCCAATCCAAGAACTCCAACACTGACTAGATCCCCCTAACATCCAGTCTGGGACTGGTGGTCCCGCTATGCGCCCATGACTCTTGCCACCTCTTGCCAGGAGCTGATTTAAAAAAAAAAAACCACATGCACTCTACTAGCCAAGAAGCCCATTTCTATGTTTTTTCCATGTGTTTGGCATGTCTGTACTGGAAGTTAATACACCTACTTTTACTTGTGCTTTCTCTCGGGCTTGGATTTCTTGACGTTCTTGTGATACAGCTTCTGCCAGCATTGAAAACTGAGTAAAAACATTACATTAGAACTCATTAAGATATGAAAGGTTATTTACCAATTTAAGATTGAAAACTGGATAGATTGTCTTGGATGCAGTCAAATCAGCCTACCTGATCCTTGTAGTAGTTCTCCATGGACTCCAGTTCATCCTGGTGTACTCTTCTTTGCTCAGCACGCTTTTCTTTACTATAGGTTCTCAGCTCCTGCAGCCTTTGCTTCTGAATTTCTAAGCCTTCTTCAAATAGATTCTTAAATATCTGCCAACAATTACAGGTTTTTAAATGTATAACCGAAGGAAAAAATCCCTTCTGCTGGTGTAGGTTAAGTCTACCCCATGGGGTTATGTATAGTGTAGATCCAGCTTGCACATATAAGCCACAGAACTTTAGGAAGTGATCTTTGAAGTTACAAGAACCTCCTAGATTCTACTTTAATGTTCCACCTCCCCTACAGGCCCTTCTAAAAAAGTCTTCTAAACATTAGAGGGGAAGTTCTATTCTAAAGAACTAAATTGCATTGGGAGGTTCTATGTTTGTCTCAATTGCATATAAAGTTTGCTGTTTACACAGACAAAGATGGTCTCACTTCTCACTGCAACTTGAGGCACAGTTCTCTCCTCAAATCACCACTAATTAGAGGGCAGAATCTGTTACACCTCAACATCACTGTGTTCATCAGGGTTAAAAGGTATAACTGACAGCAGCATTTGCCCCCATCATTGCAATGAGTTGATGCATGAGTAGGAATAGAATTCAGCTTGCTCTCCCATAGCTGTTGAATGTACAATAGTAAATGAGATAAATGAAGTGGGTTTAACATTAAACAGGATCTAATTGGTTGAGGGAGGTGGTGTCATTTTTCAGAAGGAAAGTTTAGGTGGCCTTTTAAGTTCCCTCTAAGCTGCATGGCCACCCAGCAGTCTGAAGTGCTGTGCACTTCAGGTGCCACTGCTCCTGCCCTCTGCCTTGGAGCCCCAGCCAGGTGCTCCTGGGAGCCTACTGCTTGCTGTGCAGAGCCGGGGGGGGGAGGGGGGCGGCTGATGTCAGGGTATCCCCTTCCCCTCATACCCTGTACCCCATCTCTGCAGAGCAGGGGGTGGGGAGGACATGACAGGGCTTAGGAGTGGGACCTCAGATGGAGCTTCCTGACCACTGCTGCTGTTTCTGAACAAAATAGGCTTCAAGACTGGTGAGTACTGATCTACTTAAAGGGGCAGTGTGTATCTGTGTCACACACACACACAATGTATGTGCGTCTTTCACTCACTTTCCAACACATATAGTATTGTTACTTCCTGCAATGCACATATATTCTCTGCAATTTTATTCTTTCAAAGTGCTGTTATTTTAGTTTAACTGGTCTATGCATTTCATAATATTTATTTCTCTTATACTTAAATTTCTATGAGTGGTGAGTTCTAAAATGCCTAACCTGTCCTGGCTGGAGTAATTATCCCTATGGTAACTTTTTAAAAATATATATTTAGTTGTTTCTCCTGGTGATGCACATCACCTTGATATTGGTGCGCATAACAATTCATTCCGCACGTGGATGGAAAAAATTAGAAGGAACATTGGTGGCCTTACTTTTGATACTAATAGAAACATCCTCTAAACTCAGCTTTATGATCTCATTGTGAAGAGAACCTTTTTCCCCAGGTAGTTCTCTCTGATGTCCACCCTTTACTATGCTGGACCCTCCTTTTCAACCTTGGCTAAGCCTAGTAGCTTCCTTTGTTGCCTGCCAGTGAAAGTTATCTCCAGCTTTTGTTTAGGTGGGAGGTGGCTGCTCAACTGTGTGTGGCAGAACAGAGAACAATCATTTCATCTAGGACCTGGCTGACCAGCAGGTATAGTCCTGCATCTGCCTTCTAAGACTAGAGCCAAGAGCTTCTAAATTTCTACAAGGTCAAGGATGGTTGCTGCCAGAAAAACTATCAGAGTTAGAAGGCAGGAGCTAGGAGCTCCAAGGCCTGTGCTGTTTAGTTTACTTGGCCTCTAACTCTTTGTACCAACACTTTGATTTCTCAGAAGTATAACTCCACACTACATAGTAAAGGGGGAAAGATGCTCACTCAATACTGGAGTCTTTCACCTAGGAGAACAAGAATGCCATACTTGAAGAAAGCACCCTCACATACCCTTTCTTCCCTTGTCCTAGCCTGCATCATTTTTGCACGCAGCTGAACGCGGTAATCCTCATAGTACTTCTTGGCTCGAGCAATTTGCTGACGTTTCTCTCTCATTTTATTCTGAGCAAACTTCTGCCGATATATGCGTTGCTTAAACTCTTGCTAAATAAAGAAAGATTAACAGGTATCAGACCACCAGTGCTTCCTGGAGAGGGAGAGTCAGGGCAGGGTTTTATGGCAAGCTTTAGTAAATAAAATCAATATTAAGGAAATTCTCCCCACTCTACTACCTTGCACTACATTTAGGATTAGACCACTGTAGTATGGTGCCATCCACAGTGCTGTATAATTAAGGAATCAGCACTTATGGTAAACTAGTGTTTCAAGGATTGAACTCACACAAGTCTGTTCCTCTCAGTCTTCCATATTCTCAGGATTTGTTCCCTGTTAAAGCACCAAACTGCTTCTTTAAATAGTGAATCAGCATGTTTAGCAACCCCACTGTCATTTTAAGACCTCAGTGGCTACATACAGCAAACAGACTAGGTAAAGTCTTCAATACCATAGCTGCTCAGGAGGCAATAGGGAGCAGCTTCCGTGGACCAACAGTAGGATCATTTTGGCTCTATCACCATGAAAGTGTCATATGCTGTGTGCATCCTCTTTAGAAGAACATACCAGTCTCTTGTTATGGTCTTGATCTTTCTTTATGATGTCAACAAGGAGGTCGTGCTTCTTCAGTGCTTCTTCCACCTTGAGATAAAGATGACAGGTAATTGCTTTAATAAATTCTGCAGGATAGGCACTCAGTGATGGGACTTTTAACAGAGGAACAATACTTCAGTGTACTCTGCCACAAGTGGTTAAGAGAAAGGAAAGAGGAAAGATTCATTTAGCACTGGTGAATTAACCACTCAATGAGTTAGCAAATTCTGCATGCCAAGAATAGCTTTTAAACTACAGGGTTTGTATTTAATAGCACTTAGAGAAATTCAAAGTGCTTTACAAAGGTGAAAAAAGTATTCCCATCTTTATTGTAGAGAAAGAAGTATAGAAGGTTAAATGCAAGTGAGTGGTTAAGATCAGGAACTGAACCCAGGTGTCCTGATTCAGTCCCCCTACTTTAACTACTCAAGAGTGCCTCCTTATTCTACAGAGTAGCTCTTCCTTAGACAGCCACCTCTGCTATCTAACATACGTTTGGGTCAAAACGAATGCTAGTTTGACCCAAACGTATGCCATATATTTGTACACTAAAGACCATGGGAAAACCCATTCAAATACTGCAAGATGAAAGAGCTGGGATAGAGAATCTGTAGAGTTTGCATCTGCAGTAATATAAGCAATGGGCTTCCCCACATCCTTGTAACATGACAGTGGGCCTGCTCAGTTTTTAAGTCAGGGAGCTGAGATCTTGACAGTCCTGGTGCTTAGAGAACCAGTCCCAAACTACTCCAGCCTCAAAGTAGTCTCCATTTTAAAGAAAAGCAGATTTCAGAATCGATAGATTCCAAGGTAACATATACAAACTAGTCACTAAGTTATGCCAATACCTTACACAGTATCTATGCAGTTGGTTGGGTTTTATTGCTTAGTGCAATCATCCTGTGTCCAGTACTGTTGTGTAGCAGCACTGCCCCCAGTCAAGCCTAAGAGACTGTGTTCATACTGAACAAGAGGTTCTCACTTCACTTTGGAGTTTCAGTCTTGATCTGTCTTTGCCAGAAGCAGACTTCAGTTGTTCCATCTGTGCAAGCTGCTGTTGCCACATTTTGTTCAAAGAGTGGTGGGAAATGTGCAGGTATGGAAACTCTTCCAGTAGCAGAGGCAGGAGGTCATTGTCCTTTACTTTCACTGCAAGATAAAAGCAGATCAATACGCTCCTAGAGAGCAAGTTTAATAGTAGTTCTTCCAGAGAGCTTAAGTTCTAGCTATGCTAACACTTCAGACTGAACACCTTGTCTATTTAATATGCTGTTACTATGATGTAGCATTGTTCCTCAGTAGGATGTATTGCAGTCCTTCACAACATCCAAGGGAACAGTCCTAAGACAAATCTTAGCTATTTTTCCTAGAGATCTATTTTACAGTATTAGAGGGTTGATATTTTTAAAAAAGCCTGGTCACCTACTCCCTTCTTTTCAAGCAGTATAGAACCCTACAATTATTTCCTTGCTCCTGTCAATCTCATTAGCTGCATGTAGTTATTTAAAATAAGCCCAAAAGTTGTATTGGTGATGGCCCTATATTTCATATATGAAGCAAATCATTGTCTGGATCCTCCTCAAATTCCTTGGAAATACTGCATTGAGGTAGTAGGCCCCAGGACAGGAGCAATGTCCTAATTAGGGATTGATTTATGAGTCAGTTCTTTCATATTTCCACTTTATCACAGGTGGATCTGAATGTGAGATGAAAGAGGGATAAATACAGGAGAGGGAGAGGAATTATTTAAGCTCAGTACCAATGTAGACACAAGAACAAATGGATATAAACTGACCACCAGGAAGTTTAGACTTGAAATTAGACGAAGGTTTCTAACCATCAGAGAAGTGAAGTTTTGGAATAGCCTTCCAAGGGAAGCAGTGGGGGCAAAAGATCTATCTGGCTTTAAGATTAAACTCGATAAGTTTAT
This sequence comes from Natator depressus, assembly GCF_965152275.1. NCBI lineage: Eukaryota > Metazoa > Chordata > Testudines > Cheloniidae > Natator > Natator depressus. The sequence goes on from NC_134247.1 coordinate 8,579,320, forward strand.
GGAGGAGATGGTATGATGGGATAACATGATTTTGGTAATTAATTGACCTTTAAATATTCATGGTAAATAGGCCTGATGGGATGTTAGATGGGGTGGGATCTGAGTTACCCAGGAAAGAATTTTCTGTAGTATCTGGCTGGTGAATCTTGCCCATATGCTCAGGGTTTAGCTGATCGCCATATTTGGGGCGGGAAGGAATTTTCCTCCAGGGCAGATTGGAAGAGGCCCTGGAGGTTTTTCGCCTTCCTCTGTAGCATGGGGCACAGGTCACTTGCTGGAGGATTCTCTGCTCCTTGAAGTCTTTAAACTACGATTTGAAGACTTCACTAGCTCAGAGAGATAGGTGAGATTTTTCGCAGGAGTGGGTGGGTGAGATTCTGTGGCCTGCGTTGTTGCAGGAGGTCAGACTAGATGATCCTAATGGTCCCTTCTGACCTTAGTATCTATGAATACTTGGGCACTTATTAATTATACTATTAATAGAGTGCCCTGCAACCATGCTGAAACCAAGGCAGTGTAGCAGGGTGCCATTCAGATTGTGGATTTATATAATGAATGTACAGCATGCAGCTGCTAAAAATGTGGCTTGCACTCACTGTGCTTCCATTGCAACTTGTTCAGCATGCTGAACAATGGATAATGGATGGGTCACAGTTTGAGCTGTGCATCAATGGTTTGTGTCTATTTCAAAGCATTATCTTCTTTACAAAAATCCAGACATCTGGAGGTCATAAGGGAAAAATGCTACAGCTGACTGGTATATGTTGGCCAGATGCCTTTATTCTTGGAGTTCACCAGATGCTTTCACAGGATGCCAGTTTTCCACCAAGTAGAGTTTTGTGGTTCTTACTCTGAGCTGCTTTCTTTGGCTTTGCAAGCCCTCCTCTTGGAATCCACTGGCTCTGTTTGGGAATCCGAGGTGTGGTTTTTCTAGAATAAACTTTCACTGGCCGAGGCATTTTTGGAGGTTCTTTAAAGATGTTTTCTTGGTATTCTTGTTCCTTAGGATGTAAAACAGATGGAGAACAGGTATGGGATGGGAAGAGTGGTAGTTCATATGGCTTCGATATCAGAACTGAAGTAATGTTTGAGTCTCTATGAAGGCAGTTTGCACACAGTGAGGCAGATCCCTCACAGTAGGGCCAAAAATTCACCAAATGCAAGTCAGAGGATGGTGTGCAATGGAGGCTTGAAGCTCTCCTTTGCACAACCCTAATTGTGGGGGTGCTCCATGAATGGCTGCAATGGCCCCCAGAACTGAAAATACAGCTCAGATTGGCATGGCCTACAGACATTCCAGTCATGCTCCCTTTTCTTGCTACACACCAGCAGCACGTAAAATAGTGGTGAGAACCACTGTCAGCTCCATGCTACTCACTTCTCTAAGATGAAGATAGCAAGAGCTACATAAAGGCAAACAATAATGCAGTTTGGCACTTACAGCTTGTACCCTGACAGCTCTTTAATTCTAATGGCAAAGAAATAAAAAAAATGCTTCAAGAGTTAGGGGGAAAATCCATTTCCTTACTAGAGTTCTCCTGGTGTCCTTGCACATCCCTCACTACTTGTTTCTTTTGGAGGTGATTACTTCAGCTATGCAAGGCACTAGTATTGCTTCTGTGGAATTTCTAGTCTACTAAATGGTGTTAACTTATTAAATCTTATTCTCCAATACTGCAGTACAAATTAGCCACTTGCCTACCAGGCTGGCTTAAATTCTTCTAGCCAAAGTATCTCACTACAGGACAAACTTAATACCAGAATCTTGGTCCTTGTGCCACCCCCAAGAGATGTTTCTGTAAGGATTACTAACTACCTAAACCCCTCCCCACCTTGGGGTCTATGTACCCTTAGAAAATTACATACTGCTAACCATATCCACGAAGTAGTGTAGCTGAACAAAGCTGCTTAAGGCATCTGTTACACTAGTATTTAAGCCAGGGTCAGCGTTGGGTCATGTCATTTAAAATCATCATCCATGTAGCATGGATAGCAGGCATGGGTAGAGTAACTTTTAGACTTTTTTAAACAAACACCTAATTTATTCTTGTAAGCTTCACCTACCGTTTCCCTGGCTTTTGCTTTTAGCTTGGAGAGGCCCAGTTTCTCTCTAGCTTCAAAAATTCTTAATTCCTCTTCATAGGCTTTAGTCATTAGCTAGAAAACAAAAGAAGACACTCATTCTGAATTTCTGCTCTCTGCAAAGGGGATAATCAGTCCAAAAGAAGTCACATAAATGAAACCAATTAGTGTTGGAGTCAAAAGGGCTCCTAGCTCACTAGGAAGCTTTATCCCTTCTTCCTGGACATGGACCTGGCCACAGTGGTTTATGCATTCATCTCCAGCGTGAATTACTGTAATTCACTCGATGAATGTGAAGATGCACAAACTCTGTTTAAAACAAAAAAATTGCCCTTGTTATCCATGGACTAGGTCACTGTGAGAACAGACTGGTGCTCAAGTCCCTCAACTGGCTCCCTTCAAAACAATTTATGGACCAAGCCCCAGCCTCATTGAGCACTGGATTTTTGATCTAAGAATTGTCAAGACAGTTGCATTCCTCCGGGACAAAGCATTCTCCATCAAGAGGATCCACATATGGAACCAACTTCCATGAGATCAGGTGACTTTAGAATCAAACAGGCTTTAGGAAATGCAAAACTTTGATCTACAAAACACACTCTTTCCACCATATAAATGACCCTCAAAAAACCTGAAATAAAAATCAAACTAAAAGGTTACCCTACCCCAAGCAGAACTTATACCCCAAAAAAGGTAAGCTAGAGACTTCATGAAATTCTTTAGGGACATTGAGCATTTTCAATGTAAAAATAGGTAGTCTGAGGGGTGGCCATATAAAACTGTAAAACATGTGTCCTATGCACAGCCATCAGCATTAGAGCGCAAGGTCAGTTTGATTAGCTACAGCTAAAGGTCATGCAATAGCATCTCCAGTGAAAAAGATTTGCCAAATATAAAGTTGCTTCTGTTGTAAATATTCATGATCAGTGTTAACTGTCCCACACAAAGCTTAGACCTCAAAATATAGCTTAACACAAGATGTTCAATAACTGTTTTTGTAATGTAGATAAACCATGAAAGGATTAAGCTCTTCTCCACCTAGGCATCTATAAACTGTGCTCTTCATTGGGGTAGTCAGTATTTTGGGTTGCCCATTGGGGATATTATTTTTGGGCTCACATTTCTTGAGAATTCTGAAGCTACTCCATTACACAATAAGCTTGGGCCTCTGAGAGGATTAAAGTTCTGCTCACTCATGTGACTTGGCCTCTGCCAAAGATGAGGGATTCTGGGACTTGTAGTCCAGCAATCACGAAAACTATAGGCTGCAAACAAGGCATGCTGGACATATAGAAGGCCTACTTTCCTCAATGTGTCCAATGATGTCAGGAGGTGCTGTGAGCATCTCTGCCAAGAAGGAAACTAGGGAAGGACTAGATCAGGGGTCGGCAACCTACAGCACGCAAGCCAATTTTTAATGGCACACTGCTGTCTGCAGGGGACTCCAGCAGACAGCAGCATGCTGTTAAAAATCCTACCCAGCCCGCTCTTCTCTGCCCCCCCCCCCCCCCCGCCGCTCTCTCCCCTTGCAAGGCAGGCAAGCTTCCCCCTCCCCCCTGCCTCTTCCCCCAGCATGCTGGGTTCATGCCCCTCCCTCCCTCCAATCAGCTGGTGGCCCTTGCTACGGAGGGGGAGAGGGAAAAGTGGAGCCGCAGTGCGCTCGCACACTCTGCTCCAGCGACCCCAGCCCAGTGCTCAGTGCACTCCCACCCTCATCTCAGTGCAAAGAGAGGAAGAGAATGGCTAGACCCAGGGAGAAGGTAGGTACCTACTCTATATGGACAGGGCCAGGACCCCAGACCAGCAGTGGGGCTGAGCAGGGCCAGCAGCCAGGACCCTGGCTGGCAGGAGCTGGCAGACGGACCCCCACTGCCGGTCGGGAGTTCTGGCTGCCGGCCCCTTGCCAGACAGGGTCCCAGCCGCAGGCCCCCGCTCACCCACTGCCAGCCTAGGTGAACGGAGCCCCAGGCCAGCAGTGTAAGAGCAGTATTTTAAATTTAAATTTTAAAAGAAGCTTCTTAAACATTCTGAAAACCTTGTTTACATATGATAGTTTAGTTATATAATATATAGACTTATAGCGAGAGGCCTTCTAAAAAACATTAAACTGTACTATTGGCGCACAAAACCTTAAAGTGAATAAATGAAGACTGCACACCACTTCCAAAAGGTTGCTAACCCCTAGACTAGATCTTGCTAAGCAGAATGGGCTTAAGGGACAAGCCTGTGGACAAAGGCTGGAGAAGAACTGAGCAAAGAACTAGGAGAGCCCTATGTGAATTGTGAACCCCTGAGAAAAGGAAGAGATGTTCACCCAGACAAAGGACTGTACAGCAGAGGTGTTTACCCCAGAAGGGGGAAGTGAGCCATAACCCACTTGTTCATGCATGTCCATTTCTGGCAAAAAGTTTCATGTAGGGGAATCCTAAACCATGGGCTGTAAATAGTAAGCAAAATTCAGTCATCCAGGATAATTTAGACAGTTTGATAACATTTCCCAAGGTATTGGGCTGAACATTAAGCCTCAAGCAATTTTAGCAAGTTCATTTTGGCTACTGTGGTACACCAGGATTGACATCTTAGAACTATGGTGTCAGTTAGCAGTAAATGGACAGCAAAGATCCTTTGGTTCCCAGTTTTCCCTATTCTGCATATAGCTCACACTGCTGTAGGTGTTAAATGCAAGAGGCAGTGCTGTGCAGGCGCTGAGTTAATGCCTGTATCTTTGCTACACCCAGCCTCTTAGTAGGACAACTGTAAACTGAAAATAAAAATTAATTCCCAAAATAGGCCAAATGCCCTACTAACCAAGCTGTAGGGGCATTCAGCTCTAATGCAACCCAGAAACAGTTACCTTTGCTTTTATTCTTCTCTGGTCCATTTCCTTTTGCAATTGCCTGCGCATTTTCCCCATCTGGCCTCTGCCATCTCTCTGAAGTGCATCTTCAAACTCAGAGCGAGGTAGATACCTGGATGAGGGTGGAGATGGAGAAAGGGACCGTGGTCTGCTAAGAAATCTTTTTGGATGTGGGGTGGCTGTGAAATAAAGATGTGAATGCTGTTATAACTAGTATGAGAAGTTAGCAACAAAAACTAAGGGTGAATAGACTTAAATCCAGAAGCGTGCCAAATGTTCCAATAGTTAAACGTGAGCATTCTGCAAAGAAAGTAATTTTTAAAAACAAATACCCTTATTTTATAGTCCTCTGTCCCAAGCCTCCTGGCTCGTACCATAATTATGTATTTAGCAAATCAGAAGTGCCAGAAGATATCACAATTGGAAGAAAAAGGCAGCAAAAATGTATTTTAAGAAGGTTCAATGTTAGGGCCTGCTATGGAAGTTGACAATGTCAGAGCCATGTTATAACACGGTTTGGTCTAGCATCTGTAGACTGGATCAAGCCATATAACAGTGTTACAACCCTTCTCAGTGTACATTGTTACATAACATGATTATCACAAGTTAAAGACAAGGGATGTAACACTGTTATATATTAGAACTGGACATCTATAGTGTTATAAGAAGGTAACAGACCCATTTTTCAGTACTTCCCTCCCTCACAGTATGGTCAAGAGTAGCATTCTGAACTTTGCTCATTTGTTACTCTGTGTGCTTCACTTTTTATTTCTAGTGAAGGTTTGATAACTAAACACCACACAAACAGCTAACACTTTAATAACAGGATTTTATATTTTTGGGCAGGTCACCCAATGATATAAATCTAGGGCTGAAGCTAGGCTTCTGAATCTATGTTCTACTTTCAACTTTAAGTGAGAAGGAAAGCTTTATTTGTACTTCACTCAGTGCTTAAACAGTTACTCTGGATTGTTACCTTGGTGAGGTTTCCTTCCCCGATAATCCATTACACTGTCACTGTGCTGAGACAGTTTATCTTCATCTGTCAACATCTCTTCCCTGGGATGCTCACCCAAAGCTCTCTTTAACATCTATTGATTAGAGATTATTCTGGTCAGTTTCATTAGTTCATCCTAATAAAGTCTAGAATTGTTTAACAAAATTAGAGGTACTAGTTGTAGATTTCCTTTCAGTTCTGTTGTATATTGAACTCACCTTCTGAATTTCACTGGGAATTTAAATAGAAACACATTGAAGCAAAAAAGACATACTACTATAGATTTAACAGTGGTACAAGAATTTCAGAATGTCAGTATAAACTACACTATTGTGTAATATCGAACCAAGTAGTAGTATTTTATTAAGTGACTATTAATGCATATTTTGCACTGTCACCAACATTTCTCTAATCCAAGATGAAGTAACTCATTTTCTTTAAGATTATTTCTGCAGCATCTTCCATTCTTTTACATTGAATACAGTTTAGGTGTTTTTAAGTCCCTTTAGAAATTAATATCTGTTAATCCTATCAAGATTGACCCGATTCCCTAGATTTTAGTTAGGCTTCATACACTTGTTACAAATGCTAGATAAATTCCAAAATACTATCAAGAATGGATTCCCACTTACTAAATCTAGTTCATTTAACCTGCGAGAGAGTTTTTCTGACATTTCATGCAGCTCTTGCTCAGATAATTTATCCTTTACCCTTCTGCAGGAAAGGGGCTCCTCTCCAAATGAATTTGTGATAAAATTTTCATATCTGCTAAAAAAGAAAGGTTTTGTTTAAAAAAAAAAAACCTGGACACATACCACTAAGGTTTCATTTTTGTCCCAACAAAGATTCATGGTCAAAGGTTACCATTACTTAACAGATCCAGAACTCAGTTCACTTTTTTTGTTTTAAATGGGATTAGAAAATTATATAGAAACAGATCTTGTGAGACAGAATTCACCTAAGCATTTATAGCAGTATTTCCCCTAGTTGTACAGTGAGTGTTTATAAGAATCAGAAGTCCCAGCCTCCTCTGGCTGCTCAAGCCTTTTTAGGAGTATTTGGAACATTTTTCCCCCCTAACAAGATACCAAGAACAGATGCTTACAAAATATTTTATTTGTATCTGGTTCTTAGAAATGGGTTTCTCTGTAAGAAGAAAGATCTGAGTTAAAAGGCCACTGTTAAAGGGAATAAAGATATTCTAGATCTTCACCTAAGTCTGCACCTCTCACTCTGCCACTAGCACCAACCAGCTTTGGTTGTTACCTAGGCTGGATTCTGAGCAGCAGCCAAGAAGTGAATGGCCCTGTTTAAGAAAGTGAGCAGTGAAAGCCTCATACTCCTTCAGTATAAAAAAAACTGACTTACCTTTTTCCACTAGACGGACTTCTTGTTTCAGGTTTTGTGATTCGTGCTACTGATATTACCTGGTCAGTGTCTGGTGAGATGTCTTGGTGTAAGCAGGTAGTTGATGTATGTGAGGCATCCACATCAAGAGCCTGTTAGAGAAGGGAGGAGACAAGATCAAATTATGAACTTTCAGTGAAAGGCTCAAAGATTCTATAGACTATGCAGCAAATTTCTGGCATGAAGAAGACCACCTACGAGAGTCTGTATGAACACAAATCTCAAATGATAAAATCAGATGATAGTAGAGTTATACTGCCAGCCTCCTGCTCAGGAAAAGGGTGTTGAGTGTCAGTGTTAAATCAAGTCAAAAAGGCAGTTAAGTCTAATAAAACTGAAATACTGGGAGACTTCAAGTACCCACATAATCTGGTCAAGTGTCACCATGGGACAAGAGCTAGAGAAGTGATTTGACATCTGAAATTTGTTTATTGGAACAACTAATTCCAAAGCACATAAAGAGGCTATTCACTTAATCCTCACCACCACAAAAGTTCGTTCAACAATTAACCATTGAGACCACAACAGAACTAACTTAGGGCTCAGACTGAGTAGGTATATAGAGTCAGAGACATAGCAGTATGCCATACTGCTATCTTGTTATCAAGAAATTCAGCCCTATTTAAAAAGCCTGACTTACAGCTTCCTACTGGTTTAACCAAGTGTCATTTATACCAATCTTGGTAAACTGGTGAAAGTGTCACTAGTGTTTAAGCCTGGTTTTCAGCGGTTTAGCTTGCGTCAATAAATTTACAGATGCAATCTAAACCAACATAACCAGTTTTAAACAGATAGAAGTTTAGGGCTTGTTTATGCATAATAGGTGCACCAAGTTAAGTTAATCAGTTTAGTTAGAAATCCCCACACAAGTTGGACTCATTTATCTCTTAGGGTTACAAATAATCTCAAATGTGAACATAAGGCATCTAATGGAGAGACTTCTACTCAGCCTCAAACAGTAGCTGAGAGCTGTAAACTTCCCCATTCATCTCTGCAACTCCTAAATGATCACTGGATCTCCGAGTTAAGTGTCAACAACATTACCTAGCTCTTGCCTAACAAACACAAGAGAGGGATCTCATAGCTGCAGCATTCACTGTGAGTGAGGTCTCATTTTGATGCCCCAAGTGGATGGTATTTGGGAGAGGACCACCATTTATTCCCTCTCCTGCCACAATTAAGGAGGCTTGCAGAGCCCACAAGCATATTCCAGCTCAAAATACCCAGTGGACCTCTGACTTGCAATCATATTTTGAGCACATTTAAGAACATGTTTCACTTTATTAGAAAGTTTGAGACTTGAAAAATCAGCAGATGTTGTTATCTGCCTTTAATCAGTGGCAGATAATAGGTCCATATTACCACAACATCTAGCTGTTGTCTGGTTAGCGGTAAATGATGCAACTACTTGCCACCAAGAGGATAGACTAGTCCAGACCACTAGCCAGACATACATCTTACAGCAAATAGTCTGTAGACTGACAGCCTGGCACAAGGGAAAAAAATTTGATTGGCTATCAATGTTTAGTGCACTGATCAGCATGTATCTAAGTTCATTAACTTCTCCTTTTGCTCAGCCACAGCAGCATGAAGGGAAGAGTTATAGACTGCTTTGGGAAGAGTCCAGAGACTAAGGTTATGTCTATGACAGCTGACTTGGGCTCGCGAGGCTTGGGCTGAGGGGCTGTTTAACTGTCGTGTAGATGTCCAAGTTCTGGGACCCTCCCACCTCTCTACATTGCCATTAAACAGCCTCTTAGCCTGTGCCCCATAAGCCCGAGTCAATGGGTATAGGTCAGCCACAGGTTTTTAATTCCACTGTAAAACATACCCACTGTCCTGCAAGTAACCCTTGTCATAGCCGAAGGTAAAAGCCTAGAACTGCAATGTTAAGTTGGCTGATCTGGTTATAGTAAGACTAAAAACAAAGGTTTGTTGGTTAAGTTAGAAGTGAAATCCACTATATTCTGAAAGTCCTATTCACCTCCCATCAAAGCTTATCTTCTCATGCTGCCAAGTAATAGGTCAGCCCCACAATGGCTTCAGCCATTTTTGGTGATCAACCAGCCAAGAAGTGCTTTATGGAGCAAGTAAACTTCTCCTGCTCAGCTAGTTTCCTAAGGACCTGCTCCCCAGCAGGCCCTTTGAGTGGAATGAAATCTGCTAACCAGATTGTGGGTTCTGAATTATCCCGTTGTTCCAAAGGGCAAATACAAGGACAGAAAGGACGGGGAAGTAGTCTGGCTAGGTCGCTGACTGAGGCAAATCCTCTGTTGAAACCCAGGCAAGTCACATTTTTCTGGAGATACGTGACTCTGGGATGTGACCAATATCGTAAGATACTAGGCAACGAGGAAGTTAAAATATTCTTCCCAAACATCTTTAGATAAATCCAGCTGATATGTAGTAGCTGGGTGCTTTTGCTGAACTGGGTCAGCAATATAAATGTCAGTGTTTACATCATCAGGAAGTGCTAACATCCCATTGAGAAATGACTACTGTAGTTTACAATCTGCCTGTAGACACACCAAGTCAACACTGCATCAGGTCACATTCACAAGGTTTTGAAAAGAAAAGCAGCAGCAAGTTTAAGAGGAAAGCTTCACTTCTGCAAGGTAGTAGGAATACCAAAAATCCCCTGCACAACTGTGGGGAAATTCCATGTATGCAGGTTTACAGCAACTCTGCCTAAAACATTGATTTTACAAATAGTGGAAAGTCATAGTTACCTTAGCCACATCATCTGTGCCGTTTCGCTCATCTTTTGACACCGCCTTATCTCCAACTGGAGAAACTGGCAAAAGAAACGCAGTGTTTACTGGATTATTTATTCTCTACATAGCACTCAAGTGTAGTTAGTGATTTACAGAACAAATACAAAAGGCATGGACCCTGGCTCAAAGAGCTTACGAACTATTTGTCAAAAGAAGTGTAAAACAATAGGGGAAGGAAGACTAATTAGATGTGTGGCTATTCAGTTATGGCATGCACACACGGATTTTTATTTTTTAAATTTAAGGAGAATTTCTTGTAGGCTTTGAATTTTCAGGACTGTCATCTGAGAGGGTGATGCTATGGAAACTGGAAAAGTAGCCAGTGTCTCCAAGGCAACAGAGAAGTTAGAAAATAAGCACTTAAAACGAAGTCTTGTCTATACTAGGAGGGTTTAACCATGCTTCCGGAATGGATTAACAGTTTGTCTTAGGCTACATTCATAGTTAGTTTATTCTGCACCAGGTCAGCTGCACCTTTTGTCAATGAGTTTCTGTAAAACAGACAAAGCTTAAATGGATTAACTGGAGGGGGAGGGGTGGGGGAGGGGAAGGGAAGGGAAGGGAAGGAAAAAAAAAAACAAACAGTTGAGCAATGGACACTTCTCAGCACAATAAATCCCCTTTGACTATGACCTATTTTCACTCCCCTGGCAGACATTGTGATAGAAGTGATTTGCTCACATCTGTTAAGAAATGTGAATTTAGTAAGGTTTGAACAGCAAAACACAGATTAAGATTTTCAAAACAATGTTTCCCCCAATGCCAATAAGATGAATTCAAAACAACAAGCACCAATATTTAGCACTCCATTAGAACACAGTTAATATGAAGCACAACTTGTTCTTACCAGGGGCAAGTCTTGACAGAGGAACACTATCAGAAGTAGTTGACTCCTGTCTAAGTGGTTCTGTAAACTGCAAAGAAGTAAAAATGCATATTAATTAACAATTCAGTATTCTTCCTGCTGAACAGGAATGTTTTGACAAGGCCATAGATTAATAATCCATTTGGAGATACAGTCCAGATAGATAACTCATTAATTCCATTCTAGAAATGCAATAGAGAAAAGCTGAAGATATTTACTAATAAAACCAAGTAAGAGGTTTTCACTTACAACAGAAGCTTCAAGTCCATGACTGTTAGCCAAACCTGGGGACTGTCTGGCTGAGCTTTGGTATTCCCTTCCCATTGAATAATGAGGCCTGGGTTCAGGAGGCTGATATGGCGGTTGCAAAGGAATAGCTGGGCGTATGGGCTCCCCAAGCTTTTTAGCACTGGAACTCAAACTCTCTTTGAGAAATTCAGTGGAATTAACAGAATCCATTGATCCTTAAAGACAAATATGAAAAGTTTATAGTCTCAATTAATTAATTCAACAAAAATGCCAGCTGGACACTTTCATTCAGCATCATCTTTGAATAAGCATGTTACTCCTCAGTCATTTTAGAGTTTAGTACATATAAGAGACATTGAGAGTAACTTCCATCTTTGTTGCATGCTGCAGAATTTGGATTTTGGGTGTGAGAAACTAGAGAGAAGAACTGATTTGATAATTTAGCATTAAGTTAGTTAAACAGTCATATGAACATCTGCGTTTTCTGATTTAGAAGGTGTCAGACCATTCAAATTTCCTCCAAAACTGAAATAAGGAAGAAAGGACAAGAACTACTTATAGAAGTAACTCTAGATAAAGAAATAAGAAGCCTTCTTTTGTCAGCTACTGTATTCCTAGTCTCAAATCCATGGCTGTGAGGATTAGCGCCAATGGAACTAGGAAGGCTAAAGAATTTCTAAGGTACTTCTCAGAAAGTCAGAATTTCACTCACCTTCCCTCTCTTTTACAAGTGCTCTTCTGCTGCTGGAAAGCTGACTAGATGATGCCACAGTAGCCCCAGAGTCTTCAGGTTCCTTGATCTCCTTAGACCTCTCTCTCTCTGCCGGCAACATTTCAGGGAGCTGGAACTCTGGAAATGATTTTTGAAAGTAGGTTAAACTTATGTTGTTTAAATAATTAAATGCATTTTTACTATTGGCTCTGTGTTTAGACAGACAGTGTTCATATTGGACTGAAATAGTAACTAGCAGTTGATGCTCTTCACTGCTATGGGGACAGCAGAATGTTGCAGGGGGAAGTAGTAATACTTCTAGGAATTGTACTTATCCATCACAGTATGCTACAAAACTTTTACTCACATATTTGCTCAGCTACCATTGTAGGGGAAAGATAAGTCAGCCTCAGTACCCAGTCAGTCCTTCGCTTTGCAAAGGAAATCAACAAAAATCCTATTGGTGTTCAGAATGAGCCCAATTTAAGTGGTTCCTATTACCAATTCCCTGAGCCATCTGGTTCCCTTAAAGAAGGTTTCTGAATTGCCCAGACTCCTACCAACTGTTTGCTATAAGTAAGCTTAAAGAATAATTCATTGCTAGGTTTACATATTATGTCTTGAAGCAACATTGTTACAATTTTACATTTCATACTGTGATAGTCTGAGGCCATCCAGTTATGCTTTCATGTCCTCCTGAACTGGGTCTAATTCACACTGTTTTAGTATGTAGTCCTTTTTTAGACAAAAAAGCCCCTCAGCCAGAAGGGATAGATAATGGTCAACTCTAAATCAGGTTTGAAACCCCTAAACTCTAGGGAACCAGATGTTTCCATCTCAGCAGGATCACCTTATCTTAACATAAGTACACTGGGTACCATGCAGTTCCATCTGTGAAATAAGAACTATAATATAAGAGTATCCATCTGCTATTGGCAATTATTCAAAATCCACTGGTGTTACTTGTAAGAGTAAAGATTTCTCCTGACCTAGGTTTTCTCCGACCTACAGTTATGCAGGGTACTTTATGCCAGTTGACTTTCCCTATCTGCCCCAGAGGTGGCTTCATCTCAGTTGTGCTAACCATATACAAGCTGAAACATTAGGGAACCTTCAAAACAAAAGGAGCTATAAGCTTTTTGCTTTACAAGCATGTTCCCCACTCCCTTCATACATTTAAAAATACTAAGCACTTTTGACAGTGTATGTTTGATTGCTAGAAGAGTACATGTCTATATAGAACACTCTTAAAGGTATATTTTAAACTCACCTTCCTTTCTTAGAGAAAATGAATGCGCAGTGTCCCCAAGCCTGATTAATTCACTAGTAGATTCTGATCCTTCTACCTCCCAAGATGGGACAAAAATATCTGACTGGGAAGACCTAAGAGGAACACAATGCAGCAGATCTATTAGCAATAACAGTCTTTGCTTGCCTAGACCACAAGATGGAGCTGCAGATGAATCCTAACTCTACATCTTCAGTTAGCTGGCCTTTACTTTAGAGGAGTATGATCAGTTTCAACAAAGTAAGCTAATTTAAAAAAAAAAAAAAAATCATGAAAATAAATGTAGTACAATTGATTAAGCCTCAGCGATTTAAATTAAAAAGCATGCACTGAGATGACAATGTAAGTTTGGAACATAACTCAATACTGTGCAGATTCACCATTAAAGGTGGATTAAAAAATTTTAAAACTGCAAGTTGTCTAAGGGTTTGCAATGCAAATACATACTTGATCCAAATTTTAGATCTCTTGCTGCCCAAAGACGACCAAGCATTCCATTTGATGCTTTTACTCAGTATGTTTTTTTTTATTTGCATAGTATGAACATGCTAGACACTTTATAGATATGTAAAAATACAGTCACTGTGCCAACATAACTTTAAAACATTCAGAACCAGTCTTACTCGGCAACTGATAGAAGTTTCAGAGGTGGCACAGGTTCCTCCAGGTCACCTTCCAGCTGCTCTTGAAGCGCCCTTTGAATTTCATTGTTAGCTAGCTGGTCAGGTTCATCTGTTTATAGTCAAAATTCGTTTGTTAATTTCAAGAAAAACCACACACCCAGGATGGGTATTACTGCCAATATCACAAGAAATAATTTGACAGAAATGGCAATTTTAGACTTAACATACTGTCAAACTGAACAGGTTTGTATATTTTGGTTTAACAGTACAGTTTATATTAATATAACAACTTCAACATGCACCTTATTCAATAGAAGCTTCAGTGGTAAGTTTAGAGAAAATGTTAACACTTTCACACTAATTCATAAAGTTGTTAGGAGATGGTTTCTGCCACAAGAGAGCCATGTTAAAGGAGCCCTTTTTTTTTTTTTTAAAAGGGTTTCACCTTTTATTACTGTATATTACCGAAACTAAAAAGATTTTAAATCCAAACTTTCTGTTCACCAGGATTACTGAACGAAATGGAACAATAAGTACAAAACTTGGGAAATGAAAATAGATTAAGTTCCACTTCTGTTTGTGATCAGTTTCAATCCCTTGCATTCCTGCAGTGTTTGGATTACAAACATTGCAAGCAAAGTTTTAAATCCCAGCAAAAACCTGCCTAATTGCAAACACTCCTGTTCATCTTAGGTATTGTAAAAACAAGGTCTACAAAGTGTATTTTCCATACATGATACTAAATGGCTATGGACTTCCTCAAAAATATAGTTGCTAATGGGGGGAGGGCAAACTTAATCTAATACTAGGAGCCTATTCTATCCTTAAATATACAAAGAATGGTGTATATACGAAGGCGGAACTTACGCTTCAGTATGGTAGCTTAATAGTAGCACAAGAGGTATGCAGGCAAGATAAACAGTCTATCATAATAAGCAGCACATAATATCTTGAACTGAGATACCTTTGTTAGTCTATTTACTCACCCCCATTCCGAGAAGACGTTTCACTGATTTGTTCTGTAAGATATTCAAGCAGGCCATCAAATATTTCTAACAGATTTCGGATAGATTCTCTCTCTCCTTTCACAACGTTCTCTCCTTAACAGAGGTTACTATGAATTAGTAATTAGAGCTTAGATAAAAAAAATTCAACTTTAAAAATTTGTCAAAATCTTGGAAAATCTGTTCAGAGAAATGCACATACAGATATCAACTCAGAAGAAGTTTAGCCGGAGTTAGATGTTTGGGTCACTGCTGGATGTTTATTTCTGTAACATATTTTAAGGTAGGTGGCAAACATCCTGAAATTGTACATTTTTTGTTCCAACAATTCAAAGCCTAACCTCACTGACACTTTATCAGCTTTCATGGAGCAGACTAGACATCAATATTACACGCTGCATACTTAGTCTAGTGAAAGTCACATTAGCAGTTCATCCAGTTTCTACAGGGTAAACACCTGCTAGAGCAGGCTGTTGAGATCTTTGCCTATACTTTGTAGCTGGTTCAGCAGGTAGTATTATAATCAATATGAAACTAGTGAAGGATTCCTGCCTTCAGTTTGTTGGGGAACTTGGTAGGATTCTCATACATGCCTGCTACTGCACAAACCAACTATTAGCTGGGAAGGCAGGATGTAGGAGTCTTTCAAAAATGTCAGCAATACTCTGTAGACATACCTACCAGTCAGCAAGAGATGCTGTTAGGAGGAGAAAGGTTCCATCCTCCCTTTTTAGGGAATCAGTTATTTATATGATACTATTGGTCTTCGCTAGCCAGAGTAGAAGCCCCTAAAAACCCAAGTCTTCAACATATACATACATGTCCCACCCAGCACAAAACTGATAATCACTGTATAGGCTCAGATTTCAGAGGACTTAGATACACTCCAGTTATTTACAAAAAAAGTCACAAGCAATACTGCAATCTCCTTTACAAATGTCAATCTTCAGAGCAAGCCAAATATCCAGATGGGTATTAATGTATAATTGCAACCAGAATTTGAACTATTCCCTCAGTATTTCACTGCAGATGTTTGTTAGCACTGTTACTGTTAAGAGATTGACCTGGTTTTTATTTCAAGATACATTGTTTAATAAAAAAATTCTTAAATTGGGACTCATTTCAAGTAAGATTAAATGACAGGCTTAAAAATGGAAGGTCTCAAAAAACCCTGGGATTTCAATTTAGACAATTAAGATATCTAAACTATTATAAAAATTCACATTGTAACATGAATGTCATAGCAAATATATTAACTACTTTGACAACATCCATTTAAAATCAATTTTAAATAAAATAAAATTGAGACCATATTGGCTATTTCTCACTTGAATTACTACAAATATTCATATTTTGAACAGATTCAAACGTACACAACTACCCATTAGCTAGACAGTTCATCTTGACTTGTCTGTTTTTAAGTATCTGTTTGAGTCCAAGTGTTTACCACCACAATGTGTTTCTCCTCTATTGCCAAGTATGGCAATTATACCCCCAAGCACCCATTCAAGGCTTCTTCTACTGTTCCCAAGGTGAGAAGGGCAAAGACTTTTCATACAACCTGACACAGCCAACCACAACATTGTTCCAGCTGAGTGGAAGAGTGTGACTTGATGCAGAAAACAAGATAAAAACTGCTATATATTCCACTAGGAGTAATTAGATGTCTGCAGTGTCTCAATCCAACTGGTAGCTTCAAGGTAAAAAACTAATAACCTCAATGCTGATTTACTACTTTCCACACTGCAAAACAGTACATATGAAATCCAATTAGGTGCTTTAATCTAATTTTTTAGTTATTTGCTTGTTCTCTAAATTGATGGCCCAGTTTTCAGACCAAGACTATTTTTGGGATAACTCATTGCACGTGCAAAATTTTGCACGCAGATATGGAAACACACTCTGAAAGATCAGATCCTTGCTTATAAAAAGTAAGTTGAAAGTAAGGTCTTGGGTATTTTTCAATCACACATGTATACTCCTCACTTCTGTTGACCATGACTTGTAAGTACTCACCAGTGATGTGAGACAAGCTGACCTGCAAGTAGTCCAATGCCAGAGAATCTATTACTGCTTGCACATTATGTGCATCATCCTCTTGGCTTTTGGGAGAGGCTATGAAATCTACAAAGAAGAAGCATTACATCATACTACAACCTACTTGAAGGGGATAATGTTCTGTGTAGGCCCTAAAAGTGGCATAATTGTTTCTAGTTTATTTGCAGTGAAGTTAAATGCAAAGATTGTGTAAAGTAAGGGTGGGAAACCCAATTGTCGTGGGAAAACAATTCAGTGGTTATTGCATATAAGCACAGAGCGTGCACTCAAATACATAAACAGATAAAGAGCCACTGGTTATAATTCACATCCATCTGCATTCAGTTATGAAACTTGACTTAGAAGATAAAATTGAATAAAGTAGTATTTTTCTCTCAGCTTTTAGTACAATGGGAAAACGTAAAAACAATTTAAATTTTGGGATCTTGACTAGAGTTTGTTGTATTTTGTTTAAGGTACCTCTCTTCTGTACTATACCAGCAATGGTGTTATATGAACCAGTTTTTAAACACTTTAAAATTAGTTTGGATTAACAGGCTTCAGAGCATGTCTTCATTAAGATGTTTTTTTAACCTCAAATTTGATTGCCAGTTAAAGCAGTTAACACCTTTGTAAAAGCTAGTCTGGACATTCCCCAAACATTTGTAGTTTACCCCAAAGTAAAAAAGGTTTACATACAAAATTGCTCAGCACTGGCTTAGTTCTGCTGCCAGTGAAGTCAATGGGAGATTTATCATTGATCTGAACAGGAGTTTGGCAGAGGTTTAGTGCTTTTGAAAAAAATCACATTCTAGATATGTAATACTAAACATTTGAATAGAATAGGATAAGATTCAGCATTAGCATTCCATTCAGATGAACTGGACCAGTTCTTACTTTTCAGAGCTATTGTTTTAGCCTGTCTGTAGGCCCTTCAAGGCCTGGTCTACACTAGAAAAGGTTCATCAGTAGAGGATGGTTTGCTGGTATAGCTAACATAACCCCAGCTCATACTGACAAACAAACAAAAAGAGTGCTTTACCACGATAGATGATACCAGTTCAGCAGCAAGCAAAATAATAAGCTATACCAGCAAAAGCACTGTGTCTACATTAGGGCTGTTGTTGGCAAAGAAAAATGGCTAAAAGCCCACAACCTTAACTACATTGCTATGCCAGCAAAAGCCCAACAGTAGAGATGGCCCACATCAACACTGCATTGGGTCATATTCATTGTGTTTTCTTCACATCAATAAAGAATGGATAAGCAACTTAAACAAAACATGAAAGCTTAAATTCTTCCAAAACTAATGGTTCTACCAAACTGGTACGGCAAATTACCAAATACAATGAACCTTGGCTATGTTTGGGATTAGTGTTATAAGCTACATCCAGTATAGAAAGTAGAGCAATGCCAACAGCCCCACACTACAGTAATTTTTCAATTGCTCTGGTTTAAGAAAGCAGGGAGGGGAGGGAGAAATCGTTTGTGACATGATCCCACCTGAATCTTGTAATAAAATTCATGATAGGAGGCTTACATCACAGAAGGTCAGTAGAACAGAATTGAACAAGATGATACGCATTTTAATTTTGTAACAGACAGCTGTCCTGCTGGTACCCTCCACCCAGCAACTTCATTCCCAAATTCTAGCACTACAGCAGCCTTGTCTAGAATAGGATAAGAGGTGTATTAAAACATCTTTAACATGTTCGAAAGTCCATGGTAGATAAGGCTTTTAAGGGTCTGTCTTTTTGACAGCAAAACATTCTTTACTCAGGTTAGGTAACTCATTTAAAATAACAATGACATGGTAACTTTGCTTGTAACTTGGGTTAGCTGTTTGAGTTAAAGGCAAGAGGGGAGCCTGGAGTTGAATTTGAGCTGCTAACCCCAGATACAAGCCAAGTTAGAGTGTCTCCACTGCTATTTTACTCAAGCTAGCTAACCTGAGTTAACACTTTTCCTGTGTAGACTTATCCTAACATATACTAAGCTGCTGAAGTTTTTAACCAGATTAGCATGGTTTAGAGGCAGTGTGCCTTGTCCATACTAAACTTTAAAACACAGATAGCATGTGCTACCATCACACCTTTAAATCCTACTGCAGACAAGGCCTCACTTGAGTAGTTTACGAACATTTAAAGAGTACACCAGTCTTGTATGCACTAGCTTTTTCAAACCTGTTTGTTTGAATGTTAAGCTACACAGTATGTTTACCAGCTGTACACAACATGTATTCTACTGGCCTGAGTTTTCTTTGTGATTTTATTTTTGAAAATGGGTTATTAGAACTTGAGAAATTAATAATTCTTCTCCTACTACCATTGTATTTATTTATATGTTTGCATTTATAGAAATGAAGAAAGCCACCAGAGACATAAGTAATGATATAGGATCTCTGTTCCTACCTGGTACTTTTTCTCCCAAGATTGACTCATAAAGTCCAACAAATACATTAGCACCACATTCTGTGAGCTTTGTCACATGCAGATTTATATGACATTTCATAAGAAGATCATTGGCGACATCAACCCATTCTATTAAAAAAAAGTTAAAACATGCAAATGATTTAGCTAGAAAACAAATACAAAACCCTGTCTCTGTACAGTATGATGGAGGGAGACGATCAGCTAAAGGCTCATGTAACAAGTTTTGCAAGTAGAAAGTGTCTTTTTATGCCTATTAAACACTACAGAAATTTTTTATGTACTGGTGGGAGAAAAAAAAGACAGGAGTGAAAGACAGCCCTTTGTCACCCAAATTGCTTTTCATTATGGAAAACTGTATTCTTTGATATTTGGGCAGAACAATAAAGGACAATTAAGTTTAATATGACCCTTGATCTTACAATTCAAAAAATTCTATCGTTATTGATTAATTAAACAATACAAGAATTTGTTTCTTTCTATTAGAAATCTGAAGTTTATGGCAATGATCCTGCAAGCCATCCACATACAAAATTCCCATTAATTTTAAGGATAGCTGTGTCCAGAGTGCTTAATGGATCAGGCCAGTTTTTTGTATTTTCCCTTCAGAAGCCAGAGCAAAAGCTGCCAATAATGCTCATTTTCCCCAATCCCAACACAATCCATACATTGCAAACATCACATCAAAGAGTGCAGGACAATCTTCATCTACTAGCCTAGTACACCAAGTAATTTTATGTAATTTTTTTCATGTTGTGCCAACATATAGAAGGAATTATTGTTTACATAAATATTAAAAGGATATTTTTTAGTATACAGATGGAGATGGGATATTAGAACATGAATGGGACTTGGGCTGTAGCAGCTGTTGTATTGTGAAAATTGTGTAGTTTGATTTCCATCCAACTTTGAGGAAGGGAGCAGACTAACAGGTCCCAACCAACAGACCCTGATGTGAAATGCAATAAGTGTGCTGCCTTCCAGTCACATCAAGGACGAAGAGAAAGGGAAAGTGGAGAGGAAGTGCACAAATGAGCAGGGAAGAAGCAAGGCTAGCTTTAACTTAAGGGCAGTCACTTGGGACAGCAAGATGTTCAGCCTGGGAAGAAGGGCAGAAGTTTGCTGGGATGTCTACCAGTGGTCCAGAGAGACAAGTTAACTCCCTCCCCTGCCAGCAATGCTACCACACACATATGCCTCTTTTCTGCCTCAACACACAAAAGGTTTTCTGCATCACCTAATAGTTTTTAGCTATTAAGAGGATAGAGTGGATGAAACAGAAAGTTCAGGAAATGATAGTAAGCAAAGCAAATTTTTGCTAGAGCTGCAAGAACCTGCTGGTTGGTGTCCTGAAGTGATTTTCTCCTCCCCTGGCTGAAGCGTGGCCACATTTACCCCCCCAAAAGACTTACCCTCAGGTTTCATTTTCACATGCATTCAACATCAGGAAATTAAAGAATACTTCTTGGTTGTTTATTAGTCTTTAAGCTTTGGCCCAATAACTTGTTTCATTTTCAGTATTAACGTGTTAACTGAGGGCATCTGGGGATCCCTCACCAAAGAGAAAGTCTCAGAGGCTGTAATTAAGTCATAACACAAGAAAAGGAGTCACTTTGTTTTGGGACATAGGGCAAGAAAGATTATAGGTACTGCCCTCACCAAACAGTGCTCAGACAGGAGAAAAGACAACCCCCACCTAGCCCAGCATGTGGCCAGGACCAGAGGCAGGTGGTGGATATTTACTGCTCTACTTAATTTTCTAAGTAAACATAACTTTGAAGACAAGTTGGGAGGCCTCCCTGTGACATAAGCCATTCCTTCCGCTCCCTTGCCCCACACAGTTTTCCAGAATAAATGGTAGCTACTCACCCCAGCTCTAAAAAAAACCTACCACAGAAATGAGACAGTGGCTCCTACCCACACAGCCCACATATACGGGCTAGGAAGGATGGGCGAGAATACAGAGCCCTAGCCTGGGACTCCCGAGACCAGGGTTCAAGTCCCACCTCAGCCTCACCCTGTAACCCTGGGCAAGTCACTTAATCTGCCTGTACACTGGAGACAGTACCTCAGGGCTGAAAGGCAGCAGTAAGGAGCCAGCTATTATGGTGAAAAGGGCCAGGTAAGTAGCTTGGGGGCGAGCCCCCCCCCCCCATCCCTCCCCTCGGCTACCACACACACCGTCCCCCCCAAGAACTCCCCACCCCGCCGATGGGGCTCCTTTCTACGCCCCCCACCTTTCTCCTCAGGGCTGCCCATGGTTCACTGGGACGCGAAGCCGAAACTCCCAACTGGCGAATCCAGAGCACCCAACAGCTCCCCTCCCCGTTCCAGGATATTTAAATAGCGTGTCAGTGCTCCCTCCGCACCGATTGGTCACGCTGGAGCCGGAAGGGGCGGGGCTTGTTGCTGGGCTTTCGTCGTTTTTCATACTTTTAGCGGGTTTGATTTTTTTTTTTTTAATTTTCTATCCGGCCTTGCTGATGTTTTCACCGTTTCGGGTTTTTTTAAACATTGATTTCGTTTATCGTTATTTAGCCGCCGCGTCGGCTCCGGTCGCTATAGAAACTGCGAGAGGGGCGGATCCTACTACGCCGCTAAGTAACGCGCGCGATGTAGCGCTTTTTGTTGGGTCACGTGATGCTGGCCAACGTCCCCTCCACCACGGGGGGGTTGTAAATTGGGGCTGTTAATTACACGATCGGACTCTACGGGAGCAAATCCGTAGAGAAATGCAGCGTGGGAGCCCCCATCCCACGAGAATGATGGGGGGGTCTCACATAGGACCCTTCTCCCTGGGCAGAGCTCAGGCAATGCGATAACTATAGGATCTCCTCCCCTCCCCCTCCCCCCCCCACACTGTGGAGAGTAATAGGGGAAGTCCTGGCATGCACAAGCAAACCCAATGAGAAGAGCAACAATGGTGTCCCAGAGAAGCTTTTTTCCTCCCCACCCCCTCCCCGGGAGAGGGATGTGGGTGTCCCAGCACCCACAGAAAACACCCCACCCCACCCCAGACAGAGTAACACGCGTGTCCTCGGCAGGGTTGCCATCTCTGAGGTACAAAAAAATGGGACATCCAGGATGATCCTGAGCCCATAAAACTAGATAGCTGGTAGGGTGTGTACTGAGCACCCTTTCAGATTTCTCAGGACAGATACCTCAAAAAAAGGGATGCTTTTGTGAAAACATGGACAAATAACAACCTGACTCCCTACTGCCCACAGGGAACACCCTGGGGAGAGCAATGTGGATATCCTAGCACTCACAGGAAGCCTCCCAGAGAAAGTAACAGGGTCATATCAGAGGGATGAGCACTAGCACCTGCCCTGAGAGACAGCAATGCAGGGTATGCTAGTGCCCACAGGGAGAGCCACACAGGTGTTCCAGGACCCAAGGGGACACCCTCTGGAGAGAGACATGGGTCTCCTCCACCCCATGGGTGTAAGAGGAACTGTTAGTTCTGTCCTCAGAAATGTTAAACGGGTGGAACACAAATTCTTACTCCTTCTAATTGCTCTAGTGCCAAAAAAAAAAAAAAAACCAACCCTCTGTAATAAACAGCATTGCTCCATCTCACTGTTTTTATTCCTTCTTCTTTCCTATGTCCATTGTCTATCTTCACTCTAAACTCTTTGAAGCAGCAGCTATGTCTTATGTATAAAGCAACAATCATCATTTTACAGGTCAATAATGCATAATCATAGTGTGATATGAAAAGTCCTATATGTTGACTCAGAATAACAACAGAAAAGCATACGAAAAACAGTTCTACAGATTGTGCTGAAGACGTACTACATCTAATCACTCTGAAGTAGAGTATTATGTAAGATTAATGGGTTGAGGCCTTTAAGGCCAAATTCAGGTGGGGAGAAGGCAGGTATGAGGTATTGGGGCGGGAGGGGGGAAATGAGAGAGCTCTGGTAATTGATTTAGTCAGGTTTGTCCTAGGGAATGCTGGGAGGATTTTGCCAATGAAGGATTTAGTTTAAGAGGCTTTTCTTGAGAGTAGAGGACTGGGATTAAAGGGGGCAGGGGCTTCAGCAGTGCTTGAGAAGATAAGGAAGCATAGGGAAGTTTTTGATCTTGGAAGGAAGACTTGTTCTAGAATGTAGGAATGTTGGGCACTCTTATCACTGCAGGAAAAAGCTTGAGAGGTTTTGCCTGCTGACACTTACCTCTCTTGACTGCTGTCCCCCAGGTTTCCAGCTTTGTCCATGCAGAGACATCCAGTGGCCTAAACACATTTGTTTACCAATTAACCAGTGGCTAAGGGTTTTCAGAATCCCATATTCCATCAAACCATGCCACACCAGAATTTGGAGTGCCCCATTCATTAAAATCCCAAATACACATAATGTATGATGCTTAAAACAGGCTAAAGACAAAGGCATTTGGGATCTCAATTATTGCTGTGAGAGCAAACAAATGGCAGGGAGATGCAAACCAGAAAAGCCAATTATATTGAAACTGGTACAAAATCTGGGTTTCAATATAAGCAAGTAGGAGATTGAGAGACCTCCATAAAACCATGACTTAATTGGTAAATTAATACATCAGACCACTTAGCATAAAGCAGGAAGGAGCAAAGGAAAAATCAAATATCTTTGCTTATTCAAATATTGCATCTAATATGGCTTTTTTGTAAACACCTTGAGGAAGGAACCATATTTTTGTTCTTTGTACAGCGGCTAGCACAATGGAGTCCTGATTCATAGTTGGGGCTCCTAGATGATATGGTAATCCAGACAAAAAAAGCTAAAAGAATATGAGGAATCATTAGTAAAGAGATAGGTAATAAGACAAAAAATATAATGCCTCTGTATAAATCCAGGTTACAGGGCCAGCTCCAGGCACCAGCTTTCCAAGCAGGTGCTTGGGGCGGCATTCAGAATGGGGCGGGAGTCTGTGTCCCGCATTGGCAATTCGGCGGCAGCTCCGCCGCTCTTCTGGGCGCAGCGGCAATTCGGCGGCAGCTCCGCCGCTGCTGCAGCGGCAGCAATTCAGCAATGACTGTTTGGGGCGGCAAAATTGGTAGAGCCGCCCCTGGCAGGCTATGCCCACATTTTGAATACTGTATGCCAATCTGGTCGCCCCATCTCAAATAAAGATATATTAGACTTGGGAAAGGTACAGAGAAGGGCAACAAAAATGATTAGGGGTATGGAACAGCTTCCGTATGCGGAGAGATTTAAAAGACTGGGTCTTTTCATCTTGGAAAAGAGATGACTAAGAGGGGATATGATAGCGGTTTATAAAATCTTGACTGGTGTGGAGAAAGTGAATAAGGAAATGTTATTTGCTCCTTCACATAATGGAAGAACTGGGGGGGGGGTAACCCATTTAAATTAATGGACACCAGGTTTAAAATAAAAGGAAGTACTTCTTCACACAATGCACAGTCAACGTGTGGAACTCACTGTCAGGTATGTTGTGAAGGTCAAAACTATAACAAGGTTCAGAAACAACTAGTTAATTCAATGGAGGATAGGTCCATCAATGGCTATTAGCCAGGATGGTCAGGGATTCAACACCATGCTCTCTAAGTGTCCCTAGCTTCTTTTGACACAAGCTGGGAGTGGAGGACAGGGAATGAATTACTCTTTGATTGCCTGTTCTGTTTACTCCCTCTGAAGCACCTGGCATTGGCCACTGTCAGCAGACAGGATACTGGGCTAGATGGATCATTGGTCTGACACAGTATGGTCATTCTTATCTTATTTTATAGTGCTGATCATGCTGTTATCCTAACAATGTCACATACATTAATTTATCCTTGAAACACACCTAGGAAGTAGGAAAGTATTATTAGCTATATTTTACAGATGAGGAAACTGAGGCACAGAAAGACTTAAGAGATTAATTAAATGTGGAAAATGAAGTCTATCATAGAACCAGGAAGCAAACCCACATCTCACGTATTCCAACCCAACACATTCATCATAAAACCATCCTTTTCCTAAGCCAGCTTTCCTCCATTGTAAAAGGTCCTTTTAAATTATATGATTTGAACATATATGTATATTGAACAAGTATATAGACTGGGTACCATGATCAGCAGTGAAATAATTAACAATATTATTATTTAAATTCTATCATAAGAGGCTTGAGGGTTAACACCCATTTGAAATGAAGGGCTTTTGAGATCAATGGAGCAATTCACACTTCTCAGCATTATTGTTTCAATCAGTCTGCAAGTAGGGGTTACAGTCTCAAAGTTATCTTCACAAACAATGTTTAATTTGTTTTAAAATAGTAATAATGGTTGAAAATGTCTAGAGTGTACAGGACCGTAGAAAAGGTAGTGAAATGATTAAAGGACTCCAGCAAACAAAAGACTGGAGAGGAATGTACAGTGTGCGTTTTTAAAACCCATATGTACTTCTGTGTACTAGTGTGCTTTTTATTATCTTTGAACTGGTATACTAGTTCTGTTAGGGGAGTTGGAAGGATACAGCTAGTAACCATTTACAATCACAGTTATCTTAATATTCATAAACTCTGAAAATGCCTGAACACGGGACAACAATCTAAAAAAATATACAGGGCTAAGTGTATTTACGCTCTGTATTTTTCTTGTAAGGAAAATTATTCCAGCAATTCCAATTATTTGTGATCAGGCAATTAATTTCAGTGGGATTTGGGCACTTTTGGGGTGTATTTGATCCAAAACCCTTGGCCACTTGCTACTCTGTGTCTGTTTGGCATTTCCTATCTACAATGAGAAATCTCAGAAATTCTCTCATTATTAGTTTAGTATGGGTGCTACAGCTCCACCATTCCTAGCAGCAATGGAAGCTCTAGAGAAGACTGGGCATCAGCAGGTGCTAAAGCAATTATGGGAGAATTTCTGAAAATAGGGCAGATGTAATCTGTAGTGAAACATGAGGTAATTTAATGGTAAATAGTCTAAATGAAATTACTACATGGTGGCTGCACAACTGGTTGAAAGACCATACTCAGAGTAGTTTCTGTCAAACTGGGTGGGCATATTTAGTGGAGTCCCACAGGGGTCAGTCCTGGGTCCAATGCTATTAATTATTTGAATTAATGACTTGGATAATAGAATAGAGAGTATGCTTATAAAATTTGCAGATGATACTAAGATGGGAGAAGTTGCAAGCAGTCTGGAGGACAGGATTAGAATTCAAAACTTCTTTGACAAATTGGAGAATTGGTCTGAAATCAACAAGATGAAATTCAATAAAGACAAGTGCAAATACTTCACTTAGGAAGGAAAAATTACATGCACAACTACAAAATAGGAAATAACTGGCTAGGTAATAGTACTGCTGAAAAGGATCTGCTGGGGTTATAAGGGATCACAAATTGAATATTTCAACAATGTGATGCAGTTAGAAAAAAGGCTGATATAATTCTGTGGCATATTAAAAAGAGTGTTGTAGGTAAGACACAGGAGGTAATTGTCCTGCTCTACTCGGCAATGGTGAGGCCTCAACGGGAGTAGTGTGCCTAATTCTGGGTACCAAACTTTAGGAAAGATGTGGATAAATTGGAGAAAGTCTACAAGAGGGCAATAAAAATTATAAAAACGTTTAAAAAACCTGACCTGTGAGGAAAAGTTAAAAAAACCTGGGCATGTTTATTCTTGAGAAAAGAAGACTGACAGAGGAACCTGATAACCAGCTTGAAATATGCTAAAGGGCTGTTATAAAGAGGACCATAAACAATTGTTCTCCATGGCCACTGAAGATAGGACAAGAAGTAATAGTCTTACTGTGCAGCAAGAGAGATTTTGGTTAGATCAAATTTCTCAAACTATGATCCGCGGACCACTGGTGGTTCGCGAGCTCCATTCAGGTGGTCCGTGGATAGTTCCCTCTAAGGTGTGCGCCTGGGTGGCCACACATGAGAGAATGAGGGGCCACCCACCTAATTAGTGGAGCCACACAGGCATGGCTCCACTAATTAGGTGCCTGGACCCTGGAGAAGACACACATGTAAGGTGAGTGGTGGCCTTGGGGAGAATAGGAGGTAGGTGGGAGGAGGCTGTGGGGTGAGAAGAGAGGGTGCGGGGAATTTGGGATGTGCAGGGCTGTGGTGGCCAGAGAAAGAGGCGACTTTCCTCAGCTCCAGGGCTGCGGCTTCCGGGGAGAGGTGGCCATCCTTCCCAGCCTCAGCCCTGTGGCTGCTGTGGCAGGGGAGAGACCCTCTCCTTCCCAGCCCCAGCTCAGGGGCTGCTGCGGCAGGGGAGAGAGAGCACATCCATCGCATTCGAAAGGTAAGACTACTGATATTAAAATATGAGTTGTGTGCTTTTATTTGTAGAACAAAAAGAGTTAATTATTAAGGTTTTTTTATATAGCGCTTTTATCCAAAGCACTTTACAATAGTTAGCTAATGGTACAAACATTTGGAAAGATCATTAACTGGTCCGCTGAGACCCGCAGCAATTTTCAAGTGGTCCATGAAGAAAAAAGTTTGAGAACCACTGGGTTAGATCACAGGAAAAATGTTCCAACTATAAGTAGTTAAGCACTGGAATACGCTTCCAAGGGAGGTTGTGAAACCGTCATTGTTCAAGGCTTTTAAGAACAGGCTGGACAAACACCTGTCAGGGATGATCTAGGTTTATCCTGCCTCAGTGCTGGGTTCTGGACCTGATGACTTCTCAAGGTCCCTTTTAGCCCCACATTTCTATGATTCGAAATAAAACAAAACTCCTCTCTACTATGAGACTAACAAATTTATTTGAGCATAAGCTTTCGTGAGCTACAGCTCACTTCATCGGATGCATGCAGTGGAAAATACAGTGGGGAGATTTTATATACACAGAGAACATGAAACAATGGGTGTTACCATACACACTGTAACAAGAGTGATCAGGTAAGGTGAGCTATTACCAGCAGGAGAGGAAAAAAACCCTTTTGTAGTGATAATCAAGGTGGGCCATTTCCAGCAGTTGACAAGAACATGTAAGGAATGGAGGTGTGGGGGGTAAACATGGGGAAATAGTTTTACTTTGTGTAATGACCCAACCACTCCCAGTCTTTATTCAAGCCTAAGTTAATGGTGTCCAGTTTGCAAATTAATTCCAATTCAGCAGTCTCTCGTTGGAGTCTGTTTTTGAAGTTTTTTTTGTTGAAGAATTGCCACTTTTAGGTCTGTAATCGAGTGACCAGAGAGATTGAAGTGTTCTCCGACTGGTTTTTGAATGTTATAATTCTTGACGTCTGATTTGTGTCCATTTATCCTTTTACATAGAGACTGTCCAGTTTGACCAATGTACATGGCAGAGGGGCATTGCTGGCACATGATGGCATATATCACACTGGTATATGCAGGTGAACGAGCCTCTGATAGTGTGGCTGATGTGATTAGGTCCTACGATGGTGTCCCCTGAATAGATATGTGGACACAGTTGGCAATGGGCTTTGTTGTAAGGATAGGTTCCTGGGTTAGTGTTTTGTTGTGTGGTGTGTGGTTGCTGGTGAGTATTCGCTTCAGGTTGGGGGGCTGTCTGTAAGCAAGGACTGGCCTGTCTCCCAAGATCTGTGAGAGTGATGGGTCGTCCTTCAGGATAGGTTGTAGATCCTTGATGATGCGTTGGAGAGGTTTTAGCTGGGGGCTGAAAGTGATGGCTAGTGGCGTTCTGTTATTTTCTTTGTTGGGCCTGTCCTGTAGTAGGTAACTTCTGGGTACTCTTCCGGCTCTGTCAATCTGTTTCTTCACTTCAGCAGGTGGGTATCGTAGTTGTAAGAACACTTGATAGAGATCTTGTAGGTGTTTGTCTCTGTCTGAGGGGTTGAAGCAAATGTGGTTGTATCATAGAGCTTGGCTGTAGACAATGGATCGTGTGGTGTGGTCTGGGTGAAAGCTGGAGGCATGTAGGTAGGAATAGCGGTCAGTAGGTTTCCGGTCGATAGGGTGGTGTTTATGTGACCATCGCTTATTAGCACTGTAGTGTCCAGGAAGTGGATCTCGTGTGGACTGGTCCAGGCTGAGGTTGATGGCGGGATGTCAACTGCTGGAAATGGCCCACCTTGATTATCATTACAAAAGAGATTTTTTTCTCTCCTGCTGGTAATAGCTCACCTTACCTGATCACTCTCGTTACAGTGTGTATGGTAACACCCATTGTTTCATGTTCTCTGTGTATATAAAATCTCCCCACTGTATTTTCCACTGCATGCATCCGATGAAGTGACCTGCAGCTTACGAAAGCTTATGCTCAAATAAATTTTGTTAGTCTCTAAGGTGCCACAAGTCCTCCTTTTCTTTTTGCGGATACAGACTAACACGGCTGCTACTCTGAAACGTCTCTACTGTGGTGAACCACCTGCCCAGTCGCAACATTAGGGGGCTGAATTTAATAGGATTTCGTCTGTGTGTGAATAGCACAGTGATTGGAACAGCCATGTCACAAGCTGGGGCTGTTTAGCTGGACGTGATTTAGGACCAATGTGGGGCAATGCCCTTTTGATGCAAGTGGGCTTGTTTCCCTCAACAGTCCCGCAAAGGTGTTCAATACAGTTGGTCAATGTCCCCCTCACCTTCTTCCCCCTCCATCACCTCAGCGGAATGTGGCTACCTACAAAGGCCTTTATTACATGAACGGGGCATATGGGGGTTGGTTGGCACCACAGCGGCTGCGCAGGCGTGACCGGCTCGCGAGGCTCTCAGAGGCGTGACCGAGAAGGGCGGGAGTCAGGCGAGGGAGGGAAGGACGCCGCTCGAGGGCTCTGGGTACGCGCCTAGGGAACGGAACGGGGAGAGAAGGCCGGACAGTGACGGGAGCGCGAGCCACGCCCGAAGTGGAAGGGAAATTTCCGCCCGCGAGCACACCAGCCGGCCGGCGAAGAAAAAGAGAGGTCGAGCACAGAGCTCTCGTGATCACGCCCACAAGCGGGGGAGGGGAATCCGGGCGACTCGAGCTGTGACGCATGACAGAGGGGCGGGTTCTGTGCCAGCGTCACGAACCGGTTCCCAGCATTCCCTACGGCACCGGCTATATAACCGGCGTCCGGGCGGCTGGGCGGTCCCCATTCATTAGAATCGCCGGTCCTTGCTGATTTTGCTGTATCTTCTGCCACTCGCTTTAGTGCTCGGGCTCGTCTCGCGTCCGCCGCCATCACCATGCCTGGGTACGACATGGACAGAGGGTGAGCCTGGGGCCGCAGCCGGCGCTCGTCGCCGTTTTCGTCCGTATTCCTAGAACGACCGTTTAGCTGTGTAAAATGGCGGCGGGGCGGGAGCCTTCTCCTAAGCGATCTGCGGGTGGCGGGAGGGGCTGCTGTTTGTAGGGGGCGGTGGGGCCCGATCCCAGCAGGAGATTGGGGGGGAGGTGCGTGACCCCCGGGGTAGGTGACCTAGTACCCGGCTAGGTACTATCTCTGCGCTGCAATCCGCCCTCGGCGGTTGGGGTTATTCGGCACTGGGGCGGGGGGCTTTGGTAGCTCGATTCCCTTTCGGGTTGCGACCCCCCCCCCCCTCCGCCGCCGGTTGCGCGGGAGGCGGGGTCCAGGACTCCCGGCTGGGCGGCTTGGGGAGCGCCGGGCTGGCGGAATCGTGAGTGGCGGGTCAACGGGTTGTGCGGGCGCCTCTCCGGTGCCGGAGACCCCCGCGGGGCCGCTCCCCCCGGTCAGATGGCGTCCGGGGCTGAAGCCGGCCGGCTCCTGCTTTGTGTTGTGTAAGCGGATGTTAATGGCCGGCCCCGCCATGCGGTGACTGAGGGGAAATCAAAATGCCGGCTGCTGCTGCTGCCTTTGTTCCTCCCCCTCCCCGCCCAGACTCTAAAATGGCAGCGGCTGGAAAATGTGGCGTAGACAGAAATGAGAAACAAAGGAAACGGCCGCGGCCGCTCCGCCATGTTCCCGTCGGGGGCGGAGGGCATCCGCCACGCTCGCCCGCCTAGCCGGGGTCGATGGGGACGGAGCCTGGGGTGGCAAAGAACGCTTAGGAGCACCCGCTGTTCCCGGGGCGAGATGGGGGGTATGCGCTTGGTGGCTCAGCTTGATCTTTGGGGGGAGGTGATTATTTTATCGACATCTTTGTCGAAGGGGCCCCAGATGTGTATGAGCATCTCAGTGCGGGTTTCCTTTCCTTACCGAAATCGATGCCTTTGTTTAAAACAAAAACAATAAAAACTCCCCAGCAACCCACTTACGGGAATGTTGTCGCTAGGTTTCATAACGCCCCACCCACGCGCGCACACCGGCTTTCTTCAGGCACTGACGCAGGCTGGGAGTGGCTCTTCTATTACGAAGGCGTTTGAGCTGCCCTGTTTTTTTAATCGTTTCTAACGAATCGTTTGAGGAATCTTTAGACAATTATGAGTGCCTTTCAGTTTGGGATGTTAGGTATTTGATAACTAGAGCACACCTGCTGCTGGGGCCTTTGTTAGATCTTTGTGGTATTTATATTATTTGATTTCAAAGATCCCATGCAGGTAAGTCATTGAAAACATTGCCTTTTCAAATACTTACCAACACAAACTAGGAATGTGATCGATTGACAATCTTAGTATTGATCCAATGTTATGGAGATGAGTTAATTGCCACATATGGGAACAAGCTAGAATTTGCAAATATCTTCAAGGATAATTACTATTATTTTTTCAGTTTTGGTGGTCCTCGCTTTGGAGGAAGCAGAGGTGGACCTTTATCTGGAAAGAAATTTGGAAACCCTGGAGAAAAACTTACAAAAAAGAAATGGAACCTAGATGAACTGCCCAAATTTGAGAAGAATTTTTATCAAGAGCATCCTGATGTAGTTAGACGCACTGTGGTATGTACCATGGCTGGTTTTTTACTTATTAAACTTGCTTATTTTTGCAGGAATTGTCACTTAATGTGCTTTTTACTTGGTAATTTATTGATTGTGGGACATGGATCAATAACTTTAGACATAATTACACTTAAACTGAATGCAGCTGGTATGAGTGAATTAAAGTTTTGTTGTAGATTTTTAAAAAAAAAGTGTAAATAAAGCTGATGTAATTATTTGTTTTGCAGCAAGAGGTTGAACAGTACAGAGCAAGCAAAGAAGTTACAGTGAAGGGCCATAACTGTCCAAAACCACTTATAAATTTCTATGAGGCTAACTTTCCTGGTAAGTACAAATATCTGTATACCAATGAGTCACTCAGGCTTCATGAATACAAACAATAGATAATTCATTGGTTCTCTTTTGCAGCAAATGTTATGGAAGTAATTCAGGCACAGAATTTCACTGAACCAACTGCTATTCAGGCACAAGGATGGCCTGTTGCTTTGAGTGGACTGGATATGGTTGGAGTAGCACAGACTGGATCAGGAAAAACACTGTCTGTAAGTTGTGACTTTTAAACCTGGGAATGTAGTTACATATAACCTCAACTTCATAAAGTGTTTCCAGTACCCTTATCTGTAAATCCCAGTTATATTGGAAATGCATGTATTAACAGAAGGTTTTCTTTGTTTTTAAACAGTACTTGTTGCCTGCCATAGTGCATATAAACCATCAGCCATTCCTAGAGCGAGGAGATGGACCTATTGTGAGTATAAGAATGTGAACTTTTCATTTCAAGAGGAATATTGTATTAAAAGCACAGGTGGTTGGGGGGAAATATTGTGAAATGAGTCGAAAAATTAGGCATTTAAACTTTATAATAATGTGGTATTTGCAGATCATCAGTTCCATATTTTAGCTAGTCCAGCAGGTTCAAGTGCATTGCATAGATCTTGTCCTCCATTAAGGCTTTGTCAAAGAATTCAACCAGAGTAGAACTTCTGGTATTTCTTTTGGAATTATGCTTCTCAAAATGGGAATATTGGCTTGAGGACACCTATATCTCAAAATATGTCTGGCTTTGAGGATATTTTGCTGAAGGCAAAGTCCACAGGGGTAACTGGCAGCAAAAACCAAAAGGGCCTAGTATTAAGCTTTTTAAAGTGCTGCAGGAAGACCATCCCAGTAGCTTCTAAAAGCTTTCGGGTACCAAGTAAAACTTGGTTGGTTACCTTTGCCTCAGCAGGCAACATAGGACTTTGAATCTTGTGACTTTAAGAGAAAAGTTAAACTAGATTTGGCAAAAATTGAAAGATTGCACATGCTTGCTTACCCTTACAGTGCTAATTTGATATTGGTAATGTTTACAGTGTCTGGTGCTGGCACCAACTCGAGAACTGGCTCAACAAGTGCAGCAAGTGGCTGCTGAATATAGCAGAGCATGTCGTTTGAAGTCTACTTGTATTTATGGAGGCGCTCCAAAGGGACCACAAATTCGTGATTTAGAAAGAGGTATGAATAAAGTTGTTACCATATAGACACAGGCACTGTGGAAAACTCTCTCAGATGTGCTAATCTTGCTGTGCTTGGTTTAAGGTGTGGAAATCTGCATTGCAACACCTGGAAGACTCATAGACTTTTTAGAAGCTGGAAAGACCAATCTCAGGAGATGTACTTACCTTGTGCTTGATGAAGCTGACAGAATGCTTGACATGGGATTTGAACCTCAGATCAGAAAAATTGTAGATCAGATAAGGGTAAGTAGAAGTCATGTTCCAAACTTTACTGAACCAAAACAATGTAGTTTTAAAATTACACCAAAATGAAGGTGTCTACATATAGAAAATCAAAATTCTTGCAACCATCATATTCCTCCTCTCCTTTGAATTACATCCAGTTCAATTATATTAACATTCGTTGGACTGGATCTATACTGTTAACACCATAGCTGGATGCAGCATTTTGCTAGGTGGTTTAACTATGCTGTTCTGCTTGTGTAGTTCAAGTTAATAAAGTCTTAATGTATCTTCAGCCTGACAGGCAAACTCTAATGTGGAGTGCAACATGGCCCAAAGAAGTTAGACAACTTGCTGAAGATTTCTTGAAAGAATATGTACACATCAACATTGGGGCATTGGAACTAAGTGCAAACCACAACATTCTTCAGATTGTGGATGTATGTCACGATGTGGAGAAGGATGACAAGTACGTAGTCTCCTGAGAACTTGTTTGTGCTCCCAAAGCATTTGGGGGCTGGTGGGGGTGAAAACATTTAGTTCTGTGAGTCGATCTCTTCATGGGGTGCGTCTACTAAATGAATAAAACTAACAAATGTTCAGTGGGGTTTCCTTTGATTCAATTTAGCTTTATTGTGTGACTTTAAGTTGCTTAATGCTAAGCATCTTAAGGTTAAGAACTGGGTCTTATTTGAAGTGAAATTGTGACTCTTAATAGCAGTACTAAAGAAACTATGCTAGTTTTGGGTATCGCCTTGAGTTGCTGTTTTGATTAACTAATTTTTCTTGCCAAAGACTTATTCGGTTGATGGAAGAAATTATGAGTGAGAAAGAAAACAAAACCATTGTCTTTGTGGAAACCAAAAGACGATGTGATGATCTTACAAGAAAAATGAGAAGAGATGGGTATGTTTCCTCTCCAACATGGAAATTTTTTTTGCCTTTTTTTTAGATTTCACTATGTAGCTTAGCTACTTCAGGCTAGCTTCCATCAGTCCACAATTCACTGAGAAGTATCATCCAGTGTACATAACTCTCTTCATAGTGATGAACTTAAAAAAATCAATCTAGTATTAAATGTCAATTGAATAGTGCATCCAGCAAGGTGATCTGTTTCATACTTGGTGCAGTATAAATTCATTAAACATCTTTAATGTCCATTTTAGAGGTTTGCAATCGATCTACTTTAAAAGCATAAGTATATAATGTAACTGGTGGAAGCTTACTCAAATGTTTGTTAAACCATATCCTGATTTTGTTTTTGTATATGTATAACATCTTGATGAGTTTAGTCATTCAATTTCAATATGCTTTCAGGTGGCCAGCAATGGGTATCCACGGTGACAAAAGCCAGCAGGAGCGAGACTGGGTTCTAAATGGTACGTGTGACTCATAAACTGTTCCTGGCACTTGTCAGATTTTTAATCTAATAAAGAATATAAACTGACTAGACTGTTCTGTTGCAGAATTCAAACATGGAAAAGCTCCCATCCTGATTGCTACAGATGTTGCATCCAGAGGTCTAGGTTAGTATAACTCCTCTAATGCCAGTTGCCAAACATTTAAAGAAAGTTCATTGCTTTCTTTAACCTCTGCATTTTTCTAAGTTTTTTTTCACATAAAGGTGCAGTCTTTGTGGCAAGGCCTAGGCATGACAATCGGAGGACTCGAGGGGGATGGAGGACTAGTGGAAATGATCGGCTGGCTGCTTCCAGTCGAATAGAGAGGTGAAAGCTGAGAGCATTGTGTGCCAGTAATCTTCAAAAGGCAAAGACCATCTTTTAAACAACTACCCCATAAACTGTTCTCTCATGAAACAGCAGTTTTTATTCACAGTTCACTTTGCCCTAGTATTTTTTTTTCTGTCCCATGCTTTGCATGATTGCCATGGTACAGTGCTGTTACCTTTGTGCATACTGTTTGCTGTGATCTGTGGGTCTTTGAATTTCAGTGACTTTGCTGAAATGTCGAAGAAAATTATGAACTTCATTGTTCAATGAAATTCATTTCAACCTTGAAATGGAGAGAGCAGCTTTAAAATGTACTAAGCCTTGTACAAATTGGTGAGTACTGGCACATGAGATCTGAGAAAAAGTCCACCTCTCACTTTAGCAAGTGGGGTGGGAAAGCAATGGCTTCTCCTTTTGAAAGTCAAAGTTCCTCCTTCACCTATACACCAGTCGTCATGTCGAGACCTGCCAGAGAGAGACACATTCTCAAGTGAACCCTGGCTTCTTGGAAGCGCTTGCCTAGACGAGACACAGTGCATAAAAACAACTTGGTGACTTTGGGGGACAGGTATGTTTTTCTTGCAGCTGCAGTTGAAAGGTCTTGGCAAGACAAGCAGTGTGGCCCACTTTTTTTTTTGAGCTTCTGATGAGTGTGTATGTGAAGGACCTTGTGTGTTTTTACTCTAAGGTCCTCAAATGAGCACATGAAGAGGCTGCTGTGAGCTTTAGTGGCCCTACTGCAAGAAGCATTCAGAAGTCACTTGATGATTTGTAAGGGAACTCTTGAGTTGGGAATGACAAGCAAATGCATTCTCCTTTATGGTAAGGTTTTTAGATCACTGGGTGGGTGATAAGATGGGTACAGATGGAGTGTGCATACTTTTTTCTCTTCCACAATATTCAAGCAAAAAGGATAATTCTAACAACATTCTTTGCAGCCATTAGCCTCTTAAAAATATAGTTGTCTAACATTTATTTTTGATTTGGGTTGTGGTGTGCAAAACTTTGTACATTGCTTTTTGCCACACTGCAACACTTTACAGATGTGGAAGATGTGAAATTTGTCATCAATTATGACTACCCTAACTCCTCAGAGGACTATATCCACCGAATTGGACGAACTGCCCGCAGTACCAAAACAGGCACAGCCTACACATTCTTTACTCCTAACAATATAAAGCAAGTAAGCGACCTCATCTCTGTGCTTCGGGAGGCTAATCAAGCTATCAACCCCAAATTGCTTCAGTTGATTGAAGACAGAGGTTCAGGTAAATATTCCATTTACTACATTCTTTTCTTGTCAGTAAATTCTTTTTTAGTAGCCTGGTTATCTATCTATCTATCTATCATCTAAATTTTTTTTTTAGACATGTTCTCAACATCACACTGCCTCCAGAGGCCCTGAACTCGGGCAGAATAGTACCTTTTACTTCAGGAATGCATTTAAGATTTGTCATGATCTTGCCAGTTAAAAGAAATGGGTTTCAAAATCAGTTAATAGAATTGAATCAGGAGCATTGTGTCAATTGTATGGAAAAAGTAAAACTTTAATTGTGGCCTGTAGCCATATTATACTACAGTAATTCACAGCAGACCACTGTCATTTTGCAAGCACCATCAAAGACTGGTGATAGAATATAGCCTTTTTAGAGGTGTTTTTTCCCCTTTGGCACCAAAGTTTACCCAATCTGCTACTGTTAACGGTGGTGGAGGAAAAATATGCTTCTGTACTACATAGTAGGCCCTTTATTCACACCTTTCATTTCCTTCTGTTTCTCTACCTCTAAACATCCTTGGTGCAACTTCCCATTTTCCCCTCTAGATTTCATTATTTCTTTTCTAGTCAAAGCACTTAATTTGATCATTTTAAGTGCTTGTATTGGGGTTGTGTAGAGTTAACACCCTGAGATCAGTGTCAGGCAGTCTGCAGACTGGGAGGCAGTCTGTGTTTGCACTTAGTTCATGTTTGAAAAAGTTAGTCGCAATGATGAGCTTATACTCTTCAAGGCATCCAGATTTCTATACACAACTTACATTTGAAGTGCAGATATATCAAGTGGGTCAGGTACTTGACTTTTTTATATAACATGGATATTGATGCTTGATTGGCAAATAACTCTTGAAGTCAATATCTCATCTAGATTTTTTTTTTTTCACAGGTCGTTCCCGAGGTGATCGACGTGACCGATATTCTGCGGGCAAAAGGGGTGGATTTGGTAGTTTTAGAGAGAGAGAGAATTTTGAGAGAACTTACGGTGCAGTAGGAAAGAGAGACTTCGGAGCAAAAGCCCAAAACGGTGGCTACAGTGCTCAAACCTACAGTAATGGAACTCCATTTGGAAATGGCTTTGCAGCTGCTGGCATGCAGGCTGGCTTCAGAGCTGCTGGTAATCCTGCAGGAGCTTATCAGAATGGTTATGATCAACAGTATGCAACTAACATTGCGACTATGCACAATGGTATGAACCAACAGCAGTATGCATATCCTGCCACTGGTGCTGCTCCTATGATAGGTTACCCAATGCCAGCAGGTTATACTCAATAACTTTAGAAGTATATTTAAATGTCTGTTTTTTTTCATAATTGCTCTTTATATTGTGTGTTATCAAGACAGGATAGTTATTTAAGAAACTTATGGAAAATGCAGAAATGACTTCAGTGCAGCAGTAATTATGGTGCACTTTTTCGCTATTTAAGTTGACTATTTCTCTACATTCCTGAAACAATTTTTAGTTTTTTGTACTAGAAAATGCAGGCAGTGTTTTCACCAAGTAAATGTACAGTGATTTGAAATACAGTAACAGAGGGCAGTGCATGGCCTTCCAATAAAGGATATTTGAAGACTGAATCTTCTGTGAAATGGAAATTGTTTACTTTTCAAGTGCACAACTTTACATCAGTGGAACATGATAAATGTTTCTATTAAATCCTAGAAAGGCTTACTGCATGTCTTATTTTATTCTCTCAATAACAATCTTAAAAAACTGGATCTATTGCTAGAGAACCAGCTTACTGCATTCTAGTGCCATGGCTTCCTTTTACTGGTTATAAACAGTCAACTCTTTTTGGAGAACATTAGATGGACTTTATTGGCAGAACTGGCTTCAGATTTAGTATTGAACAAAGTAAGTCTACACATTTGTTTTGACTCTAGAGTAGATTTAAGCTGTGAAAATACATGGAAACAATGGTACAGCTAAATTGTTCTTAGCCTTCACCTAATGAAGAGTTTTGGCTAAGAGTAGTATGCAGCTGTCCTAGAGAAGCTTCTGTCAGCCCTTCAAAGCAAGTGTGCTGTAAATATGCAAAGTGAGCTTGAAACTAATACACAGGAGATGTGATTAATTTTGGCCTCTCAAACCAGATACATGTTCACCCTTCATTTCTTCTCTGAAGGGCATGGTTGCTTTTTATAACTGCATCTACATCTTGGCACTCACTTGACAGCAGGTCATTAGTGGCACAGTGTATTGAAACTTTCATTGGATGTTTTTTGTGTCCGCTGATGTATGTGGAATAACTTACACATTCTAACCTGGGATTCCAAGGTCTAGTACTAAAACCTTAGAATTGAAGCTATGAAAGTTAGAGCACTAATAACTCTCAGTATATAAGTAGACCTGAATTGTTTTGCATGGAAGCCTTTTCCAGGATTTAAAGACCTCAATAACCAAAAGGGTAATGTGGGACATAACACTCAACATGTACTGTGCATAGATGTTACTAGTACTCTTCCTGTTAACTCAAAAGGTTTGCTTGTTAATTTAGTTTTACAACAGTTATTCCTTAAACCTGCATCAGGCTGAGGGTCCCAAGATTTAATAACTTTCTGGGCACAGGGAAAAAACTTCATTTGTATGAGGCACAGCTCTTTCAACTTGGACATTGTAGGTAAGCCCTGAAATGCAAATTCTGTTCTAAAATCATCCAGCTTCCCAACAGTGTTCAAGATGTAGTCACTTTATTAAAAAGAAAAGAAGTACTAGTGGCACCTTAGAGACTAACCAATTTGAGCATAAGCTTTTGTGAGCTACAGCTCACTTCATCGGATGCATTCAGATGAAGTGAGCTGTAGCTCACGAAAGCTTATGCTCAAATAAATTGGTTAGTCTCTAAGGTGCCACTAGTACTTTCTTTTTGCTGCTACTCTGAAACCTGTCACGATTATTTCACATTGGATGGATGTTATGTGTATGTATCTCAAGAGGAGGCTTCTTTTGGCTTGTCTGCTGTAACTTTCACTAGCCAATCACATGGTACAATAGTACCCTGGCTTAAACCCAGAATGAACTATCCTAATGTTACCATGGTGTCTACAAGTCCTAGGTGCTGTACAAATGAAATAACAATCCTGCCCTGAAGAACTCACAATATATAAAATCAGTTGGCTCCATGGGGGAAGGGGGGCAGAATACAAGGAAATGAGACACTACTGGTCTGGAGGATAGACAGTGACCTCAGACCCACAAGCAACAAAGCCCATTGCCAACTGTGCCCACATATCTATTCAGGGGACACCATCACAGGGCCTAATAACATCAGCCACACTATCAGAGGCTCGTTCACCTGCATATCTACCAATGTGAGATATGCCATCATGTGCAAGCAATGCACCTCTGTCATGTACATTGGTCAAACTGGACAGTTGCTACATAAAAATAAATGGACACAAATCAGATGTCAAGAATTATTCATAAACCAGTCGGAGAAGACTTCAATCTCTCTGGTCACACGATTACAGACATGAAAGTTGCGATATTACAACAGAATAAACTTCAAAACTAGACTCCAGCGAGAGACTGCTGAATTGGAATTCATTAGCAGATTGGATACAATTAACTTAGGTTACCTTGCATAATGACTTAACCACTCCCAGTTTCTATTCAAGCCTATTTCCCCTTGTTTTTTCCTCCCACCCCCCCGTTCCTCAGACGTTCTTGTTAAACCCTGGATTTGTGCTGAAAATGGCCCACCTTGATTATCGTACACAGTGTAAGGAGAGTGATCACTTTAGATAAGCTATTACCAGCAGGAGAGTGGGGTGGGGGGAGAGAAAACATTCTAAAGCTTAGGCTGAGATGTTCATGGATTATTCCTATTTACTGTCTTGCCATTGGTGGTTCATTCCCTCCCAGCTCCCCAATCTCTATGCCTGCCTATTATACTTATCCTCCTTTTAACTCCCTTTTCACAGTCTGGTCACTCCAAAATTCCCTTCTCCCCTGTGTCTAACCTGACTTATCCCCCCTTAAATACCAAACGTACTACCAAGACATACCTGCCATTGTTCTGATAGATTTGTGCTAGTATGTTTTATCCCTTTCATTTACCTTTTTATTTGGCATTGCTTTTAATTTTTCTTTTTAACTTTTAGATTGTAAACTCTTTGGGGCAGGGCAGTGACTGTCTGCCTGAATCTTTACAATGCTTATCTCAATAAGGCCCCAATTTTGAAGAGTCCTTAAATGCTACCACAATGTAAATAAGTTCTAAAGCTTCACTCAGGGATGTGGAGGGGATTTTCCTAAGACCTCTAGCAAAATAAATGGCAAGCAAATCAATTGATCTATAGTGGGAGGATGAAGGACTGAGTCCATCCTACTTGGAATTATATGTATAAATTCCACAAGTGTTTGAAATGTGGGGGTTTACCACTGAGCCTCCAGTTTAAGTGTCTATTTAAAGATAAACAGGAACCCATGAATTTGTGTGATAACTAAACATCCATAAGTTAAAATTTAAATTAATTTTTGTTTTGCTTAATTAGATTAAACAGGAAATTATCATGATTCCTTGTTCTTTATATAAAATTAAAAAGCAGGCACAGAAGGGGTAAACAAAGGTGAACCAATGACCTCTCCCCTCCTTCGCTTGAAGCAAAATTACATGTTCATTTGCTTTGTCTTGTTTGCTACAAGGAAATACAAAGTCAATTACAAGTCATAACTGGGAACAGGAGGCATGGGAGGTTCCTTAGGAAATGCACAGGGAGGAGCACTCCAGTGAAGTGGTTTTGCACTATTTTAGAGATTTTTTGAGGTCATCCTGGTGCTAGGTGGAAACTGACACCTGCTAGCAACCATAAGGTAGCAATACGCAACAGATTGTGGGATTAATAAATCTAGGCTTGTTAAAACTGGCTCTTCCTGTAGTGTAAACTGCAAGAGAACTCAACTTCTTTGATTAGTCACTACCCCACATATAGCTGTGATGTGGGTTACTAAGCCAGTATCTGCCAGCTTGTTACATCATAATGCTACTAATTAATCCACTGTGGCACAGCTTTTAAAAGATAAATGTGTTCTATTTTGAATTATTGTCCCATGTATTTGTATGACTGATTTGATTTAGATTTGTAAACTTCAGGAGAAGGAAAGTGTGTCCCTGAGTAAGGGCATTGGGCAAATCAATTCCCTGTATCTGTAAAATGAGGACAAAACATAACTATAGACATGACTGTTGTCTATGGTAAAGATTTCCTTGCACACAGCCTGCAGAGCAGACAATTCCATAGACAGCACAAGCTATGCCACACAAGTTGTGGGGTCTAGGTCAGGTGTAGTTTTACTGTGAGTTTATTTTACTTAGTTCCTGCTCAGGATGGGCTCCGAACTCTGTTAACTTTAACTGTTATAATTAATCAAAACATGCTTGTGGCTAGCAGGGTTCTAGCACAGGTTCCTCAATGGGAATAAATGGGATTCCACCCCACCCCAAGAACTGTAGTATAGAATATGACTCCTGATTCTCAGACAAGACTATCCTTGCCCTTTTCTAGAACCAAGCTCGTGCCAACTGTCATTTGTAAATACCATTGTAACTAGCAGGATTCTGATCCTACTGTGGATAGTGTGTTAAACTGGATTTCTTTTGCTTAGCCGTGTAACTCATCAGGCTTACCTAGTGACCTAGTAACAATTCTTGTCAATTTTTTATTTTCACTCTGTTGCTCTTCTAGCCTGTAAAGCTGGCAACAGTGGATGATGGGATTATTCTGAATCATTGAGACTTGAACATGCATGATTTTTCATAACATGCACAGCACATTGAATGCTTACTCCTTGTTAAGCTCCACCTACTGGAACTAGTTTAAATCCATGATTAGGAAATACTGCTGCATGTATGGAAATTTCCACTGCTGTGCTGTTGAGTCAGACTGCTAGTTGGAGTCTGACTGCTCATTAGCAGAGCTAGCAGACAAACCTCCCTCCCCTCAGCCACGAACGCCTACAGCAGAACATTAGGTCCCTCCCATCTGTGCTGTTTTAACTCTCTATTATTGCCTAGTGAACCTTTCTGTTAGAGGCCTTTTTATGTAACAATGCTGCTCTGACAAGAACGGCAGGGAGCATCTCCTATCTTTGTGACCGCAGAGGACTTTGTGCATCTAGGGCCGCACCTGACTTACGTGTCTAGATTCAGAGCACCATCCCAGATTTTCCTTCCACAGTCCCATTTGCATTTAAACTCAGTGGACCACAGCTGTGGTCACCCACACCCTGTTTGGAAAGTTGTGATTTGACTCCCATCTCCTGGCTCATTTGTCGATGCATGAATTTGTGTCCATGACAGAGGGGAAGGCAGACAAGGGTTGTCAGAAAATGCTGTGGTCTCTCACAATAGGTGAAGGTGCTGGCGTAACAGCCTCAAGGCAGTAGGAAATAGCCTCAGGCTTCATTCCTATAACCAGATTTATGCAGCTGGGTGCTAGTATCTGCATAGAGTCCCATGGGGTCCACTGGGGCTTCACAGGGGATCAGAACCATCTGTGGATGGGAGCTAGCACAGTTCCCGAGTGCTCCGTTCATAATGACCCATGCTTTAAGGCGTTTCCTTAACAGACACACGTTTCGTGCTGGTTTGAAAAACACAATTTTTTTTTAAATTAAAAAGAAAATCAAATTATAGAATAAAGTGTCATTTCAAACTGCAAGCATTCAAATCGCCCAGAACCTGCCAGCATTGTTAGCCAGGCAGGGTACCGGAAGGGGACATATCCCCCAAAGGGGAGGGCCATGTCTGCCCACTTTTTAACGTGGGCATGGTTGGGGGGGGGCACAGCGTTGTCCCCCCCCAAATTGCAAGCCTCAGGCCGGGGCCGCGCTTGGGGGGCGGGGCGGTTGATAAGGTGATCAGCTCCTTACTGGAGCCACCAGCCTCTCTCCGGTGCGGGGGGGACTCAAATGCCCCCCCCGCTCCTCCAAGGGCCCGCGCCCTGTCCAGGCCGGAAGCTGGTACACCAGGCGCTCCCGCTTCCGGCCTGGCTAGGACGGGCTCACGGTTCCGGCGCCCCTACCCCCAGGTTCCGGCGCTCTGCTGGGAACCAACCGTCCTTGCGGCGGAAGCTGACGTAACCCAAGGGAGGGGCCAGCGGGGACTCCAAGTTCAGCCGCAGGGGACGGGAGCAGGGGAATTACCACGCATGCGCTGGGCGCGTGACCTTGTCCAACGCAAGTCCCAGAGCGTTCTTCCGCTCGCTGGGGTAGCGGCGTTCACCTGCCGCATCGCTCGTTCCCAATCCAGTGCGCATGCGCTCCCAGAAGCTTTTTTTCCCCCCGTTAGGCGTCGGGGCCTTTTTGTTCTCCCCCCGGGCGCTCTCAGTACCACCCTAGTGCTGAGCGGTTGGTCAGGGGTCAGGCTTTGGGGCAGGGCTCGGGTTGGGGTCCCCTGAAGGGGAGGCATCTGGGGCCTGACGTGGGCGCCTCCAAGATCCACTTGAGGCACAGGTTTGGG
The DNA here is from genome assembly GCF_965152275.1 of Natator depressus. Lineage (NCBI taxonomy): Eukaryota > Metazoa > Chordata > Testudines > Cheloniidae > Natator > Natator depressus. The sequence continues at coordinate 8,623,572 of NC_134247.1, forward strand.
GTCCCTGGGGTGCAGGTGGGGCCACCCAGGCCTGCTGTGGGGGTCCCTGGGGTGCAGATGCGGTCCCTCAGGTTTGCTCTGGGGCCCCTGTTGGCCCAATTGCGGCCCTACGTGGGGGGGCCCTGGAGTAGTGCAGAAGGGCAGCATTGGGAGGGCAGTGAGGTGCTGCTGGATGTGTGCCGAAGGAGGCACTTTCTCAGAGGGGACCAACAGCAGGCACTCACTTGGGACTCGTACCTGAGGGGCTGCCACCCAGGCTTTGGGCCCCTGGGGCTGGAGCTGAGGAAAAACTTGGTCGCCCAGTGGTGGGCTTCAGTGGTGGTTTCCAGGGAGCAAGTGTTTGCAGTGGATTCTTCGCTACATCGTGCGCCAGGAGCTAGCCTGCTGCCAACAGGGGAGGCTCTCAGGCTGATACAGGTTGGAGCCCTGCGTGAAATCTTCCAGAACAAAGAATTAAACAAAGAGCAGATAACTGCAGCTCTGGAAAACATGCTAGGGACGTCTGGGGTGCTGCGAGAGGACCTTCTTCATGGTACGTTCTTAGTCTTATGATCCCCAATGAATAATATGTTTAGAAATTGAAGGCATGATCTCTCATTATCTGCTGGGTGGGAGCCAAAGGCAGGGTGGGTAACCTCTTTGTATTTATACCACTGGATAAGATTGATCTGTTAAAATGATTTACTGGTTGCATCTTTATGTTGTGATGTTGCCTCAGTGTGTTACAAGTTTGTGTCCTCGCTAGGTACTGAAGCAATGTAATCATGGCTTGTGATGCCTAAATGTGTATGTGACCCTTAACTGTTCTGTCAACATTGGAGATGGGCCTGTGAGAACTGAATTTTCCACCAGTTCTCAGAAACAGCAGTCCAAATGGCAAGCTGGTGCATGCAAAATACTATAATTAATGTATGGTAGTTATCAAGTTGTGCATATAGCTAGCCTATATAGCTTTGTGGTCTTATTGCTTTTACCTTTGTTCTCCCTTCTTGCTAAATGTCTGTGCTTTAACAGTTCTGTAGATAAGTTAGAATTTAATTATAATTAAAACTTAAAATACTCTCTAGAACTGCAGAAATGAATGATTTGTCTCGTGACAGGTGCTCTAGAGCAATATATTAATTGTCTAGAATTGGTAAACAAGAGGCTGCCATGTGGACTTGCTCAGGTTGGAGTATGTTTTCATCCTGTTCTGAACATTGAGCCTCAAAATGACAACATCGCAAGGTACAGTAATGAAAACTGACAAATCTCTGTTTATATTTAAACTAAACAAATGCAAGCTAATTTTGGATAACTTTTGAATGCTATCTCTTGCTTTTCCCTTATTATTTTTTAAGGAGTTAACTTGCTGCCCTTGCTATTGTTTAAAGAATAGGCGAAAGGACAATGTCTTCCCTTGTATGGTTTAGCTCCGCCAGAACTGCAGGACAGTGGCTTGATTACTGGTTACGCCAGCGGCTCCAGTGGTGGAGAAAGGTATTTGATATTCACTTCACCTTTGTTACTGCTCTTTAAGCTCGAAAACATTGGGCTGCCTCTTATAGAATTATGTTTTAAGGGGGGAAAGGCATTTCTAGGGGTGATATAGAATGATATTGCCAGATATCCACTCTGAACTGCAACCACTTCTGGGGTAAAATAGAGAAGCTGTGTAAGAGTGCATAACACTCTCTCAAATTGTTTATAATGGGAATTGGAAAACACCATTTTAATTTGGGTTTCTGTTCTGAGTGATTTGGGGGCTGTGTGCTGTACCTGGTGTAGCACTTTGGAATTCTAAAAGCTGTTCTTAAATGGTCACAGGCCAGTGGGTTTGCACCTATATTTTAAGAGTTATCATTTGCAGTTCAGTTAATATGTACAATAAGTGGACATTTTAAATCTCTATTTTTCAGTTTGCGATAGGCCCATCCAACTTCAGCAGCAGCGACTTTCAAGATAAAGAGGGAAGAAAAGGAAATAATTTGTACTACAGCTTTCCTTGGGGAAAGGAACCAATAGAAACGTTGCTGAGTCTAGGAGATAATGAACTGTTACAAATGTATCCAGGGAATAAATCAAAATTACATGTAAGATTCAGTTAATTGTATTATATTTAACATATTGCTCACTGGGAAAGCCTTATGAGATACAAATCTTGCTTTGGTGTGATCCAGTTTATTAACATGGAAATAAAATTTTGTTTTTGAAACAAAGGCAGTGTGAGTGGTTGGTAGCCTGCACCCATGCTATCTTGGACTATGATCTTACCAGGTCTCAAAAGCAGATAGATAGAAGGGCAGAGAATGAGCATAGAAATCAACTATTCTCTGACTTCCAGAGCTGATCCTTGAAGTTAGACTTGAGGTACATTGACAGGGCAGTGGTTCTCAAAGCCAGTCCGCCGCTTGTTCAGGGAAAGCCCCTGGCGGGCCGGACTGGTTTGTTTACCTGCTGCATCTGCAGGTTTGGCCGATCGCGGCTCCCACTGGCCACGGTTCGCTGCTCCAGGCCAATGGGGGCCGCGGGAAGCAGCGCGGGCCAAGGGACAGGTAGTTCCCTCTAAGGTGTGCGCCTGGGCAGCTGCACATGAGAGAATAAGGGGCCACACACCTAATTAGTGGAGCTGCTCAGGCATGGCTCCACTAATTAGGTGCCTGGACCCTGGAGAAGATGCACAAATAAGGTGAGGTGGTGGCGTTGGGAGCAATAGGTGGTAGGTGGGAGGGGGCAGTGGGGTGAGAAGAGATGGTTGGGGGAATTTGGGACATGCAGGGCTGTGGTGGCCAGAGAAAGAGATGACTTTCCCCAGCTCCAGGGCTGTGGCTGCTGGGGAGAGACACCCCCACTCCCTCACCCGCAGTCCCTTCCCAGCCCCAGCTCTGGGGCTGTCGCAGCAGGGGAGAGAGGGCACATCCATCACATTAGAAACATAAGACTACTGATATTAAAATATGAGTTGTCCTTTTATTTGTAGAACAAAAAAGCGTTGATTTTTTTTATATAGCGCTTTTACATAAAGCACTTTACAATAGTTAGCTAACGGTACAAACAACATTTGGAAAGATCATTAAATGGTCCGCCGAGACCCTCAGCAATTTTCAAGTGGTCCATGGGGGGGGGGGAAAAAAAAGTTTGAGAACCACTGTTGTAAGGCTTATTTTCTTGGAGGGCTTTTGGTGAGATGTTGCTTCAGAGGCAGTATTTAAGGAAGGTGGGGTGCTTCTCTCTCTTGCTACAGACTTCAGTTAGATGCTGCCGTATGTTGTGAGGTTGCTCCTGCTTGTTGTTCTTTAATATATGTTTGTTTTAAATGTACGTTGAGGAAACCCATCTTGGGATTGGTGCCTTCTTGTGTTCATTCATTTAAATACACTATTTATTTTTGAGGACTGTTGCCTGGTGCATTTCTGTTGTTTCTCCAGCAGGGCCGAGATGGAAGGAAGAATATTATTCCTCATGTGCTGTCTGTGAGCGGCAATCTGGACCAAGGAGTGCTAGCATATCTTTGTGATTCTCTGCAGCTCACTGAGAGCTCTCTAATAAGAAAGAAAACTCTTCAAAGAAAGGTGACCTTTTAATGTGTGTCAGGAAGAAGAGACTGAAAATAGTCTTACTAGGAAGCTACAAACTAAAACAACAGTCTGAGTGTTATAGCAAATGTGGCTCGCTTTATTCTAGTCTGGATTTCTGTTTCGAGAGAACACAAGACTGTACATATTGAATATATTTACTGACTAAGCATTTATTTTTTCATTATTTCAAAAACATTTGAATATTCCTCAGGGTGGATAAAATAAATCGGTTTTTATTTTTAAAAAAATCATTTTTTTTTTTTAAATTTAAATCAGATTTTTTTGATAAAATGCTTTGAGGAAAAAACCTATCTAAAAGATAGTTTTAATTAAGCTACATTATAGCTCAAAGATATCTCATTATGAAATAGGGATTATTAATTCTAATTCTGTAGTATGAGACAATATATTAATATTTAAGAAAAGTTTTTGTAAATGAGTTTCAATAGCTAATGGATTAGGGACCCAATCTTATTGGCTTCCAGGGGCTTCTGTATAGATTATTTAGGTTAATCTTTCTGTCTCCCCAATGGGACTCAGTTTTCAGTCTAGAAGATACCATCAGAGATGCTTAGTTTGCAGTTCTCAAACTGTGGATTTGTGTCTCCAGAGATAACATGCTTGTTAACAGCAAAAATGTTTTAAAAAAATATATAGAGGTGAGAAATAACAGACCTCAACCCTATTGTCCCTCTGCAAATTTGTGTACACAGTCAATCCCTTACCTCTCTCTAAAAGTGCAAAGTTTCAGAAAGTTCAATGAATAGAAGATTGTTGGGGGCAGAATAGATCTGAACAAAGAGAAGTAGTCCTGGAGATAAACTTGAGGAGGGAGGGACAGGCAGTAGAAACAAACATGAAACTGTTTGAGCAGCATATTCCAGAAGTCTTGAGGTCTTTCTGAGTGTAGCCTTCATTGATTTGAGATCTACCGTACCATTCTCTCACTAGAAGGGAAAACCTATAATGGCAGCAGGCCGTAAAAGAGACCCAGTTTGAGAATATTTTAATGAAGTTCCTCTACCTGTGAAGAATATGTATTCAGGTTATAACAACCAACATGAATGCATTTTTATGAAGAAATCCATGATTAAATCAAGTCTTCCTGTTAGTGATTTAAATCAATTTGATTTAAATAAAATCCACCCCGAGACTCCTATATATTTCACTAATGCTCTTTTAGTTCTGGTTCATGTATTTAATGTAAATGCCGAGTAACATGTTTCTTGCAACACTGTTAGGTACTTAAGCTTCACCCTTGTTTAACACCAATAAAAGTTGCTTTGGACGTTGGAAGAGGCCCAACAATGGAGCTGAGACAGGTGTGTTGTAACTAAGCATTTAATTGTGGGAGTTGGAGTTACATCTACTGTTGTGCTGTAATTCTGATATTGACTCTTTTTAACCTTCTATTCATGTGAGGAAAATTCTGCTTCTTCATGGGCATGGAGGGTCCTCACTGTAGTGAAACAGCGTTTTCACTGTGCAGGATTTCGGAAGCCCCTGCAGAGATCCATATTCCCTGCATGCTAGGAGGTGCCCTGTGGAATGTGGATTTGGGGACAATGGGCACGTCTGATAGATCCGTTGTGATTGATCCCACACGGGGTGGGGGGACAGAAACGTCCAGGCTTTAATGTCTGCTATTCCTCAAGCTGTATTAATAGAACAGTAATATTGACTAATTTTGTTTGTTCTGCATATAAACTAAATTTGTTTAATCCTTCATAGTAATCTTAAGGGTAACAATAGTAGGGAGGAAATCTTCAAATGAAGATTTGATTTTTTTTTCAAGTCAGTGATGACTGTGTAAGAAAAATACTTGGGGGAAAAGACCTTTTTATTTAGATATGCATATGGGGAACAATGTATAAAAATGAAGTTCTCTTAGCAGTAGTGCTCTTTTCTGAGTGTGTGTTGCTGTTAATTTATAAACATTATAAATGAGCTTTAATATCGAACAGATACTACAGTCTGTACAGTCTTTCTCCCAACATTTTAGACCTCTTAAGGCTGTCTTTTTTTCTAGGTGTGTCAGGGGCTGTTCAATGAATTGATAGAGAAAGGAATTTCTGTGTGGCCTGGGTATCTTGAAACCATGCAGACACCTCTGGAGCAACTCTATGCAAAGTAAGAAAAAAATAAAATGTCAAATGGAAAGATGGCTTTTCTTAAAGTAGCAAAAATTAATGTGATTTCAGTATAATTTCGGGTACAGTAACCAAATGACTGAAGGTACTAAAATACAGATTGAGACTGGATATCTCTAACAACATTTTAAAAACTCTTTAATTAGTTCACTTTAAAAAGTGAGGGATTTCAGTAAACTTTTTTTTATTTTTCATACTTCAACTATTTAGTTGTTTTTTTTTTTTTTTTTTTTTTTTTGCTCTTCAGTTGCTAATAATAAACCATTCTGGAAATCCGGTCTGAAAACTGGTTTCCTAAAGTGAATCATAAATCTACAGAACTGGCTTACATCCAATTTTGCATGTGGACTGACTTCTGCATTTCATTCTTAAATCATTTTATTTGAAACCGTTGTTATATAGAACCCAGCCCTTCAACCGATACCACCTTGATTCATTCTCCATTCACACAAGCAGTCCTACTGATTAAGAATTGCTCATGCCAGTTAAGTTTGCTAGAACTGGCCCATATTAACCTACAAAACATAAGTAGATTAAGGACTAAAAATAATCTTGATTGTGCTTTTCTCTTAACATTAATAGAGGTTTTCAGCAAGAAACAAACACATACCGTTTTAACATAGCAAAGTTAAGAAGTCATGTTCATGTACAATACTCCTCAAAGTATGGCTGGTCAGCTAGTAAATAGTGGAGAAATGGTAACGTTTTTCTCCTGTGAAAAATGTCCCCATTGTAGGTTACTAAATAAAACTCCCCTTTTGTTGCAAAAGAATTTAATAACTTACTGCAGTTAACTAGAGAAGATCAAGGAGCTGAAAGTAAGAAAATAAGCATCTTCATATTGGACACAGAACTACATACAAAACTTGAACATATACGTATTGCTCTGGGGTATAACCCCAATCTAAGTCTGCCACACACCAAGGCAACAATACTGTAACAGCAGTAATGAATGCTTGTTCTTTGGCAGGTATGATGAGATGAGTGTCCTCTTCACAATCTTGATCAGTGATGCTACTCTGGAGAATGGAGTGGTTCAGCTGAGAAGCAGAGATACCACCATGAAAGAAATGATGCACATCTCTCGATTGAAGGACTTTTTAACTAAGTACATTACAGCAGCTAAAAATGTATAAATTAGAACCTCTCTAATAAAAGGAATTTTGTATCTGTGTTTAAATTGATTTCCAGAGTGTCATACTGAATCAGTGGCACAGATGAAGTACAAGCCAGGAATTCTGAGTCACAATACCCTACTCTGTTTGCTAGATACCATTCATTCTTATTTATATGAGTGGGGAAGTACCCAGGACATCCTCCAAAACTGATGTTGATAAAGCTTTCTGATGCACTCATTCTCTATCAAATCCAAATCCTCTATGAAGATCTTCCAGCCTGCACTGCTGAAAGAGGCAAACCCAGCTCTGTCCATCATGGGTAGAGCAGGGCTAATAATGCTCACTGGAGAGCTTACCAACTGGAGAACTTTCACAGCCAGGAAAACTTACCCCTATCTCAAACTGACAGGCTCAGGACACCTCTTCCAGTCTGCACTGCAGAAAGAGGCAAAAACAGATCTATCCACCACAGTTAGGCCAGGGCTAATCATGCTTAGCTGCAGAGTCTGCCAGTTTGATAAAGTTTTCCTGGCTGTAGAAGTTCTCTAATGGGTAAACTCTCTGCAGATGTGTATTATTAGCCCTGCTCTACCCTTGATGGACAAAGCTGGGTTTGCCTCTTTCTGCAGCGCAGGCTCAAAGACACGTCCTAGAGGATTTGGTCTCTTGGGAGAGAGGATATTTTCAGTAAGTTGGATTAAGTTTTCCTTGGTTGAGAGTCCAGATAATACACATGTTGCTGATATGTGGTGACAAATGCAGGTCTCTGCTGCAATGGGAAGATAAATGGGAGTTGAGCGTTTCAAAAGCTTAAATGTGGAAAAGGCCAATTGAAAAGCAAAGCCATTGGATGCATTGTTTTTAGAGAATGGCAGTGTTTGTTAGTAGTTTGTATGTTTCTCTACATGGCCTCTGTTTTCCAGGTCAGTCTTTAGACTGCTGTCATTTCTGGCTTGAATATAACATATTATTAGTTGTTCTGCCTTTCAAGGATACCAGAACAATTTAAAGAACTAAGCTGTAAACATTTTATTTCAAGTAATCTATAATGTAGATAGGAAAAAATTGTTTGTTTGCTACAGGGTGAGTGAGGAAGCAATATGGAGTGGGTAATGTACTGGTCTTATACCCCTAACTATTGTAGCTGGTACTCAGGTGTATAGGTCTGAGTTAAAATGACTGTGGCAGGGAAATAGTCAACTCTTCCAGTGTCTGAGGGTCATGTCAAGTCCCACTCCCAAAAATGGAAAAGACTGGGGCAATGCCAGGCAGGAGTCCAGCTCAAGTAAAAAACTTGTACCCCGGAGTCCTGGAAAGCTGCTCCCTGGCAGGTAGTAGTAGTTTAGCAAGGCAAACGATGGATCCTTTAGGGAGACAGCCTGCCAAGCAGGCAGCTACTCAGACAGATTTTTAAGGTAACTATGGCTAAACACGGCCTTTTTATTCTCTGCTTATTTAAAATCCTGTTTTATTTCCTGAAATTCCTGACAAGCACAGGAGCAAAGCTCTCTGTGTGAGAGCCTGATAGCTGGACCATGTTAGCTAACTGTTGGCTTACTCCTTCCCGCTGATACATCAAAAGAGTAATGCCAGTGGAGAGTCAAGTTGCACCACCATGTTGATAGTCTTTTTTTTTTTTTTTTTTTTTTTTTTTTTTAAGAACTAGTCCCATTAGTTACAGTGGCATTACTTGTGGAGTTAGGTACTGTGCATGAGTAAAGGAATCAGAAATCTGGACATCAATGAACTTTTTCTAACACGTTTTGTTTTTCCTGTCTTGATCAAACTGGAGTCTCTCAAAGTCAGGGAGAGGGACCCAGTCTTTAATATTAGCAGGGGAGGAGATTAACATCACCTTCTGACTACAAAATAATTAGGGCAGGGAAACTAGCATCTAAATGTTTGTTTGTGTGTTTCCTATACAGGCACGGTGGTGCTAGCAACATTTACTGGGGTAGAGGTTCTCTTTAAAAATATTTTATATAATTCTCTCTCATGTAACTCATCAGAGAGGAAACTTACCTTGTTGTGTTCCATCTCTTATGATGACTTCAGAGTAGAAAACTGTAGTATCTGCCCTCATGTTCACTAAAAGTCAGAATAGACACTAACTTTTTAAAAAGTCCACAATAATTGAGCTATATTTAAACATGCCTCTTGTAGCTCAATAACTAATGACACAAATGGGACAGTTTCAGAATGAAGCTGTTGCATTTGGGATCCCAGAAGGTTATTGGTAGTCCTTTTCAGGTCAAGGATTCTAACTGGAGTTAGAAGTTTAACTATTCATTCCACAGCCCACTTAATAAAATAAAGTTGGTGGTGTTTTTTTTTTTTTGCATGGGCCACTTCACTCTCCCACCACTGTGATTTTCATATTTAACCTTAACAATTTCCTTTTGTGTGTGTTTTTTTTTTTTTAAATTAGCTATTGTAGTCTTATAAAGATTTTTACCCTTTAAGTTATTTGTATGTACTCTGAACCTTAGTTTCACTTTAGTGAAGATTTTTGTGAGAGAATTCATAGGCACTCATAACATCCACAAGGTGGGAAAGTATTATTCCTATTTTAAAGGATGAGAAATTTTCAAAGAGCTCAAGTAGTCACTGTGGTCATACATTGAGTCAGTGTTAGCCACAGGATTAGTTCGTGGGAGTTCCTGTTGGCCAGTCCTGTGCTCAAACCAATAGAAACACCCTTTCTCCCTTTAAATAAACAACCTACCTTGTATCTCCAACCCCTTAGTCTAGATGCTGGTAGCTAACATTTGTAGGCAAATTGGGGGCGTATTTTGGTGTCTGCCTGAAATGAATTCTGGTTGCACCCTTCTCATCTTCAAATGCCCTTTGAATGCTAACCACCAGGGATCTATCTCCATAGGGAGTTGTGCTTAACCTCTGGAAAGAGGGAGCATGCAGTGAAAGTGGTTTATAAAGAGTGAAACTGGGCAGTTGTCAGGCCCTACTGCAAGTGAACATTTGACTATGCTATCAATGCACAGTAAACTCCAAAATGCATGAGATAGTTTTGTCGTTAATCCACAGATGTGTTTGGGATACACACATTTGTGTTTAAATCGGTTTTTATTCCATTTCCAGAACACTAGTTGTATGAACTTGAAAATGTGAAATGCTTCATTTTTGCCCATGGTTACAATCTAAGCCTTTTACCTTTCCTGTCTTTCTCCTCTTTTCTAATCAGTATGTTGGTGTACTCCACTTCTTCAGATTTAGCATACTCTGGATGGAAACAAGTGAAAAAGAGTTCAAGGTTCAGTTGCAGGAGATTACAGCTTGGTGAATTTAAGCTTGTGAAAGAGCACTGAGGCTCAGCCTGTGGTATAAGACCCACATGTGCCTCTCACAGAGTCTGCATTTGTTCTCCCTCTACATATTCTTGGATAGTGCAAGTTGAGGACTCCTCTCTACCTGATGTGAAAAGTTGCAGGGAGTGCAGAGCTAATGGAGCAGAGCAGCCAGAATACCTCCCCATTCCTCCTAGCAGACAGGTGGAGGGAGAGAGAGGAAAACACCCATTTTCCCATCTTCATTCCAGTAGCTAGAAACAGGGAGATATCTTCCCTTTTTTCCAGGTTCCAAGTCACGGGGGGGAGAAATCTGACAGAACCTCAAGATAATCCTGGCATGGTGTCCTGCAACGTTTTTATTATGGGGGTATGTTAGTCTACACTGACAACACAATGTTATAACTAAGGTTATGATTTTTGTCATGGGTATTGTCATGGGACAATAAACAAAAATTCATGGAAGCCCCTGACCTGGTCTTTTACTAAAAATAGCAGGAGGTTGGGAGACCTCCAGTCTGATCCCTGCTGCTGGGGGCTGACAGCCATCTGCGGCTCCAGCTCTGGGAGCTGGCCGCCACACCGGCCCCGAGGGCTGGCTGTTGCTGCTCTGGTCCTGCCACTGCTCCTGTGGCTGGGGCAGACTGCCGCTGCTCCAGCTTCGCTGCAGCGGAGGGGGCTGACAGATGCTCTAGCCCTGAAGTCACAGAGGTCTGTTAAAGTCATGGAATCTGTGATGTCTGTGACCAAATCTTATCCTTAGTTATAACACAACATGGAGATACTATGACAGCTGTTGCCCAGTTATTTTGTTGCTCCATTTTGGGGGAAAGTGGCTCTGAATCTCATCAGAGTTGAGCAACACAGAGTGAAGAACTGAAATATACACTGAAGAATACAAAGCAAAATGCAGAAGCTGTACAATTGTTTTTCACTTTCACTGGCAACCCAGAAATCCTTTCCTTGCCCCTTAACAAGGGGCTATTGTGTAAATCTAGGCTCTGTGCTTTATTTACTAGTATTTCATTTTCTCTTTGCTTTGTGGTTGTCACTCCCTTACCAGTACCTTCACAGACATCCAAACACAAACTTTCCTTCTAGTTCTGTCCTGATTGGACCTGAGGGACGGTTCACACAAGGTTCTAAGGATCTTTCTAATGAATGTCATTCCCCAGGCTGCAGTTTGGCTCTTGGGATGGCATAAGATGCACATATAGAGCGAGATGCTGAGCAACTTCCACTCAATGTCAATGGGAGTTCTATTGGGTCAGTAACTTGCCTGTAGTGATCACCCATTTCCCATCTTCCCCATTTGAGACCCAAAGGCATCATCCATAAACTTTATCTAGGACTAGTTAATCATGTCCTGCAGCCAGATTCCTGCTTGTGAGTCCCACGACTAAAGAAAGAGCAGTTTGGAATTTACCTATCTCAGTGTATGTCACATAATTTTCAGGCCCTGTTGCCTTGGCTGTTGAAACAAAACTAGTTGAGGAACCAGCTGACTTCAGTTTTCCTGCAAGATGTAAAGAAAACAAACAAAATTATTCAAGTGATACATTTTTTTGGAGCAGTTGATATTTGCATGTTCCATGAATTTTGGGGGGGTTGTTAGATATTTTAAATAATGTTATAGTCCATGAACATCATTCCTTAGCAAGCAGTACTATTCATGCCTGACTGCATCTTTACTTCACATGGAAGTAGGGGAAGAGGAAATAATTGCTCCAAAGGCAGCAGGTATTGGTGATATATCATGGGGTCCTTGCAAAAAGAGACTGCTTTCCTACTTTAATTTTGGACGCCAAGGCCCTGATTTTGCAAACAGTTGTGCACATGTGTAACTTATGACATGTGAGCAGTCCCACTGACCTCTGCAAAAATACTCGTGCACGAAGATAAGCACATGTGTAACTTTTTGCCTTTGGGACCTAAAATGTAGCCTGAAAACATGTTGCTTTGGTATGAAGAGAGATACTTGGCTTTGAGGATGGACTTGGAGTCAATCAAAAGATGGAGAATGGTGCCTCTTTGGTCTTATTACCTGGCATTTATATCCACCCTTTATTTATATATGTATGGTCTCACTGAAATGTGGCCTCTTCTAGCGTGGAGAGCAAAAAGGAATCAGCCCACGTGAATGAGGAGAGCGTTTTAACCAAGGGCAAAATTCTCTTAAGAAAAATGCCACCGGATCTGCATTCACTCAGAAGAGATTGGATATTGTTTTTCTAAGGGCTCCACCTAAAGATTACAATACAGCATCTACCTCAAAAAGGCAAAGAAATAAGTTAACCCTAACTGGATTTAACTCAGCAGTTCCTGGGAATCTAGATGTTACCATCCTGAAGCTTATATTACTGAGCCATCCCCTCCAGTTTAATGGGAGCTGGGCAGGAGACACCATCTGGACCAGGCACACTAGGAGTACTGAGACCAGCTGCTAAGAAATGGGGAGGCCTTAGTGTGTGATGTGCAGACAGGAAGCTAAGCCTTCCATTTCCAAGGACACAGAGTGTAATAAGGATCTAAAGCACTATTTTACAATGAAAATATGGAGAAGCAAATAAAACTCACTTGCTTTACACCAAGGCAGGATCAGAAATGGAACCAGTAGGACAGTTGCTATCACCACCAGCAGAAACAGCAGCACAAGAAAAATGAGGAGGGGATAGGAAGGGCCATCCTCTTCTGTCAACAGGAGAAAGAGTGTTTGTAGAGAGCAAGATGTTCCAAGTATGTATCTTTCTATTAAAACGAAAGCCCAGTCTTTTCTATTACAGTTTGGAGAAGTGGAGTAGCAGTTGTTAATAACACGGACTGTGGAAAGGTGAGGGGTCCTTACCTGAGCCTAGAGAGAAAAAGAACTGGCTCCACACTGAAAACCTACAGATGCAGAGGGGGAAGGATCTGGACACAATCCTGCCCTATCACAGGAGGTAGGGACTTAGCTCTAGGCTAAGATGTCCTGCAGATGTACAGGGTAAACTCAGAGAAAAGCCAGGGAAGACTATAAAAGCAGGCCTTGGAAGGATTAGATTTTTATCCGTCAATGTTGGTAAACATGAGTTTCATCAAACACAAACCGATGAAAAAATGCATATCTGTAAATTTCAATTATTATCGATGGAAACAAAGTAAGAAAAATGCTGCTTGAGTTTAATTTGAGGATATTTGCTTTGTATATTTTGATGTGTGGTGATTTGTATTTTAACATTTGTAAAGCTTTAGCTTTTTCTATCTTTTTATATGTCTATTGTAATTAAATAATTGTCTGACTCTGCCATTGTCTAACTCCCCTCCCACCCCATAATTCCACACAATTGAAAATTTAAATAAAAATCTTTAAAAATAATCATGGATATTATCTGTTGAAATTATATATTCTAATTCTGCCAAGCCTATATAAAAGTAACTCCTTGGTAGTGTTCCTTCATGCCCTGTTCTTAGAGTGCTGGTTTACAGGCTGAGTTGGGCTCTGTTTAAACGTAAAGCTCTGGCTTTGTTTCTTTTGTTAAATCCATGCACCTCAAGAGTAAAATCTTGGGGGGGGGGAGGCGGGAATTGTGGATATCCACAGCAAGCCAAGGTGTGAATGTCCAGCTCTCTAACCTGCTGTGCCCTAAGATGCTATGTGGACCCTGCTACCAGGCACTAAAAGTTCCATCATGGACTTTGACGTGCTTTTGTTGTTGCTGGACCTGCTACCCCAGTTTACATGGACAGGCAGAGATCATTAAAAGCTCATCGTCAGATGCTGTTAGTAATAGGTAGGACAAACACATACCTGCTAGTGTAAAGTTGAGACTGTTGCTATATTTTGTAGTATTGGGGATATTATTTTCAGCTTTGCATTTATAGTCGCCCAAGTCACTGGGAGAATTGATAATTACATTTAACACAGCTGCTGCCTTCCCTTGCATAGCTATTCTGGATGACATCGTTTTCCGTCCTTTAAAAAATATGTAGTTGATGGGAGAAGAGCCGTTTTCTGAGTGACAAGACAGTGTCACATTCTGGCCTATCCTCACTTGGGAAGTAGTCGTGCTCAGCACTGGTTTGGACACTGGATCTGTAAAGTAACCAGTGGAATACAAAAATAAGGCAAACATGAGATTTAAAACTGAGACCTACAAACAAGAGAACAGCTCCTCAGCTGACCTTGAGCAATGTAGCTCCATTGATTCCAATAGAATTATGCTGATTCACATCAGCTGTGGATCTGGTCCAAGTTCTAAACAGAGGCACACTGTGTTCTAGAACACTGTTCTCTACCAGAACGCTTTGCAGGATTGCTGGCTGCTGCTGCTACAGGATGAATGGATTGAAAAGTATATGGCCCTATCCCTTTGAAAGAAATTTCATTCTGTTTTAGAACTCTTCCTGCTCAAAAGTTAAGGTATTGATAGCAAGGAAGGGGGAAGGTCACATGGCAGCACAATCCTGAGATGGTCATGGATTGTACTCTGCAAGCTATTTTGGGCATATGCAGGAACAATTATACAGTAAAACTATAGGGTCAGATCTAGGTGGTCTCTTACACACGTGCAAGGTGCAGCTTGTGTGACCCCCTTCTGACTGCAGTTCCAGCTGCCAGAGCCCGCTCTGGACTTGGCATTTACATGTTAATGCATAATATAATTTTTAAACTGTTCTGAATGGTTGGGGTGGGTTATGGCACAATGCTTGTGCCCAGTCCTGCATGGTGCCATGTGTCAGACAGCCATGGGGTTGTGCCTCCAGCAGCTCACAGGATCAGACCAGCTGGGATGGGTTATTATGAACACTCATTTCCTGATGTTGAAAAATGTCACAGATACACACAAACCCCTACCTAGTAACGTAAAGTTGAGACTCTTGCTGTATTTTGAACTGTTGGAGATTCCGTTTACAACTTTGCATTTATATTCCCCCAAGTCGCTGGCAGAACTGACAGTTAGGTTAAACAGAGCTGGGTTCCTGTCCTCCTTCGTTATAATCGGCCACAGATTCTGATTTCCTCTAAAAAATGTATAGTTGATAGGAAGAGAGCCATTGGTGGATTGACAGGACAGAGTCACATTCTGGCCAATTTGTACCTCCAAGCTCTTTTGGAGAGATCCAAACTCAGGGTTAGACAGTTGCTCTGAGGAAAAGAAACATTTCTGAGTAAAACAACAATCCGCAAATAACTTCCAACCCCCGGCAGAGAAATGTGGAGAACTAGATGCCCAGGGCATCAGGGCTGGGGCAACACCTGTCTTCCATGGAGCCTCAGTTATTGGACTCCATGGCTATAAGACCCAAGATTCAGTGTACAAATATTTTCCTGCCACCTGTTCCAAATTCCTCTGTCATTTCAGCTGGGGAGTACAGTCCTTGGCCACGGGGAGAGGGATAGGTAATGTGTGTCCATAACTGGGCTGTATGTGTTTGTGTGTGTGTGAAGAGTTAGTGGAAAACTGAATGTGGATTTCGTCTTTAGACAGCAGAAAGGGGGACCCATAGGATTACCAGCCAGAGCTAGAATAAAGGTGGAGGTGTCGTGTTTCTTATGATGGCTCAAGTCATCCTCAACCCCAGAGTCAGCACAAAGGATCTTGCACGATGTGGCCCTGCAGTCTGAATAGGACACGTCATGCTAACTGGATCACCTGTCCCTGAATGGAGTTGTAACCCCCATGTCTTGGGAGGGCCCCTGCAGCTGAAGACTTGAGCATTATCTGAGCTGACCCTGCTGCATGAGATGCAGAGACTCATCGAGAGTGTAAGGAAGGGGGCCCCAGCATGCAAGCCACAGAAGCATGACTTACTAGTGCCCAATCACATGCCTGTGATTTGGAGCCATTGGTTTATGAAAAGCGATGGCTGAGATTTATTGGCCCTCATGCTAAATGTTGACCAAGACAGCCTCTCGGGGCAAAAACATGTTGACGTTTGAAACGTGAATTGGTCATATGGAGTAATACCTATCTTCTGAATATTTTTCATCGGAAATATCTGCAGATCTTCCCCCATTGTGGCCACAGACATTTCTTTGGAATAACGGTTTTTAAAACTAGCGTGCCAAAGAGGGTAGAGGGGAAAAACCTGTTTACGCTTTTTTACAAGCTAATCACAAAGTAGGCAACTATTTATCTGTTCTGAGTGAGTGCAGCAAAAATTCCTCCTTATAAATGTTCTGAGCCAACCAGGATGCGGTAATTACATATGTAATCTAATTGGCCAACACTGTGCCAGATCTTTCAGAAGGTCAGAAATAGAAACTAATTCTTTTGACAGCCCTAGGGGAGAGTTTTCTTCTTGCAGGTAACTATGCCATTAGACAAATGAAATAATGGTAAAGTAAAGTACTGCTGAATTTCAGATGAATTACAGTTGAAAAAATGTAAACACTTTAGATCAGGTTTTCAAAAGAGCTCAGTTCCCCAAAATTCCTATTGACTTGAAAAATGAAGGTTATTCAGCACCACTGATAGGCAGACTACAGAAAGATGAGGCATCCAGATTGTAATATATATTACATTGTGTATCCCCAGCTGCAAAATGAACACCCAGTGAAACTAACACTAAGAATCGGGGGTAGCCGTGCTAGTCTGTATCCACAAAAACCACAAGGAGTCCGGTGGCACCTTAAAGACTAACAGATTTATTTGAGCATAAGCTTTCGTGGGAAAAAACCCCACTTTTTCAGATGCATGGAGTGAAAGTTACAGATGCAGACATAAATATACTGACACATGAAGAGAAGGGAGTTACCTCACAAGTGGAGAACCAGTGCTGACAGGGCCAATTCGATCAGGGTGGATGTAGTCCGCTCCCAACAATAGATGAGGAGGTGTCAATTCCAGGAGAGGCAAAGCTGCTTCTGTAATGAGCCAGCCAGTCCCAGTCCCTATTCAAGCCCATATTAATGGTGTTAAATTTGCAAATGAATTTTAGTTCTGCTGTTTCTCTTTGAAGTCTGTTTCTGAAATTCTTTTGTTCAAGTATAGCTACTTTCAAGAACTAAGAACCACATCCCATAACCCAGCCCATGTTAAGCAACCTCTTTCCAGATCACTCATGGTTTCCAGGGGAATTTGGTTTGACTTTCAAAGACTAAACTAGTGGAGAATGTTGCTCATCCCATGGGTGGTCACTCACCAGATGCTTCACTCTAATCATCATCATCATGTTCCTATTACGTGTCTGGCGTTTAGGGCAATGACGAAGCTCCTCCACTCCTGTCTGTTTCTGGCAAGTCTTTCAATGGTTCCCCAGCTATGCCCCAGGTTTTTCAGCTCAGCTTCCACAGCTCTTCGCCATGTTGTTTTCGGGTGGCCTCATTTTTGCTTGCTTTCAGGTGTCCATCATATTGCTACTCTGGTGATGGAATCAGTTTCCATCCGAACCACATGACCGATCCATCTCCAACGCCTCCTGGCAATGATGGTGCTCAGATCCTCTTGGCTGCACTGCACTGTGTCAATAGATCTTGGTTTGAGATTGTTCTGGGCCAAAAGATATGGAGGATTTTTCTGAGGCAGGTTGTATGGAATGAAGACAGTTTGGACGTGTCATACTTTCTCCTTCCCCAGCATTCTGCACCATAAAGTAGTGTTGAAAGTACGCAGCTCTGATAAATCTTGAGTTTGGTTTTGGTGTTGTATTTTGATGATTTCCAGACAGTATTTAAGCTCCTAAAGGTGTTCCTGTCTTTATTGATTTTGTTCCGGATATCCTGGCTTGTTCCATCGTCCTGGCTGATGGTGCTGCCCAAGTATGTGAATGTTTCTACATTGGTGAGAACATAATCCTCTATCCGTACTGGTGATGGTGAGGCAATATTAAAGGTCATGAGATCCGTCTTATTGCGGTTGATTTTCAATCCAATTTTCTGGCTGAATACATTAAGTCGAGTTGTTTTTTCTTGTATATGGTGTTGGGTATGTGATAGGAGAGCGACATCATCTGTGAAGTCCAGGTCTTCAAGGGATGAAAAGAGTGTCCATTTAATGCCCCTTGGCATGTCTTCTGTTGTACGCTGCATTACCCAGTCGATGGCAATGTTGAAGAGGATTGCAGACATGACACACCCCTGATATACTCCTGTTTTGACTTGAAAACTGAGCTCACTGTGATCAACCCTGCATGTAAAGTTGAAATAGAAGCTTTTGATGACGTTGATTATTCAGAAAGGAATTCCATATGCCCACAGAATGCACCATAGGCTGGTCCTGTGAACGCTATCAAAAGCCTTCTCAAAGTCCATGGAATTTACGTAGAGTTGTTGTTGCCATTCTAAGCACTGTTCTATTATGTTTTGTAGAATGAAGATCTGGTTTGTGTATCCACACCCTTTCTGAAAACCAGCTTCCTCTTTTCTGAGAATGCTATCAACTGCCTCTGATATAAGATGGATTATGATCTTACACACTACTTTGCTGGGCACAGGTAAAAGTGTGATACCACACCAGTTATTACAATCACTGACAGTTCCTTTCTTTGGTATCTTCACTATAACCCCATTGGTCCACTCATCTGGCACTTTTTTCCTTTCCCGGACTGATATAAATAGAAGGGCCAGGATAGATGCTGCTAATTTAGGATTTACCTTGAACAATTCTGCATTCAAGTTATCCTTGCCAGGAGCTTTCCCATTTTTTCAGGATTTGATGTCTTGAATGATCTCTTCCTTAGTTGGGGTGTCTGTGTTGATATCAAGGTCATCTTCTGCCTCCTGGATGTTTGCTTCCTCCTTAGGTAGCTCCCTGTTCAGCAATTTTTTGATCCAGATGAGGAGATCAACAAGAAGTGGGACAAAGTAACAGTAATTTATAAACAGAGCAGTGAAGCCTGTCTAGGCTACAAGCAGAAGAGAAGGAAGGAATGGGTTACACCCAGCATATGGAATGCCATAGAAACCAGACGAGCCCTGAAGAAAAAAGTTTTAGACACAAAATCCCAGAAGCTAAAGGACAAATACCACGAGCAGTATAGCAAGGCACACTGGGAGGTCAAATGCCTTGTGAGAGCAGACAAATGGAATTATATTGATAATCTGACAACACAAGCAGAGAATTCAGCTGCTCATGGTGAACAAGGAACCGTCTACAAAATGATGCAGCTTATCAGTGGTAAACGGCAGATGCCAACAAACACTCTCATCAGGAACAAACAAGGCCACCTACTAACAAATGAAAAAGAACAAGAAATGCACTGGACAGAGCATTTCACTCTAATAGAGCTCATTTAATGCACAGGGCTGTAGTGAGGCTTATGTTCCAAGCCTGAAAGGGCTCTATGCACTAGGTCCTCAATGGAATTTCATACACAGTAGGCTTGTAAGATCAAACCCTTTCTGAATGTTTGTAAAGTGGGTAGAGATCCTTTATGAAGGTTGCTGTGGAGTAAAGGCCTCCTGCTCTTGCTCCCCTTGAAGTCTCTTAGAGTTTTGGAATGGGAGGAAGATCGGCTCCCATAAGTACAAACGATTTTTCTCCCTTATGGGGAATTCTGCACCTGCCTTCCTAGGTACAAGGTAGAAATTCAGATGGAGTAAAAATAGCAGTGTGCATAAAATATTATCAAAGTATTTTACATCCATTAACTGATCCTCACAAACACCCCTTTGAGTAGCTTCTCAGCATGACAAGAAGCTCAGAGCAGAGTATCTAGAGATGGAAAAGACCTGCTAAATCCATCTTCTGGACAGTGCGGGATTACTCCCTATTTTAGAATTACTAGTTTGGACTGTTCCAAGCAATGAGCTTCCTCCTTCCCTTCCACAGCTTAATAATCTTCGACCTCAGGAAATCTTTTCCCGAAATTCAGATTTTGTGTCAGGAAAAGAAGAGAATGGGCTCATGCCCTTCAATGAGTTTTAACCTTTGGGGGTCCACATGGGAGTATGGGGCAGAACAGCTGCCTATGGTGTGCGGAGATGAGGCAAAGTTTGTCCCTGCATGGAACAGTCCCCAAAAGGGGATCCTTATAGAACTCTTCTTCTCCACCCAAAGTTCCTGCCCGTGACATGGACATTTTTGTGGGAGGAGGAAGCCCCAGACTATACTTAACTGCTCATGTCCTAGGAAAGGCTGAACCATCTGTTTTCATTTCAGTCATCAGTACATGGCTGCTAACTATCCTAGTAAAACACACACCTGAACACAGAAGGTAACAGATATAAAACATCTAAGCCAAAAAAGCTCTACTGAATCATTATAGCAATGAAAGTAGTGTATCTAAAGCTATGGGGAAAAGGGCATGATCCATCATTTAATTAGTTGTGAAATAGTATGTGAAAATGTATATGGACACTATTGTAATGATACATACGCACAAACAAGCAGAGTTAAGGTTGTGGGAGCAGCTTTAACTTTATGCTACCATGACTTTGGAATTCTTAAGCGGCTGACAACTTTCTGTTAATGTAGGTTTTTTTTCATGGGATCATCATAAATGTAACTGTAGAAAAAAGTCTGCAAACTCTTTCCATAGGATAATGCTGAGCTCCAGTCCATGTAAATCACAGTATTTCTAGTATTTCAAATCCTAGTTCCTATACAACGCTGCTTTCCTTTCTAGAGCCAGCTACAGTATATAAAATAGGGTACAGGGAAACAGTGTTATTTTGTTCAGCGATTCTAGCCGGGTTTTAAAAACTTTAAGCATTTCTGAATGTACACACAGTCTATCTAGCAAGGGAAAAAAATTCACGTAACTATCTCATTCCATGTGTGACTAAAGAGAGCAAGGAGAAAATTTTTTACAACACGGAATCATTCTGTTTAACAGTGACCTGAATTTTGTTTCTAAAGGGTTCGTGTAAATAATATAATAAAACAAAAAATGAAAACTTACCGCTATCTTTCTCATTGGATTTTTGACTCTCCTGAGTGGATTGAACTAAAAGAGAGAAGAAGAACTTGAGCAAAATTAGTCAATAGTCCCTCTTTGGAATAAGATGCAGTTGATAAATAGCAGATCCATGGCTTACAGCAGGATAGGATGAAGAATGGAATGATCATGAGTTTAAGCATTTTCTTACAAACACGAAGAGTGTATTGAACAGAGGAAATAGCAGTTATGCTGGTAAAAGGCTCTTTGATGGGGATGTGACAAGAAATTTGAGGAAGTTCAAATTACGGATGTTGCTGCTCAGATTTGCATAAACGCTTCTGTGCTCCTAGAATCAGTCCAGATTCTGCCTAGCAGAGACAATATTTTCCAGTGGTTAGAGCAAAGGACTTAGGTGTCAGGACGCCTGGGTTCTAAGCACAACCTAAGCACTTAAACACAATTGTTACTAGGAGGCTTCTAGTATGGTTTTCCAGCCAGTGTGATCAGTGAATTTTTGTCTAAGAGCTGGGTGTGTTAGTGTTAAAACACAACCTGGGAGTGGTGCATATCTATAGTAGAGTTTGGCTAGTATGGTTGCCAGACAGAAACATCCCCACCCACATTAGCTACAACCATATTTAACCATAATTGGAGCTAACATTGGGTAGATAACAGGGTGGACAGGACCTTGATGGCAACTTTTGTGCCAGTGTAAGACAGTGTTGTATCTAGGCCATATGTTCAAGCGAATAGTGTTGTCCTAAAATGAAGAGAGAGAACTCTAACAAATCCTGTAATCCTATTTAAAGGAAACAACATATGATGTGTTTCTGTATCTCTGTGCCATTCCTCAGCACTGAGATACGACTTAAAACATACCATAAATGCCAAAGGCACAGATGGGAAAAGTTAACATTTTGGCAATGTCTTGGTTACACAGGCCAGGTTATATGAGAGGCCATAATTGGTTGGAATGTAAGGCTAATGATGAATGTTTTGGGTACCCATCAGTCAGTGGTGTTCTAGCTGCCTTACAGTTGAAAACCGGTCCAAATAGATACAAACATACAAAGGTAACCTTGACTCAATGGTGTTTTGGAAATAAACCTTGGGGCTTGTTTTTTTTTAAACACAATTTATAAAAGGGTGAACTCTGATGTCATTTTAAGATCAACAAACATCTTACAAATCCAGAGCCAAAAGAGGCAAGATATGAATATATGAACTGTATCTGTCCTACTTCTTCAAATCCTAGTTCCTTTACACTGCTGCCTTCCGTTCTAGATTAAAGGGAGATGGTGGTAGAGATGGACCCTGAACCATGCCATTTGATCTGGGGTTCAACATGTTTGGTGGTGAGGGTTTGGGACCATCTCTGGAAGGGAGCCAGAAATTCAGTAAGGGGAACTCAATGTCTTCTCAAAGCAGCATTCCCACTTCATGGAAAAGCAGAATTTGCAAATGTTCATTGCGGGTAGGTTGTTGGAAGACCTGGCTTCAAAGGGTCTGTGACAGGGTCAGGCCAGATGGCTATAGGAGAGTAATAGAAGGCAGATATATTAGCCCCAGGCTAAGTAGGTCCCTTTTCCCTGGGTAAGGTAACAGGGAAGGTTCCAGCACAATCAGGAACCTTCTGGAGACAATTAAGACAGGCTGATTAGAACACCTGCAGCCAATCAAGAAGCTGCTAGAATCAATTAAGGCAGACTAATCAGGGCACCTGGGTTTTAAAAAGGAGCTCACTTCAGTTTGTGGTGTGTGTGTGAGGAGCTGGGAGCAAGAGGCAGTAGGCACTGAGAGTGAGAACGCGGACTGTTGGAGGACTGAGGTGTACAAGCATTATCAGACACCAGGAGGAAGGTCCTATGGTGAGGATAAAGAAGGTGTTGGGAGGAGGCCATGGGGAAGTAGCCCAGGGAATTGTAGCTGTCGCACAGCTGTTCCAGGAGGCACTCTAGACAGCTGCATTCCACAGGGCCCTGGGCTGGAACCCGGAGTAGAGGGCGGGCCCGGGTTCCCCCCAAACCTCCCAACTCCTGGTCAGACACAGGAGGAGTCGACCTGGACTGTGAATTCCGAAAAATGGCCAAGCTGCGGGCTGCCGTGAAGCTCCAAGGCGAGCAAATCTGCCAATAAGCGCAAGACCCACCAAGGTAGAACAGGAACTTTGTCACAGGTCTCATTCTTCAGCCACTTACAGCAGTGTAAGTCCAGTGGCTAGAGTGGAGTTACTTTTGATTTACAGTGGTGTAAGTGTTTAGTGCAGCTTTGTAACTCTAGGAGGAAGGAAACAAGAGCTTGATATTGGGTGCTGCGTTAGTGTGTGGCAATTGTGGCGAAAGGAGAATGTGAAGGGCCAACAGCTGTGGCCAAAAGGATGTGTGTCAGTGGGGATGTGGGGGAAGATGTTTTGGGGCTGCAGGGAAGCCATTGTGGCAGACATGGCCCTGAAGAGTTTTTAACATTAACTTTTGCAATGAGTGAACAACTGCCCTGAAAGCTGCTGTAGCAGAAAGGCATTTACAGTGGTGTATCAAGGGTAGAGGCAGGGTCAAAAAGGTGCGTTTTGCCATAAGTTAGAAATAAGTTTAGTTCCTAGCAGACAGTCCTTGTACAGGGGGATCTTTCATTAAAGATTAAACACAAACATTGTTGGAAAGACAAAGAATCATAGAATATCAGGGTTGGAAGGGACCTCAGGAGGTCATCTAGTCCAACTCCCTGCTCAAAGCAGGACCGATCCCCAGTTAAATCATGGGGATGTCCTTGTGATGTGTTGGCCACTGCCCTCTACTGGATAGATTGAGAGATGCTTAATTGTGTGTCAAGCTCTGTGGCAGATTTTCAAAGGCGCCTAAGCCCTTGTCTAGATAAGAAAGCTGCACTGGTTTGGCTTGAATCACTTTTTAAACTGATGCAAGCCCCTGTGTGGAAAGTCTTATGTCAGTTAAGAGTGGCTTATTTCGGTTTATCTAAAATGGATCCCTAATCAATTTAAACTAAGCTGTAATAAATTTGGTTTAAAACACAAATAGTGTCCCTATAGGAGGTTGCACTGGTGTAAGAAATCAGTTTAAAATCACATCTTTAGTTATAGTGATGCGACTTTCTCTTGTAGCCAGGCCTAAGGGAGTTAGGGACCCCAATCCTGACCATAACACCCTTAGACTCCTGTGTAAAAATAGCCTCTATTGCTAACAGATAGTTTCTCCTTTAGCTCAAGTGATAGGAGCATGTGGTTGTGGAACAAGAGATTCTGGGGTTCTGTCCTCACTGTGCCCACAAAGTTCTGGATGGCTATGGTGACCAGACTGGTGACAGCTGGGAAGTGTTACGCAGACCTACATTTATCACACTATAAAGTGGTTGCACTTAGGGCAGGGACTTTTCAATTGGTGTTCTTAGTGCTGGTCTCAGTGGATGATATGTTTAAAAATCAAAGCAGAATTTTGCTTGAACAGGTACTGTGCAGCGAGATGGCATTTGAGGAAGATTCACTCTATAGCCAACATACCAGAGTGTTCTGTCTTTCTAATGCAGCAGAAAGAAAATCACAGGAGTGTACAGTCCAAGGAAAGAAATAAGCATATAATAGAAGATATTTCATCCAGATGCTTAATTAAAAAAAACAAAACAACCCAAGATGTTTTTGTTCTGGCTATTTCCATTTTTGGAGCATATCTAATTTGTAAACAGAGACCAAGTACATAGCATTTCTTAAATCTCTTGTGGGGATTTCTCAAGCACCATTACCCTAGCATTCAGGCCCAAAAAAACCTTTCAGCTGTGATTATTTTATTGCTGAGACCAGCAAGTTAGGATTTTACACATATATTTAAAAACAGGAGAACGGTTAGAAGCTTTGAGGAGAGTGTGTGTGTGTGTCCATCTACTGATGATCAGAATTAAATGAATGTTTCATCTGTGCTTCAGGGTCCCTTGATTTGAACTGAGTAGTTATAATTTTAAACATTGATCTAGTTTCTAGGTCCTGTTTATAATTTTGAAATTACAATATGCTCTGCCATTATTTTACTTACTGCAGCTGGGTCAAAAAGGCAGAACAAATAATTTTTTCAATATATTTTGCCCCTTTTCCTGTTTGAGAATTGTCCACAGACAGATACTGTTTTTCCTGAATTTGTTATACAAAATTATTTACTGAGTAATTCCTAGTTGTAAGCGGGTCGTTGCTAGTATTCAAATTAACTATTTTGAATAGAACTGTAGGTCACATGGTATGTTAGTGTTTCCTGCTTAGGGGTTGTTTTGGTTTTTGGTGCAAATACTCACAATTATTAACTCTAAGTTCCCGTTTCATGGATATTTTGCAACAGTTGCTTAGAATTTGGTGTTCTGATTAATATTTTTGGTAGTAGAGTTGTTCACCTGAATCTCTGCTGAAAAGGAACACAAAAGGGACCCAAACACATTAAAAGGGAATTTGTTTAAATATTCAAATGAATGTTTATGGAAACTTTTTTGGAGTATTTGCGTTGTGCTTGTAAATTATATTCATACACCTATAGTACAAAAGCCCTGGTAGGTGAGGTTAAATCAGGGGTGGGCAAACTTTTTGGCCCAAGGGCCACATCTGGGTGGGGAAATGGCATGCAGGGCCATGAAGGTAGGGCTGGGGCAGGGGGTTGGGGTGCGGGAGGGAGTGTGCAGTGTGGGAGGGGGTGCAGTGTGCAGGAAGGGGCTCAGGGCAAAGGGTTGGGGTGCAGGAGAGGGTGCAGAGTGGGGGAGGGGGCTCAGGGCAGGGGGTTGGAGGCTCAGGGCAGAGGGTTGGGGAGCAGGAGGAGTGTGGGGTGCGGGCACCGGCCCGGTGCCACTTACCTTGACCGGCTCTGGTTTCCCATTCCTGGCCAATGGGAGCTGCAGGGGGCAGAGCCTGCAGGCGAGGGCAGTGCGCGGAACCCTCTGCCTTCCTCCTCCTCCAGGGACCGCAGGGACGTGGTGCCAGCCACTTTGGGGAGCGGTTCAGGGCCAGGGCAGGCAGGCAGGGAGCCTGCCTTAGCCTCGCTGCGCTCTGCGGGCTGTAGTTTGCCCACCCCTGGGTTAAATAGTGGCCATAAGTAACAGTGCTAGGTTCCCTCTGGCTCCTTTGTTTCTGCAGGAGACCAGTGCAGCAAGTCCTGCTGGATGTTTTGTTTTCAGGCTGTCTGCACGCTCAAGTAAATACCTAACACCTTGGACAGCAGCTTAAATGAATCTGGAAAACTAGACCTCACCCTTTCGATTCTGCGTTTGGCTTAAAACCATTGAGCTGAGTTTGGATCCAGGGATTTAAATCCAAACCCTCATGAAATTCAAGATGAATGAGTAAGGGTGGTATTGTCAGTGCCCACCTGTGCAAGTGCATCTTGGAAATATTGAGATTAATGGAAAAGTTCCCACCTGTTTTCAGACTCTGGCAGATGCTGCTGCATTGGATACACTCAGTTTATGTTTTCAAGTTTTTCTTCCCAATCACAAGGGCTAGAAACATTTAGTTTTGAAATGAAAGCTGAGATTCTGACATAACCACATGACTCTGGAGGTGTTGCCCTAGGCAAAGTACGATAGTGCCTTATGCCTTAACCCAATCTCTCCTGTGTGTCTGTACAGAGTCCAGCCCCATCCTGCTTGGGGCTTTTTGAGTGCTTCTGCAATGCAAATAATCATTACAATAATAGGTGACTACCACACCCCCATCATACAGTCACTGATCAGATATTAGGTGGTAATAATGACTTTCCCCTGCATCCTGCATGAGCTAGATCGGAACTGACAACTTTGATGTGAAAACAACGAGGAGTCCTCGTGGCACCTTACAGACTAACAAATGTATTTGGGCAAAAGCTTTCGTGGGCTATAACCCACTTCATCAGATGCATGGAGTGAAAAATACAGTAAGCAGTATATATATACAGCACATGAAAAAATGCGAGTTGCCTTACCAAGTGCTAACGAGGCCAATTCAATTAAGGTGAAAGTGGCCTATTCTTAACAGTTGACAAGAAGGGGTGAATATCAAGAGAGGGAAAAATTACTTTTGTAGTGCTAATGAGGCCAATGCAATCAAGGTTGACGTTGCCATTTCCAACAGCTGATAAGAAGGTCTGAGTATCAACAGAGAGAAAATTACTTTTTGTAGTGACCCAGGCACTCCTAAATAAATTTGTTCATCTCTAAGGTGCCACGAGGACTCCTTGTTGTTTTTACTGGTACAGACTAACATGGCTACTCCTCTGAAACCTGTTTGATGTGAAAGGCTCTTATTAGCACCCTTCTGACCCATCCAGTGCCCTTTCAATTCTACTTTATGTTACAGTTTGAAGGAGGAGCTATAAGATGTCAGTGATAATAGGAAAAACTCTAAATAAAGCTTTCAAATATTATTGGTTTAGCAGAGATTAGTATTGTGGTGACCAGAATTTGTTTCCATTTTACTAGTGATAATCTTCCACTAGGTGGTGCCATTGTGAAATGTAACATTATTTTTAGAAAGGCAAATTTTTAGCACTGTCGGTTCACTATATGTCCCCAGACTTTTTCGATGGTGCTCCCCGACCCCACTTACCCGGGAGCCACAGTTGGGAGCTGGGACCAGGGGCAGGGCCAGAGCCACAGTCAGGGCAGGAACTGTAGTTGGGGCCACGGCCGGGAGTGGGGCCACAGCCGGGGGTTGAGGACAGGGCTGGAGCTGCATCTGGGGCTAGGGGCAGAGTGGGGCTCAATGGTGCTCCCTCCCAGCCCCATGGGAGCTGGCCCAGGCCTCGCAGTGCTCCACCTGAACATTCCTCTGCGCCCCACAGTTAGGGGACCACCGCTATAAGTTGTAGAGAGCTCTTTAGACTCCTGGCAGAAATGTCCATCCCCTAACAAAAAGGCTAAGTTCTTGATAAACATTCAAATCAATGAATGAAATTGAACTCTGCTGAAGTGTAAAGAGACAGTTTTTACAGTAAATACAATATTCAAATGTCCTACTCTCCAGAAAAGATAATATGGATTTAAAAGAAAAAAATATCTAGAACTAACCCAGTTAATTCCCTGATTGCCTTGTGATGTGTCTAAACCTGCGCAAGTATCCTGCATTTCAGACAACTCTATAAATTAGAATAAAGGTCTGAGTGTAGTAAGGGTCACCGCTGGCAACAGACAGATTAGGATACACTGATCAGAAATTGGTGGGTTAGAAATTGAATCATTTTAAAAATAATTTAAAAGCTAAGACAAATATACACTGGGCCTATTAAAGTTAGTGGCAAAACTCTCATTGACTTCAACAGGTGTGGAATAAGAACCCCTGTCTATTATAGACTGGGCACAGCTGGGCAGGGGGGTTTGTTTTGCAAAAACAAAGTAGGAGGTTTGGCTCCACATCATATTTTAGTCAATTCCCTAACCAAAGTGCAGATGAATGGTTCTGGTTGCGGCCCATCCATTGTGTTGTACAGCCTGACAGAGCGGTGGCAGGCTGCAAGTCCTCTTTGGATTTGCTCCTTCCCATAGCAGTGTGATAGTACTAGAGGCAAAGCACTGAAATGTCAAGGCCTGAGGCGCAGCCCCCCAGAACTGAAGGAAGGGAGTGAGCAAGGTAGGGGCTCACTGGGATCGTCATGTGCTCAGCGTAGAAAATAAGTGTTGATCCTGATAGCAACACAGTGCCTTGCTGGTTTAGTGGCTGCCTAGTGCTGCACTGTAAATGCTAGCCTGCTGGGGGACTGGTAAAAATAAATGGCTGAAATGTGGTGTGAACTCTGAGCTTCCTTGGCTTGTCATAGGAGACAGGGCAGCTGAAAAGACTGACCATTTGTGGGCCAAAATTCTGAAGTTCTTGTTCAACATTTACTTAATCCTTACTCAGGCAAAATGTCTTCATTGCCTTATTCAGGCAAAGCTCCATTTCAAAGAGATGACGTTGCTGGTGGCTTATTTAACTAGGCAAATACCAGCAGAAAGAGCGAACAGAAGCATTAACAATCAGCAGGTTCCAAATGAGAAGGACTGATCCAGTGGCCATTATAGTCATTAGATCAATGGTCATTGATTTTACTGGGCTCTGGGCTTTGATCACTTTGCCACCTGGCTCAGAAAGTGAGCTAGGTTTGAAATGCTTGAAGTCAGGGTGTCTGTGGACGCAGTATCTTTTCCGCACCCTACTTGCCCACAAGTACAATGGATACTGGGTATGGAAGAAACTTTTTCTTCTGATGCTTTCTTAGGCCTCCATTCTCATTCTGGTACATGTAGGAAAGGCTTCCTGATCAGCTTTGTTTGACACTGCATCAGACATTCCAGATAAAGGTATATAGAATGGAGACCATAGGGAATGTGGGAAAATACACAGGTATATTACTCACCAGCGCAGGTCCAGAGGTGCCTGGAAACTCTATTAAATTGGGGTTCAGATCAATTTAATTAAAACTGGAGATGGGCCCAAGACACCTTGGTCTCCTGATCCCTGGATTCAAACTCACCTGTGTGGTTTTTGTTTCTGAGCCAGACCAAGAGCCAGAAGGGGTCTTTTTTTCCCAGAGCCATTTGGATGCTTCACAAAATGGTGGAACTTTCAGGAAATTGTTAGATCCTCTGAGAGGTCCTCCATTTTGGGCTGAAGTCTCCTGAGAACAACTTATGAAGTTTTGGTGACACTGAACCTGAGCTCTAACCCTGGTTCATCCTCAAGCCAGATGTCCAACCTCAGTCTGAACCTAGAGTCATTTTGACCCACTCTAATTATATTATATTAGCCTACACATACTTTCTTCAAACTCCTTCCTCCTCTACTGTTAAGAGGATGTACCGCCTTTGTCTCCTTGTGGGAAAGGCTAGTTGGTTTGTGCAGACTTTTGTACATCTGTGCTGCATTACTTTAAGGGGCTGGGAAAATCTCCTTCCTTCCTATTTTTGCTATCAATAGCAAAAGTTTATCAGTCTTTGTTCTCCATCTGGCATGCAGCCTCCTCCTCTTTTCCTCTACCTGGCTCTGGAGACCTTTTGCTGGAGACCGGCCAAGTTTTCAATGCTTTATTGTAAATGTATTTCAAGGGAACCAGGTTAAGGAGAATAAATACCATTGCTAACAAGCTAGCTTACTTCCTAGTTATTAATTGCTATGGCTACCATGCCATTTCCTCTGCAAAATAGCTAGTTGTGGGCTTGCTAATGTTATTGATGCATCGTTAAATAGATGAGTATTTCCTTCCTTTTCCCTGTTGCAAAATACCACACTTATGTATGTTATGCAAGGACTATAGCACAGCTTACACCTGAAGGCTGTTGACTTGGGGAAAACAGTTCCCACTGACCCCAAGAGAAACAAAGAAGTTTTCATGTAAACAATTAAGCTTATGAGAACCATGCCTCTCCATTTTCATACTTCCTTGATTATATCACATAGCACTGATACTGTGATCTAACTAATCAACCCACACAGTGCCATTGGAGGTAAACAAGTATGTATCATGCCCATCATAAAGACGGGAGAAACTGAGCCATGGAGAGATTAAGGCCTCCATTTTTAAAAGTAACTAGTGATTTGGGGTGTTTCAGTTTTGGGGAACCTAACTCGGGAGGGGCCTGATTTTCAAAAAGGGTTGAGCACTTGCTTGGTGAAATTCAGGCCTCATAATGTGTCTCAGCTTAGGCACTCAAAATCACTAGTTGCTTTTGAAAATTAAAGCCTAATTGACTTGATGAAGGCTGTACAGTGAGTCAGTGTCAGAGATCAGGTTAGAGCTCAGGAGTTCCCGGCTCCCACTGCTGACCTCAGAGCAAAAGTGGATTGGTTTAAAAATGTACTGATGTACTGAGGAAGGGAATATTATGGACATTGCACATGGAATGCCCTTGTACCCCACCTGGTAAATTTCAGTTGCACAAACTGAACTGGCCAGGGCTGAGAAAATGTCATTATTTTCTTTTTAATGTTAGCCTAACTTTAAAAAAGAATTCCTTTTATGCAGCACTTTCTTCTAAAAACCACACATACCGCAGTCAAGAATGCCAGAGGACAGAACTTTCACAAGCAGGAAGCAAGGCAAGTTGATTTCAGTTCTGAAGAAACCTTGGCATAAATACCCAGCACAGAAAGACCTTGGTTGCTCTAGAATTCCTTTAATGAAAATTCCCCCATTGCTATTCCTGCTGTATTTCCACCACTTGTAGCAACGATGTGAGCGCGAGTTGTAGCCATGTTGCCCGCAGCTACCACGGGGTTATTTATACCTGCTCTGAGGAGAGTCAGATGAAATGGTGGTTAAAATGCCAGCAGCTGTTCCACACTAATGCTCCCATAGTTGCTATCATCCAAGGAGTGGCAGCAGTAATAGCCATGGTGGGAAACTACAGAAAAAATGGCTAGTGTAAATCAATCCAAAGATACAAGGGGTAGGGCCAGATAAGAGAGACTCAGTATGTTGTAGAATGAAATATGAATTTTGCCTTAACCTCTCATTTTCCTGGCCTGATGCAGGGCAGGTGACCTCTTAGGGAAATAGCAAGTCTAAAATGTGTGCAGGTGTTCTTGATTGTTCCTGACACCAGGAAAAATTGAATGAATATTTATATGTCCTGTGACGGGGCAAGGCCAGATGGCTATAGTAAAGTAATGGGAGACAGATATATTAGCCACAAGCTAAACAAATCCCTGTTACCAGAATAAGCAAATGGCAGCTGCTCCAGGTCAATTAAGACACCTGGGGCCAATTAAGATCTTTCCAGAAGGCAGGGAGGACAGCTATGTTGATTGGGACAACTGAAGCCAATCAGGGGCTGGCTGAAACTAGTTAAAAGCCTCCCAGTTAGTCAGGTGGGCGTGTGTGTCAGGAGCTGTAGGAGGAAGTTGTGCTGTTGGAGAGACTGAGTAGTACAAACAATATCCGGCATAAGGAAGGAGGCCCTGAGGTAAGGGTGAAGTGGATTTTGAGGAAGTGGGGCCTGCTGTGGGGAAGTAGCTGAGGGAATTGTATGCATCCAGTTTCTAAAAAGTCTGCTACCATAGCTGATACTATTAGGGTCCCTGGGCTGGAGCCTGGAGTAGAGGGCGGGCCTGGGCTCCCCTCTTTGCCCCCCCCCCCCGATTAATCACTGAGACTGGGAGACAACAGAGACTGTGCAAGGGAGGGTAGCTTCTCCTCACCTCCCTTGAGGGCTTATGATGAAAATGGCTCAGTAGGCTGTGACCCTTGCCTCTAGAGAGAGAAGGGCTACATGGAGGGTCACAGTGAGCCTCCGTGGCTAGCGAAATCTGCCAGGAAACGCGGGACCCATGGAGACTAGGACAGAGCTTTGTCACAGTCCTTAGTGGTCTAATGCAGTTTGCCAGGAGTGGTAAACTGTACTAATGTCCCATATGTTACCTCCAATGAGCAAGAGAAAGAGGAAGAATTTTTATAGCATAAACAAAATGTTCGTAAATCTGTGTTACTTGCAGAAGTCTCATCAGGGTGTAGTTGCATCATTTACTAAATTTGCTTATGGAGCCTGAAGAGCTGTTTGTTTGTGGAGCCAACAACAGAGCTGTTTGGTTTTTAGAGGTTATTTGCAGATAGGGTTGTCCTAATGCAGTAGTTCTCAAACTTTTTAAAGCTGACACCCCTCCATCCCTTTCAAGAAAATGAAACCAATCCATCTCTCTTTAACAGTGCCATGATTTCTCAAAGGCCTATTCAGAATTAGCAGACACTTGGAGTAGATTGTGTAGCTTGTCATAATATGATACTTCTACTTCTTCTTTACACGCTTTGATGAGCAATGAAATAGCTAACAATGCTGACAAGACTCAGTGTGCATCTCAGCGATATTGTTTCAGGCTCTCTGCAAACGCAGGCAAACATTGTTGCCTTGGTTACATTTGCCTCATGTTTGTAAGGTTTTCTTTGCCATCATAACTGCTAGAGAGACTAAGGGCTTGTCTACACAGGGAAATTTACTGGCATTACTATACCGGTATAAGTATACTGACTGTTATTCCAAATAAGAATGTCCATAAGGGCAGTTATAGTGCTGTAACTATAGTGGGATAATTATATTGGTATAGAAATGAGGTAAATATCCCTCTGTAGACAAGCCCTTCCTTTCTTTCTAAAAGAAATCTGTGACTCTAGAGAACAATTGAGAGCTCTGGCCATGCTCCCTTCCCTGTGGCTTGTCCTTCATGCACCCAGAGGTTGCAAGCCATCTTTTGAGAAGTGCTGTCATTGGATTGCTGAAGTCCACTTGTGCTCTGCCTAGAATGCTGCTTGGGGGACAGAGATTATTTGTGCAGCTGGGATAAGAGAAATGATGAATGGTAGAGGAATGCCGGTTGTGACTATTTTACAGTGATTATTGTGGGTTTCTCTGTTCTGATTAGGACTTTCCATGAAAGATACAATAATAATTCAGGTATTTACAAGAACTGCAAAGTTTGAAGGTCTTTTGAATCACACTTAAAATATTTGATGAGTCAATAAAAAAAATTAACTGGCCTAAAACAATGAATGAATATTTTTGTGGATAATGCTGCAGTGAGGCAAGCTGGGATAACAGTACAGTGAATCAGATCTCATGCTGCATGGTATAAACTGTACACATGGTGGTGTTATTACTTAACATTTATATTATGGAAGGACTAAAGGCCATTGTGCTAAGTGCTGTACAAACTACATATAATACATGATAGTCCCTGTATAACTGTCCTTTGAAGCATCAGGTATTGACTAGAATTAGGCTGAGCATCATTTGTTAGTGCAATAGTTTGATAAAGGCCTGGCAAGTCCTGTATAAATCAAAAGACTGCCAACAGATTACTCATCCTGTTGAAAAATGTTGTCTGTGAGTGACCGCACTCTCTGCCCTTGTCATCTGGACTGAAGCTGAATGACTCTCTTTGTATTTTGCCTTGATTACTTTTTCATAGGCTTTTAGAGAACAGCTAGGTTCCAGTACCTCTCCCTCTTGGCTTTGCTACAGTCCAACAGTAGAATAAAGGTCTGATACTAACCTATAAGGACCAAGTTCCTAAAGAAATTTTGCATACTTTTTGAGATACTCATATATTAGTTTATTTAAAAACTGAGCAAAATATTACATCTCCTTTCTGTGTCCTGCATAACAGTAACAAACAATAATAATGGGTCAGATCCTGAAGTCCTTACTCAGCTTTTACTTAGTCTAATTCACCATAAACTGGACATTTTTTTCCATTAAAAATTCACCCTTCCCTTTACCATTAAAAAAAGTTATGGGAAAACCTATAACCTTAAAACTGAGATGTATGTAGATTATCTATCAGTCACAAGTGGCTGTTTTGTAATATGCAATAAACTGAGTTCCAGAGAGAAAATTCCACATCAGTTTAAGCTTTCCCCTAATTTTATGAGGGAGAGGGGGGTGGATTGGGGGGACGAGCTGGCAATGCAGAAGAGAGGAACCTGCATATGTCATTGATGGTTAGTGCTGACTGGTATTTGCATTGCAATTTGTTACATAGTCATGTCTTAGGACTATATATACGATTATGGGTGAAAATATGTCTGACTGTGTGTGTGTAATGCATCATCTAGTTCTATATGTGTGTGTGAATAATCTCTCTCTATATTCTTAGTAAAAACTTTAGGATTTGGCCTAGTAATGGGAAACATTTTTTATGGAGGAAAATGGTAAAGTTATGGCCAAAGTGTGTGTGTGAGAGAGAGTGGAGGTTTGTTTGTTTTTTGTTTGTTTGTTTGTTTGTTTTGGGGGGGGGGGTTGGGGAGGTTTGCTATTATTATTTAGCCACATCCGGAAATCCTTCCTTAGTTTTTACTGTGTGTGTTTATAGCATAATAATTTCTTATATATTTGCAGACATGCTATGGACCAGGAGAGTGTGTGTGTGTGTGCGCGCATATTATATGTACATACATATGTATAAAGGCCGTAAAATGAGACTGTGACAAAATCTATAAACCAAACTCTGGCGAACCCCAGCCATCAGTGACGTATGCTGTTTTCCTGAGTTCTGCTTTGCCAGCTACTCTTTTATTCCTATTTTGCCAAAACAGAATTAGAACAAAGCCTGAGTTGCTGCAATGGAATATTTTCTATTGGACGTGGGTTAATGGGCATAAAAAACAACCACTACATGTTACTTTCCACATGTATGTTTGCAAATCTTAGGCCACAAGAAGGGTTAACGGGGTCTGAAGAACCATAACTGAGGCTGGTGATGGAGTTAATGAATCCCCTTCTATTTGTTTATGCATACTGCCAAGTTGTTCAGTTTTTTTTTTTTCCCCCCGACCTCTGGCCAGAGTCAGTGCATGTTTGTTTGAGCTGCAGTAACTTTTTCCATGGGCTCTGCTGACTACTCAGTATAATATCCTCTCAGAATCTCTGACTCCATTGCAAAGACAAGGTCTGAACTTTCAGATCTCTTAATTCAAATCCATACTCAGATCTGCCACTTCTGCAAAGTGTTACATAGTTTAAAAATAAAAAAAACAAGAGAGGCAGAAAAGAGCTAAGGGAAACCATTTCTCTCTACTCCACCCTCACCTGACTTTGCTGTGCCTTCCACTCCACCTCTCTTTGTGCCCTTCTCCCACCTTTGTTTTGGCACCGTCTCCAGTGTTACCAGCTCTGACTGTTCAAAAGTCATGAATCAGGTCTAAAAAATCATGAGCTTTTAAGACTAAACACAAGGTTTTCTTTGCATTCTGATTTCTGAGGCTTTAAGGGTTCACTTTTCTCCCGAACCATGAAGACTTGCCCATCTGTATAAAAGGAAAGCCAAGTGCTCTACATGTTGACTTAACTACAGTAACTGGGCTTGAAGAAGAACCCTATTGATCATGAGACTCATGGTAAAATCTAGGGACCTGTCAAGTAGGTCTCCTAGCTTGCTGCCCAGCAGTGCATGCATCTACTGTTGGATAATGTCATTCTGTACCAAAAATCACACCTTTGTTTCTTTGTGTTTGTAACACCTTACATCCAATAAAGTGACTTGTTTCAAAACAAACAAAAAAACCCACTGCAACTCCCACCTGAGCCTGTTACACAGTTACTGTCTTCTGTACTTCTGGGATGAAATCTGGACTCAACTGAATGGTAGCATTTTACACCCATTTTACCTTCACTTTGCACTCAGTCCCTCTCTAGTTCGCACCCCACTGAGTTTTAATTTCAGTGCTTGAGGCTCAAAATGAAACGTGGCCAAAATCACAAACTTCAACTTTGTTTTCATGTCTAGAAACTGCAGATTTCGATGCAAAATGAATAAATAAATAAATAATCAATCACAAATTGATCCTTGTGCACCTTAACCTTACCCTAGAGAAGGTTCACAAAACTTCCAACCAAATTCCCAGATTCAAACAGCCTCAAACTTTTGGAAAATTTAGCTATGGTTCTGAAATTTGACCTATGAGCATTATTGCCAACGCTGGCTCAAATTTCTAATAGGAGACAGATCCCAGAACCAGACAACTGTGTGGATTTGGGTTTTATGAGTGTGTATATTTTACACAGTTTTAAATATACGAGATAAAAAACATTAGTACACATTAATTTTTATATGCACAATGGTAGCAGATCGAGGCCCCTGCATTAGGATCTCATTGCTCTAGGGGTTGTACCACTATATCTGCTTAAATGAATTTAACTTGCCACAGTACCTACAGTGGAGCCAATGCATCACAATAGAAATTTCAGTCCCATAGAGAGTGCAGCAAAGCAGCCCTTGTGAGCAGCCATAGTGGGACAAACACATAGTTATGCTACATATCTAAATCCGCTCTGAAAGGGTTTTCAGTGCCAGGAGGAAGAGGAATAGTCTACTGGGAATCCAGCGAGAGCCAACAGTAAATGTAATTCTGATTTTAAATGGTTAAGCATGACTTCAAAATATATGTATGACAGGAGTCTCAGGATAAATGTCACTGGGACTTCTTGTTTTTTAATACACCTTCAGAAACTAAACAAAGCAATTGAGTTCAGTGGGTCTCTCAGGAAAAGACCAG
This sequence comes from Natator depressus, assembly GCF_965152275.1. Lineage (NCBI taxonomy): Eukaryota > Metazoa > Chordata > Testudines > Cheloniidae > Natator > Natator depressus. Next base: position 8,660,482 of record NC_134247.1, read on the forward strand.
TCACTTCCTGAGCAGTAATCTGCCTGTTAGCAGCAGATAGATTCTCATTGTTTGCCACTTCCACTTTCCAGTAATGAGAACGATTACTTGACCAATATCTAGCCAGTTTCTGCCGAAGTTCTGGAAAAACCTACAGCTTTTCATAGCAAAGTTGCATTATTGGTTTCTTTCCAAAAATCAAAACTTCTGTGATGCTTTAGGACTGCAAGGCATAACCAACCAGAGCTGATGATCATTCTATTCTGTAACTAGGTGACTGCTCTCCAACGACAAGATGTATTTCGCTGTGCTGGTGATTCTCTTACACTGTAAGTTCACTGTTTAAATATTTGCATGCATTTTTTTACGTTGTCCTAGTATGTATGTTTTGATCAACCTGAAACAAACATTTTTCAGAATTCTCTGTCATGAAGAATTTCCAATTTTTTGCATTTTGTCCTTAAGCTCAGTCTTTAAGCTTTGAATATAACATTTCTTCTCACTTTTCCAGGTCCAAGTCTAAAAGCTCAAGACAGTGGTGAGTTGTGCCCTTTCTTCTAAAATTCTTGATATGCCAAAGACTTAATTCTGCTCTGGTCTCAGTTACTGTGGTGTGGATCCACGGTGGAGTTACTCTGGATTTGCAGGGGTATAACTCGAGAGCAGAATTTGACCCATGTAAAATGATTTAACTTGAAGTCCACTTTTGTTTAAAAAATGCCAGAAAATGTGCATGGATGGTCAGTTAGAAACAGAATCCCGTCCAGACATCTTGGGTAAAATCCTGACTCCACTGAAGTCAGTGGGGGTTTTTGTAGGATTAGTTATTATTTAAGATTCCATATTGCAATGATAAATGTTCAATGTGAGTAAACAATGTTGGTGATGTGCAATATACAAAGTTTTCAAACATCTTCATTTAGTCTTTAACCCAAAATATTGGCAAAAAGGACCCTGGTGGACAGTGTTTGCTCCTGCAAACTGTGTTTCAATCAGCAGTGTGCAGCCAATATTTTTTCCTTTCCTCCCCCCAGTAAATCTCATTAGACAGGGTTCACAAAAGAAGGGATGGAATGGGGAATCTAGTTACTAGTGCTGTCATATTTAAACAAAGCCGCTGTCTTGTCCCCATAACCCAGAAGGGAGGAGAGACCATTTGGTAGATGTAAATTAAGGGAATTTGCTGGATGTATTTACCCTTTGTTCTGCAAAATATCCAGAGAGTACTGAAAGTTCAGCATGATGTTGAAACACTGTCCTTTTGAAACTAGGGCGAAGCAAGTGATTTCCTTTTCCCCATTCTCCCTCCCTTATGCTGGGAAATAAGCATTCGAATACAAAAAAAATTTCAGAGGCCTTTTCATGAATGCCAAGGCAAAGCTATTTCTGGCTAGGAGGATTTACAAGTAAACAGGGAGGGGGCAACTCCACCAGAGGCAGGGAAACTGTCCCACCGCATCTTTCACTTTGGTGGTTGAATGTGAACAAGGGTTCTCAGGAGCTCCCTCTAGCTAATTGGTAATTTAAATTCTGAGCAATCTGGGTGTAGCCACCAGCCGTTAATTTTAGGACGAGCGAAAGCAAACAAAGCCCATAAACTTGTTTTCCTTGACTTGTTTATAGCTACATGAATGAGACTTATAGCTAATAATGTAAAAAGAAAGGGAGGACTTGTGGCACTTTAGAGACTAACCAATTTATTAGAGCATAAGCTTTCATGAGCTACAGCTCACTTCATCGGATGCATCAAGTGAGCTGTAGCTCACGAAAGCTTATGCCCAAATAAATTTGTTAGACTCTAAGGTTCCACAAGTCCTCCTGTTCTTTTTATGGATACAGACTAACACGGCTGAGACTCTGAAACCAGCTAATAATGTATAATTTTTGAGGTGATAAAGGAATAAATATTTCTGTATTAAATAAATACTTCGATGCCATTTAAAAAAAAAAACTGGTCTGGTATTACCTTGCCATCTGTTGGAAAATTGTAACAATGATCCAATGGATCTGGATGGAATTTTTCATATTAAGAGGCAAGAGTATATTTATTAATAACAAAGATATATTTACAGGGCCAGATTCTGCTGTTCTTATTTACCCTTCTTTTAATGGGGAGTTCTGCTTAAAAAATCATAGTACCATATGGTCCAAAGGGGTTTGAGTCAGCAAAATCCATAAGCAAGTGCTTAACTTTAAATCCCTTGAAACACATGCTCAAGTGTCATTGAAGTCAGAATGGGTGAGAATCAATCTTGATATAATCCCATTGAAGTCAGTAGAGTTACACCAAGGATTAATTTGACCCATTGCGTGCAGCTACTATGCAGTTTTCCCTGATTAATTGTAGTTCTGACGTGCGTTATTTCTCTGCAGTATTCTGGACCTCGACTGTTCCTAAGCAGAGGCTTGTGTACAGCAGCGGGAGATTTGGCTACGCAAGGGTTTCAGGATCAGGCCCTCAATTTGTACATTTTAAAAAGCAGTATTTACTAGAACATTTTTGCCACGCTGGAGTGCATAAGAGTTTAACATAATAGCAGACCTAATATAAAACAGGGGGAGATGAGCTATGCAGAGTTTGCCTGATTGAGGCTTGTGAGATATGGAAGCAGATTGAATCCTCAGTCATGAGCTCCTTAGTCCTATTTGGGCCACCAGAAAACTCGGAAATTGTGTGAGAAACTGTAATTATTTCCTGCATGAAAAAAATGAAAGAGAAATAATTGGGGAAAACTATCTTGCAATGATGGGTTTTAACTGTTCCTTTGCTATTCACCAAGAAAGAGACCTACATTTAAATCTGAATATTGTGACATCAACTAACAAAACTCTGGAAAATGAGACACTTGACCGTGTTGCTGCTTTACGTGGCTATGTGATAAAAGAGACACAGTTGAAGAATTGGCCGTATGCGTTTGTGGCTGGTCTTTCAGGGAAGGGAAGATAGATAAAGCCAGATCTTCCAACTTTTGCTCCTGTGAGTGGCCCCACTGATTTCAGTGAGATGATTTTCACAGGTAAGGACAACTTGTGTGAGTAAATCTATAGAATCGGGCCCATCATTGATGGAAGAATTCTTCCATTGACCTTATGTAGAGACCTCGACTTTGTCACTGCAAGTCTTGCCCTTTTATATACATGTATAATGGGATTTTCTGAGTGACACACCTTAACTCTATATAAGGACCATAATTTCTCCCAACTTGGGTAAGTAAAGCCCAATGTTTGGACAGTTAGAAGTTCAACAGCTCAGGACAATTTGAGTAACATGGACAATACACGTCCACTTGCCTATATAGTGCTTCAGTGTAGAAACTCACTACAGCAACGAGAGGAGTACTGGAGCCCACTCCTGCGACCAGGTTCTCCTGTCACTGTAGTTAATCCACCTCCCCAACAGGTGGCAGCTAAGTCAGTGGAAGAATTCTTCCATCACTCTAGCACTGTCTACAACGGGGGCTAGGTTGGCTTACCGATGTCACTTGGGAGTGCAGACTTTCCACATCCTTGAGTGATGTAGCTGGGTTGACCTAACATTTTTAGTGTAGAACTGGCCTAAATTTATTCACGTGAGTAGTCCCATTGAGTGCTATTGGCCTGCTCAGATGTGTAAGGTTACTCAAGTGCAGACGGGTTTGCAGAATGGGAGCACTGAGTAACCGTTATCTGAGAGGACAAAGTAAAAGTATAGAATTTCACAGAGTCTCCCTAAAATTCAGAGCTTTTGATCTTGAAAAAGCTCCCTGAAAAATTATACTGAATCCGACATTCATGTTAAAAAACCCTAAACAATAATATACATTCAGAAATAAAACTATATTTAGCTGGCTGTAATGATGGGCCTGATTCTATAGATTTACTCACACAAGTTGTCCTTACCTGTGAAAATCATCTCACTGAAATCAGTGGAGCCACTCATGTAGGGTCAGGACTACCCACAGGAGCAAAAGTTGGAAGATCAGGCTTTATTTATCTTCCCTTTCCTGAAAGACCAGCCTCAAATGGCAGTACAGAAAATATAGCCAACGCTTCAACTGTGTCTCCAGTCACTGTGTATCTTTTATCATGCAGCCAGGTAAAGCAGATGAAAGAACCTGCAATAACTCCTGGGACTTCTGCTAAATTACTCCAGCGATCAATTTGGTCCAAGGCCTACAGGGTTAGATACAGCAGCACATTGGGCTGCTCTGCAATTTTCCATTTACCCAGATAAGTATAATGGTTGGCTTTTCCTCTCTTGCTGAAACTCCCTTGCTAGCGGACTTGGAAACAATGAATCATGAGAGATAAGCAGACCAGAACAAGTCAGCTGCAGCATAGGCGCCGACTTTCCCTCTTTCCCTTGGGCGCTTGAACCCACTCTGCCCCCGGCCCCACCCCCACTCCACCCCTGCCCCAAAGTCCCCGCCCCAACTCCACCCCCTCCCTATCCCTATTCCAACTCCTTCCCCAAATCCCCACCCCTGCCTCTTCCCTGCCTCCTCCCCTGAGTGCGCCACATTCCTGCTCCTCCCCCTCCCTCCCAGAGCATGCTAATGCTGCCAAACAGCTGTTTGGTGGCGGCCAGGCAGGAAGTGCTGGGAGGTAGGCAAAGGAGTGGGGACATGGCACGCTCGGGGGAGGAGGAGGTGGGGCGGGGGGTGAGAGGAGCTTGGCTGCCGGTGGGTGCAGAGGACCCATTGATTTTTCCCGTGGGTGCTCTAGCTCTGGAGGACCCACGGAGTTGGCACCTATGAGCTGCAGGCCCATTTAGCTGTCTCTATCCTCCCAGTTCTAGTACACACATTTCTCATCCTACTGCAGAGAGAATGGAAATTCAGTAGAGCTGGGTCAAGCAAACTGGGTTTTCCTTTTGCAAAACCCCATCCATTGGGGGTTTTGTTCTGCAAATCCCAATCAAGAGGTGTTTGCAACTAAGTTCCATTTCATCTAAGCTCCCCAAGTTCGAGTGTGTGTATGTATGTTTGAAGGGATACACAAATGTGATTTAAAATGTCTAGTTTTCCCCAATATCTAAAATTCAGTGACCTCAGGAAAGATTTTCCTGTGGTCAAGTTTCTAGGAGAACAGCTGTCTCTGGAAATTGGAGATGAGTAGTTCATGGCAGCCCAGGAAGGCTACAATGAACTTCAGGGGGAAACAACTGTTTTTTGGGGTGAAGAATTCCCTGTTCTCTTAACCTCACCTCTTTCTCCTCTTTAAGAGGGTAGCACTTGAGATGACACTATGGACAGAGGAAAAAAAGGTGTTTGAAAAGTTTGGTGTTTCACTTTGCTGTGAATACAGAGGTTGGATGCAAAGGGCCCAGTCCTGCTCTTGTTTGAAATAAATAGCAAAATTTCCCTTTAGCTCAACAGGGCAGACAAAGCTCTGAAATATTTCATACTAACCCCTTATGCACTGTGCCCCGAACTTCTTTAGTCACCACATTTCTTTTCTTGCTGTTTCTTTTTCTCATTTCTTTTCTTTTCTCTCCCATCTTTGCTTCGCACTGCCTATAGTCTTCACTTTTGTTCTCTGCCTGAGAATAATTCACTCCAGAGCAGAGCACCAGCACAAGTTTATGCACCATTCAGGTAGGACTTAAATGGTGCATAGAGACCTTGCTGTGACTCTTTGCATAGGGGTGGATCCCACCTGATCTTGCCTTTTTTAACTATAACTGATACGAAAGAGCATTCTCTTTATTTAGGCATTATTAGAATCTGTGGCAGGCTGACCTGCTTCCCCAAGTTGAAACAGAATTTCAGGAAATCCCACCCACTAGGAGGTGGGATATCCTGGAGTGCTGAATTAACTCTGAGGATTCAACAGGTGGGCCAGCATGGGTTGTATTTAGGCCACATGACTTTTCAAACTGTAGTGACAACAACTGTGTTAAAACACAATTGGTGCCAGAATGGTTCCTAGGTGGTTCCTCTGACCAGTGTGGACAGGAATCTGAGCAGTATGTTAAAGCTAGGGCTTTGCAAAATATTCACAGCAAAAGGCAAATGTGCTCAAAATTGCATTTCCCCCTCCCTGCTCTCCATTTCATCTTGTAATTAAAAAAAAAATCACTTCGTTGTACAGATGTGTTGCTTGAAAATGAAAACTTTTTCTAGATGGGAGGGGAGCCTTGAGTATCAACCACAAAAATCCTTAAACAACAGGATTGAGAGGTGGGCTAAAATACTACAGTATAATCCCAGTTATCCTAAAAGCCTGGTGGACATCCAAAAGTTTTAGATAACCAGGATCCAGATAAACAGAAGTGCTATTAACTAGCATGGGGCTACATGGGGCGAACACTGTGGATTCAAATAATGAGGATTTTGAAAAAAGGGAATTCCGATAACTGGAATTATATTGTATTTGTATTGGGGTAGCACCGACATATCCAATCCGGGCTTCATAGTTCAAGGCATGATACAAATATAGACTCTGATTCTGCAATCACATGCATCTTTTCATCTGCTTGAAGCCCCGAACGCTTCAGTGGGAGTCTATTTGGTGGATTTAATTGCAGGCTCAGGGCCAGAAAGTAGGACCGTGCCTGTCTCACAGAGCTCTCAGCCTTTAGCAACTGCAATGAGCATTATGTAGCAACTTCAGAGAACAACACTGCTTTGGATAAATTGAAACTAAATGTGACTTTTTCCCTCCGTTCCCTATCAAGTTATTACCATCAACAACGTTGAACTCACTGTGCCATCCCAAAAGGTGAAGAATGGAATGTCAATTGAACTCACCTGTATTGTGGACATTAGCAAAAGCACCAGTTTCTGGATGCAGCACGCTTTTTTATTTTACAAGGATGACAGTCTTCTGTATAATACCACATCGGAGCAAGACAGAGCACATTACAAAATATTTCCAGCTCGATTTGCAGATTCGGGAAGCTATAAGTGCTCTGTGCAGGCAAACGGGAAGATTAAAAGCAGCGATGATTTGGATGTTCAAGTTGAGGGTAGGTATCTCTTCAACCATGGTTGTCTTCTTTGTTACAAAAAGCGGAATAGATTATGTCCTACTCAATCCATGTACATTAATAATAATACTCTAGTGCTTTTCATCCAGAGGTCTCAAAATGCATTTCAAAGGAGGGCAGTATCAGTAAAATGAGGATAAGCTGAGGCACAGAGAGGGGAAGTGACTGGCCCAAGATCACTCAGCAGGCCAGTGGCAGATCCTCATTCCAATTCCTAAAGAACAGATCCTTATGTCATACAAAGCAAAAAAAATCACCCTGCAGCTAGTACTAATTGGCATCTGGGGGGCAGTTTCACAGCCAGTCTTTTTCCCTCCTCACCCCTTATGAGGACAGGGAGCATATGCATATCCCTGTCTCCTTCCCCAACATTCCTTGTTCTGGCCTACCATTTCATATTGTCCCTCTTGGAATGGCAACCCCTAGAAAGCCTGGGTCCAGGGCTGTACTGGGCCGGTAGCCTGCCTTAAAGGAGTGGCTCTCAACCTTTCCAGACTACATCCCCCTTTCAGGAGTCTGATTTGTCTTTTGTACCCCCAAGTTTCACTTCACTTAAAAACAACTTGCTTACAAAATCAGAGATAAAAATACAAACGGGTCACAGCATACTAGTACTGACAAATTGCTCCCTTTCTCATTTTTATCATACAATTATAAAATGAATCAATTGGAATATAAATATTGTACTTTAATTTCAGTGTATAGAGCAGTATAAACAAGTAACTGTCTGAAAATTTTAGTTTGTCCTGATTTCGCTAGTGCTTTTTCTGTAGCCTGTTGTAAAACTAGACCAATATCTAGATGAGTTGATGTATCCCCTGGAAGATCTCAGCAAACTCCCAGGGGTACATGTCCCCCTGGTTGAGAACAACTCCCTTAAAGGACCAGTACCCCCAGTTCCAATATCCAAATGGGGAAATCAAGTTTTCCCTGTTGCTTGTTTCAGTGGAAGAGCTGGAAACATTGGTGAAGGAGGGTGACCTTCATGCTTCAAACATGGTGCCATTACTGAGAGCAGCACTTCCAAAGGGCTCCTGTCCAGGCTGATGCTACCATGGTTCTTGCTTAAGGGGGATGGGGGTACAGGAGTGGAGACATTTCTGTTACTGGTCACTGGCCTGTCTGATGAATTTAGGGCCACGTGTTCAATGGAGGGTACAAGGGCTGCCCTCAGAAGCCCCAAATTGGTATGCGGTTAATGCCCCTGTAGTACTTACACACATAAGCAGCCAGTTTACACACATTAATACAGGTTTACTCAAGAAGAACTAAGCTTCCTTTCTTTCCACCTCTAAACAGAAAGGCAGTGACAGAGATCAAGCCTATGCTGGCTCAAAGCAACATGCCTATGTCAGATGTGAACATTACCACTAAGTTATTTCTTGCATGCTACCATTAAATGATTAATCTCAGTAACACAGAGATTTCAGTCTTCCTCAGTATACTTCATATCCTCCAGTTGTGGTGTGTGAAAGGGCATCTGGTTTGTACTAGAGTGATGCTCATTTCATTTTAAAGTCTGCTTATCTCTTGTTATTATGGAACACGCTCTCAGCCGAGGGGGAGCTTTCTCTAATGTCTTAGAGATGGCCCCTCCAGATTCCTGACCAGAACTTTGGAGCATCCTCAGAAGAGGCTGCCACAGGAAACCATTCCCAGGTTTTACATTAAGCCCAGTGCCTGCTGGGACAGGGTCAGCTGCATGTGGGGTCAGCACTGTGAGAAAACTCATACAGCGTGGACACGAATAAAGCTCAGTCATGTAACTTACTCTGGAGCCCCGCCCCAGTACCTTATTTAAGGCGTCCACAGTCACACAAGGATTCCCTCTTTCTGCACTGAGCAGCTAGTTAATTAATGTTTGCAAAGTGGTTTGACAATTTAAAATGCCAAGGCTGGCCTTGAGCAAAAGGAAAGCGAGTGACTGCTTGAGGCCACTGCAGGCTCTGCCAACTGTAGGTCAGCCCAGCCCTGTCTCCTCCTCCAGCAGTGCGACCGGAAGGGGAGGAAACAACTCCCTGCTAGAAATCCCTTCTGGCAGCACAGCCAAGGAATGGGGTCAATGGGGCGAGGTGCAGATCATGACCCTCCTGTTTCCACCAGCAGCTGCGGGCACCATGGATGTATTTAGTGCAGTTTTTACTACTCTACCCAGCAAAGCTCTGAGTGTCCTTGGCAATCTTTTAAAAATACACTCATGAATAATCAGAGGTGGCAACTACCCTAAGATCAGATACTCCATCAGCCACCCAGGTATGGCAACATTTAGCGTAGCTTTCCCTTCCTGGAGTATCCCCACCAGAGTCCCACACCACTGCTGCTGAGCCCTGCCCATAGGATGACCAGATGTTCCGATTTTATAGAGACAGTCCCCGATGTTCGGGCTTTTTCTTATATAGGTGCCTATTACCCCCCAGCCCTCCCGATTTTTCACACTTGCTGTCTGGTCACCCTACCTGCCCATCTCCTTAGAAGTGAGGGGAAAAAAGATGGGCCTTGCAGAATGTCCTGAAGATTAACAAACATGGGCCAAACCAAGGGGGGAAGTGAGCCCCAAAGGAGGAGGCCCTAAGAGAGAACATCCTTCCAGCATGCTCCCCACTTATATCAAAGAGGGTCCAGCACAAGATGCCTTCACTGACCATCACTATGTCAGTATATCATGGGGAGACAGGTGGTCTCTGAGGCTATGTCCACACCAGACTTCTGCCAGCACAGCTGTGTTAGTCAGGAGTATGAAGAGGTGTGATCCCTCACTGACAGCTGTGCCAGCAGAAGCCCCTAGTGTAGACACTGTTATATTGGCAAAACTTCACTTCTGTTTTTATAGCTTGTTTCACCCGTGTGGGTGGCATTGCTGTACCGGAACAAAGTGCAGCTTTGTTGGTATAGCTACATTCACCCTGGGAGTGCTTTGCTGGCACAGTATACTGGTAGAATGCTCCTAGTGCAAACATCGCCTAAGTTAGCTAGGAAAGTGCACTGTGGGATGTCCAATACTGCAGAGATATGGGATGAGAGAGGTCTTGATTCACTGGTTACAGCAGTATGATTGGAGTGCCCCTCCACACAGCAAAAAACTTTCCCTAAAGTTCCTGGATGTCCAATTCCAGACTTTGGTCAGCTGTAAAAATCTGACCTGGGTCTGAGATCAGATTGTTTCTGCCCGTCCACTAAAATAGCCACTAGCACAATTGTCATAGATAGTCTCTGCTGTAGGTCTGTCTCATTATATTTACTTGTTTTCTTTTCAAAAGGGCTGTCCCAGCCAAAACTGACTGCCCTGAAAACAGAATTAAAGGAGGGTGAAGTTGTGACTTTACGGTGTGAAGAACCAGAAGAAAAGCCTCCCTTCATTTTCATGTTCAAAAAACTATTGTCCAGTCAACTACCACAAGTGAAAAAGAAGCAAGAATTAAAAGAAAACTTTGCATCTGTTGAATTTCCTGTTGAAGAGGGGGATCGAATATTGCGTTTTCAATGTATTGCCCAGGTTAATTCAGCAGTCGGTTCTGAAACATCAGAGCCCAGTAACGTGACACTTGTTACAGTTGTGGGTAAGTTGCTTGGGCCTGGTCTATTCTATATAGTTAGGTCGACGCAAGGCAGCTTATGTCGACCTAACTATCTAAGTGTCTACACTAAAAGTTCGCTCCCGTTGATGTAACTCTCCTGCTACACCGACTTAATAATTCCACCTCCGTGAGAGGCGCAGAGTCAACGTCAACGTAGTTAGGTCAATACAGTGTCAGTGTAGACACTGCGTTGCTTACATCAACAGTTGCTGGCTTTCAGAAGCTGTCCCACAATGCCCCACACTGACAGTTCAATCGGTGCAAGCGCTTCTGGTGAGGACATGCCCCGCTGACACAAGCAGCAAAGTGCTGACATGCACAAGTGATGTAATTACTGTGGCAGCTGTATGTTGACATAAGTTAAGTCGACTTAATTTTGTCATGTAGACATGCCCTTAGTTTGTGCCCTTACATTTCTTTGCTTGTGTCACAGGGTGACTGGCCCCTGTAAGAGGCCAGGAAGGGGCAGGGGAGAGCTGCTTGAGAATAGACTGAGGACATGTCTGCATTTTGAGGTGGGGATGTGGTTTCCAGGTTGAGGAGACATCTGCATGCTAGCTCTGATTGAGCTAGGGTGCTAAAAACAGAGCATAGCCATGACAGTTCAAGTGGTGGGAAGGGCTAGCCGCCCCCAGTACATATCCACCCAGGACCATAGGTACGTCCTTGGGGCAGTAGCCCCTCCCACTGCTTGTGGCACTGTGGCTATTTTTGGGATGCTTGTGCAAGTATGTCTCCTTGATCTGGAAATCACACCCTCAGCTTGAAGTGTAGACGTACCCTGAGAGGGTCAGGAAGGGGCAGGTGAATGCTGCCTGAGAACAAAGGAGAGACCGACAGCAGTAGCAAGTGGCCAGAGGGAAAGAACTGCAGGAGACCAGAAGGAGAGTCGTAACTGTTAGTTGTTGGTGATGAATTGTGAGGAAAGCTGTTGGGAGGACTGGCTAGAGTTGGGGAACCCTGCCGAGTTTCAGGAAGGCTTGTGCAGAGGCCTGAGGAATGAGGAGAAGAACCACTCGGTCGGTATAAGCTGGACCCAGAAGCAAGGGGTTGACTCTGGAGCGAGGCCCCCAGGAGCAGGGGTAGGACTCAGAAAAGGAGGCCTGAGGAGTGGAACACTGTGGGGAGCCCTCTTGCAGGAGACCTGACTTGGGGCTACAAAAGCCTTGTGGGGGAGAAGCGGGTGTTAGGACTCTCAGGTAGATGCTTGGAGAGTGGCTAAAGGAGCTGGGACAGAGAATGACTCTTGGGTGGGCGATCTGGGAACAGTGACCTTTGGGACTGAAGAGCTGCTGCCTTGTAACCTGTTTTACTGTGTGGTTTTGAGAGGAATTGTTTTTACTACAAGGGATCCGTTGATTGTGACACTTTATATGGAAAAAATGGTTTGAATTTGCCACAGAGAGAGACAATATTCCTTTGCACGGGTGGATGAAGGGGACACTGAGGTAGATTGTGGCTGTGCAACACCGCGCTTGTCCGCAGGAGGGCACCTCTGTCGGGGTTCCCTGTAACCGCTTGTAATTCTTATAATTTGTTGTTTGCCTGGGTTGAAAACATGGACATCTTGAAATGGTGATATTGTTTTTAGTTGAAAACATAGTCCCCTGTGTGACTGTATGAGAATGCTGCAGTATTTGTAAGAGACAGAGCAGGTCTGTTTCTTGGCTTACTGGAGGGAAGATAGGTGTGAACTAAAACCCTGGATCCATACGCCCCCTAATGTCATCAGTGTTCAGGATCCAAATCCAAATGTTGTGTCATCAGGGTTAGATTCTAACGTGTTTTGATCTGTGCTGTTAGGTCCGCTGATTACAATGTTGTCCACCCATCACTCTAGTTGAAGTTGTGGGTGCTCAGTAACTTGCAGGACTGGTCCCCAAGAGAAATGTAAGTCTTGATTCATATACAGCACATACATCTGTGTACAACACTGTACACCATTTTTTATTGTCATTAGCAAAGATGATGGAAAATTGCAGGATCAAAAATTATTGGAGTCTTTCTGCAACTGTAGCTGGGTTCTCTTAAAATCTAAGCTTCAATTTAAAATAAAAAGATTGTAGGCAGAGCTTTCACCATGTGAACTGATGCATTGCTTCCTTGTTAATGCAGCTCTGCAGAAAAGGGTATCTAGCCAAACAATAGCAGCAGCAAAGATGTGAATTCCTTAGTGACCCAAACAAATATTTTCTTTTAAAAAAGAGAAGGTTGATGTCACAATGGCTTTATATTTATTGCCTTTCAGAACCATTTTCACATCCTAAGCTGACATCCAAGTCCCCACAGAACATTACAGAGGGAGACAAAATTGACATTGTGTGCACAACAATTCTAGCCCGGGAATATGAAATTGAAATCCTCATCCAGAAAGACAGAAGAATACTGAACAGTGCACGCGGTCAGAATTCTCTGACCTACTCTGCAATAGCCACAGTAGAGAACAATGGCAATTACACGTGCAAAGTGGAACTGGGGAGAGTGTCCAAAACCACCAGCATGAACATTGTTGTGGAAGGTAGGAGCACTGTTAATTCTAGATCGCTCTTAGCTTAGGAGGGTGACACTCGCACCTGGAAGAATTCCTGAGTTCTAATCCTGGCTGACACTGAGACTCAAAGGTATTTAAGTGTCTAACTCCCACTGATTTTAATTGGAGATAGGCACCTAGATAACGTTGAGGACCTGGGCCTGACCACTGCTTGTCCGTCAGCAAAGATCACATTTGTACTACAAGGTGACCAAGTTAACTTAGGGCTGTGGGGGGAAAAGAGTGATTTTTTTAAAAAATCCTGATTATAAAGTGGTTTGGTCTCACCCACAATGGCAGGAGCAGCCAGTGTTAGAGAAGCGCCAAAGTCCAGCCATGATAAATCCACCAAGTTTTGAATGTAGGCTGTTCTATAGTCTGTATGGACCCTTATCCTCTCTGTCCTTCAGTTTGCTCCAGTGGTAGCATGAGGATGGTCATATTTTTCTGGGATGTTAATAAAGTACTCTGGAAACGTAAAGTGCTATACCAGTAGAAGGTACTGATAAATCCATGGCCACCCGGCATTTCATGGTTATAATTAAACTGCATGCCATGGCCATTTGGAACTTCACAGTGACAATGGGGTTAAACATCCATCCGCTCCAAACGCACAGTGCTCTATTAAAGGAGAATCTTCTTACACAGCTTGCAGTGTAAAGTCTATGACTTGCAGTTGAGCAATTCTCATTTCATCCAATAGAGGACAGTGGTGCCACACACAAGCTGGGTCATTGCTTGAGTTATTGTTGTTTTTTCTTATTATGTTATAATGAATGAGGGTTCCCTAGGGTTTTAATCATGTAATGTGCAGAAAAGCCATACAGCCACATGGCCGGCATGCGCAGATTGGTTGAATATCTATTTTATTTAATCCGTTTAATCTAGGCTCCTATGTCACCAACCTTCACGGTAGTATTTCTCTGCTCGGTTCTTTTAAAATAATTCTCCTTCTGGCTTAAGACAAGGGCAGGTGAGCCTTTTTGGATAAAGTAAGAACCAGACCTGGACCTTCACCAGGAACTCAAACTGAATTGTTTTCATGGGGGTTCAGAAAAAGCTTTTGGCCATTTCACTATTGTCCATTTTCATATGCACTCCTTGGCTGGAGCTATGTCTGCAAACAAAAGTGCTAAAATACCATGAGAGAGGCTGTTTCTGCCAATTTACAGTCTGGCCGGGACACCCCCCGGAAGAAATCTGACATCAGAACCTGTTCTTGGGATACTTCCAAACTAAATTCTAGGTTGGAGATTAATCTACCCACATTAATTCTTGGATTTCATGTGGTGCTGACATCCGCTTTGGCTAACTGGTGGGGGAGTATGTCATGTCCATTCTTAAATGTGTTTGTGTGTCTCTGCTGTCTCATCCTGGAAGGGACATCAGACCTGCTCAAGGATTTTGAGATTGTGTTTCTCTTTAGTGGTCAGAGAGTCACAGAGAATATAAACATCAGTATTACCACAGCTCTTGGAGATACTCCTTTAGCTTGAGTAGTTGTAGCCTGTGTTTTTGGAGCTGAAGGTCCTGGTTCTACCCCCCTTGCTGTATATGTGTGATTCATTTAGCAGCTGTTGTGTCCATTGCTCGTGGCCACAGATTTGTTGTGCCTTGTAAAGGAGTACTGTCCTCTTAAGGCCAGAGGAGGTAATTACTCTGTTCTTTATGTCCAGGGAAGCAACTGAAGCAGCCCTAGGGAGAGAGGAAGGCGGTCCCAAGGAGCAGTTAGTGCCTGAAAGGGAGGGACCATCGTTCCTTTAAGCCTTGTAGAGTAGGGAGAGGCAAGGCTCCCTTCTCTCCCAGCTAGCAGAGACAGGTGTTTTGTGGTTGTTAGACCCACCTGGGGAAGACCAAGAGCCTGACTCTGGCTGGAGGGTGACTCAAAAGGAGGCTCCAAGGCCAGTCAAGGGAGAAGCTGGCTGAAGGAGGAGTTGGTGAGGGGGAAGAGCTCAGCCTGGACAGAGCCCTAGGAATTAGGGCTGGGAAACCGCTGAACCAGAGCGGAGAGTCCTACAGGCTAGGCAGGCCAGGGCTGGAACAAAGTCCCAAGAAGGAGACTCTAACCTTGAGAGGTGAGCAGAAAAGGGCCTTTTTGGGAGCTGAATTATATTGAGAGGGATATTACTTCAAACACCTTGACTATGACTGGATTATTCTGGGAAACTGAAGCAGGGTGTCTGCAGGGCCATCCCAGGCCACAAAAGAGGGGCTCTGGAATGGCAATAGACTATGTATCATTACCAAGCTGGTGGATAAAAATAGCTAATAGACCACAAACAATTCCTCACTTCATTGTGTCCTTCCCCTTTAGGGTGACCAGACGGCAAGTGTGAAAAATCGGGATGGGGGTGGGGGTTAATAGGCGCCTATATAACACAAAGCACCAAATATCAGGACTGTCCCTATAAAATCAGGACATCTGGTCACCCTATTCCCCCTGGGTAGTCTGGGAAATGTAGCTACTTTGCCCTTATGCACAACCTGAATTAATTCTGTCCATTGTCTATATTTTCGGCAGAGTTGTTTGCCAAGCCAATATTGACTCCTTCTTTGACTGACCTAGATGAAAATCAGAGGTTAAGCCTGTGGTGCCATATTAATGGCTCTCCTAAAGCAAACTTCTCTATCATAAAGAGACCTCCAGAGAACGGCATCTTGTTGAAAACTTCCAGCAACTTCACTATTCAAGCCCAGGTGAATGACACCGGGTCCTATGTTTGTAGGGCTGAGATAAAAGGGATCATCAAGGAGAGTAACCCTGTACAGATAACTGTTTACGGTGAGTTGATAAGGAGATATAAGGGCCCAATCCTGCAAAATACTTGAGCACCTCAGTAGTCCAGTGGTTTGCAGAGTCAGACTGTAACCCTTGAATTAACATGGTGTGTCTACTGTTTGCAAACAGCAAGTAACCTTCTGTGCGACTTTCTTGTAGTCCCTAGACCAGGGGTAGGCAAACTACGGCATGGTGGCTGCATCCAGCCCTCCAGATGTTTTAATCCGTCCCTCGAGCTCCCGCTGGGGAGCGGGGTCCGGGGCTTGCCCCGTTCTGGCACTCCAGTCAGGGAGTAGGGTCAGGGGCTTGCCTCACTCCGCGTGGCTCCCGGAAGCAGCAGCATGTCCCACCTCCAGCTCCAATGTGTAGGGGCAGCCAGGGGGCTTTGCATGCTGCCCCCACCACACATGCCACTGCTTCTGCGAGCTGCTTGAGGTAAGCGCCACCCAGAGCATACACCCCTGACCCCCTCTGCGCCCCAACCCCCTGTCCCAGCCCTGATCCCCCTCCCACCCACCAAACCCCTCGGTCCCAGCCCAGAGCACCCTCCTGCACCCCCAACCCCTCATCCCCAGCCCCACCCCAGAGCCTGCACCCCCAGCTGGAGCCCTCACCCCCTCCCCCCGCACCCCAACCCCATGCCCCAGCCTGGAGCCCCCTCTTGCACCCTGAACTCCTCATTTCTGACCCCAGCTGGAGCTCACATCCCAACCCCCAATTTTGTGAGCATTCATGGCCCACCATACAATTTCCATACCCAGATGTGGCCCTTGGGCCAAAAAGTTTGCCCACCTCTGCTCTAGACATACAAAACTAGTTCTGTACTGATGCAAACTGGTTCACTTTTTCCAGCCATAAGTGGATAAGGAAATTAGCATGTCTTCCCATTTCCATGCCCTGTCACTCCCTTCAAAGGTTTGCTGCATCCCTTTCCCAATGACCTTCCCCTCTATCCTACCTCATGTTACCTTTCTCAGTAGCTAGACATACTTTGCACACCTTTTCAGTCACCAATTTTTATCTGAAACTCCATCAGCTTCTGCTTTTATTTAGTTCCCCCCACCCCCAATCTCAGTAGGAGGCAGAAGTTATCTTGGTCATGGAGGACTGCACCATAGAGAAATCAAGTTGTTTGCTAGCAATACACCCATGCAGCCAATGTGGGTACCTTGCTTATACTTTTGTTCCAAGGGATAAAGAAATCTGTGGATGGTAAATAGGTAGCATATGTTTTACATATCATGTATAAATTAATATGGCAGTCTTTAGTTAACTACTGGAACTAGACTTACCCCTGATACAACTTCTTCAATAACAGTTTTTTCTCCTTTTAGCTCCAGTCTCTGAGCCAGTTCTTTCTGTTGCCAACTCATCCACGGAGATGGTGTTAGGGGAGACCCTACTCCTACGCTGTCAATCCATGTCTGGAACTCCACCTATAAACTATACGCTCTTCAGAGGAAACAGACTTATTCACACCATCACAGTATTTAATAATACATATGCTGAATTCAGGGACAGACAAACTAAATTAAATAATCTGAGAGAATACAGATGCGAAGCTAGCAACCGTCACTCCTATGCGAAGAGAAGTAGCTACAAGATGAACATCACGGTGATAGGTAAGCCCAACTAACTGTCCAGCTGGTGCTGTTGAGGAATTTAGATGAGTGAGGATTTTAATTTTGAAAATGTCTGTAATAGCGTGTGGTGGACTGAGCAGACTGGACGGAAGTTTATATTAAACCTTTTTTTCAGACAAATTATAAAATACTTGAGGATCTGAACCTCAGACCACTTTGTGGTGGTCTACAAAGCAAAAATTCTACTAGTAAGCTGGATCAAATCAACCAGAGCCACTTTTATTTTAATGGAAAAATACCCTTCACATGTTAGCTGTGACTTTTAAATCTCCTTATTGAATTCAGGCTTACTGCAAAAACAAAATGACTTGTTCTTAAGTCTTTGAAACTATAAATATGGGTCCAGTCCTGTTTTTCTTACTCATTGGAATAGTCCCACTGAAGTTAATGAATAAGAGCTGGAGGATCAGGCCCAACTTTTGTACCTTTTTTAGGCAGCGTGAATTAAATGTATTTTTACATATACAGAACTGTTCTCATGGTGGCCCTTGACAATGACAGTGCATGTTAGCTCCAGTGTCCTAGTGAAATGCCTATGTAATTGCAACATTCCCCAGAGTACAGTCTGGACAGTTGAACAGCTGTGTCCTCTCAACCCTCCAACATGGGTGCCTTTCACACTGCTTTTCTGTGAGAACAACCACTCCTGGCCTGTTCATATACTGCCTTTAACATGCAAAATCACTCCCAGCTGAATGATATAACTGCTTCAGTAGGGGCTGGCTAGAACTATGTTGCAGGGTGACACTAGCAAATTCCCTGTCCCAAACTTGTCCCCCAGAAATGTGCATCTTGTACTGCCCAGCTGGTTCCTTCTGTGCAGTACAAGCTCATAGAAAGTCAGTCATCTCATTGATAGAAAATATGCAAGTGGAGGTTTCAAACACTTCAATCCAAACACACACTGGTTTAGATAAAACACTAGGACAAGTTTATTAACTCCAGAAAGGTAGACTTTAAGTGATTACAAGCAATGAGGCATAAAAGTCAGAATTGGTTACTGCAACAATGCTGCCTCTGGCGGGACACAACTGAGCGTATCCATTCAGGACAAATTGCTTAGAGCAGGGCAGTCACAGCCCAAAGCTGGGTGTCCTTTATTATTAAGGCACGCCAAACCAGCCAAACAGAGAGGACTTCAGTTTTGCCCCAGTGGCTAACCAGAAGTCATACAAGCAATTGCCTTAAACACTCCAGTTTCCCAGTATCACCACCAGCACCGCTCCTTATGGGGATGAATGGTTATGAAAACCAATACCCCAGGAAAAGAAAAAAGCTTCTCCCGATCCCAAAGGACCAAGTCCCAGACCCAGGTCAATATACAAGTCAGATCTTACCCACAAATTACGCTGTTGCCAATCCTTTAGAATCTAAAATCTAAAGGTTTATTCATAAAAAGAAAGAAATATAGAAGAGAGCTAAAATTGGTTAAATGGAATCTATTATATACAGTAATGGCAAAGTTCTTGGTTCAGGCTTGTAGCAGTGATGGAATAAACTGCAAGTTCAAATCAAGTCTCTGGAGTACATCTACATCCAATGAAGTGAGCTGTAGCTCACGAAAGCTTATGCTCAAATAAATTTGTTAGTCTCTAAGGTGCCACAAGTACTCCTTTTCTTTTTGCGAATACAGACTAACACGGCTGCTACTCTGAAACCTGTTACAGTTGCACATGATAGAATTTTTTAAAAAATCTTTTTCCTTTAAGGAAAAACTGGCGGGGGGAGCGCTTTTTTCCCTTCGTGTTTTGTTAAAAGAACATTATTAAGGTTGCAAAGTCAAACACTCAAAAGTTAGGACATGCCAGAATTAAGGTTGCCTGGGTAACCTTAATTCATCCCCCTTGTCCATATGTATTATGATACAGTCTTTAATGCCATCCTGTGCTACTTTTTTCTACAAAAACCCTGCCTCATTCAGTGGGCCTGATCTGAAGATGAATTAGGGCTGTGTAGTGAATGAGATGGCTGTTCTTATTTGTTTCAGAAATGTGTGTAGTGAATGAGGCAGGGAACTGCCAAAAGAGAGAGCCAACTGAGATACTAAGCCAATTGAGAAATTTAATAATTCTGTATTAACTGCTGGATTTGTATGGCATGCATTAAATAAGACATAGGGTAACATGTTCAAAGAAATATTGAATAGGTAGTGTGACTGGTGTGGAAGGGTGAAATTAGAGCTCCTGGATACACCTTAAATACCTTCCAACATTGATATGAGCTGTGTTTACTTTGAATTCTTTGTAAGGCCAAATTATTGATGCATGCTTTGGCCCCAGCCAAAAACTTAGCCCATACTTTGTGAAACACTTTAGTGATTCCAGGGTTTGGTCTATGTGTTGACTTAACATAGCCATTAATGTTCTTCAGAGAGCACTTACTCTGTCATTCAGCCCTGAAGGCTGTGAGGTGTTGTACCTCAGTTTCCCTGTGTGCACAGCAGTTCAAGCTTGTAGTGGTTTTACTGCTGTGGACAGTTTCAAGATTCGATATAGGCACTAACTGAGAAATATCAGTATCACCAGGCCGTTTAACATAGTGCATGTTGTCATGTAATGAAACCGTATACCCATGAAGGCTTTTACAACATAATGAGTTCTTATGTATCACCCCCAACATGTTCAAGGGTTTTTCCAAAAAACCATGCACATTGTACATTTTTACAGTTCTTGGTATCCACAACAAGTTAGTTACAATCATTAGCATCAATAACATCAGATTTATCACAAGTGTATATTTACAATTATTTTTTGTGATGCCAAACCTTTGGTTTAGACAAATCATTCTTTAGGTCAGCTTGTTCAATATCCCTTTAAAATCTTTGTGGCTTTTTCTTGACCTCAGGGTCTTCCTTAACATAGGCTTTCAGTTTAACCACTTCCTTGGGGTTTTGGAATTTTAAGGTTAAACCTGTGGCTTTTATTTGCAAGGTTTAATCCTTCCCTTCCTCCCTGTCCAGTAGGGTAAAAATCTGAACTCTCCTATGTAATAGAATCCATTGGCTGGTGCGTCCTCTTTGCTAATGGCTATGGGCAAGTCTTTCTCCCCCGAGTCAGTCAAGTAATTTGCATCAACGCAGACACTAGCTTGTTTACTAGTTTTCAAATCCTTAACTGTTACCAATTCCAAGGCTGGACACTCATTCTTCCCCTCAGCAGGAATGGGTCCTTCCCCCTGCCCCCTTTTTCCTAGAAGGTTGAAAACTGAAATTTCCTGCTCACAGGAATTCCTTTGCTGGCTAGGTGTGTTCACCAACTGCAGCCCCTCTGTGCTATGAACATCTACACAGATGCTCTCCTGCATGCTTGCTTGTGAATCTACCACCACCAGCAACTTAGAGATTGGACTCTGAGTTTGTGGGGTCTCTCTTTAAAACAAAGTGTCTAAGGGTGAGAGTTTGCCTGCTCTCCCCTGCATTCTTGTGAGTTCTGTCATAAGGCTGTTCTGCTCTGAAAAACCAGTAACCCAATCTTTCCTCAGTACCTGAGTCACAGACTCCTTACTTAAAGATGCATCTGAAGAAGTGGAGTTCTTTACCCACGAAAGCTTATGCCCAAATAAATCTGTTAGTCTTTAAGGTGCCATTGGACTCCTTGTTTTTGTGGATACAGACTAACCCGGCTACTCCTCTGATACTTAAATCCAGAATCACCTCTGTCCCATCAGGAGGATTTTCACAAAACGCCCTTTCAGGTAAACTGCTAGACTTCATAGTCAGAAGATTAGAAGCATTCTCTCCCTTGTTACAAGTTTCCACACTGTCAGTGGGTAACACAGTCAAATTACCTTCATGCTTTCCTTGTGCCCTGGTTATGATATCACCCTGATTAGACACAGTTGTCATATCTTTACCCAGCAACACACTAGCAACATACAAAATAGAAGCACCAGAATCGCTTGGTCTCTGGGAGCTATTTATGATATTAACTGGATGCAACCTAGTTACAATGTCATCATCCCTAGCAGACATCAATTCAGGACCACTTCCTTCCTGGGTTTTAGTTGTATCCAGAATCAACTCTGGGTCAACTGATAAATTTTCAACCATCATAGGCTGACAGGCTTCTTCTGTCTGCTCTACAAACAGATAAGAGCTGGAGAAACATTCTCTTTTAACAGACAAACAGCTTGGGATATCATTTCCCTTGTCCCAGCGCACATGGCTGTTCATGGACAATTGCTTGGAGATTGGGATAGCTCCCTTCATGGGCAACTCATTACCCCTAACAGATACAGGAACATTTCCTTCACTGTCACAATTCTCCACACTGGTAACAGGTAAGGTATAGGGATACTCATGTTCCACTAACCTTGCCTTCCCAAACTGCTGATTAGACAAAGGCATCAGCTCATCTAAACTTTCTTTGCCTTGCGCTCCCTTAACAGATAAACTGCTGTTTCTTACGGATAGTCTCATTACACTGAGCTGCTTTAAACAAATCATTTCTAC
Organism: Natator depressus; assembly: GCF_965152275.1. Taxonomy (NCBI): domain Eukaryota; kingdom Metazoa; phylum Chordata; order Testudines; family Cheloniidae; genus Natator; species Natator depressus. The sequence goes on from NC_134247.1 coordinate 8,682,408, forward strand.
CTTTTTCAGGCTTACTTTCACAAACTTTACTTGCCAACAATTCATCATTCACCAAGACTGTACCCTTTCCTTTCCTCAGTTAGGACTTTAACCTGATTGTCAACTTTAATTTGCGCTAGAGAAACATTTCTCTGAGTCTTATCTAATGTCAGATTTACTTCTGAGATACCAGACAGACACTTAGGAATTTTTTCCACATATGCATTGCGTCTTTGCACAGACAAACAGCTATCTTCGTCAGACAAACATTTGGAGAAACCCTCCATAGACAAAAAGAAAAGGAGGACTTGTGGCACCTTAGAGACTAACCAATTTATTTGAGCATAAGCTTTCGTGAGCTACAGCTCACTTCATCGGATGCATACTGTGGAAAGTACAGAAGACACAAACCATGAAAAAATGGGTGATTATCATTACAAAAGATTTTCTCTCCCCCCACCCCACTCTCCTGCTGGTAATAGCTTATGTAAAGTGATCAATCTCCTTACAATGTGTATGATAATCAAGGTGGGCCATTTCCAGCACAAATCCAGGGTTTAACAAGAACATCTGAGGAAGGGGACGGGTAGGAAAAAATCAGGGGAAATAGGTTACCTTGCATAATGACTTAGCCACTCCCAGTCTCTATTCAAGCCTAAGTTAATTGTATCCAATTTGCAAATGAATTCCAATTCAGCAGTCTCTCGCTGGAGTCTGGATTTGAAGTTTTTCTGTTGTAATATCGCAACTTTCATGTCTGTAATCGCGTGACCAGAGAGATTGAAGTGTTCTCTGACTGGTTTATGAATGTTATAATTCTTGACATCTGATTTATGTCCATTTATTCTTTTACGAAGAGACTGTCCAGTTTGACCAATGTACATGGCAGAGGGGCATTGCTGGCACATGATGGCATATATCACATTGGTAGATGTGTGGGTGAACGAGCCTCTGATAGTGTGGCTGATGTTATTAGGCCCTGTGATGGTGTCCCCTGAATAGATATGTGGGCACAGTTGGCAACGGGCTTTGTTGCAAGGATAGGTTCCTGGGTTAGTGGTTCTGTTGTGTGGTATGTGGTTGCTGGTGAGTATTCGCTTCAGGTTGGGGGGCTGTCTGTAAGCAAGGACTAGCCTGTCTCCCAAGATTTGTGAGAGTGTTGGGTCATCCTTCAGGATAGGTTGTAGATCCTTGATAATGCGTTGGAGGGGTTTTAGTTGGGGGCTGAAGGTGACGGCTAGTGGCGTTCTGTTATTTTCTTTGTTAGGCCTGTCCCGTAGTAGGTGACTTCTGGGAACTCTTCTGGCTCTATCAATCTGTTTCTTCACTTCTGCAGGTGGGTATTGTAGTTGTAAGAATGCTTGATAGAGATCTTGTAGGTGTTTGTCTCTGTCTGAGGGGTTGGAGCAAATGCGGTTGTATCATAGAGCTTGGCTGTAGACAATGGATCGTGTGGTGTGGTCAGGGTGAAAGCTGGAGGCATGTAGGTAGGAATAGCGGTCAGTAGGTTTCCGGTATAGGGTGGTGTTTATGTGACCATCGTTTATTAGCACTGTAGTGTCCAGGAAGTGGATCTCTTGTGTGGACTGGACTAGGCTGAGGTTGATGGTGGGATGGAAATTGTTGAAATCATGGTGGAATTCCTCAAGGGCTTCTTTTCCATGGGTCCAGATGATGAAGATGTCATCAATATAGCGCAAGTAGAGTAGGGACGTTAGGGGACGAGAGCTGAGGAAGCGTTGTTCTAAGTCAGCCATAAAAATGTTGGCATACTGTGGGGCCATAGCAGTGCCACTGATTTGAAGGTATACATTGTCCCCAAATGTAAAATAGTTATAGGTAAGGACAAAGTCACAAAGTTCAGCCACCAGGTTAGCCGTGACATTATCGGGGATAGTGTTCTTGACGGCTCGTAGTCCATCTTTGTGTGGAATGTTGGTGTAGAGGGCTTCTACATCCATAGTGGCCAGGATGGTGTTATCAGGAAGATCACTAATGGATTGTAGTTTCCTCAGGAAGTCAGTGGTGTCTCGAAGGTAGCCGGGAGTGCTGGTAGCGTAGGGCCTGAGGAGGGAGTCTACATAGCCAGACAATCCTGCTGTCAGGGTGCCAATGCCTGAGATGATGGGGCGCCCAGGATTTCCAGGTTTATGGATCTTGGGTAGTAGATAGAATATCTCCATAGACAAATCCTCCATAGACAAATCCTTGCCCCTAGTAGACACAGGTTCAGGATTATTTCTTTCCTGTGACTGATTTATGTCATCAACCTGACTGAAGAAAGCTTTAATATTATCCCCAATCAAAAGATCCTTAGGCAATAACTTTCTTACAGCAGCTATAAGTTCATGTTTAACACCATTCCATTCAAGATGGATTCTGGCTAAAGGCATACTTACAGTAAACTCATAGAGGATTACAGTATTCACATTCTTATTTGGTAAATAATCTTCCTCTTTGACAAGATCTGCTTTAACAAGAGTGATGTTAGCTGTAATTTGCCCTAAACAGCTTTTATCATAGACTTTTACATTCTCTGCACAAGTTATGGGGTTACCTTCACCTGAGCTCGCAGTAAAAGCATTTACATAAAAGGTGGCAGTGTTGGGATAAACTTGGTTACACACAGACAACTGCTTAGAGTCAAACAACACACCAACACTGTTACAAACTGGATAGATTTTATCCCCATCCTTGCTGTTGAGAGAAGCTGGCTTTTCAGGATGATACAGTTCCTATTGTTCTTTTATTCTCTTGGGTTGGAGCTTAAGTCTTTCCACTTTTGACTTAGCTTCTAGTTCCTGCAATCGAATATGTGCCATTCTTTGTTCATGTTCAAAACACAGGCATTCTCATTTAGCAGCTTCTCCTTCCATATCAGCTATTTTTTGCTTTTGTTCAAATTCTAGCTGCTGGTTTCTCACTGCAAGCATTTTCACTGGGTCTGCTTCCTTATTACTGGCAATTAACAGATTTTTCAGTTCCTGCTCTGGGGTCTTTTGCTTAAAATACAACCTTCTCTGTAAGCACAATTCTTCCAGGCTTTTTCTGTCAGGATCTTGATCATGGGTCACTCACTGTAACAGATTTTTAACCCTTAAACTCTCCAATATCAAAATTAAATTTTGACAAGTGTGTGGTTCTGATCCAAAAACCCAATTAACCTGTGGTAATGTGTATCCAAGCACGACTATGCCGATGTGACCGGGGTCCTAGTGGGAAGCCAGCTTGGTCACTCAATTAGGGTGAACTGCAAAGAATGGGGCAGCCAAACCCCAAAAAGCTGGTGGATATTCCAATACTTAGATTCACCAAGCCAGCATAAAACAGCTTCTTTATTACCTTACTGGTTACTCAGAAGTCCAAACAACACAGTTCCCTTAAAGTGATCCAGCCTCAGGCCTCCATCCAGGTATCTGCATCAAATATGATGAAAATTTCTGTAAATCTTACTTCATCATATAAAAGAAAAGGTTCTACCAATCCCAAAGGACCGGACACATCACCTCCCAGGTTAACGAATGTTTCAGATCTTACGCAAATACACGCTACAGACAATTCTTATTAACTAAACTAAAATTTATTAAAAAAACAAGAGAGAGTACGGTTAAAAGATCAATATACATACAGACATGAGTTTAGTTCATTGAGGTTCAGATTCACAGCAGAGATGGTAAGCTTTGTAATTGCAAAGAGTTCCTTTAGAATTCAGTTCATAGGTCATAGTCCAATGTTCAGATCTCATATTCAGGGCGAACCAGCATAACTGGGACCTCAGTCTTATGACTCAAACTTTCCCTGATGAAGTCTAAGCAGATCTGAGATGACAGAATCAGGACCCAAGGAAATTTTATACAGTGTAATGTCTTCTTTGACAAGTTGGGAGTTCCTCGGGGAACAAAAGGTAATTAGGATGACTTTGAAGGAGGTCCATCCCTGGTACTTACCTATACCAATTAACATAAGGCCATTTGCCTTTTCCTCCACTATTCACAGTACATTTCAAAGAGAGATGAAGACCAAGAAAGCCCGTGTTTGCAATTCATTTAAATTCTATCAGAATACAGCATAGACAGGGACTGTTGATTACATTGTCCGGACCCTACTTATACATATGTAAATACACAAAACCACAAATATTATCTCCCCACGTCTTCTGTGGGTTACTTATTTTTCAGGCTGTTTAACGCTTTCTAGCCATGCGTCACAGGTAGCCATTCAGTATCATCCATCTGGTGCACTGAATGAAACAGAGATCCTGTGGAATAAATAGTATGTGTTCATGTCAATAAAGACTGTATGTTAATGTATGTGCAAAAAGGGGCTGAATTAAGGTTCCACAGGAAACCTGAATTGTGGCATTTCCTAACTTTTGACTGTGTGATCCTTTTGACTTTTGCAACATTAATGTTCTTTTAATATAGGGAGTTTTTTGGATGCATGACATATATACATTGTTGTTTAATTATATAAAAAATATCAATATACACTACTTGCCTCTCAGGTTAACTTTTTAAGCACTGGCATAGCTAATAAAACATCAAATCTAAATAGTGTTATTTTGACTACACATACTTTATATTTTAATGAATGTAATAAAGTAACTGATCTCTTACTTCCTGTTTTTATACACTATAAAATGAGAAATCTGGGCCATTTGCTCAGTCCTTCCATCAGTGGAGAACTTGGTCCATTAGCTGCCAGCGTTCACTAGTAATTGATTTGAAAAATCAGCTAAACATTATTTACAGGTACTGTGCCAGATTATTAGCTGGTGTAAAATAGCATAACTCCACTGAAGCCATGTTATGCTGATTTACACTAGCTGAGGATCTGGTTGATTATTTCTAGAGATATTATCTAAATTGTTTCCAATTTAGGGCCTGATTAAAAACCCATTGAAGTTTATGGAAAGACTCCCACTGACTTGAATAGGCTTTGGATCAGACTTTCTCTACTTTTGTTTCTTTCGAGTACCCATGAGTATATCAGGGACTAGGCACTGTAGAGTTATATATAAATCAATGGGCGCTGCTCCCCAGCAGAGGCTGGCCAGGAGCGTGGGAATAACGGAACACAAATGCAGTCTCTCTGGCAGCAAGACAAAGTGGTGCCAAACTAAGCATTTCTACAATAGTATTTTATAACCTGATGTCTTTTCCTCATGCCTTCATTTGCAGCTCCCATTAGGAACATAAGCTTTGGAAGTTTACCCCATGGGGAAGTGGAAGATGGTGGAGATATCAACTTTCTCTGCATCGTAGGCGAAGGATCTTTGCCAATCGACTTCAGAATTTTTAAACAAAATGACCAGAAACCTTTATTTTATGAAAGCAAAATGGAAACCAGAGTCCTCTGGCAGAAGAAATCATTGAATAAGCAGGACGCAGGGAAATATTTTTGCGAAGCCTCCAACCGAGCCAGGGTTACTGTGCGAAGCAACTTGCTAACCGTTAAAGGTAAGCTATGCTCTTGATGGCACATCCTTAGGTACCAGAATAGGTCTATCTCAAATCTACTGTTACATGTAATGTTGGGATTACCTAGAACTGAGGCATCTCTTACAGTAGCTGTAACTTTTTTAAATGACAGGAAAGAAGGCATCTTGATGTACTGGACCTTTAAAATTCCCTCTCTTCTGCAGGGAATTTCCTGCCTGACATGGTGAATTCCATTGCAACACTTAGTACATGGTAAAAACACCAAACACTCCTTTCCTGCGGGATAAGGAGAATTATAAAGGGCCACTAATGTAGGTAGGGACTTCACCACTAGATTGTATTGCCACTTGGAATGGTGCATGCGCTGTTGGTGGGGGACAGCATGAAAGGTTTGGGACACCATCTAACCAAAACAGTCCCATTGTGTTCTAAACTGAACAAACCCCAGGAAGACTTAGCTCTTGGATCCAAGGAAAACCAACTTAGGCAGCATGGACTCTGGCCTAATGCAAAAGCACTCCTCTCTAGAAGAATCCCCAACAAGAGTGAATAGATCCAAAACTTAACGTAGTTTAACTGACTGGCAGATGAAAAATGCAGGAGAATAAGTTCTCCTCCTGCAGTCCATAATGTTTCTCACTTTCCTTCAGTCCCCTAGCTATGCTCAAGCAGCAAAAAGGAGCTGTGTCCAGGGGATCTCCCTGCCTAGCTGTAAGTGGGGTGATGGGTTGGTGGTCTTGCCTACTTGTCACTCAATGCTAGGTTTCATAAAATACCTACTAGTGTTGAACTGGACCAAGGGGATTTGTTATCCCCAGTGGCCGCATCTATCTAATTTCTGGGGAGTGGGTGTTAAACTTTTGTGGCTTTTTTTGCATTTTCCATGGCTTCAGATCTGTGGCAGAGGTCAGCCAGGCAGAGCCACTTATGACAATGGGCTGTCCCTACATCCTCAACCATACTAGGAGAGGCTGAGAAGCCAACTAAAAGCTTTCCCTGACTGGATTTAGGAACAGACCCCCACCCAGTTAGGGAAGAGCCCAGTAGTGAACTCTGGATGGTAACCTCTTTAAAGCTTTTCCAGAGCTGTCTGAACTCACCCTCCTGAGCACTAAATACTTCTAATAATGCCAAGACCACCTGTAGTGAGGACTCGGGAGTTGTAAAAGCCAGTAGTGACTTCATACCACTGCATGCATTGTCACACATGTCTCTTCTCATTTCCAGTCATCCTGGCTTCATGGCAGAAAGGGTTTATCGCATTATTTGTCTTGGCTGTAATTGCCATAGCAGCTTCTGGTTTCTGGTGGTACTGGCGTAAGAAGGAAAAGGGTAACAATGAATATCTTCTATTCTCTGGGTGCTGAATGAATAGAACAAATGAGGGGGTTGGCTGCAAGAACAAAGGACTGGGCAGGGGGAAAAGTGACAAATGTAGGATTTTTAACCACCCCAATGCTGGAGGTTGTTTGGCTCGGAGCTTTTGGTTTGATCCATTATAAAACTATGAAATTTAGATCTGGGTTCTAGTTCTGGACTCCCCCTTACTTCCACAAATTCAGGCCCATCTCTAATCCTTATTGCCTCAAAAACTTGAGGTTCTTACTCAACATTTATTCAGTCTCTACTCAAAAACAATTCCTATTAATTGTGAGTTTTGACTAAGTAGTGACCTCAGGATTCGGTCAATTATAATTGCGTTATTCTTTCACATTTTTTGTTATAGAAAAATGGGTAGGACTGGTTTAAATCCATTCTGAACCAAAATATCTGGGAAAATTTGGAGTGTCTGAAACTCCCAGATATCTGTATATCGGACTGCCTAAGGAGCAGGGTTTTAGATCACAGCATCCCTGGAAGAGAACATCAGATCCAGAGGACTGGTTGGCTAAAGGGATTAGAAGTAGGATACAGAGGGTTAAATAACTTACTTAATTTTGCTCCAGGTCAGTGTAGCTCTGCAATCAAAAGTTAAGGTCTGAAAGCTTTTCAGTGGACTGTATGGTGGTCTGTACATGAAACCATCACATTTAGCCTCCTAGTTAACAGTCTCAGAAGTGAGGCCAAGAACTGAATGAGCCATGGATTCTGAGATATCCCTTCATCTTTGGAAGTATCCCCACTAGATCAAGAGGGGAATCTGAGGGAGCCTGTATTGAAACTGTCAATGCTGTATCTGTTTTGTGCTCATACTAGAACATGAAGTCCTCTAGTCAATTTGGCAACTTCCACATCCACTAAATAAGATACCAAACTTCACTGTGGCCATAGAAACGATCCTAACTCAGGGATGGATGGGCCCCACATGTAGCTTTCATTTTCACTTTTTATGCATTTGTCTCTCTACTGGTGCAGGATATAACAATTATCTCTCCTCTTTCCCTTGCAAGGTAAACATCCTTCCATGGAGATGTCTGGGTAAGATGGCTTTCTTTCTGGAAATGGTAAAACGTGTCTGATTGAAATGCTGGAGGCTTATGTTACACATATATGGTGAATCTTATTAGGTCTCTCAGCTGGAGACAATAGGTGGTTGTGGCTACTTGCAGCAGACCACCTACTCAGAAACAACATGATGAGGAAATAATCCAAAATGGAAATAGGCTAATTACTAAAAATGGGGAATGACAGGCCTAAATTTGAATGCCTTCAAATGTAGGATTAAAATCACATAGAGACATATGGTAGAAGAAAAGGGAGATAACACTTGACATTGGGGTTTGCTTATGCTCCCATTGAGGTCAACAGCAAAACTTCCATTAATTTAAAAAGATAATAAAGGAGTGGTGCCAATTTAAACAATTATCACTTTATTTTTTTTTACTTTTAAGGATGGTTCCTTAGTCATGTCTATTTTTGTACATTTCCTTTTTAGATCCACAGCAGCCACTAATTCGACTAGTGAGAAACTGGAATCTGGACATAACCATTATACAGAACTCTATCCTGGTAGACTATTTTTTTTTATACTCTCTGGTAGCATATTGCTTTAATCAACAAATGATTGTTTAAAAGTTTGGCTTCGCATGGTCCTGGTATGTACTGGGGCCCAATTTTTAAATGATGGAATAATAGATGCACCCACGAAAAACAGCATTTGTACTTGTAGATCAGAGAATGAGGATATGCAGTTATCCAGTCTGCATGTGCAAATGTAAGGTGTGTTTGGTTTTGTTTGTTTTTTTTTTGTGTGTCTGGGGGCTATACACAATGAAACCTGGTCTGAAAATGAGGTGGGTATAGTGGTTAGAAATGGCTTGATGGAACGAGCCTTAGTAATACTTAGGGGTTGAGATGAGACATGGCTTAGGATTGGGACCAGATCAGGGTTAGGCTCGTGTTGATTTTTGAGGCCCAATCAGATGTAGTGTTGGTTTGTGTTGGTTAGAACTGCCATCTTGTAAGTTATTCTCATGAGATGACAAATTTTTATAAGCTGTTCTGCCATGTTGGGCTGACTATTATTGTGAGATTTTTTTGGCTACCAGTGAACTGGAACTTTAGGCTCTTTCTTCTCTTGAATGTGACTAGACCTGGATAAACTATTGTGAATAATTTAGTCTAGTAACTTTTTGGCCAATTATGTGAATAGATTGGAGTCTTATGAATTTTAACTTCTTTCAAACTATTGGAGAATAGTTTATATAAACACATTTCAGTTTCTGACCTGCATATAAACTACTTACTAGAGTAACAGAATTACTGTTTGCTATATGACAGGTTTCAGAGTAGCAACCGTGTTAGTCTATATTCGCAAAAAGAAAAGGAGTACTTTTCTGTTTGCTATATGTAACTTTAGTTAGTTCTGTGAAACAATGTGACTTAAGATTCATCTATTTATTCTGCTCCCTGACTGGATGACCCCCAGACTCAGAGCTTCCAAGATGACCATCCAGACACTGTGAATATATAGAGGATTCTCATGAGCCATTCTTTCCCTAGATATTCTTGCAAGCACCTTTATACCAAACATCAGATTATTAATCTTCCTGGCCTTCTATGCAAGATAGGTAGTATCCCCATTTTACAGATGCGGGGGAAACCAAGATAAAGGCAGATTAAGTGTTCAACAGTACAACCAAGGCCACAGAAAGAGAGAACATCAGAGCAGAGATTTAGGAGTTTGTGGCTCCAACTCTGTGCTCAGACCACTAAATAATAATAATTTTGTATTTATATAGTACCTTTCATCCCAGGATCTCAAAACACTTCATAAAGGTGGATAAGCAGTATATCCTCTTTCTGTAAAGGAAAAACCAAGACAGAGATCAGGTGACCTGCCCAAGGCGCAGGAGAACACATGACTGCTCACTTACAGTCCCTGTTTTTTAGCTACTTAGATAGTCCTGCCTCTCCACTAGAAAACCCCCGTCTCATGTTCATCTTTTCCAAACTCTGGAAGACATCAGTTTTCAAGATAAGTTTCACTAGTTTTCCCTCCCCATCCCCCCACCCCCAAAAAACTATGTTCAGTATGTTTTTTGGTCTCTGCAGGCTATTTATTGCCCTCAATCTGAGTCCGAACTCTACTGGTGTCAGTGATCCAATGTGGGTAAACTGTCACCTTGTGGAAAGCTCATTCAATGTGAACTAAGTTATTCCTTGGTTTCCTTTAGCTTTAAACTGATCCTCTTATAGGATCAGATTCTGCTCTCCTATGTTATGAGAGTGGCTTGGACATGTACCCAAAAGCAAAATTTCCCCTAAATAATTAAATCATTACATGTTGCGACAGCAGGAGGTTTCTGTTGTATTTTAATGAGAAAGCTAAATGAATGAATCACACCTATCCTAAGCTGCTTGTTGGCTCACTTTCTGCTTGTGTATTTAATTTTAGGATCAGGTTACATTGAAGACAGTGAAAGTCCTGTAAAATCAACAGGTGAAAATAAAGGTAATTTTCACACTATTTTTTTAATCATAACTTTTTTATCATTTTGGAATTAAAAGTGGTGGGGACATGTCTGATTGTGAGAGCAGGGGACTGGCAATTAGGCCTTCTATATTCATTTGTTTTCTCCCACCTTGTCGTAAGTGATGCTGTGGGAAGTCACTTATCCTCTCTGTGTCTAGGTTTTTTGTATTTCCCACTTGCAAAATGAGCATAAGAATGTCCATGTCCCAGGCGTGTTCTGAGCCTAATGAGTTGCTTCTTTTGGTTGGTGGCATAGAAAAAGAAAAGTATGATTACCTACAAATATATTTCAAATGTTATTTTTGAATCTTTTACAGAGAATCTTTCACAGGCTTCCTTTACCTTCTATTTATCTTTGCTTTCATCATTTTTCCACATCTTGACATTTTAAGCAGCATAAAATTGGGTGTCAAATATGAAGAAAATGATCTTCCAGCTAACTGAGGCACCAAATAGGTTTTAAAAAATACCTCCTTTTTAAAGTAATAATTGTATCTGGTATTGCATCATCTAGATGCATAGTTGTATAGAGATACAAAGTATTTTTCAGGACTGAGTGTTTAAAAGAACTAATTAAAAAGCAGTGCTTAAATGTAAATATTCTGGGGATATTATGGCTGAAAACTCATAGACAGATACTATGTCCACCCTCTCCCTTTGCTCCCATCTGTGCTTGCCACGTAGGCATGTGAGTGTTCAAAATGTGATTCCTGCTAACCTGACATGTTATAACATGGTTTTGGCTGGGCAAACCCACAACAAAAATGTCTTATGGCCTGTGTTATTCAGGAAGTCAGATTAGATGATCACGGTGGTCCCTTCTGGCCTTAAATTCTATGAATCCTATGAAAAGACCGTTCCTTAGCTGATAGCCTAAATATGAGGCAAGAGACATCAGATGGCTACAACCATCAGACGTTACTGGTCAGCATGAAAAGCAGCAATCTCGGCACACCAGCTGGCTAGCTGCTGTCAAGCTTTTCATAAGTATTGTGGCAAAGGGGAGTCTTAAAAAGGGATTTGGAGGAGAATAATGGGGTGAGTTTGCCAATGTTCTATCAGGAGCTCCACCCACACATCATGGGAGAAAGCGTGAAGGAATATTGTTGAAAATGTAACAAAGGGGCATTGAGAGTTGGTATCATTGGCAGAACGGAGGTGAGAGTTGCTGTCCCAGCAGCATATGGGATAATAGGTAAGGCTGGGATAGCCCATAAAGGCCTTGAAAGTGAAGACAAGTAGTACAGTGGAGAAGGAGGAGCCAATGGAGAGCACAAAGGTTGAGGTGACGAACAAGGAAAGTGATTGCAGCAACATTTTGAATGGATACAAGTGGGGCAAAGTGGGATTAGTAAAGGCTGGCGAAGAGGAGGTTGCCATGGTCTGGATGAGAGTTCTAGCAGCACAGATGGGTTCTGGGACTTAAATCTTGCGCAGGAAGAAGCAGCCAGATGTAGACAAAGCCTGGATGTGAGGACCTAAAGAGAGGGCTGAGCTGAAGGTAAAAGTCACAGGTCTGAGTGAAAGGCAGGAGGGTGGTGATGTCCATGATGACTGAGAAAAGAGGAATGTGGGAAGGCTTGTGCGGAAAGATTGAGGGTTTTTTTAACCATGTTGATCTTATGCTTATAAATGGACATCTCTAAGAAGATGTCAGAAAGACTGAGATTATCTTGGACAGAAGGAAATAGGTCTGGAGTGGAAAGGTAGCTCCGAATGTCATCAATGTAGAGATGATAGTTGAATTCATGTTTACAAATGAGACTTCCCCAGAGAAAAGTTACAGAAGGGGACCGAGGATGAAGGCCTGCGGAGCCCCAAAAGAAGTTGCATGGTGGACGTGATGAGGATCCTCTGTATAAAATTCTGATGGAGTGATTGGGGAGGAAGGAGAACAATCAGGAGTGAACAGGTTCATGAAAGCAGAGGGCAGGATTTCAAGAAGAGAAGCATGGTTGAAGGTGTTGAATGCAGGCAGAGGAGGATGAGCAGGGAGTATTGGTTATGAGCATCGGCTAGGAGAAGACCATTGAAGACTTTGAGAACTGTTTTAGTGGAGGGCAAGAGGTGACTGGAAAGGGTCTAAGCTGGAACTAGCAGAGAAGCGCTCTAGACAGCAGTTGTTGAGGGCACATTCAATGAACTTGGATAGAGGGGAGATGGGGCGATAGCTAGAGATAAACAGTGGGTTATTTGAAGATGCTAGTAATTAAAACACGCTTGTACTATGAGGGGAAGGAGACTGATGAGAGGGGATCAGAGGTGGGGGCAAGAGATAAGATGATAGGAGGGGGACATTGAGGTAAACAGAGGTGTTAAAGAAGTGCAGAGGAGATGCTCCTTTGTCGGCGATGGGAAAAGGAGGAGAAAATAATGGGGACAGGAAGGGGGAGAGACAGACTAGTTGGAGCTGGACAGGCACACAGAGGACTCTGGGGCAGAGGATTTTCTAAATTTGCATTTTGCTATTTTTCAAGACCGCAAAAAAAAAAAAAGACAAGAGTTTCAGGCACCACCCAGACCCCTCCCCGGTTTTAGAAAGGAGGTCAGCTTCAGCAGGCTGGGCTGAACCCCCATCTGCCCAATCATGTGCCCGTTAAAGTCCTTGTGAGCTTGACCATTGACTTCCCTTGAGTCAGGATCAGGCTCACAGCAAGTATGGCATAGGGAGTGCTACAAAGAAACATCTTCTTGCTATTTTGGGGCAGGACCTGACCACGAGAGTGCTGAGGTGGAATATACTGAAGTTGAAGTGTCAACGTCTGATCCTTACAAAGGTAACGAGCTGGCTGACCTGTACAGTTATGTATTGGGAGTCGTTACAGACCTGCTGTTTCTGCCATTGCTTTCACTGGGAGCAGGAGTAGGTCCTATGCTCTATGCATGGTAGTTCCTTGGTAATAGCTCTCAGTGATGCAAGGACTGCTGTTACCAGAGCCAACCAGTGCTTTCCCTTTCCTCCATGATTCTCCAGTGCCCTTCCACATAAGACCTTTAGCTAGGCTGGGCTACCAGCTGGAGCTGGGGTTCTAAGCAGAAAGCAGCCTGCTGTGGGTCTGCGTGTTGTGGGCTCAAAGCTCATTGAGGGGCACTTAATTTTTTTTTTTAAACTTTCTTGGGTGGCTTCAGCCTCTACAGCCCACAGGAGGAGGGAGAGGGAGGGGCTGCCCACCCTGCAGGGAACCGGGGAGTGTCCCCACCCACTGCTGAACCTGCTGAGAGATCAAGGAGGTAGAGAGCAGGAACTGTGATTAGTCCCTTACAGCCTGAGGAGAGCTGGAGGCCTGCAGGGAAACAGAGGCTTGGTCTATGTCTAAAACTTATGTCAACCTAATTCTACAGACACAGCTTCTGCCTCTCGAGGAGATTTACGATAGTGATGGAAAACCCCCTTTTGTTGCTGTAGTAAGTGTCTGAAGTGCTTGTAGTGTGCGCACACATACCCAGTGAGAGTGTAGGGAAGTGAGAATGTTGGCTGCCCTGGTAACAGCCTCCTGCTGTCAGTGGTATTAATTCAGAGGGAATATATGGGCTAAAGGTGTTACCACAAGCCAGTCCCTGTCCAATGTTAAACAGTGTTAAACAAGGTCCAGGGCTTGGTATCCAGACACCACAGCCACTTACCGCCATGGCAAACACACCATTAAAAACCCTTTGTATCTTAAAGATACAGAAAAGAAGGAAAAACAGTTAAAGCATTTGAAATGTAAAGTATTAAATAGGGTTTTCATTTGAACAACATCCCTTGTTCCCTTTCCATTTAGCTATAGACGGTTTTTTAGAAGGAAGCCCCTCTCCCCCACCATTTGACAGTCTCTTAAATGGTAATAATTGTCATCCCAGGTGGTGGTGGTTGGGCCGATGGGGTGGGAATGTTCTCTGGGTCCCTGTTTGTCTGGCCCGTTCTGGTCAGGACACCTCTTAGGATCAGAATGATGAAGGCCTGGGATCCCAGAAAATGGTGGGGTTGGCCGTCATGATGGTGAAGCTCGCTCTAATAGCCTCCGTCTGTACTTCGTCTGTTCTTCCTTTGTTCTTTCATGCTTCCCCTCCAAATCTTTCTTTTAAGGACCCCAGAAAGGGAGTGGAAGATGGAATAGCCCATCCCCTCATTTTGTCCATTAATTAGGCTTCATAGCCGACATACTAATTTTGGCTCATTGACTTCCGGCTCCTCATCTCCTGTTTTTAACCAGCATAAATTCAATGCAGTCCATGAATGATATCAGTAGGCCTTTTTAATTTAGATTAACTCAATTCATCTGTCTCCCTTTTGCACCTTTTCCCATCAACATTTGTTGTTATAGGTTATTGTAACATCTTATGAACTTTTACATACTTCTTACAGTTGAGTTCACAAGTTGGGTAAATGTGTAGGCCCCATTGTTGCATGTCTTAAGTTCCATGGTACAGAACTTAGCACAGCAGAGCCCTGCTCCATAACTAGGGCTCCCATGCACTCTGGTAATACAAATAATAATGATGGTGGTAGCCAGAACTCTTAGCATGGCATTACAGTGAATCTCCTCCCGGCCTTTGAGGTAATTGTCTTGCTGGATCCTATTCCCAATGATGGCACTTACAACTCAATTTTTTCCCCTCACCCAAAGCATCATGGTATCCTCAGTCTCCTTGTGCAGAAAGTGGGCAAATTGTTCAGAACACACATAAAAGCCCAAGCAGTTAGGAATAAATGAAAACCATTCAGGATGTTAAGCCATGTCCCAGCTCTCAGCTTTAGCTTGAGAAGCTGAATAGCCAAAGCAAGAAATTCAAACTTGCCCTTTCCAGCTAGGGAAGGACACCTGTTTATTTCTGTGCTGAAGACATTCTTGTTTCGTTAGCAGTACAAATGATTGTTTGTACAAATGTACTGCCTTTGAGCTTTGAGCAGCAAAAGACAGCTGGCTTCTCAGTGCTCTGATTGCAATATGCTGTCATTCTCTCCTTGGGGTTCTCTGACTGCATTCGAAGCAGGTAACCTATTTACCATTGCTAAGTGGTGCACTTAGATATTGGAGCCACTGTATTGTATTTTAAGGGATTACTAGTCTAGAGTTACAAATGTTTCACACACCTCCAGTCATGCCCAGTGCAGTACAAGGGCGTAGAATGTTGTAAGAGGTACTTTCTATCAGATGAAATGTTAAACTAAGATCTTTGTTAGGGGCAAGTTAACAAACGCCTAAAAGAATAGGGGATAACCTTTGCATCTGAGCCAGCATCCAACTCAGGCTAGGATGTTAGAAAAATATTATTGAGAGAGGAAGGTCCAGTCTATACTACACAAACTGCCATATTAACTCGATCTAGTTAAATTACAGTAGTGCACTGACATTTTTAAAAGACCCTGTTTTAAATGGGATTGGACCATATTTTAACTATGTGATACTGTTTCAAGTTAGCCTTGGACTGTACGATCTGTCTCATGGTTCAGGAGTCTGATTAAAGCATGGCTTGGTCCTGTCTGTCCTGCAGGACTAAATCATGCAACTCAGCATGCTTAAATCTTACACTGTTGCAGTTTTTTGTAGTGTAGACAAGATAAAAGCTACCGCTTAGCATATAAGTGCTTTCTTTCTGTGTATGGTCACCGCGCTACCAGTACCTACTGTGTTACTGGGCCAAGCATTTTGAGATACTGCTAGAGTGGAAGCTGTTATCTGAAACCAAACAGCAGTCTATGCAAAAGATTTATTCTTTCAACTCTGCATTGCACCATACAGGATAAGATTTAGGCCACTAGCACTTACGTTGACAAAACGTTTGTCGCTCAGGGGTGTGAAAACACAATTGAGTGGCATAAGTTTTGCCGGCATAGGCGCTCATATGCATAGCGCCATGTTGGCAGAAGAAGGTCTCTCCCATAGGCATAACATGGCGACACAAGTACTCTTACAGTGGCACAGCTGAAGAGGCATAGCTGTGTTGCTGTCAACTTGGAAGCACAGGCATGGCCTTAGTCTCAGGGAAAGAGAGGAGTAAGGCCAGGGGTTGTTTTTTAAAATACTTTTTCAGTAACTACTCTCACCCATATAAAGGGCTTTGGCCCCTGGATTCCCATCAATGCTTTTATCATGTTGAGGTTGCTCATATTCTACTTCAAGACACAGTGTTCTTTCATGTCTCTGTTACCATGACAATGACCAGTGCCTCTGTTCTGAGCGAACACTTCAAGAGCCTCAGACTTAATTTAAGGCCTCAAATATTAAGCAATTAAATCTCCTCTGACTCTATCTATTTTCTGAACAAGGGCAAAGTACACAACAACAAAGCTAGGCTTACATTCTACTCTGGACGGATGCACTCCTCATCCAGAAGGCAGCATTCAGAGCTAAGAGTGTTTGCAGCAGGCAGCCTCTTCACTCAGGAGATTACATTTTACTTTCAATTTTATCAACAGCAGATTAAGGAAGGACCCGACCCTGCAAGATGGTGAATACATTCAATTCCCATGGCCTTCAATGGGAACTCAGGTATTCCTCAATCACTCAGGATCAGGCTCTAAATTACTATATCTAATTATACAAAGGTCTATTCCTGCAGCCACTGAAGTCAGCATCAAAACTCCCATTGACCTCAAGGGGAGCAGGATCAATAATTAATGCATAATAGTAACCTTTGGGGCAGTTTTGAGGATAAGGAGTAATTAAACATCCCCTCGCCTCCCAAAAAGTCCAGTTATAGAATGATGTCTGTCAGCATTAAAGAGCTATTAACATTTTGCCCTTTTCCCTCAAACCAAATCTCTCCCGACAGATCACTTTTCTAGGATTGCTGAATATTCTTGACCACTTTATGGTGGTAAATATGCAGTGGCTGTGGAAAGCATTTCTGCACTTCATCATTGCTCACACGAAAGCTGCACCAGCATTATTAAGGGTGCTAAATCTGCCAGAAGAAAAGCTAATGTAGACAAGGCTTCACTGCCTCATTTTTCTCCATCTGTAAATTTGGGATTATTTATTTAAATTTGGGATTATGCTTTGTGAGCAGCGATGGGCTCCTCTAATGAAAGTGGCTAGCTAAGTGTTGGATATAGCATTATTTTTGGGAGGTTAGAGTTGTTTGCTGATTTGATATTTAAAGATGTGCTGGTGATGGGGACTGGTGTAATAAATCTTGAAGGAGAGACTATGCTTAACAAAAACATATTGCATATCTTTTCTAAGTTAATTGTGACACAATACTGTGCAATGAGTCAGACCCTTTATTGTTAACACAAGGAAAACAAAGACCAAAGCTAAAATATTGTCAGGAAATATCCCTAAAAGGGGAAGGGAGAAACTGCTAACCTTGGCTCAGTAAGAACATGCCCCTCCTTTTACTTCTATAGCTAGTTAGTCAATTGCAGGGTGCAGCATTATAAGGTCATTTGGAACAAAATGTCATTATTTTTAAGTCCTTTCTGCTAGTACATTTACCGGGGGCTAGGAAAAGAACAACTTATGAAAGGTTAAATATATATATCAGGCCCTGAGATGGTTTTGATTATTTCAATTCTGTCCAATTTATTTTGATTTTATGCCACTATGTGTTGTGATTAAGTGCTTGCTGAAATTCGGATCCTGCTGCTATTGAAATCAGTGGGAGTTTTGGAATTGACTTCAACAGCACTTAACCCTCAGTGTCTAAAGTGTGTTTAGCAGAATTATTTAAAATTAATGCAAAATAAATCTTTCTGGGATTGCAGAATGTGTTCCCAAGGTGCATGAAACACTGAGCTGCTATTTAACAATTCATTATCCTGATTCTCAGTTTGACTGCAGAATAAATATAGGAGTCTCTATAAAAAAATCTACCTGTGCCCATGAGATTCGCAGGGTGGGGCCCTTCAAGAAGCCCTCATAAAGCTAAAAGCCTTTGTCTATTCAAGGACCAGAACCATACTAGGAAGCATTTAAAATAGAGTTGTTGTTAGCACAGTTCCCCGGCTGCCGTGACCCAGGGATTTTTTTCTTTAGAACCATGTTAGATTCACATGGTAACCACAGCTGTGTTGCCGCAGTAGGTAATGAAGATGTTGGGAACCTGAGTTGTGCTGGCAGCTGGCTCAACCCTGCCTCACCTCTGCCAGAAGGAGCACCCGTTTATGACAGTGATCCACAAAAAGGATCTTAAACAAGCATCAGACAGGAAAAGTCTTTCTTGGGTTTTTTTAATTTGGTATTTTTGGATGGTCCCACCCAGAATAAAAGCTCGTTGCAGGATTTACCATAGTAGATAAAAACGGGAACCTCAGAACCAGGAGGAAAACTTTCCTGAGGATTCTTCTGCAGCCTCAGCTGTATGGAACTTGTGTGGGTAAGGCCAGCTATAGCATTTTGGAGGAAGAAACCCAGTAACATTAGTCTTTTGAGGCTTCAATCTCTGTCTATTCTTCCCTCAATCTCTCCTGCCTATCCATACCCTCTCAGCCTTCCCTTCCACTCTGTCTTCAGCTCATGCACTGGCATGGTAAATTTGGAACTGTCTTGCATATTCCCACTCCACCACCATGAACTGGGGGATCTCCCTTTTGTAAAAATGTCGTTGATCCTGAACACTGGAGCTCTGAGTGTGCAAACGTTCCTTGAGCCTTTCCACAAAACTAAAGCAGCTCCATGAAAGGAAGATTTAACTAGAAGAAGCACAGAGCGTGTGAGCAGTTTTCAGAACGCAGACCTCATTTTGTGAGCCCTCACGTCACTTAAAGCAGCTTAGGGTGACCAGATGTCCCGATTTTATAGGGACAGTCTCTATTTTGGGGTCTTTTTCTTATATAGGTTCCTATTACCCCTCACCCCCGTCCTGATTTTTCACATTTGCTGTCTAGTCACCCTAAAGCAGCTTGTCCAGTTTGAGGGAAACTATTGAGGGAAAAGCTTTACCCTAGGGTAAGATATTCCTTGTAAAATCTGAGGATCAGTTTAATGCTGGGTAAACTTGTGCATGTGTGTGTGTGAGTGAGAGGGAGAATCAAATTTATAATGGGGAGCTAATTTCAACGTTAACTAGAGAGGGTCCATCTCTCTATAACATAGACACGGGGAGGATCGGGGGAACAGCTGCTTTTTCATCCCGACATGGAATGGCGCATTGCTGTTTATATAACGGTTTCCTCTAAAAGTAAAACAGTGTGTTCTGTTTGTGTAAGGAGTTTAACATAAAGCAAACAAAAAAAGGAAATAAATTGATTCTGTGCCAATACATTTTCCAGCTCCTGTAAAGAAGGGGACTGATACAGTATATAGTGAAATCAGAAAAGCTAATAATGGTAAGTAAGCTAGTGAAAAATTAAACACATGAAGGAAGTTTGGAAGCATTTGTATCTAGATAGGTTAGAAGGTAAAGGATATAGAAAAGTGACATTGAGGTCTTATGGACACATCCCACATAGCAGCTAAGAAAATTTAAGTGCTGATACATTTCATAGCATCTTTGTGATTTCCCCCAGTGTGGTGAGATTAACAACTGGAACATCTGCTCCATTAATCCATTCATGTTGTATCTCCCAAAAAGGGCTGCTTCAGATCGGGATCTGAATCTGGATTTGAACTTGCCCCAAATTTGTGTGGGTTTGGGGTTTGTGTTCTGAATCTAGCTCATTTCCAATTGCTAATATTTATCTTGTTCAGGGTTTGCCGGGGAGGGGGTTGGTTTTTTTGAAGCCCACTCCTTTCAGTAGGCTTCAGAGCCCAAGCCCAACCCAAGCCGCAGCTTCAAAATGCTGTGTACGCATGTATCTTTTTAGAGTGCTAGCACCAGCCCAAATCTGTCCTCCCAGGCTGAAATATACTAGTGGCTCACTTTTTCTGATACTGTAGAATACTATGTACTTTGGGGTATTTCTTCTGTTTTCCTGTCTTAATAATAGTTATTTTAAAAATATATATAACTCCCACACATCTGTATTGCAGCCTCCACCCCATTCTGCTCCTAAACCTAACAACTCTGAAGCAATATTATCATACTTAATTTCTTTTTTAATATAATCAGATTCCCTCCAAATTGTGGACACTACCCACTTCCTCCTTGCAGATTCTGAGGTCAGCAAGGATCCTTCTCTGTATCTGGATCCCAGCAGCTATCTTACTGCTGGTGATTATCAACAGTTGCTCTGGCAGCACTCAGAGTAACAGCCGTGTTAGTCTGTATTCGCAAAAAGAAAAGGAGTACTTGTGGCACCTTAGAGACTAACCAATTTATTTGCGCATGAGCTTTCGTGAGCTACAGCTCACTTCAATTCCAGAGACACCTAGGTTAAGGGTGCTTCCTGCTAGCTTGTCAAACACTCCATCAGAGAGGATTTCCTTCCATCTCCTTTGTATTAGGAAATATCTATTTGTAAATGTCAGCCTGTAGTCTGGCCAGTTTCTCTTTTTTTCTCGCCATGTGGCTTTCGTGGTGCATGTCACGTTTGTTTTTCTATTTTTCAATTTTCATCTGAGATTGTCCTTCCCCGCCATACACAGTTTGCAATTCTATAGAACCTCCCCTCTGAGAATCACAAAATACTTCAAAAATCTTACTTAGTTTTATCACGTGAGGCACAGTAGGTCAGTTTTATCTCCATTTTTCAGCTGAGTAAACAGAGAGATTGAGTCATTTGCTTAAAGTCACATAGATGGACAATGGCAAAGCTGGGAATAGAGCCTAGGAGTTCTGATTCCCAGTTCATTGCTATAACCACTAGTCCACACTCCCTCTTTGTAGTCTTTCTTTCACCAAAAAGCAAAATAGCCTTTATCCTAAAGAAGAGGTCAGTTACACGGCAGAGAGCAGCCCTTGTGGCTTTGTAAGACTACAGATTTCAGGAGTCTGACCCAAAGCCCATTGAAGTCAATGAAAAGATTCCCACTGACCCATAGGCTTTGGATCAGGCCCTTAATGGAATGCAGAAACAGACTGTGTACTTCTTTCTTTGTGCCAGGGTGGTGAAGCCAGACGTATTATGCCTTTCATGATTCCATTCCTTTTCCCAGAGTGGAGAGAGCCGTATCTACGGCAGAGACCTTTTGCAAGACCTAATTCATCAGATCAAGCGTGTTTGAGAGGATTATTATTCAAGGCACTTATAAACCTGTATTTGTTGTAAGGCAGGAAGTCCAGAAAAATGAGATTCGATTGAAAGTCTGGGCTGAATTGGACAGATGAGACGCAAGCACCCCCTTAATCTTACAGTCCACCTGCTCCCTTATACATAACATTCTACATTTTCAGTTATTTTTGGAAACTTAATAACAGCGTATTGTTCTAATCGCATTTGTTTTTCCTGACTGACACACAGGAAAAGTGTTTCAAATAGATAAGCAGGACATCACACAGGCGTGCAGTAGTTTTGGATGGCTACATTACATATTTCAACATCATATTTACTTTGTTTATGGCTAGGCTGCATGATAGCACTGTAGCAAAGGGTACACACAGATGTGGCAGGGTTCAGGGTCCCTGTACAGCAGGGACATGTTCAGCCATTCAAACTGATGAATGTTTTAGAGCCCGATCTTGAAAGATGCTGGGAGCCTCCTATGAGGTGCTGGGGACCCCCAACCTCCATTGACATCAATCGGTTTGATGCCAGTGGGGGCTGAGTCTTCAGTCTAATATCTTACAGGAGCTGCCCAGCACTCTGCAGTATCAGACCCTTGACTGGGAAGAACAGATGAGCTCAAGGGAAGCTGTTTTTAGAGGATGAGCCTGTGATGTCTGGTATGTTGGATGAGCCAACTGTGGTATCCAGAATCAAATAGGCTAACCCATCCTCTATGACCATGTAAAACAGAATTAGGGTGAAAAGCACCCAGAAACTTAATTAGACTCAGAACCTTGGAGCCCATCTCAAATTCACTGTCAAGTTCTCAAAATAAATTACCCTATTCCTCTACCTCCTACTTAAAAAAAAAAAAAGAAGGGGGGGGTGAAGCAGCTGAAATGTTTTCAATGAGAGCTTTCTGGGGGAATCAGTGTTGTCTTGGGGTCAGAGTGAGGGACTAGGAGTTAGGCCATCTGAGTTATATTCCTGTCCCTCCCATTGACCCACGTGTGACCTTGGGCAAGTCTCTTGACCTGTCTGCTATTTCCCTGCAATACAGAATGTTGGGAGGATACATTCATTGATATGGGCTATGAGATTACTTGGCTTAATTGGGATTCTCTCCATTTTACAGAGGATGTTGGGTGGATGAGCTTAATATTTGTGAAGAGCCTTGAGATCCATCACTGAAAGATGCCATAAGTGCAAAGTGAAAAGGAGTACTTGTGGCACCTTAGAGACTAACAAATTTATTTTGAGCTGTAGCTCACAAAAGCTTATGCTCAAATAAATTTGTTAGTCTCTAATGTGCCACAAGTCCTCCTTTTCTTTTTGTGGATACAGACTAACATGGCTGCTACTCTGAAACCTGTCATAAGTGCAAAGTATTACTGTTATTCCATAGCAGGGAGTTAACTGATTCAGATTAATGTTGCATCATCTTTGGGAGCATAATGCTAACACTTTAACACTTTTTCTTTCTGTCATACTTTTGCTGTATCTAACACACATTGGTACTGCGAGGCAGCAGGCTGTTTTTTTCACAGGCATCAATCTCAGCGGGCCTGAGGGCTTGCTTACTATTGAAAGTTAGTTTGGATTAAGGTCAGGTGTGAATTTAATGCATAATAGCTATTCCAGAATAACTCGTGTGAATGCTCTTATTCCAGAATAAAATGGCCTTGTTCCTGTTCATATTAATCCACTTGGATTAATCCAGGAACAAGAGACTCTCATTCCAGAATAAGAGCATCCATACATGGAGCTATTCCTGAATAATGCCATGTCTGGATAAGCCCTGTTTCTCATTTACACTAAGGCCCCTCTGGCCTTAATGTCCCCTTTATTCTTCCAGGGAAGTGTAAAGGGGTCTTATTGTAAAGGAGAATTTGGTCCTCAGTATTTAAAAAGATGTGGTTCTTCTGAGGGTAACTAATGGGGTCTGTAGCACAGTAGCTATTAGTCTGTCAGATAATCAGAGAGGCAGTATGGTCTGAGTATGGTACAGAGAGCCAAGAACTTCTGAGTTCTAATCCTAACTCTGCCACTGACCGAGGCCATGTCTATGCTATAGCGGCACCGCTCCGCCACGATAGCACTGTGGTGTAGATGCTTCCTATGTCGACACATGTTGATGGGGGTTTTCCGTTGATGTAGTTAATCCATCTCTCGGAGAAGCAGTAGCTAGGTGGCCAGAAGAATCCTTCCATCGACCTAGCTGTGTCTACACAGAGGGTTAAGTCAACTTAACTACAGCGGTCACGGTGAGACACAGCTAGGTTGATCTAATTTTTAAGTGAAGACCAGGCCTAAGTGTGGACCTTGTGGCTGCTGGACTCTTTCCTCACTCATAAATTGGGGATAACACTTGCCTGCCTAATTGCTTTGGGGCATAGTGTGGATTAATGAGCTGATACTGGTCACATTGCTTTGAAGACGTTAAGTGTTATATGTAGGGCCCTACCAAATTCACAGTCCATTTTGCTCAATTTCATGGTCATAGGGTTTTAAAAACTGTAAATGTCATGACTTCAGATATTTAAATCTGAAATTTCGGTGTTGTAGGGGTCCTGGCCCAAAAAGGAGTTGTGGGGGGATTGCAAGGTTATTGTAGCGGGGTTGCAGTACTGCTACCCTTAACTTGTGCGCTGTGGCAAGGAGCCCAGCAGCAGTGCAGAAGGAAGGGTGGCCTGGTATGGTATTGCCACCCTTACTTCTGTGCTGCTGCTGGCAGGCACTGCCTCAAAGCTCGGTGCCTGGCCAACAGCTGCTGCTCTCTGGCCACCCAGCTCTGTAGGCAGCCACGCACAAGTAAGGGTTGCAATACCATAACCCCCCTAAAATAACCTTGTGACCCCCCCCACAACCCTCTTTTGGGTCAGGACCCCCAGTTTGAGAAATGCTGGTCTCCCCCGTGAAATCTGTGTAGTGTAGGGTGAAAGCACACAAAAGACCAGATTTCACGGGGGGGGAAGACCAGATTTCATGGTCCGTGTTACATTTTTCATGGCCATGAGTTTGGTAGAGCCCTAGTTATATGGGTGCTAAATATTATATTATTACGTGATTCAAGGCCACTTCAGTTTTTTAATCAGAGACAGCGCCCATTACAGGGCTTCATGTATAATTTTGCCTTTCCAGAGAATTTATTATGACCAATGAGAATTTTGTAGTGTGAATCTCCTGTGGGGGAAGAAGTTGCATGGGATGTCAGAGGTCACTAACTGTTGCTTTGTTGATACAATTTGATGTGATAACTGAGCCAGAGTCTGTTTTGGCTTTCACTTCTGACTGTGCTGTCACTAGTGTGCGCTGCAAGGTCCTCTCGGTGACTAGCACATCTTGGCCTTCCAGCTCAGAGAACTTAGGGAACCAGAGATCCTCCCTGTCCTGAGTCATAAAGTGGCTGGGGTTCTGCATAGGGTTGCCAACCCTCCTGGATTGTCCTGGAGTCTCCAGGAATTAAAGATTGTCATGTGATGAAACCTCCAGGAATACAGCCAACCAATATTGGCAACCCTACTTCTGAACTTTACTGCCCCTTTTTCTCATTGCCAGTCAGTCCTCTGAGTATCTGAGCCTCCTCCTTGGTTGTCAGAGTTCTAGTCTTGTATTGCCTGCTCTTACCCTGTTTCCATTTCCTCTTGTAAATGCCATTCTGAGGCCCCGACTTCACCTCCTCTAGTTTCTGTGTCCCAGCCTCGTTACTGTGCTGATTTCCTAGTTCACCCCAATATGCAATGTCAATGGCTACCTAGATGGTTGGGTGTAGAGATGGGCCTGAGATGTACAAAGTCAGTTCTGCATTTCAAACCCCCAAACGTTTTTTCTGGTTCACACCTGGGGTTTTGTAGAGGAAAGAGGCAGAGTGTGAAATTCAAATCTCTTCAGGCCGATCTTGGTTTAAAATCAAATAGCAGGAGACCTCAGTCTACTCAGCTGCACTCCGGATACAGTCACCTGTATGGCACAGGAGCAATTTCAGTACATGGATTTCTTTACTGAGGACTCTGCATTATCACATCGATGTCAAGCCCTGAAACAATGAGTGGAAGCTGCTCTGCCCAGCGAAAGGTCCATCTGATTCCAAGCCACAGGCCTGTAAAGATATGGCAAGATGGTGTCAGAGCTTAGTTTAAAACTTCTATTTCTTTAATGCATCACATTTTTTTCTCAAGCACGTAGGTGTCTACTTTAAGGCTTTATGGGAAACACGGATGCTTTAAGTCCCAAACAACCAAACCCTACATCAGTTGCTTTTCTGAGAATGACCTCTCAGAATGCCACCCGTATTAGTGCTTCTGATACTGCAGCTTCACTCTGACAAGGACCCCCTGTCAGCACGGCTCTTGATGAAGGTCCTCAAAATGCTCCTTGCTCCAAATGCACTTTGGAAAGGGATGTTTTTTGGGGTGGGTGGAATTTTGTATCCATCTCTGTCCCACAGCAACCACTCAGTGCTCAGAGACCTTCCTAAGCTTTTAAGGACACACTATTTCCCACAAAGTGTATTTGTGAATTCCTGCTTGTTCAGTGTATTTCCTCTAAGGGTCTGGTCCAACATCCATTGATGTCTATGGGAAGGTTTTCAATGACTTTGGGTGGGCATTGGGTGGACCCACCCATCCATCCTCTGTGGCATCACAGAGCTGATTGTGATTCATTACCATGGGGGTCCTGGACTGCTCTCTATTTTTAATCCCTCTTTGGGAAAAGGGAAATCTAGCACACAAAATACATAGCTAAACCCAGGTCTGCTTACACTGGAAAAACGAATCAGTAACTGAGAGGCAGTTGCAGCGGCGAGACAGGAAGTTTTAAGAATCCTATTGCAACCAACAATATACTGTGGAAAAACAAATATTCCCCAGCGGAAAGAGGCATGAGAAATCCCTACTGCATTGGGCGGGTTGAAACAAGCTATTAGAAGTTGGCCCCGGTAATCAGGAAATCTGCTCTACCATTTTCCTGCTGCCAGGCTCCAGATGTCGTACAGTACCTCTGTATTGAGCTGGGAGAATATTCACTAGAGTGGTGAAAAATCTTTATCAGCAAAACAAGACACCAAAGGAAACTCACCTGGTTTGGGACTTCATTGCAAATTGCAAAGCTCGGCCCTGGTTGGCCAAATTTTCTGCCAACCTGGAAGAGGTGGAAACTATAAGCCCTGTGGTGACTTTTTTTTTTTTTTAAACTAAATCTGAGCCCACAACAATATCCCCCAGAGCCAACAGCTTACCTGCTCTGGGGTATTCAAGATCCAGCTCTGGGTCAAAATCTTCTGTCTAGCCTCTCTTCTCCAGTAATGTGTGAATTGAAATCTGGATCTGAACAGTTCTCTATTGTGTGGCATGCAAAGTTCATAGCTGGACCCAAATTTTGTAGTGTGGGCATGCTTCTAGTTTTCAGCTGAAACCAAGGCAAAGGTTAGTGGTTTCAGCCCCATCTATGTATGCATGGAGTTTCTGGGTTCAGCTGAACCCCAAATTTAAGGCAAAATATGTGTGTACTCATGTGTAATGGCATCCTTGGGGCTATGCAATCTGTGCAATGGAGCTACTGCAGGTTTCTCTTGCTTTAACTCAGATCACTCTTTAACCCCCCCTTTTCTCTATACTCTCAATCAATCCATCACAGACACATGACTGAGTCTAAACATAGCCTCTGACTGGTTGGTATATACTTATGAGACTTGCAAATCTCTCTCTAAGCGTGAATGGGCCTCCATGCTCCCAAATACCCAGCAGCTATATTTGGAAATATATGGCAAAGCCTAACAGGGCTGGCATTCATGCTATGTGGCAAATTCAGTATTTGTTTCCATCATGCAAATGTATTATTTGAGCCTAATACACCATTGAGAAAAAAAGAACTTTTAGTCCCTCAGTAACTCGTACATGTACGCTACCTCTTTAATACTTGGCAAATATCTCCTCAACCACGATATTTGTAACTTCAGGTCATTTATTCCCTGGTGCCCATAACAGAACCCATTACCGCTGCTCTGGAAGAAAATTGGCAACTCTACCCATACGTGATCAGAACCCAGAATATCTCTGCACCTTTTCCTGCCTCCTTTCATAGGAGTAAGCTCTGTTTCCTTCGAAAACACCAGTATTCCCCAACGTAACAATAAAATCCAGTTTGGTTTAGATAAAAAAATCACTGTAAATGTATTTAAAGGTTACAATAAGGAAAAAAAGTTTTGTAAAACATTAATGGCCTGATGGCTTCTGCAAAAAGCACCAACTAGGCAGCCCTATAGTTTAATTACAGAATATTTGTGTTTACCTGGTTCACAACTTTGCAGAAATCACTTAGACCTCTAACAGCCAAAGTGGTATTCCTCAGACCACAAACGCGGTTGTGTGACATTCCCCTGACAGGAGCAATGGTGTTTACCTAGAAACCCAACTAGTTATTGGCCACATGCCTTTTGATCTTGGGTGACACCGTTACAAGGCGGTGGGTGATCTGTTGTTGTCACATAGGACAAAGTAGCTTTGGATTACCAAACATCTGTCCACTTGAAGTTTGGGAAATATGTAATATTTATAATTTCCTCCTTTGTGATAGCACAATACACAGTGACTGAGGCTTTGCATGCATTCTCCTTAATAAGCTGTTTCATAAATAATATAGCTAGTTTTGTCCATTTCAAGTTCGACTTTGATCTAGCAGTGGGTAAATGGCATTATTGTTTTGAGCTGTATCTACTTCCAGCAATCAAAAAGCTTTTGCATATTTTCCAAAAATCTTTTCTTTTGCTCCTCTCAGATGGGATAAGACGATTGGGTCCAATTTTATATTGAAGTCAATGGAGTTGCACTGGCATAAAAACAATGTGACTGAGCGCAGACTCCGATTCCTGAGCTGCGTTGGTAGGGCTAAAGACACCAAGCAACACTTTCTTTAGGCAGAACTCCTGGAATGTAAATGAACTGCTAAATAAGACAGTCATAATTCTAATGTAATAAAAATGCTGATAATAGAAATCTTATGTACATCTGCTTCGCTAAGAAGGGACTTAACTGGTCACAAAAATGTGACTGGCACAGCCATGAAGCTGTGAGGGGAATTATTTATCATGGTACAAGAACATACAACTTTGAGTAACAGGATGAAACTGAACAAAGGTGAATTTACATTGGATGTCAAAGAAAACATCTTCAGGGTGAGACCTACTAAACTGTTCACTAGCCATAGCCACCATCTTTTTGTATTTGCGTAGTGTCTTTCATTCAGGTATTTCCATGGGCTTTTTGAATTTGAATTAAGTAAGCATCACACCCCGTGGAGTAGGTTAAGATTATTATATGCAATTTTAAAAATGGGTAAACTGAACTAAAGGAAGGTTAAGTGACTTATCATAGAATCATAGAATCATAGAATATCAGGGTTGGAAGGGACCTCAGGAGGTCATCTAGTCCAACCCCCTGCTCAAAGCAGGACCAATCCCCAATTAAATCATCCCAGCCGGGGCTTTGTCAAGCCTGACCTTAAAAACTTCTAAGGAAGGAGATTCTACCACCTCCCTAGGTAACGCATTCCAGTGTTTCACCACCCTCCTAGTGAAAAAGTTTTTCCTAATATCCAACCTAAACCTCCCCCACTGCAACTTGAGACCATTACTCCTTGTCCTGTCATCTTCTACCACTGAGAATAGTCTAGAACCATCCTCTTTGGAACCACCTCTCAGGTAGTTGAAAGCAGCTATCAAATCCCCCCTCATTCTTCTCTTCTGCAGACTAAACAATCCCAGTTCCCTCAGCCTCTCCTCATAAGTCATGTGTTCCAGACCCCTAATCATTTTTGTTGCCCTTCGCTGGACTCTCTCCAATTTATCCACATCCTTCTTGTAGTGTGGGGCCCAAAACTGGACACAGTACTCCAGATGAGGCCTCACCAATGTCGAATAGAGGGGAACGATCACGTCCCTCGATCTGCTCGCTATGCCCCTACTTATACATCCCGAAATGCCATTGGCCTTCTTGGCAACAAGGGCACACTGCTGACTCATATCCAGCTTCTCGTCCACTGTAACCCCTAGGTCCTTTTCCGCAGAACTGCTGCCTAGCCATTTGGTCCCTAGTCTGTAGCTGTGCATTGGGTTCTTCCGTCCTAAGTGCAGGACCCTGCACTTATCCTTATTGAACCTCATCAGATTTCTTTTGGCCCAATCCTCCAATTTGTCTAGGTCCCTCTGTATCCTATCTCTGCCCTCCAACGTATCTACCACTCCTCCCAGTTTAGTATCATCCGCAAATTTGCTGAGAGTGCAATCCACACCATCCTCCAGATCATTTATGAAGATATTGAACAAAACCGGCCCCAGGACCGACCCCTGGGGCACTCCACTTGACACCGGCTGCCAACTAGACATGGAGCCATTGATCACTACCCATTGAGCCCGACAATCTAGCCAACTTTCTACCCACCTTATAGTACATTCATCCAGCCCATACTTCTTTAACTTGCTGACAAGAATACTGTGGGAGACCGTGTCAAAAGCTTTGCTAAAGTCAAGAAACAATACATCCACTGCTTTCCCTTCATCCACAGAATCAGTAATCTCATCCAAATTCACACAGCAAATTGTGCCAGAGCCAGGATTAATGTGAAGTCCTGACCCCAATCACTTGCTCTATGTATTAGTCCACCGTGCTTGCCGTGGTCATTCTGCATTGAACCTCATTGTGCCAAAAAGCATTCACTGGAATTGAACACTAGTGTGTATCTCCTGTGCAACAAGGATCAGTAGATCACACAAACATACTACTTTAAACAAGTCTGATAACCCCATCTAAGAGAAAGACGAGTCGCTCTCCTAAGCTCTCTACACACCCACTTTTTAGATGGGGAACATTTCCTTAGCAACACAGAAGTTTTGGTTTTTTTCAGATGGCAATCGTTAAATCACACTAAACATAAAAACAAGGGGCCTGATCCAAAGCCCACTGAAGTTGAGTGGAAAGACGCCCATTGCCTTCGGGAGGCTTTGGACCAGGCTGAAGAATCTTTTTATTAATTAAATCTTGGGTACCTTTTGGGGATCTCCTTTTTCTTCGGCATTTGTACCCTTCTCAGGATTCTCTGACCACTTCCCTCCCTGGCACTGCATCTTGAATGGTCCTTTGAAATATGTGTTAACTACTTATGCTAAACAATCTGTTTCATCTTGTATTTAGCTGTGATACTCTGAGTAAGTTTCCCAGGCCTGAAGAAGAGCTCTGTGTAAGCTCAAAAGCTTCTCTCTCTCATCAACAGAAGTTGGTCCCATAAAAGATATTACCCCACCCAGCCTGTATCAGACAAACCATCTAGGAGTGGGAAGTAGAGCATGTCACCCATGATAACTTGCCTCTAAAAGGAAGTTTCTGTCACGTGCAACAGCTGCTTGTATTCTCAGGAGGGAATATTTTGTCACTAAGACAGACTTCTGCCTTTTTGAGTCCCTACATGGAGCAGGTGTGGGGGAGTAACTGCCCCTCAAACTTTCCAGCTAGCTGGTTTATGTCACTGCAAAATTACCAAGTGCAATGCAAGAAAATTTAACCCTGAATTCTCATTTATTTGTATGTAAAGCTGATCCCTTTCAAATGTGCCATTCAATTTCTAAACTATATTTTATTTTGCAGATTCTGGGGAAAACAGACACTCTGTAAGTATACATTTTATTTGAGGAATAAGAGATTGGGAAATTAGATTGGGATAACCGTTTGGTCAGTGAAATAACATTGAAGGGTATTATATTTTTGTATTGTTTGCAATACTTTGGAAATGTACTACTTAGCACTTTCATTTATATCCTCATTGGCCAGGTTTTCTCTGATATATTTATATAGCAGTGAGCACTAAAAGTCATATGAAATAACTGGTATTTGAGAAAGCCACTATAAAGCACAGTTGGTCCATGATGACTCTTCGAAAGGGGAGTTTACACATGAAAAAACACAACTGTGCAGATTTGGCTTGGTTGCAGGGGTGTGCGCTCTGACACAGCAGAGCCAAGCTTGGGAATGTCCTCAGACTTCCACTGGGCTGATGTATTCAAGAGCATGATGGTGCTGAACCACTTGAGGATGGATATGAGGGCCTGCTGGGCTGGCCAGTCTATGGAGTAATAGCATCAGTGTCAAGTGGGAAAAGAGGCGAATGAAAAAAGGGTGTTTAGAACCTTAGCTGGAAAAATGACAGTG
This sequence comes from Natator depressus, assembly GCF_965152275.1. Classification (NCBI taxonomy): domain Eukaryota; kingdom Metazoa; phylum Chordata; order Testudines; family Cheloniidae; genus Natator; species Natator depressus. The sequence continues at coordinate 8,713,956 of NC_134247.1, forward strand.
GGGCTAGCACCAACTGTGTCTCCTTCCCAAGGAGTGTGCCTGCACATGTACACGGGGAGATTTTTACCATTTGCAGGTGTGATTTCCTTCTTAAGGTGTAGAGCGAGGGGATTTCCTGACTGTGACTATTGGCTCGAGCCGAAGCTTGCGTTCAACTCTGCCTGTGCTCCTGACCTGTGCTATGTAGCACCTTCAACCAGGATATTAGAAGACGGGCCGACTGGCAGGATTGTTGATGGAGACTGTGACATTCTAAACAAAAATTAATGGAAAGCAAATGCTGACATTATTACGATCATCCAATCAGGGAACCGGAGCAACGCCATGTGGTGTAAGAGCCCAGCCAAACTAACCATTGCAGCTCAAATTTAATGGACAATCTACCAGTCAAGGAATGATACGATGAATAGCTTTGAACACCAAACTAATCAGAGGAAAAGCCAATTTGTGGAGAGAATGAGTGGCTAAATGCCTCAAATGAATGATCACTTGGCTCTGCTGAAATGCAAAAGACGAAGTACAAGCACTCCAGAAATAATGATATTAACGTTATTGAACAAATACTTTCCGACTATGCCCCCAGGGTGCTGTTCGGTAATATCATGGTTATTAATTATTATTACTAGTGCTGTTGTGTTAGCACCCAAAATGGGCCGGGCACTGGGTAAACACACAGCAAGAGACAGTCCCTGCCCTGATATATTTATAATCTGATTTTAAAAGAATAATTGAGAAGCACACAATGAAAACCATACTATGATCAAACCTGCCCTCATAAGACTAGAGAGAGTAAGAGAAAGAGAGGAGGATCCTATCCAGAGGCTAAACTCTGAGGTCTTTTGCTCAGTCCTTACTCAGGCAAAATCCTGATTATAGTCCTCTAGGATTTGATTTCAAGAACAGGGAGTTTTCAAAGGTAACTCTTGAAAAAGAAAAGGAGGGAGGAACTGCCACATATTGAGGGACACTGCAGAGACCCAGTTGCCTCCTGGTCTTAGACAAGATGGTTGGATCCCTAAAAGGCAGCTGGTAGAGCTCAGATACCTGTTGGGACAAGGTTGGAGGCGGTCTCAAGGGTAGGCAGACCCAGCCCCAGGCTCAGAGGAAGTGTGCCTGTAGGTATACGATCCCTCCCACAAAGCAGGGCGGGAGTGTATTTTTCCTGCCACTTATTTTATATGACTCGGGAGCATTTGCTTAAAAAAACTAACTGTAGCAAATAGGAGACTTGTAAATAACAATCACAGTAGCACTCTCTCTCTCAGCTAACAATACACATTCAGGCCTGGTCTACATTACAGAGTTAGGTCGTCATAAGCTGCCTTACGTCCACCTAACTCTGTAAGCGTCTACACTAAAATGTAGCTTCCATCGATGTAACTCACCGGCTACACCGACTTCATAACTCCACCTCCGGGAGAGGCGTAGCGCTTAGGTCAATGTAGTTAGGTTGACGCAGTGTTAGTGTAGACATTGCGTTGCTTACATTGACTGTTTGTTGCCTTTCAGAAGCTGTCCCACAATGCCCCACACTGACAGTTAACTCTGTGCAAGTGCTCCTGGTGAGGACATGCACTGCCAACATAAGGAGTGTAGGCCGGAAATGGAAAAGTGATTTAATTACTGCGGTGGCTGTATGTTGACATGACTTAGGTTGACTTAATTTTGTAGTGTAGACTTGCTCTCCGGCTCTGAAAGGCAGGGGCCTCCACCTTCCATCAGCACTCAAGTCCACATGGGATACAAAAGAAAACCTCTGTATTGTTTACAGTCCATTGGCAGAGCACTGAAGGTCATGGAGTGTGTTACAATAAACAGGCGGATTTTAATAGGCAAATAGGGTTTATTTTTCATTGTCATCTAAAGGTTTGGGGTTTTACTTTGCTCTCTATCTTCTAAAAATAAATCAAGCCTAGTTCTCCACCCAGTTGCAAGGATGCAACCTCATGGTGTCACAGAGGAGAATTTTTTTTTTTTTTTTAAATCTGTCGTTGGGATAAGGGCTGAGTATACACAGGAGAAGGTGGAGAGAAGTGACTGCAGCAAACAGCTGGTGTGGACCTGAATGGGAGGCATTGTCCTTTCTCAGTGCTCTGGATTGCCTGTTGGAGCCAAGGCTGCATATCTTCTGCACCCTTGGACTTCAGTAAGAGGTTCTGGGCATGCAGCATTGAGGCCTTTGTTTGCACCCTTATCCATAACTGCTACATCAAGCAGAGTTCCACATACACTCTAGCTGCTAACGTGAACTGAGCCTTTGCTGTATAGAACTTACACAGGTATTTCCCAATGCTTGTAAGGTACAGAGTACGTGAGCCAGGGGACAGTCAGTCCTCCTGGGTTCTGTGGCCAGCTCTGTCATTGACTTGTTTGGCCTTGACCCAATCATTGATCACTATTTTACAGTTGGGCAAAAGGAATTTAATATCTCCCTCACGAGAGTGCTGAGTGGCTTCATTAATTCATGTTTGCAAAGCACTCCGAGATCTTTGGATGAAAGGTGCTATTGATGTGCCATCATTATGATAACTGATAATTTTGATGATTTTTTCTATTACCAAAATTGAGTCTAGAAGCCATTACCTGGAGCCATATAGAGGCTGCTTTGGTTCTTGAATGGGCTGCAGTGTAAACACCTCAGCACCCTATGTAAATAATTTTGGCTTTAATTAATTGGACCCTGACATTTTACATCTCCTGGCAAACTAGATGAGAGGAGTTGGATTTAGGGCTGCATTTTCCTTGCTTGCATAAATTCCTGTTTGCAGCTGGAGAGTAGTAATAAGATCTCCTGTAAAATTCAACAGACTGTCACAAACATTTTTAGTTTCTCATCAATACACAAAAGAAAAACCTGCTTTGGAATAAGCTGTGCATGTTACCTGACTTTTCCCCAGCGATATGCCCCTGGGGTTCACATGGACAGCACACAGATGTGCAGGATCAGGATGTGCATGTACCACTAAACTTAACCTCTGAGGGTGAGCACGATACTTCCCAGGAAATGGCACTTGTGCAATACACAGGCATCCCCTAGAAACTCTGACATAACGTTATCGGACAGGAAACACCCTGCTAGGCATCCCTGTTGCAGTTAAATACTGTAACTTCTCCTGATTAAGTAGCTATTTGAATCACCAGGGCTTGTGCGGACAGGGCCCAGGTATGCTCACGGGGCCAACTCTGGATTAAAAAGCACCATCAGGTCTTTGTTCTTTTCCTGCTGATCAGGAGCAATCCAGAGTGTTTCTTTATCTTCACATAAATGAGCCACAGTGGGGATCAGAAAGTGAATTTCCTCATGGGTTTTTTCTTTTCTTTTCTTTTCTTTTCTTTTCTTTTCTTTTCTTTTCTTTTTTCTTTTTTCTTTTTAACATTGCTCAGCAACGTAAAAGTGCAGAGAGAAAAGAGATGGAGAGACTCTGGCTGTGCCTTCTCTCCTCGTTTTATTGAAGTACTTCTCTTCTGTAGCTTATTTTCCTGCAGCACTATGCTCTGTCATGCCTCACAGGTAGAGTCCAACCGAGGGGAGTTGCTGACCCTGCCTATCAAAGCAAAAAGAGTCCTAATAACATGATCAAGTGGCTTAACCTTCCTTTCCAGGCAGTTTTCTACTTTAGAAGTCTGGAGAAGATCTTGGGGGAGGTGGAAGATCTCTCTGCAGGGGAGACTGGCCCTGCTGCTGCTCTTGCTGCCCCTGATGTGTGGATAGAGGCCTTTGGTCTCCAGGCCTGACACTGTGGCATCCTAATCAAAGGGAACATGTTAAGGAAAGAAAGTAATGCCCAGATAGCAGGTTTCCTGGCTATAGCTACATGTCAGAGTGTAGGTCTTGAAAAGAAGGGCTTGTCTACACTACCTGCCGAATCATCAGGCAGCGATTGATCCAGCGGGGGCCCATTTATCACATCTAGTATAGACGCGATAAATCAACTGCTGAGCACTCTCCCGTCGACTTCAGTACTCCACCAGAATGAGAAGCACAAGTGGAGTTGACGGGAGAGCGTCAGCTGTCGAATTACCGCAGTGAAGACACCGCGGTAAGTTGATCTAAGTACGTCGACTTCAGCCACGCTATTCACATAGCTGAAGTAGTGTCTCTTAGATCGACCCCACCCGGTAGTGTAGACAAGCCCGAAGACTCATGATTTGACATTTTCATGGAGATAATATGACACAGTGGGGATTTTTGTGGCAATACACCATACAAATGTATTGGGGGGGACAGATGGGAGTAAGGACTGTGGGACTGAACCCCTATTAGGAGTCTGGGTTTCAGAGGTGTGGGCACATGCCTTCCTTTTGACTTCAGCAACGGTTGTGGGTGCTTGAAATCTGACCCTTGGTGTGTGCTTCTTACTTCAAATTCAAGTAATGCTGTCCCACTTGCTTCTAATAAACCTATTAAATTATGATGTTCTGCGTTAATGGTGAGGAAGTCATAAGGCAAAGCCAAGAACTGCTGCGTTGAAGAAAAAAAAATGAAGAAAACAGCTTTATAATGAGCTCTCCCCCCTCCATTACGCCAACCTCAGCCCCTAAGAAGTTGTGTCACTGTCAGAATAAGTCTAATCCAGCATGAAAACAATGAAGAACTTTGCTCCCTCCACGCCGTGTGAGGCCATGATAAAAGTGAGCCCAGTGCTTTAAAAAATGCCACACATTGACAACTACATTGACATTACACAGATTCACGGTAAGGTTTTGATCTCATTTAAGTCAACGTGTTAGACAAATCCAGTCGAGGCCTGAATTATTTAAATAGGTTAAAATCAAATTGCAGTCCAAGTTCTGATTAGAGAGGGGCACAGACCAAAGTAACCTGGGCCTGAACACGTTGGACTTGAGGACTATTCAGAACTAGATCCAAACTTTGGGCTTGTGGCCTCTTCTCTGTTTCTTGTCTGCTACAGGATTTTAGATCTTAAGTTCCATCCATAGGAAGTGTTTGCAAAAGAAATGGGTGTCTTTGAATTTTTTTTTTACCTAAAGTGTCTGGAGTAAATTAATTGAATTACTAAGAGAGGAACTGGGAGGAGGTTTCCTTCCTGGAATCAGAGCTGGCAATCTTTCTAAGTTATTTAATGGTCTTAGTTTCTGAAAACATATTGAAGGAAATATCTTAACAATGAGATAGCCACTTCGCCAAATACTAATTTGGTATTGTGCTGGATTTGCTGCAGCCATACATTCTGACTTCATATTCTCCCCTGTCATTTTTACTTGTTTGTTTGTTTTATTTTGTCCTGGTGGTGAACGTGGACTGATTAGCATCACTTAGGACACATTGTACTTTCAGGTGTACATTTGTACTAATACAGAATGTACCATCCTGGAGACAAATGTCTCCAATTCTCCACCCACTTGCAGAATCTGGCCACTTATTTATTAGTCAGTGCCCAAACACAGATTTAGGTGCTTAACTATAGGCAAGCAGTTTGAAAATGTTAGCGTAAATATCATGGTGTCTATTTCTTCTCTGTACCATGGAGATGTTGAATGACTTTGAAGAGGAGACATGATGATTGTTTAGCTGATTGTGCAGCTCTTGGAAGAGTTGTTGTTATATTTCATCTCTGTATGCAATTTCATTGATCCAAGACTTTTTTTTTAAATTTATGCTTATTAGCTTTTTTTCCCCTCCTCATTGCCAATAGAGAATAGAAGGTTCTCCTGATGCCACTTAACAGAGTCATCGGAAACATCGACTGCTGGGAGACAAAAACAAGATGCGAGATGATGTGCCTGTTTCAAAAGCTCTATGGCACTTATTTATGAACCTGCCAGGCTCCTCTCTTCAATGTTCATTTCCTCAGGGTGAACAACAGGGACATTCCTAAAGCATGTAATTTCAAAAAATTACAAATAAAGATTCAAATGGGAAAGTGCCTATGGAAACCAATGACCAATATCCCCCACATGGTTCATTTCTCTCACTAAAAGAGTTTTGTTTCTCTATCCTCCATTTCATCCTGCTCTGGGGAGGTGGGAGCATAGAGTAAGAGTACATTCTGGGCTTTTAAAAAACTTAATAACTGTACAGAGTTTCAGAACTTTACCAAGTGCCTACATTATTAGAAACACAAATATTCCTTGTTCTTCGTTAAATCACTTCTTGTATCTAAAAGGTTCACTGCTCATTGAGCTGGTTGGCATATTGGTTCTTTCTCAAAAGAATGACTGCACATCACAGTCCAGATTAGACAAAATATAGATCACAGATGTTGGGTCCCCGGTCAACAGATTTGGGCCTGAAGCTAAACCCTTTTCCAAATCCTATCCCCAAACTTCATTAAAGTTCAGAAGCTTATTTGGGTCCAGATTGTAACCTCATACCTGTCCCGACTTTATCTCTACAATATGCCAAACCAACACCTTGCTTCTGTGCTTTTGAAGATCAGCACCACATCCAGATTCCATCGTGGTGGCTGTTCCCTGTTTCAATAACAGGCTCAAAGAAAGCCATGGATCCAAACACTCCAGTACTTTGGAGAAGTTTGGATCCAGATCAGAACTTTGCAGTTCATACTAATCTCAGGTTTATTGATGCAAAGAAAATACAAACAAACAAAAACCCCAAACAGAGATTTTTTTTTTCAGACTGTAAAGTGGGTCCCGATCCTGCAATCTGTTCCCATGTATCACTGCAGATTCAATTGCAGGATCAGGGACATAGATAAGAAGGCTCTTGTTTTAAATGACAAATAGCATTTAAAATAATTAAACCAACAAGGATCTAAGTCATTCTTACAGAGAGATGACATATGGACTCATATATATATTTACTGCTTTAAGCTCTATATCAAAGGCTCTGGAACAGAAAAGATATGTATCTCCTTTAAAAGCAAAGGATTTCTTCCCTCCTTCCCCCCCAGCTTAAACTGTTCAGTTTCTTACCGACTAGTATCTTTTTAATTTATTTTTCCCTAGGAAAAGGTTGCTTGTATCATAAAACATTTAAACCTTTCACAGACAACAACGGGGTTTGTAGCACTTCTCTGTTGGCAAATGTACATTCGAGCATCCCATCAACCCTCCCACCCCCCCAATAAAATGTTATTACAGTGAATTTGGAATTTGGAAAAGGTATTTTAATAAAGAAATCTCTGAACTTAACTTTGCATCCTTGGATGTTTTTCTTATCAGCAAATCACAAATGGCTGGGGGGCAGGTTATTATTAATGTTAAACTGTGTGGGGATATCAGTGAACACACAGCATGTCACAGAACATGGGGGAAAGCATGGACGCTGCACAGACTCTGTCAGCTTGAAATCGCTGAACCTGTTGTAATGAACCAGAGTAATCTCAAACAAGTGTGTCCACACCAGCCATGCTGAATCACTTTAAGAACCATTGCAGGCTTGCCCTACATTCACATTAGTGCTGCTCAAAACCACTTCAGTTAAAAGGCCCTCCAGAAATCTACCCTACAGTCCCAGGCATGGCTCCCAAAACCAGTGGATTCTTGGAGGTTTCAAAAGGCTCCCAGTGCTCCATGGAGCTGCAATGAGCCTATGGGGCTGTTTCAGCATCTCTATGCCCACACTGGTGCGAAGGATTTCAGACTGAAACGGTTTAGGCTGAACCAGTTCTTTACCCCGCTGAAAGATTCATCTACTCCATCTGATTCTTGGAACGTGTCACAGGGTAGCTGGGTCCTTTAAATAAAACAGGTCCAGCCCTTCCCCTCTCCCTCCATGCCAGTACGGGTGCTCCCAGTTGGCCAGTTAGAGGGCAAGGCAGCACCTGGGGCTATAAAGGATCAGGGAGATTAGAGTTGTGGGAAGTTCCTGAAGGAGGCAGCAGCAAGGGGAGGAGGTGGAGGAGAAGAGAAGGCAAGGCAAGGCAAGGCAAGGCAAGGCAAGGCAAGGCAAGGCATGGCATGGCATGGCATGGCATGGCATTTGCTGGCTGATCTTCTTGAGCTGGAGCCAAGGGCTAAAGGGAATTGAAAGCAAGGACAGTGGGATTGCTTACCTGCTGACATCTCCATGCTGGAGAGGGCTGAGGGCTAGGTCTCCCTGTGGACTTGTCTGAGTTGACTGGTTAATAGCATAGGGAGAGTGATGGCTGTTTCCCTGGTGAGGATGAATTCCCAGGAGAGTGTTGGTGGTGGGATGTTCCTGCTGGGAAGACTGGGGTTACACTCCAGCAGGGAGGGTTGGGGTGGCTGTCTGGCTGAAGAAGAGTCTGGGTGTGGTGGAAGATGCTGGAATGTGGTATGTGCTAGGCTGAATGATTATATGTTGTGGGATTTGAAGGCCTGCGTGCCCTGGGGGTGATAAATAGACTATGTTCTGGGACTCTTGCTATGGCATATTTGCACTATATCTTGTAATGCTACGCTTCCTGGGGACTGGTTTATTGAACCAAGAGAGCCTGTCCTGGAGCCCTTGGGGCCTGAGAGAGGAAGTGGGAGGGTAACTCTGGTTAGGGTGCCCAGAGGTAAGGAGGCGCTCAGGGATGAAGGGAAATTGTTCATGTGAACTGGTTTGAGCACTTTTGTATGTGGAAGTAGAGTGTGTCACTGGCATGCTCGGGAATAGATCAGTAAACTTACCTGCTGCAGACAAAGCTAATGTACCTACCCACTAAACAAGGAACAGTCATACATGATGAGTTCTGCTTCCTGTTCCACAGAATGTGGCTTCAGATGCCAAGCAAGCCTCATTTGTTAACCTGTTAAACTGAACACTTGGAAAAGATTCTTGTGTCTGTTGTTGAAACAGTGCCCATATTCAATTAAGACCCAAAACAATGAGCCATTACAAATCTGCTGGTGTAGTTCTTCATATTTCTAGCATCTCACCAAGTCTGGCTCAGCAAATGTAAAACCAAGTGTGCTGTAAGTATTCACCCTAAAAAGCAGGGGGGAAAGGGGTCTTTTACAAAAGCCCCAGTTCATCCTCCCCACCTCCTAGCCCCAGTTTCATTTGAAGAGAGACAGGGGGATACCATTTTGAATAAGACAGAATGGAGATGTTGTTTCATGAGATTCATTTACACAATAGTGTGAGAAGCAACAGGTTAAATCACTTCATAGAAGAGGTCCTGCAGGTGTAATTCCCAGTAGTGAGAGCTGGAGTTCCCAGGTCTGAGAGGGGAAACAGACTTTGTTGCCTCAGACACCAATTTTACACTAGATGGCTTATTTTCATGCAAGCAGAGATGGTTGGCTTGACCCCTGAGCCTCACATGCAGAAAACATACTAGCAACAGCAGCCAGTTTAAACAAATTTAAGCCAGTTTGTAGGAGACGTGTCCAAAACCACTGGCCTTATTCTTAAAAAGGAAAGGAGTACTTGTGGCACCTTAGAGACTAACAAATTTATTTGAGCTCACGAAAGCTTATGCTCAAATAAATTTGTTAGTCTCTAAGGTGCCACAAGTCCTCCTGTTCTTTTTGAGGATACAGACTAACACGGCTGCTACTCTGAAACCTGACCGTATTCTTGTGTCCCATAGAAATCTTTAGCCAATATGTTGAGAGAGAGCAGAGCTCTTTCTCTGTCCCAGAATGACACAAGGGGATTGTTCTCCATGAGGCTACACAGTGAAAGAGCAAGTAGAAAGGAAACCTGGATCCCCTTAATTTACAGCACATATGAGGCTGCTTGAATTGGTCATTGTTAAAGTGCAAGCACTGATTCTACAAAATGTGGAAAAAAAGAGCACAAAGCCAGCCTCTTGTGTTAAGCTAGAGAAGTCAGAAGCCAAGAAGCCTCCATGGGAAAAGCAGCGGATGGGGAGAATGCTGCCAGGAGGAAATTAATAATAATTTCAAAAGACAATGCAGCAGCTTTCAGAAGTGTGATTCCTGGAATCTATCAGCACAGTGCAGACTGAGGGGCAGGAATTATCAGCCATGGCTACATGGCTATTTCAGGCTGAGGCTTGAGCCTGCAACATTTACTCACTCATTATCCTTAGTCACTAGGGCCCAATAGAGCTTTGAAGGAATGAAATTCTAAAGGTAACTTTTTCTTCAGTTTGGGGATACTTCTAAACAGTCAGTGAAATCCAGCGTTGCCCTTCCCCCCACCTCTCTTGTGTGAATTTAAGGGCTCAATTCATCATTGTGATATGGCCCTTGCTAGTAGAAAGCAGCTGCAGGGCAGGTGTATGGGCACCATGGGGAATTCCTCCAGCACAGGGAGCCCTGTGACTTCACAGGTGCAGGTGGCCTTCTGGGGCAGGGCATGAGCAAAGGTTGGAAGAGGACTCAGATGTGATCAAGAAGCTCTTATGTTCTGGCTATTCTGAATTCCTTCAAAGCTCTATTGCTCCTTTGGAGCAGGAGCACAAATTAGGGCAGCCTCTGAAAGGTGATGGAGTGAGATCTCTGGAGACTGAAACCCTCTTGTTCCCCAGGACAGGTGCAGCAGCTTCCCCCAGTGTACAATTTTCAAGTGGATGTTTTATATATGTTGTGGGATTAGGTTTTCCTTATCAACAAAGATCCCATGGATGTTCCTTTGAAAAACAGATGATGTGTGGAGCTCAGTGTTGCCAGCTCATGACTTTATCAGAAATCTCAGATGCTTTCCCAACTAGAGCTCCAACTTCTGGAGTCAAGCGAGGAGGACAAGAAGACAATCACTTTCTTTTTTAAATGACAACTCAAAGTTTCTGGTTCTCAGTTTTACAGAAAACAGCCTGAAAAAAGGACCCAGGTACATGCTACCAGCTCAGAAACCAGATGCCAAATAAAAGTTACTCAAAGCTTCTTTTTTAAAAAACATTCATGGTTGTGGGGGGTTTTTTTGTTTTGGTTGGTTGGATATTTTGGCAGCCTGACTCCAGACTCTTGAATGCTTGGGGTTGGTATGGTTGAGATTTCTTAGGCTTCATGTTGCTAAATGAAATTGTTACTGGAATTAATGACACTTACTGTGTCTCCTTCAGTTTTGGGATGATACAGAGTTATCACTGTATTATTTACATGATGAACATATTGATATTTTTCTAAAGAATGAATTAAAAATAATCCTGTGACCTGGATTGATCATTCACCTGTGGAGGTGAGAGGGTACTTTTATCTCTTTGTCCATCCAGTGTGGGCCTCTCTAAAGGTGCCAATAACAGTGCCAATTGGGGGAGCTGGTTTTTGTGTTATGGACAATTGTCCACCTGGAACTGGACCAGACTCACTACACAGAAGCCAGCCATCTTATTGATAATGTAGATTTCTTTTTTGAGCTTTGAACTTCCATTTTATTTGCTCTTTTTCCTTGCACAGTCACAGTTGCCTGCAAGTGGAAGAAGAACCTACTAATCCCCTAGCTTGCAAAGCACACAGCAATCCTATTCATCAGACTGTGGAGTTCAACAGAAAGGAATTCAGTGTTCTTCATCCTTAAAAATCTATTCTGCTGCCTGGTTGGGAATTGGGTGGTAACTTTCCTTCCCACCCCGATCCCATTGCTGCTAGCATAGGACCGAAGGGCATACCAAAGTAGGCACCCCAAGTGGTCACTGGTTTTGTGGGTACTTAGGTCCAGCCCTGTGTTCAAATGTGTCCTAAGAAATGATAGACAATTATTTCTGCTGCTTATTCCTAACTGAAACCTCATTAAAGGTCCGACCTTGCTCCCTCTAAGTGTTTTGTCATTGACTTAAATGAGACCAAATTTGGGCAATACGTGATTTCCAGAAAACACTCAGCTGTGTTAGGATTTTTCCTGGAATATCTTGGCATGGTAACTCACCTGGCTTGTGCTAAACTTTCCAAGAGAAATTGTAAAATTCAGAGGGCCCAGGAGAAATTTATTTCTCTTCCCCTTCCTAAGTGCTTAATGATGTTTCCCTTATTATTTTTGAGATTGCCAACTGTGCCTCATGGTGTTTAGTAATTTCACCCCTTGCTGGAGCTGCCGTAGCATTACTGATTTTTGCTAGAGTTATTTGCAGATTTGAATAATTTACCTTACTGCATGTGATACAAAGTCACTGCTCATCAGGGGTCCCGTTCGTCCCTGCACAGGGATAGCTTGTGTAAAGGAGAAGAAACTGAGTTCCAATTCGTGAATTTTCCTACTTATTCTCCCAACAGGATGAGGGGGTTTCCCTCCCCCCGTAGAAGACACTGTAAATACCCCAAGATTCTGATTTGGTTTTCCCATCTGTGAAATGAAGCCAACACTCCTCTATCCCTCAGAAAGGCTGTGAAGCTTAAGTAATGGCAACATTTTCAAAAGCCACTATTGAACTTTGGGTGCTGCACCTGAGACACTAATCACCTAATCTGCAAAGGTGCTGAGCATGCACCACTTGAGCCAAAGTCAATGGGAGCTGCGGTTGCTCAGCACCTGTGAAAATCACGCCCTTAGATGTCTCAAATTGAACACCTAAAAACTGTGGCAGTGAAAATCAGTGTCCAGTATCGAATATTTTGCCTTTATGCTTTGTGAAGTGCTTTGAGTTCATGGAATGGAGGATTCCATGAAATGCAAAGTATTAATGTTTCTTGCACAGCAACTGGATGGACTGACTCAGGTCATCCAATGCACCGGTAAGGGCAGTTATATGGCAAAACTTTTGTAAATACAACTTTTCAAGACTTTGTGATAAGTAGTGGTGGAGAGGCTTAGCCTCAAAAATATTCATCTGGGATATATGTCCTAGTTAGAGCTGTCTGGAAATGCTTTGAGAGTTTGAAATTCCCCTTGGAAATTTTCCTGTTGGGCAATTCTGACTTTCCCATGGAAATTTTAAAAATGTAAGAAAGTAACTTTCCCCCAACTTTCTTTTTGTTCCCAGCTTTTTCCATTTGGGAAACCATTTAGAAAGTAAGTGTGTGAGAGAGAGAGAGCAACAACTTTTGACTTTTAAAAGTAACTCGCTATTAGGTGTTACACTTAATTCACATTTAAGAATTATGTGCTTTCTCTCTGAAATGAACACTTTCAACACTTCGTTACTGTTTTCCAACTGGAAAAAGGTGGAAAATTCAGTGTGTGTGGAGGGAAGAGCTGACACCTTTTAAAATGTATATATACTATAAATTAGAAAACTCTGAAAAAATTCATTTTTTTCCTGAAAATTTTTATTTAGATTTTTTCCCCAAAATTGTTCATATTTTCCAGAAAATGAATAATTCAGTTGAAAATTATTTTTTCTATGGAAGAAAATGTTTTTGACCAACCCTTCCCCCGCCAAACAAACCCCCAAACATCTTTTTGTCATAAAATTTGTGACCAAGTTCTTCTCCTGGTCTCACTTCCAGTCTCACATTAAAATGGTCAGAAAAGTTTTGATACCATTAATATTTTGCTGCCCTAGACAGTCTAGGGCAGATCCTCAGGGGAAGTCAATGAAGCTCTGACAATTTACACTAACCAAGGATCTGCCCTTCTGTTCTGTCTGTGTGTTAGAGAAGCCCACATGGAGAAAAGGCAGAGCCAAACTGCCATGTCATGCTGGAGAGCTGAGTTCAGGTCCCAAGTTTGTCCTTTGCTGTCTTCATTGGAAGGGCCTAGGAGCACCATAGAAACAACACATCCAGCCTCTGGAAGGGCAATGAGCTTCTCAAGTGACCCTCCCCACGCATACAACCCATCCCACGAGGAAAGGAGCTGAACCAAAACCTCCAGAGACAAAGAGGACATCTTACCCAGAGGGCAGATTTATTAATTTTTTAAAAACTTTCATTATTCTGGGGGCATAATTACTGATTTTTTTTTTTTAATACTCCATGTGGTCAATAACATGTGGTAGCTGGGAGAGGAATTACAAAGGAAAATGCTGCTGTCAAACCACAGTGTAGACCTCCTTGTTTTTCAGTCCCATTTATTTTTCATGTTGTACCTTTGTATTATTTTGTAATATATAAAGCAACCCAATAGGTTTAATAATCAGTTGGCACCCCTCTGTGTTTGAGTCCTGGTTTCCAAAGGGGACTCAAACCCATGCTCAGTGGCTTGCTTAATCTGTTCCCTTGTATTGCTGGTATTTTTATTCTTCTTCACACAGTCTGTCTTGAGGGAGATACTTAAAGGATGAGATGGGTGGGGCAAGGAGAAGTAGCAGGACAGCCTGAAATGTTAGTTTATTACTTGTTTTGTTGTTTTCTTCTTATTGCTCTTTCAGTGCAATGTTTCTTGAAGCGGCTTATTAAATAGAATAATTCAAGAGTTCCTGGTACAATGCTTTAAACACGCTCGTGGGTGGGTGGGTGGGTGCGTGGGTGGGGAGATATGCTATGTTTAATGGATATTCTTTGTAGCCATGTGCATATCTAATATTCTGTACAGGATAAGGAGTGCGCCCTCCACTATCCAAATGTTATGGTGAACATGACACTTGTCTGTATAAACACAAGTTGACATAACTGATGAAGGCTTTTTCCCTAAAAATAAATAAATAAAAGCTTTTGGTGAGTTTTTTACTGGAGCAGGGTACGTCTTCACTCCTGTCTTCTTGCCCCGCAAAAATGGCACAGACTCCATGGATGGGGCAGTCACAGTGCCACTTGTTTGAGTTCCCTCCACCAACCCCATTACAGTCCCCATGCAGCAATCTATTTACAATCTCCTCTGTGTTTTCAGCCCTCTCCTCAGGACCAGAGAGGACCAAAGGTCTCCTTTTCCTAAGGCCTTTAGGAGCCTGGGTTCAGCTAGCCCCATTCCTCCCTCTCCCTTGCATTTCCTTCCTTTGTCTCTATCCTTCTGGGCTGATGGGCTAATTATCTCACCTAGCCCCCAGCCTGATTATCTAATTATTTCTAATTACCCAGTCAGCTTTCTCCAGGGGAACTAATGGGTGTCAAAGTGATCAGAGTGCAAGCTCACTTGTTCACTCCCTCCCCTCTGTCCCAGATACCCAGGACAACTATGTTGTGTATGTAACATACTCTTAATAATAAAAGCAGGTCCATGTGCAAGCACAGATTAGGAGTTTGTAATGCAAATGATTCACCTACGTGAACGTGACCTCACTTTGGATACGAAGGAATTTTGGATAACCAAGTTTCAGATAACCGATATTTCCCTTGCATAATGACAGGTTTCAGAGTAGCAGCCGTGTTAGTCTGTATCTGCAAAAAGAAAAGGAGGACTTGTGGCACCTTAGAGACTAACAAATTTATTTGAGCATAAGCTTTCGTGAGCTACAACTGAAGTGAGCTGTTGCTCACGGAAGCTTATGCTCAGATAAATTTGTTAGTCTCTAAGGTGCCACAAGTCCTCCTTTTCTTTTTGCGATATTTCCCTGTATGTTTTGTACCTTGTATATAAGATTATACCGTATGTAGTAAAATGAATAGCCCCATTTTGCAATTTGACTAACGTTAGTATAAGATCTACTTAAAATTAGACAGTTTTCATATTTACCATAAATGGCCTGACAATACATATCTTCAGTGTGGGCCACAGCGATCGTGGTACAAACTATTTTGGTAATAACCTCTTTCCCCAAGATAATGTCAAATTTCTCACTACAATTTCTCTTCCCATAGACATCTGGGCACACACATGGGACCAATGGACTCATTCAATGCACATGGGTTGAATTTAGCCTAATTTCTTATCATCCACTTTGTTATACCAATGCTTGACTGGAGCTTTCGATCTAAAAGAACCCATTGCAGCCCCCGTGTTCTTGTGTTAATCCAGTGCTGACCTCTGGTGGCCAAAGAATTTACAGGCCATTTCCTAAATATTTGAAAATGAGATGGAATGCTCTATAAATCTTGCAGTTTCCATTGTTGATGGGAGTTTTCTTCAAGTAAATACTGCAGAAGCGGTCCCTGATTTCTATACATAATCATTTTTTAATGTAAGCATATGTTCATATAGCTGGAAATAAGATGTAAATTTTTGACAGTCAGAGTAATTAACCATGGGAACAATATACCAAGGGCCGTGGTGCATTCTCCATCACTGACAATTTTTAAATCACGATGGGATGTTTTTCTAAAAGATCTGCTCTAGGAATTATTTTGGGGGAGTTCTATGGCCTGTGCTATACAGGAAGTCAGACTAGAACAGTGGTTCTCAACCAGGGGTCCATGGCCCCTTGGGGGGGCTGCGAGCAGGTTTCAGGGGGTCCGCCAAGCAGGGCCAGTGTTAGACTCGCTGGGGCCCAGGGCAGAAAGCCGAAGCCCCGCTGCATGGGGCTGAAGCCTGGGGCCCTGAGCCCCGCCACCGGGGCTGAAGCCAAAGCCCGAGCAATGTAGCTTCGCAGGGGCCTCTGTGGCATGGGGCCCTGCTTGCTACCCCGTAATGCCGGCCCTGGCTTTTACAGGCAGAAAACCAGTTGTTGTGACATAGGTGGGCTGTGGAGTTTTTATAGCCTGGGGAAGGGGGGGGCTCAGAAAGAAAAAGATTGAGACCCCCTGGACTAGATGATCACAATGGTCCCTTCTGGCCTTGGGATCTATTAATCTAAATTCAATATCACAGTCTGTACAACCCACTTGACTCCTAGTTAGGTGACTTTGAGGCTCTGAGCCTTCATTCTTCTGTGTATCACCTTCCACCTCTGAAATGGGGATAATAATACTCAAATCACACTATGAGGGTTAACTAGTCTTTTTTTGTACAAAACTGTTGATACAAAAGGCACGATATCTATGCAAAGCATTGAGTAATATAGTAATATATAGCACCAATATGGCACTTTTCACACATAGATGTCAAACCACTTTATAAAGGAGGGTAAGTATCATCATCCATGTTTTATTGAAGGTGAAAATGAGGACAGAGAGATTAAGTGGCTTGTCTAAGGCCACACAGTGAGTCAATGGCAGAGCAGGGAATGGAACCCATTACTCCTACGTCTATGCTCTGTGCATTAGCCCCCCCGCCTATCAGTAAGAGAACCAGGGCTGGCCTTAGGGATGGGCCACCCAGGTGACAGCCCAGGGTGCAGTGCAAAGTTACATGCTGCCAGCTGGCAGGGGAGTGCCGCAGACTTGCAGAGGCAACGCATGCAGGGGCACCCAGATTTCTCCCTGCTTCCTCCCGGCAGAGGAAGGAAAAGCAGTGATGCATGGATACTTCTCACCCCCGCAACATTCCTCTGTGCCCCTGTCATAACCATACAGCTAAGGGTAGCCTAGAATTCCTCCTTACCTGTAAGGGGATAAGAGGCTCAAATAACCTGGTTGGCATCTGACCAAAAGGACCAATGGGGAAAGAAGATACTTTCAAATCGGGGAGGAGGCTTTATTTGGTGTGTTCTCTCTTGGGAAGCATCAGGTCAGAAAACTCCTTCTCCTATAAACCACCCTAAAAGTCTGTCATATTACAAAAATTGCAAGTAAAAGCCAGGCAAGGCATGTTAGATTATCTTTTGTTCTGCTTGTGAATTTTACCCTTGGTGGGGGGAGGTTTATTCTTGTTTTTTGTAACTTTGAAACTAAGCCTAGAGGAAGTTCTGCTGTGTTTCTGAATCTTTTGTTACCCTGTAAAGTTATTTTCCATCCTGATTTTACAGAGGTGATTTTTACCTTTTTTTTTAAATAAAATCCTTCTTTTAAGAACCTGACTGATTTCTCTATTGTCCTAAGACCCAGGGGTTTGGGTCTGTGATCACTTTGTAACCAATTGGTTAGGATATTATTCTCAAGCCTCCCCAGGAAAGGGGGTGTAAGGGCTTGGGGGGGATATTTTGGGGGAATAGGAACTCCAAGTGGTCCTTTCCCTGATTCTTTGTTAAATCACTTGGTGGTGGCAGCGTGCCCTCCAAGGGCAAAGAATTTGTGCTTTGGGGAAGTTTTAACCTAAGCTGGTAGAAATAAGTTTAGGGGGTCTTTCATGCGGGTCCCCACAACTGTACCCTAGAATTCAGAGTGGGGAGGGAACCCTGACAGGCCCCCTAGGGGGCTGTAAAGTGGGGAGCAAGGAGCAACACCACGCACTCCGTGCATCCAGGTCACTTTGCTGTGAAGCTGCTGCTCTCCTGCCTTCCCCTTACACAGACTAGGTGAGGGGAGTGAGCTGCGTGCATCCAGGTCAGTTTCCCCACGTAGGTGCAGATGGGGAGTGCAGGGGTTAGGGATGAAGGGGGCACAGTGCAGCACAAAGTAAGGGTGGCAATACACCATATACTATGCCACCCTTACTTCTCCACTGCTCCTGCCGGTGGCATTGCCTTCAGAGCTAGGCACCCAGCAAGCAGCCGCCACTCTCCGGCTGCCCTGCTAGTGGTGAGCCCCGGCACCTCTTTCAATACCATTAAGCACTTGGGGGAGGCAGCAGGGCCCTGGGTGGGTTGGAAGTCTGGGGAGCATGTGGGGCCAGGGGTGATGGGGGGTAGGTAGCCTATGGGGGCCAGGGGCAATGGGGGGCTCACATGGGGGCCAGGGGCAATAGGGGCTGGAGCACCAAAATACAAGTTTGCCTGGAGCACCATTTTCCCTAAGGCCAGCCCTGAGGAGAACCCCACAGTGCACTTGTTGTCCATGTTTATTCTTAGGTTAACTACTTGTACCATGAGCTCTGTTCTTTGCAGGTTCTTACACTGTGATCCATTACTTCCTGGTTTTGCTGTGCTTGGAAATGTGGAATAAAGCTACAGGTATTTCTGAAATATGCATATTGTAAAGAAAAGTATAGGTACAAAAGAGGAACAAATAGAGGTGGAGGAAAAGTTAAGTGGTAAAATAAATCAAGACGGTTAAACGGGAATCAAACTGACGGCTATCCAATCTCAGCAGTGTACATTTAAAATGCAAGCCGGTTTATTATTTGGAAAAAGAGTGTGCTTTTCTTCAACCATTATCTGGAAAATAATGTGTAGCCTGTCATGTCTAAATTAAAGAACCAAAAAAGAATGACTTTTACTGTCTTTTTCTTATTTGAAGAGCACCAGTCTGAAATCAGAGGAGCTCTCATAAAGAGTAGCCCAGCGAGTCTAGCAATCATCAGAATGTGGCTTTCATGGGAAGCTGAATTTAAATAGGAGTGTACATTTATACAGGTAATTTGTTTTCTCAGCATACACCGAAATACTGGGTGGGAAGGTTGAGTGAGCTCTCCCGGCAGAGGGAACAAACCATCATAGCTGAGTTAGAATTATTAAGTGCAGAATCGCACAGTTTCATCAGAGAAAGAAGCCGTAGTGATAGAGACACAAAATAGCAACACAAAAGGGTTAAGCACAAATCGGCAAAGGTCTGAGTCCTTTTCTTGAGAGGTAAAATAGAAAAATATAGATGTCAATAGAAGCTACTTTTACACATTGAGCCAGGGAGACCATGGGATCTTGGCAATCTATGGTGTCTTGAATATATACTGGATTAGGAACATGTAGCCATGTGATTCTGGGGAACTTTAATCCATAGATTATTGATACAATAGACCATGATGTTTGTCATTGGGAGCTTGTGTAGTCAAAAGTGATACTGTCTAATCTGTCAATTAAATGGCATTATCCAAGTGATGTACAGTTTGCAGAGTAAGCACAAATGCTAGCTATCCTCCTTACACAAAGCAGTTATTGACACTGCATGCACAGAGCTTGCTTTGAAGTCCTCTGCACTGGCTGTCCACATATTCATTTTTAAATACCCGCAGCACCAAGTTGACACTGCAACTGACACAGTTTCACATTTGAAATCAATGAGGTTGGGCTAAAGGACCAAAAACATCTTGCCCATGAATTGAGTTAACGCTGCTGAACTGAAAAGCTGACATCCTGTCTTCATTCACAAAGCAGGTACAGCGCAGGCCGTGGGAACTCCCCACACAGCTCTGCCCATGGGCCTAGACTTCATTCTGCTGTGCAAGCCTCTAAGGGTGAGAGGATAGTTCAGTCTCCAGCCAGCAGTGATTTATGAATGTAAATCTGCCCATCCTCAAGTATAGCATGCTGTACAGAATAGCTGCTTTCTAGCTTCACCCCACCCCAGTGGGTAACCCAGTGGACCTCTTGCAGAAGTGCTTCCAAGGAGAGGGAAATGATGATGCAGAGCCAGAGCTGGCATTCTTACACTTCCACCTCCCCAGAAGTGATGGCCACTGCGATGTATTGAAACCTGTGTTAAAGCTGTAAGCTATCCTTTAAATGCCCAGGGATAGTTTTTTGTTGTTCCTCATCTGGTTTGCAAGCTACAGGGCTCTGTAGGAAAGCATGTGATCTGAGTCTAGCTTGCAGCAATCCGGAGACAGCCAGGCTACAGTAAGGTGAGGTGAGTTGTGCCTTTCTGTTTTAGGGAGCAAGCTCCTTTGTGCCTCTGTGTTCTTGTGGATTAGAGTTCTGAATGATAAGAAATAAAGTAGTGTTATGTTGAAACCTTCCAGCAAGAGTACTTTATGTTTTTATTTAATTCCTCTGTGTGTGCTGTGAACATAAATGGGCACAACTGCACCAAAAGGGCCCAATTCTTCTCCCATTGAAGTTTTTGCCACTGATCTCCAATGGGAAGAGGATCAGGGCTTAAGGTACCAAGGTGTGAGTCACTTTAACACGGGAAGGAGTAAACTTATTCTCATACCATTTGATAACCAGCTGAGAGAGTGTCTAATGAAAGGAAAAATTGCCAACTCTGATAAAATGCTTTCAGAACTGTAAGTGAAATGAATGAACATGGCAGCAAGCCCAGGTTACTAAACTAAAATGAGATGGTCAATTAGAAAACTAGATTTACTTTTAAATAACTTTAAGTTATTTAAAGGCAAAGTAACAAAAAGTCCCCAAAGTCTCTACAATGCACAACACATATTTTGGGTTTTGTTTCAATGTAAGTGTGTTGGGTCACTTTGTCTTCAGGCCAGATAATAGGATTGTTAAAGGTTCAGCAGCTTTTAAAAGCCTGGCAAATGCCAAGCTCTATAAAATCTGTCATGAGGCAAAGTCTCAAGAGGCGGCTTGTGAGCCTGGGGACTTGTCCATGCTAAAGTTGAAACCAGGTAAAACCAGAGCATGTTCTCAGTGCAGTGCTTGAATGCAAGGTGCTAACACTGTTTTTTCTAACCAGCATAGACAAGGTGATCCCTCTTCCTAGCCCTGTTTTCAGATTACCAACCCTTTACCATGCATGAATATATGACCTATATAGCTCTAATCACTGAGGCCGTCAAGGAGTAAATCCTGCTTACCCTACTCACAAGCAGGACTGGGCACTATGGGCCTGATCCTCTACTAATATGCGTCTTGTGTAGTTATTTACCCCTACACAGATTGTAACATGCGTCCAGAGCAGAACGGGAGCATTTTGCATCTACTTTGCATTCTCTCTGCACAGCTGTAAATTACTGCACAAGGGGCAAGGTAGGGGAGAATCAGGTCCCATGGCTGGAATGCTCAGAATGGCTCAGCACACACAACCAGGGCCAGATTTTCAAATGTGCGCATTAGGTGCTGACCTTTTTGGAAAATCAGGCGGTGTCACAATTGGAGCTGATGGGCTCTAAATGCTCATGAAAATTTGGCTGTGGTTGTGGGGGCTGAGCAGTTTGAAATTTGGCCTCCAGCTCTTTAGAAAACTTGGCCCCATGTCTGGATGTCAGAGATCTTTGGGAAGCAGAGGTGGGAAATGAGAAGATATAGGGATAAGACAGGTCATTCACTGAGATCACTGGGACTTATTCCTCACTACAGGAAGATGGTACGGTCAGCATGAGCTAAGATATTAGCTGGCTCAGGCCCAAACCTTTAGAACCTTGTGTACCTGAGTTAAATTTACTGTAGATCCTTCCTTAGGGAAGTGAGGGACTCCCACTATTGTAATGAAAGACCAGGTGCATGTCAGGGTTAGTCAAATAACAGGTTATGCTGACAAATTTTTAAAGCCATTTTTAATTGTATTTTCCCCCCTGCTGAAGCTGATTCTTCTCCCAATGTCTCTGTTCCCTTTTTACTGTTATGGGATAATTCATATAATCCTACATGTCTGTCTTGTGCTGGGCAAAGCAGGCTTCATTAATGTCCCCTACAAGGAAAAGAGTATAATTTATGCTTTTTAATGATAGATTTGCAGGATTACAGTATATTTTTTTCAACTCGCCAACATTAACAGTATAATACTAGGCTTAACTAAATTGCTGCCTTTTCTCCTTTATAGTAGATGTAGATCAAGCTTTAATGCTTATTATCTATGACATGCTAATTAGCATGCTGACTCTAAGAAAGGTCACACCTATATATTCCCCTACCGCACACAAACCATGGGTTTGACTGTGTTCTCACACCAATGTAAAACCACAGGGCCTATGTGACAGGGTTGGTCTGTCCCCTTCAGGGTTGTAGGGCCTGTTATATTCCATCTAAATTAATACATGGGCTAAAGGTGTTAACATAACCCAGTCACTTGAAACAGTGTTAAACCAGATTTGGGATTAGGTATACAGAGGTCTCAGCCTGCTCAGTTCCATGGCAAACACTGCAGTAAAAATCATTTTAACCTTTCATTAAAGATAAAGAAAAGAAGGAAAAACATCTTAAATGTAAAGTATTAAATCAGGCTTTCATTTTAACAACGTCCCGTGTTCCCTTTCTCTTTAGCTACAGAGAGTTTTTAGACTGAAAAAAAACCTTGTTTGACAGTCTCTTAGATGGTATCAAAGATGGTAATAATTGTCCTTCTGGGGGAAAAAGTTAGTTGAAATGGGCTATTGTTGTAAATGTCCAATGCCATTTCATCCTAGGTGGTGTTTGGTATTCAGCTGGAGCCAGAATGGTGGCGAAGTTGTCTGGGTCCCTTTGTCTGGCCTGGTCTCTTCCAGAACTCTCTCAAAATCAGAATGATGAAGGCCCAGGGTCCCAGGAGATGGTGAGGGTGGCAGTTTCTTTCTTTAAGGACATGCAAAGGAAGTTGTAGGTGGAATAGCCCTTCTCCTCATTATTTTGTACCCCAGTTCGGGCTAGCTTTTGGCACACCAATTTTGGTTCACTGATTCACTTTTCGTATTTACCAGGCATATTCTTAACACAGTCCTTGAACTGTATCAGGAAGCCTTTTGGTTTGGGCTAATTCAGTGTCTCCATCTCCCTTTGGTACCTTTCCCCGTCAACATTGTTGTTATAGGTTATTGTGGTAACTTATGAACTTACACTCACTTCTTTATAGCTGAGCTCATAGGGACAATTTGGTAGTCCCAATGATCACAACAGACCTACCAATCCACAATACCACCCTTGTCATTGTGGTGTTGCCCCTTTAAGTTTTGGTACCCAAGAGTCCAGCAAAATGACAAAGGCAGATATGGGGAAAGAGGAAGCAACTCAGAGAATAGTCTATATTTGGGGAAAACCTGTGCTTCTATTCCTTTAAGGGCTCAGGGCCAGGACCCTTGTAGAGAGGGTGGGGCAAGGGTCTTCCCCAGCCAGCCGGAAAAGGCCTTTGAGGAGGCAGAGCTCTGTGCCCGATTGTTACAGAATGGGGCACGTCTTTTCCCATCTCCTGTAACTTCCGGAATAAAAGTGTAAGGAAGAAAACTTGCTGACTGGTTCTCCTTCTTCCCCCAACTCCCCTCTAGTCCAGTCCACTGGTTTGAAAGCAGAGGTGACATGTATGGGGGGGGGGTCATGTGCCCCCCAGATTTCTGCCCGGGTTTATATGCCCTGCCCTGAACCCTGCTGCATACCACCAGAACCTTTAAATTGTGCCCTCCCTCCCCCACTGTCAACAGTTATGTGTCATCTCTATTTGAAAGCCTAGTTAATGCTATAATATGGGATGTGGACAATCAAGGCTGTGCAACCAATGAAGAGGCACCTGCAATGCCAGTTAGGGAATAGGAGCAGCCATCCATTTAGGCCTGGACCCTGTGAGTCCTGTGCAGTGTGCAGCCAGTAGCATGATACTGTTGCCCTCAAGACCAAGTGTGAATGAAAATCTTTGTGACCTTTGTTTGGTTGGTTTTTGACCCAAGCAATTAGCCAATTTTGGTCTAGCGGGTTGTTTCCCCAAGGAGGAGAAATTGCTGATGGAATCGCGTATCTCTTTGATGTAGTCCTGTTTTATTTACAAAGAATGGATGAAATCCAGCTTCACTGAACATAGTAGGAATCCAGCAACAAGAGATGAAGGCTTCAAACTGTGAGCAAAGAAACTTTCAGCCATCACGTACCCAAAAGGTCTCCTTAACTTTTTCCACAAGGTCATGTTACCAGGGCTTCTCTGATGGTGTCTGGGTCTTCTTTGCTCCTACCCTACGTCCTTCTGTGTCATTCTGCTGCTTCCCTGTCACACACAAACACATCCAGCTCTACCAATCAGTGCCACAGCCGCTGCATTTGCTATATCAGCCTCCAGGGAAACCCCTTAGGCCACACACCTCAGCTTCTACTTGCCATGGGCCTGTTTTCGGTGGTGTTTCCCATTGTTTCAGCTATCTAGTTCCACAGAACAGAGTGACTGTTTCTTACATTTTTCTTGAATGAAATGCAGTGGTTATGCCTACCAGCTTCAATGGGGCTTTGCCCAATTCCCCAACACAGCACTGTGGTTGGGAGCCATTAAGGTTAAGTACTAGGCATAAGCTTCTGCACTCAGCTGAAGCCTTGAGGCCATGACATAGTTGGTCTCCAGGGTTTAGGGAATGAAGGGGCAAGTGCAGGGGAGGGAGCGGATGGCTTGGAGACAGGGGCTTAAATATGATCCTTGCCGTTTGCTTGAAGTTCTTAAATGTATTCTCCCCTCATTGGCCTTACTGTTGCTACTAGACAGGAATAACTTGGTAGCCATGTAGCAGCATCCCTCATTAATATGGGACTGATTTCCTCTGCATGTCCCTTCCTGCTCATTGCTTCTTTTTCCTTGTGCTTATTTGTGCAGAACTGCACTGCAAACCCCATTCTAGGTCCGTATCTAGCAACAGGAGCTAGATATGGATATTGTGGATCAGTAACTCAGTTATCCTGGATTGAAAAAAAGGAGGTAAGCCTCGGATCAGTAAAATGACCAGCTGGAATTTAATGAAGTAATATTTTATGTGTCTGTGTGCACAGAGCTTTTTATCCCCAATGCTTTACAGATAAAATAGATGGACTGAGGAAGTGGCACAGTTTGGACCTGGATCTGGGCTTTGGAGAACTACTTGGCTCTGGAGTTTGTGTCCAATCTGTTGTTACAGGTAAGGGCCAGGTGTGAAATCTATACACAGATCCAGGTTCAGGTGTTGAATGGCACCTGCCACCATCAAAGTTCAGCGGTGTTTGGATCTGGTCTGTGATTATTCCCAATGAACTGACAAGAGGCCAGCACTCTTCCACAGGGGGGCCCTGTGTCACTGCAAAAGGCCAAACTACCCTCCATCCGCTTTCAAGGCTGTCTTAGTGCCACGCAGTGAATGTAGCTCCATATTTGCTAAAGGGCAGTTTGAGGTTGCATTATTATCAGGCACACACAGATAGACATATCCAGCAGCAGCCTGGGAAGCTAAGGGCAGCAGTTCCCGATATGTAGTCTGTAGATCTCTAGTGGACTGCAGAAGCAGTTGACTGTTGCACAGATAAAGAAAAAGAACAGAGCAGGTAAAGAGAAATCAGAGTCATGTAGGGTTTTCATGCAAACCTCGATCTCTTCCCCCCAACTTTGTTGGCACTTATTTTAACTATTTAATTTCCTAGAAACTTAAAAGGGGAAACAGTAATCTTGAATTATATATGATAACTCTTTCTTTTCAACACATTCCTCTAGCCGTAGTATTGGTTGTACAAAGCTCAGGGACTAATTTGCGACATTTAGAAAAGGGCCTGACACACAGGGAGCCCTGTTGTTTTTCTGATGTACTGTCGTGGTGCAGTTGTGTTGGATTCAGCTATGAAGTGCCATTATGGACCATGGCAGCCCTGCTGCTCACAGAAAGGTTACAACTAATTACGGCAGAGAATGTAGTTCCTGGCACTTCTGTAAAGGTCATTTAAAATAATGATTCATGCAACACTCGGCTTTGAAGTCACACTACCTGGAACTATACAGTGGCTTTGCTGTCATTAACTTATGAAAATGATCTAACTTGTTTACATCTTCAGTCTTGTATTCTGCATTTGCAACCAAGAGTTCCCTTTATACTGCGGTCTCTGATTCTCTGTTACCAGGTACAGGTACAATTCTTGAACAGATGCCCATCTCTGCCCATCTTCCCCATAGAGTTTAACATGCTGACACCCTGAATGACTTATCTCCTGGACAGAAGGAAAAGAAATAATAATGGTAATGGGAGGCAACGGAGAGCCCCTAGCATGGGGGGAAAGGGAACATCAGAAAAAGGGGGGCACTAGGGGTGCATACAGAGCTTCTTGAAATGAGGGAGAGCTGGGGGAATGAGGAGACGCACACAGCCCCTGTACTGGGGAAAAAGGAGGAAGGGGGCCACACACAGAGACCCTGCCATGCAGTGGGAGAATGGGGGACCCTGGTAGGGGAGATCAGGGGAATGGGGAGCACACAGAGACACTGGCATGGGGGAATGGAGAGTCCATGGAGCCCCTGGCAGGCGGCAACTGGGGAGGAGTTGTAGGAAGAGCCTGAAATAGAGGGGGAAGGAAGAGTGGCACACAGGGAGTACGTACAGGGGGCGGGGGTAAAGGAAGGATGCAAGGAGCCCCTTGTGTGTGCAGGGAGTGTGGCCTGCAGAAGCTGTGAAGTGTGTGATTCCTCCCACCCCCAAGTTAAAGGGAAGAGTAAGCAATACCAAATGACTCTTTGACCTATTCTGAGCCTGTCTGGTACACTATGGAACCCTCAAGCTACTTCTTTGTGCCATTAAGCCCTCCATGGTTCTTCATCTCTCCAGACCTGGGTTCAGTTAACAAAGGAACTTGACTTTGGTGGTTGCATTCTACTCTCTCCACCTGACAGTGGTTGTTACGGTTCCAGACAAGAACAGAAAGGTACTGCAGCTTGGGACTGAGACCCCCTTAGCAGAGGTGTGCGTGTGGAAGCTTGCAGAGCTTAAAACCTGTGTTTTAAAGCACAGCAGCACTGAATTCACTCATAAATTTAAAATAATGACTGATTTAGCAGGTAAGAAGGCAAGACACTTGCTATTTACTTAGAGCCTTTCTGATGTTTTTGCTTTTCTTTATTCATAACAAGCCAATAGCAAATACTTGAGCTGTCTGATGTTCTTATTGGTGATTTCTGATATAATGTCTGTGGTGACAGCATGCTATTTTATCCTCTGCAGCTACTTGATCAAGATTGCACCATAAAGCCCGGTCAATGTGTGTTATTCACAATTGTTTCTGCAAAAAGAGGGGTATTGACTTCTCCATCATGAACAGATCAAATTTCAGCCTCTTACAGCTTTGTGCAACTGCCAGGTTGGGTGCATTGAAATCCAGATACCAGCTCCTGCAACCTTCATCTGACTTTGGAAGTGTACACGTGGCTATGCTGCACAGCATTCAGGATCACCTCCCTGTGAGAGATGGATGGACCAACAGATAGGTAAGCACCAGCTGTGCCACCTGTCTGAAGTCTGCATTAGGGATGCAATGAGCCGATCTGAAAAGCTCCAGGAGGATTCTACAGGACAGATTCTGCTCTTGGATGCATCCGTGCAAACTCTTTGGGCTCAGTTAGTGGGTGCCCTCAGGCTGCTTTTCATTGACTATGTTGGCACAAAAGGGCTGTGAAACACCCACTCTAGGAATATCCCTGCTATAGGATGTGTTGGTGGCAGGTGCAGTACTAACTGTGCTAGCTCTATATCCATGCTACCACCCTGCAGAATCTCCCTAGTACAGGGGTAATGCCAGGGGCATGCTGGGAGTGGGAAGAGGCATGGCAGGGGGTTTCCTGCAAGGCTCAAAGGGGCCAGGGCAGAGGGCTTCCCTAACCTGTGTTGGGGGCTGAAAAGCACCCTGGCAGCCCCAGGAGAGGGAGGCCCATGCTATCTCCCCTCATCCCTGCCCCCGCACTAGGATTATGGGACCCTCCATGTGGGAATGACAGCTGGCTGCCTGGAATTGACAAACTCTCTTTTGTTGAACAGAAAATGCCAATTCATCAAACCTGAAATGTTTTGTGGCAACATCTTGAGTTTGACAAACTTTTGTTGAATCATGATGGAAACCTGCCTGGTTTCCTGGTGGGCTGCTAGGGAGCCTGAGCTGTCAGGGTCCATGGCTCCTGGTCAGCCCTGCTATGTGGCCTACCCCAGGGCTGTTGACCCTAGGATTTCCAGGGTAGCTCCACCATGCCAGGGCTTCCAACTCCCTGTGATGAAGCTGGGAGCCTGAAAGCCCTGGGAGGCCCAGTTTTAAGTAGCTCCCAGTTGTGCAGCGAGAGCCTGGCAGGCAGTTGTTTTACCCCATGTGTAGGTGTTCCCCAAATGAGAATTTTTCAGACTCTCCGGCACATTTTGAAAAATCTGCTTTCCTGCTGAATTGGACTGAAACCAAATTTCTAAATATTGCTGTTTCCTGCGAACCAGAAATTCTGAGTTTTGGCCAGTTTTGGTCACTGACACCTGTGCAGCCCTTTTGACTTTGAGAGAGTGCACAGGTCTCACTAACTAGAGCTTAGTAATCAATTTTGTGAATGACACAAATGAAAGAACAGAATTCAGCTGCCTCTCTTGGCTGTGCTGGCTTTACAAGGCCCCAGCCCTTGCTTTTATTATCACTACAGCAAACTGACGTGACTGTCTGAATACATGCAAGGAACTGATGTGATGAGTCAGAAGGAGCCACTTCTACAGAGATGCTTTACAAGATAGAACTCTGTGTACATAATTATAATAGAGAAAGTGAAAGATTAAGAGACATGTCACAGGGAAAGGCTCTATCTTCAGCTGAGCTTTGGAGGTGGAATTAAGAGTCAATAAGGCAACAGTGCAGGAAAGCCAATCCCAAAGACAGGATCAGTAGAGGAGATGGCTCTTGCAACACCAGCAGTGAGACCATGTGACCAGTAGAGAGGAGGCCAATGCTTAACGAGAGTAGAGGCAGTTCAGCATTGGTGAGATCTGCAAGAGGGTCCCAGGAGGATTAAAAATGCACAGAAGGCATTTGGAGCTGGATTCTGGAATGAACAGGGTGGAAGTGGAGCCAGTGGTGTTCCTTGAGGTGGCGATGACACGGTTGTGTTTCTTTGTACATGTAAGAGGATGAGCAGCAGCACTGTGTGCTTGCTGGAGATCAGGGGCTCTGGCAGGTGGGGAAGAGAAGGGAGATACTGCCTCTCAACTTGGGTAGTGTAAAGGCATGGGTGAGAAAATCAGCAGAGGTGTAATTGAGACAGTGATGTCTGTCGGGGCTGTGCCAGGGAGATTTGCAAACAGAGGGTATGTGGGAGGAGGAGGAGGAGGAGAGTTCAGGTTCAAGGATGACAATCAAAGAAGTGGGAGGTAAGAGCTGGAGGGGTGGGTTGTCAAGGATGCTCTTCTTGCACAAATGAAGCACTTCTTTCTTTGAGGCATTTAATTGACAGGTAGAACAGAGGCGCAGACAAACACTGTTAAAGGAGTGAATTATTCAGTAAACTCCCACTTTCTCCACATGTAATCAGCACCAGCTGCAGCAATAGGAAGTAAGAGCTTGTAAGTGTTCACTGGAATGACACATACCCTGAAGCAGGCAGGTCTTGGGTCTGTATGTTTTATGTGGCACCACAGCAAATTAAAACTGGAAGCAAAAGAAGAGAAAATGACACACACACACAGAGCCAAGTGTGGACCCCTGACTCATGCAGTGAACTGGAGCTGTCCAATTCATTTCAAAGGTTCAGAGGATAACATTTAGAATGGGCCACGTCCTGCAATTCCCAGATCTTTCCCAGGCACTGTTCTCAGTGAAGGCAATGAGAGTTCACTGAAAACCAAGGGCTTAAGAATTTATCTCAATGTAAGCAAATCATTCTCAAAAGCGCCTGTAACCCATGCAGACAGGCAAACTTCTCTCCTAACAAAAGTGTGAGCACTAAAGGGGCCTGAACTGAGAAAGTCTAATCTGGGTCTCTTAGTGCTTTACAGACATTAATTAAGCCTCACCATGCCCCATGAACTAGATAAGTAGAATGCCCATTTGAAAGCTACTTCAGGCACTGAGAGATTGGATCAATTTTTTTTGTTCAAAAGTGGCTTCTGATTTTGGGTGCCCTTCAAATGCCACAGTTAAGAATCATTGACCCACCCTATTTCTGGAGCTTACTGGATTTGCTCTTTCTCAGAACTGCTTCACATTTACCTGGAGAATCATAGAATTGTAGGACTGGAAGGGACCTCGAGAGGTCATTTAGTTGGTCCCCTGCATTCATGGCAGGAGTACCAAGAATACCAAGGTGTATTTTATTCCCTTGCCTTTTTGTAGGATGGGTGGAAGATCTGATCTGTTTCTCAGAGCATTGCCTCACTCAAGAATTACTTGTGCTGTTAAACGCAAAGAGACAGTCTCCCACTCATGTCTTTGCTACGCTCCCATCCCCATTGTGTGAGGCTTGCTGTGTTTCCATTACTCATAGGGCATGTTTTCCCCCCTAATGCTGGTTTAAATCAAGTGATTTCAGTGGAACTACCCAATTTATACTGAGAATCAGACCCATAATTTGTAGGATATGCCATTGAATCCTGTTGCGAGGATCTGCTTGGGAAGCCCCACTATTGTTCCTTTGTATCCATATGCTCACTCCCCATCTCGGACAAATGCATGGAGGTAAAGCTCCATCATGCTATAATGCTGCCAGCTCTGTTAGGTAGTTTAATGACAAGGCAGGTCAGTCAGCTTATATTGCTCTCAAACTGACTCTCACAAGTGGTAGCATTCTTCACCGGTAGATGAGTGACTACTTTTCAGAGATGCTTAGCACCCAGGACTCCATCTGAAGTCAATATTAGAGGCAGGTGCACAACACCTCTGAAAAGCAGGCCCTAGTGCCTTCAGCTCAGGCTCCCAAAATCAGTGCCCACTTTTGAAAAACCTAGCCATTACATATATCTGACCGACAATTAAAGCTGAACGAATTTCAAAATTCTAACTTGATCTAATGATCAGACCTTTAACGTGGATTGTTTACTTTGGCATTTTATTCCAATGTGGACAAGGATACAGCCTGGACAATTTGGGCCCACGTCATGGTCACCCTATACTAACTACCCTGGTGCACCACCAGGTGCAGAACTGGCTCTGTCACCTCTGCATCTCCCTCTGCAAAGATCTCCTGTGCAATGTTCCACGAATAGAAGGGGACGATTCCAGGGAGGTCCATGCTCAGCTATTGCTGACCTCTGCAGCATCAGTACTGGCAGGATTTCTGTCTGTTATGTTCTGTTTCTAGTCAGTTTGTAGTGAGTGTAGCGGGGCAGTCACCCCACTCTGGCCCTGAAAGGGTTAAAGCCAGCCCTTGGAGAGGGCTGGGGCTGTGAGAAAAGCATAGGCTGATTGGGAAAACAGCCACAGCTGGGGCCACACCCCAATCAGGCCACAGCTGGCCCTATAAAAGGGCTGTGAGCCAGGAGCTTAGGGAGAGACTCTCTGTCTAGCTTTTGAGAGAGAAGGACCTGGGGGCCAGGCCAGAGGAACTGGGGAGCTCCAGCATGGGAAACCCTGAGGCTGCAGGCCTTGCTAAAGGCTAGGAAAGGTACTGGGGCTACAGAGTGGTAGCCTGGGAATAAGCAGAAGCAGTTAGTTCAAACCCCCCCCCCTTGCCAATGATAAGTGGTTTACAGACTGCAGTCTGCCCCAGTGAGTGGGGGCTAGATGGTGACTGGCAGTAGCCACTGAGGCATGGTGGGGATAGAGGGTTGGGGGTTCCCCTGGGAGGGGAGACCTGAGTGTGGGGGAACTGCCAGGGGGCAGCACCCCAAGGTAAAGGGGTACTGGGGTCTGGGAGGGACATGGGGGGCCAGAGGCAGGCGAGACACAGGCCTGCAAAGGGCACTCTGGGCTGGAAGAGCTAATGCCCGAGACAACAGCAGGAAGTGCCACACCAGTAAGGTGTCCCCTTGCTACAGTGAGGTTCTCTCTTCCTCCTGCAGTAACACAGTGCTCTGTGTTAGAAACAGTGCAGAGGAAAGGTCAAATTTGGGCAAAAAGCTGTTGTCATTGGGCTGAAACATTCATATTGGCTCTGAAATCTTGTTTGTACAAAAACTGGGCCTTGGGCATAATTTGACTTTTCATGGATTGTAAATACCTGACAAAACTATAATAGAAGCTAAGCAACAAATTTTTGCAAGTAGAAACAGTGCTTAAAACAAAAATATTACACTGATTTCCTTAGCCCTTGTTCTTCCTCTGTGCTTTTAAGTCTCTCCTGACACATAAAAATATAACATTGTCCCATAAATTAAAAAAAATTACAATAAGAGCCATTTATATAGACTGTTCTGGCAGGTGTCACCAGGTGCTCCTGCTATGCCAGGTTTTCCAAGTATTTAGCATGTGGGTGTTGCTAATTGCCCTGGGTTGCTGGCAGTGGGGAATGAACTGAGGACCTCTGGATTTAAAGGAATGAGACTGAACCTCTACTGCCTGAAGTAAAAGACTGCTGAAGCTCAGCAGGAGCGTGTCTGGCTAATGGGAGTAGCTAATCAACACGGACTCAATCCCTTTGTCCCGCTCTGGTGGTGGCTGGGCCACCTAGTGAGACTGATACATCTGCTGCAGCATTGGCTTACAGAGCTGTGACTTTCAGTTCAGGCACTAGGCAGGGCTCATGCTTAAGATCCAGAGGTCCCAGTTTGATCCCCGCTATCAACGACCTTTCCAGGAGCATGATTTTACATGAGCAACTATTCAGTCTTGGGAAGACATGCAGTGGTGGTGTTAGTTTGGGATATGCAAGGTGCTGGCCAGAGGCAGCAGACCTTGGCAAGGGAGCTGTGAAAGCAGCCAGAGAGTTTGCACTCTGCCGTGGTCTCTGATTAGCATCAGTTCTAGAAACAGAGTGGCTCTATGGGAACCAAGTATTGGTGCTCAGCACTGCAGAGATTCTTCAGAGAAAGGCTTGCCTGCATGTTGTTGGAGTCACTTGTTTTATTTATACGTACACACCAGTCCTGGAGCACATTTTAAGTTGCACTTAAAATATATTCAGATTCCACATTGCTGATTTCTCCTCCACCAGGAAATCAACTGGCAAGGCCCAAAACATCTGCTACTGCATGACAGCTGGGTGACAGTAGTTTCAGAACAGGACACTGGTATCAGGAGAAGGGACAACACTAGCAACCATTGTAAAGAGCCTCAACCCATTTGCCTACATGGAATATATACCTGTACTCATGCTCTAAAACAAATATACAACCAGGCAGTCACTGACTGGAGGCCTTTGATTTTCATTTAAAATATGTAAACGTTGTCTATATGGACACTGGTCTGGGACATATCAAAACATATTATAAATCTGAATATCCTCATTATGCTGTTAATTTGTCTATACAAAGTGATAAAAGTTTCAGATTGGAAGGAAATAGGGGGAGGATTTGATCATTTAGGTCCCAATTCAGCTAAGCATTTAAAGCTTTTTATTTAGGAGGTTTTAGTTCCTATTCCTATTCATTTAGGAAGTTTTAACAGGTTTATAGATCCTTGCCATGTAAATATGGGGTATGTGCTTATCTTTAAGCAGACAAATAATCTCATATTTATACAGCAAATAACTCAAGTAGCTGCTTAAGTCCCGCTTAAGTCAGTCAGATCAAAACATGTGTTTAAAGTTAAGCTTGTGCTTAAGTGCTTCCCTGAACTGGAATCTTAGTGTAATGTTTTGTTACATATTTTTGAGGAATTAAAAAATATAACTTCAGCGCTTCTGTTATGTCATGTGTAGCTAAAAAAGAGAACATTCCACCGGTCAGTTTCAGGCAGTAGGATATGTTCTTGCTATGTAAAACATGCTGCTAGAAAAATAAAAACAATGATCTTTAAACTTTGGAACACCATCATCTGCTGTGTATAATACTATATCAGAGAAAGGACTGCCCTGTATAGTAGGAGATCGGAAAAAGGAGACACAGGACTGCCATGTATAGTAGTAGATCATAAAAAAATGTACTTGTATATACATTTAAATATTTGTATGCATTTAAAATAATTTTTTATTTTTAAATAAAAGTTTACTTGAAACAGATGCTGTGAATACCAGCCATCAGTGGAATATAGGATTTTGTTTTTTATAGCAAGGCAAGTAAAAACATAATAATGTCCTCACCCTGCAGTCTTTACTCAACAAGCCATCCTTTTGCATTCAGAAGGAGCAATCCATTGAATAAGAGCTGTAGGTTTTGGCTCTGTAGAGTAAATAATGACACACAATGCAAGATAGTGGAGAATCAGGCCCTAAGACCAGAAGCCTGAAAATGATTTCTGTGTTAAAATGAACAGCAACAACAGCAATCAGCAAAGCTGCAAATAACCTGCACATATATTTCCAGCCTCCATTCACCTGGATATTCCAAGAGGATAAAGCAAGAACAGGAAGATTTACATAATTATCTGTATTTTGCAAGATCACATTTATTCTGTTTACGTATCCTGAGTAAACCGCTCGCAGGATCCTATTGCATCTTTTGTTGGTGTGATAACTTTGGGCAATAACAGCAACAATCTCAGTTCAGTAAATCACAGAGCCAGAGAGCCCTAAATGTACCTGATGCTATTTTGGGAACCAATATTTCAGGTTCATTTGATGTTTGAATGCTACTAGATGGCTCAAAAAATTGGTAATGGGATACAGAGACTATTACCTGCACAGGTCACTGGCTGAAAATCCAATTCACATTGGTAGTGATCAAAAGTTATTCCCATCTTCTGGATGTTCAATGCTCTATAGGAAATAAGGGCCTGTTCCTCTGAGGTGCTGAGCAC
Source organism: Natator depressus (assembly GCF_965152275.1). Taxonomy (NCBI): domain Eukaryota; kingdom Metazoa; phylum Chordata; order Testudines; family Cheloniidae; genus Natator; species Natator depressus. Next base: position 8,748,659 of record NC_134247.1, read on the forward strand.
CCTCAACTCCCACTAGCTTCAGTGGGAGTTGGGAGTGCTCACTGTCATAGGAGGTGCTCAGCATCTTGAAGGATCTGGCCCTTAAGTTGGTAGTCTCAATACATTTCCTAGTGTACTAGGGCTAGGTCTTGCTAGATGTTGAACACCTTCAACTACCATTGATTTCAGTGTGAGTTGTGGGCATTCAGCCTTTAGAGGAGCTACTAAGCACCATTAAGGATTGTGACCCTCATGGGCATTAGGAGTGTAATACCCTCTTATTCAGAGAGCTGGTCTCTTTAGAAGCAGGATAATGTCAGGGCAGCATGTGGGAAACTTGTACCACCATTGCCTGTTCTGTGGCGAGGGGAGGAGGTATGGCCTTTTGGTAAGGTTGGGGTCAGGACTCTGGAGGCCTGTGTTCAATTTCTGCTCTGCTGTAGATATCCGCTGTGACCTCCAGCAAGTCATGTAGGCCCAGAACTTCAAAGGTATTTAGATGCCAGACTTCCAATTATTTCAATGGGAGTTAGGTGCCTAAATACCTTTGGATCTGGGCCTCCATTCTCCACCTGAAAAGTAGGGATAACAACACTTTCCTACCTTCACAGGTGTTATGAGGATAAATACATTAAAAATACTCAGATAATGTAGTGATGTAAATATCCTAGTCTGCAGGCTCCAGGCTGTTAATCCATCCCTTTTCACAAGCACTAAAATTCACTTGATGTGTAAAGAAAGTCTGAATGCTATTTGTATTTGGTTTTGAAATAGTAAAAAAATCACTCTCTTTATGTCAATACTGTGCCTAGCATAATGAGCCCAATCCCTGACTGGGATCTTTAGGTGCTACTGTTATATGATAACAATTAATAATAAGATTTAGAAATGTTCACAGGTGGTCAAAGTGTATTTTAAAAGACCTTATTAATAGCTTGCACTAGACAGTTTGAAACTATTGCAATCTGTTTCCATATCCCATTTCAGTTAGTAAATTAAATTTGCCATTTTGACCTAACACCTAATAAAGTGACCTAGAGCTTTTCTACACAGGGAAATTTACCAGCATAACTATACTGATATGAGTCACTATAGTTATACTGGTATAACTTCCCATGAGGACACTCTTATTTTAAAAGGAGTGCCTTTCTCTGGTTTAGCTTATGTTGCTTTGGTATAAATGCAATTAACTAAACTGGAAAAAGGCACTCAGTCTGAAATAAGAGTGTTCTCACAGGGAGTTATACTGGAATAACTATAGCAATGTAATTATACCAGTATAGTAATGCCGGTAAATGTCACCATGTAGACAAGCCCTAAGTTGTGTTTCTGCTTGCTGACTTCATGATTTAAAGTTTTTAAACAAGACACTAGTGCACAGATCATTTGAACAAATGATCATTCCTACCACAGTTCAGGATTTGCAAACACTTTCACGGACAGCTGACCGTTCCCTGAACACTTGAGAGTAATGAGAAACTGCAAATTCTGGCAAATCCAGCTTCATGCTCTTATATGCAAAAATATCTGAGTTGAATTTTTATTATTGTTTATCATGGTCATGGCTAGGGACCAACCAACATTGGGACTTCATTGTGCACAAACACATAGCAGACAGTCCCTGCCCCAAATTTAACACTTCACCCAGGTCTACAGATGGAGGGGGAAAGCGCTGCAGACATTAATACATCAGAATAGTCTTTTCTGTGCTATTCTCCCTCCTTTTTCTCTCCCTTTCTCCGTATAGAATTAATTCCCCTCCCTACCAGTCTTTTCCTCTGTCTGCAGCAATCTGTCCATTCTCAATTCCTGTGTGGTTACCCTACTACACTGGATCCAAGCTCCCCTCCCCATACACCCCACAACACTGGATCCAAGCCCCCCCATACACCCCACTACAGTGGATCCAAGCTCCTCCCCCATACACCCCACTACAGTGGATCCAAGCCCCCCTCCCCATATACCCCACTACACTGGATCCAAGCTCCCCTCCCTATACACCACTGGATCCAAGCTCCCCTCCCCATACACCCCACAACACTGGATCCAAGCCCCCCCATACACCCCACTACACTGGATCCAAGCTCCTCCCCCATACACCCCACTACAGTGGATCCAAGCCCCCCTCCCCATATACCCCACTACACTGGATCCAAGCTCCCCTCCCCATACACCTCACTACACTGGATCCAAGCTCCCCTGCCCATACACCCCACTACACTGGATCCAAGCTCCCCCCCATATACACCCCACTACACTGGAACACAGCTCCGCTCCACCCCCCGCCAGCCCCGCCCATACACTGGAGCCTCGCGCCGTGGCCCCTGTGCCTTTAACCGCCAAGCTAATCGCCGCGGTAGGACCAGCCCACCGCCAAGCCTGGATTGGCCGCGTCGCGTCAGGCAGCTCTGCCGCCACCCCTCCTCCTGCCGCCGCCGGGGCTGGCCTGGCAGCGAGGGACCGGGCAGGGCGACGCTGGAGCCACCCACACCCCGGGCAGAGCAGTACCATGAGCCGGCGATAAGGTAAGAGGGGCAGGGCTGGCCCCAGCCCGGGACTGGGCTCTCCACCGTCCTCCTTCCCGCTCCCACCGCTGCAGCCTGCCCGGCGGGAGCGCCTGCTGCAGAGCCCCGGCTGAGGCGCTGGAACCCGGCAGCCTCCGGGACTGGGCGAGGAGGAGACCTTCGGCCTCGGAGGTAGCAGCAGCCTGGCTGGGCCTGCGCGGGGGGGGGATACGCAGCTGCCCCTGTGGGGCAGGGTATCTCGTGGGGGGGCTCTGGGTAGCAAGGTATTTACTGGCATGACAGGGCGATGACTGGGGTAGCAGGGGGCTCGGCGCCAGGGTGTGTGTTTGGGGGAGTCTGGGTAACAGAGCTTGTATTGGGGCTCTGGGTTTCCCTAGAGTGTAGGGGACTCTGGGTGGAAGGATTTTTTTTTGGGGGGGGGGTCACTGGCTGTCAGGATTGTTGTAAGGATCTGCTCTGGGCTGGGCGTGTAGAGAGCTGACCGTCAAGGGGACTTTAACGTGGTTGAGGTAGGTGGGAGTTGGAGGAGTGACCTTCCCGTCAAAATTCCCCTTTTGCCATGAGGCAGCCTAATCCACCGCTCTAGGTTGTCTGTCCCCTTGTTCCTGTAGGAGACACGCATATTGATTGCAGCAGTGGATTTGGGAGGAAGGCTGTATCATGTCTGTCTCTGTAGCTCGTAGTAGCTGAAGCTCACAGGTAGCCAGCCTGCGATGCAAGGAACAGCCCCAGCCGCAACAGGAGAGACTACTTGAAGAACAGCCAGTTTTCATCCCGATATAGATTACGTTGGTCTGTACTTAATGGCACGTACGCTGCGTGCCTGTATGCCACAGCTGAAAGCAGACTTAGTGCTTTATCACGTTTTTGTTTTGTTTTTCCACTTGATAGTAAGCGGGGTTGGGTGGTTGGCTTCGGGTGAGCAATGAGCAGTTCTGGTCAGATATATCAGGATTGCCATTTTTTTTCTATTAGGCTGGATTCTGATCAGTTCAGATTCAGAAGTCAGTGGAGTTATTCCTGATTTACTTGCCAATGTAACTGAAATTGGAATCTGGTCTGATATTAGTATTCAGTGGATATGTAACCTGACAGGAACACTATTTAAATCTTAAAAACTATCCTATCTTAAAAACAAGTTTCCTGGCCTCTACTGTTAATAACACTTCAAATTATCATTGTTGAAACTTGGAACAAATTAATTTACTCTTCAATATTGATGGGTTTTTTTGTTTTAGTGCTTTACTTGGTTTGTTCAGGAAAAGTAGGCTTTGTTTGTTGTGCCTTCTGGTTCTCCTGAAATTAATTCGCAGTACTGCTATGTTAGTGTTCTTCCTCCATTGATGTTCAGTGTTTAAATCCCAGGAAATTATTCTAGTTGGCATTAAAATTGGATTTTGCAACTTAAAAAAAAGAAATATAACAAAGTTCCCTCTAAACGTTTGGTCTAAACTTCTTGCCAGTGTATACCTCATCCACAAATGTGTTCTGAACTATGACTTGGCTTCAAAGAGGCCTGCAGGAGTTTGATGCCCAGCTCCCATTGAAATTCAGTTGGAACTGAGTGCCTAGCTCTCTTAATCACCTTTGAAAATCCCAATCCATAAAACCTATCTTCCTATTAAAATGCTTTGTCATACTTGTTTGTCTCCAGACATGCCAATTTCACGATCTTGTTTGTGTGGTTTAAAAAAACAAAACAACCACAGTGTCACTGGTTTGCTTTATACAATAAGTTATAACATTAACTGGAATTTAGAAAAACTTTATGTACTTTAAAAAGTGAAAATATTTGTGTAACTTCAGATTATTTTTAGGGTAAGTACTTGATTGCTCTTAAAAAATAGAGTATTTGAGAAGTATAAGCATTTTAATTTCAGCAGAAGAAAGTAAAGTTAAGGTTTTGTGGAATAAAGAAGTCAGCCTTTAAGTGTTTGTTGTGATATGCCATAATATAAGAGGGGGGTCACGTGTTTTGATTGACTTTAAGACCTTATTCTGCAAGCTGATCCATGTGGGTGACCTCTCAATGGGCTTCTATGGAGGTACAGTGGTCTGAATGGTTCTGATTGGTGGCTTAAATCTGCCTCTTCCTGTCAAGTTAAAAAATCATAGTAGTAGTATTACTTGACTCTTGTCATGGGCTAAGAACTATTCTCATCTGAATCATATAATTAAATTTGACATTTCAGGTGCAAAGTAAACATATGCTTTATCATATATAGAGAATATGGGAGAATATTTAATGAACACTATTAACTGCAATAGGTAAAAACAAACTTTTACTACATAATAAATACATCTTAGACTATTAAAAATGAATTTTAAAAACACATTAATGATCTTTATTTTTTATTTCTTTTGGATAAAGAAGTCACTTGCACTTCTATTTTATAGTTAGTTTCATATTCAGATTTTTACCATGTCTGTGTTTGAGTTTCAAATGCTACTATAAAATATTTAGTTTTCTCTACACAACTGTTTAGACAGCTGTGGGGTATGTAGATAAAAAGATGTAGTGAGTAGGAAGTGAGACAGGGGATTTATACAGTTATGGGCAGAAATATTTGATATGTTACATGGCAGTAAAGTGGGTTAGGGGCTTTACTGAAATTTGAAGAGAGCAGTATGGAACAAATGAAGGGAGGTAGACAGCGAAGAGAACATAACATCAGAAGAAATATGTAGCAACATATTAGCCTACTGAAAAGGGCAATGATTAGGGAAAAGTGTAATTGCGTCCCTTTGTTAGATGTGAATATTTACTGCTCTAGATTTATAAACATTATATGCTAAAAACCCTTCTGATAATCAATAACTGTGACTCTGTCAGTCCATCTGGACTCCACTCATTCAACCCCTTAGGTGAAATCTGGGAAAAGAGGTAAAGTCTTGCCACATGCCCAGAAAGCCAACAACTTTGAGCTGTGTGAGACGTACTGAGGACCGGTTGTGAGCCCAGTAATGAGCCAGCATAGAGGAAGATAGTCTCTGCCCCAGTGTGTTTAAAGTGGTGTGTGTTAGATTTAGAATGCAGACATATCCTACAGAGATTGAAGGACCAAACTTCATTCTGTTATAGTCCTTAATATGATACAGGTAGGTAAAAATGGAACTGAGACCTAGTGGGATTTTAAATATGATGGAATAGTTGGAGGAGCAGGCCTGGGGAGGGAGGAGAAGCAAAATTAGTTTATAATTGAGGCATAGTTTAGTGGTTACAAGACTGGGAGTCAGGAGATGTGGATTCTGCTTTTGGCCCTGCTGCCCAGGATCACTACTGAATTTGCAAGTCACTCAAATCTCAGCACCTCCATTTTCCCACAGATGAAATAATGATGGTTGTTTGCCGGCTTAATTAGTGAATGCCTCTCAAGGATATCAGAGTGCTTGAGCGGAAGATGGTATGATCCAAAACATTTTTCTTCTAAAAAGCTGTACAGCATCACGTGGTGCTTCAGGCAGGACAGTATATTGATGGGAAAGGTGAATAGGGTAATGTAGGAGTAGAGAGGTACAATAAAAATAACTTAGTTCAGTGACACCCCTTGTATTTATACACTGCTCTAGGAGGGACTGATTTCTACTTTGCGTATGCAGCAGGAAAGACAAGACAAAAGGATGGAAATGCAGAAGGATTTTATGGAAACTGTTAGGAAGGAGCTGAATATAGTGCAGGTCAGGAGTGTTAAGATTTGTAATTCAGAGGGCAGATGAAGGAAGTAAGAGGGCCGGGTTGGCTCTAGCCCTATAGGTAGTGAGAGACTCTTCCATCTAAGGAAAGGGCTCCCTATGAAAGTCTAAACCTTGATCTAGTATAACTCTTAATAGTGTTTGGTGATCCCAGACTTGCAACTCTGTATGTTCAGCTGACCTTATTCATGTTGCCACCACTTGGATATAAAATGCAAAATGACAGTGTTGTGACGGAGAAATGACAGCTGTAAATTTAGCTCCTTTGATATTTATATGGCACTAATCATTGGCCTTAATCTATCTGGCTTTTTCAGATTTAAAATTTTCAGCTGCATATTAAACCTGTGGTTTCTTTTGCTTAAACTTTCATTTACGCCCCCTGAGAACGGTCACTTGATTTGATCGCTTCAGTTTAACACTCTCTCTCTATTACTTTGTGTGTGTGCAAACAGGAAATTACATTAATAAGCACCTTTGATCCTGTAACATTTATACGTACCTAAACCTGGCTCCATTGAGATGTAGGCATCTCTGGAGTGGAGAGTGCAATAATCTCTGAAATGACAAAGAATACTTTTAACACTTGTTTTTAAGACTTTTTAGTAGAAAAATCCCACATTTAATAAATCACCTAGTATTAACTACCTCAGTAGGATGAAATGATTAGTTAGCTCTCTTGGAATTTAAGTCTGGTTTTGTACCATCCAGCTGCTTCAAACAAACCTGCATTTTAGACTTGTTTAGCTATCTGGTCACTGTATTGTACATGTTTTCCTCCTTCCTTTCTACATTTATATTAGTTTTTATTGGGTAATAAAGAAATTGATTGATTTAAGTGATGCTGTGTTTGTTGACTACGGCAGCTTGCTTATTGAGAGCAATAGGATTGACTTTCCACCACGTGACTGTAGAACAGAATTAACAATTTCAGTTTTCAGATGGAGAGGTAAACATGAGAACTTTCAAGTATTTATATAATAAAGACCAATTTATTTGAGCATAAGCTTCGGTGAGCTACAGCTCACTTCATCGGATGCATCTGAATGTATCCGATGAAGTGAGCTGTAGCTCATGAAAGCTTATGCTCAAATAAATTGGTTAGTCTCTAAGGTGCCACAAGTACTCCTTTTCTTTTTGTGAATACAGACTAACATGGCTGCTACTCTGAAACCTGTCAAGATAAAGACCCTGATTCAGGAAAGTGCTGAAGTCCGACTGAACTTATTCCCTTGTTTTCATGGAAGCCTCTGCCATTAACGTAGCACAGTCAATAGGTTTAAAGCAGAGGGTTTATCTCTATAATTAGATATTCTGACAACCCAAAAGAATGCTGGTTTAAAGTGAAGCTCTTACCAGTAAAGTTAGGAAACTTTTTTTTTGGATTGTATTGGTTAAGATCCCATTCCAGTTTAAGACTGGGGCATAGTGGTTAGACTGGAAATGGGAACATTTTGAAGGTCAGAGGAGCCCAAGTTACTTAATCTTTGTATGCCTTAGCTTGTTCATGGCAATAATAATACATGGAATGTTGTGATACTTAACTTTATCTGCTTGTGATCCTTAAATCAAAGCTGCTAGAGAAACCACCACAGGTTTTTTTACCCTCCCCTCTCTCCATATATTTGATTAAAACAGGAGTTAGCAACTTTCCGTGTCCTTATATGCCTCTTTTTCTAAATTGCTTGTTCTTAGAATAGAGTTGAAAGCAAATGGGGCAACATCTTGCATACTGTAAATATGTGATGGGATGAAGCTCTTGGACAGCCAGGAGCGAGGGAAAGAGAGTGATTGTCAGGATGGGCTGTCAGTCACCCGAGAGATGGAAGAAACTTTCCCTTCTCTGCAAAGATTTTTTTTTTTGCTTTTCAATATAAACATCACAATATTAAATGCTAACTATAAGTTCATAATGCTCATTTTTTCCCTATGTTACAGATGGTAATATACGTATGCAAAAATTTTTTAGTTACTTTAATATTTAACAATAAAATCAAACTAGCAGAAATTTTTATTGTTGTCTAGCAGGTGAAAGTAATTACTGGAGGTTATGTTTAAGTTCTCCCAGAAGAGCCAAAACCATATTGCAGTCTCTGACACAAAGCTGCTTTATGTTAGCATTGAGTTCCAATAAATTCTGAGCATTCTAATGCCGCAAAAATTTTGCGAGAAAATCGAAGTATGTCTGGCATGGTATATCAGATCATTTTCATAGTACCATATTTACATGTCTAATTGTTTAGTGAAATAATTAAGGTGTGTCTTCTTCCTCTTCAGTTTGGTGCTGTAGAGTGAGGCTGTTAGAGGCTAACAGCTGAATTTTCCAAAAGTGTCTGCGTATATTGGGTGTCTAATCTGATGCTTTGTGGTCTCCTTTTAACAGTTACTTAGCATGTGAACTCCCATTTACTTTAATTGGAGTTGTTTGTGATCAGCACCCCTGAAAATGAAGTCCAAGTGTCCCAGGTTGGGTGCCCAAAACTTGAGATACCCAAGGTCAGAGGTTGCTTTTGAAAAATGTCTCAAATGGATTATTGCTGGACCATATTCAGTCTTCTCCCAACCAGAAGATATTGAAAAGTCTGAAATACAGCAGAAAATTCTTTGAGAACAAAATGCGGCTGGATGGTTGAACAGTTTCTTGTGAAGTCATGAACAGGGCCAGTCTTGCATGTAGTTTGGCAGAGATGGTCCCTAACCTGCAGAGTTGAGATCTAAACTTATGCAAGTCTGGTGGTAATCAGATCAGATCTAGAGGTCTGGTTTGAGTTTGTCATTCCTACCTTGGAGGAAGTAGGAGAATAAGACGGGAAAAGAGGACAATTTAATCCCCAATTTCTTCCCCTCCTGGATCTCCCAACTCCCATCCCTATCTGTTAACTGCAAGACCATTCTTTCTCTCTATTGCACCTTAATTCTTTTAAAATATTGTTTTGCTGCGAAAAGTACAGGCCACTATACTACTCTCTGGGTCAGTGTTTTAGATGAGAAGAGGTGACTCTGAAGGACAGATAATAAAATATAACAAACATTGGCATTTTTCCCTTAAAGCCCAGAAGGGTGGTATAGATCAGAGGTTCTCAAAATTAATTGCACCATGACCCCCTTCTGACAACAAAAATGATTACAGGACCCCAGGAAGGGGGACTGAAGCCTGAGCCCTCCCAAGTCCTGCCACCTGGGGGCGGCGAAGGCAAAGCCAAAGCCCCACTGCCCCAGGTCGAGGGGCCAAAGCCCAAGGGCTTCAGCCTCAGGCAGGGGGCCTGTAACCTGAAGCCCTCAGGCTTGGGCTTTGTCCCTGGGCTCCAACAAGTCTAAGCCAGCCCTGATGACCCCATTAGAGTGGGCTCATGATGCACTTTGGGGTCCCAACCCACAGTTTGAGAACCGCTGGTGTAGATTAATAGTTTTCATGAACTGGGTTTGTTTGACCTCAATCTACCACCCACTGTCTGCATGGTATAGCTACTGACTGGCTCTTTGCCACTCTTCTACCATATTATCATCACCATCCCCAGTGGTGTCAATTAGGTTTTCACCATCACTATTGGGGGTTCTGTTTTGTCCAGCCAAGGCAGGATTATTCCCATGGCACTTAAGCAACTGGGCAAGGAAACTGTTGTAAATTTGAGGCCATCCCAAGATGGGCATGGGTCAAGTTTAAGAGAGTTTGTAAAAAGACCTGAAAATGTCTACTGTGCTTAGGAATTGCGCATAAATCTCCTAAAGGATCCACTTCATAGTTAGGGCCCTACCAAATTCATGGTCCATTTTGGTCAATTTCATGATTTCAGCATCACGGTGTTGTAATTGTAGGGGTCTTGACCCAAAAAGGAGTTGTAGGAGGGTCGCAAGATTGTTGCCGGGGGGTTGTGGTACTGCTACCCTTACTTCTGTGCTGCTGCTGGTGGCGGCTGCCGCCTTCAGAGCTGGGCAGCTGGTGAGTGGTGGCTACTGGCCAGGAGCCAAGTTTTGAAGGCAGAGCCGCCACCAGCAGCATGCAGAAGTAAGGATATCATGGTATGGTATTGCCCCCCTAACTTCTTTGCTGCTGCCTGCAGAGCTGGGCCCTCAGTCAACAACTGCCGCTCTCCAGCCACCCAGCTCTGAAGGCAGCAGCACAGAAGTAAGGGTGGCCTGGTATGGTATTGCCACCCTTACTTCTGTGCTGCTGCTGGCAGGGCACCGCCTTCAGAGTTGGGCGCCTGGCCAACAGCTGCTGCTCTCTGGCCACCCAGCTCTGAAGGCAGTGCAGAAGTAAGGGTGGTAATACCATGACTCCCCTAAAATAACCTTGGGGCCCCGCATAACTCCCTTTTGGGTCAGGACCCCCAGTTTGAGAAACACTGGTCTCCCCTGTGAAATCTGCATAGTGTAGGGTAAAAGTACACAAAAGACCAAATTTCACGATCGGTGATGCGTTTTTCATGGCCGTGAATTTGATAGGGCCCTATTCATAGTGCTAAATAATTCTCAGTGCCAAGGTTTAGTGGCTGCAGAGGACTAAGAGTCAAGATAACTGGGATCTCTTTTAGGCTTATCTCCAGAGTTGGGGCAAGTTTCCTTAGTTTAAATTATGATTCACCCCCTCTTGGCAGAATTGTTGAGATCTGATTCACGTTTGTGAAGTGCTTTGAAATTGTACTTCTAGCCCCTTCCATCCAAAGTACTATAACTTTAATAAATGTAGCCTATCATTCATGATCTGAAATGAACTCATGGTGTGAAGTTAATAATGTAATGCAATAATGTAGTTTTTGTTCTGTTATGATTCAGAAATGGGAATTAATGTTGGGGAATTAAAAAGTCTATGTTTTGGTGGCCGGATGGAAGAATTATGCTTTGTGGGAAAAGATACTTACATCCTTGGAATGGTGCTAATTTGATAAAAGAATATTTCATATGTAATACTGAAACCAGATAGCATGAAGGTTGCAAGCTGGGTTTGGGGTTTACTCCTTTTTCACCCTTTTCTGCCTAGGATTTGCAGTTTATAATATATATGACTGTCCACTCTTTAGAAACCCCTCTGAACACCAAAACATCTCTCTGTGATCTAAAGACTGAAGAATTCATCCTCTGGCTGAGATCTAAAGCCAAGGTCCAGACAATTGAGTCCTTTTAAAAACAAAACAATACAAAAACCTCCAAACAAAACAAAAACACACTCCACTGCCACCATACGAACTTTCTTTTAAGTGGAGCACTTCTAGCCCACAATGGCCTGGCCACATTCCAGGTCAGGTAATTCCATTTTGCCTCCTTAATGTCCCCCTGCAATTTCAACTGACTGGTGTTCTTCACTTTCTGTCCCAACCCTGTTGCATGGTGTTGCTTGTGTTTCACCTCAGGGGTAAATGCATTTCAGTGGTGGATGTAATGATCCTTATGTATCTCTTGCTGTCTTCATAGCTGGGTTGTTAGACCTGATAAGCTAATCTTTGTAAAGAGCTTTGCAGTTCTTACACTGAATTTCCATAGCTCTTTGGCTGTCCTTCTCGCTTTTTTTTTTTACTTCATGGCTAGATTAAAATATTTTAAAAAAATGGGGATGAAAGGGAAATAGTCCTATGATTGAATATTAATCCTTTGATGACTCTGAATTGAATAAAATGTTTATTAATAAAGGTTTCATTGTGTCTTTTAGAACACAATGAAGAACATCCAGAACAAATACCATAACCGTCCCTGCAATACCATTATACTATATTTTATGAATATATATTAAAACAGTGCAGCTATTATATTCATAATTTCCAAAGCATCACAAGAAAGATACTTAGAGGAAAAGGACTAGCTCTACGTGCAAAGTGATTGTCATTTATAGCTCATTGCTTTTTGGTGACAATAGGCCTAGTTCTGCAAGGTGGTCAGTGTCTCATAAGATGTTATAAGCACGCTAATGTACCATGCAGAGCAATTCTTTGGATCGGGGCCATATAGATTAATTGTCTGAAAATACTAATTTTTAAAATGCCACAGTTATAAGAGCAGAAACAGTATTTAACTGTAAGAACGTCTGTTATTTCTGCCATCCTATGCCTTTAAAATGTGCAGAGCTAAATTAATACTTAAGAAACAACAACCCCTAAAAATCTGTGCTCCTCTGAGATATTATATGCCAACTTTCAGCCTGGGGCAGACTTTTTTTTGTTTGTTTGTTTGTTTTTTAAATGGCCAAGTTATACAACTCCGGATCTGGGCTTGTAATGGAAATGCCAACAGATGCTTAACTGTAGGAATGTTAACTGTGAGTAAACCCCTGTATCTTGAATGCTACTTACTTTACTTCTGGCCAGTGACCTTGCCTTTTATTCTCTCCTTGGTGCTTCTTTTTTACTTCTTCTTGTGACTAGATTCTATAGTGATTATAATTAGTGAATATACTGCGTGTGATTTGACAGCCCTGTCAAGTTCTCTGGTACCCATTCTGTAGATGAACACAGGTAGTGGCACTGCAACCTTTCTTTCCACACCTTCTAGGCAAAATGCCTATTGGTGACCTAGCAAGGCCACTTTTAGGAGTGAGTTCAGTCTGCATGGTCCATTCGCATCTCATGGTGTTGAAGCGGCAATGAAGGACTGATGTCAGTTGTGGTCACTATCTACTAAGAACTGTATAGAAACTTAGTTATTGTATTTAGGATGGCTGTTCCATCGCCTACACTACACTTTTAGTCACTATTGACTTGTGATGGATATGAGGTGAAAGTTACTGTATTCCATGAGCAGTCTCCCCTCCCCCTTAAAAAGGGGGGGGGAGCTGTTCACTTCCCTTTTATATTTTCTTGTTTTGTTGGAAATGGGACTTTGTCAAAGAGACATGAGAGTGCATGGATGACATCCTCAGCTGTCAGTCAGTGCTGCTGTGTTATCTGGTGCTGCAAGGCAACTGTTGGTGCCACCTGTGCACAACCCCCTCCTCCTCCTCCTCCCCCCCCCCCCCCCCGGCGCACAGTTTGGCTCAGTAATTAATAGTCTTATAGAAACAACCACACACCTGATGCATAGAGATGTATGAGTGGATAGTTTTAACAGCACATCTACCAAATAGAATAATTTTTATGAGCTCTACATTAGAACATTTTATGGTAGATTGAATGCATGGCAATATGTATCAAAGTCTGAATGACCAGCATAATATACATAGGGTAATTGAACAAGGCAGGATGTAGATCTAAGACAATTATTTTATATTGCCCTTGGAGTCCATCTGGTGGCTTTTGCTGTTTAACTTATTGCCAGGCAAATCAAGACATAAAACAACTAACTCTTTCTCAGCACTGCTTTAATTACATAGTATTTCTACTGGGGGCAGGGGAAGAAAATCAGTGGGATGTATTGGTTTGGATGGAAGCTATCAAGTAGCTGAGGCCCTAGGTTTGACCCAGTTTCTTGTAATACTCATTATTTTTCCTGCACTGTAGATCTGCATGGCACTTTACAGGCAGATGTATGAGTGGTCTTATCTTACATAGTCCTGAGTGCCAAATGTGCCGCTAACTTGAATGAGAGTTGAAGGGCTCAGTACTTCTCAGGATTGGACCCAAGGTGCCTGCCAATGAGTCAATGTGGCAAATCATATGAGTAAGGACTGTTGGTGCAAGTAAGGCTTTGCAGGTTCAGTCTCAAATTAGACTAGTTATAAAATATTGTCCGTGAAGGGGAAACAGGGGACTTGCATACATGGTAGCTGATCTTAAATAGTAGAACAGTGATTTTAATACATTATTGTACTGTGACTTCTGCAGACAAACAGGGAAGTAGGATACATATTCCCACCTACCCTCTTTTATTTTCAACTGTATAGTTGTCCACTATTAGTTCATGGAGACTGTTAGGCTGATTAACATTTGCAAAATGAAATCTGCCTACATGTCTTACAGCTCCATATGTAGCCAGTGAGAATTCAGAATATGAGCATCTTCTTAATGTAGCAGCCTAGAGGAGTGATTTGATTTGCGAGGATTGGACAGTAGCTCTCTATGCTGGCTGAGGTCCATTTTCTAGTAAAATAAGGGGATCTAGATCTGTTTCACTATATGTTTGTACCTTACATGTATTTGACTGGAGCTACGACATACAGTGGAAAACAATTGCCCTCTGAGTTGAGGGAGGAGGTAGTGTGTGCATAAAATGGTTGGCTATGTAGCTCCAAGCATTATTGCCCATTGGAAGCCACCTCTTCACCTGAGGGGCAAGAGTACATTTGGTGAGTGCTGAAAACTCCAGTAAGAATCTAATTTATTTAAACCCTTCAATGAGCTTTGTTTTTAATTTTACCTTAACTTCTTGACCCTGCTTGTATTGGAGAAGACCCATGCTGAGATGGATCATGTAGCTGAGAGAAGAGGGCATCAGTTGCAGGAAAGAAAACATAGCTTCCCCTCTCCTTACCATTGCAATTTTCTTCTTGGAGCTGCTGTAATTGCTTATGGTCTGAAACTCCACTCAGGATGTCACCAGTGCTCTGGCCATTGAGAAAGGGGAGCAGTGGGAGGGTTTTATCAGTCCAACAATAATTATCATCTTGACTATGAGGATTTCTGCCAGTCAGGTCATGAGCAATAGTGCCTGCTAGTCTTTCATAATTTGAACCTATTTATTCCAAGTGGATAGCAAAGCTGCATTTGTTCAGTCCTTCAAATGCATATAGCTAGCTGCTGTGGTTTATTGTGTTGATTGTATTAAAATCTTGTGCTGCACCCTCAGTTCCAGTTGATTTCAGTGGGAGCTGAGCCTGCTCAGCACCTGGTAGATACTCTATAATCAGCCTTCACCATGTTGCCTTTTCAATAAACATGCAGTATACAAAAATGTTTTTGGAAATAGAAGTTATTATGCAAGTGCCCTAGCCTATCATTGAACTGTAATATCTCCTAGTATAACTCACTGTCCTAAGGCTATTAACCCACACCTTGCTTAAAACATGAAGTTAAGGCACACAAACGGAACACAGAAATTCATACCAGCTTCAACTATTGGTCCATCTTGTCTAGTATTCTGTCTTTGACAGGGCTAGCATCTTTCTTTAGAGGAAGGTGCATGAAACCCTGTAGTGGAATAATCTGCCCCTAGGAAAGTTTCTTGCCAATTCCTGTTGGCTAGCAGTTGGTTTATACCCTGAAACATTTGGTTTTTATTTGCATTTTTTTAAAAATTGCTATCTACCGTAAATGTGGATGTTCTTTTATCTATATGCGTCCAAACCTTCTCTGAATCCTACTGAGCTCTTGGCCTCAATGCTGTCTAGTGACAAGGAGTTCCATGGGCTAACTATGCACTGTGTGTGTTTAAAAAAAAAAAAAAAAAATGCACTGCCTTTGTAATGACTCCAGTTGTTAGTTGTTTCAGCCCTGTGCTCTTTGGTTTCTCAGTGGTGTCTCTTAAGAGTGGAGCCCACGGTCTCTTTAGTCAACAAAGTGCTTGCACCACTCTTTTATATACAAGATTCTCTCCCAAAAGTATTAGACAGTACTAATGTTTTATTTTGATTTCAGCATAAAAAAGATTCCTATCTCAGAATTAATAAAACAAATAACTATGGAATATGGGCAGATTATTGAAACAAAATAGACTTAATACTAAGATACAAAAGAAAAACACTGACAGTAAATGAAAGGAGTTTCACATTAGTCACGTTACTTGAGGCCCAATGGAGGAATGCTAAATCTAGCTAGCAAACAAACATTACTGTACAAGGCATATTGATAATAGTGGATGAAAACTACTTTTTCTTTGTCTCTGACAGTTTGCTACCACTTCTGCCACCTTACTTAGGATACTAGGGTGGGGGTTGGGGGGAAGGTGTTAAAAATCATGTATTTTCTTGGTTCATAAGGAAGAAACGATATCATTTTCTGGGTGACAGGCAGGGCATCAGTTTTTCATGAGTGAGCATTGTTTCTGAACTTCAACATCCCACCCCATTTGCTGATAGTGGGGAGTGCTTGACAATAGAGGACTTTAATCTTCAGGCAAAGTAAGTGCTGAAGACTGGTTCAATATCTACTGGTTCCCCTGAACTTCCTCTTCAGCATCTTGTCTTCTCCCCTGGCTTAGTTTATGCTAAGGTGTGAACCACAGCACTCATATTACAGTGATGGATACCATAAACAAACCTAGATTGGTAGGTAGGTCTATTAACTTCCCCTGATGACACCTAAAAACTGAATAGGACTGGTCAAACTGTGCTGCTGATTTCATTAGCATTTAATTTAGTCTAGTAACTGTTACGTTTTATAGTTGAGGATTTTCACTAACTTCAGGTAGCAGCTGAATGTTAGCCCTGACCTGCAACCAGGACCGATTAACAATTCTAATACTACCAATACAAAAGATTAGGAATCATAAGTACAGCTAAATCAGTTTGATGTCTGGAATGTTGTCTAAATCCCAATTTCATATCATGGTTTTACATTGTTTGTAAAGTCTATTAAATATGCACTTACAAACCCACTAAAAAAAACAGGATCCCTGATCTGATAGATCAGATTTGCTTTCAGTGAGATTTAGACTCTTGAATTTCTTGTTAAACTGTCATACTTTATTTGGGTCCTCCACAGGGCTGGCTTTATCCTCCTTGTTGGAGCACCTCGTCATTTAAACTAGCACTGTTCAAAAGCACTGAAAACTTGTATAATAAAGGCATATGACAATGGACCAGAAAATTTCAGATTTCTGATCTAAACAACAAAATACAGTCAGAAGATATTTGGAATTATTTTAGTATCTGTGCCTAATCATGTCTGTAACATACTTTTTTTTTAAAAAAAAAAATCTAATTCCTGTCTTAAAACTATATGTTGTGATTTAGCAACAGTAATGAGTGCCCCGTAGAGAGATCCTGTTTTTAATTGTGCTGTTGAGCATTTTTAATGTTACAAAGTGGTTAGTTACCTGTAGTTTTGAGTTTTATATATGTTTGCGAGTTTATAGTAATCTAGTCTGAGAATTTTATGTTCCACATTTTGAATTAAAAACTAAAGGAACATTACTTGGAAATAGATATATTGTTTAAGAGTAAAACATTAATGATTTGCTACTGGGTTATATTTAAAGGCCAGCGCTTGCAAACCCTTACTCTTGTGAGTAATCCTCAGACAAGAAGGCCCACTGATGGACCTCTTTGGTCCTTATTGTATGACTGACTGCAAGTTTTGCATAAGAATGGGCTTGGAAAATCTAGCCTACATTAAGAAACTTGGGGTTTGTTTACACTGGCACTTTGTCGGCAAAACTTTTGTCATTCAGGGGTGTTAACCCCCCACCCCCAAACGAGCGCTTTGTCAGCAGGATTCAGAGTAGCAGCCATGTTAGTCTGTATCCGCAAAAAAAAAGGAGTACTTGTGGCACCTTAGAGACTAACAAATTTATTTGTTAGTCTCTAAGGTGCCACAAGTACTCCTTTTTTTTTTTTTTTTTTGTCAGCAGGAGTACCTCTCCTGCTGACAAAGCCGCTGCCGCTTGTGTGGGGTGGAAATTTTTTGTCAGCAGGAGAGCTCTCTCCTGCTGACAAATAGCTGCTACACTGCGTGCCTTTTAGCAGCATGGGCTGTAGCAGCACAGCCGTGTTGCTAAAAGCCTCAGAGTGTAGCCATAGCCTCAGACTTTCTAGCACAGCTGGAGGGATACAGATGCATGATTATACACTTCCTTATATCTTGTTAATTTACCTATGCCTTAAATATTTATTGATTTTTATTGGAGTTTTTGTTGCTGTTCTTTCCTGGCTGGTCATCCTTATGTTGTCAAAGTCCCAGTTTGAATGCTATTTTTAGGTGATCTAACAATTTGCTGCTTTAAAGTAGAGTCAAAGTGTGGGCTCGCTCCCCACTCATCTCTCTATGTAATCCCATAGTTATTGATATAGTTATTAGGGGCATCAGATCAGAATTTGTTCCCTCTTTGGCACACTAACTGGAACATGATAGTCTAAATTGTATTTTCCTACCTGTTGGTTCCTCTGTGCCTCTTCACACACCAGTGGGGGGAAAAAGAAATCATGTCTTTATTTGTGGGCTAGTTCATCATGGGAGCTACTCATAGAGTTGAAAGGATTTAAAGATAGAATAAGTTAATTTTCTATACAGGTGAGATGATCGCTATGGAAAGCTTTATCCTATCTGGTTATATTGCAAGAGCCTTTGCCCTACCTTGCTTTAGGGTTATTAGATTGGTGGCTTTTTGCTTGGCTTCATGGGAAGGGAGAGCAAAGGGTGTGTGTGTGTGTGTGTGTGTGTGTCCAGATGCTTCTTTCACCCGTGATTCTCCTGAGGTCTGTACTTATCTTGGCACCTCTGTTGTTTTGAGCAGCAGAACTCTGGTCTACGCTACCAACTTATATCAGTATAACTGCGTCATGGATTTTCCACACCCCGAGTGACATAGTTATACCAGCTTAACCCCTGGTGTAGATAGTGCTAGGTTGACAGGAAGGCTTTTCCTGTTGACATAGCTGTCACCTATCGGGGAGATGAAGTACCTACGCCGACAGGAGAAGCCCTCCTATTGGCATAAGCAGCATCTTCACTAAATGCTACAGTGGTGCAGCTGCAGCACTGTAAGTGTAGACCAGCCCTGAGCCTGTTCGTTTGTTGAAGTGCGGTGGGGGGTGGGAGAGTGAGAAGGGAAGGCAAAGTCCATCTCTCCAGCGCAATAGTTCAAAAGAAATTCCCTGAATGGAAATTTTCTTGTCCCCTACATGGGGAGAGAAGAATCAAGTAGCAGAAAGGCAGGTGGCCCCTTAGCTCACATTTTTACCAATCTTGGGAAATGTTATTCAGTTTTCCTTCCCTCCTTCCCCTTCCTGAGGTAAGGCTACAGTATTTCTGTATGCTTGCATTTCATTATCTCAGTATTAGGGCTGAATGTAAATCTGATTGAAGCAAGGAGGATGTTGCCTTAAGCACAAAGGGTTGTTTGGTACTTGTAAACCTCCACACACATTTTTCATTTATTTATTTATTTTTTTCCCCTGCTGTTCTTAGCACAAGATCCCTTGTTATGTTTTTGAACCTCCTAGAATTGGAATTTAAAGGAGTTTGATGCACACAAGTTTTTATTGATGATCTCTATAATATGCACAAGTCCCATCCCTAGAAAGTGTCAGGCCCATGTGATTCTGCAGCTAGTTTAGCTCTGTTCTGTGTCAAAATCTAGATACTATTTTAGCAATTCTGCAGCAACATCAGTGTTCAAAGCACTGCATTAGCATTAACTATGTTAAGCCTAACCTCATCCCTGTGAGGTAAGTAAGTATGTTTATCTCCCTGTCTCAGATGTGGAAACAGAAGCACAGCAGCAACTTGCCCAAGGTCCCACAATGAGGCTAGAGCAGAGATTGCTTACATCACCAGGAGAGAAATTTTGGTGTAGACACATGCACAACTAGGTTGACCCAAGTCGTCGACTTAGGTTGACCAACTCTGTAGTGTAGATTAGGTGCCAGGGCCAAAACTTGGGAGTCCTGGCCCACTAGGCTATTGGTTCCCAAATTGTGGGCTGTGGACCATGGAGAGCAGGCTGGTCATATGGTGCTGGCTTTTCTCATTTCCCAGCTGACAAATCACATTAAAAGGCTAAGAATCCATTAAATACTGTTCTACAATTACTTTTTCATGTAAGCCATTGCAATAGCTGCCACAAGGATGTGAATGAGAGGAGACAGGGCTCATCCAATAATGAATGGGAGAAAAGGTATTCACTAGACAATTTCTTGTTAAATTACTGTCAGTGCTAGGAACAAATTTGAGAATGCTTGCTCAGGAAGACATGACCTCCAGTTTTGCTTGTGTTTTCTCTGTCCTATCTTGAGATGTATGGCTTGCATTTATTGAACACCAGTTTAGTTTTTTCTCTCTCCCCACCCCCACGTGAGGCCGGAATAACATTGTGTGATTCATAAACCCTTTGGCAGCAATGATCCATGTTAACTGCTGCAATAGCTACTGCTGGTCTGTTTTCAGGTCCTTCATGTTTGGAGTGGGATTGTTAGAACTGCATGGTATTGCGTAGCTAGAACCACAAAAACTGTAGGAATCAGGACAATGATAGCCCATTTAATACAACCTTGGCTTTTCTTTCAGTCAAACTGTGAATGAAGTTAACCCACCTATGACCAAATACAGTTACAAATCGAGGGACACATTTGTACAAGGAAGGATGGTGGATACTCTGATTGAAGTTAAGGGGAGTTTGCTTGACTGAGGATGACGGCATGTGGGCCATAGTTAATCAGTGGGAGTGCTTGTGAGAGCCAGAGAAGCAGGATTTGGTGCACTGTGTGTGTCCATGACCCATGGGGAGTATTGTAGAATAGTTGACCATCAGTAACCTTGGCTCATGAGAGATTGAGAGCAAAGAGATTCCTTCCACCCCCATTCTCCTTTACCGCTGTGATTTCTTAAAATAGGTTTATAGTGTAAAATATGTGAATTCCAACTTGCAAACCTATAAAGAAGCTACTGGGCTGGAGCAGTCTCTTTCTCTCTTGATTCTGCAGCAACTCTTTTTCGGTTGCTACCTCGCTGCCTGGGAGGGTGCATCCTGTGCAGTTCTGTTCTCTGACTGTTAATCACACAAATGTAGATGGTTCTGTAAATGTGTTTTTTAGTTCACAAAATAAATAAACCCTTAAAACAACCTTTTTGGAAATGTTTGAGAACTGAAAAAAATGAATGGAATATGTCTTGTCGTCAGATATAAAAAAGAGCCTTAAAATACTAATCCTGCAGTTTGATAATCCTCTGAATGGCATTAAATCAGAATTATGATTATAAATGTAAAATATGAAAAAATGTAAGTTAATAGTTCTGTTCTTGTGAAGAAGAATAAAAACACACAAGGAGGCAAATCTCATTAGGAGGCTCTTGTGTGGTTAAGAATAACTGTTGAGCAAAGACCATGTTAGCTGTATTTTTTCAGTGACCTTTCCTATTTGAACTCTGGGTCCCCTAGAGTAAAAAGTCAGTGACTAATTCAGTGCTGCTCATTTTTATTTGTAGGTTCTTGTAACTGTTAAATCCCTTTATTTTAAATCATGTCCTTTACACCAGTGGTTCTCAAAGCCGGTCCGCTGCTTGTTCAGGGAAAGCCCCTGGCAGGCTGGACCGGTTTGTTTACCCGCCGCATCTGCAGGTTTGTCCCTTGTGCCGCGCCGCTTCCTGCAGCCCCCATTGGCCTGGAGCGGTGAACTGAATAAAATACAGCTGGTTATAATACAGTTTGGAGACTGTTAGGCTTTGCTTTTTAAAACTTTAAATCCAAAATGGACATTCTATCCTTTCTTGGTTTTTCTGTTGGACACTTCACCAAAAAATAAAAAGCTTTTACAACATCCTTTAATTTAATCAGTGATGCAGGCAGCCCTGTCAGTCAACCATAGATTAATCCACTGAAGTTTGAAATAATCTTTCATCAGATTAAAGAGGAGCGGATTGTTTGCTCTTTGCGCAGGAGAACAAGTTCCACGCACCAGCCGTACCTCCCCTTCCTGCAGCACTAAGAAGATTTCACTTTAGTTTATATCTACATTTTGTGTTTAATCTTTTCATATTTTGTTTTTGTACTAGAGTAAATATCTAATACTGGTAGCTCTCTCCATCTGAAGAACACTTTTCAAGCACTAACTAATCCCACATATTGCCCCTGTGAGGTAGGTTCATTAATATCATCCCCATTTTAGGGAAGTAAGGCAAGCTAAGTGATTTGATCAAGCCCTGTAAGAGCCTGTCTGGACTAGCATAAAAGTGTGTGAGAGAAAGGTTAGCTGGTCAAGGTCCACGCTATGGGGAGCATGGTGTTCACTTCAACCAGTTAATATGTTTAAAATACGACTTACCCTATCTATGCTATAGTTGGTAAAACATACTGTCTTACCCTATGCATGGTGTCAAGTATCAGGGGGTAGCCGTGTTAGTCTGTATCCTCAAAAACAACATGCATCTGAAGAAGTGAGGTTTTTAACCACGAAAGCTTATGCTCAAATAAATCTGTTAGTCTTTAAGGTGCCACTGGACTCCTTGTTGTCTTACCCTATGTAAATCCTCAGGAAGTTGGGATCAGAGCCAGAACTAGAACTCAGAAATTCCTGTCTCCCATTCCTGTGGTCAATCCACTAGATAGACAATACCTCTCCCTCAAAATGTATTGTCAAAATCCATTACTGCAGGGGCGTTCATACTTTTTCAGTGTGGTCCACATTTGGATAGTTGGCTCCCAGGTTCATAGCTCCTTGGCAAGCCCGGGAAGGGCCCCAGCTCTGGGGCGGCCCACCACGCAAACTGCCCTGGAGCCAGAGCTCCATCCCCTTTCACAGAGAACTTCAGGACTTCCGGTTTCCATTCTAAAGTTGAACAAAATTGAATTCTGAAATATCCTCTGAAATGAGATTACCTTTCTCCACCCAGCTCTAGTTGTTATGTTGTCCTTCTTTGTAAGGTGCTGTGTTTGCTTTTTATTTTTAATCTCTGATTTACAGTTTCTTTAAAACTTAGGGGAATTCACACAAAACTTAATTTAGTGTTAGCTAAATTTGCTTTGTTCTACTTTAATAATGTGTTCATCCAATGCTGGAAAGCTTAAAAAAAAAAGTGAGGAACATGTGATTAAAGTAGAACAAAGTACATTTAGATAACACTAAAAGTTCTTTGTATGAGTTTAGAAGAACTTATGAAGGCCTCAGTACAGTGGTACCTGCACTAAAGATTACTAGGGGTGACTCTCTCTCTTTTAAAATGTTCCCGTATTTTTCATTGCAGTTTTGTTTTGACCTTTTGTTTAAAAGCTGTTCTTTATTGGGCAATCCATCTTGCTTGTCTCTTGGGTGATAGTTTGAAACAGCTTTCATTAAAGTAGAATAATGCTTTGCACTTCTATAGAACTTTTCATCTATGAATCTCAGAATTTTCTGAACAATCAAAGAGCTTTACAAACATTCGTTACTTAATACCCATGCTTTTCATTTTCATAGAAAAATAATTCTGCTTTAATGAAGCTCAATAAACTACCCTCTCAAGGAGGTGAATATTTTATACCCATTTTACAGGTGGTATTTTTAAGAGCTGTCTTTTTTTTTTTTTTTTATAGGTGCTCTTACCTGTTTGGTGTCCCCCCAATCATCTCTGGGCAAAAATCATACTTTTATGTCTGCATCTTCCTAGTTGGAGTGAAAGGCATTATCTGCCAGGATCAGAGTTCTATATTCTCCTGTAGTAATTGAAGACCTCACTAATTCCTGTGATAAGTAAGGAGTTACAGCTCTGCTTTTTAGGTGTACTTGAGGAAATCAACTTTCCAGAAGAGAAATAGTGCTCTGAACTCAGGTTTTTTTTTTTAAATTCCTCTTTCTTAAAAGTTATCTTTCCTTGATGTATATATTCTTAAAGTACAGCTAAAAGAGAGAGAAACCTTAGGAAGAACGTTGAATTAATTACTTTCCAGTAGAAAATTTTTAAAAAAATCAAAATCTTCTACTGAGGTAATCCTCCTCTTCCTGAAGTGTGGGGTCTTTAAATAGAAAGATTCTTGGGCAGATCTTCAGCTGGTGTAAATTGCCGTGGCTCCATTGACTTCAGTAGAGTTATGACAGTTTACATCCGCTGAAGTTCTGCTTGAGACAGTTAAGTCCCAGGCAGGCTGTGAAGAGCTACAAAAGGCTCTTACAAAACTGGGTGACTGGGCAACAAAATGGTAGATGAAATTCGATGTTGATAAATGCACAGTAATGCACATTGGAAAACATAATCCCAACTATACCGTGACAAAGTTCCTGCTCTACCTTGGTGGATCTTGCGCTTATTGGCGGATTTGCTCGCCTTGGAGCTTCACGGCAGCCTTCAGCTTGGTCATTTTTCTGAACCCACAGTCCAGGTCAACTCCTCCTGTGTCTGACCAGGAGTTGGGAGGATTTGGGGAGAACCCAGGCCCGCCCTCTACTCTGCGTTCCAGCCTAAGGCCCTGTGGAATGCAGCTGTCTAGAGTGCCTCCTGGAACAGCTGTGCGACAGCTACAACTCTCTGGGCTACTTCCCCATGGCCTCCTCCCACATCACCTTTATCCTCACCATAGGACTTCCTCCTGGTGTCTGATAATGCTTGTACACCTCAGTCCGCGTTCTCGCTCTCAGCTCCTAGTGCCTCTTGCTCCCAGCTCCTCACATGCACACCACAAACTGAAGTGAGCTCCTTTTTAAAACCCAGGTGCCCTGATTAGCCTGCCTTAATTGATTCTAGCAGCTTCTTGATTGGCTGCAGGTGTTCTAATCAGCCTGTCTTAATTGTCTCCAGAAGGTTCCTGATTGTGCTGGAACCTTCCCTGTTACCTTACCCAGGGAAAAGGGACCTACTTAGCCTGGGGCTAATATATCTGCCTTCTGTTACTCTCCTATAGCTATCTGGCCTGACCCTGTCACAATACATATAAATGATGGGTCTAAATTAGCGGTTACCACTCAAGAAAGAGATCTTGGAGTCATTGTGGATAGTTCTTTGAAAACATCCACTCAGTGTGCAGCAGCTGTCAAAAAAGCAAACAGGATGTTGGGAATCAGTAAGAAAGGGATAGATAATAACACAGAAAACATCATTGCCTGTATATAAATCCATATCTTGAATACGGCTTGCAGATGTGGTTGCCCCATCTTAAAAAAGATATATTGGAATTGGAAAAGGTTCAGAAAAGAGCAACAAAAATGATAGGGGAATAGAATGGCTTCTGTATGAGGAGAGATTAATAAAACGGACTTTTCAGCTTGGAAAAGAGACGACTAAGGGGGGGGGATATGATTGAGGTCTATAAAATCATGACTGGTGTGGAGAAAGTAAATATGAGAAGGCGTAAATAATACTTTCTTAACAAATGAAATTAATAGCAGGTTTAAAACAAACAAAAGGAAGTAATGCAGTCAGTCAACATGTGGAACTCTTTGCCAGAGGATGTTGTGAAGGCCAAGACTACAACGGGGTTCAAAAAAGAACTAGATAAGTTCATGGAGGATAGGTCCATCAATGGCTATTAGCCAGGACGGGCAGGGATGGTGTCCCTAGCCTCTGTATGCCAGAAGCTGGGAATGGGCGACAGGGGATGGATCACTTGATTACCTGTTCTGGTCATTCCCTCTGGGGGCATCTGGCATTGGCCACTGTCAGGAACACCCTCTAAGAACTGCTCCATTTGCATTAGGAAGGGCAAATCTTCTGGAGATTTAAACACTTGCTCTTGATATCCAGGCATCCCAATGTTTCACAATGTGGTAGGCATGTCAGGTAAATGAGACGACTGGTTTCCACTTTAGGGCTCTGAACTGCCGACGGGAATGCTCAGGTGTTAGCCCCATTCTGACTCTCTCCTTGGTTTTAAACAGTTCATACTGGTTCATTTGTTCCTTTAGGCATTTCAGCCGCCACCTCAGCTAAGGGTCCAGTGAGCTGCGGTCTCAGCTCTACCATGTATTGGTCCGTAGAGATGCTGTACCCAAGGCAGGCCCTTTCGAAGTTTTCCAAGAAGGCCTCGGTATCATCACCTGTCTTGCAGGTGGGGAACTTTCTGGGATGGGAAGTGGTACCTGGAGAAGGATTTCTAGGGTTTGTTGGTATATTTTGCTGAGCTTTTGCCTTCTCCATCTCCAGTGCATGCTTCCTCTCTTTTTCCTTCTCCTCCAGTTCTTTGGCCTTTGCCTCCATAGCTCTCTTGTGGGCAGCCTCTTGGTTTTTTTCTGCCTCTTTCGCTTCCTACATTTCTTTGTCCTTTGCCTCCATTTCTCTCCTGTGGGCAGCTTCTAGGGCTTTTTCTGCCTCTTTCACTGCCTCCAGTCTGGCTAACTCCAATTTATGTTGTGTCTTGGTTTCTGTCATCTTTGTCTCTCTGTTTTTAACTAACTTTACACCAGAGAGTTAGAAATCAAACAAACAAAAAAAAAACTTGGCTTGTAAAATTTTGCAGTGCTGTAATATGATACCTATATTCTCTGATAGTGATTGTCAGCCTACTGAAAAATCCTAAAAAAACCCCAAACAAACAAAAAAACCACCTTTGTCTCCAGGCAAATAGGCAGAAAACCCCTCTAGTTGCTCTTAGGTTAAAAAAAAACCAAAACTCTTCAGGTCTGTGAAGACTTGTGAATTTCCCTGCAGGAGGTTTACTGCCCTGCCTTTAGGTAGAGAAAACTCCAGCTCACAAAAGACAATTCCCTTTTGTCTCTGCTCTGGCTCCCAAGCAGAGAAAAAAAATAAAACTCTAACTGCTTTCAGTTTAAAACCTGCTTTCCAGCAGCCCAAAGGAAAAAAAAAATTTCCTTTTCAAATCTGTGCTTCTCGTTCAAAAAAATCTCAAATTGATCTCAAAATGATTTCAAGTTAATCCCACTGCTCTGCCACCATGTCAAGGTTCCTTCCCCACTCTGAACTCTAAGGTACAGATGTGGGGACCTACATGAAAACCTCCTAAGTTTACTTTTACCAGCTTAGGTTAAAACTTCCCCAAGGTACAAACTATATTTTACCTTTTGCCCTTGGACTTTATCGCTGCCACCACCAAATGTCTAACAGGTATATAATTGGGAAAGAGCCCGTTTGGAAACATCTTTCCCCCCAAAATCCTCTCAAATCTTACACCCCCTTTCCTAGGGAAGGTTTGATAAAGATCCTCACCAATTTGCATAGGTGAACCCTTGGATCCAAACCCTTGGATCTTAAGAACAATGAAAAAGCAATCAGATTCTTAGAAGAAGAATTTTAATAGAAGAAAAAGTAAAAAGAATCACTTCTGTAAAATCAAGATGGTAAATACCGTACAGGATAATTGGATTCAAAACATAGAGAATCCCTCTAGGTAAAACCTTAAGTTATAAAAAGACACAAAAACAGGAATCTACATTCCATTCAGCACAGCTTATTTTCTCACCATTTAAAGGAATCAGAATCTAACACCTATCTAGCTAGATTACTTACTAAATTCTAAGACTCCATTCCTGTTCTGTCCCTGGCAAAAGCATCACACAGACAGAGAGAGAGGCTTTGTTTCTCCCTCCCCCCAGCTTTTGAAAGTATCTTGTCTCCTCATTGGTCATTTTAGTCAGGTGCCAGCGAGGTTATCCTAGCTTCTTAACCCTTTACAGGTGAAAGGGTTTTTCCTCTGGCCAGGAGGGATTTAAAGGTGTTTACCCTTCCCTTTATATTTATGACAAATGTAATGCTCTGTGGTCCTGTTTTAAGGAGGATATTTAATGTCCCAACTTGGAAAAAGACTGGAGACTGAATAGGTAAAATAAGTTCTGTTTGTCAAGGAATTAAATCTCTTTCCTGATGTGAATAAACGGAGTCCCAGAAATTAGACCAAGAACTTTAATGGTAGATTATTTTTTCTGCATCCCTCCACTAGTGCAGGGTCATTCTCAGCTGAACATACTGGGAGGAGTATTCCAGCCTAGCTTTATGGCAAAGGTAGTGCTGCAAGTTTATTGGTGACTGTTTCAGTTAGTGGCTTGATGACACAGTTCATTGCTTAGGTTAAGGCTACAGCCACTTTGACCACAAGTATTTTGTGGAGATTGAGTTTTGTACGCATAGACTGGAGATCTTTAGTTTTTATTCTTTTGGTTGTGTTTGGAATTCTGGCTGTTGACAGAGGCTGAATTGATGATAAAGATCTTGTGATTTTGTTTTTCAAAGTGACTGGAGAACACCAGACAACTACTATCCTATGTCTCTCAGTGCTGATATGAAGATTCTAGTGAATGTTCTGGAGAACAGAATTCTTGAGAAGAAAAGATGAACCCCGGATCCAGTGGGCTTAGTCAAAAGCTGCATTGGTAA
Source organism: Natator depressus (assembly GCF_965152275.1). Lineage (NCBI taxonomy): Eukaryota > Metazoa > Chordata > Testudines > Cheloniidae > Natator > Natator depressus. The sequence goes on from NC_134247.1 coordinate 8,776,668, forward strand.
TGCAGATGCTTGTAGGCTCTGCCCTATAATTCATGCAGGACAATGTATGCGTTTGTCAGTGGCTGCCTTTTGTTACGAGTGATCTAAAAGCTTTCAGGAGGGTGGAGTAGGTTTTATAACTAACCCATACAGTATAGAAATTTGCTTTGAATTCAACATTAAAGTGTTGAATATGCTGCTTTGGTGATGTAGTGGTTCACTGCTCTTCTGTTGTTTTCTATTATACTCTGTTGCTATCAGACCTTTCGTATAGTTTGTGTATGCATGCAAGCATTAAGAAAGTTGCTGTTATAAATTTTTAATCAAATGACATCTACATTTAAAATCACTTACGTTTCAGGATTAGACAGCTCCAATTTTACTTTGTTTTAAGTATATTCAACTGATTAATTTTGTACAACTATGAAACAGTAATCTTAATATGTGCTATTATAGGGCTGATATCTAAGATTTTAATGTTCAAGCAGGAATCCTGCTTGCTGCTGTGGATACTTGTTATATTCTTCTTCTGGGTTGTGCTTGTCATTTTGGCAATGTTAAAAAGTAACTTTCTTCTAGAACTGAACAAAGACCTTTTATTAGACTAGATCATTGCAGAGCTTCTAGCTGGAAGCTTCCTCTAGCCCTTGTGTTTTAAAGAAAGAGTACTTATTCCCACCAATCTGTTACTATAGAAGTAGGAATGGTTTGTTAATGGAAAATCTAGCATACTAAACAGGCCTGAATGAGGCATCCTGCTAAAAACTGGCATCTGTTGTGCCTTGATAGTATGGTAACGTAGAAACTGGCTGTCCAAATGGTAACTGTAGCATAAATATATCTAGCTTCTATAGTGCTTTCCACCTTGAAGGGTATCAAAGAGATTCAGAAACATGGAAAAGCAGATATCTCTTGAGCTCTACTTCACAGTGGGGAGAGAGAGGAGGCTGACAGCTAGAGATCGGCATCTTTAGAACAATGCAAAAAACCTACAAGATGCTAATGTGGGAAACTGTATTTTCCAGCTTTTATTTAGCAAGTCAATAACCCCCAAATGTTCCAAAGGTGTTCTTTGGGCCTTAAAATTGTATCTGGGGGCCCAAACTGAAATCCTAGATCAAGTGTAGTAGTGTGTACTGGCTTAGTGTGTGACCATGCTTTCTTTAGTGGCTGGCCCCAGTGACCTGTTGCAAAAGGAGTACTCCTTCAGCTAAAGTGATATGGGCTTATGCTTTTGTGCAGAAGGTCCTAGGTTCAATCCTCGCTGGTGACCATGGTGTCTGTATGAATGTGGCCACAATTTGCCCTTTCAACTGGTTCAGTAAGAACAGGTCAGACTACCTTAAGGCTCCTCAAACTGGGTTACAGTTCAGACCACTTTAGCTGAACTGGTTTTAACCTGTTAAAGAATCTTCCACCATGTAGAGAGGTCAGACTTGAATGCTGTGGCATAGATTGCATCCCTGATGGTTCGACAGAGGAAGCGTACAACAAAATTTGCTTATATTTTACTGGTGTATGCAGTATAAAGGGAGAAGTTTTCATTTCTGTTGTACCATGAAGAAATATACTGAGTTCAGACAATATTTAGCACAGTGACATGTAAGGAAAATTAGTGTTAATGGACAGGGGAGTTAAGGGCCATGTTTTAATAGTATTTGCTTTCTGAAGGACAAAAGTGAAGATTAAGTATCATGCGGTGATATTACTGTCAAAGTACTCAAGTGATTAGTGATTTTATAGTGAAGAATAAAATATGGTTATATCAACATCCCAAAACATGCTCAATGAACTACAAGGCTAGGTTTGTCCTCATTTTAATGTATCTTACAAACTTTAACAATCCTATCTGCCTGACTCTTTTCTAACACGCTACACAGAAAAAATATTATAAATTAACTGGCAGAACAGGAAAACAAAATTCAGTGGCTGTTGTATTTTGGAAGAGCTGTTGTTCTTGAATGAAGACTGATGGATTAGAAAAATGGTGCTGCATTGGCCATGAGGTGCAGTTGTGTTTGAACAGCTAATGTGTCTCACTTTCAAATAAAGAATACCTGAAAACTATTTTCTCTTTGTAATTGGCCCATTATTCCTTAACAACAGTATAGGACGCGTGACCAGGTCTTCTAGAATCAAGCTGATGGAAAATCCTGATTTGAAATAACCTTGCTTTTAAATATTTCCCATGCCGCTAGCATGGCTCAGGAGCAGAATTTCAAAATATGCCATGAGACAGTCTGTGATACCACAGGGACCTGTGTAGCTGGTTCACCCCCATCCCATTGAAAGTGCAGTGAAGACAGGCCCTTAGTGTAAAGTGTGATGGTCTCAACAAATCTATTCCTCCTCTTCCACCCGTCTTTCACCATATGTCTGTATGCCAAGACAAGGGACGCATGTTTAAGGAATGACGGCACATATAAGGCAAAAGAAATCGTTTGAGAAAGCTCAGATTTAACAGGTTAAAAACTTCTTCTTTCCTCTTCAGAAGGGCTGTGAGGGGTAATCTGCATGAAATCCAACCATCGCATTCAGAATAATCAAATTAGTGTCTTCATGGGCAGCTGGCAGGGACCTACACTTAAAGTGCAGCTGACAGCTCGTAAGGAAAAAAATTGAAAAGCCTTTTATTTAGAATGTTTATATTTTCCCCTCACTTTTAAATTAAGAGCTTATCTGCTCCTGTTTGTTGCAGTTTATAGCAGTGCCTAATGTTTTATTTTCTTGTAGGACATTTGCTGCAGAAGGTTTGAACCATTTGTACAGACTGGTTTGTCGCACGCTATTAGTAAGAATTACTCCTGTTGCCTTCAAATAGGATGTTGCATTAAGCAGTGATAACACAATCAGGAATGGTTGGCCTGTTTCAGTATGTCTGAATTGAGTTCCACTACTACCCCTTTTCTCTCAGATGGAAAGGTTATGGAAAATACTGAATTGGACAATTAAATTCCCCTTTGTAACCATTACAGTAAATTTGGCTGTGTTGAAGTTTAAGATAGGTACTGCCTACACTGGTTTTGACCTGCTCTTTCAAATGGTCTGTTAACCCATAAAGTACTGTAGTAAGCTATTTCAGTCAACCTCCTTTAATAAGTTGCTAGTTTGTGCAGATGTTACTTTCCTTCATGTATAAAGTTAAGCATGAAATAGACGCTTTAAGTATCCTTATTTAGAAGATAGGAAAAATAAAATGTTCCCATTGACTTAAAAAATATTTTCAAATATATATGGAAGTTCTGAAGGTGTAAGTTGAGGTTAATCTCAACATTTAACTTTTTCATGAAGCATTATGAACTGGATCACTGGATCCTGTGCTAGTTTTAGCACAGTTAAACATCACCAAACCCCACTGTGCTAAAGGGGCACTGTTAGGTAACTTTGGACCAAAATATGAGGAGTTTTGTGTGGGTATGTGTATACAGACATGTAAAATATCTAAAAACAGCCTAGTCCTTATCGTGGCCTTAAAGGCCTACAGAAATTTTCTTTGTAAAAACAAACCTTTTTAGAAACTGACTGTACTGACTTTCACTTATTTTCTAAAGTGTCTGATTAACATCTAAGATGTTGAATGAGATTAAAACAATACCAAACTCAGTGACAGAAACAAAGCTTTCAAATAAAAAATAGGAGAGGGAAAATAGTGCATAAAATCAAACACCAGTAACTAGTTGCTTGGTACTGTTTGGTTTTGGAAAGATCTACATGAGTGAGCTAGGTGCTTTTCAAACACAAGAGAGGGCATTCTCCTCCCAAGAGCTTTTGATGGGAAGCTTTTGTCCTGGATGTGGGGGAGAGTAGATCCACAGTGCTGCAAATGGTCACAAATGGAGAGGTTTTGCTAGTTTCTGGGTGAGTGAGTGCTGAAATTAGCACCAATGACTGAATTGTATGAAAGCTGGTTCTTCTCACATCAGTGCTACACTTGGGTCTCCACAGCCTTCTCTTCATGTTCCCAAACTTTCTCATCTTCAGCTTAGAGAGACAGAGTGGCATCTCTTACTGGACCAACTTCTGTTGGTGAGAGAGACAAGCTTTCAAGCCACACAGAGCTCTTCTTCAAGTCTGGGAAAGATACTTGGCTACCGGCTCATAGTTTCTTGGCATCTAAGCTAGTGCCTCAGGCCTTCATGGCCTTATCTTCAGTCCACCGAGTCTTTCCCAGCCTTGAGTGATCTTGCTTTGGCCCTGCTGCTTACCTCTGTCTTTCCTGCTCATCTTGTGGTGCAGTAAATAGGTTACTGTAACTGTGCTGCTAGGTCCAACCTTTCCAGACTACTGTACCCCATTCAGGAGTATGATTTGTCCTCTGTACTCCCAAGCTTCACCTCACTTAAAAATTACTTGCTTACAAAATCAGACATAGAAATAAAAAGGTATCACAGCACACTAGTACTGAAAAATTGCTCCCTTTCTCACTTTTACCATATAATTATAAAATCAATTGGAATATAAATATTGTCCTTACATTTCAGTGTATAGTATATAGAGCTGTATAAACAAGTCACTGTCTGTATGAAATGTTGGTTTGTACTGACTTCGCTAGTGCATTTTATGTAGCCTGTTGTAAAACTAGGCAAATATCTAGGTGAGATGATATACCCCCTGGAAGATCTCTGTGTACCCCCAGGGGTACATGTACCCCTGGTTCAGAACCACTGTGCTTGGCTGCCCATACTATCTCCTCTGCCTCAATTAATGACCAGAAGTTTTGCCTGTTTAATAAATGAAGGATAACTAGAGTAAGCAAAGACTGAACATACAATTTTGGGTTTGCTTATTAATGTAGGACCTATACTTGGCTGGCAGCAACCTTTGTAAGCTGGCGTGGAGGCAAAAGAATGCTAAACTGAAGCCATTTGTAACCAGATGACCTGGTTCCACCCTGTGAATCCTGTTTGTTAAAACATCCTTATTGCTGGACTGGAAGTGCATCAAAGTGTTTTTGGTTTTTTTCTTATGAGTTTTTAGAAAGCAACCCAGGTGTGCATTAGTCAGGCTTTCAAGGCAGGCTTGACACTTGGTTAAATATCTTAGTTGATAGGAAAGTGTCCCATTTCTCTTGCATATGAAATCAAGGAAGACTTAATTATTTCAAGTGTTACTGATTGATCCACCTCCACTTCCTACTATTTTGATAGAGACACCGCTTTATGGCCCATCCATCATTTCTGGATAAAGCTGCATGTATTTCACAATGATCATTGAACTGCAGAGCAGAACTAAAGAAAATTAATGAGTGGGTGGTGGTGGGGGGAGGAAATCTCTTCAGTGGCCATTTATTTCTCCGAACTGCTGTTTGCAATCCTGTGTCCTGCTTCTACTTTTTTTTTTTAACAAAAGTAGAACATCAGTTTTATAGTCTGTCTTAGTGTTCTGACCATTTCACATTACTCTGTCAAATGCAATTCAAAGAAAGAGGGATTTTCTTAGTTGTACAAAGTGTCCAGTTTGTTCCTTTTTTTAAGGCATGTATTTTTCAATAAGACACCTGAATTGCTGGTATCTGTGAAGATCTGATTGCTGCTGTTTCACTGTAGTGTATGGAGTCTTCTTATAATTACACTCTAAGAGCCAAATCCTGCTTTCACAACGCATATGGGTCTCCCAGTGGTCTGCAGGAGCCCCAAGTGTCAGAGGTGAGAATTTGGCATTCATGACTAGTAGTGTGAAACTGATTCCACTCAGATAAGGCAGAATCTTGATAGTGAAAGAAACACCTTGCCTTCCCTCTCCTTAGTCACAACACTAGCAAATGATTAAGAAATATTGTTGTTTTCCTTTCTGAATTACATCCCTCCTCCACTCCTAAATAACAGTGCGTGGATGCCAGCGGATCCTACCTTTCTCTCTCATGTTCATTTTCTGAGAGTTTCCCTTTGAAAGGCTTTTTTTTTTTTTTTTCCAGAGTTGAGGTTTATAATAAACTTCCTGAAAAGGTTCTGGCCTTGCATCATTGCCTTTCTGCAATTCTGTATGGCTTTAACCTTGTTAAATCATTGATGTTTTTATTAGAGAGCAAAATAAACACATGCAGACAATCAGCTCTGTGTGCAGTATGCATGTGCAACGATCTATTTACAGCCAAGACTAGAATAGGTAAATAACCCATTTAGGAATCAAATAGTGCCAACTGTATATGCTCCACACCTCCATTCTTCTTTTCTGATAGGTCAGTCTGTTTTCTCTGTGCACAAGCTGAAATTTTCAGATCTTAATCCTTACACACTCTCCATCCGGCAAGTGAGAACTCTTTTAAGATGCTGTGTCTGGATGGGGCAGGGCAAACTACTAGAAGTATACACAAAATCTAGTATCTTGCAGGAAGTTTTCTAGTAGTCTTGTGAATAAGAGGGTCTGCTGTAATATTTAGTGTTATGATTGTGGGGATCAGCCTAGGAGGTTTATATTTATGGGGCACCACTTTTGGAGAGAAGGACATTGAATATAAAGATTTAATCTCTGGGGTCTCATTTGGAGATGCTTCTTCCATTTCCCCCCCCTCGAGTTGAAATGTTCTGTTTTGTTGTTGAACCAGTTGCCTCTGTGTGGCTGTTCCTCTGTCTCTCATAAATAGACCTTTTACTGGAGCTGCAAAAAGCTTGTTGAAGGGTGCCAAACTGCAGTAGCAGTAGATCCCTTATGGCTCATTGCCAAGACTGAAATATGAAATTGTCTGTCTGTCAGTTTTGAGGGGAGACTGGCAGGGTGGTTGGGGCAAGGATTAAAGCAAAACACAACACACTTCCACTCCTTTCATTATAAAAGTAAAACTTCCCTAGCCCTTCTGCTTGCAAGGGATCCCTCCCACTTGTTCAGTGATGTACACAGAGCCATATCCAGATGGTTATCCTCTGAGTTTATTTAACCACAGGCTCTTATTTTTGATACTACAGTAGGGAATGATAGCTTTTCATTTACGAAGGACAAGGTTTCTCATCCTCTAACCATTAGTTTTAAAGAAGGAAATTTTAAGAGGGCTAGTTCTCCTGAGAATAAAATCTACACGTTAAATGTTAGCTTGCTCCTTACGGGCCTTTGGCCAGGGGCTGGCCAAACCTGGTTACTGAAGGAGCCACATGTGCTGCATTAACCTTGATGGGGCCTGACTGAGGATAGCTGATTTCCCCTATAAAGGGCAGCAGGAAGCTGAGGTAGAAGTTCTGAAAGCTGTGGTGGTGTCTGTAGAAAGGTTCCTAGAAGAAAGACCCTGAGATCAGGGTAGTTGCCCTAGCTAAGAGCACTGGGACTGCACTGCTAATACAGGAGGAAGCTTCAGGAATCGGGGCTGGGGATTTCCTACCAGAGAGACATAGACTGAACAGGGATTGGGGCACTAAGGCCAGACTGTATAAGGACTAAATAAATTGCACCCCACAAAGGGAATGTGTTAAATTACCTTTGAACTGGTGGTATGCAGTTCTTAAAGGGCCCTGAAGAGGGGAAACACAGGCAGGTTGCTGCAGAGTGACCTCTGACCACAAGGGGACATGCTGGTGGTGGGAGACCTGTCCCAGTTCTCCACAGTGAAAAGTACGAAATGATGTAATTTTATTTAGGGAGCACAAGAGAAATGGCAGTCACAAGTAGCCTACAATAAATTGATCATTGTCCATTGTCTGTATGTGCAAAAAAGATGGTAAGAACTACCTTGATGCAAGAGAATGATGTGGTTGGGTGGTACAGCTAGATGTATGTTACAGCCAAGGTATTTAATACATTTTTTTAGGTTAGTCATTGAATTAAAAAAAGTGTATTTAATAATCAGCTATATAGTAAAAGTTATTGAATTTATATCCTCTTCCACATTTCATATGTCTTTTCCATAACAAGATTATCACACTTGGTGCAACCAGCTGCCCGAAGTATTGACAATGCAATGAACCCACTAAGTTAAAGTAGTGAGCCTAGCAACAGGTAGGAAAAAGTACCAAATATGTCTAACTTCTTCCATAAGGTATTGGCTATATATCCCCAGCAAAAGAGTATGCATGTTAACAGCTGTGTTGTTCAAGGAAAACCCCAAAGGTCTTGTCAATAGTTGCCAGGAAATCTGTAGTCTGATACTTTCGCAGGCAAGTAGAAGTTTCTTGAATGGTTAAGATGCAACTCCAACTTTATATTGGTTTTAATGCTCCCCAATTTATATAGTTTCTGGGATGTTTTAAAATTGTGTGTGTATGTGTGTGTGTGTGTGTGTATGTGTATATGTGTGTGTGTATATATATGTATATGTATATATATATATGTCTTAATAGGGCAGGCCTAATTTTGAGAAGGTAGCTGCTTAGCTGTTTATGAAAATCAGACACCTTTTAGGGTTCCTCAGCTGATCACCTAAAATAGCTAGTTGCTTTTGAAAATCTTGGCTAGAGCATCTAGAACTTCCAGCACTTACATATTGTGGAAAATAGAAATGGATGAGGCTTTTTGGGTATTCCAGTTCATCTTTTGGCTGATAGTATTCCATATTTTGTATATCTGTTAGTTTTTGTTCAGTCTCAGTTTGAAACAAAAACCATTGATATCTAGGGGATTCGAGGAAAGAACTTCATTGGCCATTGTTATATCCCCTTAATCTTCTTGATAGTGCAGTAGGGATAGAGGTGGTGATTTGTGTTTCACGTATTTAAAAATTTTTCTTTATCCTGCAGAGAATGTCTTTGTGTCTGGTATTTTCCAGCATGCTTCACAATGCCATGTTAGGGGAGCTACTCTTTTCACAAGTTGAATAGAAATATCTCTAGTGGAGTGAAGGAAAGTTAATGTTTGATCCTGGCAGCACTGTGTAAAAGCAACATCAATTTGCATTTGTGTTTTGTAGCAGCCCTTTGAATGTTCAGCTGGACTCAGTCCAGATACTTCTGTCTGGCTTCATAATACTTCCACAAGAGTATGTCCAAGGTCTAATGTTGGTCATTCAAAGACATACCAGGGTTTGGTCATTTCGCCTCTTCTTTGCTGTGTACGCCGTCTCCTTTCTTGGCAGTTAATCTGGAGAATGCCCCTTGACCCTCTGCCAGAGTGGGTGTATTGACATCAACAGCAAAGATTGTGTAGGCAGCCACTCTTAATAGAATTAAAAGTTCACTGAGTATGATGTGTGGGATGGGGAGAGAGACTGTTCTTGCAGCATACTGTAAAGCCAAACAGTTCCTGGCTCTTAACTGTTGACTGAAGTGGCTGCAGCTGCTGCTTCACTAATGAGTGTCATTTGTTAGTTTTCACATGACTAATATCAAATAATGACCTATTAGACTGAGAAATAAACATTCAAACAGCTTCAAAACAAGTCATCTACAGTCTCTGGCTCAAGCCCACAAACTGAGGGTAGAAATAAGACGACAACAGCAGGGCTGTCAACTCCTGTACATCTAGAGGGTTAGCAGGGCTCATGCTCCAGCCCCATTGCAAAGCGTCTGATCTAAAGCCTGTTGAAGGCAATGGGACTTTACCCACTGACTTCAGTGAGCTCTGGGAGAGAACCAAGAAGTAGACAACGGAGAGATGCGTGGAACTGATGAAGGGAAATAAGGACATATTAAAGGGGAATGTCTTGGATAAAGTGAGTTTTCTAGAGAGGAATAAACTGATCTCTTAAAGGATGGGGAAAGTACAGAAATGTGGTGGTGGTGGTGGGGTGGGGAAACAGACTCCAACACTACTATTTTTAGCGCATTAGCTGACTGCCTACCCAGGCGGAGTGCAGATATGCCATTAGATTCCCATTAAAAGGCTGTTAATGCCCCTCCCCCTCGCACAAGAGCAGAATGCACTGTCTAGGGCTAAGTGCTGCACAATCAAGAGGGACAGGAAACCAGAGTTATGTTGCAGAACTCTAAAAGAAAGGCCTACTGGGTAAGAATTACAAATTAAACTTGCTACTATCAATTGTTCAAGATAAAACTTTGACCCTCCTACCCCACCCTGCAAAGGCACCCAAGTGCAGGCTTGTTTGTCTTGGACCATTTGAGGGATTGAACTGCCAGCCACCAAGTCAAAATGGGGGTTCGGGTTTTGAAACACCCAAGGTCTGAGGTGCAGGGATCAAGCATTTTGGTTCAGGTCCATTTCTCTATTAAATAAACATAACTATTTTACTATTTTGATTTTAAATATCAACCTGTAAACTAGGAAAGGTGGTAAAGGAGTGTTTTTAAGTATCCCAGTCAAAGGGGTATAAAATGTGTTAATTCTTTCTGGTGTTACTCAATATTGGTGCTCATGGTATCTGCTTAAAATAGCAAGCAGACTGTTTGTGGTGATGTTCCTTTAAAAGAAAAAGGGGAAAGAATGTTGGTGTCAGAAGGTTCCCTAGAGGTTGGGAAATGGCAGTTTGTTTTAAGCATCTGGAAGAGAAGAGAGAGAGAGAGAGAGAGGAGGACTCTTCAGGAACAGCAGAGACAGTGGGAGGAGTAAGTGAGGAAAACTTAATTGGAATTAGGAGAAGCCTGAGCAAGAGTCTGAAGAAGGGAAAACTGAGATGGAGAGAGAGCAAATATATAAAATGATTTAAGAAACAAATCAAAGATTAGAGGGGGAGAACAGGCACCTCAGTGGAGGAGAAGAATCTTAAATGTTAGCTATTTTATCAGCTTTTTAAAGGGAAAACCTTTGCCGGGCGGCATGTAGCTAGTGGGAAAGTAGTTGAGAATGTTAATATTGAATAGTTCTTGTGTTGTCTTAAAGAAACCTTTTTTTAAACTTATTTTTAAAAATTATTTCTCTGCTTATTAAAAAGATGGATGTAGGTATCAAGATATCAACTAGAAAAATGGTCACAGGTGGGATCAGGGAAATTTCTAGTTCTCGCCCTTTCCAAGGTCACAGAGAAACATCTTGTGAATCACCCAAAGACCTTAAAAATATGCCTTTGGAGAGGGAATGTTGAAATATCATCTGCAAATTAGGAAGAACTATTTTAAATAGGGTTATTTTAGATGGGAATACAGGTTTCTTTGTGTCTGATAATGTTTATGGTATCAGCATGCACTGTGTCTGAGGTGTTAATTTTGCCAAGTTCCAGGGAGTTCAGATTTTTTTTTGAACAGTGGAACTTGCATTTCAACTACATTATTTTAATATAGCTGATGACCTCAATAAGGGTGAATAAATACCTTTGAAGCAGACTCATTGTGGTACCCATGATGTTTAGTGAGTCCAGATTAGATCTGGTTTTCTCTGAGGTAATAGAGAGACATTTTAATTATCCATCAGGATTCTGACAATGTCTATAATAAATGAAGTCAGTAGACAGGCACTTAAGAATAACATCTCGAAGAATGAAAATCCCTTGACCCTATTACACTGGTGGTCAGTCTTTATATTAAAATTTAAATTACTAATCTGATAGGCTGAATTAACTGCAGCTTCACAGAGTGAATTTCATTAGGGCAGCTGATCTGGAGGTTGAAATGAATAGTGCTGGAAGTAAACAGGATCTGCTAAAGGTATGTATATGTGTGGTATGTGACATGCTAAACTGAGCGTAGCCCTCTGCAGTAAGGAGTTGCAGATAGTATTAGTTGGACAAAATAGTCTGAAGGTGTAAGGCCCCATGCATACACTGCATTCAAGAATTTAACTTAAACTGTGCACAAGCACAGTTTAAATTCTTGTGGCAGAACTGGGTTATAAACATAGCTGAATCGGTGTTGGCAGGATCAAACCAGGTTACAGTTCTCTAACCCAGGTGGGGGAATAAGGTAGAAACCTGTCTTTTTGACCCACTTATACAATGGTTTCGTCATACCGTTATAGGTTTCAGTCAATGTAGAAAGAAAATGAATACAGACTAACACGGCTGCTACTCTGAAACCAGTCAATGTAGAGTTAACCTTAAATAGTCTTGTGTAGATGAGGCCAAAGTATAAGCATATCCTGAACATGGGTAATGTCCTGCTGTGTCTTGTAACGCCGATGCCAAAGTCTACACTATTTGTGTTGAGAGTGGCATTTAGGAAGGTTTTTTTTATAAAATTATATATACTTCATAGTATGGAGGTGGGAAAATATCAGCTAATTGAGACTTTCCCTCTTTGGTATGATGATTAGTCAATCGTGGTATAAAATTTTGCTTATTCATTGTATCAAAATTATTTCCAACCCACTTGTTTTGTTAGTAAAATTAATCTGTTTCAGGTAATTAACACTGCATATATTAGCAACTGATATTTAAATAACTTAAACACCAGGTAATTAACACTATATTGTGAATTTGGGATTCTAAATACAGATTGTGCTAATGACCTAACTAAAGAATAGACTTATTGCTAGTCAAAAATATTGTATAGGAAATAAAATGTTTAAAACAAACCTGAAGTGCAGATTATTTCTTTTGAGTTGCCAGACTCATGATCCAAATGGACGCACTTAAAAGATTTAATCTATGGAAGCTAAAAAAAAATGGCAAGGTAATAGTGCCCAAGTGCATTGTTGTTGGAGCACTCACCTCTGGTCAACTTGTGAAACTACCGTGGTCAGTCTTAAAAAGTTTTGTCTTGCATAATAGTACCTCATTTGCGTTATTCTGTGTACATCACTGTACTTAACGTAGGAAAAATTGCACATAGTGATAGAACATTTACTTTGTCTAAAGTAATTGAAAAGTTTTTAAAGGCAACCACTGTGTATGGGTGTGTACACATGCACTTACAGAATAATTGCAAATGTTTGCCATTTAGGAAAAAACAGTTACCACATGTTGGGGTCAGGTGCTGCAGTTTCCCCTATGCTTAGATTAGAAAATAACTTTAAGGAAGCATTGTCTGCTTGCAGACAATGTCTTTAAGGGTGACCATGGTACTTAGAGATTTTTTTTTTTTTAATTCTTTTATCGGGCAGATAATTCTTTTAACAAACCAGTTAATTTTTTACTTTTCAGTTGCAAATGTATTTTTATCTCCCATCATCTTTCTGAGTTTGGGGTGAGTTTAGTGCATTTGAGAGAAGCTAGGGTCTACAGTTAAGGAAAGTGTAAGAAAGTGCTATATGAGAGAACTTGGATTCTGCATTTTTTCACCTTTCAAATGTTGATGTCCCACAATTCATGGTTGAATGGTGTGTGTGCATTCTTTTGCTCCTTTCCTACATTTGGTATGCCATTCATGTATGTTTTATACATGGTGCAAAACATTAGAACTCAGAAAACCACTGTGGCATACACTGGATTGTCCTTCTCTGATCTATCTATCAGTATGGGGAACTAACTTGGGATTCTGGAGACCTGGGTTCAATTCCTAGCTGTGCCAGTCTTCCTGTGTGACCTTGGCCAAGCTACTTAATTTCTGTGTCTCAGTTCTCCATCTGTAAAATGGGGTTAATAGTACTTCCTTACGTCATAGGCAGAATGTTAGGATAAATACATTTTAAAGATTGTGAGATGTTTAGGTACTTAGAATGCCCTTGACTGTTGTCTCTGAGAGAGGCCTTGTCTACGCTACACAGTTAGGTTGACGTAAGCTGCCATGCTGTGGAAGTGTCTTCACTTAAATTTGGCTCCTGCTGATGTAAGTGCCTCTCTATGCCGATTTACTAACACCACCTCCCTGATTTGTGTAGAGTCACAGTCAGTGTAAGGTTGATGAAGTGTCAATGTAGACACTGTGTTGCTTACATCAACTGTTACTGGTTCAGGAGCCATCCCACAGCGCCCTGCACTGACAATACAATCGATACAAGCGCTCCTGGTGAGGTCGCACACCTCTGACACAAGGGGCCAACTGTGTGTGCACACAAGCGATTTAATAACGGCAGTGGCTGTATGCCAATGTAAATTAGGTCGACATAATTTTGTAGTGTTGCAGGGGTAGGAAACCATGTTTCAAAAAACACAATATCCCACAAAATGGAAATCCTAAATATATAACGCACGCCTGTTTTCATAAAATAGCTCCATTCCAATAAAGACAACTAACTGTTGTCTGTATAGACACACAGTGTGTGGCAAGATGGAATGTAAATCTGTGCTGCTCTGGTGTGCTGTGCGCTAGCTAACTATCGTGTGGTCCTTACTGCTGCACACTAAGTTTCCTGGTGTGCTTTGATCTACCCTGCTTTTAATCTTAAGCAATCTAAATGCTCATTTAGACAAGCTGTAAATTTGTCCATTGAGAGTTTGTATCTAGAGTAGAGTATTTACGCAGTACAGATTTGCTTGTCTTTGTATGTAAACTGAAAACCGTAAAATTTAAACCACTGTGTTTCGAAGACATTCTCCAGAACTTTGAAACAGAACCCTTAAGACACGTATTTGTCTTGGGCACATTGTCATTTGAAGATCTCACTTGTGGATTGTAAAACTGTGGTTTTAAAACTGATTTTGGCTCATACCTAATGCTGACACATTGTAATTTACCATGTCTCTGCAGAAGAACCTGATAAGTGTGCTCTGTTGTGATGGATTTTGAGTGATGAGGACAAGTGTTTCCTATTGTAGGAAATAGACACATCTCTTTTCACCTGTTACCAGAGTCTGATTTAAAAGTAAATTGCTAAAGACTAAATGTGCTAGCTGCTGCGTGTTCATTTATTCATCAAGGAGATGCATAGCACTTGTGTTGAAAGCATTTTGAGTGTCTCCAACAGTCTATGGGATTTGGTGTATTAGAATGAATATGTCCATAAATATGCTGTGGTGTTGTAGCTGTGTCAGTCCAAGGATATTAGAGACTCAAGGTGGACACCTTGCATCCATGAAGTGAGCTGTAGCTCACGAAAGCTCATGCTCAAATAAATTGGTTAGTCTCTAAGGTGCCACAAGTCCTCCTTTTCTTTTCAAGGTGGACACGGTAATATCTTTTACTGGACTTATGCTAAACAATCTGTTCCACCTTTTATTTAGCTGTGGCACTGTGTTGTACATTTCCCAGACCTGAAGAGCAGCTCTGTGTAAGCTCGAAAGCGCGCGCTCGCTCTCTCTCCCTCTCTCTCTCTCACCAACAGAAGTTGGTCCAATAAAAGATATTACATAACCCACCTTGTCCCTCTATCTCTATAAATACACTTATTCAGAGCAAACTATCCATATGGATTGGGACAGGAAGATGAGTTGTCTAGGGATAGGCACGAATGTATTACCAAATGTAAACCTTACACAGGAAATGGCTTCATGTTAGCTTTCACATCAGCTCTCTAGATTCACCACTTTGAGCCACACGGTGTCCGGAAGAGCTGCCAACTCGCTCAGATTCCAGCAGTTGATGAAAATCTCTATAATCTGAGGAAACTACAATGTATTGGTGATCTTTCTGAAAACACCATCCTGGCCACCATGGGTGTAGAAGCTCTTTATACCAATATTCCACATGAGGATGGACTACAAGCTGTCAAGAACAGTATCCCTGATGAGGCCACGGCACGCCTGGTGGCTGAGCTTTGTGACTTTGTCCTCACCCACCACCATTTCAGATTTGGAGACAATTTATACCTTCAAGTCAGTGGCACTGCTATGGTTAACCACATGGCCCCACAGTATGCCAACATTTTTATGGATGACTTAGAACAACGCTTCCTCAGCTCCCGTCCCCTAGCACCCCTCCTCTGCTTGTGCTTCATTGAGGACATCTTCATCATATGGACCCACAGGAAAGAGGCCCTTGAAGAATTCCACCTGGATTTCAACAATTTCCACCCCACCATCAACCTCAGCCTGGACCAGTCCACACAAGAGATCCACTTCCTGGACACTACAGTGCAAATAAGTGATGGTCATATAAACACCACCCTATACCGGAAACCTACTGACTGCTATACTTACCTATATGCCTCCAGCTTCCATCCAAGACACATCACACGATCCATTGTCTACAGCCAAGCCCTAAGATACAACCGAATTTGCTCCAATCCCTCAGACAGAGACAAACACCTACAAGATCTTTATTAAACATTCTTAAAACTACAATACCCACCTGGGGAAGTGAGGAAACAGATTGACAGAGCGAGACAGGTACCCAGAAATCACCAACTTCAGGACAGACCCCACAAGGAAAATAACAGAACACCACTGGCCATCATGTACAGCCCCCAGCTAAAACCTCTCCAGCACATTATCAACGATCTACAACCTATCCTGGAAAACGATCCCTTACTCTCCAGACCCTGGGAGGCAGGCCAGTCCTCGCTTACAGACAGCCCCCCAACCTGAAGCAACTACATACCACACCATAGAAACACTAACCCAAGAACCAATCCCTGTAGCAAACCTCGTTGCCTACTTTGTCCCCATATCTACTCTAGCGACACCATCAGAGGACCCAACCACATCAGCCACACCATCAGAGGCTAATTCACCTGCACATCTACTAATGTTATATATGCCATCACGTGCCAGCAATGCCCCTCTGCCAGCAATGCCCATTGGCCAAACCGGACCATCCCTACGTAAAAGAATAAATGGACACAAATCGGACATCAGGAATGGTAACATACAAAAGCCAGTAGGAGAACACTTCAGTCTTCCTGGACATTCTATAACAGATTTGAAAGTAGCTATACTTGAACAAAAAAATTTCAGAAACAGACTTCAAAGAGAAACAGCAGAACTAAAATTCATTTGCAAATTTAACACTATTAATTTGGGCTTGAATAGGGACTGGGAGTGGCCGGCTCATTACAAAAGCAGTTTTGTCTTTCCTGGAATTGACACCTCCTCATCTATTGTTGGGAGCGGACTACATCCACCCTGATCGAATTGGCTCTGTCAGCACTGGTTCTCCACTTGTGAGGTAACTCCCTTCTCTTCATGTGTCAGTATATTTATGTCTGCATCTGTAATTTTCACTCCATGCATCTGAAGAAGTGGGGTTTTTTCCCACGAAAGCTTATGCTCAAATAAACCTGTTAGTCTTTAAGGAGCCACCGGACTCCTTGTTTCTTTAATACCATGGTATTCTCCCCTTAGCTTACACACAAGGCTCATCCAGTTGCAAAATATGTGCTCCTACACCTGTAAAAAATCTGTATCTGAGCTAGTGAATAATTGAAGAGAGTTTACACTGTTTAGGGAAACAAGCTATTTGACTGCATATTTTGAAAGTGGAAAGAAACAAACTTGGTTATGTGTTTTGATTTCTGGCCTGGAGATAAAACTATGTTACTTAAATGAAGGACGATTTTTCCTTCCTGTCTGTCCCCGTCTCCAGTAGATTGGTTGTTTGGGGGGGGGGGGGGCGGTTGGTTGTTTTTGAGAAGGCAGAGGAATTTGAGGGGGGAGCAGAGAAAAACGTTCCACAACAGAGGTGTAAGTCAAAGCAATCTTGCAAATACACTTCTCTAAAGGAGAAGAGGCCTGTGTAAAGTATTCTCGAACATTACCTTCATTGCATGGATTTTCCTCCTCCATCCTCCTACTAAAACAACAAGGAGTCTGGTGGCACCTTAAAGAGTAACAGATTTATTTGAGCATAAGCTTTTGTGGGTAAAAACCCCAATTCTTCAGATGCATGGAGTGAAAATTACAGATGCAGACATAAATATACTGGCACATGAAGAGAAGGGAGTTACCTTACAAGTGGTGATATCCCATTACAGCTATTTAAGTTACTTGCTGCGGTATGCCTCTGACCGAGTCAGTGCATTATAATGTGGATTCTGGCTGCCTGTACTGTAGCTCTATTATCTGACCATGAGGCAGAACTACATTTTTCCTGTCAAACACAGATGAATGTGCTTTCAAGGGTTTGTCTACCCTGTGGCCTATGCACTGACATAACACCAGCATTGTAGGTATGCTGGTGCAAACCTCTTGTACAGCAGCACATCTACACTAGAAGTGGCTTGCTTACTCCACGATAAAGTACAGCAGTGAAATGTTATAGGTTTCTGCATTAGTGCAAAAAAGCCTAAGGTAGAGAAATCCCAAATCTTCTTTTAATGAATAAATGAAGGTCAATATAGATATTTAATTTTTAAAAGCACAGAAGTTCTTTTTCAAAGCAGTGTTAGGAGGGGTAAATCTCTTAGCTGATATTGCACCATTATACACTTCACCTCAGTTAAACTCTGTATTTCTGTCACGTGACCACAAGAGCCCTTAAAAAGCAAAAGGATCAGTCTTATTATTTCAACAACAACAAAATATAGAAATACAAGGCCCTGTCTTTCTGACTGTAATTTGTAAGATAACTCAGTATGGCGCCTGCCTGAAGCAACTCTGATGATCATATCTATCACCAAGCGGCAGACTTCTGACATTTTAATTGGAGGTAACAAACAGAATCTGAAAATTTTTCCTCTTTTTTTCAAGAATTCGGGCCGCTTAAGGTATGAATGTCACTCCAGCTTGAATCATTTTGTTTTTCACATCTGTCTTTGCTCTTAAAATAAATATAAAGGTGAAGGTTAGCCATGGTTATGTGGAGCTCAGGGAACCTTCTTTACCCTTTTTTAAGGGAAAGAATTGATGATGGTTTAGACCAGAGTGCAGGGCCAATGCTAGTATTTTATAGAAGGGTAAAGACCAAATAAGGAACATTTACTGAGAGGTGTATTGCTTCACATCAGTACACTTCAGAAGGTGTATTGCTTCACATCAAATGACTGCTGTTCAGACTGTTGCATAATATTTTTGTTGCAGTTCGCTATATAAAAAGATATTTAGTTCAAAGACCTATTGTATGTTGGTAGCTTGCTGCTTCTCTTACCAAGGCAAATTACATCTAAGTCTATAGCGAATGAAATCCTTAAGCTCCAAAAATGTGGCCCAGAACGATGAAATTTCTCTCCGCTGCAAGATGTGGTACTAAATTATTTATTTTAAAAACTGAAACTGTATATCTCCTTACTGTAACAATAGCCCATTGCTTCAAATATTTGTCAAACCGTGTAAAATGCTGCATGTTCAAGGAGATGGAATGTTAAGGAATATATTAAGTTTCTCAAGGATCTCCCTGTTCCTAAATAGATCAGGTTTCACCAACAGTGTTGTAAGAAGATGCATGAGGTTTTACCAGCCTCTCCTGCAGCAGAAATCTGAAGGAAGGGTCCTCTAGAATCCTGGAGGGGGTGGGTGTGCATGCATGGGTGCTTTGCTTCCTTCTGCTCTATGATCCGGGATCTTTGTCCCCACTGTGAGCCTGATACTTAAAACTGAAAAAAGTAAACTTAAATCATATCTGTATATGGTCCAATAAGCTTTGTTATAACTCCTGTTTCTCTATGGGGTTTGAGTAGCTGATCAAAAACTACTGGTTTTTGGTTTTCATTTTTGGAGGGACTTGTCCTTCCAATTGGAAGGAAGAATAATGATGATAGAAGCAGTCTTTACGAGGTGTCATTGTAGAACATAATAGGCTCTTCGCTGTTAGAAAAGTGACAGAGTTTATGCCACTAGAAATTTTTTTTTTTTCTGTCTTTCCCTTTTATGTAGTATGATATTCAGTCAAAATATCCTTGTTTGCTAGCATGGACTATTAAACTTATTGCAAAGGTTAGTTGGTAGCTGTTGGTCTTGTAGGCTAATTTATAGTCTTTGTTTTTGTCCGTTGCACTTAAACTTCCACAAAACCTTCTCTCAGATCTTGTTACCCCCTTTTTCTTGGTGTGGCTTTTTCCACCCTCTGGGTCAGTGTTGTTCTGTTTTTATGGAGAGCTGTTTTTGTTCTTTGCTGTGAGATGTCTAAAACTGTTACCAGTTGTTCACCCCAGTCGTCAATACATATATTACAAAATCTGTATTACTGTATGCTACATCTTTGTTTGTTATCCCTTGATGTGAGATTCTTCTGCAGTTGTATGAGCTTTACAGAGAATTCTCTTAGTTCTTTGTTCTTTGAGGCTATTCCTTATGTGTATTCCACTGTCGGTAAACATGTGCTCCTTGCACCCGAGACCAGAGAATTCTTGCAAGCAGTGTCTGTTGGTTTGGTCCACACCTACACCCTTTTCCTCCCCCTGCTCTGCATTGACTGTATAAGGGTCAGTCCAGACTGACTACCTCTCCTGGTCTTTCTGTCCACCGCATGGCCTGAGTTGGAATATTCCAGTGTCTGGAGCTGCTCCTCTCCCTTCCTGGAAGTGTTTCAAAGTTTTTTATAATTCACAATTTATTGTTAGAGTAATAGCTTTTCCAGTTTAGCTAGCTGTTAGAAAGCCCACCCCAGTGACCCCTCATGGTCTCCCTGCATGGGACTTAAATTATACCCAGGCTATCAGCCTTCAAAACTGGGTCTTGTGTCCCTGCTCCTTTTCAGTCGGTGACAACCACCAATGCTGCCTGTACTGCCTCTGAGAAGCACACATCTCCAAGTGCAGTAATCTACCACTCTTATCCTAGTCAAACAGGGCAGGCCTGAGAACTCTGGCTGTGGAAGCACCCTTTATGGAATGCACAATGAGGACTCAGACTTGGGACGGAGAACCCTCCGTACATCAGCCAGAGTCACCAAGAAGTGCACCTCCTAGTGCAATATCTCACTCAGGAGTGGGAAAGAGCAGGGCTAAGGACCCTTTGGCTGGGCCTTCTCATGAGACTAGGGGACATTCTCATAAGTATCAAAGCAGATTCTTCTTAGATCTACTAAGAGGAGAGATCCCTCCTGACCATATCCAAGTCAGGTGAGTCTTCATGCCCAGGCCGCAAGGACTTAAGTCTCCCTAAGCCTCATAGTCATAAGATGCATCAGAGCAAGGCTTCTGTGGTACCAACTTCTGAATCAACAGTGACACTGACTGCTGTACTGACTCAGACAAAGCACCAGGACCTGGTGGACTGAGAACCATTGGTACCAATGAAAACCAGTTGGTCAGAGATTCATTCATCAATGGTACTCTCATGGCTGTGTAAGGAGTGGCTGATTACGAAGGGTCTTCTCTCACTAACTCCAGTTGTACAAGGTGACAAGTTGCAATCTTTGAAGGGATTGGTTACTTATACCATCTGGAGGATATCTTCATCCTAGATTCACAGTCTCCTCTGTTATTGGGACTGATCCTCACCAGGGATATTTTAACACCGGCAGGAGTCAGGGACCTGGGAACAAGTCCATCACCCTTCCCTACCACTAGCTGAGGCTTTCTATAAATGCCAATGGAACTGGATCCAACCTTTTAATCAATGGGAGGGTTGAATGTACCAGTGGAACCATCTTCACCACTGCGGGAGATCAGCCCAGATAAGGGATAGTCTCCTGGAACCAGCCTCGCCCACACAAGCAGGGGTCCTTCTCCTTGGATTGCCTTGGGGATTGCTGCAACCTACTTTTGACCCCTCATACTGGCCTTACTGAGGCCACGGAACCCATATGCATGTAGTCAACCAGTGTTTTTTTGCTGACAGGGAGTCATATTGTGCCTCCTCTTGAAGAGGCCAACAAGAACCTCCCCCTGAACCCATGGAGAGGAAGAAGGTGAACCAGATCTGCTGGTACTGACAGGTGTATTTGTCTTCCGTGCTCAGTGAACCGGTTGCTCCAGTCTCACCATCTCTTCCAGATGACCACCGGGAATTTTAGGAGCTGCTACAGAGAGTAGCAGAAGAGCTCCAGATGTTTTTAGAGGAGGTCCAGGACTTGCAACACAAGCTCCTGGATATGTTACAGCCCATGGGATCTAGTTAGGTAGTACTCCTGGTGAACAAAGCCATACTGGAACTGGCTAGTGCTGTATGGCACATACTGGCAACACATGCCCGTATCCCAAGAAGGCAGAAAAGTGGTGCTTCATGTTGAAGGGAGAAGAGTTCTTGTTCACTCATCCTGCCCTGAGCTCCCTGGTTGCCCAGGTGACCATGGAAAGTACCAGGCAAAACCACCCAAGGGCCACCCTGTAGATGAGACCAAGGTTTATATCTGTTAGCCTCCAATGCAGAATTCAGGCTCTCCTGCCTAAGTACAATTTTCTGAATTATTCAGATTCAGAGCTCCTGAACTTTAAGGACAAATTACCCCAGGAAGACGGGTCAATTTCAAGACCTCCTTGGCTATGGCAAGCTAGTGGCCAGAATCTTGATACAAGCTGTGATTGATGCCGCCGATATGACATGATATGACATGTCTCGATATGACATCGAGATCAGTGGCAACTGGCATGTTGATGTGGTGGGAATTGTGGTTTCACTTTTCTGGGTTTCCCAGGGAGGTACAATATACTCTAGAGGACTTGCCCAACCTTTCTAACCAAAACCAGATGAGTCATTGCACTCATTAAAAGATTCCTGGGAAACCCTCCACTCCCTGAGTGTATCAATACACCAGCTCCAAAGAGGAAGTACCAGAACCAGCCTTACAAATGGAGGCCTTTACTGTAACCCTTCAATCACCAGTGCTGTTATGCATTGTCTTGCAAATGGCAGGAGGTACAGAGGTTGATACGCTGCTGCTTCCACTTCAACTACAGCTACCCAACTTCCATCCCCAGGCCCAAAAATACTTTGATGGGACACCTGGGAACTGTGAACCAATGTATTGCCATCTCCACACAATTGTGAGTCCCGCTTTGGTGGATGCCTATCACAATTTCCCCACAACTGGAGGGAGATAACAGGCAAGTGATTGCTGGATACCATCCATTCTGGCTATTTCATTTGAGGTTTTTCTCCCCATCCCCTCCTTTTCAGAGACTACTTCAATGAGGAGATCCTCCTTCAGGAGGTAGCATCTTTCCTCCAACAGGGAGCAATGGAGTGGGTGCTGCCTCAACATCAGGGAAAGGCGCTATATTCAAAATATTTCCTAGTTCCCAAGAAAAAGGGAGGTCCTCAGTCTGTGCTGGCTCAGCATTTTTATTTGCAATCTAAAATTCCCCATGTTTTCCAGGGATGCTTTTTAGGGTCCCATTGTAAAGGGTACATGGTTCACAGCTCTTGACTTGAAAGACATGTGCGTTCATGTGGACGTTCACCTTTCCCACAGAAGATTCCATAGGTTTGTGTTGGATGCCAAACACTACCAATACTGGGTACTTCTGTTTGGCCTAGCAACAGCATGCAAGGTCTTCACAAAGTGTTTTTTCAGTAGTAGCAGCAGCACAGCTGAGATGAATGTCAGAATCACTGGGCAGCCAGCTGAGATTAGAGCAGGTGCTGGCTAGTGTGGAAACAGGCACAGCTGGAGCAGAGGTAGTCTATTAGAACTACTAGGCAATGAGAGTATTCCTGGCCATGTAATGTTGAGCCGACTGGAGACACTGCTTCCCTTAGGAACTTACATACCTGCCTTGGGATCACCTGGGTGAATCCTTACCTGTGGATTGGCTGAAGCCTGGTTGAATGTCATGTGGCCTATCACAAGACCTGTAGGTAATTACCTACAGAGGCTCATCACACTTTCTGGCTTGGGGGATGACTCGTCAGGTTTAAACTGGCTCAAGCAGGCTCAGAGGTAATTCAGGGATGACTCATCAGGCTTAGACGAAGAGGTAACTCAAAGATTACTCATCATATTTTCCTGTATTTAGATGACTAGCTTCTGAACAGCTGATCCTGCCTAGAAGTCCTGGCATCAATTACATTGCTACTCCACTTCCTAGCATCCTTGGGATTCTGTGTAAACACGGAGAAGTCTAACCTGACTCCGATGCAGACAGTAGAATTTATAGGAGCAGCCCTAGACTGTCAGGGCCAAGGGCTTATCTCCCCACGACAGAGTTCATGCCATGGGCACTCTGATAGACCACGTTACGCACAACACTTGAACATTAGTTTGGATATGCCTTACTTTTTTGGGGCACATAGTGTCATTTACTTATGTGGCTCTCTTATTGCGGATCAGATGCAGATACAAATTTTATATCTGTGCAGGGCTCTATATATCAGAAATACATTATATATAATCAGAATACTTAACAGTGGGGGCTAGAGGGCTCAGATGGCTGTGTGAAATTTCATATTCTAAATAAAAGGAGCTTTTCATTCCTAGGGTACTGATGCAGATACAGAATCAGGTCCATAGGATTTGAAGATCATTACTATCTACACCCATTAGAGGTAACTTGTGTGAACTTAGTTGGTGACCTTAGGGCAGTTCCTAATAACCAGAAACCCATATTGCAGAAATTGCAATCTCCCTTGTTGGCACACATGGCCTCCTACTTTCTTTCTCTCTAACCCTCAAGAAGTGGTGCCTTCAAGAGGCAAGATGACATGGGAAAGTTTTTGTACTACTAGTATTTAAATTTATTGAGCAGGGGCACAGGCAACTTCAACTTATTGTTCTGGTAATACAGTTACACTTCATGAGCCCCCCCCCCCCAAAATCAGATCTACACGATTTGGCACAATTGATACTGCATAAACAAAAGGTTCAGGACTAGAATGGTAGGAGGGAGTTGGGAGGGAGTGCTTAGGGTTACCATATTTGAACATTCAAAAAAGCGGACACTCCATGGGGGTGAGGTATTTGCTTGTGCCCCCCTGGCCCTGCCCCAACTCCACCCCTTCCCTGCCCCCATTCCAACCCGTTCCCCCTCCTCCCTCCCAGCTGTGCAAAACAGCTGTTTCGCGGCACAAGTGCTGGGAGCTAGGGGGGAAAAGCGGGCACTCTCTCGAGTGATCAACATTCACTTTCTTTCTCGAATGATCAACTCTTCTTTGGGGAAAAATAATAATGGCAAAATCCCGGACTTTTTTAGATATTTAAATATTCCTCCTGGACAGTGATTTAAGAACCAAAAAGCTGGACATGTCCGGGAAAATACGGATGTATGGTAACCCTAGGAGTGCTGAAGGTCAGGACTGATGTGCATTGGCAGAAGTAAGGTGAGGGACCTGGGACTGTTACAGTGGGGGAGTGTGTGTGGGAAGGAAAGTGGGGAGAGTTGCAGAGAACTGGAATAGTAGGGATGCTATAGGTTATGACTGAAATGCATTGACAGAGATGTGGGGGGTGTTGTAGGTCAGGATTGCAGTGTGATGGTGGAGCTAGGTAAGAAAACCTGCCCTAGTTCTTACCTGCACTAAGCTTGGCTCAAGTAAAGTGAAAGATTAATAGCACTAACTTCACTGTTAGGATAGAAAGCAGAGCAAACTAAAGATTGGTTAATCAATTTCACATTGTTTGGGTTTCTTGTATGAATCCTCTCAAAAACAATATATCTGTACTTGAGAGTTTGACAGTTGTGCCTTGAAGTATTCATTTCTCCAGCCCCTTTAGAGCCTTTCATTCCTTAGTAACAATCAAATTATGAGCAGGTTTGCAAGCTGTGGTAGATGTCTCTGTATTTTAATTGCAAATACGATGAAACCAAGACCTGTGTGTGGTGTTCGCCGATTAATCACTGTGAGGTGTTTGACAGTGTGAACTAATTCTATTTTTCAAACTGAAATATTGTAAGGTTCTTTACACATAAGTAAAAATATGCAAGTTAGGCAATATATACCAGTAACTACTAAGGACGCTGGAAAAGTTGTTATTCCAGTGAAGTTGATTTGGATTTTTTGTAAGAACAAAACATTTGCCAGGGTCTTGAATATTCCACACACACCCACCATTGCTTTTTTTTAAAGACTTCTTGTGCATATATCCAGGAGATAAGTACGCTGTGGTCAAGAATGATGACCACCTCCTGATGAGGTTAAAATGGACTTAATTCCATCCTGAGTTCTTCTGGATGGAGAAGCAGCAGTGATGTGATAATAGTGTGATTTCTAAAAGCCTTGGTTCAGAACAGACCAGCAAAATAAGCCACTTGGGAAAATGTTCAGCAATAAACGTTCTCTAGCTTCAGTGAAGAAGTAGGCTATTGGCTGGGGAAAACAAGTTTTCTGTCCCTTGGCCCGCACCGCTTCCTGCAGCTCCCATTGGCTGAGAATGGCGAACTGCGGCCAGTGGGAACTGTGATCGGCCGAACCTGCGGATGTGGCAGGTAAACAAACCGGCCCGGCCCTCCAGGGGCTTTCCCTGTACAAGCGGTGCCCCTAGTTTGGGAACCACTGATCTAAACAGTAAAATATGACGTAATACATGTTTTATTACAAGAGTACATTCTTTGTTAGTGTTCTAACAATGGGCATGAAGTCAAAATCCTATTTGACTCTGGTCTTGCATTCTGAAAACAATATACAGAGTTTCTCAGAAAAGAACTGTTAACTTAGCTGTGTAACAAAGCAAAAAAAAAAAAAAAAAAGTGGGAGGTAAATCATGGGACACAAGGAATGGGTTTGATCAGTTTAGGTGAAGAACAGAAAAAATTCCCAAAATACTGGGAATAGCACTCCACACCCACTTCTCTCCTAACCTGCATTCTACTGTTTCTGGGGTGGGAGGAACCTTAATATTAATAATTTTCTTGCTATACCAGTTTACATAATTATCAGTAAAATGCTATTCTGTTACGAAAAGTGAATCTGTAAAACAGACAATATAGGGTTTCACGTTTGTATCTGAGGCCTTTTCTGCACTGCCACTATACAGCACTGAAACTTTCTTGCTCAGGGGTGTGAAAAAACACTCCCCCTTAGCAATGCAAGTTTCAGGGCTGTAAAGTGGCAGTGCAGACAGTGCACCAACACTGGTAGCCATGCTCCCAGCACTGGTAGCTACTCCCTTTGTGCAGTTGGGTTTTTTACAGTGCTGCGACTACACAGCCATGTTAAAGTGCTGCTGCGGCAGTGCTGTAACATTGGTAGTGAAGACATGCCTTTAATTTCCAGAGCAAATTGCTCCTGTTACAAGTGAAATAAATAGATAAATAATACAATTTTTATATCTTTCTTTTTTTCCCCCTCCCAACTGCAAATTCACCCTGGTATCTAAAACCTCAGCTGGGTTTTCCATTCTTTTACATTATCACCTGTAATTGCTTCTTCAGGCCAAATTTAGCTCCTTATCGGCAGTAGGATTGCACTGCTGTAACTGCATGGCAAAACTTGGCCCTGCAGTTGGAACTTGGTTAACAGTTCTGTGGATGATGTGTAAACCAGAACAGAATCCAGCTCCCTCTCCTATAGCCTTTCTGAGTATAACAGCACTTTAAATATCAGCAAAGACTTCTGATTGATTCCGCTTGTCAGTTTGATTACAACATGTTCACAGTGCCTGAAAATAGCTTAGTTACTAAAGTGACAAACGTATTGTCTTGACAATGAAAATAAAGTACTGCCTCATGGGAAATTGCAGAGGTAATATTTTGCCTGACCATTTTGGATGGTGGTCACCAGTGCCTTGGATTCATTTCTTTTTAAAAGTGTGTGTGTTCTAGTTCCCTTTTTTTGCCGTTCTTTGTTTGGTCGGAAAGATGCCTGAATTATCATATGCATGTCATTAGTGGATGTGGTGTGATTAATATACAAAGTGGTGTTGCTAGCAGGTTTGGCTCAGTGGGACTTTATTTTTTAAGTGACCTTGGTGCATTGAACTAGATGTGGAGATCAGTATCTTTGAAACAGATTTGTGATCATTTCTCTGTGAGCTAATAGAAGTATGTCATAGTGGTGACACATTTAGGCTTCAGAGAATGGAGTCGGTCTGCCTATACTGCAGCACCATCTTCGTTGTATAAGCTAAGGGCTGCTTCTTGTTGAGAGATGTGGAAAGGAGAATTTGTTAGCTCCTAGCATGCAGTGGGGATGGAACTTAAGAAGATTTTTTTTTTTTTAAACCTCACCATTCCCCTGTTTCTCCTACACACGCACACCCTCCTTTGCCTTCATTCTCCTCCACCTGCTTTGCTCCCTGTCATTTTCTCTGTGACTGAGTCCCCCTTTTAATCTTTGCATCTGATATGAAAAGCATTGTTATGTGTACTTGAGGAAAAAGTAGTTTCTCCAAGTTTGTACGTATTTTATGTAAAACATATATGTGTGACTTTTTTGAAAATAAATTCTTAGTTACTGTAGAATATGTTTATTTGTTTCACTTGATAAAATGCAATTAAATCCAGGGGAATGAAAAGTGCCAGTATGTATATCTGCTGCTCTTAAGTTGCAGACATGCCATCTGTAAATAGTTTTTTCTGTGTTTCTCTTAATAGTTGGAAATAAGAGTGGGGTTTGAGGAGAAATCGCCTTTAATTTAGTTCAATATTCTCTCCACAGACCCTGACACATCTCTGGGACCTGCAATGACAAGTCTGAACAGTAGCCATGCAGAGAAAACTGATGAAATGTCTTCAAAGCAGTCTGCCCCAAAAGTGCAGGTTCAGCGATCTATTTCCCGAGATGTCATCACCATTCACTTCTCGGCATTTGGGAAGAAGGAAGAGGAGGAGGAAGAGGAGTTTAAGGAGTCTCCCAGTGATGAACTGGAAGACCAAAGCATTGTAACAGCACTTGAAGCCAAGGAAGACCTCTGCTTTGAACATGGTGGCCATGATTTTTGTGGTCCAGCTACCTCACATAGCATGGTCGACTCTGCATCCCTCCTACCTTCGTCACCTGTGATTTTGCCAACCGTAAACACTGTAAAGCCATTAGATTCTTCTTCATCATCGCAAGTATTCGGTGCAGTGCCATTAGTTCCATCGCCCTCATCTGATTCGTATCATGTAGCTAGCTCATCAGGTGTGTTGTCTCCTTTGGAACAGAAAGTCAGCTCGTCATCCTCCCCATTGTCCTCTCCATCTAAGCCAACTGTCTTGTGTAGTGCTTCATCCACTGTTTCTAGTTCAAAGCCTTTTATGAGTTTAGTTAAGTCCCTTTCAACAGATGTAGAACCAAAAGAGCCCACCCCACCCACAAGACATAGACACTTAATGAAAACTTTAGTGAAGTCTCTGTCCACAGACACATCTAAACAAGAATCTGAAGCTGTATCCTACAAACCTGACTCTAAACTGAACTTACACCTGTTCAAACAATTCACTCAGCCTCGAGTTACAGGTGGCGATTCCAAAACTGCTCCCTCTTCCCCATTAATGTCTCCTTCAGATACTCGTTCCTTTTTTAAAGTACCTGAAATGGAGGCTAAAATTGAAGACACTAAAAGACGCCTTTCAGAAGTCATCTATGAGCCTTTTCAACTACTCAGCAAAATAATGGGCGACGAAAGTAGTAGCCACAGGCCCAAAGCCTTATCTTCAAGTGCTTCAGAACTCTCAAATCTTTCCACTTTAAATGGCCATTTGGAAACCAATAACAACTATAGCATTAAGGAAGAAGAATGTGATTCTGAAGGGGACTACTACGGAAGTGATTCTACTCTAAATAAAAGTAACCAGTACAAAACTGCTGAGGAACATGTGAAAGACACTGAGACTAATAACTCTCAGTCTGTAAGCACAAAGGACCTAAATTTGAAGACTTCGCTGGTACTGGAAAAATGTTCTTTGTCTGCACTGGCAAGCAAAGAGGATGAAGAGTTTTGTGAACTGTATTCTGAAGACTTTTTTTTAATAGAGGATGAAAGCAAAGTGGAAAAACCTACAGAACCTTTGCTCCAGGCAGAAATAACTGAGGAATATGGTATCGCACTCAGTAGCGAAGATGAAGTTGATTTATGTGTGCAGCAGCCTAAACTACCCGTTAAGACTTTGTACTTCTTTACAATGTTAGTCTATGCTTATCTTATACTCCCTCTCCCTAGCTACTTCTGTGGACTCTTCCTGGGAGTTGCCCTTGGATTTATGATTGCTATCTGTGTGATTTGGCTTCTTACACCAAGTGCTTGTGAATATCACAAACTACATAAAAATCTGAGCAAGCAGTGGAATACAGCATCTCTGGACATCAAGGAACCGGAAATATTGAAGGTGAGGTTTCTTACTGGACATACCTTACTCTGGCTAGAAAAACTAACTTAGTTAGCTCATTTGCACCTTAGAATCATATCTATCAGTGAGTGCAACTGAAGTACCCCTTTGGGAGCATGTGGTTTTGGCAATATTAGAAATGATTTAGTAGGCAAGAGTATTCTACTTCAGCTGTCTTAGTGAATTACTTATGCAAGATGAGAGAGCTAACGTTGCATCCAGCTACAGAGAGAAATAGAATAATCACCTCTAAAGGAAAAGGGCAGATATGTTTTGAACTTGTCTTTCAGAATTGCTGAATGGAGTTAGTGGCAAAGATTTCTTTTTTTAAGCATGTTGTGTGTGAAATCCAGTGTGTCTCAGACAGTGTGCTTTGTTTCTTGCGGAATTTGCTGTCCACATTGCAATTCATCTCATGTAGTCAGTCCAGAAAGTTCCAAGAGCACTGTTTTTTTGTTTGCTTGTTTTTTAGTGAAGCTTCCACATTTTCCAATATAGAAATAGAGAGAAAACAAACTTACCTCAAATGTCAGATAATTAGGGTGGGAGGAGGAAATGGTAAGTGGAAAAATGTCAAGGGGGACAATTTTGGTTGGGGTATGTGTCTCTATTTGAATACTGTGTAAATATCTTGTAATTTATGTATTTTAGTTTGATAATTGCAACCCATCAAATGAGCTAAGACCTGGATTTAAAAAGTTCTAGCACTGCGGTTTTTCTCCTTGTTCAGAGCCCCTGTACTCTCTTGCCTTGTTGAATTTACAACTGTACTTTGTCCAGCTGTGACCCTGCTGATCACTCTTTCTATTACTTTGATGTTTTCACTTGGAGTCACGTAATCATCTTTTTACATTGGTGACCACAATAAAAATAAAAATTGAAAAAGAATAGGCAATTGGCTAATTGGGTAGTTTTAGATAAGAAGTTATGTCTGGAATAGAACATAACCTCAAACTTCTCAGTGACCATGAATTTTGCTTGATATCATTTTAACTGATTAAAATCTCAGTATACTGTGAGTCTTTATTTTTAAAGTGACATGTTTCAGAGTAGCAGCCATGTTAGTCTGTATCTGCAAAAAGAAAAGGAGTACTTGTGGCACCTTAGACTAACAAATGTATTTGAGTGGAAAATTCCACTGCATGTATCCGATGAAGTGAGCTGTAGCTCACGAAAGCTTATGCTCAAATAAATTTGTTAGTCTCTAAGGTGCCACAAGTACTCCTTTTCTTTTTTAAAAAAAATGTCCATTAACAAGTCAACCCAAAATACTGGTTATAAAAATAACGAATAGGCTGTTGCGAAATGGTGCATATCTCTTGGTGTTCTTAATGGAGTCCATTCCCATCAGAGGACATAAAAATTTTGCTGCAATGTGTCTGGCTGCACTGGAGAATCGGACTTCCTAGACAAGTTGCTTATTTTTTCCTCTAATTGAAGACTATTCTGTTTTTTAGGTGGATGACAGTTAAAACTCTCTAGAAAGAGTCTACTTATAATATATAATTGATTAAACTAAATACTGATTATTAAAGGAATATAAACTGGTTGGAGCTCTCTTTTAATCTGTTTTTAGTTGTCACATATTCAGGAACATAATGTCATGCTTTCAAAGCCCTTCAGTCAGAGATTTGGGGAAGGGGAAAACAGATTAAAATAGTGAATATTTTTAATGACACGTTCTCTTGAATTTTAACTTCAGAATATTTATTAGAACAAGTAAAAAATGTTTTCCTTTTTGGTATGATCTTTATAAGTTCTCTTAGGACTGTTTAGTATTTATGTAACATTCTTCATTCTGTGTTTTTCTTTAGAAGAATGGCTTGGTTTTTTGTAATGATTGATTTTCTTCTGTGTTTTTTGTTTTACTACTTTTCTGTTCCAGTATTTTTTTCTCTGAAGCTGAGACCTTCAGCCTACATGCTATCATGTGCATTTGTATATTTTCTCACTCTAATTTATAGTGTAAGTTCTTTGGAGTGGAAAGTGTCATCCTTATGCATCCGATGAAGTGAGCTGTAGCTCACGAAAGCTTATGCTCAAATAAATTTGTTAGTCTCTAAGGTGCCACAAGTACTCCTTTTCTTTTTATCCTTAAGACTGTTCCAGAAACACTTTGTGTTCAATAAATAATCAACTCCTTCTTTGCTGTTCTCCGTGTAGTTCTCTTTCTTCTACTTATTGTTTTCTCAGGCTGGGGTCTTCCTCTCAATCATTCTTGTTCTCTTCAGCGCAGGTGTTCATGTCACTAGCTTGTCATCCCAAGATGCACACTGGCTGACAATTACCTCTTCTCCAACAGGTGACCATAAACAGGACTGTCTGCTCCAGCAGCCCTGAAAGGTTTATAATCTGAAGAGTTTGTTATTTTTCTCTTTTTGTATAAAGCTATGGGGGAGGAATTTGGACTTTTTTACAAAATTTATAGTAACCAAAAAAAAATTTATTTTTTTTTTGGAAAGCTGAAAATTTTCAAGGAAAGCAGTTCCCCCAAAATTCTTTTTTTTAGTGTAAATAAATAAATAATTTTTTTTTTTTTTTTTGGAAAGGGAAGGGAGAAGAAGTAATTTCAGTTTTCAACCAGCCCTAGTTCTGGACCCTGAAGTTGAGCAGGCTTGCAGTGCAGACAGATTTGTAGTTGACCATTGTAGCCAAGCAGTCTTTCGTTCTGTTGCCAGTGGAAGGATAGATATAATCTGGACTCTCAAGAAGTCTTGACTTTAATCACTTTCATTTTTCAAAGCTTTGGGGAATGTCACAGTGAAAAGCAAATTTTGTCATGGTCTGTGGTTCTGTGTAATCTGTGGATTATGTCTGTTGGATAGATGTACTGAAGAGTATGATTTAAGGAAAACGGACATTCCCACTGCTTACATTTTATACTGACCTCTTTTGTAAAATGGTTTGAGATCTGTTGATGAAAAGTGCTATGTGAGCTAGGTATTACTGTTTCCCTCACTTCCATGAAAGGAGGATGCACAGATAAAGTATCAAGGAAAAATCTTGATTTTTATTTTTCATAGCATGCTAAATGCCTGTCCAAAAAAATTGGAGGTTTTTCCTCTTTATTCAGTAACCACTTTAAAATTAAAATTGATATATAAAGACATTGTACTGCCTTGCTAAAACCAAGGATCTAATTTTAAAAAGAAAAACCAGCTTTTAACCAGCTCTGCTGAAGCAGAGGTAGCAAAATGGAAAAACTACTAGCCTAGTCAGAGATGTGGGATGGACGCTTCAGAAAGCTTTTTTTATTCAATTTTCCATTTAAAGTTACATTTTGAAATTCATTAAATCATATGCTATGTGTTTGCATTAGAATGAGCCCAGAAAGATGTTTGGAATTTCATGTAAGCTCTTTGAAGAATTTTTATGTATATATTTTGTTTAACTTCCTGGGTTGGTTCCCTGTCTCTGCATGTCATACAGTGTCAGCTTTCACCAGCACACACTGGTAGCCTTTGGCTACTCACTCATTATCTTTTTCTTTTCTTTTTTTAAGCATCTTGGAAGCTTTAGGATTCCCTTTGATCCTGGCTTAGCCTTGGGAAGATTAAACCATTCTAGTCTTGACGGAGCCAGATGGGGGGTGTTCCCCAGTTGATAGCTCTCCTGCACCGGTTACTCCAGGAACCTTCTTTGCCATCATTTCATTTCTTGTGGGTTTCATCCTTTGCAGGCTTTTTTATTTAATTCTTGGCATTCAGGCAGATTATCTGAGGGCCATACGATAGTGGTAAAAAATATTACACACAACATCTTAATTTTCTATAGTGGTACTTTAGTTTCTAATCAAAGGATAGTGAATATTTTGGATGGCATTGTGTATATATAGTAGGTGTGCCCAGATTTTGCAAAACTGAACTTGCTGAGGGTTCGGCAGTAACTAACATGTATAAAATGGTATGTTACTTACTTCAAGAGAGAACATTGCATACTGGGACCTGTAGTTTCTGAGAGTTCCTTAGCTGAAGGCTGCTGAAAACCACATTGTAGAATTCTGTGGCCTACATTTTTGATCTCTCCAGATTAAATGCCTCAAATAATGGGTGAAGTGACTAGCATGGTTGTAGCACTTCTGATTTGCTGCCATTGGATTGTAAATGGATGCTAATTTTAGCAAGCTAACATGGAAGCTCTCGACCTTTCTGGTTAAGTAACTAATAAAACAGCATGACATCCACTTGTGTAGTTGATTATATTTGAATGATTTTAGTTTTGATTAGCTCAAGCAAGAGTCACCCACTAAAAATCCATTAATTGCTGAAGCTACTAAACTGTGGTCTTTAAAACAGGTGAGATTAACAGGAATTGCCAGTTTTCACTTCAGTCCTAAAAAGAATTCTTACTACCTCTCACAGAAACTCCTCTTTCTAACATTAACCTTCATCCAAAAGCTTCATATGAATAATGGGGAGAGGGTCTTCAGATGCTTGGAAGGCTGTGGGAAGGCTGGATAGCTTCAACCCATGTTTGTTAAACTTTCACAAACATAGTCTGAGATGCACTGAACCTCTAATTTATAAAAGCATTGCTGGTGCGTTTTTGAGGGTTCATTGATGTCATTTAGCACAGCTGTAGTTCTAAAGGGGATCTGAAGGAGAAGAGAGAAAAGGTACTAGTCAAACTCAAATGGAAGGCTATTCCAAGAGTAATGATGGACTTGAAAGAAGGTGGGAAGTCAAGTGGAAAAAGAAAATAAGCACAGTAACAGTAGTTGGGAGGAAAAATAAGAAATGAGAGAGGGCAAACGTGGGCACGGCTGATGTTTGTGCAGAGCTTGGTGAGAGGCAAGGAGCTTGAATTTGATGTGGTAGAATAGACTAAATATATACAGTTTACTTTGATGATACACATTTAGTCATGAAATTCTCAAGCATTGAATACATGAGTTTAATCTATGTTTTGAAATGGCAGTGTTCTTAGTAGGGCCTGAGTTGGCTTCTGTTAAAATAATTTTCCAGTGCTGCATATGATTTAACTTTAAGAGGGTTCTGTTGGTGCGTAGGGGGCACTTTGCATTAGCTTGTTAGCAATCGTACAATGTGCTGTATTGTTAAGTTTCAACGTGCTTATGTGATAGAGTTTCAGTTTTAGGCTGCTGCTGCTGTTCCTAAGCAGAAAGTTCTGTGTACATATTGTTCAAATACTCTCATATGAAACAGTGACAGGGAAGAGGGATCAGCACTAGAGGTGGATTAAACTGGGTGTACTTTGGTCCTCTCAAATCAAAGGTACATTGTATCTGTGTCCTATTTACCTCTGAGAATAAAGTTCATGGTGCAGATGAGGGCTCAGTCCAATAAGGCATTTTAACTAGCACAGACAATGTATTCTGAGTACGGATTGGGGGGGGGGGGGGGAAACTGTCCTGAATTTTGAATCATTTTAGAATCTAAAATAATAAAGAATAAAGTCTTTGGCCAAATGTTGTATAACTTGATGGGAGATATTAGGGTTCCCCTTTGTCACATGGGAAAATGTCCTTCTACCTTAAATAGTTTACTGCAAATGTGAAATTGGGAAATACGAATTTGAGGATTTTTCCATATGAGGTTTTCAGGGCTGGATCCATCTTGAATACTTCTGGGCTTTGGTGGGCAGGTACACTACTCTCATTTGATCTGGCTAACTTCCAAAAGATCTCACAAAACTAAGTGATTGGGCAACAAAATGGCAAATGAAATTTAATGTGGATAAATGTAAAGTAATGCACATTGGAAATAATAACCCCAACTATACATACAATATGATGGGGGGGCTAATTTAGCTACAACTAATCAGGAGAAAGATCTTGGAGTCATCGTGGATAGTTCTCTGAAGACAACCACGCAGTGTGCAGCGGCAGTCAAAAAAGCAAACGGGATGTTAGGAATCATTAAAAAAGGGATAGTCTCCATCACATTCTCTATCTTATTGCCTTATATAAATCCATGGTACGCCCACATCTTGAATACTGTGTACAGATGTGGTCCCCTCCTCTCAAAAAAGATATACTGGCATTAGAAAAGGGCAACTAAAATGATTAGCGGTTTGGAACGGGTCCCATATGAGGAGAGATTAAAGAGGCTAGGACTTTTCAGCTTGGAAAGGGGGGATATGATAGAGGTATATAAAATCATGAGTGATGTGGAGAAAGTAAATAAGGAAAAGTTATTTACTTGTTCCCATAATATAAGAACTAGGGGCCACCAAATGAAATTAATGGGTAGCAGGTTTAAAACAAATAAAAGGAAGTTCTTAACTCAGCGCACAGTCAACCTGTGGAACTCCTTGCCTGAGGAGGTTGTGAAGGCTAGGACTATAACAGGGTTTAAAAGAGAACTGGATAAATTCATGGAGGTTAAGTCCATTAATGGCTATTAGCCAGGATGGGTAAGGAATGGTGTCCCTAGCCTCTGTTTGTCATAGGGTGGAGATGGATGGCAGGAGCGAGATCACTAGATCATTACCTGTTAGGTTCACTCCCTCTGGGGCACCTGGCATTGGCCACTGTCGGCAGACAGGATACTGGGCTAGATGGACCTTTGGTCTGACCCAGTATGGCCATTCTTATGTTCTTATGTACCATTTCTCTCTCTGCTGTTCCCTCTTGCACTAGAAGCCATCCTCCTTGCCACCTTGATGACCTACCATCCTACTAACTCTTTATCTTGTCAGTTACTGCTTTCTGAATAACCACTTCATCTGCAAAGCTGCAAGAGCTAGTGAGCAGAAGGTTGGATTACAGTTGATGCTAAACATCCTGAGGTGTATCTATGCCACCTCTTTTTTTTTTATCCTGCATTTTGGATTTAGGTAGTACATTTATATGACACGGGGGATATAGGCAAGAGGCTTACCAGACCCATCCAATTCAGCATGATTCATGTATTGCGTATCTGTGGTGAATATTGCTGAATGCTCAGTCTGTTTCAGTGTATTTGCTCTTGATGTTTAGGTTTTGTGTTAGTTTGGAAAAACTGTTCTCGACTTCAAATAAAGGTTTGGTTTGGGGTCCATGCCTTGGATTAACATGAGCAAAACTACACTAGCATAATACTTCAACTTTATTTATATTATGGTATTAACAAAAGTC
The DNA here is from genome assembly GCF_965152275.1 of Natator depressus. Classification (NCBI taxonomy): domain Eukaryota; kingdom Metazoa; phylum Chordata; order Testudines; family Cheloniidae; genus Natator; species Natator depressus. The sequence continues at coordinate 8,813,350 of NC_134247.1, forward strand.
TATAATAAGGATCAGGGACTCAATGTGCTAGGTATTCTACAAATACAGATAGATGTGGCCCCTGCCCCAAACAGCTTAATTTAAGAGCAGACTAGAGAGGGAAGGGCAAAAAACAGGAGTGAAGTGTGAAAGGAGACACAAAGGTAATATTCAGATCACATGTTTACATAGGTCAAATATGAGCACAGCTTGATTGTCATTTTGGAAGAAGAAAAAATCTTCGTGGACTTATAATAATTTTTTTTCCTTTTTGCTACCTGCCTATTTTATATAGCTTAAAAGAATACTCAACTGATTCTTTTAAACCTCGTATTTCCAGTAAGGTGGGGTATGTTTTTTGTTTGGGAAGGTTCACATCTGTATTCAGAATGTATTGCTTGAGCAATCTTTAGTCAACCGTAAAAATGATAATCACCTTTACCTGTACAAACTCAATGGGCTATGTGTCAGAGACACCATCTGTTATTAAAGGTGTCTTAACTTTGCCAGCATGTCTTATTACATCTATCTTAAAATATGCTCCGTATTAATAATCTAGCCAATGCACAGTTCTGATGGCTTTATATTTCAAGCAATGATACCGGCTTTTTTTAGATGCCTAAGTGGAAAAGGCCAGGTTGGTTAGACCCAGCATTTGACCTGCCTTACTATCTCCTTTAAAAAAAAAAACAAAAAACAACCCAACAACCCCAAAACTATTCTTCTGTCAATAAAATAATTAACAAAATGTAGTTGTTGTTTATGTTGGACTTGCAAAGTGATTTTCCAGGAATGTTTGATGCTCTAGAGCCAACCAGGGAGCACAAGTTTTTTAAAAAATGTTTGCAGAGCTGGGCTGGCAACATTAATGGTATTGCTGATGATGTTATTGCCCAAGTAAGGTAGCAATTGTTACAAAAGAGTCATATTGAAAACCTAAATGAGCATGGGAATCCATGTTTCCAAATGGAAAAGAAGAGCCTTCCCAGGAAAATGACTTGTTTTTTTTCAGCTGTTCCAGTTGGTTTAAAAAAAGTACTTTGTGTATCTATATATACCTGTACACACACACTGTTTTAGATTTCCATTGTTTATAAACAGGACTTCTCAAATGTTTCTTTGAGAAAGTACGACTGCTGAGAGGTGGGTGAATACCACACACACACATTTTGGCAAATATTCACTTCAGTTTTGAAACATTTGCTTTGGCTCTTCATGCCTCTGTGTTCACATTCACAAATATTCTAGAAAATTTTTTATTTGCATGAATAATTGCAAAAAAATAATTTTAAACTCAGTTTACTGAAAGTGAACTTTGAATTCCATAATTCAGCAGCAGCACTGCAAATTTTGAATTCTGAAACTTGAACTTTATACTGAAATTGATGATGAAATTCATGCCATATTGGTTAGCTATATGCTGTAAGTCATCCAGTCAGGGAATGGAACAAATACGTTATGTATAAACATGATGCAAATTTTAAATATTGATCATGAAGTATTTCAGTAATCTGAAAACCAAGAGTTGTTTACTGTAAGTCTGCAAATTGCAAATGAGTTTGACTCTTTGCAGACAGTTGATGGGGGGGGGGGGGGGAAAGTACACTTCACTGAATAATGTATTACAAATTATACATCCAGGGTTAGCCTTATTTGAAGCCCTCCACTCCCTAGGTTTTCAACCAGAACACCCGGTCTAAAAGGGACCCTGGCGGCTCAGAGCAGCACCGCCGACCAGGCCATTAAAAGTCCAATCGGGGGTACTGCAGCGCTAAGGCAGGTTACTCCCTACCTGTCCTGGCTGGCGCCGTGCTGTGCCCCAGAAGCGGTGAGCCGGTCCGGTTCCTAGGTGGGGGGAAAGAGCCCAGGCCTCTGTGTACTGCCCTGAGCACCGGCTCCTCACGCTTATTGGCTGGGAACCGGCCACTGGGGGCCGGGGGTGGCGATGCCCGCAGGCGAGAGCAGCGTGTGGAGCCTCCTGGCCCCCCTGCCTAGTACCTGCCAGGATAGGCAGCCTGCCTTAGCCTCCCTGCTGCGCCACTGATCGGGAGCTGCCCGAGGTAAGCCCATGCCCCTCATCCCTGGCCCACCCCAGAGCCATCACCCCCTCCTGCACCTCAACCCTAGCCCCCTCCCTCATTCTGTATCCCTTGGCTCCACCCCCCAGCCTGGAGCTCCCTCCTGCACCCCAATTTGCTCATTCTCAGCCCCACACCATAGCCTGCACCCCCAGCCGGAGCCCTCACCGCCTCCCGCACCTCAGCTCCCTGCCCCAGTCTGGAGCCCCCTCCCACACCCTGAACCCCCATTAGAGCCCTCACCCCCTCCCATACCCCAACCCTCTGCCCTAGCCCAGTGAAAGTGAGTGAGGGTTGGGGAGAGCGAGCCACCAAGGGAGAGGGAATGTAGTGAGCGAGGGGCAGGGCTAGGGTGTTCAGTTTTGTGTGAGTAGAAAGTTGGCAACCCTACCACTCCCCCACCACACACACAGGAACATTCTTTTTCTTTCCATCTGTACCTGGTTCAGTCAAAAAAACCAACTTGATAAAGTAAAAATATATACAAAAACCCAGGTCCAAAGGTTTATGGTCTTAACATGTTTATCTTCTGAGGGTTCTAGAGAACCCTGGTTTCTGGCCTGGCCACCTCCCACTGAATCAAATTCCTGGGCTGTTTTCACCTTCTGCAATTGCCTCCCCCATTAACTCATCCTGACCCCAAACAGTGCTCAGATGTTTGGGTGCAGCACTCAAGTCAGGCAGCACTGAGGAGAGATGCTAGTACTGAATCACATTCCTGCCAATAGCAAAAGGATAAAGGGGAATAAATCTTCTGTCTCTCACTGTAAAATCTCTGCTGCTACTTCCCACTATACCACATTCAGGTGGGTTACAGAGAAATTATCCTACACAGGTTCAAGGCAGCTGTTGACTGCCATGTAAAACAGTTGTCAGTCGTAGAGGTAGATCAAAATTTGAAATGCTCTTCTGTATGTTATGTTTCCCTTCCTTTTCTCTTAACTTAAAATGACTAATCTTTGGCTACATGAATACTTAATGTTTGGATTTGATGAATTAAAAGTATGACTATTCATAGGATTAATCTGGGAGTAATTGTCAATCATGGAGCACAGCTTTGATTTTGAGGTGTAAATTTTGTCCCTTGAGATGTTGTAAAACTTGCCCATAAAAGCAGTTGGAAATTTCAAAATTCCTCCATTTGAAAGCTATTGCTGAAGGGTCTTGGTAAGTATACTGTGTGTATATTATGTATACCAGTTGATCAATTATCTCCTACAGAGTCATTAGCTTTGAAATCTCTGTCATAAACATAGAATTCCCTAGTTTTCACATCCTTTTAAATAAGTATGCAGTAAGTCAGAAAAACTATTCCTGAAGTAGTGGGGGGGGGGGGGGGAGCGGGGATAGCTCTGTGGTTTGAGCATTGGCCTGCTAAACCCAGGGTTGTGAGTTCAATCCTTGAGGGGGCCATTTAGGGATCTGGGTCAAAAATTGGGGATTAGTCCTGTCCTGCTTTGAGCAGGGGGTTGGACTAGATGACCTCCTGAGGTCCCTTCCAACCCTGATATTCTATGATTGTAAGTAGCTGGTCATCTTTACAATTGAAGATTTTTGGTCTGGCTGAGTCAAAAGAAAGGGTGGCTACGGGGGTAAGGCACAATACCAGGCATCAGCAGATCTGGGTTCTTTTCTTGGCACTGGAGCAGACTCCCCTGGTGTTCTTGAGCAAATCTTTTACCCTTTTTGTGTCAGTTTCCTAATCTATAAAAATTACAGTGCTTACCAAGTGGGTTGCAATGCTATATTTAGTGTTTGTAAAGCATGCTGAAAGCTCATATGGAAGATGAAAAGGAGTACTTGTGGCACCTTAGAGACTAACCAATTTATTTGAGCATAAGCTTTCGTGAGCTACAGCTCACTTCATCGGATGCAATGTAGCTCACGAAAGCTTATGCTCGAATAAATTGGTTAGTCTCTAAGGTGCCACAAGTACTCCTTTTCTTTTTGCGAATACAGACTAACCCGGCTGTTACTCTGAAACCTGTCATATGGAAGATGCTATCCAAATGCAACATATATTAGTTGGCCTTCAGCTGTTATCCAATAAGTATCTGGATAGCAAAAGGAAGTTGAGGTTTAGTTCTAAAAGCAGAAAAGTATGGTGTCTTTTGAACGAGAGGACAGCAAAGAGGTTAGATGTCAGTTTCTATCTACTATAATACAGGTAATATGAATAAAAAAGCCCAAAGCCCCTAATCAGAATAGACGGGCTCTGTTGCACTAGGCATTGTACAAAAATATATTGTAGTAAAAGGCAGTCCCGACCCCAAAGAATTTACAATCTAATTTATTAGGAAACTGATAGCTTTGGGTGTAGCAAACTTTGGTTTATTGAAGAAAGAATGTACCTTCTGATGGCATTTCATCTATGAAATAGACTCAGCTTGCGGCACAGAACTGTGCAGAATATGTCCACTGGCTCAGAGTTCCATTTCCTCTTAGGCCTAGGATTTAGCAACGTAGCCCATGTTCCTTCTGAAGTCAGTTCTTTCAAGTATTTGATCCCCCAAAGCCTTGCATTAATATTGAATTGGCTGATCTTATGCCTTGAAACACTAGGCTGAGACTCACGGAATGGACCAAATAAGGAGCTAGTGTAACTCAGTGCCAGTTAGTGGAGTTACACCAGAGTTGAATTTGGCTAATGTTTCTGGAATTCACTTGGCCACAGTCCATTCACTTGGCCACAGTAATTGATGAAGTTTGATTGCCAGAAGCTAATGGTTCAGTTATGTTGTTGGAGCATAGATAAAGCCTTTTCTAATTTTTCTTTTTTTTTTCTTTCTGTTTATGGATGCTAAGCTTTATTCTGTCATGTTTATGCTTTACATCTGTTAAAGTTCCCTCCCCACTTTGAACTCTGGGGTACAGATGTGGGGACCCGCATGAAAGACCCTCTAAGCTTATTTTTAGCAGCTTAGGTTAAAAACTTTCCCAAGGCACAAATCCTTCCCTGTCCTTGGATAAGTACTGCTGCCACCACCGAATGAGTTAGACAAAGATTTAGGAAAAGGACCACTTGGAGTTCCTGTTTCCCCAAAATATTCCCCCAAGCCCTTTCACCCCCTTTCCTGGGGAGGCTTGTGAATAATTTACCAACCAGATAGGTAAACAAGGTGAGCACAGACCAGACCCTTGGGTTTTTAGGGCACTAAAAACCAATTAGAGTTTTAAAAAACAGAACTTTAGTACAAAGAAATAAAAGTAAAAGAAACACCTCTGTAAAATTAGGATGGGAGGTAATTTTACAGGGTAATAAGATTTAAAACATAGAGGATTTCCCTCTAGGAAAAACTTTAAAGTTACAAAAAACAGGGATAAACCTTCCTTTTAGCACAGGGAAAATTTACGAGCTAAAACAAAAGATACTTTAACGCATTTCCTTGCTATTACACCTAAACTTACAAAAATAGTAGGTATTATATAGTAGGAGCTGGATTACTTGCTTGGTTTTTCTCTTTGTCTCCTGAGAGAACACACAAAGAGCACAAAGCAAAACCTTCCCCTCCCCCCCCCCCCCCTGATTTGAAAGTATCTTCTTTTCCCATTGGTCCTTTTGGTCAGGTGTCAACCAGGTTATTTGAGCTTCTTAACCTTTTACAGGTAAAGGAAAAATTTTAGGCTACCCTTAGTTGTATGTTTATAACAACATCGTTCACAGATCATTTCCTATATTTAATTTGTGCCAGTTCCCCACCCTGTGTGTAGGTTTATAAATTTTTACATCCTTATGCAATGAAGATACAACTTTAAGTCTGGAGATGTAAGCTTTTTTTAAAATGGGGGAGAGGAGCACTTTCAGGGACAGGTGGCCTTCTGAGCATTTTTAGAAAAAATGTATTAAAGAGGGAGATATGTATTCCATTCCTGATAATGCCATTGACTTTTTTTGTGACCTTGGGCAAGTCTTTTTAACCTCCCTGTGCCTCTGTGTCCTCTATTGCTAACTGAATGAGGAGTACTTGTGGCACCTTAGAGACTAATAAATTTATTTGAGCATAAGCTTTCGTAGGCTAAAACCCACTTCATCGGATGCATGCAGTGGAAAATACAGCGCTAACTGGCCACCTTTTGTAAAGTGGCTTGATATCCCTGATTTGAAAGATGATGGTACAAGGTATCCTTTTCTTTATCTTCCCCATTTTATCAAGCAACATATTCTTTAAATGAATTAATTACGAAAGACTGGAAACAACCTACTAAAGAGGGATTGTTCTGATGAAGACTGCATATCTATCAGATTTTGCAGGCATTTCTGGACCTCATTACTGGAGTATAAAATGAGATCAATTTAGTGCTAATGTCGTCTTATCAATCTCTGTGAAAGTGGTACCAAGTGACTCTTGAAGGAAGTGATGTTTTGAATTCTGGCTCATGTGAAACTGACTGGCGGGCGTTTTCATTTATGTGCTTGATGGTATCTTTGTGCAGAAAACCTGGTATTTTTGAACACTTTGGCTTGTCAGTCATAAACTGAGTCTGCCTCTTGGAACAGTGTTTTCATGTTAAACTATAACATGCCTAAGATTTCAACTGTATTAAACTGTTACATTGCAATTATCTAATATGTCTGATTGCTTAAGTGTGGTACTAAAGAGCCTGATTCTGCAGTTCTTACAGGAGTAATCCCAATGGTTTCAATGGGACTACAACTCAAGTACGAAGTTGCAGGATTGGGCAAGTGGTGAGGGAATGAAAAAATATATGAAATGTTAGTCCATCTTAACCTAAATGACTTGAATTTCTTGTGAGTGCTCTTTAGAAGTATGCCTTCATAGGAAATTTAGGACAGCTTATGGTACTGGTAAGACAGAGGTCACACAGTTCGTTAAAGCTAGAAGCTCAACATTTACTGTCTAATAGCCAGGCCAGGTCCTGTTAGTGTATCTAGCTGTTTTAACAGTATGGCTGATCTTTCCTAAAAGCAGTTTCACCCAATGTTTAACAAAGCATTTTTCAATTTAGTTATTCTGCTGATAGCCAGACAATTTTTCCTATTCCATCCTCTAAACAAAACTGCTCATCTTTAAAGATGGAGCTCATAAGATCACTGTGCATGGCAAACACCTGCAGAGTAGTTTGACTATTCCCATTGTCCTCACTGAGTTACTAAATTTCTTATTTTAACTGCTTCAGTAGTACCAAAAAACAAACCATACAACCTCCTCAAACAACAATGAAGCCCATTGTTGATGTTCCAATAGCCTGGGATAATGTATCTGTCTCTAATGGATTATGGCGGCGGAATTGCTATATTTAAGCACAGTCCATTAATTTAATTGTTTGGACACAGTGCAAAATAGGTTGCAACATGGGTTGAAAATGTGTTCCCATCCCCACTGACTATTTTTCAGAGAGTGGAGGAATTTCAGAGAGTAACTAAATTGCTTTAAAAATATGAGAATTGGAGAAAAGAATCTTGAGGTTTTCACATGTCTTTTGCACTTGTTCTCCAAAGGCTTTATTCTAAATAAAACATGCAAACTCCCACCCCCCCCAGCAGATTTATTGATCAGCCAATTAAATTTGAGGTAAAATAGTAGATATTCTGAAAAAACTTCTGCATCAGACATATAGCTTCAGATTAATTAACAAATATTCAAGGATAGTCACTTGACAAAGAATTCTCACTTGACTTCAAGTAATGAAGTTTTTCATATATTCATGGACCTGTTTAAATTTATTTGCTGTTAAATACCTCGAAATTTCAATGTAAAAAGAAAACTTTGCTTCCTTACAAGTCAGGAAAACTCAGGACTTGCATACACAAATATTTTATTTGGAGGAAGCTGGGGTGTGAATCTTCCCTGTAATAGCCTGTGCACGCTAACTGTTTGTGTGGACTCTGCTGATGCACATTAATAGTTCATTAGTGTGGTTTGAGCTACCCTGCTTTGAAACTGGGTTAACATATAGTGTCCACACAGACAGTTAATGTGTGGCAAGCTGGTGCAAGATAGATTGCACCAGCCTGCCGTGAAGTGAAGGTTCATGTAGAGTTGCCCTCAGAGTTTATGTACCGGAAGTATTGTATTAGACATTATATCTAAAGTGTTGATGATGGCCTGGATATTAGTTAAGTAATAACTAACTTTAATTTCTTAACTCTTTTTTGTAACTTTGTTCTTTATACTAAACTATGAGTGTGCATAGTACCCATTGTCTTGTTTTATACGCTGTTTGCCATTCTCTGTCATTTTATGCAGCAACTAGGTATGGATAAGATTTTCAAAAGTGACAATTTCTGGGTGCCCAGAGCCTCTGTTTGGGTTATTGAATATAGAGAGAGTAAGCAAATGATCAGGACAGGATTTTTAGAAGTGTTTGTTAGACTAGCTGATTACAGAGTTTATCCAGTTATTTTAAACCTAAAGCTGGAGCACATGTCAGAAATCAGTAAAGCTGTGTGGGTCTCTTCTAATTTCATTATCCAGCCATTCTAAGAAAAGAGTCAGGAATATATAAACAGAGGAAAACAAGATGCTGGTTTAATTTTGTCTGATTGCTTTCCAACTAGGTCCATTTCTGCAGAACTGCTGCCTAGTAAGCTCTCATGGGGGAAAGAGGTATTCTGGTATTCTATAATTCTGTGATGGAGTTGGCCACGGCTAGAGGGAAGACCTGCCACATGTACAGGACTGCACCCTGAATGAAGGGTTTTCTAGTCTGTTATTGCACCTCTTTGTAAGGTGGACTCTATCAAGACTTTACGGCCAAAGGTTCAGTGGAGATGGGAAGAAGTCTTGATTTTTCTTCCCCCAAAAAAACAAAAACAAAACAAAGTGTGATGGTAATCTGAGGACATTGGTATGGTGTGAGCTGTCTCTAGTGTTGGTGCAATGTTGGTGAGAGCCACTGCCTCAAAAGCATGCCCGTCTGTCTGTATGGTTATAGGAAGTCCAGAGAAAGCTCAAAGATCTGCATTACACTAGAGAACTACTTTGGTGTGGAGGGGGAAATTTTACATAAGCCACGTGGATACTATGGTTTGCACAGAGTAACACGCTATGATTGTAGGCAAGTCTTGTGATGTCCTTGTGTTTTGATAATTCCAGCTGGAATTTCTGGATGAAATTCAAAACTCAAGTGAAAACTAGTTGCTGTGTCTGCTCTGAAACTTTTTGGCTTAATAACTTCCAGAAAGGAAGTAGGGTGGGCCCATTACAAACAAACCCTGCTGTATATACTGTAAATCATCCTGGCTTTACAAACTGTCTCCTTGATGCATTTGTATTTCTGTATGTGAAGGCTGGTTATGTCCAGTGTAAACAAAACCCAAATACAAAATGTCTCTAAAAGCCAGTTTAGGTGTTGGTGAAATCTAAAAGCAGACTGTATGTGTTTTAAATTGAAATGTCAGATGTGTGACTTAATGTGGTGGCTACTGAACATATAAAATAGCTTAATTTTCCTTGTGTTTTGTTTGTGGGTATTAGTGAAAATGCAAATAGGTGGTGGAATTTAATATAATCTAGGTACCATTAATTGATTGATTTTAATTAAAGAGTCCTCAGAAAATTATGTAATGTCTGTCCTGAGAAACTGACTGGCACCGGCTCCCAATGAAGTAAATGGGCCTTAGAATATTGTCCTGTTTTTTGTGTAGGAGAATATTTTTAGTTGATTATAGTGCTGCAATAATATATATTGACTCTTTGTATAGTGGCTTGGGTAATGTATTTTTAATAGGGTATTAAGAGATGTATGTTCATAGACTTTCTTTTCCTCTTCCCTTTCTCTCTCCATCTCTCCCATGCCATCTCCTCCAGTATTGTAAGGATTTCTGCTGTGCACATTTAAGGCTTGACTGCAAGGTACTGAGTAGCTTCACTTTCCATTGACTTCACTGAGCACTGAGGATGCTCAAAACCTTGCAGGACTTGGCTCTTAATGCACAAATGCCAGAGTCACTATTAAAGTGTCATCTGGCAGGCTAAGACAAGGAAAACATTAACTTCATGTCTCATGAATGTATGCTCTGGGTAATACACTGCTGCTTTCCTCCTCTGACAAGTGCCTCTGGCTAATCTGGTACCCCCAGGTTTGGGAATAGTTACTTAAATATGGAGTAATTTTCACCCATAGATCTCACAGCACTTTATAAAGGTGAGTAAGAAACATTTGTCCCTGTTTATACAGATAAGGAAACAAAAAGGTGCAGAGAGGTTAACTGATTTGCCCGAAGTCTCTCTCACAGCCAGTGCAAGAGGTAGGAATAGAATCCTGCTTTCCTGATTTCAGTCTGGTGCCCAATCTACTGCCTCATTGCATTCATCCATGTAATATGTGACATGAGGTGGGAAGGAGTCTGTGTTGCTATAAATGGCTGACAACTGTTTATTTAAAATTTTATTTTCATACTACATCAGGTTGCCAATTCAATATCAATTAACAAATATTTCTTTTCTAGGGATGGATGAATGAAATTTATAATTATGATCCAGAAACGTACCATGCTACATTGACTCATTCTGTCTACGTGCGACTTGAAGGAAGCACATTAAGACTTTCAAAACCCAATAAAAATATTTCCAGAAGGGCTATTTACAATGAGTCTAAGCCTGATGTCACCTACATTGGCCAGAAAATGTATGAGCTTACGGACAGCAAGGTGAGTTCTATTTAGTTATGCTGCTGATTGCTGTATAGTAGTATAGAGAGAGAGACTACCTTTTTACATTATTAGTTGTTTAATTTCTGCTGTCATGTAAATTAAGATTGTTTATTTACTGATTAGCTTTCAAAGTATTATGCTGGTTTAATCTGCGAGCGTAAAAGGGACAGACATTAGCCAGTGGCTATTTCATACTGAAGACTGATCTATGTTTAATCTTTTTTTATGGCGATAAAAATATTAAAACATAAACATTTTTGGGCTGGTATCTTTTTTTACACAAGCCTTCTGTTACATTGCCACATAGATGAATCTTGCTATAAAAAGCATAAAACCATCGGGGACAATGTTCAGAGCATCCTCTTGAAAAGTTTAAAAAGGGGACTGTGAGAATAAATCAGTAGCACATAAGCAAAAGGACATTTAAAAACTCAACCCCCATTTTTTTTCTCACATAAATATGCAGAGTCCTGAAACTGTGTGGTGTGGGAAGATTGAGCATTCTTTCTCATATACATAAAACAATGTGCATATCATATTTTAGAAACCTACTATCAAATTTGCTTGTTTCAAGACCACAAAAGGATTCAGAGCCCAGTCATTTTTGCTGTTGCACAAGTGGAGGTAATACAAATTGCGTGGATGAAGCAGAAGAGAGTGGGAGGTGGGTGGATAGGTGAATGAAAGGGATAACTCTGCTGCATCATGTCTCTTCCCACTACAGTGCTGTGCAAGCTTCCCTCTAGGTAGGTGCACTATGGATTCTGAGTTTCTGTGAATCAAGACAGGAGTGGGAAGAAGTGAGGCTGGAGAAATGATGCCCTACATTGCTCCTCTCCCAAATTTGTGGGGGATCCCAGCATAAAATACAGCTGACTACATCAGCATTATCTTGCATGATATCCCCATGCATCACAAGAGATGGTGGCCACAGAAAGGTATTGGCAGCACAGGTGAAGGAGGAACCCATGCTACAGTGAAATCTGGGATTGGGGAAGAGAAGAATAAAGAAAACAGAAGAGGCAATAGGCCTTCATTGATCTCCCAAAAGCTGCACACAGAGGGGGCCCAACTACTTCCATGATAGAAAGATGAGGTAGAAATTTATAAAGATTCCTGTCCTCTTTGCATACTTTCCCTTGCTGGAAACATTTTAACTATAAGACTTTGAAATCACGATTGAGCGGTTTTATAGCTCAGTACAACAGGACTTGGTTGGTGGTTCTTAGTGGTATCTAAAATCTGACCAAAAGAAGCATGAGATTTTTGTTACAAAATCCATTACAGAGGGACAGTGTGCCCCAAATGTAATAAGCAAATAATGGAATTTAAACTTTTTTACTTTTACTTTTTAAACACACTGTGGGTATCTTGAGCGACGTAGGCCTTTTTAAAGGAACAGTTGAGATAAAAAAAATTTCTTTAAAGAAATCCTTCTTTCTACTTACATTTGGGTGCTGTTTGCATTTACTCAGCTTGAAATATGACCATCAAAAAGTTTCGCTTTCTGGTTCCTATGCAGTCACACAACATCAGTATTGCAGATCTCGAGCATTCAAAAATCATGTGTTGGACCCTCAAATGTCATGAGACTTAATAATTTTGGGGTTTTTTACCTTCTTGCTTCTGAGTCACATTTTCAAGCTTTTTTGCACAATCATGAGAGCTGGAAAACTTTTTTTTTTTAATTAAAGCAGAGATTCTTGTGTATTCATGTGATTCCAGGAGTATAAACTACCTGAGCATGATCCGGTTTAAATTATTCTTATCGCTAAGCCTCTCCATATCATTTGTTAGAAGACTTGGCAAGCATGGTGCCTGTTGATACATCAATGAGTTGAACACCCACCACTCCCATTAAACCCAGTGGGAATTGAGGCCATTCAACACCTTTGAGGTGAAATCTGGCTATTTTCATCACCTAATGCACAATGCTATACATTAATTTGTAAGTGGAGAAGATATTGGTTCATATGGAATTTCTCTCTTTGTTTTTTGGGTTTTTTGATCTATCTAACCCTCTCACTTTTTATTTCACAGATTTATCTGGTTCCCAAGAGTCTAGCTCGAAAACGAATTTGGAATAAAAAGTATCCTATTTGCATTGAACTTGGAAGGCAAGATGACTTTATGGCTAAGGCCCAGACTGATAAAGAGAACTTAGAAGAAAGGTCGCCAGCAGAGAACTTAGACTTAAGCAGTGAAGAATCTAAGAAACCTCAAGATGGGACAAAGCTCATTGGCCAGAAGGATCAAATACTTTATTTGTTTGGAAGAACGGGTAGGGAGAAGGAGGAATGGTTTAGGAGATTCCTTCTGGCTTCCAAGTTAAAGTCTGAGGTGAAGAAGCCTCTCAGTTTATGTGGAAACAAGCCAGGTAACCGGTATCTCTCTTTATTTATTTATTTGTTTATTTATTTTTAAATTTACTAAGGTACAGTTTTGTAAAGGGATTTACAATAAGTACAGCAAAAGTTTCCATAAAATGAATGTCTGGCTAGTGTTTGTAATGAACCAATTTAAGCATTAGCTCTTAAAAAGCAAGTCTAAAAATAATCATGCAGAATTAGATATTCCCTAAAATTGTGATTTTAAACAGGTTTTTAAAGATCATCTATTACCAAGATACAATTCTATATGTGGTTGTAACCTCATACATATAAATTGTTACTTTAAAATTTTTCTTTAGTATCAATTTATTTTCATAGTGCAAAGATTTAAATATTGTTACAAAAAGGGTTCAGTCGTCCACTATTGAAGTCAATGAGTTTTTTGCAGCTGACTTCAATGGGTGTGGGAATTAGGTTTATAAGTTTTTACTTATGTTTTCCCCCTTTCCTTTTTGTTAAAATATGAAAAGCCTTCCCATGGGTAGATTCACACTAATACATATTTTTGTCAATGGCCATGTATGCTTACAGTGCTCTTTAAATATGAAATTCTGTTGCCTTAATATCAGCCACAACTAACAAGAAATATGTTATGTAGAGGGACATGTTCCTAATAAGAACTTTAATGCTTGGGTCAAGTGTTGGATGCTTTTTAATTAATACTTCATTTGGTGTAATCCTAAATTTCCGTTCCCTCTCCTTTTCATGCCTCCCTATTCCGAATTTTTCCCTTGAAATGTGTAGACAACATCATTTCTGGAACATAGGTATCTGAAATGCAAATTCACAACTGGTATTTTGTACATTTCTCCTGAGGAATATACATTTCAAATATTCAGATCTTTGGACAATCTATTTATTCCTTATAGTTTAAAATTAAGTATAGTGGGTACTTGCCCAAGGCACTCCCCAACAAAACTATCTGAAAATCGAGCATCTGTTGTACAGGTGACCACAAATGTGCTTGCATATGATTTGGGTAACTGAGGAGTTTGATATCTCCAGTTGCATGCATTATTGCTGGATTTTGAATCATTCTAAGTACTGGCAAATTAGAGTTTAAGGCCATTTAAACATGTCACTATGGAATTGATTGTAGCCTTAAAAGAGTGATGGAAAAGAACTTCTTTGAATTGTGCCTTTTATGAAATAAATTAAGCACAAATAACCTTGTAGCCATCTGTTTTAAAAAAAAAAAAATAAAAAAAAAAAAATCTAGCATCAACAAAGTGATGATCATGCCTCATGCTTGATACTCTACAGCTGTCTATTTTCATGTGGTCTGCTACTTGCTTTGCTGTTCCCTTCCCTTCTTCACCCTCTTTGTTAATGGCTGTTATCCCTTCTGCTTTAGGGTTCTTGCCATCACACAGTAGATCCAATAGCCAGTCTGGAATTCTTACTCACAGTCGCAGCAGTAGCAAAGGAAGCGGAGAAGAAATCATGTCTCAGCCTAAACAAAAGGAGCTGGCAGGAAACGTGCGACAGAAAATGCTTTTGGACTACAATCTATACATGGCGAAGTGTGTTCCACAAGAAAATAAAAGCCCTGTGGTTAGTCCAGCCTGTAGTGCAGACAGTAGCCCTACTTCTGTGAAAAAGGTAAAAGCCCTGTGCTTAGTGTACTTCCATGAGACACATTTTAAGGTCCTGTTACTTTTTTGACACTTGTTGCTGTAAAAAGTATAGATTGCATAGAAGGGGAAAAAAATAAGTCTGGAAAGTGCAGCTCTGTTCTGAATGTGTAAAAATGGCATTGTGAGGATCTGTGTTTGTCCCTTGCTTCCTTATAAAGACATTGTTTCTAACTGCCAGCTCTTTAAACTCAACCTGGGATCTCCAAAGTCCAGTTGTGTTCTTCTGGCTTTTGTGATATCAGTACCAAAAATGATTCTGTAAGCCAAGTTTTCCCTCAGCTGTTCACTTCCTCCAGTGGGCAGTAACACAGGGGTAACTGAGCGTAGCAGAATTAGTCCCATGATAAATATGGAGTTACCTCTTTTGTTGATGGGTGAGCCATGATACCGTCCAGTTCACTCTCCTATAGCTATGCTCGTGCTTCAATAGTAAGAGTAGTAAAAAGATCATATCAACTAACTTTTTAGTTTAATGTTAACCAGATCCAACTAAAAACGTAATTGGTATGCAGACGTGCTGAAATCAGGAGGGAGTCATTTTTAGAGTTCATTTTTCAGCCATAAATGCAATTTAGTGCTGAGTAAGGAGAGTTTATTCTCATTAGCTAATCTTTCTTAGGGAAGTTATAAAACATTCAGATATGTCCATGTATCTCCACCATCCCGCAGATAGAATTATTTTATGATGACCCCATCCTCAGATGCATGTAAGTAGGGACTTGTACTGTGATGTTATTTTAATACATATTCTGTTTTCAGCTCAGAATGGCCAACAATTCAGTGGACTTTGATAATCTGATGAAGAACTTCGGTCCCCTTAGAGCCACTACACACAGTTGTTCTGCTTAACTCTGCATTTATGATCTCTGGCAGTTTGTGTGTGTGCAATACACTGGACACGTCCATAAACAAACTATTTTCCCTGTTCCTTCCCTCAACCTAAATTATGCTACCTAAAAGCTTCCACTATTCTCTTTTCTAAACTGCATGGGAGTATACTAGGAATAAACACAAATTTGGCTCAGGAACCTGTGATTTAGTTTTTCTATCCATGTTTCAAAAGCTGATTCATGTCTCCAATTCTTTATATCATGTAAGTGTATTTTTCTGTGTATTTTTAAATTCAACCAAAGGAAAGTTTTTTGTTTTTTGTTTTTTGTTTTTTTTTAAATTCATCTAGGATGAAATTGTTGCCACATTGACTCAAATAGGGTCAGGATTTCATCACTGATGTAAATGTCATCTGATGACCTTTTGAGTGTTTGGTTTCCAAGACCAAGAGACATAGTTTCTAATGCAGGAGCCCTTCCAAGAGAGTTAATTGAGTGAAAGCAATGGAACTATCCACTTTTCTGTTTAGAAACTTGCTTTCAGATGCAGCCTTCCTTACAAAGACTAAACCATGGGTATTGTGTATTAAGTTTCCATTTATAAATGGTTTATAAAGGGTTACTAAATGATTAACACATGTTATAACACATACTACTCACATATATAACATGCTTATGAGTGGGTGTTGTAGATAAACCATGGCTTATCAGGAGCCTCTTCACCTCTTGGACTTTCTAATTGCTCAACTACTTAGTAAAACACCTATTAATCATTCATTTATCCTTAATAAATGGAACCTTAATATAAAGTGTGACCCCAGTTTACTTAATATATATTTTGTGCATGTAAAATAATGTGCACTTCAGGGCCCTCATACAGCTCATAGTTAAGGAGGACCACGTACAGTACATGATATGAGCTGATTTGGGGCTCATTGGCCCTGGCCAGGAGGGATCCTGGCCACGCAATCAACCTCTGAAACAATGATTGGTTGCAATACTGAATCTGACGTGTCAGGCTTAAGTTTATAAATAGGATAATGGTGCTGGCAAGAACTTGGGTCATACAGAATTTAGCAATCCAGCAAATTCTCTTTTTGTATAAAGTCACAGCCCTTGGGAATATTAAGGTTGCAAAGAAATCCTGTTCAGCTGATTTCAGAGCAGCCACTGTTTCTAGCTGGTTGCTGTGCCAAAACAAAAGTTTGAAGCAGGGGGGATAAATAGTAACCTAAAATGGTAAAGGAATGGTTATTTTTTTATGTTCGGGGATATACATGTGAAGTATCAACAACACAGAAAATTTAAAAAATAAACACAGATACTGTGGAGCCAGGGGGAAACCTTGTTGTAGCTAGTGAAACTAATTGCACTTCAAATCAAGTTATCACTTTATCAGAGTCCAGACTTGGGTAACTTGATCCTTCTGTCTTGAGCAAAATAACATGCCACCTCCTACGGTCCTAGGCAAGCTGCCATCAGCACTATGCCCCTTTTTAATATGGCAGATTTTAAATGTGTTTAGAGTCACTTATTGTTAAATTGTGGAGCTTCTCAGAGAGCACAAAATTTATGCATATCTTCTTTATAATTGGCATTTTAGGACCAGCATCTTGGTGCGCATGAAAAGATTATTAGAATGAAACAACATGTGCCATGCATATTGTCAGTGTCTCAGTTTATCACTGTAAATATACTGTCTGCTGCTGTTTTTTCCCCTATTAAACTTGTTTCTTTTTAATGAGATCTAGAGTAGCATGGAAATGTGCAGCCTACACTGCCTCAGGAAAATCAACTCTGCATCACCTCAAAGCAGAGAAACTAGCATTTAAAGATCAATTTTATTTAATGAAAGTCCCATCAGCGACTCTTAATGCTAGCTTGGCTAATGTATGTTCCATGACAATTTAGAACGTGGGGCTTTTCTTACAATAAAATTCAAATGAGGCTCTTATATAAAAGGAACTTCTTAGAGCATTATTCAGAATATAGTCTCATGAGATTTCTGAGCAAGAACTTTCTCCGTACACCATCCAAGAATTATTAGTTGTACTTGTCAGTTACTTTTTTAATTTAAAAAAAAAAAAAAGACTAAAAGCTTTCTAATTTTGCATTAATTTTACAAGCAGCTTGGAAATGCATCACTAAACAGTAATGATTGGGAAATGTGGCAGTTACTTTCCTCCTCCTGTAAGTTTAAACATGCACATCAAGATTCAGTTGTCTGAAACAATAAACACATCTGAGATTTCTTTTTAAGCAAGAAATATTGAGTTCAGTTGACAGCTGGGGCAGCCTTTTGTAAGCTTAAGGCATCTCACAGAATGACCATTATCCTCCTGTCCAAATGTTTTAAAATCTCCTACAAGTGAGCCATTTGCCTTATCCTGGAATTTGGGTGTGAAAGTTGATGCACACATTTTTGAAGGGGTGGGGGAATATAATTTCCTTCAAGGAAGCCATTGAGCAAAGCTCCATTAATGAATACATTCTGTTTGAGACACAGCAACTTAACTTCTGCATTCTACTGACGAGAAGTTTCTTTTAACTGGTGTATTTCTATCACTAATGGCTCCTCTACAATTCTGCATGTGTATATGGAGCTCCCTACTCACAATATTATTATGGTAAAAAACCTAGGGGCCCCAGTCATGAATTAGTCAAGTCCTATGACCTATGTTTTATGCTGGAGGTCAGACTAGATGATCACAATGGTCCCTTTTGGCCTTATCTATGAATCAGGGCCCTATTGTACTAGGCACTGTACAAAACCGTGGTAGATGGTCCCTGCCTGAAGAGCTTACAATCTAAATAGCAGGTCAGTTCCTTTTGAGCAAACATTTATTTTAAGTGTACTCAGTCGAAGGACTGACAGTGTTCCTTTGAGCTTCTTGGGAGTAGATTTGGAGGGAGGGGGAGGGGAGTATTTATGCACACACTTCTCCCATGAACAATAATAGGAGATACATATATAATACAGTGTGCTGAAAGACTGTGCTTTAGGAGTCTCTTTGAATTAAGTTTTCCTGTACCTCTCCCCATTCTAAACTCTTTATAGAGAAATCACATAAATTCTTTCTCTCCTCTACATAGAGTTCAGACTCCCTGCATCTGAATCTGAAAGTGGAGGTGCGTACGTATTGGCATGTAGCTTCGGTTGGCTCTGCCTTTATAGCTGAAGTCGTAAAGTTGCAATATCCAAATGGATTGTGTCTTCATTTGTTTGAGATTACTCTCAAATGAATCAAGACATGATCCATTCAGATATTGCCACAAAACTTCATTGCTCCAGATATTGCTCCAACTCACTGGAAAGAAAACCGTATAGTTTCTTCAGACGTACAGTCAAATGTCAATGATGTGGGAGATTTGCTTCATGTTTTCTAGGTCATGTTGCATTTTTGTGCTTGAACCCCTGTAACTTTGCAGAGAATTATTCTCTAACCTATTACCCCCCTCCCCCCCCCTCACTGATTCAGTCTTCATCTTTGACAGTATATAGCTCTGGTCATTCCATTAGTGGATTTTTGGACACACAAGTGGAGGAAAAATACAAAGGATTTTCCCTTCTATTGTCTCACATTTTTCTTGTATTCCTTTCTTTCTGATTTAGTTTTGCTTAGCAAAAAAATATTTAGCTTTGCTTTCAGACTTGATAAGGCAAGTGGGTTTGGGCAGGAAGGAGACCTAAGCACTTGTCAGATTCTTATCTGCTGTGTTGTGGAATTTTGTATCTTTTAGTGTGAAAAATGTTGCTTTTGCTGTTAGCATTAAAAATAGTCTGTGTGAATATCTGATAACTTGAATACCTTTTCTGCAAATGACTCCAAATCTGTTTAGTTTAGGTCTCCACTGAGAAATTTTATTGCATTAACAGACACACACACAAGGGTTAACCATGATTTTGAAGATTATAGTCTTTGTTAAACAGTGTAAACATTATTTTAATATGGGTTAACGAACAGTATGAATTTCCCAGTGTAGACAAGACCTAGAGGAAAATGTTCTTTAGGCAGTGACTAGATTGTCTAAACTGTGCTCCGTAACTGAATGATATGTTTGTTACCAGTTGCCAGATATCCGAACGGTAGCTGAAGAAGAGGAACAGGAGGCATGGGTAAATGCTTTGGTTGGAAGAATATTTTGGGATTTCTTAGGAGAAAAGTACTGGTCTGATCTTGTGTCCAAGAAGATCCAAATGAAACTCAGCAAAATAAAGGTATCTCTCCTGGGGGGTTTGCACTTCCTATTATCCAGCATAAAAAAGGATATATTTTTTTAGTTTAGTCACATGATTTATAGAGATTTTATTTAAAAATACTTTTTGAAATATCTTGTATTTTGACATAGAGTCTTGAACCCTGTTAATGACAAAAGGAGTAGTTAGATGTAATCCTGCTTTGCCACAGATTTCAGGGTGCCATCTTGGCCAAGTCACTTAATCTGACTGCAAAATGTAGATAGTAGTAATTGTTTGCTTCATAGGGGTGTGGAGGCTGAATTCATGGATGTTTGCAAAACACATAGAGGTCCTCTGATAGAGGTGAAAAGTATTACTGTATTAGCATTAAGCAGTAGTATTACAGCATTTTAGGCTTGCTTGACCAACAAATCTCTAAGGCTAATGTTGCAAACCCATTGTGTTAGTGTATTGGTTCTCTACTCACTGGCACATCTGAACAGGAACCCCCGATGAGGATTCAGGATTTCAGTGAAATGAAAACTGCTTTCAGAAATGGTATATTGACAACAGGAAGGGGTGGGGACCATATAGTTGTAATTGTGCCCATATGAGCACACTTTAAATTCAGAAATCCGTTATAAACCAGGATTCTCTGTGGGAGTAGTGGTAAAGGCAGCAGCTATCTGAAAGGCAAAGGGGTATAATTGTGCTATCTAATGCACAAGCTCAAAAAAGAAAAGGAGAAAGGGTTTTGACTGACTCATGGTCTGCCCCTTGCATTCTCAGACTCTTCCAAATAGCAGCAGCTAATCACAGGTTTGTTCAACAACTGGTGGGGTGGGGTGGGGGTGTTTATCGGTCTGTTCCTAAACACAAAGAAAGGAGTGGACCTGCTGTCACCAGGACTGGAATTTAGCTGCCAAAACCAGCTGTGAGAGAGTGCTCCTTGTACTACTGGAAGTAAGCAGTAAACTAATTCTACCCAGGGCTGTTTCCACAGCCACTGAAGCAAGCTATTCAAACATCTTGAGAACAGTTTGAGTGCAAAAAATTGGAATGGGGGGGAGAGAGATGAAATGCTGATAAACGCCATAAATGTATAGGGCACTGCTCTGTTATAAATATTCGCTGCTATTACAGGCAAAGGTATGCAATATATTTTCTCTCATTTGCTGCCCTTCTGCCATTCTGGGCCTTTCACCTCCTTGGCGGTCTGTGCAAATTCAGTCTGCTGATAACAAAGTTAGCTCCTCTGATGGTTTGGTGTCCTGTGGGGAATGCGTTCGTGGTGTCAGTGCCGTCTCTTGTCGGCAGTTGTCCACAGCACAAAAACCTACCCCCCCACAACAGGTCCCCTAGGTGGTCTCAGCAGGACGGCCAAAGATTGCCTTGGGCCGTGGAGAGGGAACTGATCTCTGACTCAGAGACATGATACTTTCTGCTCAGTTTTGGAGGCATATTGCAGGGCAGTGTGGGAATACCTGTACATGGCAGAGGGCTTCACTCTTCAGGGTGGTTTTCTGATTTTGGGGCCTGTGTCTGGTCCCTCATCCGTTCACACATCCAGGCAGAGCTCCTCTAGGTGGAGTCCAGATGATTCCTCTGAACAGTGGGTGTTGTCCAGAGTTCTTTGTTTGGTGTCCTTCTGTTGGTCCCTTGTTTTGACCCTGTGAATTGCCCGTTTCATTCTTTGTCCTCTATTAAGTCCTGGGGTCTGTGGACCCACCCTTATTTTGAGGGGGTTGGTCTTTTGTTTCAGTGGGCTCCATCCACTGACTCAGGGTTCAAATAAGCCAGTACTGTACTACTCGTGAGCATTAAACTCACAATATTTTTTTTAAAAACACAGGAACTCAAGCTGGATACCCATATCTTTTAAATGCTAATAACTTTAATCAATTCACTTATGCAGCTAGCTTTTTTTAACCCTTTTGATCTTTTTTGTGAAAGATACTTGCAGTGTTAAGGAAACCTCCTGATCTGCTTTGAATACAAATCTGTTGTACTCACAATATTTCTTATTTCCCCCTTTCAGTTCCCTATGCTTTTTAAAAACCTTCTCATTGGAAGTGCTATATTGGTGCAATGTGAAAGGTAGATTGTTAAATTATCCAAAATGGGAGGAAGAGGATGGGAATTCACAGCAGTGCAGTGACTAGAAAGGCATCTGGGTAGAATATAATGCCAATGACTTAGTGTATTGAAACACTTAATGCATTTATTGCATTATAGTCCCCCACCCAGACTTTAGTACTTTTGGTTTAAGGAGCTCTTTTTTATTTACTTTTTTTATGTTACTTTTCTGAAAGCAGTTTTTTAAATAGGAGGAATTATTCTAAACAAACTAGTCTGTATAGCAGTACTGAGTTATACAAGGATATTAAAAAAACTCTTGCAATAATCCTATTCCTTCTCATCTTTTTTTCACATCACTGTAAAAGTAAAGTGGGGGAAATGCGATAAATCTTCTGTGCTGCTTCTGGACTTTGTAGGTAGCGTGTGGCTTTCCTCTACTGTCTTAAAAATAATTTTTTTCATGAGGGAAATAGTCTGAATGTGCCACAATATCTTCCCAAGCTGCTTCTGGCCGTGTGGCCCGGAAACACCCCATAAATGCCATAGTCTAGTCTTTAATATTTCAAATGTTTTACCTTGTTCAGCAATGACTACATAGTCTGCATGGTGAGGGCCCCAAGCAATGGCATTACCATGTGAGTCCCCAAAATAGGGGCCACCTATCACTGGAGAATGGGAAGATGTTGGGCACTTAGTTGCTTCCCTGTTGGGTCCTGGTGCCTTGAATTGCTGAGGTTATTGTAGTCTTCAAATTTGTGCTCAAGGTGTTCTTGTTCAAGGCTGTCCTCACCTTATGTCAAACAGCCCATTTAACCCTCTTCCTCTTGCAAGCCGCAATACTTTATTATATGACCGTTAGAGCAGTCTGATTACTGTGCAACCATCTTAGAACAGTCTCATCCCTACTGAGCATCTTGATGTTAGGAACTTTCCCTTAATTTGGTTGGCTAAATTGCAGCCTTTTTCATTTCCCTCCCACGCTCCTCCTTCCCTTAATTTCTCCAGGAATCTCAGCAGGAATGTTATTACAGAAAATAATGCATCTGCCAGCTTTGAACTCGGTAATGCTGTCAGTGATGGCCCCAATCTAAACCCAGCAGAAGTTCCTCTTGCCTACATATGGTATTAATCCATGCTGTGATGGGGGGGAATTGCTGTGTCTTGGGCAAAATTAGAAAAGGCAGCATTATCCTGGTTGGGAACAGTGCTGCAAGAGACTCGGTCACATCAATTTAGGGCTTGTCTTCACTACCGTGCTACATCAGCGCAGCTGCAACAATGCATCTGCACCCATGTAGTGCATCTGGTGTAGATGCGCTTTGTCGCCAGGAGAGCGCTATCCTGTCAATGGAATTACTCCAACTAAAGTAGAGGCGGAAGCTGTGTCGGCGGGAGACGCTCTCTTGCCGACATAGCACAGAGTAAACAGTGCTTTAAGTCGATGTAACTTACGTGGCTCAGGAGAGTGGCTTTTTCACTCCCCTAAGCAATGTAAGTTACATCAACTTTAGCGGTAGTGTAGAGAAGCCCTAAATAATTTCTAATTATGGACTGCTTGAGTGTGTTCATAATGTACTTTCTCACCTACAGAATTTTCTTTGAAATTACTACTCTCCCCTAGTAATTAAAACATCTGTTTATCAATTTGTCTTATCTCTTCAGTTGGGCAAGGGACATCCAGGAAGGAGGCAGAGAGGCAAAGTATGTGTACGGTGATCGATGAGCAGCATAGCACAGGGCAGTGCAAGTTAATGTGTGAGCCTCCAGCAACAAGAATAGAAAAATTAGGGTTCCGTCACCATGTATAACACAGTTTAGGACATGTATGTGTTTGAAATTATATAGGTACTCTCAACACTGGGATTCAGAATGAACGTACCTTTGCATATAGTGTTATATACATTATTAAGATATAAATATATATTTATATGATTATCATTCATACGCTTTCATTCTAAATCCCTATTTTGTATGTTTATGCATGCGCAGTATATAGTACTAGAGGCATGATGTAGGATAAAAGGTATAGACCCCAAGCAGAGTTTGCTGTGGATAAAAGTAGTGATGGTCTTATTATTTTATAATATCAGCCTAACTGCAGAATTTCTCCACTAAAAAATGTGTAACTGCAGTTGGATAACATGTTCAAAAAAAATAAAAACAAAACCGGATCATTTTAAATCTGGCAAACTGCCAAGTATCTACACTTCATTCTTGGTCTACACCTTTTGTTTGTTTTGACCGATAGAGCATACAGTTCATTTATCAGTCAAATGTGGGATACAAGTGTTTGACAATGTATCAACTTAATGTTGTAGGTTGAAATTTGTATTCTTGATTGGGTGCACGCAACTGATTGGAATGGAAATATTAAAAATGCATTGGCTCAGAGTTTATAAATGAAGGCATCCGCTAAAATATTATTTTCAGATAAAGGAATGCTAAATCCTAGAATTAAAATTTCTGCATGTAATCGTACTTTGTGTGTCCTTTTAATTGGTAACTCAGCTAAATGTTTTCTCAAATGTACTATACTTTAACCACCTTCCAAATATCACAGAACACCTGGTCTCTTTATAGTTCCATTAAAATTAACTTGATTTTTGTATTCTTTCCTTTCTTCCAGCTGCCATATTTCATGAATGAGCTAGCTCTAACTGAACTTGACATGGGAATAGCAGTGCCGAAGATTCTTCAAGCCTTCAAACCTTCTGTTGATCACAAAGGTAATGAACACTTGGTTTGAACAGGAATTTCTTAGGTTGATGGTAAAAAGAATATTTATTATGTTTTGCTTCTATTGCAGAATTAAAAGGACACTGTCAAGTTATAAAAGATTTATTTTAAAAACATCTTACCCAGTGTTACTGATAACCTTTAAATTTTTGAAACTAACCATGCAGTTACACTGTTTACCATTTGTGACTTGTTTACTTTTTCCGTTTCATTCAATTTGGACACATAATTAGTTTCACTTGTGCTTATACTCCATTTTTATTTCTCATGTCCTGTTATTGTTCACTGCTACAATAGAGATATAAACATTCCGTAGTACTGGCAACCTAAACTATTTCTACTGAAATATTAAAAAAACACAAACAGAACCGCCTCACAACTGTTTCTCTTATGTTTGGCAAAACCTTTTTCTAAACAAAGCACAAGATCTGGGCTTAAACTATTTGAGTGCCCCTCTTATTTTTCATTTGGCTACCATACCATTATTAAGAATGGATTTGTAAAGCTGTTGATGTTCAGACTGCAGCACTCATAAAGTGCCTTTAGCACTCCAAATATGCTGTATGCCTGAAAAGTTGTACAGAAGATGTAGACTGGGGTAGGAGGCTGGGATCTGGTAAACCTGGGAAAAGCAGCCCGCTTTAAGGGTTCTCTTTAGCAAAACTTATTCTGATAAAAGGCCAACTTCCCTCTTTTTCCAGTTCTACCCTGTGGAACTGCTGAGAGCAGAGTTTGGCCCATGGATTTCAGTATGAGTTTTTTGCTTGAGGGAAAGAGTGCTAAATGAAGGCCCTAGGGGTTTGGCTGTGCAAGGTACTTTTATAGGTGAGCAACAGGATGAATTTAAGGAAATTATATTCTCTTCCCAACTGAATACCACTAAATTCACAGAATTATAAAAGTAAAGTAAAATTTGACAAAGTACAAAGTAGTAAAGGATCCAGCATCTTTTCTTCATGCCCAGAGAATAATTGATTCTGTACCATAGCAGAACCCAGATCTGATTTCTGTTTAAGAGCTGCAGCCTTGCTCTATGAAAACAATGATACAGCAAAATGCTACAACTAATAAACCAGAAAACACACATTGGCTCAGCTCTAAAAAGGGACTTCGTAAAAATAGCATTGTGGGATTTTGTGCTTGTCTTTCAATGTCAAAGGTGATAACTGATGAAGTGATGATTTTCTTACTGCCAGCCCTGGGAGCTGAAACTCAATCTGGGTTCTTTCTGGTTTTACGGATCCCCAAAGCAAGGCATTTGTCATGGCTGTGATTTCTGTCACTCTGGTATTTGCATAAAGAGGCAATCCACTCAGATGAAGAATAGCTTAAACATCCTTTTTTGAAAAAAATTCAAAGATTGACAGAGTGTTACAGGTTGAAAAAAGTCTGTTTTTAGAAGTATTTGATTGTACACTTAAAGAGAGGGGGCAGGTAGGTCTTTGCCTCTCGCCCTCTCCCCGCCCCCCGTCCTCCCCAGCATAGAAATCTGTTCTGATAGATGAAACTGTTTGTTAGATAGGAACTAGATTTTCATTGTAGCCATTGGGCATGATTTTCAGCTGTCTCCTTTAGCAAATCTTTTCTTTTTAAATTCCACATCTTCTCTTCCCTGTTTTAACTTTGTTGGTGACGTGTTGGAAATGTTTTTGAAGGATATACTTGATCTACAAGGGCTTATTTGACCCAGAGTTTAGAAGGCTCTAATTGGTCTACGGGGAAATGTTCCCTTGAGGGAGCCTGTTTGTTTACCATCCCTCTACATCTGCTTCATAATTTAGTCACTCTTTAAAGCCATTTTCCCTCAGATAGTTGAGCAGCAAAGATGTCGGAATAAGAACTTGTTCCAGCTGGCACTCAGTAACCAATGTCTGGATCCTAACCATACCCTGACTGATCATAGTGTGAGTCAGCAAGGATTTTAAATTGCCTCAGTTGTGGGGACTTTGGAGAACATTATAGAGCCTCTAAGTCACAGAGACTGAGTCAGCAAAAGGTTAAACTCCATTTATTTCTACAAACTTCTCAACAGAGTATATTCAAATGGTAGAGCAGGATTGTATCCAGCTTCTTGCTTCTGCACTCGAGAGTGCGCAGGTGTTCAGCCAAATTAATTTATAGCCCCAAAGATAATTTTGCTCAAGACTAATCAAATTCTCTTGACAAGAGTTATCTGTTAGATCCACTGGCAGGGTAGATTAGAACACATGACTAGGTTCTATTGCAGGCTCTCCTGCTGACTTGCTGTGTGAGTTAGAAAAGTTGCGTACATGCTCTGTGCCTCAGTTTCTCAATCTGTGAAACAAATATAATCCCTCACAAAGGCATTAAAGGCTTACGTAATGTTTGAAGTACACTGAAGTCATGGGATGAAAGTAAGTACTAAGTGGTTTCCATTAAGCAGAACTTTAGGGAAATACTCCTGACTAACTGACCTGTCCACCAGTGTCCCTTACCAGGAATAAACATTAAATAAAGATAAAAACAATGATATTTTCTCAGAACACAAGGATGGTGAAACAGACACACTCATGCATAAGCCAGCCAGTCTCTTCTCCAGTGCTTCTTAGGGGAAATTTCAGTACTAAACTAGCTGATAAATTCCTGACCAGGGTGGGTATTTTCTGTCTTTCTAAACCTTAGTTCCTCTCATTTGTTTGTAAAGGTCAAGTGACGATGGCTTACCGGAGCTGGAGAACTATGGTTTTGATGCTGTGTTTAGCTGCATTTTATTTACTTAACATCATATCCAGATCATCACATTCTGCCCAACAGAACTTCAGGTCCTGTCTGCATACAGGTTTTGTACCAGTTTAATTATTTTGATTAGAAGTGTGACTTTTCACTAAAATAATTAAATCAGTACAACAGCCCCTAGTATGGATGCAGTTATTCTGGTGTATCACTTATTCTACTAAATTTACATACATAAGCTATACCAATGTATACCAATAACTTTTGTACCAGTATAACTGTATCCACTAGGGCAGTTCTACCACTTTTTAACTCTATTAGTAGAGCTAAAGTGGTATAACTTCATGTTCAGGCAAGGCCTTAGAAACAATTATGTTTACCTTCTGATATGAGATTTGGGGTGCTCTCGAGTTGAGAACTGTGCTTCAGGGGTTTGCCGAAAGTCAATACACCTGTTCTATTCTAGGAAACTTGGAAGTCGTGATGTGAGCATACACAACTGAGTGCATCTCCTTAGTCTCAGAGTAGTTAGCTGTTTATTTGATCAAGACCTGTCATTTTTTAATTTGAGCTTGAAGATGAGTTTTGTTCCAATGCAGTAAGATAACTGTTGAAGGTGTAGCTTAATCATTTGGAAAAAACAGAATATCCAGCAAGCTCTCCTTTCATCCAAAGGACTAGGATCTTTGAAAAAGCATTTTTGCCAGTTGATTAAGTTGATGCAGATTCTATTTGTAAACTTGGGAAATAACTAACTCTGTCTCTAGGCTAGGATTCCTTGGCTCTACATAAAAATGATGTAAAGTCAGAACTTTTAAACATCTGACAGACTCCTCTATTCAACTCTTTCCTATTTCTTTGCCTAGCTTCTATGCAAAGTTGTTTAATCAATTTCATACCTGATAGTTACTGTCTGAAGTGCTTGGGTGCAATATACAAGATCATCTTGCATCATCTTCTTAAAGGGCTGAGAGTTTGATATATTAATCGAATGAATTTAGTGCAAACTCTGATGTCAGACCAAGTTTTGCAATAATTGATACTCACTGAAAATTTTAACACTTATCAGCTGGTTAATGCCATACACACACTTTATGGATGACACTAAAAATTCTGACAGGTTTCAGAGTAGCAGCCGTGTTAGTCTGTATCCGCAAAAAAGAAAAGGAGGACTTGTGGCACCTTAGAGACTAACAAATTTATTTGAGCATAAGCTTTCGTGAGCTACAGCTCACTTCATCGGATGAAGCTGTAGCTCACGAAAGTTTATGCTCAAATAAATTTGTTAGTCTCTAAGGTGCCACAAGTCCTCCTTTTCTTTTTACTAAAAATTCTGTTTTCTCAAATCAGTGTAGGACAGGAGAAGGCCTATAAGCTCTAATGTCCCTCTCAGAAGTGTGAGCAAAATAGTTTTGTTTAGTTTTAAGATTTTCTAAAATCTATCATGGAGCTATCTAGAAACATACTAATCACCACCATTGAATCACCGCTGTTTGTTGCATCTAAACACCATCATCTATCTGTGCATCATCTCCCTGTATTATAAACTCTTTTGGGGGCTGGAAAGTTGCCTGTAAAACACCTGGCACACTGAGAGTACACCATTTCCAGGTTTAATAAAGTCCATTTTTTCATTTAACTTAAAGTTTTTGTTCTAAGACAGCAAATAATTTCACTACTGTTGGAAATGGAACTTTTTTTTCCTGATGGAAATAGGGGGAAATACTTTACTGCATCCCAGATTATCTGGGGATTGGAACATATTGCTTGTTCCCTAGTTACAGTTCGTCTGTGATCCTATTTCTGCTGAAAAGTAATATTGCTGATTAAGTTTTTTCAATTTTTTTTAGTAGTTTTTCCCCAGTTGTGGGATCTTACTATTTTTAAACTTGAAAATACTTTGAAAGAAGCGAATGTAGTAGACAACTTTATGGTCTGATATTTTCCTTCAAAATTAAGCCACACTTATTGGTGGTAATTATCTCTGGTTTCTCATTTGCAGTAGCTTCCATTACTTTATATTTTTTTTTGTCTGCTTAGTTAAGGCATTTCTATTTGGCATGTCTTTTGACAGACATAGGTTGACATTACTAGTGCCTCTGCTTTTCTGCTTATGTCGCTAATAAAGCCCTGGGGAACCATCTAGCATTGATTCTTCATTAGAAGTGAAGCAATTTTAGATGTGCCCTACTAAGACACACCCAGCAGTAGTTGCTTATGATGGACATGTTGCTTGTTGTATTCTTTTTTGCTACCAGAGACTTGCATGGTTCTGTTTATAATTTTGGTTTTATAGCAGTTGAAATAGCATCAGAATCAGTGATTATTATCATGGTCAGAAATCATGCTTACCAGTATCAGCCTTTTGCAGTTAAAATACTATTATTGACTTCAGAGGTAGGATGACTAAAACTGTTTAAAATCATTAAGGGCTAATTTCACAAAACTGAAAACAATTATGAGCCAGGTCAGCTGGGTGGAAAATTTTAATCAGAAAACTCTGAACGGTGATTGGGAATTATTTAAGAACACTTTGTATAAACTTGACATTTTCCACTGAACTATTTTTTTGTATTTTAAAAAATCTGTTCTTAAAGTAACGTTACTTTAAATACTTTTGTCATCAATTCTATTCCACATGTAGAAGACAGACTGTATACTTGGATCTCTAGTAGTTCTATCTTGAATTACTCCTTTTGTAATTCCATTGATTTCAATGTGGGATGCACATATAAATTAGGGAAGAATTAGACGGCAAAACATGTTGTGACCTAGCTATCCAGTCTAGTGGCAGATATTTGCCTGTCCTCTCCAGTAAAGTTGTAAAGAACTCTCATAAAAGTAGATTGCCAATAAGCTTTATGTTTTGTGCAATGAAAATTGCACTCTGCTGATACTGGTCTCCACAAGTGACAGGTTTATCCCAGGTATGTGCAAGCAAGAACATCATTTACTGTAGAGCAAGGGCGGGGGAGGACAGTTGCCCCCCCGCAACCTTGGGTTCCCCCACCCACGACATTTCACAGGTGTATATGTTCCATTATGTCTTCTAATCTCCCACCAACTTTACAGAATATAATGTTCTATATGCTGACACAATTTTACCCTCTTTCTCCAACCATCAAAATTTTTTTCTGAAATGATGCCCCTGTCTGAAAGCTGAAAGCAGTTAGTGTACAAAACCCATCAGCATTATTGTGACTTTTAACAGAAATAACTAAACAGAATAAAAAAATACATATTACACCCAACCATGATTAAAAACCAATAAAACTGCTCCAGTATATTAAACTTTATTTTAAGATTTTGTAGACCGATTCACTGATAGAAAGATTCAACAACTTTTTTAATTGGTTTCTAAGAATTTTTATTCTGGAAATGCATGTTTGAATTATTAAGAATCTGTTTGGGCTGCCAGTTCTGACTTAGTACTTCAGTTGTTTGTTCTTATCTTTGTAGTAAATGCATCGCATTTAAAAGTCAGGAGACAGGTTTTATGAGATTGCTGTGTGTTTTGGTTTACTTTTGTATTTATGACCACACTACCATTCAGTAAAACTAATCCTTTTGGTTTCTTGTTTACAGAGTAGTTGCAGCAGACAAGTGTTTATGGTAGGATTTGTAATCCTTGTAATTGCAGTCACGTTGTCAAATTCTGATGTTTTAGTTCCTGCATTTTATTAATTCTTGTAATAAACATGGAATCTCTGCAATAACCTTAGTTTAATTCTCTTTTGGCCCTAATTTTTAAGGGGATATATGTGAATATGACAACAATCATTGGAAAATATTTTTATTTTTGCATAAGCAATATAAACTTACTTGTCAGTAAGTTTCTTAGCATAAAGGTAATTTAGGCAACTTTCTCAATCAAAATTGGAGTTCTGAATGAAATGTTGTGGTATTATGCTGTTTGAGGCCATTTCATGTAGTCTGCTTTGGGTCTTAAAAATGCAGTGATGTACAATATTTGAAAAATGCTTTCAGAGCCTCTCAAAGTACAAATTTCCACTAATTCTTGACTTCAAGAAAAGACATTCTGCTTATGTGACTTTCATCATTTGAGCAATTACTGTCATTGACAGAGAAAGCAGCTTTTTAATTTAAACAGTGCTTGTGTTAATATAGCCATAACTTGATAATATGTGCCTCTGGTGTTACTGTATCTTCATCAAGGTTAGGCAACAAAAAACTTGATGACTAAATTGTACCATGAGGTGGGGGGGGTGCTATTTTTTTTATATAAATACTAACAAACCAGTCACCCTGAGTAGAAGAGAACATCCTTTCTCTCAGTAATCTGAATTGTTTCCTTAGTTTAATTTAATCTGTTGTTAAAACATCATTGAAGTTTGGAGCATGCTGACTCACTGATTACAAAAAGAGTTGCTCTCAGCTGTTCAGACCTGTGATATCTGTTCCCAATGCCATCTTTAATTTCACCAGCAGAAAGCAGAGAGGGAAATTCTGCATAAATTGGCATTTGTTTCCTTGTTTAGAAGCATAATGTGAAACAGTCAACTCGCATTCATCTGAATTGTGGAGAAATTTTATATTTGTACATGAGGAAACTAAAGACAGTTCGCCTTCAGCATTATTTCTAATTGTATGATGATAGCTGACTGGGTGGCCTGCATCCTGGAGTTTGTGGTTGCAGGGTTGGACTCTGTATGGCATTTCAGTTTTGCTCATGTGTGTTTGCAGAAAAGAGAACGATAGATTGCATTCACAAAGGCCTAAAGTTTCAGAAGTGACTAATGTTCTTAGTGGATTAATTTTTGGTTGCCCAACTTGACACTTCAAAGGGGCCTGATTTTTCTGAGTGTTGAGCACCTGCCCTCTGTATATTGGGGCTTTTTAAGGTATCTCAAATTAGGCACCTAAAATCACTAATCACTTCTGAAAACATAGATCTGAATTTTTTGTATTCAGCCTCTTTAAAAGGTTTTGTTTGAATTTTAAGAGGGCGGTTTTTACTTTTTTTTTTTTTTAAATACTTGAATTATATTCATATTGGTGTGCAGTACATTAGAACACTGCAGCAGGCGAGTGTTTATTATTATTCACATAAGGTAAATCATTAGAGGAAATGAGGCTGTTCAAAGCAGAATTATTTTTTGTATTATGAAGCCTTAATGTGAATATATAGAAGTCATATATCTCAAGGGTTGTTTGGGTAAGATCATGCAATACGAGACTGTCTGTCTGATAACTTCTCTGAGGGGCTCTATCTTGCCATTCAAGAAGGTGTGGTACTCTCCTTCCCTTGCAGAGGATGTATCAGAGGGTCTTTCCCAGCTCATTTTTTACAGTGGCTTAGAAAGGACTGTAGAGCCAGTAGGGGGAATGATTGTCTAACTTATAGGCAGTTTCATTATTTAGTGTCGATGATGATGATGATGTATAGATTTCTGAGCACCACAGTGGAGCTCGAACTTCACTAGTAATTTAATTAATTAATTGTTTTGGTATTTTATTATCAACTAGTCCAGGGATTCAAACAATTTAAAAATAAAACTTTTTTTTATGAAAACTAAACAAAAATGTTATACTCGCATATAAAACATGCCCCAAAGTTCTGGAAGTTGAACCATAATGGCATTGTGGTAGTGCAGGCTCGCCACATAGTGTAACTGACACATCTTCATTACCTGCACTTTCCAAGCTGAGTGAAATGTGAAAAGTAAACTGCACAAGTGGTAAAAAGTAAGATATTTTAAAAACTATTTTCCATTTTCAAAAATCTCTGGTCTTGTCCATAACGCTATGAATGCTTTTGTTCCAAAGTTATTTCTAGCTTGACATCACTTTAATATAAAATGATTGTATAAGTTATTCTAAGTTGCAATGTCACATCTTAAAAAGTTTAATTTTTTTATTAACAATTCTAGGGCTTTGGA
Source organism: Natator depressus (assembly GCF_965152275.1). Taxonomy (NCBI): domain Eukaryota; kingdom Metazoa; phylum Chordata; order Testudines; family Cheloniidae; genus Natator; species Natator depressus. The sequence continues at coordinate 8,846,470 of NC_134247.1, forward strand.
TTGATTTGGAAATGTCCTACAACGGGTCTTTTCTAATGACCCTCGAGACCAAAATGAATTTGACCAAACTTGGTAAAGAGCCTCTTGGTGAAGCACTGAAAGTTGGAGAGATTGGCAAAGAAGGGTAAGATATTACTGCCCAAGAAAGAAACCAGACCTGTGTTTAGGAAGGCAGGGCTAATTCTACCCTCAGATGTTACTGCAGTTCAATTCTAGATCAATGGAAGTTGATGTTTGTATCTGAGGACTGAATTTGGCCTTAAGTCTGTAATAACATTTGGAACCAGTTAATTACTTCTGTTTATTGACATTTGATTATCTTCATAAACTAACTTTTTATAACAAGTTAATATACTTTATTATATCAGTTCTTCATTATGTTTAGACAGTAGATTTTTATCTTAAGGTATCTTCCACTTGCATTTAAAGCCCTGGTAAATGCTGAAGATAAGTCTGTACACAAGGTATAAATATGCTCTCCAAATAGGACCTATTTTATTAAAAAAAAAAAACAAAAAAACGAATTATAAAGATTTTGTAAGCAGAACAAAATACTTTTTTTAAAATCCCAAATCTTAAAACATAGAGACATTTAAATTACAAATAAGTAGATTTGAAAAGACTATTTTAAAATCAGTTGAATTCATTCATTAATTACCTGATCAGTTCTGATTTCATTATTCTGTATATTTTCTGCAAGAAAAAGACAAATGGTGACATTGTGAAATGCTAACTTCTAAAAGAAAAAATGTTGATAAACTAAAATATAGATATTTGAACATGTATAAGATCTCCTTCCAGTGTTCTCTTCTTTGACACTGACAAGTAAAAAATAGAAGGATTTAGTTTAACTGCAAATACTGGATAAATACATTCTCAGTGTAACTCCAGTGGCATTGGTAGGCTCCCACTAGAGATTAATTTTGTCCATTCTTGCTGTGAAATTTTTAACATATTCACCACATATTGCAGATACCCAAGTGTACGTAAATTAGAATATAAGAACGGCCATACTAGATCAGACCAATGGTCCATCTAGCTGAGTATCTATCCAGTCTTCTGCAAGTGGCCAGTGCCAGGTGGTTCAGAGGGAATGAATAGAACACGCAATCCTCGAGTGATCCATCCCCTGTCAACCACTCCTAGCTTCTGGCAGTCAGAGGCTATGGACACCCGGAGCATGGGGTGGCATCCCTGACATCTTGGCTAATAGCCATTGAACTTATCTAATACTTTTTTGAACCCCATTATAGTTTTGGCCTTCATAACATCCCTGACAACAAGTTCCACAGGTTGACTGTGCATTGTGTGAAGAAATACGTCCTTTTGCTTGTTTTAAACCTGCTGCCTATTAATTTCATTGGGTGACCCCTGGTTCTTATGTTAAATGAAGGAGTAAATAACACTTGTTTAGCTGTTTTGACTGCCACTGCACATTGAGTGGATGTTTTCAGAGAACTATCCACAATGACTCCAAGATTTTATTTCCTGAGTAGTAACAGCTAATTTAGATCTCATAAATTTTGTATGTATAGTTGGGATTATGCTTTTTCCATTGTGCATGACTTTGCATTTATCAATATTTGAATTTAATCTACCATTTTGTTGCCCAGTCACCCAAGGGGTTTTTGAGACCCCTTTGTAACTCTTAGCTAAATCCAAAGCAGACAGCAATCTTGAGTAATTTTGTATCATCTGTAAATTTTGCCACCTCACTGTTTACCCTTTTTCCAGATCATTTATGAATATGTTGAACAGCACTAATCCCAATACAGATCCCTGGGAGACGCCACTATTTACCTCTCTCCATTCTGAAAACTGACCATTTATTCCTACCCTTTGTTTCCTGTCTTTTAACCAGTTACTCATCCATGAGAGGACCTTCCCTTTTATCCCATGACTGCTTACTTTGCTTAAGAGCCTTTGATGAGGGACCTTTTCAAAGGCTTTCTGAAAGTCCAAGTACACTATACCCACTGGATCACCTGTATCCACATGTTTGTTGACACCCTCAAAGAACTCTAATAGATTGGTGAGGCATGATTTCCCTTTCCAAAAGCCATATTGACTCCCCCCCGCCCCCCCCCCCCCAAATTGTGTTCATCTGTGTCTGATAAATGTGTTCTTTACTGTAGTTTCAACCAATTTTCTTGGTACTGAAGTTTGGCTTACAGGCCTGAAATTGACAGGATCACCTCTGGAGCCTTTTTTAAAAAATGGTGTCACATTAGCTATTCTCGTGTCATCTGGTACAGAAGCTGATTTAAATGATAGGAACCACACTTAATAGTTCTGCAGTTTCATATTTGAGTTTCTTCAGAACTCTTGGGTGAATACCATCTGATCCTGGTGACTGATACCTATTTAACTTACCAGTTTGTTCCAAAGCCTCCTCTCTTGACACCTCAGTCTGGGACAGTTCCTCAGATTTGTCACCTAAAAAGAATAGCTCATGTGTGGGAACCTCCCTCACATCCTCTGCAGTGAAGACTGATGCAAAGAATTCATTTAGTTTCTCTGCAATGGTCTTAACTTCCTTGAATGCTCCTTTAGCACCTCAATCTCCCAGTGTCCCCACTGATTGTTTGGCAGGCTTCCTGCTTTTGATGTACTTAAACATTTTTTTGCTGTTAGGTTGAGTCTTTGGCTAGTTGCTCTTCAGAGTGTTTTTTGGCCTGACTAATTATACTTGTACACTTGACTTGCCAGGGTTTATGCTCCTTTCTATTTTCCTTTGGACTTCCAGTTTTTAAAGGATACATTTTTGCCTCTAACTGCTTTTTACTTTGTTTAGCAATGGTGGCATTTTTTGGTTGTCTTACTGTTTTTTTTATTTTAGGATATACATTTAATGTGAGCCTCTTTTATGGTGTTTTTTTATTTAAAGTTTCCATGCAGCTTGCAGGCATTTCACTTTAATGACTGTATCTTTTTATTTCTGTTTAACTAGTTTCCTCATTTGTGTGTAGTTCCTCTTTCTGAAATTAAATTAATGAATATTGTGTGAGCATAAACCAATATGGATGTTACATTTTCAAAGACCTTTAGTTATTAGATAGTTCTCAAATTATCTTTGTATAGTAAGTAAGCAGGCAAGTATTAATGCTTAACAAATGGGGGGAAGGTGAGTCAGAGAGGTGGAGCAACTTGCCTGAGATTACACTGCTATGGCAGAACTGAAAGTAGAGCCTACGTTTTTCTGACACCTATTTTCATCCCTAATCAGTGGCTCTACATGCCATTCTTTTGCAGCTGTCTAGGTATGTGCTGTTTAGGCATTAGACTTGACTTGGATCTTTCATGCACAAAATTCTAAATGCTGAATGTGCCTTTGGTGAGTCCACAGTGGTTTCCCATTTTTCTTCCATAAACACACTGCTCCCATTTGTGCCTGAGAAATCAATACCCTGCACAGTTTCTTCTTTAGACTAGTAGGTATTATGTGGTGCTACTATAACACAAATAATGAATGTGAAAGGATAGCTGCATCCTGCATGTCAACAGTTCAGATGCTCCTCAGTAACTTTACTGCACAGTGTAAATAAACATGTCCACCTTTTAAAGTCCAATTTTGTATATATAATAGTTCTGTTTACCTCCTTGTTTAAATGAGAAATGCCTCCTAGATAAACTGGCTAGAAATTACATATTGTATCCTATCTAACTTGTATTTGTGCTATTTTTTCTTCATTTTTTATAATGTGTTTTGGATTCATCAATCTGTGGATTTGTATTTATCTGGTGAGTGGTATTTGTCAAATATCCAACTAATTTAGCTGTGGAATGTTGATTCTTTTTGTGCTATATAAAACCATTCAATGGGTTTTCTTTCTTTCCTTCTTTAGAAGGAAAAGGAATCTTAATAATGCGCTGAGAGGCTAAGATAATAGGTTACTCCCAACCTCCTCATTTGCTGTTGCTGCCCCTAGTGTCTCAGTACTATCGAGCCTGGATATAAAGACACCATTTCTGAATCCTTGGAAGCTAAGAATGCTCCTAAATTCATGTGTCCTATACTAGTTTTGCTGTGTAGTGAAGTAAGAATTTAAGTAGCCACTGGGGTCCTAGAATTTTCATGGTTCAAAGTAACTCTTTTCTCTTCCAGCAACAAACTAGAATGTCATAGTAGTTCCTGAGAAATCACCAGTCCCTGAACGGTAGGCAGACTCCATGATTTAGTGCATATTCACTGCCAACAAATCCAGAAAATATTCTTGAAAATCTAACCTTTTGCTGGTATATAAATAAAACTGTCCCTTAATATTTAATAAAAGCTAATTTGCATGCTTGAGACATAACCTGGTCCATTCTGAAGTATATTAAAGTGAGATTTATAACGGTGCTAAATGACATGACCTGTAAAAATAAAATACAAGCAAAAATATATTAATGACCAAATTCTGTACTGTTGCACAGATAAATCTGGAATCTGAAGTCAGTGGGCTGGATTCTGCTCTGTTTTACTAAAGTTAAATGTGTAGTGACCCCACCAAAGACTGACAAATTATTTTGGATTTACATCAGTGTCACTGACACAAAGATTGTGATCCTAAATATTAAAAGGAGCTTTTCCACAAAATGCCCCCCACCCACCCTGGAAAAAAGCAAACGCCTATAGAGATGGAGAGTCTGCTTCCCCTCCCTCAAGCCTACAAAAATGTCTCTGTATGGATTTATATCCTTGTAACGAAGGAACAGTCTCTGAAATACAGTGGGCAAACACACTGATTTCACACCTCTCTTTTTTTAATGTACCATAGTTTGAATTCTCACACAGCAATCATTTACAGGTAAAGTAAATGTTAATATCAGTAACTAGTAATGTATGCTTTGAATTTAGAACTAAAACTGTATTAGCCCCTTCAGATGGCCTTTCCTAAGTGTGCATCGTGCCCAGGGCCAGATGTTCATCAATTTGACCCATGCGCACTTCCAGTATACTTTTGTTTTTACCATATACAATGGATACCATGTAAAGCTTCTGAAAATTAAATGTGCTATATGAAGCGTATGGACACCTTAGTAGTAGTCACAGTTCAGTTCTGATCTGCACAGTTCATCTTAATTCAAATATTAAAATTAGCACAATGAAGTATTAGTTCAGATTATGTCAGGAGAATTGCTATGACAAATCGAACTGAACTCCATGCTTCTGAATCCAAGTTTGATATAGTTGTCATCAGTACCCTTCGCTGGAGAAGGTAGATGGTAGTACGGAAAACTACTTCATAACTGTGTGGTGAAATCACTTTAGTACGGATAACCATATTACAATATAATTATCTCCACAGTCGTGCGGGTATTTCTGACAAGCACTTTAAAAATAAAACATAGGCACATAATGGTGTGGCATGGCCTTGCAAAGATTCTCCAACCCAGACCTAATCTGCTCACTTGCCTTTACCATGACAGTAATGAAGAAGTGAGATATTACTTGCCCATCTGAAGAAATCATTCTCTCCAGGCCAGTTATCGACATAGAATTTTGCAAGACTGGTGTAGCATGAGAAGCAGGATGAACGTCCATCATATCAGGAACATTTTGATCACAATGCTGCTGTCACTATCCTATATATAATACCTTTTTTACCCTTCCCTGGCCACAAAAAAACTAAACAATCACTTCTGGGCAAAACAGACTGGAAAAAGCCATATCCATTCTAAGCAGGGATGGCAAGGAAACATGATAAATTGAAAACTTTCCAATGACTCCTTTGGAAGCTGAAGTTTCCTGAGTGGTGAAATGTTATCTCTTGGAGCCTGTGTTAACAGACAGCATTGGGATATCTGACTTTTGGCGTGAAAGGGTTAAATACTATGAGGAAATCAGAAATACACATAAATAATGAAGCCATCATAAGTATTTCTCATTGAGTGAGTGAATCTTTCTTTCAACATCTTTTCTTCAAGTAGTAGTATTATTAAATGTCCAAAATGCTTTACAAATTGTAATCCCTCAAAATGGGAAAATTGAGACAGGGAGGTTAAACAACTTGCCAATGCATCACAGAGAGTCAGTGGCAAAACCAGGAGTGGAACTTCAAACCTCCTGGCTTCCAGCAATATGCTTATTCTGCCAGACCACACAGCCTAACACACACATACACACACACCCCTTTATTCCGTCAGTGTCTCCCCATACCACACCTAGCTGTCTGCCAAAGCGGTACTTGATTTGAGTATGGGTGAGATTTGTATAAACAAGTGGGGAAATCTCAGTTAGCAGTGCAGACCATATATAAATGAGCGTAGGCAGTTGACTGAATGTGACCTTTATGGAAGTGCCTTGAGCCAAATCGAGTCTGGAGCTACAACAGCCAAAAAAGCTTCCCTCACCCCCCCCCCCCCCCCAAATAGCTGGAAAAAGACACCTGCCTCATTTGAAAAAGGCAACAAAACTAGTTAGGTGTAAGTTGCTTTCAGTCCCTCATATTAACAAACATGTCCAGCATTATTCTATCAAAAACAGTATCTTGCATTAATGTGTTGGACAGTACTCTGAAGTGTGTTGGGATATTATCCTGCTGGAGAGCCCTCAGACACAAAATGCAACTCTGAGACACTGCCAGTGAGCAAAATGTGAAATGGCTATTCTATAAATAAATGACTAGCATGTCTCAGACAGCATACCAGAGATTTCTATATGCAAATACAGGCAGGCTAATCTACATTTAGAAATGCAATGCAGTCTCCTACACAATATAATTCCTCTTGGTTGTAGTATACTACATAATAATACAGGGTACAAGTGGCAGTTCAGTGAAATCCCATGCAGTCAGTGCAAGAAGATACTTTGAGAATGGCACTCCCTTCTGCTGTGATCATGTAGTGTGATCCACACATTGTATAATGAGATTGGAGATCGTCTTTGATGTCACTTAATTTAATGAAGAGAGGATTTGTTGATGTCTTGGCTGGCAGTGTCTCCGTTGTGGGATTATTTTAGGAATGCTCACTGGGACTATTGTGAGAGTGACCTCTTTCAGCTTTGGTGTAGAAGCACTTGGTGTGCATCACTTTTGGGTGCTCTGATACAAGCAGTGAGCTACAATGGGGTTGTACCTATGAAGAAATCTTTGGGGAAGGTCAAATCCAAACCTTACAACTTGGATCCGTGCTACTTAAAAAGGAATTTGAGATTATTGCCCTCATTCTTTACGCATGCTCCTAGGGAAGAATGCTGTATACTGGTGCATTGTACTTGAACTGTCCTTTAGATTGGTGGGGCTCCATACAGCAACCTTAACATCTTCCTCTGCCCATTTATATGGGCAGTGACAATGACTTCAGTGTTCTGCCTGGTTCCTTTGAAAAAGGAAAACATGAGAACAAAACCACAAGAACAAAAATGAAAGAAAACCCAGCTATAAATTGCATGTTCTTAACAAGCTGTGAAATATTACGCAACTAAAACGACAATCCTGGGTAATTCCCTCTTGCCCGAAACTTTTGTTTTATAACTGCTTAAAACTCTCGCATTACAAGAGATATATTAATGTCAAAGTGTATTCACCCATATCTTTCCCTAACTTGAATCTGTTGCGAAAAGATTTGGTTCGCATTTGAGCACAAAACTACTCCAAAACTTGAGTCCAGGAATTAGTTGCTATTGTGTAATATTTTGTATCCTGATTAAGATTATTCTTCAAGTAGTTTACCTCTGGGTGCTCCACTTCAGGTGTGCATGACTCTCAAGTGTTGATCAGAGATTTTCAGTTAGCAGTGTCTATTTGTCCTGCTCATACACCCTATACCTCCTCGTGCCAAATATCGAGGCAATATAGGGATACACAGGCAGATAGCCCTTAGTTTCTTCTCAACCATCTTGGCCTGATGTGGAACCCTAGCACGTCTGCCTTGAGCGTGCCGTGGCTTTTCTAATATTTCTGTAGTGGTTAGTATAATTAATTTAAATAGAGTGAAAGTAGTGGTACCATTACCTGCTTCACCTATGTGTCTAACCATTGTTCAGGCTCCTGACCAGTCTTCATCTCTTGTCACAACATACAGGTCGTGTGCTTCATCCCAACCTAGCGGTTCTCCGCCTCAGGGCACAGCTTCTTGTTGGTTCATTGGGTTAGAATCCTCCTGCTCTACGGAAGTATAACAAGTGTTACTGAATAGTAGGAGGAGATCAACCCACACTATTTATGTGCAGAAATGGAAGAGATTCTTCAATTGGTGGTGGTGTCACTGTCTTCTGCCTGATTTGATGCTGCTTTCAGTCATCCTGGATTATCTGTTGGATCTAAAAAAAAAATCAGGGTTATGTGTTAGTTCAGTTAAGGTCCATTTGGCCACAATATCAGACTTTCATCCTCCAGTGGAAGGATTCTCCATATATGCACATCCGGTATCATCTAGGCTTATTAAAGGTTTGGAGAATCTCTGTCTGCAGATTAGGGACACTACCTGACCTGGGACCTCAACTTGGTACTCAGTTACTAAAAAGACCATTTTCATAGACAACAGAAAACAGGTTGCCATTGGTTTGAATGGAGGTGTCATAAGGTAACTATCACCTAGACCAGTAGGATCAGGAAGATTGGGGACTTGACAGCAGATCGTCCCTTTACAGTGTTCTTTATAGACCAGGTCTCTTCACGCCCACATCCTAAATTCTTACCTAAGGTTCTGTTGGAGTTCCACCTTAATCCATTCATCTACCAGGGTTTTTCCTGAAGCCACATAGTTCTCTACAAGAATCCTGTTTACGTACCCTGGGTGATAGAAGGGAACCAAGCAATTTAGGAAGTCACCGAGACTCTTCATTTCCTTTCTAAATAGATCTATGGGGTTCTCAGTCTCTAGTCAGAAACGATTGAGATGGATATTGGGATATATTATCACTTACAATGCTGTGGGCATTGCCCCTCACCTCCAAAAGGGTGATAGCACAATCAGCCAGATCTCAGGCAACGTCTACGGCATTACTGAAGAATGTACCAGTATCTGAAATATGTAGGGCTGCTACAAGGGCTTCAGTACATACATTTTTTAAACATTATGCCCTGATCCATGCTGTCATATCCGATGCGATACTTGGTTCTGCAGTACTGTCTTCAATTCTGGACTCAGTTCAAAACTCCCTCCTTCATCTGGGGATACTGCTCGGAAGTCACCTGAAGTGGTGCACCCATGGGGATGCTATTTGAAGAGGAGGAGGTTACTCACTTGGTGCAGTAACTGTTTTTTTGAGATGTGTCCCCCTATGGGTGCTCCAGTACCCAGTCTCCTTCCCCTCTGCTTCAGACTGTTCCTTAGGGGATGTTTTGAGTGAATAAGGAACTAAATGCAGTTTGCCTGTGCATCTCTGTATAGCTTGTTACGTTGCACAAGGAGGCATAGGGCGCATGCATGGGCCAAATGGATGCTGATAACTGAAAATCTCAGATCAAGGGCTTAAGAGGCACATGCACACCAGAAGTGGAGCACCCATCAAGGGACACATCTTGAAGAACCACAGTTACTGTACAAAGTGAGTAACCTCTTTGCTCCACTACCCCCACTCCTCTTAATCCATGATGGACTCTCTTCAGCAGAAATTACACTACTGCCATATACACCAGGTCACTGACCAGATTCCTGTGCCTCATTGGTACAATGAGCTACAACTTGACCAGCCTGCAGAACCATTTTCCCATGGATCCATGAAGGAGGGAAATGTGTGCCACGAAGAGACCAATTGGAAATTGTGCCCCCAGCTAGGGTGGGATGGAGGGAATTCTACAAAAGACTTTTTAAAGGAATTTTAGTACCTAGAATCCTTTTTCTTTTTGCCCAGCAGCAAAATTCCTTTATCCTTCCCTTTTAAACTTACATTAGGGAAATTTTATACCTATGTAGCTACATCAACTGTAGCTGCAATGATACAAATTACTAATGTAACCATAGCAATTAATTACAACACTGCAAGTTTCCTTGATGTAGACTGTTTTAAGACCTGATTCTCCAGTGCCCTGCACCTTGTGTAATCACTTACATTCATGCAAAGTGGATGTAGAATACTATCAATTTCAGATGTGCATGAATACATTATTTCGAGGCCAATGGAGAATCAGGTCCAATGTCCTTTGAAATTCCCATTTAACCTTTTTTCCCTTCTCTCTCTAACACCCACTATGAGGTCTGAGTTTCTAGAGGTGTTGTCTGAGAGGTTGAATATCTTAAGTGCCAACAGTGTGCACAACACATTGCTTTGCACAGATTTCAATTTAAAAAGAATACGTAAGGTGCTATGTTACATGCCAGTAAGTGGGTGTATGTGCTGTAAGAGAGCCTGAGTTCGTACAACTTGCCCAGATAGAGGCAAAAAAAGATAAGGTATAGGAAGAAAAGCAGCCAACAGGAGGGTGTGAGCTAAACTGTGTGTGGGCAGGGTACTTTCCCTTAAACCACCATCTGGGTCTTCAGCATGTAGATTTCACTCAGATTCTCTTAAAATCAAGTAGCCTCCTGTACACTCACCTACCAGTTTGTAATTTACACCGCTTTACACATCATTTCTAAATCTGGCCCCCCCCAATAATTATGGTAGATAGATACAAAGGACCCGTGTGACTCTGATAGTGACCAGGGATAATAGCTTGTGTACATATGTGAAGCATAAACACCATACCTGGCATGGCACAGTACGCTTTTTTTAATCTCCAAAATAAAAACTGAAACTTCCCATCCTGGAACCTTTAGTCAAAATTTGTGTTGAATAGAGTCCTATGTTGGCATTCAGTATAAATCTACTTGTCCTGCACAAGATACAGCTGCATAGTCTCATATCAGCATTTTAAAATTCATGTTTGGGTTTGTTTGTTTTTATAAACTTTTGACATTCTTCATTTTATTCAAACCTTTTGGAAAGCAACTAACACCAACAAGAATGTGTCTGCAAACATATTTAAAGCCATCTCCCATTCCGTTAGGTGGCATGCAAAACAGCCATTCCGTTTTCTGTCTTGCCATACAATAGACTCTCATTTCATGCAGGTTTCAGCTTTACTGAAGAAAAACAGGCTTCTGTGTAAATAATCACGCATATTTAATTCGAGGATTCTGCAACCAATCCCAGTGTGCGTTTGTTTTTTTTACTCTCTCTCTCTCTCTCTCTCTCTGCCCTCCCTTTCCTTAACTATCCAGAGAGAATTACAGACAGTTCAGTATAAATATATAAGGCACCACAAGAGCTATCCATGGTGAATGGGTGATGATGTCAAGTTTCATATGGAAATTGTTCTCTCTGTCTCTTTCAGTTTCAGGCCAAGGGCATATTGCCTTGCAGACAGTGATGAGGAGTCTTCTAGTGCTGGATCGTCAGAGGAGGAGGATGCTTCTGAGGTGATGGGAGGAGAGAAGCAGCTGACTCCTGGTGCAGAAGGGTGAGACGTTTACCTGATTTTTTTTTTTTAAACATGCTTTGCCAGCTGAAGGATTATGACAACCTTTCATGTTCTGTTCCACTATAGTGCTTGTCATGGGAAAGGGCATCAGTAAGGTGTGTGTGTGTGTGTGTCGTCCATCCAACAGCACAACTGAAAAGCAGACGCTTCTGGGATGGAGGGGGGGCAATCGGGTAGCATATTACACAACAAAGGAAGAAAGGGAAATATTGACCAAAACAAATAGCTACTCTTGCAAGTTATCGTAGCAGAAAAGATAGGAGCTTAGTTTCTAATGTATTGTGCAAAATATCTCTGCAGAGTGAACTGCATAGTGCTCAGTTTACAACATCTGATACTTCCATAACTCATCTGCAGATTTTAAAGACTGCTAAATGTCCCTATCCCATGTTACAGATGTGGTGACTTCACCAAGTTACTTTGAAGTTTCTATGGGCTTGTTTACACCTACCGAGGGGTCGACGAGCGATGCATTGGCGGTCAATTTAGCAGGTCTAGTGAAGACCCGCTAAATCGAATGCAGATCGCTCTCCCGTTGACTCCTGTACTCCACTGGATTGAGAAGAGTAGGGGGAGTCGACAGGAGAGCGTCTCCCGTCGACATCACGTAGTGTGGACCCCGCAGTAAGTAGGTCTAAGCTACGTCAATTTGAGTTACACTATTCATGTAACTCAAATTGCGTAGCTTAGATCGAATTTCCCCTGTAGTGTAGACAAGGCCTATGCCTAAGATGTCTCACCCAGTGGCAGAGCCAGGAATAGAACTCCCAGCATCATGCTTAAACCACCAACTAAACCTCAGCTGTTTTAAATACCTTGAGAGGCTGAAAGACTAGGTCATTTTTGTTGGGGATTGAACCTGTGTCTTTAGAGTTTAGTGACAGATTTCAGAGTAGCAGCCGTGTTAGTGTGTATTCGCAAAAAGAAAAGGAGTACTTGTGGCACCTTAGAGACTAACAAATTTTTTGCATCCGATGAAGTGAGCTGTAGCTCACGAAAGCTTATGCTCAAATAAATTTGTTAGTCTCTAAGGTGCCACAAGTCCTCCTTTTCTTTTTAGGGTTTAGGAATTTCTAAACTTGATGCTTAAGTAGCATTTGAGCCATAGCTTCTCTTGATCGCTGTCACTTTTATTTTCTCTTCAACGGCTTTTAGAGTAGCTTGACTGTGCAGTAGTTCCCTAAAGTGTGTATTTTTAACAGGCAAATCCTTTTAATTTGTATATAGTGATCTGTCAGAATTATTTATATGTAATATACTTTTACAGATACTTTGGTTTTCCTTTTTGTTCTCTTGGCAATGTTAATTATATGTGATCTGTACTTTTATGTAAATGTAGAAGGAAATTCTGATTGGCCAGAACTCTGTTTCAAGCCTTTGAAAATTTGCACCATTACCACTATAGTATCCAATGAATGGATAACTCTGTTTCTGTTTGGGCTAGATCCACAGCTGGTATAAATCAGGGAATTGAAATTAATGGAGATATATTGGTTTTATACCAGTTGAGAATTGGCCCATTGTGTTAATAGAGATTAACCCCCCATACCATCTCATTCAGTGGATGACCTGGGCACTGCAGGAATGTGGAAGATGCCATCCTTATGTTTTTTATGCAGTGCTCGCATTCCTAGATGTGCTAGGTGTAGAAGGAAGTAGAGATGTACTCTGTCCTTACAACAAAGTGTCTGTCTTGCTAGCATCCCATCTAGACTAGTTGTAGTGGGGAAAAAACAGTCTTTTTGCATATGTGCAGCAAACAGTTCCTGGAGCCTTGCTTCTTCTACTGCCTGGTTCTTCTTTCCTCCTTGGTCCTCCTACCAGTAACTCCACACTAAACACAGTAACGCTTCCAAAAACCTATAATTAAACACTCTGCATTAAACAGCTGGGACATGGTGTTTGGTCCCCTTGAACTCAAGATGTATGTGCACATGCTTCAGTGCATCTGTCTCCTGACAATTTTTGTTAAGATGGTGATATACAAATTTGCACACATCATGCCAACTTACTGTTGACAATCATGTAAGCATCTTTAGCCATTTTAAAAAAAATTGTCATGCTTCTAGTGCCATCCGGAAAGGAGGTGCACTTGGACTGGATAGAAGAGCCATTAGTCACTTGTAACCAGCTGGGTGCAGACTCTGACATGCATTGCCTGGACACATCAGTGTGAATCTCTGTTTAGGACTTTTATTGAAGACCTTGCAAATCAACATGACTTCAGAGAAAATCTATAAATAATTTAGCAAATGAAATTGGTGATAGTCATAGAAATTGTAGCCCTTTTTTGTGTTGCCATACTGCCCAAAGGCTGCAATCAGAATTGGGGCCCCATCTAGTTGACCCTATGTGAGACACCCAGGAAAAAACTGTAAGTTGTTCGGGCAATCAAGATTGAAAAGACCTCTCATCACTTAGGGCCAGATTTTCAAAGATGTTTATGCACCTACTAGGATTTTCAAAAGCATCTGGGCACCTAACTTCAATTGAAATTAAAATAGTTAGGCACTTAGACGCTGTTTTGAAAATTCCAGTAGGCACCTGAATACCTCTGAAAATCTGGCCTAGTCTATTCGCCAGATAGTGTAGGATTGTCCCCTAAACTATCACTGAGATTTTGTGGGTCCTAAAGGAGCTAGGCATCTAATTCTATTAGATCCCTTTTGAAAATCCCAGCATATGTGTAAAAAAAAATTTTTTTGGAGGAGTGCTTTTAGCATGCCTTGTTTTACATTTCTCAACTGCTGAGGCTTGCACCACACACATTTTCCCTGGCATTCAGCCCACATTTTTCTTCATTTTATTCCAAAGCTTTTAGTGTCAGATCATGGTTTTTACAGCCTCTAGCTCCTACTGTGGTGTTCCTTCATGGAACATGCAGAGATAAAGAAATTTTTAGGAAAACTAGCTAATTTCTGGGCGCATCATTTTGATCATGTATTTTTCTTATTCTACATATGAAGGTATGTTGGAGGACATCGGACAAGTAAGATCATGAGGATTGTGGATAAAATTACCAAGTCAAAATATTTCCAGAAAGCAACAGAGACTGAGTTTATTAAAAAGAAGATTGAAGAGGTATCCAATACTCCACTATTGCTCACTGTTGAAGTACAAGAGTGTAAAGGAACACTAGCAGTTAACATTCCACCACCACCTACTGACAGAATATGGTAAGTGTAGAGTAAAGTAAAATAGAAATTGAATTCTTTTAACTGTCAATTTTCCACTTACAATACTAATTTCCCTTATAAAAGACACTGGGTACTTTTATATCTTTGCAGCTATTTGACCATTCTGTAAAATAAAATAAAAATCAGTGTGATTCTTTCTTCCCTTGCCCAGTGTCTTTGAAATGTTTTGCTACAAAATGTGCGTGCCATCATGTCAGAAGCTCTAGTATCAATAGAACCTTCCTCTGCAAACTGCAGAGCATTTAATATGCAAAATAGTTCTAAGAACAAGAAGAAAAGGTTAGACACTCAGCTGGAATGTATTTTGGAAGAGATGCAATAGAAATTAATATTTATAAACTAGAGTGGTGACAGGAGCTATCATCAAAATCTGAATTCTATTTACAGTTAATGTGTTCAAGCATTTCCTTCAGGAGATAGTCACGATAAAAAACTCTCTCCTCTTTGTGTGTGTGCTCTTGAGGTACGGTTTCCGAAGACCTCCTTATCTAGAGCTAAAAGCTCGGCCAAAGCTCGGCGAGAGAGAAGTAACTTTGGTTCATGTGACTGACTGGATAGAAAAGAAACTGGAACAAGAGTTTCAGGTATGTTTCTTTAATAACTTTAAAGACGTTTTTCGTTTAACTAATGAAGGTTGCAGTTCAAAACTGTTCCTTTAATTCCTAGTGCAGACATAAGAGAAGTGCAGATTTTCAATTTGCAAAAGTGGTCGGCATCCAGCTGAACTACTAGGTGCTGAGCGCTGCTGAAAATCTGGCCAACTGATCAACCCAATGGATATACATTTCCAGGATGGTCCAAAGAGTGGGAGAGTCTCTTGACTATCTATGACACAAACCTATCAGGCAGACTGGCTAGATCAAAATTGCCACCTTGAATTCTGCTTGAAAGGAACTGCAATGAGGTATATGCTGGGCGGGGGTGGGGGGAACAGGCACTTCCCTTTGGCCCTTTATTGAGTTGAGTGAAATGTGCAGGGATCTCAGCACTTCCTAATGTCTAATCTGAAATTAATTGGTTTATACTGTGACGGGTTCCCCCATGGGGCGCCACCTGGAATTGGGGTACCACTGAGCCCTCTGAGCCACCAGCCTGGGGTCTCCCTCACACTCCAGCTGTGACAAACTGCTGACCCGCTGCACCAGCATAAACATAGGTAGGGGACACACGCCCAGCTGCAGTTACATGCAGGCTCTCTGACTAGCCACTGCACGAACCAACAGTAGGAAGGATAAAGCCAAGGTAACTCTCAGCTCCCCAGGCATGCACCCCCCCTGGAGCATAAACCCAAAATTATACCGTCTTGCGCTGTACAGCATAAGCTCATAGAGCTCGCTTCCCTCCCTCCCCCCAATGTGGAGAGAAATCTGCAACAGCCTCTCTGAGCTAAGATTCCTGTGCATTTCACTCCAAACTCGCTGGTTTAGATTAAAACATAAAATAAATTTATTAACTACAAAAGATAGATTTTAAGTGATAGCAAACAGATCAAAGCAGATTACCTAGCAAATAAACAAAAATGTAACCTAAGTTTAATATACTAGATAGATTGGATATGAACAGCAGAATCTCACCCTAACTGATGGTACAGGCAGACTTGTAGAGTCTTAAGGCAAGCTGCATTAGTTTTACAGCTTGGGTTTCTCAGGTCTTCATACACAGGCTAGAAATCCCTTTAGCCTTGGTCGAGCACTTCCCCCAGTTCAGTTCTTGTTACTCAGGTGTTTCCAGGAATATTTCTGTATGGGGAGTGAAGAATAACAGATGATGTCACTCCCTGCCTTATATTGCTGTAGCATATGGTGGGAACCTTTTGTTTCAAAACTTGGTTTTCAGACTGGTTTGTGGAAAAATACTGACATCCCAAGATGGAGTCCAGAATCATGTGGCCTGCTCACATGTCCTTGTAGCGTCATAGCAGCTATTACTTACAGGCTGTTTGGAATGTTCACAGGAAGGTTAAGTTATTCCAGGGTCCATTGTCTTTGCTGATGGGCCATTAGCACTGTCTGGCTTCTTCATTGTTGTACCAGAAAGGCTAGTTGTGGGTGTCACCCAGAGTAAGCACGAATGAAATACAGCTACATAGTCAATATTTCTAACTTTAGATACAAAAATGATACATGCATACAAATAGGATATTTGGCAAATCATAACTTTTGCAGTGACCCCTCACATGACCTGTTTTGCATAAAATACTCAATAATTATGCTATAAGCCTATCATACTCACTATGAAGAATATGGGGTATAGTTCACATATTAACCAAACTGTTGTGACTGGTAGGCACTGCAGAGTTTGCATGTACAAATTGCATCAAATTCTGGCCAACCTAGGGAAACCGAAATTGATTTTAAGTATGTTACTTACTTTTGAATGATGCTAATCAGAAACCCCAAAATGACACGTTAAACTAAGTTGCATTTAATTTTGCCTTCATTTCACAGAAAATTTTTGTCATGCCAAACATGGATGATGTTTATATTCCTCTAATGCATTCAGCCATGGATCCCCGCTCATCTACGTGCCCTTCAAAAGATCCAGTCACAGAGGCTGCTGATCAACCATGAAATGTGAAGATTTGCAGTGTACAGTATTAAGAAATTTATTTTCATGGTTTTTTAAACTGCAGTAGTTTTGTCCTTAACTTGTGCCACATCTTTTTAAAGAGGACTGCCTATAACCATTTATTTGCGCTCAACATGTCTGGTTATTGTTCCTGTTTACTGCACTTATACAAAGTTTCATTCCATTTATAAGTTGATTTATTTTGTAATGGCTGCTGTCAGGATTTTAACTGAGGTTAAGATGACCTGTTCTGAAGAAAAAAAAAATCTAATTGTAATAGATCAAGGAGCTTGATGACACAAATTGTGGTCAGTTTGTGTTCATACATCATGCTACTGCATTGAAGGGTGGTTCTTTTGCAGTAAAGGAACTGCATGCCAAATCCTCTGGCAGGAACAAATGTATACAACTGGAAGACTATTTTTCTCTCTCAGGCAGTTGGAGGTGTAGAATGAACTGTTTTATGTTCTTTCACTTCTGCAGTCAATAGCTTGTGTCAAGCAATTGAAATATGAAGTGCTTTCAGGAGAAAAGAATGTAAATTGGATGTATAGGTAATATTTTGAATCCATTTAGGTGGGGTATACATATTAACTTATTTTTTTCATACCAAGTTAGTGCTTTTTTGGGAAGCAAGTAGCCATAAAACACACACTCACAAATATCAGTGAAGGTGGGAATTGGTGGGGTTATTGTGATTTAAGAAAGCATTCGGCAAAGCCATGAGACCAAACCATAGCAAGCCTGCCTCATAGTGAGGTACAATCACCATGGTTTGTGATTAATTCTGAATGTTTAAAGATATGAGCACACATTAAAATGTCTAAAACTGCACATACTGACCAGAAATAGTTACCCTACTTGTCTATGGAGTTTCTAATACAATGAAATAAACTCTGGGATTCTCATAGGAGTTTCTGTTGCTGTGTTTTCCTGAGACACCAGTGTTTACATGCAAAGCATGGGACTAAATTCTGATCAGTGATAGCCATGCATCCCCAGTGACTTCAAATCACCTGATGCTGGTGAGGATTTGTAGCTGTAACTGAAGGGAGATTTTGACATCTGTGTGTTTATTTCTCAGTTTTGTATGTGAAATAGGAATTCAAGCATTTGAAGTTGTTCAGGCTGATCACAAACTGGTTATGACAGATTTAATAAATGCTAATAAATGGCCAAAACTATGAGAAAAAACTGCCTTTTTATTTCTGTCCTGTGTGGAGATTAAATGTATGCATTAAATCAATAACTATTTGAACACTACATATCTGATATTTAATGTGACTTTTTTCTCAGTGTTGCCAACTGTTCATGTATTTGTCAGAATGTTTTAGTTTACAAAGGTGAGTTTTGTAGCTCCCCTTTGAATAGCATAATTTGCTTTTTTTCTTTTGAAAAGTAAATTTTTAAGAACTTTATATATTGTGTTCAGTCCTATTTGTTGTAAATCAGAATGATCTTGTGTAACTTTTGATTATTTACCAGCTCTAAATGAAGCTATCATAGTGAAGATTTTTTTTAAACAGCACCTTGCCTGAAACATCATAAATAAAATTAGCATTTAATATATTTAAAAATTAAGTCTATATTTGAACACCTATTTTTCGTTACTTTTAATTGCAATATTAGCAGGTTATATTTGTTACCTAAACTCCTGTGACCATTCCAGTTTGTGTATGCTGTTCTGGTATTGCACTCATTACTACACCGGCATTATTTCCCTTTCATGAAGTCTGCATGTCTTGTACGCAGGTCTTTTATATGATTTAAATTTCTATGTGCAATAACTAATAAGTAAAAGGACTAGATGCACTAATGTGTAAAGATATCCAGATTTGTTACACAATTGTTATATTGCACTTCCTCATCAAACTATGTGGGTAACTACAATTGGCTTGCTTTGTTTTCTGAAATAAAGTTATCCCATGTCAGACACATTACATAGCTTGTAAGTTATTTCTGCATAATTGTTTGACCAGTAGTTTGTTTGTGCAAGATGTTTTCAAAAGATGTATTTGGGAAGCCACTTTCATGTGGTACCTCCCTGTTACAATAAAAATGAATTTCTGGAGAAAGTATGTTCAATTCAAGCTGCACTATGGAGACTGATGCTTTAGGGTAAGTGATTTAAAAAATGTATTGTTCTGGCTTTGAAAATAAGAGCTTTAAGATCAGTTTTGAGTTACATACTGCTGTGATGACAGGTTTCAGAGTAGCAGCTGGGTTAGTCTGTATCCGCAAAAAGAAAAAGTACTTGTGGCACCTTAGCCTAACAACTTTATTTGAGCATAAGCTCTTGTGAGCTACAGCTCACTTCATCGGATGCATTCAGTGGAAAAAAATGAATGCAGCCACTGAAGTGAGCTGTAGCTGACAAAAGCTTATGCTCAAATAAATGTTAGTCCTCCTTTTCTTTATACTGCTGTGATGTAGCTCTCAAAATATTTTGGTCAAACAAACCAAAGGAGACCTCCTTTGAAAGGTTACCAACCCCTTGTCTAGTGCTAAGCTCAATTCTAGCTGCTGCAAGTCTTCCTCTTACAAGTCAGTATGTCTTACCAGTGGTGGAAGGACAAACTCACTGATCATGAGGCACTCTGATCTTAAAGGGTAGTGGCCATCTATGTACCTTTGAAAGATGCTTTGGCACTGCCAAGGAAAAACCTTAGTAGTTATAATCACTAGGTCCTACTCAAAATGGTGTGGTTCAAATACTGTTTACACAACTTAATCATTCCTCTGCTAGATCTTCCTTGCAGGAAAACTAGTGAAGCCAAACTTGGGGAAAACACAGATCTTAAAGCTACTATAGAATTAGGAGACAACCAAACTGATGCATGGGAAACGAAAAATTCTTTCCCTATCCCCATCTAGCATTTATTTCAGTACTGCATCTTATTTCACTGTCCAAAAGCTTTGGTCAGTTGTCCTATTAGCCTTATTTCTCTCATAATTAAGATCCTTCCAGAGTTTGAATGCATTTCAGTTTTCACCCACTGCTTAAAGCTTAATGGCAGGGAGCACCACCCAGTTCCGCTCTGTCCTTCCCCCTCCACCCTTAAGCCAGCTCTATATTCTACTGAGCCAACTGTGTAGCAAGCAAGGGGGCACCACAGGTGTAGACTGGACTACATTCATGCAAGCTGTTCTACCCCCTCATATATAATGCAAAATTGTATATATACCACCCCCCCTTCAAGTGTGCTATAGCTGATGCTACCTTCATTTTTTCTCCCATTAAAACCTAGTCACTTGAAGTTGCTCTGTTTTATAGTCCTTCATCCAAGCATTTGCTAGCCTCCTGGTTTCAAAGCAGCTGGAAGAAATGTACATTTCTGTAAGCACAACCAGTTCCAAGTGTATTGGCCACTTTAGAACAAGCTGCATTGTAGAAGTAACAGAACTTCCTAGGTGGTCATGGGAAGAGTTAATTCTATGAAGGGTTATGCCTATTCTGCAGTGCCAATGTCCTATGGACAGGACATCAAAAGCCAAGTCATTCAACCAAGGAGAGATCTTAACTTTAATGAGACATGTTTGTCTTTCCAGTGTCCACTGCCACCAGTACCAGGCCTCTAGGAAGAGGAAATTTCATTCAGCAAAGGGGGAATTTAATTATAGTCTAAGATTTAAGCAGTACAGTAACAAGACTGTTACTTGCTCTTAAAAGAGCCACTCAGATTTTAACTAAGCAGCACCAGTTATGAACAAGCTTTTCCTGTTGCACTGTTGCTTAGCCAGCGAAGCCATCAGTTGGCCACTTCACCAGTTCAAAGACAGTGCTGGAGAGCACAATAAAGAAACAGACAATTTTTTTCTGCTGTTTTATTAACCATTCTCCCCACCCTTTACACCGAGCCAATCAGCTGGCAATGGGCCAGCAGGTCTCCAGAGACTGCAGCAGGTCTCCAGGGCATAGGTCCCAGGCCGGCTCCCGTCATGCCTGCAAGGAACAGGAGCCCTGTTAGGATCGCAGCCCGAGCGGAGGGCCCCGACTCCTCGGCGGCCACAACGCGCGTCTGGGTGCAGGGCCGGGCTCAACCCGCAGCCCAGGAGGAGGCAGGGCGCCGTGGCCCGCTTGGTCCAGAGGGACCCGGCGCCGGGGGCTCAGACTCGGCTTCACTTCATCCGCGTCAGAAGTCTAACACGTGTAAGGAGAATCATCACAGCAGCCGGCGCTGGTGGGACGGACGCCCCCCCGACTCCATCCCGAGGGCGGCCGCCTCCCGCCGCGGGCAGGACCCCTCCCCCAACCCCCACGCCTACCTCCCCGCGCCAGAGCGACGCCCCCTCGGGCCACCGCCCTCCGGGCCCCCCTCGCCACTGCCGGAGCGGCCGCCGCTCGCCGCGGGCGGGACCCCCCAACCCCGCTTCCCTCCCCAACCGCCAGAGCAAACGGCCCGCCCCAAGCCATGGGTCTCCCCCCGCCGGACACCCCCCTTCTCCGAGCCAACGGGACACCTCACCGCCCCCACCACTAGTCCTCCTCGTCTCCACGGCACACCGACCGGCCCCATCTCCTCAAGCGGATTTGGGCCCTCCCTCCGCCACTCACCTCCAGCGCTGCCCCGACCCCTCTAGGCAGAGAGAAAGGCGGAGCGTCGCAGCCCACCAACATTTATAGTTCGGGCGCCTCAACAGGCACCGCCCCTTCTCATCAGCAACCAATGACATGTAAGTCACAGGACACACAGCCGTTTGACGTCAGCGGCTGGGTCTCGCGCGATCGGGGCCGGGGGAAGGTGGGGGAATGATGAGGGGGCGGGGTTGTATTGGGCCAGTTAGGCCCAAATCGGACCGCGCGGGGCTTGGTTGGCCTGGGGCTAACCGCATCTAGCTGGTGTGAACCAGAGCACCGTGGGCTAACGGTTCTGTTTCGAAGTAGGCTGGGGCGGGGCCTTGGAAATTGGTTAGTCTCTAAGGTGCCACAAGTACTCCTTTTCTTTTTGGGTTGAACATAGCTGAGCTTGGCTGTACCATGCTGGGCCAAGCCTGGCTCAGTCAGACCAGGTAGCATCGAGCCCACCTGGGACCAGTGGGGGCGCCAGAGCTTGCTTAGATTAATCAGCTCCAAACCCAATGACCATTGCTCTCTCCCATTTCCCCCTCCACCCCCAACAGAGGCATTTAACCTGCCTGCCTTGGGTTAAAAAACACCAGTTCTGAGACCCTGGGAAATAAGCTTTTTAATAGGCGTGGATTTCAGGATTACGACGGCTAAATGAGGAGATGCATAAATCCCAAATATTGAACTGTCTTCCCTTCACCTTATTTCCTGTGAACTCTCCCTATCTCTGTGGTCAGTTGCCATTATATGTTATCTGTCTTATATAGAAGTCCAGCCATTCTCTGTGCAGAATTTTCATGTTCAGGCCTTTATGTGGATGCTAAGGAGTGTGACCTCATTGTTTGCTGTATGTGTTTAAAGTCCCATGCACACCTAAATAAGTAGGAAAAACAGTAAGGTCGTTTTTCACATACTCATGCTAATCTCCATCAGCAGTTGTACATGTTAAGAACATAAGTTTTAATACATTACTTGTGATCTAAAACATTTGTAATGTCTAGGATTTGTTTTGCCCAGTAGGGGGACCAGTCACTAACTATCTACAATGGAAACTGGTAAAGTAGATAAAGAGAAGATGGAGATGCACCTCCACTCCAGAATTTGATGTCATCCTAATTTCTCCTTTGCGGGAGTTGATCATTTCTAAATGTATTTTAACTGTGCCCAGAGAAAAGAGTTTTATTTTTATTAAACATAAAGCATTTTCTAAGCATGCTGTTTTTCATAGCTATGTTTTTCATAGCTATTGTACAATGTTGATTCCAGTTTATTTGCTTATTTTTTGCAAGAGTTTCCATATTTTTATTTTTCCATATTCCATATTTTTGAAGACTGTTTTCTCATAGGTGAAATTCAAACTTTTGCTGAGCCATTCTAAAAGGTAAATTGTTTTAATATGTACTATATGTGCATGTGAACTACATAGCTGACATCTCTGCATGTATCATTTCAATCTAAAGTGAAATTTAATTTCAGAACATGAATAATAAGAATTATAGGCAATGAACTAATGATGCAAAGATATGAAACAATATATAACAAGTTTAAACATGGAAGGCAATAATATCTGACATTTTTATATCCCTTTTCATCCCAAAGGCTCTGACAGCTCTTTAGAACCATCTACATAGAAACCCACTGAAATGCTGCCATCTCTGGGGTGGAGGGAAGTTGCCAAGAAGCATACGTCCCATGGAACAATGGTGGGGTGCGGCAGAAAACTTTGAAGACAGGCAAAGCAGAGCAAATCCCTTTTCTTAAAGAATTACCTCACCCTTCTTGTCTCACGGGATCTTTGAGGCAGTTTTCAAAGAAATAGTACTCCAAGGTCATTTTTAAAATACACATTGTTTTTTTACATCTAGGCTTGCCCACGTTAAGTGGTCATGTGTGCAGTTACTGTATGTACAAATGGAAATGCAGACGTCTAAATACTCATTTGAACAGGCACTTGTAATGGCACACACTAATGAAAATGTGGCCGTGCAGAGTATATATATATACTTTATTTTTTAAATTCTTATGCATAGGAGCCCACATCCAAAACAATAAATTGCCTTGAATAAGCGATTGATCAGAGTGTTGAAGCTCTGTTGTGATTTTTGGTTCGAGCACGTATAAAGTATGTAAACTTGCAGTTTAGACCGGTACACCCCACCACCCAAATACTGAAAGAGAGTTTTAACAAGGGAACTGTCAGAGCTGATATACTCTAGGGCAGTGCTTCTCAAGCTCTCTGATGTGGGGGACGGGCAATTCCCCCCCCCCACCCATGTGCGCGCAGACCGGTAGCCGATGGCTCGTGGACCGGCACCGGTCCGCGGACCACCACTTTGAGTAGCACTGCTCTAGATAATATCATGTGATGGGTACATATTTCGAGCTCAATGCACTTTGCGCTAGCTTTGCAGCTCCCACGAAGGAGAGCAGCATTCATGGGAGCTGCAAGGCTAACGGGAAGGTGAGTGCAGAACTGTGGCTGTCCCTCTGCATGGGGTTCAGGGGGAATCGCCCGTGTCCGCCCGGGCGCAATAAAACGGTGTCCCCGTCTGCAGCTCGGGGCTGGGGGCAAAGTCCCCGTGTCCGCCCTGGCTCAGCCCCCGGGCCTGGCTCCCTCCCAGTCTGCTCCACCTCCTTTGCCGGGGCTGACGTCTGTGGCCTTCCCCGGCCCGGCTCCGCCCCGCAAGGGCCAGGGGGGCCGGCGGACACGCTGCATCACGGCGCAGCCAGGGAGCCGCTGAGCCGGCCGGGCGCCGCTGAGCCCCCGGTGCAAAACCATGGAGCGGGGCGGCCGCCCCCCGCACCGGGCCCTGCTCCGCCGCTGCCTCCTCAGCCTGGGCGCGTTGCTGCTGGTGCTGGGGCCCAGAGTAAGTGAGCGGCGGCCCCGGGCTCAGCCTCAGCCTCCCCCAGGGCCCGGGGATGGCGGCACAGGGCGGGGAAGCCCCATGTACACCAGTCAGCCGGGCTGTGAGCGGGGGCCCGGGGGGAGTTACCCCCCACCCCGGGGGCTGGGAGGGGGGAGTTGCCCCCCCCGACATCCCTCGCCCCCATCCCGGGTCAGGGAGGGGGGCATAGAGCGTGGGGACTTGCCCCCGTCACCCCACCCCCAGGGCTGAGGTGGGCGAGTTACCCCATGTATCCCCCTGCCCTGGGAGAGGGAGCCCTTCTCTGGTCAGGCTGCGTGCTCCCCTCTCCGCAGGTTTGAGAGCCCTGTCCAAACGGGCACTCAGCTCCCTGGGGCTCTGTCAAGAGTTTGACTGAGGAGAGGGGTATAAAAGAGTGGGGGGACCTGGGCATCAGGGCTGGGCACCCCTTGCGGCCGGGGGCGGGGGTGAGAGAGAGAGAATTGCTTCAGGCCTATGAAGGCACTGAAAGTAGGGGTGCTCCGCTGGGCTCAGTGTGTGGGACAGAGATATGGGGAAGTGCCTTCAGCCTGAGGTACAGTGTGAACAGAGAGAGGAGGGAATTGCTCCCCCCCAATTCCACAAGGATACTGTGTGAAGGGAGTTGCACAGAGAGGAGTTGCACTGTGTGAAGGGAGTTGCATCCTTAGCTGTGGGTGTTTAAGGGGATATGTAAGAGGGGAGCTGCCATCTGGGTGTGTTTGGCTAGGGCTTGCCAAGAGGTTACTGTAACTTATGTAGGTCACATCTGCAAAGTCAGACAGCCGCCTGCGTCTGAATAATAATAATAATGGCAATAACTTTTATATATCTTTGTAAAGCTGTTTATTTGCCTATTTAAACGTCATTATGTGATCTCCGTTTTCTTCCCTTGAATGCCCAATGACTCTGTATACGCATGCATGTGGATGACGTTCTTCTCTGTTTCACTTCTGTCCTAAACACGCAGCTGTGTACCCACTTGCTATCTGCCATGATTACCTATAATACCCTATCTAAATATTTCCTGCATAGATGTGTATATATACTAATTTTCAAACAAAAATAGAATTAACTTGGCAGCAAGCAGATGGGGTGCTGGTTAGAGAAGCATGAACAAAACTGGTGATGGACAAAATAATGTAGACAAATAAAGCAACTAGGTAGACATGATAAAACATCACAGCTCAGTCCTTTCACTTTTTTTGTTATATGCTGTCTCCTGTCCTGCATCTGTAGATTTCTGTTTAGATTGTAAGCTCTTCAGATCAGAGGCCTTGTCTTCTTATGTTCTGTGAAACACCTAAACACTCATCCGATGAAGTGAGCTTTAGCTCACGAAAGCTTATGCTCAAATAAATTTATTAGTCTCTAAGGTGCCACAAGTCCTCCTTTTCTTTTTGCGGATACAGACTAATACGGCTGCTACTCTGAAACCTAAACGCTCTTGATGGTGGAGATAAAAATGATTGTCTCCTACACAACTCAGCCAGTCCACTGCGTTCCCAATTTGCAGCTCATCTGTTACTTTACTTCCATGCTCTCTTGACCAAAATTGCCAGTTATGCTAAATATGCACTTGGTGACTTTGCGATGTGAACAAATATCTAGAGGGGACTCTTATTCAGAATTTGAAACTTGATCTTTAGGGGGTGAAAAGCAAGTGCACCATGCACTGTCACAAACCCTCTTGAAAAATAATCAGGTTGTGTGTGGATTTGCTCATGCAGTATCATTGGGCATCAAGAGGCTATGGGAAAGAATGTAGCCATGGACTCACCAAGGTAGATAGTGTGTTTAACAAGTGAATTCTTTTTGCAGATAAATTTAATATGGCAATTAGCTTTTGCTACAGAGACAGATGGTTTTAAATTATTTGCTTTTAAAAAAATGTGTTTAGATCTATTCTTTAAAAAATCCCATTCCTGAAAAAGACCCTCTATTTTGTGACCTCCATGGATCCAGTGATAGTGAAAAGGGCCAACTGGCATGCAGTTCTTGGTATCTGAGCTATACCTGAATCTAGGAGAGGGGAGTTTTAAGGTTATGCTTTTTAAGCAAGTATAATGGCTTGCTTGTTGTTCACCTGAGAATACCAATTTGATAGATGGGGTTATAGTTCAGGTTAAGCAAAGCTGGAAGCTTTCTTTTTCCCTACACAGCTCCACTCCCCTTTTAAAAAGTAAACATGCTTAACTGTGAAACTCTAAAGTGTTTCTTACTGTTGCTCAATTAGGAAAAGTGCAAAAGTTGAAAGCATACTGTCAAGATAAATTATCTTAAAAATTTTTGTGTAGTGGTATTACCAAAACAAGGAGCTTATAGAAAAATATCAAATTTGCCTTTCACCATTTAGGATGATTTTTGTATTTTATAGTTTGTATTGAATTTTAGGTATAATTATATGGTTACTTCAAAGGAAAAAAAGATGCAGCTCTCCATTTATGTTGGTTACTTCTTTTATTCTAGTCAGTCTGGACAGTTTATCTATACTGGTGAGTTTCATTGCTTAGCACGTTGCTATTGCATTTGGACCACTGCAGAGGAAAACTTTAAATAGTCTCCTAGTCCCGCACTGTGTTTTAATGTTGAAAAAAAAATCTAAGATTAGTAGTAACTTTTTTAAGATTCTTACCATGCCAACACCATCAGAAAAACCTAAATTTTGGGCCTGGCAGCAGGGGTGAAGGAACAGGTTGTATAGTGGAGGTGCTGCGAGCCATTGAACCAAACTGTAAATCCTGTATATGATGGAAACCACTTCAAGCCAGGGGGTGCAGCGGCACCCCTACTTCTAGCACCTATGCCTGGCAGGGTCCGTCTTATAAATGAAACCTGATTCAAACACACTACATAAGCAAACCCCATTTCATTTCATACTGCTATAGGCCTCAGTCTTGCATGATGATTTGCCTGGGTGGACTGTTGTGCCCATTCAGAGCCCATTGAAATCAACGGGCACTGTATGAGCAAAGTAGTTTGTTTGCTCATGAGGATCACACTGTAGGATTGGGACCATAGTTAATATTAGTGCTTTTTGTATGTAGAAGTTTATAACTTAACTAATAATTCTTTCCAACCTAAACTTGGCATATATGATTTTGTCCAGGGACAGCCTTTTATTTGTTTTTAGGAAAAAATATTTAGTCACAGTTACGATTATTATCCTTTACAGAAGGAGACACACGCAAGGAGCAATTGTCCAAGGTTGCTTGCACAAATGAGACTAGAACCCAGGTCTCCTGAGTCCCAGTGTAAAGCCCTAGTCACTAGATCACATTCATACTCCTTAGTTACAATTAGGATTGCTGGTGCTGGGCTTGAAATGAAACTCCTTTTCCCTTCTGCTTCCCCTCCCCTTTGCTCCACCCTAAAAATAGGTTAGGCTGTATCGGTTTTATTCACAATCTACAGTTACTTTAAAATTCATCCATATTAACACTAACAAATCATAAGAGATCAGTACAAAACTGTCTGTATTTCATCTGTGCTGTAATGGCTCTGAAAAGGAACTTCCATCCAGTCAGGTAAAGTTGACTTGAAAACAAATATTTTGTAGGTACAATTTTCCCCACACATTGGAAATGTATAGCTTAAATGTATATTACACATGCACAAAACTTAATTAAAGAACATTATTAATGTTACAGCACTCAACTTTAGGAAAATGCCAGAATTATGGTTGCCTGGGCAACCTTAATTTAGCCCCCTTGTACACATGCATTATGATACAGTATTTAATTACATAACCATATACTATTTTTTCCACAGGACCCCTGCCTCATTCAGTGCACAGGATGGATCTGCTCTGAGAATGAATCAGGGTTATGCAATGGAAGAAACTGCTGTCTCTAGGACCCCTGTGTCATTTATTGCAGAAGTTTGGGGGAAAGAACAGAAATTCCATCATATGAACATCCATATGGGTCATCAAGAGAGGTGCAACCTTTAGGTCCACCACCCAGACCTCTGCCACTTGAGCTAACAGAGTAACTGATATCAGTAATAGGTAGTTATCAGTGGTTCACAGTCAAGCTGGAAGGGCATATCAAGTGGGGTCCCCCAGGGATCAGTTCTGTTCAGTATCTTCATCAGTGATTTAGATAATGGCATAGAGAGTACACTTACAAAGTTTGCAGATGATACCAAGCTGGAAGGTGTTGCAAGTGCTTTGGAGGATAGGATTAAAAGTCAAAATGATCTGGACAAATGGGAGAAATGGTCTGAAGTAAAGAGGGTGAAATTGAATAAGGACAAATGCAAAGTACTCCAGTTAGGAAGGAACAGTCAGTTGCACACATACAAAATGGGAAATGACTGCCTAGGAAGGAGTACTGCAGAAAGGGATCTGGGGGTCATAGTGGATCACAAGCTACATATGAGTCAACAATGTAACAGTGTTGCAAAAAAACCAAACATCATTCTGGGATGTATTAGCAGGAGTGTTGTGGGCAAGACACAAAAAGTAATTCTTCCACTCTACTCCGCGTTGATTAAGCCTCAACTGGAGTACTGTGTCCAGTTCTGGGCACAACATTTCAGGAAAGATGTGGACAAATTGGAGAAAGTCCAGAGAAGAGCAACAAAAATGATTAAAGGTGTAGCAAACATGAGGGAAGGTTGGAAAAAATTGGGTTTGTTTAATCTGGAGAAGACTGAGAGGGGACAAACCTCTGAGGATAGGACAAGTAGCAATGGGCTTAAGTTGCAGCAAGGGTAATTTAGGCTGGTAATTAGGAGAAACTTCCCAACTGTCAGGGTGTTTAAGCACTGGAATAAATTTCCTAGGGAGGTTGTGGAATCTCTGTCATTGGAGATTTTTAAGAGTAGATTAGATAAACACCTGTCGGGGTGGTCTAGATAATACTTAGTCCTGCCATGAGTGCCGGAGACTGGACTAGATGACCTCTCAAGGTCCCTTCCAGTCGTACGATTCTATGACATGGACCTGCAGTAGAGGGGGATGAGACACTTTGTCAGTAAGTTTCAAAGATATTTGCTGACAGCAGAGGAATAATGAGACTCAGGGAACTTGGGTTCTACTCCAGCCTCTGTAGGGGAACATGCTCTAGTAGGCACAGACTTTTCTGCCCACTCCCCTCAAGCATGACCCCTTCTGCCTTATCCCCTCCTACCAATCCTGTCTCTTCCCCACCCCTTGCTCCTTGTCCCTGTCTCTTCACCTTGCCCGTCCCAGTCTCTACTCCTCAGGCTTCTAATCTCAATCTTTTTGCACATCCTAGTCTCACCCCTCTGGTATACCCCTCCCAGTCTCCTCCCCACACCCAGGTACAGTCTTCTTGACCAGCCATTCCAAGTTCACCAGGCCCTCAGCTCCTTGTCCTCAGTCTCCTTTCCCAAACAGTCCCCACATCCCAACTCCTTATCCAGTTTGTCTTTCTCCTATCCTTGTCTCCAGTCACACCCCACATTCCCCATTTTCATGGACTCCCAGTTCCAATCTCATTCCCTGGGCTCCTTGGCCAATCTGGATGTTCTTCCCGCACCCCTCCAGATCCTTGTCCCAATCTCTTTGACCAGCCCATCCAAGTTCTTCCCCTGCACCATGGCTCCCTGTCCGATCTGTTCCCACTCTCTACTTTCACCGACCCACTGGTTCTCAGTCCCAGTCTCCTTGCCCTGCTAGTTTCATTCCCGCCCCTACTGGCTCCTTGTTCCCTCCCTTTCCCTCTCCATCTCCCACTCCCAATCTCGACGCTCAACCAGTTCCTGTCCCTGTAGGGGAACATGCTCTAGTAGGCAGACTTTTCTGCCCACTCCCCTCAAGCATGACCCCTTCTGCCTTATCCCTTCTTACCAATCCTGTCTCTTCCCCACCCCTTGCTCCTTGTCCCAGTCTCTTTACCCTGCCAGGTGAAGAAAATGGAACAGTCTAGAAAACGCAGATCACCCAAATAACTGGACAGACATAGATGAACATATTAAGAAAAAGTAATGGGGACATTCTGTTGTAGAAATTCGTCTGCCCTAATTTCCCAGCCTTTGTCATTTTGTGTGATACCATTGCTGTTGTTTGTCTGTAGTTTATATTTTTTTTTCTTGTATTTTAACATGGCCTTCCTCATTATTTAGGTGACTCAGTGAGCAGTTCTTGGAATTGCCCACGCAATAAATGGAAGGACATTATGAGGGAGCAACATCTTTGATACAACAGGGGACAGTATAATAGAGTGGCCTATAAATAGTCAGTGGTGCCACAATAAATATTATAGAGCACTGAAATATAACACTGTGTAATTTGAAAGAAAGTGTGTTATGGTGAACTGAGAAGACAAATATATTTAAGAAAGCTAGTTCGTTTAACCCTTTCCTTGTGATCAGTGCTATAGCAGAACACCCTGAATTCTGCCTGTTTCCCTTTGAAGCTTATACAGCTCAAAACCAGCAACCTCTTGTTCAGGATAAAATGAGTGTTTTGAACACTGGTATGTCCTCTCCTGTGGGCTGAGTTTTAATGCTCTCTAATAACATACATAAGGTGCAACACCTGCAGCATGTTCTAGAAACTGGGAAACCCCAGCCTTGATCAGATGTTTTCTTCTGAAGCATTTTTCTCTGTCATCAGGCAGTGATAGTTAAGTTGCCAAACATGCATGAAAACTAAGGTGAGACAGTATTAAGACTTAATGAAAAGAGACATATTTTTTTAAGGTTTATATTGAATAACACCAGTATGTATGGTTTGAATTGCTGATACATTTGGTAGCTCATTGTAATAATTACTGTGTTTATATTCCTTTAGAGGAATACTAACAAGATGCATGTACCTAAGATTAGACCTGACAACTGTGGCTTAGTGTACAGATGCGCATATGCATAATTCTGTCCTTACCCTTCCTGGCTCTAGTGTTCTTGTGAATATTTAAACAAGTTCTGTTTCCCCAGAGGGGCCTCAGTCCATTGGCTTTCCTAGGAGTTGATGATGCTCAGCACCTCTCAGAATTTGACCTAGAGAGAGGATAGAATCCTCTATGAGTGGAATTTACATATAGTTCAATACCCTGCCTGCTCCTGGGATGATGTGTACGGACATGTTTTTGTCGTGTGCATGCACGCAATTATGAAGACTCACCAGTGACTAGACACTGCAGTGACGGGGACTCTAGAAATAACTGACAGATAGTTGCTACAATTTTTTTAAGGTCATAAAGACCACTATATTTTATTTAATTTTCTAAAGAAAGTGTAAATTTAGTAGCTTCATTTATTTTTTTGGTCAGCTTTCCTTTAAGCATCAACTTAATTACTAATGCTGCAAAATCAGTTAATTCTGTTTCACAAAATTGATTTCAGTGGCTTGGTTTTATTATGCACAGTGACTCTCAACCTGTAGCCAGCAATGTAATTAGAGCACTAGCTGACAAAATCAGCGCCCTGAATCATAGACCACATGTGACAATTATGCTAAGTGCTTCCAGTATTGTGCAGATGCTCGTTTAAAAAATATATTACTTTGTCCATACCTTGTCTCCTGGAGCACAAGTTATATTTCTTTGCTGTAGCAAAAATGCTTGATTCTGCTCCCATAGAAGTCAGTGGAAATAGGCTTAGACTCTGCTTTTGCTAGAATATCTCCAAATATAAATACACAGTCTTGTTCTGCATTCCATTGAAATAGTGAGTATGGGTGCCCAAGGAATGCAGGATTTGGTCTTTTGTTAATAGTTTATACTTTCAATAGTTTTGTATTAGTGCTTTAAACCAGGCTGTAGCAGCGAAGTTGTGAAGATTTATTTAAACCTAGCAAAATGTCAGTGTTTTTATCCCACCAAACATTGCAAGTTGAATTTACTAACACATTTATAATCTCTTCCAAACACTTTCTTATTTAAAAAGAAAAAAAGTGGAAATCATTTACTGGTAAGACATGGCATTGTGATTTGCTTACTAACAAGCTGTAAGCTGTTTTATTGAAGTAACAGGTAGCAATATTCAGACTGCTTTTCTAGCTCACAGCTAATTCATGGCATCCCTGGTATCTGAGCTCTTTCAATAAAGCAAAAGGTTTGGGACATATTGTGGATAGATGGAATACTTTTCGGTGTTGTTTACTCGCACTTGAGGAGTCCCTAATGATAAGCACTCCAATAATACGGCATACTTTTAAGCTATAGAACTAAAACTTTAAGGAATTAGTGGCCTGATTTTTTTTCAAAACTGCGGCTTCCATTGACTTCAGTAGGATGTGGGTGCTTAGCACTTCTGAAATATAGGCCACTGTCTTTAAACAAAGCTAAATTAATGGAGGAAACTATTCTCATAGGAATTTGATCTTCATTAAACCAGTTTTTTCTAGACAAATTTTCTCTCGTCTTAAAAGTGAAGTACTAGAAATAGGGCACTTATCTGATAACCCATACAGAGGTTTCCTAAATGATAGATAATATCCTGTTTGATACTCGGCTGTGCACAAATACATAAACATATCAGAATTTGTAACACAACTTTATTTTGGCTTTGTTTTAATTCAAATTGGTTTGGACTCATTTCTTTGTTGGTTTGTAATTTATTTATTTATTTCCCTCAAAGACCCTTAGTGAGTCTAAGTAAGAGGAGGTTTGTTATGCTAGTGGCAACAAGCACTTAAAAGACCCAACCCTCTTCCATTATATTCTGATTAACATTCAGTACTCAAGAATATTTGTTGAAGCTTAACTTGGTGAAGGCATGGAGAATACCTAGAAATTTGGGTTTCTAGTTAAAATATCAGATAACACCATCATTAGTCACCATCTTTTTAGTTTTTATTTAAAGCAACCATTTCTTGTTTAGAATCAAAAGGAGCAATATAGTTTCTTTAATATTCTGAATCTTTCATGTAATTTTACCACTGGGATGGAAATTCATGGTTAGCAAGGAGCTATCCTGCTGATCAAAATTCATAATCGATTCCACAGAGGGTGGTTTTTTGAGGGAGGACCTCAACCAAGCTTTTCACATGTTCTGTATAATTATCTTTTCTGCTACCACTAAAGAGGTATAGCTTGGTCTGTCGTCTTGCCTTGTTAATTCTCCATCCTGCCGTATCTCTCGGACAATGTGTTGTATTACATCTCCTTGGACTATGATTGTAATGTGAAATGAGAATCTGTTTCAAGAATTTGTATTGAATTATAGCTATTTAGGCCCCAGTGTTGAAATGAGTTCTGAAGAAGTGGACCCCTATACCTGCAGCTCATCTCAGGATTGGAGCTTTAGTATTTTTTATGATGGAGCAGTCTGTTTCTCTGGGTACCATCAGGTTAAACTTGTCTCAAGTTTAGTCTTTGTAAATACAAGTTTTTATAAGATCTCATGTTAATAAAAGAAATTTTCACTGGGCATTTAAAAAAATTCCAGCTGAGCAGGTTTTTTTGAAAAACAAACAAACATGTCTGTTCAGTGTTTGCAACCCAGACCCTGCAGCCTTTGGGTAGTGCTGAAGTACACTAATAAACACAAGTGAAACTGACTTGTCTATTTTCATCGTCCAATGTGAAGTGCACAATCCAAGTAAACAACATGAATAATGAAAAATTGGATTTAGACATTTACACATGTTAATTTTTCAATTATCTATTGATATTTACAAATATGCCATGAAGGAATTTAAATGATTAAATCAACCTATTTCTGTTGTTTTATACTAAGCACCTATCAGTTTCTCCAGGTGAGTTGTTTGTGAATAAAGTAGATCTTGTGATGCAGCATTCGTGGCTTCTTTTTTACTTGCTAACTCACCAACGTCAGTAATTTGCAATGGGTCTGTCAGTTTAAAAGTCTTAGCTGAAAAATACTGTGCCTTGAATAATTAAAATTAATAGGAGATTTTGAATTATTAAGAGTTGCATATGCTTATGGATTTTTAACCTGTTAATAGGTAAAACAAATAGGGCATTGGAAATAAAGGAACACTGACAAGTGCCTTAAGCCTGAAATAGTTGACTCATCTTCAGGGTTCAGCTCAAGGCTTCATGATCGCACCCTGGATATCTAAGGTGGCTGCTGCAGTGCATAAGAAGCAGCACCACATAAATACCCTTTCAATGGTTTAATATAAACAGAGAATCCTTGAGCAGCTGGAGATTATGCATGGAGAATGAAGGAAGGCTGAAGGAAAAAAGCAGGGAGCAAGAGGTGATGGAACAAGGCAACTGGAGCAAGGGAGAACAGAGTTTAACAGGGGCATCATTGTTACAGGATCAGTGGGTTGAAGGGAAGAGAGATATACATGGGACCAAACTCTGCTGTCGCTTACGCCTATGTAACTTAGTTGGTTTCAACCTCCTGGGTGTAAGTGAGCAGAAATTGGCCCTTGGAGTCCTGACAATAAGTTCTTCAGTACAGGAGCTTTCTGTGTCCACTTTGCAACCTTAATATTATCTTTTTCAAAATATTAGTCCCAGTTTGAGTTCTGAATTCCAGAAGTAACTGCCATCCTAGTTGTGCAATGTCCGTGCTATGTGCCAGGTTGCAGAAGACTAAGGTCCATTAAAGAACCTGGCACGTTTGCTTCTTGGATTCTTACCTGTTTGGCGTGTTGGGGAGGAGATTAGGTAGTTGTATCCAACTGCATCGGAAGTAGATTATTTTGTGTGGCTTGACAGCCAGTGTAAAAACATCCCACACTAGTATCTGAAGAGGCTGTGCAGCCATTGGTTTCTTCTCAACACAGTCTCTCACACCTTTCTTCATTTAATCTGAAAATATGTAAAAGTTAATAGATCATACATACTTAGAATATAAGCCTGTTCTGAGTGAAAATCTGCTTCAACGCTATTATTATTTTAGGTATTTTATTTAGTGCTTGTGAACAGGGTTAGATTGACAGCCATGCAGACTAAAGCACCCACCTTATTCACTGAACCTTGGATGAGAGAGGGGGTATAGAAGGCACATAGCCCCCGGTTATCCCTGTCGCTGAACCAGGAAGCGATGTCAGGTTTCTACCTGACTAAAAGGGAACTGGCTGTGTGGGTGTGAGATTATTCCCTCCCCCTTCCAGTTATACTACACCCAACCGATTAAGATGAGAGTGCAGATTGCTGCTAGAATTTCATGATCTGATTAATACTTCAGAACTTTCTGGGTCATATGCTGTGCAGGAGACAGACATTAGTCTGGTTTGTGGTAGAAAGTTGTGTGAATACCTCCTTTAGTTATGGTCTCCCCTCTCTCCTTTTATCTTTAAACTCAGTAACGATCTGAAGGCTAAAAGTAAGAAGATACTTTCATGCTTCCCATTTGCAGAGTGTGCAGAAAGAACTCTTTGCACATTAACTACTTTCCATTCCTTTCCAGGTACTACTGATCGTGTAAAATAGCTGAGAGTTAAAAGAAAATATTGGTTTTTGATATACCAACAAGCAGTTTAGGTGTCTTGTTTAGTTCACAATTCATATGGACATGACAAAGTAACAGTTCAGTTCCCTGCTTCTTAAGTACTGTTTTTTAAAACAATACATACCTTCCAAACATCATTATGGTTGCAATTATAATTTGTAATGGTGAATTCTGGGAAATTTTTTGTATTAGTTGTGGGAAAGTTAGAGAGACAAGGTGGGTGAGGTAATATATTTTACTGGACCCACTTCTGGTGATAAGAGATGCAAGCTTTTGAGCCACACAAAGTCAGAAGTTATGGAAATGTTAGTGTACAGGAATTGGGTAGTATCCATTTAAATATTTTGGAAGCCCTCTCATGGGTTTCCCTGTCTTCTATTGTGGAAGCTACCAGAACCTAACTCTGGGGGGTAGTCTCTGGGGCGGGGGGTGTTCCTCATATTCTTAACGTTGTGTAAAGAGTAGATACAACAGAAATCCATGGACACGCCATGTTTTTTTTAAGCAATCCCTATAGGCAAAGGCTTTGCAAAAGTTGCAAATGGTCTGGCTTTGTGGTGCCTTCTATAGGCTAGGCACGGCACCTGCTATATAGTGGCTGCTGCAACCCTTCCTCTTGTATAGTTGTGTTTGTGGTACTGCACCTTGTTTAAATAGTTTAGAACTAATGGGTTATACAGGCATAACTCTTGTACTCTGAAGGCTGCAACAAGGGCAGTAGGTGTAAAACTGCAGGTGTACCAGGCCACCTACTACAATGCCTGATTTCTCCTTTATTCAGAATCATATAGATGAATATATTGTTCACCCATCATGACATCTAGGCATCAGGAAAAGTCCTGTGATTTATCTGGAGCTACAGTGATGCCTTCCAACTTCCCATCCGTGCTGTTGTTGGATCATATTAAAGAAGTTCTGTATTAAAATCACAAATGAGTTTGATTCCCCATAGTTTAAATTCCAGGGTATTACTAATTAAGAGGTCTCTTGGGTTTTGGTACTGTTTCTCTCCCTCTATGTGTGAAACTTGCAAGCTGCTAATTGTGTTAGTACATTCTAAGACAGAATCTGTTCTCAAAGCAATTCACAGAGACTCAAAGCAATACTCTAACAACAGAAACAGCACCCAGAGACTCCCCGCCCTTTTGTTGTATTAACAATTGTGATTAAAATAGAGATAGAGGATGTATGTGGACGGATGCTTGGTGTGGATAACAACTGAATGATCAGGGAGGTGCCAGCCTAAGAATCCAGTGTCCATCGGCTGAAGAAGGCGTCAAGTGGAAATAACCAGAGGACCCCCGGAGGGCAGACTGGAATCCACCCAACAGCCTCAAGAATGGGAGAACCAAAGAACAAGATAACTTCTTGGAGCCGTCAGGAATGTGCTATCTGCTGATTGATTCAGCAACAGCATGATGAAGCAATTCCCATAGACTGGCATAGGAAGAAATTCCTATAAAAATAGACTCTTAAAAAGTGAGAACTTTGGGGTCTGATTCTGCAAACCAACTTCCAGGAGCATCAGATGAGCATCTGACAAGGCCCTGCTCCCTCCTCATGTCCAGGCCACCTGGCCAGTGGCTTGGCATGAGCAACTCTAAGGCTGGTAACTATGATGACAACCTTGCAGAACCTGTGTGTGTGTGTGTGTGTGTGAATGTGTGAATGTGTGAAGAAATATGAGATTGAATGGAATGTTATAGCTATAACTAACTGCTTACTATGATAACAACCTTGCAGAACCTGTGTGTGTGTATATGAATGAATGAGTGAATAAAGATGAGATTGAATGGAATGTTACAGCTGTAACTAACTGCTTACTATGATTCTTTCTGTATTCACAATAAATGTGGTATTTTGCCTTTTTCCCTTTAATAAGATCCTGCTGGTTTTTAATTTATTGGTACAACACTGTGATGTGGTGAAGATCAATTTCTCTAATTGTTTGCACTTGTATAGTAGTTTTCATTATAAGATTTCAAAACTCTAAGGCTGTGAAGCATTTTCTGGGCTGGTCCTCTTCCTCCTATCCACAGTACTGCAGCCTTAGTAGTAGAGGAACATTTCAATATGTTTGAGTTCCTCTCTTGTATGTGGAGACTCCTCAGGAGTTGTGCTGCATCTCCAGGTATTGTTTCTGAGTCTAATCATTTAGATTCTTGCACACTATGGTAAAATGGCTTTATTAGGTTTTGATCTTATTTGTTTTTCTCTTCCTGTTGGGTGTTGCCTTTATCTGTAAGAAGCCACAATAAAGCTGTAAGGAACTGACGCAGACCTGAAAACCCCAAGCTGCTAATGGCACCAGCTGTTCAAAAGTTAGAAGCTTTCTGTGGCAAATGATGGTGCAAGCCAACGTAAGGGGCTGAAGCAGCTGAATATCCCCTGCCAAGAAAACATGCTGAATATCCCCAGTGTGTCTTTTGTAACCAAAATATAGGTGTAATTTTTAAACACTGCTTTTATGAATTTGTATAGTGAGTAACTCTCCCTATACTCAAAAATCCAGTGGGTGATATCAGGGCTTGTCTGCATTACAGCTGCAGAGCCATAGCATAGACGCTTGCTGCAACAATGGAAGGTTTTTCCATCACTGTAGTTAATCCACCCTCTTGAGAGATGGTGGCCAGGTCAATGGAAGAACTCATAAGAACGGCCATACTGGGTCAGACCAAAGGTCCATCTAGCCCAGTATACTGTTTTCCGACAGTGGCCAATGCCAGGTGCCCCAGAGGGAATGAACAGAACAGGTAATCATCAAGTGATCCATTCCTTGTTTCCCATTCCCAGCTTCTGGCAAACAGAGGCTAGGGACATCATCCCTGCCCATCTTGGCTAATAGCCATTAATGGACCTATTCTCCATTAATTTGTCTAGTTCATTTTGAACGCTGTTATAGTCTTGGCCTTCACAACATCCTCTGGCAAGGAATTCCACAGGTTGACTGTGCGTTGTGTAAAAAAATACTTCCTTTTGTTTGTTTTTAAACCTGCTGCCTATTAATTTCATTTGGTGACCCCTAGTTCTTGTGGTATGAGAAGGAGTAAATAACTCTTCCTTATTTACTTTCTCCATACCAGTCATGATTTTATAGACTTCAGTCATATTCCCCCCTTAGTCTCTTTTCCAAGCTGAAATAAAGTCTGGATGGTAGCCAGGGAGCAGCTAAAGCGACTCTGGTGTGTCTCAGTCTGTATAAGATAGCAGTTGGGCTGGCATGCAAGGAGCTGGGCTGCCATTCTGCCTTCATTACTGTGGGGAGGTTTGTGCTAAAACGCAAATTTTGTATTGTGCCCTAATGATGGTCAGACTTTTCTTCCCCTTATCTCTGGAGAGAAAGACTTTGATAGTTGAGGTCCTTCACCCTCTCCTCTTTCCATATTCTCTCCTTTATTGAAGGTGTTGATCCATGATCAGTTCTGCAGCCTGACTGTGTTTCTCCTAGTTATTAGTAATGGCCCCTACAGGAATTTCCTGCATGTGTTTATTTTTTACAGTGATGATACATACTAGATTCACTTCTTAAAAGAAGACAGGAAGTGAAAATGCTGGTTGGGGAACTAGCTGAATCTGTGAGATGATAAATGCTTGTTCAAAGAGTGAGTAGTTTAGAAGAGCAGAGTTAATCTGTGTAGAGTCTGAAGAGAGATTTGTTGCTTGAGCCATTTTATTCGTGGCCAAATTCCAACTCTATTTGTTACATTCTGCCTACCTCAATCCTACCTGCAATTTTGGATGGCTACAATAATCTTCACTTCCTGTCTTTAACAACTGTGTTGCATCCCAGAGATAACTGCATTTTAGTAGTGGGATAAAGTAATATCTGTTTGAATACCATTTTGTCTGTGAAGTGCTTTGGGATCTTTTGGGGATAAAAGGTTCTATGTAAAGATAGAATGTTATTTCTTCCTTTTTGAAGGAAGCCGTTTGTTGGGAAGGAAAAATAAAATGCACAGCCACATAAGTGGGGAATAACTGGCTAGGTGGCAGTACTGCTGAAAAGGGTTTGGGGGTTCTAGTGGATCACAAATTGAATGAGTCGTCAATGTGATGCAGTTGTAAAAAAGGCTAATATCATTCTGAAGTGTATTAATGGGAGTGTCGTGTGTAAGACATGGGAGATAATTGCCCCGTTCTGATAACTGGAGTAGGCAAGAGTCTGAGTTAGCAAGTGGATAAAGTGGACATACACACAGGTTGTTTAAAATTTATAGTTCAGTGGTTGTCTCCTTAAACAAACCACCACAGGTGTCCAGTATGAGCTTATCTTTTATTAGTTAACCTGCTACATACAGTTGGGAAACATCTGGCATATGAGGATGATACGTAATTAAGTGCAATTAACTTGATGGGCACGGTTTGTTTATGTGGTTCATAGATAATTCAGAACTGGAACATTTATTTAATTTCATAGGTTCAGCTGTGATGCTTTGTTTTCTTTTTTTTTTTTAAACAGTGCAGTGCCCTGCGGATGCTGACAAAAGCTTATGCTCTAATAAATTTGTTAGTCTCTAACGTGCCACAAGTACTCCTGTTCTTTTGACAAAT
This sequence comes from Natator depressus, assembly GCF_965152275.1. Lineage (NCBI taxonomy): Eukaryota > Metazoa > Chordata > Testudines > Cheloniidae > Natator > Natator depressus. The sequence goes on from NC_134247.1 coordinate 8,886,971, forward strand.
GATGGATCACTCTGTACAACAAAAAATGTTTGAATTTCTATTTAATTTGCTACAAACAGTTTTAAAGAATGTTTGAACAAATTAAATAAATTGCTCATCTGTTTTTTTTAAAAAGACCTCTGTTGTGTTTTGATGCTTTTTAGTGCTTTCAGTATACACTAGCTTAAATGTACATTAGCTGTTTAACATTTTTAGATGTAGGAAGAATGAATACCTGACATACAGGAGTAAAACTTCTTGCTTTCTTTCAGTTTGCACACCAGAGACTGCTAACTGAGAACTAGGTGCTGCCATTCATTAATCATTGGAGGTAAAATACCTAGTGAAATGGAGTAAGATATTATATAGTATCTGTCCTATTTAAAGTACATCAGAGTGATTTCCAAAGCTGTTAGATACTAGTAGCTCTTAGTGCTATGGTAGCTATTCAGACATTGTGTTCAAGTAACTAGCTGCAGAATGTATAGAGTCCTGGACTTTAGAATCTGTATTATCAAGATAGGGAAAGTTGCTCAGGATACTTGGGTAATATATCCCAGAGTCTCTCTCTCCTATTTTTTATTTTTCCTTAAAGTAACGTGAGATCTTTAACTTTATACTTTAGGCTGTCCATGTCAGACAGAAAAGCCCTTGATTTAATATACCACCTGAAGGATGGGCACCCTTAATAAACAGTACATCACCTTCACCCTAGAACTGCATTACAGTTATTGCGTTTGCGCTAAAGTCTTTGGTATGGAATTAAATTCCTAAATTTCTGGCCCAGAAGAGAAAATGCTACTGTATCAGCTGTACCAATATTGGAAAGAAAGTGATATCTGGTGATTAGAGCAAGAGATTGGGAGTCAGGTCTCCTGACTTCTGCTTCTGGGCTTGCCACTGATTTATGTGACCAAGAGAAAATCACTTCACCTCTCTGTGGTTGTTTACCCATTTGTAAAATGCATATTTAAAAACGGTTACATACCTCACAGCAGTGATAGGCTTAATTATCTTTTGTGACGTCTGTGAGGATTTCCAGATGAAAGGTACTATTACAAAGTATTATTGTGCAAATGATGATATTCAGAAAATTAACCTCCCTTAAATTTATAGGGTTGATTAAAATTCACTAGTTTTTGTTTTCAGAGTAATTTTATTCATGAGAATAAGAACCAATGGCTTTAAATATTAACTCTTTGTTAATTATACAGTATCAAAATGGTTAAAAATACTAATGTAGCTTGCCTGATTGCTTGAACATCTCTTGGAAGACATACGGCTGTGTTTTTTAAATTTTTGCTGATGAATATTGTCAGTTAGATCGTGAGCAAATCCCCTCCAAAACAAATATCACAGATTAACTCACATCTTTTATTGATTTTCCTGTTGGGGAGGAAGAATTTGACTTCATGGGAATGAGAAACAAACATAAGCGTTTCTGTTCTGTTAGTGCTGTTTGTTTGCTGAATCTTTAGGCAAACCAGAAAGTTAGATCTGGTTATGCCAGACCAGAATGTCCTGAATTTATGAATGATGATGATCCATAGAAAGAAAATAGTTTGGAATTAAATTGCACTATAGTGCTAATGCTGCAGGAAAAGTCTGAAGCCTGAAAAAATAACACCATAAGAGAGAGAACAACACGTACTGTAGGTTTCACATAACTTGATGGAAAAAATGTTCAGAGTTACAGTGGGTTTCAACTGCTCCTGTAACACAGTCGTTCTGTCTCCTATTTTTTTGACCTGGTGTGGGAAAGCACCTGTGTAAACAAAGATGGAGTGGTATCTAGTGTTTGACTCCTGCATTCTATTCCTAGTTCTGCCACTGACTTGTAGTGTGATATTGAGCAAATTACTTAGGGTTTTTTTTGCCTCAGTTTACCAAACAAAATAATTGGGAACCAATAACCCATTTCAAGTCCTGAAAGATCTGGCACATACCCTGACCACACATCGTAAAAACCTGCCAAAAAAATTAATTCCTTGTTGAACATTAATAAAAAAACCAACATGATTATCTGTACTGCATATTAAGCAACAATGAACAATAGAAGGGCAGGTTATTTTAAAAAGTGGAATCCTGCTGTGGGACAGGAGATATATGGGTGAGGTCTTTGATCTTTCTGTAGAAGCACCTTAGATGGCTATCCTGCTGCTGCATAATCTTGTCCATAAAATATATACAAAAAATGTTTTGTGAAACTAACATCCAACAAACCTAATACCCATACACATATTTACATGAAATTTAAATTTTAAAAAGCAAATAAATTCCAGTGTAAGCACTTTGTTTTATTAGATTGATAGCACTGGACTATATTGTCAAAACCTAAAAGTGAAACTTACAATAAACAAAAATGAAATTGATTGGTCTTTTTACTTTTGCATTTCTTAGCTTGAAAAATGTTAAATAGTATAATATTGAAAAGCAATTAGATTTTTCACACTTTTTCTTATGGTGCTATTGCTGATGAAGGTAAGAATAGTGTGGGGAGGTAATTTTTTTTTCTTTAATGTGATTCTCTTTCAATCTTTTTTGTGTGTGTCCAATTTATTATTTTCAATATTTTATCTAATGTATAGTTTTTAAAAATGCTCCTTTGACTTCACTGAAGTAGGGTAAGGCCTGCATTTTCAAAAATGACTAGTGATTTTGGGTGTCCAGCTGTGACATGTTAGAGGCCAGATTTTTCAGAGGGCAGCTGCTGACCACTTTCTGAAAATGAAGTCCTTTTAAGCATCTCAAGTTGGGCACCCAAATGTTGAGCCACCAAAATTGCTAGTTACTTTGCCCTCTGAAAAATCTGGCCTCTAACATGTCACCCAAAATCAATAGTCACTTTTGAAAATGTATGCCATGCCCTACTTCAGTGAAGTTAAAGGAGCATTTTTAATAAATATGCATTAGATAAAATTATTGAAAATAATAAATTGGACAAAGAAAGATTGACAGAGAACCACATTAAAGAAAAAAATAACCTTTCAAATCTACTTTTTAAAATTTAAAATTAAAAATTGATGGCTTAAAAAGACTTGCACTGCATTTGTCTGAAAAGCTGTTTTGTATAGTTATGAGAAGCAGCATGGTGGAGTGGATAGGGTAATGGACTGGAAGCCAGAAATACTGTGCTTTATTCCCCGCCTGCTCAGCCACTGATTGTGTGTGGGTGTGTGTAATGGGGCAAGCCACTGTGCTTAAGTCTCCTTTTTTATAAAATGAGGATATGATGTACGTTCATTTTTGTAAATGCTTTGAGATCTGGTGATGAACAGCACTGTATTTAAAAATATTTTCTATTACCTTTAATATTTGGTGTTACTGGTTAAAAGCTCTGGGTCTTGATCTTGCAGTGATCCCATCCACATGGAACCTCTGCTACAGAGTTCAATCCACAAAACAGTGATAGCTCCAACAGACTCTGGGTGGAATCTTTAGATCAAGATGGACCCTGTCAAGCAGACAGTTTTTCTGTATTGCAAAGCCTGTTAAGATGATGATGCTAGTGCCAAAAATTCATAGAAGCACAGTATGTGGTTCAGTCCTTATTGCACCATTCTCCCCCCCCCCCCCCCCCCCAGTATTTTCATGGTGGGTTTAGGATATCCTAATCACATCAGAAAAAGGGTGTGTCAAAACTATGCAACACGACAAGCACTTATAGATACATGTTTTCTTCTTGAACTCCGCCCTGGGGCAAACTGGTCTGCACAGAATCAATAGCAGGCAAGGCATGGGCAGTGTATTCCCAGTCTCTAGGCAGGATATGCACATGTGCTGTTCTCGTTAATGTTTTACAGTTTAATCAGAAAAGGGTGTTCCATTTTTATTCTGATGTGTTCTGCTCAAATTTGTGCCAGAGTTTCTATTATAAATCTCTCCAGACTAACATCCATTGCACCAGGTCTTCGCTCGTGAGCAGCTTAGCTTATTCTAAGTCACTTTAGAGGATGTGACTTTAAAATTAAAATGTATTCGTTTAAGATTATATTTTATACTTGTGTATTTTATAAGTGAAGAGATCTGTTCAATCCAGAGACACCTCTGTATATCTTCTGGTGCTGGTTCTCTTCAGATGTAGCTGAATAAAACTGGTTTCAGACTTATGGGGCCATGTGAGCCAGCCCCCCACCAGAACCACATCACAGACCTACTCAGATATTTGCACCATGTTTACGCCAGTGCAATTCCACTGGAGTAACTGGTGATTTACACAGTATGAGACCAAATGATTGTTTGTACAGTATTTGAAGAGGAAACATGCTGCATAAATGCTAACTGCTATAAGTAGGAAAAGACCAAAAGATGATGAACTTAAGAATTAGGGACGTTTCTTGATTTAAAAAAAACTTGTCATAATTTTTGCAAGATGATTCAGATGCCCTGTCTTTAAAATGTAGCTCCTCTTCCTGCTGTGTTGCAGTTCATTTTATTTGTGTGGAAAGATGCTTTTAAACTGAATATTGATTACTGACATCATTTGCCTTACACACTTACAGACCAGCATGAGAGAGGCTGCTATTAAGTGCCCCTTGTTGAACAAGTATTACAAAGTTTGGTCTATAATGCAGGGTATAAATATTTTATTTAACTGGAAATGTCTTTTGTCTAAACATTAGGCCCCTTGTAGCTTTTATTATTTAACTGAGTTTGTAACTATGTTTAAGCACTGATATATTTTTCCTTCTTCTGCACCTACAGCAGTTTATCTCCGATCCCTGTTTTCAGGACTGTTATTGATTTGTCCTTTTAACTGTTTTTTGTGTTTAAATCAAGCTGTGCCATAAATATTCATGATTGCTGTAATGCAACATGCATGCTCACTGTATTACTATATCAGTGGGTGGTACCTAGGAGTTAGTTAAGTATTACTTTATAATATACTGCTATATAATGGGAAGAGAACTAGGTATATTACTGCAGAATTGGTCTGTTCTGAAAAATCCATAATTTTCCAAGGAGAGAGCCACAGGTGAGCCAAAGCTTTTGAGCTTGGCAACTTCATGTTTTGTCCTTCACAAATCCTAATATGGTTAAACCTTTGAATTTATCTAGAATTATTTTTCAAAATTTCAGTCATTGGGTTATCAATGCACATAGTTTCACCTTACCAACAATAGTAGCTTGAGATTTAAATATAGTTCTGAAACTTCCCAGACAAGGCAGATGGCAGACTGATGGGCAACACAAATACAGTTTACAAACAAGGAAGTTATTTGGGTGATAACTAAAGGCTTGTAACAAAATGTATGTGTTGAGGCTGCTGGTATATATTGATTCTTTTTGTACCAGGTTGAGAGAGAGGCGTGATTAAATTAAGTTTCTGGTTTAGTCTGTTAGCACCTTTGACCCAACCTCATTGTTTCTGTTATCTTTTTACATAGTTTTGGGATGCCTTGTGATAGAATTACATGTATATAATAGCTAGACTCAAAGACTGTCTATGCTATGAAAATGACAACAAGTAGTAAACAGTTCTCCCGCCTATGCAAACCAGAGTTGAGAATGATTTCTCCACTGGTATCAAAAGGAATAGCAGAGTATAGTACCCCATGTAGGAGAGAATGCTTGACACTATGGGTAAAGTTAATGGTAAAACTTCCATTGAATTTAACAGGGCCAGGATTTCACCCCAAGTGTCTAACACAGCTTGTTTTTGCAGTGTTGATACAGCAGGAGGGCTGAGCTCCGGGAGCAGGTATAGCCAAGAGATATGCTGGGGTCTAAATGAGTGCTCAGATTTTAGATACTTTAGTTTATCTACTGATTGGTGCTAGCCATTCCTCAGTTTCCTATCTGGCAGTGCCATTTCCTCTCTCCTTCAGGTTTACTGGGTACCTGTGAGTAACATTCATTCATCTCTACTATACACATCTGCCTAGCAGGGATTTTGTAAAACAGTTTGTCTTGCAGAAAGCAGACTAATCCTTACATGCAAAACCAAAGAATCTTGACTTTTTGCAGCATGACATAATTAAAAGTAACAGATTTTAAAACAAGTTATAATGTAAATTTATGGGCTCTTCTTTTTCAGAGCTATGGAAGCACTAGTTCGGTGACTGTACCAGAAACGCTGTTGTTTGTTTCAACCCTAGATGGAAGTTTGCATGCTGTCAGCAAGAGGACAGGATCAATCAAGTGGGCTTTAAAAGAAGGTGAGTACGAGGTGTCCTCCTATCTTCTGTGGAGTAACTTCAATAACTGTATATATTCAATAACTTTACATAAAATGCTGATACGCTTATTTTACCAGGACAATAATGTTCCTCTGATTATGAGTTTTTAAATACTGGCTCACAAGACCTACTTTGTACAAAATTTATCACGGTTTTGTAAAGGATGAACATAGGGGTGCAGAAGCCGAAAAAGATGTAGATACTGAACGACATATTCCTTAGCTTTGCTGTTCTCCTTCTGGACATGACTTGATATCTAACTGCAGCAGTACAGTAATCATGCTGATCTGTATATTTTCACATTTGGATTTTTTTTATATCTGATTTTTTGTTTTTTAATGTTTCAGAACATTTAGGCAGAGGTTATAGATACGATTACTGTACCAAACATCTTAGTTCAGGCCTGCACATTAGTAATAGTTGTACAGCTTTATTTGCTTTTGGACATAATGTCCCCTTTTTAAAGTTTATTCTTCTGCACTGGGTAAGGTGATTGTGACCTTCTTTTTTTTTTTTTAATGTTTGTTAATGCAAGGATTTTTTAAAAAGAAAAGGAAGACTTGTGGCACCTTAGGGTATGTCTACACTATGAAATTAGGTCGAATTTATAGAAGTTGGTTTTTTTAGAAATCATTTTTAAATAGTCGATTGTGTGTGTCCCCACACAAAATGCTCTAAGTGCATTAAGTGCATTAACTCGACGGAGTGCTTCCACAGTACCGAGGCTAGCATTGACTTCCGGAGTGTTGCACTGTGGGTAGCTATCCCACAGTTCCCGCAGTCTCCGCTGCCCATTGGAATTCTGGGTTGAGATCCCAATGCCTGATGGGGCAAAAAACATTGTCACGGGTGGTTCTGGGTACATGTCATCAGGCCCTCCTTCCCTCCCTCCCTCTGTGAAAGCAACGGCAGACAATCGTTTCACGCCTTTTTTCCTGAGTTACCTGTGCAGACGCCATGCTACGGCAAGCATGGAGCCCGCTCAGCTCACTGTCACCGTATGTCTTCTGGGTGCTGGCAGACGCGGTACTGCATTGCTACACAGCAGCAGCAACCCATTGCCTTGTGGCAGCAGACGGTACAATAGGACTGGTAGCCGTCATCGTCATGTCCGAGGTGCTCCTGGCCGCGTCGGTCAGGAGCGCGTGGGCAGACATGGGTGCAGGGACTACATTAGGAGTGACTCGACCAGGTCACTCTCTTTAGTCCTGCAGGCAGTCCTATTGTACCATCTTATGGTGAGCAGGAAGGAAATATGGATGGCTAGCAGTCCTATTGTACCATCTTCTGCTGAGCAGCCAAGAGATGTGGATGGCTTGCAGTCCTTCTGCACCGTCTGCTGCCAGCCAAAGATGTAAAAGATAGATGGAGTGGATCAAAACAAGAAATAGACCAGATTTGTTTTGTATTCATTTGCTCCCCCCTCCCTCCCTCCATGAAGTCCTGCCTGAAATACGAGAGGGAGGGATAGCTTAGTGGGTTGAGCATTGGTCTGCTAAGCCCAGGGTTTTGAGTTCAATCCTTGAGGGGGCCATTGTGTGTGACAGTTGTTTTTGTTTCTCCTTGATGTAAAGCCACCCCCTTTGTTGATTTTAATTCCCTGTAAGACAACCCTGTAACCACATCGTCAGTCGCCCCTCCCTCCGTCAGAGCAATGGCAGACAATCGTTCCGCGCCTTTTTTCTGTGGAGACACCATACCATGGCAAGCATGGAGCCCGCTCAGATCACTTTGGCAATGAGGAGCACATTAAACACCACACGCATTATCCAGCAGTATATGCAGCACCAGAACCTGGCAAAGCGAAACCGGGCAAGTGGGCGACGTCAGCGCGGTGACGAGAGTGATGAGAACATGGACACAGACTTCTCTCAAACCATGGGCCCTGGCAATGCAGGCATCATGGTGCTAATGGGGCAGGTTCATGCCGTGGAACGCCGATTCTGGGCCTGGGAAACAAGCACAGACTGGTGGGACCGCATAGTGTTGCAGGTCTGGGATGATTCCCAGTGGCTGCGAAACTTTCACATGCGTAAGGGCACTTAGATGAAACTTTGTGACTTGCTTTCCCCTGCCCTGAAGTGCATGAATACCAAGATGAGAGCAGCCCTCACAGTTGAGAAGCGAGTGGCAATAGCCCTGTGGAAGCTTGCAACGCCAGACAGCTACCGGTCAGTCGGGAATCAATTTGGAGTGGGCAAATCTACTGTGGGGGCTGCTGTGATGCAAGTAGCCAACGCAATCAAAGATCTGCTGATATCAAGGGTAGTGACCCTGGGAAATGTGCAGGTCATAGGGAATCCCATTGCAGCAAAGCCATCCACTAACTGTGGTGGGGCCGTAGACGGAACCCATATCCCTATCTTGGCACCGGAGCACCAAGCCGGCGATTACATAAACCGCAAGGGGTACTTTTCAATAGTGCTGCAAGCACTGGTGGATCACAAGGGACGTTTCACCAACATCAACGTGGGATGGCCGGGAAAGGTACATGACGCTCGCATCTTCAGGAACTCTGGTCTGTTTCAAAAGCTGCAGGAAGGGACTTTATTCCCAGACCAGAAAATAACAGTTGGGGATGTTGAAATGCCTATAGTTATCCTTGGGGACTCAGCCTACCCCTTAGTGCCATGGCTCATGAAGCCGTACACAGGCAGCCTGGACAGTAGTCAGGAGCTGTTCAACTACAGGCTGAGCAAGTGCAGAATGGTGGTAGAATGTGCATTTGGACGTTTAAAAGCGCGCTGGCGCCGTTTACTGACTCAGTTAGACCTCAGCGAAACCAATATTCCCACTGTTATTACTACTTGCTGTGCGCTCCACAATATCTGTGAGAGTAAGGGGGAGCCATTTATGGCGGGGTGGGAGGTTGAGGCAAATCGCCTGGCCGCTGGTTACGTGCAGCCCGACACCAGGGCGGTTAGAAGAATACAGGAGGGCGCGGTGCGCATCAGAGAAGCTTTGAAGACCAGTTTCATGACTGGCCAGGCTACGGTGTGAAAGTTCTGTTTGTTTCTCCTTGATGAAACCCCCCGCCCCTTGGTTCATTCTACTTCCCTGTAAGCTAAGCACCCTCCCCTCCTCCCTTCGATCACCACTTGCAGAGGCAATAAAGTCATTGTTGCTTCACATTCATGCATTCTTTATTAATTCATCACACAAATAGGGGGATAACTGCCAAGGGGTGGTGGAGGAGAGAAGCACCGGGAGGGGTAGTGGAGGAGGGAAGGACAAGGGGACACAGCACTTTAAAGTTTAAAACTTTAAAACGTATTGAATGCCAGCCTTTTGTTGCTTGGGCAATCCTCTGGGGTGGAGTTGCTGGGTGGCCGGAGGCCCCCCCACTGCGTTCTTGGGCGTCTGGGTGAGGAGGCTATGGAACTTGGGGAGGAGGGTGGTTGGTTACACAGGGGCTGTAGCAGCGGTCTGTGCTTCTGCTGCCTTTCCTGCAGCTCAACCATACGCTGGTGCACTTTAGTTTGATCCTCCAGCAGCCTCAGCATTGAATCCTGCCTCCTCTCATCACACTGCCGCCACATTTGAGCTTCAGCCCGCCACCTCTCCTCCCGGTCATTTTGTGCTTTCCTGTACTCTGACATTGTCTGCCTCCACGCATTCGTCTGTGCTCTGTCAGTGTGGGAGGACAGCATGAGCTCAGAGAACATTTCATCACGAGTGCGTTTTTTTCACCTTCTAATCTTCACTAGCCTCTGGGAAGGAGAAGATCCTGTGATCCTTGAAACACATGCAGCTGGTGGAGGAAAAAAAAAGGGACAGGGGTATTTAAAAAGACACATTTTACAGAACAATGGGTACACTCTTTCACGGTAAACCTTGCTGTTAACATTACATACATAGCACATGTGCTTTCGTTCCAAGGTCGTATTTTGCCTCCCCCCACCACATGGCTAGCCCCTCACCACTCCCCGTGGCTAACAGCGGGGAACATTTCTGTTCAGCCACAGGCAAACAGCCCAGCAGGAACGGGAACCTCTGAATGTCCCCTTAAGAAAAGCACCCTATTTCAACCAGGTGACCATGAATGATAGCACTTTCCTGAGGATAACACAGAGAGATAAAGAACTGATGTTGTTTGAATGCCAGCAAACATACACTGCAATGCTTTGTTCTACAATGATTCCCGAGTACGTGCTACTGGTCTGGTGTGGTAAAGTGTCCTACCGTGGTGGGTGGAATAAGGCTGCCCTCCCCAGAAACCTTTTGCAAGGCTTTGGGAGTACATCCAGGAGAGCCGCAAATGCCAGGGCAAATTAATCATTAAACATGCTTGCTTTTAAACCATGTGTAGTATTTTAAAAGGTACCCTCACCAGAGGTCCCTTCTCCACCTGGTGGGTCCGGGAGGCAGCCTTGGGTGGGTTCGGGGAGTACTGGCTCCAGGTCCAGGGTGAGAAACAGTTCCTGGCTGTCGGGAAAATCGGTTTCTCTGCTTGCTTGCTGTGAGCTATCTACAACTTCATTATCATTATCTTCCTCGTCCCCAAACACTGCTTCTGTGTTGCCTCCATCTCCATTGAAGGAGTCAAACAACACGGCTGGGGTAGTGGTGGCTGAACCCCCTAAAATGGCATGCAGCTCATCATAGAAGCGGCATGTTTGGGGCTCTGACCCGGAGCGGCCATTTGCCTCTCTGGTTTTCTGGTAGGCTTGCCTCAGCTCCGTAAGTTTCAGGCGGCACTGCTTCGGGTCCCTCTTATGGCCTCTGTCCTTCATGCCCTGGGAGATTTTGACAAATGTTTTGGCATTTCGAAAACTGGAACGGAGTTCTGATAGCATGGATTCCTCTCCCCATACAGCGATCAGATCCTGTACCTCCTGTTCGGTCCATGCTGGAGCTCTTTTGCGATTCTGGGACTCCATCGTGGTCACCTCTGCTGATGAGCTCTGGCCAGTGTGGCAAGCTGCAGGTGACCATGCAAACAGGAAATTGAAATTCAAAAGTTTGCAGGCCTTTTCCTGTCTACCTGGCCAGTGCATCTGAGTTGAGAGTGCTGTCCAGAGCGGTCACAATAGAGCACTCTGGGTTAGCTCCCGGAGGCCAATACTGTCTAATTGCGTGCACAGTACCCCAAATTCAACCTGGCAAGGCCGATTTAAGCGCTAATCCCCTTGTTGGGGGTGGAGTAAGGAAATCGATTTTAAGAACCCTTTAAGTCGAAAAAAAGGGCTTCATATGTGGATAGGTGCAGGGTTAAATCGATTTAACGCTGCTAAATTCGACCTCAACTCCTAGTGTAGACCAGGGCTAAGAGACTAACAAATTTATTTGAGCATACGCTTTCGTGAGCTACAGCTCACTCTCACGAAAGCGTATGCTCAAATAAACTTGTTAGTCTCTAAGGTGCCACAAGTCTTCCTTTTCTTTTTGCGGATACAGACTAACACGGCTGCTACTCTGAAACCTGTCATTATGCAAGGATTTTTTAGTACCTTTGTCCCTTCCAGATTGGATTACACAAAGCACTGCTACAGTACATAGCTTTCCCCACATCCAGCTGTGGGGGAGCATAGCAGGGAATGTATTGCACTAATTCTCTGAATACTGCAATAGCTCTATGGTTGCTTCAGATGTGATTGGAAGTGTTGAGTCTGATTTATAAAACTGTACACAGATAGGCTTCTGATTACTTGAAAGAGAGTCACTCTCTGTATGTGCCACCATGGCAACTGAGTCATGGTATAAGAATCTTGAGTAGGCACCCAAATACTATGGCATGATGGGTGCCTTATAAGCCTCTGATTAGAATAGAATAGAGGTTCCCTGGGGTTCTTCTGCCGATATACTGGGAACTGGAGGCAAAAGATTTGTAGTGGAAGGCTCTTAACCCTGGAGTATGCTTCTCCGACTGGTACAATAAAGCCTGTCTGTTGACCTAAAGGGCAGGGTATAAAGGTCCTCTCTTGTCTCTGCTGTGTGCCTGAGGGAGATGGCACTAGGGATAACACAAGTTTAATGGTTCAGGTCTGTCATAGTTGACGTTGAACAAGTTGTGTGCTAGGGACTGCATACTCTTATAATTTAATACATAAAATAATAAGAAAGAGGCTCTTTTAAGAATAGCTTTTATCATTTTTTTCTTCATGAAAACATGGCATTTAATACAAAATAAAATGGTTGTGGTTGGACTCTGGTGGTTGATTACATGTGAAAGATATATTTGAGATGTAGCCCTTTCTCCTCACCTTTTGGAAATCCATTAGAAAGCAGCTAAATGAAATGCTGTCACAGTGATTGCATCATTCTACTCAGTGTTTGTAAACCAGTTGCCCTTTCAGTCGGCAGGCTGAATTGGTGGTGAAGGACTGTGCTAGTCTGATCTCTGTAGTCCAAACCAGTTCTTCTGTCTTTATGAGACTGTTCATTGTTTGAATGTAGTTCTAGCAAACAAGCAGTTATTTTTATAAGAGCAAAATGAGCACTTTTTAAACCCCTCTTATCCACAGTAGAGTAGGAAATGTTAAGCTAGTGAGACAGAAATTTCAGGAATCTCAGTTTATGGGTATCCTCACAATTTTCCCACCCTCTATACCAATATTTTCACCCATGTAAATGTTGTACGGAGATCCCCTCTATCCCTGAGCATTCTTGATTAGATGAATGAAAATTACTACTCTCTCAATTCACGATTGCTTTGTGGCTTGTAGCTATATTAATATTAAGAAAAACTTTAACCTATACTGACATAACACAGCATATGTGAATATAAGTGTATAGTCCTGTCCTATGTAGAGTTTGACTCGCTTGTATAAACTCAGTGCAGTAGTTGGCCTTTACTTGTAAGCAGTCTTATTAAGGGGAAGAGGTTAGGTGCCTCTGAGGAGGGATGAGGGTACCTAACTAATGAAAATAAGAGAGGACACTGGTTTAAGTCCAGATTGTTTAAGTTACTCTTCCTTATTAAAAAAAAAAAAATAAAAAGTTGCAAAATACCATTGGGGGTTGGGTTTTTTGTTGTTGTGGTACATTAATGCCCTATAGAACTGGATTATCCAGTCTGGTCGTGCTAGTTTTATTTTATTGACTGTTTAATATTCTGGATCCTTATCTATGTGCAGTACACCCAACTAATGTTTTGTGAAGTGCTTATCACCCACCAGTTTGGTTCTATATGACAATGAAAACCACAAACCTCACTGCACAAATATATGGTAATACATTTAAAAACAAGCTGCATTCTTCTGGGTTAGTTTAGTGAACTTGTGAAATCTCAACAGGCAAGGAACTACATGAATGACCTGGGAATTGAATTTGGAGATTAGATTTCTAACTGAAATTGTCATTTCTGAATCTTCCATTGGTTGCTACCAGGTTGGTGAAAAGCCCACATGAAAGATGTGTGACAGTTGCAGTACTGGGAGCCCAACATCAGAGTTGGCTAACCAGCTACCATCCTGCTCTAATGCTGGGTTTAATACCAGAAGAACTGTAATATTAGTACTGAATTTGGCATGTTTACCATATGTCGTGCTGTCTGTCTCTGTTAACTATAAGTTTGTAACGCATACAAAACTTTCTGTGAAACTTCTAAGTTGCACATACTGCCTGGGTTCTCGGACAGCTGCTTTGTACCCTAGATATCGGAAAATTAAGCATATGTTGTTGTTCACATGACTTTAGATACTCTGGAGGTCGCCTACAGCACAGTGAAATCGTTTATCAGTGACATAGGGTTTTGTTATTACACGTAAGAGGTTAGGTGTTTAGCATGACCAACTGTATAGTACCTTCTTGTTTAAAAACAAACAGCCATGTGTCTTCATGTGCTGAAACTCAGTATCAGGAAGGGGGGTTATTCACGTTCTAGTAGTGCTTAAACAAACATGAACATCTTTCCATTTATAGTTTGTCCTGATTAGCACTAAAACCTATTACAGGAATGCAAAGTAAATGAACTAGTGCCTCTTATCACCACAATAACCTGTTTGAGTTTCCTGCCCTCATCTAGTGCTGCCAAGACAGGTGATTTGAATGCTCCGGCTCTCTTCTCCCCATGTGCAGCATAAATCAACTGTCAATAAACAGTGAGAGAGGCAATAGTTTAGAAAGGAAAGCACACACTATAGTTATCTGCAGTGTGAACTGTGGGCTCAGTTACTGCAAGGTGCTGAGTGCCTTCGGGTTCCATTGGTTTCAGTGGGGAGCTGGTGCTCAACACTTTGCAGGATTGGGCCCTCAGCGACTGGCCATGTAACTGCTGTTGCATCATCACATGCACTTCACAAAGATGGTCCTAGAGTTAATAGAAAAAAAAATGGTAGTCCCATTCCGGAAGAGCCTTTGTCCCTGCTGGAGCCCCAAACAGTCCAGCCGTATCATTCTGAGGCTCCAGGGTGTGGACATCACTTCTGAACAAGTCTCTGAAGTGCCATCTCTGATCCAAAAAAGGAGTGGTTAGTTCTGAGCGGTGTGACACGCTTCCTTATCTTCTCCTCTCACCATCATCAGGACACCAAGCAAGCTTCCTCAGTACTGACAGCCTGTCTGCGGAATCCAGAGACTGAGAATCCAACTTGGGTATAATCAGGCCACTGCACCAAACAAAAATCATTTAAACAAAGTTATGATTAGGGCAAAATCCAGGCAATGTAAAGTTGCACTTTTCACAAGCTGTTGAGCAGTCTCCATGTTAGCTTGAAAGAGTTGCAGCTCTTTCTGTTTTTACTTTTTTTCATACCATTATTGCTCATAAAATGTGAACATTCACCCTTCTGATTGGAATCTGTATCTACAATGTCTTAAGGAACTAATCAATAAAACTCTCCGGATTGAAAGGTCATCTTCTTTCTTTTAAAACGGTGGGGCTCTGCAGTTAGAGATGGCATTGCTGCTGATGCTACTTCTGTGTCACCTCCTTAGTTTGTGTTGCAAGGCTAGGATGCAGCAGTTCAGACTCTATTCTTTATGTTCTTTTGACTAAACATATCTGACAACTATGCAGTATTCTTTCTATAGAAGAAGATGGAATCCATTACCCTCAAGCAGCCAGTAATGAGCCTACGAGTGACTTATTGGGCAGCCTCCTGCTTTGGTCACAAAACTATAATCTGTGCCACAATGAAGGAAAGGAAATCTCTCAGAGCAGGGAAGACTGAGCTGGAGAAAAAGTGCAGATGAGAAATCTGAGAGCGTTACAGTAGGCGGCCCAGAGCCAACTGGCAAGATCAGATCTGAAGAATGGTTCTCCCCTGAATGTCATCAATTTAATGGTCTGTATTTTAAAAAGTCTTATGTCAGTGGTCTTTGTTCAGAAGGTGTTTCGTAAGAAGTACTCTCCCCCCCCCCCCCAAAAAGCACTCTGGGCTAGTCTGTTAACAATGTGACTTTATGTTAATAAGCAGCATCTTCAACAGTGAAGAATTTAAGTATGTAGTGTTTCAGGGTGCTATTTTGGGTATATTTTGTCTTTGTCCTTCTCCAGTTTATTTCTGTGCATCCTTTGTCGCTGTCCTGGTTGGAACAGTCTCCTTGCCCTTTTGCCCCAAATGATCCTTCTCCCTACCTACCTACAATCCACTTCTTCCATGAAGTGTTTTCCAAAGGAATATACAACATGCACAGGTTTGAGGCTATATCTATTGCCAGTGAAGGTTGCTTGCTTGCTTTGCCTTCGCCTTGTCCCACTCGTCAGAGTCAGTGTGAAGACTCTTAGAGTATGTGTGATTGGCACAACTGTTACAAATCAGCCAGCCAGGCCAGATGTTCTTGGTTTTCTAACTCCTGGGTGGACAGCTTGCCAGAGCTGACCAGACCCACCTGCCTGATAGAGGCACTTGCCCAAGGTCATCCAGCAGATCAGTGGCAGAGCCAGAAATGGAGCCAGGTCTCCAGAGTCACAGTCCAGCACCCTCTCCATACTGCCTCCCTAGCTAGTATAGTGTCTTGTCTAATTTGGAGTGTAAGCTTTTTGGGGCAGGGACTGTATGTTCTTTTCTGCACAATGATGGGCATAGTAACAGTTGTCAATATAAATTATAAAAAGGATCTTGATCCTCCAAAACCTTACTGACATGACTAGCCCATTGAAGTTAAGGATTCATGAATAGAAGTTGCAGGTTTGGGCCCTTTTTATAATTTATATTTCAAGCACTGTTAGTGGGCTCACGTTGGGATCTATAGATCCTACTGTAAAATAATAATAATTCCGAGCCTTGGAACATTGTTTGGTACAGAATTGCAGATCCAAAGATTAAAACCCATAGGGACTTTAGAAAGAGAAACTGTTATATCCATGAAAGCGATCAATTCCTCTGTCCTTTGAAAACTCCAGAGGACTGTGAGTCAGTGTCTCTAATCTTTTTGAAAGAAGTTGCAACACTTAGCTGGGATGACACACACTTTTTAGCCCAGTCCATTAGTTCACGTCTTCTGATGAGACTCCAGCTCAGAAACCGTTTTTTCCAGTTCATTCCACTGTGGCAGCAACTAGTTCAGTTGCTGTTTCAGAATCTGCCACTTCTCCTTTTTCAGTCACTGTTTTCATGTGTTTCTGTTCAACCTAGAGGCACATTAAAGGGATGGAAATCTGCAGTGATATCTCATGCATTTAAAAAGAACTGTCAAAGGGCAAATCGCTCCTTATCTTGCTTTTTTATGAGGCAGATAGAGAGAATGTAAAGCGATTAGATGTTTGTATACAGCTTTTAGCATTATGCCATTTGCTAGGAATTATTCTCAAATAATACAGATATGGCAGGGTGGTTGTGGTTTTTTTTTTTTTACTTTAAAATCCCAGGCTGTGCCTTCAAAATGCTGTCTAGAATTATTCCAGACTAATTTAGTCTGTCATTAGTAGGGTCCATCTACAGTACAATACAAGCAGAACTGGGTCAGGGCATTTGACTGCTGCCTGGTTATAATGTTGTTGCCAATGAGATATAACTGGGCCCCATTAATGAGGTAAAACCAGGGGCAATCATTATGTAAATGGGCCCCCTGACTTTGTTCTTCTTGTAAGTGGGCCCTCAGAGGGAATCTAGAAGTAACCTCTTATTTCATAACCCTTTATTTTTCCAGCCGATGGTTTTGTAATAGTAAAGATCTTTTTTGAAAAGAGTTGCAAAACTGGAAACTGGTTAAATGTCAAGGAATAAATTATTTTCTACTCCCGCATCATTAGGGCTATGCACTGAATGACCCCGCCGATCATTTTTTCCATCTCTCAACTCTGTGAGTTAGCTTTACTTTTGAGGGCTTTGACAGGACTGTGGCAGACGTGCAGCTGCTGTGTTTAATAATCTAGGAATAGTGAGATGTAATTATGTTGTGTAATGGTCAGTGAAGTGTTGTTATATATTGAATTATATGAATGTTTTGATCTAGTGTAATAGGGACACTGTGCAAAAAAATAAGCAGGAAAGCATCACAATAGATGTAGATAAGAAAATCTCCCAACAAATATGGGGAGCAATTACAGGACAAGGACATACTTCCAGGCTCCAGTTTGAAGTGAGACAGCTTTGGCACGTTGGGAGCCTAGTGATCAAAGGGACACTGAACAGTTAAAAAGACTTGGGGGGGGGGTAGGGGGGTAGTTGTCAGTTGCTGTCCAGGGAGAAAGGCTGACACAGAGAGACGCTGGAGTTTGAAGGAGCTGGGTCTTTCCTAGGTTCGGGGAATGGTGAGCCTCAGGCAGAAGCAGGCATGCATCTAGACGGGTTTATTGTTTTAAGATCCATTTTCTCTTAAATACTTTGGTTCTAAATAAATAATACGTTTCTTTAAGGAAGCTGTCTAGTTACTGGTTATTGCTGTCATTGTTCCCAGAGGAAATGGAACTGTAGGCACGAAGATAAGTCAGGCCTGCAGAGTAATCACGGTTGGTCACAGGGAACTGCAGCCCAGGGTCTGGTCTGAGAGTGGAAGAATTACGTGATTCCACCCCAAGAGAGAAGTGATGGCTCGAGGCCCAAGACCTGAGTGGGGTGCACTCAAAGAGCCTAGTAACTGTGACAGGGGCCTTCTTCATTTTAGCCCATTAGGTAGAAAAAGCTTGACTTCAGTTCTGGTAGGCTAGTCTTCTTTATTTTACTAGTCTGCTTGTGCTAACATTGGAGCTACCAGAAGATGTGATATCAACCAAACCACATGACAGAGAGTAAGAAAAGTTCGCCCTCTTTCATGTGAAGGTAGTTTCACAAGGGCATTTAAACTTTAGTTAAAGATAATGTAAGTGTTAAGGAAATCCAGAAAATTTGTTTCAACGGATGAATTGAGACAAGTGGATGTGCACAGCCAGTCTTTCTGGATAGACTGTATTATGGGTAAAGGAACAGAAAAGATTTTCCTCAGTCATGTTATGCTCTGCTGCAAGCAGCCTCTGGAGTGAAAATGAATCAGATCTGTATTTTTGATACATAGGCAGCTGTTTCTTATGGTTCATATGGGACATTTAGACAGTGTTCTAGGAGGCCATTAATGGGATTGGTGTTTGGGTTTTTTTTTTTTGTGTGTGCAGTAAGTACTACAAAATTTCATGCCCCTTAAATAGAACATCTTAATCTAGTTCACCTGCCTTGCTAATTTTGACTATTTACTAAATCAAATTACCATCACTGAGGGCGTAAGTAAAAGCTGGAATCACTAGTTCCCTTTCTTTGAGATCGAGCTTGAAATCACGATGCCAGGAAAGAAAGTTTTAAGAACTTTTTCTCACAGTCGTGGTGATATCTTTATAAGGATCTAACTGAAGTAGACAACATACTTTTTACATCACAGTAGAGCTCATTATTTTCATAGCATTACAAGACTTTCTTTCCATATTTGGGGACATGCAACAGGAAAGATTGATTGAGGAAGGTGAGATGACATGAATTGGATTTCTGGTGTTGTGAGATTGTTCAGTATCTTGAAGGGAGTACTACTGGTTGATGAAATTGTCATGATTGACACTCTTCTCTAACAGCTTCACAAAGTTCTGAGCTTTAGCTCTGTGTGTGTGTGTGTGTGTGTGTGTAAGAGACAACATAAGAGATAGGAACACACACATATTGCTTAGTTATAGTTGGTAGATAAAATCGCAGCATATTCTTGGGTTAAGAGCCCTTAGGTAGTAGGAAAGGGGGAGGGGAGCTTTACTTTGAGCTGAGCCTTGAAGCACATGCCTCTTGAGGAGGTTCTCCAGCATTACAAGATGAGTTGAACTCAAGGTCTTTTAGTCCACAAATGCTTTATGGAACTTACGCTGTTTGTAATTGAATTCTTCTAATTTTTTTGTGGGGAGAGAAGAGCTACAACTCTCTTTGCCTAAGGTTGTGGACAAGCCAGATGCAGACACTCCAGATTAGAATCTAACCTTCTGACCGTTCCTGCAGCTGTACATTAGCTGAAAAACCCTAAATACTAATCTATACAAAGAAAAAGCACCACATCCTTTCCTGTTCCGTTTAGAAGCAAGTTGTAAAGTAACACATAATGATGGATTTTGGCAGTAAGATTAGAGCAACCTTTAAATTAAAGGTGACGTTTGGAATTATCTTTGAGTGCATGCTATAGTATGTCAGTAAATAGTGTAATAGAAAAGTTGAAACTTGATTCAGATCTCACCAGTTATACACCATGTTTGTCAATGGGCTTACTCCTCACATTCAGATAAATAAGAGACCCTTAGACTAAAAATGTCTGAAAAGTTTAAAGGAAGAGTTGAGGCAAGAAATAGTCACCGAAGACCTTGTCTAGAGTAGGGAGTAAGTGATTTTTAAAATGCATAATGTTGTACTGAGTTTAATAAAAACCCAAAAAACAAATATATCATTTCAAAACCAAAGTGTACAGGTTTATCATCATGAGCGATCACTTGAGGAAGCGATGATCATAGATAGGGCTTTTGGCAGCATTGCTCAAGTACTGTTGCTGAAGATAGACTGACAATATAAATCTTTGAAATTACCAAAGGCAGCTTATGTCTTCCCACATCAGAAATTTCTGTACCTAATCAGTTCATCAAGAACTTGCAAAGTCACTTGGTGTGTGCCTCAAGCAGTGCTTGTAACATTTGAATTAAAGTTTGACTTAACAGAAGCCTTTGCCATTTACTGCTGACTTATGATGCTCTCATATCACCAAATAATTTTTTTTCCCCTTCTTGTGAGGTCATAGTGACTATAAATACCTTAGTCTATGGAGGTCCTATCTCTTTCTCCCTTTAGTCTGTTTCACCTGGATTCAGATGGACACTTATGGTTTCTGATCACTCTTTACTTCACAAAGGTCTTTTTTTTTTTTTTATTGTTGAGTTGAACCAAACCTTACATCAGGCATCTCATGCTTTTTCTTTGCTATGCGTCTTCAGTGAGGAGCTGATTTGGAAATCAGCTTCCCACAGCTCCCATTAGCCGGGAATGGCGAACCGTGGCCACTGGGAACTGTGAGAGGCCGTACCAGCGGACGCTCAGGTAAACAAAGCATCTCGCGACCCGACAGGGACTTACCCTGAACAAGCCACGAACCAAGTTTGGGAACCCCTGTATTAGATGGATTTAGATAGAAAGTTTACAGAGGATAACAAGCTGGGAGGGGTTGCAAGTGCTTTGGAGGAGAGGATTAAAAATCAGAATGATCTGGACAAACTGGAGAAATGGTCTGAAGTAAATAGTGTTGATACTATTGAAATAGTAAGTATTGAAGTAAATAGTGTTGAAATAGGGAGTATCACACTAGGGAGCATCAACACTTTATTGCCATGGCCTCCCTGGGCGATCTAATCTACAAGTGTAAAATTGCTCAACAGCATAACAGAGTGCTGGCTTCACACCCATGAATTGGGTTTCTTCCAGAAGCTTTACGTGCTTTTGAATTAAATTGCTCTGTCTGCTTTAAGAAAGAACCTACTCAGTCATCTTTTAGGTTTCAAAAAGCAAACAAAACTCTGGATCCTGTTGCATTTTGAACTCCGTTGCTCTGTGGGGCTGTTTAGTGGAACGGAAGAAATGGCTGAAGGTGTGGGGGAAGCTCTGCTACTGTTCTTCAGATCTAGCAGTGTGTGCACTGCAATACATGGGGAGTGGAGGGACTTCAGGGGGTCCACAAGCACCCTGAATCATGAGTCTGTTGCCCTTATCTTGCATAGCTCTGCTATTACTGTAGTGTATTTGAAATCTCTAGTACATGTGCCAGCTTCCCAATCAAAGTCTCTCATAAGTGAATGTTTGAGCCCTTATTTCCTTCCTCTTGCATCATTTTGTTTCTGTGTGTGTGTGACGAGAGAACTGGTGTAAAAGATAAATAAGAGTTGCTTTTTGCAGTAGCTTGTTTGGTCTGTTTAATCTGTTTTCTTTATTGATTGAATTATTTTAAATTTTTATCTTTTGGGAGCAAGAACCTGTTGTGATCCCTACCTTCTGGTTTATTTAAGGAACTTTCTTACAGATGAGGGTGGAGGATGCATGCTTTGTGCACACAGTCCTCTTTCCAATGCTGCACACAAGAGTATATGCTGCACACTTGGGTATCTCTGTTGGTACCAGTATTGTCAACCCCAGGCCTTCAAATCTCAGGCCCCCCAAAGAGTATGAGGGTGAGCCTAAAAAAATCAGAAGATTAAAAAAACAAGCAGCTCAACCTTTTTTTTTTTTTTTTTTTTAATGTGCCTGCTTGTGAGAGCTTTTAGGAATCGTGTTTTCAAGCTTTCCTCTGTATCCAAAAGGTCGAAAAATTCCCTTTTTAAAATGAAAGCTGTAATTGTCACGGAATCCCAGGGAATCCGGGATCGGGCTTCAAGAAAAATACTAAACACTGCGAGATGTGTAGTAAAATTGTGAGAGCTGGCAATGCTGAGGTGGTGAATAATGGACGTTTGGGGAAGTTTCACTGGAGAAATCATTTACATGAACTTTTCCTAAAGTGTTCAGATGATCCTTTCTGTCACAGACAGGTGTGAAGGAGGTTCTTGGGACGCTGTGGCTTTTTTTCAGTGACATTTTAATTTGGTAAATTATTCCATATCCCATATATTTTCCCTTGGAGTAGGATGTTTAAGTCTCTATCTGCTTCCTGCTTAAATCAGTGACTGTGTTGCTGTTGTTTTCAATGGGAGCAGAACCAAGTCCTCGGTTTACAAGTTGCATCATAAATTAAGTGTGAAGTTTGCTAAGGAAGTATATGCTTGCCTGCCTGCTTAGACACAGAATAGTGAGTGATCATAAAAAACAGATGAAAGAGGCATTAAGCAGGCCCTTTTGCATTCAGACATGAAGATTTATATTCTCCTCTCTCTATTCTCCACGACCCGTTAACGTTAATGAATGTTCACATGTGTTTAAATAAAATTGATGGTGGAATCCTGTCATTGTGGCTGCTTGGGAATTCTGATCAGCTTCCTTCTGGGCAGCCAAGGACCAGACACGAAGGAAGTCGTTTTTAGAAGAAGAGGTAGTTTTTTGCACTCTAGAAAGGTGCCTTTACATGCAATGTAGTGTGCTTGTGGCCAAGGAAAGATATAGAGATGACTCATGACATGATGTGACACTGCTGCTTCATGCGAATCCCCTTCTGTTGATGGTTTTGGGAGTTACGTATTGAGAATGAGGAGTGCAGGATAAGACTGAGTACAAAGGTAGCTTTAGAGGGAGCAAAAGTGCCCTGCTGATGCTTACAGAGGTATACAATAAATTACAAGCCCTGTTTGCATTATCAGATGGGTGCTATGTTATGATGCTATACATTCCTATGGATGACTCCCTTAAACACCCAACGTGGCTCGCAAAATGGTCAATCCTGGGGTTGGTGTGAGTTCATGACTTTTAATTGCCTATACATTGACTCCCGCATGTTCTGTTTGTGCAGATCCTGTACTCCAGGTGCCAACACACGTGGAAGAGTAAGTCTCTCTTTCTCTGTTTACTTCAGCCCTCTATTGCTTGTTTGATTTTTCACTGACATCATGAAGTTTGGTTTTAGTTTAAAGTAGGGAACTGTTGAAATACCACAGGTAACCAGACATGGGATTAAAGATTAAAAACTTTCCCTGTTTGTAGGATTCAAATGAAATGTCCTTCCTTCAGACTGTTTCTCTCCAAAAACCATGCTTGGAGCACCTGTCTGGAACACAAGCAGGTTGACCATGCCTATTTCAGGATCACTGACTTGAACAGCCTGGGAAATAGCATAACCTGCTGGGGAACAGTGTTCAGATTCTAAACCTTTAGTTTCAGTACCTTATCTCAGTGGTTCTCAAACTGTGGGTCGGGGCCCCATTTTAATGGGGTCACCAGAGCCAAAGTCTGAGCCCAACAGCCTGAGGGCTTCAGCCCTGGGTGGCAGGGCTCAGGTTACAGGTTCCCTGCCTGGGGCGAAGTGCTTGGGCTTTGGCCCCTCCACACCCAGGGCAGTGGGGCTTGGGCAGGCTTTTTTGTCCCCCAGCTTTTGAGCCGCTTTTGTTTGTATATGTTACTGCTGGTTTTATTGCCACTATATATAAATTAGATTTGAACTGTGATCCCTATACTGCAAGGCATCGTATTCATACTGGTCAACCCAGCTTCAGTTGGACTAGGAACACTATTGACAATAGTTTAGGTTTAATAGGCTGTGCCCGTTCTGATATTCATTCTCTTTGATGTTCAATTAATAAGTGTTTCGAACAACCAGATATTCTAAAGTCAACAAGCAGATGTCAAATGGTCTTCACCAGGACACACACACTGACCATTGCTGCTTATTGGTTTGGTGACAAGTATAATGTGTTCAATTTATTTATAATCACTATTTAACTCATAGGCCAGCATTTCTTCCAGACCCAAACGATGGCAGTTTATATACACTTGGTGGCAAAAATAATGAAGGCTTAACTGTGAGTATATTTTGGTTTGCTAGTGTCTAATCTGTCTACACATGCGCCCTAATTAGATTGCACAAAGGGTAGGTCCCTAAATTACTTTCCCAACTATCTGCTTTCCTGACAGCGTTGTAAAGTTCTGCAAGCTGCCCACATTTTGAATCATTTACTGGAAGCAAGTATTTCTTGGGAAGGCCTGACAACATTGGCTAGTAAACACTGTTCAGTGCCAGTACCAATTTTAGGATACAAATTCCTGGAATGACAGCATTCGAGTTGCACTGCTTTCTGGTTCAAAGGGCCATCCTGTAGTTTAGGACAGGCAACATTTACAGCCTTCCTTGTGAGCTACAGAAAACCCCTTTGGCTTGAGGATACCAACAAAAGGCAGACCCGTTTGACCCACCTTTGATATTTTTGTGGCACTTGCTAGTGTAATGATGATGATAACACCACTTCTTTAGCACTCTCCAGATATTAAGTAATCCTCATAGCATCCTGGGAGGGAGAGGTATTCAATACAGCACACACAGTTATGGCCTGAAAAAAATAAAATTTTTAGCAGTCCTATTGAGAAGTCCAACCCATATTAGGATAAATGTGGATTCTGTGCTGTCTCAAATAGCAGGTGCTGTTATAGCACTTAGTAAGCAGGTTAAACTGTGAACCCTTCCAAAATATTTGCATCGAAATAGTCAACCCCGCAGATGTCAGCTGAACACTTGAGTAAAGCAACAGCTTTGTGATGAAACTCAGATAAAATGTTTGGCTTCCCACAAGTTTCTTTTCCTGGCAGCCGCTATGACTTCCTTTTAGAACTTTAACATTTTTTTTTATTTTTGAACAGAGAAGTATCTACTGACAGGTTTTTTCCTAATGCACCCAGATACGTGGCCTTAATTTGTGTTTGTATTTTTGGTGTTCTTTGTGGGTAGATCTAGGTAGCAATCGGTCCTGAACATCATGTTTCCTTTCACCTGTTAATCTCCTCAGGTAAAAATATTCGGGTTGGATGCATCATTGTAGATGTTCCAAGCTAGATGGAAGTAATTTCACTGTTTAAAGTCCTGGCCTCTCTTGTATTTGTGCAACACTTCTGTTTGTCACTTTTCTCTTCCTGATGAAGGCCTCTTAAAATCCTGGAAGGTTGTTCACCAAGCATGTAGATGTGATACGTGCCCAGGAGCATTATAGAATTTGGCGATCATAATAATTCATTGCCTTTTTAATAACACGGTTTGTATGAAGATCACTGAGCTTTGCAATGCTAATGTTGCACCGTTGCAAGGCAGGTAAATATATGTATACTCGTTAACAGATGGGGGAATTAAAGCACAGTGTTGGGACATGGTGCACAAGTCGGTGGTAGAGTTAGGAATAAAACCCAGGAGTCCTGGCCTCCAGTCTTCTGTACTATAAATATTTCCTCCATTCCTGTTACATTTCTAGTAAAACACTGAGAAGTCCCCACATGAGCTGTATTGGTACCCTGTTCCCTTGAACACAACTGGGAAAATCGCACTAATTTCAAAGTGTAAAAATTTTATGATTTAAATGAGCCTTTTCATTTTTTTTTCTAGAAACTTCCATTTACAATCCCTGAGCTAGTGCAAGCATCACCCTGTCGCAGTTCAGATGGGATTCTGTACATGGGTAAGTTCTAGTTAATCTCTCCACGGGTTAACTGATTTAGAAGATTGCAACATTACTCAACAGCAACCGACAAATACAAACTGCCTAAACCAGACAGAGCTCTCTTGCATGAAAATGTCATCTCAGCCTTGGCTGTTAATTAAAGCCTTTCGTAATATTTTCTGATAGAGAATCTTGCACTTACTGACATGTGAAGATAAAAAGTCAACTGCCTTCCCTTAGAAGGAGAATAGCTTCTCAAACCACTGCATTGCCTTTAAAAAAAAAAAAAAAAAGTTACTCTCCCACTACAGAAAATGTAATTAACTTTATTCTGTGACACAAAACATATTTAGCTCAGTTATATGGTATATTTAATCACCTTCTCATGCTTATAAATATACTTGCCTCAGCCAGCCAAAGGCCCCTGCCTACATTACAACTATAACTGAGTCAGGAAATCGAGTTACAACATGGTTCTAAGTTGTGGTGTAGGCGAGATCGAACTGGGGTACTGTCCTGGATGGTTCAAATCTGAAGCCTGGTTACATGGTCATGGCTAGGTTGAATCTACACTACAGCTTTTAACCATGTTGTAATCAGATCTCCTGATTCATTAATAGTTAGCAAAAAGAAAAGGAGTACTTGTGGCACCTTAGAGACTAACCAATTTATTTGAGCATAAGCTTTCGTGAGCTACAGCTCACTGTAGCTCACGAAAGCTTATGCTCAAATAAATTGGTTAGTCTCTAAGGTGCCACAAGTACTCCTTTTCTTTTTGCGAATACAGACTAACACGGCTGCTACTCTGAAACCTGTCATTAATAGTTAGGGGGATTTACATTACTCTGCCTGGTTGGCATCTTTGGAGATGACACCACATCTGTTAAGACCTGGAGGAAATCTGCACTCTCTCCCTACCTTCTAGGTCTCCAGTTCACATCGCTCTGTTGAAAACTGTTGAGGGGGGAAAAGCAGGTTAACTATTTGACATTTCTAAACTAGGCTGCTACAGACTGTGGCTCTGATATTTGGGTTATTAGGACTAAAATCCCGTATCAATTTGGAATCATGGAACCATAGGGTTAGAAGGGACCGCAAGGGTCATATAGTTTAACTCTCTGCCAAGATGCAGGATTTGGTATGTCTAAAACATCCGAGACAGATGACTCCAGTCTCCTTTTGAAAATCTCCAGCGAAGGAGCTTCCACAACCTCCCTAGGCAGTCTGTTCCATTGTCATACTGTTCCTACATGTGTAGAAACTGATAATTCCTTCCCACCATACTGTGCTACAACAAACAGCACCTCCGTCTTCTTCCTCTCCTAGCATAAGGATTTTCAATCCTCAAAACTCTCTTCAGTAACCATTTGCCAATTGGATAGTGTGAATGTGATAACCTTATTTTACATGATAGTGCTTATAAAGATGTCGTAGAAATGTTGTCACTATGCTTGCCAGTACCTGCTAGGAGTCAGTAACGTTAAATGAGGGGACAACAGTGTTGTTTGGTTTCTAGTTTTGGTTATTGTCCGAAATTATTTTGTTTAACAAAAAAAAACTTTTAAACATTTTCCATGGAAAAAAATCCCAAACTATGGGCCCACTACAGAACTACTTCTCAAATCAAAAAAGTTTTTTCTAAGAGCCTGGATTTTGTATCTGAGTAATTTTCAGACTGAACACTAATGCAATTTAACTGGTGATTTCAGGAAAGAAGCAAGATATTTGGTATGTGATAGACCTCGTCACTGGGGAGAAACAGCAAACCTTAACGTCTTCATTTGCAGAAAGCCTTTGTCCATCAACATCCCTCCTGTATCTTGGGCGAACCGGTAAGACACTTTTCCCTCTACCACTTAAAAGAAAGTTTTTGGCTTTTTGGGTTCATTTTAAAGCTAGTGCAGGCCCACAAAGGATAACCTTGTGATAATAAACTCAGGTTTGTTTAATCTCCTAGAATAACTTCTGGAGGTGGTGGCTTTACAATGTAAACAGAAAAAATGATTTGCCTTCAGATAGCAATGGACATGTGCCATTTTATACATTCACAGACTAATGTGTGGTTTCTGCATATAGTGGTGTTTGTGTAAGTGATTCCTGGGGCTGACTCCCAAGCAAAGTGGCTTTTAAATTCTGTTAATTCAATGATGTACCATGCTAGCAGCTTTGTAGCCCTGGTTGCATCTGAAGCTTTTGGTCCCCGTAAATAAATGGGTTGGGGAAATGGAGAGACAGCAGCTGTCATACTGAAAATACAAATGCTCCATTCTAGGTGAAGAGGATTAAAATAGACCAAAGACCTATATTTGGGATGTCTCTCTGTAAGCTGTGTTTACAGATTTGCCATCAGATCTGTAGATTAATCTGTTTTTAAAACTATTTTTTAAAATGATCTTTATTGCGAAAATTCTGTTACAGAACATATTGCACCTAATTTTTAAATGCAGGGTTTGGTTGTAGATAAAATTAGGTAGGAATGCTACAGAAGAAGTCTTCGAGGAAGAAGCACAAAGAGCTGATAACATGGATTGGAGCACTGCCTACTGCTTTTTGTCTTCTGAGCTTCCTTTTGAGCAGTAGATTTCAGTGGAACAGAAATTAGTTTTGTCTTTAAGTTCCATGATGTGTAACTATATCTCTTAGTGCCAGGAAAAACCTAAAAGAAGGCTGAAAACATGAAAAGCAGGATGTGTGTTGTCCTGAGAAGTGTCCGGCATGACGGGTGACTAGTTCTGTTGTCTCAAAGGATTATTTACACAGAGTGTGTATTTTTTAACAGAATACACTATTACAATGTATGATACCAAAAATAAGGAGCTCCGATGGAATGCCACCTACTTTGATTATGCAGCCACTGTACCTGATGAAGATGTGAAATACAGTAAGAATTTTGATCTTGTCCTTTGCATTTTTTTTCACTTTGCTATAGCTCCAATATCCTGACATTTTTCTCTGCAATGGGCAGAACCAGCTCCTCCCTCCCCCCGCCTCTGTATCTACACACTGATCTTTTTAAGTTGCTCTGCCCTGCCCCCTTCCCTTCTCCCCCCTTTTACCCTCCTCCCCCCCCCCTTATTTAAGCCACACAGTCCTGGAGTCGCTTCTTCAATCTGAGTGCATATATGGCAATCCTTTAACTTGTCCAATCAGGGAAAGGATGGCCCTACTGCTCTGGCACAGATTTTTTGTGTGACTTTGGGCAAGTTACCCAAATCTCTCAGTGCCTCAGTTTCCATAGCTGTAAAATGGGATGATAATTCCCTGCTACATAAAGAGGTTGAAAAGCTTAAATCATGTTTGTAAAGCTTGTTTACATCATCAGTTGGACATCACTAGAGAGATGCAAAATATTATTAGTGTTGATACTATTGATAATGATTTGCACTTCCACCTGACGATCTCAACAAGTATGATAGTGCAAAATAATATGACTATTAGAGTAGGACAATAATTATGTATGAAGAATACAGTGTATCCTCCCTAGAATTACAGTGCCTGCTGTTTGAGCACAGAATGAATGATGATGATAACGTTTGTTTACAGCTATTGTGAGGAAGGGGAAATTTTGGAAGAGATAACTATTGGGGCTAAGTTTATTAAAAACAGTGGGGCTTCATGTGGATCAGGAAAATGGCACTGCCTGGTTGTGATCTAGAGAGAATAACTTTAAAACACACATGAAATTTGAAACTTGTCCTTTGGTATGGAAGAGAGCATCAGGTAAGTGAGTTAGAAATAAAAACAAGAACCTTCTAGTTCTGATTCCTAGTGGATATTTCTTCACCTTGCCAAACTATTGCACAATGGGAGCGAGCCCCAAAATTATGGTAAATCGCAAACTTTACATGGAATCAGTTACCTTCCCTTTCATCTTATTGGGAAATGTCTGCTGCTTTTCAGTGCTGATACTGTTTTTTTTTTTAAAACAAACAAACAAATGTTTGACTCTGGAATAAGTAGCATTAAATCCCAATGTCACTGGGGTTTCCCTGTAAATCTTGAATATTTCAGCCTAATTTATCAATGTCAGAGTTGTTTCTAATGGAAGTAATCAAAAAGAAATGTGCATGACATGGTTATGCTGTTTCATTCCCAGTTAAGGCCCCAGTCCTGCAATGCGATAATTCGTTGACTCAGGGGGTCTGTGTGCAGGTGCCGGGGCCTGCCCAAGCATACTGTGTTGCGGGATTGGGCTGTCTATATTTTCTGAATCTGGTCATTTAAAATAGAGCGCAGAAGAACTTTCAGCCTCTTAGCTGGGAATTCCCAGTTATACAGGAGTGTGCTGTCTTGTAATGTGTGTTTGGAGATACTGTGGTTTATATGATGATTATTCTGTATGTAGAGAAGAGGCAGGTCTGCAAGTCCTTAGAAGTATATGCTGAGGAGCCAAACTAAACAATATATTATTTCTACTGGTGAGAGAGAAGAATGTATTTACATCAGGATAATTTCGAGAACTCTTGAGCCACTCACTAGGGCTAGTCTTTTTCAATATAAAATGAACCAGTTTAAGGGCTTGTCTACACAGAGACTTAG
Source organism: Natator depressus (assembly GCF_965152275.1). Taxonomy (NCBI): domain Eukaryota; kingdom Metazoa; phylum Chordata; order Testudines; family Cheloniidae; genus Natator; species Natator depressus. The sequence continues at coordinate 8,917,094 of NC_134247.1, forward strand.
TGTGAGGCAAGCCAAGGTGTGAATCTACAGCACAGTAGCTTGCTGTGCACTAACTGGCCATGCAGACCCTGCTGCCATGCACTAGCACGTAGTAGCAGGGTCCACACAGCCAATTAGTGTGCAGTGAATGCACTATAGATTCACACTCTGGCTTGCCATGGATTATGTCTTCTTGTAGACGAGCCCTAACAGATTTTAGTAGCTCATTTAAGGTTCAAGTACTGCCAATGTATGTGTGTTACTATAGCCATGAATAAGCAGGAGACTCAAATAACCTCGTGTATTTGTATGTTTTAGAAATGTCCCACTTTGTATCTAACGGAGACGGGCTGGTGGTGACTGTGGATAGTGAGTCTGGGGATGTGCTGTGGATTCAGAATTATGGTTCCCCGGTGGTAGCTTTTTACATCTGGCAGCGTGAAGGACTACGGAAAGTAATGCACACAAATGTGGGAATAGAAACGCTGCGCTACCTGACCTTCATGTCTGGGGAGGTTGGACGCATCACTAAGTGGAAGTATCCTTTCCCAAAGGAAACGGAGACCAAGAGCAAGTTGACGTGAGTATAAATATTATAGTCAGAATAAAAGTTATAAATATTGTTTTCAGAGTCTGACTGATGGTGCTTTGCAGTACTCTAATTAGAAATTGTGTTTCTATTCAGTTACTTAATAGAGCTGCTATTCTATAAATTGCAAGATAGTAGAAGGAGAGAGTACATAATTGGCTCGTTGCTCTTTAACATTTACTGAACATTGTATTTGTACAGGAATAAATAAATGCTGATCATGCCAGTGACTCAAATTGAAGCGTCTAAAACAGTGCATGACCAACTTTGTAACTCAGGTGGTAAAAACAGCCATTTGGAACTTTCTCCCTAACTTTTGTTGTTGTTCTAGACCTACGCTCTATGTAGGAAAATACTCAACGAGCTTGTATGCATCTCCATCAATGGTGCATGAAGGAGTGGCTATTGTGGTAAGTTAGATACTTCAGGACTTTGATACCATGTTTTGAAAAGCCCACTTTCTAGTATTAGGTATGGTTCTGTGCTGAACAGTTGAGAATTAACCCTTTATCAGGTCTCCCAATGTTTGGAGTGTTTAGGCCCATCTCTAGTTATCATTTAAGGCTGTTTGTCCTGGCAAAACATTGGAAAACTCACAGCTTTGTCATAGCAAAAAATGCAAGTGTCAGTTTCAGCTGGGAAAAAAATATATATATATTTTTCAAATATACGGTGTGGTTTTTATTTTAAAATCTGCTAAGTACTTAAATTCATTCAAATGAGAAATAGACATAATACACACAGAATATAGATACAATGATTCTTTGTGTTATGGATTATTTAGTGATTCTCGATCTTGTTGTGATAAAGCATAATATGCTTTCCTAAATTAAATGGTTTGATTGATATCTTGTCACTGTTCAACATTTCCCAGCTATAAAGGATAGGAATGCTGTACAGAAGACTTTTTGTGGGTAAGAAGCCCTGCACTGATTACACTCCATTCATATTTGGAAAGGGATCTTCACAACCATAAGGACTATAATCTTAGTTAAATAACAAAAGCAGTTCACAGAGGACTGCTGAGCAACTAGGACTTTTAAAGTAACAAATTACAAATCAAGGAAGCCACAGAAAACCATGAAAATTTGACAGTCCAACCTTCTTTCAAGAATGGTTTCCAGTGCTGTAAGTAATATTTAGTTATAGCTAGTCAGGAAGTGTGTCTCTCTGGCTGAGCTGGGACGGAAACCCTCTCACATCTGAACCAGAGCATGTGAGTTCAAGTAACATATCAAGGCTGTTTCTACCACTATTGACAATGTGTTGTGGTTATTGATGTTAAAGTTGCCACCCAGTTCATACTGTTGAAAGCACCAACATTATGATGAGATGTTAAAGCAAGTTTCTGTTTGCTGGATTGTGGCTAGCCTGGGAGGAAGGTAAAGATCCTTTTTCCTATTTTTTTTTTTAAAAACAAGGTGGGGGGAGGCAACCCCACCTCCTAAGCAAGACTCCTTCTCTCAGTAATGCAGGATCTAATGTCCAAGGCTGTGTGAACTATGGCTGAGGGCATAATGGCTGTCATGTTTACGTGCAGTTACTGCATTGCTGGCATGTAACTTGTTGCTTGCTAACACTCTCTGACCCTACGGTATGAGAGGCATGGTATATGAAGTAAACCCCAAATTAAGGTGGAGCTTCCCACCTGTAATTTAGCAATAAAATATTCTGAGTTAAACATTTACTTAATTCCAAGGGAAAGCTTGTGGCGTTTCTAATATGACTTTTGAGTTATGTCCCGTCTTTTGTCTGAGTTAGACTGGTAAATTCTCTGAGGCTTTGTAAAGTGTTGTGGAGAGAGAGAGAGAGTGCTTTGTTAACTGTAAAATAAATCTCTGTCTTTTTAGCCCCGTGGTCGAGCCATACCTCTGTTAGAGGGCCCCAAAACAGAAGGAGTTACTATTGAAGACAATGGCGAGTGTGTTATCACTCCTAGTACGGATCTGAAATTTTCAGCAGGATTGAAAGAAAAGAAACTCAACTACTGGAGGAACCACTGGCTGTTAATAGGTACCAGGAAGTCAGTAATATTCCACCCGCTCTCTATTGCACTGTCCTCTGGTGGACAAAAGCAATAATCCAGACAGAGATTATTGTTACCATATACAAAGTATTTTAAATTACATCCAAAACCACTACATTAAAAGATGCAAAGTCAAGCACTCAAAAGTTAGAGGATGCCAGAAATAAGTTTGCCTTACCACCCTAATTTGGCCCCCTTATGCATATGCATTATGATACAGTTTTTAATTACATGATTATATCCTGTATTTTCCAAAGGCCCCTGTCTCATTCAGTGCACAGGATGGGCAATGCTCACTGAAAGGGTAGTTATTCAATATTTATTTCCAACAAGAGACAAAATCAGGGTCCAAATCTGCAGCCAGAGCCTGAGCACAAGTCCTGCTGAAGTCTGGCCATAACCAATACTTGCAGGTTTAGAGCCTTTAAGAGCAAGAGCATTGCTTCACTTCAAAGGGCATGTCACAGTTTTCAGATATATACCCAAATCTTCCAAGCTTTGGGTCATTCCACAGGGACAGTGCTCTGGTGTTAAGGTACATATAAGACAGCCTCATTTTATTCTAAACTGTCATAACCCACAGTATCTCCAAACACACATTACGAGACAGCACACTCCTGTATAAATGGGAATTCCCAGCTAAGAGGCTGAAAGTTCTTCTGCGCTCTATTCTGTGATGGCCTCAAGCCATTTTATTAATGCAAATAAGCCCCGAGTATTGCTTCTTGGCAGAGATACCAAAATCAAGCATGTTTGCCCTAAAAAGTAACAATTCTTGTAACAAATGTTGTTTTATTTAAAGGACACCATGAAACACCATTATCAGCCCCTACAAAAATCCTGGAGAAATTTCCAAGCAGTTTGCCTAAACCGCATGAAAATGTGATTCCAGCTGACTCTGAAAAAGCCAGTTTTGAGGAGGTTTGTGAATAACCTGATCGTATTACTGAATAACTGAAGAAGCCACTGGAAAATTACAGGGGAGGGAAATGAAAATTTTGGGAGAACTTGGACTCTGTAGGAAAAAGTGTAGGGAATTTTCCCAAGTTCTTTGTGGAAGTGCAGCACAGTACCCTCCCATGGGGTGTCATTGGCATTATTCTGTGTTATAGAACTCTTGATATCAGACTTAAAGCTGAGTCCTGCTTTCCTTGCACATACAAAACTCCCATTGTCTTCAGTGGAAATAGTCCATTGAATGAATGAACTGCAGGGTCCTCAGAAGATTGACCAATTTTGCTGTGAGCCACCATTACATCCAAGAGAGTCTTGCACGTCAGTAAGCTTTTAAGAAATGGTCCCGCATTGAAATGTACTGTACTAACAGCTGTACTAGCATATATAACATACATTATCCATTGAGACTTTGAACTGATGGAGTCTTCTGTGTTCCTAGGTTATTGGTATAGTTGAAGGTTCCTCAAAAGAATTGCCTCCTACCATTCCAAAGGACATTGAAGAGAAGCCCAGTCCACCTGTACCTCGGCCAGAGGCTCCCGTAGATTCCATGCTGAAAGACATGGCCACAATCATCCTGAGCACCTTTTTGTTTGTGGGCTGGGTAGCATTCGTCATCACCTGTCCAATGGTAATGCTGATTGAGCTTGATATTCTAGTGAATTCTGAGAAAGGGCTGTAATGTTTGGCAGCCTAGCCTGGTAAAGATGATGCAGGAGTTGGGGAGGAAAAGAGTCACGACTTCATAAAAGAAGGGCAATTCTGCTTTCTCCATTAGCTGTCAGTAATAACTGTTATCACCATGATAACTCACAGATATGCAATCTGATAACTAAGGCTACTGCATGTTTGATGTGGCAGTGATTTCTGTGACACACACCGTTACACTTGAGACTTTTCCTATTCCACCTGCAAGACTCTTCCATGGATTTTTGCCCATAGTTATTTTGTGTGTGTGTTGCTTGCTTTTTTGGTCATGATCCAAAGACCATTGAATTTACCAGAAGATCCCCGCCCCCATCCACTTCTCTGATCTTTGGATCAGGCCCTGTACCCTTTTACTGTTTAACGGTAGCTATTCAGTCTAAAGATGCTTTTCTAAGGGAAAATAAACTTCAGGCTAATGGCATTTTTTGCTACAACAAACAACCAGCCTGAGTCATCAACCATGCTTTAAAAATGTATAACAAGGTAGAGAACAGTTTGGGTTACAGAGACTCTTTAACTGCCCTACCAGAAATAAGTTAGGAGTCTGGCAATGAGAAGTTTTTCACTTAGAGGATAGTAGAATCTGCCTTTTCTGGATGCTGAGCCATGGACATGCCACCTTGTCTGCATGTCTATTGAGATTTTTATTCCTTCACTGCTGTGGTGTTAAGATCATCTCTTTCCTTCTGAAGAGTACGCAGCAACAGCAACTGCCCTTCAGTGCCCCCAGCGATCTCCCCCCAGAGGCAGACTTTTTGGACACCTCCTATGTGCAGACGGAGAGTTCAGCTACCAGCACACCGAACGTGTCTCCCAAAGCATCAAACCACTCAGCGTATTCCAACCTCTCTGGCTCAGACACTGGGAGATGTCTCTCCACTGAGCAGGAAGAGGGAGGTAACGTTAATCTAACTTCTTTCATCGTATGTCCCAATAAGAATTCAAATCAGAAAGTTTGTAACATTTCCCCCACTGCCAAAGGTAACAAAGCACAACAAGGGGTGGGGGGACGACAAACATAGGATATTGACAATATTTCATAGATTAAGACCTGAAGGAACCAGTGTGACCTCCTGTTGTATAACACAGGCCAGAGAACTTCCTCCTTTGATTCCTGCAGCAAGCCCAGGACTTCTGGTTGAGCTAGAACATCTCCTAGAAAGACATCTGGTCTTGAATCCTGATTTTTGGGATTCATGTCCACCATTGGGTGTATTCTCTCCACCCCTATTCTTGAGCTCTTCTAGTGAGAGGCGACTTTTCAAATTCTTTTTTCAATGCTGACCACAAGTTTTTGTCATTTTAGGCTTAATCCTACCACTGGCTTCACTAGAAGGTTTGCCTGGGTCAGGAGTGCAGGATTGGGCTGCTCATGGGCCATGTGCTCATTGGCATATTTGAAGTGGGTTGGCGGCCTCAGTTCAGACCCTAATGCAGAAAAATCCAGCTTATTTAAAAAAATTGTTATATTGGCATTAATAGAAGCCAAGAATTGAGTGGACCATGGAAACTGGACTCTCCCCTCTCCTCTGCATGTTGTCTGTGGTCCCTCCAGGGAAGTAAGTTCCACCATGAGGGCAGCACAGTGCCTGCACTGCATCCACTCTGCAGCGCTGTCAGTTCGGCACCTTCCACCAATGCTACATTCACATAAGCATTTTAAAAACTGGAAAGGGCTTCTTGTCTCCTAAAAGCTGCTTGTCTCATGTATGTCCCCAGCCATGATCTTTTGTCAAAATTCCAAAGGGCTCCAGCCCCACTGGGGCTGTCCTGATCTGTACACAGAATGTTTGAAATCATGAATTGGATAGTCTGGTGTCCAGCCACCCCGGTGCAGTTTGCATGCCCAAATCTGAATGTCAGCCCGTACAAAAACTTGTCAGCAATGTATATGTAGTTTTGAAAGCCTGGCCCTAGATCTCCTCCCTCCCTCTTTCTTAGTTCTCAGTGTTGTGCATTTAAACTTGAAAGAGGAGGTTTTACATACCGACTCCATATGGATATGCAACTGCAAAGTGCTGACTTTTAAAATCTGCCTTAAATTAATCCTTTTGCTGCTTATTTTTGTTCAGATGAGGACACACGCATAGTAATGGTCGGCAAGATTTCATTTAGCCCGAAAAATGTATTGGGACATGGAGCTGAAGGAACAATTGTTTACAGGTACAAGACAATCCATGCATTTGATTTTAGAGCCCAATTAATGCCCCACTATTTTTTTGAATATTTTTTAAAAAATTCTTATGGTCTAATATGAATGGAAACATTCCCATGAGACTTTTAAAAGTAAGCGCTCTGTGCGTGTGTGCGTCTCTTTTCTGCAGTGTCCCTTCACTAACAAAAATCCAGGGTTATGTCGTCATTTGTAAATATTTGTTTGAAATGAAAGCATTGAACAGAGGCACCTTGTCTAATACTGGAGAAGTGCTTTTTAAATCTATCTGTGTGAAATGTGTTCCATGTAACCCACCTATCTCAGTGCACAAACTGACTCTAAGAGGTTTCTCTGCTATACGGGTCACTGTCTACAGAGGGACATTTGATAACAGAGATGTGGCGGTGAAAAGAATTCTCCCTGAATGCTTCAGCTTTGCTGACCGCGAGGTGCAGCTGCTGCGTGAGTCGGACGAGCACCCCAACGTGATCCGCTATTTCTGCACTGAGAAGGACAGGCAGTTTCAGTACATTGCCATAGAGCTCTGTGCTGCCACCTTACAGGAGGTAACAGGTCACTTACAAACATAAAAAATTGCTAAAGCAAAGAGCTTGGGCTGTGGGGTAAAGGCAGAGAGAAAAAACAGGCTGTGAAAGGCTTCTCAATGGCAGACTCTAAACTCTGCTTTGAGTCTGCAGTTCAGGCACCTGTTCTATGCAGACAACATTTCTGATAGGTTTCAGAGTAACAGCTGTGTTAGTCTGTATTCGCAAAAAGAAAAGGAGTACTTGTGGCACCTTAGAGACTAACCAATTTATTTGAGCATGAGCTTTCGTGAGCTACAGCTCATGCTCAAATAAATTGGTTAGTCTCTAAGGTGCCACAAGTACTCCTTTTCTTTTTGCGAACATTTCTGATGTTACCCAAATCACCATCTGTAATTGGTTATTTACTTTTACAACATAGTCGTTTGCTGTATGTGTAGTTAAGAGGCTTTCCTCCTTGTATCATCATCATCATCATCCCTTCAGTGTTATTATAGTCCAGGGTGAATCTGAGACAGCCCAATTTACTGTAATACTCTGGTATCACAGAAGCAAAGAACACAGCCTCATGGGCTATACACAATTGCTGTTTTCCTTCTATCTTGTAATCAGCAACTATAATAAAGAGAAGGGGTATGGCATCAGTGTCCCAGTGCCTGCCAGTGTTTGGGTGGTAAAACAGAAGAAGAAAACTTTTTCTTACCCTTCCTCCTCCCTGGCTTCCTCTGCCCAGACAACATTCCTTTTCCCCCTTTGCTGTGTGTTCCTGCCATTTGGCTTCCCAGCCCTCCCCAGGTCTCTGATATAAGAGAAGGGTCTATTGAACTTTCTATATGTGTTCTTGAAAAAGGTTCCTTCTCAGTCACTCTGTATCCCCCACCATGTGTAAGGCATCTGCTGCCCTCACTAGTAGCCTCTCTAAAATGTTGCTTCTTAAGGCTTTAGCTTGTCCTGAGAGCCGCCTTTTAAAGAAGCCCAGCAGCGTGAGTGTGCAGGTGGCGCATGTGCTAAGGAAAGCTTTGTGGGGGGAAGTGAGGCAAGGGCTTTGCTTAGCCTGGTGTGAGTAAGATGCTGGACACCTTGGCCTACCTATTTTCAGCCTCCACTGGGCAGTGCTAATGAGCAGCATTTGCTCAGAGTTAAATTCCTGTTGAAAGGTTTCTCTGAGCTAGGATAAAACCTAAACATAATTATGTTCCTTTAAAAACCAGGGCATCTAGGCCAACCAGGAAACTGACGAGTAAAAGCTCCAGCTATCTTGGGCTCTGACTGTGGAAATAAGGGAGATTTAATACTGAGCGGTAGAGTAGAAAGCTAATGCTGTGCCAGTTTTTAAAAATAGTAAATGGGATGTCTTGGTAATTATTGGCCTGTCAGCCTGACATTGATCCCGGGCAAGTTAATGGAGCTCCTGATACTGGACTCAATTAATAAGACTCAATTAATAATAATGATGTAATTAATGCAAATCAACATGAGCTTAGGGAAAATAGGTCCTGTCAAACTAACTTGATTTTTTTTTTTTTTTTTTTTTGGATGAAATTACAAGTGTGGTTGATAAAGGTAATAGTGTTGACATAATATACTGAGACTTCTGTAAAGCATTTGACTTGGTTGCTTAGGATCACAGGTACCCACACCACATTGTAATTAAAAAAACTAGAACAATATAAAATGTACTTGGCACACATTAAATGGATTAAAAATTGGCTAACAAATAGATCTCAAAATGTAATTGGAAATTCTCTTCAAGTGGGTGTTTTTTCAACCAGATCTTGCAGGGATTGGTTCTTGGCCCTATGCTATTTAACATTTTTATCAATGACCTAGAAGAAAACATAAAAGTCATCACTGATAAAGTTTGCAGATGACACCAAATTTGGGGGATTAAGAGGACAGGTCACCTATTCAGAGCAATCTGGGTCACTTGGTAAACTAGGTGCAAGCAAACAGTATGCATTTTAATATGGCTAAATGTAAATGTATGCACCTAGGAATAAAGAATATAGCCATACCTACAGAATGGGAGACTTCATCCCGCAAAGCCGTGATCCTGGAAAAGATCTGGGGGTCCTGGCTGAACATGAACTCCCAGTATAACGCTGTGGCCAAAAGAGCTAATGCAATCCGGGGATACATAAAAAGGGGAATCTTAAGTCGGAATAGACAAGCTATTTTACCATTATATTTGGCAGTGGTGTAACTGCTGCTGGAATACTGCATCCAATTCTGTTGTCCACAATTTGCGAATGATATTGATAAATTAGAGAGGGTTCGAAGAAGAGCCACAGGAATGATTAAAAGATTAGGAAACATGCCATATAGTGGTAGACTCAAAGAGCTCAATCCATTTAGCTTAACAAAGAGAAGATTAACGGGTGAGCTGATGACCGTGTATAAGTATCCATGTGGGGAACAGATATTTAAGAATGGTCTTTTAATCTAGCAGAGAAGGTATAAAACGATCCAATGGCTTGAAGTTGAAGCCAGACAAATTCAGACTGGAAATAAGGTATAAATTTTTAATGGTGAGAGTAATTATCCATTGGAACAATTTACCAAGGGTCGTGTGGGATTCTCCATCACTGACCATTTTAAATCATGATTGCCTGTTTGTTGAAAAGATCTGCTCCAAGAATTATTTTGGGGAAGTTCTGTGGGCTGTGCTACACAGGTCAGACTAGAAGATCACAATGGTCCCTTCATACCTCTATGAGTATGTACAAATAGCTGGGTTTTTGCTTTGGTGCCCAAACTGGGGGGAAAAAATTTAGTTGAGTGAAACCCAAAACACAAAGTTTCATTTAATTTTAGGGGGGGCAGGAGTTAACCTTTTTAAAAATAAAATTGCAATAAAATTCTAAATTAAAGGGCATTTTTAATTGAAAAATCATAACGTTATGTTTTGAAAATGTCAGAACTCATACACTTTGGTTTTTTTCTGAATTATTTTTTCAGGTGGGGGTGGAGTTTGACCCAAACCAGCAAATTTGACTCAAAGACACAAAGTTTCAGTCTGCATTTTTAGCAAAAATAAATAAATGCTGGGCTGAAAAAATTCACTCTGCTGATTTACTGGGCAGTCTATTGCTCTTCGCTTTTATTTGGGATCCCCTTGTAAATAAAAGTCCTTCATTTGAAGAGCATGCTGGAGTGGATCAGCACATGGGCTCTCTGCGCAACAGGCTTGTGGAATTTTAGTACAGTATGATGTCTTAAAGTTCCCCTTTGTCTGTGGGATAGACTATAACCAGCTCTCATTAGATTGGGTAGAATTTACTTCTGTTGAGGGAGCTTTTCAGTGGCCTGAGATCTATGTAGAGACCAGTGTATAAAGAACATGCTGGGGTTTTAGGCTTACTTTCTGTTTTCCCTTATATAATGTATAGTATGTGGAGCAGAAGGACTTCAGTCGCCATGGCTTACAGCCCATTAACCTACTGCAACAGACGACATCTGGTCTTGCTTATCTACACTCTCTCAATATTGGTAAGAAGGCCCTTCGTTTCAATTTCAGGTGACTGTATGTTTTATTGGTTAAGAAGCAAAATAAGCCAGCCTGGTGCAGGGAGCTATGGCAGCCATGTAGTTTATTGCTGGGTGGCTGGGAGAAGTGGAGACCACTCATTCTTTTTCTTTCCTTTTTTAAATAACAATGCCATTCCATGATGCCCATTCACGAGTGGCCATGATAAAGCAGCACTGGGAACCAGGAAATCTAGCTTCATTCCCAGCTCTTTCACAGACTTGTATGTGACACAACCCCTCTATGCCTCAGTTTTCCCTAGCTGTAAAATGGGGATACTTCCCTGCTATATTAGCATTTGCTTTGAGCTTCTCAGCTGTTATATTCTCATTAGAATATAACAAATGATGGCTTTGGAATACCTGGGGATGTGTGGAGGTGGTGATGGCTCTAACAAGAACTTGCAAGATTTGAAGGAAATGGGGTAGAATAGGCATCCCAAATGAATAGGCAACAGGTGCCTTGAGCTTAAGCCTATAGATCCCTGACCGTTAACAAAAACTGCTTCAGTAATGTGAAAGGATTTCATTCCAAATAAATAAAACAATTAAAAATGCTCTTGGTGCTACCCGGTGTCAGTTAATTGGTGTTTGTATTAGTCCACAGGGATTTGAAACCTCATAATATCCTAATTTCAATGCCCAATGCCCATGGCAAGGTCAAAGCCATGATTTCAGACTTTGGCCTGTGTAAGAAGCTGGCAGTGGGCAGGCACAGTTTTAGCCGTCAGTCTGGTGTGCCAGGCACTGAAGGGTGGATCGCTCCAGAGATGCTGAGTGAAGATTGCAAAGAGAACCCTGTAAGTCAATCACATTTGTTCTTGTTCCGAGGGTTAGGGAAGTTCCATGGAGTGGGATTGGCAAGTGTCACACTGTTGCAGTCAGACCTTTACATCCACAGTTCATTGCCTCTTCATTCAAGCTAGTTTGGAACTAAAATGTCTGTGGACTAATTTTCAGAGGTTCTGAACACAACTAGCTCTTGTTGAGGGCTGAACTTTCTGATTAGTGGGCTATTACTGTATTATCCTGTTCCATATTTTGTAGTCCTAGTGAAATCAAAGTGATCACCCAAGGGGCCACCAAAAATCAGTTACTTACTCATGGTGGCCTTTAGCAATAGAATGGGATTGTACTAGAAAAGTGGGAATACTTTAAGTGGTCACTTAAGACAGGAGATGTTCTTGGAGGTGGGTTTAGTGCAGGATTTGCCATGTTCTAATTACTTTAGAATATTGTGGAGAGAAGTGTGATTATAGAAACTTCTATTGTTCCCTCAGATGCACAACTGACTTGTGAAGTTGACCCAAAGTATTGAATAAACTATATTGTAATGTTGCTTATAAACCATATGTTCATTTGCAGACATACACTGTGGACATCTTTTCGGCTGGCTGTGTCTTCTATTACGTGGTATCTGAAGGCAGTCATCCCTTTGGCAAATCCCTGCAGCGGCAAGCCAACATTCTACTCGGTGTTTACAGTCTGGACTCCTTAAATTCAGAGAGGCACGGTAAGTAGGTGGATGTGTTCCTACTCTGTTAAATGTAAAGCACTGCACAGTTTATTCTAGCTCCCAAAACACCACTGGAAATGGTCTGAGACCTATGAATCACCATGACCCCAAAGTTGCAAATGTGAAGTACAAGCACCTGAAGTAATTATATGGGAAGCTCCTTTTCTTAACTTAGAAGCCCTTAAAACTATTGACTTTACTGTCCAAAAGCGTATGAAATTCCGGGTGATTGCAAAGTTTTGAGCCCTCCAAGCTTTACTGTGATAGTTTTAAGAGGAATTTCATGTAAATCCAGGATGTTAAAAAGATTGAACTGACCTTTGCTCTTAGCTGTACTGATTCAACCCCAATGACTTTCTGGTGGGTTGCACAGACTATAAATCAGGGCAGGATTTGGCCTGTTTTTTGTAGGCTGAGCATCCAACTGGAAATTCTAAATCTCTGACAAACTCGAAGGTGTCGTGATGGCTTCTTAAAGACTGAAAACAACTTTAACTGTTTCAGACAGTCTGGGAATAATCACCCTTTTTCTCGTAGAGGACATAGTCGCTCGTGACTTAATAGAGCAGATGATAAACATGGATCCTCAGAAACGTCCATCTGCCAGCTGTGTGCTGAAGCACCCATTCTTCTGGGATCTAGAAAGACAGCTCCAGTTTTTTCAGGTCTGTCTTGTCAATTTTTTATTTTGTCCAGGATGAAACATTCTGCATACGTTTTTAAAATCTTATACTCTAAAACTTCAAGTTTAAAGTCTTTGAGATAGTTGCATGTAGAATCAGCAGTTGATGAACGTGCAGTGTAAGGAACAAAGAAGTGAGGTTGTGTGCTTAGTCAGTGCAGGTAAGAAAATGTCCAGCCCTTTTGGAGGGTTTCAGTCCAGTGAGCATGTTGGGTTTTCTATGTTGAAAGAACTCTAGCAGATAGCTCCTGACTACCAATCCTATGTTCAGTCCAATTACATTGTACTGTCTCACAGCAGCAAACAGCCATTTTTCAGGACACCCTTTAATCTGGCAGAGGGTGGCAATTTGTAATTGGGAGGGTGGGGAGTGGGTAGGAGTTGGAAGTAAAAATACAGCATTTGAAGGAACTTGAACATTTCTTACAGGATGTGAGTGACCGAATAGAAAAAGAATCTCTAGATGGTCCCATAGTCAAGCAGTTAGAGAGAGGAGGGAGAAAGGTGGTAAAAATGGACTGGAGAGAGCACATCACGGTTCCCCTTCAGACAGGTAACTGAGATTATATTCCATAATAATGTAAGGGAATTACAAGCTATTATCCCTAACCTGCATGTACAGGAAGGCAGCAATACCATTGTCTTTCAGATTTGTTACATGAGAACTTGGCCTGCAACTGAAGTACTGAATTGTTCTAAATTAAAAAGTACATATACGTACACGCGCACATACACACATATATATAACCCTATTTTAGAACTGAGTGACTTAAAACAAGCATGCAAACACAAAAAACAAGAGTGTGGCCATTTCAGGCCCTATTTTCCATTGTTTACTTACCAGGCTTTAGCGGTATTTACATTTTACTTTTTAAGAGCAGAGATGATACAGTTCAAAAATCATACGGGTCACACATGCATCAAACTGTTTAATATTCTGCATTGTCAATATGCCTCCTGCACTGATTTTTTTCCTTTAGTGTTTGAAAAAGGTTATAATACTTCAGATCCTGATGTACCTGGCCAGAACAGTACAAACAGCTCTCTCACGTGTTTTGGCTGCAAGTATGGGAGATAGCAACAGATCAGCTCCCTGGAGGACTTTGTACACATCAGTTCATTTAAAAAAAACAAACAAACAAACAGCCTATTTGCTTTTGCAGATCTTCGAAAATTCAGATCCTATAAAGGGGGCTCAGTACGGGATCTTCTGCGGGCGATGAGAAATAAGGTAAAGGGGTGTGTGTGTGAACCAGCATCAAACCATCTTAGAATCTGTACCACGTAAAACTTTAGCCACCCATACCTGTCATATTCTCCATGCCTATTTAGAAGTATAAACAGCATTTTAAATTACTTGAATGTTACCCTTTCTGTTTCCACCTAAACCATCTTTTATTGGCTTATCTTAGGTGGTGGTCCACTTTACTGCCAACAATCCACCACTATAAACTGACACTTGTCATTTAGTAAGTCTTCTTTGGCCACTAAACTGCTTCTTGTTCATGGGGATCTCTTTAGTATGTTGCACAGAGGAAGAAAGTGAATACCCTATAAAGAATGCTCTTCTGTATCTTTTTTTTTTTTTTTTCCCTAGAAACATCATTACAGAGAACTGCCCCTGGAAGTGCAGGAGACGCTGGGCTCTATCCCAGACTATTTTGTATGTTATTTCACGTCTCGTTTCCCTTGCCTTCTCCTTCACACCTACCACGCAATGCAAATCTGCAGCCGGGAACGACTCTTTCAGCATTATTATAGTCAGGATTCTGCAGAGCAGAGACTTCCAGGAGATACCATTTGAGAGGGTGGAGATGGGGCTCCCTTCTCTGTGATGAACATTCCAAGCATAAGGCTGTGAAATTGGCCTACCTTTAGCAGGGACAAGTGGGATCATCAAAGAGTAAAATGTCTCTTTGAAGAAACCAAGCTTCCAAACGTGCCTTATGTTGTGTCTGCGCTGAAGCAGGAAAAGGACAATAGGAGCACAAGGAATGAGAGCTAACTTCAGAAAAGCATTGAACCAAGCTGGTGGAGTTATCCTAAGGCAGCTTTTAAGAAAGAAAGTGAAAATGGAGTGCAAACAGCTATGTGTAAACATCGTTCTGCTGTTGAACATACTTACATTGTACTTGATTTTATAATTCATATATTTTACTGCACAGAATCAAACACAGTGACTGAAACCATATCGTTACTAGGCATTAGGATCTGGAAAAGGAGCCTTTTAGTTGTAGCAAACCATCCAAACCTGCTATTGCACTACTGCCATATTCTGCATTTGAAACAGTGTCTTAGATACAATACAGTGATTGTAAAGGGAATAATCTGAAAATATCCAAAACCTGTAAAGAGAATGTAATTTCTAATTAATCAGTGCAACCCTTGAATATTAGTCCCCAATTCTTGGGTAGATACAATGCCATCCGATACATTACCGATTGGAAAAATCGGTCAGTTCTATTTACTTCACAAGTGCAAGACTGCATGCTAGGGGGTTTTGAGAGATCAGCCAAATGTTCACAGAAAGGCAATGACAGTATTTGGCTTAGATCACAGTATTAAAAACTAAGGTATACTGTAATTTGGAGAAGCATATTCAGATGTCCGTTTCTAGCTTCTTTGTAGGAAAGAGGCCAGTTGGTGTGTTGGATACAGTAACTGTCTGGCTAAAATTGTTCCTTTCTTTCTTCTTAAGAAGGTCTTCAGTTACTGAGCCAGAGGCAGTGTGACCCTGTAGCGGGAAAGGGATCTAAATATGAATTGCTCTAAAGAACAGTGAAATTATGGACCACATTTTTAATTGGTGAACGAAAGTAGTAATAAGCAATGGAACCTGAGTTCCTGTATGTCTGGATTGATGATGATGTCCAAGGTGAAGCTTTTATATACATTTTCTTTACATTTGAAAGGATGCAGTATTCCTTTTCAGTGGCCCTAAAGCTGTGACAAGCATTAAATGTGTGAACAGCATTAAGAAATGCTGGGTTCTGATGTAATACATGTGTATTATTCTTTTACAATATATTTATTTAACATATTTATATTTATTTAATTTTTACTACAAAGTGGTATCAAATTTAAATGGTACAAGTATAAAGCATGCCAAATACTTTAAAAAAAAAAAACGCTTCTAGTGTTTTCTGTTAACCACTTTTTAATAACTGGAAGAGGAAAAGCTATACTGCATCTTTCAATGGAACTAATTTGTCTGTTCTTGTTAATGGGTAAATCATGTGGACAGGGAAACTTTTAATTTGTCTGACCGTGCCATTGTGTCGTAAACTAGTAAATTATTGACGGTTACTTGTGTGACTGGGCATCGCTATGGGGTGTGTGTTTTTTCTTTTTCTAATGCAGTCACCTTTCTAAAGCTTACATTTGGGGGAGTTTCCTAGTTTTACATTGTATGAAATCAGATGTCAAGGTAAGATGCCAAATTGTGCAAGTTACATGTTTTTAAAGCTTGAAAAAATGGTAGTTTTACCTAAGATGATTCAAAGTTTATTTCATATTTTTATACCTCTAATGTACAGTTCTTTTATAATTCTACTAAATAATGCCTTGTACTCAATAAATACAAATAGGTTTAGAGACTGAGGCGTGTTCCCCTTTTTTAGTGAAAATGGCTATTCACTCATTGCAGTCTGGGAAGATGGGTAGGACTAGAAAGGAAGCTGTGCACTCTCTGCCGCTGACCTTCACGGGAATAGCCTGGCTTTTGGGGGGGGGAAGAGTGTGAAAACCCGTGTTAAAGGTAACCAAGCAAAAAGGGCAAGGGGGAAGATTTTGCCTTTTTTTTTTTTTTAAACTCCACTGAGCAAGGCATCAGGTTTCTGAGATAGATACAGGGGCTGGGTAGGGTATGTTCATATTTACTCCTCAATAAAGAGCTAAAGGTAACCCCTGCTTGTGCCGTACTGTTAAGAGTTTTTATGCTGCAACCACTAGGCCAATAAACATTTGAGTGAGTCTGACATTCCATCCACCAGAGGGCAGTGGAGACATGCACAGAGAACATAGGAAATTATAGACGAATCATTAATTGCAGTGTTTTAGAAGCCTTGAAAAGCATTCTTTTCCTGCAATTCAAAATTCACTTAGCTATTGTACTAAAATCAGAGATGGGTCGAGAGGGTGTTTATTTTATCCACTGCTCCATTCTTCGTAGTGGTTCAGGGAAGTGACTTTGAGTGTGTCTTTTGTTAACATGGGTTCAGTTCCATTTTGTGGTGATAGGAGCCCTGCTGTCAGTCACTGGCTGTTGCAACTGCTTTAAGCACTGTGTCAGCTTAGACCTGTTCTGGGCAGTTACATGACACTGTTTAGAAAGGTGTCGGCAGCTGGTGCCCCATCTATTCCAGGATTCCTAATATTGTTAATACCAGTGCAGCAGAACTGATGCCATGTTGCAAACTTTCCCAACTAGTGCAAACATTTCTTGGTCTGCAAGCACCTCTGAAAGTCATTCCTGCTTTAACCTCGGGAGACCTGGATTCAGCTCCCTGCTCCCCTCCACAGATTTCCTCTGTGACCTTGTGCAAGTCATTTAGTCTCTCTCTGTATCTCAGTTCCCCTTAGTTCTGCCCTTCTTCACAGGGATGTTGAGGATAAATACAATAAGATTATTAAGTGCTCAGGTACTCCTGTAATAGGAGCTACATAGGTACCTAAAATAGAACAATAAACAGATGTGCTCAGAGGCTAACTAAAATGATCTTTGTCTCAAGTATCCCCATCACTTCGTAAGGCCATAAGAAAAAACAATGAGTGAGCACACACCAACATGGTGTCCATCAAAAATAGTCAGGGACAGATGTGGATTGGAGCCTGTTTGCCTGACATCTTCCACCTCCAGGAGCTAAAACAAAAGGTAAACACAAGAGTAGCATTGAGAGGCAGCCAATTTACAGAAGAATACATCACAAACAAGACTTGATTCTTGGAACACACATATTCAGGGAAAGGGGGGGAGAATGACTTGTGTTGCAAATAAAGGTGGCAACTGTGAAAAAGCCAAATAAAAGCATCAGAATCTTTGACCACCGGTGCCCGCTGGGGCCAGGCCTGCACCCTGAGGGTATGTCTACACTGCAGATAAAAACACACAGCTGACTTGGGCTAAGATGCTCGGAGTAAGGGACTGTTTGATTGCAGTGTAGACATTGCAGGGCCAGGCTGCAGCCTGGGCTCTAGGACCCTGCAAGGAGGGAGGGTCCCAGAACTCAGGCTGTAGCCTGCACCTGAACATCTATACCGCAATTAAACAGCACCTGACCCCCGCGAGCCCAAGTCAACTGGCACAGGCTAGCTGTGGGTGTCTGTCTGCAGTGTAGACATACCCTGAAGGTCTTCGTGCCACACCCCTGCCACACCTCCCCAAGGCATATAGGACAGAACAGCCTGACGGACTCTGTTCTCTTGCTAATTCAAGAGAGATGGGCTCCAAAGGAGCACAGATGGAGGACAAGCTGTGGGATCCACATGTGCAAAACATCTTGAAGAAACACTGTTACTACAAAGTCTAACTGTTCTTTCTTCTTGGAGTCTTTGTCTTGTGGCTTCTACTTATGATGACTAGGTAACAGTTCACAGAGTAATAGGAGAAGGGTCTGAGGAGTCATAGGCCTGGTCTACACTACAAAGTTAGGTTGATGTAAGCTGCCTTGCATCTACTTGATTGTGCACATTTACACTCAAAATTTCTCTCCCGCCAACGTAAACACCCCATTATAGCAATGCAATAACATCATTACCTCTGGCGTCAAGCCGTGGTCGACGTACTGAGGTTGACTCAGTGCGAATGTAGACATTGCGTGACCTGTGTCAACCCCAACAGTCCTCCAGCAGTTGTCTCACAATGCCCGACAGTGACTTCTCTGGTCACAGTTGTGAACTCTAATGCCTCGGGATCGCAGAGACCATAAGCCACATCCCCTTCAAAAATCCAACGTATTTTTGAAATGCCTTTTTCCGATTACCAACTTCGGCAGGCACACCTAGCAGCTCTCCCTCGTGTGCAACTACCTGACCAACCATGCTGTCTCCATGCTCCAGACAAACTCCTGTCTGGAGGAGATGAAGTATTGGATCTCCTGGGTACTGTGGGGAGAAGAGGCTGTGCGGGCACAGCAACAGATCAGCCGTAGACATGTGGACATCCACAGATTGCGTGGAGGATGCAGCTGAAAGGGTATAATAGGGCTCAGCAGCAGTGCCGTGTGATGTGAAGGACTGCAGTTTAGCTAGTCCCAGTAGCTGAGCACAGGCAAGCCCAATGAACGGGAAGAATCTCTGGCAAGTGTGTGAACGCTTTTCCCATTGGTGCCTGACTCCCAGCTTAGGAGGATGCAGGTATCAACTTTTCATTAATTTATTCTTAGTAGAAGAGGTAGTGGTACAACAAACACAGGTAGAGTTGTTGTCTGCTTTCCATTCCCCTCTAGAGTTAGGCGGGGGCCATGTGAAGCAGTTTGTTTATGTACACAGGGATGTCCCTTGAGTCCTCCTGAGAGACCTTGATGGAACATTCATGGAGGCACTCTGCAATCCTCTCCTGAAGGATTCTTGGGACGGCAGCCTTATTTCTTCCTCCATAGACACTTCCCTACGCCACTCTGCAATGACTTCGTCAGGCACCATTGCAGGTAACAGGCTAGCAGCATATGGGCCCAGACGGCTTCGGGACACCAGCAGCAGCATCTCTGTGCTTTTGTTACTCTCAGGAGCGAGATATCGGCTAAAATCACCACTGCCTGTGGAAAACAGTGCCAGTATTCAGTGTCGTTGCCCTATATGTGTACCCATGGAAATAGGCTAAAATGTTATTGTTTCATGCAACTGAACAATTCCTCCCACACCTCTACTGGGCCATACTCACCATGGCTGGGACTAGCGATGGTGCTGGGCACAAGCACTCTGAAGCTGAAGTGTCAATAAGCATGTCTTGTTTAAAATTTAAGGGACCGAGTAAAGGGGGTTCCGAAACTTAACTTTTGCTTCCAGTTGTGACTATAGACATGATACCTGTGTGTGTCTTATCTGTAGCTGCTGCCATTGTGGCCTTGAGGGGGCCTTCCACCACACCCATGGAATATCTGAGCCAAATGAGGAGACGAAAGAAGAGGATACTGGAGGACACATTCTCTGAGAGCCTGGAAGCTTGTGCTGCATCAAACCGTGAACAGAGGGGCCTGGAGTTCCCTCTTACTGCTGCATGGCCAGAGTCGGAACGCCTGTTCCTCGGTGCTCTTAGCTTGCTATGTGTACTGTGTTTTCACTTGTTTTTTCCTTGTACATAGTTTTTTTTGTTTTGTTTTTTCTTTCTCTAGTTGTAATTAGTTATCCGTTCATAGTTGTTAGTTAGCGTTTTGGACTTTCCTTCCCTTTGCAGGACTCTTCCCCAGCCCGGGCACTATGCCCAGGCAAGACAGGTTTAAGTACCGCGCTTCGTGCCGTCAACTCCTTCTCTGGGAGTGACTAGCACCAACGTTGCCTCCACTGCTTGGGCAAAGACCATATCGCCGCTTGCCGCTCCATTTGCTGATCGTTCCCGGCTCGGGAGCGTCGCCTCGGGGAAGAAGCAATGCTACATGCCCCTTGGATCCAGTGCATTTAGTAATGTTGTATTACACCACTGTGGGTTTGGCTCTGCTGGCTACAGTCTCAAGCTCAACAGAGTGAAAGCTCCCTCTGCCACTTGTTTCAGATCTAGAGTCTCTAGGAACACATGAAGACTAAGGAAAGTAACACATACATTCACTAGAACAACTTCTTTAATAAAATTGCTAAAAGTTACCAACAATGAATATCCAAGCACAGATAAATCCTACTATACCTATTCACTTATTATAGCTATAGTCATACTCATATCCTCCTAGATAGTATTAGGGTATGCTGGGTCTCTCATGGATTGATCATCAGTAGACGGAGGGTTCCTGCTGGAGTTTTCCCAGGGGGAGCTCAATTTTCCCAATCTGGGCACCCTCTTTTATAATGTGATTCTGACTATACCTCATATCCTGTGCATGTGTGTGAAAGTGTCAGCCTTCTTTTCCCTAATTGTATTGTGTCCCCTGAGAATATTGGGGTACCCTGTTTTCCATAGGTTGTGTATAGTTCCTTTTATTCTCAGCACTGACGCACAACCTGTATCCAGTGGTTAAGGAACATGTTTTAAAAAAAAAAAAAGTACCTCTAGGGCATTTTGTAATCTAAAATTAATCTTGCAGCTAATTTTTTGCAATACCACTCATTGCTACAATTTTTAATCTTGTGACATCAGGTTATTTGTCGGTCACTTACTTACATCAAGCATTTCTTAACTCTAAGGGCTAATCTAAACTCTTACTGGCCTCAGGCTGTAGGCCTTGTGTTTCAGCCCTGCTTACTTAGATACCTCATACAGACTCGTCTCTTCTGACTACTAACCAATCTTATACTTCTATAATCCTAACATTATACCACCCACAATAAATGAATGATAAAATAATTGGCTACAATTAGAAAGTCAATGGAGAGCTCCATTTTAGCACCTCCTTTTACTTACTTACCCACCCACGCATTCCAGGTGGCATCAGGGGCTGCATTCCTCCCCCTACCTCTCCATGCTATGGGACAGGAAGGAAAACCACAGCTTCACCTACACTGGCCTGCGAGAGCCATGGTTGCTGTAGGGTAGCCGAAATGGCCATAAATGTTCTTTCCCCTTGTTAAATTCTTTTCTGTTAATTTATTTCAGAAGTTTTTATTGTAGTTGGTTTTTAGATGCAACATAGCACTTGTGCACTGGTTTTGGTACACAATAAAAATCTGTTTTTTTGGAAACATGCATCTTTATTACTTCACAACAGATGCTGTGAAATGACTAAGGCTATCGAAAGCATGTTATTGTGCAGGCTGATGGAACGCAGAGGAGCAGTGACAAACCGTGTAATAATTATAAAGGTACAGCAAGCACCACAAAATTAATAGGTGCATTAATAAATGTATACCAAGCACCACACAATTCCTATCAGCCCCCAAACCGTCTGGGCCAGGTAAAGTACAGGCCTCCACACCGCATTAAGGAAAGTCTCTTTCAATTCAAAGCACTTCCTCAGCCACATAGCATTGTGTTAAGCTCTTTTAAAGCTCTTGTATCTGACTGTTTGAACTCAGAGGCCCTCTGCCCTGGCTGCACCCTTCCCCCACCTTGCCTCACAGATCTTATGCAGGCCACAATTGACAGCTATAACCATTGGGATATCTTTGGTGTTCCTTACTAACAAGACTGGATCGGAATGACAGCGTCCCTTCAGCTTACCAAAAGCATGTTCAACTGTCCTTCTGCACCTGCTGACTGACTCTTTCCTTGGTGCGGTCGAGGTGGCTGGCGTGGAGTTTGATGAGTGAGGGGAGCAGGAGGTAGGCTGGGTCCCCCGGGATTACTGTTGCCATTTCAACACGGCCCTTGGTAAGCCACAGGTCAGGAAAGAATGGCGCTGTTTGTAGCTTTCTGAACAGCCCCTGTGTTCTTAAAGATATGCGCCTCGTGCAATGTCTGTGACCAGCCAACGCAGATGTTGGTGAAGCATCCCTAGTGATCCACCAATGATTGCCTAACCATAGAAAAGCAGCCCTTCCTGTGCATGCACACTGTGGCAAGGTGGGCTGGTTTCAAAATTGGCATACGTGTACCAGCTATGGTCCCAGCTCAGTAACCCCATTGCTGTGAATCCATCCATTATGGCCTGCATTTTACTGAGCATCAGAGATCTGCATAGCGGAAGGTGATGCATGGCCCTGCACACTTGCATGACAATGGTCCCCACTGTGGCTTTTCAAACTCCAAAATGATTGCCCACTGACCAGTGGCAATTGGGCATGGCAAGCTTCCGAGTCCCAACTCCCGTCTCGACTGTCAGTGCAGCTGTCATGCTGGCATCCCGGCGCTGAAGGCCTGGCATGAGCGCAGCACCCCGCGCCAGGCCCCTGGCCTTTCCCCTCAGCCATTGCTCGTCAGCCCAAACCCACGTTACGCGGTGAGTCCCACCACGCTGCTCATGTCTCGGGCCCAGGCGTGGCACCCAGTCTACAGCTGCTCTGTGAATGCCCCCAACCCCCACAGAACCGGTTTTCGCTGTGGCCTACAGCAGCGTGTCCTTTGGGAGCCAGCGGGGCGGGGGGGCTGTGCAAGAAAAGCAGGCATCTGCGGTGCTGAGAGGCTGGTGGGGTAAGCAGACCCGCTAGCTCAGCCCACAGCCGTGACTGGGGGGTCTTTAAACCCAGTCCGGTCGGTGCAGGCGCTTCCCCAGCACAGTAACTGGCTCCCATTACAGGGCGGCTGCATGGCTCCCAGCCGGCGCGAGAGGCAGGGTAGCGAGGGACGCAGCAGCTTTGGGAGCAGCCAGGCGGGTGCGAGCCGAGCGCTGGGACCAAGCCAGGGGCCAGGGGCGGGGCAGGGTGCCGACCATACCCCTGGGGGGGGGTCAGGCTCGGGAACAGGCGCAAGCTGGGCGCTGAGCAGCGGCTGGGAAGCGCAAGTGAAAGCCGCGGGGAGCTGGGGGGGGCGGTCTTTTTAGCACCGAGATATTTATTTTTCACTGCATGGGGGAGGGCGTGACATGGAAACCAGCTCGGCAGCCGCTGGTCTCGCTCCCCACCCGCCCTTCTGGGCGCGTCAGAGCCGGGCGAGCCCGCCGCCGCGGGGTGCTGCCCAGCCCCGTGATCTGCTGCAAACCCGCGGCCGACCCACGGCTCCTCGGACGGGGCAGGCGGCTGCGCGGCCCCCCGCGGGGCACTCGGCGACGGGTGAGGCAGCCCCGGGCGCTGGAGCTGCAGGGGGCTTTGGGGAAGCGTCGCCCCCGCCCTGCCGGGGCAATTGCTGGGCGGCTCCCCGGGAAGAGTCGCGCGGGGCCGTTCGGCCCGGGGAATTCCAGCGCGGGGGCCCCATTGCCAGAGGCGCCCAGCCCCGGCACATCGTCCCTGGGGGCCCAGCCCGGGTCTCTCCCCGGTGCCTGGTCCCTGGCAGTCAAATGGCGGAACCGGGCACTGAGCACCGTGCCCGCGGGGCGGGGGTGTGTGTCCCCATCCGCTGCACCAGCCCTGGGCATATGGGGCGGAAGGGGGCTGTGCCCCGGGCTTTGCTGCAGGCTGGGATTTTCGGTGGGCCCGTGGGCTGCTGATGGTGACATTGGGGGCTGGGCTAAAGGCCATTAACCCCCCACCTTGGGCTGACCCTGACCCCAATTCGGGTGGTCTCTGGAGCCCATCCCCTCACCTGGCAAACAACCCACAAACGCCTCCATTTCCACGCTCGAGCTTTGCTGCCCCCTCGTGGCGAGCTTTAGCCAGGACTGTCAACAATTACTTTCGTTTCCTCAAGTGCTCTGGCTGCCTTGTCAGGTCCCATTGCGCGGCCGCCGTGGAATTAACGTTCCCACGCTACTCCCGGGGAAGGGGTTTCAACGCATCAGGCCCCCCACCCTGGGGCTGTGAAGCGCTCAGCTAAAAAGAATTTTTTTTAAAGTATTTGTACAGCCTTGGAGTTGCTTTTGCGAAATAATTCGGGGGAGGGATGTGATTAGCAGCTACTCATCGCTCTCTCACATCTGTTCCAGGGTCTTGCTGTTTACTTAAATGTGTGCATTTGTTCCCCCTTCCTTTTTAAGCCCCTATCACCAATCTCTCCCACCTGTCCCAATAGCCCACTGACCCTTCTCCCCTCTCTCCTTCACAGGAATTGGACCATCTTTCTCCAGTTCTATACTCACCTCTCCATCTACTCTCCATCAAAGTTATAGGGCCAAGGGTTTCTCGTCTCTCCAAAAACAAGGCTGGTTCAAATCAGGGGCCCTGCTTAACTTGCCTTTTTGCTGCAGGGTCTCTTTCACTCTAAGGATTCTTCTGTCTTTAAACCTGAATTCACATCCCTGAAGCAGGTAGGAGCCTGGAATTGCCACTAAGGAACTGGATCTCAGCTGTGTAGAAACCTGGACTACACTGTGTAGAAACCTTGCACTACAGGGTATTTGCCACCAGGAACAAGCTGGGATATGAACTCATTTTGTACACAGACAGCACAGCCCCTTGTCTAAAATATAAGCCAGGGAAGTAGGGCTGGGACTGTATTTGATAGCTAACTATGCATTGACTTTCTCAAGAAACCTGTGGAATTAACTGCCAAAACCCCTGGTTAAAGTGGCAGTCAGGTTGCCCAGCACAGCCTCCTGCCCTTCCAACTTCCAGAAAGATGAGTGCCCCCATGCTTAAACCTCTGAAACCCAGGAAATGCAAAATGTTTAAGGGCTACCTCAGGGTGCGCTTGTATCTACAGGGCAGCACATATGGCTGTCACACCTGTCAAGTCACTGGGTCGCTAAGGTGGTTTAACACTGCTGAGGTTGCTATTAAGTTGCATTGCTTTTGTTTGGTTTTGTTCCTTGGTTACAATGCAAAGTGGATGAAGCTGGAGTGTGTAGTGTCTTATTTAGCCTAGCAAAGTTAAGGCTGTCTGTGAAAACACCAGGGAGGGAGAAGGGGTCTTTAAACTCGAGGACTGGTGTCTATAAACTGGCCATGAATACATTTAGGCTGGAAATTAGAAGGTTTCTCACCACCAACAGAGGAGTGAGGTTCTGGAACCCCCCCCCAAACAGGAATAGCGGGAGCAAACAACTGTAATAGTTTTAAAATGGAACTTGATACTTTTATGAACAGGATTATACAATGGGGTGGCCTGTGCTAGCCAGGGACTGGCCTCAATGACCCAGATGGTCCCTTCCAGTCCTATGAATTGATTTTCAGTACCTGTTGGAGGTGTCAGAGTGCATTAGCACAGTCCTGTAGGCAGTATGAAGGCAATGAGGCATGGAGACGACTCTTCTCTTCTGATGTCTATGATTGTAAGGTTTTGGGTGGCTGGCTATGTGCTTCTGCAACCTGAACTGTCACTAAAAGAAGGGGAAAATTTTTTCTGACAGTTTAGGCTTAGCTGTATGGGCCATTTTAATCCAGCCCTTGAGCTCCCGCTGAGGAGCAGGGTTTGGGGCTTGCCCTGCTCCGACGCTCCAGTCAGGGAGCATGGTGGTGGTGGTGGTGGGGGGGGCACTCCACACAGCTCCTGAAAGCAGCGGCATGGCCCTCCCTGGCTCCTATGCACAGGGGCAGCCGGGGGCTCCACTCTGCACGCTGCCCCCGCCCCAAGCGCCACACCTGCAGCTCCCGTTGGCCGGGAACTGCAGCCAATGAGAGCTTCAGGGGTGGTGCCTGAGGACAGGGCAGCATGCAGAGCTGCCTGGCCGCGCCTCGGTGAAGGAGCCAGAGAAGAGACATGCCGCTGCTTCCAGGATCTGCTTGAGGTAAGCGCCGCCCGGAGCCTGTGCCCCTTATCCCCCTCCCACCCTCCGAACCCCTCGATCCCAGCCTGCAGCACCCTTCTGCACCCCAAACCTCTCATCCCCAGAGCCCACACCTCCAGCTGGACCCTCCCCCTTGGAACACACTATAGCATACACCCCTCTGGTTGCACACTAACTCATCATCTAGCCAAGCCCTAAAACTCACCATGGGATGCCAATCAGCCCCAATGATAATTTCTTCCTACCCATAGGCAAGCGTCTCGCAAATGAGAAAATGTATCCAGCTCACTCTCTTGGAGATGCAGATGCAGTGAGATGAGCAGGAGGTTCTGTGATACAGGAGATTAGTCAAGGATTAAGTCCTGTCTATGTAGCACTATTTGAGAGGTGGACCCATTATCACTGTGGTTATCAATATTAATTTGGCTTCATTAACATGCCATGTTTGGCTAAGAAAGAGGTGGAATGGGGGAAATCTAAGGTGTTTTCCCAATTTTGCAAGCTACAGGCTGTTCGAGTGCAGCACTTGGGAGAGGGGTTACTTAGCCCTGGTCCGCACTACAAACTTATGTTGCTATAACTATATCATTCAGACTATAACTACATCGGATCCACACCCCTGAGTGAGGCAGTTATACCAACCTAACTCCCGGTGTAGATAGCGCGATCTCAGCAGAAGGGCTTCCCCCGTCAACATAGGTACCACCTCCCGGTCGGGTGGACCTATGCTGACAGGAGAAGCTCTCCCATTGATGTACGTAGTGTCTTCAGTAAGTGCTACAGTGGCAGGCTGCAGTGCTGTAAGTGTAGACAAGCCCTCAGGGAAACAAGGTGGGTGAGGTTGTATCTTTTATTGGACCAACTTCTGTTGGTGAGAGAGACAAGTTTTCAAGCTTACACAGAGCTCTTCATGTCTGGGAAACTTAACCAGAGTGTCACAGCTAAATACAAGATGAAAGATTGTTTAGCATAAGTAGTTAACCCATATTTCAAGGGACCATTCAAGGTGAAATGGCCTGTTAAGGCCTCTCCAGTAAAAGGGGGGAAAGGGGAGGGAGGAAACAGCTGGAGGGGAGTTAGTGGGTTATAGATTGTTGTAATGAGCATTAAATCCAGTGTCTCTATTCAGCCCATGATTTTTAGTGTCTAGAGTTATGAATTTAAGCTCCCAAGTTCATGACTAATGAGTTATGTTATTTTCTATGCATTACTGGATTTATTTTCCACCACTTTTATGTCAGACTATGAAAAGCAGAGTGCTAGATGGCAATCCAAGATTTTGAAAATGAAGAAATAATGTACATAAAAAGACAAACGGTGCAAAAAATTAATTACAGTATAGATAGAGTAAATCTGGATTACGTGGAAATGATTTTCTGAAACACATGTATGTATGTTTTCTTCTACTTTAGATCTTCATTTATCAGCAGGGGGATAAACCCACTTCAAGAGAAAATGGGTATGTACCTTGCTTTTAAGATATCTCCCCATAATTATTTTTAAACATATAAGTACAAGTAAATGGTCCACTGTATGGTACACAACTGTGAATCCTCTCAACAGCCCTGCAAGGTGGGTAAATAGGTATTATTCCCATTTTACAGATTGGGAAACTCAGACCCACAATGGCTCAGTGACTTGCCCAAGACTAGACAGCAAATGAGTGAGAGTTGGAATCAGAATGTAGGAGTTCCTGATCCCCAGTTTTATACTCAGTCCACCAACCCATGCATACATGCGCATGCTCGCTCTCAAGGAGGATTATAACTACAAGAACACAGCATGCTGAATTGCTCAGGGTGACCTCACGTTTTGTCTGATTTATTAATTATTATTATTTATTTTTATTAAAACTTATTTTATTCTTAGACTACAAAACGTTACCTTTGGCTGAATGGAATGAGTGTCACGTCAGAGACTGGCTAGAGTCCATTGGAATAAAAGAAGAATATGTGAAAAAGCTATGGGAGGAAGAAGTAACAGGTCCAGTGCTTAGAAAAATAGATGACTCTTTTCTCAAAAGCATTGGTATGAAAAAAGGCCAAATCCATGTACTTATATGTGAAAGAAATGAACTTTTGGAATGTTTGAACAAAGAAGCAGGTATAGGGCAAGCAGATAATCCCAGTTTTAAGACTCCAGAAATCTTGAGTGACACTGGTAGAACAACTAATGCTCAGGGGAAAAAAATGAAAATCAGGAATTCTAACATGCCTACAACAGCTAATGTACCAGCTGAAAAGAGAGAGTGTGGCTTGAAGAACATCCAAATCACACGGCCTAAAAATGTACCAAGTTCTCAAGTAACATTTCATCAGCATGCAGCTTCCGAAACAGACATCTCTGGTCCACTAGAAGAGTCTAGCAGGGAAGACACAGAAAAATCAGTGTCTACTTTTGGCAGGACAGAAAATGGAAAAAGTCATTCAATGCATAAAAAAAGAGTTGAAGCTTTAACTCTGAGCAGATTTCGACCATTTGGCACTCAAGATATTAATTTTAAGTATGTGAAAAACACAGTCCTTTCTCCTGAAACAGGAGTCATTGATTTGATCACCCCTTGCCATGAATACAAATCCTTTGCAATTGCTGCGGAACTAGACAGACCACTGCTTGAAGCAAAGTTTGCCTTTGAAGTGATTCGATTTGGCTCAGCCTGCATGAATATCCGAAGTAATGGAACGATACACTTTGGTGTCATGGACAGGTTTGAAGGTGACAAGGATTATGAACATGGGCAGATAATAGGTGTGCCAGTCAGACACAGAGACATCTATGTTGATGCATTGGATAAAAACATTGCAAAATGTTTCAATGCATCTGACCAAGAAGCTGCAAGAATATGCATTCACCCTCCTGTTTTTATTGAAGTGATTGAGAAGGACACTCAAGACCAACGCTTTGTGGTGGAGGTTGACATTGAACCATCATCCAGTACAGTGAAGGGGAAGATTTTTCAAGTACGCTTACCTAGATTTAATGAAAACAGCAATAAGACAATATGTGAAAAAAATTCAGTTCTCTATCAAAGACTTAAGGCCAATTCTGAACCTCTAAAGAATGAAGAACAGTTAGTGGATTTTATTCAGGGTTTACAAGAGAGGGATATTAGAAGAGAAATGGCTGAGTCCTCCAGTAATGAAGACCTCATAGAAACTTCACAAGATTTAGGGCGTAAGTTATTAGTCCTATTAAATGATGGCAAGAACTATATAGATGACTACCTGAGTTACATCCTTGTCACAAACAGATGTAGAAAGGAAGATCTTAAGTCTGTCAACTTTTTAATGCGCATGAATATTTTCTGTGTGTTTGATTTTGATGAGGATTCCAATGTGTCAGGTTTACATGCCAAGTACAAAGAGCATCATGCAACACATTTGCATTTTTTGCAAAATTATGCCAATGAAAGCAAGATGAACACCACTGAATTTAAAAAACATTTGGGCCTAGATGTTTACACCAGCTGGATATTTTGCAATGGACGCAGTGACTTCCTTGGCGATGAAAAACCTTGTGATGAAAATACTTGGATTAGAACTAAAAAGAAGTATCTTAAGAAAGCCATTTCATTTATCTGTGATGAAATCCTTCCAAAGGGATCTTTTGTGGTACTTTTCCTACTGTCATCACCTGTGGAGAAGCCAATTGTAGACACCTTCCAGGAATTCTATACAGAAATGAATGGTATGGATTATATCATATGCATTGCAGAGTCCAAAGAAAATTATGAGAAGTGGGCTAACCTCGCTCAGGCATCTTGTAGCATTGAGACACTAGAACAGAGGAGCATTGTGGGCATGAAGCTAAGTCACGTAGATGCCACTATTCAAAACATGATGCCATCTACAGTATGTCCCAGACGTTTACCAGTTTCCACAAGAGGTCTGTGTGTGCTTCCAACACTGGAAGAAGAGAAAATGTTTTCCCTTGAAATACTGTGTACAAATCAATGTGATGATATCAAACTGGATCTTCTGAGCACAAAAGAAATACAAGAGATAGAACGAACATTTTACCAAGGTAGAAAAGTCAGCTGGAAAAATTTCTGG
This sequence comes from Natator depressus, assembly GCF_965152275.1. Classification (NCBI taxonomy): domain Eukaryota; kingdom Metazoa; phylum Chordata; order Testudines; family Cheloniidae; genus Natator; species Natator depressus. Next base: position 8,947,168 of record NC_134247.1, read on the forward strand.
CTTGCTGATAAAGGGGGCTGTGGAGATGTCATTGAACGTGATGCCTGCAGAGATGTTCATAAAATCTTAGATGGTATTTTGCACGAGAACAGAATCAGGTGGTCTGTGGCTAAACTAAAAATATTTCATCAACCTGGAAGTGGAGGAAGCACCATTGCAAGGCAAGTACTATGGAAAAGAAGAAAGGATTTAAGATGTGCTGTGGTCAGATCTTCATATCCAGTTGCAACTGTCTCCCAACATGCAGTTAATTTTAGAGAATATGATGAAAATGACATGAAGAATTCTCTCCCAGTCCTCCTCCTTGTTGAAGACTACGATGAAGATTATCTAGATGAATTAAAGAATGATTTAATGGATGCAATGGCAGCTCGAAGAGGTCATTCATCCAAGCCTTGTTTCATCCTCATGTGCTGTAAACGATCTAATGTCCCTGAAAAGCTTTGCAAAGCTTCTCCCCTCGATACAGTTGCTGTCACTCACAAACTGTCAGACCAAGAGAAACACCTGTTTAAAACCAAAATTGAAAAGCTTGAAGAGCAGAAAGACTTCAAGCCTGAATTTATAATTACATTTGTCCTGATGAGTAAGGAGTTTAAGGAAACATATGTCACAGAGTTTGTAGAGCACTGGAAGGAAGGCATAGACCTTTCCTCCCCTGTTACTAGTTTGATGAAGTATGTTGCTTTGCTCAATTCCTATGTACATGGTTCATACATTTCATTATCACACTGTGAAGCTTTTCTAGGGCTCGGGGCATATACAGAAAAGAGAGAGTATGATTTCAAAAACAACTTAAGTGAACAGGCAAGACTTATTTTCATTGAATTAAGAGCAAATACCACCTATATTTCATGTGTTCAAATAATACATCACCTGGTTGCTAAGGAAATTTTGCATCAACTCTCAGGAAGTCAGCCTCAAAGCCAAATTGCAATGAATCTTCTCCAGGAAAAAATGCTTTTTCAGCACAGATTTGGACGGGAAGAGTTCATAAAATTCATCAGAGATCTGTTCATACGACGTGACAAGAAAAGCAGGGGAGACAATACTGACAGCCTCTTCTCTCCATTCATTGAGCATGTCTGTAAGGTTGAAGACTGTGAAAAAGCTATAGAGGTTTTAAAAACTGCATACGAATGCCTGGGAAAAGATGCCTACTTTGCCCAGCAGCTTGCTCGATTGCATTACAATCATGAGAAATTTGAGGATGCAGAATATTGGGCAGGGGTAGCCAAATCTCATTTGCCATATGATTCTTTTATTTTGGATACAGAAGGTCAAGTGTACAGGAAATGGTTTAGTTCTACTGTGGACAAAGAGACAGATGGGGCCACGCCTGGTGAAGTCATTGAGATGATAGAAATTGCCCTTAAAGCTATGAAATGCTTCAGGGCTGCACAACAGGCTGCAAAGTCAGAGATCGACAACATGAACAATGCTGGATATTTTGGAGAGGTTGAAGTGGGATGTCGTCTACTAAAATTTCTGTCTACACTTGAGGTATTTCCCAGAAACACACAAGGGGAACATCCTGAGCTTGTGCGTTATTTGCTAACAGACTACATTCCTGAGGAAATTAAAAAACCCTGGGGAAAGCTTCACAGTCGTTTAAAAGGCTTACGCCAGAAAATTTATAATGCTCTGGAATGGATTTCAGAAGATCTAAGTTACTTCCAAACAGATAAAAACCAGAACAAAGAAAATGAGGCAGAGGAGAAGGAAGAACAAGTTTACAATCCCAGAAAGTGGTTGAAAAGACAGTCTGAGGTGTATGCTAAGTTCTTTACTTCAGAGTATCCTATGGGAGAAAACAAAGCCGTACCTGAAACCCAACTCGTCAGACGTATGAACATTTATAAGTATGGTGGTGGCAGTGTCACTACCATTCTTTCATTGTTTTCAGATTCAAAGGATGAGAGGTCAGTTAAGAAGCTAGAAAAAATAATTAGCTTATATGCAGAAGACCCACAGAAAGGAAGCTTGGAGGACATTGATCTCATCAATTATATTTTGTGTCACATCACACTAGCATGTTTATCTCCTGGATCTTCCAAACTTCTTCCTTTTGAAACACTTAGAGAACTCAGCAATAGATTTTTTAAACAGAGAAGAACAGCATTTCCAGCAAGTGCCCATTTTTTGCTCACCTTACTGTACTGGCCAGATGATGCATTAGACAGAGAATCTAATCCCGATAAAAATGATATTCTCATAGCTGCTCTTCAGTCCATGAAGCACTTGTATGACATCAAGATGAAAAACGTTGCTCCAAGAAAAAAGAGAATCTACACACATTTTTTCCTGGGAAAAGGCAATGGTCTAGGAAAGTTTGTACACAAGACTAGGATTGATAAATTAATTGATGGCTCCCTAAATGAACGACGAATGAAGTGGCTACATGGAGATGTATGGAAAATAGGCAAAGTTCATAGTGTCTTAAAAAGAGTGAATGGCTGGACAGAAAAGGGGAAAGTATGTGCACGGGGTCATGTTGGGCAGATTCATATTTTGCCTTTACATTTTGATTCAGTGCCTCCAGGAAATGAAAATGTGACATTTAATTTAGGATTTTCATTTAGTGGGCTTGTTGCCTATGACATTCAGGTAAAAAAATAAAACAATTTGCTCCAAAAAATAAGGTACTTAGTGCATTAAGTTGAAATTCCCACTAGACTCAAAACATTGCAAGGTATTAAAGTTTTTTTCCTGTTACGTTCTGAAAAGAACGTAACAGGAAAAAAAGTCCACTGTCCAAAATGAGAACTAAATCTTTCTCTTAGAGCAAGTACAACTCTGACATAGTGTCATTAGTATCAACTGCCATATGCAATTTTCAAGTCATTGTTTTGTATCTGAATACTTTGTTTCAATGTAGCTGTCATGATTCAATTCCCCAGAAAGGAAAGGAAATTTTTAAGTTATTGTCTCTTGGAAAGGATGAAGAAAACTGGATATTCAACATAGAGAGGCTTCATCCTTTATTTGTGTAAAACTGAAATGATATGTAAGTTTTCATATCAATAACACAAACTTAGAAACAAAATATGACACAGCACTTATAAGAAGAGGAGTAGTGATGGATCATAGAAGATTAGGGTTGGAAGAGACCTCAGGATGTCAGCTAGTCCAACCCCCTGCTCAAAGCAAGTCCAACACCAAGTAAATCATCCCAGCCAGGGCTTTGTCAAGCCGGGCCTTAAAAACCTCTAAAGACGGCGATTCCACCACCTCCCTAGGTAACCCACTCCAGTGCTCCACAACCCTCCTAGTGAAATAGTTTTTCCTAATATCCAACCTAGACCTCCCCCACTGCAACTTGTTCTGTCATCTGCCATCACTGAGAACAGCCTATCCCCCCTTCAGGTAGTTGAAGGCTGCTATCAAATCCCCCCCCCTCACTCTTCTGCAGACTAAATAAACCCAGTTCCCTCAGCCTCTCCTCATAACTCATATGCCCCAGCCCCCTTTGCTTTTAAAATTAGTTTGCTTCATCAGTTAAGAGAGAGCAGCAGATTATTATTGCAGTCCTTGCTTTCAACTATGTGCAGGCAGCTGGCTGGAATAAATGGAACCTATTAATATGCTTTTTAGACTGCCTTATATCTGTATTAGTTCCTTTCATGCACTAGTAAAATAATGTAGTTATATTTAAGAGTTTAACAGCAGCAGTGTTCAACAACAGATAAAAGAGAAAGTAAAGAAGAATCCTGTATCTGATATTAACATCTAGTGGAATTTCAGGAGGCGGACTGAATGGAACTGGAATTTAAGTAGGTCTAACACCTCTGTTGTAACCCCCTCTAACTCCCATGCAGAATATTCTGGGAACTGTAATGGTCATGTATAGTCAAGTTTTGTTGTTGGTTTTTTTTGTGGTGTTTGAAAGCCCAGAAGAAAGTAATTGTTTATCAATATGGAGCCAAATTCACCACTAGACTGAACATGTACCAACTTAAGTGACATCAATACTAGTCTTTACTGCAGTATGTGGACAGCAGATTCCACAGTAGGTAATACAGGTAATTTATTTTCCTTTTTTGACTTAGTAAATGAATTATTGGCAGATACAATCTTGGCTGTAATTAATTGCAACCTATAATTTGGTTTTGATCTTTTCAGGGAAAGTAAGAGGGAAGATTATATTTTAAGGTGACCCATATAAAATACTTATGTATATTTATGTATATTACCATATATAGATAGGTATATTATCATGCCATTTATAGTATAAGGAAAAAGCTAGCGGTATGGTGATCATATACAGATTAATGGTGTATGTCTTTTTTAATCTGTATTTATAAATATTTTAACATTTTATAATTTTGGATTTAGTTTTAAGTTTTATTGTGATACTTACTGGTTTTTGCAGATTGGCCCACAGCTAAGTCATGGAATCATAAAAATGTAGAGCTGGAAGGGACCTTGAGAGGTCATCTACTCCAGCCACCCATGCTGAGGCAGGACCAAGTAAACCTAGACCATCCCTGGCAGGTGTTTGTCCAACTTGTTCTTAAAAACCTCCAATAATGGGGATTCCACAGCCTCCCTTGGAATCCTATTCCAGAGCTTAACTACTCTTATAGTTAGAAAGGTTTTCTTAATATCTAACCTAAATCTCCATTGGTGCAGGTTAAGCCCGTTGCTTCTTGTTCTACCTCCATTGGACATGGAGAACAATTGATAGCTGTTAATAAACTATCTCTACCATACCAGTTATGTATACTATAGTACCATAACTATTCAGCACACTTCATCCGTTGTATAGTACCAGGCACACTAGCTGTAAAAGTTATCTGTATTAAATAACCAAATTCAATAAAGCAACAAAACATCTGTTGATTTTGGAGAGGAGAAATATAGTAGTTTGAAGATTTTTTTTTTAAAAAAAGAAGCATCATTACAATTTTACGAAGTTTGTCTATGGTAAGAAACTAAACTGAAGAAGTTCTAACACTGTGGAAGGCTAAATTCTTTAAGAAACTGTACTGCTTATTGTTACATCCTCCTGTTACTTAGTTTTAGGATTTACATGTATACTGATTTCCTAATGTAATTTGTTTGAACATATAGTTTTTATATTTTAACTTATTAATTTTGAAATGACAAACACTCAGCACAAGTATCTTAATTGTACTGATTCACTGTCTGTTTTTATTGCACTTACTACAATACAGTGACTTCTATAAAGAATTCTTGGAGTTTGCATTTTGCTTCTTTCACAATTATTGCATTGTTACTACCTCACAAACATCCATGGAAGACTAAAATATCACTTGCTGTTAGTTTGACAAAAGAACCCTTTAACAGAAACCTAATTTGAGCTCTCTCTCACAGATATAAGACAGAGGGTAGTTAGATGAAAGGTTTTCCTAAAAAGGATGTTAGAGATACTCATTGACTAGGTACAACTAGTTAATATAAAAGTAGCTGAAAACTAAGCTCCTATTTTCCTATAAGCACTGATGAAGCCCAACTCCTCTGCTCAAAGTTTGGAAGAAGAAAGCTACAAAATGGGGATTGTTACAAAGGGCTTTTTAAAATCCATCTGATTTAATTTTACCTTACTATAAAAACCCACGCTGCATGCTTCTCCCTGCCTCCCACTGCCAAACAGCCACAAAGTGTTCCATGTTATTTAAACTGTAGAAATCGATTTAAATTCTCTTGGTAGAGACTTGAAAGGGTTAAACAGTTGGAGACTTGGAAGTTCTGGTGAATTTGTCTACAAGTCTGGGAGAGAGATAAGTCACTGTGCACAGGTGCAGTAAGTCTGCTACTAAATATGCTCTGGGCCATTAAGGGGGCTTTTTGTGTCACTGTAGCCATATCCTCCCTGCCTGATCATCTTCATGACTTTGGGTATCAGGAGAAAGGCATAAAGTCGACCTTGAGACCAAGGCATGCAGTAAGTATTCTGGAGGGACCCTGGCTGGCACCCACTCTGGAACAGAAGAGAGGGTATTTGTTATTCTTGTTGGTGTTCAATAGATTTATCGTGGGGAAGGCCCATCTCTAAGAATGGAGTCCTTCAGCTACCAACCCTGACTGGCTGAGTACTGTCCATTAAGGTAATCTGTGAGATCGCTGTTTGTTCTTCTTCAATTGATTGCACATGTCCATTCCACTATAAGTGTACACGCATCCTGTACAAAGATATTGGACATTTTCCCCCCTCAGCAGTATCCTAACGGGTGGCGTGAACGCCCTGTTGCCACACACCACTGTGTGCTGGTGTAAGAGAGCAGAGCTTCCCCCAACCCACCAGAGTTCCTTCTTACCACCAGTGACAGTCGTCGGAGCGACCCAGGCTTGTTAATTCACGTGCTTCCCTCACTCCTTTCTATATATAGATCCTGTTTGTTGCAAAATAGTAGTTTGTTAGTTTTAGACAGTTTTAGTGCTAATTTTCTGGTTTTGATCTCTTTTTGACTCCTTTTTTTCTCTTGGTACCAGAATGGTGCATCATTCATTGGGGTTTAAGTCCTGCTGAATCTGTGTGAAACCCATGCTGGTCAGCAACCTGCACCCAGCCTGCTCAAAACGTTAGTGACAAATGTTACATTTGCAAAGCGTTCAAGCCTCACTCAAGAAAAAAGATAGGCCGGTGAGGGTTAAGTGCTTCCTTATGGAGGCAGCATTTCACTCCCCTCGGAGGTGTCACATGGGGAAGGCGCCCCAAATACATCAGCTTCAGTGCAGAGCCACCAGAGGCGTCTATGGCTCCTTGGGACTGTTCCTTGGTACTAAAGAAAAAGCTTAGGCCTTCTGAAGGTTCAGTTCCTCTCTTGACCATAGGTGCCGACTTCCCCGCTTTCCCCTGGGTGCCTGACCCTGCCTCTGCTCTCACTCCATCCCTTCCATATGGCCCTGGCCCAGCCCTGCCTCTTGCCACCCCTGCCCCGCCCCTTTTCCCCAAAGTCCCTGCCCCAACTCCGTGTCCTCCCTGCCCCTATTCCAACTCCTTCCCCAAATCCCCGCCAGCTGTTTGGTGGCGGCCGGGGGGAAGCGCTGGGAGGTAGGTGGAGGAACAGGGACTCGGCGCGCTCGAGGGAGGGGAGCTTGGCTGCCAGTGAGTGCAGAGCACCCACTAATTTTTCCCTGTGGGTGCTCCAGCCCCGGAGCACCCATGGAGTTGGCACCTATGCTCTTGACTGCATTGGTACCAAAGCCAGACAAAGGCAGAGACTTGACAAAGCATTTGGGCAAGAGACGCATCCTCCCCAGAACGCTCGCCATCTCCCAGGAGGGGATAACAGCTTCCAGAGCTGGTGCCAGGTCTGACAAGGCCGTCCACTGAATGACACTTGGCCAGCAGACAGTGCTGATCCCAACCCTCCTGGAGGTGTATGCAGCTGCATGAGTCTTATTTAGCCCCTTGGTACTAATATCGCTGGCAGTGGAAGGTGTGCAGCTGGTACCGATGTCCATTGCTCATACCTCACCATATCAAGCTCCTACAGTGCCACAACCCAAGCCTTTGCAAAAGCCCATGTTGACAAGAGAAAAGCCTCCCATGATTTCCCTGGTACTGCCATCTCCAGGCTCAGGTTACCTCTCCCTGGTTCCATCTGGATCTGCCCTTGCAATGGCAGAAGCATCTGACTCTCCTTCCTCAGACTCAGAGGTCTGGTGCTCTGTCTCCCACCCAGGATGGGGAACGTAAGTCATTGGGACCATGAGTCATACAGCATCCCCAGCACTGGGCCTCGTCTAAGGATCAACAAGCTGGGCAAGGATGCGTCCCGGGCCCATATCAGTAGCCAGTCTGGATGCCATGGGGCATTCCCCTCCAGCTAGGACCTCCCCTCAACCATCTCGCTCACTGAGAGCTCACCAGAGGCAGTTACCAAAAAGCATCATTCCCTGGTACCCAGTATCAAGACTAGTACCAAGCAGCCAGCAGCCACTCAGGCACCTTCCCTGCCACAAGCCACAGACCAACCAACACCTCAGATGCATGTTGCATCCTCATCACCAGATGAGGCTGTTGAGCTGTCCAAGTGACTCATCACCGCCATCACCACACTGCTCATCGAGATCTTTTTAAAAGAGTGGCCTCTGGACTTGACGTTCAGGCAGAAGACGTGCGTGAAAGCTCTCACAAGTTGGTGGACATCCTAGTATCAGCAACCCCAGTCAGGGTTGCTCTACCAATTAATGAAGCCATCATGAAACCAGTCAAGGCTTTTTGGCAGACACCCTTCTCCCTTCCCCCCAAAGCAAAATGAGCTGAAAAGAGGTACTTCATCTTCTCTAGGGCATTTGAACATATTTACTCTTACTCCACCGCCCTGCCCCCTGGCTCTCTTGTGATGGCAGCTGCCAATGATCAGGAAAGACAGGGGGAATAAACTTCCATGCTGAAAAGCAAAGACTCAAAGAGGCTGGATCTGTTTGGTTGCAAGCTTTCTTCTTCAGGAAGCCTGCAACTCAGGATTGCAACCAACACACTCTTGTGAGTCGATATGACTTCACCCTCTAGGAGAGTATTATAAAATCTAAAAACAATGTACCAGAGGACTGTAGACAAGAATCTGCAGTAATGGTGGATGAAGGTAAGAGGACTTCCCTCCATGGGGGTTTGGATAGTGCAGACTCGGTTGCTCAAACCATGGCAAAAGCGATTACTATAAGGGGTTCATGGTTGCAGTTGTCTGGTTTACCTCCAGAGGTCTAACAGACTAACCAGGACCTTCTTTTTGAAGGTCCCTCACTGTTTTCAGAGAAAATGGATGACAGGCTTCATAGCCTTAAGGATTCTAGGGCAACACTCAAATCCCTTCAGATCTATACCCCAGCATAAAAAAGAAAACAGTATGATCTGCAGCAGCTATACAAATTCTAGTATGCGCCTCGATCCCAAGATCCACTCAGGAAAAAGGGCAGAGATTATAGGAGGTGCCGTCCACCACCCTCCTCTTCAGCATCAGTGAGCTCATCCCATCCAGCCGCCTTGTCCAAACAGGCATTTTGATGGGTTTGTTAAGGACAGTGTACTAGTCACCATGGCTCCATTTGTTCCCCATTGTTTGTTTATCAATTTCTTATCCCACTGCCGAAATGCTTGGGCCCACATAGCATCAGACCAGTGGATCTTAAGCACGGTGAAACTGACGTATGCCATCCAGTTCATTTCTGCCCCACCCCAACCCCTTTCTCCATCCCTCTTCAGGGACCATTCTCAAGAGATTGCCCTTCAACGTGTATTCTTCAGGCCATAGAGGAAGTCCTGTTGTATCTCAGGGAAAAGGGCTTCTATTCCTGCTACTTCCTGATCCCCAAGTCAATCTCATGCCTAATTTAGATTTAAAAGACTGGTACGCTGCCCTCAGTTTAAAGGATGCTTAACTCCATGTTGCAATATGCCACGACTGTGGAAAGTCTCTCAGATTTGTGGTGAATGGTTGCCATGATCAATTTACCGTGCTTCTCTTTGGTCTGTTAGCTGCTCCTCAAGTGTTCACAAGATGCAGGGCAGTTGTGGCAGCTCACTTACGAAAATTAGGTGTCCACATGTTCCCATACCTAGACGACTGCTTGGCCAGAGGTTGGTCTGAGGCTCAAATCCTATCCAGCATATCCAGTAACCTGTCCACATTCAATGCACTGGGGATCCTAGTAAATTGAGACAAATCAATCCTGAAATGGGTAAAGACAATAGAATTCATCGGGGCAGTCTTTAGAGTCCATGAAGGCCAATGCCTTTCTTCCACAAGCCAGGTTTGAAACTTTATGGGACCTAGTGCTGCAACTGAGAGTATATCCTCTCACAACAGTATGCAGCTGCCTCAGTCTTCTGGGTCACAGGGCAGCATGTACCTATGTTGATCAGTACGCCAGACTACTCTTTCCCTTTCTCCCCCCGCTTCCAACCCTCCCTCTAGTCACATAAGAATCTTCTCTGGGTTGGGGAGCTCATAGTTGGTCCCTGTAGACTCAAGATCTTTGGTCGTCTCAAGATCTAGAGACTCATAAATGTCAAGGAGTTAAGAGCAATACATCTAGCTTGCTTGGCCTTCCTCCCTAACACGGTGGGAAAAAATCTATTAATTCTGACAGACAATTAGACAACCCTGTTTTACATAAACAGGCAAGGAGAAGCACAGTCAAACCCACTGTCCCAGGAGGCAATTCACCTCTGGGACTTCTGTATAACCAGCTCAGTTCATATCAGAGCTGCTTGCCCTTTGGGGAAACAGAACACATTAATGGATCAGCTGCGCAGATCCTTCTCTGATCACCACAAGTGGTCCAGATATGGTCAGGTCCATCTTTCATCTCTGGGGGATATGTCATCAGTTCTGTTCACAGGAAGGGCTCAGCCCACGCTCGCTGACAGATGCTTGTCTCTTATCCTGGAAGAAATCCCTCCTGTATGCTTTCCTGCCGATTCCTTTACCTCTCAGGGTCATCTTCAAAGTGAAACAAGACCTGCTCACCTCATCCTCCTAGCACTGACATGACCTCGTCAACACTGGTACTCGACCCTACTATTCTTGTCGGTCGAGCCTCCTGTGTCTCCAGTTGGATCCAGATGTAATTTCCCAGGACCACAGGTGCTTGCTCCATCCTAGTCTCTGAGTTGTCCATCTGATGGAGTGAGTACTTCATGGCTGAGACCCTTTGAAAGGTCCCGCTTGAAGGATGTTCAAAAAGTGCTTCTGAATAGCAGAAAAAACACAACTAGAAACGCTTACCTGGCTAAGTGGAAGCACTTCTCCATTTGGTCTTGCAGGAAAGGGGTCTCTTGAGGACCTTTAGCTGGATTGTCTTTTAAAACAGAGTTTGGCTATTAGCTCTATAAGGGTGCAGCTGGCAGCATTTCTGTGGCAATTACCTCAGCCAGAGGGTGGATGAGTTGAGGGCTCTATCAGAGTCTGTCCAGTACAAAGGAATTGAGGCGGGGAGTGAGTGGCGCCCCTCTCTTACACCAGCACACAGTGGTGGGTGGCGATAAAGGGTGCTCAAGCATTCGATGGGTGGGGGTCATAAGCAGCCCCCCACAGCCCATGTCCTTGCCCTGCCCCACCCCAGGCAAGAGGGGCTGCGGCTCCCCACAGCTGCCTGCGCAGCTCTCACCTGGACCAGGCTCCAGCTGGAGGTGTGCTCGGGGGGGCACAGCACAGCCATGGTAAGAGCGGCGTGGGCAGCTGTGGGCCCTCCACCTGCCCTGGAGGAGGGCGGGACACGGGTTAGGGGCAACTCTTGACCCCCCTCATCCTAGGCAAGTGGAGGGTCTAAGGCTCCCCACAGCTGCCCCCCCACAACTCTTACCATGGCCTGGCTGCTCACCTACTTTGGGGTCCCAACCCACAGTTCGAAAACCACTCAATTAAAGCACTGCTGCCCCCTGCTCGGTGTGGCTTGCGATTAATGTGACATTTGAACAATAATGGGGGTTTAACAAAAGAACCTTGAACTATGGCTCTTAAAGCAGCTCCCTAGAACTGAGCCTGGGCCCAGAGACACCTCACAGCAAAAGCCTGTTCTGACAAATTGGTGATAGCACCGGTATCATAGGTCTGTACAGCATGCACCCCCGCAACCTGGCTGATGCTACTAGTACTACTGTAATGTGTCTAAACTGGGCAGCTGATATACATGCCCTCCCTGGAACCAGAGACAGATGGGTTCAGGCTAAGATCTGTTTCTAGATGGTATTCTGTGACCTTACTACTGTGTCTGCCTCCCTACATGTGATCTGACAACATCACAGGGCAGGCAGCTGGGGAGAGGTAATTTAAGGAGTAACTAACAGCAAAGCTCTCCCTCCTGCCTGGGCGTTTTGCTGCCAGCTGCACAGCCACACCCTGACCAATGTTTCAGCAGTGAGGGCATCAATGCCTTCTGCTTCCTGTAGCGGTCCTACAGGAGGGTCCCTGCCCAGCCCGCACCCCTTGCCCTCCAGAATGCATCATCAGGCCCTCTTCCCCATAGGCCTCCCAGGCCACCCCCACCATGCCACTTGAGCTGGCGGCATGACGTTCAGCTGGTCCACCTCTAAACCGCGCTCAGAGATTACTTGTACGTTTTTGCTTCATGTAAGCCACTTCCTCGCCCTCATGACCCATCCCAACACCACTTGCTGCCATCCATCTGAGGCTGGGTGGTTGGGCGGGAGAGTAATCCACTCTTGTTCCACAGCTAAATTGGGACAGCTCCTTCACGGAGCCATGAGCATGCGTATGTGCATGGCATTGGTCTTTCTCTCTCTCACACACCCACACCCTGCCCCAACACCTGTTCCTTTTGCTGCAAGAGGGAGACCTTGGTGCTCTGTGGGTTGTGTCAGGTCACAGCCCCTCTTTGGGCTCCTGCAGAACCTCTTACTGGGGGTCCGGCTGCACATCTCCCTGCAATTCCTGATTTATGCACAGTCCAAGGTTTTTCAGCCCATCCCTGTAGTGTCCAAACAGTTCCTTGTATTGGAGAACATTTCCTACACAACACCTGGAGTGTGGGGTTGTTTTTCTGGAAGGGAAGGTTGGTAGGGCGACCCTACATCCTGTTTTGGCTGGGACAGTCCCTTTTTATAAGCCCTGTCTGGCCATCCCGCCTTTTTTTGGCAAACATGGGCATTTGCTCTTGCCACTGATCTGATCATCAGTTGGCAAGAGCAAAGTAGACAAAAGCGCATTTTTTTCCAAAAAAGTGGGTTGCAACCCCTAGAAGGGCACAGGGCTCTGCATGGGCGGGTGGCAGGGATCTTGGGCCAGCCCCATGTGCAGGGATAGACGGGGGCCTCGAGCTGGCCTTGTGTGTGGGGGGAGGGGGGGGCTCGGTCTGGTCCTGCTTGCAGGGGGCTGAAGGGGGGGCCTCAGGCCAGCCCAAGGAGAGCAACAGCGAGGCTTTGGGGGGGTGGGGGGGAAGATGGGGCCTCAGGCTGGCCCCGCGTGGGCAGGCAGCAAGGGGGTTTGGGCCAGCAGGGAGAGGGGGGGCCTTGGGCTGGCCCCACTTGGGTGACAGGGAGCAGCACTCACACCGGGAGGGGGGCACCTTGGACCAGTCACCCTGGGGGGGAGAGGGGTTCTTTGTCATCCCCCCCCCAGGGCTTCATTTGGGAGGGCTAACAGTACAGCCTGCAGCGAAGGGCTGCCTACACACAAATGTTGTACTGCTTTAACTAGACCAGTACTACCACCCTAGCACAGAGGCAGCTACCTTGGTAAAAGGTGCTTATACTGTGATAGCTTATTCCCCTAAGGAAAGGTGTTATAAAGCACCTGAACACCAGCACTGGTTACACATGAGGGTTGTGCAGATTTAGCTATTTCAGTAAGAAAAACCTACATGGTTAAATCAGGCCATAAACTGCATAAACCAGGCCTAAGGCAAGCTAAACAGCTGAGCTCAAAGCTCAACACGGAAGTGTCTCGCTTTGTGCTTGATGATTTCTAGCCAGGCTCAGTCTGGTGGGTGGAGACTTGGACAAGTTTCAAGCTCACTTCTGGGGAGAAGCTCTCGCACTCTCTCCCACGCACTTTTGGGGACATCAGCCAACATGGGCTACTGTCCAGCCCTGTGATCAGTTCCTCTTTTCACAAACAAATCTCCAACTGTAAAGGGGAAAGCTTCCTCTCTCAGAACTGGTGCTTCCGTGAGTGAGCGAGCAGGCAGCTTCTTCCCCGCTGCAGCCTGAGTCAGGTAAGCCTTCCCTGTAGCACTACTTGAGAGTTGGCTCAAAACTCAGTACCTTGACGTCTTAATTAAATGTAGTTTGGCGGGAAAGGGGCTGGGCATGGTGGATGGGGATGAATATGACGTTCTTTGTGGATATTTAGTTCTGGGTCACTCAGTGCTAGTGACTCTCCCTAAGGCATAGCAGGGATCAGAAGAATGAAGCCTTGCACTGCAACGGCCATGTTCCCTGAGGTCTATTGTCTTCCTTCAGCTCCCAGATTCTGAACCTTTCCTCTCTCGGGGAGGCCTGTTGTTCAGGCAGGAATCTGTTTCTAGGGGCCAATGGCCCCCTCTGCAAGAAGCCTGTGGCAGTGGGCTAAGAGGAAGATTTGCCTGCCAGTTTGTATTCACTGTCTGCCTCCCCACTCTCTCTGCAGATTAAATCCCATGGGTGGATCTCTGGGTAATGCAGCCCCCGATGGTGTTATCTTTGCCAGCTAATCGCTCTGTGCCGGGCCCATGATGAGGTTGGAGAATGTCCCCAACCCTAGCATTGCCCCACACAAATACAGGGCCACCCATCCTGTCCCCTTGGAACAGCTCTGTATTAAACTGCAGGATCAGAATCTACATTGATCCCCACCCCCTTAACTTCCAACACTGATGTTGAGGATCTGGGTTTCTGTCACTCAGGATGGGGAAATTCCAGATCTAAGACCCTGATTTGCAAATTTGTTGACCTCTAGAAAACTAGGCCCCCAGGGTTCATGGTTTCTCTATATTCCCTTTTCACATGCAGGAAAACAATCAGACCCATAAGAAAAGATATATAAGCAAGCAGGCAGGCTAGCCCTATGGGCTACAAAACTACTGCAGTCAGTCACTGACAACCCTCCTCCTGCGCATAGTGTGGACTGGGGGAGGGTCCCATTGTGGTACAGAACCAGCATAATCACTCTACACCACGCTATGATGGTAGCGAAATGGGACTGAGAGCCACTCTGTGGCTGCCAAAACAACCCCTTAGGCCCATAAGCAGTGGATTGTAACATAGGGCAGCCCACGAGGGATTGCTCTAACTTCAGTGGGGGCCGGGATAAAGGTAATTTTTATCCTCTCAGTGGGGTTGGTTCTGATCAGGAACGTAACAACTTAGAAATACATCCAGCTCTTACACTTTGCTGCCTCCTTGAGGAGCTTTTTAGCCAGGACGTTCAAAAATAACTTTCGTTTCCTCAAAAACTCTCACTGCATTTTCAGGTCCCATTTTGTGTACTTCAGGGTGTGGGCTGTGACCACTCCCTGCCAAGGAATTAACATTCCCACTTTGCTCAAAGGGAAAGGTTTCATTGAATCAGGCTCCAAACCAAGAGGCTAAGAGATCAGCTAAAAAGAAAAGAACTTTAAAAAGTATTTGTACAATCTAGAGTTGCTTTTGCAAAATAATTTAGGGGGCTATTGATTGCATAGGTAGCAGATACCCATCACACTCTCGTATCTGTTCCAGGGTCTTGCTGTTTACTTAAATGTGTGAATTTGTTCCCCATTACGTTTTAACCCCTTATCACCAATCTCTCCCACCCCCACACTAGCCTGCTGCCCCTTCTTCGCCCTACCCTTCACAGGAATTGGACCATCTTTCTCCAATCCTATGCTCACGCCTACTTAACTTGCCTTTTTGCTGCAGGCTGCTCTCTTGATCCACTCTAAGGATTCTTCTGCCTTTAAATCTGAATTCACAGCACATCCTTGAAGCAGGTAGGAGCCTGGAATTGCCACTATGGAACTGGATCTCAGCTGTGTAGAAACCCACCTCCACTGACCTGGCATGAGAGAGCAGAATTGACCTGTCAGAGTGTGGTACGGAAATGTCTGTGGCTATTATTTATACTTACAAATTTTCCTTGACATATGCTGTCACCTCTTATTCTTTAACTGTCTAGTCTATTGTCTCAGTTTGCTTGAGGGACCTTTTATAAATATTTATTTGCAGGCATTATTAAATTTCTGTTTTCTCATTCTCTTGTATAATTGTATTATTGGGCATTATTTTGCACACTTCACTTTTGGATAAGTTGTTTGTAATATAGGAATAAACTACACCAGTTTAAGGCACCTTTATGCCAAACTAAGTGTGTCAACAGTAAGGAGGGGACAGGATTGTACCACTTTAAAGTATAATGCTATAAAGCAGTACAACTTATGTAGACAAGGCTCTAGAATGTGGTTTCGCTGATTTACATGATATAAGCAGCAAAGAGTCGTGTGGCACCTTATAGACTAACAGATGTATTGGAGCATAAGCTTTTGTGAGCAAATACCCACTTCGTCGGATGCATGCAGTGGAAATCCGACGAAGTGGGTATTTGCTCACGAAAGCTTATGCTCCAATACGTCTGTTAGTCTATAAGGTGCCACACGACTCTTTGCCGCTGTTACAGATCCAGACTAACACGGCTACCCCTCTGATACATGATACAACCAGAGTCCCACTGACTTACAAACTTTGCCAACTGACTACAGGAGCAGGACAAGTAATTATTTTTGCTCACTAAGCAAAGCAGCATTAAGCAGGCTCTTAAGAGCCCTCTCTTAATTTGGCACTACGTAAGGTACTGTCCAGAGAAGTGCATTACTGGGGAGAAGACAGAATAAACAGACCTTTGTAAAGGTGAAGAGGTGGAATTCAGACCACACTGTAACAAGTTTAATGCAGTAGTTAAAATTTTAATTATAATTCTGCCAGCCTTGTGTTGGCTGTTCTGTGGCCTATCTGAAATCTAGTTATCAGAATAGTTTCAGTCCAGCGTTCAAGAAGAGAAATACATACCCAAGACTCAATGGCCAAAAGCCTAAGCTATCTGTTCACCCCTGCAGCTGATCCCTCCAGCACCAAGCTTGGACAGCTACTGCCCCTACTTAGGATGACCAGATGTCCCGATATTTGGGGCTTTTTCTTATATAGGCTCCTATTAAACCCCAATCTCTATCCCAATTTTTCACACTTGCCCTGCTGTATCTGTTCCAGCTTTTACCAGCTTCCCAAGAAAAAAGTAGAATGGAGCGGGGCAGAGGAGGGAATGGCTACTGGCCCTGGTTTATGAGTAAGAGATTCTCATATTGTGGTTTGTACATTATTAAGTTTATTTTTCCACCCCTTTCATACTGGGGTCTGAAAGACAGAGCTAGATGGCAAACCCAGGTTTAAATTCAGTAAATAACAAACACATAAATGGATCCCTCACATCCCCCCAAAAGTGAGTGAACATAGAAACAAATAGTTAAGCTCTTTGTTATGGCTTTCCCCCCCTTTAGATCAGTTTCTGCACAAGAGGATAAACAACTACTTCTACAAGAAAATGGGTATGTCTCTCTTTTAAGATGTTTGTACTTCTTGGGTAATGGAATTTGCTTTAACAATACTTCCCTTTTGAATATATAACATTTTACTTATCTAACGTGTGGGGCAAACTAGTGAATCTTTTCAGCAGCCCTGGGAGAATGGTAAGGAGGTGGTATCCTCACTGAGAAAGGAACAGACACAGTAGTAATCAGTGATTTCCCCAAGAACATAGAGGAAATCAGTGGCACAACTGTAACTAGACCTCAGCACTTGATCCGTAGCTTTTGCCTTCCTCCGAGTCTGCAGCATGGGGTGCGGTTCACCTGCTGGGATCATCGGGGCACATCTCATCTGATCAAGCCCCTGCCCTGCAGACTTGGGTACCGAGGGCACCTTGGCCTCTCCTGTTTACAACATTGTGTGCCCCAGGCATTCTTTTGAGGACTGAAATGCTTTCGTCTTGCTAACATCTCTGAATAACAGAGGGGTACGTAGGTCAGCATTTTTCAAAGTTTGGGTTGCGACCCAGTACTGTAAGGCACTGTAAGCATATAAGGCACTGGGTCGCTCTGGTCAGAACCGCCGACCAGGCCATTAAAAGTCCCATCGGTAGTGCTGCCCAGGTAAGGCAGCCCTAGTGCCTACCTGTTCCAACACCGCACTGTGCCCCAGAAGTGGCCAGCAGCAGGTCCGTGACCATGGGGCTCGGTGCGCTGCCCCTGCCCCAAGCACCAGCTCTGCAGTCCCATTGGCTGGCTGAGGGGGCGGTGCCTGCGGGCAAGAGCTGTGCAGACCTGATTGCGTGCCTCTGCCTAGGAGCCGGACCTGCTGCTTCAGGTGCAGCGCGGTCGGCAGGGCTAGGACAGGTGGGAAACTTGCCTCTGCACCCCAGCTGCACTGCTGACCGGGAGGCGCTGGAAGTAAGTCCGTGTCCCAACCCTGTGCCCCAATCTCCTGCCCCAGCCCTGAGCCCCCCCAACCTGGAACCCCTCCCTGCACCCCAAGCCCCTCATCCTTGGCCCCACCCCAGGGCCTGCACCCCCAGCCCACAGCCCTGATCCGCTGCTGCACCCCAACCCCCTGCCCCAGCCCAGAGCCCCCTCCCACACCCTGAACCCCTCATTCCCAACCCCACAGCCCTCACCCCCGCATCCCAAACCCCTCAGCCCCAGCTCCGCTGGGTCATGGGCATCAACCATTTTCTTCAACTGGGTCCCCAGAAAAAGTTTGAAAACCACTGATCTAGGTGACATTTAATGTCTTGTGATATGCAGGTCAGACCAGAAGATGTAACGGTCCCCTTCTGGCCTTAAACTCTATGATACGATGAAGCTTCACACTGTCTACTAGTCCCTGCAGCTACTCCATACAGTCTCTTCTTAGTTTTTGTCTAGACTAGCATAAAAGGTGCATTGTTAGAAAGTTTTAGCTAAACACAGTGGTCTCCAAAGTGGAGTGCGCAAGACCAGCCCTGGGGGTGCGCTGCTCTCCCCACTCTGTCTTCAGCGGCACGCCGGGGGCAGCTCGGCTCTCCCCGCTCCGTCTGCAGTGGCACGCCGGCGGCAGCTTTTTTTTTTTTTTTTGGCGCTTCCCTAGAACTGGCACTGGGGGTGCGTTTGGAGACCACTGAGCTAACATGCTTGAGAAGTCTAGTGTTGACAAGCCAGGCTGCCTTTAACAAAGTCTAAGATAGGGGAGTTAAAACCTGGGCATGGGTGGGTGAAGCCTGGCCTTCAACTCAATGCAATTAGTATATGTTGAAATCTAAATTGCCTTGTCTTCACTAGAGTTTTCAAACATGTTGTTAGCAAACATCACACATTTAACTCTGGGTCTAGACAAGGCTTTAAAGAGGACCAGAACACTAATTCAAAGTGCATTGTGTGGTGAAATTAAACAAACAAAAAAGAGTAACTCTTCCTGAGTATGCAAAGAGTCCTGTGGCACCGCACCTTATAGACTAACAGACGTATTGGAGCATAAGCTTCAGTGGGTGTACACTGCTTTTACAGATCCAGACTAACATGGCTATCCCTCTGATACTTGCCTCCCTAAGTATGTGCTACTGACACACAATTTCATTTTCAGACTACAAAACATTACCTTTGGCTGAATGGAATGAGTCTCATGTTAGATGCTGGCTCGAATCTATTGGAATTAAGAAAGAATATGTAGAAAAGCTCTGTGAAGAGGAAGTGACTGGCCCAGTGCTCAAAGAATTAGATGAACCTTTCCTCAAAAGCATGGGTATGAAAGGAGGCCAAATCCACATAATAACACGGAAAAGAAATGAACTTTTGGAACATTTGCACAAAAATGCAGGGGTAGACTCAGCCCAAGCAGATAATCCCAGCATTAAAGCTTCAGAAGTGTTGGGTTCCGATATCACTACCAATGATGATAAAAAGAGAGTAAAAAACAGGAGTTCAGCTGTGTCTATGAAGGCTAATGCACCAACTGAAGAGACAGACAGTGATTTAAAAGCCCTCAGCATCACACAGCATGAAAGTTTTCATGTAACATCTTACCAGAAGGTATCTTCAGAAACAGACAACACTGGGGCAGTAGAAAAGACTGGTAAGGAGCACACATTAAAAACAGTGTCTACTTTTTGCAGGAGAGGAAGTAGAAAAAGTCATTCCTTACATGAAAATACAGTTGAATCATTAACGCTGAGCAAATTCAGACAATTTAAAAATGAAGACATTAATTTTAAATATGTGAAAAACAGAATTCTTGCTCCGGAAACTGGAATCATAGATTTGATCATTCCTTGCCATGAATACAAATCTTTCACAACTGCTGCGAAGCTGGACAGGCAACGATTGCAAGCAAAGTTTGCCTATGAAGTCATTAGATATGCCTCAGCCTGCATGAATGTTCGAACAAATGGCACAATACACTTTGGTGTAATGGACAGTGTTGAAGACAAGGGCTGGAAACACGGACAGATAGCCGGCATACCGGTAAGAGAGAGAGACATCTACGTAGATGCATTAGATTACATTGAAAAATGTTTTGAACCATCTGAACAAGAAGCTGCAAGAAATTGCATTCACCCTCCTATTTTTACTGAAGTGATTCAGAAAGACTCTCAAGAACAATACTTTGTGGTAGAGGTTGACATTGAACCATCATCCAGTACAGTGAAGGGAAAGATCTTTCAAGTACGCTTACCTAGATTTAACGAACACAGTAATAAGGTGATTTTTGACAAAATTCCAGTTCTCTATCAAAGAGTGGGAACAAAGTCTGAGCCTGTAAAGAATGAAGAGCTAGTGGCTTTTATTCAGGGTTTACAAGAGAAGGATGTCAGAAGGGAAAAGGCTGAGTCCTCCAGTAATGAGGACCCTATGGAAATTTCCCAAAATTTAGGGCGGAAGTTATCAGTCCTATTCACTGATGGCAAGAACTATATGAATGATTCTCTATTGTACATTCTTGTCGCAAACAGCTGTGGAAAAGAAGATCTGAAATCTGTCAACTTTTTAATGCGCATGAATATTTTCTGTGTGTTTGATTTTGATGAGGATTCCAATGTGTCAGGTTTATATGCCAAGTACAAAGAGCATCATGAAACAAGGTCACATTTCTTGCAAAATTATTCCAATGAAAGCAAGATGAGCACCACTGAATTTCAAAAACATTTGGGCCTATTTGATCACACCAGCTGGATATTTTGCAATGGACGCAGTGACTTCCGTGGGGATGAAAAATCTTGTGATGAAGACACTTGGATTAGAACGAAAAAGAAGTATCTTAAGAAAGCCATTTCATTTATCTGTGATGAAATCCTTCCAAAGGGATCTTTTGTGGTACTTTTCCTACTGTCATCACCTGTGGAGAAGCCAATTGTAGACACCTTCCAGGAATTCTATACAGAAATGAATGGTATGGATTATATCATATGCATTGCAGAGTCCAAAGAAAATTATGAGAAGTGGGCTAACCTCGCTCAGGCATCTTGTAGCATTGAGACACTAGAACAGAGGAGCATTGTGGGCATGAAGCTAAGTCACGTAGATGCCACTATTCAAAACATGATGCCATCTGCAATATGTCCCAGACATTTACCAGTTTCCACAAGAGGTCTGTGTGTGCTTCCAACTCTGGAAGAAGAAAAAATGTCTTCCCTTGAAATATTGTGTGCAGATCAATGTGATGATATCAAACTGGATCTTCTGAGCACAAAAAAAATACAAGAGATAGAACAAACATTTTACCAAGGTAGAAAAGTCAGCTGGAAAAATTTCTGGCTTGCTGATAAAGGGAGCTGTGGAGAAGTCATTGAACGGGAGGCCTGTGAAGAGGTTCATAAAATCTTAGATGATATTTTGCATGGGAACAGAATCAGGTATTCTGTGGCTAAACTAAAAATATTTCATCAACCTGGAAGTGGAGGAAGCACCATTGCAAGGCAAGTACTATGGAAAAGAAGAAAGGATTTAAGATGTGCTGTGGTCAAATCTTCATATTCAATTGCAACTGTCTCCAAGCATGCAGTTAATTTTAGAGAATATGATGAAAATGACATAAAGAATTCTCTCCCAGTGATCCTCCTGATTGAGGACTATGAAGAAGATTATCTGGATGAATTAAAGAATGATTTAATGGATGCAATGGCAGCTCGAAGAAGTCATTTTTCCAAGCCTTGTTTCATCCTCTTGGGCTGTAAACGATCTAATGTCCCTGAAAAGCTTTGCAAAGCTTCTCCCCTCGATACAGTTGCCGTCACTCACAAATTGACAGACCAAGAGAAACACCTGTTTAAAACCAAAATTGAAAAACTTAAAAAGCAGAAAGACTTCAAGCCTGAATTTATTCTTACGTTTGTCCTAATGAGTGAGGAGTTTAATGAAACATATGTGAGGGAGTTTGTAGAGCACCTGCTGCAAGGCATAGACCTTTCTTCCCCCGTTACTAATTTAATGAGGTATGTTGCTTTGCTCAATTTCTATGTACACAATTCACACATTTCATTATCACACTGTGAAGCTTTTCTAGGGCTCGGGGCATATACAGAAAAGAGAGTGAGAGAGTATGATTTCAAAAATAACTTAAGTGAACAGGCAAGAGTTATTTTTATTGAATTAAGAGAAAATACCACCTGTATTTCATCTGTCCATATCATACATTACCTGGTTGCAAAAGAAATTCTGCATCAGCTCTCAAGAAGTCAGCCTCAGAGTCAAATTGCAATGAAACTTCTTCAGGAAAAAGTGCTTTTAAACCATAGATTTGGACGAGAAGAGTTCATGAAGTTCATCAGAGATTTGTTCATACGACGCGACAAGAAGAGCAGGGGAGACAATACTGACAGCCTCTTCTCTCCATTCATTGAGCATGTCTGTAAGGTTGAAGACTGTGAAAAAGCTATAGAGGTTTTAAAAACTGCATACGAATGCCTGGGAAAAGATGCCTTCTTTGCCCAGCAGCTTGCTCGATTGCATTACAATCATGAAAAATTTGAGGATGCAGAATATTGGGCAGGGGTAGCCAAATCTCATTTGCCAAATGATTCTTTTATATTGGATACAGAAGGTCAAGTGTACAGGAAATGGTTTAGTTTTACTCTGGACAAAAAGATGTATGAGGCCACTCCTGGTGGAGTCATTGAGATGATAGAAACTGCCCTTAAAGCTATGAAATGCTTCAGGGCTGCACAACAGGCTGCAAAGTCAGAGATCGACAGTATGAACAATGCCGGATATTTTGGAGAGGTTGAAGTGGGATGTCGTCTACTAAAACTCCTGTCTACACTTGAGGTATTTCCCAGAAACACACAAGGGGAACATCCAGAGCTTGTGCGTTATTTGCTAACAGACTACATTCCTGAGGAAATTAAAAAACCCTGGGGAAAGCTTCACAGTCGTTTAAAAGGCTTACGTCAGAACATTTATAATGCTCTGGACTGGATTTCAGAAGATCTAAGTTACTTCCAAACAGATAAAAACCAGGAGAAACAAGATGAGGAGGCAAAGGAGGAGAAGGAAGAACAAGTTTACAATCCCAGAAAGTGGTTGAAAAGACAGTCTGAGGTATATGCTAAGTTCTTTACCTCAGAGTATCCTATGGGAGAAGAAAAAGCCGGACCTGAAACTCAACTCCTCAGACGTATGAACATTTATAAGTATGGTGGTGGCAGTGTCACTACCATTCTTTCATTTTTGACAGATTCAAAGGAGATGAGGTCAGTTGAAAAGCTAGAAAAAATAATTAATTTTTACCCAGATGACCCACAGAAAGAGAGGCTAGAGGATATTGATCTCATCAATTACATTTTGTGTCACATTACACTAGCATGTTTATCTCCTGGATCTTCCAAACTTCTTCCTTTTGAAACTCTTAGAGAACTCAGCAACAGATTTTTTAAACAGAGAAGAACAGCATTTCCAGCAAGTGCCCATTTTTTGCTCACCTTACTGTACTGGCCTGATGATGCATTAGACAAAGAACCTAATCCAGATAAAGATGATATTCTCGTATCAGCTCTTCAGACTATGAAACGCATGCATGACATCAAAGTGAAAAATATTGCTCCAAGAAAGAAAAAAATCTACACACATTTTTTCCTGGGAAAGGGAAGTGGTCTAAGAAAGATTATGCACAAGACTAGGATTGATAAATTAATTGGTGGCTCCCTAAATGATCGACGGATGAAGTGGCAACATGGTGATGTGTGGAATGTAGGTAAAATACGTGATGTTCTAAGAAGGGTTTCAGGTTGGACAGAAAATGGAAAACTGTTTGTACAGGGTCATGTTGGGCAGATTCATATTGTACCTTTACATTATGATTCCGTGCCTCAAGGAAATGAAAATGTGACATTTTATTTAGGATTTTCATTTAATGGGCTTGTTGCTCATGATATTCAAGTCAATAAGTAAAGAAAAAAACTCTTCCACAGAGTAAGGTACTTGGGTGCATTAATTTGAGAGTACCCACTATACAGTTAGAAAACTGTGCTAGTCTTACTTGTTACATTCAGAAAACGTTCATCAAGAAATCAAAGTGCATGACACCCAGGAAAAAAAAAAGCCCAAAGAATTGTGGGGAGAAGCATAATAACCCTGCTTGAAGATCCAGAAAGTCTGGAAACTTATATTTAAGAAAACCTGTTACCATGAATCATAGTGATTGAATAATTATGGGTCCATTCACTTTTTAAGTTTGTTTTATCAGTGAAAAAAAATTCAAAAGAGTGCAACTTACTAGTATATTAATTATTGGTAAAACTGAAAAATGCAAAAGAGATAGAGAATGAGAAACCACCAAGGATCATTTGGAGCTATGAGGCCAAATGCACCACAAGACTAAGCAGGTGTTAATGTCAGTTTTATCCTTTCCTCCAAAATCCAGACAGTGGATTCCACAGTTGTTACATTGGGTAATTTAATTTTGCTTCTTGGATGCATTAAAAGAATTATAAAATAGAATATAATTTGTAATTGTGTTCTGTAGTTTGGTTTTAGTATTTTCCAAGATGAAGGAAAGAAAATAATTTTAAAGTGACTCATGCTGTACACATGAACAAAATATGTATCTTAACTATTTAGCATACTTCATTTGTTGTATAGTACCACATGTTGAATAACCAAATTCAATAGTGCATCAACTCATTTGTCCTTTTTGGGGGGACGGGTGCAAGAAAATTGGTGGGCAGGAAAAGTAAGCATTTGTTTAAAAAAAATTTGCTGTACTTTGCAAATCAATTGTTTAAAAAAAAAAAAACAGGTAAAATTGGTGAAATAGTGGCTAATCTACCTTAGCAGCTTTCTTTTTAAAATATATTAATAGTTTGAAGTAAAAATACTTTAAGCATCATTACAATTTTTCAAATTTGTCTAAGGTAATACACTAAACATGAGCCGTTCTCACACTGCTAGGTTATGTTTTGTAGAAAGGGCACTGACTGATATATCACCTTCATGTTATGTGGTTTAGGACATGACTTGTATGTTTACTGATTTCATAGTCTTATTTGAACATTAATACTTTATTTCTATTATAATTTACTAATGTTATATTATATTATAAATATCTTTACTGCACCAGTTCATTTTTAATGAGGTATTAAAAAAGCGTACTCTAATGAAGTAACAATACATTATTTTTGGAGTTTGTGTTTTGCTTCTTTTAATATTATTGTATTAACAACTACCTCACTTAAACTTCACTGGAAACTAAAATATCATTTGCATACTGTCTGACTAAACAACCTTTTACATGAATCCCAACTTGTTTATTGAGTTCTTCAACATAGAAGATAAAAGGGCAAATAGATGGAAATTTTTCTGACATACTCAACATCTGATGGCTCTACGTGCAACCACTTAGTTCTGCAGTTCATTTGAAACTATAATCAGCCACTATTTTCCTATACACAAGGATTAAGCCCTACTTCTCTGTTCAAAGTCTGGGGAAAGAGGAAAGTTAGTTTTAAATTAAAACTGAGATTGTTAGAAAGAGGGCTGTTAAAACCAGCTGACTTTTTAAACTTAATATAACATCCATGTTGCATATGAGCGACGACACAAAGCCTGAATTCATTAGAACAATTCAGGATTTAAATGTGTCTACATCACAATCAACTATAAATAATGCTAGACTCTGTTACCTTGTTTAAAGAAGATTGACGCTGAATCTGCAAGAAGTAGTGTTGTACAGAAAATGCTCCAAAGTGATGAGCTCTCTCTTGGGTTCAAGTAGACTTTATGGTTGTATTTGAAATCTTTCCCAGTTATTTTTCTGTCTGCTGCATACAAAGCTATTAGATTTCCAAAATCAAGCATATGTAGTATCAAGGGAACATTGAGAAGGGATAATTGAGAAGCTTTCTTGCTTGGATTTTCTTCCCCAATAATACTCCAAGTGGAGAAGCTGTAGGCTGTTGGAATATCTAACTTGATCACACCTGCTCTGCTTTTTTCAATCAGAAAGGGTTACTTATCTCATAGTAACTGATTCTTTGAGAGGTAGACGCATGTGGATCCCACTCATGGTATATGGGCACCTTAGCACAGTAGCGAGGAACATTTTCACTAGTAGTGTCCAGTAGGGGGTTGTGCTCATGTTCCCCCTCCCAGGGGTTTTGAGAGTGCAACGACCCCAACCACTACTCAGTTCCTTCACTGCCCAGAATCCAAGTATAACTAGAGCTTTTTCTTGCCATATGTTCCTTAATAAGCCTTGGAATTAAAGGAAAAGGAAGGTAAGCACATATCAAATAGTATAACCAGCAATCATGAAAGTGTCCGCTATGGATCCTGGACTCTTTCTTGCTCGAGAACAAAACTTCAGACGCTTTCTCTTCTGATTAAAAGTGAATGGGTCTATTTGGGGAAAAACCCATCTTCGGAAGATTTGGTCCAGTAATTAATCTTTTAATTCCCATTTGTGATATAAAGTCACTTTTTTGCTTAGTGAGTCTGTTAAATCATCATCAAGACTGATACAATTCTTGATATATTACTCCCACAGATCTATGGCTTCTTGACATAGGAGATCTGATCTTGCACTTCCCTGTTTATTTATGTAATAGGCCACTGTGGATTGAGCATGAGAATTGGAATGGAAGAATCTTTGATCAGTGGTATAAACTCTTTGCAAGCTAGATGTATCCATCTCAATTCTAGAATATGTAACTGGCACTCCCAATGAGACCACCAATCATGAGTGTGGATCTGACATATATGTACTCCCCAATCCTTCTTGGATGCATCTGATATCAGAGTTATGGATGGTATTGGAACAGCAAATGGTATTCCTGCACAAACTTTTTTTTGTTTTAACTGTCCACTTCAGAGTTAAAAACTTGACTTAGAATCACCACTCTCTGTGAAATGCTGTGAATTTTGTAATTGTATATTGACTTGATAAAAGCTTGAAAAGGTCTGAATCACAGATGGCTGAGGCTCCCACCAGAGGAAAGATACAAGCTTAAAATATTGGTTAACCTCACATTTCAGTATTTACAGCAGAAGAGGAATGGGGTGAACCAGGATACTAATTAAGCTTTTATATGTGGCTCATTCAGAGCCTTCTCAGCTACATGTGGCAAGGTTGTTTTAAACTAAGGATGGCAGGGCAAAAAATTGATTATTCAAACAGTTTCACAGGAGAAATCACCTTGTGCTGGCCAGTTGACAGCTGGACTGTAAGAATTAGTGCAGAATTTCTGGAAGCTAAGCAGTTAGGCTCAGATCTCGAAATCCGCTCAGTGTCGCAATGCCTAACTTTGGGTGCACAGAAAAATCAATGGAGTGCCAAGGTGACCTACAAAGCCTAGAGTTAGGTACCTAGGGTCCCTGAACAATGGGGGTGGGGAGAGAAACACCTAAGAACATGATCCACAAAAGCCAGCATGCTAAACTGGCAGCTGCCTACGCTGGGTAATGCTGATGAGGGGTTGTGTGCTAAGCCCCACTCCGAGTTCAGCTCCTAGGCTGGGGCTGCAGGGAGGTACCTATTTGTACTAGCGGTTCACAGCAGGGAACCTGTCTCCAGGAGTCACTTTAGATGCCTACGTTGTTTCTAGCAAGAATGAGTTAGGCACCTGCCTTGCTTCATGCAAAATGGGCACACGAGTCAAAGGTACATGATGCCATATGGCCTAGCAATTTGAGACACATCATTACTAATGTCTGAGGGCAATCAATATCTGGAAACATACTGGAACAACTTATCAAATTGTTCAAACATGAAGGATAAAGTGGAAATAGCCTACACGCACTTATCGAGAACGAGTAACACTAAATCAATCTAATGCGAGTCTTCTGCTTCCCACAACATTCTCATATGGAAACTACAGAAATATGGCTTAGATTAAATTACTATAAGATGTACAACTGGTTGAAAGACCAGATTCAAAGAATTATCAATGGTTCACAATCAAACTGGGAGGAGATATCAAGTGCTACTGGCCACTGTCGGAAGACAGGATACTGGGCTAGCTGGACCTTTGGCCTGACCCAGCATGGCCGTTCTTATGCAAGTAGGATCCATTTTAGGTTCAGTACTACTATTCATTGTTTTCATTAACAACTTGGATGATGTAGTGGAGAGTATGCTTACAAAATTAGCAGATAACATCAAGCTGGATGAGGCTGCAAGCACTCTGAAGGCCAGGACTAGAATTCAGAATTACCTTGATAAATTGAAGATTTGGTCTGAAATCAATAAAGACAGGTGAAAAGTACTAAGGAAGAGAAGTGCACAAATTCAAAATTGGCAATGACTGGCTAGACAGCAGTGCTACAGAAAAGGATCTGGAGGTTACAGTGGATCACAAACTGAATGAGTCAACAGTGTGATGCTGTAGCAAAAAAGGCAAATGTCCTTCTGGATAACAGAAGTGTCATATGTAACTGTCACGCTCTACTTGGAAATGGTGAGGCCTCTGCTGAAGTATTATGTCCAGGTCTGGTACATAAGATGTGGACAAACTGGAGAGTCCAGAGGACAGCAACAAAAATTACAAAAGGTTTAAAAGACATAACTTATGAGGAAAGGTTAAAAAACTGGACGTGTTTGGTTTTGAGAAAAGATTACTGAGGGTGGACCTGATAAGTCTTCAAATATGTAAAAGACTTACTTTTAGGTACTGCACATCAGTTGTTCGTGTTTAATTATTCTGTGCCAATTTAGTACCCATACCACTCCAGCTAAAAGGATCTTCCCAGTCCTTATTTGGTCAAATATGCCTTAACCTAAAAGCACAGCTGCATTGTTTACTCCAGTATTGTGTCTTAATAACACATGTGTAGTTACTCAAGCAGTTTTGGGAGCTTGTATTAATTTTAATTATCAGTGTTACGTTACTGAGACCTACAGAAAACAAAAGAAGCCAGAATTTTTTTAAAAAGCTACAAAAAAACACCCCAAAAAATTAGCAAGGCTGAGCACAAAAATCTGATTTGGGTTGTTTGTAGCCTCAAAGACTAATACTTGATTAACATACCCAATTTAAATGTTTTACACAGCTGAGCAGTACGCATTGTTTGGCATGTTATTGCAGCATATGTCACCTAATATCTCTGCAGATAAACTGTGTCTTTATTCATTTGCCTGATTTCATTATGCTATTTAAGCTGAAAGTCAGTTGAAAACATACTTTTTTATACTTAAAATTGTTGCGAATTCTAAATTGTTCCTTCAGAGAAAATACACAGGCAACAATTCATTTATTAAATTACTAAGTTTAATCATTAGAGAAAGTCAGAATTAAATAGATACATATTATGGAAGTATATATATCCAATTTCCCATTCCTGAAGAAATATGAGCCCCATAAGAACACACAAGGAATGCAAGTTTGATTCATTGTTCTTGGTTCCATATGGTCTTCAACACTTCTCTGTCAACTGAATGCTACGAAAATTAAACTGCAGACAGTTACCATTTCTACAGTCAACATGCATTTTACAGAGTTACCCACATACTTACCAACCTCTCAGTTTACCCCTCCCTCTTACCAATACTTTTACCATCTATTACAAGTTTTGTACATGTGCTTACAGATTGATAGGCATATTTTAATGTTCTAAACACAGTTAATTTGGTCCCATTCACTTCACTTCTTCAAAGAACATGAATTTGGGACACTTTTTAATATCAATACCTGAATGACTGTTGGTTCATAGAAGATAGATAAACTCTTAGTGTGGCCTCCAAGTAATTGCCACAGTAAAGTAAAAGATCCAATTGTATGCTAAAGGACAGCTATGACAATGGACCAAAAGCTCAACTTAAGATCACCTGTGTGGTAATGACAGGCCTAAAGATTCCCAGTATCCTTTCAGAAAAAATCCAAATTTGCTGTGTCAAAGGAAAATGCACTTAGCTCTTTATTACTGAAACAATATTCATGTTATGCTGTGGGCTATTTAATTGGCAAAAAAAAATCTCAGAAAGGTGGCATTTCCACCACAGCTCATTATATTAAAGCCATCCTGAAGCATTGTACTTTTTTGTAATATGAAGCACTAGAGCAGGGGTCGGCAACCTTTGGCACGCAGCCCATCAGGGTAATCCGCTGGCAGGCCGCGAGACAGTTTGTTTACTTTGACCGTCCTCAGGCATGACCCCCCCCGCAGCTCCCTGGGGCCGCGGTTCGCCGTTCCCAGCCAATGGGAGCTGCGGGAAGCCACGGCCAGCACATCCCTGCGGCCTGCTCCTTCCCACAGCTCCCATTGGCCGGGAACAGGGAACTGCGGCCCCAGGGAGCTGCGTGGGGGAGTGCCTGCAGATGGTCAACATAAACAAAACGTCTCGCAGCCTGCCAGCAGATTACCGACCCCCGCACTAGAGGATGGGTGTGGCAAAGCGGAGCGTTCAATACCAAATTGGGGGTACTGTGAAGTAGAAGGTTAAATAATTTCTTTTTTAGCAACCCCTGTAAGCTGACCTCACAGAACAATATTGCAGTCCAAAAGAACCACTTATTAATAAGGTGAGAGATTTGGTGCCACAAACAGCAACTGGATTCACAATTATTTAAAAAATATCAATTAAAAGGAAAGATTTGTGAACTTTACTACATATAGTCACTGATTTCAAAGTAAGGAATCTGTAGTTTTTACACATGCACATAACTCCCAGTCATGTTTAGGAGTTATAGGCCATCAGATTAATTTTAAAGCCAATATAAAAGTGACCCGCCAGGTTCCCAAAAGATAAGTCTGAACAGGCACATCACAAGTGAGAAAGTTGAAGTGCGTGTGCTGCCACTTGCAGGCAAGTGAACATTTAGTCTGAATTCCTGAGCATATAATAGGAGTCCCTGGGTGATGTGTCCTGCTAAAACTACAAAGGTTATCACAGCTCTTAAAACCAGTAAGCATGTTTTCTTCTATAACATAAAAAATTAACATGCTATTATAATTGAAAATGAATTCTTAAAACCTATGTGAGATGTTCAATTCTGAAATCAACTTGGTGGAGCTGTATATGTCAGCTTATCACATTGTTATTCAGATTGTTGCTCTAATTAGGTAAATTGAGATGACGACAGTTTCAGTTTCTATTTGACTACCTCCATCTGTTGGCTTTCCTTGATCTTTAATGTGCTGTAGTTTTGGAGTTTATTTTTGTAGAGCACCTAAAAACGGTCACAGTATATTTGTGTACACATACAAAATTTTATCTTCTGAAGTTAATTTCATTCAAAATACTCGAGACGCTCAGGACACTGCACAACCAAAAAACATCCAAACAATTAAGTCACCTGCTTCAAATTTAAGCAGATAAAGCACACTAAGCAATACTGGAGGGGTGGAAGGAGAAAGTAAAGAGGAATATGAGGGAAAGGCAAGAAATATGGGGTAAACTAAAGTCTCTGAGGAAAACATTTGTAGGAGCTCTTTGAAGTGTAGAAAGGGGCTAAAATGGATTTCAGAGTCTAACCCCATGCACAGGGCCTACTACAGCAAATATATGAGAGTGGGGGTATTAAGTCAGGTGATATTACATATTATCTGTAAACAGAAAATTTAAGTCAAGGTTAAATTACTGCTACAGTATTAGGGGCATGAACACCCAATCCCCAATATAAGCGAATATCAAAATCCTGTATCACCAATTCACTCTGGTAAAATTACCTCTCTCGGTAGTAAGTGAATTACTGAAGAAGTGACCGTTGAATCCACATCCACGTGTCCATTAAGCTTCTCAATACTGCCAAAATGACTATCAAAACTTTTAATCCCCATTTCCGTTAATCAGGTGCTTGTAAATGTATAGTACCCCTAGGTGTAGTTAGAATCACTATTTTTTTTTTAACTGTTAAATTCTACAAATTTACTCACTACTGAAGACAGCAACATATATCCTACGCAACAAAGACGTATTTACATTTAGGTGATCAAAAGACTCTCTCCTCATGTATTTAAATGGTATTTGAACACAGTATTTCAAACAGGAACATCAGGTACTTACAGATTAAACTAACCTGTACTGGCAGTGCTGTGGGATTTTTCTTCTCTACCAGTAAGTAGCAAATGCTGAAATTCTGCTGCTAGTTAACAAAAACACAAGTTGTATTAAATCAAGGAGTTTATCCATAATTTAGTTCTCATTTAAAATTTTTTTTTCAAACCTCAATTGGTACAATGTCCCTTTAAAAAAAAAAAAGGACTAAAGGCAGCTATAAAATTATGTTTAATTTGCCTTTAAATTTGATTCAAACTTTTCTGACTCATGTATCAGACAAGTGTAATATGATAAATACCTTTTGGACAAACCTGAATGTCAAGGGATTACAAGTTGTAGTTGCAAGAGTGACCCTGTTAAAGAGCACTCAGTGAAAATAGATCGGGTACACTTATTTTCTCAAATTTCACCTGCTTCACTGAGGCAATAGAGTTGAAGTTGTTTGTGAAATCAGTTTTACTGTGTCTTGGTGTGTGATTCATAAATCAGGGAACAGAGAAATGGATTCCTTTGAGTATATGTGGTCTGTTAGGTATGATGAAAATTCCCACATTCAAAACCAAAAGGTTGAAGTTGGGACTAGTTAACACAGTTTTAGTAGGAACAGCAGATGTGTAATTCAATTTAAAAAGAATTACTCTTGAAATGTGATTAAAATTTATACTGATATAGCAAAAACAAAAAGGAAACCCTGAGGCAACACATACCTGAAACTGACATACCTCATCTGACCTATCAACTCCCCTGCCACAATGTGTCTTCTCTCTACACACCCTATAAAGGAGAGGAGAGGGAAAAAATCCCATGGCCTCAAAAATCAGATTTCTTAACTTACTATTCTAGGAAGCCCGAAATGATCATCTATTACATCAAACATGATCTTATACAAGAGAATGCTACACTGTCACCAGCTGTTGGTCTTACCTTTTAATTCCTAGTCAAGACAAACCTTGAGATGAGCTCAGTGTTTTAAGATGAGTTCAGCACCATTTAAAAATGGTACTATTAAAACTAGAGTTTTCTGCTAGGGAGATAGATGGTTGGAGAAATCAAAAGAACTGGTGCACAGACTTGCAGAGAAGTGTGGAGCATCCCAGCATTCAAGATATACCATCCTACTAGATATAATTTGAGTTAAGGCTGAATAAAAAGCCTGGATCTTAACAACACTACACTGTGTCTGACGACCTGAATGAAATGTGGATGTTGTAGTGGAAATTCAACTGGTAGTTCACCTTCTCCTCCTTTACTCTCGGGCTTTACGTGGGGACCATCTGGCCAATCAAGGACTGGTTAGGACTCCTGACTGTGGATCCTTCCACGCCTCTTAAGAAAAAAGTTGGGTTGAGAAGTGAGGCGCACAAATTGTAACCACCCTGAGGAGTCTGTTGTATTTCAAGTCTGTGTTGGCCGAGGGATCAAGAAATTGTGGATTAAAAGTCTGGCTCTCTTGCATAGAGGTCCTCAGTATACGTAGGTCACTTGGCCAGCAATGATGTTGCAGTTAAACTGCAGATACACTAGCAGAAACATGATACCAGTATTCATTCTAGCTGTGATTATTCTTATCTACTTCCTATTCTGATGGGGTAGAGATCTGCAGAGAGCTGCCATCTGAGCAACATATTTTTACTGAATCACAACAGTCAGATGATTAAATGTGTTTTGCACAAACACAAAAACTCAGCAAGGTCTATTTCCAAAGCAACTATCCTCAATTCTTTTCCCACTCCCAAACTAATATCTGGACAAGTTTTTATGGCAAACACGAAAATGGACCATCACTACATTTGCGGCAGAAAGAGGCCACTAAACCCACTAACGGCTTTTCTCCAGATTGGCTATCGCAATGGTTCTTAACCTGTGGCCCAATCAGCACAGAGCTGCAGCCCATGTGACATCCTCAGGGCCATACAGGTAGTATTGGATGCAGCCCACAATGGTAAATAGGTTGAGAATCACTGGGCTATATAAAATCCTAGTTACTTTAATGCAGTGGTTCTCAAACTGTGGGTTGGGACCTCAAAGTGGGTCACGACCCCGTTTTTATGGGGTCGCCAGAGCTGGCATTAGACTTGCTGGGGTCCAGGGCTGAAGCCGAAGTCAGAGCCCCACCACCCAGGGCTGAAGCCCTCAAGCTTCGGCTTTGCCTCCTCCTCGGCCTGCCCCATCCCTGGACAGCAGGGGTCAAACTTTGGTTTTGGCTCAGGCTTCGGTCCCCCTGCCTGGGGTCATGTAGTAATTTGTTGTCAGAAGGCGGTCATGATGCAATGGAGTTTGAGAAACCCTGCTTTAGTGAAATCATTTTGAAAATAGGCACACTGGCATTAAGTATTTTCCACAGCACTTAAGGGACAGCATTTAATACTAATATACAAAGTGTTCTGTATAAGGCAAACATCACAGCATTCTAAAGCGTCCAAGAACTTAACGCATGGCATGTACTTTGCCACTCCTATTATTTACCTTGCATGTAATAAGAGATATGCACAAGTTCACCTGATTTAGCAGTTTAACATTATAGCATTTCTTGTCCATGAAATATAGGTCCTTGTAGCTTTAAATGGAATAATACCTAATGCTTCCATTAGAATGCAGGAAAATAAGAGTAATATTTTAAAGTGATTCTTAAGAGCCTTTGGGAAAAGACACGGAAGCCAGAAATGGAGCAACTTCGTGACACACAGGGTATCAGTAAGTTCACACTACTTTGAATTAGGGAATTTCTTGTTTACAATTTAAGTTTTTCCTGGCAATATCCTCCTCAGATCCACACTCAAGGGTGTCAGACAAGCTTCACACTAGGAGCAAGGTTTTTTCTTTTTTTTTTTCAGAACTAGATTTGTGTTCAGAGATCTTTTTGAAACACTTAAGATTGGTCAGTTGATCCAGGAGCTGAGGAAAAACTATTAAATTAAATAATGTAAAGCAGCGTGCCATTATGGGTGGTTAGAAGGAAAGCAAAGCCTCTCTACCTTTTATAGGTCATATATCACCACTGAATATTTAAAGCAAATGCAAACTGCTCTCTTGTTGCTTTCAAATTAATACATGGACATCAACTGTGGCACTGAATTAAGATAATATTGGCATGCCTGCTGAAGTCACTGAGACCTATGAACTTCAAATTTTTACTGAAATCTCAAAATGAGAAACTTTTGAAAATCATAAAACTCCCTTAGAGGGAGGCAGGA
Organism: Natator depressus; assembly: GCF_965152275.1. Lineage (NCBI taxonomy): Eukaryota > Metazoa > Chordata > Testudines > Cheloniidae > Natator > Natator depressus. The sequence goes on from NC_134247.1 coordinate 8,982,256, forward strand.
ACAGGGAGAAAGGGAGAAGCGAAGCTTGTGTCTGAAGACCAACTTGAGATTTCCGATACCATTTGAAATGCACTGAATTGAAAATTATAGCAAAGGAAGCTCAAATACACACAACATCCTGCAGAATTATTCTGGAGTGCCACTGAGTACATCTTTCGGAAGCAGATAGCAAAGCGATTAGTCTTCCTCCAGATGAAAGTTTCTACTAGGATTCCAAGAAGTATGTTCTCAAATTTACATGAGAATAACTGGTGCAGAAAAGAAAATATCCCTACAGTGATAGGGGAGGAATGAACTACAGTACTTAGTCTCATTTCACAAGATAGATACAAGAAATACAGAGAATCATCAGGTTTTTTTGGCATGGTGAAGAAACATTTAAATTATATTAAGAGCATTAGTACAACAGAAATAGGAAGTGCAAGTAAGTGATTTCTCATGACCATCTTAAACTAGTATCTTCAAACAATGCAAAGGTGAAAACAAATTGATGGTTTGAGTATGACACTGAACATTTAACTGCCACAAGGAATATATGTTTATTGGATATAACCCAAGTGTGGATCAAAGAAGGATACTCATCTTTGTACAAATGTACACTATGGACAAGGGGGAGCGTATACATTAATCTACATTTGAACATTTCTACTACAAAATACACCTGAAGACTTACCAAACCAAATGCAAATATTTGGATGGAAACTATTTAGTGTCAGTCTATTAAATGGTGATATAAGGCAGACTGAATCAATAATGAATATTAAACACTAAATATCTCTGGCTCTTCTCATTAATTGAGTCTTAACAGAATGATTCAGATACCTGTAGCAACACATACAACACACTACTTATTCAATTCTCCTCTGCAAGAAAACTCTTGCCTGTGACCAGTTTATGCAAATAAGGAGACAAGACAGTGAAGTGACCTAACAAGTGCTCTTACAACTTGAATAAATTTAGTATAAAAATGCTAGTTACTGTACTATTGTCTTGTAGTGTTATAAAGGGTAACATCAAACTGACAGAATTAGGAATATAACACAAATTGCTCAACAATTACTTGAATACAGTTAACATTCAGTGCGTAGGTCTCACAAATTTGGGCATTAGTGAGGATTAGAACTAGTTTCTGGAGCTCACCAGGAAGGATCAGAAACCCAGAAGGGGTTCAGAATGTGAGTGTGGGGAAGTTGGGAAGGAGTTCCAAAGGGGGAAAGCAACAGGGCAGAAGGAACACGTTCCACTCTTGTAGGTGACAGTCCATTGTATTAAAGACAATGTGAGCCACAACCAGACTTGTGAAAGCCATACAAGTTAACCATTACTTAAGGAAACGTTAAAGAAATTAAACAGTTTCTATGGTGCATCAAAAACTGTCTTTAAAAACTCATCTGCTGCAGCAATTTCAAATAACCTAGCAAACATTAATTTTTTTAATTTGGAAATTGTAAGAGTCAAATGCTGCCAAGAGGCAGTCAGATTACACAGGGACAAAACCTATTCTCAGGCTGAAATTGTCCAGGTATCAAATGCTTTCGCTAGAAAAAGGCAAAAGGGCAGTCTGCTCAAACAGTAATTTTAAAATTATTTAAGGATAGTAAAGTTCTCATTTTCTAAATAAGAGTACAGTTTTATCTTCAATACTGTTGATATGGTAACAGTAGTTATTAAACATGTTAAGTTACATTGAAAAATCCCTCAAAATTCGCAATGAATGCCATGATTTTAGAATACATGGTGCAATACACCAAACTTTACAATATTATGCCTTTTTAAAAAAGAGGCTGATGAAAAGGAAATCTTTCAAACTGACATTTTTGCAAAATCTACAACTTCAATTTCTCATTCCTTTTTTCTATTTACCAACTCAAATCTGTATTTCTTCTTTGCAGGGCTCTACATTAATATTTACTCTTCTGGTGTAACTTTCATGGTATAACATGTGAAAACAAAAATGTTAAGTATATCACTATATCCTTCCTTTTATGGAAAATTATTATTCAGGGTTCTATAAATACAGCTAATTTTCTGCCTCCAGCTCTGACTAATATTCTTATAATTAATACTGTAGGCCTAATAACTAAACGGATTTAAAGTGTTATGATGAAATTTCTGGATTTCAAGTAAGAAGCATTTCAATACATTTTCCCAGAAAAAGCAACAGCATCACGCAACAGATGTGTTCATATAAGCTACATGTAGTTCCATTATTAAATATTACCGTCAAAAAAATAGTGCATGGAATTTGGAAAAAAGGGAAATGGCTGAAGGATAAAGGGAAAAAAGTTGCATCCACATCGATCTTAAATATCCCTGCCCCCCAACCTCTTCAAAAACACCACAGCCAATAAGTATGAATATTAATATAGAGCCCATCTACCAAAAGATTATAAAAATCCTAAATTAAATTAAATTTAGGGGCCTTCACCAAACTTGCTGCAAGTTTGGGGACATAGATATCCAACAGCCATAAAGCTGTGAAAGCCCCTAGAATGAATAAAATAAATCCCACTTGCCTCAGACTGAACAGGGCAACACTGAGACTCTGCCTCAGCCTGTCCTATGGCAGGGCTATAGGAAGAAGAAAAATTTAAATTTTAGAAAAACATAACCCAATTAAGTGAAAGACATGCATTCAAAATTAACAAAATTCCAGTGATCAAGCAAACAAAAGAAGTCACTGCCTTAGCATTTGTTTGTTAATTCCAAACTAACCCTTTTATACTTTCTGACTATTTTTGAGTTGTACGAAGTTCTGACTTTAGATTACTTCATTTGTAGCTTGATGACTGGAACACAACTTTGTTGTCTATGGGTATTTTTCCCATAACTGATGGCATTTATTGTACTAGTTCACAAAAAGTAATGTTAGGTGAAAATCCCATCAGCCACTGAAAAGTTTACCCTCACCTTAGTGTCTTCTGTAGTAGCTAGACCAGTACAATTATTAAGATATTTAGTACCAGACAAAAAAATTTAAAATTGTTTTGGAAATTGCAACACCAGCTGATAGGCTAGTTTGTTACAGTTTCAACTTCTGTTATCAGAAGTCATTATATTGCCCTTCTCACTGTGTAAACCAAACAAGTCTTGCTTTTTTTCTTTTCATCTTGTGTTCAGAATTCTTTGGTTTCTGCAAAATAATTTCAGATTATATGCTGTACTTTATCCATTAGTTCACAGAAAAAATTAATTACCATTGACTTGAGTGCACTACACAGGTAATTTGCTCTGCAGCTCCATACACTCGAAATGAGTGCATGCACCATGCAAACCACAGAAGCAGTTGAATACTTTCTAGAAGCTTGTGTCCTCCTGTGCATGCACAGAGCAAGGGTTAATTATTCATTTTAATTATCAGATATGCATCCCATCCTCAAACTTATTACCAATATCTTGAATCTATGAACTGAAATAGAGGAGCAATGATTTGCAAAAAGAGTAAAAGCTAGTCATCGGGAAAGTCTTACTAATCATTCACCAAAGGAAAGAGTTAGTTCACTCACAGATTAGAGACCACGGAAACTAGTTAACTTTGTAAAATCTAATTTAAAAGGTAACCTCTGTGCTGAAGGGTAGTTTAGCAACTCAAAAAAGAGATGATATCAAGACTCCTGGTTTATAATTCTGGCTCTTTCAATGATTTGCTGAATGATCTTGGGCAAATCACTTATTTTCTGTCTCTAAAATGGTTAGAATATGTCTACCTCACAGGAGTACCATGAGGCTATTTTAAAAATGATTTAGATCCTCTAATGAAAAATGCTTAATCTTCTGCACAAGCATTGACTTTCCTCATCTGTTTCTAAACGTTTGCCTAAAAATTATTCACTCAGATGTTTTTAGTGCCTACACCAACATTTGGTTATGTAGTTTGCAGGTCAGTCAACCAATCTTATTTAATCATAAATTCTCATTTCACTATGAGATATGGCATGCTAATCTTAGGGGAGGGGATTTAAACGGTTAATCCATATAAAAATTACTTTATCTGAAAGCAGCTTGTCTCCTCAGGAAACTCTACTGCAAGTCTGACACTCTGGACATAAATGAAACGGCAGGCCAGTAAGAGACAGCAAATTCTGTAAGAACATTCACACTGAAAAAGAAGTGACAGCAACTCAAGGTAGCTGCATTACAGGTCTCCTAGTAGAGGAAACAAAACAGGGAGTGTCTACCTGAGAAATACCAAGAGCAGATAACTAAACTTTGCCAAGTATATTTGTAAGAGATTTCATCAATTCAGGTCCTGTTAGGAACAAAATAAAGAGATCTAAAGGTTTCCAACCTCTAAGTAGCCAAAATAATATTTGTGAGCTATAAAACGATGCTATCACCTAACCAGCCAAACAGTAACTATTTAAGAAATGGGAACTATTTTGGACTAAAGGACAAATAACGACAATTAGTAGAGCAGATCAAGTGAGCAATGCATGCATTAAGGTTCTTGGGTTTTGGGTTTTTTTTTTTTTTTTGACTACTCATCCTTGAAAAGGGGGGGTGGGTGGGATGGTGCAGAGCAGAAAATAAAAGTTTTTTAAAAAATGGATTATAGAACTACAGCAGGGGGAAGGAGGAGAGATATCCTTAGAGCATCATAAGAGCTTGAGAAAAAGCTGGAAGTTCCACAGTTTTTACAGGCTCAATACAAAAATCAATCTATCGACATGAATGTTTTTAGGCGAGGTATAAAAAAAAGTTAAATGTGTTAGGATAGCTTTAATGTTTGGGGTTTTTTTGAATGATCCTTGGGATCAGAAGAAAGGAATACAGAAGACAACCAGCTTCCATCTGGAATACAACAATGGACATATTAAATTATGATTGTAGAGAAATGGAAAAGTGTGGCGGGAGGGAGGGAGGAAGGGAGGGAGAGAAAAAAAGATAACTGAAAACTCAAGGCCAGTTCATAATGCATTTCCAAGCAAATTACTGAATGAGTCTGCTTATTTATTCTACATGTTAGCTGACAGATGGCCAGCAGGTAAATGGCACCTAGTGCCTAGAAAAATGCTTCTTTATGACATCTGGAGAGCTATGGATCTTGCTTAAGATTAATACAAGTTTCTGGAGATTTGCCAGATAAATTTCTAAGTTGTTAAACCAAGGCCATATAACTAGAAATTAAGATGCCAAAGAACCTGAGACACTATATAATGAGTTCCATGGGGCCACATACTCTACTGGAAGACAGCACAATGTTCTCGATATCTTTAATTTGAAAATTTGCAGACTGAAAAGATGGGGCACGAAAGAAAAGCAATGTGAAGTTCCTGGTACAAACCATAGCTGTAAAAAACGAGAGAACTCTCTTCCAAAACTAAGACTAAGCCACAATGCTTAGTGTTAGGAAAAAAAAACAGGAAAACCTACTACACTAATGACCAAACTAGGGTACAGGCTGTCAGCCTACGCGATGGAAAAACAAGGGAAAAGAGTTTCACCACAACACAAGTGGCACAGATAAGATACAACTTATGGCTGGAACTTGTATTTAAAAGTTGATCTGCAAAGGAAAGCAACATTTGCCATTTTCTTCTTCTTGATGTTTAAAAGACCTGGAAGCCCCCCCATCACAAAAAGTGTTCTCCCCATGTCTGTATTTTTCCATTAGAAATTTAGCTCAACACTGGAAGACTAGTCAACTAAAGAAGCAAGATATTCGTCGTAACAAGGAAATTAATCTGAGTAAGAGGGTAAGAGACAAATTCAGATTAAAAATTCTGATTTGTTAACTAAGTAATTAAGACACTTGGGAGAAGAGTCTCAAAGGTTCAACACCCAGGCACTTAAAGGGCTGAGAAAACTTTCAATCCACAAGTCATCTTGTGTCCAACAATCAGATTTGTAATTCCTTATATTTGTGGCAAAAGCAGAAAACAAAATCCCGTTCTTTGCACATCAGAGAGGCAAAACATGGGCCAAAGGCCTATTTTTCCTTTTTGCAGGTCACTTTCAATACAGTAGCAATAAAATCACTCACTGTGTGTCATGCACCTAAGCTTCTAGAAGTTTTCTCCTGAATGGCTCCTGGGGTTCATGCATTGATGCAGTCACACATCCAAGAAAGTTATCTGAAGAAAGAACTAACAGGATGCATCTGGCACTAGGATTTACATCAGCCAGGGGTCACAATTACATCTTGCTAACATGTGAAAGTGCCAATGTTACAAGTCATCTAAGATTTATTGTGGACAAGAAGAAAGGCCTATTAAAGAAACCTGTACCATTTTAAACAAATTATAAACGATAGATGAGATGTACCCTGTAACTTCATTCCTATTAATCATTTTTTTAAAAGTTAGTTAATAAGTGTACAGGTCTATGTCTACTTGCTTAGGAGACTACAACATGCAGCTAAGTGACAAAGTTCAAACAAGAATTAGAGTATATCAAAAGAGCAGCAGTAAATATGCGTTTATTACACCAATAACTACTGTGGCATGCATCTGTACAAACCTTGCAGGCAGTTGTCCACAGCTGGTCATGAATAAAAAGGCATATAAATTTTTGTCTTGTTTTATTACAATGAAGTTTATAACAGTACAGAAAAGTCACACGACCTTATTGGGTCAGTTTACTTAAACCCTGCAACAGGAGGAACGCTAAATACATTAAATATTGTTACATGTTCAGACTTTTAAATGTACAGGTAGTTGGGAATAGTTACAGCCCTCACCAAGCTAAGTTGGGGACGTGAAGTCCAACAGCACCTGAAGTGCTGTGAAGGCATCACTTTACAAATAGCAACATAATGTTACAGAACTTGCCTTTAAGATGGTATGTTCATGTAATTCCAGCGCCTTCACAATTTAACGAACCATATTTACTATACTTCACTTCTAAAAACCTAGATGAAACATGAAAAAGAAGCCATACAGTATAAATTGCAACATCAGGAAAAGTTCCTGTTTTATTATTCCAAATAAATTTTTCCCATGTAAAATAAGAATGTCCAATAGTTCCTTGCATGTGGGAAGATATTTTTTTTTAAAAGTCACAATGAAGCCTTAACTGACGGAAGCTTGGCTATATTAACAGCACAAGATGAGAAAAGGTTTAATCTCCAAACCTATTAGACTGTGTGTAGTAGCATCAGTAGCGGCCACCTTGCGACATTACAGGAGGTCTCATTCCCATTGGAGGTCGAGGAGGTCCACCTTGGTAAGGGGGCACCATTGGAGGTCCCTGACCATATGGAGGCATCCCTCCAGGAAGGTATCCTGGCATGCCTTGGTGATGAGCACCATACTGACCTATGAACAAAACATTTTTAAGATGAAAGTAAACGTATCTACTAGTTTTCTTTTTTAAAAATGTTATTTTAAAATAAAGCTATTTTAGTAGATTCTAAAGGTTAGAGACAAAGTTAAACATTAAGTTATATTTCTGTAAAAACCCATCCATTTCAAATTAACAGCTGCTTCTAGATTTAAAAAGCTTTCAGTGAACTCAAATGTATTAGGAAAAAGTGTGATTACCATGAGGAGGCATAGGAGGTCTCATTCCCTGTTGCTGTGGAGGAATTCCAGGTTGTGGTGGCATCATACCTCCAAGCGATCCAACTGATGGATTGCCCATGGATACCTGTCCTTGTCGAGGGAGATTACGTTGATATTTGGGCAACTGTGCCCTTCTCTCTTCCTAAAAATACAGCACACATAGATGTTTTAACACTCCAGGAAGAGAAAGGTAGTTGAAATATTAATTTAAATATTGGTGCAGAATGTCCAGGTACCTAAGCCAGAATTTATAAAACTGAAATTGTTACTAAAGGTAGCTTCAAAAATAGAACTAAATTTGCTATGATAAAATTCTCAAGTATATTACCAATAGTATCTCTCTTTCCCAGGAAAGCTACCACATAGTGCAAGTTCAACTATTTCAAATTGCTATACTAATACTGTCAACTCTAATATTTTGCACATAAGGAGCCAATCCTCTCAGGGCTGAAAAAGATGAGACTCAATCTCTTCTTAATACTAAAATTATATGTAAAAAAATCTCAAATGAACTGGGAATCTAAAGGACAAAACTAAGTCTAACCTGAATTCTAACCTTGCTTAGGAAAGCAGGATGCACTTTGTCTTGAGATTTTTCAGTTCTGAACTTGGAGAAGCGCATCCATATAATTGTTTTTCATATCTGTCAGGAGCACTTCACAATTGCTCAGTCTCACTTGTGCCAGGCTGCCTAGCTATGTGTTTATATCTGGCACAGTTCTAACAGTTATATATCAGCCTGGAGAAGTGAGAGCCAATTAAGGTAGAGCCACACTCAGGAGGGGTTATTCTTAGAGTCAATGCAACAGTTTCACCATTTATAAAGGTACGGTTAGGCGGTGTTAACTCTATATTACGCTATTCACCACCTTGAAACTGAAGATATATCCCCTCACATGAATTTCTCATAAATTAATTCAACATATTTTGTACTCCTGCCAGCATTAAAGTCATCCTGGGATAGAGAAAAGTATCCTGTTAGCCACATAACAATTGCAATGGAAACGTGAGTTGCATTTATCAACTTAAGAAAAACAGTTTTAACTTACCAGTGATATATCCTCATCTGGATGGATCAACTTACTGGTTGCACTGGTTGTTGTAAGGGTAGCAGGCTTACTTGTTATAGACGTAGCTGGTTTAGCTGCAGTACTGTTTGTTGTGCTAGTGGTTGAAGCTGTAGACTGTGTATAAGCAGGGAATGTAGGTTTGGGGGGCTCTGTGGTTGTTGCAGGTGTATTATTCAAAGGTTTGAAATCAGTACCCACTGGTCCTGGAACAGCTGCCTGAGCCTGTGAAATAAAAAATTAATCAGTAGAAATACTTACTTTTTAAAATAAGACTCATTTACCTGTTTGACGTCTGAAACTTTCCAGTAAGATACACAATTAAAATAAGCTAGTCCAAAGTAACGTTCAGCCTCATCACATAATACTAAAGCAACTGAAAACAAAGACAAAATAAAACCTAGTGCACACACTGTAAGAGTCTAGATGTTGCAGGTCAAAAGCAATAGCTAAAACAAAGGTACAAAATAAAAATTGCATATATATTCTGCTGACTTTCTTGCATAATTTCACCCAGAACATTCAATTTAATATATAAATCCTTTATGGACCACTCTGCTTTAGTAAAGACAAGCTATGCTGAAGTGAATTTCTATTTCTGTTATTACAATTAGTGTACTTTAGCAATCATTAGTGAATACAACTCCAAGTGTTAGCATTCATTAATGAAATTAGATGTTTTGAAAATCTTGGCTTTAACTAAACCTTTCAGTATAAGAGGTCTAACATGTCAGACTTTAAAAATTTAAATTAATTTTGAAGCAGTCTCTCCATAACAAAAACACTGCAATAGTCTTGCAAAGGTCTTTTAAATATCTGTCTACAGCTCTTCCTGAAATTTTAGTCTCATTAATGATTAAAGTGAAAACAAATTTGAGGTCCACTGTGAAACACAAGAGGCTGGAGTCAATACTGTCTGTGCTTAAATTAAATTAGAGACAAGACAACTTTGCTTTAAAAGTAAAATACTACAAAAATGAGTTTCACTTGAGAGAATGCTTTGGCAGTAGCCAGCATACATTTTCAATTCTCCATTCAACCTTCTAACTGAAGCCAAATGTTTCAATTTTAGAACATAATGCAAATTAGAGTTTCCCTATATTAAGATTAAACAGCATGAACTAAAAAGGTTTCACCATGCATCAAGCTAACCACTGCCCACTAAAATGCATTTTGCTGCTTTCATGCTTTTTTAACCCTTCAGAACCAGGATGTAGTATTTCTCATTTCTTCCCATTATCCAAGAGGAATTGAACACTTCGAAATGTGTATTCCTACAAAATGTAATATACAATTAAGGATTTTGTAGTTTTACCAGCTAAACATAATCAGGAATATAACAGCAATTATCTGAAGATGTTTAGGCAGACAATTTCAGATTTACATAACGGTCCAAAGGGTTAAGTTGCAAAGCGATTCTTTTTTAAAACTGCAACTTCCTGCGTACTTGTGCTGTGCTAGGAAACAGAGCTTTAGAAGATGCTGACAGATTTTCTGAATTGGATGAAGCTGTACTTGAACTTGTGACAGGTGTCCCCATCTGTAGCATAAAAGAAAGGAAACAGTGAACAGTCTCCAAACAATTGGGTGGAAAATATCCATATGGAAGGATCTCTTATCCAAGGGACTGAATTTTTTGTAAATGATTATCTTCCATGCAGAAGTCCAAAATGCAAAAAGGACATTATGAAAGTTTCTGCAACATACTTGAAAGCAAGTAAAGAATTAAGGATGTATTCATTTACAACAAATGGCAATGGTCACAAGCCTTAAAAAAAAAAAAAAAAAAAAAATCAAGAGGCCACAAGTTGAAATCCTGCTTAAAACAAACCATGACAAGACTTGTGCATTGTGAACTTTACTGAAAGTTTTGAGAAGTCAAATCTCCATCTGCTGACAGAGGAAAAAAGTTCAGCCAACCATTCCCCTCCATAAGGGAAGTAGTGTCAGTGTGTTTTGTCCATCCCCCACTGCCCCACATCCGCTGATAGAAGTTATACCTAGTTCCTGGGCTGCTATAAGACACTGAAGACAGGGGAAATAAAAAGTGAATAAAAATCCTTTTAAAAAATCAGCAGCCTAGTGTTAAACTGCATTATTACAATAAAGAGTCAAAACAGGTGAGAAGTTTTATCAATTACTTTTGTAGTATCTTCAATGAGAAGTACTAACAGTCACAATGATTTAATTTTATAGTCCATTGTAAGGGACAAGACTAGATAGTTAAGATTCCAGAGTCTCTGAAGGTCACCTTACCTGTCCTGCACTGGGGAAAAGTGGTTTTGTAACTGGAGGCTGTGGGGAGGGTGCTGCTACAGCAGGAGCTGGAGGTCTATTAAGAATGCCTGGTGCTGTCACAGGCTGTGCTTGTGTCATGGGAGGCATACCAGGACGAGGACCAACAGGTGGTGGCATACCTATGAAAATAGGAAAGAATCTGTAATAAAAACTCAAGCACAGGTGAACAGAAATATTCCTTTTGAGTACACTATTCCAGAATGTTTTAAAAACAATATGTGCAGTCTTGACATACATAAGCCTGTAATGTCAATGTACATTTTATCAGCTTGTAGAGACAGCTGTTTTAGATAGTCACAAATTAAACACATATGCATGTATAATATAAATTAACACACTTACTTATAAGAAAGACTGAAGTTTTGTCACCTCCACCTTACAATTACAGATTCAATTTTGAGACACAGGGAAAGGACAGACAGTAGCTTAGGTACTCCTCCACCCCCCCAACACAGTTATACAAGTTCTTTCCTCTTAACTCCACATGCAACTCAGAGAACCTGTGTAAGATTCACTAACTAAACCTAAGCTGCCAACTGAGTGATAAGGCTGCTACGAAGCCTGGACAAACTGTTTGTCATTAGTGGAGAATGAACTTTATGGGGCTGGTAGCAAAGTGTGAACTCAGATCAGGCTGTGACTGATTGCTCTGCAGAGGACATGGAAATGGCTCCCTCAGACAGCCAATATTGCAGACTATTAAAAGACCAGGTAAGGCAACCAGAAACACAATTCTTCTGACGGTAGACATATTATACGTAAAAGACCTTTAAATTAAGCAACTTAACTCACTTGCAATACTTAGTAGTTAAAAAAAAAAAAAGATTTAACCAAACTACTTTTGGACACGTGATTGCCATGGAAGGTTCTCCTAAAACGGTTAGTACAGTTAACAGATGCCCACAATACTGGTTACAAGCAAAACAAGAGAAAGGCTATGAAGCAGTTTTTATAATCTTATAGTTATGATTTAAAGCAAAGCAACGCTTCAACACAAAGAAACACATTAAAATACTCGATCACCTAAACAAAAAGACTGGAGAAAATTTGTTGTGTAAAATATAAAGCTTCCTGAAATAAGACAAGAGGGCTCCCCCAAGCATAGTGTAATACAGTCAATTCTGGACAGGAATAAACTTATTTTATACAATCTACCTAACGGGTGTGAATCTTCCAGCCTACTCAGTTGAGTTTAGGATCGCAGGTGAGTTTAAGACTGCACCAATTTCAGCCAGCTGTCAGTAACAGCAGTCAAAACAGCGATGCAGGAATTTCTCTTTTCTAGGATCCTGCAGTACCAGTCAGCTGCTTTTCACAGCTGTCTCAGTGTTTAAAAGCTTGAGAGAAAGGATAATGAAAGAGGAAAAACAACTCTCCACATTTTCCCTCTCCAACAAATAAAAGTGTACTATTTAAAAATGTTAGTTTGCCACCAAATTCTACCCTTTATCTTTGTGGAAAGCCACCACTGAATTCTAGAGATCTAGTATGAAGTATGGGTAGCATACAGCCCGATTTTTAATCATATGAACCCAAGAACCCCAAGTTAAATAAAAGATATAATTTAGCTCACCACAGTATGAGTTCGACATCACTGACCTACCTGGTGGCATACCAGGCATAAGAGGTGGTATTCCTGGCCCAGGAGGCATCATTCCACCCATTGGCATCATCCTATTAAAATATAAAATAGAGACTAATATGAAAACTAATGATCTCCTATTGAGACTATTGGCACACACTAATATTAAGCTAAAGGTGTTGCAAGTAACCTAGTTATTTCCACCGACAGAGGAATTCAAGTCATCTTGACTCAGTAGACAAACCAGTCCCCAATAAAAGAGGTTCCACTGTCAACAGGAAGAGAAACAGTTTTCATGTGGGACTCAATTCCTTAAGGTGACATCAATCAGATTTAATATCAGACTGCCAGGCCTAGTCTCTCCATTAAAAAGGTACTCCAGCATGTCCTTTTCAATTAATTGGCTCAGTTTCAGTGTAAGTGGCCTACTAATAAATTGTATACCAAGTGTAATGCTAAGCTAATTAGTACCCCACTAACAAAATGCCCAAGGAAATTTGTTTAAATCATGCTGTTACACTACCCCTCATTTTTTAAAGATTCCAGGATAACATAAATGACAGTCTAACCTTGAACAATGTGTAAAGAGACAGAGTCAACTTGAAATCAAGTTAGTTATACAAAATATTAGAAGTTTCAGGTAGTACATATGTCTGAGGTCTCAGGCCAATTTTTGTGAATACACAGCCACATCTTCCTATTTAAAAAAAAAAAAAGTTTCTGCTTCCAATGTTGTCTGACAGACAACCAAACAGGTAAAGATGACTACATAAAGTTCCGTCAAACGTACTGAAGAAGGAAACATCAGAAAATCAATCTCCAGTAATTCTGGCTATGCTTTGAACAGCAGGATTTGATTGTGCCTGTCTAAGGTCATGGCTTTTTCTCTGTTCTAAGAATAAATTCCTCTCACCTACTGGATATGGCTGAAGTTTCCTCCAATATTGAACACTGGTGTCCCATTGGCCCCTCCTACCACCTGTAGCTGCTAAACTCCATTAAAATAAGCTAAAAAGACATTAAATACTGTCCAAATATTACTTTTCAAGGTAAGCAATTTAGTTACCACAGGATTTTATTAAATGGGAGGCAAGGTTTCCACAAGATACCATATGAAGAATGAGGATTCTTAAGCTAGAAACACCTGCAACCAGGCTAGGGAAAGCAGTGAAGGCACCCCACAGTATCAAAAGATTCTCTCAGGAACTCTTGGATGAGGGAGGCCCTCCTACTGTCACCATGAAGATGCACTTACAAGAAACAGCAGGGATATTATGTTATGAAATGGACATTTGTTTCTTAGAATCTGAAAAGAACAGGACTAAAGTACAATAAGTTAGAACATATTATTTCATTGGCCAAGGCTAGTCTTACTTATCCTGATGTTCCCTTATTTAAAAAAAAAAGAACGAGTGGAAATCTGTTTTAGGTTAAGTTAGGCTTTAAACTGGTAACAATGTAAAGTAATAACTACAATCTATAAGATTGTAATTGGTTTGATAGACTAGTGCAGTTTTTTGGCAAATTATGTTCCTTACTATATGGCATAGCATCCATCCAGATTAAAATTTGACAAAGAGCTTTAAGTGCCACTCAGACTAAAAACCAGGGAAAATTGGCAATGTCCTGATGGCAGAATGAAATCCTTCAAGCTATACGTTTCAAAACCAAACAGAAAAACACCCACGTAAAATGTAACTGCAATAATCAGACCGATCACCACAGTTTTTTTCTAATTAAAAAATTGTATATGACATTAAGCAGGTTGCTTAAGCTATATATCAATGAATCCTCACTGAAATGTTTTCATTAAAAAAAAAATTAACCTCCCACTACTCACAGGGAGTGACCAAATGAAGCTGAAGACTGCTGCAAAATGAAAGGTGAAGTAGGAAACAAGACAGCTATTGCAATGTTATCTCCCTTTGTTTTGTCTTATGGACCCAGATGGAGATCCCTTATTATTCTTAACAATGAAAACCTCAAACTTTGCACTACACAAAACCTAGTTACGGAACACTAAAATATTGAGAGGGGCTCAATATGACACGTTTCATTTGACATAAAATGGCATAATGAATGTACCTAAATTACATTATTAATTAGATGCTTACATGTTTTCACCGCAAAATGACTGCATGTACTTTCTCTGTTGATGTAATCTGTGAAAATGTATGACAAAAATCAAAAAATCTACCTGTGATTTTCCAAACACATTGTGATAGGGTGTTATGTGTCAACCCCATTAACAATTTAAAAACTCATCTGTACACTCTACAACCAGTCTGTGTAAATCTCATTTAACAAAATCTTAAACTGACTAACAAGCTTGTTCCTGGTTGGATCCACAACTGATGAAAACAAGAGATAACCTCTGATGCAATAATGTATATACACAGCACAAACTTTGACAATGGGTTCATGGAAGGGTTTAAACCAGCAAGTCAAGATTTTACATCCAACTGTATTAACTGGGGGGTGGGAGGAGGAGCAGCAACACCACCACCACATTTACGCATGACTTGCTAAATTTTAGTGACATTTTGATGTTGTGGTATAGCCTTCCAGGCCCTATGTTAACTTTAAAATTAACTCAAGTTTATAAACCCCCCAAAGTTCCACAGAGATTCTGATTTTTTCTAAAACAGTTCAGAGCCGCTAATGACAGATTTAGATGGCAAACTGCTAGTGTGCAAAAACCACTGCATGAACATAGGCCAACTGATTAAGCCTACGTTTTTACTCACCCAGGTGGCATTCCTGGCATAACTGGAGGCATTCCTGGCATCATTGGTGGAACACCTGCCATCAAGGGTGGTATACCTTTAAATTGAAAGTAATTTTTAGATGAGTAATAGATTTATCAGTGTGAGACTTCAGACACAAACAAGACTGGATCAACTATTTGTATATAAGCTTTAGAGAAAAATCCTTTTTAACACTGCTTGAAGATATATTTTGCATGAGTTTTCAAGGATGGGGGCAGGTATCACTACTACATTTGGACACGTGATCAGAAAACTGATTTTCTATCACTAAGGGATAGAGACGCTCTTCCTCTTTATATAAGTGTACACATAACCTAGCATTTTGTCAGAAATTTAGCCAGCATCGAGATAGTAATATCTTACTCTTATATAGCCATTTTTATCAGTAGATCCCAAAGCACTCAATGGTCTTAAATGTAATTCTCCTCATAACACTTCTGTGAAGTAGGGAAGTATTCATTTCCCACCTGTAGGGCACAGCAAGGCTAAAGGACTTCCCCCAAGGTGACACAAGAAGTCTGTAGCAGAGCAGGGAACTGAACCCAGGTTTCCCAAGTCTTAGGCTAGTGGTCTAAGCACCTACAAACTAGGCTCCCTCATTAGGGCATTTTCTCTCCTTGACAGAGCAACTGCTTCCCTAAATGGCAGTTTCCAACCTCAGTGAAACTCTTAAATAGCATCAAGAGACAGGCTAATGAAAGCTTCTCCGACATAGCAGATGTAGGTACGTTCATCACTTTTAGTGTCAAAACAAAGTCAATTTACATAGTATATAAAAGCAGAAAACTATCAAGGGTAACACAGGTAGGCAATGTGGACAAAAAACCCTGTCTAAGGAATGGAAGTGCAAAATGATGAACAAATTATAGACTCATTAAAAATCTGGAATAGGAATATGTTTAAATATGAAAACTACATCTGGTCATGTTAGAATTGAAACTCAACTAGGCTTTTATGTGAATAGAGACAAAATTAATCCCTTTATTGCTACTACTTGGAAGGATTTTTTGGAATAAGTTATTCACAACAGAAAAACTATCCTGTCATTAAATAAAAAGAACCTATCAGTGACATTTAGCTTTTCATGTTTATGGATTGTAACGGGTCAGAAGCCAGCCGGTCCTGTTCAATTTATAAGACCCACCTGAGAAGGAGATAGGTGTTTTCTACAAAGAGCTGAGAGGGCTCAGTTGAAGGGGAACTACAGAAAGAAGTCTGGCTCATGTGACTCCCCTGGAGCAGAGAGAGAGGGAAGCAGAATGAAACGCTTCTGGGCCCCAGCAGCCTGCACTGATTGTGAGTGTGTTACTTTGTGAGCTGTGTTTGAACTAATGAAACAGTGCCCTGGAAGAAGGGCCTGAAGGACTCTGGGAGTGGCAGTGAGCCCCTCCTGGGAAGGCTGGGAGAACCACAGGCAGGTAATTGGCCCAAGAACTGAAGGGGAAACAGAAGCAGTAGCCAGCCTGAAGCTAGATCAGAAAGGTGGCATTATGACAATTTTTCCTTGATTGGTACCTCACTTCAGCAATCCTTCTAGCACTATTGTGACATTTCTTAATGTTATATTTTTTTCAAGAAAGAAGATGTCAAGACAGCTGTGCTTAAGCATCAGTCATAAGTTATACTGTCATATCTAACAGTGTTGGGAAGGTGACAGACCATCATCCTAGCGTTAAAGTAGCATCTCAATGAAAGTATTTGGTTTTTCCATGTTAGCTTTAAAAGCCTATGTTACCTGGGGGTATTCCTGGTGCACCTGGCACAGGAGGCAATCCCGGTTGTGCCATTGGGGGCATGTATCCCTGTTGCGGCTGTACTGGTTGTGGCTGAAATGAAGTTGAAGCTGTAGATTCATCATCATCATACTCATCAGAATCATCTTGTTGTTTCTTCTTCTGGCTCTCTGCTAAAGAAATGTAATGAACACTGTCAGATTAAGAATAACACAAATCTACAGCGTTTAAGAGCATAAGATTTCATCTACTACTTAGGTGTTCCAATTTGAAACTAACTTTTAAACCACCTTGCTGGTAATTTGCAACTATGTATTTTAGGAAGGAAGGAAGGAAAAATTTTACATAACCCTTCCTCCCTTGTGTTATATGTGTGTATGAGTTGGTAAAGTGGGGCAAGAAACCCTACCAGGATTATTCTTAAGAACTGCCACCTAGGTCTGCATGCCACAGCTTAATCTACGCAGTAGGGCTCCGGGGGAGGCTAGAACACCAGGGAAGTTCACAAAGGCATTCTTAGCACCCAAGAAGTCCAAACCTCTATTCTATTTATGCTGTTTTTCTTCTATCCACCCTCAAGTCACAGTTCCTGCTATGTAACAGGATAATCCTTTTCCAGACGGGTACTTGCCAAAGCAGTTACCTTTGGCTAGGAGAAAATATCATTAGTCACTTAAGCTGCCAGCAAAGCCTATCAAAGTAGTTACAGAATGTATCAACTTCTCTAGCCGAACCAAAATCACTGATGATATTCCTTACCTCCACTACCTAAAGAGCAAGGCAGCTCCACTAATCAAATCTGAATGGCAATGTAAAACCCAGGCCACTGAGGATTTTCCTTCAAACAAATCCTGTTGCTAAACTATTTCCTCAGTATCAGCTTTAACTCTATATTTAAAGTAGTTACTTTCACAGAGCACGAATCCCAACTATTACAGTTTTATGGTTTAAATAGAGCTCTGTAAGACACTGCATCTCAGGATCAAAACAGGGCCACTGTAACATTTTAGTTTCACCACTACAGAAATGCAATTTATACATTCATTAAATATTACTATTTACACCTATGTCATTCATAGTAAATAGGGATAAAGCTATGCACCTCTTTATATGCTCTAATCTAGTTAACATATTATGGTGAACATATAATGTAAGTAACTAAACATTCAAGTTTACCCTGAGTTTTTTGTTCAAGTAACCGTCTCCTTTCATCCATGTCTTTTTCTGGAATGCCCTCCATACCATAGATTTCCAGTTCAATGTCCGTTCTTCCAGGAATAGCATTTGGAACAGCATCTATTGTTTCTTTATGCACCTAAATCAAAAAAGTTAGATTCCTTTATTGCAATCAGCTAAGATTTTTGTGACTGATAACATTACTTCTACAGGCAGCGTCAAATCTTACAGATTATTCTGTTAAGGCTATCCACTTTGTCACCTCAACTCAAATCCATAACAAATGCACATATGTTTAGTTAAATAATTATTTTCTTTTTAAAATCTGTAACTAACATCTACTGGTAATGTCTCTCCCAAACAGCTGCAATTTGTGTTGGCCCCTACATGAAAGTGTTTTGAGCGATTTGTTCCATTACATTTATAATACATTGAACGCTTTTTACTCTGTATCAGATTGCTCAATAACCTTTTTTTTTTTTTTTGGGGGGGGGGGGGGGGTTAGATGTGTCCGGTCATACTTTCGCAAAGAAAAGAAGTGTCTTTTAAACTAAGGGATGCTGCTAAAGAGGGGCACATGCTACTGTACATTATTCACAGTTTAGCTTAGATAAGAACTACATGGTTTATCCCTTTTTTTAATACTACTTTAACTGTCTTTGTAAATACAGCCTCATGAGGAAAAATTTTAGTCTTAGGCTTGGTCTACACTTAAAAGTTAGGTTGACATAGCGACATCTGTCAGGGATGTGAAAAAAACATCCCTGATGGACACAGTTATGTCGACTTACCCCCAGTGTAGACGCAGCTATGTTGATGGCTACCATCATTTGGAGACTTGGTATTCCTATACGGATGGAAAAACCCATCAGTCAGCACAGGCTCTGTCTACACTATGGAGTCATGCCAGCATTATACAATGTAGCTATACTCGTATAGTCTCTGTAGTTTAAACATATCTAATAATAGGTTCAGACTAAGAAGTGCATTTTCCCTTGCCAATATAAACTACACAGATGTTAAAACCATGTTAGGAACTTGTTTTCTGGATTTAAAACCAACTAATACATCCTCCCCAATGTCAGGTGTGAATGAAAGGCCAAGATTATCTGTCTAATCTATATGCTATCATGTACATTTGTGACAGCATTACTAAAACCAGTGAGTTTATAAAAAGGGATGTATGTTCTTGTATTAGAAATAGAGAAGAGAGACATCAATGTTTCCTAAACAAGGCAACTACAGCAAAGTTTTATTTGAGATTCTAGCAGTAATAAACAAATAATCTTAAAGTTTTTAATGCAGTATCACTCTAGGGACAAACTGAACACGAGGCAAGTTATGCATATATTTAAAAAAAGCCTTACCTGCATACAATGTATAGCTAAACCAGGTCCTGTATACAGTTTCTTATGACATATATGGCATTTAAAGTGCTTTGCTTTTTGATGCTGTATAAGGATTTTCTCATCATCAAAATCCCTATTGCAATACCTATTCAAGATTATTAAGGACATTCTGAAGCTTTAAGATTTTTGTATCAAACAGCTTAAAGGAATGGCAACAGGGAAAAAACCAGGGGAGTTAGATCAAGTGTAATACAATTCTGTGAAAAGATTAATTTAAAACGGTGGCTAGGAAACAATATTTATGGCTGCAGCAAATTGAACTGATCTTTAATGCTGCCTTCAGAGCAGCAGTCAATCCTTTAGGAGACTGAGGGAAGCGCCAAGTCTCATTAAATGCCAAGGTTTCTCTGATTGTTGTATGCAGAGTAGTTGTAGCCCTGTTGGTCACACAAGGCGAGTGAGATCTCTCTAAAGTTTCTCTGAGACAGTTTTACGGCCTCTCCCTGCAGAGATGAAGATTTTTTCCATCTCCACGAATCCACACTGTCCCAGCTAGCAGCAGCTTGCTGCGGAGAGTGTCATCTATTCCTGCGGGGACTCCTCCGCTCACCCCACTACCGCAGGCTCGCTAGGAGCTCGGTGGAGCTGGCGGGGAGGGAATACCAGAAAACAAACACCACCCAGCTGAAATTCCAAACAAGGCGGTCGGGAGGCAGAAGGAGCAAGCCGCGTCCCCCAGCGCAGGAAGAGGAGAGAAAGGGAGAGAAAAGCCCGAGCCCAGGCCGCCTCCTGGTGAGGGAAGGAGAGCGCGGGGCGACTCCCGGTAAAGGATGGGGGGGAGGGGGCGGAAGGAGAGCCCGAGTCCCGGGACCAGGCAGTGAAAAAGTGGAGGAGGGAGAAAGTGAGCGAGTGCGGGGCATCCCGGCCAGGAGATTTAGGGGAGGGGAAGCAGAGACTAGGCCACGTTCCGGGGTAACAGAGACCAGGCCGCGCTCTCCCTTTTACCCCCGCCCAGTCCCGGCCGGGAAGCCATCCCGTTCTGTGGCAAAGGATATCAGCACCAGGGCTTCAGCTGCTTCTTCTTCTTCCGGCCCATCGCGGTGGCGCTACCGAACTAGAGAAAGGCGACAAGCAGGCACCAGCCGGAGGCCCTCCACCGGCCTCTCGTAGGAAGACAAAATGGCCGCGCCGCTCCCTCCTGCCGCCGCCTCCAAGCCCTGGGCTTCCCAGGATGCACCGCAGCAGCCGCGAAGGGGCTGTCACGTGACGTCCACCAGGCGCCCTTTGCCTCTGAGTCTCCTAACAAACACCGCGATTACTGACGGCAGCCATTTTGTTTCAACCTCCTTTCACGTCCCGCCTAGGGGCGTAGAACCCTCTGTCATGACGCCCTGGTGGCCACAGGGAGCTGATAAGGGTGAGGAGGGAAGGGATTCGGATACCCACCAGCGAAGAGGTTTAAGGTGCCCACAGGGTTGTTGGACAGGACAGACTGTGCCATTGTGATGTGGCGTCTGTGTGTCACTAGGCAACATCTGCAGGTTGCCTGCAGACCCCTATCTGCTGACAAAACAGCACTCCGGAATATCACCACAACCTCATTGCACAGCACCACCACAGCTTCATTGCAAGGCATCACCATGTCAGCCTGCCACAACCAAAACAGTCCTTTCCCCTGAAAAAATCATCCCCATCCTCGGGTGTTCCGACACCAACACCTCACGTCAGGCCCTTAACTAAACAAAAACATCATCCCTTCTTCTCAAATGTCAGCACAGCATCACCACGTGCCTTCCCCAGGCCGATGCACTGTGTGGTGGCGCTGAGGGAGAACGCCATTGTGTCCCCTCAAAATATCAACACAATGTCATGTAGCCTTACTGCACTGATGCACTGTGTCATGGCACTAAGGCAAAACGGGTGGAATCTCGTCCCCTCAAAACAAGGCCTAAGTGGCAAACCTGACAGTCCCAGCACAGAGACCAATGAATGAACTATAGAGAACCATCATAGTCACCAAAAGAGGTGATCACACCAAACTTGTCCTTGAGGCATATTGGCTGAGCTGTTTGGAGAAGCTTGAACCATAGAATATCAGGGTTGGAAGGGACCTCAGGAGGTTATCTAGTCAAACCCCACCCTGCTTAAAGCAGGACCAATCCCCCAATTTTTGCCCCAGATCCCTAAATGGCCCCCTCAAGGATTGAACTGACAACCCTGGATTTAGCAGGCCAATGCTCAAAATACTGAGCTCTCTCTCCCTCGCTGTTGGGCAATACCACAGTTGTTCTATGGATAAACAGAAGCTGTCATGCTATGGACATAAATTGTACTTTAAAATTCACATGTGAAATGGTAATTGACAAGATATGTTTTTCCTTTGCAAAAAACCTTAATTTGCTTATAAAAGTATAGAAGAACTTTGAGGAATACAGAAGAGGATTTTTACCCTCTGCTGTAAAATTTAGGGATTTTCCTGCAAAGGATAAGTTGATTGGTGGATGGGGATTTAAACAGCTTCAGAGTTAATTTTAATTTTAAAATCGATCACTTAAACACATTCAGTAAAACCTTTCCTCCTGAGAGAGAGAGAGGGAGACTGCAAAAGATCCTAAATGAAAGATTCTCCCTCCAAACTGAATGAGGGCAAGTCTGGAATGGGGGCAGGGGAGAGAAATAGATTCAGAGCTGCCACATTGGGACTCTTTGAGTGAGAGAGATTTTAAGATTTGTGCCGAAATTGTAAATATCTCATGGGAATACACACAGCAACATCTTCCATCCCAACAGGGGGAGGCTGTGACACGTGCTCTACAAAGCATCTGCCTTCCAGGAACTGAGAGCTGGAGCAGTAGTTCTAGGAAGCGGTGTCAGTGTGAAAGGCAGGAGAGGAAACAAGTGCAGCCGGAACCTGAGTGTTTGTGGCGTGAGCGGAGCAGGAAGACCAGCACCGTACCGCAGGAGACTAGAGGGCGGATTTCGTTGCTACACACGAAGAGCTGCTGAGCTGGGGCAAGATGCTGCCGTCTTTGCAGGAGTCTGTGGATGGGGACGAGAGGGAGCTGGAGAGCAGCGAGGAAGGGGGCGGCTCGGCAGAGGAGCGGAGGCCGGAGCGGTACAGTAATAGCTACTACTGTCTGTACAGCTACCAGGGCTACAGGTGAGGGGCTGGATGGATTCCTCCTCCCCAACACGCTCCACAGGGCCCAGCCTTCTGCTTCTCTCCCCTTTCCTAGGGAAAAGTCCAAAGTGACCTGCAGGTGCCATCTCCCTCCCCTCACACTGCTTCCTGCTGTCAACAGATGATGCAGCTGGAGGGGGAACGAGAGCAGGAGAGAGCGAGGCCGTTGTTAGCTGCCTTTAATTCCGGGAATGGAGGGAGGAGAAGGGAGGGAAGAGGGTGCAAGAGGATGCAGTGAGGGTGGCTGAGACTCGTAACGGTTTGGAGTGTGGTTTCCAAATAAAGGGGATGTAATCCATCTGGTTAATTACAGCTCATACTCTGGTCTCAGTGGTCTTCATGGCAAAATGGAGGGGGTGAGGGGAGAAAAGCGGTAGATGTGGTATATCTTGACTTCAGTAAAGCTTTTGATATTGTCTTGCATGACCTCATAAACAAACTAGGGAAATACAACCTAGATGGAGCTACTATAAAGTAGGTGCAAAACTGGTTGGAAAACTGTTCCCAGAGAGGGAACAGTATCCCTTTGGGGGTGGGAGGGATAGCTCAGTGGTTTGAGCATTGGCCTGCTAAACCCAGGGTTGTGAGTTCAATCCTTGAGGGGGCCATTTGGGATCTGGGGCAAAAACTGGGGATTGGTCCTGCTTTGAGCAGGGGGTTGGACTAGATGACCTCCTGAGGTCCCTTCCAACCCTGATATTCTGTGATTCTGTGAGAGTAGTTATCGGTGGTTCACAGTCATGCTGGAAGGGCATAACAAATGGGGTCCTGCAGGGATCAGTTCTGTTCAATATCTTCATCAATGATTTAGATAATGGCAAAGAGAGTACACTTATAAAGTTTGCAGACGACATCAAGCTGGAAGGGGTTATAAGTGCTCTGAGGATAGGATTAAAATTCAAAATGATCTGGACAAACTGGAGAAATGGTCTGAAGTAAATAGGATGAAATTCAATAAAGACAAATGCAAAGTACTCCATTGAGGAAGGAACAATAAGTTGCACACCTACAAAATGGGAAATGACTGCCTAGGAAGGAGTACTGCGGAAAGGGATCTGGGGGGGTCATAGTGGATCACAAGCTAAGTATGAGTCAACAGTATAACACTGCTGCAAAAAAAGCAAACATCATTCTGGGATGTATTAGCAGGAGTATTGTAAGCAAGACACGAGAAGTAATTCTCCCGCTCTACTCCACGCTAATTAGGCTTCAACTGGAGTATTGTGTCCGGTTCTGGGTGACATATTTCAGGAAAGATGTGGACAAATTGGGAAAAGTCCAGAAAAGAGCAACAAAAATGATTTAAAAGTCTAGAAAACATGGCCTATGAGGGAAGATTGAAAAAATTGAGTTTGTTTAGTCTGGAAAAGAGAAGACTGAGAAGGGACATGATAACAGCTTCAAGTACATAAAAGGTTGTTACAAGGAGGAGGGAAAAGAATTATTCTCCTTAACCCCTGAGGATAGGACAAGAAGCAAGGGAGGTTGAGGTTGGACATTAGGAAAAACTTCCTGTCAGAGTGGTTAAGCACTGGAATAAATTGCTTAGGGAGGTTGTGGAATCTCCACCACTGGAGATTTTTAAGGGCAGGTTTAGACAAACACCTGTCAGGAATGGTCTAGATAATACTTAGTCCTGTCATGAGTGCAGGGGACTGGACTAGAGGACCTCTCGAGGTCCCTTCCAGTCCTATTATTCTCTGATTTTATGATAGTGTGTGTGTTTCCACTGCTTTACCACTGCCTAGCTGAGTTTGAGCTCTGGTTAAGTAGGGCTTATTTGTGCAGGGTGAGGAGATGAAAAACAGAAAGATGAATGGGACAATACCAGATTTTGGCAAGGAGTGGATTATTCTCACCCTTCCTTTGGCACCAGAACATATTGTGTTTTGGAGGGACAGCTCCAAATGCAGACTACTCATAAAGAGGGCATCTTGATAGGAAACTAAGGGTTTCCAGATAATGTTCTAGAAAGGTACATGATTGACAGCACTGAAGCTGGAGGTTTTCAGAGCACAGGCAACGGCGGTACTAAGCTTTCCTACATTGGCTACCAAAACCTTAGGTCTGAGAAGGAGTTCACTCTCCCTATCTATTCAGTTCTTAGCTGCTCTACTCCATTTTTTATGTCTCCCCTGGAATAGGGAACAAGTAATTTCTTCCCTTCATCATCGCCCCCTTTGTCCTCCACTCCATAGTACTTTCAAAGGCTACTTCCATTCTGCACCATCCCCACAATGCTTCTTTCTCCTCTGCCCTGTTTAGTGGTAATAGACCTGTATACATGTTATGTGTCCATATTTAATGTCAGTCATAAAAATGCCTTGATTTTCAGTTCATCAGAGCAGGCTGTTGACAGTGATGATGGAAGTCCGAGCAGTGCAACACCAGAAACTCCCTCTGCTGAAGACTTTAGGTAAAACAAACACAGCAGAACCATTTAAGCACCCTCATTTCCCATTCAGTTTCTAATTCAGAGCTTTTGACATCTTCATATTTGGGTAGATACAAAAAGGAATACATTCCGCATCAGAAGTACAAATCTCCCTGAAAGCTATATTGAATTCATTCATATATATTGGGCATTTTTTTCTGGTGGTTTTTTTTTTTATTAAGCACCAAGATGATAATGGACATGTACACCAAATGGAATTTCTGAGTTGGGTGAGTGGAGGCTTACAATAATAGACCAATGCAAATTATACTCCTTGGGTTCACACTCATTTCTTTTATACTACTAGTAATTCTTAGCATATCTACATAATTTTAGGTCTTTGAATATAAATAATTAACGAGTCATTGGAGCAGGGGAACGGGAGCCGAGGTCTCCCCTCAGACCCCTACTCTAATGTCTTGCTATTTATTGTATAAAACAGGAGAGATTGAGAGCGCCTCACATCAGAATATCCCATAGCCCAATGTTTAGAGCACTTTCCTGAAAGATTTAGGAGACCCCTCTTCAAATCCTTTCCCCCCCTCCATCAGAGGGGAAATTGAACCTGGGTCTCCCATGTCCCAGGTGAGCACTCAAACCACTGGGATAAAAGTTATCAAGTGGGCACTACAACCATCTCCTCCTCCAGCCATTTTGTGTGGAGTTAGGTACCTACCTATGCCAGTCTCACAAGAAACACCTTAGGTGCCCAAACTAAAGGAGAACGGTTCCCTGGTTATGAGTCACTACAAGAGATAGGTGTTTGTCTCCCTAAGAAGCCTCCCTGCAGCCTGGATTTAAGCACTTCCCTTAGAGGGGCAGAGCTTAGGATACATTCCCTCCTTGGCTTCCTCCAAGGGCTAGCTTAGGTGACTCCTCACCTAGCATGCTCAGTTTTATGAATTACATTCTAAGGTGCCTATCTCTCCCCATTCTTTGATTAGGGAGCCTCAGCTAACTCAGGCTTTTTGAATTGCAGTGTTATTCCTGTGATTTTGTAGGCACCTAAAAGTTAGGCGCCGTGATGCTTGTTGTCACAATGCCCAAGTCCCTTTGTGAATCTGGGCCTAAGCGACCTGCTATTAAGGGAATCTGGGATTCTTTAATTCTAATATCAATTGACATAATCTAGTGAACAAGACACTGAATACATTTCTGACTTGCCTCAGGTCAGATGATGTGTTAGAGGTAGTGCCAGGAACAGATTCCAGGAGTCCTGGCTCAGCCTCTGCTATAACCATAAGGAAGCAAATATACAACCTACAGCTGCAGTCGGGCAGATGCCCAGCTAGAGAATTAAAATAGTTTACTCTTTTTCTCAAAGAATTTTATCTTGTTTTCAAAGCCTGTCCTTGGTGGATACTAACTTACCAGCTGAAGCAGAGACAGAGTTACGCAGTTTTATTGTTAAGCGTCTTATTAAAGGAGCACTTTTTGAGGGGATGGGTAATGTTGCATCTGTGGAGTTGAGGTAAGAGTAAAATGTACTGTTTTTAATTTGTGATAAACATGGGAAATGATAAGAAATGCTGGCAGTCTCACTAAGTTTACTATCTGCTGCTGCATATGAATTTAATCCTGATTGCAGCTAATCAGCCTGTCAAAGCATATGTAAGGCTCCCAGTTTAGTTATGTGCCAGTAGCATTTGCCTTAGATTTCCTTTAGGTGGCAGTGAAAAACTGCAAACATAGTAAATTGGTTTTGATCAGGTTGTTCTGATCACACTGTCTGTGCAGTTAACAAGGAGGAAAAGATCTAGGAAGGTTGTATATGTGCTGCTATGTGCAGGTTGAATTGGTGTTAGCAGGTTTTAAAGTAAATTACACACACATATATATGGGGGGAGAGAGAACATATTGTAGTTGACTCTCACTCCTTTACACATAGCCTTTATTTCTAAAGTCAGTTTATCTTTTGAAGCCTTGTTGGAAAATATGAACAACAATTGTTTTTTTTAAAAAGAGGTTATAAATAGGATAGTTAAAGCTTGCATTTATTTCTGGGATGTACCTCAGTCAAAGGTAATCAGAGTGACATATTACTGTTCTGATCAGGACAGAATTATTTTGATCAAGGTGAAAAACCATAGGGATTCAAAATCCTAATCTTAATCATTATCTGATTATTCACAATTTTATATAAAATGTAGGATAGGAAATCTTGACCCCATTGAAGTCAATGGCAAAATTTCCATTGACTTTAGAAGGGTCAGGATTTCACCTATGGTCAGTGGCTGGTTAATTTCTAATGTGAGACGCAAAATGAAATTCATTTAGAACAATCATTACATTATTTGGCACATCTGCATATGATTAATTCAATTTTTTTTCTGTCTCTAGCATACCAGAATTTCGAGTTGGTTGTTATTACTGTCTTCTTCAACAAGAAAAGCTTCTAGAAACAGCAACAGTGGAAACAAACATCAGCCCTCCAGAGTATGTAACTTGTTTCTTAGGAGGCTCAGAAAAAGGGCTCGAGCTATATCCTTTCCTTAACCTCTCTTTATTTGGGTGTGGGGAAAAGAGCATATGAAAACAACAAGTAGCGTGTTTACCCTGTTAACTTTGAAACCTTTTCCAGCTCTGCTGCCAGTTCCTTGAATTCATTGACTACTAGCCTACTTGTACACATCTTCCAGAGTATAACCAAAAAAGTGATTACCTACTATATACTAAATTGGCAAAGAGCAAGTCTTAATTTATGTATCTTATATCCTTAAGAGGATACTTTCAGACTTGAGTTGGACATATATGTTCAAGGCCTGAAGACTAACCTTGATTCAGAGGTAAGATCTAATTCTATGATTGAATTCTTTTAAATGGTAAAGATGACATTTTATGAATTGCTTACCTGATTTTATAGGGCTGATTTGTTAGAGGCTCGCCAATGATCTGAGCAGAAGATACTTAGGTTCTTGTCAAATCAGGCTACAGAATTAGAGAATGTAGAGAGTTCAATACTTTGTCCGGACTCTCAGGGTGTGCAGCAAGGGCACTCACTGGGGACAGAACCCATGTTCTTGCCGTGTATCTTGTGGTTACTGGTACATCCCAGAATTTTGGTAAAACACATTCAGTTTTCCATTCAGTTCCCCAACATCAAAAGGATAACCAGTAGACCATTTATCTATCCCAAAGGTTATAAACACTTATGCTAACTTGCTCTAGCTAATCATACAGGATACAAGCCTGTAGGTTCTTTGCATTACAACAAGGAATATATAATGAAATAATATCTACTGAAATATAAACCAAAACAATATAAACAATCAAGCTAATAAAGAAAAACAGATTGTATAATATAGCAACCTGGCAGGCTAGCCCCATGGGCTACAGAATAAGAATTGACCACTCTGACAAAAAGTTAGTACATGAAAGACCAACATAAACAGGAGGAAATGAGCAACTATCTATACTGTGAAACAAGTGCGTACACTAAGTGCTGCCCACCATACAAGTTAAACAAATGGAAACATCAGACTTTCTTTCCCAAGCACAGTAATCTTAAGGGTTACTTAGGACACTAATAGGTAAATTCACACAGAAGTGTGAATAAATTGACTAAATTCCTTTAAGAAATTATAGTAGCATATGGAAAGGTTAGCAATGAGCATTCAGTCCCCTAACTTTTCTAAGCAGTGATGATAGGTTGATTTGTTTTTTATGTGAATAAACTTGAAAGAAAGAAAAAGTTCAGGGAATGGAACCCAAGTTCTGACTCCCAGTCCTGTTCCCTATCTACTGGACTACATTACTTGCTGATACATGTGAGAATAGATTACAAATATAACATGTCATCTTCTTGTAGAATATAAAGGCTTTCAGAGCTGGTGTTTCATGTTAGTAAGACTTAAGATACCAAGCTAATGATTTTAGCTGATGGTAGTTCAAAATTAGGAAGGAATTGATATCCAAATTGCATGGTTGGAATGGGTTAGCAATATGCTTATTTTTATACCAGAATCAAAGCTTTAATGTTTCAATTTGCTACAGAAAAGTAACCTGGAGACTTATATTAAACCCTACCTAAGAAGTTGGTTTGAGGACTCTGTATGTCCTATCCAGAGGGTAGTGCAGCTCTTCCAGGAGAAACTCACCTTTTTGTTACATGCTGTAAGTATACATCAAACTAAAACATCTTCTGAACATTTTCTAGTCAACTCAGTGATCCTGTTATATTGTAAATGTAGCTTGCATTTGGCTTTTCCATTCACCCTGAACTGAATGAAGAAAACCTCCCCCTTTAGTCAATACAAAGTGAATTTTCTCAGCTGTATTACTAAGCCACTACGAGCTATTTCATTCACCAGTCAGGAAAACTAACTTTTTAAAATTAATAACTTTATAGCTGACTTATTTTAAAATTGAATGCTTAGTGTTCAATTATAGTTAGAATGAGAGAGGCAATACAAATTCCATTTTGCTCAGACTAGACAAGGACACTAAGTGTCTATGAAATTCATTGTAGAAAGATGCTGAGAACAAAAAAATAAGATGAGTTATATACTGCTAGACAATGAACATGAGAAGGATGTGGGCAGAATGGTTAATAGAAATACAAACATACTTTTCAAAATGTATAAATAGTTGTAATGAATATAGTCTGGAGTACTTATCTAGCATCTGGTACTTACTAGACTATTTGGAAAAGAACTTAACTAGGATCACTTGTTCCTCTTTGCTAGTAATAATAAATAATAATAATAATAATGAATATAGTAACAGAAGTGAAATATATACAGCCAACAGCAAACAAATTGTTTTTTTTTAAAAGGCTTTGAGTTATACTCCTGTTGAAGTTAAAAATTCAGATGAAAGAATAAAGAAAGATATTCACAGGTAAAGAATATTACACCTAAACAGAGACAATATAGCCTATAAATTGCTTGGCTTATTGTATGATCCCTTTCCTGGTTTTGCTGTTTGAGTGTAAACTAGCAGTTCACAATAGTTTTGTATGTCAGGTTTCTGAGTGCTGCCAGTCTCCAAGGTCTCATTCAGGAAGGTACAATGACCTCCTTGTGTATAGCCATGACTGAGGAACATCACAAATCAGTGGTAATAGACTGTAGTGGACCACAGCCTCAGTTCCATAATGCAGGTAAGATCATGGATGGACATGCTTCCATCAACTTATCCAGCTCATCTTTAGAGAAGGCTCAGCATCTTACAGGATCATACCCAGAAAGTTTTGGGACCTGGCTATCTTGAGAACACCTTTCTTCCCATTTGATATCATACCATATATGATCCACACAGGCACTTGATCTCTGGTTTAAAAGTGAGAGGTCCTAGAGTCTGGAATTTGCTCAGCTCTATGATCTACCAAAACTCAGATTAGTTAAGCTTCAGATCAACCTGCAGAGCTCACTTTTTCCATCAGGCTTTTGATGAGTGGTATATAGAGGGATGTAGATGGTTAGATAATTATAGTTATTTTGGGCAATTATTATTCTGTTTTGACAGTTTACTGTAGATTTTAACCTTGTTTGTAGTTTTAAAAGCACCTGGAACTTTGGGAAAGATGTTTCAAAGAAACTGAAAACAAAATCTATTTTCCTGTTATACTAGTTAAAATAGCAAGAAAGGGGGATTAGTTACATTTTCTTTTGTTTTCTCATACACATTCTATCTTTTGAATTTTTATGCTTTTGAATATTTATATCATAGGGCAAACGTTACTGGTGTTAGTTACAATTATTGTGTGAGTGAGATTAAGTACATAATCACATAGATGTGGGTTATGCAGTGCTCTAATGCACGCATGCACACACACACTCACTTTTTCCTTACCTCCTTTTCTTTGTTCCTAAACGTGTGACAGGAAGTAACAAATTTTGTGACGACTGGATGCAGGCTTTTCTAAATGGTGCTGAAGGTAGAAATCCATTTCTCTTCCGGCAAATATTGGAGAACTTTAAATTGAAGGTAACTTTGTATACACATATGCTTGCAGGAGACAGAAGGGTTACTGATTATGCAAATAGTCACTTTTGCATTGATACAGTGATAACTGTGAGAGCTTGCCTCCTTCTTGCTGTACTCAGAGTGGACAAGAACAGAATATCCTCTAAAGGAGACAGACAGATTTAGAAACCAACTTATTTTTTTCTTAAAACAACCTAACTTTAAAATTACAATAGGAACTCCTATCAAGAGTTGTAGCTAACTGATTTGTCTACTAGTGTATGTAATAAAATTCTTACTGCACACTCTTCCACTTCTCCAAGTTTATGTATTGGCATACCTTCCCTACAGATAAAGGAATGAGGAATATTTTCTGTTACTGTGTTTATAGGCCATACAAGACACTAACAACCTGAAGAGGTTTATTCGTCAGGCAGAAATGAACCATTATGCCTTGTTTAAGTGTTTTGTGTTTCTAAAGAACTGTGGCAGTGGAGATGTCCTTCTGAAGATTGTTAAAGTGGAGCAAGCAGAAATGCCAGAAGCCAAAAATGTAATAACTGTCCTTGAGGAATTCATGACAGAAACGGCAGTAGCCTAAAGATCTTAATTTTTGTACTCGCTTTGTGCTATTGTATAAATAATTAATTCCTTCTTTGCAGATCAGAATTCACTATTGCAGAAGCTTAAATTATATTTGAAAGCATTCAGTCATTTCAAACTTATTTCACATCTGGGTCTTTTTAGAAAAAGCAGCATGAGATTTGCTTCAGTTTTTGAATATACTGTATTATACAAATCCAGACATTCTTTTTTCAACACTTATCAGATTCTGCAACTGATCCTCCTTTTTTGGGGACCACACCATTTTGTTTTTTACTATCATGTCATAAGAAAAACTTTCACCCAAATGGTAGTGATAGTTTTAAGCATTTAGAAAATGTTTAACACAGAAGAACTAGTAGAGAGGAGCATGACTAAACATTGAGATCAGATTTATTTAAACAAAAAAGTCATATAAAGAACGACAAACATTTGGATAAATCACATATAGTAAATGAATTAAACATATTCAATTCCGAGAATTTTCTCAGGCAACAAGCCCTATGTTCTTATTTGTTTTCACATCCTTAATTCTAAAATAGAAAATCTGTACTTCTGTGACCAGATTATGTTGTTGATTATGCTTACTGAACTGATTGGTTTTAAACTGAATATAGTCTTTAAAACAAACTTTCCTGACTTGTATGGAAGGTGTGCCTGGGAGTATACACGTCAAACCAGTCAAGTTATCTGTAAATTGATAGGTCTGATACTCCACTGTCTGTAATCACTGATTTTGCACAGGTGTAAGAACGCTATATCAGAATGGTAGTGTTTTACATCCACCTTGCCTAAGTGTAAATGACTATATAAGCTACAAGAGATAATAGGTAATATCTTTTATTGGACCAACTTCTATCCAAGTTGGTCCAATAAAAGATATTACCTCACCCACTTTGTCTCTCTACTATCCTGGGACTGACACGGTTACAGCAACACTGCATATATGTTGCAAAGCAGGGGAGAATCAGGCTAAAATTTTTATAAAGATGAATTTAACTTGGTCTTAAGTCTGTATATATATTTCATTTTGAAAATGCATCATTGTACTCCAGCAATGAACTTTCTCACACATGGGAAATACATTTTCTAAACCATAAGTAATGTAGACAGCAGAATATATTTACCACTTTGGATGCAATAGGAGCCAAAACTAAGGGGACCTTTATCAAGATTATACAGAGGAGGACTGCAGGAATAGTCCTTAGGTAGGCAAAAGTCACACGTTTCAAGTGATTAGCTAGGGAATGTAACCTTTGCACATAGTGTGTTTTATCATAACTTGACACTTAATGAACTATCCTGTTATGAAGAGGTCTCCATCACTAACTATACTTGTAATAACCTTACTGAACCAGTTGTGTGACTGCTGTTTGTTTTGTGAATGCTGTACATCAAAATTAAAAGGTACATGTTTTCTTGTGCTGTAATCATATCTAATAAAATAAATTTAAAACCTTGGTGGTATAGTTTACTTTTTAATTCCAAGAAAGTATTTCCAATGAATGAATACATCTGTTTAGGCTCTATAGCTAATATTATTCTCCTAGCAATCTCTGGAGGAGTTACAAGTATAGCACCATCATATGGATGGGACAAAGGATGTGCATTGGCAGAGAGGAAAATAAAAGTAGCCTAAAAAGAACAACCAGTTACCACATCACATCACAGGCTGCATGCTGGATCACTGAGGAGTAATAACAGTTTCCTTCAGCATGTTTTATTCATCAGTCAGTAAGCCAATACTAGCAGCACTCAATAACCTGTTTTGCTTTCTATGACTTTCATAAATTTTTTACAACTTTGGAAAACCGATCCTTCAGTGTTCTAACTGCTTCGGGTGCAAGGGATCTCTCCATGCTAAGAAATATATGAGCATCATGAAGAATGGGTTGCTGATTAATGTCTTCATATCAAGCATTGCTAAGGATAAGATTTTGTCATGGACGTCACAGATTTTGTGACTTTCAGAGACCTCCGTGACATTTTCTGCTTCAGCTTTAGCCCCGGGGTGGTGGGGCCGGAGTTGTCAACTGGCAGGGGCCCTGGCGCTCCGAGCCACCACAGGTGGGGACACAGGAGCCCCAGAGCTCTAAGCTGCTTGTCCCAGAGCTGTCAGGCTCTGTGGGTGGTGGGGTCCCTGGAGCTCCAAGCCACTGCGGGCAGTGGGGACCCCGCATCTCTCAGCTGCTGCGCATGGTGAGTGCTGGAGAACAAACTCCCCGCCGTGGGCTTCAGTCATCCCCCCTATCAGTCCCCCACACCATTATTTTTAGTAAAAGTCACAGACAGGTCACAGGCGTCCATGAATTTTTATTGCCAGCGACCTGTCTGGTTATTTTTAGTAAAAATAACCATGACAAAATCTCAACCTTAAGCATTACAATCTGCAATGCAAGAATCTCTAGTTGCCAGGGGATGACTGGTGATGTGAGAAATGAGGCTGCTCCTCACCCACTTTGGATGGTGCAGTTGGCTGAAGGCCCTAAGTTGTAATGTCAGGTTTCAGAGTAGCAGCCATGTTAGTCTGTATTCGCAAAAAGAAAAGGAGGACTTGTGGCACCTTAGAGACTAACAAGTTTATTTGAGCATAAGCTTTCATGAGCTACAGCGTGTATTGCTTGCAGTCAAGGCTGGCCTCAAAATACCCAATCTAGTAATGGGCAGGTCATTTTGAAGCTCTATAATACAGGTGTTACTGGATTAGCAGCAGACTACATGTGTTGGGGGTAATATACTTTCTCCTTTGTGATACAAAAACAATCTATATTCTGGCTTCTGAGTTACCTTCAGGACATCTTTAATGGATAGAGTTACCTACATATTTGCTGCCATCCTCATAACTTTATGGCTGGTACAAAGCTATTTAAGACAGTTTTCTAGCTCTAATATCTGAGCCAGGCAGATTTTTCCAGGCCAGTCATTGGGGTGATCACAGTTAAACACTCCTTTACTGGTGAGAATCACCTGGCACATTCTTCTTTTTGGAGAAAAATTATTCACGATGTGGTCCTAGCAAGTTCATACTTACCCATATTTAATATATATAGTACCTGTCACATCCCGTAGTTATAAAGCCCAGCTTTTTTAGCATTTGCTTGTGAGACTTTGATCTCTTCCACTTGCATAGGCCTTTCTTCCCTGAGCAGCTGCTTACCTCAATTGCAGTCCTATTAAGTTTGTGTCCCATCACATGTGGTTGCCTTTGTGCTGGGTTCCAGCCTGGAACTGTCAAACCTTGCATGCCTGGTGGATTTTCTCTTCATTATCTATCTGTTCCTGCTTTGAGCTCCTTCTAGGCTCAATTTTCCCAAGATCTGCACTTTGAAGGAACAAGGTAATAATTGGTATTTAAAAAAAAACCATCCTCCATCTTGCTATATACTTGATACACTTATTTTAGGCCAGTTGCGTTCCTATCAGCTCTGCAGTGACTTACTTATTCAGGTGTATGACTGACAGAAAGAGTTCAAACTTCTTGAAAGTGCCCTTGACAAAACTGGGATTTTGGGAGCCAGAGCATTTTACTTAATTAATTTCTTAGCGATACTTTAACCCAACTATTCTTAACGTCAACCCGCAGGGTTTTTTTTTTTTAAAATTGGGATCGTGTCCCTTCTTACTCCCTTACAATGAATAAAGCAGGCTGATTTTTTTTATTTTGTTTCTGTTTTATATCTAAGCAATTTCAGGAATATCACTTGTGGTCTTTCCTTGTTTTACTGGAGGACCATTAACTCCATTTCTTAATTCAAGCGGGTGTCAAATCTGTAAAAGACATTTTCTCCTAAGTGTTCATTAGACATTGGTGGTAAATATATTTTAACAAAAAAAAAAAAACCAGCAAAATAAAGCCTGGTTAAAACAGACGGGTTAAAAATCCCCTTCTCCACCTTTAGGCTGCTGTCTCTTGTGATGTCATAATTTCACAAGTGTTCCAGTTATCAGGAAGTGGACAAGACATGAATTTTTAAAGTTAAAAAACCAACAAAATCAGATGATACCACTCTCTTCCTACCTTATACAGAGAATAAGAAAGGGGCAGAAACCTAATTTTTTTCCTTTACCACACACTTTCAACAAAACACAAACATAAGTAATTGATCTCCATAGTCAATGATGAAATAGAAAAGTTGAAATCAAATCACTCGTGTCAAAACATTCTTGTTAAGTTTTTAATTGTTGATGTACTTATAAAACACAATCCCTCTTTGCAAGTTGGTGTTTTTTTTGTTTTTGGCATGTTACATTAACAAGCTCACTCTTTATTTAAAAAAAAAAAAAAAAAAAGCCCCCCAAATCTTTAATGGAAGCTGTGCTCAAATAATATTTGTTACAACAAAAATATACAGAATGTACACAATACAAAAATATTTGGAAACATATCACAACGTGTTACCTTGCAAATATTATTTTGTTCTCCTAGCCCTTGATGGTGAAGCATCAATTATTCAGCATTTTTAAGGCAGAATTATATTGTTTGGTGCTCTGTGATTAACACTTGGAGGAGGCATTAGTATTGATGATGAAAGCAAAAGAAAATCAAGCTGCATAAATCTAGCTTTATTTGCAAACTAAACAGACTCTGTGGGGGAGTCAGGATACATTTGGTGACTAATGTGTCTACTAAACTCATTGGAAATTAATGTATTTTTGCTGCATAAATCAGGCCTGTGGAATTTTTCATGTCCCGTGTTGTAAAGTGCTCAGCAATGTCAATTTACTGTACTATGTTCTGGCATTTTAAAGTACCTCATTAGGGAGCTTCTTCCCATTAAAAGCCAAAGATTAATGATGACAATAATACATTTACCTTTAAAACAGTTTGTTTTTGTTTCACACATGATTTATTCTTTTAGTGAACAGCTGAATATATTGCCTTCATCTTCAACCAGTTCTCAGTGTCTGTGCTGTGAAGCGTTGAGCTGTAGGAGTTGTTGAGCAGCAGCACACAGTACCCTAAGGCTGTCACTTTTTAAAAGAAAAAGAATTACAATAATAAGAGAAAGACCAAAACCAGAACCCCAAATCTATTGGCCTTTGGCTTGCTAGATCTGAACATGCCTACGTGGGGTCAGATCTGGTTAAAGTTCAGGTAAAACCAAACAGTGGGATATTCAAAAACTCTTAAGTACGTTAGGAGCTCAAGTCCCATGAAAATCAATAAGATTTGTGCTCCTAACTTATTTACCGTATACACTCATTCATAAGCCGAATTTTTTTTTAGTAAAAAAGGGAAGCATCAGAGAAGGGGGTGGGCTTATGAACAGGTATAGAGGGGGAGAGGTGGGACACAGCCCCTCCCCCAACAGAGGGGGCAAGGAGAGGCAGCAAAGCCAGAAGGGAAGAGATGGGGCCAGAGTCTCTCCGCTTCTGGCCACGCTGCTCTCCCCCCAACCTCTGAAGCAGCTGTAGCTCTGGGGCTGGCAGGTTGCAGCCGCGCCTGCCAGAGCAGCTCCAGCCAGGCCAGAGACATCCTCCCCTGGTCCGCCCCAGCTAAGGTGGGAAGGGATGGGATGGGGAGAGTGTGGGGGTCCCGGGGTAGGGTCATGTGGGGGGTGGTCATAGGGGTTACTCCCCTGACCGCCAGCTTCTCCCTCGCCCAAAATTTTCCCACTAGTTGCTGTCCCGACCCATCAGGGTAAGCCGCTGGCAGGCTGGGACAGTTTGTTTACTCAGGTTTACCTCCATGCCTGCAGACGTTCAAGGTAAACAAATCACCAGTGGCTTATCCTGATGGCCCGGGAGCCAAAGTTTGCCAACCCCTGAATTATAGGGTCGGCTTATGAATGGGTCATAAAAATTTTCCATTTTTACTTATCCATCTGGGGAGGGGAGGTTGGCTTATAAACCAGTGGCTCTCAAACTTTTTTTTACTGGTGAACCCTTTCATATAGTAAGCCTCTGAGTGCGACCCCCCCCCCTTATAAATTAAGAACACTTTTTTATATATTTAACACCATTATAAATGCTGGATGCAAAGCAGAGTTTGGGATGGAGATTGACAGCTCACGACCCGCCCTGTAATAACCTTGTGACCCCCTGAGGGGTCCCAACCCCCAGTTTGAGAACCCATTATAAACGAACCGGCTTATGATTGAGTATATACGGTAAGTGCTTTTGAAAATCCAGCCCAAAATCTTGCAAGAATATAATGTTGGCACAAAATCTGGGACATCTTAGGAGGTCTACTGACTTTGTGAGATGGCCACACTATTTTGGGACCAAGCATAGGATTCCATCTGTTGTATACAAATTAAAACCCAAATTCTCCAATCTGAAAACCAGAGGCAGTATGGTCCATTGGACAGAGCATGGTCCGGGAGACAGGATCCCTGAGTTCTTGTCCCAGTTCTGACAAAAGCTCACTTTGTCACCTTGTACAAGTTGTAACTCCCCTAGCCTCAGTTTCCTCATTTATAAAATACTTACTTATTTCTACCTAAGCAAGTAGTGAAGATTCATAAATATTTGTGATATGCTATGTAAGCGCGAAGTATTACTGGCTGACTGGAAAAAGGACATGAAATGCTTAGTTAAAGATTTAGCAAAAGTTAAAAGTTTTTCTTCCTTAACCCACATGTAGAGGTTATTTCTCGTG
This sequence comes from Natator depressus, assembly GCF_965152275.1. Classification (NCBI taxonomy): domain Eukaryota; kingdom Metazoa; phylum Chordata; order Testudines; family Cheloniidae; genus Natator; species Natator depressus. The sequence continues at coordinate 9,020,457 of NC_134247.1, forward strand.
AGCTCATATCCCATCCCTCCTTATCTGGCTTTTTCCTTTATTTAATATTAGTGATGTGTGCAAAATACTGTTTCTAGATCCAAGGATCTAAGAATAAGAGGTGCAACTTGCAACTCCCACTGACTGTGCACTCATCTTTTCATTCTGGATGGTGCTTTTTTTTGGCCCCTATTAATTTCTTTCTTTTTGGCTCCCATGAGAAGGAGCCATCAACATGGAGTTCTAAGTGAAAGCAGCCGCCAGTGTCAACCTCTGAATTGACCAGCAGGTGTCTCTCTAGGAGTTGTATTACCCGTGTCCCCAGATTCTGAGTCAGTCTTCATTACCCCTCCCGTCTGGTTGCTCCCTAAAGCCCAATACTGGATAATCCTATACAGTAGCTGTGCTGCAATTCAACATCGACTATGGGAATAGCTCTTACAGCTTCACCACATCTCTTCTTTTCACCATGAAATACTTGTCCAAGGACATTAGCATAAGAAAAAATTTGTTATAAAATATACACCACTCACTAGTGTCTTCATGTTGATCATAACAATTCCACACTCTCTCTCTGACATTAAGTATCTGTAAGGTCCAATACATTCACATTTTGTTGAACTACATAATGTGAAATTCTGGTAGCTGCTGAATTAAAAAAAAAAATCAATTCACGATGTAAATTGCTCCTTCGTGACCAGATGAGAAGAGCCACTGTAAGTCCCAATTCATCCACAAATGACTGGAGACGAGTAATGTTAAGGCTCTGACACAAACCGGCAACAGCAAGGACATCTGGAGGTGAAAGAGAAAATCTATCCTCTATTCACTCACTGAATTTAAAAGACAGCATAATTGAGATTGATAGATTTTGACACTATTTTAAAGAGCTTGTGCAGTTTATTTGATATTTTAAAATGGTTAATATCAAACAGTTTTTAAAAGAGGGAGTAAAGATCTCAGCCCAAGTGCCTTGTACTGCCCTTGATCTCTCAGCTGGTGACACTGAGCATAGATTACGTTCATTTCCTTGCCTTTGTGTGAGGTGTGTGGATGAATTCACCCTTAATATATTGAAATATAAAACACTTGATTTATTCATCTGTATGTGTGCATTTAGTGCTGGTTTCAGGTGTCAGCCTAACTGAGAACTGGGATTGGTTGGCAGAGCCCACCCAAGCAATGAAAGGCCTGCTCCTTCAGATGAGGGAGGGAGCAACAGAACAGAAAAATCAACAGATCACTGAGACAACAAAAATGCACAAACAGGGCTAGGGAGGCAGGTCACAGGATTAAAAGGAGGGATGCAAGAAGCTGGCGGAGATCTTCCAAGGAGCCCTGCCTAGATGAATGAATGGATGAGGAACTGGAATACGGTCCCACGGTCAGAGAATCCCCCCCATCCATCTTCATCCTCCTGGACTGATGAATGGCCATCTTGGCCAGTGCCAGGAAAAGGATGACAGATAACGAGGAGATTGATGGCCTGGGAGTCTAAAGTCCATTATTAAGCCACTGAACAGGTACAGCTGGGACAGAGGCATTTGTAGAAACAGGCCCTCAAGGGCTAATCCTATACCTCTTTCAGTGAGGTCAACAGGAGTTTTGCTAACATTCAAGCTGCTGAGTACAGCCTTCAATTATCTAGTATGGATAATATGTTGATTTCTTTCCCTCTCTCTCATTCAAATACTGACACATGGTGAGGCTGAAATGGGATGTAAAATAGTCTCTCCATCACCAAAGACCCATCTAGCAGCACTTTACTACAACAAACCTGCATTCTTCGTAACAGTGACTCCGAGGGGCAGTTGACACACCTTTACACAGAGGTAGGACAGAGATTTTTTAGAGGGAGAGAGTGCCCTTGAAGGGAGGTTCCTTGGGAATTTGCATGTAAATTCCTTCCCATGTGGTGCAGTTCAAAAATAAAAATGTTCAGAAGAAATCTTCATGAAGTTTAAAGTAGGGCAGATTGAAAATGTTCCATATAATTTTTTGATGGAAAATTGAGTTTTTGACAAAGCTTTTTTTTTTTTTTTTTTTGGTGAGGAAGTGTCTACTTTCCTCAAAATTAAAAGTTAAAAAATGTTTGGGTTTTTTTTTTTTTTGGTTAGAAACCAGAAACATTTTTCAGTTTTTAGACAAAAAATTCTGTTTTTTGGAAGTTTGGGCTAATAATTGTTGTTTTGTTGATGAAAAGTCATTTTTTCTGCTGAAAAAGTCAATGAAAACAATTTTTTTTTTCATTTTTAATCACAATTTTCCATGTGGAAAACTCCTCTTTTTCTGACCAGCTCTAGTTTAAAGGCACCTGTAAAAGGTATGATTTATCAATATCCAGAGAAGGGGACTGAAGCAGAGATGTCGTCCTGCTCCAATCTGAACAATGTTTTTAGCAACTAATTATCTAATCTCTAGTTATTCCTCTCTCCCTGCTCTCCCACCCACTCAAGGATGCTGTCTCTATCATTATGACACAAGATGAGTGAGGCAATATCTTATTTACCTCACCCACCTTGTCTCTCGAATATCCTGCGACTGACACAGCTACAACTACACTGCATCTATCATTATGAAACACCCAGAATGATCCCTGACCTGGAACAAGGGATCCAAACTCTTGCACATGTGATTGTTTAGAGCTGGCTCCAAACTGCAGGGATAAAATGGAACTTGGAACTGGATCCATACCAAAGAAACCCACAAGTGCTCTCAAACAATAGGCCTTATGGTTTCCTATTACAAGGCTTCCTTGAAGTGGGGTCCTATGAACCATGCTTCAGACTAAAAGGGAACAATTTTGTTGCTGTTGCAGTTGCCTTCAAAACTTTCAGACACTGCACAAGAAGGGGAAATAAAAGTTTCCTTTGCAGATAAGGCTCATTTAATACCCTTAAAAAGTCGATGGGAGCTTTGCCATTGAGTTTAGTGGAGTCAGGCTTTCACCATGGAGAGTGTTTTATCCAAAGCAGCAGGGATTAAAATGACAGATGAAGATCACTGAGTTAACACTTGGGAGGAGGTCACAGCCCTCAGCATCAGCACTGGCATCATCTAGGTGGGCAAGAGAATAAAGCTCAGGAACAAAGAGAGGTGTTACTGAAAGACAAACAAAACTCGCTGCTGTAGTGACAGCGAGACAGATTCCAAATTGTGCCCAAATCATCTAATTATGTGAGCTTGTCTTTGGCAGAGATTAGGAAGCCACCTGTTTCCAGACCTGGTGCCCAGATCTCAGGAGACAATGTCAGGATTCTGTTTTCCCCAGCTAGGGGGAATTACAAGCTTTGGAAACAGAGCTGGTCAAAAACAGTCCATCAAAAAAAATTTTTTTAATGGAAAAAAATGAAAAAAATTCCCACCCAAAACTTGAGCATTTTTGACCCCCTCAGCTTGTGATTTAGAAGCCATGTCTCCTACCCCCATCTTCTGGGATGGGTGAAATTCACCCCTATACACAGGACCAACAAGATCTATGACCTGATCCATCTCACCTAAGCCTCCAGTATGTGTCTTAGGTGAGATTTAACTGATGCATAGGCCTCCTGCTGGCCCTCTGCACAGGTGTGAATTTCACACCCTGCACACACACCTTTTTTGTGTTATCCAGGGCATCCATTTAAGACAGAAGATAGGCTTTAGTCATGAGGAAATTCTATGGCCTGTGTTACAAAGGAGGTTACACTGGATGATCTGATGGTCTTTTCTGGCCTTAAAATCTATGGCAATATAGAAGGGGCAGAGGAATTAAGGGAAACCTATAAGAGGGTAAATCCTCCACCTTCCTGGACTGTTTTTTTTCTGCTGTGCAGTTAGCTGTCAACAGTGAAATGTGAAATAACATAAGCACCTTACTAGAGATTTGTGCTTAAAGCCCATGCTACAAAGGGTTTTAAATGGTTTCCCTGGTCTATATAGGCATGGTGAGTCATGCTATTAGGCCTTTTTGCTTTACAAACTGTACTATAAACCAGTTAAGGAATCTATAAAACCTGTGCCCTCGCTATACTAGGCAAAAAGGCATCACAACTAATTGTTGCTTGGAACCCCTAAAGGTCCATTGCCTAGGCAAGACTTTGTGTCCACAGACAACAGTTATTCCCAGTATTTTACAAGCATTGGTCATACCAGCTAAGCCAGGGATGACACACTTGGGTAGGGAACTAGTGGCAAATAAATCCCTGGTGTAACTCTGCTGACTTTGGTGGATAAACTTAGCCCCTAGCATATTGAATGGTTTGTAGCATGGTTTTATAACCTGCATATTTCCCGTCTACATTGGTGAGGGAAATCATGTCCACACTCTTCTAGCAAGAACTGAGTTTAAGCAAACCCTGCTGGAGAAGTTCTGACACGCTTTCCAAACTCTTTGCAGACAGGGCATTAGACCATACATAGCCAGAAAGAAAGGGCAGAAGAAAACAACCTGATTGTCAACCAATATAAAACACAACTGAACATTAGCAAAATCCTAAACTGCCTCCACCCAATTATTTACCACAACGGGTTGTAAAAATCAAGTGAAACATGTACTGATGGTAAGAGCCACCTCTGATACAGTGTCCCATCTGAAACAACCACTTTATAGTATCCCCAAGGTTTCTAGTGCAATTTTGTTTGACATTTAGTTGAAGATCAACCTCTATCATGGATAGGTGACTAAGTTTTGCTAGCCCCTTTGGAAGTTGCTTAAGACAGCCTAAACTATGGACTAAATATTTAAGTAACCATTCAAGTATTAAGACAATGGTAGTGGCATGGCTGACCAGTCAAACTCAACCATTAAAACCAAATTCAAGTTGCCTTGTCAGTGTCCCTTGAATCTAGTTCAGTGGTGCTGGAACAATTTTTATAGAGGGGGTGCTGAAGGCAGAAACCATGTATTTGGGTTGTCATTACTACTTCAAGCCAGCGCATGTAGCAGCACCCCTCGTTCCAGCACCTATGCTCTAGTTAGTAAAAGTGAAGCTTGTTTTTGTTTTACTATTCAGTTAAACACAGGAGTTTCATAAACCAACTGGTCACGGATCCAGCATAACCTGGAAAAATTTAAGTGACCCAGACTAAACCTCAATGTGTGCGCTAATAAAGCGAGTGGTAAATGCCCAGTTACAAACATAGGGTTGATCCTGCAGCCCTTCCTCAGGGGAATAGCCACAATGGAGAGGCTGCAGGATTGGGTCCCTACTGAGTGTTAACAGTACCAGTATGACTCATGTTCCAACTTCTCTCAGGCCAGTTCTATTGTTAGGCTTTAGCTTAAGTAATCTTCTTCAGCATACAGTACAGTTAGAAACGATGTCACATGTTTCCTTAACGTGTGCATTTTCAGAAGACCATTTACTTATCCCCTAATCATCATATAAAAATAAATCCTTGGTTTCGATTAATTTAACATAGCTGGCAGATGGAAAAGTTTTTTGCCTCCAGAGTTCTCTGTCCCAGGCTCTCAAGGAGGTGGAGGTAGCTTCAGATCCAATAGATTGTAGGCAAAAACATTCCAAAAGATGGCGAACAATACAAAGACGACATAAATAAAAATAAAGATCCACCATAAGGACTGGTCTTGGAGTCTCTGCTCATAGTTCCTTAGGATGACCACGCCCAATGTGATGCCAACCAATACCCCGCCCAGGTGGGCAACGAAACTTGGGTGCGGACATGGGGGGTAAGCAGATGGATGGAACCGCAGCCACACAGCCCTTCCAAATTCAAAGCTCACTGGAATAGAGAGAGAGAGAGAAGATAAGCCCTTTGTCCATCTCAATCCTTCTCTACCTCCACTTGGGGCTCCTTCAAGTCAATGACTGGAGAACTGCATGTGCTGTTTCATAAACATCTCTTGCTATCTCATGATCATTATTGCTATCTCATAGTGCAGAGATCATTGCTTTACTGAACAGAGAGAAAGTGCACTCTCCTACAAGCAAAGGGGACGATATAGGCCAGTTTTGGCCGATCAGCTCACTGTACATCAGACATGAAACATCAGTGCAGGCAGATTGTGTGAAGTGCTCTTTTATTTTCTGTGTTTGTCCTGGTGTTTCCTAGGGCTCCTGTTGGTTTCCTGCTGGTTGGGACTCTCTACTATTCATTGAGCACTGACCATGTGTTCAGTACTGTATACAACACAGACATACCATAGAACACAAAGATAATCTTAGCAAGCAACAGAAACTGCAACCCAAATGATCTTGTGTGTATGCCAGACAGAGAGAATCAACCTTCATGCAGTTATTGTAATGACAGAGTTTCTTGTTTTGTTTACTTAATATTCCGTGTGAGCTGGGCCAGGTGGCTGTTGGGCAGTCATTGATAAGCCTGGCAGCAGAAACATGTTTGGAAGAGGAACCTGAATGTGGGTTTTGGTTTTCCTTAATGACTGGGCCAAACCAAATCCACAGCTCTGTACATCCCCAAACTTTGTGGGAGTTCAGAAAGAGATCTAGATCAGAAATTCTCAGCTCTAGATTCTTCTGGTTGCTTTTTGTAAAAACAGAAAGACACCTTCAGTAGAATCTTTTCTTCCTTTAAATCTCCCTCTTGGTGGCTGTTTCCTCCTCTTCACTTGGTCCAGTCAGCACATGACATTATCTGTTTTCTCCCTAGTCAGGCACATCAGACCATCTCTGTACTCCTGTGACATTATCTGATTAAAATATGACCACATAGATCATTGTTGCAACCATGGTTATATATTTGCAGCAAATCTGGTACAAAGGTTATCAAGTGAGATGTCTATGAAAAGGTTATGATTTGCTGGTTATGATTATGCTATCTGTATGCACGTATCATTTTTGTATTTTAAGTTATAAGTATTGGCTCCATACCTGGATTTCAAATGTTTGCTCCTGGGGTAATGCCCACAAGGTAGCCAGCCAGCACATCTTGAAGGATCTATTCAAATGCAGGTAAAGTAACCTACAACATAAGGGCTTGATCCTGTATAGGACCAAGCACCTTCAATTCGCACTCAGTGCCTAAGGCAATGCAGATGGCTGGAATCACAAATGAATTATAAATGTTAAGTCAGAATTTCTTCTTGAATTAGGACTAAGTTGTAGAGAAAAATCTCAATTGGAGGTTGAGCAAGAGGCATTCTTAGGCTTCCAGATTTATTTCTAGGACTCTGGTTGAGATCTTTACATTTCCATTTTTGTAATTTAAAAAGTGTAATGTAGCACTACAGAGATAACTGGCTCTGAAAACTGAACGCCCAGAACAAGCACAGCACAGTCAGCAGCAGCAACACAAGCTTCTCTGCACCTCCTGGCCCATGTGCCTGAGCACAGTGCTGGAAGGGTCACCTCTAGGGGTGAGAGATTTGTTCTACCTTGACTCAGTTCCTGGCTTCTCTGATGAAATTACCAGCAAAGAAACTGACCGCAGTTGTGTTGTCCTCTGGCAGCTGGACTATGTCCATCAGTTCACCTCACATAGATTACTGATAGCTGGTTTCAGTCACTACGGACCTGTGCCTGATTCAGACAAGTGACCTACAGCAGCGGTTCTCAACCTTTCCAGACTGCTGTACCCCCTACAGGAGTCTGATTTGTCTTGTATACCCCAAGTTTCAGCTCTCTTAAAAACGACTTGCTTACAAAGTCAGACATAAAAATACAAATGTGTCACAACACACTATTACTGAAAAATTGCCACCTTTCTCATTTTTACCATATAGTTACAAAATAAATTGATTGGAATATAAATATTGTACTTACATTTCAGTGTATAGTATATAGAGCTGTATAAACAAGTCACTGTCTGTATGAAATTTTAGTCTGTACTGACTTCCCTAGCCTGTTGTAAAACTAGGCAAATCTCTAGATGAGTTGCTGTACCCCCTGGAAGACCTCTGCGAACCCCCAGGGATACACGTAACCTTGGTTGAGAACCACTGACCTAGAGAAACAGGGTCTAACTTGGACATTACAAAAGCCCCACATCAATGGAAAAATATTTTGCCATGGACAGAATGTTGGAAATCCATTTTATCCTCTTTTCTTCTCCAGATGAGCCCATCCCTTGCGCACCAGCATTGGGAGTTCACTTTTGCATAGCAAGACAAAAGAGGAGAGATGCAGCCTTTCATTCTTAGTTGACATTACCTCTTGCCATGCCCTTCGTGGCAGCTGTGACCAGCTGGGGCACTCCTGAGTTGGTCCCATGGCTGACCCTGAGGGGGCTGGTGCAGGTGGTTCTTGGTGGAGCTGAAGAACTTGTTTCCTTTGTTGGTCTAGCAGAGCCTGGCCTTGGCTACCGGTAGAGCTCAGTGTCTGATGCTGCCAGCAGTTTTAGCTTTTCTTGGCCCCCCTTCCCCTTCCAGCTCCTTTTGCTTTTTTTATGAAGCTGGGTGGCTTTTGTCTTTTGACCAGTAGGAGTCACTGAGGGCAGATTTCAGAGTAGCAGCCGTGTTAGTCTGTATTCGCAAAAAGAAAAGGAGTACTTGTGGCACCTTAGAGACTAACCAATTTATCTGAGCATAAGCTTTCGTGACCTACAGCTCACTTCATCGGATGCATAAAGTGGAAAGTACAGTGAGGAGATTTTATATACACACAGACCATGAAAAAATACACATTGTAAGGAGAGTGATCACTTAAGATGAGCTATTACCAGCAGGAGAGTGGAGCCCATCTTAAGTGATCACTCTCCTTACAATGTGTATTTTTTCATGGTCTGTGTGTATATAAAATCTCCTCACTGTACTTTCCACTTTATGCATCCGATGAAGTCAGCTGTAGCTCACGAAAGCTTATGCTCAAATAAATTGGTTAGTCTCTAAGGTGCCACAAGTACTCCTTTTCTTCTTACTGAGGGCAGAATTAGTCTATAGCCTTTTATATGGCACTCAGGTGATAGGCGCTGAATAAACCTTTATAATCATACATATATTATAATAACCACTAGTTTGACAGACTGTCTGTAGTAGGCTATTCAGAATTGCTAGTCCCCACTAATTAGCTATCTAAGCAGCTGGATAACTTACCCATTCAAGCACTCAAATTAACATGAGAAAGATGGTCTAGCGCTTAAAGCCGCAGCCTCAGAGTCACTAGGTCAGTGTTTTATTTCCACCTCTGGCACGGACTTGCAGTGTAACCTTGGCAAGTAACTGGGGCCCAACAATGCAGACGGACACCAAGTGGTATTTTCAAAAGCATCTAATCAGGTGAGACACCTAACTCCTGCCTGCTCAGGTGTTTTTAAAAATCCCACTAGGCACCTGTCTGCATCTTTAGGGACCTAAATACCATTGAAAAACTGGCCCTTTGAAGCCTAAGTGAGTCTCATCGATAGTCAATGTACCTACATTACTTTTTAAAATGCAACATCAGGGTTTTGGACAATTTTGTCCTTGGTCTCTATCTCTGTGTGCATCACCTTCCCCTTCTGGAAAGGGGGGATAATACTTCCTTGCCACAGGGGTCTGGAGCAGCTTACTTCATTGGTACCTGCCAAATACTTCGGAGATCCTTAGACTGAGAGTGCCGTAGAAGTGCAGTGCATTATTATTACTATTATCAAAGCATTGCCTATTGGAGTGTTCAAAGAGAAGCAGCGAGACCCCAGATCTTCATGAATGTCCATACGCCAGACACTGCTAAACAATGAACCGTACATTTTCAAATGCTCCCATTTAACATTTGGATCCAGATTCTGCATTCCAGAGTGATCGGGTTTCTGCTGCTGTGAATTCCGGTTGCTGGTTCCCAGCGATAGAGCCAAATTACCGCCTTGGGTTAGCATAACCACTAATGACAAAGGTAAACAAAACTGGATTATGTGCGCACCAAACGTATTACAATACTTACTACAGATCAAGGCAAGAGCCATGCGCAGCAGCTTGAATTGGCACTTCATTCCAGACCAGTTCTGGAAAAGGACACAACAAAAACAAAATTATGCTGGGTACCATGTATGCATCTTTTTATGCCGTGGGAATCTGAAGACGGATCTAGATACTTGCTGAACATCAAGGAGCTTGATCTTGCCACACACACATAATGGAAAGCTCTGCTCCAACTGGTGCTGCCCTTGCCACACTCCCCAGGGTTCTCAACTCACCGTGCCAAAAGCAGACACGCATCAAATTAAGGATTAGGCAGCTCTCATAAATCAGTTGAATCCTTCTGTTTCTTTACTCTGCACATTACTGGTCAGAAGACGAAGATGTGAAAGCATAGTAAATCCACAGAACTGGGAATCCCTGTTTAATCCCTCAGCTACACATGGGCTTTAAACTTCTATTTCTTTTGTCACGCTCTTTTGCTCCTTGATGGATGTTTACAGTTCATACTGGGTGTGAGGGAAACGCGTGGGGAGGTAAGGTCAGGTTATCCCAGAAGTTTTAGATTATGTTACATAGAAATGATAAGAAGGAGCAATTTGAATTAGAAATGTACAGTAGTGCAATCTACGGTGTGTCTGTGGGCAGGGACACAGTTGCACACAGAGTGAGGACTCAGTAAAACTAAGTTTGGAAAAAACATGTTGCAGGTCTATTTTTGTGGGTGTGTCCTCAAAGCTTGGAAGCCTAGCAAACAGAGAAGGGTTTGTAGTGGGGGGTTGAGGGGGCACAGAGAATATAATTAGTTAACTCTTATCATCTCACCAATGCTTTAAGTGGTTGGGTTCTGAATGAAAGAACAGGATACACACTTGCTTCCTCCAGCTGAACTAAGGGAGAAGAATGTTCTTGGGTAATGAGAGAGGCATTAACAAGTATTGAAAACAATGAGATACCAAGATATTTCTCCCTCTTTACAGTAATATATTTTCTTCCCCTATCATCTCCTTTTGATCCAAACAGTATAGGAAGGAGCATGGAGACATCAGCATCCCTTTACTTCTTGCAAACAGGAAATCTGAATGACTTCACACCCTTGAGCTAAATCACATCAGAGGATCAATAAACCAACACTGATATTATCTGCCTTCTGGAAGCTTGCAGCAGTGTTTGCAGTGCTCAAGATTTAAAGGATGAACTCAGGTCTGGAGGGAAAAGGTTAGACAGAATATTCAGGGCTTACATACTAGGGCTCGTTGAAAATGTTCCATCTAAACTGTTTTTCAACAGAAAATTGGGTTTTTGATTAATTTTTTGCAGAAAGTGTCTACTTGCTATGGAAAACTTTGACTTTTCATCAAAAAACCAAAATCCTGAAAACAGAATACTTTACAGCGAAAAGCTTTTTAGTGGTTGTTTTTCTGATGAAAAGTCAAAACTTTCTAGAGGGAAAAAAATCCATTTCCTGGCCAGCTGTATTAAATACATAGATCATTTAGGTTATGGCCCACAAACAAATACATGGGAGTTTAATCCTTTCTCTTGTCCTCTTTCAGTGCAAACACTTAGATACCAAGTAATAAGTGCCTTAGAAATACCATAAAAGGATATTTACATTAGACAGGCCATTGAAGCAAATGCATCTTGGAGGCAACTAATTGGCATAATAAAAACTAACAGAACTAATTATTTTTCTTAATTAAAGCAAAATGTTTCTCAAATTATTGAATATTTAGTAAACTTTTACTAAATTTTGCCAGCCACAGGAGGTGCTTAGTTTGGTTAAAATTAATTCTGAAACCAGGGAGAAGAAGCAACTAACTTCAGAATACAAGCATTATCTTTAAAGCTTGCATTAGAGGAGGGGAGTTTCCCTCCCACGATAGTCTCCCTATTCCTCTCTCAGGTCAAAAAAGCCCTGTGCTGAAGCAAACCCCTCATTCCAGCCAAGGAGGTTTGGAAATGCTCCTTCTGGAGCCCGATGTCTATGGTTAGTATTTATTATTAATTATTATTATGTATTTGTATTACTGGTATGCCTAAAAGCCCTGGTCATGGACTCATACCCCATTGTGCTAGGCGCTGCACAACCACAGAACAAAAAAGACAGCACCTGCCCCAAGGAGCTTAGAATCTAAGTATTGTATTATAATAGTGTCTAGAGGCCTCAGCCCAGATAAGGCTCCATTTTTCTAGGCAATGTACATGCACACAATAAAAGATGATCCCTGCCCCAAAGAGCTCACTACTCTTGGCTAGCAGTATGGAAGAGCATACATTGTAGATCACATTTGATATCTTAACTGAAATCTAATCATTGGTAGTTGTGGTGGGGTCTGCAAGCTCTCCCACAAAAACAAAGACAGGAAAGGGTTAAGAACCCTGCCTGCCTGCGACAGACAAACTAGCCATGCCCTAGTTCAGCTGTGATAAATGCCAATTATGGAGCGACACCCCCCACCGCTGTGGTGCCTAATGAGGGCAAGCCCAACTGTAAAGAGGGAGGAAGAAGAAAAAGAAGGGACAGAAAAGCTTGGGATTTCTGAGGAGCAATGGCTCTCAGCCAGGATACACCAGCCTGCCTCTGAGAAACTACTGACTCCCTGGAGGTTGAGATGAAAGCCCTGAGGATCAAGGGCCTTTTGACTCAGCTTTATGTTATGCGTATAGACTCTGCCTTTTTTCCTGATGTGATTTGAACCATTGGTATCTGGGCCAAAGAGTGATCCAGACCACTTGATGTGGAACTCTGGCACATGGTTGTGCTCATCACAGCTGACAGTAGCAATTCAAGTGTTTCACCCCATTTCAAACTGGCATGAGAAATCTAAAGCCACTGACTCACCTTCTCACCATGATTTCCACTTTTCTGTCACTAGTTCATTGATTTCCATCCCCAAGAATTTCAGGCATCCCACTATTTCCTTGCGAGACCCCTTCCATGTGACCAGCCTTTCACAGCAATCTTGGAAAACAGCTTACAACCACATTCAGTAATCTTTGCAATAAGGAGCCTTTGGTATAATACCACATCTGTTGTGAGCCAGCTATTAGATCTGATTTGCATTGCACTCAATTTATATCTGTACTAATCTGTGTGGAAATCTGTGTGTACGCACACACACACACACACCTGGAGAAGACGTGTTCTAATAAAGGAAGAAGCCAAAGCATCAAGCTTAGAAAAATCTAATGCCTTGATCCTGCAAAGACTGAAGCACATGCTGAACTGTATATAATGTAGTCCTTATCCAAAGCCCGTTGAGACCAATGGACAGCTCCTATCGACCTGAGGAGACTTTTGCTTTCAAAGGGACTACTCAGAGTGCACAAAATTCAGCACTCGAGTAATTCTTTGCAGGATCTCAGCCTCCATCTGCTCCCTTTCTTTACGGACTTGGATTTAACCTACAGAAGAAACTGTACAAAAGAGCTACGGAAAGCAGAAGAGTTGGCGATATAATTAGGCATGCACTGAATTCAGTGAAAAGATTGTCTAGTTAACAATCTATATGAAATAGGCTAATAAGACAAATAAAAACACAAAGAGCATTTTCCTTGCTGTACAGGTCTCCCACTTCTTCCACTGGTCTGTCCTGATCTACATCCATATGCATGGAAGGCAAAATGTAAAAGGACAGGTTAGGGAGGGGAGGCATGAAACTGACACTGGCCCTAGCTGGACAGTTTGGAAGTGGACTTCCAAACTCCAGTCCTGAACACTTGGGATCAGTCCACTACAGAGATGGGGCCAATCGCAAAGGGCTTGTTCCAAACCCTATTAAAATCAATGGAAAGACTCCAACTGACTTCAATGGTTCAAACCCAAAGTTCAGACTTCTGCAAATTTCTCCAGAGTTTGAGGCTGTTTGGATCTGAGAGTTTGGTTTTGGCTCATCTCTACATGAAATACATCTGTCCAAAACAGGGGTTGTGTCTTTGGTTGTTGATGTGTTAAATGGTAAGCAACAGATGTCTCTGTCGTTGGACTGAGTGGCAAGTCTCCCAATTTACTTCAGTTGGAGCCAGATTGCTATGTAAATTTCTAGGAGCCCACAAGTAGGTCAGCATTCATAAAGGGGTCATATCTCATCCCAGTTTATATCTTTATAGGTCAACAGTCTGGTTTGATACTTATATATAGGTTTGGAAGGATTAGATTTTAAATCACCCAGTGTCTATAATTGACATTTTCTCCCTCCATCCAAAAAGACTGAAATATCTTCTCACATTAATAATAAAAAGTTACAGAATGGAGAAATTAAATACATATATGTTGCATTCACAGACAGCTAATGCTGTCAGTTCTATCTAGCAAATCAACTAATGGGAGCTATTCTAAAATAGGATTGTCTGATAATATTACTGTCCTATTTCTGAATCTTATGAACCTCAACTTATTAAGTAATTAGGTTTTAAATAAATTAGTATAAAGTTTTGTTTTAATTTCCAGCTAGTGCCAAAATTTAAGGTTGGTAACAAAAACGTAAAATAAAAAAATCCTTGGAAATAAACATTAATATAGTTGAAACCCATAAGAATAAAAATATTCCAAACCTAATTATAAAAATAGCATTATATTTACCAGGAAACACTCAGGGTTTCAGGGATGAAAGATACACCAACTATGGGCTTGTTTACACTGGGAAACTATGTTGCATTAGAACATGTTAACGAAGGTGATTTACTCAGCATAGACAGGAACAGTCATGTTTAACATCGTGTCAGCTAATTGGGGTAACTTGTAGGGTTAATACACTGTAATTTCCTAGTACAGTTAAGTCCTATGAGCACGTGATTTCCAAAAGAAAGAAAATGTACAGAAACGTTTGTAGACTTTGCTCTACCAAGCAAATTCCAGCACTGTAATAAGACTGCCAAAGCCTGCCTGCCTGCCGTTCGACATGGGTTCACACTGTGAAGAATATTATGCATCTTGGACCACACTTAGACACTTGCAGAATGTTAAGACACATGGACCACCACAAGTTCCTTGGGCAAGTCTCTGTCATCCACTCCCAAATCTGTAAAGTGAGGATGATAATACTTAGCCAATTCACTGGAGGGCTATGAGGCAGGCTTAATTTAGTTGCATTTCTAAAGCGCTTGGAAATCCTCACAAGGAAGATGCTGTAGAGCCCTATTCTATTTAGGTTCTTATATACCTCTTGTCACCTGACGTATCTAGAAATGCAAAGCAGTATTATTATTAAGCACCCAATCTCAGTTAGATTCTTTCCAAAGGAATTGTTCCTGTGTAAGGTAGTGTGAGATATCAAAGCATTAAGAGGTTCCAGAACAGCTCCCTACAGCCAAACTAACAACAAACTAAATAATCTATACACCAAAGAAACAAATATTAATGGGGTCCCGGGTCCAGCTCCTGATGTAGCAGGTGGCAGTGTATTGAAACAATATTTTACAATATATAAAATCTGATGTGGGATCTCGGTATAAACCACTTTGGCAGCTGCAAGAATGCAATCTGTGCAAAATAAAGTAACTCATTTTCTCTCTCCACAGAGACAGCTAACATAGTCAGATGGCTCTGAGCTCATGCTGATTAATACTGTTTCCTCCTTTACTCTTCATTTCTATGCAGCTTTGTTGGCTTTTTTCCCCCTATTATTTTCCTTAGGGTGAGATGTTTTATTGCTTGCTCTTGTTGGTTATTTTATTTATTTTCAGGAATTTTATTTATTTATTTGTTTGTTTTTTTACAAGCAGGGATATTTTAATTTCCTTCAGTTACCAGGAGGCACGAGGGAAATGGAAGATTCAGATGAGATACTTTCCCTTCCCCCTCCAAACCGTCCGTGCAAAAAGACGAGTATTGTCAACGGACGCGATGGAGTGGCAAATCCAAAACGTCTTTTTCATTATGTGAGAGATTCTCACAGGAATATTAAGCGAGCAAGGGAGAAAGAAAGAAAAGGCGCCAGTAACAGGTAGGCAGGAAAGGTTCATAAAAGTCAGTTCAGTCATTTCTTGGTATACTACTGATCATTTTGCAAAGTGACTTGTGCTACTGTGGCAATCACTAAACAGGAGAGAACTGAAAGGTCAAATGATGCAACACTTCAAGAAACCTGAACAATGCACTAAAAATGAATGAACTCACTGGTGGGTGGATGGGTGTGTGTGCATGCTGCCCTCTACTGGACAGAAGCAGAAGTGCTCAATAGTGTGTCATAAATCATCTTCAGCTAACAGAGATTCTCCTGTAGCTCAAGGGGAATGGGATGCTGTGTTTGTAGCACATAAGAATCCGAGTTCTCTGCTCACTGTAGTCATGCAACTGCAAAGCCGTAGAGGGCTATAGAATTATGATGATACTTTTAGGGCCAAATTCTTAAATCTCAGTATTTACAAATCTCAGTATTTACACATGGAAACTGCCATCCGTCTCAGCCACAAGTGCAACTGCAGGTGTAAGTGCCAGTGTGTATGAGCAAATGGCCACATGCATCAGGGAATGTCCTAAGATTTTCAGGGCCCTAGATGAAGCATCTCTTCTGGGATGCTGAGCAGCCTCAGTGCTCCCATAGAAATCATTGGGAGCTCAATGTGCTCAGCACCTTGCAGGACTGGACCCTTAATTCTTAGTCTGATGCCCAGTGATTGGGGGTAAGGGCAGGAGCAGAGAGAGAAAGAGAAAACATCAATCTCATGAAAGTGTAATTTCTGCACAAATGTTTGTAGGTACCAAGACATCAATAAAGCTATGCCTCTGAGAAAATACAACCCCCACCCTCAGTTGCAAATGGTCTATTTCAGGCATTTAGTTAATGTGAATTACCCATCTTGGAAATTCATGTGTGTGTGTTGGACCTTGTGGGAGGACATTGTTTAACTGGCTGCTACACAATAAAAAAAGCTCAAGGAGAAAAGAAGAAGAGTGGAGATGAAAGCACAGAGCTGAACTGTCGTGCCACATGGGGCCAGTTTTTACACAGGTAGAGCTGGGAAAGTGTATCCTGTATATGAAACTAGGAGTCACATACCTGGGCCCTATATTTGTCCAAGGGACTTATATGGCCCCCTATAACCATAGCATCTGAGCACCTTACAACCTTTAATGTACTGATGATCCCAACACCTCCATGAGGTAGGGCAGTGCTACTATCCCCATATTACAGATCAGGAACTCAGGCACACAGAGACTGAGGTCACAAAGGAAACCCACGGCAGACCAGAGAATTGAACTCAGGACTCCCAAGCTAGCGTCCCAACCACTAGGCCATCCTTCCAGCCTATATGCACTGTAGAAGTCCAAAGTGCATGAGGGTCTGTGCATGCTGAAATGAGCCTTCTCTCTATAAAGCAAGCCACATAACTCTTGTTATGCAGCCCGCATTAGTGAAAGACCATTTCTTCCAGCTGCTCGATTTTTCCTGATTCTCTTTGGTGATCATTTCAAATAAGTTTTACTACATAGCCAATGAGGTTTATTTACATTCAACATTTGCACTTGCATTTCGGATCCTGACTTTGTGTAGGTGCCCTGTGATAAGGGGCATGGAAATCCAAAGAGAAGGGGAGAGTTTGGAAAACAGAAAATAGGGCAGATCCAGATCTGGACAGGGTGAATAAACACACAAAAATTCAACAAGTTTGAAGGTGGCAGATTGACAGCTTTGGAAACTGAAGTCCTCTATGCACAGAAGTAGTGCATGGACGGGAGCACTGAGAGCTTCCCACATACAGCGTCCCCTCCAACCAATGTACCTCAACCCTGGGGCAGAGGGACCACCTTTAGGGAAAAGAGGGCAATTCATTCTTTATGGCCCATTCACATCCTTGGCAGGCTGCCAAGAAATCATCAGATTGTGACCATATTTGTCACTATTGACCCAGGCTCGATTCAGACTGCTGAGTTAGCCACGACAGGCCCCACTGCCAATCTCCCCAGAGCCATCTAGTCTCCCAGAATTCATCCCCTTTCAAATAGGCTTGACAATCGTTCTGGTACTTACCATTACTATGTTGGCCAGATGAGCAGAAATGAGTGCATAAACCCCTCCAGAGGAACCCACCACTGGTGCAGTCATGTCAGCTACCGATACTGCCAGGGAACCTTGGAAGAAGAAAACAGCTAATTACAATCTCCCACTGATAGGAGAACTCTCCACCTGCACCCTCTTTTATGCATTAGGGGTAGGGTGACCAGATAGCAATTGTGAAAAAACAGGACAGGGGTGGGGGGCAATGGGCGCCTATACAAGAAAAAGTCCCAAAAAACGGGACTGTCCCTTTAAAAAAGGGACATCTGGTCACCCTAATTAGGGGCTGCAGTCAGCAATACTGGGGGAGGGGAATAAATTGACTATAGAACCTGACTAAGCCCAGTAGCACTGCCAGGAAAGTGACATTTTCTTTTACATCGACTTTAAAACTACCATCAAATACATTTGATCAGGGTCAGCCACCGTGCTTGCAGCTGCTCTGTTTTGCTTTCTCTCTCGGTCTCTCTCTTTGGTTCTTAGTTGCGTTCTTAGTTGTGTTCTGCTTTCTCTCTCTCTCTCTCACAACACACATATACACACCCCTCGGCAAAAGTTCCTGGGTGGGTTTATGCACTCCTTTTGTCATAGGGGGGCTTATGCTGACAGTTATGTCAACTGAAGGATGACACCGCTGTCAATCTCAAACCTATAACCAGGTTTCACCCAACTCTTAACAGTATCTTAAAATCTGTTCAGCAAAAGGAACCACAGCTTAGGTGAAAACAGTGAAGAACCTTCAAAGAGATAAATGTGTCCCCCAGAGGATAAAATGAAAGTGATTTTAGTCCTGGCAAGATAAACATTTGCACAATGAGGAGGAACTGGAGACTCGTGACTGATCACTGGGTTCTGATTTAAGGGTGAACAAGTGCAGTTTATTACTTAGGAAGATGTAAGAGCAGGGAAGGGTAACAAATGGAGGATCAGAATGGTGCACAGAAGTTTAAATCCAGGAGATGACAAAAGGATGAATCAGTTGTAGAGGAAACTGTTTCAAGAAGGCAGCAAGATGCAGTGGCTGGGGCACTGGATTGGCGGTCAAGAGGGTTTTTATTCCTGGATCTGCCAGCGACCCCCTGTGTGAATTTCCGCTGTATAAAATGGGGTTCATGATGCTTGCCCACCTTGTAAAATGCCTGCAGACATACAGAAGAGAAATGCTAACTATTCTTAATGCAAGCTTGACTCAGTGGAAATCACAGAACGATCAAGTGATCAACACCTCCTGCTCCAAACACGTATGTAACCTCTTGATGGCCCATCCAGGTAGGGCCAGGAGGAGAAAGGCCCAGCTAAAGCAGGGCACAGTCAAGTCACTTTCTCATTTTTATTGACTCTTCATTTTCCAACATGGAAAGAGTTTTCTTCAGCCGTTTTAGGGCCTTTCCCTCTTGACCACTGGGCATCCTGCAGGGCTCAAAATATCTGTGCATCTGATCCAGTTCTCATTCATTGCTAGTATCACAATGGCACCAAAAGACCACAGTTGACGTTGGGGCCCCATTGCTCTAGGCACTGCACGCACACATGCAGATACTAAGAGACAGTCACTGCCTCAGAAAACTCACAATCTAAACAGATGAGACCCACAAAGTGGGGGGAGGGGAAATAGAGGCACAGAGAGCTGAAGTAACTTACACAATGTCAGTGGCAGAGCCAGGAATTGAACCCCCCGAGTCTCAGTCCAGTGCCCTGGCCCCTAGACCTCTCTGCCCTCCCAGCGTGGGGAAGAGAACCAGAGCTCCAGAGTTAGTTTCTCAAGTCAGCTGAAGGGATGCTGGGGAGGAAGGATCTTCCTGTGGTTAAGAAAGAGATATGGGTTCTGTTCTCAACTCTACAACTCACTTCTCGTGTGAGCCTGGGCAAGTCACTCTGGAGCAGGCTGTGGTTCTTCCAGCCACTGGGGTCCTGGGCTATCTAGTGTTGCTGGTGGCCCTGACTCCCCCACATCTTGCACTCTGGGCACCAAGCACCAGGTGCTGAAAGGAGAAGGGCTCTCTGTCCTCTCTTACACATTCATGCAACAGAACCCACAATCTGACCATTGATATCCCCATGTCTCAGTTTGTCCAGCCTGTGAAATGGGTTTATACACCACCCTACAACACAGGGTGTTGAGAAGCTTACGTCATTAATGTGCGGGTGGGCGGTTGGGACTTTGGAGAGCACCCCATGCAAAGCGTTCACATTGTTCTATAGACTCTAAACTCTTCAGAGCCAGGATTGTCTCTCTTCTGTGCTTGTACAGTGATTAGCACAGCAGGGCCCCATCCCGACGGGGGCCTTTGAGCGCTACCAAAATAGACATATTTAATAATAATACAAACCATGCAAAACTTGTTGTGTTTTGGTGTCTTCCCCCAAAGCCAGCCTCAGGTTCTCACACCTCCCGAGCAGATCTGGGCTCAGTGCTGGGAGAAACCAGCTGACAAGTCTGCCAGGAAACCAGCTGGTTCATACCAAGCTTCACTCAGAGTTTGTCTGACATCTTCAGAGGGCCAGTGATGCTGAGCTTTCCAATACTCCTCTTGGGAATTAGGTTGTAGCTCCCTATGCTGGACGTCCTGGAGAACAGCAGTGGCTGGCTGCCTGGTAGTTAAACTCTCTTCCATTAACGACTTTGTTCTCTCTTTAATGAAAGCGGGGCCCAGCACTTCCCTGGGGACGCTGGCTGCATGGGTTATTCAGCTGTGCCGCGGTTCTGGCAGCGCGCAGCCTGTACTGCATATTAACCTTGTTTACTCTAGCTGTTACCATCAATGTCATTTTGAAAGGAAAATTAGAGCCAGCACGGTTTGATTTTCCCATTAAGATGAAATAACTGGAAATCTACAGAGTTCCTTGCTTCATAAGTAAAATGAGATACTAAGTGCCAGTTGAGCCAAGCGTGACTCCAGCACTTCGAAAGCGGACAGAGAGCCAAGGCCTGAGGGGGCGGTCATGCCTGGGACAGTGCACTTCACCAGCATTCCCTAGCTAATCCTCCATGCCGGAGTGAGGGAGGTAAGCATCCCGCCCATTGCGCCAAGACAGAAACGAAGACGAAGAGAATGCAGGCCAAACCCTGGCAAGTGCTGAGGGCCCTCAACACACCTTAGGTGAAACGCAGGAGGCGCTCTGCACCTCACAGAATCAGGACCAACGCGACTTGGGTTTGGCATTCAACACTCCTGTGCTCTGACAGACCACAATGCAACATCTTCAGTGCTGCAGTTCACTCTGCCATGCTGCTCGCTCAAGCTTTCCTATGTCGCGCTCACCTTCTATGCACTTGTTTTCTGAAACAGCGGCTTGGACACAGACAGACAGACACTTACATCCTCTCTCGGAACTTGCTCAAGCACTGACGGATCAAGGGAAAACACCAGTGGGATAGCTGCATTCAGGGTCCAATTCCCCTGTGCCAAGGGCCAGCAGAAAGCCTGCAAAGTGCACCCTTAAGCCCCACATGCTGCACCCGGGATGAGTTGAAATGACTAAAGTTGTTGCTTCAGATCACTATTTGATGCCAACAGGGCTGGCCTTATAGTTTACAGGACTCCAAACTGTTCTGAAGAGGGGAAATCGAGCCATGCATTACCAGAAGGGACCTACAAGCAAGTCAGCTCATTCCCTTTCTGGTGCCATTGTAGAAGGCGGCGATAGAGCCAGCATGTCAACTGGAGTTTTGAAATCCAGGTGCAAGGTCTTTCTGAAGGTGCCCTCGCTCAAACAGAAGTTATGGGCTTGATGCAGGAACGCTGAGTGAAATCCTCTAACCTAAGATCATGTCATGCTAGTCATGCAAGAAGTCAAACTAAATGGTTCCTTTCTGGCCTTAACACCTATGAATCTATGACTCTACGTGAGCTGTACAGCTCATGTGGGATGAAAAACACTATGCCACAGCTTACTTTGCTTGGGTTCATGGCCAGCCCTGGATGCAAACACCACAAGGGGATTTTACAACACAAAGAAAAATAAAACATCTAGAGCCAGATGGGTTGGGATACTAGTAGGCAACAGAACAGCCCATCTGCTTCCCATCTTAGCACACGCCCCGGTTAGATTTCCACTGCACTAGCAGAGACAGGCTCAGTCAGAAAACAAGGACTCCAGGTCATCTTCTCCCTGTCAGGATGGCCAATAAAAGTTGTGTGTAAGCTAGAAATTTCAGAGAGCAAATTATGCTGGTACAATAATAATGATGTATCCAAAAGAAGACATGGTTTCTTCCATTCATCTCAATTAGAGGCAGCTGGGTCAGGTTACAAAGCTCCTTTCACTGTGAATTTTAGAAAGTAATTGAAGAGATGGAGAGACAAGGCAGACAAAGCCTAAGCCAGCATCACGAGGCAAGGATACGAGAGATTATTCCTGATTAGCAAGGAAGAGGGAAAAACCACACAACGGCCGAAAGCAGCAGAGCCCTAAGAAGGACAAAACATTTCGAATGGACTTTTATGACTTTGCTAATTACTCTGCTAATATAGAGCTTGACTGTGGCTTAATCAAGTGTCAAGGCTCCATTGCACTATTCAAACAACATAGACAGGGTAATATTTTAAAAAGTACCTAAGTGACATAGGAACCTAAATCTCATTTTCAAAAGACTTGGGCCCCTAAGTGTCTTAGGCACCTTTGAAAATGTTAACTAAACCCCCACCCCCGATGGGACACAACTGGTGGATGAAGCAGACAAATGGATTGGGCTGGGTTGGAAGGATGAGAGAACAATAAACTAAACAGTTTAGCAGAAGGCAACATTGCTGTGCCCCTGGGCCAGAGTATGAACTGTGACTCGGTGTATGTCTTCACTGCAAAAAATAAACGGTGTCTCAACTCAGGTTAACATAGCAGCAAAGACACAGCAACTCCGCTTTCAACATGGGTTAGCAGCTTCAGTTCAACCCTAAACTTCCCCACCGGCTTTAACTCGAGCTAAGACTGTTCCTAAGCATGCTGATTGTACTTAAATCAGAACCCAGCAATGCATAAACCAGTAGCAGATGTCTTCTCCCCCATGCCAGCTCGGCTGCACTAGCTGGCTCACTGGGGGTGGGGCAGGCAGAGTCCAGCTTTTGCTGAATCCAATTCCTGCCTGCCCCTCTGTTCTCGCAGCAACAGCTCTCCCACTTGCACTGTGGGTCACTGCCCTGTGCTGGCTATGTAAAAGGGGATCCTTATGTCCCTTTACTCCCCTGCATGGGTGCACAGAGCAAGCCATGATTTTGCCCTGGATTAGGAGTGATGCATTTCTGTCTTTCTAGTTTTTCATACCATGTTCTTCACTATGGTAGCTCCATATGGCCGACTTTTTTACCATCTACAGTTACAGGTATATATGCAGATGCACCCATATCTGTACATAAACACACACAGAGAGCTTTGGGGCCCGAAAATTGCACTTAGCCAGTCCCCGTGCTATTCACAGAGCATGGGGGTGGGGCGGGGGAGATAGGCAAAGCGGGAGGCTTGCAGCTCCACTCTGGGGAAGTTGCTCCCTCTCACAAATCGACTGGAGTTTGCCAAAAGGGGCCACGCTCCAACAGACCTTGGGACATCATTTGAACTGGGACTTGGATGCTCAGGAGTGAACGAGTTGCAATGGAAGCTGGAGGAACATTGCGTTGGGGCAGAGGTGGGAGTCCCCTAGAGGCAAATGGGATGAACTATTGTTTAGGGCTGTAGCCAGGGACCAAGGGAAGGGAGCAAAGGCTAGAGAGGCAGTGGTGGTACTGGAAGGAGCTGATGGATCTGAGTGGCTCAGATGGCTTTTCTTGGCAGAGACAAAGCAGGTTCTGCCCAATTGGGGGAAAACAACTGATGTTGTGTTACTCTACGCATCTTATCCCTGCAATGCTGGCACAGTGTGTGCCTGGGAAGTTTGCTGAGACATGGCTGGTCAAGAGCCAAACACAAAGCTGTGTCTGTCAGGACCAAATCTCTCACAGGGCTTGTCTACACAGTGCAGTAGTGTGCAGCAGTGGGGTGTGAATTCTAATGCACACCAACATGTCTCCCACTAACTGCCCTGTTTAGACTCTGCTGGTGCACACTAGAAATGCTCTAGTGCAGGTTAACGTAGCCCTTTTTCAAACACCACTATGTTAATAAGCAGTAGGGAACTCTTACGTGTGCGCCAGCTGTGACCCAGGGACCACTTCATACTAAATGCCAGAGGGCACAGGGTGCACAAAGTTTTACAGGGATCCCCTGGGTTGTATATATGCATACTAATTTGCCAAAGGGTGGCATGTGAGGTCTCTACCAAGAGCCAGTAGCCTGCAGGTCATCATAATCACCACAAAATGTATGGATGGATAATATTTACGAAGTTATTTATCTGTACTAAAAATTATGTTTTTAAGGACTTGGAGGTAAGGCAGGTCACCACGAGGTGACACGCCTCAGACAGGCTCCTTTCAGGCAGGAGGTAATGGACACTTATCTCCCTGTCTGGTCATATGTGTATTGTAGGCTTCACAGTGTAGGCCTATTTGCACATTGAGCCAGATGCTGATTAAGAGATTCCACCAGAAATCTACCAGAAAGGAGTACCCAGGAGACAATCACGAGCAGGGGGAGGTCCTGATTGTGAATAAGGACAATGGATTGTTCTGATATATCTGGGGTGCAAATGGACATCCGGGATCTTTCACCGTGGGGGCAAGCTGACAAGCACAACTTGTCTCATGAATGGAAGATCACAGCCAAGCCTGACTGTAAAATACTGGAAGGACTTTGGGGTGAGCATCCCTCTGTAAGACAGGAAAGTATCTAGTTAAGTAAGTCTAGGTTCTAGAATGTGTATTATGATTATATTTTATAGGTACCCATTTGTTTCAATACTTCTGCTAGCTAGCACTTGACTCTCTATACTCTGCTAAATAAACTTTTCCTTGTTTTCACTATAAACATATCTAAGTGTTGCGTGTTAAACAGAGCGGTGACCTGAGATGGAAGCGGTCGGCTGGAATGTACTGCTTCTTCAGGAGCAGCGAATCTGTGAATATTGTGAGTGTCCAGTGGAACAAGGTCTGGATCCTCCAGGGAGATACACGGGGGTTGGAGCGTGCCTATTGTTAACCTGCAGAGAGAGTGGGGCCTGGATAGGCCTGGAGGAGAGTGTGTGTGTTGCCTGTGGCCAGTGGAGTTGTGGAGCTCACTCCCAACAGGCCCAGACAAGGATTTCTCATGCTAAGGACAGGTGGTAGCGAGGTGCTTCAGAGCTCTGAGTACCTCCAGGAGGTGCCTCACAGCTCTGAGTATCACATCATGGTCTACGCAGGCCAGTTGGTGTGCAACGCGTTGCTGTGCCTTAGAATTCACACCCCGCTGGTGCATATTACTGGTCTGTGTCGACAAGCCCGAAGACATTGTTAACAGGCTTTTCCTCTGCAACACGTTAGTAAATATTTAACTATATTCAATGTAGCTGTCACCTGTAGAGCTAGGGTGTTAAATCTGGAGACTCATTTCAGTCCAAGTGAGAAAGAAAGGGGCTTAGTCCTGCTTTACCCGCAAATCTCAGTGCATCCTTAACCCTGGAGCGGACGCCCCCTTAATTCTGGTAGCTGAAAGACACCCATCCCCAGGGAAACATAGCCAGGTTCCTGGGCTCTTATGGAGCCTGGCTGAGTGAGTTGTTCTCTGGCTGAGAAGCTAATGAGGAACCATTAATGAGAATAGTATTTATACAATTAAATCCCTGGGCGCTGTGCTGGAAACATCCCTTTCGGTCTCACCATCTCTGCACAGCAAAAGGTTCTAATAGCAGAGCCAAGCAAACTGGAGAGAATTAGATTAGAAATAATGAGCTATCCCTCCTGATGAAAGTCAGTTAAGGGCAGGGGATGAGCATGTTTGGGCTGCCCCATTTGTTTACAAGCTGTATTATCTCTCTATTTCTTCGATCTGCAGCATTAACCTGTGCTCTCTCTCACTCACTCTCCCAGCACAGTTCAAAGCACCAGGAACATGTTTTAAATCAAATGCGTCAAATAATTGGCTAAACAAATCTAACCGCAAAGGGATATTGTGTTGGTTTTCTGCCTGTGATTCTTCATGTTAACAATTTCCAAGTTGTATTCACCTTGAGATAAGAAGGGATTACTTTCAGCACTGCCTTCCACAGCGTACTTAGCACCATTAATTAAAGGAAAAGCATGTGCATGAACGGAAATCAGAGAATTCATTTAGAATAATAAGAAGCATGGTAGCCGAGACAAACTAAAAGACGTGCCCAGTCCATAAGAAGCGTGTGTGGGCCTGCAAATCCTGGCTGTGGTTACAATTTGTCGGTCCTCAAGCAACAGCAGGCCAGAGCTACCAAGGATAAAGGCTGAGGCCACAGATTTGCTCCCTTCCAGTCCCACTACTAGAGGTGGCTCTGATGGCAAGTCAATTCCACCTATGACCTCACAAACAAAGGAAGAGACAGAGTCAGCCTGCAGAGCTCCCATGTGATTTGAAACAACAAACCCTAAATGGTGGCTTGCTTTGCTTGTGCTGCCAGGCATAGGCCTTTTCTCAAAACGGCCCTAGTTTTTCACTTTGCATTTATAAGCAATTGGTTTTTTTAAGTCTGTGTATTTTTTGGGTAGCAGTTAGTCAAACGTAGACCCATCTGCCAAGCCCCCAGCGAAGATGTCAAGTTGTAAGCATATTTCCAAACAGTGTCCAACACAGTTTTGAGCCTTGGATCTCAGCTACGCTATGAGAAGCCAGCAGGGTGTGGGAGCTGGTTACCACACAATAGTACCCAACATGGCCAAACCATGTTTCAGTCTTGCAGAGTAAGTGGGGTAGACCCAGATTTCAGCCTCGGACTCTGCAGATCACAATGGCTCAATAGACATGGGGTGAAGTTTTCAAAAGCACCTAAGTGACTTAGAGTATGTCCACACAGCCATGGGCAGCACATGAACCCCCTGTTCAGGGAGCCTAGTGTCCAGCCCTGCCCCTTCTACCCCAGGGTCCGTCCCTACCCTACCACACCCTATCCTTCTCCCCTCCCCTGCTGGAGCCCCGAGCCCCACCTGCAGTCAGAGGATCCCTGCCACAGCCAGCTCACTGGCCACCCCGAGTCCCAGTCCGCCCAAGCCACAGAGGACACAAAGATGTGATCAGCCTCTGCATTTTACTGCATAGCTGTTACCACCACGTGAGATACACGCATGAGCTTTTTGGGTGCCCAAACTGAGAACCCTTAAAGAGGTCTGACAATTCAGAGAGCAGGGGCTGGTACATAAACTCCCTAGTCACTCCCGAAAATCTTAGTCAAATACAGGCAGAGAAAAAATCTTGGCTTTTGACTTTGCTTCTCCTTCTGAACTTGTAAATTCCAGCCAGAGTTTAAGGCAGAACAAGGGAGCAACTCTGCCTCCTCCTCCTCCTAGGATGGCAAAGGTATCGGGCCATCTGCTTAATCCCCAAGGGACTAACACTACAGTGATGCAAATGCAATGTCATGATGCCATGATCGCGCCAGTGATCAGTGATGCCACGGAGGCCCTGAGTTGGACAAGCCTTGCCAGTACTTCAGAAGCAGGACATCCCTGGAGCAGAGCTCGCCAGGCTGCACAGGTACTGCATGAGAGCTCTACAGGAAGCACTGGTGGCTTTTGGGCACAGCTGCTGTCTTTCAGCAGATAAAGCACATTTGAACCAAGGCTGCCACGTGACTATGCTCCAGTCAGAGCCTTCACAAGCCTCTGAGGTTTTGCTTAACAGGTTTCACAAGCCTCTGAGGTTTTGCTTTCTTTGATTTCCAGGCATGTGAGGTTCACGCCCGCTGAGTCTCAGATGGAGCTCCGAGGTTCACTTAAGGCACCCGGGCTGCATAGTTTGCAGAATTTGGCTCAAATGTTTAAAACATTTTTTTTAAACAAATGGAAAATTTTGCAATTCAGAATGGGGGCTACATTCTTGTAAGTACCTGCCTGGCTTTCCCTGCCAAGTAGAAATGCATGCACCTCAAAGGAAAATGAAGAGCTAAAATCAAGGCTTCCCTGCTGCTGAAAGAACTGATGTGGCAGAGACCTGGGGGTACTTTAGTAATTGCTGGCCACATCAGCACCATTGTGCAGGGTCATTCCCAAAATATTGCATCCTGCAGATGCTATTTGCAAGACAGACTGTATAGCCCCATTGGATCCATGTTTCAAGTGTTATAACCTTAGTGCTAGAATTACAATGGCAAGGCTAAATGGCCAGCATCATCCCAAGCATCCCAAGTCTTTGGCACGGAAAGCAAAGAACTCCTGCCCAAGAAAGGTCAAGAATAAGCACCTTTTCCTCCCATACCATAAACACCCAAACCTTTGAGAACATTGATTGTGATACTTCCAGCACGCGGTCATCTGGGGTCAGACACACCACTTACCTGCTACAACTCCAGCAATGTAGACAAAGCCAATCCTTGCTGCTCCATGCACCATTTCAAGGGGAACCCCAACCAGAAGCTGAAGAGCAACATTGAGTCCAAGGTGTTCTATCCTGGGGCAAAGAAAGATACCATTAGTTGTGTCCTTTCTAACTGTGTTTTCCCCTTGTTTCCCACAATGTAATGATGTCTTGGAAGAGGAGGCCAAGTGAGCCACAATCTAGATTCTAATCAGATTTCTTTGGCTTAGTCTATGTAACTTTCATGCATTTTTTTTTTTTAGCCACTGACCTACAGCTGATTTATCATCAATATTCATATCACATGCTCTGATACCTGCATTTGGAGAGACAGGCAGCTATCCCTGGGCATAGGTTTTGTCATGAATCCATGACTGCAAACTCCACCACAGTGGCAAGGGGATAAAAACCATGACCTTTGTTTAAAAGCTAAACAAAGCCAAAGCCAAAGCCTAAGGAAGACTCACTAGTAGTAACATTGCGGGTTTTAGCCTTGCAGGCTGCAGCCACTAGAAGACAATTTTGGCACATGAAATTGAACAGATCTGACATCATCCAACAAAGAGAAGTTGTGATGGATACAGTTCACATTCCCCAGTCATTTATTACAGGCTACCATGGTGGATTCCTTCAGTGAATTTTGTGGATGGATATTATGTTAGATTTTTACTATTCCAAAAGAATATTACAAAATAATCCCCAGATGAAATGGGCTAATTCTAGATAGGTAGAGTGCACTCCCTGATTTTTCCGTTAAACCTTTTCATAAGAATCCTGTCTTCTCCTAAGATTACACCAAATTCTCTTCATCTTCCATGTTATAAGGGCCGCTATCTTCATAAGAAGACACTTCACCCTCTCAATAGCATTGGTAACGGATTGCTATGACATGAAGTCTCAGATTCAGACCAGCGGTTTTAGGAATGCTCCACACATTACTCAGATTCAAGCCTGTTACAATGTGAACCTGAACAACAAAGCATGGCCTGGCCTAACGGAATATACGACATGGGGAAAAATGTGTGAATCAATGCATATAGCAGGAATGTAGAGCCATGGACTATTCACTGTGCACTGACCCACCAAATACACTGGGTGATGAAGACGGTTAAGTGAAGGCTATGTTTGATTCAGGGGCTAGGAATGCAACTGAGAGAAGATTCCTGGTTTCCTTCTATTGTCCAGCTCCACAAAATCAAATCCTTTTGGGAGTGTGCTTGACATAGTATTTTAATCTATATAATGGAAGTTCTCCCTTTTGATGCCAAATTGTACTCTGAAAAGATCAAGCTTTGGTGGCACAGGTATTACTGATAAAAAGACAGTGAGTAAAATATCCCGCCTGAAAAGATTTTTATCGTACCAAGCAGATGCTATGAAATGATTTCACCTTTAAGTGAAACCCTGTTCAGTGTAGTCCTCATAAATTGTCAAAGCATAATTGAAGCTACTGATGCATGTATAAAATTAGAAATAGCTTCTGCATGGAAATAAATAGCAATACTAGAGAAAAAGCACGGTTACTGGAATCAGGGGACCCACAACCAAGCTGTTCAGAGCACGTTACATCACTTATTGCTTTTACTGCTAATCCTCCTTTGCAGCCCTTAGGTCCTTTCAAAGACCGCAACGTTCTTTACAAATAGCAACTGAGCCTCACAACACTCTTATTACACTCTTTTCACACATGGGTACAATGGAGTACAGAGGAGTTAAGTGACGTTCAGCCACGCAGCAAGACAGTGGCAGAGACAGACAAGAGCCCAGGAATCTTGACTCTCAGTCTTCTGCTCTAACCACTTGACAGTATGCCCTCCCGCTCTGCACATCAATTTGACATGTGAGTTTCAAGGCAATTCTAGGTTACACACAGCTGTCCTATGACAGTTCCTTTTTCACCTTGCTGATACACAATGCAGCTTCAGGATTCATGCTAGCAGGCCCCACCCCACGCTCCATGTCCTAACATTTGCTGGGCCTATCCCTATTTGCTCGTAGCAGCAGCAGAAAGAAGGTAGAGATTTCATGTTTGGCTGACATAGGGTGGCTTCATGTGGGGGATCTATCAAGTGCAAGGAGGGATTGTGAAAAGCACTCGGGATTGACCTAGCTCTGCTCCCACTAGAGTCAATGATTCAATGCTGATGGGCTGCAGCAGAAACAGAGATAGGCCCATGCTGAGTGCTTGTGCAACTCCCACCTACAGTGCAAAACACAGCGTCAAGGCTGCCTGCGGAACTCCAGCCTGTCGTTCACCATCCCTACTGTGCACGTTAACAAGTGCCAACCTGCGTGGGAGCCAGGCGGAAAGCGTGAATCCCAAGCAGATGCATCTGTGAAAAAAAAGACACTGATGCTGTAGATTTCCACTGTGTTTGGTCATGAGTTTAGAACAGCAAAGATCTTACATCTAATCAACAACACTTGGCACATAGCTATTGTTTTCTATTTTTTAAAGCATCATACAAATATTTACACATCCCCTTTGCTACTAAAGGATTCCCAAGTGTTTTAACGATGGTACTCTGGCCTCCCGTATGCCATCCTAGATAGTTCCTGGTCACCCGTGGTGTTCTCACCACCCAAATGGCCAATCAGTTATCCTGTCCCCAGTGCCTTAGTCATCACTTATCTTGGGTTAGGTATATTTAGTTCTTTTGGGCTTTCCTCATGTTAGCATTGTGATTTGCCTAATGTAAATATCAGGGAAATCTTCCTGCTGTGGAGGCTGTAGAATATTCTCCCTGGGTAGGTGGTGGAAGCTGCATCCTTTGGGACGTTTTAAACTTAGGCTGGACAACTAGACCTCGTTCTGGAAGGTGCAATCCTGTCCTTAAGGAAGATAGAAACAAACCTATTAAGACATCAGCCTCTCTCTAATTTCTAATATTCTCTAATAATCCAATCCTCCCGCTGCGTGCCCCCCCCCAACATTTGTTCTGCAGTTTATCATTATTGGACATTTCTGTAACCTAACTGAATGTGCTTATTCTGCTTGCTCTGAGCATTGGAGCCACTGGGCATAGTCATTTTCTTGTGTTCATTCTGCTCATGCAGGTACAGGGGACTCAAGCACTTAGTTGGGAATGCCTACTGAAAGTCAAATAGAGATCACAGGAATGAATCAGAGCATCTCACTGCCCTTGTATAGAAGGAAAACAAGAGACTGATACTTAGTAACCATCCTGGGGAATGTCCAACATTTTAAAACCAAGCAACTGTCCTTATTTTAGCAAGGCAGCTTTTGCAGGCAAAGCTTATTCTTGTTAGGGACTCTAAAAGCTATTTCAGTGGACCTGACACATGTGCCTGTTCTTAAAAGCGTTACCAGGAGTGAGCCTATTCAGCCCACTTTCCCATCAAGCTAAGAGCATCAGAGGTTCCATAGTCAATAAGCACCCATAAAACATAATTAGCTTTCTCCAGCTCTGAATGTGTCATTCTTGAAATGACAATGTAACTGATTTATTAGGACGTTAGCCTTCTCTGGGACCAAACAAATGGGACTGAGAATCAATGCAAGTCATTAGTTACGGCAGTGTAATAAATGGGTGGGCCCCCAATAATCAACAGCTGCTTTGCATGAAAGCAGAAGGGCAAAATTTACAGCTTCGACTTGGCTTTCAGGCCTCTTTATAAAGCTCTTTCCATGAGGATGGAGACACAAACAGTGCATTTTTGGAATCTTTCTAGAAGCACAGCCAGCTGGCCTTAGCAACTGCCTTCTTCTCCAACACCTTCTGACTGTCACTTTCATTTTTAAAAAAAAAAGCAGACAAGCGCAGTAAATTAAGAAATGCAAATTACCATGTTAAAGTCTCAGCAGGAAGTATAACAGCAATAGACTCCACACCACTGGATTAGCCTGCCCTTTGAAAATGAGATGGGAATAATGGGCTCACAGTAAAATGATTATTACCTTTTCGGGATTTATCTATTCTCCTGATACGAAAGGTACTTAATACAGATAAGTCAGCAATAAATGACCATTTAACCATCCAACTATTGGATGCTGCTTCCTCATAAAAACTGCTACAGGGTTTATTATTCAAGCAGGACTGTATGTGGTTTTGATGGTTATGTATCTACATGATTTAGAATTCATTGCAAAAGTAATGAGGCTCTCTGGGATAAATCTCAAATATTTACAAAGGTTAGACGTTCGATACTGTCTTCAGTATCGCCTCCCTCCGAAACCAGCCAGGGCTGTGAAGTAAACTTGGTAAATAAAGGACTTGGCAAACTTTTCAAGCAAGATGTGTGACTAACACCAGAGCGCTGCTTGCTAAGGCGAAGTGGTGACATTTCATGGATTGGAAAGCCCTGTTACAAACAATAACGAAAGAAGTTTAAACACTAATAATCTTACCTTTCATTCAAATGGATCCCAAAGCAGTTTGCTATTTTATCTGATTGTACAAGCTATATAATACACATACGCCCATGTGTATGTATACACAAGGTATACAAGTACATATTATGGAGAGTTAGGCCTACATTTTTGACCTCAAGGTAATTCATGCACATGAGTGATTCTCAGGTAAAAACACAGTGAAAACAAGGCTCTTGAGGTTTACTGTGAGGAAAACTTGCCAAGGTCAGCACTATACATGCCCCTACCTGCCTGAGGCTGACCAAAGTGAGTTTACCTCACACTAAAACTACAGTGCCTAGTCTTCACTGTGGCCAAGTCTACGCTTAAAATTTAGGTTGACCTAGTTACATTGCTCAGGAGTGTAAAAAATCCACAGCCTGGAGCTACATAAATAAACCGACTAACCCACACTGTAGATGCCACTAGGTGGATAGAAGAATTCTTCAGCCTAGCTACCGCCTCTCGGAGAGGTGGATTAATGACAGCCGTGTAAAAACCCCTTCTGTCACTGTAGGGAGTGTCTACACTACAGCACTACAGGAGCACGACTGCAGCACCATAGCTGTGCTGCAGCAGCACCAGTAGTGTAGACATTGCTTCAGATTTTACCTCAGGATAGCTCAGGGGCATTAATTATACTGAGGTAAAAAACACAGCTTTTTGACAGTGAAGACAAGCCCTGGGTTGCTGCTCAATAGTTAAGGTTGAGAGTAACTTTCTGTTATAAGGCCAATTTTCCCCTCATCCTCGCTTGAGTTCCTCAAAGATGGACCTTTCCACTTCACATTTTGCATGTGTGGTCTGTGTCCTGTCCAGCAGAAGCGCCTCTTTCTCTGCCCTCCACTATCTGCCCTCACCACCCTCCAGCTGGAGATGTGTTTGGACAAGGCTGTTTTTGGAGGGCCATGGCATGCAGGAGACACAGGTGTTTTGGAAATTTCTTCTTTGCCCTGTCTTTCAAACAAAATTGGCTCCTCCTAGGAAATTTACATGATGTTTACTTGAAAGATCTGGGTGAGATCTTATGCACAAGACCAATTGTGAGCTGAGGAGAGAAGTTTAGGGAGCTATTCACTAGCAAATTAGGAAGATCAGATGGATCTTTTCAGCATTTTAGTGGGCACCACTGATTAGATTTCCATTAATCTTTCATGTAAGGGGAAAAAAAAAAAAGGAAGAGTCTCTAGCCATTTCCTTGTAAGGTTCGAATTATAAACTATCACAGAGAAGTTTGTCACGGTGATATTTCCAATGAAAAATTTAGGGAAAAACCACAACTTATCTATCCAGACATTTGCAAAGAGAGAGATCACTGGCGCGCACACACACAAAAGGAGCATGCACATTTCAGCCGTTTACAGGCTTTTCTGTGGTGCTGTCATCACTATGGCATCTGAGCACTTCACAAACACCAATTAAGCAAGCCTCATAAAACCCCTGTGGGGTAGAGAGGTCCAGGGAATGGGACACTGGGCAGGAAACAGGGATTCATAAGACTTGGATTCTGTTCCCAGCTGGGCTTGCAGACTCCCTGTGTAACTTTGGGCAAGTCCGTTCATGCTGTGCCTCAATTTCCCCTCTGATTGTCTGTCTGTCTTGTTGCCTCTTCAGGGCAAGAACAGTCTCATACTGTGTGTTTGTACAGAGCCTAGCAAAATGAGACTCCGATTTTGATTTGGGGCCTCTAGGTGCCACCAAATACAATAAGATAGCAAAATATTATTAAGTAATTATAGATTATAGGCACAGAGGGATTAAGCAACTCACCCAAGCTCACACAGGCTGTCTGTGGCAGAGTCAGGACTAAAACGCAGACCTCTTGAAACCCAATCCAGTACTTTAGCCATAAGACCAGATTTCATCTCAAAGCCAAATGTGGTAAATTGGGTAAAAAATTCAGCTACATTTTTGCAGATTTCTTCTCCAATATCCACCTAGTTGTACTTGGGGGAAATTGGGCAAATGGACAGTTGGGGAAGCGCAGAGCTACATAGCCCCAGATATGTATGTCGGGGTCACTGGCTCAGTAGTGAGAGACAAGCACCACCTATCGAATCACTAGTGCCATTTCCTCCAGTGCAAGGACTTTGAAGGTAACCCATCTGAACAACAGCCCAGTATTTTACCATGTCCCTCAACAGCATGTGATTTCTTCTACTTCACAGAATGGCCGTTTGCAACTGAAAAATCTTTTATAAAATCCAATTCTGAACTGATTCAAGTCAATCTCTCTCTCTCTGGAAACTCAGCTGTGGGGAACCTCTGAAATTTGTGAAGTACTCACCCGGCATGCATGAATATGTAGGTTAGGTACCTCCAAGCCTGAGCACGGAGCTGAGGATGATACACTAATGAGTTCTTCAGGTATAAAGGATGGGTGACTTGCAGCACAAATCTGTCCAATACCACTCCGTTGTAAAGAAAAAAGGCAACCTAGAAAAGCAGGGAGATTCCTCAGTTAATGAACACCATCGCTCCACAGAAATAAACTACAATTCAATATCCAACTTGCGCAATAGGTTCCCCCAGCTATTACAACATGCTTATATAGCACTATGAGAGTACTAGCCATTTACAAACATGAATGATTACAAGGTTCCTGCTCTGAGGAACTAACAAACTCCAATTAAGATGCATTTAAAAAAAAAGGCCTCAAAACCAAACAAAATTGTAAATCTACATACAACCTTTCACTGCAAAGGACCCAAAAGCACTTGACAAACTGCATCCGGACAGCATCACTGAAATGTAGACCCCATGAGCAGGGAAGTGAGGAAAGCGGAGGGGTAAGGACATGTTTTATTGAAGAATGATAAGGCAAGCACCTACCCCTTATGAAAGGTACCAGAGTCTTTAGCATGCGTGCAGAACCTTGCTTTGTATTGTCTCCTTCTAAAGAACCCCGGGTGAGTAAGCTCCATAGAAACCAAATTTATCTAGCTCAAAGGCTGAAGGGGATTTGGACCAAAGGCACAAGAGGTTTTAGGTTTTCCACTGGCACCACCCTTTGCCTAGTGGCCCACTGACAACTAACTTAAGCAGAACTTTGAAGCTGTACTGAGGTACCACACCAGAAGCTCATGCCATGGAAAGCATCAGATGAATGACCTAGACTTCTGCTTTTGGAGACCTCGGTTCCAAATCTCCCATTTACATGTGAAAGTGAATGTGCTAGTTTCACCCTAGTCCCTATTCACGCAGATCACCAAATGAGCACAGAGTGTGGCCCCAGTGTCAATGCGGGTTCAAGAGAGGCAGGTGCATTGGCAGAGCCACGGTCTGTACGTGTGGGGTAAAAGTCTCCCCACACTTGCTCGCGCTCTGGGAGGGGTTTTCAGGAGCGGCGCAGTAGGATACCTGCCTCTACAATGGTGATGGCAATCATGAACCAGGGCGGAGGACAGCAGGTGTAACTGTCGTAATACCACTTCCGGTCTATCTCGCGTGGCAGGGTCTCATACGCAACATGTCGAATTAGCCTCTGGGACAGGCTTAGTCCCGACTCCTCCAGCAGTGCCTTGCTGCACAGCCTCCTGTTCCCCTGCAGAATGGCTTGGCGGAAGCTATTGGACCTTTTGTTGCTCATCTGAAAAGAGAAAAGGGAAAAAACATGAGCCCAAAACATGGGCCAGTGCAACTTCTCAGGTGGGAGTACTACCAACCTGGGGCCTTGTGAGCCTAGGCTCAGTGTGTCTGTCTGTGGGGAATGTTACCAGGCTGGAGCAGCGGGATCCAGAAGATCAGAGTCTGTGACTGTCATGAGGCAGTGAGTTCTGTCTGACCAGGGCAATATGAACTCCCTTTGATGGTCAGGAAGTCCCATAGCCCTTCCCACTCCTGATGGCCTGTTCCCTTATCAATCTTTTGACTCACTTCCCTTTGGAACTAGCTGTCAAACAACATACATTAAGCATCCTCCATTTCTTCCTTCATGATCAGGTGGGTTTTCACGAGATTTCTGAAGCATTCCCACTGTGGCTCAACCTGTGATCTATGTACTCACACCTTTCCAGCTCTTCAGGACATGCATTTTATCTGTTGTAAATGACATATACATTTATGGCACCACATCACTAACAACTGTGTTCCTAATTTGCAGCAGTTGGTGCTAGTGCAGATTTTACACAGAGTTTCAAAGGGAAAATACTAAACTTGTATTGTGTACCAAAATGATCACACTAGCTACAGTAGACAACAGATTTAACTAATATT
The DNA here is from genome assembly GCF_965152275.1 of Natator depressus. Classification (NCBI taxonomy): domain Eukaryota; kingdom Metazoa; phylum Chordata; order Testudines; family Cheloniidae; genus Natator; species Natator depressus. Next base: position 9,057,208 of record NC_134247.1, read on the forward strand.
CAGAGAATCCTAGCTATTATAAGATTGCAATGTTGTTGGTGATTTTTTTAAATTGTTACTATAACAAATAGAGGGGCAGATTTTCAGACAGTTTGGGCTTACAACTGTGTGACTAATTTGCATATGCAAATACCATGATTGAATATGTTCAGCATTAAACTTATTATCTTTTTGAGCACACAATTTCCCAGTTTGCACGCACAATAAAAGCACTTGCACTCACAAATTAGGCATATGGAATTGTGTGTCTAACTTGTCTTAAAAATCAGGCCCTAACTACCTGGCAAAGCGATAATTGGCCTGCATGGCAAACAAACCTGTTGCACAGCAGCATCACATAGCTGCTATATAATATGCCTGGTTTTCTCTCTGGATGAGCCCTTGGTTCCGTGGGATTAGAAAGTGAAAACATTTGTTTGTGGATGAGGGAGATTGTGGGGGAGTGGATTTTGCATTAGCCAGGCTTTTACATGGACAAATACTACATATGCAGTGAGGTGAATTTGAGGGACTCCTTCCAGTTCTGAGTGAACAGGTGTCACATCTCAAAAACTACCAGCAAACCGGCTGAGGACAAAACCGGGCCAGTGAGACTGAATTACCTTCACAGCCCTAACGGGAGTCCCCTCCCAGGCAGGTTCGAGGCACGTCAGTCGGGCACTGTCTTAGGGGAAGCATGCAGTTCCACTGCCCACTCTGAGGCCTGTTCTGCGGCCCCAGGGGAGGACTGTCGAGCTAGCACCACTCACTAGCAATCAAGATGCATTTACAAAAACTGAAACGAAAACGGAAAGTCACACAAATGCAAGTGGAACGCTCAGCACAGAAAACACACGTACAGCTGTCAGCATCCCGGCTACACTAATAGAGCTGGAAAAAAGGCTCTTTTAAGGGAGACACCTGGATCTTATTCTGCATCGTAATTTTAATTCTCATGTGATAAGCTGCTGACAATAAACTAGGTGTGCACGCACCCTGCCTTCAAAGCAATTACAGCCTCCCATTATTGTTCATGCTTGAGTATTACATTCCCGCCTAATCTAAGTGCAGCAGAACTGACCCCCTCTCCTCACCCTACAAGCGGCAAGAAAGCACTACGCGCTAGCCAAAAGCCAAGCTGCGGACCTTTCCCCTAACTTACTGCATTTTCGCAGCCTCGTAATCCAAAAGCATCTGCTCCAGCGCTGAACAAAAGAAACACAGTTCAACAGCACGGGCCTCTCTGCGTTCTTAGATCACTTTGGTTTTGGCTAATATCCTCAAGATGGCAAAGCCTGAACCTTGTGCTTTCAGGCACGCGTAGGCTGTTGGGTAATTGTTCCAAGCTGCTTCAAGCCTACTGATCATTGCAGTAAGCAACATGGATTTAATTGCTGTGAGGCAGAGCCCTGGGCCATTTTGGGTGACCACCTAGTAGCCTGGCATGGTTTTTTGAGCCTCATGCACACGCACTGAGATCCAGCATCACAGTTGCTGCACTTTCATTACCATACTTGTACAACTGGGGTGGGTGAGGGCGAGCTCCTTTCTCTCCTTTTCTTACTATCCCTCCATCTCTGCCTCACACTCACTGGGAAGTCAAAGTAGGAAATAGAGAAAAATTCCACCCTCTTCCCCCCCCAAAATTTTATTTTTGTTTTCAAAAATCTAGATAAAATTTTTCAATTCAAAATGAAAGTTTTCATGACAAAATTTTTCAGTGAAGAATGTTGAAGTGAATTATTTTTGGGGACGTTTCGGTTTAGCTCAGACAGCTGCTCTTCACTGAACAAAAGGAAAACGTCAACTAGTTCTCGCGCCTCGTGACACAGAATACCAATGGCTACAAGCAGCGGTGTGGGCTGGCCAAAGTCGTAGCTGCTTCTTCTTTCCACCCTTTTTATGAGTGTTTCCAACGAAGGCAGATGCAAGTTTTACAATCCCGGGCAGGTCAGTGGGTTCATCAAAGGGCCATGGCCACCACACTGAGCAAATACACACACTGCCAACAACCTTATTCAACGTCTCCGGCCTTCAGCAGAAGATACAGAGTGCAGCAAAAGGATGTGGGTGATGTAATAGAACAGCCAACAGCTTGGGCAAGATTCTGTGCTGCCCCTGTAAGGGGGGCAAAGATACCCCAAAGAGAGGGAGGGCTAAGCTGGCTTCAAACCTCATGTGTGGCCTCCCGTGTAATGACAGCTCTAGGATCCTATTTGCCCAGAATCTTTGTAGGGTTGTGTGCCTGGTTCTGCCCACGATACACCCTGCCTGTCCTGGACCTGGAATACAACCTAACCAGAGCTTGCCAAGGGGTCCTCAGAAGGCAGCCTTACAGCCGTGTTCCTGTGGTGCAGGAATCCTCCTCCCAACTGGATCCCAGGCTTTTCAAACCCCTTTATGCCACTCCAGACCTTTTACTCAGCATAAAGGGGCTGAAGCAGTGGTCAAGAATCTCACCCAGTATTTCTGTCCCAGCAAATAAGTCTTTACTTAATGTTGACGAAGCGTATTTAGCTATGGATTACTTGTGGCAGAGATGTGCTGACATCCCCCCGTTTCCTGTGTAAAGCACATTTAAAATGCTGAGGACTCTACTGTCTGGAGAAGCAGGCATCTATTTTGTGTTCAGCGCCCCACAGACTGTCAGTGTGCGCTCTCTGGCGGAGACTTTACTTCTGTTCTCTCTTGCTTCACTCTTTTTGCAATCAAAACCAAATAGTAATTCCGGCTGAAAGTGTGTGTTTGCCCACTGAGTCTGGAGAAACTTAACAGGCCCCAAATGCTGCAGATACCTCTCTCTGCTCAGCAGTGATGTGTTAACAACTTATTTTCCTGGCTACCGCGATATGCACCACTACCCACCATGTTACATCAACCTACAATCACAGAAAACCATTGTTTCCATATTCAACAAAAGAAAGTGATAGTTAGAGTTTAGAACTGAGCAGTGTTGCCAGCCCTTGGCAAATGATCACATTCTCTCTTGACAATACATATCACCATTGTAGAGATTGGTGGGGGGGAGGGGGGAGTCAGTTTGGAAACACGAGAGGCCCCAGCATTGGTTTTGCCATAGATGGTTTGTTTGCAATTGTTATTCAGCTCTGGAATAGGGACCGATTTCATCCTTACTGTACTGGCATAGGATTCCCAAGCGTGACAAGGACACAGTTGCATTCAGCACAGGAATGTGAATTCAGAAGTCCTGCAGTGCACTAGTATTAAACCAATTAATGATACAGCACTGTCCAGCCAAGCGCAACAGGAAGGGCAGTATAAAGTGCTCAGCATTGGCCTAACTCTGCTCCTACTGAAGTCTCTGGTAAAACTCCTTGACTCCCGTGGGCAGGGTTGGACAATGCAAAGAGCTTTTGCAAATCCCACCCTGCATGAACCGAGTCCCACAATCTCCCCAGGGACTGGATATTTTTATCACCAGTTTTCACACAGGAGCTTGGAGGCAATACAGCAAAGTCAGTGGTAGAACCAGAATTAGAACCCAGGAGTCCTGAATCCCAGGGTCCTCCTCTGATTACTAGGCTGCACTGCCTTTGAATGCTACCATCGAGTACAGAGTTCAGCATTTTTTTTTCAGGAGACAAAGGTTAAACACAAGCTCCACACACAAGCAGAAATGGAAGCTCTTAGCGAAGCTATTTGCTCAGCAGAACCAAAGATGAGACGCCTTTGTTCCCACCGCTAGCTGTGTTCACGGTCCCTTAGCTCTACGAGGTGTTCCCGTATTCGATCACATCTGGATGGTAAAAAGACAAAAGAAATTGGTAATCGCTGGAAAGCGGCAAATGTTGGCATCATGAGACAGAGTGAAAACCCTCAGAGAGTGCCCTGATGTCTCTCCGGAGAATACCTGCGTCCACTGGCGCCGACGCTGTGGGTGCTCGGGGCTCAAGCACCCATGGGGAAAAAAAAAAAAAAAAAAAGAGAGGTGCTCAGCACCCACCAGCCACAGTGATTCTGCGGCCCCCGGGGCTGGCCCACAGATCAGCTGTTTGACGGGCCCCGGAGCTGGCCATGGAGCAGCCAGAGGCTGGTGGGAGGTGCTCAAGGGAGGGGGGGCAGGGAGGAGCAGGGCGGGAAGAAGCAGAGCAAAGGCAGGGCCTCGTAGCGGAGTGGGGGTGGAGCACCCACCAGGAAAAAGAAAAAAGTCAGCACCTGTGCCTGAGTCTTTCAATGTTCTTCCCCACCAAGCCCTATAAAGAGCCCACATGCAGGAACAGCAAAAAGGAGGAGGAGTTGCACTGAATTCGGTTACCGTCACACACAGTAATGAGCAGCCCCTCCTCTTGTCTTCCCTCCCAGCCATAGAGACAAATGTACTAATTCAACGACAGGTGCAAATAGCAAAGACAGCCCCACTCTACCCAGCTAGGAAACGTTAGCGACAGTGGTCCCTTCGACATTTACAGTGTCATTCTAGCTCTCTGGCAGTTATATTTACAATCCACACAGTATTCTAACTGGCTTTTAAAGTATCCATTTGGACCTGGCCCTAGTAATGGGGTGTTCTTTAATCTCGGTTAAACTAGCTTTAAATGGGTGATGTATAAGAAAAACATGTTTTTAATCTAATCTTCCTGGGGACTTTTTTTTTTAAAAAGATACATTAAAGAAATGTGGCATTTTAGAAAACACACTGCACCGGCAAAATTGTATTAAACGAGTAACAATTGTTTCCCCGTTACGTAGCTTTCTTTAGAACGCCTGTAAAGGAACTTGTCCCTCTAGTATATTCGCTCTGCTGCAGGAGGCTATACTGGGCCCTTTCAGACAGACACAGCAATGGGACTCTATCCATTTAGCATCTTTTACAACAGTTGGTGAACTAATTCTCCATTATCTTTATGAAAACCCTAAAATATCTTTAAATTGCTGAGGATTTTCTGAGTCTATTTTGCTGTCAACTAGATTTAGGTGCAAATAGTGCAAGGTGTAGGGCTAACTCCTGCTCCCCTCAGTCACACAAGCAAGCCACTTCACTACTACTTGTGTGAGTAAAGTGAGCAGCTTTTGTCCTTGAATCATTCTATGAAAAGTCTGTGCCAACTTGTTCTCTTATCATTCTACCCTCTGTCTTCACAACAAGGGCTGTGCTTAGAACAGGAATCCTGGGTCTGTGGACTCCAGTTGCCAATAAATTGTGCTGAGAAGCCTCAGAATTTTATTTATTTGGATTTATAGAAAGATAAGGTGATATCTGTCCAAGCGCTCTGCTATTACCCACTTATAGTTAATTCAGACAGAAGGCTATGGGATCAAAGTAGATAGGGCAAGGAATCTGTCTCCTTGCAAGGGCCAAATGTGGTCCTTCGAAAGAGAATGCATCTGATATTCAGCATACAGGGTCTTAATCAATAAAAGCAATTGCAAATGAAGTGGAGTAAGAGTCTTGCATTGCTTCAGTGCATTCTACTGGGTTTCCAAAAACTAGAAGCTTTGCTGGCTCTTCATATAGATGTTGGAAGGGATTTGGTAAGGTAAGAAGATGGTTTATGGTGTGCCACCTCTCCAATGGCGGATTACAGCTCAGGATACAGGAAGAGGGTTCAAATTCACCCCAGCCGTCACACCACTGAAATCAGCAGCTTCACACCAGGAATGAGTCTGGCCCAGAATCTCAGTTAATTAATATGGAGACAATGTTTTCAGCACCACCCCTGCCATAAGATGCACATTACAGAGCCCAGGAGAGGACATGCAGATCTCTTCTTTCTCTCAGGATATTTTTTTTTGACTCGCTCTCCAATGGATCTTCTCCCAGCTCTCCATGTGTAAAACTACCACTCCAGAGAGATGAATGGAGGCAATGGGGCAGCTGCCCATTTCTGGCAGGTGGGTGTCCGTTTGCAGCACCTGAGTTGCTGGTGGGGCATTGCCCAGAGCTGTCACAAATAAGCAGACGGTGGCAGCTCACTACTTCTCCTGCTTGGGTGTCCCAGGACCCGGATGCTCCCCTTGGATGTACGGCTCTCTAGGGCTGGGTGAGCTGACCCCTTTGACGGGAACTAGGGAAGGGCAGCACATCCCTTCCAGGTGCCTGATGCAGCGTCACTGTTCTAGGAACCTGCCTTTGCGCAACTTGTGCACCTGCTCTTGGTGTGGACTTGTTCCAGCCCAACGCAGATCCCCCACAGCCTTGCATCTTGTGTCACCATTTACTCCCGGTGGAGCGGGTGTACAACGCTACCAAACCACAACAGTAGCACTTTACATCCGTTCAGCACAGGCACACAAGATGCAGGGCAGCGCGGAGTCAGGCCCCTTGCCTCTTCTTAGTCCCCACATCCATTGCTCATCATCTAGCAGTCTTTTCCGACAATCTCACTGCTACTGGCATGAAAGCCTTCTCCTCTGCTGCTGCTGCCACAGGTATCTCCCGGTCTCTCAATCAAATCTCACTTGTAAACAGTTCCAATTTCCTTTACCTGTCCTCGCTTTCCTCTCCTGCTGCTGGCTGCTCTAGAAAGGCATTATTTAACAGCATTTCAAGGATGCAGATTGTCATGAAAGACACTGGGCTCAATTTTCAATGGAGGAGGGAGACAGAAGGAAAAGCTTGGGGAGCGGGCTTGGGGAGGATGGAAAATGGCAAGATTCCTACTGCCGGGAATTTGACTTCTGCTGGAGGGGGCTGGTTGTGTGTACTGAGCCTCTGTTCGGATCAGGCCCCAAGATAAAGAGCCTTCATGCTGGACCCTGATTATAGCTACGGCCCAGTCACGTGCAAATGCTCCAGTGCACGATAGAGCTCCCAAGATCCAGGGCCACTGAGTGGGGATACAGCAGAAGTCTCAGGACATGATCCGAACTCCACTGAAGTAAATGGGACTTTGGATCAGACATTAATTTCATGAACTCCTTCCGTCCCCTGAGAAAGCTGGGACCCAGGGCAGTAGAGACAGACAGAAAAACAGCAGATTAAGTAACTACTTCTGCTTGGACTGAAGCTGGATGAGAAGCCTGTTTTTTCTTTGGAAGAATCCAATCTTCCCAAATAGAGCCTCCCATATGGTCACAATTTACTTACTTGATTTTGGAGGTTATATAATATTGGTATTTATGAGCCAAGCATTTAATCACCAGCTGAAAGAACACTGAGTCCATTGTTGGCTCACACATTATTGTGGATCCAGAAATACAGGGCAGGCTACCCCATCCTCTCTTCGTGCAACTAATCTGCAGCTTCTTTAACGAGCATGATATTAAAGCTGCAGGCAAATGGGTGTATAAAGTATTATATGAAAAAGGAACAAAAGCCACACGCTCATTCAGGGCTCAGTCTCCTCTAAATGGCTCTCTATTATTCAGGATGCAAGGGAGAAAGAAACCTCCTTTGGCAAACAGCCGAATGGGCACAGGCCTGTAATGGTGGCAGAGCTCTGAACCTGTAGGCACACAGCTCACCTCTGATGGCAAGGGGGTTCCTTGCCGTATAAACATCCCAGACAAAATGGAGCCCAGAGTTTAGCTCTGAATATCTCCCCACTTTCAGAGTGCTCAACATCTGGGGTGCTGTGTTGAGTCCGTTCTAGAAAAGGGACTAAACTATGCCCGCTTGGATCTGGATCTGAACTGTTTCTAAGATCAAGGATTTCCAAACCCTCAAGCCATTGTAAGGATGGGCCAATGCGCCATTCCAATCTAGAACCAACTTTCCCCATGACTTCAGATCGAGAGCTTTGGGTCAACCTGATCTTGAAAATCTGGAAGTGTCAAAATATTATATCACAGGCAGCTTTTCACAAGATCCACAATGGGAGCTTCTGGGTACTGAGCATTTTGAAAAATCAGACCCACTTCATTAGGTGCCTAAATGGGAGCTGCTATGGGCCAAAAAACTTCAATGTTCTCGTCCCTACAGACACCTGTCCCTTGGCTCCTGTCTCTGCTGAAATCTATTAGAGAAATCCCTTTAACTAGGAATTAGTGAACTACTTCACCTCAAATAGGACGTTCCCTCCCACCCTGAACCTTTATCCAAAACTCAAACTGAATCTTAGAGGTTCAGGAGACCCACGTCTCACCAGCAGCAGCTCTGGTATTAGGGGACCATCCTAGAGAAAAGTGAGAAAGAAAAATCTGACATATACATTTAATATCACAACTGTGGTACATCCCCTTCACAGCTAGTAATTTACTAATGCAGCTCTTCCAAAGAAAGGATCTTTTCAGGGGCAGCTGCCCCAGTCCCCTGACTTATGAGGGGCACACTCCATTAGAGTATTCCCAAAATACCACAAAGAGGGCTGCTTTCAGTCCAATTTTCTGCCCCTAAGAGCCTTGGAAAAGCATCAACTTTTGCCCACTGAGCCTAAACTGGCTACTTTTAACACATCCAACACACTGTGACATGCAATTTGCTCAGCCTCCCTGCCCCATAGGATTCTCCCAGAGTCAAAGCACTAAATAGGAGAGGTTAACACAGGCCTTTTAAAAGCCTCCATCAGATTCAGTTTTATAACCCACTTTACTCATAAATGCTGCTTTTCCAATCAATTTTGCTTTCAAGATTCACACTTATTTCCTTCCCTCATCCCACACTTCCACAAAGCTCTACAGTGGATATGCGTAGGCTCTCTCCAAAGCACACAGCTCAACATCAATTTCATTTCCCGCATATGCTTCACATCCTCCTCCTTTTCATATTAACATATGAACACCTTCCTGGAGAGCCTCCACTGTCACAAAGGAAAAACCAAGGTCTTTTCTTTAACCTGGCAGTGGATTTTTAATTTGAGGAACCATAGAAATTACAGATGGAGAAGATCTAATCAGTTATCTAGTCCATTTCCCAGCCAGCGCAGGATTGCTCCCTGTTCAGTATTTTGTCTTCACTAATTTTAAATGTCCCAAGCTCTAGAACATCCACCCCTCCCTTGAGAGAGACATACCCAGTTGGTAGGTCTCACTTTCAATGCGTCTCCTAATGTTTCCCTTTTCAGCACATAATTCCATCCCTTCTAGTGAATTCCCTTTGAACAGCATCCAAATAATTCCTCTCCTACCTTGGAATTATACACTTCAAATATTATTATTTCTAATGTAAAGGATTTTTTCAGGAAATGATTACTAATTATTATTATTATTTTGGGGGAGTTCCATGGCTCGTGTTCTCTGGGAGAACAGCCGATATGATCACAGTGGTCCCTTCTGGCCTTGGATCAATAAATATTTCAGACCATCATGTCCCCCCAACTTAGAAGACTCAGTTTCAGATGGTAAGTTGTGTTGCTCATGGGACAATGACAAGAGGTGAAGCATCTCAACGCTGCTGAATGGAGGGATACAAGTAACTGCTTTCACAGTAAATTCTAGCAGTCACAGCCTTCGGACCCAATTATATTACAGCAATGCTGTAGCCTGGCTACAGGCATATAGCAAGAGAAAAGACATTCTATACAACTCTTAGGCCCGTTCCCACAAACACTTACACGTGCTTAACTTTACTACCATAAGTATTCCCACCAGTTTCAAAGTTAATCAAGTGTATAATGCTTGCAGCACGGGGGCCTAATGTCTTTATTCAAATGTCTCTCCAAAACACCAACACCAACTGACACACCAGAAACTTGTGACCTTTCATTTTTGGTTTAGCCGTTGGGAAGAAGGTTGAGGGAGTGGAGACTTCTGAGCTGAAAAGAGCCCAGATTTAATTATCTGAAGTGACTGAATTTTTTTTAAATGTATTTATACCATTTCATAATTTTATTTATATATATATAAATTAAAATGGCCATTTAACTTGACATCTTGTGTATCAAGTTTCAGCTGTAAGTGATTTGAAACAGCTGAGAAATCATGGCTTAGGATGGAAATTCCTATGCCAAATTCCACTCTAATAAGTGCAATGATCAGTTACTAGACTGTTTCATTGGAGAGAACATTGTCTCATCTGCTGCTGCATATACCATGTATCAGATGGGCTCAAAATGACACACAAGCTGAGCGTGCTCAGACAGCACCTCTTGTATCCCAGTTATTAGATTTCAAAATCCTGGCACCGCCCCATGATAGCTCATATAATGGGATGCGTGCAGCACTTTGTATGTCAGCAATGACATACGAATCATGCACTAAGCATTATGTTTTATGTATTGGACATACATAATATACACACCAATGGGGCTCACTGCCACTGAAAATCTTCCCCCTATACAGAATTTTATTAACTCCCATTATGCGAGTTTCGATAGGGGTTGGGTGCCTACTTGTCACTGGTGTCTTTAAACGCCCCCCCACCCCCCGCCCCGATAAGTGCTGCAGTAAACAGTATAATAGCAGTCTCTCCCCACAAATATCTCCCAGTGCTGTAAGTTCACCTTCACGTGACTGAGGTCTTCCCACCCCATCCAAATAGGAGGACCGTATTTGAGACCCACTGATCAATGTTTGTTACACTGTCCCCTCTGTGCTATGCAGACTATGACATACTCACTTCCTCTAGCTAGGCAGAACAAGGAACACACACTCATCAGTAGGTTATATACTTCCTCCGGACAGAGGAAGATTATCCCAAGCTTTTAAGGCCAAGAGTTTGGATCCTGGATAGGCCCCCACTTACGGGGCAGACACCATCTCAACCAACACCAGGGACTGAACCAGGGACCTCCAGAGCTAACAATGAGTCTTTACAGCTCGAGCTCAAGAGTCAGGCTGTCAAGCTGAAAGTTGTAACAGGCCCATGTTCTCTGTGGCTTAGGCACAGAGGGAGACATGTGACACTCGCTGACGAGCGGGGTATCTGCCCTGCTTTACAGATTGGTAAACTTAGCACAGAACAATTAAATGACCTGCCCAAGGCTGCACAGGAAGTCAGAGGCTGATCAAAGTTTGCTACACTGCATCAGATGTGTAGCCCATCTAGATCAGAATCTTCCTCTCCAACAGTGGCCAGTGTGATTGACATCTGTCACACCAAAGGCTGCAGAGCAAGGTGCATGAAATCCTGCCGCCGTCAATTGCGGGTTCATCTGTCCCCATGAGGAAATCTTCTACCCTCTAAGAGCTAGAGATTGGCTTAAAATGAAACATGAGGTTTTATACCCCTTCCAGAACTATTTCTCTTCTTTCCCCTCACCCCCAGTATTTACTACTATAGCTCTGGATGTTAGCCAAGAATAGAACCCAGGAGTCCTGTATTCCCAGCCAGCAAGACAGCCAAAGAGAAATGGAGTGATTTAAGTGTTTTTGCATGGTGGAGCTGAAGGTCCTCCATGAGGTTAATAATTAAGCTGGGTTGAGGGACAGTGCAGGAGGCTGCCCTTCTCCAGCAGGTATCACTCACAGGGCGCAAAGGAGAGAAGAAACTGGGCTAAAAAAACCTCAGTGTTTTCTACACTGAATATCTGCAGGTTAGAAAGAACGAGAAGATCCTGCCCAATGGAAATTACACCTGGTTGCGGGAACTGTGAAGATACAGATTCCAGTTTTTACAGAAAAGGTCTTTTATACGTAAAATGGTCACTGGAAAGGGAATGGTGTTTTAGTGTCTAGGGAAAGAATTCATCGGAGACGTGACTCATTTGGGCAACCGTGGGGTTTACTGGGCAGTGCCCCTAGAATCACAGATTTGGGGTTTACTGCACTGTAGAATTACATCCAGTTACTGCAGTGCAACGTTTATATCAGGGGTGGCCAACCTTTAGCTCTGGAGCCACATGAGGCTCTTCAGAAGTTAATATGCGGCTCCTTGTACAGGCACCAACTTTCCAATGTTCCCAGGGGTGCTCACTGCTCAATCCCTGGCTCTGCCCCCACTCCACCCCTTCCTGCCCCCTCCCCTGAGCCTGCGGTGCCCTCACTCCTCCCCCACCCTCCCAGAGCCTCCTGCATGCCAAGAAACAGCTGATCGGGAGGTCCAGGGAGGGAGGGGGGAGGCGCTGATCAGCGGGGCTGCTGTTGGGCAGGAGGCACTGGGAGCTGGGGTGGGGGAGCTGATGGGGGGCTGCTGATGTATTACTGTGGCTCTTTGGCAATGTCCATTGGTAAATTCTGTCTCCTTCTCAGGCTCAGGTTGGCCACCCCTGGTTTATATAATCCTTCTGTACAGACTATCAGCCTATTTAAATAGAAGCACAGACCCTAGAAGCCAGATAGTAGGAAACTGGAGATATGATTTATAGCCTTTTTATGACTGCGCTACAAAATATTCCCAAGTACCATAAAACAAAAGAAGAGGGCTTAAATCATTCCCTACTCCCCATTATCTTGCAGGTGGGATACAGTATGTAACTCCTTAAAAGCTCACCCCATCAAAGATAACAAAATCATCATGGTGATATTTGACCCACCAAAAAAGTCAAAAGATTAAATCTAAGGTTTTCTCCTTTTTTTATTAGCAGCTTTTCACTGATACAGAGCCCCTCCCCCCATCGTGATTCTCAAGCCAAGTCTGACTAAGTATAATGTGGACACTGCATCACCGAACAATGAACTTGTGCGAAGCAGATCAAGATACTGTAAGGCAGGCCCACTGACAGCAATTCTGGGGCCCAGGGCAGAACAGTCCATGGGCCCCCACGCACGCACAAGCCGCGCCTATGCAGACACGGTCCGCCTGATATTTGGGCCGTGCTGCGCCTGCACTGGGTGGTGCCCAGCGAGCTGCCAGCTGCACTGCTGGGCACGCTCTTCCAGCACGGCCAGGGCTTCCGCATGCCTGCCTGATAGGGCTGCTAACTGTCTAATTGCGCAAACCCGAAGACCCTTGCCCTGCCCCCTCCTTGGGGCCCTGCCCCATCCCACCCCTTCTCCGAGGGCCCGCCCCTGCTCACTCCATCCCCTCTCCCTCTGTCGCTCGCTCTCCCCCACCCTCACTCATTTTCACCAGGCTGGGGCATGGGGTTGGGGTGCGGCAGGGGGTAACGGGCTGCAGGCTCTGGGAGCAAGTTTGGGTGCAGGAAGGGGTGAGGGGTGCAGGCTCTGGGAAGGAATTTGGGTGCGGGAGAGGGTGCAGGGTCGGACTCTGGGAGTGACTTTGGGTGCAAGAGGGGGTGTGGGCTCTGGGAGGGAGTTTGGGTGCGAGGTGCAGTCTCTAGGCTGGGGCAGGAGGTTGGGGTACAGAAGGGGTGCAGGAGGGGGTCAGGGGGTCAGCGCTTAGCTTGGGCGGCTCCCGAAAGCAAGCGGCACATCCCTCTGGCAGCAGCTCCTAGGTGGGGGACTCAGGGGGTCTCCGCACACTGCTGCCCGCAGGCACCGCCCCGGCAGCTCCCTTTGGCCAATGGGAGCTGCGGAGTTGGCACTCTGGCAGCAGCACGTGGAGACCCCCCTGCCCCCATAGGGTCCTGCCCTGCCCCCCTGGCCCCTGCCCAGGCCATAGGGTTGTTCTGGCTGCTTCATGGAGTGGCGCGGAGCGAGGGCGAGCAGGAAGCCTGCTGGAGCTCTGCTGCACTGCCAGTGGTGGCAGCCGGCAGCCCCTGGGCCCTTTTAAATCACCCAGGCCCCTGGGCAATTGCCCTCTTTGGCCCCCCCTATGGGCGGGCCTGCTGTAAGGTAAAAAAGGAAGCTGGAAGCACAGGAAAAAAAAAAAAAAAAAAAAAAAAACACACAGAGAACTGTATTCTACAGCCAAAAGCAGAAGTCCTATAAAAATGCCTCACCACATCCCTTACGGACATCTCGCTCTAATGTTGCTCACAACTGAACCCTGCTTGCCCCAAACAATTGCTGCAATGCTCAGGAAAATCCCCCACAGCTGCTGTGCACAGACAGATGCTGGAGATGCTGGGTGACATTCTGGCTGCACTGAAGTCAACGGCAAAACACCAATGAACACCAATGAACCAGGATTTCACTCTGTGAGAAAAGATGCGCTGAAGGTGGGATAAGGAGCCAGGAGCACAACACCCCCCCCTTGGGAACCAAAGCAAATTGAGCTACACTGGTCCAGAAGTGGGTGGGTGGGTTCAGATCCTAGGTTTGGTCCATTTCCAATCTGAACAATCCCAGGAAGCTGGCCTGGTGTTGATCAAAAAGAAGATCAAGAGATGGCTTGATTACTGAGTGCAAATACCACAACAGAGAAAATATTGGATTACCAAAGGCCTCTTTAATCTAGTGGAGAAAGGCATAACAAGAAAACAAAGGCTGCAAGTTAAAGCCAGACAATCTCAAATGAGAAATAGGCACAAATTTTTAAGGGGGGTGGGAACAAATGGGAACAAATTACCAAGAAAAGTGGTGGATTCTCCATCGCCTGTCTGGAAAACATGCTTTAGTGAAACACAAGTTATTGGGCTCCATATGGGAGTAACTGGACTAAATTCTGCATCTGACGAAGTGGGTATTCACCCACAAAAGCTTATGCTCCAATATGTCTGTTAGTCTATAAGGTGCCACAGGACTCTTTGCCATTTTTACAGATCCAGACTAACACGGCTACCCCTCTGATACTGGACTAAATTCTGTGGCCTGTCTTAGGCAAGACTTCAGACTAGATAATCTAATAGTCCCTTCTGGACTTAACATCTATGAAAGTACCCACAGTGCTCACCAGAGCTAGGCATGACAGAGCCCTGTTCTTAGCAATGTGCTATCACCAGGGTAATGGTGGGGGGGGTTAGCCATGTGATTTGGAAAGCATATTAGGAAAAATGTAAATACATACATACAAAGCTTCTAAAGCAGCTCAGACAGCAGTCACTGGGGAGACCGTGCAGTTAGTAGTTAGAGCCTGGGTTGAGGAGGGGCACTGGGGAGTTGAAGGAGATGCCACATCTCACAGGAGGTTCTCAGCACGGCTTGGATTCTGTCTCATGTGTGCCTACTGGCTGTGCAATGCTCGTGCACTTGAGCCATGTCCCACCCCTTTAAAAACTAACATCATGCGGAAAGTTCAACTTGGAAAAATCCTTTCAGAAACGAAAACAATGTGAACTTTTCATTTGCAACACAGCTGATAGTGGGGGTGTGTGGCTATCGCCAAGATCTCTGGAAGGGGAAAACAGAAGAGCTCAGAGAGGCCGCTTTTAGGGTTCCTTCCACTGACGTAAGTTGCCAACAAAAGGTTTTGTCCACAGAACAATTGTCAACAATGCGTGACCCTGAAAAAATGCAGAGGGAAAAGGTTACGAAGTTCGAAGACGACAATGTATTTTAAGGGCTATAAAACGACATGCTGCACAGAGCCTTTTACAACCCAAAAGGGAAACACGACAGAATTTCATAGAGGCAGCCATCTGTTTTTAGAACTCTAGAATGAATTGATAGAATTCTGTAACCACGATATAACTCTCCATTAAATTCTAGATACTGCTTTAAAAATCCAACAAAGGACACAATTCTCTATTCAATTTGATCTGTTTTTAGAATAATTTCAATAGAACTCTATTTTTTATTTTCAGTTTAACTCTGTTGGTTTCTTCCTTACTAAGTTTTACAGGAGTTTTCCAAAAGGGAAAGGTCCCAACATAACCTCATTAAATTCCCCAGTCCACCAAAAAGTCCTATAGAATGTAATAGTGATTATGGCCCCAGTTCAGGAAACACTTATGCATACGCTTATTTTTAAATACATGCTTATATATCATTGAGTTCCAGTCAAATAGCCACTTAAGTGCTTTGTTAAATCAAGGCCTGAACCAACAAGGCCTACGAAAATTTAAACAAAATAGTATTAAGTATTTCATGAAATCTTTTCTATGGGTTTTATGAGCAAACCTATAAAATTCTATAGCCAGGCTATTGATGTCTATTACATTCTATACGGTGATTCATAAAACCTATAGAAGAGTTATTTTCTATTAAATTCCGTAGGATGTTTCCCAGCACATTTTAAAAAGCATACTAACCGTTAAATTTCAGGAACCAACTTTTGGCCCTCTGTTTTTGCCTGCAGAATGGCTGCACTGAAATGCTACCAAGGCAGAATTATTTAGCTCTGCTATCCAGCCAGCCATGGACCTTGGTTCAGATGCCCACACAGCTTACTTAGGCCAGGACCCTTAAGTCTTGTGGCTCAGTGCTGGAAGATGCTACAGGGAGCCAGGAGAATGTCAGCTCCATTGATTTTGGAAGAGCTAGGGGGGTTCTCCTTCTGGCTGGAGCTTTTCATACAAACACACATAGCTGGATACCGGAATTGGGCCCCAGTTTCTTATAGCTAATGTTATTTTTACGGCACCCAAAGCCTGCTAGAGTGTGTGACCTCAGGGGAGTCACTTCACCCATCTTTCCCCTTCCACGTTTTGTCTGTCTTGTCTAAACTGGAAGCTCTTCAGGAAAAGGACTGTTTCTCTTATTATGTATGGAGAGCACCTAGCCCATTAGGGCCCTGATCTCTGTATATTATTACTCATAGCAAATTCTGATACAGTGCCCCCCCTTCATTGAAGGGGGAACTATCCCAAACTAGCCTTTCCTTCTCCCTGATGACAGCTAGGCATGCATTGCTGTCATGCATGAGCAGGAAGAGCAGAGGCCACAGATGCTACCCTTGGTTTATTTATTTGCTTTCAAAGAGAACAAGGTGGTGTTGGAGGCTGCCAGCACATGGCTTGGGCAATTCAAAGGAGACAGGATGAGGAGCAGGAAGGCTGCTGGGCTGTTTTCCTGGAGGAGGAAACATGTTAGTGCCAGGAGTGCTGGAAAAACGTGTATAGTAGGGGTGCTAAGAGCCATTGAACCAAACCGTAAACCCTGTTTTTGATGGAAACCATTTCAAACCAGGGGTGCAGCAGCACCCCCACTTTCAGCACCTATGGCTGGCACCTGTGAATCTCAGATTAGGGTGATTTGATTATTGTTGTACAGCTGACACTACGTTTAAAAAAAAAATGCCTTTTGCTAGGATTTGCCTCCTCTGAGAAACCACTGAAATCTAGACACTGACTGGGGGCACTAATCCCAGACCTGGGTAACAAAGGATCTGGTTTAAATTAGTGGATACATTTTGCTCAAAGCAAAGTTGCTGCACCAACTTAAAGTTACTACAAAGCTACAGCTAACTATTTATTTTGGAACCCACTGTACTGCGTTTTGTAAATCACACTGAGGGCTGTTTCTAGGAGCTTGCCTGACATTCCCAGGGTGTTGAAATAGCCAGTCCCTTCCAGAGACAGCTGTTGCCCCCAACACAGCTCCTCTCCACAATCTTCAATCAAAGAGCTGGGACAACACAATCAAACAATATCTGATATTTCTGCCACATCTTCCACTGGAGGATTTCAGCCAGTATTTGCTAATGTTAAGCAAGCCACAGAAGAGGTAGGTAGCTACCATCTCCCTTTTACATACAGGAAAAAAGGCCCAGAGAGGTGAAGGAACTTGCCCATTTCTCACAGTAATAACTGTGGCACTGCAGGGACTAGAACCTAAGTCCACCGGACTTTTAAACCTGCACTTTATCTACTAGCTAATGCAATACACAGAGACACTGATGAAAAAGGCCAGGTCTACTGCAGACACTTGCTGGTATAGCCATGTTGGTTAGGGGTGTGATTTTGTGCTTTTGCCAATACAGCTTATTTTATTCAGGGAATTGGTGCAAGCTATACCCGCAAAAGCGCTCTTCTGCAGGTATACGCTGCACCTCCACTGGGAGGTTTGCCGATATAGCTATACCTGCAAAGCTTTTCTAGCGCACCCGGGGACCTTAGGCTGAAGTTACCTTCCTTGCATATCGTGGGTCCATGGCTATCTAAGTGACTTTCATAAAAGAGAAAACTGTAAGCACAAGGCATGATGCCAGGTAATAACTCTATTGTATTACAAGGTACCACAGTAGCTTGGAAGTAGCTTTGTATCACTCCTCTACTTTGTATCATAGCCGAAGCCAAGCTGCTGGCTGCACTGTACCAGCTGCTCCATCCCTGGCTCTGTTGCCATGCCTGAGGAGGAATCTGGTGCGGCTCGCAGGTCACCTGGTTTGTCTGATGTAACAAATCTGTCCCACGTTTCCAGAGAGAAAAGAAAGAATGCTTGGCCGGGAGAGACTCCATCTCTACGGGGATCCGTAGCCCTGCTGCTCAGCATTGTTGGAATCGCAGGACATGGTGTGAAAAAGTTGACCTGCGAGGTCCCCGGCTGCCAAAGGCAAGTTGTGTTCAACCCAATAAATAATGTCTCAGCTGTAATTACTTTCTGGATCATCTCATCTCTGAAGGTAGCAAAGTTAGTTCAACAGCTTTGGGCTTTATCTCCTCCTGCAGCTGTTGCTGTTTGTTACAGCCAGCACTTTCATTGTGTACTTTCAGTGTCTCCTCTATGCCAGAGAAAACCAACTGGATAATAGAAATATACAAAATACATATTTGTTTTCCCAGCAAGCAGCTTTTCTTCCCAGTGTCTCAGACAGAGAAAAAGCCACTTGTGATTGCTTTTTGCTGTTCTTTGTGGCTTCTTGAAAACATGTTCTTCTATAAATAAAATACGTATATGATGCAGTATTATGTTTTACACATACTCAATGTGATTCTCATACATATAGATGAGAAATCATTCAAAATGATTCATTTACCTGATGATTTTCACTCTGTGAACTGCATCAGCAGACTTCAATGTTCTAGAATTTATTCATTATTCTGAATAGTTTGCTGAATAATTTCTAGGGGTAATTTTGGGGTCTGTAGATTATTCCGAAGCAGACTGTTGCAAGTTTTCACTATTCAAAATTCAAGCAGGGCATGTGGGTAATGTTTATGGTCTCTTATTGGATGAATAACTAAAATTTTCCAGTGTGATACTAAATTCTAAATGTGGCTTTTTGTGAATATCCTCTAAGATTTGCTTAGAGATCACTATTTTCCACAAACATTCCAGAATCAATAAGCTTGTTTATTAGAATATCTCCAGAAAATGAACACAGAAAGGACAAAAAGAGTTTAAACAATATGTTTAAAGAATATGAATGAATGAATGTTAGTAGAATTTGCCCACCCTTTATATTATACAGACACCCATGCTTTTCAATTATGTATTTCATTTATTTTAAGATGTATATAATGCCACCATCCTAGTTTCTCTGGGCCCATATCTCATACATAATGGCGCCCTGGCTGGATTTCACCCAGGACATGTAGCTCCAAAGTACAGGCCTCTGCCATTTAAACCAACGTGGCAGCTGGAAGCAATTGCAGATTGATCTCTCTTATGTGATTGAGCCACTAGAGGGGGACAAAGACAGTTGACCATCATCAAACACACACACTGACAAACATCAACTCAATCCCAGTGAAACCTGCTCCCAGGTTACCCCATAGCACACAGCTGCCACTCTCAAGGAAGAGTCTAGTTTACAAGATGAGCTTTAAAGCAGGCTCTGAAGGTCATGCCAATTTTGGCTTTGCTGGACCAACCGGTGAAGCAAATTCCAGAGCAGAAGGTCCTCTACCAAAACAGTGGTTCCATTAGTCCCTGCAGACCAAACCTTGGGGACACTAGTAGAAGCTGCCCAGCTGATCTGAGAGGTAGTATGTAAGGAGAGAGGTAGGCTGTAATGCATCCAGGACTGGAGCTGGTCAGGAATTTTCTGACAAAACAGGTTTTCGTCAGAAAATACAGATTTAGACCTCAAGTATTTTGGAAAAATGTATCAGGTTTGACAAACCACAGACAGGTTTCCTGCCAGCTTGCATGGTGGGCTTCCGTGGAGCCTGGGCTTCTGGGGTATGTGGCCCTGGGGCAGCCCCACCAAGCAGAGTGCCCCAAAGTCAGAGACACCAGAGCTTCCAGGCTTCCTGCCACAGAGTCAGGAAGCCTTGTCTCTCACCAGGGCTCAGTTCCTGGCTCTGCGGCAAGGAGTCTGTCAGGCCTGGGAGCCCCACGTACTAAGCTGCTGACGTGGTCTGTGAAAGCAGCAGGCGTCCGGCACCTCTCGGTATCAGGCCATAAGTGCATACCCAGGCTCTGTTGTAGCCCATCAGGATAAACAGATTCATGATTTCTGATTATTTATGTTTTGTGTCACTGCAGCACCAATATAGATCGAGGCTCCCCTGTGCTGGGCACTTAGAGTTGACGATCTACAGAGACCAGACACGCAAAGGATGGCAGGAGAAACACAGCGGGGTGGAAAAGACAGGCCAAAGTTGCAGTGGCAGAGGTGGGAACAGAACTTAGGTCTCCTGATCCTCAGCCCAGTGCTTGACCTCCTGTCCGAGGGGCTTTTTATTTGACTTTCAGGAAGTGACAGCAAGTGTCACACCCAGCCCAACCTCCCTGTGGGCAAAGTTTGTGAAGAAACCCGTGAGCTGCTTTTGTGACACGCAGGAACCCAGGGATCTCCCTCCTCCTTCATTCCCTACATTACCACCCACATCAGACATGGCCTCTGAAACCTGCCCAAGCTGGCTGGACCCCCCTCCAATAGTGAGAGCTTTGTTAGTGCTATTTTGGCTCTGGCTATTGCTGCTAATAAAGTCACAGTAATGTGGACTTGTTTGAGAGGCCACACAAGAAACGAATCAATAATGTTTTAACAGTTCAGAGTGTTCACTCATAAATATTGATAGAAAAACACCCAGCCGCATTCAAAGTCCCGGCCGTGATGT
This sequence comes from Natator depressus, assembly GCF_965152275.1. Lineage (NCBI taxonomy): Eukaryota > Metazoa > Chordata > Testudines > Cheloniidae > Natator > Natator depressus. The sequence goes on from NC_134247.1 coordinate 9,077,694, forward strand.
GTATAACAGATGATCTATGTTTCCCTCCCCCAGATTCATCACCACAATCTTTGAAAGAAGATCAATTCATCACACTAAGCAAGCCATAGAAACAGGAAAATCAATCCTCAGAAGAAGAGCAAAAAGCAGAGGTATTTAATTATTACCCAACACAAGGTATTTACTTATTACTGCACCAGGGTCTTCAGTGCTGTGAGTAATTCCCTACACAAGACTGCAACAACTGTATCCAGTCTAGACTTCAGAGTACTTTAATGGAATGCAAGGACACGTATATGCAAGGACTTCAATACAGGTATTATCTGTCTATCACATACGTTCCATTTTAGCTATTTGTAAAGCGCTCATCGACATAATTCTTGCTGCCATGCAGGGTTTTCCTTGATAATAAGAAAAATTGCTCTCCAGCAGCTGAACTTTTATAAATATAAGAAACGTCCCACGTTTCCCCATCTATTCCAATATCACCCCATTCCCCTGAAGGAGATTTATCACTGCTCGTGCCAGATGGAAGTTCATCGCACTCACAGGTCCATGCACCTTGGGCATTAGATTACAGGTATTTCCAATGGATTTTTGCATTGAAGTAGTGGAACCACCTCTGGCTCAAGTCTTCAAACTTCAAAGGGCGGATCCTCTTTGGCAGAGTTTTGTTATTTGTATTACAGTAGGGCCAAGAGAGCCTCACTGAGATCAGGGCCTCGGTGTGCCAGGAGCTGTACACACACACAGGAAGAGATACTCTGCTTCACAGTGCTCATTTCTCCCTCTTTGCTGTGAGGCCTTTGTGGGTGGGTGAATGTGGTGAGTGAGAAGGAATTAAAAAGGGGCAGTCTTTGAGGACATCCAGCCCCTATCCAAAGTGAAACATACATCTTAGGCTAAGGGATGGTCAGTCACTTCCAGGCGTATAAAGAGTTCTGCTTTGAACACCTTTCCACAGCTCAGCAACCCCAGAGAAGAGGCTATCTGCTGGGCACAGACTGTTCAGATCTGCCCTTCGAGCTTTCCTTCCTGTCTTTTGATAAGGTAACTGAGGTTATGTATGGAATGTTTTCGTATTCTTCTGATGTGCATGACAGACCCCAACCAAGCTCAGGACCCCACTGTGCCTAAGAGACCCTCCCTGCCCCCAGGAGCTTACAAACTAAGTGGACGGGGAGCAGAAGCAGAGTGGGGAAGTGATTTGCTCAAGGTCACACAGGGGCAGGAACAGAACCCAGCTCCCCAGCCAGAGCCTTAGTCACTAGACCATGCTGGCTTGTAAAAAAACAGGGCAGGGCTCAGCTATCAAATGAATCAGATTGCTGTAAAACCAGCCATCTCATCCATGCTTTTCCAGATCAGTTTTATTATTCCTACGTTGCTCTTTGCCTATTTCCCCAGGAAGAGCGTGGTATGAAGCTTGTAAGGAGAGTGAAAGACGAGGAAAGGAGAAGCAGCCTTGGAAAGTTTGATGTATAGCACCCACTAAACAGCCTGGGGGAGGTGAAAAAGAGGCACCATTTATAAGTAATTTAGCTTTTCAGCCCCTGCAGGTCTATTGATTAGCTAGAGCAAACATGTTAATGAGGGAGATAAAGGGAGAGGTGATAGGAAACCAAATAGTTTCTTATCAAGCTAACTCCATAAAGTATGACATTTTCCTTTCTGTACAAGCATTTCAGGCAGTAATGGTTCAGGACGGCCTCTCTTCAAAACCTGCAGGTAACTCCCCTTCCTACAAGTGGGGATGATGTGCCAGGGTCAAAAAGGATCTTTGGGTGATGGGTTTCAGATAGTTCTCCAGACTCCTAGTGTTCGCTCCATCAGTCACATCTGCTTTGTGTCTGGGTGGACGAAGCATGTTGGTTGGTAGCCAGAAGAAAGGCCAATGGTTCTAATCCCACGGCTAACAACAATTCTCTGTGTGGCCTTGAGCAAGTTATTTCACCTCTCTGCCTCAGCTTCTCTCCATCCATAAAAGGAGTTTAACAATACTTGTCCCAAAAAGGCGTTGTGAGGCTTAAGTAGTAAAATGCTCACACGGGACTTTGAACACATGAAACTGTAGATGGGTTCGAAACATGATCCTGTACCATTGAACATGGGGTATTACCGACCACTCCATCCATGAGCCTTCAGCTGGCGGGGAGAGGTGATCACTCACCAAACAGCATTCCGGTTTATTGCTGCTGCATTTCCCGGTGTACATAAAACCACACAAGGAGCTGCTAAGATGGCATGATTAAACCCAACAGATCTATTTCAGTGCCTCATCCTAGGGTAATTTCACCTCCCTGCTCACCCACAGCTGAGGGCATGAACAGGATGCCTGATAGCTCGACCTTGGTAGGCTTTTCTCCTGTTTCTTGAGCTCAGGCACCCTAGGATACCCAAAGGGAGCCTGCAGCCTAAAGTGAGAAAACAACAGGTAAGTAATAAAACAGAGGGACTGCTGGGGGGGCCAAGAGAAACATCCCCTAACAGTGACACTCTGCAGCAGGACCATGCAGCACCTTTCAGCAGGGCCTCCGTGGCATTTTAACAAGCATCACTAAGGTGAGGCAGGAGCCCACCCTTATTCCTACGTTGTTGATGTGGAAACCAGAGCACAAAGAGATAATGGGAGCAGGACTGCAGCTTTTGGAGTCAGTGGCAAAACTTCAATGGTGCAGGATCCAAGCTCTTTACCCCTGCACCAATGGAGCAAATGAGAGCTTGCCAGTGGCTTCAACGTGTGCCGGACCACGCCCTAACCTGCCTCTTCCCCCTCACCCTTCAGCTGCAACACCCATAGTCCGTACATCCCATCTTTGCCACCCCCCATGTTCCCCACGCTGTGCTGCTGCTGTCGGGAGAGGAGGCGGAGGGGAAGAGCGAGTCAAGGCAGGCGGAGATGGTGGAAGCAGGGCAGAACGAAACTAGCGAGTGTGTCTGTAGCGGGAGTTGGAGGAATTGTGGATGGAGGGTTCCTGCCGAGCAGGCGACACAGAAAACGAGCCCCAGCCCGAGCTGCGGTAAACGGAGAAGACGTCCTATTTCCCCAGGGCTCGGCTGGCGTAAAGGGGCTCATACCCTACGCCACAAGGCACAGGCACCAAGCCTCACTGTAGCTTTTAACCTCGCCCTGAGTGGGCTAGGGCAGCTGCTGGTTTCAGCTTCAGAGGCTAGGCTGGCCCGTCTCCCCTTGGTCGGGTTGCTTGCCGGTTTTATTTTAACATCAGGCACCCGTACCGGCCATTCTCACAGTTTACGCCAGCTCCTGCGCTGGAGAATTATTACGGCTCAGAGCCTCATTAGCAACATTCTTTGGTCAGATGGGATCAACACAGGCTTAGTTAGAATTTTTTATACCGTGTGAAATTCCTAAACCTACAGCTACCCAGAGAGAAATCTACCTTTGAAGAAAACACATCATACAGTATATTGACTGACATATCGAGAGAGACAGAGTGCACGATGCAAAGAAAAAGGAGAGTCTTTACTGTCAGCCGAGGACCCCCGGGAGGGCCAGTTTGCCTAAGAAGGCAGGTCTCTCTGCACGTGGGCAGATGAGAGCAGACTGGTGGGAACCAGCTTATCGAAAAACACCATTCCCCCCCCCCCCCCCCTTGTTTTCACAGCAGTAGCTGTTTATGGAGCACAAGACTATTTCTAGCACTGCCTGTGTGATCCTGGTCACAAACAGATCCCATAGCCAGAAGCCAGCAAGCGAGACAGAAATAAAGGGTAACATTTTTAAATGACGTAGGAACGTAAATCCTATTTTCAACAATGACATGGATGCCTAGGCGTCTAGGTCTCATTGAAAGTCAATGGAAGGCAAGGTCCCAAGTGCCATGGGGTAGGTCTACATAGCAAGCAAAGGTATATTGTAGTGTGGGTAGGCATATGCGGGCTAGCTTCAATTAGGTAACAGAAGTAATGAAGACATTGCAGCTCAGGCTTCAGCATAGGCTAGCAACCTGAGTACATCCCCAGGCTCCCCAGAAGTTCTAGTCAGGTTGCCAGCCCACGCCGAAGCTCAGGCTGCCATGTCTATGATGCTATTGTTACCTGCGCAGGTAAACTTACCCACGCTCCAATCACAGCTCAGTGGCAGACACACCTTAGGTCACTTTTGAAAATGTTACCCATGTTTCAGGCCCCTCTGCAGTGGGAATGGAACCACACAGTCAGTTTTAAGGGCCCATGGGGTATGGCTGACAACAGCCCTCAGCACCCAATTTGGACAATCATGATTTCAGCTCAGAGACGCCTAGGCGGAGGAAGGAAATCCCAGGGTTGGAGGAATCTAAAGTCCAACAGAACCATTTTTTCATTAATTATTTGCCATCCTGCACAACAGGTCACCATGAGCAGCCTTGACTGGCAGTTTCGAGTCTGGAAATCAGTCCCACATGAGTTTATTGCAAACATGCAGCCCTGAAGCCTGGGTCATTGGAACCCAAGCAGCCTGGTCAACTGTCTCACCTAAGTAAACGCTGAGAGTTGCTGGCTTCTCAGTGCTTCCCCTGAAAGTGTGGAACTCCTGGCAGGCTGCCATCCTCCCGAATGCCTGGAAGCTAAAAGTGCAGATGGAGGGGAAGGAACGTCCCAGGGGTGGCACCTTCTAACTCCTTTAAAACACACACAGCAGGGGATTTTCAGAAGTGCCCAGCACTGGCCTAATTTTGTTTCCATTAAAGTTGATGGGAGCTTTACCATCAACTTCAGAGCTTGGCTACCACTGAGCTCTTTTGAAAACTCCACCCAGAGTTTGTGGAGGGATCCAGCAAATCTTTGCTCGGAACGGAACGGCTGCTCCTCTTTGCTTAACATTTTACAACAGAAGCAAACCCAGCGTGTAAGACTGAGATCTGCTCCTCCTGGTGACTCACTTACCAGGTTGACGAAGTCCTGGTAACAGATCTTCCCATCTGAATTATTGTCTGCCAAGGCCAAGAGAACCTCCAGTTTGTGTGGGTCCAGCTCCGAGCCGTGTCTCTGGAGGAGGTTTTGGAATTTCTCAGGGCTGATGTAGCCAGTGCTCTCGGGGTCAAACTAAGAGGGAGAAAACAAAGCAAGAATTATTTCCTCAGCATTACACAGCACGTACAATGCTGACCTCCTAAGGGTTCAGCCGCAGGCCCAGCAGGGATGGCAGCAGCATTGCTGCTGAGTGACGTGTTGCCATGCAAGCCATCAGTTTTATCGCTTTTGCTGGTAGCATTATGGGCTGCACAGGTCTCTGCTCCAAGGGATGGAGAGAATTCTTCTACCATCATCCAATCAGTACCAGACAACCAGTTATACTAGCTGTGGGGACACTGTCTTGGATGTAGCCTCTGGGCTGGAGAATGCAAAAAATCTATGTCTGCCTGAGACAGGGAAGGATGTTCCAGGTAAACATGAAGGGGAGAGCATGAGGAGACCAAATCAGTGGGCAGGAAAGAAAACCCTTCCATTTCCCTAGGGAGCAGTCTTAGGTCTTTGGTTGGCATGATCACCACATCAGTGGTCAGAACACGTGAGAACTCGACTAGTTAGAAATGAGGAGGGGCACCGGCCTTGCAAGTGGAGACCAAGCCAAGCTCTCAGCAATCAGAGACGTAACCCAAAAACTCTAATACCTGCAGGGCTGCTAACATCTGCTTTCTAAAGTTAATTCCAAATCCCAACTGTGAGGCAAATAGGGTTAGGAGGACAAAGGAACCTCCCTGAATGAACTCTTGTATTCAAGTACAACAACCCCCTTCTCATCCTGATCTTGTTCAGTGAGCAGATGTGCCCAATTCATATTCCCATCAGCCTCTTCATTCAAACTTCTTTTACCTACAGCCCTTGCCTTGTCCTACAGATTCATAGATCTCTCTTGGAGTCTGCATTTCAAAGTAAACACAACACACAGAGTTTCAGCAGGTACTACTTTGTTTGCCCAGTAGATGCATTTAACGGAGTGGTCATTTCTGTTCATGCTTTTATTTGTAAAGTTAAAATTAACTGTCAACACTTGCTCCTGTCAGGCCAGCAGCCAGATGGCTTATGTAGATTTTCAGATTCCTTATCCTGTCAAATACTGGGCAAAGAAACAACACAACTTGCATTTCTTGTCAAGCACTTTCCACCCTAAACAATCTTGCACTGCTTGAAAAATATTACCCACATAACCCACCCGTGAAATGCGGGCACTTCGCTAGGAGTGGAACAGAGTAGCCACTGAAAACCATGCACAACAACAGATCTGGATAGCAGAGAACAAAAATGATTCAAGGGCTGGAAAATCTGCCTTATGCTGAGAAAAGTAAGAAATTCAATCTAATCTCTCCAAGAAAAAGTTAAGAGGTGACTTGATCACAGTCTATCGGCAGCTACATCAGAAGACTTGTGATAGCAGAGGTCTCTTTAACCTAACAGACGAAGGCATAACACGATCCAATGGCTGGAAACTGAAACTAGACAAATTGAGACTAGAAAGAGGAGGCACGTTTTTTAACAATGAGGGCAATCAACCATTGGAACAGGGTACCTAAGACTGTGGTATGTTGACCATCACCTGAACATCTTAAATCAAGTCTGGATGTCTTTCTAAAAGTTATGATCTAGCTCAGCCGTACTCAAACTGGGGTCACCCAGGCTGGCATTAGACTTGTTGGAGCCCGGGGCTGAAGCCAACGCCCCAGGCCCGAAGCTGATGGGCGAGCCCCACTGCCCTGGGCTGAAGCTGATGCCAGAGTGCTTCAGCCTTGGGTGGCAGGACTTAGGCAGGCTCAGGCTTCAGTCCCCCCTTCTGGGGTCGTGTAGTAATTTTTGTTGTCAGCAGTGGGTCACGGTGCAATGAAGTTTGAAAACTTCTGACTAGCTCAACAGAAAGTTAGGGGCTTGCTACAAGAAATAATGGGGGTGAGGTTTTATGCCCTGTGTTATACAGGAGGTCAGACTAGGTGAGCATAAGGTCCCCTCTGACCTAGAAAAAGCTATGAAAAAAAATAGTGTTCCCAAGTGACTCTACAGAGAGAGATTATCTGTCTCAGTTCATTCATTAGTACAGCTCTGAGCTCACATGGTCTGCCTCAAGCCAATCTCTTATCCTGAGGAGATGGGACAGGAAGCATTGCAAATCTTAAGATTTACAATGTCATTAACAAAACTTAAGGGCGAATCGCTAGATAACAGTGTAACAAATCTTTGGCTGCCTAAGTCTTCTCAGTTATTACCAGGATGCACACCGTGGTCATCTGTAGCTTTACAGCAACAGCAGGGACAGAACTCAGATACTCCTATTCCAAAAAGTACAGGACTCTTCTATAACCGCCGAAGGAGAATCTCCTTTGTCTGTTAGCAGGACGACTCTGACACAGTTGAGTGGTTCTGACTCTGTCCAGTAGATCTCAGAGTAACAGCCGTGTTAGTCTGTATTTGCAAAAAGAAAAGGAGTTGTGGCACCTTAGAGACTAACCAATTTATTTGAGCATGAGCTTTCGTGAGCTACAGCTCACTTCATCGGATGCATACTGTGGAAACTGCAGAAGACATTATATACACAGAGACCATGAACCAATACCTCCTCCCACCCCACTCTCCTGCTGGTAATAGCTTATCTAAAGTGATCATCAAGTTGGGCCATTTCCAGCACAAATCCAGGTTCTCTCACCCTCTGCCCTTCCCCCCCCCCCCCCACACACACACAAACTCACTCTCCTGATGGTAATAGCCTATCCAAAGTGACCACTCTCCTTACAACGTGCATGAAAATCAAGGTGGGCCATTTCCAGCACAAATACAGGTTCTCACCCCCCCCTTTTTTTCCAAAAAAAAAAAAAAAAAAAAACCACACACAAACTCACTCTCCTTGATTATCATACACATTGTGAAGAGAGTGGTCACTTTGGATGGGCTATTACCAGCAGGAGAGTGAGTTTGTGTGTGTGTGGGGGGGGGGGGGCGGAGGGTGAGAAAACCTGGATTTGTGCTGGAAATGGCCCAACTTGATGATCACTTTAGATAAGCTATTACCAGCAGGAGAGTGGGGTGGGAGGAGGTATTGGTTCATGGTCTCTGTGTATATAATGTCTTCTGCAGTTTCCACAGTATGCATCCGATGAAGTGAGCTGTAGCTCATGAAAGCTCATGCTCAAATAAATTGGTTAGTCTAAGGTGACAAGTACTCCTTTTCTTTTTGTCCAGTAGATGGCGGTCACGCGTACACGTACAGCAGCATGGACGTACTGGCTGGCTCATTGCTATAGTGAGAATGCTGGATGGAAAATATCCTGAGAGGACAGGAGAGTCCTCCAGAGACCTTTAGAGAAATGTGACAGACTGTCACTGCAGCCTTCCCAAACTTCAAACCTGGTAGATAAACAAAAAACATAACCAACCCCTTGTGCCCCCTCCCGCAAGCCCATTCACCATCTTGTGGTTTGGTTTCCTTGCTAAAGGCTATTTTTCCCCTTTACAAAGAATGGTCTTTGGCAAAATGGAGGCAAAGTCAAGTCATTTTAAAGAAAGATGATTCTCAGTTTAAAATCACACAGGACCATATCTGTCAGGACAGACGAAGGATCATTGACAGACTGTGGCAAGCATGGTAGTTTGGGTTTGAAGGAAGGAACCGTTTTAATTTGCTCTGTGCTTGTGCGGGCTCTCAAACCTCCAACCAAATTTTGCTTTGAATTGTGTTGCTTTAAACCAATATAAAAACTCTACATGAAACACAACTCAAAGCACCAACTGCTACCTGGTTTGAGGTCAAAACTAGGCATGGGCCCAAGCCACCAAGTTTGGATATGAGCTTTGGATATGGTGTTTGGATCTATGGTTTGCTTTGACCCATTAGAGAGGAAGAGACCAAGTGTAAAGTGCAGGCCCAGTTCTGAAGTTATCCAATGGGAACATAACTTAAGATCTGCCCAATACTTTAACCATGAACCTCTTTGAACTGTATGGTGAATCCAGCCTAAATTTCTGGTTCATAACAGGACTCCAAACCAGACAAGTTGTGATAAGTTTCACACGACCGACTGATCCTTGAGCAACTGCAAGTAACTTTACTGAGCGTCACCATTCCAGCTGGCCAACTGCAATGCTTGTGTGCTTGATTGTCCCCTCTTCGCCTGCTCTTGGAAAGGCCATGTCTGATTTTGGGGCTTCCAGACAATGATTAAAAGGCCTGAGAATGAAGAGACACCTTGTGGTCAGATGGTCATTTTCAGAAGAACAGCCTGAGCTAGAACAAGGAAGCTGAACTCTTTAGCAAGGTGGGAAGTTTGTATGTCAGAGTTCCTCAGCTCAGGTCTGTCTTTAGTTTTCAGTCAGTCAAACTTACATGGAGCCAGAAGTGTCTTCTGGAGTAAATGAAACACTCAGGCATTCTGAACGAGACGGAATGATCCCTCTGGACTTGTTAATTGAAAAGTTGCTTATTTTTGGACATCGTAGACTATTTATCTCCTTACCTGTTCCCTACATTCCATTCACACTGGCCTGGTTTCTGCAGCTCACCCCAGAGATGCTAGAGCATTCCCCTTCTCCTGTCATCTGGAGCTTCTTTCCCGCATCTTTCCATCTTATCAGCTGTCCATCTCATTTCAAACCTCAGCTGAAATCAGCCCTCTTCTCCCTTCCTGATGCATCTTAATTTCTCTCTCCCTCTGCCATTTATTTTAATTTAAAACTTTGTGACTGAAGGTTTAAGTACATGGGGGATGCAGCCTGAACGAGAGATGCTATCCAAAGCATGGTTTTACATCTGTATTTATTAACACCTTTGCAAAGCAGGAATAATATCGACTCTTCCTCTGGCACAGTGCTGAAAACTGACAAGCAAAGCGGTTTTACGGCTGCTTCCAAATCAGATAAGTGTTTTTGTTGCTGCAGAGACTTTTATTTCTAAATGGATTACAAGCAGGTTCTTGGGAGTGTGAACTACGGAGATAAACAACATATTAAACCAAAAATGACAAGGCAGACACTTGCTATTTCAATGTATCCTCTGAAACACTCAGTAGAAAGAGATTCCCACATTAAATTCCGTATTAACTCCCCCCACTTTTATCAAGAACGCTGTTGCTTCTCAGCAGAGTACAGAGAAATCTGGTCTTCCACTGGTGACAACCTGTTAACTTTAACTCAGTATCTGCAGGATGTATTGGATTTCCGTCAAAGATTATAATTCACCGAATTACTTGGTGTCACTTGAGTTCATTGATCTACAGCAATATCTCCAGGCACTGAGGAGAGACGCACAGAGGTTTTGTTTGTTTGTTTGTTTTTTAATTGTTATAAAGAATGCTGTATATATATATATATTTTTTTTTATAAACACACTGTATGGAACAGGCCTGCACTGGTGATGGAATGGACTACTACAGATGACGCAAGAGATCTTTTCCCGTTCTAATTGCTACATCTCTCTTAATCCAGTCATAAAGTGTTATATAGGCTTTGTAGTTCTGAATCCATAAAGATGTTATATTTCCTCTCTTTCTTTGGTGCTGGTGAAAGCTGCTGGATTGAGAGCCCTGAAGACTAAAGCCCCTATTGATCCACAGAACAGATGGAGTATGCAACACCACAAAGCTTCCCTTGCATGTCTTCCCCCTTCCAAAATGCCTTATCTGTGACCTAGCCACACCAGTGCTGACAACATAGTCCATTCTCCAAGGCCCTTCCATCCTTGCCCGCTCTGGCAGCCAACAAAGACGCCAATCAGCACCAGTTAGGGACAATGGTTTTTGCGATACTCAACTGGCCTGGAACCCGACAACGTCACCTTTGCAAGGAAGTTTGAACACCAGCGAGGGCATGGCCACTACAGTTGGGTTCCATCCTAACGCAAAACCCGAGCAACTCCTGGCCAAAGTGCTGCCAGCTTGTGTCCTCATCTGGACGCAACATCTGCCGAAATGAGACATGTAGCAAATTAGAAAGCCAAAACTGACATCAGATCGAACTCATTTCTTTTTAAACATGAAAACTAAACAGATCCAAACGGCGAGACCAATTTGCTGTAACTTCAATTTTGTCTAGTCTCAACCAGCTCTCAGTTGCTGGGAGATTTGCCTTTGATTTTCCAACTTGACTCAGAAGAGTCTGTATCCCATTGCCTCTCTTGGTAGATAATGATATCAAGCTTGTTGGCTGGATTCAAAGTTGGAAGGAAAAGGGGGGCGGGACAGGAGCATTTCAGTGCAGAAGGTATATTTCCATGGAAACATTTTGGACATGAAAGGGAGTTCACTGAAAGCAACATGATTTCAACAACCTTCTCTCTTTCCTAGCAGTGAACAAAAGCTTGAATGCCTGCACCTTTTAGCTGGCTTGGTTTGGACACAGCAAAAGAAAGGCTGGCTTGGCAAGCGGCCCAGGTGGCAGGGGAACAGCATGCCAGCAGCTAAATCTGGCACGGCGCTCTCCATCAAGCGCAGCGGCTGATGGATCCACAGTACAAACCTGACCTCAGCGCAAGGCCAAGTGTTTCGAAGAGGTCATCTGTGCGTATGGCTTCAGATCGCTCACTGAGCCAGCTGAGCCCCTAATCAGAGGGCTTCTGCCGCACAACTTCAGCATTCAGCTGCCAACCTGCTCACGCGAGTGCTCTTGAATAGAGTCATGCCACGGCTTCCCTTGCGACAATCTCTCTGGATTGAGGTTCACAGCCTCCACAGTTGCTACCAGGGTCTTCTGAAAAGCCTCTTATTTTTTTTGTTTTGTTTTGATGAAGTTGTCCAAAAAGGGGGAGGGAACAGGGGGTTAACAGCAGAGGGGAGGGGGCTGCTGCATGCGTTCGAACTGAGATGGAGGAGTTGCCTCAATACAGGAGCTGTCAGCGGGGGCGAATGATTGGAAACAAACAAAAGAAATGATCTGCAGAAAGTCAATGCTGTATGTTTTCCTCCATGCGCCAAGTTATGTCTTTGCAATGAGCCCTGTGATGTGCCGTGCCTTCTCGACAACTGGCACCCAATCCCAAAGGTTGATTTCTCCACCAGTTCCGAATAAAGAAAGGGCAAAATTAATCCCCTTGATCCCAACATCTCAAGCTTTGGAGAAGTTCAGATCCTAATGCTGCATCTAGCCACCTTTGCAATGAGATGAGAGCTGAAAGATTGGATCCTAATACCATAGCCAGGCTCAGGGCTTGCCTACACAACCATCTAGTTCATGGCAAACTGGGGAATGACTCTACCCTGCACTAGCCTGCTGCGAACTAACTGTCCATGTGCACCCTGCTGACGCACATTAACGAACTGTCAACGTGCTTTGGTCTAAGTCCTCTTTGAAAAAGGACTCAGTCAAGCCACACATTAACAAATTGTTAAATGTGCGTCAGCAGAGTGCACATGGACAGTTACTCCACGGCAGGCTGCTGCAGGATAGATTCACACCCCAGCTTGTCGTGAACTAAATGGTCATATAGACAAGCCCTTAGACGTCTCAGTTCAAGTCTATTTTTGCTGCCTGTTGGCCCTGTCTGTAACTCAAAGGCTAGTCTAATTTTGCACTGCCCAACACCAGAATAAAATGGAGTTGTCAAAACCATACATCCAAAGAAGAGTGCATCATTAGCATAATAGCAGATATAACCTTTATCGAGGAGAACTTATGCTGCCTTATCAGAGGCAGACAAACTCAGTCATCTAATCAAGCCATCTCCAACACTTGTGATCCCAGGTACACTGCTGTATTTATGCTCATTAACTGACAATATTTGATCCAACACAGTCATTTTACTTCACTGTATTGTTTAACTATAGTCTCAAATTTAAGTGAAAGGACTTATCCTGCTCAGGGATGATACAGTCGCACCTCGTAGGTTTAAATGTCTCACTACTTGAGGTCCATATGTCTAGTGGTTAAAGCAGTGGGAAGAGTCAGACCCCCTGGACTCCACCCCCAGCTATGTTATTAGCTCACTGTTTGACTTTTGGAAAGTAGCTTGTGGGTAGGAAAGCCTATCCGCAGCAATTTGAAGTGCATACATTTCTTTAACGGGCATGAATTACATCTTCCTGTAAGCAATAAGAGCTATAAAGATCACAAATAGCTTTAACTGACACTTGTTATATGCTGAAGCATGGCAAAACATTCATAAGAATAACCAGCAGTTATAAGGCCCTTCATAGCTTCAAAGCACTGCACAAACAAATTCTAGCTATACTGTGATATCAGCATTAGAGTCAAAACTGATCTGATCTGGTCACTCAAGCTGATAGCAATTTGTATCTAAGTGACTTCCCAGACATCTGAAGTCCATGCTGGCAATGTTTGAAGACTCTCCAGTCAGAGAAGGCCTAACTATTACACACACACCTTTTGCTCTTCATGCCACTCTGCTGCTGTGCTCTTCCCAATGATGATCCAAATGAAAGGATCAGCAGCAGGTAGCTGGTACTTCCTGCAGCATCCCAAGCATGTTATAACTGGAACAAACTCTATTCTCACAGTACAGCCAGCCTGTTGTTGCATTTCACGTAGTTTGCATTCATTCATTGATACTGATTAGAAATGGGTTTGAATCAAAACCTTGGATCTGAACAATTTTGAAAACTGAGATTTGAATTGTAAACTCCCCTAGTCTGAATATTTACAAATGGACTCTCTCTTTACAATGGGACTGACCCAGTTTGGAGTATCCATCTCTGAAATGTTTTGCCTGAAACCCCAGCGCTATCATAGATGCTGTAGGTTTTTATATTTATTTTTCTGGGTTTGCTTGTCTAGTACAAGATCTAGACCATTTGATCTTAACAGCACCCCCAACCACCAATCCACACACAAATAAATCAAACTCTTTAACCCTTATTCCAAAACAGCAGCTAGCTACAAATATCAGAGAATTCAGTGGCTTCTTCACATTTCCCATCACATAACATATAACTGCACAGTTTAAATGCCCTCTTTCCCCCTCTACCCTACCCCAAATCAACTAGCTGTTAAAAGAAACTGACCTTAACTAGAAGATGCTTCAAATATTTATCCATGGTTAATTTATTCCTGGAAACTCATCCCCCAAGACAGGACTGGCATATCCAGTTCCATCAAGATGGCAAGTCAGGGCAGACATCAGATCCACACAGCCCCCGACTTCCTAACCTCAACTGGGAGCTACTCACCAGACAAACACTCCGGTCAACCAACTCAGGGCAGTGGCTTCCCGTTTTAAGCTCAGCCGTATTACTTTTCCCTCTGCTTTTATGTAAGCGAACAAACATAACTGCTGGATCTGAGGAGTGTGGAAGGCTGGACGCCCACTTGGCACAATGGGGCACTAACGACAATTTCATGCAAGGTTTCCTCTGCATCTCAAAGACAATTACCCTTAATTCCCTTGATCCCCCACCAGGCTCTTAAGCAAAAATGTAAATATGTTAATGACCATAACCACCACAAGACTTGAGGCACATGTTTTTCCCACCCACTGCAAGCTCTCTTATTAATTATGATTATTATTATGAACTCGTCATAAAGTTAAGCAGCAAGACTGCTTGGAAAAGGAAGCAGCTGGAAACTTTGTTTTAAAGGTGGTGGTGGCGGGTGGGGGGGGGGAGGGTGTTAAATTAAACCTCAGACTGTTCTGCCTCTTTAATTAAAGGCAAATCAGCCACGACTGAGTGCACAAATAGGGTGGGGGGTCAGAGACGTGCTGCTGTTAAACAATGCACTGATATCTTGGGAAATTGCAGACACTAACACAGCCCAGGCTGCTGCTCCTTTCCCAACTCCAAGGATCTCATTTGAATGAGGTTGATGGATGGCTCAGCAGCCAATGGCAAATACTTATCATGGACCAGAGCAGCCGTGGGAGTCATAGACTGAAAGGAGCATGAGCAGGAAATCCCTTTCTGGCTTTGGGGTAACAGATCTATCCTAGGCACAGAGAATTTACTGCATCCTGTGGTTTCCCCAGTTATGGTGACATTATCTCAGCATGGAGAGAGGAGATCAACCCTGAGGGACACCCTCATTTCTGGGGAGACTATGGGCCTTGCAACCAGGACTCCTGACTCTAGTCCCAAATCCGCTGTTAACTTGGAAGAAGTCACTTAAAAAAAATTTGTGCATCAGTTTCCCCCAACAGTAAAATGGAAATGACAATCCGTTCTTATCTTTCAAGGGCGTGGGGCTAATTTATTGGGGGGGTCTGATTCTCATTTATATCACGGCCCCTGTATATTTTCCCTGGCAGTGGAAAGAGGCCTTAAAAGTGGGAGTATGTCACATTTGAATCACCTTCTGGCTAAGGTGATTTACACCCATTCTTTGAACCTTAAGCTGATGGATCAGGGTAAAGGGGCCTTAGCATACATGAGAATCGTGGCCTGTGTGTTTGTAGAGTATTTTGGGATCACTGGATGAAAGGTACATATGCAAATCCTTAAATAAAATGGTGATGCCTTCTTCATATCCCAGCCCTGACCCACTCTTCTCTCACGGAAATCCCCGTGCAGGGCAGGTCCTGTCTGCATAGTTCCCCCTCACTGCTAAGGGAAGCAAACCTCGTCAAGAACAAGAAACCCCCACACACTTCACGTGCCTCTTCCTCTCCTGGTGCTCCAGTTGCATTTCCCTCCATCTGACTCTCGGCACTGGCTTCCCCATTTCCTCCATGTGCTTTTGATGCTTTTTCTTCTGTCTCTTTCTCCTCATCCTCTTCAGCCCACTCCTGACTGCTCTCCTTTGTCTCTTTAATCCATGGGCCAATTTATTCCTCTTCCTGTCACACCCCTCCCTGTTCCTGGAACAGCCTCCCACACTCCTTAAAACCCACCCGTTCCAGTGGTTATTCCAGAGCACGTGCCATTCTATGGCTCTTGTATGCCACATGTCCATAGCATCTGCGCTGTAACCTGCCCACTTGTGCTCTTCCATTATGGAGTAGAACCGGAACCAAAATCCTGGATCCAATCACCACTGAAACTAAGGAAACTCGGATCCTCACCCAAGCTTCATGGCTCAGGCCAATGCTATTAAACAGCACTTGCTGACAAAGGGTAGGTTTCTGTTGGAGATGTAATTTCCAGCTCGGGCAGACATACCTGCACTAGCTCTGATCAAGCTAGCTCCTAAAACCAGAAGCATAGTTGCCGTAGCGCCAGCAGTGGAATGGGCTATGCTCTCAGACAGGATTGTAGTGGGGTCAGTTAGCCCACTGCACCACCACAGCTACACTGCTATTTTTAGCACCGTAGCTCAATCAGAGCTAGTGTGGGTATGTCCACCCGAGCTGGAAGTAACACCTTCAGCCCCAGTGCAGATATACTCAAGAGCTTTTGTGAAGCGCCCAGATCCTGCAGCAATGAGAAGTAGCTAGGCAGACAGGTACACTTACGCCATTAGAGCACTGATTTCACATAAGCAATCCCTCTTTAGGAAATTTATGAGACAGGCAAAGAAACGCTTCCCAAAATAGCTGTAGGTCCCACTACGTTGACATCCCTAGCTTTCACCAGCCTCCGAAATTCATGCTGCTACTCCGCTTGAGCTCACACAGTATTTTATTATCTCGCACACAGTGGTAAAATATGCAGCATTAGCTGCTTTGATAAAGATTAAAGGACTGATCAGGCAGCAGATCAAATACCATCTAATAAACCAAAGGCGAGAGCAAAAGCAGAAGCTGTTGTAACAAAACTTTGCCCGCAACTATCTTCCCAGGGGCCTAGAGAAACTGCTCTCACTTCTGGTAGCGGGAGGACAATGGCATATGGAGATTAAGCTGGTCCAGGAGGGAGGAAGGTGGGATGTTGCAAAATTTGCTGTGAGATAACTCCACACATACACCCAATCCACTCCCCACACAATTAATAGAGTCACCTAAACCCAGTCCTTGAAAACTATACACACAGTGACGCATTAGTGCGGTATCCGCTAAGATGTTCTCTCATTCTCTCTCACTGTAACTAATGAATTTAACCCATCACCACACAGACAGCATCAAGTGATTAAGTGCTGTCCTGGTGTACTTTCAGTCCGCTTTAGATTGCTTTGCCCTGAGGTGAACCTTAAGACTGGAAGCCGGCTCTCAAAAGCCAGATAATATCCAAGTGCCATGGTAATTCCCTCACTAAATCATTGGGCAGGCCCGCTGGACAGCACCAACTCCTGACAGAAGGCTGCAGAGAAGCTGCCATGCCGAACATTTGGTGCGACCCAGTACAGAGGGCCTTCTGGGCAGAAAACTGTTTGAATAGCAGCGCTGCTTTCGTGGCAGAGGGCAGATTTTGGGAAGTGCATGGCAATGGCCCAGTATAGGGCTAAATGGTGCTCTGCACGCACCATAAAGCAAAAGGACATGGAGGTTGCCGCAGGGGCTTGTTGGTTGAATCTTTCCCATTCCTTTTCCTCCAATCCCATGATAACTTGGCTCGGAGGGATTACTGTCTAGACAGCCAGCAGGGGGAGGCAAAACAAGATCAAGATCAACATCTGCTCGTTTGTTTTCTTTGCTCTCTTGACGTTCCCACCTGCTGAAACCTCACTTGAAAGCTTTTTGTTAGCACTGTCCACAAGCGCACCAATGTAGTTCACGCACAGGCACACGTTCTTCCATAATACACCACCACCCAGTGCTTGATAGCTAACCGGAGAGGAAAAATGGCCTTGAGGTTCAGGCCTGGGACCCAGAGATCTGGGTTACGTTCCTGGTTCTGCCACAGATTTCAGGAGTGACCTTGGGCAAGTCACTCAGCTTCTCTGTGCCTCAGTTTCCCCATCTGTAAAATGGAGGCAATACTTATGTCCCTGCCAGGGCACCTGTGACGCTTACTTCATTTAGGTTTGTAAAGTGTTTTCAGGTCCTTGAAAGGAAGGTGATCTACAACTGCAAAGTATGAGAAATGGGCAAAAATCCCTCAAGTTCAGAATGGTGGGAGAACATAAACAGAGCTGGGCCTTCCCTCCCAGGGTAGGGAGAGAGGGGGTGATTTGGGCTTTTACAGACAAAGCCCAGTCAGTCAGGTGTCCAAAATCAAAACCAGGGTGGCTTGGAGCTAAGGTCCCACTGATTTGAATTAGAGACGGGCCCAAACTGGATCCCTGTCCCACACCACACTTAGTGGAAGTTCAGATCCAGGTCCAGGTTGTAGCTGGCCCAAATCTATAATAGGGTGAAACCTGGGATTCAACCCCCCTTGATTTTTAGGGATGTACTGATCCAGATCAGATCTTGGCAGTGTAGGGCATCATTATAACATGCCAAATTGGAACCCTGAAACCAAACGCCTCAAAACTTTGGAACCAGAAGGGATACGAATCCAAACTTTGCCCTTCAGGCTCATTTCCAATCTGAGCCCCTTTCCACCCCTTCCTCAGCCAGTTGGGATCTTGCTGCAAGGGAGGGTAGGGTGCGATGTCAAGAAACACCCCATAGATTTGCTGAATTTGAGCCCACCCTTTCTGATCATTTGGAATCACGATGATCAGCTTACAAGAACCATCCTTGTTTTCGCCTGCTCAGGTTTTTGGCAGCACTGCAAGCAGCATTTCAGAAGGGTTCAGCCTGCAATCCCACATTTCCCCATCTCATTCAGCGTTACAGCCACATGGGACAAAATTATACCCAACACGCTGCCCTGACGACTCTGGAGCCGAAGAGGCTCTGCAAAAAGGATCCAGGGTAAGTAAAGGCTGCCCCATTACCAGCAAAGTGAGATGCAGCTTTTAAAGCGAGACAGACAGTCATATTAGCAATGAGCCTGCAAGGATGGCATGAGCTGCTGCTAGTCGCCCTGTTGAAGGATGTGTTTATAGACTGAGCCCTCCCCAGATCCGCTTTTTCCCCTTCCATTATTAATGTAAGTGCATTAAGACTAATGGAAAAAGGGCCGAAGGCCAAAGCAGAGGAATGATTTTATTTCTGAGATAGAAACATAATTTTGAATCTTGCAGTATCAGGTGTGTGGCACATTTTGCCAGATAACAATCTTCAGAGGTAACAAGGGTCCTAGAGATAAGGGGAGGTGATGTGGTCCAGTGGCTAGGGTAACCAGACAGTCAGTAGACCTGGATTCTAATCCAAGCTCTGCCACTGATTTGCTGTGTGACCTTAGGTTCAGTCACTTCACCTCCATTTCTCCTCCCACACTTTGCCTGTCTTGTCTACTGAGAATGCACGTTCTCTGGGGCAGGAACCATCTCCTACTATGTGTTGCTAGAACAATGGGGCCGTGATCTGGGTGGGGATTTCTAGGTGCTACAGTAACATAAAAATATAGAGATTATTTTCAATCAGGAAATGGATTGAAAAGAGGGATGTTGAGAATCAGGGAAAGAGAACAACATTCTCTTACTTTAATGGACTTCTTGCATATTTCATAAATCGTAGGAAGATAGGAATTAGCAGGCTGGCTCAGACCCAAAGTCCATCTAAACCCATATCTACAGCTGGGCAGGAAATGGTTTTCCCATCCTGCAAAAGTGTTCAAGATTTCTAAAATTTTCCCATTTAATGTGGGACAAACCAGAGAACTTTTGAAGTTTTTCATGAACAAAGAGAGACCACCTCCCCTACCCCACTTACTCCCAAAATAGCCAATAGCCCAGTGGCTAGAGCGCTCAGCTGGGATATGAGACATCCAGGTTCAAGTCCATGCTCTGCTATTGACTCACTGTGTAGGTGAGTGGCCTGGCTGGGACGTGAGAGAATAACTTGGGATATAAATGTTGAAGGATTTTTAAAAATCCTTTTAGGTTTCTGGCCTTAGCAACATGGTGTGGCAATGAGTTCCACAGTCTAATTAAAATCAAACCTACTTCTCCCATATACAGGCTATGGGTCAAATATAAAAAAACCTGAGCACTGGAGAGGTACTTAAAACTACCAGATATTTGATAGCCACACTAAATACTGTGACCTACTAATGTTAATCATACTTTGCACCTCTGTAGCAGCTTTTCATCGGAGGAGCTCAACATGCTTTATATTAACATTAGCTAGGTCTCTCAATACCCCTGTAAGGCAGGTGAGGGAGATACAGGGAAACCACCTCACCTATAGCTGAAGGGCAGTCACCTTTGGGGTGGAATGCATTTACAACCGGTACACTACTCTAGTACGCACAGAGTGAGCACTGGGGTTTTGATATAGTCACAGCTGCCAGGGCTAGCATAGCATACTCGGGAATTTTACAAAAATATTCACAGTGGTGCTAAAACCAGTTGTTGGAGAACTACTGTAGACAAGGCTCCTATAGCCAGATCCCTTCCTATGATCAGGTTAGTTAAACCTGCACTAATGGGGAGGGTTTTTCATTTTGTTTACTATTCCCTCTTGAAGACAGGGCTTCCTGTTGCTATCACTGGTTGGCTGAATCATTGCTGGAATATGGATACTAGTTTTTCTAGCATAAACAAAGCCAAAGATAGCAGCTGAATTCTTTTCACGGAGATAATGGTTTTGGTCCATTACTAGCTAGAACTGTCAATAACAAGGCAGAGGTGTTCAGTAAATATTTCTGTTCTGCATTTGGGAACATGCCAGATGATGTATTCTTGTCATATGATGATGAAACACTTTCCATTTCAACAGTAACACCAGAGGATGTCAAACAAACTACCAAAGTTAGACATTTTCAGTCCTCTGGGACTTCCCCAGTGTTCCAAGACTTACTGAAAATCGACATTAACTGTCAAGAAATCTTATCAGCCACCTCTTGTTAAACACTTGGATGTAGAGTTATCCAGACTCTGCTCCCTTCTGGCCTTGGAATCAATGAATGTATGAAACAAATTAAAAACAAAAGCAACGAACAGGCCTAGCTTCTAAAAACAGCAGCCTTGGCACCTGTCTTCTCACAGGTTTGTAACAACAAGGTCCCATCCACACTGGGTAACATGGTGAGTACCAAAGCCCACAGTGACTCACATTAAGCAGCACTATTTGCTTGGGAAGCATGCTCAATATACAGTGACTTCCGATCAGGCACTGCTCAGTCACAGGGTCCATAAACTGCCCATGAAGCTCCTGACAGAAACTTCTCTGCTGTCCAAGACACATGGAAATAAACAGTGTAATGCAAACCTCAGTGAGGGAAGACTTGGGTGCAGCATAACTCCACAGATGTATTCAAAACTGAGCTGCTGTGATGAAGTCTTCTCCGAGTGCGTGAGGAGCTGGGGATCACAACACTGATATTTAACACTTGTGAGTGAGCATTCATGGCTTGCAGCGCCCTAGGGTAATCACTGGGGTTACTGCCATAATACAGAGACAGGTGGCTAGAAGCTGTCTTGCGACTGGCTGCTGCTCTTGGAGATGCTTTAAGAATAACCCTTGGCAAGCCACTTTGTACAGACCTAAGGAGCAGCATTGTGGTGCTTGTTCCCTCTCAATGGCTTCCATGTCAAACATGTTTTAGTTTAAAATTCTAAGAGACTTGTCCAAGTGCCGGCATTACAAATCCAAAGGAGGCTCAGAAACTCAAGCTGTGTTTTTGGCTTTTAACAACAGGTGCTGTAGCCTAGTGGTCTGAGCAAAGGACTAAAAGTCATTCCATTTCCTGATCCCAGTCTCACTGCAGGACTGGAGAAGAGCCTCTCTGAGCCTTAGTTTGTCAAACAGATGTAACCCTTGCCTTCCAAACTCATACAGCTGTTGTGAGGATTTAAGTAAATTTGCAAAGTGCATCAGAGATCTTTCTATGAGCGAACCTCTACAGAAATATTAAAGGTAAATCTTTATTATTTCATAAAGACTCTGCAAGAAAAATGCAACTGGAATGTGTTGAAGCAAACTAAATCCAGCTCACTCTCTTGCAGATGTACTGGCTTTCCGTTGCCACCCATAGGAAAAAAAAACAAAAACAAAAACCCTCTGTTGACAAAGGAAAGTAGGTTTTTTTGTGTGGCCTTTTCATCATTATTTTACTGAGTGATTTCTTTATTTAACCACTACTCTGAATGTCGTGTTATTTGTACTACAGTAACATGCGGAGACCCAACCCACATCAGGGCTCCACAGTGCTAGGCACTGTACAAATGCATACTGTACGAAAATGAGCTGAATTCAGCTGCACTGTCTAGTACATCATCAGCAAAACTGCCACTTAATTTCTCCTGCAGACTATTACTGACAATGCAAATCAATATTAACAATAATCATATTTTACACAGAGTGACTTATCTGAGGATCTCAAAACACTTTGATATTTGTAAAGTAATCTCACGGGATTCCCAGGTTGCAGCCTGGGAGCATGGGACCACTGTACCCCCTTAACTCTCTCCAGCCTGGCCTGTCTCTCACAATGCCTTGCTAGTGACCAGCAGCAAACCCCTCCAGGTGCTGTGATCACTCAGCACAACAGCATATGGAGCCTCACACGCAGCTATATTGCATGAATGCTCCCAGAGCCACTCATGAATCACACGAAGAAAGGCACCAGAGCCAAATCCCCCCAGCTCCCAGCACTGTACTCCGGAATATACAGTCTTGCACTGCTCAAGATGGGCAGTGCAAATGTATTAATTGGTTCACCACTTCATCAATGGAAAGTGGATATACACTAGCCTTTGCAAACCTGAGCAGATTACCAAACACTTCAGGCAAACTCACTGGTAAAGATAAACAGTAAAACAAACGTATTGACTACAAAAGATAGATTTTAAGTGATTATAAGTGACAGGCAAAAAGTCAGAGTTAGTTACCAAAATAAAATATAAGCATGCAGTCTAAACTCTCAACCCTATTAGACTGGGCAACATCTAGATTAAGCAGTTTCTCTCACCCCACTGGATATTGCAGTCCTTAATATACAGGTTTGTCCCTTAAACCTGAGCCAGCCTTGTCTGTTGGAGTCTTGGAGTCTTCAGTCTTCTTCTTAGTGTCTTGGTTGCTTGCATCATAGGTGGGGGCAGGAGAAAGGCCAAGCATGTGGCCCCTGTGTTCTGTTTTGTACCCTCAGTCCCATGTGCTTGGGGAACACAAGTCCAGGCATATCTCCCGGCAAGACTGAGCAATTCCCCTGGTGTAGCCTCATGCAGATGAGTCATTGTATTGCAGTTCCCTTGCTGGACAATGGCTGTTGATGGGTTGTTTGACACCCCGCCCAGGCATTGGTTACTTTCCTTGCTATTGCCTCTGGGGAGCTAATATCTGGCTGATTCCCCAACTTACAGCATGTTTTAGTGACCACCATACAACACAATTCTCATAACTTCATATGCATTAATGATGTACATATATGGATAGAGAAATGACTTTCAGCAGATCATAACCTTTCCCCGATACCTCACACAGCCTGCTTTATATGTAAGATCACAATTATATATACAGATGAGGAATACGGGAGTTACAAGATGCTCCCCCAAGGTATAGAATGTCACAGGGTGTTCTGAGGCAAAGCAAAATCCCTATTTTACTGATGAAGAAACTGAGGCACAGAAGGTAACATTTCCAAAATGCCTAAATGGTTCAGGAGCTTAAGTCCTTGTTGTAAAAGCCCCATTGAAAACCAATGGTTCCTAAGTCACTTGTCTACACAGCAAGTTACTGTGCAACAAGCCAGGATATGAGCGTACACCTACTAACTTGCCACCCGGCAATGTCCCACGTGGACACTGCTACCGAGCACTGAAAGTCCCGGAGTGCGGCTTGCCTTACTACTGCCTGAAAGCGTAGCACACCAAGCAGTAACATGCCACATAAACAAGCCCAGCTCCATGTTCCATCCTTTCAGCATAAGACCATCAGAAAATGCACGGGTGGGTCCCAGGCTGAGCTTGTAATGCAGCTACAGACCTCGTTTTCTAGTTGTATAGTCCACATTCAGCGTGGCTGTTCACGGAGCCACCCTTACAGGCCCACTTGGCTTGACTGTAAGAAGCCCTTGAAATATTTTTGCCTGCTTTAAAATAATTTTAAAATAGGTCATCAAGGGGAATCAGCCACCAGAGTGTGTTGAAGATTCATTCCAAAAGCTTTGCCCAGGATGGCAAGAATTCCTTATCACCCACCGATGGGAGCAGCTGCACATATTTTAATTGCATTTTCCCCCAACAATAAGCTTTTGTTTTGCCAACTGAATCCTCTCTCTTATGAGGATCCAAAACTTTTTTTCCTTTAACCCTGCCTGCACTAGTAATTTCTTCCTCTTTTGTTGCTTGTAATGAATTCTTCATATTGACACGGAAAACGACAACACTTGCTGAGGTTTAAAAGAGGCTCGGCTCCTCTAACACCTGCTGGCCTGTGTCTTCTGCCGCTCTAAATGCTCCCCATTTCCCTGAATGGACTGGGCTGAACAGCCTCCCCATCAGAGGCAGAAGTGCTTTGATCAACACATGGCAAGGAAATCTCGGTGACAGTCAAGAAAGCACACATCCCAGTCAGTTGTCATGACATGTTACAACAAAGAAGATTCACAGAGCCAGCTCCCTTGGTAGACTTAGACCAGAGTAACATTACACAATGCTGGCGTCAGGAAGAGTTGGGAGGTCCCATTCACAAAGTGTGTGGGATCTTTAAATGATCACAAGTGGTCAGCACGGCTGTTCTGAGTCTCATCTGAAAGCAACACAGCGCCTCCTATCACCAGGCTGGGGTGCTGGGTTAGTGCCGAGTTGGAATTAAGAGCTACTGACTGATTCATTAATAGTATTTCCTGAATATCACCTTCACTCTCATCCAAGTCCTGAGCTGGCCTGATCCAACTTTGCTTTCAGGTGGTCTGGGTGAAGGCTATTATAGGAAGGATATGGAAGAATGGAGACGATACAGGCGATGGCAACAGTTAAAGGAGAGAGACAGTTATGTGAAGGCCTTAGGAGAGGTAGAATTACATTCTTTAGTAATGGAAAATTAGAGCAGACACTGAATCATACCTTAGAACTGCCCGAGAAGTTGAAACAGCCTAAAACAAGAGATCATAAACAGAAGCAGGAAAAGACAGGATAGAAGGAAACAAAGAACTGGGAATGAAAAAGGCAGGCAGGCCCCAGTAGCTTTGTATTAGCAAATTGCAGCGTGCTTCCTATTGGCTGCATTCCCTTGGCAGACAGCCCACGCATCTACACATTTGTGGAGGAGGGGAAATCTTTTAGCCTTCTGAGTAAAAGATATTGAGCCAAATCATCCTGGTGCAGCTCCAGTGGGCCACTATTGGGAATGGGTTGGGCCCCCCAATCGGAGCAGTTTTCAGCAGAGTATCCTCACTGACCACCTCCATCAACCATTGCTTGTGGAGGGAAGATTGTAAGGCACAAAGGGTGGGCGGGGTACTAGCGGAGAAGGAGAAGACCCCCTTGATTGACCAAAAAGAATGCAGGGATGAATGGAGCAAAGGAAAGCAGAGATGTGAACAAGCAGGGGGGAGATGAATGGTACCGAAGGCAAGAAAGTGTTATATGGGACAGAGAGCAAAAGGAGACTTGAATGGGAAAGAGCTAAAGATGTTGCTTGAATGAAAGAATAAGGAGGTAAATGAGGCGGACAGAAAGCAGAATGGTACAAAGTGCAACTGCAGAAACAGAATGGCCTCCCACATCACTTGACAAGCCCTTATAAAGAGCGATGAGTGACACAGCACGAACTTTAATCAAGGAGAAAGAAAAGCATCCCAGAGCAGACAGTGTTACCATCTTACATCCCCTTCTAACCCCTTCACATGCGGCACCTTCTCTGCTCCCAGTCCACCGAGTTCTCAAGAACTCTAAGCAACTCAATCAGCAGCAGGCAGATGCCAGACACGTGAAAACGCATCCCCCCAGGGGATGCTCAACAAAACCGAATGGAGGAAAAACAAAAGGCCAAAATGCCACAAGAATTAAAAACTATGGCTCAAGAGCAGTGGCTCAAGCCAGCCTGGCAGGAGGCAACCAGCATCTGAAAGTGAAGTAACATTTTTAACATGAGACATGGTTTGAATTTTACACGGTATCACTTCGCACCGTCTTCATCTGTAGAGCTCAGAGCTGGATCATCACACCCATTTCACAGGGGTGAACCAAGGCAATAGGATACATTTACAAAGGGGAAAAAACAAGCAAACAAAACATGGCAGTGAGTTTCAGAGCCTGGGTCAACTGACTCAGGCTTACACTGCAGACCTGAAAATAGCCATGTAGCTGTTTAGGCTCATGTTGAAGCCCCAGCATGAGACTCTTCCCCCATACATAGGGCCAGGATTGTATATACAAAGAGGTAACTGGAGGATCTGTGAGTGAAGCATGGGATGGGGAGCCAGGAGATCTGGAATCTGTTCCCAGCTCCGTCAGTGACTAACCGCATGATCCTGGGACAAGTCTCATATCTTTTCTGAGCCTCACTTCCCCATCTGTAAGATGATGATGACACCTCCCATATGGGGCAGCTGTGAGGCTTAACTCATTAATGTTTGTCAAGTGCTTTAAGATGTTCATATTTCTTAATATTAATTATTGACTTAATTTAACATTTGGCGATCATGTCTGACATGCTTGGAAATGTATTTAGGTGCCACGCTGGATATCACGGGGGCACAGAAGGCTACAACAGAACACAGCATTCAGAAGCAAATGCAATCCAGAGAGAACTGGACTGAATCTCATGGCAGTCCCCCATTCTGCCTTTTCAGCATCTCCATCACCTTGTGGAAGTCAAACATACACCAGGGTTTTTAAGAGCAAGTGTAAGGTGCCCATCTGTGCCGTTGCTCAAGAAGCAGCTTTTCTTCCCGCATACCTGATGTTTCTTGTGCTGAACAAATACTATAAATACAGACTATATTTAAAAGCACATTGCAACAACAGCACAAAACCAAGCAATATATATAAAAGCAGTGATTTATCTGAGAGAAGAAACCAGGTTAGGGGAAAAAAAAAGAAAAGAAACTAGACAAGAGAGAATTTAAAGACCTCAGCGGGGAACACGAGTTAGATTAGGGACTTGGGTGTAATCAACCCCATGTGTTTATGCCAGAGGTCTTTGGCATGCACTGTACTTTGAAATAACTAATTATGCTCTTTACAAACATTATTTAATCAATGCTCCCAGCACCTGTGAGCTAGGGAAAAAGCAGTCTGCTTGTAAAGATGGGGAAACTGAGGCAAAGAGGTTAAGTAATTTGCCCAAACACAGAGGGAGGATTAGACGAGCGTTCCAGCAGAAGTCAGAGACCTGTTAGCTGACTACTTGCTTATACTTTCCCTCTCCTTGCTGAGCAGCTCTGGGTGCTGCACAGCAGCTTAACAGGAAAGGACATAAAACAAAATGCCAAATAACGGGCCAAGTGGAGGGAAAGTCCTATGGAGGAGCTAAAAGAGATTAAAGCCAAAAATGCCACTGGGAAATTATACCGTGTTTGGAGACATTTTAAAGGTATCCACAGGAAGCAGGAAATGTTCTCCACGTCACAGGGATTATAATAGAGAAATAGCAGGAAGAGGAAACAATCAAGGAACATGAGGGTCTGTAAGAAACTCCTGAAGGGCCGCGCTGCAGAAACCGACAAGCTTGAACATTGCAACTTCACAAGACAGACGAGCCCACAAAGAATCATAATTGCAAATACAACCGCTTCTTGCTCTTCCATCTGCCAGCCTGGGCATACGCATAGCATGTTACATATGGAGTGGGGGGAGAGAGAGAAGATGAATTATTCTTGGCTCAGTGCAGGGAGCTATAGCTGTGCATCTGCCATCAGTGTTTGTGAGACTTTTGACCAGATACGTTTCAGCATTAGCCCCAAGAGAACGTACCCCACTTTCTAAACACCTTTCCAGCTTTGAATGAGGCTTGCACTCAATTTTCGCCCAACCCTCTCTTCTTCTTTAGTACCTGTCCACAAGCAGGCTGGAGGGATCGATTAATAATGAGGAAAGGTTAAAAAAAATACTAAATATGCATGGCTGTGTTAAGTGGCGACTCAAGGCAGGGAACAGAACAGTCTATGAGTATCTGAGGGGAGCAAAAGCCAAGGAAGGAGAGGAATTATTCAGATGGGCCACCTAGGAGCAAAGGGATGAAATCAAGAAAGGGACTTAAGTTCAGTATCAGCACAAACTTCCTGACAATGAGACACGTCCCAAGGGAAACAATGCAAGCTCCATCACCTGGGAATGGACACACATTACAAAGGTACCTGATGGAACAATCCTATACCAGCCAGATGTACTTGCTGATCTAATAGGCCTTTCCTTCCATCTTTAGCTTCTAGGAAACATGCACTATGTTAGACTGTCAGACAGGGGCTGCTGTTACACTGGATCAGATGCACCTGTCAAGAGGACAGCATGTGCCAGGTCTGTAGTCTGGCCCCGTTATGCATCACCCCTGGGAAGCCGACCTCCTTCCCATTCCCAAATCTAGGTGTCCCACATAGGAAGGCAGAGGCATGGCCACACCACATATCACAGGCCGGTTAATCTTCTTATGCAAATAAGCAGAGGATAATCAAGACGGTTTCAATGAGTTCTTGACAATGTTTGGCTTTGTGAGTATGGCGGCAAACACTGACTGAGCTGCTTTCTGAGCATGGAGAATAAGAGGAGGGAAGAGGGAAAGATGAGCACTCAGCTTCTGAGAGGAATCACAGGAAAGTGAATTCTGCTTTAACTCTAGGTTGCTCGTACAAAAATAAATGCCACAGACCCAAAGAAAAAGCAGATGCTGTGTCAGTGGACTGGGAAACCTAAATGGAGTCCTACTTGTGAAAACTTAGCATCCTGGAAGCATCCCCATCACTGGAAGAAGAAAGATGGCCATCAAATTCCCTGTGGCAGCTAACTGTCCAAGTCCTGGATGCATCTAGCCATCAGGTTGTCTGATAAAACTTGTTTCTTGAGAAGTCTCTCTTTTACAGATGGTTGTGACACACTAATTTTGGACCCAAACTCTCACGAAGTTCAGGTATGTTTGGACTTGGGGCTGGCCCATAACATTAATCAACATTTCAGATTTGGATCTGAACTTCCCTGAAGCTTTGGTGTGTTTAGATATGGTGCTCTGGTCTGAGCACAGCTCTTGTTAATGCTCTTTCACTACAAGATTCAAAGATGTCCTTTGGAACTGATCATTCAGACCGTTGCCTCATACTTCACTCTTCACCCCACAAACATTGCAGTATGGAGAAGAGTTTACTAATGGTTCAGTAACATTTGCCTCAGAAACACAGTTGACAGGACTCGGATGCCCAGCCAGAGCTCTCACGGATGCTAGCGATGAGATTGTGCATGAATCTGTGGGCAGAAATCAGTCCTGAAATCATGCCGCAAACGTGACATGACATTCTGATTGGAGAGATGTGACCACAGGGAGCTGAGCTGAGGGAAGGGGGAAAATAAGAAAAGGAACCAAAGTGAGAAAGAGAAGATAGGATGGGAAGGAGGAAGGAGAAATGAAAGTGGCAGAGAACATGAGAAAACAGAGGTGAGGAGGAAACTGAACTAGGAAGGGACCTATTCAGTGTGGTACTCTGGACCTTCCACTGGTAGACAACGAGCAGTCCAGTGGCACCTTAAAGACTAACAGATTTATTTGTGCACAAGCTTTTGTGGGTAAAAGAACCCACTTATTCAGATGCATGTGGGTTCTACTGGTAGGTGAGCCACGTATCAAGGTTGATGAGCCTGATGCAGCCGTGGCTAACAGAGCCAGATCTTTCAACCTGGGCAGTGGAGACCCATGCTTTAAGATCCAGAAGTCCCAGGTTCAGGCCCCACAGCCAACCCCCCCTTGAGGCACAACATTACAGAACAAAGAAAAAGGAAACTAGCCAGAAACAGCACCAAACTGTCAGTCACACACAAAACACTGCCCTCAAGGAAAGCCAGTTTCAGCATCAGGAAGGGGCAGAAATAGCGAAGGACAACCGATCACCTGCTCCTACCCAAGAAATATTTTTTCTCTATGAAAGTCTGAGGGGAAAAAAGATACAGGGATATCCTCCTCCCTTCTAAGCAGTGATGGGGCAGCAGTTGCAGGTGATGTTTCTACACAATCTAGAAAGCAGAGCTGGGCAAGAAATCCATGTGTATTTTCATAAAAGAAACTTCCAATAAAACAATTTAGTTCAAAATGTCTTGTGGAAGATTGTAATGTTTCAATAAAACATTCAATAAAAAAATTTAAAGTGTTGGTTTCATTTCAAAATTTAAATTTTTGTTTTGTTTTGTGCAAATCAAAAAAAAAAAAAGAAAATTTCAATTCACAATGAAACAAGTTTTCATTTCATTTAAAAAAAATTTTGGAGGGTGGGGGAATGTTGAAAAAATGAAAACCTCTTTGAAATCGAGCTATTTTGCTGAATATTTAAATGTTTAGAGGAAAATTCATTTATTTAATGAAAAAAGTGTGTTGGAAAAATTTCAAACAACTCTACTACAGGAGGCTGCATGGGGTAACGACCAGAGCACTGGACTGGGACTCACGACACCTGAATTCTATTCCCTGTTCTGCCATTGGACTGCTGGGTGACCCTGGGCAAGTCATTTTGCTGCCCTGTGCCTCAGTTTCCCCATATGTAAAATGAGGATAACAACACTGCTCCTCCTTTGTCAAGCCCTTTGAGGTCTATGGATGAAAGAGCTAGAGGTTATTATTCCTAGAAAGGGAGGTTTGCAAATTCACAGCAAGATTTCATAAACAGCATGCACAGGGTCTAGGACGCACCAATCCTCGTGATAGCACAAAGAGCCTGGTCCAACTGGAAAGACCTGCAATCAAGACCTCTCGGTGCTGATTATAGCATGCACTAGCCTTTAACCTGAGTCCTGCCACCCACGACGGAAGCCCTCGAGCTTGGGCTTCGGCCCTGGGCCCCAGCAAGTCTAAGCCAGCCCTGGCAACCCCATTAAAATGGGGTTGCGACCCACTTTGGGGTCCTGACCCACAGTTTGAGAACTGCTGCCTGATCTATGGGTTCCCTCTGCTCTGACCAAGCTGTAAAAAGGAAAGTGCATATGAAAGGCTATTACAGGCTTTACTGGTGAGTGAGCTGTGACTCCAGCAGGACCTTGCCAGCCTCCAACTCACAGGGTATTTCTAGCAGCATTTCAGGATCACTGGCCAAGAGAAGCAGCCCTGCAATGCGGGCAGAGAACTCAGGAGCATCAGGCTGCTCTTGGGGGAATCACGCTGAAATGCAGAACTCAGGGGGCTGGGGCTGTACACATAGCAAACCTCCCTGTGTCGGAGAAGGCTTTGATTGGGGTTTTGCCCCAGAAACCGACAGCATCATCCGAGGTGCCAAATGAAGGAGGAGGTGGAGTGGGATTTACATATTTTATTGGTGCTGCCAGAGTGGTCCATGGCTGAAAGACTGGCCACCCTCTGTTCCCCAGCCCCAGGGATGTTCCCCCTCACACTGGTAATCATTAACTAGAGCTGTGGGTGGACAATGTAAAACCCTTCATCTGGAGAAATGATAGATGGTCTCTGGGCTGAATCTGGAGTGGCTGCATCTGGCAGAGTAACTCCCCATTGTGTCACTCCCCTTCTCCAGACTCGGACTGCTCTGGCCCTATGAATTTCATATGCATGCTGTGCTTTGTTGTACTCTCAGGGGCCAATGCAGCAGCTCTAAAAGGAGCCTAAAAAACAAAGCAAAAACCTCCCCCTAAATCCGGTCATGCAAACAAGGCCCTTCCCACCCACCACCACAGGGGATGAATGGAGACAGATTGAAAAGGCCCACCCTCCCCTGCCCGGTGGTCTTCTTGTCTTGAGACCTTCCCCACATAAACACAACCCCACAACAATTCAGACAGGGAACATAATGTGCCAGTGTCAACTTTCCCAGCCCTCCGCGACAAGCTGGGGGAGGGAGGGGTTAAAAGGATTTCATGATGAAAAATAGACCATAAACAGGGAGGGTTGCCCTCAGACAGAGCAAAGGGGGAATGGAGAGTCAGCAAGGGGATCACAACAACAAATCAGATTTTAATTTCCAGGCGTTCAGGCCTAGAGGCCGCTGGCGGCCTGAACAAAGATACAAAAAAAAAAAAAAAAAAAAAAAAAGTTAAGAAAGCTATAGGGGAAGATTTACAAAAGTGCCTATAGACCAGATCCTCAAAGGGATTAAAGCACCTAAATCCTACTGAAATCAATGAGAGTTAGTTAGCATCTAATTACCTTTAAGGATCTGGGCCCAAGTGATTTAGGAGCATAAGCCCTTTGGAAAAGAAATGGGACTTGTGCTCCTAAATTCCTTAGGCGCATTTGAAAATTTGTCCTTACCATCAAAGCAAACTTGATTGAGTAACAGAGGCTGGTGCAAGTCCATTTGATGGTGATACTTCATCAAGGACTTGGTTTCCTTTGGGCTTTCAAGTCTGAGGCAGGTTAGAGCTGAAATTTTGCTTTGGTCCCATCAGAGAGGTGTGTCAGTTGTGAAGCCCTGATTGTGGAACCAACTTCCTCAGGGTCCTGGGGTGCTCAGATCAGGCCCAGAGCTGGTTAGAACAAGCTCAACTCCAACGCCGAAGAGACTTGACATCAGGAAAAGCTGATCGATGTTTTAACTTGAGTTTCCATCCAAAGCCATAAATCAGCACCAGAACTTGGCCCAGGTTCACCAGAAGGTTTGTGAGCTGCAGAGAACATGGTCCTGCTTTGTGAAAAAAACGGAAACCAGGCAGATTGTGACTGGAGGGGAGGGTTGTATTACTAATGTGCAACACCCTCCAACCCTGTTATGGGTGGGGCTAGAACCTTTATCATCAAATCTACCACTCTTGAGCTAAAGGAATAACTCCACCATTCGGTAGCAGTTGTAAGCTCTTAACCTCTTTGTAGTGCTGCCGGTAAGAGACATGACATACAGCCAATTTGTTATAAATAGGTTATAAAAGCTCTAGTAACAAACAGCAGCACCATGCCTAGACAGTCTCCCAGTGGTGGTGTTCCTCTCAATAGGGCTTGGAGAACTTGTACGTACAAGCAAACTAGTTTAGTGTAAAATGTGGGAGAACACAATAATCAGAGCCTGCTCTCTGCAGTCCCGTCATCAGCCTCTCGTCCTAAGCGCCACCTTTCGAGAAAGGATGACCTTTGATCACTGTAGCCCCACACCCCACCTTCATGTAACAACAGTAGCTGCCCCATGCACCAATAGCCAGTGACCAGCCCAAGCTACCAACAGTAACTGAAGAGGCAAGATGGCAAGTCTGAGTGATCCTACAAAACCCAGGGACTATGCTATGCATTCTTGAGTGCCATCTACGGGCATTTTCACTATTGCCACAGACACAGGTGCAGAGCACTCCTGTGACACAAACCCAGGCAGCTGGTCTGATGTCCCCCCTCTACTAAAAACATTTTAGCCT
This sequence comes from Natator depressus, assembly GCF_965152275.1. Taxonomy (NCBI): domain Eukaryota; kingdom Metazoa; phylum Chordata; order Testudines; family Cheloniidae; genus Natator; species Natator depressus. The sequence continues at coordinate 9,110,892 of NC_134247.1, forward strand.
TGCCTGGGGAATGCCGATGCAGAGTTCATTCTGTGAACTAGCCATTTATGAAGTACTTGGCTGAAGAAGGAAGCCACACCAAAGTCCCAAAGTTACTGACTGGGCTACACAGTAGGTGCTCCACCATCTTAAGCAAAAAATACTTTTCCTGGCAGGGAATGATGGGATGTTTGGAGCTAAGGAAATATGCCAAGAAAAGGAAATTCCTCGGTTCCCCATAGGATTGTGGTAGTTGTAAGAGACCTATTAGATCGGAGAGGCTGGTTTAGGAAGAATAGGGGAGAAGACAGGGAGGCAGGAGTTCTGAGCTCTGTTCTGACATTAACTCACTTTGTGGCATTGGGTAAATATCCCATTGAAAGACTAGAAATACTCAAGAATACCTTGTACCTATGTAGTAACTAAGATTTCACCCTTCTTTGCCTCAGCTTCCACATGAGTAAAATTAGAACAATCACAGGGCTAAATTATATAAAGTGCTCTGATGTCCTCAAACGAAATTTTCAGTCCAAGTGCAGGGAATTACAGCCCTCAGATAGAGGATTTGTCAGGTATAAAATTGACACTGCCCTGACTTAAGCCAAAAGGTCACCGTCCTGACTAGAGGACCCAAATCCAAGCTCATACATACCCCATGTACGTAAGGCATTTGTCTTGTAGAAATGAGCAGGAAATCCATGAGAATCACTGTTGCCAAGCAAAGTATTGTATTAAAGATGAACCATGACATGTGAGGGGCTCATATTTGATGCCCACATATCAGGGAAGTGGGCTTCAGGGAAGCACATTTAAAATACTTGTTAATTCCCTTTGGATTTAGCCATTCAACCCTATGAATGATGGAAGCTGCTCTTTCCCCCAGAATCTGTACTGTACACCTCATGAAATCCTGTAAAGCCAGGAAAAGGCGGGAAAAGCTACAGTAAAGGGCTATCGTGCTCAACAGGCACAGGAACCACCAAAGGAGCTAATTACCGCCCATTAAGGAAATGGCTTCTCAGCTCATACTGTTGAAGCACTCTGATATGGGCATGGTATCATTTGCAGCCTATTTATCCTCGTCCTCTGCACTTAATAAAAACACAACTCTCACCAGCATTTGCACACTGTTAATCAACCTGTGAGCCAAGTTATTACCCCCCCTCCACTCATGAGGGAAACCAGTCAGCGGAGTTAAGTGACTTGGCCAAGGCCACATATGGTCACTTGCAGGGACGAGTTTAGGATGAAGGGGGCCAGTCTCCAAGCCTTGCGCTCAATCCCCTAATCTAAACTCGTCTGCTTGGCCTGCCCAGGATCACAGAGGGTATGTCTACCCTGCAATTAAACACCCTCAGCTGGCCCAAGTCAGCTGACACAAGCCAGCAGCAGGTATTTAATTACAGCAGACACCCTCAGTCTGTAGCACAGCAGGGAAAAGAACTGACCGCTGACTCCTCCCACAATCCTTGCTCTATGTATTCGAAAATGACACTTCTGCCACCTAGTGTCAGTTCCAGAACTGCAACAGTTATAGAATTAGCCTTAGGACAGCAAAAGTCAGGGTGTGGGGGCGAGGGGAGAAGAGGCAGAGTTCTACTAAAGGCATGTAGTTGAGGCTTGGCCTGACATAAGTAATTAACACAATGAGGGAGGCATCATTTTGAAGATAGAATTAGGGAAGTAAATGAATCATCAGGTTGAAAATAGAATGTTTGGGCAAACTAAAATAAGCAAATAGGTCAGTCGGCTAAGACAGAACGTCTGAGCCAACTAAGATCAGAGGGAGAACACCCAGGGAACTATTTACTATGAACTAGATAACAAAGAACAAGGAAAGTAGAGAGGAGATAAAGAGGAAGTCAAATCATGGACAGTGCATGCTGCACAGGGATTGGTTCCTGCAAAGTAACCAAGCCAATCCAAAAACGTGTGATGCAATGTATAGTGAATGCAATCAGATGTGTAATGCATATAAAGGGAGAAGGTTTCTGTGCACCGTTGGAGCTGTGATGCACCCTGCATCCCCCCCCCCCGCGTTTGAGTCTGATCAGCTCAGCGTAGCATTGCTGTATTTAGATACTTGAGTGATGAAGGCTGGAGCTGAACTGAGTTCTTGGGAAAGAGGTCTCGGAGGGAATCCCAACAAGGCAGCCACCTTTCCCCCCCCCCCAAAAAAATTATTAACAGTGAAATATTGTAATTAATAACTCTTAACACTGCATACTACAGCCGTGCTTGAAAGCCAAAAGCTGAGGTACAGTGTAGCGTCAGTGTAACAAACATACAAATAATACCCACACACATATCTAGCGCCTTCCATCTAGAGGTTTCGAAGAACTGTACAAAGCACGGTCAGTGTCATTACCCCGTTTTACAGATTAACAAAACACAACTAAGGTGCCGAAAGAATGGCAGAGCTGAGACTAGAACTCCCAGCTCCAAACCTATGTCCTATCCACTGGGACGCAATGTCGTCATCTGAGAGATACTATTGGCAGACTACATTCTGCTCTTTATATTACAGCAGGCTGGATCTGATAGTCTAATAGGTCTTCTCCTCCCCAACTATATTCTGATCCCATAGAATACAATGCAGTTTAATACAGAAAACCTTCTACAACTGCAGATCTCTGGCTGCAGGACTGCTCACCATTTGTAGGGTTGCCAGCCCTCCAGGATTGTCCTGGAGTGTCCAGGAATTAAAGATTAATCTTTAATTAAAGATTATGTCATGTGATGAAACCTCCAGAAATACATCCAACCAAAACTGGCAATCCTAACCATTCACTGTATGCAGGCATGCACCATATCACAGAAGAGTCCAGGAAGAGCCACTCCAATCATGAGCCAGATTAACCAGAACAGCAGCAACCAATGGTTCTTGTGCATCATGGTTGGCAAACTCCCTCCACCATGACAACATCAGTCCCCGTCAATCCACTGAGTCTCAATCCTCCAAAGAATGATTCCAGCAGCACTACACTCAGCAGCAATCCCTCAAGCCAGGAGCTGACAATTTATGACAGCAAAGAGGAGATGGGTGACTTTTCCTGGAGAGGCACGGCCAGGATCTGCTCATCACTGAACTTGCAGGTTGCCTGGGAGGGACAGAATACCTTGTTTGGGCCGCATAGCCAGCAAGACATTTACCTTGACTGCCCATCTATTGAAGATAGACCCTGTACAGTAAATGGACGTGACAGTAAGTCGATTGCACCCACAGAGAAGGAGATATAGGACAATGTCCGTGTCTGTCTCACTAAATAGGAACTAGCCCCTGCCACAAGAATTACCCTGGGGATTTGAAACTTGTAGAATCACACACGATGGACCAGAAGCAATACCCAAATTTAGGCACTGGAACATTTGACCTGAATCCGGAGGATTCCCAACATTGGAAACAGTTGGGATTTGATTTTGATTCAGCCCAACAGTACAAGTTTTTGTTGCAAATGGAATGGCCTTGGGCCATCAGCATCGATTGAACCCAGGTCCTTCAGCAGCACATCACAGCCCACTCCCACCTCATAGAATATCAGGGTTGGAAGGGACCTCAGGAGGTCATCTAGTCCAACCCCCTGTTCAAAGCAGGACCAATCCCCAATTTCTGCCCCGATCCCTAAATGGTCCCCTCAAGGATTGAACTCACAACCCTGGGTTTAGGAGGCCAATGCTTAAACCACTGAGCTATCCCTCCCCGAATTAACCAAGGCCGTTAGTTGTCACCAGTAGTTGGCTACTATCCTCTCCATGTATTAGCCAGTAAGGGGAACACAACACACGTTCAAAGCACGTTATACAAACTGATATATGCCTGGATACAGAGTTTTGGGATGGGCCCACTCTTTACACACCGTGTGTGCCTTGTCCTTGACTTTCCTATGCCAAACATTTCATTGTACATATCATTCTTCATTGCGGCAAATCAGGCAAGTGTAACGGTCTAGTCTATCTAAGAGACATTCCACTCCTGCCCTATCACATATAAAAATTAATTTTACTTTACATTAGCCTTTACTAAGGCAGTGAAAATTATGTTGCCGTTTTAATGGACCAGGCCTGATCACTACAGGTATAACCTCTAATACCTCACTGAGGAAGCAGCTAAAGTAAAAATGACTTTGGAAACATCATGCTGGGTTTTGGGAGTCATTAAGCAGGGGCGTGCAGGTGGCAAGGAGGGAAGAAGGCAAATGAAGCTTTCAGGGAATTGCCTTTTAGGGTCTGAGATGCTCCACTCTAAGACCACCTGCATATCACCAACTGTCTCATTGTTTCTTTGTACTCCTGCCCTCCCAGCTTCTACATCTGCCCACTGTCTATTGTCTTATACTTGGACTGTAGCTCCTTGGGGCAGGGACCATCTTTTTGTTCTGTGTTTGTACAGCATAAGGTGGTCCTACATCCATGACTAGGGTTCCTAGGCACTATAATACACAAAGAACAACAATAAATGGCTTCCCAGCCCTACATTTGCCTCCCTGCCCCCATGCACCCAAAGCAAAAAACTTAAATGCACTGAAGGAAGTACCCCTCCTCTTCCATGCAGATGCCGCATATGCTGGCTGCTGCCTGCAGAGTCACTGGGCCGCCCCCAGAGCGCCCAAGTCTGTTTATTTTCCATCTGCTGCATGCCCAAACTGGCGCTAATTGATTCCAGGAGGATTTAGTTTGGTGGGTCAGCAGAAACAGCACTCACAGCTTTCTGGGCTGTAGCAGCACCACCATCAGCAGTGGGAAATAAACCAGCTCAAGAGCCACTTTAAGGCTGTAGATAGGAGGCCTTGATCCTGTAGCAACAGTGCACCATTCCATCTCTGACTGGGAGGACTGGGGCGGTGGAAATGGGGAGGGGTGGTGTCGAGTTCGAAAGTCCAGGCAATGACACACTTTCTCTGTAGTACTCAATACAATCAATAGAAGGCTGTTCTAGGGTCTATGGCTCACCTCCTAGGACGGGGTGGCCAAGTTAATATGCGGCTCCTTGTACAGGCACCGATTCCGGGGCTGGAGCTACAGGTGCCAACTTTCTCATGTGCCGGGGGGGTGCTCACTGCTTAATCCCTGGCTCTGCCACAGGCCCGGCCCCCACTCCACCCCTTCCCATCCCCTCCCCTTAGCCTACCATGCCCTCACTCCTCCCCCTCCCTCCCAGAGCCTCCTGGACGCCATGAAACAGCTGATCGGGAGGTGCAGGGAGGGACGGGGGAGGTGCTGATCGGCGGGGCTGCTGTTGGGCAGGAGGCACTGGGAGCTGGGGTGGGGGAGCTGATGGGGGCTGCTGACGTATTACTGTGGCTCTTTGGCAATGTCCATTGGTAAATTCTGGCTCCTTCTCAGGCTCAGGTTGGCCACCCCTGGATTGGACTTTTTTTTGCAGCTGCCCACTCATGCTCTTGAAGCCCTTCATTTGCGAATTCTCTGTAACCATATGAAAGTCACACCACTTTAGTGGCTCTTGGAAGTGAAGGGGTTAACGGCTTCCCAACCGCTTTGGGCTGCACTTCCACAAATTTACCATTTGGAAACATTTCCCCACACCCTCAAGAGAAATGTGAATGGAAGATGGACTCCCTCCGTGACCAAAAATTACACTCTTTAGCACCTGAAGTTATTTATATTCAGGCACTTAAAGAAGTAGCTGATTTCCGAATCAGGAGCTGCTGAGTACCTACCGCTCCCACGGATCTCAGGGGGAGTTTTACCTCTATACGGGTCAAGAGGAGGCCTATAAACATGTTAATTCAGGGTTCCCAGTAACCCAGGACATATCTATATTAAAAACCAAACAGCAGCAGGAGGAGACTGTTGCAAAGCAGCTGGTTTTGCCTGCACATTCAGCTGATGCCACTGCGAACAAACACAGCTGCTTTTGCAAATTAAAAGAGGAGCTTACTTCAGTAGTCAATGGCAGATTGTGAGGATTTACTACTGGGAATAGCGCCTACTTTAAAGGCGAGACATCACCAAACACCCATAGCTGCCTCTTTTTTTAAAAACCAAATTCACTTCTCTTTAACACTGAGAATGTGCACAATGGAGCGGTCTGCAGACAACAGCCATTTCACACTGAAATTTTGTTGTTGTTACTGTCCCCTGCGCTCCCTGAGAAGTAGAGTTTTCTTTATTGAAATGTATTAAACTGTGCTCATTTCTTGACAATGCAAAATGGAGACATTGTTCCATCTAACTCCGAAGCATTAGCATGTGAGAACAGGTCAGTCAGCGAGATAGATGCAGTGTGTGTACACAGAGACCCACATCATTACAATGACAATGGGCTTTCCTCAGACCAACTCTGTTTGATCAAACCCACCAGCCTTTCGGAAAGGTCATGTTCAGGGAGGCTGCTTGACAGCCAAGTGCCTGCTCATAGGTGGTGCATTTTCAACTGGATAGATATCGGCCGTTCGTTAGCTAAGCTTGGACTCAATGTTTCACTTTTTAAAAAATTAAACTCTCAATATGCATCTTTAAAATATTATGAAGACCCTTTCATAGACACTAGAGAAAGAATTGCTCCAGTCAAATATCTCCCCTTCTCTTTGACACACAAACTTTAATCACGCTGTACTTCTTCAAAGCCGTTCCCTCTCAGCATATTTGAAAAACTGTAGACAAATAATGCACTCAGACTCAGCCCAGATGCTAGTATGCAGATACCTATTTCCCCATGTTTTCCAAAAACAACCAATGCATTCATCTTGCAGTGTAGAAAGGAAAAGAGAGATGCAGCAGCTACTTCAGAACACAGGCCCAAAATGTCTGATTAACTATAACAATATCAAGTTTCAGAGTAGCAGCCGTGTTAGTCTGTATCTGCAAAAAGAAAAGGAGGACTTGTGGCACCTTAGAGACTAACAAGTTTATTTGAGCTCAAATAAATTGTTAGTCTCTAAGGTGCCACAAGTACTTCTTTTCTTATAACAATATCATGCTCTCAAAAAATGAAATTTACTGCAAACATTTTCCTAGGAAGTAATGTATCCTATGCAAATTTCCTTTGATAACATCCAGATCAAAAGGACTCAAACATTTTCATATCTACACTTTTAAAGAGACACTGTCAACTTACAAATCATGGGTGAAATCCTGATCCCACTGAAGTCAGTGGCAAAACTCTCATTAACTTTCATGGGGCCAGGATTTCAGCCCATATTTAAGAATCTACAACAGCATTTCCTTACCTCTCTCACTATACCATCTTAGCTTCTTAGAATGAGATTTACAAAATAACTCCAACGTGCTTTTATTCACAATCAGGGCTGTTGGTTTAATTGCACCTGGTTGGGACAATGAAAATAAACTGGTCAGTTTTGCTTTTGGTTGTAGTCAGTTTTACTTGGTCCCAATGCAGTAGTACAGCAGTCCCATATCTGCATTGCAAATTCTGCAAGGGAATGTTTGAATCCTAAGGATCCCTTTTTCCTCCTCCCTGCTTCTTCCCTCTAACTAAAACCATTAATAAAATTATTTCTATCGATACTTGGTTTTGCAAAAAACAAATTAAAACTATTAAATGTAGGACCTAAGCTACCCAACAGTCTCTTGAAGTAAGAGTTGGAGAAAGGCAAACTTAGATTGAAGTTTATTAACTACTTTTAAAAATACTGTTGCATCATGTTTAACTTCTCTCACACCTTGTTTCAAATAATGCCAAGTGAAGAAAATGCTCAAGTGAAGTAGGCCACATGCCAACCATAGTACATCCAACCGTCCAAAGCCACGAGGTTGCCTCACTTCTATTGCTACTGTAATAAAATGGCCTGAGACACTGAATGCCAAGTAAGATATCCACAGGCTCCTTCAAAATTCAAACCAACCATTCTTCATGCAACATTAAATGCATTCATTTTTACGGGTATCAGATCCCATCTACTAATGGATCAGTCATCCTCTGTAGCTTGCAATTTACATATCCAGCCTGCAAGCTGCTGTGGGGTCAGTGGACATGAACTACATGAATACATTAATTCCTAAAAAGGAAATTAACATCCATCATAACTCAATTTAATGGTCACACTTTCTTTACAAGTGGTAGTAGTGAGGAGTGCCCATGTCTCACTAAGACAGATGGGCAGTATATGATATATGGGCTGCAAAGCCTACACTTAAAAGTTATATCAGTATGTAGAAAATGTGACACATGCAGGTTTCCCAACTGAAACAAGTGCAAGCATCATACCAGGAGTAAATCTTCTCTTTCTGTGTGTGTTTTCAATAAGTCACATGACCAATTTCACTGCACGTGTACTGAGTGCAAGACTTTGTCTTCAGTATGAAAAAAGGGGTATTTTTAACATGTGCTAACTAACACGGGTCAAAACACTAGAATGAAATTCCAACCCTACTGCAGTCAATCATTAATTTAAATGGGGCCAGGATTTCACCCTTAGTGTAGATAAAGCAGCTATCATTTTAACATGTGTTTAGGTCTCCAAGATAGACTCTAGACCTTACTCTAGAATTTACCTTAATCTGCTAACATGGTAAAACTCTTACTTGCCCTGCCTATATCAGAATTTTAACACATTAGGTACCTCATGTTTATAAACACACGTTTTCCCCTAGTATAGACACAGGCTAAGGGTACATTTTCACTGCACAGTTAACCCAGGCTCTTACCCAGGTTTAACCCAAACCTCTTACCATCCACACAGAAAAACCTCTGACCCAGGTTTGGAAGTGCTTTTAGCCAAGGCTACCTGACCCAGCTGTGGAGTGGATTAGAAACCAAGCTCCACTTTGACCCACTTACTTTGCAATGAGGATACAGGCAAAAATCACTTGAGCACTGATAGTCCTCCAAAGCCTTCCCACAATTCCTCTTGTAGGACAGATAGATTCTCCCGCAACAGACACAATTGACTGGGAAAGAATCCTAGAGCAGCTCAGCACAAAGAGCCACAGGATATGTCCCCAAAGACACACAGGAGAGCAGAAACAGTGAGGTGACAGTAACATGGGTAGGGCTTTGCTATAGGAATGCTCATATCTGAGCTAGGATAATCCAGGTGCTCAGATCCAGGTACCAGTGAAGACACCTTAAGTTTGCATCTAAAATGTTATAAAACTGGCCAGTTTTCATTTGTAAGAATAAAAGACGCCAATGTGAATCATGAAAAGGTGAAGAGAATTCAGTTACATTCTACAGCCTGACAGGATCCAAAAAGAAAACCTCCATCGCAACAAATAAAAATATCAACACTACTGTAACTTTGCATTGCATTAGAGACCACATTAAATGCTTAATATATGTTGAACCAAGTATGTTGCTGTGACACTCTGTACCTCAAAGTAGCACTCTGGAACCTCCATATTCACCACTGTGATAGGAGGAGGAGATGTTTGGTATAAATGCATGCCTTGTGAGATATCATTTTAAAAGTCTAGATTTGTTGAACACTAATATCCTGTTGGACTGTATGTGCTGTCGCTGTATGTGAAGTTAGGAAGAATTGCTAAATGTGCTGTTGAAATACATCAGGAGGTTGGCAGACGCCCACAGCCAGACTTTCAGTAAGGACAAAGGAGCACCCATCACTGGCCAGAGGGGTGCTGATGGCCCATCAGAAAGGAATCTGCTATCCCAGAGGCTCCCTAGAGAAGGCATGTATGCACTGAAGATGGCTTGACCACCACCTCACAGTAAGAATCTTTCTAGCAGCTGAAAGAAGATATACAAAAAGAAAGACAGTGACATCACTTGGACTCTCTCCACCCCCATCTCAACACCTGGAAGAACATCTGGAAGAAAAAAGACTTTGAATTGGGGAAGATTAGTCCCACCCAGGCTGGAAGGGGGGTCCAGTCTGTGCACTGAAGAACTGTAAGCTACTTGTACCATCTGCTAGGGTGAGAGACTGTTTGATTCAAATCTTGCTTAGTCTGTTTAAGTTAGAATTTAGGCTGTGGATTTATTTTTGTTTCTTAGGTAACCAACTTTCATCTCTAGGTCTGCTACTTATAATCACTTAAAATCTATCTTTCTGTAGTTAATAAATCTATTTTATATTTTCCCTAAATCAGCATGTTTTTGGTTGAAGTGCTTGGGAAATCTCAGTTCAGTTTACAAAGGCTAGTGTGTGCCCATTTCACACTGAGGGAGTGGCGAAATAATTAATGAACTTACACTGCCCAAGGGAGGCTTGAGCAGTGTAAGACGATACAGATTTGGGTTGTAGGGGTGGAACTGGGGGGAACTGGCTGGAGCCTCTCTATTGATGGTTCATGAGTGGCTAGGAGATCATTCGTGTAACTCTGTTGGGTGTGTCCCTGCCTGTGGATGACTGTGTAAGTGCAGTACCTGTCAGAGGCTTGTAGCTTGACATTAGCATCACAGTGTGAGAGACAACAACCCAGGCTGGTGGTTTTGGAGGACTCAGCAGTCCCACAATCCAGGTTGCACCCCAGGGACTCCATCACAGTTGCTTATTTTGTGACCCTTACAAATTATCTTGCCACATCATCAGTAGAGCAACTTTTAGCTAATTTCAGCAGCAGGTTGAAGGGAAACAAAAAGTCAGTTCATGGAACTGACCTTCTGATAAGCAAACTGGCCTCTATGGGTACATCTATGTTACGATAAAAGATCCACAGCGTGGCCATGGATGGCCAGGGTCAGCTGACTTGGGCTCACGGGTCTTTGGCTATGGGGCTATAAAACTGCAGTGTAGATGTTTGGGCTTGGGCTGGAGCCCAGGCTCCAAGACTCTGCAACAGGGAGAAGGTGTCCAGATCCCGGGCTCCAGCCCAGGTCCGAATGTCCACACTACAATTTTTGGATCCACATCCCAAGCACCACAAGCCCAAGTTCGCTGGGTTACACCCAAGAGGGATGGATAGAGAATTTCTGAATAAGAACCTGGTGGTCAGAGCAACTATTGCTGAGTCCCAAAACCTCCAGGCAACTGGAAAGGCTAGTGACTACTAAGGAAAAAAACCAACAAGGTCTTCTTCTTTTCCCTTGGGTTCTTGTCTTGAACGACAGCTCACGTGTGTCTTCTTCACCAAGACTAATGACCAAAAGGTAAACTACAAAACCTTTCTGGCTAATGTTTAAGATCCCAAATCACTGGTGTAATGTGTATATGGGTATAAAGGCTGACATTTTCCAAAGCTGCTTAATAAATGTGGATGTTTCTATTCAAATTAATAGAAGTTGAGTGCTCAAACCCCCTAGACAGTTTTGAGAAAAATTACAAATATTCAGTCTAGTTACTAGAAGCCAGATGCCATTTATTATATAACTATGACTGGCAGTCCTGACCATCTCTCACCAGCAAAAATACAAAACATCACACACACACACACACACTTTAGAAGCATCTACTGTCAGACTCTTGATCTCAAAATAGCTGTAGTGGAGCTGTGTGCATCTTTTATTCCTCCTGTTGCAGAGACTCTCTCAGATATTAAATTACAGCTCAGACTTTTTCAGATGTCCATATATAGAATTGAGAGCTACCCTCCCAGAGGTAACTAACCCTTTTATTATATCTAAGATAGACAGCTGACCTAAATGAACAGCAGGAACAGTGGGTGTGCCAGGGATAGTTACTGGTGTGGCAAGGAAGGAGACTTCTATTTTAAGTTTGCTTAGGAGGTAATTAATTGGCTCTTGCTGGAGGAACAGGGGCTCTGGACAAAAGCCTTCTGTAAATCAGTACTGCTTCTTTCTGAGTTGGATTCTATGTGGTGTACGTTTTTTGGGGTAAGGACTGCACCTTTGATTGGGCTTGTACAGTAGTTAGCCCATTATGGTGCTGTAGGTTGGAAAAACAGAAGTAAATGCCAGTGCAAACGTCAAGTCTCCCTCTTTGAAAGAAAAAAAACAAACCCAAAACAAATAATGGAACTGATTTTCAAAGGGATTAAGCTCCCAGAATGACTTCATCTAGAGCTGCAGGGGCTCAGACCTGATAACACTGCTTAGGAAATTAAAGGTCTGTCCATGTAAAGTATGTGGTGGTTTATAAGAAATAAATAATAGAGTACACAGAACAGAACCAGAAATTAGCTTCAGTCTAATATAAAGCCTATATATTAAAGAGCAGAATTTTGAGAGGAAAAGTCTTGGAATTAAGGAACTGGACCAGGAACAAAGAGATCTGGGTTCAACTGCCAACTCTGTCATAGCCTCTCTGTGGTATGTTGGGCAAGTCACTAACCTCTGTGCCTCAGTTTCCCCATCTGTGAAGCCAAGTATACTGACGGTTCTGAAAAGCTTTGAGATACCTGAGTGAAAGATGCTACAGAAATGCCAGCTGTTGCTGATTTGCCTCCATATCAGCCCAATTCTACAGCCCTGAAGTAGGCAAAAATCCCAAAGATGCTACAGGATAATGTCCAAAGTAAGCTTATGCGATTGGGAAAGGGAGAAAGGAAGCTTAACCTGGAAAGATAATGATCCTTTGAACCTGTATAGTGCTTTTCATTGTAATTTTTTGATCCCCACAGCACTCCTGTAAGATAAGTAAGGATTTTGCTGATGGGGAAACTCAGGCAAAGAGCCTAAACAACAGACCAAAAGCCACAGACTGAATCTGTGTCAAAGCTACAATTAGAAATCAGGAGTTTCTGGCGCCCAGCCCTGTGATCTGGCCACTAGGTCCAGCCCCTCTCCTCAGAAAGATCTCGGTCTTCAGTGCTTCCTATTTGTTCCCCTCCAGTAGGCATCAGCGATAATAGTTTAATAAGTTGAAGCCGTAACTATCTATTCAGGAGGTATGTAGCAAGTTGCTTGATAATAACGTTTTGGTTGTGAGCATTGCTACCTTAGCAAGTTGTCTGCATCAGATGTCACTGAGATAAGACCCTCTTAAAAAATGCAGCTAATCCAACTAAGATGCAGGTGAAGTTATAAAGGTTAATCAGATCTCAGCCACTGGGTCTCTTCATGCTGCTCCTTATTTAGCAAAATACTTGGCAAGTGGCATTACTGACACCCAGCCCAGTCAGGAACAACTGTGTAACCAGCCCAGCCCAGCAGCAAATTACTCCAGAACTGTTTCCTGCGGCATCCAACTGGCTTTCCAACACACATGCTTTGCTTTCACAGCACTGGTAAAGCTTCAGGCAGCCAGGGATGGCTGTGCGTGGTCTCTTCTGCTGTGATCTTGATAACCCTTGTAAGGTGCCCAGATGCCACGGTGATGGGCATTATTCAATAGATGCTTGCAATTAATAATAAAGCAGCATCTTCAGGCTGAAGCCAGTATTGAGCCCTAGCGGCACACCACCTTTGTGGCCAAAGACCAAAATTCAATGAGGAGGAAAGCAAACCTTGCCCTTAAAAAAACAAAACAAACAAAAAAAAAAACCACAGGCAGCTCCCCTGCATAATCACCACACCAGGCATGTGCATCAGGCAATACCAGGGAGCAGACAGGGCTGATGCAGGGACAGTAGAGCTGGGGAACAGCTGCTCCAGGTGGCATGTTCAGACTTCCTGGAGGACTCCCTTGTAGAAGTTAATGCTGCTCCCTGCATCATTACACTCCCAACAGGCTTTTACAGTCCCCCACCTAAGCCTCCTAAGGGACAGGAAGGGCGGGAGAAGCAGGCTGCTGTCCATCTGCACTTTAAGTGCTAACAGCAGCTCAGCCACCGCGCTGGACATGTTGCCAGGGAAGGGGGACAAGCAGCCCCATGACAGCACGTGGTTAGTGGGGGAGCAGGTAGTATGTGGGCTGGGGATCAGAATTCCCTGTGGTTAGCATGCCACTGGCATGCAGGCCCTGATCCCCCTCTCCCACGCCGGTTACGTTGGGCTTGGTGACCCTTCAGTCTGGGTTCTTGTAGCTGTCCCCGCTATAGCTCCATAGACACGTGCTGGGCAAGGGAAATGAGGGGCCAAGACAACAGGAGCTCTGCAGCTCCCAGTGCTCAGGGCCTCAGTCAGACCTTTGACCCGGTAGGAAACATGAGCCTCGTCGTGTGCTCCATCGGCTGTAAATCAGCACCGGCTCCCTCTACCGGGAGAGTCAGGGTGACAAGCACCTCCCCAGCCCTACACACCCCAGCCAGCCTCAGCTGCCCAGGGGCCTTTTAATTAATGGTCATTTCAGCACCAGGTATCAGGACAGAGCTGGTCCAGGGCTTTGACCGAAGCAGCAGAAGAGTGCTCCAAGGGCTGGGACACATGCGGACAGCCTCTCAGGAACAGCCGATGGTCTGGGGGTTGAACGGTTTCACAGCCATTTCACCATTAGCGGGAGGCCTCTCCGTGAGCTGGGAACGCTCAGCACGAAGAGCCAGGAAGGGAGCCTTATGCTCCTGGTGACGATGGTCTGACAGTGGAAGTGAAGTGCAGTGGGGCAGGAGAAGCCAGGGCCTAAAACAGGCTTGTTGGTCAAGATCACAAGCTGTTGGCCTCAGGGTTTCCATATCAAATAGGCCCTGGGAATGGCTATGTCCTTGCAAGGCTGGCTTGCAGGGAGTTTGCCATTTCCCTTTTGTCAACAACAGGCAGCCCCGTGAGAGTGTCAAGATGGAGCTTTCATAAGTGCCAGGCTCTGGCCTAACTATGCTCCCACTGATCTCAGCAGGAGTTTTACCCTAGGCTTCAATGGGAACAGAGTTAGGCCAACCCTGAGTGCTGTCAAAAATCCCAGCCGAGGCAAATGCCATTTGTGTCTAGGAGAGGGATGGAAGAGACCCATTGGATTGCTCCCTGTGGTTCCCTAGTATAGATTGTTTCTATACATATGCCACTGTGTGGGGACTGGAGCTTTGCTCTGCGCTGTGACACTGGGCAGTTGGAAGTGTTACAGGACAGGGTCCCCTAAATAATGCTGGTGTATGTGTTATACCTATCGCACTCAACAAATTTCTTCTAGCAAGGACCAAAACCCCAGACCCAATATACACCTAACTTTCTACTTCTGACCCTGGCCCATGCTTCACATGGGTATTTCTATAACAGGCCACACCAACCCCCCTGGTTCAACCATGGCTGGCCCAGACCTCGGTGAAGCTTGGATCCAGATCTGAACTTCAGCGCTAACTATAGCCCTCTCCCTCCTCTAGAAGTCAGCACTTTCTTGTCAAAAGGAGAAAGGCGAAGTAGGACATGAGCTGATGACCTCAGCCCAGATCTTGATGATAGATATACCCATCACAACATGCCATCACTACAGGTAACCCCTTGGCACCCATCACCTGAGAAGAGGAGGTTTGAATGGCGATGGAAAGCAACGTCCGATCCCTACAGCCCTGGGTTGAGGAACAGGACAAGTGTCTAGGAGAGGTTGTCCTGCAGCTGCTGTGAGAGAGAGACTGCCAGGCCTGGCAACCCAGCCCACGCTACATTGTTGTCTTCTGAAAAGAATGGAAAATGGAGGAGTGGTTCCATACAGGGCAGTTGGAACATAGTGGCCCAGAGGGAGAAGGTAACCATTCCAATATTGCCACTGTCAAGAACTGCACTTAAGAGAAAGGTGTCTATTCCAGTAACAGAAGCTCTCTCCCCTTTGCATGGTTTAAGATGATGCAATTTCAGCCCCTCAAATGAACCAGAATACACAGTGCCCGTTCTGGGGCAGGTTTGCACCCGTACCCAAAGCCACATGACCTGCAGTGAAGCTCATATCACAAGCCACGAGCCAGACATGAGACAAACTAAATTTTAGACTCCAAACTGGAAGTGTTGGAACATTTCAGAGTAAAAATATCCCCCCTTTACGCAGTCTGCCAGATATGGAAGGGAGGTGAAAATCTGCAAGGGAGCTGATTTAATGTGTGAAGAGAGCAGAATTGTATGCTACCGGCTATGCATATGCACTAAACATAGGTCAAATACCCATTGGTTCTGTAACATTTTATTGGGATGGAAAAACAATAATCTTGTGCTAGATGGTCCCTAGGTTACCCCCCAGCTCAAACTTGCCCACCACAAGAAAGAGGCAGGGGAAAGCGACTTGGCCCTGGCTCGGTTTCTCTTTCAATGCCCAAGTATCTTTCTGTTCCATCAACAACCAGAGAGAGTCATTGTACTTGGTCCAAATGCTGGGAAAGAGTTCATTATTGTTATTGCTCTTTGTTATTACAGAAGCACCTTGAGGCCCCAAGCAAGACCAGGGCCTCCCTGTGCTGGGTGGTGCACAAATACATAGTAAGTGACAGTAAGCTCTGCAGGGCAGGGACTAACTAAACAGACAAGACAGAGAAAGGAAGGATTATCTCCATTTGACAGAGAGGGGCCTGAGGTCACACAAGAAGTCTGTGGCAAAGCCAAGAACTAAATCCAGATCACCAGAGTCCCAGCCGAGTGCCGTCCCCTCTCAGGCAGAAGGCTGCTTGGGGGATTGAGTTCCTCAGGCCTTTTTAAAACAGCCTGCTTGCAAGTCAGCAAATTGTTCCAATACAAACAGCAGCCCCCACATTCCCCTACATGTTCCAAAAAACATGCAGAGCAGGGAGTGGGTGAGGGGGGCAGGAAAGCCCCACATTTTCCATGGGTTCTGTGCGGAAACCCTACCCAGTTCTTTGGGGAAACACAGAGTCGCATTTATTTCATACAGAGCAGTCTCTGCACAAGGTCCATCTCCGCTCCTTGGGAGCGGGCAGCACACACATTGCTCAGTAATAAAACCCACAGCCCAGTCGAATGATGGCGTCACAATGACTTCAAAGAAAACTCTCCCATTCGCTAGCAGGGGATCACCTCCAGGAGCGGGTAGAGGAGCAGGGACGTCAGCAGGCATACTACTGTGTTTTTCCTCATCTGCAGGGTTAAACGGGTGTCAATCTCTGGTGACAGCTGCTCTAAAAACACAGGAAGGGAGAGAAACAACACAGGGCGTCTCTCTAGATTGTCTTCACGACTCAGATTTCAAGAACAACAAATGGGAGAACTGAACTCCTTTCCCATCCCCACTGGACTGCTCCAGGGAAGAGTGAAGCGGGATTCTCCAGACACTAGTGGCAAATAGTCCAGCAACCCTCAGTGAGCAGAGACAATGCCAGGAGCAGGGCAGTGGGGCACTCCACAGACATCACGCCCTTGACTTCGTTTATCACCACCAAGGTGTGGTAAGGCCAAATCCAAGAGGTGCTGAACTCCTGGTTCTCCCGTTAACTTCATGGGAAGCTACAGGTGCTCCCCCGCACCCACCCGATTCATCCCCTGCTATTACCATGGGAGGGAAAGGGCTGGTGCAGTGGATACAAACGGAGAGCAGAGCACTTACGGCACTCCAGACCCAGTGTCCTCCACAGCAGATTGAGCATCATTAAAGCTCAGGGTTAAGTTTGCTTTACATTATGTAGCCTGTTTAAAGCTGCAAAGAACCTTCCTGGGTAGCTTCATTTAAAGCCTCAATGAGGTGAATAATTAAAAGGATGAAGTATAACAATAGACCTTGAACTCCAAGCTATCTCCAGCGAGGCAGAGCTCTCCAAGATGTCATTTGGCCTTAGAAGTAGCCAAAGAGAACATACTTTGTGTGTTCTGGCTACACTTTTTGTCATTAACGCAGGCTTATTAGCCCATAAACTCACAGTTGCTTGCAAGAGCAGAGTACTTTGTTTTTCAGTAGGCCTAGAAGTTAATTCATTTTCCCAGCTTTATTACTCCACCCGGTCAAATAATGGGACGGAGCTGCTAGTCAACTGGAACCAAGCTAGGCCCAGAGAATTCTCACTGCACCTTTCATGACTCTTTACCAGGCCCATAAATCAATAGCCAGCAAATGACTTTCTGCTCCAGCTCTTCTCAGTCACCAACAGCAATCCTAAATTGCCCTATAAATCGATGCATAGAGCCAGAGTTCAACTCTGGGGGCCCCAAAAGGATAAGGATGCAGCTTGGTTCAAATACACATGCCAACCTTTGGGGAGGCAATTGTAAACATGCTTCCCCATGGGGAGTTCTCCTTGATGGCTGTCACGTCTGGAGAGATTACATGGCCTTAACACCACGGCTGATCAAGAACCTATAAATGTGACCTTAAGGCAAAGCTCAGTGTCACTGTCCCTGCCCTAACACATGTCCCATGTCAGATGTGTGCGTACAAACAGCCCATTGCACCTTTGGGGAAGAGATGCAGTTTGCTCTGGTATCCTGGGTCTCATACCCCTCTGCTGTGAAGGGTGGGATGGAATGGCTGTCTGCCTAACACACTCCTCTACAGATGCTGTGAAAGGAAGTATATGAAAGTAAACTAAGGGCTCCCACCCAGCATGTTATTAGCTGTGGTGCATGCAGACAGCACTTCAGAGGTCCCTGCGTTGCTGTCCTGGTTGGAGTGCATCCACCAGGGAATTCACTTAGCTGTATTTCAGCAGGTTCCTTCGGGATGAAAGGCTGTCTCATATACACACGATGTTAGCGAATCCTCTGAAGGTCCCCAGTGGTGACATTGTGGGGTAAGGATTTTGTAAAGGGACTGCTCAGTGCAACAAAAGTAAGTCTCCTCACAGGACTGCAGGCTGGGAACTTGCTGCTTTGTTCAATTGCATCACAAGAGGTGGGGTGGGGAGTGTGAAGGGGGACTCCCACCGACAAACAAGGTGTGCGTGGAGTGTGGCTCCATCCCATAATACGCTCGGTAACCCTGTCAACCCTATCCTGGCCGCTTTAGTGCAATGGGGTTCTAGGGCAGACGATACGGGTAAGATGCCGGACTATGGAACATGCCGACAGACATGAGAGCCATTATGCACACACACCGTATATCTGGCTCAATGCAACCAAAATAATTCTCCAAAATGGCAAGCAGAATACAGAAAACGGCAAAGCAAATGAATGGCTTTAAAGAAAACCCATTCTTTAAGCAGTGAATTTAGAGCTAGAACTGGCTGATTTCCCTGGACACCAGCATCCTCTGTATATCAACAAAACTGGTACAGCAAAGGCAGTGTCAGTATAGCCTCCCACACCCTGCTCTGCGAACAGGCAACAGCTTTGCTCTGGAGGGAACACTTCCCAAGCCAGGTTGTCTGAGTGGACCATTCAATTAAAAAAAAAAAAAGCCTGAAATAAAACCACCATTTTTGCAGGACCCACGAAAACAATGTGTGAGCTCCCTCTGAGGTACCACAAAACAGACAGCTCCCAGTGCTGAAATGACTGGTACATGAACAAAGGAGCCAGACAATCATCACCTTTTGTCTCCACTATCAGAAACACAGAGGGAGAGTAGCTGGGGGAATAGGCACCAGTACTACAGAAAAGGAAGGAGGAAGATCCATGAAGGAAAAAGATGTCAACTGACAATATCCTTATATAGAGTCTCTCTAGAAATGCCAGCCAGCCAGGTGTATGTCTGGATTCCCAACACATTCCACAACCCTTCCCAAAGGACTCACCCAGCAAGGAGGTTTGCTGTTGCCTCTAGCATTTGCTAACTGATTGCACTCCGGGAAATCAGGAGAAACCCAGATCAGAGCCAAGCTAGTGCTCCTACCTCAGACTGCAATGCCACCTGGAGAGCAGAACTATGTTATCCCAGCCAGGACGCTCTCAAACAAGGCTGAACAGAGATTTCTACCCTTTCCTAACAGCTGTGGTATTAACCCAGTCTATAGATTACATGGGCTCTAGCAAAGCAATCAGGGGAAAAAAATAATCCATCAATTGCTCCTGCTCCCAATGTAGGCCTAAATGAAAGCTCCTGTGAAAGGCTGGCAGGAAATCAGCAGAAATAAAACATAGTTTCCAATATTTTGGTTGGTAGAGCAGATCACCTGTTTCTTTGAGGGATCAGTCCTGCAAGGTCCCCAGCACTATGGTGCCAATCCAAGAAAGTGTATTTAAAACACATGCCCAACTTTAAGTAGGTGAATAGTCCCAGATAACCACTTAGGCACGTGCGTAAGTGCTTTGCTGAATAAGGATCAACGTGCTCAGGACCATGCAGGATTAAGCTGCATGGTCTGTATGATGTTTCCCGTTCTTCACCTTGGTTGAGATGGTTGTCTCTGTCTTGGAAGCAAGCAGTCTGTCTGTCCATCCTCAGGATTTCCCCAGCAAGCCATCTCATCACAGTCAGATGCCAGAAGCTAGTTTGCTGCAGAGGCCAGGGTCTCTGTTAGTCTCAGGGCATGTCAAAATTATGTCGCCTTAAGTTGACACACAGACACTGCAGGAACCCGTTCAGTTGCGCGTGTCTACGCTACGCTCCTTGTGTCGGTGGCACACGCCCACAGCGGCAGCACTTATACTGACACAGAGAGCCGTGCATCATGAGCAGCTCTCCCACTGCAACTCTAGCGCAGGGTGTCTTGGGAAGGGCTTGCAAAATTCAAAGCACAGGGGGAAAGGGGAGGAGATGATATTCTGTGATCATACCAAGAGGTACATTTGCAGAGGATCGCATGCAGGGGCCTTGTAAAAGCGGCATGTCTTTGGCTCCGCACCAGAACCACTGCTCTGGGCAGCGGAGTTGAAAACAGCGACCAGAGCGGTCACAATGGCCATTGTGGGACAGCTCCTGGAGGCCAGGTAAGTCAACATAACAATGTAGTGTCTACATTACGCCTCTCTCCAGCCTCTCGTGGAGGTGGAGTAATTAAGTCGACATAGCAGGCAAGTGACATCAGTGGGAGGAACATCGTAGTGCAGACATTGACATTACAATGTCGACATAAAGCAGTTTACGTCGACTTAACTCTGTAGCGCGTACCAGGCCTCTGTCTCAGCCACGTCTGCATAACTAAAGGATTACAGCAGGGAGGGGAGAGCTCCTAGGGAAAGAGCTATCCAAGAAGGGCCTGGGTCCAGGGATTTATCAATAGCCATCAGGCCCTTGGCTTTTCCTCTGACTACCTAGATTATTTTTCCCCCATCTGATTGTCTCCTCCCAAAAGCTCCAAAGCAGACACCACATACAGTATGTCAAGTATCAGAGACTGTGAAGAATGGTTTCTACAGGGAAGATTGATTGGGCTTGTTTAACATCAGTTTCACCCATCATTACTCTGGTCACCAGCTGTTCCCAAGCAATGGCGGGGAAAAAAAAATCTCACCAATGCAAGGGGTTTATTTTGGGGTTTGGGAGGGAAGAGAGAATTAAAAGCTGGAGTGAGACTCCTTCGTCTGATGGTTCCTTGACCCGAGTAAGGCCCCAGCATATGCACAGCGCCAATTATAATCAGATCCCATAGCAGCCCTGCCAGGGATCTTTGTGTTTTAAGTGAAAGATGAACTCCAATTGGGGACCCACTCAGAAGCAAACTGTGTGACACGGATGGCGTCAGGTAGTCACCCTGACAAGCGTAGCCTATTATTCAAGAGCAGGTCCTCTGTGGATTGGCCCCAGTGCAGCTGACAAGGGGGCACAGCGAGATGGCAGCCCAGCGGAACATCCCTTTGCATAATGACCTGATTAGAAATCACTGGCATGATATGGCAACAGCCCCTGGGTCAGCTGGCAGCAGCTGTGCTCCCTGCTGGGCTGAAGCAGCTGAAAAGGACTTGAGCTCAAATATACCATCTACAGCACCCATCCAAGACGTGCTTTACAGATGGCACATTCGGGAATGGCCCAGCCACCGCTGCCACCCAGCTACCTCTGGGGTGGGACACAGCGCGCACACTACACTGATGTCATAAGCTGGCCTTGTCAGAGAGGCCTAAAGAAGTTAGGCACCCAGCTCAGTGAGAGTTGAGTACCTAACTCTCTTGGGGCCTTTGAAAAACCAAGCCACACACAACAGGGGAAGTGAGATCCAACATCTCCAGATGAAACTGCAGCATTTTCAGCAGCACACAATTAGCCAGCTGGGAATTTGGCCAGGGCACTAGGCTTAGTGACTCTACTCTTGCAAAAATGTCATTGGAATTTACACGAACACAAACGCTCCGAGGCCTGCTCTCACCCCAGAATGGTACCTACATCCACAGAGTGCCCCCGGCACTATGCTAAATGACTGACTCTGAGAAGAGAATGCCATCTACCAAATCATCTGCTTAGGAGCTCTGCACACTTCTGAGTTCAGGAGATCTGGCAACATCAGAGACTGAAAAGTTTTCAGACCAGTGCGTGCAGCCACTAAGCTAGACAGAGTGAAGAGCTGGAAGCAGATCATAGCCTCAACTAGGCATTTCCTGGATTTTGTTAGTTTGTGTCACACCCACAGCTGCATTTATTTTCTAAACATATACTTGTGGGTTAGCAACAACTGCCCTATAGAAACACAGTGTGACCTTCATACCTACGGGGAAAGCGCTCGCCTACCAGATCTCTTGAAAGGTAACTTTGGAAGCCTTTCAAATGTGACAAGCATAAGTGATGTGGGGGAGGGGGGGAGAATGAGAGAAACCTCCAAGTTGTTTTGACTAGCTAGCCGGCTGGCACTGTTCCTATAGAGACAGGACCTGCAATCATATCAGAGTGCTGAGGAGTGAGACTAAGCACATAGGCAATTTGCATAGCAGTATTTGGCCATGTTGCATCTAAGACTTTAAGAAAAAAATAAAATAAAATAAGATAAAAACCACGCACAAGCTTAAACATTAACATTGCTTTACTGGTTTTTCACATGCAGGGCAAGATGTTCCAAACAACGCATTAGCAAGAATAAGCGTGTATCTAAAAAAACCCACTCAGCATATTAAACTGAAATGGAAGAGTAAGTATGCCACTGAAAATCACACTGACAACGCTGAGGTAAAATCATCTGAATGCAATTTGACTTCCATCGCATCTGGTTTCCCAGACATTTCAGAGGTGGAAAGGGGGGACAGAAATATATTTTTGTAAAGAAACTTCCTCAAGCTTTTACAAGTCCAGAGATGCATCAAGCTGACAATAAACTTGCCTGAGCTGTTTAAGACTGGACTCATCCTTCTAGCATTTTTTCTGTGTATTAATTATATTTATTAGTTTCCTAACACATTTGGGCCAAATCAAATAGCAAGCGCCTGCAACGTTTGAACATGCAGTCTCCGCACAGGCAAAACTCCCACTGGAGTCCGGGCAAAGATGGCAAGCCGCAGCCCATAAGCCATTTTACAGTCTCCGGATATCCCTGTGGAGGTCCCATCAGGTGATTCTGCCAAGGTGCCCACCGAGCCAAAAGGAAAATAAAGCCACTGGTTCTGGCATCGTTGGTGGGGAGGGAGGCAGGCGAGTGAAAGGGAATAGGCAGAGAGAGCGAGCAGGATTCTTAACCTAGGTCAAGGGGGAGGAATCAGAAACACTCACCCTAGCTTGAAGAGGGGAACCGATCAACCCATTGTAGCCAATCAGCCCTGCCACAACCTGCACTGCTTCACTGCTTTTAGCCAGTCTGCCCAATAAGTCTGGTTGGAAATTTGTCACCCGGGTTTTTCCCCTTAAATATCAGAAGCGATTCACAGCGACTTGTAAAGAGAGAGAGAGAGAGCACGCGCATGCGTGAGAAAGTGTAAAAATCACTGTCATGGTCAGAAGCATCCATTCCTCTAGTCCCACCCGCCAGAGCCCACCTCCACTGGGGTACCCAGTCCCAAAGCATGATGATGGCTTCTATTCCCAGCAGGCTTTGCATTTATGGCTAACAATGACCAACTGAACAGCCTGATGCAATGCCGGTTGGGAAGTTAGCGGAAGGGAAGCCAGCCATGGGAGGGGGGAGGGGGCGTCCTAGCAGAGGACAGGCATGTGACAAGGTGGGATAGGCTTATTAATAACTATTTGTGTTGTTTATGTGATATCAGCAGGGGAGCAGTAGTCACAGAAACAACATTTGAGGATCACAACATCAGACTTGATGGCCTGCTGCTGATTTACTGGTTGCAAATGTCGCGTGGGCGGGGGGAAGATATTCCCTTCTCTAGGGTAGTTGTTACTTTTATTGTTTGCACTGCATGTGGTAAGAAGATACTAATAATCTGCAGGTAAATTTTGTGGCACACACACACAGACAAGCACTGAAATACTGAGGCACAAACAAAGTAATATTCATTCTAGTATATGTGATTCTCACCACAGTGATCCATCTAAAGAAAGACAGCACGTTAGGCCAGATTTTCAAAGCTAGGCAAATTAACTTGCACAGATAGACTCCTTTGGCTGCCTAAATCACGTGTACATACAACCAAAGAACAGACACCAGCCAGGTATTGCATGAGTAAGTGACCTGTGAGATAGGATGGTCCAGGGGTTCACGTGCTAGCCGTGGACTTCAGGGGCCTGGGTTCAGTTCCTTGCTCCAGCACAGATCTCATGGGTGACCTTAACCACGTCACTTGATCTCTCTGTGCCTCAGTGCCCCATTCGTACAATGGAGAGAATTGCCCTGCCCTGGGTGTTGTAAGGCACGTGCATAAGGGTCATATGAATACTTGGAAAAAGAAAAGGAGTACTTGTGGCACCTTAGAGACTAACCAATTTATTTGAGCATAAGCTTTCGTGAGCTACAGCTCACTTCATCAGTATGCATCCGATGAAGTGAGCTGTAGCTCACGAACGCTTATGCTCAAATAAATTGGTTAGTCTCTAAGGTGCCACAAGTACTCCTTTTCTTTTTGCGAATACAGACTAACACAGCTGTTACTCTGAAACCTGTCATGAATACTTGGATCACTCCTGGAATGCTGCATGCAGTTCTGGACACCCCATCTCAAAAAAACCCCAAACCATTAGAACTGGGAAAGGTTCAGAGAAGAGCAACAAAAATGATGAAGGGGATAGAACAGCTCCCATATGAGGAGAGATCAAAAAGACTGGGACTGCTCAGCCTGGAAAAGAAATGACTAAGGGGGACATGAGAGAGGTCTACAAAGTCGCGAATGGGGTGGAGAAAGTGACTAAGGAAGTGTGATTTACCCCTTCGCAGAACACAAGAACCAGAGGGCACCTGATGAAATTAACAGGCAGCAGGTTTCAAACAAACAAAAGGAAGTATTTCTTCACGCAACACAAAGGTCACCCTGTGGAACTCATAGCCAGGGGATGTTGAGAAGGCCAAAACTATAACGAGGCTCAAAAAAAAAAGAACGAGACAAGTTAATGGAGGATAGGTACATCAGTGGATACTAAGATGGTCAGGGACATAACTGCATGCTCTGGGTGTCCCTAGCCTCTGACTGCCAGAAGCTGGGACTGGATGACAGGGGATGGATCACTTGATGATTACCTGTTCTGGTCATTCCTTCTGAAGCACCTGGGATTGGCCACTGTTGGCAGACAGTATACTGGGCTAGGTGGACCATTGGTCTGACCCAGTATGGCTGTTCTTATATAGATAGATGGCCATCTAAAGGCAAACACCTGATGTGAGTGCACACAGCAGTGCTCACCTGGCTTCAAAAATCTGACTCATGAGGCATTTAAGATCAACTAAATGCATCTGTTTCCACCTCACCGAGTAGCATTTCCCCATCTCTTGGGCACCTACCCACTCCTCTTTGATGACTGCAGTCTTGGGCCTGCAAGGGAGATGAAAGAGGGCCTTCTGGTTAAAGCAGGGGATTAGAGCTCTGTTAGTGACCCGCTGCACCATTTTGAGCAAGTCTTGACTGCTCTGTGCCTCAGTTTCCCTTCTTTCATAGTGGGACGATGATAAATACTCACCTCTCAGGGGTGCTAGAAGGCTTAATGTTTGCAAAGCACTTGGAGACCCTCAGATGGCAGGGCACCATGGAATCATTATTATAAGAAAGAGGGATCCATATAGTATCAGCACACAAGAAACTTCCCATCATTCAAGAAAAACAACGACAACACACCACTGCCCAACCTCCCGACACATTCTCTCTTAAAAAAAAAAAAAAAAAACACACAGTGCAATTAATTTCCATTGATTTTTTCCAACCCGAAGCCCAAAACAGCAGAGTCAAAAGGTTAATGCTGCGTGACAAAGGTCAGCAGCAGTTTGGGGAGGGAGGAGAAAGGGAGGCTTTGTGGTCTCAGACAGCGGCTGGCTGCGCCCCCCTACTCCACTTGAGAAATGTAAAGTGATGGCAATTGCGGAAAGAAAGAGGATTGAGAGCCCTACTTAAGCCCCGAGTCTTTGTGGCTTACAATAGACCCTCCCTTGACTCATTAATCGTGTGTTCCATGGACAGCGTGCCTCAAAGAGCAGCAGATGACACATGTCCAGCTGCCATCGTTGCCCCCATCTCAAGGTAATGGGGCAGGTGCTCTTAGCGCCCTCTGCTCGAGACTAATATATTCTGCCTCCTTGTCTTCTCCCTTTCATCTCCTCCAACAGGCCACGCTGACAACTGTAAATGAGATCAGACTTCAGGGTATGGGACAGATGCAGAGCCCCCTCTGTGCAGTATCAAATGAGCTCTCCCAGTTTTTAAGTTTCTTTCCCCCTTTTACAAGCCCAGTCTTGGTCGGGAAGGAGGAAAAATCCCCTAGCTCCCACAAATGTGCCTAATTCAATGATCTGGACAGACAAAGCTAGACCCTGCTTTTTGGGCCTGATCCACAGCCCCTTGATATCAGCAAGAGTCATCCATTGACGCCACGAGGCTTTGGATCAGATCCTTAGTCCACATTAAAAAAAAAAAAAACACACCCTGCCCCCCACCCCGCCACCCAGGGGTGTTTCGTAGTTTATATTATATCCCACAAGGTTCTGCTTGTTGACACACTGCACTTAATAGGGACAGTTGTTACAATTAGGATTGGCCAAAATATGTTTAGTGTTAAAGGGACAGCAACAATTTGACATCTAGCCAACGTTTTAAAGGAGTTAAAAGTAGTTTTAGAAAATACTCTGCATCTCCTTGAGCCCCTTGTCAGTTTCTTCAGTTTGATAACCACCATTTTCTTCTTCCCCATCCCTGTTGCCTTGTGTAAAACCCACATAAAGAAGGGGAAAGAAGTGATTTTACAGGGCAAACGGAAAAATTGGCCATGCACGGACAATACCTCAAATTAAGCTATCTTGCTGGTTTTGCTAAACGCTGCCAGTAGACGTTTCCTAGAACAAGAGTAGGGGAAAATAATTCATACTAAAGTGTGATTTTTAACTCAATAGTGTCCACATGAACAAACTGGAATCACTCTATAGCATGGGACATAGATAGTGTTAACTGTGTTAAAGGCTACACTGAGAAAGGGGTCACTGTTAAAATAAAGATAATTTACTTGAAAATAACTCTTTGCCTGAGTTACCACCAACTTTGATCAGTGGGCCCAATTCTGCAAAGTACTTTTCACCTTCAATCATTCAGGATCCAGGCCTATAGCCAAAAGGACTTAAAAGTCTCATTGACTTTCCCTTGTCTATGCCTGTTGGTTTTTGCATTGCACTCATCAAAGCTAGCCTAGTCACTTTCACTTTCTGGCTGTAGTCCTTTTTCTCATGCACTAGCACAAGGCTGTTGTGTTTGCATCTCCACAACTGCAGGGAAATGGCCCTTTCCAAGAAAGGCAAACAGCAAGGACTTCGCTGCAAGCAGCTTTTAACCATGGCTCTGAAATGGCAGCAAACTGGGCTCAGCTGCATCTGTTCCTAACACTATTGTCATCAATTTAACTTTCCCTAGCACAGACAAGAATGCATCATCTGGTCTGTGGTATGTCTGCAGAGTTCTTACTGAGCTCCAGCTTCCCATTAGCTGCCCACACATCTCCTGAGATTCTCAGTAAACTCTTTTTCTCTGATACCATCACACCCACATCGAAATTTCACGGAAGAATCCATGCCTTCTCAGACAGCTGCAACAAAAATGCAGTCCAGACTCATAGGCAGATGAACCAAAGTGATGGGGTAGCAAAGGCTGTCTATTTAAAGCAAATACCCTGCTGTCACCCATAGACATTGACCAAGGTGTGGGGAGGGGGAGGTGGGTACTTAGACATGGGAACCCATCCCATGAACCGATCCTTGGCAGCTCAGACACGGAGGCCTGGACAAAATTACTCCAGCTTTTGGAACCTGATCAATGAGCTGCTGAAAAACCCACACCCTCCCCATTAGGGGAACAGCATAAACGTGGGTCTGTTGTGACCATAAACATTGCACATTTCTATAGCCCACTTTCATCGGAAGATTTCAAAGCACTTTATCACAGTGATTAAGTTTCACTCATCCCCGAAATGGGGATAATTGGGGCACAGAAAAGTTGAGTAATTTGCCCAAGGCCACAGAATAAGCCCGTGGCAAAGCTGGGGATAGAACCCAGGGGTCCTGACTCATAGTCTTCTAATTTAACCACCAGGCAAAGCTGCCTCCACATGGGAATTGGAAAACACCCTTTCCCTCTTTCTGTGAGAGAGAGAATTAACCGGGGTGTTATTTATGCAAGGCAAAAGACAATGGCCACATTTGCCTTCATGCTGCCAAGACCTGCCCCCCCAAAAGCTGTCTCTCTGCCCCACCTGCAATGTAATCCATCTCAACGGTTAGCAAGAAATGAGTCCTCTCCAAATGAAAAGCAAGAGATTTTAGGGAGGAAAAGAGCAGCCCTTGCTTTGCTCAGAGTTAGGATTTTAAATGGAAACGAATGTGTGAAATGCTCAAACACGGCCTGAGCCCCATGGGAGGTGGCAGATGCAGAGCTAAAGTGTGCGTGGTCGGGGGTGTTTATGAGCACAATAAATAAATGTACAAATCCATATAAAAGTAACCAATGAGTTACTACTGGCTAAGGGCCATGGCCCCAAAATGAAAATGCACCACAGATGCACTCTGTGGAATAGGAGCTGCAACACTGAAAATCTGTCTGTTTGCTCAGCCCCACTGAAGTCCAGGGAAGTTTTGCCATTGGTTTCAATAAGCCCAGGATTTCGCCCTGGGCATGGTATATTAAAACCTCACAGAAGAGCAGTCAGTTCTGAACTCACCTGTTCTCCAGGCTTTATTTATTTTACTTGTTTAAAACAGAAATTGCACAACTCTCATCTCCAGGATTTTCAGACTGGCTGCCTAGGGTGCAATTCACCCTTCTGCAGGGGGCGGTGTGGATATTTGGCAGTGATCAGCGAGACCAACTAGAGCCAGTTGCACATTTTCCATCCAAACAAACACATAGATCTTATATTTAACACAAATGGTTTCTGATTAAATGGAAATTTTTGCCAAAAAGTTTCTGTTTTCATGTTTGGGTGTTTTACAAAAAAAAGCCAACCCTCAAATTTTGTACTTTTAAACTGAGAAACGGCCAGTTATCCCAGGGAAACTCCCAAATTTAAAAGACCTTTTTTCAATAAAAATGAAAAATATTTTATCAAAAATTCTTGGGGGAGGGAGAGCAATCATCTTCCAACCAGCTCTAATCACCACATTTATCCTCATGGTAGTTCCATCGCCCTAGCAGTCAGAGCCTGGATCACAGCCTGTGAATTCTCAAGGGCTCCCACACTCACTCTCCAGGGCTTTCACCTGCTCTCCTCCTCCCCAGCTGTTCTCTTTCACCACAAGACTGACTGGAGAGACCTGCATGGTTCAGCTGACAGGGAGTAAGGACGGTAATACTATGAGCCAAGTATCAGAGTGGTAACAGCACAGGACTTCCAGGAAGACCGGTCCTCCCTTTATTTTAATGCACACAAAATCCTTGGGCACCTGTTTTGCCCTCCAGGCTAACACACAGAAGGAATTGGGTTTAGCACTTTACAACAGAGCTGCATGTTTCAGCGCATCTGTGTTCTCTAGCCAGTGCCGCAGAAATCCCTTATATTGACCTCATGTTTCACACAGATTCCAGTTGGCATTAAACAAAACACACTCCTTTCTTGGTGCAGTGAATTTCTGGATACAGGGAATGTGTTTCATGACAAACAGCATCTCACTATTCATTGCTAAGCTAATGGGTTTTCTGTCTTACTGATATAATGCTGAAGGAAGACGTCTGCTTTTTGCTTTTGCCCACAGGCAACAAAGGCTGTATTGATTTACTCAGAACTTGGGACTGGTTTTTCGTGGGTTGCATTCTCTTTGATAATAAAGCCTTATTGACAGGGCTTAAATTTCAGTTGCAGCCCTAATTCAAATGTGGCTAATTATGAGAGATTTTGATTTACAGTCTGTTTCCCTTGTCATTAGGGAAATGTACCACAAATCCAACTGCCATCAAGCCATTTTTAAAACATGACGCTTCTGCTGTTCAGTCAAGATCTCTGCACCCACTTAGACCCTGCCAATTCCTCTCTGAGCCCAAGTCAGCTACAAGCCAAAAGCCCCATCCTGCAAGGATTCAAGGACTTCAGTGCGGCGTCAGGGAGCTTGCAGGATCTGCCCCAAAGTAAAACAAAATTTTGAAACAGAGAAGAATTCAGAATGGTTGAAATAAACATTCAAGCCCAACTAACGACTGATTCCTATTGCAACCCCGGCCTTCTGAATGGGAGCAATCCATGTTAATACATAGAATGCTAACAAATTAAAACATACTACAGAGATTTAAATATGATTGACCATTTCAATAATCTAGTTACTACGCTTCCCATCACCAGCTGGCTATGGTGCAGCACACTGACAAATGCTACTCAACCTAGATTTATGGATTAATAATAGAGCCTGGCTTAGTGGGTTATAAATGGACACTCGTCATGGCTAGCAGCCAGATTATTTACTGAATGATAACAGGACACCTCTGGCCACAAGGGCATCCCTCTGAGGAGACTGTACCACAGCCTTTGGTTTTGTAGTTTATTCACATTCAGGATCAGGGTTATTGCCTCATAAAGCAGTGGAGAAATCTCATCAGAACTTTAGTGCTGCTAGAATGATGCCAACGTAAGAGGAACCGCTCACTTACACAAGATGATAGTCACACACACAAGTCTATGGCATTAAGAGCCATAGTTTACAATTTCATTTACACAGTGCTTCAGTTTAGAAGCAAGTCAAGGAGGTAACCCTAAAAAAATCTACTTAGCATTTCATGGTGCTAGCATGCTAGTTATAGCATCTAAAATTATAATCCACGCTCCAAATTGATAATCTGGAGTGTGGATTATAATTTTAGATGATAAAACTAGCATCTACATCAGTGGAGCTACACCAATTTACACCAGCTGATGATTTGGTTCCTATACATTTAGTTGATAAAATTATGGATTTCACTGTGGAAACAGATGCACGTGATTTTTTTTTTTACTTTTAAAATTAAAGGAGCAGGTTCTCTGCTGGCAGAAACTGAAGTAGCTCCATTGAAGTCAATTTACCAGCTGAGGATCTAGCCCAAAGAATGTAGCAATCATTAGGAAGGTGCTGGATTGACAGCCTTGGAAAGTAAGGTCTCCTAGCCCGAGAACAGGTGCAGCACAATTGGTAGCAATGCAAGTGTGCATGCGCGCGCGCACGCGCACACACACACACACACCCCCTCAGCTCTGACCTGGGGGAGATCACCTCTATGGATGGCAGGGTCGTTCAGTCTCCAGGGCCCATTCAAACCCTTAGCTGTACTGATGGCACTGCCAATGGGGATGGGGGGCAGGTAACTGCAGTGGTGGTGCCTATGAGGCAGACACCAACGCGCTGGGATCTGGATTGACGCAAAACTCGTTTCACATGGGCCACATATTAAAGCCCTAGTTTGAAAATGTACGCAGCACAGAGCAGAGGGGAAAGTCTAATGTACAAAGGAAAGCAAGCTAGTGTTAGTCTCTCTCTCACCAGAAGCAGGATGATAAAATATAGGAATTGTTCACATACCTGATCAAACAGAGCTTTCCAGTGCTGATAGGTAAGAGGCAATGCATAAAGGAGGAAAAAAGGAAAAAAAGGTATAAGCAATTATACTAGAATGCAATTCATGCTGGAAATATACTTTAACAGGCAAATAATGGAATGATCTAGTGGTCTAAGCATGGGATAGGGAGCCAGGAATTCCTGCCATCTAATCCTGCCTCTCGCAGTAACTCGCTGCGAGGTGTTGGGCTAGTCATACCTTCTCAGTGCCTCGTGACCCGATCTGGAAAATGGGGATAATAATGTTAGCATCTCCGTGCAGAGGGGAGGTGTTGTGAGGCTTAATGCCTCTGCAGTGCTTCAGGGCTGTCAAGTGCCAAGGGTTTGCCCAATAAACGCTGTGACATCAGCTGTGCAATTAAGAGAACCATGCAGGAGTTACCTGAGAATCCCCTCTCTACATACAGAGTCAGGTGCATATTTACATACAGTTAGGTGCACACAGCTGTTGTAGCTTTCAAGTGCTTTGGGAACACTAAACAAGCCAATCCTTGGCTACGAAAAATATCAGCACCAGATTTCACACAAGCAAAATGCATCTGCTGTTACATGCAGAGTAGAGCTCTGGTTAAAGTCTTAACTATTGAGTAAGGAATATTTCCCTCCAGTCAATTTTGGAGCTTTGTCTAGTATGCCTACCTAGGGGAGAGACCGTGGTTTACATATTAATTCACTGAATTTCCATGGAATTAGTTAAGCTGTTGTTCGAGTGGATATTCATGTATAAACTCCCAGTTGTCCCTGTAAATCTGCCCAATGCTTTAATGTTTTACGATATTTTAAATCCTGGCTTTGTTTAATGTCACTCCGAGTGCTGTAATGACAACAGTGGTGCCATTCCCTTGAAGCGAAGGCTGTGGCAGCATAACCTCCTTTGTATGCATGTTCCCCCCCCCCCCCCTTTTTTTTTTAAGTGATTAGCATTGTATAAGAATCGACTGTGTGTCAGTTCTTGGCAGACAAGCCAGTGAGCTTATCTCAAGTTTCCAATAAAAAAAAAGAAAGAGAAATATCAGATCCCAGTTTGGCCTTGGGCGTGCTCCTAACACAATGGTTTTAATTTTCAGAGGGTATCCTGCAGCCTCCTAGTCCCAACTTGAAATTCACTGACTGATCGCATGGGGGAGGGGGACTTTCACAACATCTTCTGTAACATTCTATTTACAGATTGCACATAAATGATTCCTGGCACTTCTACATCATCAACAAAATAAGCCTCACCACCAGGCTTCCAGGTTGGTGTATGTTATCTCCATTTTACTGACGGGGAAACTGAGGCACAACACTTTTTAAAAGTCTGCTCCAACTCCAGCTGAAGTCAATAGAAAGATCTCAGAATGATTTCTACGGGAGCTGGAGTGGGCTTTATGTGACTTGCCCAAGGTCACACCGCAAGTTAGTGGCAGTGCCAGGATTACAATCCAGATCCCACTGAGCTGTGTGCTTTTACCTTGAGGACATTCTTCCTCTCCCATTCCTAGAGTCCACTCTGGCCCAATTCTCAGCACTTTCAACATCTGTTAACATTAAAACCATAGTGAAGCTGCTGAGCACACTGCAGGATTAATGACTGGATTCTACAGCAGGCTGGAGTAGCTCAAAGGCATTGCTTGCTTCTCTCTCTTCATATCAGTAAGGAAACCAGAACGCTCTTTCTTAAAGGCCAGCCAAGCAGCTACAGTACTTACCAGAGAGACCCCAAAAACATGATTCGGTATAAATAAGTGTTGGGAGACTTAGGGCCCTAATTATATATGGTCCATCCAGGCTCTCATGTAATGTTACACATGGGAATTCGCCGCTGACCACATATAGTGCTAAAACCCAGAAACAAACTCAGTTCTCCCAGCAACAATACCTGGTTTATTACCCTCTGGGAAAGAAATCCAGTACAAAACCAGTATCTACGTGTTTCTAGAAGGATGGACTTATGAGGACAGAAAACATTCAGAATTTGGTCACTTCTCTCTGTGACCCTGGGCAAGTCACCCCTTGAATGTTATAGCTATACAGGGTGGTCATTTTATATGTTTTGTATTTATAAATGTTATTTCATTTTCATTCTTGCTGATGCCCCAAAAGCCTTGGTGGAGGGCACTTGAAAATAAATGTATTAATTATTATTATTATTATACTTCTCTGCTTCAGCTTCCTCCATCTGTCATTAGGTAGATTCTTTGCCTACCTTACCTAAGAGACATTGCAATGGTTAGATTGGCCATGATCATGATTTCCTCATGCACCCAAAACTCCCAGCTAAGTAATTCAGCATACAAGGAGTGAATGTTCAGCATGGAAAATGCAAGATTGACCCATTAATGTTTGTAAAGCACTTTTATACAGGGAAAATCCACACAACAATTCAGCATTTACATTGAGGGATTCATATGAAGAGCATCAGATTCTGCCTGTGGAGAGCACTGGTGTCTCCCAAGTCACTTGGAGCAGGGGGTGAGCAATTGGGGACAATAAACTGCCAAGAAACAGCAGGACTGTAAAAATAGAATACATGAGATTGGTAGTGCAGACTGAGGCCTAAATAACAAATGACTCTTTGCCCTTAGGGCCTGATCCAGCACCCACTGAAGTCCATGTGAGTCTTTCCATGGATTACTATCAGCACTGGATCAGGTCCTCACACAGCAGCTTTCATCTTAGGCTCTCCAAAAACTTCAACACTTCACTGCCCATCTCTACTTCTAGAAGATTCAGAGCATCAAGATCACTTGGTAGCCCAGTATCAGCATTCTGCACTGGGATATGGGAGACTTGGGTTGGAATTCCAGTGCCAGGTCCCGCACTCCACAGGTCAACATGGGTCATCAAAGCTAAATGGGTAGACTGAGGTGTCTTGTGCTTCATAAATAAATAAACAAACAAACAAACAAACTGTTCACAGGCTGGGGGATGCACAGCAAGATGGGGAGGCAGGGAGAGTTCACAAGGATCTAGGGCAGGGGTGGGCAAACTTTTTGGGCAGAGGGCCAAATCTGGGTGGGGAAATTGCATGCAGGGCCATGAATGTAGAGCTGGGGCAGGGGTGCGGGAAGGAGTGCGGGGTGTGGAGGAAGTGGCTCAGGGCAAGGTTTTGGGGCAAAGGGGGCTCAGAGAAGGGGGCTGGGGTGCAGAAGAGGGTGTGGAGTGCAAGAGGGGGCTCAGGGCAGGGGTGTGGCAGGGGGCTCAGGGTGGGGAGTTGGGGTGCGGGGAGTTGGGGAGCAGGGTGCAGGAGGGGGCTCAGGGCAGGGGGTTGGGGTGCAGGGTTCCCTGTTCCCAGCCAATGGGAGCTGGGGGGGGGAGGTACCCAAAAGTGAGGGCAGCATGCGGAGCCCTCTGCCCCCCACCCGCAGGGCCACAGGGATGTGGTCCCAGCCGCTTCCAGGAGCGGCACAGGGCCCACCATGCCACAGGGGTGGCAATCCCGTGGGCAGGATCCAAAGCCATGATGGGCCGAATCCGGTGCCATAGCTTGCCCACGCCTGGTCTAGGGGGTTCCAATGGAGATATGAAAGGCTCCTGGGAAATATATGTTTTTTTCCTCCAGCACTTCCCTGTACTGCTGCTTAATGCTTCAGACATTTCGAAAGGGTCTGCTAATCTCCCTCCCATTGATGCTAATGAGAGTTACTCAAGCACCACTCAAGCACCCATGGCATATCAGCCCCCTAAATTTGACCAGTTGGCTTTTGCATCAGAAACAGGATAATTAGAAGCCTAACTGTAGCACCACCAGTGGAATAACTCGGTCAGAGAAACGAACAGCTCTGTAAGTGCTTAGCTGGCTGCATACTTTCCCCAGTATGAATGCACTCATCATGATGTAGTGATTAATCTTTTACTATCCATGGGTTAAGAGAGCTACAGGATCCCTAAATCTTCTTCTGAACCATTGAAGGGAAGTGGGGGGGGGGGGAGGGGGAAAGATGGGTTCTCAGACTTATAAACACAGAGATGCTGCTCTTGGTACATAAGAAGTTCGCTGTTTAAGAATCTTTAGAGATTAAGGTTTACAACTAAATTAGGCTGCTTACCAGGACTCAGGTTGAAATCTAAGGCAGCGTGTACACACAGTGAAAATGAAAGAACATCAGGTCACACACCTTGAACATGGACCATGTGGCGCTTGTTATAAAGTTCTCCAAAAATTATTGTAGGGACAAGGTCCTTGATAATATTCTTGAAGCACAAACAACCTTGGAGTGGCAGAAAATATTTATGATAGCCGTGGGTTTAAGTAAACCCACCAACACTTAACTTCTGTTGGATTCTAGGTGGCAAAAATGCACAGTATAAAGTAAGCATGATAACAGAAGAGATGAATGTTTGTAAAGGATTTTAAGATGAAAAAAGCCTAAAATGGGGATTTTCAAGGGAACCGAAGTGGAGTTAACTACAGGGCTCCTGCTGAAAGTCAATGGGAGCTGATTTCAGAGTAGCAGCCCTGTTAGTCTGTATCCATAAAAAGAAAAGGAGTGTTTGTGGCACTTTAAAGATTAACAAATGTATTTGAGCATAAGCTTTCGTGAGCTACAGCTCAGCCCCCTTTGGATTCCCGGTCTCAATGTATGTAGATTATAAGCGTTTAGGGGCAGGGACCATGTCCTCACACATCTGTGAAGCAGCCAGCTTGCTGCTGGCACCACAGAAATATCACCCTAGAAATTCCCCCTTCCCAGCTTTATTTGTTGGGGAAAGATTTGGCTCCAGGCAGAAAGTCATTGGAAATGCTCTTCTGCCCCTTGATTTCACCGGTGGCTTACGTGGCTAAGGGATATGGAGAGTGGGGGGCAATTCAAAAGGGGTTTGGGAGAGGCGGGGGGCTCTATTCTTGCTGAAGTTCAGTTATAAATAGCTTGATCCGATTAAAACCGCTGAGGCATGGGGGGAGGGGGGGGGAAGCAAATGAAACTTACATCCTCTGTGGCCATAGGCAAGACATCCTCCGACTCCAAAACCTCTATTTCTTCTGCTTCGGAGCTGGCAGCCACGGCAGGGGAAGAGCTGGCGCGAGCCTCCGGCCGCCTGTCTCCCATGCTTGGAAACAGCCCCGCGGATCTTTACAGCAATTAAAACTAGCGGGTGCCTGGCAAACTTTCAAACCCGGCCGAGCTTCGCCTCCTCCGTCAGGGCTCCTGCAGCCGGGGCGATCCTGGCAGGGAGCCTCCCGGGCGCGCAGGCAGGAGCCGTCCCGCAGACATGCCGGTGCCAGCGGCTGCTGCCCGTCTGCTGCGGCTCCGGACGGGGCAGGTGCCCCCCGCCGGCTCCGTCGGGAAAGACTTGGCCCCCTGGGAACCCCGCCGCCGCGCCCGCGGTCCTGCCCAGCGCCCCGCACTCCGCATAGGGCCCGCCGGTCATGGCCAGCCGGCCGCCCTCGCCCTCGCCGCCCGGAGCCAGCACCTGCGCGCCACGCGGGGAGCCGGCTGCGCTGCGGCCGCGGAGCCGGGCTCGGCCGGGCGGCGATCTCCTCCTCCGCTTTCGGGGGGGGGAGCGGCGCCTCCTCCGGAGCCTGGGGAGGCAGAGCCCAGAATTGCAAATCAGGGAGCAGGGCGTTCAAAGAGCCGGGGGGGGGGGCGACGGCGGCGGCTCCGGGCGCGGGGGGGAGGGAGGCTGCGACAAGGACGCGGCGCGGTCTCCCGGCCCGGCGGCTCCGCGGGCTGCAGGGCCGGGCGGGCAAGTCACGGGAGAGACAAGTTTGCAGCCAAGCGCCAGGGATGGCGGGCGGGCGGACGGCAAAGTGCACGTGGGAGCCCAGACCCGCACAGCCGGCGCAGCGCCAGGTAGGGCCAGGTCCTGGTGGTCCTGACCCCGCCCTAAAACTAGCCCGGGCTCCCAGCCCCACGACAACCCCCCCCCCCCCCCCCCCCGCTTCCCCAGCCCTGGGCTCACCCCCCGCCAACCCTCCAGACCCGGGCTCACGGCCCCACGGCAACCCCCAGGCTCCCCCGGCAACCCCCCAAGCCCCAGGCTCACTGCCCCCCGGCAACCCCCCAAGCCCCAGGCTCACCCCCCTGCCCCCCAGCAACCCCCCAGCCCGAGGCTCACCCCCCTGTTCTCCCCCTGTCCCAGGCAACCCCCAGCCCCGGGCTCACCTCCCAGCCCTAGGCTCACAGCCCCACGGCAACCCCCAGCCCCAGGCTCACCCCCCTGCCCTCCCGCGGCCCTAGGCTCACCCCTACCCGGCTCACCCAGCCCCACGGCAACCCCCCTTGGCCCAGGCTCACCAGTGCCCTCCACCGGCGCTACCCCGGCCCCTGAGGATACTCCAGCCCGCTGCGCTACCTGCTCCGGGAGGAGACTCACACAGGTGCGCGCCTGCCTGACTGGCGCTGCGCTGAACCGCTCCCTGCTGGCAGGGGGCCGACCCGCACCCCGGGCCTTTATTTCTGCAGGGCCTGAGGCGGCTGAGCGCGCTGCCTGCCCTTCCCCGGCAGGGCGAGGGTCCCGGGGCGCCCGGAGGCAGCCGCAGGCGGAGCGAGCTGGGCTGTGGCCGCGGCCGCGTTAAGCGCATCGTCCATCGCCCTGCAAAAGGGCCGCGTCCCCCTTGAGCCTCCACCCACAGCCCCGCGCCCAGCACCTCCTCCAGGGCCAGGCTGCAGGGAGGTCACTGAGCCCCGCTCGGCAGCGTAACCTCGCCCTCGCCCTCGCGCAGGGAGAAGTAGAAGGTCCCGAGGCAGCCTGGCTACCCTGGGCACAGGCAGCGGCGGAGAGAGCCCGCTGTCGGCATCCCTCGGCCCCCCCGTTACTGTCTTGCAAATTTCTTCCTCCGCCCTAACAGCCACCTCTTCCTCCTGACCCTGACAGCTGTACTGTCCCTAGCCCCAGCAACAGCCCACAGGTTCCCTTCTCTGAGCCCTGCTGGCCTCCACTATGCCCCTCTATGGACAGCCCCTGCTCCCTTTTCTCTGCCCTTCTGATGCTGGACGGGTTTTAACATTAAACCCCTTTCCACCTTCCCTTTGCTGAGCAATTGGAAACAGGGGGCAAGCTGCAGTTAATGGTTTCCTTATTATTTTTAATCAAGGCTCCCACCTTGGGCAGGCCAGTGAACTTCGTAATTCTCAGGGTTCTTTTTAATCCTGCACTGTAAGAATTTGCCCCCATCTCACAGATATGGAGATGTAAACCTTAGCCTTCTGGAGTTTGGATTAGAAACTTCAGGAAATCCTGATTGGAAGAGAAAGCCAGCAAGTTTGGTGTATTCCAATCAAAATACAGAGCTAGCCTGTTCTCAAAGAGGAGGTCATGCAATGTAGCGCTACTAAGCCACAGGGTGAAAATGTCTTAGCTTCCCACTTCAATTACAGCCTGAGCTAAAGCCAAAGGAAATTGAGAGTCAAAACTCCAGAGCGTGCCTGGGGAAACCCAGCAGACTAGTGATAGCCAGGAAGAGGTGATGAGGCAAGTATCCTTCCTTGAAAACAAGGAAGGACAGAATGGCCCAGAAGCTGGTAATGGGACCTAGAACTTTTCACTTCTCAGCCACTATTTCTACCCAGACCGGGTTTGCAGAAGCTAGAAGAGCTTTCCCATTCAGGAGCTGTGTGATGACATGTGAAACAAAAGGGTGGCATCCAAGTGGTAAATAGCAGATGGGAGTCCACAACCCCAAATCCCAGCACAGAAGGCACTCAGAGAAGGCAAGGGCAGAGATCTGGGACCCAGTGTCTTGCGGTCTGTGTATACAAGGCATGCACTGCATGTTTGACTGTTGTGCATTGTCCCACGGGCTGGTTGTGATCTATGGGCCGATTCCATCGGGCCCCCAGGGAGGTCCTGCTGCACTGAGGATGCTATTCTGGACCACAAAAGCATAGAGTGAGTTGTTGCCTGCCTTACTAAAAAGGTCATGGCCCACCAACTGCTAGGACCCCATAGAGTCAGCGGGAACAGGAGCAGTCACAGTCCCCAGTCCCTGTCCTTTAACCTCCTAGAGGAGGTTCCTCCATAAGACATTTGAGAATCCCTGGCACGGCTGTAGGGAGACGCTTGCCCTGTATTGTTTTATCTGCTTTGTGGCTTAATGAAAGACTTGATTACAGCACTGTCATCCATTAGCCCTCACTTAAAAGAAAAAACTAGGAAGCAAACCGTTGTTTTGAGGAGTACCAGGATATTCCTGTACAGAAAGCTCTATGTTGATAAAGTGGGCTCTAGCTACATAAATCAAATCTTTAATCAAAAGCACTTAGGAATTTTCTTTCTAATGCTTTGGAGCTAAAATTGTAAAGCAGATATGAGAGGTAAATGATAGCCTTGAAGCTTGGAACTGAAGTGCAAAGCTTTTACACCTCTGGGTTACAGGTGCAAATCCAGCCAGGGAAAGCGAATGATAATTCAGTCCTTATGTAAGGGCTGTTCAGTTGTCTTCTATGGAATAAATAAATTAGCGAGCCATTAACAACAACAACAATCATCCTTGCCCATCTCACAGATGAGGCCGAAGGTCTGCACCAGTGAAGAGGAGAAATCATTCAGGTTGAAAGGTGATCTTTTCAAATGAGGATCTTGCATTGCAAAGGCCCTTCTGGCACCTAAGGAAGGCTGTCCAATGGTTAGGAAATAACCTAGGACTTGGGTGACCCATGTCCAGTTCTCTGCTCTGCCATAGACTTCCTGTTGTGTGACCTTGGGTAAGTCACTTAGTATTTCTGTGCCTCAGTTCTCCATTTGTGCAATGGGGATAACAGCACTGCCCTGCCTTACCAGGGTGTTGTGAGGATAAATAAGTTAAAAAAAATGTGAATTGCTCTGAGATGTCCTGCTGAAAAGCGCTACATATTATTTATTATCATTCTCTCAAATTAGGATGGGCTATCAATCTGACATCTTTCACAAGTACTAAACTTCCTTTAAATTAGAAACAAAATATTACTGGAAAGTTGAAGGCCTGTCCCATCTCTGAGGATCATTTTCACCAATAAAAATTAGATTTTTTTAAAAGAGAAAGATCTTGCATGTGAGAGTTATATTATGTTCCTCTATTGGACAGGAAATTAACAAGGTTATAATTAGGAGTTTTGTTACAGGCAATTTACTATCTTGTATATTTTTGAGAGCTTCTTAATTTAGATGACTGTTTCCCACACTCCACAACCTGGCAGCTCTGCCTGGTAATATAATAATTACAACGTAGAATGTGGAATTGTGGATTACTGCTGAGGATACAGAGTATGTAGGTACTTCAGAGGAGCATTTTCAAGACCCCATAAAAGAAGCCTTGAGAATATCAAGCATGATTTGCCTTTGCTGCTTTTTATTCATTTGTATTGCAGTCTTTGTGATGTCTGGTATTCCAAGCAAAATAGTATTCAGTTCTACCCACTACATGTGAAGCAGCTGAAAAGGTCAGTTAACATGCAATAAAAAGCTCTAGGGGTGGAAACCTACCCACATATGACACAAAAAAGTTTTCTAAACCTTCTGTAGCAAATCAAAACAGCTTGTTAATGGGACTTCTTTCAGCTCACAAAATCCCAAAGTGCTTTTACAAACCTTAGCCTCGATCCTGCAACTGGCGCTGAATGCACAGACCTGTGTAGAGCAGGCCTCAGACTGCATCCACCACTAAAATGCAGCAGCCTCTAGAATTAAACAGACATTTAGGGCAGGAAGTGAAGAACACTGCTTCCGGCTGAAACTTCAGGAGGAATTTAGATAGAATGTATTTACCCAAGATAGAACTGGGCCAGGACAGTGAGGTTAACCCCTTGTAGTTTCATGAGAAGTACCAGCAGAACTTGCATGACCACATGGTTAGGACTTGGGTTTTACATTTCACCCCAAAGATGGCACAACATCCCACCTAACTCTGTGATGGGATGTTCATTTTGTGCTGAATAGGCTGGATACCACAAGCCACTTCTCTCAGTGCCTAGGTGTTTAGAAGTGGACTCCTGTCCAAGTATTGCCCAGACCTGACCATATTTAGTTTTAGAAAGACAAGGTGGGTGAGGTAATATATTTTATTGGATCAACTCTTGACCTGAAGAAGAGCTCTGTGTAGCTTGAAAGCTTGTCTCTTTCACCTACAGAAGTTGGTCCAATAAAAGATAGCACCTCCCCCATCTTGTCTCTCTAATATCCTGGGACCAATACGACTACACCACCACTGAAAACGAGTTATTTAGCTTTGTCA
Source organism: Natator depressus (assembly GCF_965152275.1). NCBI lineage: Eukaryota > Metazoa > Chordata > Testudines > Cheloniidae > Natator > Natator depressus. The sequence continues at coordinate 9,152,593 of NC_134247.1, forward strand.
TCAGATGGGATCACAACACAAGTTGGCATGGCTTATTCAAAAATAACAGATCTGCCTGAAATAGAGACCAGTTAGTATCTGGAGGTTAATTGCCAACATAAAACGAAGTCATGCTTATAATTAATTCTGAACTGACAGGCTTTCAGATAGGAGGGTCAAAGCTAAGAGGTAAAGAATGTCTCTCTAAGGAAGATGAATCAAAATCCTTTCCCAATTACTTTGCACCAAATCCTTCCATAGGAAATTCAGAGATAAAAATGGATATGGGGGAAAAGTCATGTTTCTGGTCAATCAAATGAAACTATGAGGAACACAAATGTGCTGCTGTTAGGAGTCTGTGATCTGACATGGAACATGACTGGGCCATAGCCTCTCCCAGCCCACCTACAGCTATCCTAACAATTATTTCTACCTTGCAATATTTCAACTTTAAGCACTTCCTTCCTTCCTTCCCTCACTCGGAGAATGTCATATGCTGACCACCTCCTGTATCATCATCCAAGCATCTTGAAGTGCTTTCAAGATGATTGAGAACTCCATGGGAGGTCGGCATTATTATATGGATTTTACAAAGGAAACAGAGACACTGGGGCTTGGCCAAGTGGATCAGTGGCAGAGCTGGAAATAGATGACTCCCAACTGCCAGCTCTAGGCACTAAACCACTCTCTTTCCCTAACCCAGAGAGGAGGACTGGATTTGGATAAGGGTAGGATAGCAATTCTGCTCTTCTTCATCTGCAACACTTACCTTCTCCAAAATGGCAGGATTCTTTGGCAGTTTGGAAAACAATAAATGGTGCTTTTCACATTCAATGCCTTGTATAAACATTAGGCAATTTTTTTTTTTTTTTTTTTAAAGATAGCATTTCCACAGCTCCCTCACCATACTGAACAGAACAAAATAAAACAGAAGAAACATGGCTCTGGCTTCTTGTGTTTCCTTTTTCTTGCTACAGGATCTTTTACAGTTTTGAGAGGTTTCTGAGTTCAGTTAAATTCCCCTCATTATTCACTGGTTCTGAAATAAATTTCTTTCCCTCCCTGGTTTTACTGTAGCTCAGATCTCATTTTAAATGGCACTGTAACAATTCTGACAGCTTCCCTTAGATGTTTTTTCAAGGTCTGAGCTACTGCAGAGTATGATGTAAGTACAGGCCCCAAAGCCCTTTTTTTCTTCTTCCTGAGGCAACTGAGTTATGTTTTAAGTTGAAATATTAGACCAACTGCAGTAGTAGTAGAAAAATGGTTGAACTAACGATGGTTTAACTCCAATATTTGTATTATTTAGCTGTTGAGCCCATTGTAAAGTTATCTGGAAATTTTTAAGCTATTGATACATTTAAAATGCCTTGTGTCTATCTTATCTCTAGGCAAAAACTAACAGAAGGTCTTTAACAGTTACAGAGCTAAAAGAAAAGGAACCGAGTTGAGACTCTTGATTTTAAAATAATATCCACAGAGAAAGTAATAAAGTACTTGTGATAACTTGTGAAATGTTCATGCTTATGAAGTTGTATTAAGGCTTTTAGGGTAATATTTTCAAAAGCACTCAAGTGACTTAGGAATGTAAATTCCATTGACTTTCAATGAAATTTGGGTCCCTAGGTGCCTAATTGGGGTGATGCAGGGGATGCAGTCATCTCACATTTGTGCAGCACCTTTCATGTCAGAGGATCCCCAAGCATATCACAGATGATGCACACACCTTGCCACTGAAACGGAGGGTGTCGGATAATAACAAGCACCCAGACTCCGGCTTCCGACAGAGACAGAGCCCTGATTTTGGGTTGCACCTTCTGCCTGATTTCTAGAGGTACCAAGGACCCACAGCTCCTAATCAGAGTTCCAATTCTGACATGGGGCCAAAGGCTCCACCTCCATGCCAATTCAGTCTTTGGCCCCTCAGAAGAGTCTGCCAATAAGGATGCCAGTTAGTAACACCAGTTCCCCGGTCGAGATGCACCACATTCATTTCACAGAGACAATCAAAAACCATCAGACATGAACAACTGCTGATGTCCATCAGCTGGGTTAGGGTTTGAAGTAGTGACCTACAGCCAGAAAACACTAGATATATTTCCATTCCGATAGGTAAAAATCTCTAACCATTCCCAATCCCGAGAACCATCCAATCTCCAGTTATCATGGGAGTATATTTAGGACCAATGAAGTGAAGTTGAAATTTATGCACCTGGAGTTTGTTATACTTTATCCCACCAGACAGGGAAGCCAAACTTCTCTTTCCCACTTGGGTTCCATGGAATTTCTGAAGAACAAGGTGGCAAAATGGATTTGACTGAATCAAACACAGAGGAGACCTAAACGTTCCTGCTTTCCAGCCTTTCCCATCATTGTATTTAACTGGGTTTGTAGTAGAACTTCTCACTGAACATTGTAAATACCATCTGCTTGGAATCCTGCTCATGCTGGGAAGTTAGATAAACATCTTCCTGGAGGGTGTGTTTTTATATCATTCATACATAATGTAACTTAATGAATACTATATCAGGACAATAGAAAATGAGAACTCAAGCCTAAAAGATAGGTTCAGAGGAATTAAGTTGACCTGCTCCACTGATCGACCACAGTTGGAGTGGAAGGTATTTTTAAACTATGATTAATCTGGGATTTATAGACCGAGAACCTTGCCCAGTTATTTTTTCCCACATCACGTGTCTCAAATCTGGCATCACTATCCTTTTGGGGGGGGGGAATAAATTGCTATAAAATGGCATTGCTGTAAAAATGGCTTCTAAATGTCAAAGTTACGCATGGTAGCTTCTCTTCTCCAAAGTGGATTCAAGATTCTCCTCGTTTTACTTTCTGGCACCAGCTATCAGACCAAACATTTGCCATTTGGAAGAAGGGATATTAAAGAAACATGAAGCATAAATAAAGCAGGATTTCAGTGTCAGCGAACAACAGCATGAGAAGTGACAGAAAGATGTGACAAAGACAGCAAACATTTCCCTTTAAAGATTATATTCCAGGATGCTCGAAGAGCAATATTTAGTCAATGCATTTACTTTATCCATCTATTGTTCCAAGTCAGGTCTAAAATCATGCCAGATCACCTCATGCTAGCTCAAGCCTAAATCTATAGCTGTTCTGTGCACAAAACTCCCATTAACTTCAAGAGGATCTTGCTGCAATGTTTTTCCTGGTCAGTATCCTTTACCAAAGGTCAAATATAAAACAAAGACCTACAACAAAAATCAGAACATTAATAACCCTGGAATTTTAAAAGAGGGGAGAGGGATGATTCATTTTTTAGCATGAATATTTTTCGCCCTCTTGATTTCATGCTTTTGCATTTCTGTTCTCCCTTGTTTGGTGGTAAATTGATGATGCCTCATTGGTGAGGGATGCAAAGAAAAAGGTGGCCCTGGAAAGCGGGAGAGTTTGGAGGTCTGACTGCTGAACACTAAACCCTCACACTTCTTTTTCCAGCTCATGATCTTTTTCACAGCTCCAGCAGCTCTACCTCTTGTTACTCTTAAGACAGCAGTCAAGGTCCAGTGAAAAGGTAAGTTGCCAACCTCCCTTTCCACTGTGAAGGGCATCCTGTTATTGAAAATAAAACCTTCCCTCCCTCAGCCCCTGCTCATCTGGCTCAATTCAGATTCAAATTATTTTTGTTTTCCTTTGCCCGCTACTATTAATTGAAATATTGGTTACAAAGAGCTGGAACAAAATTCTGGGGCTTGAGGCCAGACTGCAGCAGTAACGGAGGGAGGGGGGAATCATATGCACAACATTGCTGTGTACCACTAAGCCATTGATTGGCATGATTTGCATAGGTGCTGGGAAACAGAGTAAATGTTTCGGCAGGATTTTACAACACTTCTTCCCATATGCAGCGATTTGCAGTAGAGCAGAATGGGCTGTAAATCAGAGAAGTGGCAGGAATTCAGATGAATATTGCAAAGTTTCCAGATGCTCCACTAAAATATTTTGTTCCCCCAGGAGAGGAAGGTGGGAGAAAGGAGGAAGTTTATCCTCAAAATAGATTAGCTCTGCTGTAGAACTGCCAGTCCTGAAGTTTCAGGATGCCTGTTCTGAGTGCTTGGATAAGCGACCATTACATCTCAGTGCATTATTTGATCCACTTTGCCCAGAGGGTACATCGGAAAAGCCCTTGTGTTTTGTGTGACTGTGAGCACTGCTGGCCCCAGCTGTTCAAAAATCTAGAGTCAAGCTCCCCAGATCATGAGTTTTTTAAACCTTTTGGTTTCTGCACCATTAGGTTGCCCTTGGATCAAGCCTTCCAGCTTTTCTCTGCAATCGAAAGGGCTAGAGAAACATTTTTTAAAAGGAAAGCTGAGGTCCTCACCGAATTACACAGCTCCAGGACCTGGGGATTTAAGCAAAGCAACAAATACCACGAGAGCTGCCCACACTGAACATGCATGTTTATACACACAAGCAGAGATCTGCGCCTGAACCCACACGTGCCTTGTGGTGCAATAGACCTGCGCTCAGAAGGTAAAACCGGGCTCCTCAGAAGCAACTCTGAAAACCAGGTGTAAGCGTTGTCCTTGCCTGGGCTGGTTTAGTAGTAACTGATGTAGAGTGGGAGGAAGAGCTCCTATCAGAGACAGGGAAATCCTCCCCTTCGTCCCCTCCAGCTCAAACCCTCTCAGAGCTTAGGGGTAGTTACTGAACTTAGACATACACCATCAGTTCGCTGCATCAAGTTCTGAGCTGAAGTGTTTTCTTAACGTGAGGAAGTTTGCATCCCTGGTCAGCAGACTGGTTGTGTTCGATGGAAACAAAGCACCTGCCTTGCACTGATTTTGTACCTCTGTTCTACAAGGTTCACCTGGTCTCCTTGAAATAAGACCAGCTGTTCTAGTAGCAAGCTGAGAATAAAAAAACAACAGGCACCATTACTTTGAGTAAGAGCACGCCATTAAAATCAGTCTCTGGAAACACTGCAGCAGGCCAGGTAATGTACTATTATTGCATCAAGGTTGCAGTGGAATGTAGTTTCAGGGAAACTGAGGTCTTGAAACCACACTGCCCTCTAGTGGCAGCAAAGTCTCATTACATAAATGAATAAGCAAAGCTCTTCAGTGACGCAGCTTCATATTGCTACTGCTCGAAAGATAAAAAGGCTAATCTTAGCTACAGAATCACTCCAGCACAACAAAGATCAGAATCTGGCCCTTGGAATCCATATGCCATGTTCAAGGCAGCCTTCCTCTTTACACAAAGCTCACACACTTTCAGGAACACGGACACGACGTTTCTGGGCTGCTAAAATTAGGTTTTTAGCGGATCCCATAAATGCAGTGTTTAGCATCTCTGCTACAAGTTCTCACCCTTCAAGTTCTCTTGAGTGGGGGTGGGGAGGGGGAGGAGCAGGGGCAGGCTGGGGCCAGGTCACTCACTGATGCCTGTGCCAGGCCCCCCGCTAGCCCCCCAAGCCGCCCTGGACCCCACATCCCCCGGAGCGCGGGCGCCCCCCAAAGCGCAGGGCCTGGGGTGGTTGCCCCGGTCCATCCTATGGATGGGACAGCTCTCCATGGATCCCGCATCCCCCCCAAAGCACGGGGCCCAGGGCAGTTGCCACGATCTGTGGACAGGACGGCTCTGCTTGGACCCGTTCTGGGCACCACTAAAAATTATACAAACCTGGCGCCCCTGGCTGCACCAGCCTTGTACCTGGCACAGTTTACTCCATGCGGGCTCAGCTGCACTGGCCTGTTTGTTTGGGGGAGGGTGGCGTCAAAGCCAAGGCCCTGCCCCTTCCCTGTCTGTCTGCCCAGCAGGGCAAGTAGCAACCCTGTGGTGGCTGCTTTCCCCATCACACACAGAGCAGCAATGTGGGTAGGAGGGAAGCAAAGAGACGCCTCACACTTCCATCACTCCCTGCCTGAGCAGGGAAGGCAGCTGAGGACTGAGCCCTAAATGAGTGATTTAAAACATTATTTAGGCTCAAGTCTTTCCCACCAGCATCTTTTCCTCCTGCCCACGCTCCATCCTGCACAGTGGCCAAGTACCATTTCACCAGTCATCCAGCCCCTGATGATCTATTGAGCCTTGCCTTCAGGTACCTGGACATGGGCCTTACAAACAATCAGATGCATGCATCTGAACAGCTTTGCAGAACCTGTACTGAACCTAAATCAATGTTTAACTGGGAATCATTTGCAAAACTATGCTTCATCATATCCTGAAGGTGAGGTGCTTTCTACACATCACACAAAAAAGGGGAATCTACATCACTACGTAGCCTGAGAGCAGAACAGAAGGGTTATAAATACACGCAGAACACAGAAGATAAATTAGAGCAATGACATTTCAACCCCAAGGTCTTTGCCAGGAAGGATTTGTAAGGGAAATGAATAGACTGGAGAAGTCACACTGCTCCTTTCTCCTTGGATATTTGCCATTTTTAAATAAGATTTTCCCCCCAAACACTCAAAAAGAACAGGCCATTCGCAACAACCAATGTGAGCGGCATGAAAATAAACTTTCTTTGCACCTGGATCAGACAGACCCACTTGCTAGCTGGTCTTGAACTACCTGATCAGACCCGGGTTCAGGATGTCACCACACCTAAAGCATGGGAGTAACAGCTTAAAAACACCGGTTGCAGGAAGTTTACAGGACTCAGGCCACAGAAGGTAAATAGTTTTTCATCTCACCTTCACTATTTTTTGCGTTTAACTATTGTTCATATGGTGCTTTGAAGATCCTCCACTGGTATAAATTGTCATAGGTCCATTAACTGAAGTCAAAGGAGGTTTGTCAGTTTACACCAACGGAGGAGGTCAGTGGAGCGACGCCTATTTACACTAGCTGAGGATGTGGCCCATATCTTGCCATATTAATACCCAGCGCTACATAGTTTGAAAGAACATCCAAGTGAAGTTGAAGGCTGCTATAGCCAATGCATGGAGTTCTGTTTGTCCATCTTAGCAATGTGTTTATTTGTAATTACCTGGCTACTTTCAGTTGCTTCCATCACCAAGTATAATTTTCCTCACAAGTAGCAATGAGTCATTGCTGGCAACTTGCTCCCATCTGCAGGAGCTGGGAGCAGGTCAGATATTTCAAGAAGCTATTTTCACACGTTACCATGGAAATAAATGCACATTATCTTTTAATGCTTGAAAAACAAAAATTCAGTACAAAGCATATTTAATTAATCAAAAAAAATATTAACCCAAACAGGGAAAAGTTTGTAAAAGCAACAATGATCCCAGATTGGAAACCTGAGAGGAAAAGCTAAGGAAACCCCATCTATCCAGCTTTTCCTAAAGAGGACTTTTGTCTTAAACATTTTCAGGGATGGATGGGAGCAGCTCACTTAAAATTAATAGACTTTTCTTTCTTAGCAGCCAGTGGTTCCTTCTGAAGAGCTCAGGGCACGAATTCATCCTCTGCTGGGGCAGCACTGTTGACAGCAAGACATGGCTCACTCTGTGTCCTGCACAACAGATGTAGGGCAACCAGCTGCTCCATGCTGCTCTTTAGCATCTCCATCAATTTCCCCTAATGAAAACCATAATACAATCGAATCAGAGGCAGTTTCCATGCCTGCAAACTCTCCAGACTGTATTGTGCAAACCTAACTCAGACTTTCAAACAACAGCTGGGAGAACATGGGTGTCTAGCTCCCATCTTCACAGGGTCTCTCTGTGGCTGTGCCCCAGCGCCTATGTACCCAAATCATACAGGAGCTGAGAAATTACAGAGCTGCAAAAAGTGTTGGGTCCCTATTGATTCAAACAATGGGCTCCAACCTTCCAAGAACCAGCTGGATGGAGCGAGGAGCTCTTCACCTTGCTGTTCTTCCTTTATGGTACAATTTGAAACTCAGATAGCCACTTCCTCAGCTGTGTTCAAAAGTATTCTCACTGCCCCTTCTTCCAACTGGCCAGGGGCTTGGCAGAAACTGATACCTCCACAGCCAGCAGAGCAGTGCCAATGCTTCACCAGCCATCCAGGATATCCTATTGAATAGAGAGGTCTGGTGCACTCCATTCTGCTGTGGGCAGGCAGAGCCTGCCACAAAGAGGTCTCATGTTCTCCATGGCAGTCTGAACTGACACTCTATAGCAAGACCTCACCGCATGCTTGTGGCTTCGTAGTGCAGGAGGCTGGAAAGCCAGCAGCAGCTCCAAGTACGCGTAAAAGTTGAGGTTTATGCTGAGTTTAATAGGTCACTAAATAATTGCAGTCATCCAGGTTCCCATTTTATGTTTATATTCATTTTAACCCAAGCCTCTGCCTACATTCTCAGTTGTTGGCATGCCACAGCTTTCTGCATCCACAGTACATAACTCCTCTGTACAAGCTGCAGGGGGAAATCTGGAAGCTTTGGGAGTGACATAGGGCACAGATATGGCTCTAGCAGCCAGGAAGTTGAGAGAGGCAATCTGGGATAAACTTGTTAGCTACATATTTGGGGTAAGATGATCAGCAGTGAAATAATAAACTTCTTGATTAAACTTCCATCATTCAGTTTCAGAGTTGATGCCCTGCTGAGGTGAACAAGGCAGTTCATACTCAGTTATTGTTTCAGTCTGTCTGCTGACTCAGGGAGACCACAGTGTATCAGTTTATATTAAGATAGTCTTCACAACCATAAGGACTAGAGACTTAATTTTTCCTTTAAAGGAAAGATTAGATTCTGAAGCACAAATCCACAGCAGGGGTAGATTCCGTGGCAAATTCTATGGCCACCCAATGGCGGAGTGCTGGAGTCCTGATTAAAAAAGCTCAGACACCAGTAAAAATGGTTCTTAACACCTTCCTATTACGATAAACCACCCACAGAATGATTTTCTTCAGCTACTTGAGCTATGCGTTGTTCACTCACCAATATCATTACTAGCCTCAATTTCCTTTCTCCTGAAACTTGGAATTTTATGGGTCAGACCAGTGGTCAACCTAGCTCAGTATCTTGTCTTCCAACAGTGGCCAGTGCCAGATGTTTCAGAGGGAGTGAACAGAACAGGGCAATTTATTAAGTGATCCATCTCCTGTGCTCCGGTCCTAGCTTCTGGCAGTCAGAGGTTTAGTGACTCCCAAAGCACGGGGTTGCGTCCCTGACCATCTTGCTTAACAGCCACCGATGGACCTATCCTCCATGAACTTATCTAATTCTTTTTTAATCTCTTTATACTTTTGGTTCTCACAACATCCCCATAAATAACAGAGGCCTCATCTTAATTAGAGTCATGATCTGTAACGTAAGTGAAAAAGAAATAAATAGCAGCACCGTTAACACCACCACTGCTGGTGTTATTCTACTGAATTCTAAATGGTTTAGTCTCTTGTCAATGCACAATGTAATGATTCTGTAAGACTTAATCACCAACTATGGCAACAAGACACAGCTTAGTGTTTCAGATGTTTGTGCTCATGTTGTATGTGCTTCAGGGAGTTTTATGGGGCCAAAGACCTTGTCTTCTTACTAGAGTTCCACTTCCTGGATGGTGGGAAAATAATGTGTTTTTTCACTCCTGTAACTGGCTACCTTAAGTAAAAAATTTTACAGATGGGGAACTGAGGCACAGAGAGGCTAAGCAACTAACCCAAGGCCACACAGACAGTCTGTGGCAGAGCAGGGAAATAAACCTGGTGTCGAGTCCCAGGCTAGCACTCTCGCCATTGCACAATTTTTCCTCTCTAATATTAGGAGATATCTGGTTCCTTATTTGGGGGGCTTTTACTCCATACCTCCTTCCTTTCCCCCTTTTTACTCTTATCACTTGAGCTAAAGAAGAACCACAGTTAAGTACAAAGCTGTAATATTTATAGGGCTTATAAGCCTGTGTGGATCTCTAGCCACTAGAGCAGTCTGGCAAAATCACCATAAAAACCCACCAGCATGGCCAAAAGATCTGCCCGCCCACCTTGACAGTGATGACGGGATTGGTGTTGATAGTGGTGGTAGTGATATTTTAATCAGCTGCCATAAAAATACCCATCCAGGGTGAGCAAGCACATAGTATTTTTGCAAACCTGCACACGAGGGTGACCTGATCATCAGCACTCGAGTAGCTTTGACACTGAGTAGATGGAAGAGGTACCCACACACACAGTCACGGGTTGTCTAGGGAATGACTCCCATTAACACTGAGAAAGGAAGTTGTACAAGTGCCTCAAGAGGAGAGACGCCCTCCATTCCTGGAATAGTAAATTGAGTCCCCAGCAATGGCAGGAAGACTACAATAAGCGGAGGGAGATAGAGGCATTCCTACCACCTTCCTCTTAATCCTTCGGAATCCGTTTAAATTGCCAAGTAAGCCAATATCATCAGAAAAAATGGATCAATGGCAGAATCAGTCCACCACCATGGTTACCTCCTATTTTAACTACTAGATGGCAAATGGTTATGGAGTCCAGAAGGAACAACATGACCTTCTCCAGCCGAATTCTTCCAGACAGACTGGAAAGATTTCATTGAGCACGGGCGTTGGGAGGTTTGGCTGGGACCATTTGAGTGCCTGAGGTCATAATCTATGCCTGAGGGATGAGATTAAGAATCTCCTTCATTCTTTTCTACACTTATCACCGTTACTCACCCAAAGCTACTCTCCATACAGATGCTTCAGGAGCCAGCTCATCAGCCCAGTGAGATACAACAGCTGATTGCATGGGCGAAATTTAGATCCCAAGCCACTAGGCTGGGAGCACAGTGGAGAAAGTGCTCTCAGCCCCTGGGAGCAGGAAGTTGGTACCTTGCTTTGATCCAACAGGGGTTGTGGTGCTGGAGGGATCCAGAAGCAGTGTAGCCTAGCTCTTCTATTCAATAGGAAGATCGCAGTGATGCAGAGACTGTCCTGAACCCGAACCCGAACCCAAACCCTGCCCCTTAACACTCCCTACCTTTGGGAAAGTTTGAAAGCATGTTAGAAATTAGCAGTTGGCTCCTGCCTCTATAAGGAGCCCCTCCAAAAGCCCCTAACTTTGGAAAGTTTAGATCCAGATCTGCACTTTGTGGTATTATGGTAATTGTTGAGAATTGAGAAAATGTATATAGCTCACCACATTTCCCACGGTGACAGCTTTAATATCACCACTGTACTCACCTATCTCATCACTAGGCTTGTCTTCCATGGTCTCCACTTCCAGAGTTTCATAAATAGCTGACTCTCTGTCTTCATTAAAATCTTGATTCAAAAGAAGAGAAACAAAAGATAAGTATCAGGTGGACTTTTGTTAATGAACTAATTATTGATTTGTTTGTGTTTCTGAACCAATGGTTCCAATATATGGTCTAAAACTTAGAACAAATGACAGAGTCAGGAGACTTGGGTTCCATGCCCAGTTTGCTGCCAAATCATCTGTAATCTTGGGCAAATCGCAACTGCTCTAAGCCTCCCTTCTGCAAAATGGGTAAAATAACATTTACCTACTTCAGAACATTAATAAAATGCTTTGAGATCTCTGGATAAACGGTGCTTGAGAAATGGAAGTATATCATTGTGAATGGGAGTCACAATTGTAATTGTTTGACATGATGCAATGACAATGATGTTTTAGAGCCAGACTCCTAATGACTACTGTGAAACAGCAGGACCCCCTGTGTCCCCCAAGCCTTCAGAGACCTCCCTCAGTGTCAGTGGGGTAAGTTACTCAGAGAAGTGTTTGTACATAACAAAAAGCAGAAAATCCTCACTGGAAGCCCTTTGCCTTTTAAGGAAATCACTCATATTTGAAACAAAGTTCAAAACTCAAATTAAATATGAAAGAACTCACTAGCGTTATGAAAATTAGTGGTTTTCTTGGTCTCCTCTGATATTAAGAGATCAGTGGCCCTGGATGTGCAGCTAAAGGCCTCCTTGACATAAAGTACAGTGTTGTAATGATTTTCTTCCTTATGGTCTCTAGCAACTTGAGCTTTTTCCATCAAGCTAGGAACATCATGCCTAACAAAACAACAAACAAAACGTAAGAACAGCCATACTGGATCAGACCAAAGGTCCACCTAGCCCAGTATCCTGTCTTCCAACAGTGGCCAATGCCAGGTGCCCCAGAGGGAATGAACAGATAATCATCAAGTGATCCGTTCCCTGTCTCTCATTCCCAGCTACTGGCAAAGAGAGGCTAGGAACACCATCCCTGCCCATCCTGGCTAATAGCCATTGAAAGACCTTTCCTCCATGAATTTATCTAGTTCTTTTTTGAATCCTGTTATAGTCTTGGCCTTCACAACATCCTCTGGCAAGGAGTTCCACAGGTGGACTGGGTGTTGTGTGAAGAAAACAAGCCTGACATACCAATTTCGAGCATCCATCAGTCACTGAGGCATATGCTTTCTGGCTTTCACATACTAAAGACATTTCCTGTACATTTTGGTGATGTGAGTGTGCTAACAAATGCTGTAAAAAGTCAATGATTGGGACACAATTTTCTGCTCCAGTCAGGATCACCAATTCAGTAGCTCTACACAACTTTGAGGAATTATTTTTTACATCCTGGAGAGAGGAGGAAGACATCCCATCACTACTGAGGTAAGATGGCGGCTGGGTGTGTGGGGCGGGGGGGGGGGGGGGGAAGAGGGTGAATATTGTCCAACTAGATAGACAAATTTCCACAAAGGTACCAAAATCAGAAACTTCCCTGTTAACTTTCCATAATAACCAAGAAATCAAAGGTATGTTCAGGCACTAAATCATGAACTAACACAAGTTTCACAGCATCCTTAAGAGCTGGTACGTAGGAAGACAAAATTCCCCTTGCCGAGGAAGAGGAAGCAAGTGACTTAAATAACCGAGGCAGGGCTGAAGCTTTCCTAGATCCCCTAGACCTTCTTGCCCAAAGGCTCTAGTTCTTGTCAAGCTTGGAATCGCACTCCCTCTAGGAAGATCACCACAGGCAACTACACGACATTAAATTTACAGCACAAGTTTTACCACATGCAGGCTGACTGTTCTCTGCCAGGCCCTGGCAGCTGCATCGATTTCCATAAGACTTCGATCCAGGCAGTACGTAAATCAGCAGATTCTGCAGACTGATCAAAAAAGAAGTACAATCATTAGGGACATTGGAACAAAAGGACATATATTTTATTGATGCATGTTAATTTCACAAAGCCTGTTGTAACCATTTCCTCTCCACCTCCCCGTGTCCAGGGCTGTATCTTTTTTTCTTACTTGTGATCTTTTGCTTTACATTGAGGCTAGGGATGAAAGCTGGACATTCCAAGAAATTGGATAGCAAATTATGAGCCTGATTCAAAGCCCAGTGAAGTCAATGGAAAGATTCTAACTACAAAGGTCTTGGCCATAGGTCGAGCAATCTTATATCTGTGAGCGTACTGGATAAAATCATTGGATAATGTTATAACAGAGCAACATGGCTTGAGACTGGAAAGAGCTGGGGCAGCCCTGGCTCCACTGTGAGTTAGGGAATACACTTTGGTTACCATGTCACTACAAAACTCACCGAACCTCCTAAGTGCCAGGTATTTGACATTCTGTTCTTACCAGGAATTTCTTCTGTTTGCCATTGTGATCTCGAAAGGATAATCAGCTTTCACAGCTTGTGCCTCGCGTACCGACTGCACCTAAAAAGCATTTCTATAAAGAATCCTCCACAGGTATGTGCAACCTCTAAGATTTGCTATTAGCACTTTTTAAAAAGTTTTTTAAAACATTCTATAATTCTGATGGATGAAAAAATTTAAAACACGTTGGGCCAATTTTTCCAGCAAGTATAAATCGGCATAGCTCCACTGACAGTTGAGGACCAGGCCCAGTGTTACTTGACCTCTTTGGTTATGCCAAGTTGAACATAAGGCCCGCCATACTGGGTCAGACCAATGGTCCAGCTAGCCCAGTATCCTATCTTCCGACAGTGACAATTGCCAGAACAGGGCAATTATTGAGTGATCCATCCTGTTGTCTAATCCCAGATTCGGGCAGGCAGAGGCTTCCGGACCATCTTGGTTAATCGCCATTGATGGACCTATCTTTCATGAACTTGTCTAATTCTTTTTTGAACCCAGTTATACTTTTGGCTTTCACAACATCCCCTGGCAATGAGTTCCACAGGTTGAGTTTAAAATCTGTGAAGAAATACTTCTTTATGTTTGTTTTAAATCTGCTGCCTATTAATTTCATTGGGTGCCCCCTAGTCCTTGTGTTATGTGAAGAGGTAAATAACACTGCCTTATTCACTTTTTCCACACCATTCATGATTTTATAGACCTCTATCACATCCCTCTTTAGTTGTTTCTTTTCTAAGATGAATTGTGCCAATCTTTTTAATCTCTCCTCCTATAGAAGTTGTTCCAGCCCCTTTGACAATGTTTGTTGCCATTCTCTGTACTTTTTGCAATTCTAACATATCTTTTTTGAGATGGGACAACCAGAACTGCATACAGCATCCAAGGTGTGGGTGTACCATGGATTTATATAGTGGCATTATATTTTCTGTCTTATTATGTATCCCTTTCCTAATTTTTCTTGACATTGTCAGCTTTTTTGACTGCTGCTGTGCACTGAGCAGATGTTTTCAGAGAACTATCCATGCTGGCTCTAGAACAGCAGTTCTGAAACTTTAGCAACCCGAGGACCCCCATTCTGATTTAAAAATTTTCATGGACCATCAAGCTGGTTTCTCATTTTTTCCAGGGGTGCTCAATCCCCACTCAGCCCCAGGCCCTGTCCCCATTCCACCCCTTCCCCCATGGCCCCACCCCCCTCCCACCTCTTCCCACCCTTGCTCCACCCCTACCCCTCCTCTTCCCTGCCTCTTTCTACCCCCTCCCCCAAGCGGTGTGCGGGAGGGATGGGGAGGAGTTGATCAGTGGGGCCAATGGCCCCGGACATGACTGGCGGACCCCCTGGAGCCGGACATGACTCGCAGACTCCTTAGAGTACCTTTGCAGACCCCAGTTTGAGAAACTCTGTTCTAGAATCTCTAGAATCTCAGTATTAGCTATCCTCCAGTCATCTTGTACAGAGGCTGATTTAAGTGATAGGCTATATGCTGGAGTTAGTAGTTCTGCAATTTCATATTTGAGTTCCTTCAGAACTCTTGAGTGAACATCATCTGGCCCTGGTGACTTATTACTGCTTAATTTATCAATTTCTTCCAAAACCTCCTCTAGTGACACCTCAGTCTGGGACAGTTCCTCAGATTTGTCACCTAAAAAGAATGGCTCAGATGTGTTAATTTCCCTCTCATCCTCTGAAGACTGATGCAAAGAATTAATTTAGTTTCCCTGCAATGGCTATGTCTTCCTTGAGTGCTCTTTTAGCACCTTGATTGTCTAGTAGCCCCCCACTGATGGTTTGGCAGACTTCCTGCTTCTGATGAACTTAAAAAATATTTGTGAGTTTGTGTGTCTTTCTAGTTGCTCTTCAAAATCTTTTTTGGCCTGCCTAATTATGCTTTTACATTTAACTTGCCAGAGTTTATGTTCCTTTTTATTTTTCTCAGGATTTGATTTCCAGTTTTTACAAGATGTCTTGTTGTCTCTAACTGCCTCTTTTACTTTGTTGTTTAGCCATGGTGGCGGGGGTTTTTTTTGGTCCTCTTACCCTTTTTTTATTGTTATTTGGGATATAAATTTAGTATGGTGTTTTTTGAAAGGTTTCCATTCAACTTGCAGGCATTTCATTCTTGTGACTATTCCTTTTAATTTCTGTTTAACTAACTTCCTCATTTTGGTGTATTTCCCCTTTTTGAAGTTAAATGATTCCGTGGTGGGTTTCTTTGGTATTTTCCCCCCTACAAGAATATTAAATCTTATTACACTATGGTTGCTATTACCAAGCGGCTGACCTATATTCACCTCTTGGACCAGATCCTGTGCACCACTTAGGACTAAATCAAGAATTGCCTCTCTCCTTGTGGGTTCCAGAACTGGTTGCTCCAAGTAGTCATTAATGGTATCTAGGAACTTTATCGCTACATCCTGTCCTGCGGTGACCTGTATCCACTCAATAGGGGAATAGTTGAAATCCCCCATTATTACCAAGTTGACTTTATACCTCACATGATAATTTTCTTTGCTTCTCTGCAGAACTACTACAGCTCACTAGTTTGTATTTTAAAAGAGAAGTGAAAGGAAGTGCTGCCCTCTGGAATCTCTATCCCTGTCCCAGTGTGCATCAGTCTTAAGACTTTGCAGCGCACCACCCTCAACTTTGGATAACGAGTCAAGTTGAGTCCACTTTACCCTCCTCCTTGTCCAAATTCTTAATAGGCTTCTCAAAAGTGATAGCTGGTCATTTAGGAATCACACAGCAAGATCTGTTTGCATTCTACTCCCATATGTGTACAAAACAGAAATTATTAATTCTGTGTGGGTCCAATCCTGACAGCTCTTCTGGTGTGGAATTCAGTAGGTGTCGAGGGCTTGCAGCACTGGGCCCTGTATTTGGTAGGACTGTAAGGAGGAAGTCCTGAAGTTTCATGTGATACCAACTATCCTTCCAGTCTAGGATGGCTAACTGCAGTTTGCTCTCCGGCTGGCCAAGGCTACTCTTGCATGATCCAGGAGGGTCAATGAAAAGCAAGGTGAGATGCAGCATCTGTAGAGAAGCATGTGCCATCTATAGCACTCTCAGCTCCAGAGTGCTGAACTCTGATTCTCCAAAAGTTACAGAGCCTCACTACTGCCTTTAAACATGAAATTGGATGTAGAAAATATCACCTTGGTTATAAAGGAAATCCTCAGCCAGCTGATCATAGGAAGATTCCTCTCAGTGCAAATACAAACACAAGAAGCACTTCTGAGAGTCTCTCTAAAACAGCTTGAAATGTGTCTGATCACAGGTTTTACTTACTATGTATATGGAGTAGCGTCCACGGAGGCATAACTGCAAAACATCACCATACCAGTTATCAATAGGAAAAAATATCCAGGCTATCAAAGATGGAAAAAGTAAATCATTTATACACCTACTGTATCTCCACGTTTCTTTGTAAAGAAGTCGAGGGTGGTATTGTGAAGTCGAAACCAATACTTTGCCCATGTAAATTTCTATTTAAACAACAAGTGTTAGAAAAAACAAGATGTAAATCAGTGGTGTTGATTCTCTCATGTATTGCAGACTTTGCCACCAACTCACTATGTGACTGTGGGCACTCCGGGCCTTAGTTTTCCCAGCTGTAAAATGGGTGGTATGACGCTTAATGTGTAAAGTGCCTTTAGATTTACAGATGAAAGTAATTGTAGAGGTGAAAAAGTAGTTATTGCATATAGATACATGCACATGCACACACATGCCATTCTCTTAGAAGCCAAATGTTTACGGGAGTTAAGTTCCCAACTCCCATTGACATTTAATAGAGGTTGGGTGCAGAACTCTCACAGTCCCTTTGATAGCCCCAGCCTACGTTCCTTTACATATAGTTTAAGGTCTTGCCTTATTAAAACTGAATGGACCATGTTGGTAGCAAACTGAGAAGGGCTTTTGTAAAGGAAGTGAATGAAAATGGAACTATACCAACTTCCCCAAAAATGTATGTGACTTATTTAACAAAGATACAAACCAGTTAAATATGTTGTTTTGGCTAAACCTACAGTGTATGGCACCAGGAGATGAACAGAGACCCTGTCCCCAGTAAACGTACACGTTTGATTTATGTGGAGACTGGCTGGTTGCACTGGCTGGGATGAGCCTATGGAGACTTTCCCACCTATAGGTTGCTGCTCTGAATCCTTTTCCATCCAGTTCCTCTGTCAAAAAAAGCCCCGTGTGAGCATTTGTAGAAGGTGCATCATCTTAGATTACTAGTGACCTTCGAAAAATAATTCAAAGAACATTATTTTTCATCTTTCCTACACATTGGCAGACTCCCCCAATGGCAGATTTTTTTTGCATACTCCCTTAAAATAGACATCAAAATTAATCCACTGTCACATACATGGGAACAAGGTCTAGTTATGTACAGAACTGCTAGCCTAAATTAGCATGGTGTGGAGTTATATGGCCACCTACAAATGACTGGCCAGATTTTCTGGAGTGCTTAGAACGAAGTAGCTCCCACTGAGACTCATGGGAGCAGAGCACTTTCTAAGACCACTTCATTTAGGTGTCTGAATGGGAACTGTTGGGCACCAAGGTCTTTCGGAAGTCAGACATCTAGAACCTTTTGGGCCATCACTACTCCCCTTTCATCTTCGTCCCATGGAATTCCAGTGAAAAAACAACTTTACACTTGGATATGCTCTAGTAGAAGATCTCAAAGCACTTTACAAAGATGAAGCCTCAGTATCTCAGAGAGAGATATACAGATGGATGAACGAAGGCACAGAGATTAAGTGTTGCTCATGGTCATTCAAAAAGTCAGTGGCCACCAAGGAATAGAACCCAGGGTCCAGGATTCTAGCCACTGAGCCCTATTTCCATTCCCTACCGAGCAAGAAGTATTAGACTAGACACTCCTAAGAGCACATTAATGCTGCTCCATAACTTAAAATGGGTCAAGGATGGATTATACAAAGCACCATCTCCCACTATCTCTGTGCAGAATTGAATATGGACATCTGGGAATGTATTTACACACTACAAATTGAAACCTATTCCATTTAGCAGCTAGTAGAGAACCTTTACCAGATCTCTTCTGACTTCTTTGGAAGGAGTGGAAGAGTCAAAACAAGAGAGACAGCTATGCTACCCTAAAAACCAGAATAAAAACAGCAGGCACTGAATACAAATTAGATGTTGATACAGAATACAGACCCTGATTTAATACATGCTGAAATCCATCCCTATTCAGCAAAGCACTTAAGCATGCGTTTAACTTTCATATATACTTTGTGCACACTACCACTCTGAACATCAGTGGGATTTAAGCATGTGCTTAATTGCTTTGAATTGAGGCCATATTCATAAGGCTATCACATATATTCTAAATTGTAGTCAGACAAATCCATGTTCTTTGTTAAATTGAATGAGAATGTAGATAAAAATCTATTCAGTTTCACTTTTCCCGGCTTTCATTATCTCAGCAATCTGTTGGGTTTTTTTTAAGTGGTAAAATAAGGAAGCTGTCAGAGCTACACAGAATCTTCCCACTCCTGCTGTGATTAAATCAGCTGGAATAAAAAGGGAAGTTAGAAATGTACACACCAGACTTTGTTCTAGGCATTCTTAGCAACAGTGCAAATATCCACTCCCTTTACAAATATTTTGATGAAATGTCAATCCATTACACGTTGAAGAAATTAAAGCCCATTATTGCTATGAAAGCAATATTTTGATGTAAATTGATTTACTGTGTACTAAATACATTGCTTAAATATTTATACTAAAACTGACTTAAGCAATGACAGCACTTTTACAAGGTGCAGACCCTAGCTTCCCATCCTACAAACATTTAAAGAGATGCGTAACTTTAAACAGTAAATGCTTGAAAGAATGGGACAGCAGTAACACTTTCAGATTTAAAAAAAAATTATGTCCTTTGAATTAGCAATAAATACTGAAATATATTCCCTAAATAAATATTGTAATTTTACGTATTTTTGTATTAATATGCAGGCTACACAGTAGCGAGCACACAGTAAAAAAGGCAAAAGAAATTGTTTAAAACTGCAGAAGAATCATTTTACTTTTCTACCAAACATTTATAATCAAATGTCAAAACAAGACATTTTTAATCCTTTTATGGTCAATTTTGACATGTCACACAGGCAAAGACATTTCTAACTTCTTATTGTATAATCACAGAAATTAAGAGCCTAAAAACACATTCCCTTTAATTATACATTTAACTTCTTTGTTTTGGATTAGAGACCAAACAGGACTTTAACTAGATTTCTAGTGACTACCTTTCCCATGGAAGATTTTATACCCCAAACCATGCATCTATCCAGGAAGAACACTAACCATTTTATCTTTTCTTTTCTTCAAGAAGCTTTCAAAAATCAAATCAGCTTCAACAGCCATTGTAATAAAATTCTCCGGGCCAGCAGCTTTTCAGTATTCTGCTGTTGAGTAGAGCAGGTGAACTTCCTCATTTAACTTCTCTCTCCACCACCTCTCTTCTCTGGCGAGGTCACAGTGTAGCAGACAGCTATTATGCTTTTAATCAGTTTTATAAGCTTCCCACTTCCTCCCCGACTCTCTTTTGCACATGCCAGTAAACACATGATTTCTCTGCTGCAGCTCATCTCTGTTAGCAAATTCCAAACTGGCTAAAACTTGCCTGCCTTCCACTATTTCATGGGAAAAACTTCTGGTCTATAGCAGTCAGGTTGCTGTCACCTCTTTGATTTGTCTTATCATTCCAGCCCCCAAACTTTTCAATTGGGCTTCCCAAACTGTCTAGAAACATTGTAGCTCTCGCTCCAACAGAGATTTGACTTCTGTCTGCAAGTCAACCCTCAACCCCTTCCTGGGACTCCTCCTCATGCTGCTTTCGTTGCTTTTTGTGAACCTTCCAGGTCTTGTTTGACATTACTTTTGTCCATCTTTGATTTCTGCAAGCATCACCATCCCTTGCTCCATTTGGGGTCAACAGGAACACCAGCTTACAATTCCTCTCCTATGAAACTAGATCCCACTGTTACCAGTGTTGCCTCTTTTCTACCCAAGTGGTTAGTCAAGCTTCAGGGCTATTAGGGATGTTCCAGCTGGAAGCAGAAATTGATGGAGTCTAGTATTTTGTTTGATGCAGTCTTGTTTACTTCCAAGGAACGTACAAAGTCCTGCTCCTTCAAACACAGGAGGAACCAAAAACAAAAGGAGGAGTTTCTAAGCTTCCAGCACCAACCTTCTTTAGCCAACAGATCCAAATGTGCTCTCTCCAGCTTTTCACAGGGTACTGTGCTCACAGAGGCTATTGCTTGACTTTCTTACTTTTCCTCTGCCTGAGCCTCTCTCTGTGTTCTTGTCTGTACTCAGTTTGTGTCATCTTTTACACCTCTAGCCACAGGATCTAATGGAACCTCCTGCCCACCTGGGCTAGTTTCTGAGCAGATTCTATTAGGCCTTCCTTCAGGTGTGGCCCTTAAGTATTTCTTACAACTATCTTAAGTGAAGGGCATGTTCACACATCAGTTTGAACGAGGTTTGAACACAACCCATCACAAGGTTTTACCCAGCTTATAACACAAGGAAATACAATACAAAACGAAAAGCCTGAAAATAACTCTCTTTTCACTGGGCTCAGCATATTAATGCATCCCTCTAGAACCAGCCAATAGTAGGTCCTGCAAAAACCAGCCAGCTATAAACTGGAACTTTTTAATGTAACTTTTGGACAACAATAGGTGTTTATTGCAATTACTCTCCTTAGAGTACATAATCTTGAGAAAAACCTCTTCATTTCCCCATTGGATCAAAATGCATTAGAATATGGTTAGTGATGGAGAAAGTTTGAATTGGCAATGTATTCCCTTGTTTCAGTGGAGCTTGGTACCCAACCCTGTCTTCCTCTGGTGAAAATCAGGAGTAACTCCATTGAAGTCAACGGAGTCACAGTATAAACCAGAAGAATCAATGTATCCAAGACATTTACATCTTGACAGCTTAAGGGCTGCTACAGTATTCTATGTGATGAAGAGCAGGTTTTTACAATCAACAATACCTTTAATTAAAAAATAAAGATATCAAGACAAAGCACAGTACACAGTTATTTATTGAAATACTTGAAAAGGCCGCAATGGAAAAAATAGGTTTGTCATGAGGATTTTATATTCATTAGATTAGCTGATCCATTAAAAAAGGTGCTGTCTAAAGGTAATTCTAACCAGGTATATAACCCACTGTGAACCATGCAACTAATACACATTAAAGTAGAGTAAGCACGGTGTACTATTGTAGTTCTACCCTACACACAGCTTTTACAAGAATGATTTATCGTGAGGAATTAAACAGCAACACTTTTTGAATTATAAACATTTATAATATACAAATTGTTTTCCATCTGATCTGAAAGGGCTATAAAACATAGTGGAAAGTGAAGCAACACAGAATTACACAAAGCATATGAAGTCTGTCTGGCAGTTTTTAAAGTTTACTTTTTTCTTTTAAAAGAGGACTCTCAGACAGTTAAACACGTCAGAGGTCATGTAACATACAAAATCATTAGACCACATCTGCCACAGTGACTTTTTCCTTAAAATATAGTTCAGTGGATAAATTGGTTGGTTCTTCAGTTAAAAAAGAAAAAGAAAGCCACATATTCCGCCTTGTATAGCCTGTAGTCCCAAAAATAAACTTCAGATGCATTTGAAATAAATAAGTAATCCATGAACAAGTATGATCCTTGAGTTGAACCCTACTCTACTGAAAATGAATTCCAATTATACACTCTCACTATGCTGAAACATCTAAGAACAGTATTTCTAATAACTTTTTGGGAAGCAATGTCTTACTGCCTTAATATGTACAGATTATTTACAACATTCCCTTTTAGCCTCACAAATTAGGCCATTTTAGTTGGCTGTTACAATGCAATTTTTTCCACACATTATGCAATACTGTAGTTATAGCTTTCATTTAAAAGAATCTTATGCACGAATTACAAATATTAATAAAGTAACTCTGCATATATAAATATTTCTAGCAGAATTTAAAGCATTCAGAATGTACATAATTTTTTTAAATTTTTATTTGGTAGGAGCCAGGTACTGCTTTTCAGATCATCGCTGCTTTAATAATGCTCTGTACATGGCAAAACCCAAAACTGCAAAGACTGTAGCACCAAAACTTGCTCGAAGCCAAAATGTGGAACTTTTGAGGTCTGCTTGTGTCACATGCCTGCAGTTTAAAAAGATAAAGATAATTAATTTCATGACAGGAATGTCAGGCACTTTGTTATGTCAAATAATCTGCTTTTGGAAAATTATTATTAATACTTGTCACGCTTAAGCAGCACACCACTAGGGTTACAAAGTTTTAATCAATGCAAGCATTTATACTTCTCTTAAAGGCTTAGGACCTGATGCTGCAGGATCAAGTCATTAGTCAACTGTGAATGGGCGGAGGGCGGAACTGACTTATTTGACAGCAGCAAAAATTACTTCCTAAGGGAAAGCAGCTACAAATAATTAATTGCACATCCAGAGTGAGCAAATATCCCAGCACAGTGAAATACTAGTAAGATAATATTTTTAAAGGCCTCAATTTACATATTTCTGCTTTTCAGAATTAAACCTTCCAAGCAATGTTGTATTACCAGTTATTTAAAGTGCTGTCTTGCAAGCAGTTAACTGACAAGTGACAAGTAATACTTCTCCAAAAGCTAGAACCACATCAATGACAATTTGCAAATCCCTCCCCAATATATAATCACAAAAAGAGCAACAGGTAACTGTTCATCACAATACTAAATTGAAAACTGTTAAGAGAATGACATGCTAGTGGAACAGGCAGTGACAGTGACATGAACAGAAAAAAAACCAATGTAACAATAGGATGAAAGTGGTTGGATGACATAAAAAGCCACATTATTCATGACAAGATAGATACAGCCAATGAGCCACATCTCCCAGATACCACAAATAAAGTTTGTGAGCATGCTCAGTTAAACACTGCTAGCCATCTTCAAAATAGTCTCAAGTATGACAGCTTACCATAAAGCAGTAGATAAAGCGTTAAAAGTTATTACAATAACCTTAATTTAAAGCACACCAAGTTTCAAACTGATTGGTATAGAGGTGATTTAGAGAACCCACATAATATAGCTGAGTTTATATATCTTATATATTTGTATAACTATATTGAAAATAATGGGTTATTGGTTGGAAGCTTTAAAAGCAGTTACAGCACAAGGAGTATACAGATATTCTGTGCATATACCATGTGCAAAACAGAGTTAGGTGACTATACAATGTGAATTACAGAACTATCATGCTGCTTTATAAAACATGGATTGTGTAGTTGTTGTTACCACAACATACAAACCAGTGTAAAATATTGTTTAGCAAACATTTATAGTAATAATATGTCCTGTATATAAACACTTATTGTACATATAAATTTGCGCACTAGGGTATCACACACTGCAGAACAGACACAGGCTCTTCTGTTTATTTCTACTGAAGTGAAATGCAGCATATGAACAACCACTCACGTCTGCTCTCCAAATTCCTATTCTTACTCAAAAGTTCCCTGTGAGATTATGATCTTGAAACAGACCAAACTCATGGTTTCTTGCAAGCATTAGTTCCCACAACTAGTTTCTAAGAAATATCTCTGAACTAGATGTCAAGTAGTTTGGTTGTTTTTTTAAAGGCGAAAAATGGCAAGATCACCCCATTTAGGATATCGTTACCTGTCTTCAAGTAAATGTGGATCAAGAGATGACTCCATGAAGATGGAATCTTCTACGGAGCTGACGGCGTGCACCTGATGAATAATACTGCTCTCCTCGTCTGCTAACAGCATGGCACCCAACTCATCTATATGGAGTCTTAACCTTTTTTACACACATGCACAGTTTGCAGTTCATAGCATGGTTCAAAACAGGAAGTGACTCAATGTATGCCACACTTACAACTCACACAAGTTATATTCAGCTGCTCATTTGTTTTCATCTAATTCTTTGCTCTTGTGCAGTTGTTAAAAACTTAACATATAAAAGTAGGAATTTGTTCAATGGCTAACTAGGTAACTAAATTAAATACAAAAAAAGAGCATGCTTAAAGACCTAGGAGGCTGTAGCAATAATCAACAAGAGCAAGGAAGCTGCTAAAAAAGCTGGAAACCCATGCTTCTTGACTTTTATTTTACCCCAGGATACTGCAGTACACCTTACACTGTACACTACAAGTATGTCTTCACTACACACATTTAAAAAAGGTATGCTCTTAACTCAGGTTAGCTAACTCAAGCTAAAATAGTAGCAAAGACATAGGAACTCATCTTTTAACTCAGGTTAGCAGCTTGAGTTAAACCTATAAGGGATCCTGGGGTTGAACTCAAATTGCTAACCTGTGTTATTGGCCAAGCTGCTATGTCTTCACTGCTATTTTAACCCAAATTAGCTAACCTAAGTTAAGAACACCTTTCTGTAATGAAAACATACCCTAATTGCAGTACTTCAGCAAAACAGGCTGTGTTAACACAGGAGTATTAGCTCTACTTCTGATGGATTTCCTTTACTATTGTTGGGTCAAGTCTGTACTTTAAGAAAATGTAACTTTAAAATATTTTTGTAGAGTAAATATGTACACTAAAACCTCAGTTTCAAAACTCCTTAAAATATAGAACAGCGTGTGTATATACTGACAAACTTTGAAGGGTGTATATTTTTGATATAATTAACAGCTCAAAAAAATGTGAAATTGTCTGACACAATATTTACATATATATTTTAAATGCATCAGTTTAAAAGTGTGACTCTATACTTGTTTAATTTAGATGCATCTCAACTTGTCTACTGAAGCTCCATCTATCGTTCAAGTCAGTATTTACTACTATTTCCAGTCTATAGTTTGGCCTTTTACAACATTTCTGCACATGTGAATATTAACAAGCATTACATAAGGAAGTCCTTGAGCATGGCTAAAAGATATCATGTACCTTTAAAAGCAACTAAGGTAGTCTCATGATCATGCCAAAATCCTATTCCCATGTCAAAGCATCAGAGAATTTAATGACTCACTCACAGCATAGAATTTTTTTCTCCATTTAATCTAAGGCTCAGGGTAAAGCAGCTTTTCCTTTAACTAAATTAACCTGACCAAACTCTAAGGCCCAAGCCCTCATCCGCTGAAACCAATAGGAGTCCTTCTATTGACGTCAATGAGCACTGGATCATGCCCTGTACTTTTTGGCAGAAATTCTTCCAAGGGAGTTAGGAGTCCAGAACCAACCAAAATTCAGTGGGACTTGGGTATCCAGTTCTTTTGGGCTCCTTTGAAAGTCCCAGCCTTTACTTATAAATGTTTCATAGCAATCGGTGTACACAGCAAATGGAATCTTTCCACAACTCAATGCCATACTCACATCTCTTATTAAAATAACCCCAAATAACAAAAAGGGGAAGTTTTCCATGTGGTTCAACTTTAATGTGGTTATACCACATGAAATTTTGTCCCAAACTCTACAGCTTCCATAACAGTATCAAAGAAAGCTTTCACAGTTTAGGAGTTTCTTCTGATCTCAAATACACAGGCAAACCAAATATATTAAAATAATATTTCAAAATTTTAAAATGACGTGTGAGAGATTAGGAATCTATAATATATGAATGGTATGTCAGAAGCTATTATACTAGTGTCAGGTTAGCCAATAATAGATACTTCCACTAACTCCAAATGAGGGAAGAATTTGGTCCCTATCTTAAACAAGTTTCAGAGTAGCAGCCGTGTTAGTCTGTATCCTCAAAAAGAAAAGGAGTACTTGTGGCACCTTAGAGACTAACAAATTTATTTGAGCATAAGCTTTTGTGAGCTACAGCTCGCTTCATCGGATGCCACAAGTACTCCTTTTCTTATCTTAAACAAGAAGACAAAGATGATCCTAAATTAGAACTAGAAACTGATGCAGAGTTTTATGAGATCTTGCCCTCTAGTAATAAGATTTAGCTCGTCAACTTCCTGTAGTTTATTAAGCTTTCAAAATAAGATTTCTATGTTAGACACATTTGCTCCACATTATATTTAGAAACAGAACCCAGGTTTAAAAATAATTTGGAAAGGAAAAGCACAGAACTTTGCTTCAAATTGCCCTAAAACATTGAGGCAAGTAGCTGTTTTATCACCTGCTATTTTAGTGACATATGTTGCAGTCTAGAACAGTGTTTCTTTTAACAGACTTTAACAACTCACAAGAAGTTAGCATCACACAGTAAGCAAGATATTAACTGAGCATGCCTATTAATTACACCTGGGAACCGATTGAACTGTCGGCCAATGTGGACAAGCTTTTAAGTCAACATTAGTAGCAGAAGAACCCCAAATTTGGGAAGATAATATTAGTTATAAAAAAATCTCCAAAAATTATCCACATGCTAACTGGCAAAGCATACAAAAAGAGTAGCAGATGAGGTCAACACCACCTTGTCATGATGGAAATGGACCAGCCATATGGATACTCACACCAAATGATAAATAATAAATTAACAAACAGCAAGCAACAGCAGTTTACTTTGACAAACAATATGTTTTAGCCACAAGTTGTTAAGCAACTGAATTTAAAATAAAAACACACTAAGTATACATGCAAGTTGCTGCAGCTTTCATTTAAATATTACATTTAGGCACGTAATTTTCTATGTTGTAAACACATTCTGGATATTAGAATTTTTTCCCCATTAGCCATCTAAAATATGAAAAGCAACAAGTGCATTTCAGTGCACACACAATGCCTGTGACAATGTAAAAAGCCAGTTCAAGATACTCCATTTGTAAAACAGTGCATTAGCATAGCTTTGCTAAATTCTGCTTGGCTATAGCCAGTAATGAGTGGTAGGAAATGGTCAATAAAAGAGCATTAATTTTCATCATCATCATCATGGTAGAAGTGAATACATTTTTTTCTTTGCCTGTATAATTTAACAGATTTTTATGGTGATTTTGGAAGGCTGTAAGAACATATTCCCTAAAAATGTAAGTGCACTACACCATAAAGTCTAAACACTTATACTGGATTCAGAGAACTACTCTTTTCTCTATTACAGTTAGTAAATAGTGCTTTTTTCCAGATTGGGTTTCACAGAAGGAGGGTTTTATAGGCAACTGAAACTGTAGGAACAAATCCTAAAACTGTTGAAATAATCATGTTTTTATGTGCAAGGTTTTTTTAAAAAAATGTTAAATAAAACCCCACTCTTATTTCCACTATTTCAATTTCAGAATCTAAGAATTAAACTTAACCGAAAAAATCTCCCTGATGGAACCATCATCATTCTCATGCATAAGAATCAATACAAACATCTTGTTTTTAACCATAAACTCAACTGCCAGAGTAAAATGCAGCTATTGTATAAGAGAAACAAGATGAATGAATGATTTAAAACCAACAAAGCAGAAAGAAAAAAAAAATCTCATTGAACATTCCAAATAGATGCAGTATAGTAAAAAACAAAAACAAACAAACAAAAAAAAACACAACCCCCCCCAAGTTGATGGTTAAAAAAGGGTTAGAATTACACAGAAAAACGTTTTTAAAAAGAGGTAAAATAATGTAGTAAAAGGAGAGTGAATGCCAGCCAGACAAATGAAAATGAACACCTAAAGGAAAGAACAAATTAAAAATATAAAAATACAACAACATACGAACAAGTGCTTTCTCTCACGCATGCAATCTGCAGTGTTTAGAATGCAGTGCCATCTTCCTAGTGGAATCTATGAACAAGGATCCTGGGTAGTTCAAACCAACAATCCTGCTCCTCCATAACAGATACATTAAATGGATAAACTTCCACATTTCTCTCACTCTGTTTTTCTGCTAAACTAGGAAATCCCAAAAGAATCCGTGAAGAGGGTCAGACACAAGAGACATTGAATGTAGGTGGATGCATGATTTTTCATTTGCACAAAATCACTGCTATTGTGTTAACTGCTGGGTTTGGAATATTAAAAATGATTACAAAATAATATTTTTGTCATCATGATTATATATAAACACTAACTAGCAACACCTGCTAACAATAGCAATTAGGCATTAAATCTAAATGCATTTCAGTTTACAGACTAATCATGCATTCCTCTGCTATCTAGAGGGTTAATATTTCAGGGTGGGAGGGAGATCATGACATTAGCTTCTCCACTCAGACAGGTCTCCTTGCTTCCTAGTTAAGTAATGTTTTGCCTGACTTTCTGACTTAGGGGTAAGCAGCTGTAGAAGCAAGCAGAGAAAACCATACAAGGCATAACAATTGCATTTTAAAAACTTCTTAATTCAAATGCATTTTCTGTTGAGGCTGTGTTTTACAGACACTAAATCGACATCAAATAATGTTCCCTCATCATCTCTCTTTCTTTAAATACCTTGTTTCCCCTGTGAAAATGTTCTTTAAATCTACCTATTCTGTTAAACCAGAAAAGCACCTCCAATGGCTCTCCTTGTTAGTCTATAATTAAAGGTTAATCTCTGCTTTCATTTTATGAAACAATATTTATGAGAATGAACAAACATCTTAGTTTCAGAGTAGCAGCCATGTTAGTCTGTATTCGCAAAAAGAAAAGGAGTACCTGTGGCACCTTAGAGACTAACAAATTTATTTGAGCATAAGCTTTCGTGAGCTACAGCTCACTTCATCGGTTCTATTTTTCTTTAAAATACATTTACTTACATACACACTACTCAGTTCACTCTACTGAAGTGTGGAGAGATGGTGTGAAACTACGTATCCCATAATCTTTAGGGGTTCGGTAAGGAAATGCTGTGAGAGGAAAAGGAAGAGCTAGAAAGGAGGGGAGCTGGTTAGATAAACATATTGGTGGGCTGGACACCTAGAGTAAAGACAATTCGCTTTAAGTAAATGACCAATACAACAGATCATAGAAAGCAAACTTTTTTCCAACATGGTCAGGGCAGAAGCTCTCCCATGATTTCTCCTCCTCCTCCAAATTATGAACCTGTCACAGAGAAGGTGGCATATTCTGGTGCTTGTGATTCCCAACCGTACAGTGTCAAGGACTGGGGGTGACTGCACTGCAAGACTGGCCAACAGAGGACAGCATGTCAGCCAAAGTCTCCACTATTATCTTGGATCAATCTAGTAAGGGATCTGATGGAGGATTCTCAAATAGGAGAGCAGCAAGGGGAAGAAGCAGCATACAGCTAAGAAACAGGGATAACTATCCATGGCCATTTTGAAAGGGGAATTGGGTATGGATTATGTGACTCCCCCATCCCCTTGGGGCACTCTCAGCCTTCCTACTGAGGAGTTTGAACAGTTGCTGTTTTCTGAGATTTTCAAGTGTGTTAAATTGGCTGCATGGCTGGGTTTGAATAAATGAGTGGGGACAAGTTTCAAGGGGTCTTTATGAGGGACAATTTATGTAGAAAAGATGCAACACGAATGAATAGCGTCAAATGTTTCATTGTCATTTCTAAGTCGACAATCTTAATTTTCTGAGCTAAAAGGTTTCTCTTCTATAAATTCACATTGTACTGTTATTAGTTGTGCACTGAACTCGAAAAGATACATTTCACTAAAACTCTCTCCATACTCTCTGCACACAAATCAGAAATACCATCAGAGCCCTTGTATACATACAGCCTGCATATAAAGATGATGCCTACTCTGTTTTATGACTATAATGATCTGAAACAAACAAAAGGTATCACACAAAACATGCAACACAAGACTTTCAGGATATACAAGAATGCATTCTAATCCTGACCTTCCAAGATGCATATCACAACCATCTGTCACTCCAAGAAAAATACGGAACATGGAGCCACTGCACTACAGAATTATTGTTCGGTTTGAACTCCCATTCATTTGCTGGGCCAAGATGACAGAATTTCAGCTGTTAGTAATTTGTGTGTGTATCAAAGACAGGGGTTTAACCAACACAGCCTGCAATACAAGTAAGACAAGATGCAGCACTGTTTTCAATTATGAAAATTATCAAAAATATTTTAATGTTCATTTATCAATTATTTTTTCCAAAATACTTGATGTTTGGGTGGTTAAAAATTTTCTACAGTGGCTAATTTTCTTAAAGTGTATAAGCAGGTTGTGTTTTGTTCAAGAGTAGCTGGCAGTTAAAGCTGCAGATTTCTTCACATCATATCCACTAATCTGTACAAACTGAAGATTAGTAAAATGTGTTTTGTATTAACTCCCACAAAGTTAAGTGGTATGAATTGTATTATAAACATAATTACACTGAATAGTACTGCTCTACATAAGCCTTACTTTTGCCTGCAACAATACTTAAATAAAGTGGATTTCTAAAATTCATGTCTAAGAAAGATACAGATCTCATTGATACTACACAGGTGTTTTATATATTATTCTAGTACTAAACAGATTTTAAAACATTGTTAATTTTTCATTCTCGACTATCTACCTAAAAAGATAGCAAAATATTGAAGAATTAGACCTATCGCCTAATTGGCTGAGTTGAGCATCAAGTTGGCAATGCTTCAATACATTACTATTAGATTAAGGCCTCAGTGATCAACTATACTTTTAAGTTAAAGAGGTCATAAAACTTGACTCATTTTACTGCAAATATTAAGAGAAGCATCTGTCTGGTGGATATGGAGTGAAAATCTGCATCATATAAAGTTACCAATTGCCTTTTTTTTTTTTTTTTTTTTAGTATTTTAAAAGCACGCCTGGTACCTAGTAAATAAAGTTAAGGACCTGTTAAGAACTGCAGTGAAGAGTTTGTTCTTTACAGATTGCAGCAAGTCTGAGTTGAGGAAGTTCTGACAGATGCAAAATGTACACCTGTTGCAGGCGCACATACAGCGTAATCGGGCATGGCTGCAAAAACACACAGAAGGACACAAGTTGAGATCTTGCTCATTAAATCAGGCACACATTAGGGCTGTGCCAAAACCAAGAGATTTAGGAATAAATTAGTTACATTTGAAAGAGGAAAAGAAAGGTCAGCCGGGGAGGCAAGGGTAGACTAAAGCTGTGCAGAATTCCAGGGCTAGATGTTTTAAGTCTAGATGACACACTGGCAAACGCCTCCTCCTACACAGATAAAAACTGGAAAACACAAACATTAATAAAAATGTTTGTTATATCTGTCTTCAGGAACAAAGTATCATAAAGGTTGAATGGAATGTGTCTGCACAGCAATAGATAACACCCTCTTCTCAATCAAAGTAAAGGAAAATTGAAGAAGCCACATTTTCTATCACTCAGTAACAGAACACATTTTACTTTATAAAGTGACACAAATAACCAATTTTTCCATTCCCCTTCCCTCCCCCCCAAACTAATATACACATGCTTGAAAACCAGGGAGGAATAAGGGATATTTCTAAGACAAACGAATACTCAATGCCACACACAGTTTTAAATGTGCTAATATTCCAGCACTAACGAATAAACCAAAAGTAAAAAACAAAACAGAAACCTTACTGATCTAATTCAAGAGATCCTATTATTAAAATCTAGATTTCTGGCTGAAGATGACATTACTTCTCTTTAATTTAAAGCCAATGCCAGCTGTCATACTAGAATCCATCTGTTATTTAATAATGTATATCTAGTTCACCACAATACATAAAGCTCCACCTACCAACTAAAGAGGGATGTAAAGTATGCTTAGCAACAGAGTGAGATGCTTAGTGAGAAGTAATGTAATTTTAAATATATTAAATCTGAAGTCTGACAAATATAGATATTTGGGCACCATATAAAATATGTAATAGCTAATAGATTTGTGAAACTAAGTCACAAACATTATTAATTACATGTCCTACATAGGCATTATTAACCAATGAAACCTCAGTGCATTTCTAGGGAATTATTGTACACTAAGTAATGTTATGAATCATAACTGTCTATGGATCTGAATTGCAATAATTGTCAGGTAAGTCAATTTTATTTGTTTATGACTATGACTTGAAAATATTACCAAGCAGTACTGGGTCATTCATCTCAGTGGTTTCTTTCATTGCTTTAAACAACAAATAGGGCATACTGTGAATGTGTAATTCGGTGAATATTTAAGATACATTTCTATATACCTAAAATAATTGCTACAAATATGCTATGATTTTACCATTTTAGTAGAACATGGATTGCATCTTATTGCTAAGTGTTATAAAATGTGAACAACGTTGTATCAGTTCATCAAATACTGATTACCATTTTGTATGTAAGAAAACAGAAAAATCCTAGATGTCACTTTCCTAGTTATGCGGTACATGACTGTACTCTCAGTGACTTTCAGTCTTAAAGTAATCTCCCAGAAAGGCACTTGTTTATGTTATGGCTCTCTCATGCATCTACTGGATATAATACGACAGGGGCATATCACTAACAGCCATTCAAAAGCCACCACTACTGTCCAGAATTCTATATCTAAACATGGACTCAAAAGTGCTGAGCACCTGCAATTTAGTTTTAAGTCAGTGGGAACTGTGGGTGCTCAGTACCTTTGAAACTCAGGCGCATATATGTATATGAAATATTATATCTTAATTGCACTCTCTGTTACTGTTAAGACATTTTGAAACAATGATTCATTATATTAATTATTATTACATTAATAAACTCACTACACTAGTAGTTATGACATATGGGAGTCTAGTCTCTGCTGCATATGCTCACAGTTCCCCACTGACAATGATTAACAGCAATGAGTTATGTATGCACACATGAAGAGAACAGAACTCTGTATCTATTGGATTAATGGAACCTTCTAAATCACTGATATCACTAGCACCTCTCTCTGTTGCTAAACAACTTAAATGAGGCAGAGAGTTCCATCCTCTTGGTTAAGAATGGCATGCAGTGTTGTCATGATCCATGCAGTATGAAAACTATGATGCTTGACTACTTACGGATACATGGCCATTGTTGTCAGTTTAACAAAGATATCCTTACTCGGTATATCAACAGTGTTACAAGTAAAGGCTTGCGGTGGAGGCATTTTGTGTTTCTTGCAGAAGTCAGCAGGGGAAATGCTATATTCTTGTTTAACTTCATGTAGGTCTGACTTTGCAGCTACCACTAAGCAAGGTATTTTGCTGTCCACGAAGTGTTGCTGCAAATTTAAAGAAAAATATTGAGACAAACAGGAGTTCATGTGTTCAAACAACTTGGAATAGCCTATTATTATTGTTTCTCGTGGCAATATCAAGCATTCAAAGGCTTAGCTGAGCACAACTCTAGAAGCAGAGTGCTCTGCATAGGCAGCTAAACCATAGCCGGGCATTAGTAACAGAAGCCCACCAAGCTCTTTCTGCATTTTTAAATGCATCAGCTGCAAATAATCAGCAATCATGCAGGAGGCATATGCACTTCTGGTGCCAAACTCAGACAGCCAGGAATGCTGATAACTGAAAGTGAAGATTTATTTTCCCCCTAGTGAACCAGTGTAATGAGATACGTACAAAAGATACAAACCTTAAAAATCCTAGCACAGTATTCAAAGGATTTAGGATTACTGACATCATACACCAAGCAAACAGCATCACATATGGTCTCGGCATCAGTTAAAAATTCAGAGTCACCAACATCATGTAGCTGAAAAAGCAGGAAAAAAGCTTTGATATTATGAAATTAATTGCATAACTCTCTCTTCTGTTTTGATCTCTTTTTCTTTTTAATTTCCTATTAGGTTTATTCAAGCTCAAAATAATACAGAGAACGTGCCATAAAGCTAGCACATGACCTGCTACTACCACATCTGCAGGCAACCAAAATACTCTCAGCATAAAGAAATATTTGCTGAAACCACATAATGCCTTATATTCCCATTCAATCTGGTTCTCATCCTAGAGTCAAAACCACTGAGCAAAGGACTAAACAAGAACTTGCAAAACAAGGGAGCATTCCAATTATGATGAATGAACTACATTTAAACAAATGTTAAAGTGTATTTCCAATCTTCACAGATCTTCACCTGTTGAAGATTATGAATACATTTTAAACACTAATTTGTCTGGCAATGTATCAATGCCAGTGTTTCAAGGGTTAACTAAACTATCATCCATCTGACAGGTTTTCATTCTGTAACCTGTAAATTCCTTGCTATATTTCCCCCTTCTATTCTGTCTTATGCTGGAATCTCTCTAAATATGCAAACGAGCCCAAAGAAAACACATACATACTCTAGAAATGGGTACATGTATTTTCTAAAGCTTAAGTGCTGAAAAGTATCTTAACACTGCATTGACTACATGTTTAGAAGTAAAGAAAATAAGATGGAAGATTTTAATTCGATGTGTGTATTAGATTTGAGAAGTTGAATGTTTTCTAAATTAGGTGTTGTGATAATTAGGATATAACAACAGAACAGAAACCTTGTAACAGGAGTACAACTGAATAAGTGCAATTAAGATGATCTCAGAGTGTTTTTGGTACATTTTAAGGGAAGGTGCCAAAAATAAAATATTGTACAATCAATAATTTACAGAGTTATATAAACTTAATTTTGCAAGCAGCTAGAAATCTGTAGTTAACGCTGCTCAAAGAAAGTATTTAAGTCTTAAAAAAGCACACACACCCAGAACGCAAGACAGCTAAATCCAGACAAGAAACAATTGCCTCAAGTAAATGTAGCCTTCTGTAAACCAGTTAATACAACATATTTTATACACACTACATCTTTGATACTTCATGACTGACAAAATATATATATTAATATATATACAAAATAAATATATAAAAAAACACCCATGATGTAGTCTTACCAGCAAGTATTTTTCTTGCCCATATACATAGACTGTATTCATCGCATAGTAAGATTTGTGCTCTGCACGTATTTGCCTCTGCCTCTGAAAACACAAAGAATTTAAAGGTTAGACAATAATCAACAGCAACTTCCTCCCCATAAAAACTGTATTTAAATAATTTTTCAGGTTCCTACTCAGTTGCACTTGCTTAATATCAGAGAACTATGGTGAAGTCTTATATTATGAAGACTTCATAGTATGCTAGTAAACATGTAGCTGCAGTACATTTTGTCAGTCATGAAGTATCAAAGATTAAAACTAAAACTACTAACGTCAAAGGAAACGAACAAAGCACATTTTGCAAGGCAGTATCCTCAATTATCATATCTGTTCACTTACTTGATAATTTGTAAAATTCTGCAATCCATGATGGCTTTCCCAAACTTTAGTGCTAACAAGAAAAGTTTAAGGCAGCTGTATAGAATCACAGAATCATAGAATATCAGGGTTGGAAGGGACCTCAGGAGGTCATCTAGTCCAACCCCCTGCTCAAAGCAGGACCAATCCCCAACTAAATCATCACAGCCAGGGCATGCTGTCAACAGAATTTTGTTGCCTAAACTTAACTCTCAATATTATTCAGTTACAACTCAAATTAAAAAGAAAATGTTTCTTACCATTAGATTTCTTCCAAGAAGTGCCTGGAGAACACCACTTTTCCCACAGCCTTTCATCCCAATAACATTACATCGGAACACATTCCTTTGAGTCTGCTTTTTCTGGAGGTCTATCTTTTTATCTCTAGTTACTTAAAAAAAAAAAATTTAAAATTCCTAGAGTAGGAACAGTTAAATTACTTAAATCATATTTGAAACATCTGTAATAAAAATCTTTAATATCCCAATGGCACACACTTTTTAAAAAGTTCAAGTGAACAAAATGCCAACTAATTCAACAGGAATCGAGAATCTTTTCATATGATGGTGTCATTTATAAAAGTCATAATCTTTTACATATATACTTTTTTACTTTTATAAACAAACTAGAATGCTCTCCAGGATATTATTCCTTTTCAAAATATGTCTGTGTTCTAAGCAGAAAGGAGAAAAAAAACACACAGAACATTTCATTTAAACTCAATTTACAGCTTGGCAATTGGATGTATGAAACTGATCTTTTAAAATAAGCTCCCAAACTGTATTAACAGCATTTCAGATACTTACCTGTAATTGCTGATGCTTGAGACTCTTGCTCTGTCAGTATTGAATAGCCTAAATAGCCCAAGTACTCCAGGCAGCGCTGTACATCTAAATACGTAGTTAGTCTAAGGAAAAAAAGAGAGGGGAAAAAAATCCCAGAACAATCATTCCTAAATTGCCAACATCCACCATTCCAGATTTCTATTAAAAGTACTTGTGCCCTATGTATTACATCTGGCAAAAGCAGAGTGTTCTGGTGCCATACAGTGATGAGAACACGTGTTTTAAAGTTAAATGGCCCTAGTTTTATTAATATAATGAACCCATTATACTATGAGGGCAGCCCCTGCTAAGATCAAACCACCCATGCTGAAAACCTATACAATGCTTTTCACAACACAAAATGAATGTGATTGCTCCTCCCTTGTATTCCCAGCTCACTGCCAAGAGGAAAGCAAACAGAAGACAGTAACATCTTTAATGTTTACATGAGGTATATATAGAGAAAATACTGACTAACTATTGAGAGGGTGACAATTAATGACTCAATAATCATACTACTTCAGGCAGATTTCCAAAATCTGGTGAGAGTCCTGAAGCCATGATCATTGGACACTGCCCAAACTCCAGAACAGCCTGTAGTTCTCTGAGCAGCAGGCCACACAGTGGCTCCAAAAGCTCTATTGCTTTGGTCAATTCTTCAACATTTTGGCTTTCTTCCTTTCTACATAATAGCAGATCTTCAACAGAAAGCTTTAAAATGGGATCTTATAGTGAATGTCCTCAATACTGTTCCTACATGTTAGTTCTCTAAAGTGCTTTGCCGCATTCAAAAGAAATTTAAGTGGTACCTGAAATGGAATCATCCAATAGCTTTTCTTAGATAAATATCAAACATTCTCTCATAGGTGATATACTGGTAAAGTATGCATTAATTACATAGCAAGTACATGGTTACATTTGATTTAGCAATTATGAAAATCAAACAAACTGGATTCTGGGGGGCTCCACTATCAATGATCTCAAATGAACTAAGGACAGCGGGATTGGCAAAATCCAAAAATAATATGCATCCCTTAAATATTTTTGTGACAATGGCTGGTTGGTACAGAAAGTTAGTATTTCTGGAGACCTATGTTTCAATCCTATGTAGGTCAAGTAAGAAGAAATTTAGTGATTTCAGATTAGCCCCTTTAAGCATGGATGCTCATATAAAAACCACACCATGTAATTTAATGTGACTGGTAAATGTTTGGATAGGAGAGGCTCAGGATTAGATAAGCAAGTGACAGGATCCAGGTGAATGGAAATACATTGGCAGAGGTGGGTTAGGAGGATAAAAGGACTAAGACTGGTATAGTCAAGATGCTGGAGATCAGGATTGATTTGTGTTGACTGAGCAGTATGGAGAAGCTTGTACATGCTTTCCATGATACACCTGGCTCTAGTCAGCGATATTCATCTGCTACTGAACTAGCAGAGCACCATGAAATCAGCAATAGATATTTAAGTGAATTTCTCTACAAGTCAGTTATGTAAACATGACAGACATAAAAGTTCTGGAAAATGTACTGCAAGTTTCCAAAACAACAAACAAAAAGGAGTCAGCCAAAAAAAATAATGTGAACTTCTCTGAAAGCCCTACTGGAGAACAACCTCCAGCTTACTGAGGAACTACCATTCTCTCCAGAGTACAAGGTAATTCAACCTCCATTCACATTAAGTCAGCACGCCTCTCCTGGGAACACTGGTAGCTGAGCCAAACGTGTGCAACAACTTTATAATGCAGACTAAACCTCATTAAGGGAGTAAACAAACTTCATCAAGGCATTTCAGCGAGAACCTCTGGCTCCAAATAAAGCATGGTTTCATAAACGGAAAGGACGTTTTACTGAGCAAGTAACTTAGTTCTGCAGTCTCAATAGCAATAGTCTTTCTTATTCCCTTTAAAACAAGAGCTGTGTGTCTAACTCTGAGAATTACAATCTATTCTCTGAATATGATTACAGCAGTCTCAGGAACTCATCTGTTAAGTAGATCTCCACAGCTTTGGCATCACATTTGCTATAAACGTTTAAGCAGCAACACTGCCGGTGCTATCTATATAGTTGATTAGATCTGATTGATAACTAAATCATACTGTAAAACTGTGGCATCTCAATTGGCATAGTTATTTAAAAGCATTCAATGAAGTAGATCGCTCTGACAACATTCATCAAAAAATGTTAAACGCGACTGATTTTTTCAGTTACCTCACTAGATTTACTATTAATTTTTTTAAACAAAAGATTTGCATAGCATATTTAGAACTACGCAGATAAATGTGCAATAAAATAGGTTATTACATCACATGAAGTCCTAATGTAAGGCCATTGTAAGGTCCTAATGTAACTCCTGGGCAACAGCAACATATAATGTACCGTACTTACGTCCACTGAGAAAGAAACCCCTGGTATGTTATCCATCCCCTTTCATTTGTACAAACTGTGTTGTTGACATCAGGTCCCCATGGTATATAAGGGAAGACTTTGAACAAATCTTTGAGTTCATCAGGGGACAAAGCACAATCTCTATCCTAGAAATATGCACATAGTTATACATCAGATACCAATAATATTCTCATCAAAACGTACTTGCAAAAGGAAAGTATTTCTTGCATGGGATTTGAATGGCCTGTGCAGCATTCATTCCATAAGGATTTTCTTACAATAGGTGGATAACCAGTTTTAAAAAAGGATTCTCAGGACTTGTATACACTAGAAAGGGTAAACATACCAGCTGCGTATACTGGCGTATGAGTGCTTCTGCTGGTATAACTTATACATTTTCCTTAACAAAATAAGTTATATAGACAAAAACACTTTTCTGCTGGTGTAACTGCATCTACCTTGGGGCTTTTGCTGGTATAAAAGTGTTGTTTAAAAGAAAAATTGCATCCCTATGCAACAAAAGTTTCTAGTGCAGAACAGGCCTCAGACAGACAAGAAAGGGTCACAACCGTTCCTTCAAATTAAGAATCTGAATACATAAAATGGAGAATAAGTCCAAACTCCCAAAACATTGACTCTCTTGTTAAAGCCTTATTCAATCTTTATTCCTACATAGGCATTTGTCATTTCTAGCATTCTTGATTGTGAGTGTAAAATAAATATTATTTTAAATACAATTTCATAACATGGTAAGAACATTTTTCCTGGTTTAGGAATATCACTGATCAATGCAACATTTAAAAGGGTAGCAGAATCTGACCCTGCATAGGGAAGAGCTGTTCTGTTGACTCAACCTATCAGGAGTCAGAACCCTCACAGAACTGCTGCCACACTGTAACCGGTGCTGGCTATTCAACTCCAAGAGCAGAGGGAAGCATGATCCTTGGTCCAAGAAAACTGGGAGAAGAAACAGGGAAGCCCTACAGGACACCCTAGGAATTGCCAGGCTTCAGCAGAAAGCTTAGGCTGAGTTTTATTCTTTTGTTACTTGAGCTAACAAAGCCTAGTTCCAGGAAGGAGATAAACTGACATCATCTATAGACTTTATATGGAGTAAGGTACTAATGTTACCTGGTTGGCTCACAGAACAATTTAAACACAAGGAAGATGGCTCTCCCAATATAAAAGTATTGATTTAGTTTCCTGTGCCACATTAAAGATGAATATTGACTCCTAATTATTTCTTTGAGTTTGAAAAATAAAATTGGTTCAGCTTCATAAACTTCAATCCAATTCTAATAGAAGGTAAAAAAGACTGCTGGACATCAGGGGTTGGATTTTGTTGATAAACATCCCGTTGTACTGATCAAGTCAAAGAGTTAAGATTTAGAGAGCAATTAAAACATTATACAAGCACCACTTAAGTCAGACTAAAAGCTTACCAAATCATGCTTATCAAACGTGCTTTGGAGAAACAAATATACATGGTGATTCAACTCTGTTGTGCAGTCAGAAGGAATTTTTAGCCTGTTTGTTTTAAAAAAAGAACCAAAAATTAGTCAGATAATAAATAATGTAGTTCTTCCAAGAAATAAATATGAAAATAGCATTTAGTGTTTTTAGTTTTGCAATCAGCTCCTTTTCTGTTTCACTGAAAACACAGCAAGCACTGTTTACTAGGAGTTCTAAAATCACCTGTAATATAAGGCACTTTCAGATACAACAGGAATATCAACAGCATTCTATGAAAAAGATAAGGATGGTATAGTCAAAAGAAAATAAGGGAATTAAGCACCTAATTCCCTTAAGATCCTCTGAAAATCTCATCCTAAAGGAGTTAAATGCCATAAAAAGAGCTGGACAGTTTTATAACTATCTCACTTGTAACTATGCATGGTAAGAGAATGACTTCACTGCATATTAAGCAGTTGGGGCTATTGGCTGGCTTATAGGAAGGGCAGCTTCAAACCAGGTCAGCAGGGACACTGATCTATCCCCCCCAGATGACCAGAAGAGAGGGGAGACTATTTAGGCCTATGCCTCTGCAGGAAAAGCCCTCTTTTACCTGGACCAGGTAGAGCAGCACCCATCCTTCTACCAACGGCCATAGTTAAATACCAGGTTTTGTCATGATCAGTGGTGGGCATTACACTAGTCGCTCCTTTCTTGGGGGACTGGGAAGGAATTTTTTCCCTCACCACCATACTGGCCAAGGCAAGAGGGGTTTTTTTTCTCCCTCTTCTCCACAATGGGTAGGGGCTTAGTTGGGGCAAACATGAAACAGGAGTTACGCTATCATGTCACAACTCACTGTGTAAGTAAGTGTGGGGCGGATGTCCAGTGCAGTTACTCCATTGGGAAGGGATATGGTGATCAGATAAAATGGATTGGTAAAGGATTTAAAGGAGGTATTCTTTAAAAGGAGTGAAAATGGGGGACTTGGGGCTCCTATGACTGGTACGGCAAGGAACCTGCCCCCCATTTACAGTTCCCCTTAACCCTCATTCAAGGGGTGGGGGTAAGGTCCAAGCAGCAAGTTGGCTGGGTACTGAGATGGGTGAAGGGGGAAGATGGACAGCAGCCTCCTCCTCCTCCACCAAGTACATGTAAATGATTACGGAATTACCTGCACTGCACACTTATCTGCTAGGTACTCCCTGACATTTAGGAATAAAATAGTGGCCTAATCAAACCACATCCAGTGTCTCCTGTCCTCCTTCTGTCATAGTTGGACAAAGGAAAATTAAATCCCATGTTCTGGTCATAAACCAATTGTAGTGTTCAGGGAAGAAATTTCCTTCTTCCGCAATCTGACTCCTATTGCACAATTGGCATTATGAGGGATAAAAGTTTGCTTTCCTCTTAAGAATGAGATATGAACCTCTGCCAGGGACAGTATTCTGAAGTGAAATGAACAGAGTCTGATCTGGTATTGCAAATCCCTTGTCCCTCTGCTCTCCATACGCAACCCGCAGTGAAAACTAGGTGACACTATGAAACCTAAGTTTAGACATTTCTGCTAACACACCGAAATTGGAATTCCTTTATCCTTCTACTCTCTCTGTATAAAATGGTATTATTCTGCTCCAAGTCTGATCCAAC
The DNA here is from genome assembly GCF_965152275.1 of Natator depressus. Classification (NCBI taxonomy): domain Eukaryota; kingdom Metazoa; phylum Chordata; order Testudines; family Cheloniidae; genus Natator; species Natator depressus. Next base: position 9,194,527 of record NC_134247.1, read on the forward strand.
ACCCAAGGAAGTTATTGGAAAGAACTTCCATTTACTTCTGTGGGCATTGGAGTAGGCCCTTAATGCACATGCATAATTGAAGTGACACATACATCAAGAGATTATTATATACACTATATACCCCATAATGTGTTAATGTAAATATTGCTGACAAAGCTGGGAGTTGTGTATATATAGTAAGTAGTTGATTTAGCAATCCCAAGGCATGACATACAAATTCTATATAAACATGTGAAAATTAACAACTGAAACATACGGAGGAAACAAATATTCTGGTGTGAGCTCTAGGTCATCATCATATCCAAAGCGGCGTAATACTGTCCAAGTAGTTTCATGTCTTCCTCGCTGAATAAAAAGTGTGTGTAGAAAAAGAAAACCTGAAATTAAATGATAATTCTTAAGACTATGAAGGCTTTCAAACATTTAACATTTACATTGAGAGTGGTTGTTTTTTTTAAATTGGGTGAACAAAATACACAAACATAAAAGCACAGTGCAGGATATATAAAATCTTAATGAATACATGACATTTTCTGTACCTTCAATTTGTACAATTATAATACTTCTATACTCGGATCACCAAAATAATTATTTTCTTAAAATTTGTTTCCTAAGTGTTAGCCCCAGCATTTTTATTACAAGGCTGGTTTTAATTTGTATCATGCTAAAAATTTTTATACAGTCTCCATTAAACATACAAAGAATGACAACCTTCTACAGTAGTTTCACGGAAGCATGTATTAGTTTTGCTACGCCAAAATTCAAGGATAATTGCTTAAGTACTTTCCCTGTTTTACTAAAAACTGAGATTACTCCCCCAGTTCAATCCACACATGATTTATTAAGGCTGCGTATAGATTACGCTTTTCCCCTTCCAATTTCTCACTTTTGCTTTCACAGTTGCAGCTCCCACAAGTAGTAGAAAAGATATTGCCTTAATTTTTACCGCTTGCTCCAAAGAGATCTACACAGCAGTCACTAGAATGCTAGTGGGAACCAACACTTTATCTATGCTAGTGCTCCCTCTGGTGAAACTAAACAAAGAGCCTACTCTAAATGGAAACTATAGAATTTGCCCAAGAAAGAATTTATTTGAATCAGCACACTTAATTCAGACATGTTGGTCCCTTAAGCATTCTCCACTGGAACACCATTTCCTTCTCCCCGATTATTCCTCAGTTTATCCCATGCCACAGCCAAGTTATGAGCAGCTCTTGTTGCCAAGGGAGCAAGAAACCGAAATCGTATTTCAACCCCTTTTTCCTCCTTTAACAACAGACTACACATGGACTTTTATCTTGTATCAACTTTAAATGTCTCTCTTCAAACAATACCTACCTTTTAATGTTAATCCATTATCAGCAACTCCATCACTTAGATTTTTTCTGACTACATTCTTTACATCTTCCAATGCTTGAGGCGCTAGTGGAGTATTAAAACAAATTCTCTAACAAACAAGGAAAAGGCATATTAGAAACACTGATACTAAGTCAATCATACAGCATATCCTACTCAAAGTACAGCCCTGAAAGCTATGCTAATTTAGTGGTAGGGGCAATCCAAGCAAACTCTAAATTAAAGCAGAGCAGGCAGGACAGTTCCTTGCTCGTTGGTAAAGCTCCCACAAAAGAGCAGAACAGGACAGGGTATCTATTATTTGCTTCAGTTTTCAAGACTGTTAAAGAATCACAGCCACCTAGAGAGGAACAGGTGTTTAAAGAAACAGAAATGCAATACTGGGGAACCTCGGGATTGTATTTAAACCCGCACTAATCAGTAGAGGTAGGGATGTAGAAAAACCCTTTTTAGTTTTTCAAGAAAAGTGTTGCAAATTTAAACTGAAAAAACGCAGGATATGCAACTGAATTACAATCTTAGCAATCGCTAGCCACAATAATGTGAATTCAGGTTTGAGGAGAAGCTTTAACTCTGCATTCCATTTCTTAGCTCTAATATTTAAGGTTAAATGTAGTTCGATATCTGAAATGTTAGACCTGATTTTCATCTCACTCCAGCGTCATTCCACTGACTTCAGTGGAATTACTCCTGATTTTACACCAGCATTCAAGGAGAATGAGGCCCAGTATCTGTTATGGGCATCAACAATACAAAGATGATTTATATAGGGCAAGATTTTGCACTACCCAGTGGGAGCATGGAAAGAGACTTCCGCCATCCAACACACAGGACTAAAAGCACAATCCCAGTGGAGACACTGAAGATGGTAATAAGAAAAGGAGGACTTGTGGCACCTTAGAGACTAACCAATTTATTTGAGCATGAGCTTTCGTGAGCTACAGCTCACTTCATCGGATGCAAACTGTGGAAATTGCAGAAGACATTATATACACAGACACCATGAAGCAATACCTCCTCCCACCCCACTCTCCTGCTGGTAATAGCTTATCTAAAGTGATCATCAAGTTGGGCCACTTCCAGCACAAATCCAGGTTTTCTCACCCTCCGCGCCCCCACAGACAAACTCACTCTCTTGCTGGTAATAGCCCATCCAAAGTGACCACTCTCTTCACAATGTGTATGATAATCAAGGTGGGCCATTTCCTGCAGAAATCCAGGTTCTCTCACCCCCTCACCCCCCTCCAAAAACCACACACACAAACTCACTCTCCTGCTGGCAATAGCTCATCCAAACTGACCACTCTCCCCACAATGTGCATGACAATCAAGGTGGGCCACTTCCAGCATAAATCCAAGTTTAACCAGAACGTCTGGGGGGGGGGGGGGTAGGAAAAAACAAGGGGAAATAGGCTACCTTGCATAATGACTTAGCCACTCCCAGTCTCTATTTAAGCCTAAATTAATAGTATCCAATTTGCAAATGAATTCCAATTCAGCAGTTTCTCGCTGGACTCTGGATTTGAAGTTTTTTTGTTGTAAGATAGCGACCTTCATGTCTCTGATTGCGTGACCAGAGAGATTGAAGTGTTCTCCGACTGGTTTATGAATGTTATAATTCTTGACATCCCTCGTGGCTGGATTTTACTAAAACTAGACAAGCCATTTACAACGCACACTTTGCTTCTCTACAAAAGAAAAAGGACACTAAACTTTCTAAACTACTACATGCTACAAGGGGCCACAGCAATGGTTCCCTCAACCCACCCAGCAATATTGTTAACCTATCCAACTGTACTCTCAGCCCAGCAGAAGCAGCTGTCCTATCTCGGGGCCTCTCCTTCTGCCCCTCCACCCCCACGAACATGATACAGTTCTGTGGTGACCTAGAATCCTATTTTCAACGTCTCTGACTCAAGGAATATTTCCAAAATACCTCTGAACAACATACTAATCCACAGAGGCCTCTCGACCAACATTACAAAAAGAAGGATTCTAGGTGGACTCCTCCTGAAGGTCGAGAGAGCAGACTGGACTTCTACATAGAGTGCTTCCGCCGACGTGCACGGGCTGAAATTGTGGAAAAGCAGCATCACTTGCCCCGTAACCTCAGCCGTGCGGAACACAATGCCATCCACAGCCTCAGAAACAACTCTGACATCATAATCAAAAAGGCTGACAAAGGAGGTGCTGTTGTCATCATGAATAGGTCGGAATATGAACAAGAGGCTGCTCGGCAGCTCTCCAACACCACTTTCTACAAGCCATTACCCTATGATCCCACTGAGAGTTACCAAAAGCAACTACAGCATTTGCTCAAGAAACTTCCTGAAAAAGCACAAGATCAAATCCGCACAGACACACCCCTGGAACCCCGACCTGGGATATTCTATCTACTACCCAAGATCCATAAACCTGGAAATCCTGGGCGCCCCATCATCTCAGGCATTGGCACCCTGACAGCAGGATTGTCTGGCTATGTAGACTCCCTCCTCAGGCCCTATGCTACCAGCACTCCCAGCTACCTTCGAGATACCACTGACTTCCTGAGGAAACTACAATCCATCGGTGATCTTCCTGATAACACCATCCTGGCCACAATGGATGTAGAAGCCCTCTACACCAACATTCCACACAAAGATGGACTACAAGCCGTCAAGAACACTATCCCCGATAATGTCACGGCTAACCTGGTGGCTGAACTTTGTGACTTTGTCCTTACCCATAACTATTTTACATTTGGGGACAATGTATACCTTCAGATCAGCAGCACTGCTATGGGTACCCACATGGCCCCACACTATGCCAACATTTTTATGGCTGATTTAGAACAACGCTTCCTCAGCTCTCGTCCCCTAATGCCCCTACTCTACTTGCGCTATATTGATGACATCTTCATCATCTGGACCCATGGAAAAGAAGCCCTTGAGGAATTCCACCATGATTTCAACAATTTCCATCCCACCATCAACCTCAGCCTGGTCCAGTCCACACAAGAGATCCACTTCCTGGACACTACAGTGTTAATAAACAATGGTCACATAAACACCACCCTACACCGGAAACCTACTGACCGCTATTCCTACCTACATGCCTCCAGCTTTCACCCTGACCACACCACACGATCCATCGTCTACAGCCAAGCTCTGCGATACAACCGCATTTGCTCCAACCCCTCAGACAGAGACAAACACCTACAAGATCTCTATCAAGCATTCTTACAACTACAATACCCACCTGCGGAAGTGAAGAAACAGATTGATAGAGCCAGAAGAGTTCCCAGAAGTCACCTACTACAGGACAGGCCTAACAAAGAAAATAACAGAACGCCACTAGCCGTCACCTTCAGCCCCCAACTAAAACCCCTCCAACGTGTTATTAAGGATCTACAACCTATCCTGAAGGATGACCCAACACTCTCACAAATCTTGGGAGACAGGCCAGTCCTTGCCTACAGACAACCCCCCAACCTGAAGCGAATACTCACCAACAACCACATACCACACAACAAAACCACTAACCCAGGAACCTATCCTTGCAACAAAGCCCGTTGCCAACTGTGCCCACATATCTATTCAGGGGACACCATCACAGGGCCTAATAACATCAGCCACACTATCAGAGGCTCGTTCACCTGCACAACCACCAATGTGATATATGCCATCATGTGCCAGCAATGCCCCTCTGCCATGTACATTGGTCAAACTGGACAGTCTCTACATAAAAGAATAAATGGACACAAATCAGATGTCAAGAATTATAACATTCATAAACCAGTCGGAGAACACTTCAATCTCTCTGGTCACGCAATCAGAGACATGAAGGTCGCTATCTTACAACAAAAAAACTTCAAATCCAGAGTCCAGCGAGAAACTGCTGAATTGGAATTCATTTGCAAATTGGATACTATTAATTTAGGCTTAAATAGAGACTGGGAGTGGCTAAGTCATTATGCAAGGTAGCCTATTTCCCCTTGTTTTTTCCTACCCCCCCCCCCCCCCCAGACGTTCTGGTTAAACTTGGATTTATGCTGGAAGTGGCCCACCTTGATTGTCATGCACATTGTGGGGAGAGTGGTCAGTTTGGATGAGCTATTGCCAGCAGGAGAGTGTGTGTGGGGGGGTGGGGGGGTGAGAAAACCTGTATTTGTGCTGGAAATGGCCCACCTTGATTATCATGCACATTGTAGGGAGAGTGGTCACTTTGGATGAGCTATTACCAGCAGGAGAGTGAGTTTGTGTGTGTATGGAGGTGGGGGAGTGAGAAAACCTGTATTTGTGCTGGAAATGGTCCACCTTGATTTTCATGCAGGTTGTAAGGAGAATGGTCACTTTGGATAGGCTATTACCAGCAGGAGAGTGAGTTTGTGTGTGTGGTTTTTGGAGGGGGGTGAGAGAACCTGGATTTCTGCAGGAAATGGCCCACCTTGATTATCATACACATTGTGAAGAGAGTGGTCACTTTGGATGGGCTATTACCAGCAAGAGAGTGAGTTTGTCTGTGGGGGCGCGGAGGGTGAGAAAACCTGGATTTGTGCTGGAAATGGCCCAACTTGATGATCACTTTAGATAAGCTATTACCAGCAGGAGAGTGGGGTGGGAGGAGGTATTGTTTCATGGTGTCTGTGTATATAATGTCTTCTGCAATTTCCACAGTATGCATCCGATGAAGTGAGCTGTAGCTCACGAAAGCTCATGCTCAAATAAATTGGTTAGTCTCTAAGGTGCCACAAGTCCTCCTTTTCTTTTTGCAAATACAGACTAACACGGCTGTTACTCTGAAAGATGGTAATAGTTTCCCAAGGGGAACACGGCCTATGGCCCTTCCCTAAATCCACATCAGCAGGAAGGATAGTACATAATGCACCTATCTGCTATGTGATACAGTGCCCATTGTACTGGCTCCTCTGTAACTCAAGGAAATTTCGGTCAAGTCAGCCTCCACTCCCCAAGCACAGAGCAGTGCCTTAAAAGGCACAATCTAGCCCAGCGGTGGGCAACCTTTCAGAAGTGGTGTGCCGAGTCTTCATTTATTCACTCTAATTTAAGGTTTCGCGTGCCAGTAATACATTTTAACGTTTTAGAAGGTCTCTTTCTATAAGTCTATAATCTATAACTAAACTATTGTTGTATGTAAAGTAAATAAGGTTTTTAAAATGTTTAAGAAGCTTCATTTAAAATTAAATTAAAATGCAGAGCCCCCCCGGGCAGTGTGAGTGCCACTGAAAATCAGCTCGTATGCCACCTTTGGTACGCGTGCCATAGATTGCCTACCCCGATCTAGCCAGTGAACAGTTTAACAACTAAAAATTGGTATCCAAAGGTTACCAGTCACCTCAGCTTGTTTTGATAGCATTTTAGAGCTGAGCTACCATATACTGGGTATGGAGAAAATAGGGGGTGATTAAAAAAAAATAGTAGGGACCTACCTGAAAGAAGTTGAGCTCTGCATCACTGAGAGTGCCATCATTATCCTGATCAGAGATTCTGAAGATACGAGTCAGAGCTTTTATACAGGCAGGTTTCATCTATAGATCAAGAGAGAAATTAGGACCCACTTTCACAGGAAAATTAATTTTTTTTTGGCTTGAAGATGAAAATAATCACACTAATACCACAAGACAGCACTAAACAGAATTCAAATAGATATTGGCAATTTAATGTATGTTTTGTTTTAGATTTTCAGAATGGGCACCTAGAAAATTAATAAATATAAGAAACAAACAACAAAATCCGGCACCAGTAAACTTCTATTCAGAAAAAGATTACAAAAAAGTCCATTTTGATATTAAACTTCCTTAAATTCAATTATATAAAATCTTGAATCTATCTTTGCAGGCTGAACAATCCAAAGTATCCAAAAACACAAATATCCAAAAATAGTTCTCTGTATTTGTTGCTTTATTGTGATGTAAAAAGTTTTTAAAAACTAATTTGTTGACACAAATTTGAAGAAAATAATTTTCCTAGCCTTTCCTAATATACATTGAGGTGCATTAGACAAGTGGTTTTAAACTTCTTGTCTGCAGACTATGAAAGGTCGTTGTTACCATAGCACAGTGGTTTTCAACCTGCGGTCTGCAGACCATGTCTAAGATTTCCAAAGGCGTCCACACCTCCATTTGAAAAAAAGATTCCGCTAATGAAAAAAGGTTAAAAACCACTGCATTAGACTATTATGCCCTTGCTCAGCCCCTGTATGATCACCTTTTAAAATATTTACATTTTAAGATAATACATTAATCCATAAGAGAGCAACAAAAATAAGAGGTTTAGAAAATATGACCTATGAGGAAAGACTGAAAGTACTGGGCATGTTTAGTCTTGAGCAAAGAAGACTGAGGGGGAAACCTGATAATAGTCTTCAAATATGTTAAAGGCTGTTATAAAAAGGATGGTGATCAGTGTTTCTCAGTGTCCACTGAATATACAACAAGAAGTAATTGGACTAATCAGCAGCAATGGAGATTTAGGTTGGATATTAAGAAAAACTTTCTAGTTAGAAGGATGGTTAAGCACTGGAACAGACTTCCAAAGGAGGTTGAGGAATCCCTGTCACTGGAGGTTTTTAAACAAACACATGTCACAGATGGTCTAGGTATTCCTACTCCTACCTCAGCACTGCAGGATGGACTAGATGACCACTTAAGGTCCCTTCCAGCCATGTGTTTCTAAGATTAAAGCCTATTTATGTGATCAGACTAGAGAACAATCTTCTGTCTATCAATGAAGATAAATCTAATAAGGCATCTTAAATGGACATTCCACACACAAAAAAATTAAATTCAATGGCTCTAGAGCTACAGTGAACCGTTATTGAACAGGCACTTGATCCATGTTTAACTGGTTTAGGCAAGGTATCAGGAAGAGCCCTGGGGCCAAGCACAGTAATTTTAACTCTCGTCTCATCTATTAGACAAAGTACTGAGCATATGGACCAACAGCATGGGAGAGGAAAAGCTGATGAGTTTGCCCCCAGTGAGAGAGAAAAAAGAAAGATAGGGAATTCCCTCCCAATAAATAAGATGGTGAGGGGAAAAAAGGAGAGAGAAAACTCTTCTCCAACTACCAGCCACAAAATGGTGAAGAATGAGGGAGAAAGAAAAGGGATGACTACACTAATTGCACTGTGGTGATACAATGTCACGACACAATAGCACCAGGCAAACTCAGGATGTGCAAAGTCAAGCTGCGATTATTTTGTGGCTTTCTTTTACTTAATGTTTGAGACTGAAGTGGCTTTCCCCACTGTTCAAGATGAAGTGACAATGCACAATAAGTGATAAATTCAGTGCCTCTATTAATTGCAACCTATATTATTATTACTATAAAAATCCACATGCACCCAGGTAATTCATTTAATCAGTTTCCTTGTGCACTAAGAAACTAGCTATGGATGTTACTGTAACACTGGAAAAAACATGCACTCATCTTGAAGCTCTCTTGTCAAAATCTAACAAGAGTGCTCTGAAATAATTCTGCTTTCCATTACACTGGAGTAAATTTGGAGTAATTACACTGCAGTAAACAGAGTTACTTAGAATTTACATCGGTGTTCATGTTCTGGAACCAGACTATATCAGATTACATTTGGCATAACTGTACAACCAGGACCAAATCAAATCTGAAAATCAATTTGCAATTGTTTGTACACGTAATTAATTGTGAAGTAAAATGAACATCCTGCAACATTCTCCCCCCAGGACTTAGTTAAAGTCCCGGCTCTGATTAATGTCACAGACTATAGGCATAACGGAGCTGGCACATGGTGACCGACACTTAGACAGAAATAATGAAACAAGAAAAAAATCTACTTGGGTGGAAGTAGCATAAAAAGCAAGAAGGGAAAAATATTTTACTATTTTAATGTAATTGTCTTCTGAAAAGGGTTTGGCAAAACGAAGTTTATTACTACTACTACACATATATTCGTTTAAAAAGAAATAAAGTACCTCTTTTTCCTCTGGACAATAGAGAGGCCCTGTAGGATGTAAAACAGCTTTCTGTGCATAATAGAATAGCTCAGATATATTCTTCAAGTTTTTGGCTGAACACTGAAAAATAAGTCTTTAAATTAGTTAGTTAACTCTTTTAAATATTTCACTACTTCTTTGGGTATCTAAATTGAAGCTGAACTCTTGGAAATATGGTCCTTAATAGTGAATACTGTGCTCCTTTGAAAAAAAATTGAGACCTATGTGTTTGCAATGATTAGCTCAACGGGGACTAGCTCCAGCTCAGTTGCAGCCTCTTAGCACTACTGCGATACAAACAACAACAACGCAGTCATTTTGAGTTGCTCTATCACTACTGCAATCGAAAAAGTTAAAGTATAAACTTGGCAGCAATGTGGTACTTGTTATTCATTCAGAATGAATTCCAAAATTTAGGAGCATACCTCTACGCAAGTTTCTATCTCTGTGTATTGGTTCATAATGGGAAGGATGGTCTCCATACTGCTATATTCCACTAGATCAGATTTGTTTCCAACCAATATAAGAGGAAGCCTGAAAACATAAGATTTATCAGAGATTTACAATGAGAGGCAGCTGAAAATATCTATTTTATTTGGCAACTTACTCTACTAGAAAGGAAGTAAACAATTTGCATTTATGTTGTTTCTATGAATAACTAGACACCAATGGTAAAGAGCAGGAACAAAAATAAATTAGCAGTTTTAGATTTATTTCATAACGGTGTCAAACAAATGAATATGAAAAGCATTTAACTTACAAAGTGCTCTACTTGTTTTTTGATTTTTTGGAAAAGTTAAACAGTGTGGTTAATTACTTATAAAGCTTCCATTATACACAGGAACACACAATTTCATATGGATCTTTTGTAGACATTCCTACTGCACAGTGCACTACCCTTGCAAAGATATGAAAGCTGGTCCACTGGGTAAAAATAATCATTTTCCACATTGCACTACAAGAGATCCCCAAGTAGCTCATGATTACTCAGAAAGAGCAGACACGGACAATAAACGGACAACATTCTTACGAACGATTTTTTTTCTTCTGGGTTTTGTTTTAAAAATAGCTAAACCAGAAATTCACATACAAAAATGAGGTTCTGGCTTAAGCCAACCAAAGGCAGGAAGTTCAGAATACAAGCTGTGTCTCCAGTGCTTAGCTTGTCATGGAACTTCCTTCAAAGCTCTCCTTTAATTTCTCAGCTTCCAACAACATTTCATAGATCTGTACAAAACTTAAAATATCTGGTGCCTGAAGAAATCAGAAGCCTGCCCATGGAGACAGCACTGTGATCAAGCCATGGACTGTCTCTTAGCCTAACTGGTATCAGAAGAAAACTCGTGTAGGCCATTACAGCAGAAAAATTAGGAAGGCATTCACATATATGGCGCAAGCCATCAATGACATTTTTAAAATAGCATATCTGATGGGTTAAAAAGTCACTTGCTAGTTGAAAATATCTGTAAAAAATGTAGGCAATGAGACTACTTCAGACTAACTTCACATCTGTCTTTTTTGACTGAACAAGACCCTCAATGTAATTTAACCACCCCATCACCTTAATATTTAGGTCTATTTTATGTTTTTTCCTCCCTCTCAGTACATACCTGCTATCTTTGTCTGTTCTTTCATTGATGAGAGGAATCCATCTGCTTGTTACCTAAAGCAAGAAATTAACGCTTATCAAGAAAATGTACACTTCGACTAATATGACTAAATTGCATACAATAAACTTGAGAATGGCTGGTCCTGGTTTCTTGCTTTCTGGGCTTATTGTGAGTCGGCAGGAGCACCACTTTTGGCCAAGAGGGAGTAGGAATTAAAAAGGAAAAGCATAAGCTGACTGATAGCAACACTCCCAGCAGATTATTGCATGGCATTAACAAGCTCAGAAGAGAATTTTATCCAGTACTCCTTGTTTATGAGAATGGTACACCCAACAAAAAACTTTGAGGTGTCAGTGTTAAGCAAGAAAAAGGAGACGATTGATGGGAACCACCAGAAAAAGAATACTATTGGTAGATTACATGCTATGTAATATTTTCCAGTGAGATTTTATGCACTTTGAATATTTAAGTACAAAGTTTTCACTGTGCCTTCAGGTACCCTGTCACAGGAGATACATCTTAAACAGCAGCTAGATACTATAAAAGGTGTTTTCATCATACCTTGTCAATAGAATTCTTGTTGTTAACAGCATATACTATGCAAATTACATTAGCCTAAAATGAAAAAGAGAAACCATTGAATCCCAAATGTGTGGATTCCCTTGAACAGCAAACAGTTAAAAAGCATACTTAGCAACATCACAACAAAAGAGTAAAAAATGTTTCATCGTTGGCCAGTGTTTGTGCCCCTAGCTTGCTCATACAATTTAGAGTCGGACTGATGGCCTGAAGAGAGCAGAGAAATGAAAGATATTAAGAAATGCCCAAATCAGTTTTTTGCAGAGGTACATTCCAGTGCAATGGTGGCACAGACTTCTAAGCTATCTACATTTGAACTGTCACAGATTACCCATTTTTCCTTGGTCACAGAGCTGCAGTTCTCGAGTTTGGCTACCCACCAAGGATAGGACATGAAAAAACTGCCTATATATAGAATATACAAAGGTACATTTAAGATGCTCAGAAAGCAGTGAGGGCAGGAAATGAAGGATTCTTAGTAACTTCACAAACACCCCACTGCAGCTGTTCACGCGTAAGGGTACTGCAACAGGTTGACAGGAAAAAAGCTAACAGGATTTCTCAGGCACTGGGATCATTTTGCTGCAAACGCTGTCAGTCCCTTGGTTGACTGTCTGAAAGAAAGCTGGTTTCTCCCTTTCCACCAGCCAAGCAGGAACATGAACCCAAATTGCCAAAAGGGGAGGAATATTGTGCTGAGAGCTGCCATCTTCTCTGGGCATGCTAGTAAGTGGAAAAGGCAAAGCTGACCATTTGCAATGGGTATGCAGAAAGCACAGCATCCCACGTAACAGTTTGTGTGTAAGGCTGGCCCTGACAAATATTACAAATGGGAACCAGAAGAGGTGGTGCTATATGGGTACAGCTGTTTGTCTAGTTTTCAGAGATTAAGAAGATTTAAGTCTGATTTGGGCTTTGCCATCCCACCTATACTTCACTGTGATCAGCCTAGACTCGCCAATATCACATTCTACCACTGCCAGGTCCCGAGTTTGCCCCTCTCTCCACCGTACAGAAGCACTGCAGAGGCAGAGCGCTCAAGCTTCAAAGGAGTATGTGATTTGAATTACGACAAAGCAATCCTTTCTCACTAATAGTGATTACTGCTCTGATGCATTTCCTAGAAAACAAAGAGCACCCAATCTTCCTCAAGCAGAGGAAGCTTTGCTGCGACAAAAGGTTCTAACAGGAAGGTGGGGGAAGTGTTGAGAGAAAAGAATGCGAGGACTCTCTTCCAATAATTCAAGCCAGAAGCTCTCTAGAGTGAAAAACTTTTTAAAAAGTTTGTTAAACAGCAGAGGAAAATTAAGGAGCAGAAGCTGCCTAAGTAGATTCTAGCTAATCACAAACTGTCACTTACCTGTGATATTTCATGGTGAAGCTGCTCATCACTTTGCTCTGCTTCTGCATGCAACAGGAAAAAAAATGCCATTAATATTCTATATAATCATGAACTAAACCAGAGAATATTTTACAATACTCATTCCAGGTACAGCCATCCTGGCAATGGCCCTTCTGATTTTTAATCACTTTTAGCTAAGTGTATGGAACAAAAATATGCTTCTAATGCAAAGGCAGTGAAATTGATGCCCTTGCCACTAGGCTGGAACTGGCATTTGCACACAAATTTCCAGTATGAATTTTAAAGCTGAACAATTTCACTGGCAAGACAGGCTCCCTCTGGAATGCATCAGGGATTGGGTCTGCTATATTTTCTGCCATTTTCTTGGGGTGCTAAACTGATGCTGTTGTTCTACAACAGGGGTGGCCAACCTGTGGCTCTGGAGCCACATGCAGCTCTTCAGAAGTTAATATGCGGCTCCTTGTACAGGCACCGACTCCGGGGCTGGAGCTACAGTCGCCAACTTTCCCATGTGCTGGGGCTCACTGCTCAACCCCGGCTCTGCCACAAGCCCTGCTCCCACTCCACCCCTTCCCGCGCCCTCCTTAAGCCTGCCATGTCATCGCTCCTCCCCCCCCCCCCCAAGCCTCCTGCACCCCACAAAACAGCTGATCGGGAGGTGCAGGGAGGGAGGGGGAGGTGCTGATCGGCGGGGCTGCTGGTGGGCAGGAGGCACTGGGAGCTGGGGTGGGGGAGCTGATGGGGGGCTGCTGATATATTACTGTGGCTCTTTGGCAAGGTACATTGGTAAATTCTGGCTCCTTCTCAGGCTCAGGTTGGCCACCCCTGTTCTACAATGTCATGTTTTATGCTGGAATTTACATTTCAGAACAACAGCATCAGTTGAGCACCCCAAGAAGGGGATGGAAGAAAATGTAGCAGACCCAATCCTTGATGCTTTCCAGAGGGAGTCTCTCTTGCCAGTGCAATTATTCAGCTTTAAAGTTCATACTGGAAATTTGTGTGCAAATGCCAGTTCCAGCCTGGAGGCTATAATTTTACTAGCTCCACTGCATTCCTAGCAAATCAGAGCTTTTGCTATATCTGTCTGAGAGATTTTATATAACAACATGGAAAACTCTTGGCTGTGCAACAGGTAATCCTAAACCCCCGGGGAGGTGGTCATAAAATACTTTGTACTAAAACTGGAAAATAATTGAGGATAGCATCAAAAGGGGATGGAACTATAAAATCATTTGTAAAGAATGTCACAAAGAAGCAAACTTCAAAAGTGTTGTGGGCAGAGTTTGGGGTAATTACTAGAAAGTGATCTTCTCCTTTATCACAACCCCAAGGAAGTGTTTGCTACTGAGAGAAAAGTACGGCTCTGTCTTCAAATAGGGGAAAGACTAGCTGTACTGCCACTACTGTTCACATGACAAACCTGAAACAGGGTGGCAGTAAGATCTTTAGTTAACATAATAATTTAAAATCACATTTATCATAGGAATTGGCTCGTGTCAACTGTAGAATTACCTCAAGCATTCCCAAATAATTGAGACTAAAAGGAAAAAGACTCTGATATTTGACTTACTCTGATTTTTAAACCATACAAACCTAGATATGTACTAATATTAGTCGACAGGGAACATTATAATTAACACTGACACACAAACTGACAAAAAAAAGCTAACTTCACCCGAGCAGTCATAACAGTTGGAAATCTGTTGATGCAGCCTCGCCCTGCCTTTGAATTGTCTGAAGGGAGTTTTCCTCAGGGGTTCTTGACTTTGGAATAGCTTTCTATATTGCCTGACAGAGACTGAGTTTGACGACTTTTAAGGCATTGCATAAAACTTAATTGTTGACTTGAGTTTCTGCCTGCTCGGTAACAGTAGGATTTATTTATGTCTTCTATTCGATTTCAGTATTCAGCCTATTAATATTTATTTAACAAGCATCAGACGAGATGGGAACATTTTAAAAAGAATGAAAATAAGAGTAAAGAAATTCACAGAAGTTTAAACTATGTTGTCATCTCATCCTGTTGTGCCAAGATAGCACATTACACAGAATGTGTAAAAGTTGCCTACATTTTTAGTGACTTCTTCACTTAATGGGATGAGAGAAGTTTTGGATCTCCCTGAATTTAGTTGCCTTGTGCCTGACCCTGCAAACACTTACTACCATGATCAGACCACCCACTGACCTTATTAGAACATTGCTACTGTTGACTTCAGAGGGACTACCCACAACACTAAGCACGAGGCTGAGTGGAGTTTGCAGGATCAGTCCCTGTCAATCTACCTCAACACTGACCTTCAAAAAACCTACATTAAAATAACAATTTCATTTCCAGCTCCTGGCATAAGCTGGAAGTTTTGATGAGGCTACTGAAGCAGGAAAGCAATCCTGGATCAGAATAAGTCATATAGCCATGTGTACTACAGAACCACTACCTGAATAATCCACTATGTGCGTTGGCACTCTTTCAGGGGTGACATCAGCTGGGATGGTGATTTCTTCTGCACGTGGAGGAACCTTGATTTGTAAACAAACAGTAAGAAGGAAAAATCTCTGTAAAAACAGTCAGTAAAGCAGGTAAATGAACATCTAACGATGGTTTATAAAAAGAGCATAGATAAATTTCTCCACGGATTAGGAAACTTTAAATAGAAGTGATTATTAATTTTGTTAGATTTTTCAGCAAAAGTTTGTTTTCTTTATGTTCTTAAAGCCTCTGCCACTTTTTATACTATATTTGCTGTGTGAGGAATTTCAAGTCTAAGCATTGCTGTGCCAGAATATCATTGTTATGAACAGACTTGAAATGAAGGCTTAAGTAAATCTCAGACCCAAAATATTAGAAGCAGCATTATTGCAAGGCACCCTACAAATAAACTGCTGTCTGAATTGTAAATCATTTAAAAGTTGTTCAATTATACCATATTTAACAATTAAGCCTTAAGCGTAACTATATCATTTAAGTAATACTATTCTGTAGAATGGGTAAATTTTTGGTTTCTTCATTTCCGCTATTATCTCCACATCCATTTCCAAGGACGTTACGCTAAACTAGCCATTATGGGTAAGTTGACAGTGCAACAACACACTCACTTGGCTGGCCCATGTCAGCTGACTCAGGCTCCTGGGGCTCGGACTGCAGAACTATAAAATTTCAGTGTGTACGTTCCACTCTGGGCTGGAGCCCAGGCATCTAGGACCCTGTGACGGGGAGGGTCCCAGAGCTTGAGCCCGAATATCTAGACTGCAAATTTATAGCCCCGCAATCCAAGCCAGTTGACATGGGCCAGCAATGCGTGTTTTATTGCAGTGTAGACATATCTTAGGGGTATGACTACACATCAAAAACTGACCTGTGGCAGCAAGTCTCAGAGCCCAGCTCAACTGACTTGGGATTCCAGGGCTCGCGCTGGAGGGCTCAATACTGTAGATGTTCGAGCTAAGGCTTGAGTCTGGGGTCTGAGACCCTCCCCTCTTGTGGGATTCATAGCCCAAGCTACAGCCTGTGCCCAAACCTCTATACTATTATTTTTAGCCCTGCAGTGCATGCTCCTCAAGCCTGAGTCAGTTGACCAGGGCTCTGAAACTCCCTGCTGCAGGTTTGTTTGGGGGTTTTTTGGCTGTGTGGACATGCCAGATTAAAAGTGCTGCCAAAAAATCTCATTTTAATTTTTCTATTCTTTTTGCACAAATGACCTATGAGGCCTGATCCTGCTCCCATTGAAGTAAATGGCAAAACTCCCACTGACCTGAATGAAGCGACTGGGGCCATGAAAACCACTCTTCTTCTCCAAAGTATGAGAAACTTGTCTAATAGTGATGACATGCAATAGTTAAAGCTCTCTCCCCAAAAAGTCACAACACGTGGCAGGCTCTTTTCCTTTATAGGTTCTGCTAAATATTACATCTACAGAAGTTTACAAGGAGCTCAAAAATGATACTCATGAAAATTAGTGCTTTGAAAAATTTTGTACATCATCCACGACAGGTAATTTATTCCCCAATTTACCAAATAGTACCCATCCAGATTCAGGAACATGGTAATAAATAAATAATATATCTGTCTTATATAGCACTTTTCATTCATGGATTGCAAAGCAGGCACGTCTCATCATCCCATTTTACAGATGGGGAAACCTGAGGCACGGAGAGGTGAAGTGACCTGCCCAAGGTCACCCAGCAGGACACTGGCAGAACTGGGAATAGAAACCAGGTTTCCTGAGTCCCAGTACAGCGCTCCATCCACTAATCCATACTGCCTTCCTAACAATACAACACCAAGGTGTAACATCAATCTTAAGCCTACAGGAAATTCATCCAGCTGCCCAGATTTTTTGCTTGGCAAATCTGTCCTTCCGTATCTTTATGTTCTTTTTACAAGCCTGACTGCTCAAAGAATGGCCTTGTGTGAAGCCGCAGACCATAGTCACATTTCTACCAAGCATGATTATGGCATCACCTGATGACCCCAATGACACATCTACACAGTTCTGAGCTGCATAACAAACACATGCATAATTCCAGCAAGTCCTTCTGAAGAGTTAAATATGATACAGTTAGGTCTGAAATTATCTTTGCTGTTTTCAGCAATCAGATTGCTATGCTGAGTGTAGATGAAATTTTCCTTTAAAAAGGTACTTGTTGAAGTGGACTCTACTGTATAAAGACAAAAAGGTCATGTAGTGCTGCAATTCATTTAGAGGGGTAACAATGGCAAGGAGCCCCAATAGTGACATCACTAATGTAATAGTATTTTAAAACATTTGCAGCCTTGCTCATAGACTTCAGACATATACTGCCTTACATTAGGAAATACAACATTGCAGTTTTAAAGAGTGAACGCTCATGATATATGAGGCCAGCTTCAAGTGCCACATTCCAAACTTTAAACATTTACTTAAATGGATAAGCTATCTTTCCTCTAATACCGTGTCAAGAAAAGGAATCCAGCAAGTGTTAACAATAAGACACTACAAGTTTTATTGTCTGCTGCCTTTTTCAAAGGAATAGCCTGATAAATGTTTTAGTATAATCCAGTCCATAACCAACTAAATAAAAACCAACCATTTCTACACTTTTCTGAAAAAGGTTTAGACACAATTATTTACATCCACAGGTTATGAAAACATGCTTCAAAAAATAACTCAATGCAAAGTCATTCTGAATTACAGATACTGCCTTACTACTACTGCAAGGGCTATACACCTTGACAAGTTTTGAACTCTTCACCTTTATTTATATAATTAGATGCTCACATTTTTACAAGTAATGCCTTCTGGCAGAGAGATTACCCCCCCTTCTTCTTCAACATCTTTTCCTCCATTATTCCCTTTTGTTGACCTGTGTTATTTTCTGACAATTTTGAAAGGACTAACGCTTCAGGAGTATGTGGATCAATAAGAACAAGTGTGAATTCAATTAAGCATATGAAACGAATGAGCAAAAATAAGTAACTTAAATATGACTCCTGTTCTCCGTACAGAAATGTTTCTAATCAATTTAAGTCACTCTTCCAGAAGAAGAAAATACCTTTTATCACCCTTTTAAATACTTTAATAATAAAAGCTCCACATTAAAAAAAAAATAATAATCCACTGAGATTTAAAATTACAAATTCACTAACTTTAATTTACATGCACATTTTTGTGAAGGGTAAGTAGCTTTTCTAGCAGAGAAGCACAATTTAGAGGACAAATAGGGATGTCCTACCTCTTCTGGAAATTCTTCACTGACAAGAGACATAATGAGTGATGTCTTTCCAACTCTGGCTGTGAAGGGGAAAAAATAATGGAATTAGAATATTTGTTTTAACCTTCTGCTACACTGAATAGTTACAGTTCTATCTCAAGATGGGAAGTATTTTAAAAACATTTTACAACTTTCAATATTAAAATTTTAACAAAAATGTTTCTTAATAAAATCTAAACATGGGTCCTCAGCTCCTTCACAGGGCTGCTTTAAGGACCTTTCTGGTAAAGAAACGTGGGTCAATCTCCTATGTGTTTTCAAATACATGCCTAAACTTTTCAGCTAAGGGAACAAAACGCCAAATCTTGTTTGCCTTGTCCAGCTTTACGTGATTAAGGTGAGCAGGATTTAGCCTCAAATTACTACAAATATGTAGCACCTCTGAAAATAGTTAGGCGTGCATACAGAACATTTACTTTAGCACAAGATTTCAGGAAGGAAAGGGACGAAAAGAATTAACGTAACAAGAAAGTGACATCTCCATTAAAAAAAGATGAAAGGACAGAGATGTCTGCAATAAAACCAGATTGGACAGTGAAGAATATACTACAGGGAGCAATCATTTACGGGCAGCACTTTCTGAAGCTAGCTTGGATTGTAAACTCCATGAAGATAGGACTTTATTTTTTCCTACATTTGCCAAAACACTAAGCACTCTTAATGTATAGTTAAAAAAAAATACTGGTAAGAAGAGTTAACTTTAGCTGACTTTGTGCTTCTCTGGTTTCTCATTATCTTAAATATTCTGGTATGAAAAGATCCTGGTAGTTTCACATGGCTAGCTTCATCACAAGGAAAACATTAAGTAGAGGCAAGTATATGATCATTAGTCTCAACTCATCCAGGTAAAAGAAGTGAGGTTCTCACAGTTCAGAAAGAAATTCTGCTCATTACAAGAGGATATTTAATCCAACAAGTACCATACGCTATTACTAGGCAAATCAGAGCTGACCCTCAGATTACTGATTAGATTCTGTGCTGACTTTTTAATCAACTAGGCTACTGTTGTACCATGTTCCAAAGTGATCAGTGACATGACCTTTAGTAATTACTGTATAAAGATGGAGCAAAGGAGACCCAGCTACCAAGTAACAGAGCATTACAAAGGCTGCTATTGAAAAGAACTTGCATCGTCCTCCAAAGGATATTATGCTGTTGCATAATTATATATCAAGGATCCCCAAACTTTTTCACAAAGTGGACTATAGCAATTACTACATTGATAATAAATATTATGAAAGGATTAATGTATTTTTAGCTTCTTTTAATGCAATTTTGCAGTTGGAAATAAGGAAAGCAAGTACTATCTGACCAGCCAGCTCTCCACAGATCAGAGGTTAGGAATCTCATATATGTTATCCTACTTTTATACTATAGTTATGCTTGACATGATGATTCCACCTCAGTCCCAGACTCTTATTGTCCTTGGGATAAAGGGCATGGCTCTTGCTGGACTAAGAACAAGGGACTAAGGCCTGGTCTATGCCTAAAACTTGAGTTGACCTAGCTACGTCACTCAGTGAATGTTTTTATGCTCTGTGTGATGTAGTTAGGTCAACCTAACCCGCACTGTAGGTACAGCAAGGTGACAGAATAATTCTTCTGTCAATCTAGCTAATGCCTCTTAAGGGGGCAAAAAATCCCTTCTATCACTGTAGTAAGTGTCTGAGATACAGCAAGCACTGCTGAATTTTGCAACCAGAGATTAAAAAATCCTCCCCACACCCAAACCCCGCATTGAGCCCCATCCACCTTCACCTGCACTCCCCTGCAGAGTCCCATTACTGTTGCACCCAGAACCCCCAATAAGCCCCTGTACATCCAGATCCTCCCTGCACCTGGATCCCCCACTGAGCCGCCCGCACCCAGACTGCCCCACACAGAATCCTCTCAACCCACACCTGGTTCCCCCCCACATTAAGCCCCTCCACACTTGGATCCTGCTTTGCTGAGCCTGCCTGCCCACACAGAGGGGCAGGGCGGGTCCCTGTGCTGTGTCAGGGTTGGGTGCAGCCACACCGCTGAGTCCAGGTCCCCGGGGGGGGGGGGGGGCTGCAAAGTGGTCTCCCACCTCTGTGCAGCCAGTGGCCTGTGCTCCCCAATGCCATGCTGTAGCCTTATTTTGACAAATAAAATTGGCAGAATTTTAAAATATTGTGTGCAGAATGTTTTATATTTTGGCGCAGAATTTTAAATTTTTTGGTGCAGAAAGCCCTCAGGAGTAATACAGGAAACGCTGCAGCTCTTTTCAGTGTTACCATCTGGATTTCAGCTTGGGGAAGTCACAAGATGGCAGCTACCATATAGGTCTCTTAACCCAGAGATGCAACTGGGTTCTGGTGAGAGGTACTTTTCTGAGCCAAACCGTTATTACTTGCTGTTCCCTTACTTTGTGTACTGTTCTGAACACAGCCATGTTTTATCCTGACACCACCAATTACGACATAGGCCAGAGTTGCAAAATTCTACCTGCTCCCTTGCCTGGGCCAAGTATTTTTTTCTGACAGGCAAATAAAATATTATTAGTATAATCATAGTATAGGAGGATGAGCACCCATACTATTTTCCTTGATTTATGCGCAAGGCTAATATAGGCCAGTTACAGCTGTTTTATTTTCAATCACTTACAAAGCTTATTTGTATGAGTAGTTAGCAAAGATACTTTGACTATTAAAGAGCTTTTTATACACTTTTTAGTATAGACTAATGTAAAAAAGCTACGTTTTTAAAGAAACAAGCATATTAAAATCAAGGTGGTCACAGATTAATGAAAAATGTTAGCAGGCTCTCAATTTTAAAAATTAAATATTATGTTAAATTAATACAATTTATTTATAGTTAGTTCAATGTGCGGGACAATAAGCTATTTGTTCTTCCTTTCCTCAATTAAAAATAGGATACAAGTTAATTAATTAAGGACTCAATACTGTGCCCCATATGAATAGTCCTTAATCACGAGTGTAACCCCAAAAAGACCACTAGGACCACTTGAATAACGTAGGCAATTTTTAGGATCCTGCTAAAGATTTATTTTAAAAAATCCTTCCATTGTCATTGGACCCCCTGCCCTTTGTTGTACTATTTCCAGAAGAAACCTGCTGTTTCCAGCACAACAGAGCCAAGCAGCATGACGGCTATGGTAAGAGGTCATTACAATCTGCAGCATTTGAGCATGAAGATGCATATTTGACAGAGCTCCAGAAAAAAAAAATGAATAACAGTACCCCTTATGTACCCCGAAAACGGATTCAGTCTGAACCTGACAAATTACAGCTTTCTCGCAAAAACTGAAAAACAAAGATAAGAAGATGAGATTGTCTATCTAGAACCATGCATTACTATTATTGATCCTCCTGTTCAATGTACCATACTACGATACTTAATTCTGGATTATATGCTATTTATACTACCATTGGAAATATGAACAATTTGCTCCCTGGAGAAGTGGAAATGAGAGACCACTCTAGACATGTTAGTCATTATATTAGTTTTATCTTTGGAGGATGCTCAGATACGATGGTGATGAGCATGATATAAGAAACTGAACAGAAAAGAACTATTTTATTATGTATTCCCTCGTTACATTATTGATGCTATCACCAGGACTTGATGCTGTCACCAATTTGCTCTAACTGAGCAAGATATTTGCTCTGGCAAGTGGGTGAAACTAAATCTTTAATATCTGCAGGCTTTGCACTTTCATGTTTTTTAAAAAGTGTCTAGTTCTTTTTATTGCAAAGATAGCCTTCCAAACATAAACCTGCCAAATCTGGTCCAAGCATAAACAGACACAATGTCATCTTCCTGAGTCTGCAGACAGATTGCATCAGTGCCTCTGCTTCTGTTCATTGCTTTGCCAAGCAGTCAAAGGAGGAAATTAACAAGACCCTGTTCAGCTTCACAGTATTTTACCAGTCCCAGTTGGGAAAGTTCTTTGCAGCAACAAATGCAGGCAATGGAATTACTCATTAAGCAAGAGGGCACAAAACCTGAAGGCTGAGTGAGATATACACAGTTGAAAAGCTCTTCAGCAGCCTGGAAAAGGGGTAGAAGTGAGGACTCATCTTCCCCCTCTTGTAGCTGCCAGGCAAGAGAGAGAGAGTTCCTTCTTCTACAGCAAGAGGGTGGAGTTTCAAATTTATCAAACTCCATATTTGGTACCAGGTTTCGTTAGCATGAACTCCCAAGCAGGAACCAATGACAGGACACTAGAAGAAAGCTCATCCCTTCCCAACAGCTTGGGATGGCAGGTCTACTTGCCATTTTCTACTTCCAGTTAGTAGATGTTTAGCAAATGTTTCAAGCTCTGGCAATCAATCCCTACATATCTTTGCAATGTCCAGTCCTAAATGTCAGGTAATTTCCTTAAACTCATATCTCTAATGAAACAGAGTATTTTTTTTGTTGAACCTAATTACCATCTTGGCTCCAAGTTACTATCAGCTATTTCCCTTGATAACTACTAAACTGTTTCAGATTCATCAGGCAAGAAGAAATCTACATTTATATTGCAAGATAGATATGTGACTACAAATTGCTTTGCTATTTATAGAATATTGATAAATATTGATAAATTCTGTTAATTTTAGTCTCAATCTTCCTTCATTTAACAGGAGTTTCCTCCTGCTACACTTCAGCCTCCTGATAGCTGATTCATGGAGAAAATTTTGCACTGGCCTCAGAGGTTGCATGCACACCCTTCTGGAAAAGGAGGGGAGCATAACTGTAATAAAAGTAAGGGGTCTCCACAGGATAAAGGAGTGGGGATCTCTGGATTATTATTAATAATAATAAGTTGTATTACCATAGTGCCTGGGAGCCCTAGCCCATGGACCAGGACCTCATGGTATTAGCTGGGTTATTTGCAGGCAAGGAAAGAACTACTTTCCCAATAACTGAGTGGAAATGCCATTACTTTAAAAAAAAAAAAACAGACTGCTGTAATTCTTTAAGAGCTGGTTTAGCTGATAAGATTTTGCATAATTTTAACTGATGAAGAACATGGTTGCAGAACAAGCGCAGCATCAATTTTAAAGATCTCCTCACTCATATGGTGTTACGGGCTCTAGGTCCCAAATGTTTCACTGACTTGATTTGTAACATTCCTGGCTGGGTTGAATTTTTTTTTTTACAGAATGGCTTAGGAAAATCTGTGTCATGGCAAAATTTGCCTGAATGTTTAATCTGGTGAAACCTCTATTGTCTTGTTTCTCTGGAGTTCTACTGCTTGAGATGCAGGAAACTAAATTTATTCTGCTTAAATCTGGGTTGAACATTTATCTTTATAAATTTAATTTTATTGTTTATTTAGTCTTAGTGATAATAACTTATCTGTCAGTTAGATTTACTATAAAAAGTTGTGTGGTATGGTTAAATGTTTAACCTGGATTCTCTCTTTTCTGAGCATGACAGTTAAACCTCTCACATCATGAAGTTTAAAAACAGCATTTTGGAGCTTCTCTGCAAATTAATGGCTATTAAAGATTAATGACGGGTTGGCTGTTTTGGATCCCAGTATTCGGTTTACAAAAAAAAGCCTCAAAATGCAAACCATGGCAATGGGGACTGAATGAATGTGGGGGTACACTAGGATACAATGGTTTTCACTCCTTATGTCACAATCTGAATCTGACACAGACTGGCATTACCATCTGATGGCTCTTTTTTGGCTTAGGTGAAATGAATTGTGCTTCCAGTCCAATGGATGTGTCCACATCACAAACAAAAAAACTCACTACCATCAATATAACTGGCAGTTTCAGCTGACAAGCCAATATTCAAATGAGCATGTAGACTGAACTAACTTTACACCTCTATTAGAAACAGTCCCTAAAAAATAAACAGTTGAGGAATATTGGTAGAGATCTTTGAACAACCCATGCTCTATGTATGTATTATTATCAATACAATACAGTTCCCATTACTATCAATTATGCATCTCTTAAAAAACCCATACCTCAGCAACCCAATACACTTCCAGCCAAAGGGGTAGTTTGGGGGGAGGGGCTGGGAAGGCATTGTGTCCCCGCCCCCCCCCAGACTGCAAGCCTCAGGCAGGTGTGCAATTTGCCCCCCACATGCAGCCTCACTGGCCTGACTGAAGCTGCCCCTGGCCCCCAATATAGAAGTCAAACGACACCTGTGCTTTCAGCTCAGTCCTGTTCTTTGAAATGCAGAAACACATATCACCTACAAAACATGATCTGTGCCCATTAATCAGATATGAACTGAGCCTTGTGTTGCACCTGTACTTAAATCACTGTAGCAGAACCAGTGCAAAATACTCAATTTTTCATTACTGTAGATCTGTCACATTGAAATATTCTGGTTGTTTTTCTACTAAAAATACACTAAGCACATTTTCAATGTAGCGACCTTGCAATTAGGTTTTTCTCCCAACCATGTTTTTATCTCTGAATAGTCCTCATTTCTAACATTATAAACATGTCTTCTGCAAGTTATATAACATTTAATCTAATACTGTAAAACAATGAACATCTTATAACAATATACATGACTTTAGCCTATATATTTTCTACCTAATCCACTAGCTATATAGATTTTTGATAATTCCATCCAATGCCAATATATGAAAGACTGTGTAATTTAAAACTTGCAGCCTGTTTCCATACAGAGTGAGCTTCACCTAGACTCAACCCAATTTTAAACTCTGTATTGTCTGTGAATTAGCAAGTCAGCTTGGCAGGCAGTGGTACCTCTCACAGTTGTGTTACAGAAGCTAGTAACAAAGAAACGTGGTTAGGGACAGGTTCTGAAAAGAAGTCACATAGGAAAAATTCAGCTGTATATTCAAGTGAATAAGAATATATTTAAAGCCAAATAAACTTGTTATTTTAAAATCTGGCCATGTATTGTCTTTATTTACATTGAGATTTGAAAGCATATTAACATATTTCTAGAGAATCATGCTGTAACACTGTTCTCTAGAAAGGCCCTAAAAGTTTCCGCATACAATGTAGACATGACCTACCACACTATAAAATAATTTTACAAACCATGCTAGGCCTACAGTTGCCAGGGAAATTATGTTAGCAGTACCTTTCAAGGAAGAACTACTGTAAATTCTTAATATAATTATGTATTATATTAAATACTTATCACTCACATAGTACTTCCGCTTCCAAGGACCCTAAAGTGCTTTACAAATTAATTTCAGTGGGATATACTGTATGCTCAGCACATTTGAAACTTAGGCCCCTGATTTAGGTGTCTAAATATGGACCGAGGGACCTAAATTTAGGCACCCATTTTCTCAAATGTTTAGCTAAGAGTTCAAGGGATTTGTTCAAGGTCACCAATGAATCAATGGCAGAAACCAGAAATCTGGACTCCCAATCCCCTGTTCTAACCACAAGACCACAGTGCCCATCTGATAACCGTATTTAAAGAAGTGTTTGCAATTTCCAAATTCAGAATATAAAAAATGCCTTACTATACTTTCAATCCCGGGCCGGGCCACCACCAGATACTTGAATTCTGGAACGGTCAGCTCGGAAGTATGCAAACTATGCATGCAAAGTTTTGTGATAGGCTATGAGTTGGGTATCTGCCTAGCAAAGGGCTGTAAAGAATTCACTCCGGTAATTGCAAACTAATTGGATACGCACAGCCTCCTACACGACCTATTTTATTCCTGGGGTGGTTTTAATTAAGCTGTTTAACTTGCACAACAGAACCATCCCCGTGGCACTCAGCTACCTCTTCTCCCCTCACTATGCCAGGGAGAAGAGATCTGCCGGCTGCGGGCGGGGCAGTCTGCACGGGGGGTGCGCGATTTTATACCTTACGAAGGATGGTCTCGGCGACCCACACACAAAGCAGGGCTCCTGGTCACCAACCTCTGAAGGCTGCCTTGAGATGAACCCCATCTCCAAGCCAGGGGGTGAGGGGAGCCCTGGGAAAGGGAGGCATCCTCCCCTCGCCTCTCCACCCATAAATACGAACTAACGATGAGCACAGATGGCAGCAGCCTCCCCCCACGGCCCTCTAACTCCCGCCCCTCAGCCCCCGTCCCTACCCTCCCCCACACCCCTCTAACACCCGCCTCCCCGCCCCTCAGCCCCCGTCCCTGCCCTCCCCGACGCCCCTCTAACTCCCGCCCCTCAGCCCCCGTCCCTACCCTCCCCCACACCCCTCAGCCCCCGTCCCTACCCTCCCCCCACGCCTCCCCCACGCCCCTGTAACTCCCGCCCCTCAGCCCTGTCCCTGCCCTCCCCCCACACCTCCCCTCCCCCTACGCCCCTCAGCCCCCGTCCCTGCCCTCCCCCACACCCCTCTAACCCCCACCTCCCCTCCCGTCTCCCTTCCCCCACAGCCCCAACCCTCCTGCCCGCCCCATCACCCCTCCCCGACTCACGTTCTCCCACCAGCAGGATCCTCACGTCCTTCTTCATCTCCCCACAGCCTGGGCCCAGGCTCCGGGTCCCGCTCGCATCAGGGTTAGGGAGGGGAGGCTGCGGCCTGGCCTTGCCTCCAGCACGCTCCGGCCCCCCCCAGCCGGCTCCGTCCTCCGGCCCCCCGGCGGCAGCAGCTACGGCAAGGCGAGGGGGACACGCTAGCGCGAGGAAAGAGCATGAGCGCGCGAGAACGAGCGCGCCCCCTGGCGGTGAGGGGCCTGTACTAGGCGCGGGGCTCTGCTGGCCGGGCCAGGGTCGGGGACAGCGGTGGAGCCTGTGCTGAGTGTGTCTGTGTTGGGAATGAGTGAATCTGTCTGTCCAGGCTGTGTCAGACAGACTCACCCACAGTGTAGACAGTCTGTCCCTGCTGGGGCTGTCTGTCCGTGCTCTGTGTGTCTCGCCACGTTGAGGGGCTCTGTATGTCCGTCCATGGAGCAGGCACGTCTGGAACATGAGCGTGTCTGTGTATGTTGGGCGGGTCTTTCCGCGCTCTCTCCACGCTGAGTCCAGGGCTGGCGGAGGAGAATTTCAAACACTGGGGACCCTGGGCCATTGCTGTCCCTCAGTGCAAAGGTTTCAGAGTAGCAGCCGTGTTAGTCTGTATTTGCAAAAAGAACAGGAGTACTTGCGGCACCTTAGAGACTAACCAATTTATTTGAGCATAAGCTTTCGTGAGCTACAGCTCACTTCATCAGTATGCATCCGATGAAGTGAGCTGTAGCTCACGAAAGCTTATGCTCAAATAAATTGGTTAGTCTCTAAGGTGCCACAAGTACTCCTCAGTGCAAAGAGACCATCTATGCATCTCGAACCAGCAGGATGCATAGAGGAGTCCTCCTTCTCAGCCAAGTGTGAGGAGCAAGAGTCCCCACGGTGCCACCGGTGCACCACAGGTCAACACCACACAAACTGGACCCTGCAGGCGTAAATGTTCTATGGCCTTTGTTTCCACCTCTGTCTGTGCCCCGATGTTTCCCATAGGCCTAGGCGGTAACGTCTCCTCCAATGGTGTTTCTATTTTACAAAGACAAAGAGGAGTATCTGGTAATGGGTCATTTAGTTACAATAATCAGAAACTTGAATAAAAAGAGCCCATTAAATACCAATCAGGCATTCACAGTGCGGTTTATCACGTGAAATACAACATACTGACTGTAGTATTGTGTAACCTTCCCTCATTTTGTATGTGTAACTAGAAACTAACAGCCAAAGCCAGCACTCCTTACTCAGGTGTAAAACTATTGAAGGCAATGAGAGTTTTGCCAGAGAAAAGGCAATAGGTTTAGGTCCTAAGGGCTAAATCTTGATTCCATCAAAGTCATTTGGAATTTTGCCACTGGTTTCAATGGGATTGTGATTTGGATTTCAGTAATGAAAGACACACAGTCAGATTTTCATATATTTTAATAAAAATATCATCCACATCAATGACACAAAGTAAAAGACAGCAAATGAGACATGCAGATGGTATGTATGAAAAGCCAGAACCAATGTAAAGTGCCCATTTTCAGATTATACGGGAGGGTTATTTTACAAAGAATAACAAATTACAGTCCTGGAGCTGCCGCGATCAGCCTGCATTTGGGAAATTAGAAATGCCCAAATCCTGTTCAGTATGCTCCCCACTTTGTTGCTGCTCTTTCTCTCTTTTCCAAGTCAACTTGGGGAAAGAAATATCACTGTGGTTATGTGCCCGGGCCAACTAGCCTGCATGTCATCCCACGTGCATCATCTCTCGGATCCACACAACAGACCTACATTCCTAGATTCCTGCAAAAACTTATGAATGTGCTTACCTTTAAGCACAAGTGTTGTCCTAATGACTTCAGTCAGTGGGAAGACTTGTGCTTAAAGTTAAGCATATTTGTAAATGTTTACGAGATCAAGGCCGTAAACGCCAATGTTCTGCTTTCCCTAACCGTGCAGAAATCTTCACTGTTGGAAATACGCAAATATTGGAGCCTAGATCCTCCATGAAGATCAGAGAGCAAAATTTTACTCTTAGGGCCCTGATCTTGCAAACACTTAGGCACATGTCAATGTACTCTGTACTGCAGCATTTGCATTTTGCAGGGCCCAAAGAAAGGGGAGAGAAAGCAATGGGGAGAAGACAGACTTTTGTTTGAATGCTACATCTGTGCACAAGTGCAGGACAGGGCAACTCAGCTAGAAGGGACCAAAAATATGCAGAAGTAGGGTGGGGCAGTCACTAGACACTATAGCATCTGAGATATCATCTCTGAAAAAAGATCACAGAGGAATGTGTGTACCCAGGTACAGAAGTGTAAATGTATGTTAAAGCCTTGCATTTAGATATATGTAACAGCAACAAAGCAGGGAGGTCTCTATGGCAAACACAGGAGATTTATTACTTAATAGCTTCAGAGAAATTATTCCTAAGTATTCCAAATATTATTAACAATGTTTTTGAGTGTATTAAATGTTTGTGTGCCATGAAAATGTAGGTACTCCCTTTTTCAAGCTGACTGGGAATTGTTATGAACAGCTACATTCAGGGTTTTACATACAATAGCTCTGAGGTTTGACTCTGCCTAAAGCTTTATGAGAAGACACAATTGTGGCCTGTGCTTGAGCAAAAAGTTAAGCTAAGTTAAGGTGCAGGAAAACAGGGAGTGTAACCGAGTTAAACATAACACCCCCAGACCCTGCTTTAACAAAGACAGGGCAGATCAGGCAGGATTTGTAACAAGGAGGGAGAAGATAGAGAAAAGCAGAAGAAGAAAACATATCAGCTGTTACCTTCCCACTATGCTAGAGATGGTAGCCCTGCATCATGATATAAAAGCCTCACATCCAAAACATAAAGCTCTATAAGAGCTCTATTCTTGCAACCCTGCAATTCACAGCTTAAATCTTCAGTTTCCATAAGAACTGCAGACTAGTCCCTGTTGATATGATTTATAGTTAAGGATCCTTCTTCATCCAAACCATACAGCCAGAAAGCAGGGTAAACAGGATGTAGGATATTGATTTCAAATGTATGCAAGAGTGTTTCTTTATGAGTGAGAGAATAAAATGACAGGTGCTTGTTTGCAAGATCAAGGAAAACTCCAACCTTCAGGGGTCTGTCTTCACTTAACTGGGTTTCCTGGTTCCTGTGCCATGCTGACAACTGTTTATTCTTACCAGTCCATTCCACACACCAGGATAATTCAGTTCTCCCCAGCTGATCTTTTCTACCAATATTTCCATCAGCAACTCCAACAGCCCATCCGCCGCTGTCCTTGGTACTTACTTCCCAATAATGGCGTCCTTCAGAGAAACTTTGAGAACACATCACTTGGCTGATGCAGAATCTCTTGGGAGTTGGTTCATAAGGAGGTGGAAAACGGGATACAATCACTTTCTTATTCTCAGATGTGATCTCCAGGTTACGATGGATTCTTTGGGGATCAAAGGTCACGTTCACTGCCCCTAAAATAGATAATAGAAAATTTCTAACCTGAAGGCACCAAGGAGACTGGGCAATGAAACATTTTCAACAAAGGTGAAACACAGCCAAAAGTTGAAGTGCCCTCTGCATACTGCTGGATGTGTACCCCAATAGGGTAATCCAAATGCCAGCTTTCTAGCAGTGAACAAACACTGAAGCTTAACAAAATAATAATAATAATATTAATAATTAATTCATAAATTGCCTGGTCCAGCAAATTGCTGAGAACCATTAATTCCCACTGAACTCCAGGGGCCAAATCCAGGGCCCAGTCCTTACTCAAGGAAACTCCACTCACTGACTGCCAGTACTGAGTAAAAACTCACTAAGGACTCTGGATTTGGCTCACAGACTTCAGCAGAAGCTAAGGGTACCTACAACTTGGACTCTGTCCCCAATCACAGTCTTACAACACAATGATCCCATTACCGATATAAATGGAATACTTACCACCCCCATCAGAATCGAAGTAAACACGAGTTCATTTGAACAAGTTACCATATAGTTTTTAGACTGATATGTTTGAATAGTGGTTAAGCTACAGATTCAGTACTTTGTATTATGTTGTGAAAATTTCTTCTTTTAAAATAAATAATTTATTGAAAAGTAAACAGCCAGATCCTTAGCTGGTGTAAATGGGCATTGCTCCTCTTATGTCAATGAAGCTACACCAAATCAGAGCAGGTGAGGGTCTGGCCCTGTTGGTGAACGTTCTAAAATCCTTCATTTTAATATTGCTATCCAGTGGTCACATTGGTTTACATACTTACACTGAGAAAACTGACTTGAAATAACTGGTTCTGGGTTGTCAAAGGCAGACACCACAGATGTGGAACAGACACTCCTCTCCTGACGCAAAGCTACAGATTCTAATAAATGTGGAGGGAAAAAAATCTTTCTGTTAGAGGTTTCTTTGAATAAAAGGCAAACAACAGATTCATGAACCAAAATACAGTTGCAATGGCTAATAGTTACTGTACATGTCAAATAGGAAAAATATAATAGCTGGCATTTTTAAAAAGGCTCTCTGACCTACATTTCTAGATGAATGTGTATGCAATTACTCATGCAAAGATATTTGTGCAGTTGGTATATATATTTTACATCCATAATTATCAAAACATTTTGCATGCAGGTGCAGTCCCTCTACCTACATATGACCAATTAGATGTGTAACAGACCAGTTAGGCATGATTTGTACAAGTAATCACAAATTAACTCTCTATTCTATACAGGTTCCTATACTGTGCTCATCACTGTGGTATGTGTAATTGCATGAGTATTTCTAAAACATTAAATACTTCCACTCATGGAACTGTCTCTATGATTTGAAGTAACACTGTAATGCAAATTTGCAAGACTGCCACTTGGAACTCTCTTTGTACATCTGAGTCACTCTCAACATTAATCTGTACAGTTCTGGTGAAAGGTTTTTTGGCACAAGTGTTTTGGAAACAACTTTGCTTTTATGTTAATACTTTGTACTTCTGTTGCTGCCTGCTGCATAGGGTCCCAATCCTGCAAACACCTATATGCATGCTTAAAATTAAGCATGTGAATAAGTGTTTGCAGAACTGGTACCCCAGCCCCCACAGTACAAAGACTATACTTGAAAGGAGAATAACAAAAAATCAAAAGAGACTACTCATTGGAAACATTCACTAGGGAGGATCTGCTCACAGCTAACTCCCTCTTGGTTACATTATTCTGAAGTTTTCTCATTAATGGGGAAATGAGACTCTCGTTCAGTTTCTTATTGCATTTGAAAAGTTTAGGGCAGGGACCATGTCTTTATTTCTGTTTGTACAGCACCTAGCACATAGTGCTTTATAAGTAATCATTTCTACTGTAGGCCTGTGGTCCTTAGGTTGAAGTTCTCCTAATCATCTGCTGCATGGATAGTCCCCCTTCTTAAGCATAAGAACTAGGAACATGAGCAAATATTGAGCCAAATCCCAAAGTCCTTGCTAAAGCACAACTCTCTGTGAGCAAGAACTTGGGAATTTGGCCCATTCTTAGTAAAGACTACTTCTGGTCAGCATTTCTTTTAGGAAAATCGTTTACATTGATATCTAAAAGAGTAAACAGAGAATGAAACATAACTGATCTGTTTCCAAATTGCTTCTAGTCAGTTTCACTTTCTGGTTCCCATGGTCCATAGAATAGCACATTATTATTTTGGTCTTCAAAACTGCAAGGGAATTTGGAACACTCCCTCCACCTCAAAAAACCCCCCAGAGTTTTAAAAAATGCTACAAACACCTCTCTATTTCTATTATACTCAGCAATACTTTTTAAAAACAAATCTTACATTTTGAGCCCAAACTTCCTAGCAGTGTCCCTCTACGTAATATAAGTACAACCCTGCAAACAAGGTGCCAAACAAGGTGTTGACTTCAAAGGGAGGTGACAGTGCGGAGACCCTCCAGGAGTTGCTCAGCAGCACCTTGCACAATCAAGTCCTGTAACAAGTCAAGAGGTTTCACAACAAAAGAAGACACAAATAAAGTAAATGTACCTTGTGGCAGCTGGGCAGGATATTTCTTCAATATTAACATTTCCAATTGCTTCTTGAGCTCTTCTACAGCACTTGTGACAATACTAATCTTCTTAGCATCAAGAGTAATTTTATTCATTATTATCGGAGAGCCTATGTAAATTTCTCTTTTGGATGATGTATCCTAACAACGACAGAAAAGATGAATGCAAGGGTAGCTTGAGCTAAACAAATGGCAATAATTCCATCAAGAATTTCTGGTGACTTCATAAAGTCAGGAGAGGAAAGTACCAGTGAGCTCTCCAGAAATCTTATACTTTACAGAGAGAGTTTTCTTTATAATATTGTGATCAGAGGAGAAGAACCTGAAACCCTGCTGAAAATATTGAAAGAGATGTTCTTGATCAAAAATGAAAATAACATATTTTCTCCAACAGAACTCATACAGTGACTTGTCTCTGTAGTCAGATCATAGTTTGTTTAAATAAACAGCCACCCGACCCCCACAGATATGATTTCTTTCTCTCTAGACTTTCTTCTCAGACTCTAGAGATCTGGGGGGTGAAATTAGAGTTTTTGAAAACTACTCAGTCTTAGATTAATAGAGTCCAATGCCAGAAGAGATCACTGTGATCATCTAGTAAGACCGCCTGTATAACACATGCCATAGAACGTCCCTGAAAAAATGAGTAGAGCATATCTTTTAGAAAAATATTCCAAACTTTAAAAATGTAAAAATTGCCAATGACAGAGAATTCATCACAACCCTTGGTATTGTTTCAATGGTTAATCATCCTTATTTCCAGTCTAAATTTACCTAGCTCCAACTTCCAGCCATTAGATCTTGTTATACCTTTCTCTGCTAGATTGAAGAGCCCATTATCAAATATCTGTACCCCACGTAGGTATTTATAAACTGTAATCAAGTCATCACTTAACCTTCTCTTTGTTAAGCTAAATAGATTGAGCTGCTTGAGCCTTTCATCATAAGGTTTGTGTTTTAATACTTTAATCAACCTCGTGGCTCTTCCTGAACCCTCTCCAATTTTTCAACATCCTTCTTGAATTGTGGACACCAGAACTGGACACAGTATTCCAGCAGCATTTGCACCAGTGTCAAATACAGAGGTAATATAACTTCTCTACTCCTACTCGAGATTCCCCTGTTTATGCATCCAAGAATTATGTTAGCCAGTTAAATAGCATAAGGCCAAGAACTGATCCCCGCAGAACCCCACTAGAAACAATCACCTTTCAGTGGTGATTACATTTTGAGACCTATCAGTTAGCCAGTTTTTAATCCATTTAACGTGTGCCATGTTAATTTTATATCATTCTAGTTTTTTAAACAAAATGTTATGCAAGACCACGTAAAATGCCTTACAGAAGTCTAAGTATATTACATTAGCACTATTACTTTTATCAACCAAATTTGTAATCTCATAAAAAAAAGATGTCAAGTTAGTTTGACAGGATCGGTCTTCTATAAACCCGTGCTGATTTACATTAATTAATTACCCTCCACTAATTCTTTATTAATTGAATCCCATATCGCCTTCTCCATCTTGCCCCAGATCAACATCACACCAACAGGCCTATAATTCCCTGGGTCATCCTATTTACCCCCTTAAAATATTTACAAATTAGCTTTCTTCCAGTTTTTTGGAACCCGCTCCCCCCAGTGTTGCAAGACTTATTGAAAATCAAAGTTAAGAGACCAGTGAGCTCCTCAGCCTGTTCTTTTAGAGCTTTTCAATGCAAGTTATCTAGACCTGCTGATTTAAAAATATCTAACTTAAGCAGCTGTTATTTAAGATCCTCCTGAGATACTAGTGGAATGGGAAGAGGCTTATCATATGACATGATTTCATCATCTCTTCTTTTCCCCAAATACAGAACAGAAATATTTATTGAACATTTCTGCCTTTTCTGTATTATTATTAATAATTCAACAATTTCCATCTAGTAATGGACCAATACTGTCATTAGGATTATTTTTTATCCTAATAAACTTTAAAAACTCCTTCTTATTGTCCTTGACTCTGCTGGTCATATATTTCTCCTTTCATCACTTTGCTTCCCTTATCACTTTTCTACAATTCCTATCTTCTGATTTATATTCCTCTTTCTTCCATTTGTTATATATATATATATATATATATATATATATATATATTTTTTTTTTTAATAGATACCTTCATTCCTCCTCTAAACCAGGTTTTTTTTTAACTAATACAGCCTTCTTTCTCAATTGTCAGATTGTGGCTTTTTGTACATCTGGATCCAGGTGCAGGATCTAGTGTTGAGTTCCCTTCTCCCAGTGGTTCTAATGATAATGCCCAGGCCCAAGGTCTGGCT
Source organism: Natator depressus (assembly GCF_965152275.1). Lineage (NCBI taxonomy): Eukaryota > Metazoa > Chordata > Testudines > Cheloniidae > Natator > Natator depressus. Next base: position 9,229,884 of record NC_134247.1, read on the forward strand.
ACTCAACACCATTGTGCCTTCCTCCTGCTATCCCCCAAAAATGCTCTGCAAGAGCAGTGTCAAAGTGGTGTCAAAATGGGCTCTGTTAGGAGCTCTGGGCAGGCAGTTTTCAAAAGCACATTTAATATATATTTAATGATTTTATAAGACGCTTATACTTTTATATGTAAACATGCCCTTTGTCTGTAAAAGGGAAATATAACCAAATAATTGGATCTTATCTTTGCTTTGGATTTGAGTGAGAGCTGTATTTAAAAACACCAGTCTCTAGAGATGAAAGACTTGTGCATTAAGCCACCATACAAACAAGCCTGCCTCACTCTGCAAAAAAAACCTTTGGTTCTGAATCTGCACCCAGAAGCTCGGTCAACATTTTTTATTTTTTTTTCAAATTCCTCACCTGTAAGCTCTCCCTGGTGCCACTCCACCAGTAGCAGCCGTGGTGGGAGCCCTACTTAGACCAGCTGCCGGCGCTGTAACTCCCGTGTTGTCTAACCCTGCTCAGAGCAGGTCTAAATGGCATTGTGGTTATAATGGCAGCATCCGATCTACACTACTGCTCTCACTGTTGCTACCCTGGTTGTTCTACACCAGTGAGAGTGCAGCATTGGGAAGTCTGAAGAAGAGTACTAATGCAGGTAGTGAAAGTTGCACATGCTCAGTACATGCTCATTGGCCCATAGATTTCTACTTACGCTCAGCTGCTCCATCGCGTTATTTTGCAGCCTGTTTTGCAGCTGGGTTTTGATTTCTGTGAGCATGTTCAATTTCGCGGTGAGCTGGCCAATCATTTCTTCTATTTTCTGTTGAGCCACTTGTTGCTCTTGTCCAATGACCATCAGTGTGGCTCTCTCTTGTGTTTCAAGGTACTGTTTCATGGCACAGAAGTCTTCAGTAATCAAGCCTTTGATATGAGACACGTATTCCTGAAAGGTAGCAGATGTGGCGTGAGTTCTGTTAGCAACAAGGAGCTGAGGAACATCAGCATCTAAAGCCTGATCTAACCCGCTCTGGCAAGTGACCACTTCATTTCAGCACAATTATTTTTATTCAGAGGAAGACAGTGCTCTTAATAAATACACATACTTGGCAAAATCCTGCATTGGCTGCAATGGGAGTTTTGGGTTGCCTAGGAATACAGAGTTGGGCTACTGAAAGGACAGCAGTCCTCAGCCAGTGTCGTAACACGGAGACTGAGATTCTAGCTCAGTCCCTTGCGCTCAGGGCTGTGAGAGGTACAGACATATCACATGCAACTCCTCGGAGGCAGGCAAAAGAGGCAAATAGTGTCCATAAGATTGGAGCAACCACTCTGACCAGCTCCGGAGCATAGTTATAATAACAGCTGATGCCATATCCAACACTCCAGGGGTGTGGGAGTAAAAGGCGGACGCACAGATGGATGATCCTGGGCAGACCCCTTGCCCCATGTGGTCCTAAATAAAGGTGGTCATGCATCTCTCAGTGATGGGTAAACGCATAAATTAAGAGGGGTTGATCATGTGTATACATACATTCATTTCAGTGCTGGCCTGCTTGCTGCTGCTGATGGCATCTTGGGCCATTTCAATTTGCTTGGAGACCTCACTTATTTCCAATTTTGCCTTTAAAGTGAAACATATGAATGTTTATTTATAGAACCCTAGTAGAAAATGTGATAGGATTAGAGGCCATGGTGGGAAAAATACCTGTGCCTTGTTAACACTGCCCTACTTAGCCCCAGTCCTGCGAAGTATTTAAGCAGCATATAATTAACTTTAAGCATGACGCTAATCCCACTGAAGTTGATGGAACTACTCACATACTTAAAATTTTGTCATGAGTTTAACTGCCTTGTTGGATCAGGGCCAGAGACTGTAGGGACTGTCTCTTCATTGTATTTTGTGTAGGATGCCTAAAGCAATGGGGTGCCTAAAGCTGATCTCTGATGGGGTCTTCCTAGATGCTACCACTATGCAAATAATAAATATTCATAATAGTTAATAATAACTGTATCTTTCACTGCTCTTATCCTCATGGAGCTGCAACTGTGGTGAATAAGAAGTCAGATAAGATCTCCATGCTCATATGGCCACTGAAGTCAGATAAGATCTCCATGCTCATAAGACGGGACCTCTCTGCAGCCTTTGACACAAGGTACTACATGACACAGCGGGAGTAGACGGCCCAGCAGTACAGTCTTTCTAACCAACCCTCTCCAGCAGAACTCAGAGTGGTGCAGGGTAGCTGCTCCTTTTCTCCTCAGGCCCCTACCTGTGGGGGGTCCCACAGGGCAGTGGTTCTCAAGCAGGAGTATGCGTACCTCTGGGGGTACGCAGAGATCTTCCGGGGGTACATCACCTCACTTAAATATTTGCCTAGTTTTACAACAGGCTACATAAAAAGCACTAGCAAAATCAGTACAAACTACAATTTCATACAGACAATGACTTGTTTATACTGCTCTGTATACACTGAAATGTAAGTACAATATTTATATTCCAGTTGATTTATTTTATAATGATATGGTAAAAAATGAGAAAGGGAGCAATTTGTCAGTACTAGTGCTCTGTGACCGTTTGTATTTTTAGTCATTTCAAAATGAGGTGAAACTTGGGGGTACGCAAGACCAATCAGACTCCTGAAAGGGGGACAGTCCTCTGGAAAGGTTGAGAGTCACTGCCACAGGGCTCCTGACTATCCCTGCTTCCACCCAGGATCCACAGGAGAGGGCTGGGAGAGCCAGGGAGACAGGGTGGAATGAGTGGCCAGCAGCAGCTGGCAGATGAGGACACTCAAGTAGACAGCTCCCTGGCGCTATGGCACTGTCACAACGGTGACAGGAAATGAGCTGGGGGAGGACAAGCCAGGGGCGCAGACAGAGCCGGGCCAGAGGGCAGGTGCTGCTGGCTGGAAGCTGGGGCCGCATGGCAGGGTGGCCGGGCTCTGCAGCAGCCCCAGGCAGATGGGGCACCTGAGGTCGCCGGGACCCAGCCATACAGACAGTGCAGCCATGGCTGGGGAGGGCCAGCTCCGCCCTCCTTCCCCTGGGCCCCGCCTAGGCAGGGGAGGGAGCTCTGCATTAGGAGCTGCAGACCCATCCACCCCGCCAGGCGTGGGATCTCCCTCAGGGGCTGCAAAGTTCCCTCCCAACTCCAGCCTGGAGGGGCTGCAAACACACTCCCTTTCTCTCCCTCACTCCGTGGGGCCCCAGCTTGGAGGATACCTTGCCCCAGAGGCTGCAAGCACCATACCAAAGGTAGAAAGAAGAACAGGAGGACTTGTGGCACCTTAGAGACTAACACATTTATTAGAGCATAAGCTTTCGTGGGCTACAGTGCACTGCATCGGATGCATAGATTAGTAAGAAGAAGGTGGGACCTTCTCTGTATGTATATATATCTTCTTACTATATGCTCCATTCTTTGCATCCGATGAAGTGGGCTGTAGCCCATGAACGCTTATGCTCGAAAAAATTTGTTAGTCTCTAAGGTGCCACAAGTCCTCCTGTTCTTTTTGGGGATATAGACTAACACGGCTGCGACTCTGAAACCTGTCATTATACCAAAGGTAGGTGAGTCTAATTTAACGACACACACACACACACACACACACATCTCCCCAGGGGCTGAATTATTTGCTAAAGCCCTGTCCAAAATCACTTGCTACACTAGCATTCGATCCACATGGCCTTGGGAGCAAAAGAGAAACAACAACACTACTAGATTTGGCAACAAACACAGACTCGGCGAAGGACAATGATTAAATACACCTCTTCCCCCCAAAAGGGAAGCCAGTGGTGCCCCAAAATAGCATGGCCTGCATGGAGAGACTTTCCCAGGTGGCTGAGGTTTGGCCTTGTGAAAGTCACCCTGCACCACTAATGTATTTGTGAGAGGCAAGCCCAGGAAATCTACCTCTCCAGAATATCTGTTCCACATCAATCCAACTGCCTGGTTTTCAGCCCAGCCTAACTGAGCCTCTCCTGTCAGAGCTGCAGAATTTTAATGTGGGTGCAATTCATACCATGAAGGCACTGCAGCCACAAATTAGTTACTTAGTGTCTCGAGCCCCTAAATTTCACCTGCTGTTATTTGGTCCCACAATAGTAAATAATAATTTTTTAAATTAAGAAATGAAAGAGCAACTGCAGAGAGGATTACAACAAAAGTGGATCCAAAAATACAATATACCCATTATTAATCATGCTGGACAAAGCTACCTGCACTACAGCGAGTTTTTAATCAGTATATTAGTCCTGGAGGGATTAAGGTATTTTTCTTGTCTTTGCTATTTTAGTTGGACTGTTTGCTGTTTGGGGAGGGGCCCTGTGTGTGTCTATACACAGCCTAGTGCAAGGGTCTCTGATCCTGGCTCAGGTCTCTAGGGGCAACTGTGACACATATCAGTAATTATTTAGTTTTTAAAAGAAATAAAGTGCAAATGAATAAAAGATGACATTAAAATAACTTTAAGGCTGAAAACTGAAAGACAAGAAGAGCAGGAAATGCAGATGTCAAGGTTCTCATGGTAACATTAACTCCTTCCGCCCATTGAATACGTGGAGTGGTTTTGATTATCTGCAGGAGGGGTTCCCAACCTTTGTCTTTGAGGCCCCCGAATATGCTATAAAAACTCCATGGCCCACCCGTGCCACAACTGTATTTCTGTACATAAAAGACAGAGTCAGCATTAGGGGGTAGCAAGCAGGGCAATTGCCCTGGGGTCCCACACCACAGGGATTCCTGCAAAGCTAAGCTACTCAGGCTTCAGCTTCAGCCCTGTGTGGCAGGGTTCAGGGCAGCGGGGCTTTGGCTTTCTGCCCTGGGACCCAGTGAATCAAAGGGCTGCACTGCTTGGCAGACCCCCTGAGGGGGCCATGGACCCCTGGTTGAGAACTGCTACAGTGAGGTGTTACGGAATGACTCTTACTGACTTCAATGAGAGTTGGATTGGGCCCAATGTGTGCCCATCACTGTGATATCTAGGTGCCAATCAGTCAAGTAGTATTAGTTAGGTGGTTGTACTTTGGTATGTACAGTGCACCTCAATTACACCTGGGCAGCCCCTTTGTCTTTCCATTGACTTCAATGGGCTTTGGATCAGGCCCTCAGGCCATTAGTCGTTACCAGAAATAAAAGCTGCTTTAGGAAAAGTAATCTGGCTGCCTGTTTCCCTTACATCTGCCCACTAACGTTACTGTCATGGTGATGTGGGAAAGCAAACACAAAGCAGTCAGAAAATGCAAAATGAATGTTGTGACAGCAGTGTTAACTTCTTGGCAAAGACATACCCAAACTCTCTTCTCAAAACCCCAGGGAACTATATCCTGAATTATGGCCCAGTCCTGCAAGGTACTTACTGAGTATGCTGAGCACCCTCAACTCCCAGTTGACATAGAACCATAGAATATCAGGGTTGGAAGGGACCTCAAGAGGTCCAACCCCCTGCTCAAAGCAGGACCAATCCCCAATTTTTGCCCCATATCCCTATATGGCCCCCTCAAGGATTGAGCTCACAACCCTGGGTTTAGCAGGCCAAAGCTCAAACCACTGAGCTATCCCTCCCTCCACATCAGGCCCTATAGTTCTTACAAGTGTTAGGTATTATTGATTACTTAATTATTATTATTTATTTAAATATGCAGCACACAGTAAATACCTTGGTCTCCCATGCTCTCCTGTCTGGGAGAAGCCCAGCTTGAGAATTCCGAGCCCAGGCTTCACCGGCTTCTTGATCATCTTCGCCAAAGAGTTTCAATACTTCCTGGTGTTTCTCTGCCTCACTTTCCTCTCCCTGTTTTTTGGCAGTTCTGTTCAGACACTGCTGGACTATTTCCACCGTGTTGGCCAGCGACCTGTTTGAGATTAAGTTTTCCTGCTGAAAGCTCTTCCTACAATGAGGACAGCGGACATCGGTTCCTGGGTCCTTGCAGTGCTGGGTGATACAGGCTCGGCAGAAGCTGTGGGAACATTTTGTGATTATTATTGGGTCTTTAAAATAGTCCAGGCAAAGAGAACAAGTCACTTCGTCCTGGAGATTTTTGACAGGATTAGCAGCAGTCGCCATGGCCCCCAGGAGAGAGAAAAGACAGAACTTTCAGTTTCTTTTATGCTTATGAAAGATTGTCCACCAGTGAGCTCAGAGGGGGAGGAGCCTTCTAGTCCCTTTTCACCCGTCTGTTACGTAGGAGTCCAACCCCCAGTCAGAATTCTGTCTTGGCAAATATTTGCCACTGTATAATCTAAATCATTGGATCTATAATAATATTCATAGGGAGTTGTCCATAGAGATGGGCTCCAATCACAAAGGCAGATCAGGATCTCAAACCTCTCCAAGTTTGGGGCAGTACAGATCTGGGATCTGGTTTTGGCTGGAAATACGCTTTTCCATGAGATGCCTCCCTCCTTCCGAGTTTGTTTTGGGTGTTTGTCTCAGTGTCATGCAATGAGCTGCCTTCTGCTAAACACACAAAGCCTGGCTGCCCAGGACTGAGTGTTAGCAACAAGAGATCTGGCTGAAATTAATCATCACCCGCTTAAGAGTCTCATTATACGAGAAGCCTCTTCAAGGGGAAGTGAACCGAAATAGGACTGCTCAGAAAAATGTCTCCTTAAAGGTATCATATCCATTTTCAGCTTGGTCAATAACTAGAGCCAGCCGTTCTTCCATTCCTTGTCCTCTGCCGCTCTCTTGTGGCCATTTCATTTCACACACAATCAGCCTGATTCTGAAAGCAGCTGAACATCTGCAACTTCTGTGGCAGTCAACTTCAAACCCTTAGCCAGCAGTACAGGGAATCCTCCATTCTTCTTGTTAAAGACAGGTTGAAAAGAGCAGTTCAGTATTTAAAATGGACTGGAAAAGACAAGCTGGATAAAGTAAATAAAAAGCAAGAGACAAAAATAAAACAAACTGATGGATGGGAATCAAGAGACAAAGCTCTAGACATAAAAATAAATTGGGCCAGATTCTGATCTCCTTTGTCATACTGATGGGGCCTACTCCACAAGTGATCCCAGTGGACCACAGAGGCTGCGCTGGGCCAGGGTTGGAGTCATGACTTTAGCACTTGGCACTCTGGAGGATTCTGGGCTGCTGAACAGGCCTGAAGTAGCCCTAGGAGGTTGACCAATCGGATCATTTGTGGAGTATGGTGCCACTCAACACAAGTATCAGAATCTTGCCCAGAGAAAGCATATAGGACAAGCATGTCTCAGTAAGCATGTCCTATCACAATGAAGACCCGAACTATGATTTAAGTTAGAGCGGGGTCTGAGCCACACAGGTTATGTCTACACTGCAACTGAAGGGGTAACTGCAGGTCAGGTGGCATACCCACCCTAGCTTTAATCTGCACAAGACCACCCAGTCTCCTAGGTATGTACTCATATTGCTAGCCCAGACTGAAGCCGATGCTGCTGTGTCTTCATTGCTATTTTTAGCTGTGCTAGCTAGATTAAAGCTAGCCCGGGGATAACTACATATGCTGCAATCATGCCTCCAATTGCAGTGTGGACTTAGCCTAAGTTCAGTATGTGACCCAAATGTCCCCAAAGTTCAGGGGAGCTCTGATCTCGGGATTTGGTTCAGGCTTAAATTTATTTTGAACAGAGAAATGAAACCAGCCATGCAAAACTTTTTGAGGCCCAACAAAATGTTTATTGAAGCTCAAAATGCATCCATTCGTTTCCTGAGAGTGAATTGCCTGGTTTCATGACAAAACTCAGATCACAGCTGGTGATACAGCAGATCTTCGGCCCCCAGCAACCATCAGATACAGCTTGGATCATAATTCTTGTGGGTCTGCATAGTTGGTAGCGCATTAGACTTTCCTGGGTGAAATTCTAGAGCCTGGGTTATCCAGGGGGTCAGACTAGATGATCTAGTGGTTCCTTCTGGCCTTAAATCAATGAATTGTTGTTTTATGGTTTGGCTTCACAGTGTTTAGTTTGGATAAACTCAGAGCAAAAATCCAGGAACATAAAACCATGTGGCTCAAAACTGAGCTAGGGCCTGAAACACCATTCAAGTCAATCGGAAGCTGTGCTATTGATTTCACTGGACGCAGGATTAGCCTGTTAAAAGATTTTTGAATAAGAGGGTGAACAGAAACCAGCCTGATTCATCAGGTCTCCTGGAGAGGCAGAGGCAGCTCCACTGGCAAGGTTATTGGGGGTTACAGGGACAAGCAGAGCTTGAGAAGCACATTGCTCAGGGCCACATGATGATGAACTCGTTCAAATAAATAAAATGAGGATCCAACCCAGACCTTTTTCTCAGAGATTCAGAAGTGTTCAGTTGAAACATTTCACACACACACACACACACACACACACACGCCCCCAGCCTACAGGCACTTCCTCGTTTCAGCAGGAAGAGCAAGCTACTCTGGGTGTAGCCAGGCAGGCTGGAACGTATCAGTAAGTGCAGGCAGCCTCACCATACATTTTGCTTGCAAGATTTCCAGCCTGATCTGCAGACTAAAACAGTCCAGATACAAAGAAAAACATCCAGATGTCTGGCTGCTTGACTGGACCAACCCTCTGAACTTTCACCCAGCCCTAGCAGCGAGAGGAGAGAATGTTTCTCTGTGATTAGAGCAGAGGACAAAAGGCCCAATTCACTGTTGCCCACCATTCATTGACACCGGCGCAGAGTGGGGATAAAACACTATCACATTATGCTGGGGTGTCTGCGTTCCCTTTGAAGTGGCAGAAGTAACTACACAAGGTGCAGGGTAATGGTGAATCAGGCCCTCGGAGTCATGGCCCCTGAGTCCTGTCCCCAGTTCTGGCACTGATTCACTGTGGGCCTAAAGGCAAGACAAAAGTGGTCTCTGATATGGTGTGCCCAATTTAGGCCTAATTGTCAAGAGAGTGTCGGCCCATAGCCCCAACTGTATATATGTGGATTGTGAGGGCCCTGTACTTCTGAATATCAAGCCCAAGGTATCTCAGACTGGATGCCCAAGATCAGTCCTTGCTTTTGACAAAATTGGTCTTACTCTCCCTGTCTGTCAGATTCCACATCTGTAATATGGGGTCAGAGTTGAGATCCTGGGATAAAGGGTGCTGTGCAGGGACTCCTTACTACTGTGATTACATAGGCAGTCAGAGGAGGTCAAAACTGTCTTTTATTTTTCCAGAATTTGAGGATTTTGTCACCAAAACGTACAACCCAACACAGGGCCTTGGACCCACTTATAACAAAAGGGGGCAGTCCTTTCATTCTAACCCATGGGACGTATCTTGGGAGGTTCCGAGAACCTGCTGAAGCCAACAGGAGTTAGGGCTGCACGTCCCCTCTTAGGATTTGCTTGTAGGCTGGGTGCTCAGCATTGGCATAATGCTGCTCCTACTGGGGTCAATGGTAAAACTCCTACTATGTCACAGCCGGGTTAGACAGACCTAATAGAGCCAAATCCACAGCCATGAGACAGGAGTCGGGATACCACGAGGTCAGAAGCAAACCACAAGTCAGGAACCAGAGTCAGGCTGGGTCAGGATATCAGGGGATCAGAGGCAGGAGACAAACTGGACGTCAGGAACCGTGAGGCAGATGCCAGGAGATCAAGCCAGGGGAGCACAGGGGAACAGTCCAGAACAGCCCCGGTTCAGACAGCTTCCTGTTCCTGCTGCTGGCTTCAGTAGGGCTAGCGGGACGATCAGTTGCCCTGGGACTCTGCCATTTGGACTTCAGGAGTGGAGCCTTACACCGGGGCTGAGGTTCATGGGTCTCAGGTAACTTGCTGCCAGCTGGCTGCTGGGTGGTGGGCTGGAACGTGGCTGCTTCCATGAACCTTGTGGGCCCGTGTTTGAGACCCGTGGGTCATGACACACTGATTTCAGTGGGAACAGAGTTAGGCCAGTGCTAAGCCCTTTTGAAAATCCCCCTGTAGGCCTTAACACCGGGATGCAGCACTCTCTTCTCCTGGTCGCTGTCTCCAGAAGCAGTCCATGTCAGCAGCAGCCAAAAGGCTCTTTGAACATAACAACGGTTGATAGTCCCATGAACTGAGTGTGGTTATCTTGGTCTGCTTCCTACTGCTAAGGTGGCCACATCCCACCAAACACCATGGCCCTTGTAGGCTGGACTGGAATGAGCCGTGGAAATGCAATCCCTCGCTCCCCTCTTTCCGGGACAGAAGACAAAGGCAAAAACAGTTGTCAGCAGGTAAAATGTCTCTGAGTTTATCTTCCCACCTCAACCCGTGTGCCCAAGTCATCTGGTCTGGTGGTCAGCGCAGCCCGAGAGTGGCCTCTGCCGAAATATGAACAAGACAGAGACAATTAATGGCACCCAGAACTAATAATGACCAGGTATGCGTGATGCTGAGAGCCAGACCCTTTGCTACAAAGCCAGCTTAATAGCCCAGTTGAGGATTCCCCTGGCCTGGGGGACCACTGGGCAGTGTAGCTGGTTCTATGCCACTGCCCCTCAAAGCCCCCAGTGAAGGAGGCATGGTTTGATGTAGGAACATGAGGGAGGGGTGACCTGTCTCCTCTCCACCCCATCCCCTCCCCTCCCAGAAGGATCTGAGGGAGGTGGTTTCCTTTAATAAGAGTCCAAGAAGCTTTAATGAAAGTTTGTCTTTTCAACACACAGCCTGTTTGGGTTCCTTTTTGTGGGGAAGGGAACTGGGAAATTCCCCAGTCACTCACAGAGTCCCAAAAATCTGTCCCAGGGCATGGCCCCACAGCCTGGGTGAGCAAAAAAGATTCCTTCACATAGCCTCTCTTATCAGCTTGCAGTTGCCCTGCCCCAGCTGACACCCTTGCAGCTTCTCAGTGTGAGTAAGTCAGTCGGGTCGGTCCAGTCTCTTCCCTTCCCCACCCAGGCCTGCTTCAGCTCTCTTGTAAGGAAGCAGCTGCTTGAGGTTCCTTTCCTGCACCAGGTGTCTCCGGTTGGCTCCTTCAGCAAGCCTGCTCCAAGCTTCAAGTCTCCTGCAGGTCAGCTCCCTCACTCCCTTTCACTCCTTCACTCTCTCCCCGAGCAAAAGGGGACATGGCTAGAGGGCCTCTGTGCTCCAGCTCTTCCTGACTACCAAAATGGCCTGTTGGGGCCATGGGGAGCCAAGTGTAATGTAGAACAATCCCTGGCCAGCCTCAGAGCTCAGGAACTGCAAAGCGGAAACCACAAACCTTTGCCTTGCTTCTTCCTCCCCACCCCAGGTACTGTACTGAGCAGAGCTTGGCTAGTCAGAAAGACTGGGCCCTGAGACTGCACAGCAAGCACTTGGGATTTAGGATCTGTCTTGATTCTGCATTCAGTTACATTCAGGGTATGTGGCTTTCCCCCCAGACCTGTGAATTCTCCTTTGGCTCCGGGCCTTTGACCCTCCTCATGTTCATTCCCCTGCTGATTTTATCTGTCAGTTTTGCGAGCTATTTTCAGCCATGCCTGTGAAGCCCTCTTATAGCTGGTGCCTCCTTTGGAACATTTCCTACCTGTAGCCAGGAGGCTCTGAGTGCCGAGCCCAGCTGACCAGGCTGGCTACAACTCCCCCCCACACACACACACACCAATACAGTGCCTCTCTACAGCTTGAGAGTTATGATAATGTGAGTCATCGGACCGAAGCATCACCGAGCTTCCAAGAAACAGGAACACTGGCCAGCACCAGAGGATCAGGTTCAATAGTGTCTGTGAAGCTCTCAGAGGCTCTGGTGAGGACAGCCATAGAAATGCTCCTAAGTAAATCTCTTGTTTGGCCATGATTTTTAAGCTGACATTGTCCCACTGGTCATGAAGCGACAGGGGGCAGACTGATCCCTACGCTGTCACAGATGCCAGCGCAGAAGCGGCTTGTCCCCCCTCTATTCAGGAGATCTGGGGGCCAGTGCAGCCCCCAGTTCAGTCTAGAGCTGCCCTAAGTAGCTGCAGGGACCCCACTTGGGGGTCCCTCTTGGCCATGCCCGGTCCTACCCACACTCTTCTCTGCCCATGGCTGCTGCACTTGGGCAAAGCAGCCTACCGCCAGGGATATTCCCTGAGGGGGCCTAGCACCAGCCTAGCTGGCATAAAGAGACCACAGAGCAATGATGAACCAGACGCAGAAAGTCCAGTTTTCTGGAACTCACCACTAGTCCTAGGCTGTCAGAGGCTGGGAGATGACTTCATTCAAAGCCGCTATCCACTCCTTCTGCTCGCTGTCATTTTCACACACAAACACAAACTTCCTGTGTGGCGTGACTATGGTGAGCCCAGCTTTCCACCTCTTCCCTGTGACTCCTCTGGGCAAGCCAGCCTGGACCTCATATCCCTGCTCTTTGCTTCCAATAAAAACTCGGCCCAGTTCAAAGGCATCCTAGGTAGGAGAAATCAGGACAATCATGGACCGTATTACAGGGGTTCACTGCTCTCAGGGGTAGTACCGTGCTGTCATCTGAAAGGCAGAAGCAATAGGTTCCATATGGAGGGGAAACTGCCCTGGACACAGAGTAGGTGGACCCAGGGGTCAGGGAAAATCCCTGAGATTTAAAAACCCAAAAGCATTCTCAAAATAGGGAACTCGGGAACTGCAGATTTTGGAGCTGGCAGGGGCAGGCTTGGTAATACCAAGACCACAGGGAGGACATCCTGTGTTTAAAACACAGCACTGGGGTCTATTCCAGGCTCTGCCTTATTGTTCATCTTACCCTAAGTACCCTAGACGGCTGCTACCCAGGGACAGCCAAACTTTCAAAAGAGTTCAAGGCCAGATCTCCAAGTGATCTGCTCCCGACGTGCACAGCTCTCTTGAATATCCAGCCATTCACTACGGGGCCCAAATGGGAGCTGAGCTTGTGCTGTTCCTGGAGGGTGGGTGGGACAGAAACAGCCCCCTCCCTTCCCTCTGCGAAGGGGCTCCACTTACAGAATGAGTGCTCCTCTTACCAGCGGGTCTTTAAAGTAGAACAGGTTCCTCTCCTGAGAGTCCAGGCTGAACCAGCGCTTCTTAAAGGCCTCCTTGTGCTACAGAGAGAGAAGCAGCTCTTTAACGATCTGGCTCCCAGGAACAGGGCTTCTGCCACTCCTGGCAGGCTTCTGGTATCCTGCTAACGCTGCCCATTGGCTCAGTTTCAGTTCCTCAGTGTAACGCAGTTCTGTGGTTCACCATTGTGCCCAGAGCCTCACTTCCCTTCTCCCTCGATGTTAACACGAGTGACTTGTGCACATTCTTTACCGAGGTGTAATCTTCAGCGTGAGGCAGAAATGGAACTGAGCCACTCGCTCCTCTGTGCTGAGCTAGGCAGGCCCTTCTCTGGGGCTTGCTGCAGCTTCTGCAGAATTTAGACTTTCATTAAAAAACAAGTGTCTCTAGCCCTCCTGGTTGGGAACCTTCCAAAGGTCAGGTGCCATGGTGCTACCTGCAGGCAGACACACTGAAACAACACCTGTTTACCTTGAAGTAGCCTAACAAACGCTACTTTCAGACCAGCATTATGTGCTTCACTGCTGATCCTTTAAGCAGTAGCACGGACTCAGGATGGAGCTTGAATGTGTGTGGGGAGCTAGGGAATGTCAGAGAAGCAACAGAGCCTCACCCCTTGGTTTCCAATCTGACCCCGATCGTGATGCCAGCAAAGAAAACTGAATTCCCCCATTCCACTTACTGAACTGGTGGGCTAGGACAAAGGGCCTACATACAAGAGGAGAACAGATGAGGGCAGAGGATTGCATTAGGCTGATCCGCAGTGTAATGCTTCTGCTATACTGGGTGTTACATGGTGATACAGACCTGCAGTTAACAAAGAAGATCATGATACAGCCACCTCCTTGTGCTAAATAATATAACTTTGCAATTCCAGAAATACTGCCCCCAATTATTCCATCACACTTTTAGTTTGCCACACCGTAGAAGAAACCCTCAAAGTTATCTTCATACAGAAATAAAACAGGATCCCAAAACACTGTATAAACTGAAATGCAGTCTATTCCAGGGGTGGCCAAAGTACTGACCCTCCGAGCCACATATGACAATCTTCAGAAGTTCGAGAGCTGGGGCACACCTGCTGGGAGCCAGGGGTTGGGACGTCAGGCACCTGCCAGGGCTCAGGGCTTCAGCTGCAGCGGGGCTGAAGCCCCGAGCCCTGGCAGGTGCACCCCGCAGGCCCGAAGCCCCAAGATACACACACACCCCTGCTGGGCAGAAGCCCTGAGAGCCCCTTCCTTGCTGGACAGAAGCCCCTACTGCACCACCCTTCTGCAGGGAGAGGTCCTGAGCTTCCCCCCCTCCCCTCCAGTCTGGTAGGTGAAGAATGGGATAGGGGTGGGGGACTCCGCGAGCCGCATTTTAATGGTAAAAGAGCTGCATGTGCCTCACGAGCCACAGTTTGGCCACCTTTGGTCTATTCCATTTAACTGGGGCTCACTTAAACATGACTCCTAGCAAACTGCTTCATCATAATCATGGCAGTATTAGCAAACATACTACTTCAGGGGAAGAGTCATGTTTGGCTAGTGCCAAGCATTTAAGTGGTGCTTAACCAGGTATGAAATTCAAGTGGAACTACCTTTGGCCCTGTTTTCTCCATATAGCCTTCTTTGAAATAATTCCTTGTAATCTTGGGTATGAGCTAGAAGAACACAAGAGACATTGGTTACCAGCTCAGTCACACCCAGCGTTCTCTTCTAATTTGTCAAAGCAAATAATCAGCAGGGTTTTGCTTGTTTATCTGTCTGTCTCCTTAATAAAAGGAAGGAACATATGTTCGTTCTGTTAAGGGTCACATTGTAAATGGAGACCATATTTTAGCTCCCACGCTTGATCTACCTTTGTATACTGTACGTATACAGCGTGTTCCCCACTTCTATGTTGTCCTGAACACTCCCTACCAAAACTTACCTGCTAAGTGGTACTAAATGAGCTGTTGTCTGGTTATATTGAAAATGGAGACGCTAACCCTACCTATGCTTGATCAAAGTGAATAGCATGTTGGGGACAGAAGAAATACACACACACACAGAGAGACAAACTCTGTCATGTCAATGGGAAGGAGAAACACCTCAACTAAAATTCAGAAATAACCTGGAAGCTGCCCAATTGATTGGCAGACTCCACAGGGTGTCTTTCTGCTTACGGGAGTAACATTCAATATTACACCTCTGTGTACGGCTGACCATGGAATACTCCACTAGGAAAGGACCTGTGCTTGCATCAACAGGGGTATGAAGGGGGTTAATGGAGTCTAGCCTAGGTGCCAGAAGATTGAGAGTAACTCAAGAGTGGCAGCACTGGAGAGGGAGGATGAGAGGGCCTGATGGGATGCATGGAAAGTCAGACTGTAAGTGACTGACAAATATAACGCGAGGGTCACAGCACATGGACAGAAAGAAAATGGCTAATGGAGAAACAAAAATTCGGTCAAGCCATTATGGGCTAGAGAAGCTTAGAAAGAAACATCTGGTCACTTGGAGAAAGGATGCTATTTTGCACTTACACAGTGTCTGAAGGTTCCTTTAAAGAAATCACTGAATGATGCTTCACAAGAACCCTCCCCCTCAGGTTGGTCATTATTACTAGATGGGGAAATTGGGGCATGGAGAGATGAACTGGCTCAGCTGAGTAAGCAGCTAAGAAGAGAACCCAGAAGTGCTGGCTTCCAGTCCTTTGTGCTTGCCATTAAACCTGACTTCCTCTCTTTATTTGACTCAAATATATTTCTAGTAAATGAATCCCAAAAAAGAGGATCCCCAGCAGTTCACATGGAAAGATCCTCAGAACGTACAGAGCCACGGAGAAAACAGATGTATGGTCTCCCAATAGGTCTTATCTAAATGAGCATTACAGAACCACACTCTCCAAAATGGCCTCTGTATGTGTTTGGGCTGCAGTTGTTTATACACAAAAGTTACAATTCCCACACAGAGGAATTTTTCCCCATACCCATCAGGTACTTTGATATCTAAGTACCCAGTCTGCGTGCATCAGGACCAGCTTCCCACATGACACTGCTTCCACATGCAGATCTTGCAGGCGGAAGTTTGGTGGCCAGGCTGATGCAGGCCGGAAATTAGGTGCCATATGAGTCTCTATTAAAGCCCATAGTTGTGGTCCCTCCCAGGCTGCAAGAAGGGGAAATGAATGCAGGAGGAATTCGCAATGCCATGCTCCTATTGAAGAGGGCACAAGCACAGAAAGGAAGACGATGCTTTTCCGCACTTAAAGCACCTTCAGTTCTCACCTCGGCCTCAGGAGCGGTGGGGAAGGTGGTTCTAAGGTAATGGAAACGCGCTGCCCGAATGGCATTGAACCAGTCAACAATTTCCTAGGGGAGATGGCAAATACAGATGTAATGACAGGAATAATGTGGTGGGATAATGCTGCTGCCTCTCTATAACACCTGTCACCCAAAGGATCTGCAGGTTCTTTGCAAACATTTATTGTTTCTTCCAGCAGCGCCTTGGGGAAACTGAGGCGCAGAGACGGTGACTCGCCCAAGGTCACATAGTGACTCAGTGGCAGAGCTGAGAAGAGAACCCAGGAGTCCTGCCTTCCAGTTCTTTAACCATTAGACAACATTTCCTAGAAAAAACAAGCTATGCGACAAGCATGGACTGCCATTAATGGGTAGTAGCACACATTGCCTGTGGTTCACTTTTGGGCTGAATGAATGACATTAACATATTACAAATATAAGGGATATTAATTATCACTATTCATAATCATAGAACCATAGGAACACAGGACTGAAGGGACCTCGATAAGTCATCTAGTCTAGTCCCTGCACTGAGGCAGGACTAAGTATTATCTAGACCATCCCAGGCAGGTGTTTATAATAAATTTGAGAACAATGCTATTTTAGTCACTGTTACAGCAACACCTGTACTGGGATCAGGTGTTGTGGCTTGTTCTTTATGTGTTTCCAAGACATCCCAGATATTAATAAAACATCAAGAATAATTTAGAAAATGCCCTTTCAAGAAGATTCTAGGTATAATGGGAATATTCCTATTGGGATACTGATCAGACTCTAACTCACAGAGACTGTGGGAATAATTTTTAATTGATTCAATGAGCACTTGCTTAAAACCTTCTGAATTTGGATTTGTCTTGGATGTGAGTACATGGCTTGAGGGCACTGGCTTGGGGAACAACCATGCTTCTGAGAAAATCAGAAAAACCTCTGTAGATTTGATCTAAGACTGAGAGTTGTTTTGGAGAGAATTAAAATGCAAAACATGACGATATTCATGAAAAACACTGTATAAAATAGAGACTATCACAACGCTTCCTTGAATATAATTGCAGAATTGTATAAGTCAATTATACAAAGTTAGGTCCCAATCCTGTGAAGACTCATGCATGTGATTAACTTTTGGGACAGTAAGTAGACCCATTGAGACTAATCACAGCACATGAAGTAAGCATGTGTAAGTCTTTGCAGGGCCAGGCCCTTACTAGGGTTGCCAACTTTCTAATCGCACAAAACCGAACACCCTGGCCCCGCCCCTTCCCTGAGGCCCTGCCCCTGCCTCTTCCCCAAGACCCCGCCCCCCACTCACGACAGTCCCCCACCCTCACTCACTTTCACTGGGCTCGGGGAGGGGGTTGGGGTGGGGGAAGGGGTGAGGGCTCTAACTGGGGGTGCAGGCTCTGGGCTGGGGACCGAAATGAGGGGCTCAGGGGAGGGGGCTCTCGGCTGCAGCAGGGAGTTGGGGTGTGAGAAGGGGTGAGGGATCTGGATGGAGGTGCAGGCTCTGGGGTGGTCCTGGGGTTGAGGGGTTTGGGGTGCAGGAGGGGGTTCCATGCTGGGGGTGGGGCTGAGGGATTTGGAGTGCAGGAGGGGGCTGCAGGCTGAGGCAGGGGGTTGGGGTGTGGGAGGGGGGATGGGCTCTGGGCTTGGGGTGTGGGCTTTGGGGTGGGGCTGGGAATGAGGGGTTTGGGGTGCAGGAGGGGGCTCTGGTTTGGGGGAGCCTCAGGGCTGGGGCAGGGAGTTGGGGCTCAGGGTTGGGGCACAGGCTTGCCTCTGGAGGCTCCTGGTCAGTGGTGCAGCGGGGCTAAGGCAGGCTCCCTATCTGTCCTGGCACTGCACTGCGGCCCAGAAGTGGCCAGCAGGTCTGGCTCCTAGGTGGGGGGCCAGGAGGCTCCAGGCACTGCTCTCACCTGCAGGCACCCCCGCACTGTAGGATTCATACAAGGTTCATGCGCTTGGCAACATGCAGGGCACACCCGGAGTGTTGTGCTGGACCTGTGCACACACAGCTCCTCTCAAGGGCATGAACCTTGGAATCTCGCCAAGATGACATGAAGCCTCCCAGGACTGGGCTCAAGGCCCGAGAGCAAGGAATGCGGTAGATAGAAACTGGTAAATAAGAATGTTAAACAAAGCCAGTGTATTCCTTTTATCTGTTGGAGAATGTAATGCGCGGGGGGGAGAGAAGGAATAAAGGGGAAGGTGGAAAGCTGACAGGCAGAAGCCCGTTAGCAGACCAGCCTGCTTGCTTGCTAAAAGCTGTGTTCCGTCTTGTCATTGAATCGCCACACCCCACCACCCAGCACCCATTGTCCGCGGTTCCTAGCCAATGAGAATGTGGAGCTGGTGCTCGGGGCAAGGGCAGTGCGTGGAGCCAGACCTGCTGGCTGCTTCCAGGGCATAGTACAGTGCCAGGACAGGTAGGGACTAACCTGCTTTAGACCTGCAACACTGCTGACCAGACTTTTAACAGCCCAGTCAGCAGTGCTGACTGGAGCCACCAGGGTCCCTTTTCAACTGGGCATTCTGGTAGAAAATGAGACACCTGGCAACCCTAGGCCTTACAGAGCAGCAGGAGACAGATAGCAACGGGTACTTGTAGCTAATAGTACTGTAGAATTCTGCAACTATAGTCTGCAAATATCTTGTGATTTCAGATGAGATTGAAAGAGAGAGATGCAGAGACATCTTCCATGTTACAGACCCCAGGTTCAAGAGTCTACCTTATTAATTACAAAATCAATGTGGTGTTTACCTTTCCACTTTCATGATAGACAAAGAGGTTCCTTGTCTGACCTTCTTTGCTGTATGTGATCTGCAGCCCATGAGGGTTTCTGATTTTCTCCGTCTGGAACATTGCGTTCAGATCCTTTATGCTGATCACAGCTTTTGGACCTTTAGACTGTGGAATGGAAAATGTCACCGGGTCAGCAGTGACTTTATGGAGGCTAATCAAGAACTATGGAGACAAATGACCAATAGGCCCCTAGGGAGCTGCAGACCAGCTTCCTGCAATGTCCGAAGCTGGCAAGGGCACTGAACTGACCACCCAGCACTAACTGAAGAAGCCTGATGCCTTGATTACCTGCATCACATATAAACCACATTTTGCTCTAGAGAATGAGTTTTTTCTTGAGAAACGATGCTGTGCAACTCCAGTCTCTCCAGTCTGATTGTCTGGAGAACCATAAATTAGAGGTTGCCATAGATGGTAGACATGTGTGATGTGGGAGGAATGAGGTGGAGTGCAGGGTCCTATGCATGTGCATCGAGAGAACTCTGCTGGTAAAACCAGAGGTGCCTCCTGACAGCAGAACCCTTCTTCCTCTTCCTGCTCAACTGCCCAAGTCCCTTTTCCCTGGTTCACCAAAGAGATGGAGATGAGGCTTCCGGGGGGCCAGAGGAGGTGGGGAGAAGGACCAGGTGCTCCCAGGTAGGATGGGAGCTGAATCAGACATCACAGATGTTACCTGGCACAGGATCCCCACCCCCCTCCAAATGCAGGGTTGGGCCTGGCAGCAAAGTCTAGGAAGCAGCAAAATGTCCAGCGGTTGCGCCTACGGGGACAGTGATGATGCACTGGTCGGACTGGGCACTCACCTCTTTGGTGTAGTACTTCAGCACGCCTTCCGTTGCCGACAAGAGGAACTGCCTCTTCAGGAACTGCCTGCTGTCCCGCCCCCGCTTCCACAGAAATCCTTCACGGCTGCCTGCAGATGCTAACAAGAGCAAGGGCGCCTCAGTGCTAGAGCCAGGGCAGCACACGAGCCGGGCAGTTTGTCTAAGTGGATTTCTAGGTGCTCATTTCGCCTTGGAACTATGGAGCAGTGGAGGGCAACCATCTTCCATTCAGCCTGACACCTGGGACCCAATCCTGAGAGGCACTGGATGGCTCCTGGGAGGGGGTGAACCTCCTGGAGGTCGGTGAGAATTCCTGAGCCTAGCACCTTTTGGGCATTCCTGCCATCTAACTAACACGGATGACCTGCTTCCATCACTTGAACATTCTCTCTTCACAGCCTCCCCTTGGCCCTCCCCGGACTGAAAAGCCCCTTTTTATAGGAGGAATAGTAGACACTGGAATGGAGTGGTTAGAGCAAGGACTTGGAATTCTGGACTCCTAGATCTTACTCCTGTTACTTCTTTTACGGGATCTAAGTCAGTTCATGTAATCACGCTGTGCCTGCTGTACAATGGGGAATCTGGATGCCTCACAGAGTGATGGGGAGAATGACTGAGTGTTTGGAAAGCCTTTGGGAGCCTCATGGGGAAGCACAGGCTGTGGCTCTCCTACTGTTCTCTGTTACAATTCACAATCTCCCGGGTAGAGCAAAGATCGGGACTGGAGTTTCTCCAAACGACAGAAAGTGGGGAGTGTGCTTCCTTCTAACCCTCGTGGTGCTGCTCTGAATTCCTGCTGAGAGGGTAACCAAGATCAGGCCCGAAGGGAATGTCTAGACTGAAGTTAAACACCCACGGCTGGCCTCTGTCAAACGACTCAGGCTGTGGGGCTGTAAAATTGAGGTATAGACACTGGGGCTCATGCTGGAGCCTGCGCTCTGGGCCCCTTCTCCCAGAGCTCGGACTCCAGCCCGACTGTCTACATTGCAGTTTTACAGTCCTGCAGCCCAAGCCCCACAAGCCCAAGTCAGCTGAGACAGGCCAGCCATGGGTGTTTCACTGAAGTGTAGACATACCCTGCAATGACTTGACCAAGGTCACAGAGTCAGCTGGAGAGCTGGGAATAGAACCCAGGTCTCCCAACCCCACCACTCCAACAACTGCCCCTGCTGCTTCCCTAAACCAGGCATCTGGGTGCTCATGTTGGACTTGAAGTGAGAAAATGCCCGTTTTAGTTGCCTAAAGGCCAATCTGAGTGTCCCCATGTGGGATTTCTTATTCTGATGCCCACCCTCAGAAACTGGGCCTCTCAGGTGAGAGGCTTTTGGCTGGCCACTCAGATAGATCAAACAGGATGAGGGTTTCGCAGCTGACTGAAAACAAAGTCGCTCCAGCTCTCCCTCGGCATCAGGCTGACACACACAGGATTGCAGTTCTTGGGACTTTGGCCTCACCAGACTAAAAACCCTCCACAGACAATCACCTGAGGAACCTGTTGCATGGCAGACACTGGTGGCAACAAACTCTTCCCGCTCGTATTTAGCTCTGATCCATTGTTCTTTTAAAACCCTGAAGAGAGGAAATATGGATTAGTTAGATCTGCCTCTGTTTCCTTTCACTGACATTCCACAGCCCTTTCCAGCGACGTACAGAATGAGGCCAACGAATGCTACCCGAGGCATAGAAATAGACAGCTTCTGAGTGGTGCAAACTCACTCTATTTCCCCTGACTCCAAGGAGAGCAATTGAAGCCAGAGAGAAAATATAACTGGGAAACATTTAGTAACTGTTTGCTTAGGTAACATAGGCTGGTAGGAATGGCTACTTGCTGGCAGCAGAACTAAAATCACGCTCATGTTATTTCTCTGGCTGCAGTTTCCATGCAAGCTGCAAGAAGAATCTTGTTCCCTAAAGGGCAGAGTAATTAACGTGTGTTTTTGTAGGGAGGCAGAAATGTAAACGGCAAACAGGAGGAAATGAAAACCACCCGAAGAACTAGCCCAGCTTCCCTAGCTCTTGGATACACCAGAGAGATGCTGCAAAAAGGAGTTTGGGGAGTCAGAAACCACTGTTCCTGGTAGGGTTCAACGCAGAGAAATTTGCAGATTCCCTGCCTGCACCGTGCAACCTAAAGCTGGATGACTTGTTCCCATCTTGGATGCTGGGGCTCACTTGGTTGTGAGCAATGCATTGTGCTACAAATCTTCGGGCTTGACTTGAAGGTGGTGTAAATTGACATCGCTCCACTGATTCGCGGCAGAAGAGGCTCTGATCCTTAGATTACAAGCTCTTTGGGGCAAGGACCATCCTGTTACATGTGTGTATAGTACTTAGCACAGTGGGGCCTTGACCTCTAGGTACTACTGCAACACAAATAATAATAACAACAATAAGTCACTGTGAATTGTTGAAAACATCTGGGCCTTAGAGCTGGAAAATGCTCCAGGACACGCTGGAGCCAAATCACAGGCAGCCAAGCCTAGAAAATGAAATTAAGGGAGAGTGGGGAGTTTTCTCTGATCGATCCTATCACTGGGAAAACCAGCTCCCCAGTTTCTGTTCTCACAACCATGGGCTCTCCTCTATGGTTTGGGACCAATCCTTAAACTGGGGGAATTCATGGAACAAGGCAGGCTTGAAATAGGAAGTGGAGCAGAGCGAGGGGGTAGAGGAAAGAATCATAAAATCGTAGGACTTGGAAGGGACCCGAAGAGGTCATCTAGTCCAGTCCCCTGCATTCATGGCAGGACTAAGTATTATCTAGGGGAACGCCTGTTATACGGGAACACAGGGCTGGGATTAGGAGTGAAGCCCAGGAGGGAGATCTGGGAAAGCAGGGGAACTCCTACAATTCTACAGCACAGACAGGCCTGAGAACGAGGGGGAGACTATAGAGCAGATTCCAACAAACCTCTCATTTAACCCTCTCTTTCCTACTTTAATTCCTTTAACCTTCTATTTCAGCCTTTGAATCTTCTTAAAACCTCAGGTGACATCTTAGTGCTGACCTCCTGCTCATTCAGAACATGGCCTGAGAACCAGGTCAAGTCCCTAATTGCCTAGCCAAGATTAATGTCAGAGCCAGTGACAGAACCCAGGAGTTCTGACTCTGCTAATCAAGGACCTGCTCCTGCTACACTGAAGTCAATGCCAAAACTCTCAAACCCAGATCCCCAAAGGTATTTAGGCACCTAACTCCCACTGATTTCAATGGACATTCGGCATTTAAAATTCTTTGAGGATCTGGGCCCCAGTGATTCTACTGGAGCAGAATTGGGTCCCAAGCCAATGGCGTGCACAAGCAAACTTAGTCATGCTTTTACAAAGTTGATGAGTTAATCAATAATATTTAGAACAGGCCTAATCCTAAAGATGGGATCCAACCTTCCAACCTTCCTGAGCTTTAGCACCAGGTCTAGAATTCACAGCCCAGGCCTCTCTCTATTATGAGAGCCAAACTGGTATCCCCAAAACCTATAACCTTTGTTTTAACATCCAAACTCCAGGACTGCTTCCCATCTCTATTAAACCTCCTCCATATAAA
Organism: Natator depressus; assembly: GCF_965152275.1. Lineage (NCBI taxonomy): Eukaryota > Metazoa > Chordata > Testudines > Cheloniidae > Natator > Natator depressus. The sequence continues at coordinate 9,253,209 of NC_134247.1, forward strand.
TGCATGGAACGACTGTACCAGTTTAACAACCTTCAAGGTACAAATTGACACTAATGGGGATTGAACCTGTGGTTTTTAGGCTCCTAGACACCAGAAATCCCAATGTTTAAGCCACTAAACCACCTCTCAGAGAAAAAAAGTTTACAACTACAGTCCTCAAACTGAATTCACAGCTCATTTGCTATTGGAAACAAGAAGATAAAAACATAAGTCACTTAACAACGTACAAGGTATGGGCAAGATACTTGGTCCTTTCCACTGCAGCCCTGATGGTCAAGATACATGGTCCTTTCCCTGCATGACCTGACATGCATTCAGATTACCCAACATGCTATTGGGAATTGTTAGTGAAGACACGTTTATGGGGGGAAGCAGCAGTTACTGACTTGTAAAGGTTTGCAGCACTGAATAAGATAGCAGCTTACAGGCAGTCCTTGGAATGGGGGATGTAATAGAAAGGAGGGACTTTTGCCTCATATTTAGCCTTGGCACAGAGATTCCCATGCGTCTTCATAAACTGCAAAACAAGAGGCGTTTCAGTTAGCTGACTGGCAACCAGAAAAATCAATACTGTGACATGAACATGGAATGAAACTAGGATCAAATGTAGCATTGTGCTCTGCTCAGATTGTGCATTTTGCCAGCCTCCCCACACCAGTATGTGTTTGTCTCTAGTCATTTGTACTCTCCTCCCTGGGGATAATAATACATACACCTCTCCACAGGGAGTTGGGAGGCTGAATTAATGTTTGAAAAGGGCATTGGGATGCTCAGGTAGAAGACACTATATATGTGAAAACCACTGTGTGCTTATAAAACACAATGTGCACTTATGGGGCTATATAAATAATACATCATAATACTTTAGAGGCACAACCACCTATTAGTGTGCTTTGATTTGACTTGTGGGCCAGAGGCACCCCAGATTTACCAGCAGGGATTAATTTGGCTCCCTGTGGTTTTTGTTAATCTGAGCAGGCTATTTTGGAACATGGCACAGAAAAGGATGTGCTGAAATACAGCAGAGTGGACATGAATTCTTGCTTTCTCCATCTGTACCTCTACTAGATCATTCTCCCAGAAGTCAAGGTGGATGGATTTGACCCTGTTGATTTCAGGAAGTTTGCGATGAATCCCAGAGCAATTCAAACAAATGAATATTCCAAGCTTGTAAGAGGCCCACTCAGGATCTAAACACAAATTGAAAGAAGGCAATAGTGCAATATACAATACAGCATGTAGCAAAACACTGAGAAGAGGACAACCGTATGCGGGGTACATCTTCTAATCAAAACCACATCAGAATCTGCATCAAATCTAACCCTGGTGTGTGTGGAACTCACTCCACTGCAGTCAATGAAATGGCACCTGCTTACACTAGCAGGGAAAATGGCCCATTATTCTGCAGCTTTGCAATCAAACATCTGTTTTAAAAATAAATGTGGATGATAAGCTAGAGAGGAAACCTGTACATATGGGCAGGGCAACGGCAGAGTAGAACCTGGGCTCACTATTGGTTCAGCACCTGAGACTCCTGTTTGACCACTGGTGTCAATGTAATGCCAATTGCACAAGGTTGTGGGTGCTCTGCACCACTGGAAATTAAGCCCTTGGGGTACAATTGTCAAAAGCTCCTAAGTGACTTAGGAGCCTAAGTCCAATTTCCAGAATTGATTTAGGCACTTAGGGCTAGAAACACAATAGGAATTAGGTGTCTAACTGCCACTTTAAGCATCTAAATCCCAGAATCAGGCCCCACTGGGATTCACACAGTGCTGCTAAACCCTGTAGGTACCTATACTCACTCGGGACCTACATTTTGCAGTAAAATTCCCTAGCGCCTACGTTTCTGCCTCTGCACACATGCCCTGCAGCCGCACATGAGGCAGCCAGACACCTGAGCCCCAGAGCAATTCATGAACCAGGGATGATAGGTGTTGATTTGCTTAGCTCACCTGTGGAGCCCAAGGTGGTGAGCAGGCTCAGAGCTTGCCTAGTGGATCGGTGAGCTTACACAATATGACAGAGGAAGCAGAACTTCCTCATAATGTTTAGCCCAGTGGTTAGGCCACTCACCCGGATATGGGAGAGCCCTGGTTCAAGTCCCCCTTGACCTGAGGGGAGAAAGCATTTGAACAGGGATCTACTGCCTCTCAGGGCAGGGCCCTTGTCACCAGACGATGGGATATTCTGACGTGAGGCTCCCTCAACGTGTACTGCTGAAGCTCTTCTGCTGTGGATAATTTTAAACAGTCATCAGAGCCGGGGGACTGGACCGGACCCTGAGTCTCCCTGGTGAGTGTTCCAACCACCAAGGCTACAGAGTCAGCCTCGCACATATTTGCTTTCTCTCTCTCTTTGTCTGGCCCCATGATCCTTTCACTATTTATCCACAGTGGAGCAGCTTCAACAGGACCAACTGAGGGAGCCTCACTCCCGAATATCCCTAGCCCAATGGTTAAGCACCCACCTGAGAGGTATCAAATCCCTTCTCCTCTCAGGCTGAGGGGGGTTTGAGCTGGGGGCTCTCCCACATCCAAGGTGAGTACCCCAGCCTTGGGGCTAAAAGTACTGAGGGACCTTCTGGCCCCCTCCAAAAGCAGCATAGGTGCCTATCCCCAAGAGAGGGTTTGCAGCTGAGACTCTCATGCAGAGGAAGGTGCCTCCTTCCAGTCCAGACTTACATCAAGCTCCCTGAGAGGAGTGAGGATTAGGACATATGCCTCACCTTGGCCTCTCCCATTGGCTAGTTTAGGCAGGGAGCCACCTAGAGTCCTGGCTTTTGTAAATCCCATCACCAGAGTAGCAATAAAATGGACATGTGAAGGCAAGTGAAAATGAGGCTGCCTGAAAACAACATGGCGAAGAGCTGTGGAAGCCGAGCTGAAAAACGTGGGGCACAGCTGGGGAACCACGGCAAGACTTGGCAGAAACAGACAGGAGTGGAGCAGCTTCGTCACTGCCCTAAACGCCAGAGGCGTAATGGGAAAATCATGATGATGATTCTAATGGACTTATCTCTCCCCTTTCATTGTCTAGGGAGCCTAGGCAGTGAACTCAGGCTTTGTGGATCACAAGTGATTCTCTAGGCATCTCAAAGTTAGGCGTGGCGATGCTCAGTGTTGCCACGCCTATGTTTCTTTGTGACTCTGGCCCATATCGGAGCTTTAGTGGGGGCCCCCAAAACTGAAACACTGAATAGTGACCAGTTAGGCAAATGTTGGATTCAGCTTCTGACCACCAGTTTTCCCATCTGTAAAATAGGGGTTATGATGCTTACTGATCCTTAGAAAAGACTTTGAGGTCTATGGATGAAAAGCATAAATACAAAGTATTATTATTGTTATTACTACTGTTATTATTCAACACCAGTGTGAGGACAGAAACCAAAGCTTTAAAGGGACACCGTCAACTTAAAAATCACCCTCTCTCTGATTAGTTTTCACTGACCTTTGCTCCAAGTCACACCAATGGTTACTATCATTGAAAGAGACTGGGGAGAAAAAGTGTGTTCCCTTCGTGTTTTGACAGCATTTAGCATATCATCAGTTTAATTGGTCCCTCTCTATACTCAATCCACCGCCCCTGGTGTCTGTGTGGTTCTTTCACACAGCAGTAGCGGACAGAAAACATTTAAAACAATTAGAAAATGTGATTGTAAAATCACAGAAGGGGCAAAAGGACTAAGAGACAGATGTACAACCACAAACTACTTTAAATATTTTTTTTTTATTGACTAGATAGGTAAATGAACACTGTCCCTTTAAATGTCATCTGTTGAAGTGTGCTTTGCTCATTTTCACATTCTTTCAGTAAAAGAAGTGAAAAGCCGTGGCAGTTCCCTGCTATTCTCAGCATGGGTTTCAGGAACTTTGTGAAGTAAGATTTCAGAGTAGCAGCCGTGTTAGTCTGTATTCACAAAAAGAAAAGGAGGACTTGTGGCACCTTAGAGATTAACAAATTTATTTAAGCATAAGCTCAAAGTAAGAGTTAGCCATGTCCAGGACATAGCTAACTAGCACTGACGGCTACAATTCTGATATTAAGTGGCAGCAGGATCCTGATCACTGGAAACACAAGGATGGCTTGGATTGGCAGGACGGATCGGACCCTAGGTGGGCTGGGAGCTCCGGGGGTGTGGGTGGATCTCTATAATGTTGTCACACAAAGAGGCAGACCGGAGCTCAGTGCGCTGCACAAGTCACACAGCGGGGGGGAGCACATCTACACTAGAGCTGCTGCAGCTGTACCACTGTAGCACCATAGCTGGTTCTTACATCAAGGGAAGGGGCATTTCTTCTGCTGTAGTAAATTCACCTCTCTACATGTAGCGATTCTTCGCTTTGCCTAACCACTTCTACATTGGGGGTTAGGTCGACCTAACTGCAGCGCTAAGGGCATGACATTTTTCCCAGCCCAGAGCAAGGCAGCCCAGTGGGTCTAATTTTTAAGTGTAGCCCAGGCCTCACTCTCCAGTCAAATCAAATGCAGGGCTTGGCTGCTGCTTGGGAGAGCAAGAGGGAGAGTGGGGTGGGGGGTACACACTACTTCCGGGGGGGGTCCCAATGGGGAAGTGGGGAGTAGAGAGTTTAAGGAGGGACGGGGAGGTCCTGAGTGATGAGAAGTGACTAAGGACAGAAGCAGTCCTGGATAATGGAGAGGGGGAGAGATCTTGAGAGAGTGGTACAGGGGATGGAGAAACAAGTCCCGAGCAGGGAGTGGGCATATGGACAAGGGAGCGGGAGGTGTTGTCCTGGGGGAGTGGAGATTGAATCCGGGGCGGGACAGGGATTGACAGACGGCGGGGAGGGGAGGCCGTGGGGAGAGGTAGCCGGGGGGCAGCCCATACGGCTGATTGCGCCCTAGGGACGTTTCCTCTTACCGGGTGTCCCGCAGTCTGCGCACTGGGCGTTCCCTGTCCCGGCTGCTCTCAGCACCTCTAGCAGCAGCGTCTTGGTGAAATCCCGATCCACCATCCTGCCCCTGGCCGCTCCGCCCGCGGGCGGCCACACGCTGCCGCAGCCCCGGGACTGCTGGGGGCGAGTCTCCAGCCTAGCCCGGCTGCACTTCAGCCTAGAAATGAGGAAACGCGACTCCTGCTCCGGCCCGGGTGGGAGAGGCTCGGTCACCGCCCATCAGGGAGCTTCCTCCCCACACCCCGGCCCTCAGCCCCCCGCAGATCACAACTGCCCCCTGCCTCGGCAGGACCTGCCCAGGGAGCCCCCCAGCCCAGTGACTGCAGGGAAATCCTTGTGTTGGTGGCGGAACGCGGCTCGCCAGGGCGAATTCTCGGGGTGGGGGAGGGGGGTGAGAACAGAACAGACCCCCCCCCCCCGCCCTGCTTTATCCTGCTCTCCTGGTTGCTGCAGAACGTCACTCACCCCCCCCCTGCCCCCCCGCTGGCCAGAGGAGAGCTCTGGGGTAGTACTGTGGGCGGCCCTCACAGGTGGAGCCTAGGCAGGTTGGGAGCTTTGGGGGCTGTAGGTCACACATCAGACCCTGGAGGGGGGGGGGGGTTGTGGCTCACACAGATCAGACCCAGGGGGGCTGGGAGCTCTGGGGGCTGTGGCTCACACAGATCAGACCCTAGGGGGTTGGGAGCTCTGGGGGCTGTGGCTCACACAGATCAGACCCTGGAGGAGGGGGGAGGGGGGTTGTGGCTCACACAAATCAGACCCCAGGTGGGTTGGGAGCTCTGGGGCTGTGGCTCACACAGATCAGACCCAGGGGGGGTTGGGAGCTCTGGGGCTGTGGCTCACACAGATCAGACCCCAGGGGGGTTGGGAACTCCTGGGCTGTGGCTCTCACAGATCAGACCCTAGGCGGGTTGGGGGCTCTGGGGTTGGGGCTCACACAGATCAGACCCCAGGGGGGCTGGGAGCTCTGGGGCTGTGGCTCACACAGATCAGACCCCAGGGAGGCTGGGAGCTCTGGGGCTGTGGCTCACACAGATCAGACCCTAGGGGGGTTGGGAACTCCTGGGCTGTGGCTCACACAGATCAGACCCTAGGGGGTTGGGAGCTCTGGGGGATGTGGCTCACACAGATCAGACCCTGGGGGAGGGGGGGGGGTTGTGGCTCACACAAATCAGACCCCAGGTGGGTTGGGAGCTCTGGGGCTGTGGCTCACACAGATCAGACCCTAGGGGGGTTGGGAACTCCTGGGCTGTGGCTCACACAGATCAGACCCTAAGAGGGTTGGGACCTCATGAGCTGTGGCTCACACAGATCAGACCCAGGGGGGTTGGGAACTCCTGGGCTGTGGGTCACACAGATCAGACCCGAGGCGGGTTGGGGGCTCTGGGGTTGGGGCTCTCACCCTGGGGCTAGGGCAGTTGTGGCATTGCCCCACTCCCTTATGTTGCGCTACTCCCCCCCCCCCCCCTTTGCTGGCAGTACAGGGGAAGGCCACTGTGGGGAGCCAGGCCCAATCTCTCTTCTGCCCGGCCCCGCCTGAGGCCGGAACGTTTCTTACCAGCCGGGGGAGCCGGGGCCTCTTTCGCCCTGACCCACCCGGGGTGAAGCGCGGCCTGGCTGGGTGGGCAGGATGAGTTTCAGTGCCTGGCTCCCGAGCCTCCTCCGGAGAGGTAGAGATTGCGGGGAGGGGGTCGGTCGGCCGGCCTTTCTGAGTGGAGAGGGAGAGATTTTGGGGGGGGTCGGTCTGTCTTCGGGGGGGGGGGTAGAGGGAGAGATTCCGGAGGGGGGTGGTCAGTCGGTCTCTCTGGGGGTGGAGGGAGAGATTCCGGAGGGGGGGGGCGGTCTGTCTGTCTGGTGGGGGTAGAGGGAGAGATTCCGCGGGGGGTGTCGGTCGGTCTGTCTGGGGGGAGAGGGAGAGATTCGGGGGGGGGTGTCGGTCAGTCTGTCTGGGGGGAAAGGGAGAGATTCCGGGGGGGGGGTCGGTCTGTCTGGGGGGAGAGGGAGATTTTTTGGGGGGTCAGTCTGTCTTGGGGGGGGAGGGAGAAAGTCTGGGGGGAGAGGGAGAGATTCCGGGGGTGTGTGCGATCTGTCGGGGGGGGGGAGAGAGGGAGAGATTCCGGGGGTGTGTGTCGATCTGTCGGGGGGGGGGGAGAGAGGGAGAGATTCCGGGGGTGTGTGTCGATCTGTCGGGGGGGGGGGAGAGAGGGAGAGATTCCGGGGGTGTGTGTCGGTCTGTCGGGGGGGGGGGGGGGGAGAGGGAGAGATTCCGGGGGTGTGTGTCGGTCTGTCGGGGGGGGGGGGGAGAGAGGGAGAGATTCCGGGGGTGTGTGTCGGTCGGTCTGTCTGGGTGGAGAGGGAGAGATTCCAGGAGGGGGGGTAGGTCTGTCTGGGGGGAGAGTGAGATATTTGTGGGGGGTCAGTCTGTCTTTGGGGGTTAGAGGGAGAGATTCTGGGTGGGTCGGTTTGTCTGGGGCGAGAGGGAGAGATTCCAAGGGGGAATCTGGGAAGGAGTGGCCCACCCCCTTTGTGCTGAGTTGGGGGTACCTGGTTCTGGGTGGTAGGTAGTAGCAGAAACCTGCTGCTTGGAAGTTGTTTGGGCCTGGTTGCCCTGCATCCAGCACCGGCCTGACACACTAGTCCTGTTGGACTCCTTCCTAGGGGCTGATCAGACTCCTTCCTAGGGGCTGAGCATGTTTTGGGGTGTGACAAGGTTGGTGAAAGAGACACGCTCACGAGCCCCACAGCGGTCTTCTTTCTTGTAGCTGGAAGCTCATTTCTTTCACCTGCAGAAGTTGGTCCGGTAACAGATCTTGCCTCCTGCACCATGTCCTGCTAATATCCTGGGACCCACAAGTTACAACTACACTGCAAACAACACTTTCTGGTGATCTTTTGAGGCCCACCCACTTACCCTGGTCCAACACTAAAATAAACACGCAGAGTTGAGCCTCTGCCTCTCTCCAGTGCTTTATGGACAGCCTCATAGTGTAGAGGAGGCCTCTGACTGGTGTGGGATTTGCCCTCCCAGGCCCATGGGTAACACTGCTCTTCTACTGCTGCTCTTATTCACTATACCTTGATGAATTTACCTTGACAGTCCTGTGGACTAAAGTGGTCCATTTGCCTGCAATAGGCAGAACAATACAAACCACACTTCTTCCCCCATGGGCCTCAAGCCAACCTTGGTTCAGAGGAGCAACCTCTGTGGCTGAGGGTAATTCAGTCTCCATGCTCCTTCCCTCCTTAGCACCTGCTGCAGCTAGCATCTGGGGAACAGCCAGTAGCAGTTGTGAAAGTGATACTTATCCCCTAAGAAACAGACTGAAACAATCAACTCATTTCACAGGTCATTGAACATCTATCCACTGGCTTTGGGTCATTACTTACCAGGGCTAGATTTAAGTGGGATCATAGAACAGTGGCTCATTAATGGGTGGCAATAAATGTCAATAAAAAAACCCACCAACACAAATAGCAGAGGAAGTTTAAAATGATTGGTGGCCCTTTTCTTGAACTCTTAATTTTTCTATAACCTGTTTGAAATGCTAGATTTCTGAAGCCAATTTTAATTAACAGGAATTAAAAAGTTGGCCAATGCTTTTTTTTTCTTTGTATGGCACAGAAATAAATTTGTGAGACGGGGACCTCACAATGAGGTATGGATGTATGTGTTCAGTAAGTTAATGAAGACATTGTTTTAACTCATTTTTTCTTCAGGAAGGTATTTCTTTCATGTCCCTTTGGGTTCATGTCAGCTTCAGCCCCTGCACCATTCCTGGTGTCAGAAAAAATCAACATCTGCTGTACAACACAACTGTGTCAATTCCCCAACAATGAATCAAACCTTCAAGACACCAGAAGATGCACTCTCTAATTTGTACTCTTCTGAACAACAAGCTGTCATCCTGCAAGTGCTCAACACAGCATCTGAGAGAGAGCTTTCCACCATTAAACTATTACGAGGACGAAAATCTGTCAGCATAATTAAGCATAGGGAAAAATATGGACCATTTCAGAACTTGCAGAGTTTATTGAACGTGCCTCTCTTTCAATATAAAACTACTGTTAAGGTGTGTAACTTTATCCTCAATCCGTCTGAGAAAGGAGATAGAAGAGAGAGAAAAATACAAGACACCAGGCCTGCAATGAGGTTTATTAAACCTGAAATAGAGAGAGAGAGGTTGGAGGTATACAACATTTTTAATTTGATTTTAATCAAGAAACTACTCTTATTTTCTGAATAAACTTATTCCCATAAATCAAACATTTTAATAATTCATCAAAGAGTAGATATAATACATTTCTTGTTAAGTGGTATTTTCCCCAAGACATCAAATAATATTTAGTACTTAGTGTTTTACATCTTCAAAATGCAGAATAATTTTTTTTCTCATTTTCAGACTTTAGATAGCATTGTATCTGTTGTTTTTGGTACCCGTAAAATTGCATGGGCTCATGTTGATCGAAATCTAGCAGTTCATGACTGGCAACAAGAAGAGTGTGGTAGATTCATGAAAGGAACCTATATTCCAGCAGTGTATCTGGAAGAAGTAAGTAGCATATGTTTGAGACTTTAATAAACATCAACTCCTCCCCTTGTATCTCTGTTAATCTTAAATTGCTTATTCTTAGGGCTGTCATTGTACTGTATGTAAAAATTGACTTAATGTTCCAAGGCAGGGCTTTTATTTTAGCAATTCTAAGCTGTATTTATTTTGCTAGTTTGATCTAGTTAGAAATCCTTCAGAGTTGAAAAGAGACCCTAATAACATTTGTAAAGTAGAACTGTAACTACTGCAATCAACCTTTGATAAAGAATCTAGCAGGTGAGTAGCCCCAAAATTTATCCCATAATTAGTGTGTGCAGGACTTGAGTTGCAGACAGAAATGGGAAGGCTGTCTTCTTTTCAACACTATTTTTTTGGATCTCTGCAAGTACAAGACTCTGCAAGAGAGATGCACCCATTCCCTCCCTCTACACTGCAGGTAGACATCTGTGACTTGGGCTTGCAGGGCTCAAGCTGCAGGGCTGTTTAATTGTGGTGTAGACTTTCTGGCTCTTGCTGCAGCCCCCGCTCTGGGACCCTCCCACCACACAGAGTCCTAGAGCGTGGGCAATTAAACTGCTCTGCATCCTGAACTCCATGAGCCCAAGTCATCTGGCATGAGCCAGCCAGGTGTTTTTAATTGCAGCTAGACATACCCTTAAAGTACTTACAAAAACTAAGGTTGAACTGCTTGTAATGGTCACTCTACCACAGTATTTATAATCTGACACATTCTCAGCACAATTTGTGTGTGCCAGAGGACTGGTTAACTTTCTCCCATTTTCACCATAATTGCAGTTTCTTTAAATTTAGACTCAAACAAGTGCTCTTCACAGTAGTACAGGAGCAGAGCTTGTCAAAAATATGCAATTTTGACACTTTTTAAATTGAAATTCCCACAAAATGGGTAAAATTCTCATGAAGACTACATTCCAGTTTTGACCAGACAGTTACTACATAGTTTCTTATAAAAACCACCTTCATATTTGAGAGACAATAACTATGAAATCTTGTTGATTTCTGGTTTAAATGAATCCTTGGTGCTAGCATTCATGCTTATTTGTTTCCCCCTTCTAGATTTCTTCAGTAGTTTCTAAGATTCCTGAAGCTGATCTTTATATTCTGGAAAAAAATGGACTGTCTGCTCAAAATACAAATCTCTTTCCTATAACATTACATCTTCGCACTGTGGAAGCTATGCTGTATGCCCTATTACAAAAGACATTTATGCAAGATGGCCAGCACAAGGTACTAAGTATGGCCCGAAGCACTGTAGGAAAACACTTCGGATTGATGGTAGGAGACTCTCGAACTAGTGGAATGGACCTGGTGAAGCAGTTTCTTTTACAGTCTGTTACCCAAGAACAGCCCCGGTTGTCCTTTCCCAGGAACAAGGTGGTATGTTACAGAAACCTATTTTCTTCAGTCACACAAAACAGAGATGAGGAGATGTGTGATTCATTACTACAGGCTCTAGCCTTCTATGAACTTTTGTTAAATAACACTACTTAAACCTTTTGCTGTTATGAGCAGAACCACAATAAACTTAACTCTAATGTTTTGATCAAGTATCAGATACTTACTGACATTAAATGTTGTGCTGATGAGCAGAAGCCAAGTTTACATGTGCTGTTCACTGCTATCTATCAAGGCAATCTCAAACTCTCTTTTCTGTATTCAAAATATCTTTGGAGGATGTGTATGTCATATGAGGCTGTAACCTCAGCTGCAGCAGCTCATCCTCCAAATGAACAGATGCTGATTTTTATGGCTTTTCTACACACAGTTGTTCCCGATTGTGTAGACACATTCTGGAATAAATCCAGAACCATTCCACGTGTAGACAAACCCTTGTCTACAATTGAGTGTGATGTGTCTTCTAGAGTGATTGTAAAATAAGACCTTCCCCACCCCTCTGGTCACAGCTGTAGCAGTATCAGTCTACTTTCTTCCTCCAGCCTCTCCACATGCCCCAGTGATCCCATTCCCTGATCTCCCTTGTGCCCACTCCCATCCCCTACCTTACTCTTTTCCTTAACCTCTGACTCTCCCCCCACCATACAAACATGTTTTAGTCTCTCCCATCTTAAACAAATCCACTCTTGCCTCCACTTGTCTCTCCAACTGCTGCTCCTTCTCCCTTTTGATAGATACTGCTAAACTGGGACTGGCAGTGAACACTTTGGACTTGAGTGACATGTTCCAAGGGAAGGGGTGGAGTAGCTGAGGAGTAACATACCCTATCAGGCCAGAGGTCCACACTGATCAGCCACTGAGTGGCACACCTCATCAAGCTAGCAGATCTCAGCTTTGTTATTCCTGGGGGCATTCTGTGCCAAAAAATTAAATATTCTGTGCACAGTTTAAAAATTCTGCAAATTTGTCAAAACAACACTACATAATCATGCCACTTTCAATTATTTTGGTAATTTATTTCAAAATACCTGTCCGCAGGTATGTCTGTAACAATAGACACACAAAAATCCCCCCAGGAATAGAGAGTTAAAGAAACCCCTATGACAACCCAGTTCCTGTTTCTCTGCCCCTCTCCCAGAGCCCAGCCAGGGGGGCAGGACACCTACAACCCTTTCCCCCCCAGCCAATACACCCAAACCACCTCCTCCCCAGAGCCCAACTGCAGGGCTTCCCCAGCCCAGATTCTCCCTCTGGATCCCTGGGCTCTGGAAGGGATGGGGTGTGAGTAACAGCCTGATGCTCAGTCCCAGGCTTGCATGGAGTTTCCTGCATGCTGCCCTCTCCTTCCCTCAGGGCATGCCGGGAACTGCAGCTGCCAGGAACCCCTAGTTCCCTCTCCCTCCCCCCAGCAGTGTCTTCTATGTGCAAGCTGGGCTCTGCTGTGGTCAGTGGCAGTTTAGCAGCACTGCAGCCCATTTCTGTGGGGGAAAGGAAATTCAGCACGCATGTTAATTTTTGCAAAATTCTGCATTGTGCAGTGGTGCAGAATTCTCCCAGAAGTATTATGTGCACCAGTGTATTAGAGGCATCAGGGGTGTGTGTATGGGGAGACAAAAGGCAGAACTACAGCACTTCTTGAGCGGAATATTTTTTGCAAAGAAAAGAATTCTGCACTGGACATGAAATCTGCGCATGCACAGAATTCCTCCAGAAGTAATAAATGAGGGAGTGGCTAAGAGCTGCGCCCAGAACTGTAACACCAAACATTAAGCCTAAGCCATATGGGATGCATGTTCCCCTTTCCTCCCTGCAAGGAGGACCCAGGGACACTACCCCCACATCTGGGTAGAGAAAGAACCTGAAAAACTGAACATTTTTGGCAGGTTGGGGTTTTGTGGCTTTTTTAATGTTACCAACAACAAGCATACTTTCTAAACCTAAAAAAAATCTGAAATAGGATTAGGATTTGTGTAGTATTAAAACCTTTAAATGGGTCATAGCTACACAGAGAACCATATACAGTTTGTAAACTTAAGTGGGTATATTTTATTCTTTACAAAACTATACAGAATCAATTGATACTTAAAATATCTAGTGTGTTTAGACCCTTGATACAACTCACTAAGAGCTGTTTAGCTACCATTTAATAAATATACACCACATTCTGTTGCTTGAAATCCTGCACTAATCTTAAAATAACAATTTACTTTATCATAAGCATGTTCAGTAGTAAACTATAATGGAAAGCAGCCAGGAAAAGGTAGGGTGAGAAAGCAGCTACAGAGGGTGCTAAAACAACCGGTCTCCTCAAAAGTTATAGGAATGTCTAATTGATGTGAAATTTTGTGTCCCTATACTGAACCTTACATGTTAGTCTTTAGAGCAACAGTACAAACGTGATATTGGCTGTGATAGTGGCTATTTAAATAAAGGTGTCATCTAGAAAAAAATATTTTCAGGTGATAAAAGGCAGGGGGTTTAGATCATCACATTTTAAATCTTAATATTCTGGCAGTATGAAAGGTAAGAGTTGTACCAAGGTCTCACCCACAAATTTATTTCCTTTCAGATATAAAACAGATTTTAACTTCAGGTAACTGGGCTGAAGTCTTTCAAATATAAAATACAATATAAAAAAAACAGAATAGAATATACAAGATTACCAGAAGTTATATATGTTACTAAATAATTCAGAAGTAATGCAGATACAGAAGTGTTATTTACAAAATCTTGCCTAATCTATTTGGGCCCCATCTAGGACTATAGTAAACATTTTCTCCCCATTTAAGATAATCATACTGGCCTGGCAACTGTAAACAAAATTCATGGAATAAAATGAAACTGAGGTATACAAATATGCACATTATGAGACACAGTACTTTAATTTATTTCATGTTAAGCATTTTTTACTCATTTTTTCCCCTAATTTATTATTGTGATTAGTTAGAGGCTTACAGTTTTTACAAAAGTCTTGCATCAGGCAGGTTATTTGGCAACTCTTTTGAAGATCCAGGCTGAAACCACTGCCTATGCCAATGAAGCAGTCTTTTCATGGAAAAACACTTTGAGTGGAAATCATGGCAATGGTTCATTACTCAAGCACCTCTTGCTACCCAAGACATGGATTGATTCTCCTTAATGGAAAGTGCACCTTTAGGGCAGCAATCAGGGGAAAGAATTATAAAGTGATCCTGAAAGGTGCACAGATAGACTAAATGCTTTTGAACACACGGAGTAGATAGAAGCACCAAAAGAACCCACATTTGGATTGTGGAAAGCAATACTATCACACAGAAATATACACTTTGCATTTTTAAATACTCAAAGATTTAATATACAAATGGCTCTTTGAATATACAATAAAAACTAAATTATATGGTAAAATCAAAGTACCACATAGACCAATCTGTACAAGACACTACTGGTATAAAATATTTTAAGGGAAGTTAGCTGCCAGACTGTAAACTGTTTCTTTGGGTATTTCAAGATGAATTCCTTCAAGATAATGCAGGAACCTGTCAAAAGAAATCAGAGTGAACAGAAGAGGATTGATAATGTCCATTTTAAAAAAATTAGGCAATGATTTTGAATGCAGCACATTTAAGAAACAAACTGTTCATGCATTCATTTGATGAAGTTCCTCGATAAATGTTTCTAAAGTTTACTAAACACTATCATGCTAAAAATGTAGCAGAGATTAGGGTAAACCTAAACCTACCTTCTTTTAGTCTTCCCTTGTTCTTTAAGTTTCTCTGACCTACAAATATTGCGGAGGGTGGGCAAGTATTCAGTTATGCTCGCTTGCCTGTTAACCAGGCTTAAAGGAGTTCTAGTGGAAAATACAGTTTTGATGATTTCCAGCCTCTTCTGTGCTTTTCTGTGAATGCTGAAAAGAAGGAGAATGAATCCTTATTGTTTCTTGTTCAAGAACACAAATACCAATATAACTCCATGAGGATCAAAAACATGGATTTAAAAAACTCCACAAAAATCACAGTTGCCAACTTTCATGCGGTAAATAAGCACCCCGACTTTGACAATAAGCCAAAAATCAAGCTAATTCCATTTCAAAACAAGGCCAAAACAAGCCAATCCCTAAGAACCCCACTCTCTATGACTAGACCCCCTTGGCGTGCAGTCTGGGACTGTGGTGGGCCCACTGTGCACCCCTGACTCTCTCCCGGCCTTGCCAGGAGACGATCAAAAAAATAAGCAACAAGCTACAAGCCAGACAAGCAAAAAGCAAAAATTAGGCAACAAGCAACTCACAAGCCAATTATGCCAAAAACAAGCCCAATTTCTGCATTTTTTTTTTTTTTTTTTTGCTGTTTTGGCATGTCTGGTCACTATCCAAAAATTCCCCAAACTATGACTATTACACAGTACTAAATCATCTTATGACTCCAGGAATCTTAGGACCAAAATCTGACTTGTAGGCTGTGTGTAGACCCCCCCAAAAAGCCACACCCAGAGGAGGGACCACAAGACAGAAGCTGTCTGCTCTACAGATTCTCCAAGTTCAGCTGTGAAAAGAAGTTTTGAGGGAGGTCTTTCTAGGCGTGGTCCTCATTTATATGTTTAGTGCACACACCCACACACCCCCCATGGTGCACTCCAGAACATCTGTTCTTGGCAGCAAAGAGCCCTGTGTTGGGGCTAGCTAGAATACAGGCTTCCCGTTATATCACACTAATTTTTTCATGTCACAATGTGTGCCCATTTTAGACCTTTGAGTCATTTTGATACCATCTAAATACATGTCAACACATTTTTACATTGGAGCTCAATCAGGCAGAGTGACTTGTTTTAAAACAATTTGGAATGGCAGCGAGAAGATTTCTCCATGTATCTATTTTTACAGTAATTAGTTAAGTATTCTTTACCATATGTGGCAGAAGTTGGTATAATAGGTGATTACTCTGTTTTAGACTAAAATCAAACCTTTATATTAATACTTGTTAACATTAACAAAGACAATTTACTCTAATGCCATATTCAAGGTTTTTCTTCTTGATTTTAGAAGACATACTACAAAAATATCCACATTTGACCTAGTTTTAATGTTCTCAGGCCCCAATCCTGCAAAAGATAGTGAGTCCAAATTACATGCATGACACTATTCACATGAGTGAAGTCATTCACATGCATAAGAGCTTGCAGGATTAGGCTTGCAGGCAGCATCAGTTTGCCTATTCCACTTAATTCTCTAATGCGTATGGCCTTTTCTAGGCAAATACTCAATTTTTATAGCAGACGGGAATAATGCTACCACTCATGATCAAGCGTATTATAACCATTCAAAACAATGGAGGACTTTAAAAAAAATCTTACGTAATTACTATTAGAAAAAATGTTCTTAAAAATGAGAACTACATGGCCACTGTCGGTTTCTGAGGTGTACAGAAATTAACAATAGGCCATATTGGGCCATTTGTTTTTATGCAGAAGTCCACATTCAAGAAACAGTACAAATATTAGTGGGATGAGGGTTGGTGAATCCGTCCCCTCCCCAGGTGATATTTGTACTGCATTGCAACGTATGTTAGTGAGGTTTTAGTCTTACCTTAAATCAACTGATTGACCAAAGTATACATCATTTCTGTCTTTTGAAATATGCAGAGTGATTCCCTCAATTTGATCTCTTCCTAGTGTTTTACAGGGGTTCAAGGAGGCTTCCATGCTTTGTGAAATACTAGCAGAGCACTTATTAAAACTGAGTGCTTCTACAACTGCCTTTAGTTCACTACAGCTTTCAGAACTCCACCAATCAATGTTTTCTGTGCTAAACTCATCAGAAAGACCATTTTTAATCTTGCCATTTGTCCAATTAAACCCTTCATTTTTACAAAACTCTTTTGGTTTCATTACATTAGTGTTTAGGCAGCAATCTAAGAAAGACATGTTCTCCACAAATTCAGTTAGTGAATTTAGACAATGAGAAGCAAGAGCAGAGCTTTTTTCCCTTTCCGGGATTTCAGTATTCAATTGTTTTTCTTTTTCGTTCATCATAAATTTTAATCCATCTTTGTTTTCTTCCAAGCATGATTCAGGAATGTCTGATGGCAAAGTTATAAATTCAGAAGAGTAGTTCAATTCAGTATCAAATAAATCACTATCATCCAATAAAGCAATCTTTCTCTGGTGCTTCATCCTTCTAGGCTTTTTGACAGGTGTAGCTTTTTCAGAGTAATCACTATCAAGAGGTATATCATTTGAAGAATTTGCTGTAGTCCTTTTAAATGAAGGATTAGAATTCTGTGTTGGCTCTGGAAGAACATGAACTGGTAAAGGCAGAATAAATTCAAGGTTACTATATATAAAATCCACTTTCTTCATCTGAAATTCTGTGAGCAGCTGTATCAGTTTACTCCATTCGTCTGTTGTTGTGATTTTATGCTATAAAAACAATGTAAACATAACAAAATGCATTACCATAATTGTTTTTAATAAATGAAATATGAACCACACTATGTTATTACACAAAGCTGCCTATTCACATACACCTCAGTAGTCATCAGCCAAAGGATTGTATATTATTGGGTTACTGAGGATTTCCCAATTTGGGTTTTACATAATCCCTGAAGCAGACCTTTTGAAGACTGTGGCTAAATATTTTTGTATGATAATTGTGTTTGCGATAAATGCTACAGAAAATTATCAGAACGTATAAAGAGCTATAGCAAATCCACATATGTTTCAGATAAAATTCATTCAAAATATTAGCAATCAGACCTAATCATGAAAATACCTTAAGAAATGAAAACAAATCTTCTGAAGGCAAAAAAATGTTCTTAAGGCCAAGCAAAGTCTCTATGAAGCCAGTATCACATTTTGGAAGCTCCATCTCAGTTTGAGGAAGATCATTCTCGGAACCAGTGTTTTCCATGCAAGTTATTTGATCTGTTCCTTCTGGCTCCTCTCCTCTTACTACACAGAAGATATTAGGTTTTACTTATAAAGTAAATACAAGTTGTGCATATAAATTCAAAGCTTAAAATTATCCCTTTGTTGTCTCAGGTCATTCTTTTGCATGCTAAAAAATAAATCCTATTCTTATCTTGACTTCTTACTGTAATTTTGAATATTACTGACTTTCAATTTCCAATGTCCCCTTACCCATGTTTGTTCACGCTTCCAAATCTCTCCCTTCCCTTCTTCCTCCTTTGCTACCTCTCCATTGTAAGCAATCAACTCAATCTCTGCCTCCTGCTCCTTCTCTCCCCCTTTACAGTATGTCTACACTGCAGTTAGACACTCAAAGGCTGGCCTGAGCCAGCTGACTTAGGCTGCTGGACGCAGGCTAAGGGGCTGTTGAATTAACATGTATACATTCAGGCTAGAACCCTCCGATCTCTCAAAATCCTAGAGCCCGGGCTGCAGCCCAAGCCCCAAAACATCTACACTTTAGTTAAGTAGCCCCTTAGCCCATCCAGTCATGGATTTTTTAAACTGCATTGTAGACACACCCAAAGTCTTCCTCATCCACTGAAAATCCTCACTTCTTTGTTTTGGGGCCGGGTTTTGCCTTTTCCCCTTCTCCCAGTCTGTTATCTTATCCATGCCCCCAACCCCTAATCCCCTCTCCTTTTTTTCCTTCCCTCCTCCTCCAGTTCCACTTTTAATCTCCAAGAGCATAAGCAACACTCCTGCGTTGGGCTAACTGCAGCTCGAGGTGCCTATAATCATGGCTGCCTAACTCCCAATGCTGAGGGGAACAAGGTTGGCTCTCTGCTCTGCCCACTCTTGTTACTCATAAGAAGAATGAGAAGGGGTAATAACCATGAAAAGCCTTACTCTCAGACACAATGGTGAAGGGCAATAAATGCAGACGTCAAAACTTCCAGTCCCTTAATTATTCTAAATATACCGTGAGAAAAAAGCCTACAGTAAAATTGTTGATTGTCTAGACTTGTCAGAAAATTGTCATGTATTCAATGCTATTTAAGAACTGTTTCATAAAAAACAAAAGATTCTTCATCTTAGAATGAATCTTAATTTACTATATTATGTCTGTTCTTTAAAATTGGATCAACTTACCATGAAGTGCTAAACTTTTTTCTTTCAAGCATCCACCTCCGCTCCTAACCCAAAATTGAAGGTAAAGAACACTTTGTCTGATGTCACAGTTATTTGTGGTTAACAAAGTGGCAAAGTCTTTTAAATCCGTTCGTAGATTCTCAGCCAAACAGAGCACTTGTAGATAGCTAGCAATGTTTACCTAGAATAAAGCATATGAGAAAAACCCGTTGAAAGACAAAACACAATTATCCAAACCATGGCTAGTCACATTAGAAGCAAATTACTTTTGTATACTGTAACGTACCAAGAAATTCCCTCCTATCTAGTGAAGAGGACTAAAATTGCTGGTAGACAGAATGGTGATCCCCAAACCCAACTCTAATTCCTACTGTATGTACACAGAGGGAGGCATCACCATACTGGACTTCACAGCAAATGGGAGTGTAAATTTTTCTGCATGGGTTCCCCCAACACCTAACGGTGGCCTCTTTCATTACCATGGAGGGCCCCCACAATCTGTAGTATTTACAGAGCAACATTTGCCCTAGAGGATTTTCTTTCATTTAACTCTTATCAGCAGGTAGCCTAGAGATTTAAAATCCAAGGACTGGAAAGTGAAGGGAAAAGAACAAAAATATTTTATTTTAAAAAATTAGCTTCAAGTCTGCTTTTAATTTTTTACTGAAGTTTTTAAAAAATAGGTTTTTTAAAATATACATTTGGCCTTAATTAAAACTATTTGCCAGTATACATCATCATCATATTGGGATGTTTCTTTTATATAAATACCCTGCAATAGGGTTCTTTTAGCTTTCAGTGACTGATGCTAATTTTGGCAAAATCAAGTCTTTAAAATGGAACTTCTACAGATATAAAATATTCTGTATCTTGTATGAAAATTGTTTGCTTTAGTCTGAAAATAAATCCTTCTACAGAAGTGAACAGTAAATATAATAGATTACATATAACTTTTTAAACCTACAAATTAAAAGTTACAAACTCAAATTTGAGGTTTTCAGTTATGCTAATTAAATCCTAAACTAAAAGATATTAACATTATCTGTATTCCAAAAGAAAAAAAGACTTACCAAAGAGGGTGTTTTAAAGTTGATTTCTTCAAAGGAACCATCAAACATTAAACTAAAAGTTGGATCTACACAAAAGATACAAAATTAAACCTTGTGAAATTTTATCTTCAGAACTATTTTTCCTTATTTCTTAAAGCAGCCATCAAGAAAACAGCAGTGTCTTCTCCTTATTATTCAAATATACCATTTGTAAAATAATCCTTTGTAAATATAAAAACACAGCTGCTGTTTCAATAGAGAACGGCAGATACATTAACTTTGCATTAATATTTGCATCCTACTCTCTCTGACCCTGCTACTGTAAATCAGATTTATCCAGGTGGACCCTTACATCTGCAAAGTCCCATTACTGAAATAAGTATTACTCACCATTTGTAGTAAGAATTACAGGCCTCTTTGCAGTGGCCATGAATGTCTTTATTGCACTTAGAAACCCAGCATCTTCATCAAATATTATATCAACCTACAGAAAGTACAAATAAAGTGTAAAATGTTTAGTAATAGTTTCATAGTTATGGAAAGTCATGTAGTTTATTTTTTAACTACAGTGTCCAGCTTTTACCAGTAATGTAATTTTCACCTAAACAAATATAGTTGCTACAAATAAAACCCACTAGTTCGTACCTAAAACTTTTAGGACGAAGTCTTATATGTTCAAGTTTTGCAATATTTTATAGCATTGTAGTAGTGATGTTATGGTTAAGGGCAAAATAGCACTAATTTTCTCTAAGTTACATTTTGGGCTGTAGTTTCCCACACTTATTCTAAAGCAAAATGCATTTTTATTTGCGGGAGAGGGAGAAGCAGGTGTGGAGGAAGCATCATAAAAGCCATTCAGCTATTTATGTTAAAGTATGAAAAAGAGAAAAAAAAAAATCTTTTAATGCCTGCTTAGAAATGCTTTAAACATTATTTGGTACTTGGATAATTTAAAAAACAAACATTATATATTGCATTTATGCAGTTCTAAATAAGAATCTAATAGCTTTGACAGAATTAAATAAATTTAGTTTAGAATAGCCTTGCAAAATTTTATTTGTCAATTTGCATACTCTGAGTAACTTTTTCATGGGTGGATAAAATATATAAGTAGGTTTCTTCACTCTTAATCATCATGGTACAAAATGAGTAGATTTTTCATCTGGAATAATTTTTGCAAGTCTGGTTCAGAAATACCTATATGGGTGAAATGACATCTACCTGAATTAGTTTAAAGGTTGATAATAATCCTTATACTTAAATAAATATGACTGAACTATTAATTTTTCACATCAGTGACATATTTAAGTTTTACCTCTTCAAAGAGTATAAGAGATGTTGCATTTTTTTTGTTGGGTTCCTCTCCTCCCACTTCCTTGTTTGTTGACTTAGTTTGAATATCCACTTTTTCTTTCGATGAATTCTGAGTATTTGCTGCATATAAACAGAGTAAAGTTAAAAGATGACTCAAGCAGTTTAATAGGCAATTGTACAATGCATTAGTTCCCTAGCAATGCCCTGTATGTATGAAGTGAAAAAAACTGCATCAACATAAATATTCAAACACTGATATCTCTAGAGGACAATGATCTGCATAGTTTCCTGGGGATTACCGACTATTTGGGAAATGCTGACTGCCCAGCATTTAAAAATAAAAATTAGATAGGAGAAACTCATTAGGATATCTAATCCATGCAGGATTGTTGGCTGCTGTAATGCTTTCTTTCTCCTATTCTTTATCAGACTACATAAGCCCAGTCCTGCAAAGACAAACACACACTTTAACTTTCCACAAGTGAGTAGTCTCCTTGAAGTCAATGAGGCTACTCATGTTGTAAAGCACATATATAAATCACCCCCGAGTGTCATAAATTACACCGACATAAGCTCCAGTGTGGACAGCGCTATGTCTGCGGGAGAGCTTCTCCTTCCAACATAGCTTCTGCTGCTCATAGGGGCTGAAGTAATTAAGCCAACGGGAGAGCTCTCCCCCATCAACTTAGAGCGGCTACATTAGAGAGCTTACAGCAGCGCAGCTGCATCGGTGCAGCTGTAAACTCTCTAGTGTAGCCATGCCCTCAGTGTTTGCAGTAACTGGGCCTTTCTATGGAAAGGACCCTTTCCTATTATGTGTTCATACAGCACCTAAGAAAGGGGGCCCAATTTTGGATGGGGCCTCTAGGAACTACTATAATACAAATAATAATGTATATTCTAGTGCTTTGTCTAGTCTGTGTCATAGCTGATTATTCTTCCTCAATATTT
This sequence comes from Natator depressus, assembly GCF_965152275.1. Taxonomy (NCBI): domain Eukaryota; kingdom Metazoa; phylum Chordata; order Testudines; family Cheloniidae; genus Natator; species Natator depressus. The sequence goes on from NC_134247.1 coordinate 9,275,439, forward strand.
CATGTAATCCATTTCTATACATGCTAGCCTATATTTGGGATGTTAGAATGCCTACAAACAGTTTAGAACAGTGGTAGCCAACCTGCAGGCTGCACGCAGCCTGTCAGGGTAATCTGCTGGCAGGCCGCGAAACAGTTTGTTACTTTGACTGTCCGCAGGCACGGCCGCCTGCAGCTCCCAATGGCCACGGTTCACTGTTCCCAGCCAATGGGAGCTGTGAGAAGTGGCGCGGGCCGCAGGTTGCCCACCCTGGTTTAAGGTATAAATACGCATTTACTTATGCTCTCTTGCATTACATTGTCTCTGAAGTTGTTTGCACAGTACGATTCATCAATTCCAAGGAAAGAAGAGACCATTGTGGTCCTCTCATCTGACCTCCTGTACAACACAGGCCAGACAACTTCCCCCAAATAATTCCTTTTGAACTACAGCATCTCTTAAAATCTAACAATTTTTCCAACCTCAAACAGAATAACCCCATTATAAGCAGTAATACCTACCTTTGTTTTTTGCTTGAGATTCTACTATTTCTTCATTACTCTCAGGCTTAGAAGTTATTTTGAAATAATTTGCTAATGTTTTAGGGGGTAAACTTCGTTTTAATCCTGTTCCTTTGGGTGAAAGTGGAGGTTTTCTTGGTGAAATAGCTTTCCTGGGAGAATTTATTTTTTCTGAAAGACAAGGTTTACATTAGCCTTCAACTTAAAATATATTCTCAAACGCTTCTCAGGTAAACTGAGAACAGGGCTTAGTTCAGCTGTTTTGTATGTAGTACAAGACAGTCTAATGTAAGCAGCAGTACGCAGAGTTACTTTTCTCCTTGTTTTTGTTAATTCACCTATGGTTAACCTCCCATACAAGTGCTGTAGCACTATTCTACAACACAGAAATAATTATTGGGGATAATCAAATTAAAAGTCACTGTAAAAACAGTGTAATTCAGTAAATAGAGTGGGGTTTTTTTTTTTTTGCCTGAACCAATAAAGCAAAAACATTCAGAGTCTGACAAAAAACTGAGTTTACCACTTTTTATATGAATGTCTTTTAGCTTCCTTCAGATGAAGGAAAAGGAAAAGTAAGATAAATGCCACACTTACTCGGGGACTTAGTGCTGCTACAGCTGTTAAAGAAGCAAGGTTTATGTGCATTTACACCTTGTTTGTCCACTTGATGAGACTGAGTAGCCTCCTTTAGCTGAGAGAGGATCTGTCTACCACTTCGCTGGCAGGAGGCATTAACTTCAAATATCTGCAAGAATAATTTATGAAAAGGGAATTCAGATACCCTTTATTTAAAAAGTTATTTTTATACTGCTAGGTACAAATTAGAAAAGCAGACTATAAACAAACCTTAAAACCAAGCTCCTGAGCACAAGCATACACTGCAGCAGTCTTTCCCACCCCTGATGGGCCAGTAATCAGCACAGTATTGCAAAGAGTATTCTCTTCCTCACTCTCAGATTTGTCATCTTTAAAATCCATGCTGTCCATAGAATCTACACAATTATTTCAACCAAAGGAAACAATTTAATAATCATTTTAACCATTATCAAGTCTAGCCATTTCACATCAGAGGGAAATAAGACAATGTGAACATAGAATACTTTCCATATTTAAAAAAAACCAATAATTTAAAATATTTTTCAAACAAAGATTGTATGTCTTTTAAAGTCAATATTTTGCAAAATGTGGAAAAGATTCCAGCACCTTGCTGACTCTCAGTGTCATCTTTCTCACTCTTCCGATTTCTTTTTTCTTCCCAATCAGCTCTTTTTTTCCATTCTTTCAGCCAACTACAGAAAAAAACCAAGAACAGATATATTAAATATTACTCAATAAACTGACCCAAGTTCAGATGGAATAGCTCAGAACTCTCTTCAAGGATTCCTTCTCCACTCTCCATTTATCCTAGCCAATTGTAGAAACAATTGTATTCGTCTTTTTCCCCAAGAAGAATTTGAAATAAACCACAGAGAATAGTGAGACCGATCAAACAGATCGATTAGTAGTTTATTATTCTAAAGTAAACATTTTTAGTAAAACATTCAATGTAGGTCTTTGTTAGGGTTCGGTTGAGTTCACAATCTGAATTATTTATTCCCCAGAAACATTCCATTTTACTGTTAAGGCACAATTGATGCTATTACTAAAACTGACAAACTGCCATGATTACAGAGGATGGTCTAAATATTAAAATATGCATTTTAAAAGTACGTTCTCTTTAGCAGCTATCTTTGTGGTCATAGTGGTGTTGAGTCAGGGACACTTATCCAGGAGTATGATGATCAATTCAGTTTACTACAGGTGCCCAAAACACCAGTCAGATAACATCTTTTAGTCACAGTCACCACCAACCTGGACTGCAATTAGTTACCATTTGTTTAAATGGCAGAGCCTTTCATTTGCATCATAAATGAAAAGTTCTAATATAGCACAAATGGTTGTGACAAAAATCATTGCCATAAAACAACTATTTGATGGTGTCTGAGACATGAATTGTGGTGGCAGTTTCATCATTAGGGGACAAGTGCTGGGAAACTGCATTGATAGATGTAACCAAAAAATTAGGTGTCCTTATCAGAAGAGCCACCACAATAACTAGCACCCATCTAGGCAGTCTCAAAAGAAGAGCAAAAAGGATTGGATGATCATGAGGACTAAACCATCCTCCATCCTACAAATAATCTCCATTTTATAATATATCTATCAGGTTGAGGCATATGTGTAAGAAACCATGGGAGAGCTCTGGCTCCTATTGCACATGTTATGCCCATTGTGTATAAATAAAAGATTTCAGTCCCCACTGCTATCAGTCTGACAAAATCAAGTTTACTGAAATACTAGCAAGCCTGAACATTGGAAACATTTCACTCCATCCCAGAATCAAATGTAGAAATTCAGTGTATATTGTGCTTTAGTGCCAGAAGGCCCCAATCCTGATTGAGAGACTCCAACACGCTACCATAAAATAACTTCAGGATAGCAGATCATTTTATATCAATTGGCATTAAACTTGTTTCCACAGTATTGCAAAAAATTTATTGCAACACAATACCAAACGTTGCAGACCTTAAAAAAAGACCCCAGTATTGTGACGTTCAGAATTATTTTGTTAAAACAGAACCATAGAAATGTAAGACTGGAAGGGGCCTCAGGAGGTCATTTAGTCCAGCCCCCTGCACTGAAGCAGGACCAAGTATACCAGACCATCCCTCACAGGTGTTTGTCTAACTTGTTTTAAAAAATCTTCAACAACGTGGATTCTACAACCTCCATTGGAAGCCTATTCCAGTGCTTAACTATCCTTACAGTTAGAATCTTTTTCCTAATATTTAACCTAAAATCTCCCTTGCTGCAGATTAAGCCAATTACTTCTTGTCCTACATTCAATGGACATGGAGAACAATTGATCCTCATACACTTTATAACAGCCCTTAACATATTTGACTTATCTGATCTTCCTTCAGTCATCTTTCCTCAAGACTAAACATGCCCTTTTTTTTTTTAGCCTTTCCTTATAGACCAGATTTTCTAAACCTTTTATCATTTTTATTGCTCTCCTCTGGACTTCCTCTAAATCAGTGGTGGGCAACCTGCAGCCTACCAGGGTAATCCACTGGCGGGGCATGAGACAGTTTGTTTACATTGACTGTCCGCAGGCATGGCCGCCCGGAGCTCCCAGTGGCTGCAGTTCACCGTTCCCAGCCAATGGGAGCTGTGGGAAGCGGCGTGGCCTGCAGGTTGTCCACCACTGCTCTAAATTATCCACATCTTAAGTGGTGCCTGAAACTGGACACAGTACTCTAGCTGAGGCCTCACCAATGTTGAGTAGAGAAGGACAATAACCTACCATGTCTTACATACAACACTCATGTTAATACACAAAAGAACTATATTAGCCTTTTTTGCAACTGCATCACCACTGACCACTCAGGGTTTGTTTTCATGTACAGTGTTACAGCGGTGCAGCTGCGCCGCTTTAGTGAAGACACTACTACGCCAACAGGAGAGCTTCTTCTGTTGGCATAGTTACTTCACCTCTCTGAGAAGCGGTAGCCATGTTGATGGGAAAAGCTCTCCCGTCAACATAGTGCTGTCTACACAAGGGGGTTAGGTTAATATAACTACGTTGCTCAGGCATGTGGATTTTTCGCACCCGAGTGATGTAGTTATACCGACATAGGTCTACAGTGTAGACCTGGATTCATTCAATTTGTGAACCACTCAACCACCCAGATCCTTTTCAGCAGTATTACTGCCTATCTAGGTATTCCCCAATCTGTGGGTGTGCATTTGACTTTTTCACCTCAGGTGTAGCACTTTGCTTGTCTTTACTGAATTTAATCATGTTGATTCCAGACCAATTCTCCAATTTGTTAAGGCCATTTTGAATTCTAATTATGTACTCTAAAGTGCTTGCAACCTGTCCAACCTTGATGTCATCTGCAAATTTCATAAGCATACTTTCCACTCCGTAATGCAAACCATTAATGAAACTATTGAATCATACTGGACCCAGGACAGACCCTTGTGGGACATCCTCCCAGTCTTACAGTGAACCACTGATAACTATTCTGAGTATGGTCTTTCAACCAGTATTGCATCCACCTTGTAGTAATTTAGTATAAACTACAATTCCCTGGCTTGCTTATGAGAATGCCATGTGGGACAGTCTCAAAAACTCTCATTAAAATCAATTATATGTTTACAATAGAATACATTTTCTCATATCTGACCTGTGTAACTTTTTTATTTCTGTTGAGTTCCCTATAAGTTCACTGGAGTTCTGAGGTTGATATTTTTCTGTCCAGAGCACATCTTCCTTTTCACCACCTATAGCGAAGAAAATAGAAATTGTCCATTAAAAACATTTCTGCATCTAGAAAAACTAAGCAAGTTGAGTTCAATTTTATGATAGTTTTATAGCAGGCTTTTTGCAGGAACACCGGAATTAAGAGAATAAGAAGGGGGAAAATGGACCATCTCACACAGCAAAAAAGAGCCAAGACACTTCACAACAAGTGCTTAAAGCCAAATGCTGGTCGTTGCACACAGCCTATGTAAGTGGGCTGTGTGCAGGGGACTATATGAAAGTTGGGGGTGTAAAGGCAAAGAAATAACGGAATTCACCCTGTTGGAGGATCATGCACACAAACACATCCAAGTTCATGACAGACTCCATGCATAGATTCATAGAGTTTAAGACCAGAAAAGGACATCCATATCACAGACCATTAAATTTCACCCAGCTACCCCTTTACTGGGCCTAACACACACACACACACACACGGGTTAAGCAGGATGAAAATAGTTATAAAAAAAAACAAAACAGTATTTAACAGGATTTTTTAAATTTAAAATCAGCTATTTTATCTGCATGTTACTAGTTCTTTACTTTCTTCCCATTTCATATAGTCTTATTTCTACAGTGGATATATTGCTTCTTTGACTAGTTTCCTAGTTGTCAATAGAATTTCAGGTTTTAATGAAAGATTTTTTTCCTACAAAAAAAAAAGTTTCACATTTAAAATACATATATACAATGAAAAAGACAAATCTAGGAGCTCATTAACATCCTTGCTGTGGGAACAGCACAAATTAACACAAAACTGATAAGCAAATAGACTGCTACATTTGCAACCAACACTACCTAAAGCAAGTAATTTAGATCATGATTTATACTGCCTTGATTTAATCACTCCATTCCGGGGTTAAGCCATTATCTCCAGAGTGGCTTATCCATTTGACAACATTCCCAACTCTCCTCCATTCCTCCTCTGTGGATCTGCCGAAGAGACCATTTGGAACTGTGCTCTGCAGCACACTGTGGGGATTCCATGAGCCTCAACTAGGTCCATTCACTTAATATGGGAGCATTTTCTAAGAATTTAAGTAGCAAATATAAAAAGTTACCAGAGACAGGGTTTAATTTTGATCCAAGTTCACTGTCTTCTGTTGTTTTAACATCAGATTCCTGGGGTTTATTTGTTTCCATGTGTGTTACTTTTTCTGTGTCTGCTTGCTTTATGCAGGATACTTGGGTAACTATTCTCTTGCGAGTTTTGGATTTTAAATCAGTCTCTACATTATCAATTTGTTTTCTTCTTTTTGATTTGTGTTCTTCGGTTTTTTTTCTTTTCCTCTTGGTTTCTTTCTGATTTTCAGAACTTATTTGATCTAGTTCAGAATTTATAGTTTCATGGTCCTTTATGCATACTAATCAACAAAGAATAAAATGCATTATATCATTTCAAAACTTCAAATGTACTGACACAGTACATTTCTCATTGTTTCCTAAAATTTTAGAAATACTTTAAAATCACAATGACCCAAAATAAGATTACTGTAGTTTTATTCAGATCATGTTTCTATTTATATATTTTTAAAAACATTTAAATTGTCCTGAAATTTACTTGTTTCTAGGTCATCAGTGGTTTTAGTTATATACATTACTAACCTTGTTTTTTATTTTTGAAGAGTACATGTTCAGTTTGCTTTTTCAGAAACTGGTAAAAAACTTTTCTCACAGGAAACTGTGAGTTAGAAGATCTGATCTCTTCCAACAAATATTTCCTTATTATTTTGGGAAAAGCTGATCTCTGTCCAGTCAACTGCAATAAATATAAAATAAAAAGCCATTCAAAATACCCCAAAGCATTGACCAAATAAACCTACATAAAAAAATTCACTATTAAAGCAGAATTGTTTAACTAGTTTGTTAAGCACAATGACTACATACCCTTTGACATGCTGTAACAGGAAGGAGCAAGCTACATTAACCAACTTTGAGTTAAATAAATTAATCATGGGCAGATGCCTTAATTAAGGCCACCAGATTTTGTAAAAGAACAAAAGCCCTGAAAATGTAAGCCACTTTGATTGACCCTTAGTTATTTTTGCAATAAAAGACTAAAAATACAAACCACAATTGAAGAATTGTTGCCACTAGGTTTTGAATTTATAACTGAGAATTCACCAAGTGAAATAGTGAGTTTTGTGACATCAGTTACTTCAGTGTTTAGTTCTCTTAGCTTGGTTAGAAGAGGACAGGACGGTGATGTCAACCTCCACACCACACAACCTATGTAAGAATTGAAACATGGTTAAGAAAAAGTCCTTAATCCATAAACTCAGCCTCCTAGACCAAGTGAGAAGTACCTGCTATACCCTCAAAAAACAAGCCTATTTAATTTACATTGCAACATCTTCACATCCCTATCAACTTCACATTCCCACCAGCTAAACAATTCTGCATACCCTCCCATATACTTCTTCCTCCCACCTAGTGATCCTGGGCTCTCCCCACCCCTCTTAATACATTCTGGGCTCCTTTAGTTCTTTGCAAGGTTGTCACTCCCTCAGTCTGATCCCCTCCAGGAGAAATTCAGTCATACTCCTTCCTCTTCAAGACAACAGCTACTGCTCCAACTACTTTGGTTCCTCTCTCTCATCCTCTTAAAGAAAGCATAACAGCACAATCCCTCATCTCTTAAGGAAAAAGCAAGCAGCTCAGGGGTCCCTTTTGCTCCAAGCTTCTTTCAATGTTAGAAGTAGCAGCACCTGGACTGCTCTGGTTTTTCTTATCCTGTTTCCTTTCAGAAAAGAATCAGCTGCTTCCATTTCCCACCTGGCCAAAAGCAAGATTTTTACTCTCTAAATAAGTAGCTTTTTCAAGTCCTATTTTATTATGTATTATAACTTTTAAACATGCTATTTGTCTACTTAGGAATTTATATGTTCCATACTACTGAAGTATCTGAGCTCTGTTTTAAAATTTGTATTTGACAAGACTATTTTTTCTGCCTATAAACTTACTTAAGTTTTGTTACTGCAACACACACACAAAAAAAAGTAGGAGCTGCCAATTATTCCATCGTAGTTATACTAAAAAGCTTGGTCTTTGAACCTTAAATTTTCAACATAGCTCTCCTAAAGATCTACTTGAATTTACACAGGCTCACAGACAAAAACTTACGATCATCCTTCTGCTGTACATGGACAACCGTCTGAAAACAGCAACTTGCCACAGAGTATGCTTCTAATACCGCTGCTTTCTTTGCAATGTGTCTTTTTAGAGACTCTGGCAAACCACTCATCAAAAATTCACGTTTTGCTTTGAACTGCTCATCATCTTGAGAATTTTCAGATGTATCTTGGCTTTAAATAAAATAAGTGACAATGAAAAGCAATCAAGCTACCAAGCATGCAGAGTTCGCAACAGTGTTTAATATGGATAAAGTTTACTAAACCCTACCAGCAATTTGACTCATTCCAGACTGTGACAGATATGCAATCCTGAATTAACTTTAATACCTGTGGTATCCATTGTATTAAAAATGAAATTGTTTATGCGTTATTGTGAAATTGCATATAACTTCTCTAGGAGAAGGGGGATATGTTAACATAATTCTTCTGATTATCAGACCTTTGAAGCTTCGCCCTGAAGAGGGGACCCATTGTATGGCTGATTACCTATCCATGGTCTCTTCAAAGGTTCAAAGTGGATTCTCTAGAGACCAACAAACAAAGAAAGGACATAGGGATAAATAACTTGGTGATGAACTGACTCAAGGCTTTTGTTCTGATCCAGCTAAAGGACAGGACCTCTGGTCCATGGTGGGCCCCCATCCTGAGGGAAGGACTGGAAAGACTTCGGCCTACTGAGGCCCCATAAGACTGGGTGCTTGTTCTGGGTAGAAGCTGTGATGAACATGAAACAAAAAAACCCTAGGTGAGGATTTGAAGGACTACTTCTGCCAGAGCCTTTTTTTTTTTTTTTTTTTTTTTTTTAAATGAGGGGTTGAACTCTGGTAAGCTTATCAGCATGCATTTAGTTTCTTTATTGTTTTTAATATATTTTCCCTGTTGTGCTTTTACCTTAAGAATAAAATATGCTTGCTTAGTAAGAACTGTGTGGTAACTTGTAACTGTGGGCAATTACACTGTTATTACTCTCTGAAAAGAGGGCAAAAAGAAACCTGCTTAGACAGTCGTTCGCTGGGAATAATACACCGAAGGCAGGAAACTGTTCAGCCTGGAGATACCCCTGTCGGACAGGAGAGAGGCATACGTGTCTCCTCCAGAAAGAGGAAGTCGACAAGGGAGCCGAAACCCTGAGAGTGGGTGCCATTGCTGGACCATTGCGGGCAAATATAGGTATAGCTGCCCTGAACAGTGCCACAGACAATTTACATATTACAATCTCTGCTAAGCACTAAGGTTTACTAAGAGTAACAAACCTAAAAATGGAATATACACTCAACTTCCTGGTTCCCACAGTTCTAAGGCATATTTTAAGAAGAAATGGTAGATATGGTATATCTTGACTTCAGTAAAGCTTTTGATACTGTCTTGCATGACCGTCTCAAACAAACTAGGGAAATACAACCTAGATGGAGCTACTATAAGGTGGGTGCATAACTGGTTGGAAAATCGTTCCCAGAGAGTAGTTATCAGTGATTCACAGTCATGCTGGAAGGGCATAACGAGTACGGCCCTGCGGGGATCGGTTCTGGATCTGGTTATGTTCAAGATCTTCATCAATGACTTATAAAATTTGCGGACGATACAAAGCTGGGAGGCGTTGCAAGTGCTTTGGAAGATAGGATTAAAATTTAAAATGATCTGGACAAACTTGAGAAATGGTTTGAAGTAAATAGGATGAAATTCAATAAGAACAAATGCAAAGTACTCCACTTAGGAAGGAATGATCAGTTGCACACATACAAAATGGGAAATGACCCCCTAGGAAGGAGTACTGCGGAAAGGAATCTGCGGGTCACAGTGGATCACAAGCTAAATATGAGTCAACAGTGTAATGCTGTTGCAAGAAAAGCAAACATTCTGGGATGAATTAGCAGGAGTATTGTAAGCAAGACATGAGAAGTAATTCTCCCGCTCTACTCCGCGCTGATTAGGCCTCAACTGGAGTATTGTGTCCAGTTCTCAGTGCCACATTTCAGGAAAGATGTGGACAAACTGGAGAAAGTCCAGAGAAGAGCAACAAAAATGATTAAAGGTCTAGAAATGACCCTGGAGTAAAGGAAGGGAAGACTGAAAAAATTGGGTTTGTTTAGTCTGGAAAAGAGAAGACAGAGGGGACATGATAACAGCTTTCAAGTACATAAAAGGTTGTTACAAGGAGGAGGGAGAAAAACTGTTGTTCTTAACCTCTGAGGATAGGACAAGAAGCAATGGGCTTACATCGCAGCAAGGGCGGTTTAGGTTGGACATTAGGAAAAACTTCCTAAATGTCAGAGTGGTTAAACACTGGAATAAATTGCCTAGGGAGGTGGTAGGATCTCCATCATTGGTGATTTTTAAGAGCAGGTTAGACAAACACCTGTCAGGGATGGTCTAGATAATACTTAGTCCTGCCTTGAGTGCAGAAGACTGGACTATATGATCTCTCAAAGTCCCTTCCAGTTCTAGGATTCTAAGATGTTTTATATTACAGTCATTAACAACTAAATGCAGGTTTAGATTTTGAGCAACATAAAAGGATCCAACAACAACAGTACAAAAATCAGCCTATAACATTTTAATATGCAACATATCAATTGATATTGAAACCCAAAACATTTTTACTACACTTTGATGTGTACTTTAAATATTATATAACATGACAGGCTCACAAAGAAACCTGGATATTTCAATATGACCATGAAAGAATTAATTTATAATAAATCATATACAATTTGTACTGGACTGACCTGCTTTCATCAAAAATTACAATTGGTTCATCTGCAATGTTTTGAGCTTTTTTGCCCAGGAATGAAGGTGGGACTCTTATTTTTCCTTTAAAAAGAAAACAGATCTGGATTAGCACTAACATCCAAATAATTGCTACTGTTATGTTTTCATCCTAATTTCATCTCCCTATTAGATATTTTTGTGTAATGTATAGCAATATTCCTAAAATCTAATATACTTTTCTTCATGAAAGACTTATTCGGTAACTTAATTCCCTTAAAGCTTTCTCGCTCTAGAGACACTGTCAACTTAAAAACTTCTGTCTAAAAATATTTTACTTAGCACTGTAAAATATTTTTCTCTAGTTTCACTTTTACCTTGCAAGTCAGACAGTAATCTGTGCACAGTCAGCTTCTCCTTCAGTACAAGTGTATAAAAGTATGATTATAAAAAACCACATAAATTAGCAGGACGACAAAGAGGAATGGTGGAGTACCAGAAATAATTTTAGTTTCTTTAAATTAGAGATTTCCAAAAGTGTTCTATTCTATTTAAAGCACACTGTCAAGAGGACACATACACAGTTTCTTTGTTGTTAATTATATATTAGTGTAGCACACAAATCAGAAGTCAAAGGAGGTCTTGGTGTTCAAGATTGGCACTTTATACATTGAAATAAAAATTAAATGTGTTTATTTAAATCCAATTACCGTGCGAGCTCTTAGTAACCTTCATATTTCTAGATTTTTTCCCTAATACATCATTTAAACTTCGAAGTTTCTTTTGCTTTTTCTCCACACTCTGTGTAGAAGCAGTGGTAATACTTGGGCTTGAGTCTAAAATTATCACTGAATCCTGGACAGGAAACAAAAAGAAATTGATAAAAAATGAAATACAACCTCCTCCCCCAAATTGTTCCTTTTACTGTTTCCAATTGTGAACCCTACCAATTCGTGATAGGTATTGCTGGAGCTGATAATTTAGACACTGTTGCAAAGCTCAAAAATTGCTCTATGTAATAGTTCTACTTGTATTTCCTACAAAGGGGTATATAGACTAAGTTTTAGGGGGAAAAAAATCAGCTCAGGCAACAAGTACACGAGTGAGCTTTTTTTCCTACAAAAAGGAATATTGTGAAAGTTGGTGTGATTTTAGAACTTTTTTCAAAGATTGCCCATGAGATGTCATTCTGTTTAGGAACAGTCACGTTTATACGTCATATATTTCTGGCATGCCCCATCCCTTTTGGTTGTAACTACTAGGGATATTAAAGAAACCAAGATCCTGCGTCTTCTGGTTAAATGACCGGTTTCCTGATTAATAAAATTGACATTTTTTACTCAAAGTAAAAACCGCAATGAGAACACTATAGTAAGCTATGTCCAATACCTGTTAAGAGTCTGATTCCACAGCCCATGGGGTTGCAGGAATGATCCCTTAATCTTCAGACCCAGCTCATACCAGTTAATAGTGTAAAACCAAAACTATGCTACCACATCACCATTCACTTCACATACCCCACAGCAGAAATATGTACATAGGGTAAGACATTAAAACTAAATTATTGCTTAAATGAGAATATCTAAACTTTAAAAGCAATATGGATTCTATACTACTCAAAATTTGCAAACTTACTTCATTTTCTTGGAATTTTTTCTTTTCAGCAAGAGCTTGCTGTCGAGACGAGCGTCTTACAGGTGTTGGGGTGTCTTCATTAGCCTTTGATTTATTATGTTGTATGGCCTTTGCTTTTTCAATCAATTGTTTCGCTTTGGATATATTTTTAGAAGTATAGCTCATCTATCAACGAAGTACAAAATAACAAAAACGCCTGACCATTTATAGCCATGTATTCTACATTTAAATAAAAATCAGTCTACATAAATTACATCATTCTTAAAGCTCATGCTGCATACAATTTACAAGGAAATAAAATGATTATGGGAATCACTGTTTTTCCTTAAGGGAAATCTTATTTGGTGCCATCTTACGCAAGCACATTATCAGGAGACTCCAATACCCAGGCCAGAAGGGGCCATTGTGATAATCTAATTTGACCTTCTGTATGACACAGGCCATAGGTTGTTCCCCAAAATAGAGAATATTGGCTAAACTGCGATCATCATGAGGACCATAACTCTTACAAGTCTATTGCTATCACTGGCTACCGCTTTCACAAAGACTCCACACAAGTTATCAGGGCAGAAGGGAAGGGATTGCTGATAGACAGACAGACAATTAAGTGTGGAGCAGCAGCAGACAAGATATAAACATTGAATTAAATAATTTACCGCCCATGAAAGGCGCCTAACTGACAGCCATACAAAGAGATTTTGTAATTTATCCATGAAACAAACAACTAGAGCACAGGCAATAATAATTTAAGCTTTCTTGTACTGCCCCCAATATGATCAACCCAGTTCTGGAAGCACTTGGGTCTCTGAATAATCTTTGCTCCTGCTGCTGAAAATACGACCTAGAATGCCAGGCAGTGCCAAGTCTAAGGTGGCTTGTTTCTGCCATATAACTGTACTACAATATCATTCTGATAAAGATTTCTCAGGTACATTGTTGAAAGCAGCTTCACACCTACTGAAACATGTTCAAGACTAAGGTACTGCATCATCATCATCAACACAACTGTATACTGGTTATCTGTCCACTTGAAACCAAATTCAGCCCACCCATGCTGGAGGCGTAAACCTATGAGCCAGAAGTAGAGATGAATGAAGCCGGGAGGCTCCACCAGCGAGGTCTGGTTGGTAACAAAAAGCCCAACCTTGCCTATTTGGAACAAGATGCTGAGTTTTTTTGCCAGGGGGCTGTACCTGGGCCCTGATCGGAGACTCTATTTTGTATCAGCCTCTGGTCAGAAGATGCCTTATAACTGAAGCTTCACTCCCTTCCTCAGAGCAGCTAGAGAAGGAGCTTTCTGGCTCTTGATATCCCTGCACAGCCTCCTCAGTGATGTCTGTCAGGAAGAGATATCAACAACTCTACCCTTCCCTCCTCCCCACAGCCTTCAGTATTTGGGTCTTTTTCTCTAATTAAGAATTCCAGTGGATGCCTCAGTTGCTACTTATGACTTTCCCAAGCTACAGCAGGAACCCGACATGATTGTTCACAGTTTTACTGCTGTCCACATTATCCTGAGTAACAGCAGTAAAACAGAAGTCCCATTTCACTCAGATGTACCTTGGTAAAGCTTATGCCACTGGACCCATCTTCCTGCAGACAGTCATTGCATCTGATTACACATCTTCCAAATATGCTTTATTTTTAAAATTTTAGCTTAAGTTCTGTAATAATTCAAGATGTAGGTCCCCTCATTTACCATTGCACCTGAGGTGAATGGATTTTTCAAGTTTTTGTTTAACAACTTTACACAATTGGGAACAAGAAGGTGCTACTCTTATTTACTTTAATGTTCTACAAGTGACTTCTCAAACAAACACATAACAGACTTGATTATTTAAGCTACCTTTATATTTCTTGGAGTAAATTCTTCATTTTCTATTGCTTCAGCTTTGTCAGATTTTTTAGATGCATTAATTCGAGTAAACCTCATTCTAAACAAGGAAAAAATCATGAAATTAATTTTTTTTAAAGGAGGCCTCAGTCTCCACCCCAGAGTCATTGGAATTTAAGACTGACTGCTGTCAGAGGCAAAAATCCTAATGAATAAAGGAGCTAAATGTATTTTTCCTTTGAGTACAGGCATAAACCCAAATGATATTAACATTCATGTCAGAGAGAGACTATTTCTGTGTGTCAAGTTACTGTAGTTCATTTATTCTTAAAGCTTTCAGACACAGAATACGAACTTTTGCTTCCCTATCCCATTCCACTGATTTAAAAACAAAACCTGGAAAAAAAAAAATCAGAATTTTGACTTGGGTAAATGTAGGAGGGAATTCTTAGCTGTCTGAGGATACTTAATCTTGCACACCATTTTCTACTCACCTACTGTGATCTGCTTTTCAACAGATTAGCAGAAGTTACAACATCTTCCCATATGCCAAAACTGCAAACATGCTCCAGAATGTAACAATATTCTTTCATCTATGGAAGAAATGAATCTCCAGTCTTGGACTAAGGACCTGATGCTGCAAAGTTCCAGGTATATACAGCAGCTGCAGCATAGGGCTCTATTAGTTCTAAGACCAGTCAAAAGTTCAGTTCTTCCATGTTGCTATTCAACCAGCCCACTAGTCTGCAGGAAACCTAGGAATGCTTCTCAATCCACTTACCATCTACATCCCGCCTTTAATGCTGAATTTTATATAAATAAGCAACCATTCTAGTAGATAAAAATTATTTACCATGGCAAAATATACCAGATATTCTAAAAATGCGAACTTTTACCTTATTGGGCTCTTTGCATCAAAGGGCACTGTAATCACCTCAGCCTTATACATGTTACTTTTCCTCAAGGATCTATTGCTTGATTTTGGTGTGGAAGCATATAGGGGACTATCACCTAGTGCATTTTCAGAAACAGTATTACTAATCCTAGCTTTTTCAGGTGTAATATTTTTGAAGCTTTCAATTTTCTTTTGCCTTAGGCTCCTCCTTAATTCATTCTGTTTCGGATGTGATAAGATTCTTATATCATCTAAGGTTTTTTCCTTAATATGAGCATTAGCCCCAGTATTTTCGTTATTTCCACTACTATTCGGAACATTTGTTTCTTTAGTCTCCAAAACCTTCTTTCCTTTCTTTTTAAGCATATTAGTTCTCTCCTTAGTAGTACTACTTTTTTTGGTACTACAATGTGAATGCTGGTCAATATAATCCTTTAGTATTTCACTTTCATGTCTTGTATTTGAGGCTGCTTCACTTTCTTCCATTCCCTCATTTTGTTTTGAAGGCTTTTCACTGACTTCCTTCAGTTTTCCAGGTATTTTTTTAACTCCACTTTTTACTGTATCAGATGTTGGTTGTCTAAAAGCTTTCATAAACTGATGTCTTTCTTCTACAGTACATTTTGGCTTCACAGCCTCAGGACCTACAGCTTCTAGTACAGCTAACTCCAATTCTTCCTCCTCTATAACTACATTAGATTTTCTTTTCTGAGTCATTTGTTCAGTCTGTTCAATCTCTAAAACAGATGGATTGCTTTCTCTTTCTATTTCATACCCTTTTTGCTTCAAAAAGATAGAAGCTATTTTCCTAGAAACCTTTTGCTCCTTTAGCAGAGAGGGAGATTTTGGGGGAATGGGATGAATCTGTGCAAGGACAGTTACTGTCCTAAGAGGTAGTTGCTGAGACTCCTCGCCATTTTCAGGGTCACTGGTACTACCACTTTTGTCTGTTTCACTTGCTATAATAAAATTGTTTAGTGTTGGCATTCTGGTTTCTGGAATTTGATCCACTTTATTTTCTCCTTGACTTTTCAGAAAGTCCTCAAATGACACTGTGACTGTACTATCATTTAACTGTGATGTCTTATCCACATTAACTTCAAGGCTTGAATTACTTACAGTACTCTTACTTTCAATTATTTTAGAAGATGTGATTGGTTTTTTATCTTTTAGTTCCTTTTCATTCAGCTGGTTTTCAGAGGAGGAATTTTCAGACAAATCAGTATCATCTTTGTGCTTTCTCTTCCTTGATTTCTTTAGGTAATTTTTTGATACATTTAGTTCCGATCCAGTTTTTTTAGCATCTTTTCTGCAGGTGACAGTGTTCGAAGAGTTTTTGCTTTGCTGATTATCTGCTGCTAATTCTTCTACACATTTTTGGGCAAGTAAAGCAGAAGCACTGTTAGCAATAAAACTTGTATTTAAACATTCTTCCTTTGGTTTCATCATGTCTGTACTGTCATTGCTATTAATTTCTATCACACATTGATTCTCAGGTGTTTTAATATCTCCTAATTTGCTATTTAAATTAACTCTCTTCCCTCTCCTTTTCAGCTTTGAAAAAGATTTTGAAGAAGGTCTCAAAGGTGATTTACAATCTTTGCCATCATCAACACACAGCTGGTAAGATTGGTTTATTTTATTTTCTCCAACTCCAATGAGTAAAGTGGTCTTCTCATTTGTAGAAGTCTTTTTAAAATAATCCAATATGTTGCTAGATTTTGGTGGTGACACTTTATCCACTGTTCTTGCTAATGGTGAAAAATATTTTGTAATTGTTTTTATAGGGGGATCTTCTTCTCTTCGCTTCTTGCATGGCTGTAAGAAAGAAAAAAAATCAATGTTAATTTTAACAATGAGTAATAGTTACTTAGATTAATGAGGTATGTAAGGTGGTAACACTGAACAGTACATTGCCAAACTATTTAACAGGATAAAAGAAAAATGCAAGTCTTTCTCTAAGGAAAGCTCATATGTCGGTGCATTTCGACATTACTACACTCTTTCCAACAGATGTTTCAACTTTAGATAAAACTATCCAGCAACTTGGGTAGGGAAGCTCACTTGAAATTCACTCTGCAGGGTAGACCCCTGCACAGCCACAAGGACTTTAGTGAGACTCTGCACAGAGGTCTGCCTGCAGGAAGTTAATTGCATGATCAGGGCCTAAAACAGCTCTGAAAGGATCCTGGACTACCTTAGTTAAGGAAGCCTATCTTCAAGAAAAATGATCTATGACTAAGTTTTTCAGGGCAGTGACCAAAGTGCACCTTTGTACAGCACCTAGTCAAACCTGATATTGACTGAGGCCTAAAGGCACTACTGAAATGCAATTATTAATATTAAAATATGTCTCAAGGAAAAGAAATTACGCATTCTAATTTTTTTCAATAAATAGAAAATAATATGTTACTTCTTTCTCCAATATATAGGTAGTACCACTTATTTGTCATACTATCACCGAACCAACTTCACAATGTACAAATGTCATTATTTTGTAATAAATTATTATGCTTCTTGCATTTGCCTGTGAATTTGATAGTAAGGGATGGTCTACACTCAGTTCTTGTACTGCTTTACACTGGTTGGAAACCAGTATAATTAAAGTGGTACAACCCCTTAGAGTAAATGCAGATGTACTAGTATAAAGGTCCTTAAACCAGTACAAATTATTCCCCTAATTTTATGGTAATAAGCTATACTAAAATAAGGAACCATCTTTATACCAGTATAACTGTTTCTATAGTAGGGTGTACAAATTATCTATTTCAGTAAAAATCAACCACACTCATAACCAAAACAATTAAAATCAATAAAAATATTGTGGGTAGACGAGGCCTTAAATATCAACAACACACTACACTTTGCTACACTTTTTGTTGTAGGAGATAAGGAGTCCACTCAATTTAAGCCTTCAGGGAATCCACGAACATTATAAATAAAAAAACTTAACCATAACTTTGGTAGTATTAGAGACGTATAAATTCAAGGTAACAATTGTTATTTGACATTTACCACTGGGCTGCTGGGTTGGTGGGACGCAACAGGACAACATTTTCATGTTGAGTCTTCATGTCTTAGCTCAATAATATTCAGCATTTGGAGATGTTTAACACACAGTATAAAAAAAAAAAAAAAAAAAAAAACAACCAACAACCACCCCCACAGTAACTACTGATGCAGCACCAGCATGAAACATACATCCCACAGAACCAGGACATCTGTAAACTGCAATACCATACCACTGGAAACCCACAATGCCGCATTGTGAAGCTGTTCCACAGCACCACATCAGAGCCCCTGAACCTTTTCAGACGGCAATACCAAACCATCACTTTATTAACATTATTAATCTTATTGGAGTGCCTAGGAGCCCCAGTCACGGCCCTGTTGCGCTAGGTGCTGTACAGCAAGACTGTCCCTGCCCCATCACATCACTGACTTGTCCCACCACATTACCCCCATCAGCCCCCGAAACACCTTCCCAGGAACATGTCCCTCACCTCGCTGCACCCCAACTCCTTGCTCGTGCCCCAGGACAAGGCCCCACAGCCCCTGACCTAGAAGACCCACCTCACAGCACCACAACAGTGGGACCAGGACTCCCACCCCCAGAGCCCTCCCCCGCCCCCGCATTTCAACGCCAGAACCCTGCCCCGGAGTCCCCGCAGGCGCCATGACCCCCCACCCCAAATCACCCGCCTTCCCCAGCCGGGCCCCAGCTCCCGAGTCCTCCAGTTCCTACGGCACAGCGCGCCGTGGGGCGGGTGTCTCACCGGGGCGTCACTGTCCTTCCCCGGGGCAGAAGTAGCCGCCGCGGCCATGGTCACTCTCCCCACCATCCCCCCCCGCAGCAGGGGGAGAAGCAGGATCCCTCAGTCCCAGGGAGACCCCTGGCCCAGAGCCATGGGGCAAGAGCGCCCGGCCCGGCCGAAGCCGCCTGACAGGAATTAACGCGCGACGGAAGAACCCAGGCAAAAAAGCGCGCGCGGGACAGATTCGCAGAGCCCGGCGCGACGGGGGGGAGGCGAGGCCAACGGGCCCACGTGACCCAAGCGGGCCTACACATCAAGACTTTCCAGCATCACGTGATGCTGGCACGGCTCGGGCTGCCTCAGGGACTCGCCTTCCGACGGTCACGTGGTCTAAGCGCCAACTGGTCACGCCTCCTCCCTTCGTGGAGTCCCGAGGTCTCGCGGCGAAGCAGGGGCTTGTCGCTGTCAGTTGGGTTTTCGCGCCGCCTGCACGTTGATGAAAAGGGGGGTGGAGCGCGTACAGCGTCGTGACGTAAAAACGGAAGGTAGAAATGGGAAGCAATAGAGGCCAAACTTTCTGCAAATGCAAAATAGCCTCATCTCAGTCATCTCGGGGTGGGGGTCCCAGAGGAGATAGTCTTAACTGGCCTCTTCTTAGAAGTGCGGAGTGTAGGTCACATGCTCCTACTGCCTCCTGGCCCTTGAAATCACGCTGGGGGCCCCCCACAGTACACCATCAGTGTCCGAGTGAGCTGGCCTTCTAAGGGGGCTGGGCTTGCTCACCTGTGCCAGGTTTGGGTGGCAGTAATGAAAGATAGCTGGGTCACATGCTGGAGGAGCACATATGTAAGAACTAGGTTTGTTGTATGTACAATGGCTGTCTGTGGCCATTCAGAGGCAATCTGGGAGTGCATCCTTAGCTCGAGAGGGAGAGGAGGCTCGCCAGACAGCCAGAAAAGGGCCAGTGAGGAGACTGAGTTGGGTAGGTGGGAAAAGACCCTGGGAAAGAAAGAGTGGGCAGTTTGGGGTCTCTACCCTGCAACCCAATGGTTTAGGGACCTATAGTAGAAGGTGAGAAGGGACAGACCAGAGCCTAGGAGGGGAAGAAGCTGAGCCCAAAAGAAGGGCTAAGGACTGTTTAGGAAGAGGTCTTCCTGACAAGAGTTTTGGGTACTGGGGAGTGCCTGCTGTCTTCCCAAAATCATGAGCTGCATTAAACTTTTTTTTTAAAATATGATTTGAGTCTTTTGATTAGCCATGAGCTCTGAAGCAGTGCTTCCTCTGTGCCTAGCACAGTAAGGCCTCAGTCCTGATTCATACTTTTGGGTACTACTGCAAAATAAGACTAATTATGCAAAAACTTATGTGTGTGTTTAACTTAATGCACTGTGAAACTTCAGTGAACCACTCATGGTGCATTAAAATTAAGCACATGTGTAAGTTTGTACGCGTCGTGGGTCCTAAATAAAATGATATATATGACAGAAGAGGCAGCATGAACTAGTGGCTAATGCACTGGATTGAGGCTCAGGAGGCACTTTTCTGTTCCCTATTCTGCCACTAACGTGCTGTGTGACACCGAGTCACTTCACCTCTCTATGCCTCACTTTTTCCTCCCACCATTTGTTAGCCGAGTCTGTTTAGAGTCTGCTTCTTGTTATTGTACATTGCCTAACACAATGGGACCTACTATAATATAATATGATAGGGCCTGGGTCAGTATAGGTGTAGAGGTCAACCCAGATGAAGTTACTTGCAGTATCAGGGCCTTAAGTGTATAAAAAAAAAATTACTTGTCCCTCATGATTGGACAAGTTGATTTTTGCAAGGCCAGATACATCATATAAGTAAGGTTTCAGAGTAACAGCCGTGTTAGTCTGTATTCACAAAAAGAAAAGGAGTACTTGTGGCACCTTAGAGACTAACCAATTTATTTGAGCTGTAGCTCACGGAAGCTTATGCTCAAATAAATTGGTTAGTCTCTAAGGTGCCACAAGTACTCCTTTTCTTTTTATCATATAAGTAATTAATACTATGTATCTATCCTGGGTACTTATCTATCTCCCATTACTTTAGCACTTAAGTGCTTCACAATCTTCAGTGGTATTTATCTTCACAACAACCGTGTGAGGAAAGAAAGTATTATTATCTCAATTTTCTAGTTGGGGAAGTGAGGCACAAAGCGACTTTTAAATTTGAAATTAAAAATAGTTTCATTGTAATGCAATGAGTGTATGTTCATTGCTCTAATGAATTATTAGTTTATTAGTGTGTAGACATGTAAAATGTGGCAATACATTCAGTGGTAATTCATTGTACATATCAATGTATTTGTCTTATGCAACCTAAGTATAATGATGTGTTTTCTTTCAGTGATGGGCCTGAATGAACATAGATAGCCTTGAATTCTGAATGGGCTTTTTGCAATCAGGACCTGGGTTTGGTGACTCTGCTTTCCTTCTGCTCCACCAGTGCTAGCTTGTGTGCCATATATATCAATAAAGTTTTCCTTGATTTTAAAAAACAACAACAACAACAAAAACCCAAAACTTTTGCCCCGCCCCCCTGCCTGGCTCATTGCCCGGATGTGGCTCGCTTCCGGGTGTGAGGCCAGCCTGGGCGGCTGTTGCCAGCAGCGGGTCCCCACAGCCCGGGCAGGGAGTGGGATGGATCCGGAGGGCGAGGCGCTGCTGCTGCAGGAGGCTCGGGAGAGCGTCGAGGCGGCGCGGAGCTACCGGCGGGAGCTGCAGCAGAGGCTGCGGGGGCTGCAGCAGGCGCGCAAGCAGGTGGGGCACCGGGGGGGGGGTATTGGGAGTGCGGGCCTGGGGGTTGGGGTGAGAGCTGAGGGCGCGGGGGCAGGGCATGAGGTCCGGGGAGCTGGGCAGGGAGCTGTGAGGGTGGGGCTGTGCTCGGGGAGAGGAAATAGGGGGTGGGTGACTCTTGAAGGGGGGCAGGCTAGAGCAGGGACACCCCGAGTCCATGGGCTGGAACACACCGCTCCCCTTTCCTGGGACGGATTCAGATTATGTGGCGTCCACGCTTCAATTTAAAACAAGTCTCTGGCCCTTTTGAGGGGAAAAAATCTGAACATGACCTGAGCGAAACTGATGCAGGTAGTTGTTGCCTGCCTCAGACTGAGCAGCTCTGAGATAAGAACTGCCGCTGTTTTGCCAGCTCCAAGAATTAAAAATTAATGAGACGTCCCTCCCTCTCCCGATCATGAGATGTTAAAAATTTGGAGTTTTTATCAACCTTCTGTTTTGGGGGCTTTTAGAGTTCCCGTTTTAAAGTTTTTCTTCTGCAACCTTGAAAGACAGAAATCTGCTTTTAAGAAAAAAAAAAATCAAAGCTAAGATTCTCATATAATCGCCTGACTCCATACCCATGCATTCAGACTTGAGTGTACCCATTATCTGATTTAACTCTTCAGTGTAGACGTACTCTGAATGTCTTTGCTTTTTGTAGACCTGAGATACCCCCTTGGTGTTAGTTCATCTTGTGGAGTGATCTTTCATTTATTTTAAATCTTACAAAATTTTTGTTGTGATCAGATAATTAATTTCCTTGAAACTGATCCCATCACCATAGAAATCTGTTGTAAACCTATGAGGGTCAGTGCCCTGATGTTTTATGACCAAGTGGAAGATTAATGTTCGTTAATCACAGTGGTTTTCAAAGTTGTTGTTATTGCAAACTGCTGAAGGTAACGAGCCTCATAGATGCCCCTAGTCCAGAGGTCCCCAAACTGTAGAGTGCCCCCCCCAGAGGGGTGGATGACAGTTCAGGGGGGTGCAGCTGGGGCCCAGGCCTACCCCCATGGGGGGCAGGGAAGGAACACCACCCAGCTCTGCTTCTGGCCCTGGCTGCTGGGCCTGCACCCGGGGCCCCAGCTCCCGGCTATACCCCTGCTCCCAGCTGCTCGGGGGCAGACAGGAGTAAGGGGTGTGTGACCCTGAAAAGTTTGAGGACTACTACCCTCATCCAAACTTTGCCATCTGAGCTGCAATGGTAGTGCTGCTCAGTAACATAAAATATAATGGGACACATGACCGTAAACTTGTGTTAGCATGATGTGTATAACTGCTCTGTTACTTTGGTGGGTGTGACTGCTTAGTTACCTTCACCTTTATTTGTGCCTTTTGTTTCCTCTCCCTGGGTACAGGACTTTGCATTCATTAGTACTGAAACTTTCCTTGTTCCTGCGACTTCAGTTGATCTCTTTGCTGTATGGTTCTGTGCTTGTATGCATTTGTTTCTGTTCCCCTGGACTCACTTTCCAACTGTGGCCTCGGTCTTCTGCTGAGTTGGCCACAATTGCATTTATGCTAACGAGATAGCTGACAAAGGAGGACATGAATCAACGATGCAGGATGCACATGGGGACAAGAGCCTTTGGAAATCTCAAGACTCCAAGACTGGGCTAGAGCTAGCAGGAAACATTTGCTCTATGGACCACTTAGCATTGCAGCATCAACCTCCATTTTTGGAACATTTTACTATAGTATTCAAATCCTTCCTCGAGCCTGTGTGTGTATTTTTACTTTCCAGTATTTTCATCCTCTCTTGTGTTTGCACATCCTTAGCTCTAGCATTGAGATTCTGATACCGATTGAGTTTGTATACGCATCTAAAACGGTAATGGGTTTGGGGGAATAACCATTCTTTTCTGTCGTCCTCCACCCCCGCCTCGTACATACACTGCCAAACACTTCCTTTTTTTCTTAAATACTAAAATAACAAGTGAGGGGAAGCCAAGCTGTGTGGCAGCCGCAGAGGCTCATGAAGATTGCTTGAAGAGGAAATTTACTTTACCTAACCCAAGAGCTTCCTGTGTTGGTTGTCAGTACTTCTAAAGATCTAGAAATTACATCTAAGGCTTGGCTTATGTTGCAGCATTTCCTTATGTGTGTAAATCATAAAAGCACTTCATAGTGGAGTGTTTAATTCTCACTTTTAGCTTGTGATTAATTTTTCACGTATTCAAATGTTTCCTTCCTAAAAAAAATTATATGCAGTGGGTTCTTAATTGACTTTGTAGTAAACCTTTTGTAACAACAACTTTTTCATAATAAAGATTCTTACGATATCCATAGGATCAAATATGGATATAGTGGCATATTCACTATTCACCCTGACTCCTAATAAAAGAAGGGAAACATTCAATGGAACTCAAAGGTGATCGATTTCCAGCTGATTCAAAAACAAAACAAAACTGCCTTTCACACACTGTGTAGTTAGTCCATGGAACTCCTTGCACCAAGGTTGAGGCAAAAAACTTAGTAAGATTCAAACAAATGATCAGTCACTTATATGGATAACAAGACTATTCAGAGTTGTAATAGTAAATACAAAAAAAGAAAGTCTTGGAAGAGATTCAAACCCTCATACTTCTGGGGTTAAGCCTCTAAATATAGGAGGAAAGAAGAGATTTTTCACTTGGGACAGCATATTTCATAACTACTGAATGCAGGGTTTCTTACTCTTCTGGAGCATCTGGTACTGGCCATGACCGGATACTTGTCTGATCTGATTTGAGACTATGTGATAGTCTTCTTGTGTCTTAGAAATTGCCTGTTAAAGTTAAATTAGTGACTCAAACACACAGATGTACAGACAGAGTAAACATTGAAACCATTCTCTTTCCTCTCTGGGGAGCTGAATTGTAGGTTTCTCCAAATACTGGCTGGTGATATTTGTGATAGGCCTAATCCAAAGTGCACTGAAGACAGTGAAGTCTTTCTGCTAATTGCAATGGGTTTTGGATAAGGCCTCTGCATGCTGAAATATTCAAGTACAATGTGGTGAACCAACAATGAAGATCTTCGACGTTAAAATACGCACAGTTATATCTCTGTTCTAATGCTGTGTGCTGCAGCGTGGTTCTCATTACTAAAGTGAGTCCAGTGTGTGGGAAGGACCGGCTGCACAAGGAATGGATATTTCATTGTCTTAGTGCTCTGGATCGATGGGAAATACCACACTGCTGCTTAATGTGTTAACGACATGACAGGTCCTGTGCAGTTACCTAAGACACTCTCTCTCTCTTTCAGTACATAGCCTTAATATCATTGGTTGTAACTCTGTTCTAAAACTTCTTGTGTGTCTGAGCTGCTCTCCTTTTTTTAATACACCTGCTCAAGACTTGCAGCTCTGAGGAGCAGCCCATAGGTTACAGTAGTGTCCATGGATGTTCTTATTGAGTATGAACACAAATTCTGCTGAGAGGAGGACTTCCCCTGATTTGAGAACAAATAAGCTGCTAATGTATTTACTTTCCACAGGAGACTTAAATAGTTTATAGACACTGGAAACGAAATCTGTTGAGTAAAGTAGAAGAAGCGTTGCCCACTGGTTAGGGCACTAGCCAAGGACTTGTGAGATGTGAATTCAAGTCCCTGCTCTACTACAAACTTCCTCTGTTACGTTGGGCAAGTCACTTATCCTTTCTATGCCTCAGTTCCTCATCTGTACAATGGGGATAATGGTACTGCCTTACCTCACAATGGTGTTGTGAGAATAAATACCTCAAAATAGAGGTGCTCAAAAAGATACTGCAGTAATGAGGGCCACATTTTTATTGTCTAATAGTCCCAGAATAAATTGATTTACTTAATGTGTTCTGGCTTGATTTGAATTGATTAAATTTTCAATGTGTCTCATTTGCATTGGGCTATTTTGGCCATGGCATATGTAGCCTGCCTCCTAGTTGGCCAAAGGCATCCTGTTGTCCCCATGATTTGTGACGCTGTTAGTGTAGGCTTATCACTCTTAGGCGTGTCTTTAGTTTGTGTATGGGGAAGATAATTGTCATAAAGGATACTCTCCTCTCTTCCAGTTTCAGTGGCTTTCCTCATTATTTATAATCTTTCTCTAAAAGATTACAAGTCTTACTTTGCTTTCATCACTTGTCTTTCTGCTTGGGTAGCCTCACTACCTTTTCTCTCCCCTGCTTTGTACCCTTAATCAAATGAGTATCCTACAATGGACAGCATCCTAGTAGGTTTGTTAATTGTCTGACAGCCTTTGTAAAAGTTGACCTAGCATAGAGCTTTCCACGAGCAAATGCAGGCAATGTGATTCACAATGATAAAGGAATATTTCTTTTCAGCTGCTTACCCTGAATCCTTCTCTTTTCTGTTGTCTTGAGTCAGATCAGAGAGAGTGCAGCTCTGACAAGGGATGTACTTGAGCAGCATTTTAATGATTTAAAAGGGACCCTGCGGAAGCTGCTGGATGAGAGACTAGTGTTATTGCTGCAGGAAGTGGATGCCATAGAACAAGAGAGCATCAAGCCATTGGATGAATGCCAGAAACTAATAGAACATGGAGTCAGTACAGCTGATGACCTGCTCCAGGAAGGTAGGGGGCTGTTTAAAATATACATTCCTATAAGTCTTCTCTTAAAGATTAGTGTAGAACAGGGGTGGGCAAACTACAGTGTTCCAGCTAGGGAGCAGGGTCGGGGGCTTGCCCTGCTCCGCGTGGCTCCCAGGAAGCAGCTGGCATGACACCCCCCCCCCCCCGGCTCCTACACAGTACGTGGAGGCGTGGCCATGTGGCTCTTTGTGATGTCCCGTCTGCAGGCGCCACCCCCGCAGCTCCCATTGGCCACTGTTCCCAGCCAATGGGAGCTGCGGATGGGGCACGTGCAAAGCCGCCTGGCCATGTGTCCACATAGGAGCCGGAGAGGGGATATGCTTCCGGGAGCTGCTTGCGGTAAGGGCCACCCAGAGCATGCACCCCTGAGCCCCTCCCACGCCCCAATCTTCTGCCACAGCCCTGATTCCACCCTCCAAACCCCTCAATCCCAGCCCAGAGCCCCCTCTCGTACCCCAAACCCCTCATCCCTGGCCCCAGCACAGAGCCCACACCCCCAGCCAGAGCCCTCACCACCCCCGTGCCACAACTGCTTGCCCCATCCCTGATCCCTCTCCTTCCCTCTGAACCCATTGGTCCCAGCCCAGAGCACCCTCAACTCCTCATCCCCAGCCCCACCCCAGAGCCTGCAAACCCAGCCGGAGCCCTCACACCCCTCCCCTGTAACCCAACCACCTGCCCCAGCCCTGATCCCCCTCCTGTCCTCTGAACCTCTGTCTGAGCCTGGAGCCCCATCCAGCACCCCAAACCCCTCATCCCCAGTCCCCCCCGGAGCCCTCATTTCCCCCCCCCCCCCAACCTCAGCTGAGAACCCCTTCCCGCACGCTGAACTTCTCATTTCTGGCCCCACCCAAGAACCTGCACCCCCAGCCGGAGCCCTCACCCCATCCCGCACCCCTACCCCCAATTTCGTGAGCATTCATGGCTCACCGTACAATTTCCATATCCCGATGTGGCCCTCAGGCTGAAAAGCATGCCCACCCCTGGTGTAGATCATAGTGCATGTTATGAACTGCATGTTTTGGCTGAAATGAACCTATCCTAAACCAGCACTAATAAAGGTTTAAAGATCTCTGCAGAATTGGTGGTGGGGTGGGGGGAAACATATCAATTCTCGCTTTTGAGGATCCATATTTTATCATTTCGGTGTATATAACCTATGGTTAAGTATAAGTGGGCTGAAGTATGGAATGGTAAAGGGGGAGAGTACCTACTTTCAGAGGTCTATATTACCACAAAGTTAATTTCCAGGCCACCAAAGTAGAAGCAATGGATTGTGTTTGGCCTCTTAAAATAAAATGTATCTCAGATGCCCTCATAAATAACAAAATATCTGTGTTGTTTTTGGTACTGTTAAGCTGGCAGTTTATTTTAACCCTAGGTGGAACTTCAGTGGTGCATAGGTCTTATGCTAGTCCTTTGCACAGGGGGTAAATTTCACCCTATGTGGTCCAATTGCTTTTGCTCTAGGAGAGAATAAGTTTGGATTTGAGTTTCATTTATATTAGAAAATGAGTTTATACAGTGAATGTTTGTTCCAGCATTTGGGACTGGAGGGAAGCTATTTTGAGTCTGTGGAGTAAAAACATAGTGTACAGAAGTTCAAGGATTATACTGTACTGCCTGTCACTGACCTTTCCCTCCCTCACATCCCATTTATATCTGCAAGGAAAGTCATGCTTTTCTCCAGAAGATTTGCAGTTGGGACAGAAAACAATAGAAGTGTTGAGGTGTCCCGTTAAGGGTGAACTATTCCATATCATTACCAAATATCTAGTCACAAAGGAATGTTGCTACTGACTGTGTCCCTGCCCCGGAGAACCTATTCTGTGCCATTTTTCAGCTATGATTGTGCTGGTTGTTTCCTTGCATTGTTTTTGTCTGTCTCAACTTTAACTTTCTTCCACTGTGCTCTCTGGTTTGTGAACTACAACATGTCGTACAGTCTGCTACTTGCACTTGGATGTGAGTTTTGTGCTTAAGGAAGTTGCTAGCTTTGCTGTCTGAATGAAGTCCTGTATCCACCAAAGCAATTTGTCACTTTCCAAATAGTTTCACCTACTCCTGTGAAGCTGGTATTAACACCATCTCCATTTGACCACAGGAGGTGACATAACTTGCATAAGTCTGAGAAGACCATATATCAGAGCTCCTGGATCCCTGGCCACTAGTCTATGTCTAATCCACTGGGCCACAGCTGTCTATGTGGACAGTGGCAGTAAAAGTTTTGCTATACAGTGGCTCTATTCTGAACTAGAGGGGCCACCTCTGAGCAAGAAGAGAGTTCAGTCTTCATGCACATTCAATCTTTTGCTGCCAAATATAGTGTGCGTTTTTATTTTTATTTTTTTTTAAATGTTGGCAACTGTGCACTTGGAACTGGACTGAGCTCACATATCTCCCACAGATCACTGTACACTCATCAGATGATAAACTTGGGAAGAGTCCAAGCTGGATTTAAGCAGAAGTCACTGTAGATATTCCTATAATTTCAGGGGTTGCCACGTAAATGTAGGGGATCAGAGCTGATGTGTTTGAATTGCTTTCTATTTATCTATCCCTACCTTGCACTGCA
Source organism: Natator depressus (assembly GCF_965152275.1). Classification (NCBI taxonomy): domain Eukaryota; kingdom Metazoa; phylum Chordata; order Testudines; family Cheloniidae; genus Natator; species Natator depressus. The sequence continues at coordinate 9,304,201 of NC_134247.1, forward strand.
CAGACTATCACAGAACGTTATATTTGCAAAAATAAAAAAAAAAATACATTGATGATGATGAGCAGGGCCTGATTCTGCGCACTGTTGAACCTGTTATAATTTCTTTACCAGTTTTAGCTTTTTGAGGTTCTAATCAGTAAAGATGCTCTGCCTTTTGATGATGTTTCCCGCTTAAAGTAGTTGGGCTGTCAAGTAGGTGGAGCCAGAGGATAAGGAGCCATGATTTCTGGCATCTGGCCCCAGCTCTGTTATTGTCTGGGACCTCGGTCAAATCACCTAACTCTCTCCTGTGAGTTCCTACAAAGCTCTTTGTCATCAGAGGATGCTATATAGGCATATAATAGTAACTAATAGAATTTCAACACTTGTATCTTCTAGCTAAGTGTCTTGCAGGAGCATTGAAAACACTGACTTTTTTTTTTTTTACTGGTTGTTCTCTTCAGCACTGGTTATTCTTTGATGTGAAGAATGTTTTTCTTGGGCATTTTTCATATAAGGAACAATTTTTTTATTCTTTCATTCCAGGAGAGAGTGTCATCCATGAGGTCATGGGAGAGCAGAATGAAAACCTGTGCAACTTTACAAAAAAGGCTTTGCACATTCAGCTGGATAGGTAAGACACATCAATCTGGTGGGGGGATTTGAGAATTCAGCAAGGAACACGATTGACATGCCTCTACATAGGGTTTTTTTTGTTTTTGTTCCTTTTTAAGGCAATGAACATTAGGGGCTTTTATTTCGAAGGTTTATTTCAGGCTTTGCTGTCCCACTTACATATAGATTCTGATAGGGGTTGGCCTTGATAATTCAAGTAGTGTTCAGTCCTCAGATGGTCTCTCTTGAAATATGGACTGTCTGTTTGCAATTGTTTTCATCAATCCCAATGAAAGAGAAGAGATTACGGAGACACAGACAACATCATTAGGCCAAAAATATTAGCTACTTCCTCAGTCTTTTAAGTCTGAAATCTGGAATTCCTTTAATGTTCTAATTTTTAAAACCAGTCCCTTGAAGTATAGACTTAAAAAAATAATCAATCCCACATGTGTTGTCTTTTAAGTGTATCGCTGAAATAGAATTGTATACAAGCTGCTCCCTTACATGTTAGCAATTTTTCTTTCCTTAGCTTGCCAGAAGTGCCCGCCTTGGTTGATGTGCCTTGTTTATCTGCCCAGCTGGATGACTGTCTTCTTACTATAGTGAAAAATCAAATCTTCAGCCATGGGACTGTAGCATCTCGGCCACCTGTACAGATAGAAGAACTTACTGAGAAGCCTGGCGGTATCCTAGTCCGGTGGTGTAAGGTGAGTAAATCTCTTGAATTAATGTAACTCAGATTCTCTTTTAGACCCTGTTTCAAAAAAATAAAAAAGGTATTCTTTCTCAAAAGAAACTGAACGTCACTTTCACTTCTTTCTCCGTCAAGGGAATCATCTCCTTCTGACTTGGGATTTAAAATATACCGGAAGAAATTGTATGTTACGGTCCGATCCAGGTGCACATAATGATAGATTTTCAGGCACAAGTGTGTGTGTGGAGGAAGACCTTCACATGAGAATCCAACCCCTAGTCTGCTCAGTCTGGCACTGGGCTACCTATTTGCTGCTTGATAGTACCTGCTGTCTCCCAGTATCTGCCAATTAGTGCAACAGGTCTGTCTACAACTTGTTGTGTAGAAAAGCCAGCAGAGGTAGCTGAAAAAACTGCCCACTCCTCCTCTCTTCTTGAGCCAAACTGTTGGAAATGGAAGAGGCAGCAGCTTACCTCACCCAGCCTCCCCCTCCCCAAAAAAACAGCCTACAACACTTCCCACTAAACAGATGAGTGCTACAGAAATATGACACTATCATCTAAATAGCAATTGCAGAAACAGGTCTTAGTGTCACATATTTGTCAGAAGCACAGATTGACACAGAAATAAACATCTTGTAGAATCCATACTTGGTGGTGGTATGTATTACAGTAGGTAATTGCAGATAGGGCTCCATTGTGCGAGATGCTGTATCAACCATGGAAAACTCCCATTGATTTCCATGAGGCCAGGATTTCACTCATAGGGATAAACAGTCCCTACCCCATTAAACTTATGCACCCTTAAATATTTGAGTACTCTGGTAGGTACAGTGGATGAGTAAAGAACCTCAGATTTTGTATCAGACACTTGGCTAATTGCTTTCTTCAGTTTTCGGAAGGCATTCCTTTTTTATTCAATAAATCAAAGGTATGGTTGCTAGGACCATACATATTTAAGTTGCTGCTGGATGGCTCTATCTTCCTTGCCATTCCTCCCCAGAAGTATGAAAGAATGTTGTGTGTTGGCTGCTGTTTTAACAAAGACCAACCATTGGTCACCTTACCTTGTGAAGGACAAATGTTGGTAACTTGCACTGCTACTGGGATACATTGTAGTTCAAAGAAATCCAGGGAAGAAATGGTCATGATCCCTTGTTAATGGAATAAATGTCTGTTTAGGTGGATGATGACTTTATACCACAAGACTACAGGCTTCAGTATCGCAAGAGTACTGCCAATCACTTTGAAGATGTGTATGTTGGCTCAGAGATGGAATTCATAGTACTACATATCGACCCAAATGTTGATTACCAGTTCAGAGTCTGTGCCCGGGGTGACGGACGCCAGGAATGGAGTCCATGGAGTATTCCACAAACTGGCCGTTCTACATTAGTTCCTCATGGTATAAACTTTTGTTGTTAGTCTTCTGAAGCTTATAGTGTGTGTGAAAAAAACATAACGTGCTGTAGATTATGTGGAGCTGTTTGCTGTCTGAAGACAATGGAGTTTCCTGCCTTGCAATATATGGAATTAAATGTGTATCTAAATAATACAAGGTAATTAGATACATACCCTTCTACAGTTGGATTCTTTGCTTACTTTTAACTGCAGCTAGTTCTGTAGCACACATGGTAGCTATCAAGCTGATGCTTGTGCTGGAGCAGTGCCTGCACTTGGAAAATGCCAGTGTGAGATTCTGTTCTGTGTTTCATGAAGAATTTTAAATCACATCTGTCATGCCTGTTGTGTCAGAGCCTGTTTTCAGGGGTTTTCTACCTACAACCAATTCAAAAGGGAAGTAATGAGAAATGGAGCATTAACTATTTTCTGGCTTTCCTCAAGGATTTCTGGTTTCTGTAATAGCCTGGGGCTTTGCTTTCCTTGAGGGTGGAAAGTTAGGAATTCATTTCTCAATGGAAGCGTATCTCATTGTGATGTTGTTTAGACAAGTACTTGAGGGGTTAACAAGACACACTGAATGACAAAACTGAAGATCTTTCCTATTTTTTTTCCTCATTATTATAGAAAATCTACGTCCAAGTAGTTTGTAAATGTCTATAAGGCTAGTTCTTAAACTGGCTGGAAATGAGAGAAATGCCAGTTTCTTTAGTCCCAATTAATTTTATAAGAAAACGGTGTAATATACATTTTTGTCACTTCTTTGTAAGTGATCATAGCCAAGAGTCAAATGCAGATTAATCTTTTTGGCAACAATCACAATATTGCAGAAAAATGCCTCATTTCTCTCTCACTCCTTTTGCACATCAATGAGAGGTTAGACCCAGAGCTTTGGTAACGTGACTCTAACTTGCACGTGAAGTAAAAAGACTGGATGCAGCCAACGGAAGCTCCTTCCCCACATGATAGCCAGTGAAGTAATTCATGTTTTTGTGTTTGTTTTAAGAATGGACAGCAGGTTTGGAGGGTTACAGCCTGAGCAGTCGAAGAAACATAGCACTTCGAAATGATTCTCAGTCATGTGGTGTGCTCTACTCCAAAGCTCCTACCTACTTCTGTGGGCAGACATTAACGTTCAGGCAAGTACATGCTGTATTGCCATTGCATGAGGCACTTACGCAAACGGAATTTCCTGTTTTGTCTCATTTTGCTACCGCTGTGTTGTACAGTGAACTCAAGCCTCACTGTGCCTCTGAGTTGTAAACTCCCAAATCACTGACTTAGTGGTGTGTACATAATACACAGTCCAATTTGTGTGGGAAGCCTGACCCTTCCTCTCTTTGCTTCCACCTCCTAGTTCTTCAGGACAAAGTCCAAGACCCTCTTGTAGGATCCATCCTTTCCTAAAACAGGAGCTGAAGTGCTCTATTCCTTCCTCAATGAGATCCCCAAATTAGCCTAGACTGAGTGGACCTGTGGTGTGTTTAGAACTTTTTTTGGCGCGTCTCAGCAACTGCTATGACCTGATCTAAAGCCCATTGGTATTCTTCCATTGACTCCAGTGGGCTTTGGATTAGGTCCCCTAAACAGTAACCTCTGTCCTTCCCAACCCTCCCAATTCTTCTAGGACTGTTGGAGCTTTGTTTTCCTGTGACAGTGTAAGAATGGCTAATTGGCAGTGGAGTAAGTTCTCAAAGATACCACCTCCAGCATAATTATAGCTCTGGTCAGATGACTGTTGGTCGCCATCTGTAGAAACTCCTGAGGGGAAAAGGTAGCTTGGGGAACTTACTTTCAGGGTTAAGAATTTAGTCCCGCACAACAGTGAGATTAAAAACCTTGGCAGCTTTTCTGCATTGAGCCCTTCCCTTGAGATGATGCTGTTCAGCTGGAGAAGAGGAGAGTCCCTGTGGAGATGTCTCGTCTGCCAGGCAGTGTCAGTTGTGATTGTAGATCTAAGAGACATAGCCATAGCTTTTCCCCAACTTTCTCTTATTACACAGACTGATGGTTTTTGTGTAATAGGCTTGACAATCCTGCTGCAAACTCCACTTGTAGTTTAGGGGGTGTGATTATGGTGTTTATCCATGTAGCTTTCTAGATGAAGTTACATTAACCCTAACCCTGAAACTTGGATTCTGTTGGCTTTGGTTGGTCATAGGGCACGGGCATATTCAACTGTCCATTGTCTGCCATGGATGCGAAGGGCTCCACAACTTCCATCTCAAATAAAACACCAGGCTTAATATTGCTTGGTACAGAAGCATCTCTGCTATTAAATGCAGAGCTTTGAGGCTTTCCCTGGTTCTGTTTCACACCAGTGTCTCTTACCTTGTCATATTGATAATGGAGCTGAAAATCCTTTTGATGTGCAGTTTTTTGTAGTGTGGATTTTGCTCCTTCTCTTTTAGGAAAGATCATGTTTCTGTATCACAGAGCAGTAGGCCACATGTGTCTGCAAAAGATTTGATGGAACAGGTGTTTTTTTTAAGAGAATCTCGAAAGTTAGAAAATAGGTTGTGTTACTTTCCCCAATCCCCACAAGAGCTTCCCATTTTAAAGCATATATTAGATTCTGCTAGTTCACGAGATGCAATACTTAGCATTTGGCTTTATCCATCTGTTTCAGCAGTACATTCACAAAGGGATAACCAGCCTCCTGGATAGAAACGGGCAAGACTCATGTTACAGATAATCTTCTTGTCATATATTCAGGAGGCATAATAGCCTCTCCAGTGAGTAGCAAAGCTGTAATAAAAACAGCATTTCATATGTCCCCTTTTTAGAACTAGATCTCTTTGATTGGAGTGTCACCAACCAAGACGTTTAGATGAGGCTATAATTGGAGGTATGATGTAATTGGCCTGGGCCAACGTTATTCCCAGTTCTCTGCTGCCCCCATGGAGCTGTGCTTGGAAGGGATGGTGAGAGATTCTCTAGGGTGACCACCCCCTGCTCTTCAGACTGCAGTTGTTCGTAATGTTTATACTTGCAGTAGGAAGGCAAGATTAGTCCAGCTGTGCTAGCAATTCAAGATGATACAGCAGAGTAAATGAGGCTGTCTGACGGGCGACACAGTGTGCCCTGGTGACTCTGGTAGGTTTAGCCTAATCTACATATAGCTAATTAATAAATAAGTGCATATGATGGATGGTGGCTTGTGCGTCTTTGTTTTGAGATTAATGGAAACTGGGGAGTGTTCGATTTCACTAACTATAAAAACCTATGGTTGATCTTGTACATCTGTCTACTCCCTGCAGTTACAAGGAGAGGACATCTTGTGGGCTGCATGCTGCCTTCCAACAAAGTGATGATATGGAATTTTTAAAACATGGTCTGTTAAATAGTATTTCTACTGCATGTTCTAGATACACTTAACAACTCCAGGTTACAAGTTCTCCAAAACTGCAGAGAAAAATAGTCCTCCTAAATATGGATTCTAGATCAAATGATTTTCATTAGTAAAATGAATAGCAGTTTACCCCTGAACACCACTGAAACGTTCATAGCTAAGTCTTTCTAAAAGTTTTTTTTATATATATATATATATATATATAAATAAAAAATATATAGGACTCCTCCTGTCTAGGGCTGTGCTTCCTGGGATGGTTTGCTGCTGGAATTGACAAAAATATTAAGTTAAGAAATGGTGTCCTGCACCAAACCCATGGGCCTGTTAACAATTTAAGCTTATCCCCTTACTGGGGTGCCCAGCCTGCCACCATGCCCATGGTGTTTATACTGTGTGTGTTGGCATATTATGTTTGTAAGAATTTCTACACAGTTGCCCTTAAGTCCAATTGTTCTGTCCTGCTGATTGTGCGATGGCTCTGTCTTCCCTCTACTACTACTACTAGTCTAGCTTGTTTCTGTGATCTGCTCAGTCATATACACCAATTTGCATGCGGTGACTGATCTAAGTCATGGATCACTTATTTGAAAATGAGTTTTAAATTTACAGATAAGCTAGTGCAGTTGGTCAGCTTTGTTATGAAAACATACATATTTCCAGACCAAAAAAAATCAAAGAGATGCTGCATTAACTGGAGGGGCAAAGAATTGGTATTCTCTAATGTACAAAGAGTTACGATATCTGAACATTTCTAAGTTAATATTTATAAAACTGCAATAATGACTAGACCTAATGAAAACTAAAAATATAGCAGATGATAATTGTAAACCTTATCTAATGTTCTTTTGTACAAACAGTTCTCATTGTGGATCAATTCATAATGCAAAACTTCAAGACACTTGGATTTTTGTTTTCTTAGCTGAAAGCTATGTTATAAAGCAATCTCAGTGATGATTTCCAGAGAACTGAAAAGCCTGATAGAATAGGAGAGTACAACATGGTTCCAATTTGGAGTTCTCCTGTACATCTTGAAGGAACTAACTAGTAATTTGCCAGACTACTCTCAAAATCATAAAATATAAAAAAAGGGCTTTATTAATTTCCAATTCTTGAAGCTGCTGTTGCATCTTTGTAAAGTTGGACAAATCATAGAAATGTAGGACCTCGAGAGGTTATCAAGATGAGCTTCCTACCCTGCGGCAAGATCAAGTATATCTAGACCATCCCTGTCAGACATTTGTCCAGCCTGTTCTTAAAGACCACAAATGATGCAGATTCCAGGACCTCTCTTCAAAGCCTATTCCAGTGCTTAACTAGCCTTACAGTTAAGTTAAATATTAAGAATAACTTTTTAAATCTCCCTTACTGCAGATTAATCCCATTACTTCTTGTCTTACCTTCAGTGGACATGGACAGCACAGCCCGTAATATGTTCGAAGACTTATCAATACCCCCAACAGTTTGTTTTTAAGACTGAACATGCCCAGTGTTTTTTCCTTTTCTCATAGATCAGGTTTTCTAAACCTTTTATCACTTATTGCTCTTCTCTGGACTCCCTCCAGTTTGTTCACATCTTAACATGTGGTGTCCAGAACTGGACACAGTAATCCAGCTGAGGCCTCACTAGTGCCAAGTAGAGCAGGACATTTACTACATAACACTCCTTTAACCCAGAATATTTGCGTGGTTTTTTTTTTTTGCAACTACATCACATTGACTCTTATTCAATTTGTGATCCACTATAGCCCCTAGATATTTGCAGCAATACTGCTGCATATCTCAGTGGCTTTCAACCTGTGAACCCCTGGGGGTCCACAGACTATGCCTAAGATTTCCAAAGGGGTCCACACCTCCGTACAAAAATTTTTTAGTGATCTGCAAATGGAAAAAAGTTTGAAAACCCCTGGCATATGATTTTTCTTAAGTGTAGTACCTTGGTCTGGTCTTTCATCTCATTGAATTCAGATCAATTCTCCAATTGGTCTAGGTTCCTTTGAATTCTAATCCTTCTCATTCTAATTGCATCCCATCCCAGATTAGTGACCTCCCCAGATTTTATACGCATACTCTCCATTCCATTATCCAAGTCATTCATGAAAATATTGACTAGTACTGGACCCCTGCCCACACAATACATCCTTCACGTTTGCCAGTGAACCATTGACAACTACTTTGTGCACCAACCTTATAGTAATTTAAGCTATACTACATTTTTCTGGTTTGTTTATGAGAATGTCAAGTGGGACTGTGATAAAAGCCTTACTAAAATCAGTATCACATCTGCTTCTCTCCCACCATCCTCTAGGAAATTAACCTTGTCAAAGAAGGAAATTAGGTTGGTTTGGCATGATTTGTACTTGAGAAATCCATGCTAGCTATTTCTTATAACCTTATTATCTTGCTGGTGCTTACAAATTGATTGTTTAATAATTTTGGTGCAGTATCTTTCCAGGTGTCAAAGTTAAGTTGACTGGTCTGTAATTCCCTGGGTTCTCTTTGTTCCTCTTTTTAAAGGTAGCTACTATGTTTGCCCTTCTTCAGTCCTCTGAGACCTCATCCGTCTGCCATAAGTTCTCAAAGATGATTGCTTCAGCTAGTTCCTTAAGTACCCTGACAACTTTAATACATCTAACTTATCTAAATATTCTTTAACCTGTTCTTTCCCTATTTTGGCTTGTATTCCTTCCCCCTTGAATATTAATTGTATTAAGTATCTGGTCACCATTAAATGTTTTAATGAAGACTGAAGGAAAATAAGCATTGAACACCTCTGCTGCCTTGATGCCATAAGTTACAGTAACTCCTCGCTTAACATTGTAGTTATGTTCCTAAAAAATGCTACTTTAAGCGAAACTATGTTAAGCAAATCTAATTTCCCCATAAGAATTAATTTAAATAGCAGGGGGTTAGGTTCCAGGGAAACTTTTCGCTGGACAAAAAAACCCTTTTAAAAATATATATATATATACACACACACACAGTATAAGTTTTAAACAAATAATTTAATACCATACACACCAATGATGATTGTGAAGCTTGGTTGAGGTGGTGAAGTCAGAGGGTGGGATATTTCCCAGGGAATGCCTTACTGCTAAATGATAAACTAGCATTTGGCTGAGCCCTCAAGGGTTAACACATTGTTGTTAATGCAGCCTCACACTCTACAAGGCAGCACAAACAGAGGGAGGGGAGACAGCATGGCAAACAGAGACAGACTCTCACCCTATGGGTGGGAGAGAGATGCACATTTCCCCTTTAAGTACACTGACCCCACTCTAAGTACATTGCCTTTTAAAGTAGATCAGCAAGTTGAGATAGCAGCTGCTGCCAGCAAGCTTCCTCTGTCCTGAGCCCTGTCCTGTCCCCCCCACGCTATGGAGATAAGGTCGTTGGGGGGGTGTTAGGGGGACACCCTGACATTAGCACTCCTCTTCCCCCCACCCCCCTGTACAGCAAGCAGGAGGCTCCCGGGAGCAGCTCTTAGGTAGATGGCAGGAGCAGCGCACGGCAGTGGGGGGGGGGGGGGGACACGACGACGACAGCTGTAGTGCCCAGCAATTGATAGCATGCTGGGTGGCTGCCACACAGGGAACTTAGGGGAGCAGGGAGCTGATAGGGGGGCTGCCGGTCCACACTGGTTCCAAGCCCCCACCAGCCAGCTCCAACAGGCTGTTCTTCCTGCAAGCAGTGGACAAAGCAGGTGGCTGCCAAACATTATAATATGGGTGCATTGTGCAACTTTAAACGAGCATATTACCTAATTGATCAGCAAGGTAACAACAAAACAAGGTTAACCGGGATGACTTTAAGTGAGGAGTTATTGTATTAGCTGTCTCAGCTCCAGTAAAAACCAATCCCCACCAAAACAGGGCAGGTTGCTTTTTCAAGAGTGCTCAAGGGATTTAGGAGCTTAAATCCTGTTGGTTTTAAAATGACTTTGCCACTTAGGAGTCTGTTTCTTTGAAAGTCAACATAAATCACATGGACTTTCTTGAAAATTTTACCCAGCATCTTTAAGCAGCAACAAAGAGTAACAGAGGTAAATGTATGATTCACAGGACAGAAGAAAACACATCTATTTATAGAAGTATCTTTAAACATATGGCTTCTATGGCCTCCCTCCCTTTATAGGCCTGATTATTAGCCTTTGGCTGGGATGTGGACATTAGGTTTTAATGGTTCATCCATAAACACAAGTCTGTTTGATTGATCATTGAAAAAGTCTCACTATCCGTTCTTTATCAAAATCATAAATTCATTTTGGCAGGAGCCAGGCTTGCAAATTACTTTTCCTGTTACTTGTTTTAAGATTCTGCCCCCACCAAAGGCATGGTCTCTCTATCCAAAGAAAGTTAGCAGGATGAGTTAGGTTCCCACAATTGTTAAGGGAACCTGCTAATCTTTATAATAAAAGCTAGAGAAACAGCCTGCAACTGTCAGTACGTTCTCACCCTGATGGATTGAGCCATGACCCAACATAGGGCTTCATATTAATAGGGCTAAATGGCTGGTCAGTTCCTTAGTGACAGTCACTTTAAAGTAACTTCTAATAAAGATTTGAACTATGGTAAAAGTACAGAAAGCTCAGAAGTTATGTAGTGGCAGCTGGCTGGCTGGCTGCCTCTGAGCACCTTGGTGCCCATATCATGGGCTTATTTTCAATACCCTAACAATTGACATTTGCAAATATCAGGTACAAGTCTATTCACATTAACAAATTTCTATTCTAGTCTCTGTGCAGTGACTTACCCTTTTACAGTTGACTAGCACCACTGCTCCTACTTTTCCTTTCAAATAGATGAATGGCAACTCCTTAAAAGTGTATTATGTTAATCTGATAGAGATTGCACCTTGTTCTTCTGCAGGATTTCTTCCTCCTCTTGTCATGGATATCATCTGTATTAAACCCACTTTCAATCCCTCTATTAGAACTTAAGTCACGGTTATGTTCTGAGTCCCTTTTAAGGAGCTTTTGCTGAACATAAGGCCTTCTGTACCTGCCAGAAATGGAGCTTTGTGCCTTAAAAAATGTGATGTTGACAGTTTGGTAGACAGTGACTAAATATGTGATTCTGCCTGGACTGGTACAAATGCTAATAGATGGGACAGCCAGGGTAAAGCCATGTTCCACAACTATTGAAAGTGGTGGGCCACAGGCTACATCACTAGGGGGAACATCAAAAAAAAAAAAGTGAAAATTTGAGGATTGTGAGAAAAGATACAGCTGTAACACCTCTGCTCGATGAGCATTTGCTACAAGCTGAAGAGAAGTATATGGTGAAGCTCATCTTAAGGACCTACATGATCAGTTACTCAGCAGAGGTGGTCTCAAAGTTCAGGTGAAATTGTGGTGGAAACCTTGGGGCCATTGTAAAGAGGTCCTTTATGATAAGGTAGTGCTGATTGGGTATGAACCTTGGTGCAGTTTTTACTGGTTTTTGTTTATTTAAAACTTCAGAATTTAACAAAACTTTCTTCTTCATAGAATCGAAACAGTTGGTCAGCCAGACAAACGAGACAGTATAGGAGTGTGTGTGGAACAGCAGAATGGCTACGATTCTTTACAGCGAGATAAAGCAGTATGCATTAGTACAAATGGTGAGCTTATTAATATTGTACTGTTGAATATTATCTATTTGTTTATGAAGATCTTGGCTATGTCTCGTGTACATTGTGTGCTTTTTAACATCTTATTTATCCCTAACTGCTGGATCTTTTGCTGAAATGGTGTTACAGCTTCCAGCAACCTGAGCAATCGAATTCTATGTTATTTGAAATGAACCACATCAAAGTACACTTGCGGATCTTTAACATTCACAAATTCGCTTAATACTGTGTATGCTATAGCAACTTGCATGTGTTGTTTTAAGACTTCAAAAAAAATCAACTCCTTTCCCGAGACTAGTGCCCATTTAGGAAAACCTGCTTGGAGCTGGGCTTTCCTCTTACTGACTGCTACTGTTGAAGCCTGCCCTGTGTCTCGTGTATTAGATAGATTCATGGAGGATAGATCCATCAGTGGCTATTAGGCTAGGAATGCAACCCCATGTTCCGGGTGTCCCTAAACTGGTGCCTACCGGAAGCTGGGACTGGATGACAGTTGATATGGATGGATCGCTTGATAAATAGCCTTGTTCTGTTCATTCCCTCTGACGCTCTGGCCACTCTCAAGACAAGATACTGGTCTGGATGGATAGACCATTGGTCTGAAGCAGTATGGCCATTCTTATGTTCTTTAAAAAAAAAGTACAAGTGATTTTTACTAAAGGTTACATTGATAAAAGAACAGTACAACTGGTAAGCTTCCATCTTATTAATCAATTACCCAAAACCTTGCGAAGCACCACTCAAATATCTAAAAAGAGTCCCTGCCCTGAGGCACTTACAATGAAAGAATTAATGGTACTGACAACTTTCCTGCCTTGATGTTGCAGTCAGTCCATGATAAGCAAATGCACTGGAGATAGGAAGCAGTCCTATCTTTGATAATTAATCCTTGTCTACGTTTAATGCTTGTCTAACTCTCTGTATTTAACTTAATTGAATATTTAAGAGCTAGTTTCTATTTTATGGCTGAAAAGTCAATGGTTAATAGTTTGGGATAGGAGGGTAAGTGAAAACATTTTTAAGATGATTGTTTCCTGATGTGTATAAGGAATGTAACAGTGGAGTTCTAATGCGCTTATGTTTCAGCTAATACATTTGCTTATTATGCTAGTGCACAGTGTCACAGGAACTGCTTAAAATGTTTTGTCAATACCACCTATTCTGTTTTTGGGAAGAGCTAAGAGTTGTAAAGAATTGGTATAGCTGTTACAAAGTTTCATTATGATTTTACATGTCAGTTTTCTTTGGGGTTGAGTAGTGAGCAAATCAGGTGATGACCTGCATTCTTGGGGGGGTGGGGGGGAGGAGTGTGTGCTGGGGCTTCATCAGTGGTACAGCCAAAGTCTGCCCCTAACCATTATGTACTGTAAGAAATAATGTTTACATCTCTTGACTGTTTCAGGGGCAGTATTTGTAAATGGCAAAGAGATGACAAACCAATTGCCTGCTGTTACTTGTGGATCAACTGTGACATTTGACATGGAAGTTGTGCATTTAGGTCCCAACAACAACGAGGGAGGAAACTCCAAACTCAGAGTAACCATCAGTTCTAACAACAGGGAAGTAGTTTTTGATTGGGTACTTGATCACTCATGTGGTTCTTTATATTTTGGATGTTCATTCTCCTACCCAGGCTGGAAGGTGTTAGTGTTCTAGCCTCTCTAGTTGTTCGCTGTAAATTTTAAAAGTTGAATTCATTTTTCCAGCTTTTAGTATCTAACTTGGATTTAACAAAACTTGTCTTTACATCACTTGAAGGTCACTATGTTGTACTTAAATTCATTTCAAAATTACTTCAAAAAGTAAATTCATTTACTCTATAAAAAGCTAAACAGGCAATTAATTTCATACAGCCTTGGAATAAAAACTGGAAAAACCTCAGGGTACATATATTGAATGGAATGAACTTTGTTTACTGCTGCTGTTCTGTGAAACAAGCCTGTAACACTTTTGGCTTAGGGTTAACGGTCCAAAGTTTTATCTATCCCACCTACAATAAGAGCAAATGACCTTAGTAAATTTCAGAAAGACTTAGTTACAAAATGCTGTAGCTTAAACTTTAAAAAGTCAGAACTGTCATGGTTCTGCCTAATACATTTTCTTCTGGCTGTGGTACAGTTTGTCATCATTCCCCCAAAATAAGAATGTCTGAGCCTTAAGTATGTTGAAATATGTAGTCAGGCTGTTAAGTGTCATTTCTTTACCAGTGTGCTTTACCTTCAAATACTGAACAGTATTGTGTGTGTCTTCTGGAATAAGTTTGATAAACCACATGGACCATGCTTAAGACCCCGCTTTAGTACCATGAACTATGGAACTTAAGTCAAACCATAAAGCAAAGAATGATAACTTATTTTCTTGCTCTATTATAACAAAGTGTAGTCGTATAGGAATTTCCTATGAATTTGAACAGGGTAGTTATAAATGACTGGGTAACCGTATTAAACTAGGCCTGTTTCTAGTCCAGAGACTATTAGTGTTACTTGGGTTTACAAGAGCATGTTAACAAAAAAGTGTTTAGAGCCCTAAAATACAATAAAAATATATAAAAAACCTTTGCTTACCTCAAAAGCAAATATTGTGTATATAAAGCAATTGTGGCAGTTTTTTTAAATACAGGTGGTGATATTTTGTAAGCTTTCTAATAGAACATCGTAAGACCTTGCCCTATTCCTTTCATTTAAATATACCCATGGCTGTGGTAGCTACAGATGCCCCATATCCTAGTCTCAAATAAAGTTACCCCATTTGGGCTATGCATTTTTCCTGTCTTCACCCTAAAAGGATGTAAGAGAAGCAAGTTAATTTTAAGACGGGCAACAATTAGGGCATGGAAAAACTCAGAGGGGAGGGATTATTCACATTAGAGAACATGTTGAAAGTGGGAAGAAGCTAAAGTAGGAACCTTTATTCCCGTTCTTGTTACACAAGAAATATATTAATCTAAGTGAAAAGCAGAAATTTCAAGTAGATACCAAAACTCTCCTTAGCCACCACAGAACTAGATTAAGATTTACTGTGAAAAGAAGGTGAGAATTAAGAATCAGCTACAGGTAATACCCATTATGAGATTTTTGGATCCTCAAACTTCATCTTATAAACCGTTCATTGGGGATTAGGAGGCAACTTTGTCTGGGAACAGGTTAAGTTCAGGATTTCTTCCTTTGAAGCAGCTGAGAGGACATTTCGTGTACTGGATTAAATGGAACACTGATCTGATGCAATTTTTTTTTTTAACATAATATAGTTCATCTATATCTAGGAAAGTGCTTTTGAAGACTATTCATGTAGTATCCCTATTTACAGCAGAACAGAGTGTACAACTTGCCAATAGTCAAGTTAGCACTGAAGCTGGCAGCAGAACATAAGTCTGTTTCATATGCCCATGCCTTAACCACTGGATATTACTGACCCCTTTCCCTGTGAGTCCAGATGTTAGGTAGTGGGTGTGTATGATTAACCTCCATAAAACTCGACTTCAAGCAAAGACAGAAGGGTATTCACTCTGAGGCAAATGTACACCTCCCTCTTCTGGTGAAAGGGCTGGTAAGAATAGGTAACTATCAAAATATAAAATGGAGATACATTATATAGGGCTTTGTTCACACAGTTCAGTATACTCCTATCTGAGATAGTTCTCTGTCAGCTTGTTCACAGTACATACTACAAACCAGTTTAAAAAAATTTAATCTGTAGTAAGGGCTGGTACATTTGTACAAGATTTGAGAAATGTCCAGCATGGTAAACTAGCCCCTGCACTACTGCAACAAACCTCTCTCTCTCTCTAGCTTTTAGGGAGGGTATAATTGAGGTCAAATCAGTCTTACCGTAGATCACGAAGTTTAAGTAGGTAAGTCACTTAAATTAAAAACCATCTTTTGCTGTTATCCAAAATGTCAGCTTCCAGCTGTTTGTAAAGACAGATTTGTTGTAGATGATCACAAAGGCTAACAGCATGAACTACTAGATAGGTACTCTTCAAACATGAAAGTACTCACCTGTACTGTTAATCCTTTTAAAGAACCTTATTACTGTGGCAGGAGCTTCTCCAAAACAATTAATGTTGCAGCAGATTGAAGGCTTGACACTTGCAACTGCTTCAAAACATGTTCCACATCTAAATACGAGAGTCATGCAAAACAGCTTGTTGTAAATACAAAACTGCTTATGAAACTTTGAAAGTATGTTCTCTGAAGCCATAATACTCACTTACCTCAATGACAGATGTTTGTCTTGTGAAATTATTTTTTAAAAATAAAAGTTGATCCCTGAACTCTGTGCATGTCTGTTGTTAGCACTGCTTATATTGCTCTCCTCACCCCTCGCTCCGGAATACACCTCAGCATCTGTTCAAACTAGGTATAGATGAGCCCTATACTAGTAAGTCCGTAGATCAGATGACCAGCATAACCAGGTCTGTCCATAAACATGTCTACTCAGATCAAGTGCAGCTTTAATATTATCCTTTCTGTATGGAGTTAAACAAGCACATCTTAGTTCTTTTCTAGTTATTTTCACAGGACCTGCTACTGAAGTGTACGTTAACACTGTTGGTGATTCTTCCCTCTAACCTCAGAAGTGCTACTGTTGGGAAGAACAAGACAAGCGTAATTTAAGCCACAGCTAGTACAACTGCCACAAGACCAAAGATACTTGAAACTTGCCTTGCTCATTATATAGGTCTGCAAACCTTGCCACAACCCGCATAATCGTTGTTCATGTACATTGCTAACATACCTATGCCTTAATTTCCTCTCACTGCAACTCCTTTCTGTGGCTTCTTACTCAGTTTAGCCTATGCTGATGCCTCCTTTCATAAAATAAACATATCCTCACGCAACTCCACTGGCTCCCTCTTAGTTTCAAGATCCATTTCTAAACAGCATATTTAAGCTCTCTATGGACTTGATGCAGCCTACTTCAGGCATTGCCTCACTACACCCCGGCCTTTTGCTCACCTACTATTGGCCATGACTCTTCCTTCCCACAAAATCTCAACTGGTGAAACACCCCTTCCCAGCAGCATCTCCCCATCTCTTCTGAAAACTCCTTTCATATTGACTCCATCTGGCCATTACTATGGTTATTTGCCAATTCTAACTGGTCAAGCAGCAGCTTTGCTGAATTCCTTTGTGTCAAAGTCCACCTTCCTTTGCTGGCATGTTGATTAACACGCATCCTTACTTCACTGCCTTTTTCTGGAAAGTAACAGTTTTCTTCTTCAGTGTTTGGAGAGATTTTTGCCCTTGCAATATGTTCCACTTATCTCCCTTTTTGTAATTCTTTTAGAGAAGGTCACCACATCTTCTGTAGAAGAATCCAACCCCATTCAGGAAGCATTTAAACATAAGAACGACCATACTGGGTCAGACCCAAGTTCCATCTAGCCCAGCAGCCTCTCTTCTGACAGTGGCCAATGCCAGGTGCTCCAGAGGGAATAAACAGAACAGGTAATCATCAATTGATCCATCCTGTCGCCCATTCCCATCTTCTGACAAACAGAGGCTAGGGACACCATCCCCGCTCATCCTGGCTAATAGCCACTGATGGACCTATCCTCCATGAATGTATCTAGTTTTTTTTTTTCCTGCAATGACCCCAAATATCCTTGCTGATCTGACAAATATAACCACTAGTTGCTAAACAAAACAGGATTCACTGAAGATTAAAGAATGGAATACACCACTTCATCCTACCAGCATTAATTTGGAAAATATTCTAAATGCTTCCCTCAGATTTGGTTGTCTTCATGAGCCTTAGGGCTGCCTCACACTGTCCTTTCCTTAACTCAGCCATTTGTCCACCATCTTAGGAATGGAAGGGGAGACAAACCTCGTCTGTCAAAAGAGTCCTTGCTTTTTGGTAATGTGCCCTATAATATTTGCAGGTTTTCAGGTCCTGGCCTCACACCACATCCAAGGCACCTACATTCAACCTCCATTTGAAAGAGCCAAACTCCTTAAACAAAGCACTTAGTCGTCATCAGGACCAAACAAATTACATCCTCACTGCCATCTCCAAGGACACAGGTTTTCAATCCAGATTGAAATTGACAATTTCTCTCTTCTTGTTCCACCAGTGCCAAGAAACAATTCCCCAATACTAGTCACTCAGGCTCTAGTAGAGACTCCAAACAATAAATGCTTGCCAGCCCCAAACCTGTAAGGCTGAGGGTCCTGTACTATGATAAGGATACCCCCCATACCATCACGGTACAGTTGGAGCCTTTCAAACTTGCAGTGTGCTCCTGGAAAAACAGAAGGCTCTATAACGTGTAAATATAGGTTTGTTAGTTGAAGTACATAAAAGAATCCTTCAGACAGCCTTTTCAAACATACATCCTGAGATCTTGGTTGCATTAGTAGTAATGCACCTATCCATCCACTGACTTAAGTATGCAGTTTATTCCATTAATGTACAAGATAATGGCAGGTTTACTTCAAGTAACAATCCCAACTTTTCACAAATGCCCTGCCTTAACCAAACAGAATCTATCTTTAGATAACCTCCCTTGCCCCAGCCTGTGCACGTTTGGCACCGACATCACTATTTCAGACATCAAACAAGACTTTGAGCACTGACCAATAACTCCCAGGAGAAATTTAGTCTGAATTTAGACCAAAGTACATAGATGGTAGTAGTGCTTCATGCTCAACCTCAAGGAGAGAGCTTCTAAAATCTTCTCAATATACAGACTGACAGAAAACTTCCAGACAGACACCATTACATTCATTTCACATCTTTGGATTGTCATAGCACCTTTAATTCTGAGGGACTTAATCTGTCAGCATCAAGGACTACTACTGACAGTGCCCATCTCCTACCCCACAGATGGCAGCGAAGTGCCAACCCATAATCTTAAAACAAGGATCATGAGATCTATAATACACACGAGCAAAGGCATACAGTTTAACGGCTAACTGAAAGGCACCACCTCCTTGGCTTTCTTAAAAGAATAAATGCGCATATCTGACAAATTGCAATCAAATTATGGTTCTAGTCTCTAGCTATCTTAAAGTAGCTGCTTGAACCTAAGCCAGACCCCAAAAAAGTATTAACCTATGTTTCATCTGAATTATTCTGAATGGGAAGAACAGGTTATTTTTCTTCATTGTCCACTGTTCAACAGCCACTAGACTGATGAACCTTATATCCATTTTAATAAGCACAGTTCAACTCCAGCTTTTTGGCTAGTAAAATGGGCAGCCTAATCAGTTTTCAGAAGCTAGACAAGTCTCTATTATGTAAACTTTTCCTGGGGGAGTTAGATACATTCACAGTCCAAATTTTGATTGTTTTAGTTCAGGTCCAACTAAAGCACTTCTGGATCACAGAGTTCACACCAAGTAAACACTATTTGCAGACAAAGGAAAAACTAAGTCATAACTAAGGACCTGGAAGTCAGCATGAAATGTGTTAACTGGAATGTGGAAAGTACCAATACACAGATGAATACATGCCAGTGGTATTCTTCAGATCTGATTGAAAGATCATGTCTGACTCAAGTCATTTTGCCTCAAATCATTGCCATTACATTACCTCACAACCAGTGTTCCCGCTAATTTTTTCCACCCATGTGCAGAATTAATTTTGTTACGTGCCCCATATTGAGGTGATGTGCGCCATCAGTAGAAACCAAAACCCTAGATAGAATAAATATTTTTTTAAAAGTTACCATTGTGATAAATGTAAGTGTAAGAGAAATAAAAATTATGAAATGCATAGACCAGTCAAAAACAAACACTTTGAAAGAAGTATCAAGAACACCACCAAAAGTGTCAGAGAGAGAGACAGAGACAGAGACATTGCCCCTTTAAGTAGATCAGCATGTCCAGACGCAGCAGCAACTGCCAACAAGCTCCCTCTGTCCTGAGCCCTGTTGCGTCTCCCCCAACCCCACTCTGTGGAGATGGGGTACAGGGATGGGGGCAGGGGGACACCCTGTCATCAGTGCTCCCCTCCCTGCACAGCAAGCTAGAGGCTCCCAGGAGCAGCTCCAAGGCAGAGGGCAGGAGCAGCACAGCAATGGGGGGAGGGATCCCTGAAGTGCACGGCACTTGATAGCCTACTGGGCGGCCACACAGCTTAGAGGGAACTTAGCTCATAACATATACACCATCTACCCCAAACACCCACCCTCAAAAAATGATGGAATAAAAACCTGTAACTGAAACAAAAAAATCTAGAGTGGATTTTTTTAAACCTTCAAAAAAGCAGAACCAGAGACTCCCTGAAGTCCATTAGGGATTTCATTACTGATTTTATGGGGACAGCACTCAGATAGCACAACGATGGGTGAGAGTATAAAACTCTAATATAGACAGGAGAATTGTAACAACCTGACAGATGGAGATTGTAGAGAATCCAAATTTGGTCAAAACTGAAAATGGAAGAGAAAGTTACATTGTTCAGACAAGGTATTATTTGTGGCCTTTTTGCATGCACACAAAATGACTGGACAACAAGGGTGGCAGATTTTATATTACTGAACTTTATGTACAAAATCTGATTTCAAATAAACATTTAATGTAAAAACAAAGGTTCATTTAAACAACTGAACTTGCTTCTTTCTTTACATCTACTGTACCATTCAAATGCTTTTTAACCAGCTTACATGATTTCTTCAAAATTTCTCATTAAGGGTACATATAGAAAAGGCATCTTTATTATAAATAGAAAACAAAGGGATTTTTTCAGCTTTTATTATAAATTGACATGACATACAAAGTTTACTGGACAGAAGTAATTTCATTACTTTTTGGGGATCACCAACTTTTTGTGCAAACAATGCTAGCCTTCTTTTAAGCATTAAGAGCATAACTGCTTAAGAAATGACATAAGCAATAATTCTAGAACTACATCTCCCCTAAAATAATCTATTTTTTTTTTTACATATGTGCACAGCTTTAGCAAATTAAAGCCAGAGAGAAATGCTTGATGTACTACCCAGAGGCATAATTAGAGTTTGCTATAACTCAGAATTGACAAATCAAAGAGTTTGTAATGAAAGCTTCAGTTTCCCTCTTTCCTATTTTTACACAAAATCAGTGACTAAGAACTTAATACTGGATGACAAATCACATCCACACCATTAGTTAAATAGTCTCACAGTTAAACACATCTTAAGGACCATCAAAATCAGTATTTACATTTTATAAATTTCTGAAGACACCATTAGAAAGCTTATATATCCCTTAAACAAAATAGGGAAATGCATCTCATGGTGATGGAATGAAATAAAAAATTAAAAATACCTGTATTTACAGCAGCATTGTTCCTTTATAAATAAAGAATATGAAAAATGCAATATCTTAAGGATAATAAAAAATTGAGGTGATGTCACAACCACAGTGCTTGCTTGAATAAACCCTTCGGTGCTGATACTGTACCAGTAGTGAAACCACTTTCCATTGGAAAAAATCTGTAAACATATGCATAAAATGTGTTAACAGCAGTGCAAAACTGCTCAAATATATTTTAGTCAGCATCTTAGTATCTGTATTGAATACAATACATCACAGAATACTTGCATAAGAAGTGCAACACATTTTCTGGTCCAATTTTACAGTGCATTTTTCCTGAAGAGTGGTATCTCAAAAGCCCAAACTAAATCTATGGCCTGATCCTGCAGTCTATGTTCAGGCAAAACAGTATGCATAACTCCAACTGGAGTATTTATCAGAGTAATGACTGCATACTGACTGTAGACTCTGGGCTTTAGCATGGCACACTATGATGCAACCCTTTAAAAAAGAGTTAGACACCAGATAGTTCTTGTGTAGCTGTGTAAATGTGTAATAAAAATAGAAAGTAGCTAAATGTTCAAGTTTAAAATGGTACACTGGGCGATCAATACATCAGAATTACCCACAAAAAAACAAACTGCCAGTAACCTCAAGAAGCCAAGATGGTACTTCACTGTGTCTGTAATGTGAAAAGCCAAGGTCTTTCCAAACAGGCACAAGACAAAGAAGTGCTATGTTAAATTTGCAAACTTTTACAATTTTAGTGTAAAAAAATTATCAATTTGTGGTTTATGATGATCATAAATTGATAAATGATTCCAAAAAAAACAAGGATCAAGGTTAAACTTTAAATAATGATGCATATTTTCACAAAAAAGCTAACTGGAGCATTTCTAAATAAAAAAAGCAAATTGTATCCCAATCCCCTTTCCCAATGTTTCACAACTTCATGGTAGGAAAAACAGCCAGGTACAGATGCAAAAACCTTAATATAAAAAACTGTTTTACATATATTTAAATTATGTAAATTCAGTAGAGTTGATAAGATACTAATTACTAAAATTACAAAAAGATTTTTGTATTGCTCTTCATGCTCAAACTCTTAGAATATTGTCATTACATCACCAAAACTGATATACATGTAGTACTTGCATAATTAACTGAATAGGAACCTGTTGTAACAATATCCTTGTTGAAATCATTTATTTCCATCCAACAGTGCCTGTTTGGAACCTGTGTAATTTTTTGTTTAATTCTTTATAGAACTCATGCACCCTAGGAATGTCACTTCAATGTTTGTCCATTGAATGGCATTTGCCTTTTCCTTCAGAGCTTTTGTTTTTTGCTCTGTTTTGTGACCCCTGAGACACTATCTGTTTCTGAAACTCTCTCTCTCGTGTTAGTTTCACTATATCCATTTGTTGTCCCACTTTGTTCTTCAGAAAACTCCTCATTTGTTGGGGTAGTTGATTCTCCTTTTTCTAACTTCTGCTGCATTTCTCGAAGCTTAGTAACAGCTTTGTCTATTGACATTATGCTAATGAGGTTAAAGTCATGCATGCTGACCAGATGAAGCATAAAATTTCTACATAAGTTCTTCTTAATTATTTTCTGTCCATAATTTTCAACAAACAGCATACAGGCATGATTCATTTGATTGTCAGCAATAAACCTGTCAAATTAAAAAATTGTCAGTATGGAAGTAAAATATTTTGGAAATCAAAAGCAATACAACATGTAGTTCACATCACTAATAGTAATGTCACTATCAGAGCCTGGTAGCTTCTAGATATTAAAGCTTTCAAAATTTCCAGTGATTAATCTAAAATAGTAAGAAAATGCAAACACACTGTCGCACATTCCTCTTTTAAACTGATCTCCCTTTGAATAACTAAGATAACTCTGGATTTTAAGTGCTTTGTATCTGTTTAGTGAATTACAAACAAATCAATTAAATCATGGTATAGACCTGTTGGATCAATTAGTTTCAGAATATGTCGTCATCCTTAGCATAAGTATGTATAGTTCTAAAAGAAGTTATTTATGGGACTTATATTTAGGTTGCATCAAACCACAGGTGTACTTCATGATTCCGGGGTCATAACTGATGCAATACAGCTGTGGCCTTAGCTACAGAAGGTATTTGACTTGCTGGATTTATGTTTACACCAGATCAGATGTTTGGTTTTCCTTTCAACTTGGCTTTGAAAAATTAAGGCTAGAAAATAAACACATTAAGTGTAGAGAAAAATTCCTTTACACATGCTACACTATTTAGCAAAAGTAGTGTTTCTTAAGGTTGTGTCTCATCCAAGACCCTGGGCAGCTCTGACTACTGAAGATTCTACTGGACTTTTTGCAAGAGAAGGGAAAGTTAGCATAGACATTTTGGCAAATTACAATTCAAGCAATACGAATCTGCCTACCTAAATTCCCTCTTCCAATTTCCATTGAATACAATGGTATGTTTACTTCCTTTCTAAATGATGTTTGTGCACTATTAAATAGTTGCTCCATTTTTCCCCAGAGCTGGTTGTAATTTAGTGCTAAGTGAGGCATTTCACGCAGTTTTAAAGTACTTCATGATCCCTTGAGGATCAAAAGGCATAATTAGAAATAGCATCCCAAATGCCCCAGGCTTCCAGAAACTGCAATCAAAATGCAGGATTTAAATATCCTCTGACAGGGTACTGTTCAAGATTGAGTATAGTGAGTAAAAAGGAAAGGAGGATCCACTACATTTAAAAGGTTAAACACATACAACTTAATTGTGTATTTTAAGTCAACTTTGATGCAGCAAAGAATGGTATAAAATAAGTCTATTCTAGTAAAAGTTAAGAAACTATCATACCCGTGCTTCATAACATGTAGATTCCACAATTTCATCACTTCTTTCTCTCCTTCGTTAACATCAGAAAATTCTTCAATTTGCTGCAGTGAAAATATCAAACAAACATTAAAATCCCAAGGTTAACCAATACAGTACTTGTTCACTTTGAACTTCCTTTCCTGGTTTTCAATCACCTATATTTCACAGAAACAACTGCTCCTGTAAATTCATCAAAACACTCTTCAGTCAGGGTAGATCATGGTGTAGAACACAATGCAAAAGTCCTTTATTACTACATCCACATTTCCATATGTTTCCTGTTATCGACTGGTATTCCTGCACTAAATAGCAGCAACATATGAAAATGAAGGGAGCCTGTAAGATTATGTGAACTGCACTGGATTAGCAAGTGAGGACAGACTTCATGTTCACTTTAGTGCCTGCAGTTCAAATGGATAAACATTTAATGTTAGTGGTGGAACTCTAACTCAGGGCTTTAATCCCAAAGGCTAGGTGCCATTTGACTAGTCTAATAAGAGCAGGTATGTGTATATATACACACACCACTATTTGGATTTCTGACTGATGGAAAGCTAACTCTGCTTAGCTAAATTGACAAATTGTTTTCTGGATAATTTTAATAAAACATAGGCAAGGAAAATTCATCTAAATATATCTTTGTACATAAAGAATAATTTACTGTAATAGTTTTCTCTCTCAGCCATTCAGGATCTTTTTCATCTTCACTGTCTACTTCCATTTCTTGTGGACGGAGAGGTAAACAGGTATCACTGTGGAAATATAACCGATTGTGTCCACTGCTGTATGTTCTTTGCTGTTCCACTTCTCCATCTTCAGATTCAAGAAATTCTGACATACTTGCTTTTGTACGCTTTGGCCTAATGAAATAAAAAAATTAACTAAGCATGTTAGTTTTCAGTTCTATCAGACTTCAGCTATGCAAACACTAGTCACCAGTGGTACTAATTACTAATACTTGTCATTTTATTGACTTGTATATATTGTAGTTTGCAAATCTAATACAAAGGATTAAGCATAAAAACCACATTAGACCTCAGAGAATAAGTTATTGTGCAAGTATCTGCAAAATATAATTTAAGAGCGCAGTTACAGTCAGATTAAATAGAATACGAAAAATAACATTCTTACTTGACTGAACGTACACGAAGAGCAAGGTTTGTCATATCTGCTTGCTTCAGTAACAATACCCTTTTACTACTTTTTACTCCTGTTAGCATTTTAGAGCCAGTACATATAGAAGACTCAGCTGGATTTTTTTCTGTCTCACACAGATGTGTTAACTATGCTCCAAATTCAAAATTATCATTACTGGTGAAGCACAAGACAAAGAACAAACCTTATCTTTCAGATCACAGGATGAGCTGGGTATTGCTACCTTTTTACTTAAAAAGTGAACAAATTTTATATGGAGTCACTGGTGATATTATCATCTCTCAATACCACTTTACAGGGTCACTTTTCAAAATACAACTACTCATTCACTTTGAATACCTTTCCTGGTTTTCAAACAGAGGAACAAATTCTACCACCAAACCATGTGCAACTTTACAGAAACCAACGGGTATGTAAAGGCAGAGTTTGGTCCATGCAATATATCTAGAACACCACTTCACTTTGTATTCACCTACCTGCATACAAGGATGTGTGTGATAGGAGTTCTTTTGACTGGTCCATTGCGACTGAAGGCAAATCCAGGCTGACGATGAATATCCTGAGGATTTCCTGCATAGGAGCCATCATAACACTCATTGATAGAAACATCTATCCTAGCACCTTTTGGATGATACTGTAACAAATAATGGTAAATATATTTAGCACAATAAAGGAAAGTCACTATTGTAACAGGATTTATCCCCCATTTCTCAATCCCTCAAGGAATTTTAGAACAGTGACTGTTCAAATTCAAAATGCCTTACAAAAAATCATTGCATCCATAGTATCAAGTCTCATGTGGTTCTAGTTTCCTCTTCCTTCCCCAGAGATAGCCAGACAACTTAAGTAATAATTTTTCCTTTATATGCAAATAAAGGCCTCTTCATCCTGGATGCTTCATTCTCATCCTTTTCATCCAAGAATTTTAATACAAAACCATCAGTTTGATTTGAAAAACTCAATAAAAGTAACAAGTTTAAAAATTAATATTCAGAAGCTCACAAATACAGAAGTGATTCAGAGTGCCTCAAAAGTTTTTATGAATCCTGGCAGTCCTTGCCCTATATTCTAACCAGATTTCCAAGTGCTGAAGCTACAGTATGGACATGATATAGACAAAAAGAGGAAACAGGAATCTTAAGCGTTTAAAATGAAGGAAATCAGAAATAAATTTAATGATTTTAAAACAATGCATTGGAAAGGTAATCTTTCGCATACAGTCCCTTACTAAAGGAAGTAAAATTAACAGGACTTGGAATCGTTAACTGCTTCCTAAAATCTCTGGAAATTCCCGATTTTAAATCTAAATTAAATTACTGACTACATCATACAAACGAATACACAGTATCAAAAGATATAACTACAGTGAGAAGAAAAATATTCTAAACTGAAGTGATTCTAACGTACTGTCAAAGATTAAGTCAATTTTGGGGGGCAGGGGGGAGAATCTCTTGGGGCCCAATTTTGGCTTCACATAACAGGGAGCTGATCCTTATTATGACTTACAACAGAATGGCAATGATGTCACTGCACTATACAGTATCTATGACAGACTGTTTCATACTGATAACTGTCAAGTAAGATTACTTACAACATAATTAAAAATAAATCTGCTGTGACAAAGCTTAAGATGTTTGAGTAAACTATAAAGTTTGCGGCAGTTCAACGTGCACCATGGGCAGTGCAAGTCATCTCTGGCTTCAGTCTGCTGTCTTGTATTGTTGTTATACAGGAACTGATGCAAACAAAAAAAGGTTGGTATTAGCATTATCTGAAATCTTTCATTTATTAGTCCCCCACCCTCAAAACCCAGCATGCACACACATTCCCTATAGGAATGATCTAGGGGGAAGTACTATTCTGCTGAAGCACCAACGGGGACAGTGCTGCAGATATAGCTAAAAATTCCTCCTCTTTCACACAGATGGGAAAAAACTGCATAAAGATCAGGCCTGAACATTTAAATTCTATAACACTATGTACTCCTCCATTCTTAATGGTATTAAAACTTTCAATACCTGGTAAAATATTCGTAACTTTTGTCGAGGTTCATTTAAAACATCTCTCTCTTTTCTTGTTTGTAGGTCTGTTGGCAAGGATTCTTTCACAGCTACAAAAAGAACATATGTATAAAGACGCGCACATCTGTTTAGTGTGATGGGAAAAGGACATTGTTTCTTACCTGAATATAGCAGCTCTGTGAAGGGTTCCCTCATTCTGGAGGGAATGAGCTACTTCGGTGTACTCTGAGTTGGGTAGCTCACCAAACAACGAGTCTTGGCGCTCAGCTTCCTTCTCAAATCTATAGTTACAAATATCATTTAAACACCAAGTGGCTCTCCAGATTGGGGGAACCCTTCAGATTACCTGAACATTTCAAGTTTAGAACAATGTTCTCTTTTCTGGTCAGGGCTTCTCCGTTTAAATTAAGACATTTCTTTAGTAATAGTCAAAACAGACCTGGGTGGGAAACACTGAAAAATATAGCTTCAGGTGACTTCACTCAGAACACATTGCCTAAATTCAAATGTCAAAGATTTCTTAAGTCAGACGAGAACACACAGTATCAAATACAGCTATAATGTAAACAAGTATTTAATTTAGAATTTTTGCCTGAAATCAAACTTTTTTGGTTAATATTAGGGCCAAGTTTTGGCGTCACATAAGCATATAACAATTCCTTAGTTGACAGTGCGATTCAAACATCAAATAGGTGCTTGGCAGACAGTCTCTACCAACAGCCTCCCTTTTAGCCCACTATGGTCATTCCTTTCATTCAGCATAGTAACATCGTGCCCACGAGGCAAGTTACCAATAGTAAGCCATAAAAATTACATGCAATATGTAGACTCAAATGGAGGTCAGAGACAAGAGAGACTTAAGTACACAACTTGATCCTTAAAGTCTACCCACTAAGAAGTGAGACCAATTATGAAACCTACTTGCCTCTGAATGGTCAACAAAATGGGTCAAAATTAGTCTCTAGCCACTAAATATAGAATCTCAATTTTCAAGCTGTTTACAAAATGCAGACATGCCGCACTGAAGATTTTATGAACAGGTGAAAATTTGCATACCAACATAAAAGCAAGAAGAGGACCTACACCCCTTGTTCTTTGTACCACCTACTCCTGGGTAGTAAGCTATGGGCTTTCTTCTGGTTTTCAGGATTTAGCAGAGGGTCAAACCCAATCTTCTGAAAGGTTTTACTGTCTTAGAGATTCTTTAACAAGTCTGCCTTAGGAAGTCTGCCAGGAGCACAGCTGACAACATTCAGAGCATATTTATCTTTCGGAAAGCTGTATCGGATCCTGTCCTTTGATGCCTGGGTTCCACAACAGACCATCCCAATCTGCAGATGTCATAATCAGGTATTTTCTGTGCATCTTCACTTCTCAGCACTCAGGAAATAAGATGTAGATATTAGAAACTTCCTCCACTATAAAAACAACAACTTGTCAATGGTCCAAAGTCCTGGGATATGAATCTACTGCAGAATCTTGATAGTTTTGTTTTTGATAAATACACCTTCAAGGTTGTTTATTGCTTGCAGATTGCTTTGGACCACCTTCCCTGGTGGGATCTCTCATCTGGGAGAATATGATCTTTGGTGAGCCAGCCTGCTTGATAAGCTACTCTGATGGAAGACAAATTAGCAATGCAGCTTTTCTGGCCAACAACCTGCTCCTTATCCCTCTCTGTTCATTTCTGCAGTCAACTGCTACTCTGCTCAACAATTCCACCATTAGCCAAGTCCGGAGAAACAGTGGACCACCAGGAGACCTGGCATGGAGAAGCAATAAGAAGTGGAACTTTGCCAGTAGAGGAGGAATTCGACTTCCTCCTGAGGACTTCCTCTACTGGGACTTACCCAAGTTTATCTGGGCTAAATTAGCAGTCCCTATTTCCAAAGTCATGAAGTAGCTCCTATCCCATCTCTAATCCCTAATTTGGGTGGAGGATTAATCAAATGGATCTGGCACCAGGAAAGCCTTACTGAGGACAGCATCATTTCAGTACTTTATTCTGGACAGCATCTCAGATTCTTGGAAGGTGCAGCTGCCATTCTAAGTATGGCTGAGGAAGTTAAGGTTCATCCTGTGAAGGATGGGCATGGACTTCTGGAGAGCTGGGCACAGATGCTGTTGCTGAGTGGTGTCTGCATTATTACACAGACGATCTGAAGTAGTTAAATGAATTCCCATCCCCTGGAAGAAGCTGTATAGAGGCAGGGGCCACTTGTGACCCATGTAGTTTATTACTAAATAACGCAATAGTTGGGCAAATTATAAAAACGTGCACCTATTGGAAACAAATGGCCACAAAACAGACCTTCTCCCATTATTACCTCCAGCCACAAACAGTTACTATTCCAATGGACCAAAATCAGCAAACAAGACAGATTTAATTAATGCATCTTGCACTACCATCCTAAAGGCATCAGACTTAAGCGAACTAGAAGAAGAAACTCCAGAACAGAGAGGACTCTCTAAAGAGAATAACTGCCTCCTTCAACCTCTCGGAATTAAATCCTGGAGGACAGAACAACTGCATTCCAGCTAAAACCTATGAGTGACACTGGAAGTTTCCAAGCCAGTTAAGATTTTATAAACAAACACCCTGAAGTGAATCAGGTGCTCGTGTAGAAACTAGATGTTGTGGCTGTGCCAGTCCAAGCAACCTAAAATGCAGATTACTGAATTTTGTATAACTTAAAGTTGAGCGGCCTTTAAGTCTCACCTTAACCAAAATATATGACAATTTTCCAACATGGAGGTTGCAAAGGCATGAACAACTGTGTTTAGGTCTGAATCAAGGAACAGCTTACAATATCTGGGCTAGCCACTGCTGTCACCCAGGAATCCAAGCACTGGATTCAATGAAATCCTGAAACTGCAAACCATTAAGACTAAGGCAAGAGACCAACACCCAGTCAGTTTTAAAGGCTCTCCCTATCTACTATCAAAAACTGCCTGTCTCCAGGGACTGAATTTACAATTAGATTTTATCCTGTAGCTTTTGAGCTAGGCTCTGGAAAAGCAAGAAAATGGCTTCCTGATCCAGCTGAACACAACATACACACTAACAGCGCTACAGTCCTTTAGATGACAAAATCAGGGATGTACCAATTAAGATAGAGAGCCTGTTCAGGATTTTTTTAAACATTCCTCCAGACATTGTACTATTATCGGATTGCATTCTACCTGCTGAGTATGTACTTTAAGTATTGAAGTTTCTTCAGTTGTCAGCATTGCAGGAAACAAGTGATCAAATAAGAATCAAGTTGCTTGGTAATACAAACTAAGCTCCAGGAGCTGGAACTGGTTAGTAATCTGTACGTTTGACATATCTAATCCAGTATATATTTCACAGACACGATAAATCACTTACAACTGCTACACCTTTCACACTAAGGATATTTGTGTGTTTCCACCACACACACTTTAAAATGTTTTAAATTTAACTAGTGTCTCAGTAACTCAAGATGTGTCTACCTTACACGCACTGCAGCACCACTGTAGACACTTATTGCAGTAAGAGAAGGGGTTTTTCTATTGCTGTAGTAAAGTACCCCCCCCCACCTCACTTCCCGACAGGCGGTACATCAGGACTTGGGTCATCTTAACTATGTCTCTCAGTGGTATGAATTTTTCACACCCAGGTGACATAGCTATGTTTTAGGTGTAGACCAGACCTCAGTTTTCAAAGAATGCTTAACACTAGTGTAAAGTACGTTTCTTGTAAGTAATCTACCAATTTACTCATATCTTGAAAATTTGAATAGATTTGCAAGATTTCAACAATGATGCTTAAAAGCGAGGCTTATTACATGAGTAAAAGGTACATTTTTCTATTTTTAAGTTTTACTATCTTTAACTGAGAAATGTCTTTTTTGAAAAGAGAGCAATGTCATTTTCATACCTTACGTCCAACACTATAGCTATGACAGGTGCCTGTATTAATCCCTTTTACAAGGGGTTTCTAATATAGCCACTATAATTCTCAATGCAAATCCAGTCTAGGTATAATTTTACATGCAACAAAAATACACTTTCAAAAATGACCCACTTACAAATTTAGGTGACAGCTTTTAAATAGGTACTGAAGACATTTCTTTAGGCTTGTGTATATTTTGCCATTTTATTTTTATGTATAGGCATTTCAATAGTGCTCATCAAAATACTAGTTCATATAAATTAAACCAATTTTACTATGCCAGATGACTGAAAAAATGTCTAATTTACGTATGCAGTGAATATCAATAGGTTATGATAAAACAGGTCTCTGAAGACGTAGTGGGCCAGATTATACTAACACAAGTGACTTAAATGTCTATTTGCACAATAGCACCAACATCTGTATATAAAAACCCAACTGTTCCACTAATACTGCATTGAGTACAAAAGATTCAAGATTAATTAAATGCAAAAATATAAAATACTATCATTTAAAAAAATTTTAATTACAGTAATCCATTAAAGTCTTCAATTCTATTATAAATTAAAATGGGAATGAAACAGTGAACATTTCAACAAGTCATTTTCCTAACTGAAGCATTCTGAACGGACATTAAATGAATTTGAAAAGAGCACTCTATCCAATATTGCTTGACTTTAATGACATTTGATGCAGTGATGAAGAAAACATTTTAAACACTGACATTGTTACAGTTTGAATCTAGACTCCCAATCCGTTACAGGAAGACCTTACAGTAAACGCTAACAGGTTGCTGAAGGGGGAAAAAAAGAGAAAGTGTCGAGAAAATTTATTTAACCAAAATGGAAAGAGAGAACAAAGTTTGAAAGATTTTGGGTATCTAGAGCTCTGATCCTTAGAATTACTAACTCTTCCACTAACAGGTTGCTGAGGAGAAAGATGGTCAAAAGAAGCAGTTCAACAACAAAAGCACAAAAATCTGAGTATTAAAGCTTCACATATATTCTATGAATACTAATTTACCTCAGACAATTACAAATGACTAAGTCAGCTTTGTTCTAATTTACCAACAGGACACCAGTACACAGTTTTACCGCGGAGCATAATGGGTAGAAATTGGAGCTATTCAGCTCCTGTGAAGGCTGAGTTAGTACAATTTTCAGAACTCCTCTTTCATGTAGATGGAAAGTACAAGTCTGATATTCTAAGAGTAAGTAATTTCCATCAGCTAGTCAAATGCAAAATCTCAAGAGCAAAAAGGGCAAAAAGTTGAACACCCTGACAAGAAACTCATCTTACTTGAATAGTACATATATTTTAGGTTTACAATAAACTATATCAATTACACATCAAGGAGATCATTACCAGTTCAATACCATTCCCAGACAATATAAAAATTAGCTCTAGAGATTACAATATCTCTATGTTCTGATGAATGCCAACTGACAAACATCTGTCTCTTAAACTTTTATCAGAATGTATTCTGACTTAAAACGCCAACTATTTCAGACAGTGTTTTTCCACTATGTTAGAAACAACTGGTTGTTAATGTTACACAATTGTCATATGAATGCCAAATTTTGGCCTAATAGGATCATTTTCACCATAATGCATGAGTTGGATGAAATTTCAATTAATAAATTAGAAAGATGAAGGCAATCTAGGAAAGCAGAAAATCCTAGAAAAAGTATCCTTAGATCCTACCATTACCTTTCCGAAGACTTACATCATATCAGTATTTAAGATAAGCTTTTATCTATCTGCTTATGAATATTTAAACTAATCTCACCTGCTAGTCTTAAAATAAACTTATGGGGAATTATTCCATGTTCTGCTTACCTTAAAATTCCATTTAAAAAAATCTTCAGTAAAAGCAATGAAAATATAATACTCCTACAAAAAATAAATTAGGAAAACCAGTACATTCACCATTTGTTTCAGCTGCAGTGGTTTTACATAATCTTTTATAGCTCCACTGGTGTAACAAGGGACCTCACAGGTTTGTTTGTTTTTCAATTTAGTAATGCAGCAATGAGGAATTTTTGAAGTGGGCATTTCAGTGTAGAATAGCTCAAAGAGATTGTTAAAGAGGAAAAAAAAGTCAGTGTTCCCAAAACATGAGAAATTGGGTGTTCACTTACCTATAGTCTGAGCAGGTTTAACAGAAGTAGGCTTGTTTTCTTGAGGGAGACTTTCTGAATTTCGTGTTGCAAGAGGTTTGGCTATAGGAGCTGTAGATTTATCATTTGTATCTCCTGTCCAACGAAGGGTAAACTGAAGTGTAGGTCCCTGAGAAAATGTTTCAAATGGAGGTAACCTCTGTGGGGGGCGGGGGGGGAGAAAAAAAGCCACCATGTTTTTACTTGGGAAAACACTGAAATTACTTCGAATGAAAAAGCTTTTATGGGGTGAAGTGACACTTTTTTCCCCCAACAAATCAAAATGTACAAGTGGCTTTTGATCATAATTGTAATCGTTTTCTAAATTTAGACTCTTGTACTCTCACGATAGGCATTTTAAAAAGTTTAAATTTAAAAATGCTAACACTAAGGGACAAATTGTAACTCTCCTTCCCTGTCTCCTCACACACTGGTTAGCGGTTACTCACATGAAAAGTTCTTGACCTCAATGGGCTTACTTGTGTGAATAACTGCTCACCAATATAAGCGAGGGCCCAAAAGTCCATGATCACCAGTCTTATGATTGTGTTTTTATGCTCCAGCTTGTTTTTCTAGAAGTTCTCTTTGTCCTTTTTTTTTTTTTTTTAATGTATTGTTTACTATTTTCCTTTTGGACCATATTCTTCTAGGTTTGCCCAAGTCAAATGTAATATATAACCGATTTTTCAAATTAATGCGGCACTGAGATGAAACACCACGTGCCATAAAAACAGTTACCTACCTTCTCATAACTGTTCTTTGAGATGAGTTGCTCATGTCGATTCCAAGTAGGCATATGCATGCAGCATGCACAGTTGTTGTAATGTTTTTCTCCTAGCGGTACCTGTTGGGTCAGGCCTGGAGTCACATCTTCATGGCGCTGCATATAGGTCCCTGCTGACCCGCCGCCTCCTCAGTTCCTTCTTGCCGGAGGCTCCGACAGAGGGGCAAGCGGGTGGGTCTTGGAACGGATATGGGCAACACATCTCGAAGAACAGTTACAAGAAGGTAGGTAACCATTTTTTTCTTATTCGAGAGCTTGCTCATGTCGATTCCAAGTAGTTGACTCCCAAGCAGACCATCGGATGAGGGGTTGGAGCTCACAGATTCACTAATTGAAGCCCCGGTCTGCCGAAACCTGCATCATTCCTGGCATAATGCAAAGTGAATGTGTGGATTGAGGACCAGGTCACTGCCCTGTAAATCTCCTATACAGGGACTTGTGCCAGGAAAGTGGCCGAGGAGGCCTGAACCCATGTAGGATGCACTGTTAGCGTCAAAGCTGGCACTTTTGCCAGGTTGTAACATGCCCAAATGCAGGATGTAATCCATGACAAAACTCTTTGGGATGATACAGGGAGGCCCTTCATCCTGTCTGCTTTGGCAACGAAGAGCTGGTTAGACTTCCGGAACAGTTTTGTCCTTTCAACATAGGAGGCCAAAGCCCGCTTCACGTCTAGGGAATGGAGTCTTTGTTCCCCGCTGCTGGCGTGTTGCTTAGGGTAAAACACCAGAAGGAAAATGTCCTGACTTATGTGAAATTGAGATACCACCTTTGGCAGAAAGGCTGGATGAGGTCGCAACTGGACCTTGTCTTTGTAGAAGACCGCGTATGGAGGTTCAGATGGCAATAACTTCACCCAGGAGGGTGTCTGAGATCAAAGCCTTGACACCAGGAATGCTACTCTCCATGAGAGGTAGAAGAGTGAGCATGTTGCTAAGGGCTCGAAGGGAGATCCCGTTAAATTGGAGAGCACCAGGTTAAGATCCCATGCTAGTACTAGATGACTGACTGGAGGGTATAACCTCTCCAGACCCGTGACAAAACGACCTACCATGGGGCTAGCGAAGACTGATTGACCGTCCACCCCTGAGTGGAACAGCAAGGTGTGCTAGGTGAACCTCTAAGGATGACACTTCCAGACCTGACTGCTTCAAGTGCAACAGATAGTTTAAGATGGAGGGTATTGATACTTGAGTCAGAGACGTTCCCCTTTGCATCACCCAAATGGAAAAATCTCTTCCACTTAGCTAAGTAAGTGGCTCTAGTGTACGGCTTTTGGTTGCTGAGGAGGACCTCCCTGACAGGTTCAGAGCACACCAACTTATGGCGTTTAGCCATGAAGCTTCCATGCTATGAGTCGGATAGACTCGAGGTTGGGGTGCTGGAGGCGACTGTGGTCTTGGGTGATGAGATCCAGCACCAACAGCAGGGTGATCGGAGCGGCTACTGACAGTTCCCGGAGTGATGTGTACCAGGGCTGGCGGGGGTAGGCAGATGCTATCAGAATGACTGACACCCTGTCCCTTCTGATCTTGAGCAAGACCTTGTGAACAAGTAGGAAAGCATAGAACAAATGGTCCTTCTAGAGGAGGAGAAACGCGTCCGCAGTCAAGCCCGGGCTGTGATTCAGGATGGAGCAAAACTGTTGACACTTCCTGTTCATTTTCATCACAAACAGGTCCACCTGGGGAACTCCCCACAATTGGAAAATGCCGTTCACAATGTCCAAGCAGCTCGACCACTCACGGCCATGAAAGGATCTGCTGAGCTGGTCCCCGCCAGCTTGCTCTGGGATCCCAGAAGGTAAGACGCCTTTAGGTGTATTGAGTGAGCTATGCAGAAGGCAGAAGTCCCACAGCTTGAGGGCTTCTTAGCATAGGGGAGAGGAGTGTGCTCCACCCTGTCTGTTTCTATGAAACATCGCTGTTGAACTGTCCATCCTGATTAATACACACCTGCCCTCCAGGTGGGATTGGAAGGTTTGACAGGCTAAGTGAACCGCCCTCAACTCTCTGACATTGATATGGAGCAAGAGTTCTGTTTGGGACCAGAGGCCTTGCATCCTGAGTTCACCTAGATGCGCATCCCACCCCAACGCTAAAACATCTGTGACTAGCGACATCGCTGGTTGCGGTCTAGAGAAGGGCACTCCTGCACAAACTGTCTGAGGGTTGAGCCACCACAGCTGAGATTCAACAACCTGAGAAGGAAGCAAGATTACCTTGTCCAAACTGTCTCTGTTTGGGCGGTATACTGAAGCCAGCCAGGCTTGAAGGGCTCTCAGCCACAGCCCTGCGTGCTGGACTACGGATGTGCAAGCAGCCATGTGACCGAGCAGCTTCAAGCAGCTCTTGTCATCGGTGTGGTGGGGAAACGATGGAAGTCTTCTATAGTGGAGCACATGGTCTGGAAGCACGACTCTGGCAGAAACGGCCTGGCTTGGGTGGAGTCTAGCACAACTCCTATAAGCTCTATCCTCTGGGCTGGGGATAGGGTGGACATGGGCACATTTAGCAATAGCTCCAGACTGTCGAAGCTCAATTGTATTAGATGTACATGTGCCTCTACCTGAGCCCTGGGGCGGCCCTTGATAAGCCAGTTTTCAACATATGGGAACCCCTGCACCTGCTGTCTCTGTAGGAAGGCGGCCACGACTGTCATGCACTTGATGAACACCCGAGGGGCTGCTGACAAGCCAAAGGGAAGGACTGTAAACTGGTAATGGCTATGATTCACTATGAACCTAAGAAAAAGTTTGTGGGAAGGAACTATCGATATGTAGAAGTATACATCCTTCAAGTCGAGGGTGGCGCACCAGTCCCCTGAATCCAGGGATGGAATGATGGTGGCCAAAAAGACCATGCGGAACTTCAGTTTCTTCATGAATCTGTTGAGGCCTCGCAGATCGAGAATGTGTCTGAGATCCCCTTTGGCTTTGGGGATTAAGAAATATTGGGAGTAAAAACCCTTGCCTCATAGCTCCTGAGGGACCTCCTCTACTGCTCCTGCAGCTAGGAGCATTTGCACCTCCTGCATAAGAAGTTGGAACCAGGAAGGGAAGAGCAGAACTGGAGAGAATATCCCATGTCTACCATGTGGAGAACGCAGCAGTCTGAGGTTATCTGGGCCCACACACGATACAGGTGGGGACAGACGGTTCAGACAACAGGGGGATGATCCAGTGACTGGAATGGTGACCCTCCCCCCAGCACACCCTCAAAAGGCATGCTTGGAGCCAGAGGACTGCCTCCCTGAGCCCTGGCCCTGATTGGGCAGCAAATGGGGAGGCTTGCATCTGTTATTCATGCCCCACTTCCTGGAGAAGTCCTACCTAGGCTAGGGAGGGTAGAAACACGGAGGAGACTGAGGCTTAAAATGCTTTCTCTGGGTAGCAGGAGTGTGCAGGCCCAGGGACTTCAATGTTACCCTTGAATCCTTTAGGCTACGGAGTTTGGAGTCCGCCTGCTCTGAAAATAACCCCAACCCATTAAAAGGGCAGGTCTTGTATTGTCTGCTGGACCTCTGGGGGGAGGGCCAAGACTTGAAGCCTTGAACTTCTCCTCATTGTGATGGTGGAGGATATGGTCAATGTGGCCATGTCCGCCACGTCCAGGGAGGCCTGTAAGGAGGTCCGTGCTGCTGCCTTGCCCTCCACCACCACAGCTGCAAATTCTGGTCTAGAGTCTGCAGGGATCAGCTCCTTAAACTTCATCATGGCATTCCATGAATTGAAGTTGTATCAGCTCAAGACTGTTTGCTGGTTAGTAATTTGAACATGGAGCCCCCGGTGGAGTACACCGTCCTGCTGAAGAGGTCCAGCTTTTTTGAGTCCATGGATTTTGGGGTTGAGCCCTGCTTCCCGTCTTTCTCTTTCATTCGCAGCAGCTACCACTAGCAACCCTGGCTGTGGATGAGTAAACAGGTATTTGTACCCTTTTGAAGGTACTAAATATTACCTTTCTACCCCCTTAGCTGTAGGGGGTATAGAGGCAGAAGTCTACCACAAGGTCTTAGTGGTGGTCTGGATAGTTTTTATGAGGGGTAATGCTACCCTAAAGGGCCCCTTGGGAGCTAGGATGTCCACCAGGGCGTCCACTGACTCGACCACCTCCTCGGCATGTAGCCCCAAGTTTTGAGCAGGTCCCACACGGTTTATATCCTTGAGATCAAGGCATACCCCAAGCGGGGAACGAACTGGGGTGGAACCCCTAAATACAAACTAACTACAACTAAAACTAACTATTTACAGATTGAAGATACAAAAATCACTAGGGGAAATGCTTGCCGAAGCAAGAAAGACCCTTAGCTCCAACAACCATTGCTGGTGGAAGGAAGGAAATAAGGAGGCGGTGGGTTGGCAGGGACCTATATGTGGCGCCATAAAGGCATGGCTCAAGGGGGCGCCCAGGCTGACCTGACAGGTACTGCTAGGGGAAAAACCTTCCAACGACTGTGTACGCAGCATGCACACACTTACTTGGAATAGAAACGAGCAAGCATTCAAAGAATTTCTACACAAGTTTAGTTTGTGTAGTGACCTTAATTTTACTGTAGTTAGAGTATTATTGAATATTTGTATTGTGGCAATGCTTAAGAGCCTTAGTCATAGACCAGGACCCCACTGTGTTTGGAGCTGTACAAACAGAAAGGATTCCTTCCCCAAGAAGCTTACAATTTAAGTACAAGAGACAATAGATGATACAGACAGAGGAATACAAGTGAACAATAGAACAACATTGGTCAGTGTGATCAGCAGTGATCTCAGCAGCTTAACTGTTAAGTATTGTGTAGACTAATGGGACAATAGTCCATACCTTCCCATCGAGTATAGTTTCCCATGTTGCTCTTTTCTTGCTAATTGGACACTCTTCCATTTCCTGCATGGCTACTTCATATTCCCCATCCAGAAGCTGCAAGCGCCTGTACACACAAAGTAACATTTTATTCACTGTCTGCTGAAATATATTCACTTGTTTTTAAAATGTCAAATATATTTCAATGAAACTTACACATACAAAATCTCTCAAAGTAGTTCATTTGCATGAAACTAATGCAACCCCCCCGACAGAAGTGTATTTGACAACACAGCCTGCATCTCAGCTAAAACAAAAACTATGATGAAAATGGGACACCTAATGACAAAGTATGACAAAAAAATCCTAGAGAGAATACCACGTGATACGAGAAAATAAATGTTAAATACAAAATTAATGCAATGATGAGAATCTTCCTGTAAATGAAAAACCTATTGACCAAATGTCATCAAAAAATACCCAAATTATCCATGTTCTAATATGAGACTTCCAGTCAACAAACCAGTATACCAGGACATCAGATCAGGACTCCTAAGACTGAAGAATTTGTCCCATTCACCACCATTGCCAATTTCAGAAGCCATCTTTCAAACACAGATGGTTTAATGAATGAAGTTCTCAAAAAAACTTCACAACACACCTTTGTCTCCACTAGAACAGACAATTCAAGCACGATACTGTGCTTTTTCACTTCTGTCCAGATATTGACAAAGTAAGTAAGGACAATGCCAAAGCATATGCATTAGATAATCTGTATAAACATTTCATCTCAAACATGATTATTCTCAAGTCAGCCATGCAAGCTCAGCTGCTAAGATTTCTACAGAAAAATATTTAATTAAGTTCACCGCTGTCACTCATGTTGAACAGCATGGAGGAGCAACACAGAAGTGACTAGGAAGTACA
Source organism: Natator depressus (assembly GCF_965152275.1). Lineage (NCBI taxonomy): Eukaryota > Metazoa > Chordata > Testudines > Cheloniidae > Natator > Natator depressus. The sequence continues at coordinate 9,343,720 of NC_134247.1, forward strand.
ATTTTAATTCATATACTAGAAAATGTTTAATGGCAGCACAAGTTTCTATGTCACTTCTGAAGGTATACAGAAACACCAACTAAAGGCTTGTCAACATGGGATGTTACTGCACAGCAAGCCAGAAAATGAATCTATAGCAAACTAGCTTGCTGCATAGTGAAGTCCCACACTCCGCTCTGACTTACTACACTTTACAAGTAGTAGCCAAACCACATTAACGCCCCATGTAGACAAGCCCTAAGTATTCTGTAATGTCAAAATACAATCCCATGAGCTCACTTCCTAGCAAGACGTTATATTTTGCTTTTCAGGGCACTATTATTTTACTAGCCACATTCCAATTCCTATCAAGAGCTCATAAAGTTGCAAATGCATACTCCATGTCAGAAAGAAACAAACTTACAAAATTGCTTGCTAAATAGTTAAGTGCTACTTCAGTTTATCCAAACTATTTTATCAGTACTCGATATAAGAATCATGCCTTGCAGGAAAACAGTACTGCCTATATTTTTAGATGTCTCAGCAGGTGATACTGTAATAGTTGCTTATTGACTTGGAAGAGCCTTACCTTTTGCCTTTAGATATGAAACATGGTTTACCATAGTGGAAGAATCTCAACAGTCTAAAGTTATAAACGTAACAAGTAAACCAAAGACCTATTTGTTTTGCTTCTTGATGGCATTTGGTAAACCGCGAAATGATCCGTCATTACTCCATTCAGAAAATGGAAAGAGGTTTAGAAGAAAAAAAGAAAACATGCACAGAAAGAAAAAAGAAAGGAGACTAACAGGGAACATATCTGAAATCCCAACTGGAGGACTGAGTCTTAAATATTTGCCTATTCTGGATACTCTGCCCCAAACACTGATTAAAAAATACTTGCCTCAAATGATTAATATAAATGATTAATTTGTGTTTTTATGGAAAATTTAAAAGGAAGTGTAGTTGCGAAAACTGGCAACTCAGACAATGAAGAATGATATTAATGAAATAGAAAGCATCTTTGAAGTGGCAAACATGTTTTCTTTCATAATTTGAATTTGCTGAAACTGAAAAAGATGTTTACCAAGCTGAATTTTGAACTTTATGGTAAATAAAAACAAAAGAAAATAGCTAGCCATTTGTAACTTAGAAAAATAAGTAGAAAGTAAAGAGGTACTAAATATGAAATACGTTCGTAATTTGGAATACTGTGCTATCAGAAAACACAGGGAACAATCTCTGTAGAAGTTCCTACTCTCTACTTCCTCTGGTCACTTGATATGCACTTGAATTTTGTTGATTTTGCAGTAAGGATGACATTTAAGATTAATTTAACTACTTTTCAGGTATTTTTGATATGTGATGGAGTTAAATGCACTGCTATGCATTTTAGACAAAATATCATACATAACATATGATACAGTTAATTTATATTTTTGAAAGAGGAGAACTTATGGAAATAATTATTAGCCCTAACCACTAACCTAAACTAAAGGTGACCTTTGCTTACAGTGTAAGTGAGCTGAGTATTGATTTGGATGCCAGGACACAAACTATACTCTGGTAAAGATGTATTGAATATTCATAGGTTAGTTAATTATATTTATCATCATCAGATATTCCATAGACAAGACAGGGAGGCAATCTTGAACCTGAAGTGTCCCTCATCAGTATCTTATGAGCAATGTATTTGCCAACAAGTGAAAAAGGACACTTTTTGCTTCTGGTGGATAGGGACTGGCTACAATACAAGAGGCAACCAATGCAAGAGAAACTCAGATTTCCAAAATACAGTTGCAACTAATAGAATTCTAACAGCTCTTCAATCTGAGTGCAGGCAATTATTACTTAGGCATTAAGAACTGTTATGCAACATACACAGATAAAAGGTAAAATCAGCAGACTTCATAAATCCACTGAAACTACTTCAACCAGTAATGGTGAACTCCAAACTCAATCTTGTGTTACAATCACCAAAACCTTGATAGTGCTTTAGAGCAACGTCCTCCACAGCCCAGCCGGGACTAGCAGCTGAGCCTGGCGCAGGGTAGGAGCCACTGGCCGGGTCTTCCCCAGTCCCACCTCCTACCCCACAGTGATTTATCTCTCTGCCAGCTGCCCTGGGCACCCAAAACATACTGCTGGGGAGGGCTGCATGACTGCTCTTGTGGCTTCCTTTTGCTTCCCCATCAGAAAGTCATTTTTCTGTGGGGAAGCAAAGAAATCTGCGGGGGACATAAATTCAGCACATGTGCAGTGGTGCAGAATTTCCTCAGGAGTATTCTATTAAAGGAATGACATGACAGAAACTTTTAGGCCAATTCAGAAAATCTCTGAGGACAGATTGGTTCCACTTCCCAACAGCTGGCCATACACTTCTTGGCCCATCCGGTACATATGGCTGAGTTGGACTGGCTCTACTCTGAAGAACTCCTACCCAATGCTCCACAAAATAAAAACTGTCATAACCCAAGGTTTCAAAGAAGACAACAGTATGGTTAAATCATCAAACCCAACTCTGGACACAAGTGAGTTCCAGGCTGACTACAAAAAAGGCAGACACCAGGACTGTACTGAACTGCATGCATATAGATGCAGACTGAGTTGTGTCAGCACAAGACACTGATGTTCTTCTGTTACAGGGGGCCCTGTGAAGCTAAGTTGCTCTGGCTTCAGTTTTCAGCCCTCAGCAGAGCTTGGGCTTCTTGCCCTAGGCCCCCAGCAACTCTAACGCTGGCCCTGCTCTCTGGTTTATTTTGGCGGACCCCCTGAAACCTGCTCGTGGCCCCACAGTGGGACCCAGACCTCTGGTTGCGAACCTCTGCAAAAAAAGATATTACCTCATCCACCTTGTCTCTCCAATACCTTAGGACCAATACGGCTACAACACTGTATGACAAAAAACACAGAATACTGGAGTATTCACTTGCCATTACTTTGAGTAACGGGTATCTTCTGAAGCATTTGGATTGCTTTAAGTTGTAAATAAGTGCAAACTGCCTTTAAAAAAAAACTAAGTACACTAACTAGTGCCATGTTATCTTAATAAAAAAACAAAGACATTTAATAAGTGTCTTATGATAACCAAACAAATCAATAAAAACACAAACCAGTTTTCTTTAAACAAACCTGCATAATCAATGGTAACTGATATTTACAATGAGGCAGCACACACTTGTTATTCAGATAAATATGCTTTTGACAGGAGAAATATGCAATTACTGTGGTGTTACTGAAGTAATGGATAACTAATCTATCCTTAAGATGATTATGGGATAGTATATGTGGCTGCATCAGCAGGGTAAGGAGAAAGTTCTATCTCAACAAATAAAGTATTAGCTAATGTACTTAAGAGCTATTTTCCTAATTATGCAGTCACTGGTCCATAAGACTACAGAAGTTACATCTGTCTCTTACAACTGATAAGGGGGACAGATTTTATGCTGATTATCCGCAGGAGGATATTAAAACTTGTTTTAGCAGGGAATAGGTTTTCTGCATTGGTTATAAAAGAACGTTAGGTTTGAAGTGTCCTGTGTGAAATCTGCAAACTAGTTTTTCAAGGAATTTACTCTTTCACAGCAAAGACCAAGTTAACACTTGTTTCAGCCATCCACTGATCTACACATTGAAAATGTAGAATACAAAAATTGAGAAAAATGAAATTCAAAAGTAGATTTTCATTTAATATCAAATTGCATGAGTAACAAAAGAAAACCATTTGATTTTCATATTACCTGTTTTTATCAAATACTGTCATTTGTGCCACAAAAGTCTTTTCTCCATCTTCACGATTTGAAGAATTACGTTTTCTTCTAGCGGGAAGCTCCTCATTGACATCTGCATTTCACAAATATTACATACAATTGTTAAAAATGCAGGCAATTCCAGCAAATTGGGAAGTCAGTGTGAATAAAGACCCAACTATATATTTTAAGTTAACATGTGTGATTTTTAACTAGTAACAGAGGCTAGGATTAATGTAATGTAATATGATCAATGTTTTTTGGAACTTTATCATTAAATTGAATATTAGTAACATTTTAGGATACCCCATTCTTATAGTGTTAATCACGTTTTAACTTGGTGTTAGATAAACTGGCTTACAGAATTTGAGCCTTGTTCTCCCTCCCTTTTCATCGTGTATTGTAACAATTAAAAGCAAAAATAAAAAACTGGACTATTTTTCTCTAAACTACCATTAAAGCTTTGATGTTTGTGGAATACTATAATTCTGTGGTAAAATTAAGGTATTAGATTTAAGTCAGTTTTATTTTAAAAAAAGTTTGTCTGTTAATGAAAGCCACAGCAGTATCTGTGGAATCCGTTTAGTTCAGTCACTAGTAACCTTCCAGCAGTGTTTTGGCACGACAATTAATCAACAGCAGGAATGAAGAGATTCCAGAGTTCTGTTTTATATCATCAACTCTGTGCCAGAGCTAGCCTTTGGTATTATATGCACATTACCATACATCTTGATAAAAGTTAGCTATTACATGTGTATATGATACCAAAACCCATTATACATGGTGTGTATCTAAAGGCTATTTAAAGTACTATTCTAGTACTGTCTTGAAACAGACATCTTTACAAACTAATGAAAGTCAATTAAGTCACCCATATTTGATTCTGGTTCCTACTGAGCATGACTGAAATTCTGAAAGACTATATACATACATATAAGCTAAACCTGACAAATGCACGTTCAAAAACTGATCTTACCTATGTTTTCATTAGTTTCACCATTGATCATTCCATTAAATTCTCTTCTTCCTGGACGAGTTACTCTGAATAACAACGAGTAAGACTTCACCATATGGCTGTTGCTGGGTTCAAACTCATTGCTGGAAACAGCGAGTGATGGGAAGTTGCCTGGCTTTATTTGGTTGATGTCTGGGTTTAAAGGCACCTGCTTTTTACCTGTAGGAACTTGCCTTATTGGACAACTGACATCCTGCAAGCATAAAAGGAAGTTTTTAAGGTTTGGGGTTTTTGTTAAATGGAAATTCTTCACTATCTGAAAATATGTAAAATTTATCTGTATCTGCCCTACCGTCATTTTGGAAATAACAGTGCTGCCTAAAACAATGCATCCTCTTGGTATGACTAGATTCAAATTTCAAGGAATTACAAATCTGAAAAAGCAGGTTTTGCATGCATAAACAGAAATTTGAAAGTGTAGTTAAAAATGGCATTTTATAATAGCTTCTGGGAGCAGCCATCTTTTTGGAAAAGTGATTAATTTGTTACACTATCATGCAGCATTCAATAAGACTGTAAAGTAGTTCTTAGTCCCAATTTAATTCCATTTACTTACAATATATATAATTAAAATATGTAATCTTTTGTTAAGGGCTCTCCTGTCTTGTCCTTCCAATATTATAAAGTGCTCTTAATGAAATGTTTGGGAGATTCGGGTTTGCCATATGCAGTGTCTCCCAAACAAATCATGAAGCACTTTTGTCATATTGGATATACAAGGCAGGAAACCTTTAGAATGATTAAACTCGCAACAAAATTTATATTTAAAATAATCAACAGTACCTCCCATCATTCTACTTGTCCACCCCCTAAATAGTAACAAACACTGTTGAATTACATGACAGATCTTAAAAGCAGGTCTGAATGTCTGGCACCTAAGAACGTTCAGCCAAAGTACGTTCCCTAATTTTAATCCTAAATGGAAACAGATTCACAACTTGGCTTCCACATTTCCATAGTCATGAGGGATTTAAGAGTATATAAGGAAATGTCTGGTTGGATTAGTCTGGTTTGATCCTGGAGATCAATTATCTGGATGGCTAATTTCAAGAAGTGAAATTTGCTGGTAGCTGGGATGTAGCATTAAGTATAATTAAAGTAGCAAACTAATTCAGAGAGGCTTCTGAAAATTACTGTAGTACACTAAATTTGTCAAACAAAAATATTTCAGAGAAACAATATAAAAAATGAACACAGAACAGAGCAAGGAAAGGGAGAGAAGAGGTGGCAGATGATTGGGGAATACAAAAGGTTGTAAGCTCCTTAGGACAGCAATTATCCTATAACTTTGTACAATGCCTATTTTAATCTGCCTCTGGACATCACCACAATGTAAACAAAATACATGGAGATAAATCAGAAATATGGATTTACATTGGTGACAGGACAAAAAAATGGAAAATGTCTTACATAAAGGATGGTTGAAAAACACAGCAAATTCAGTGAGATGTACAAGGAGACTAAATTATATGAAATAAAGCTGAACATGTCTTTGAAATTTGAGAACCTTCACTACAGTCATTACACTCTAAAGTAGGTTTCATCTAGGAGAAAAAAGCTTGAAAAGTTTTAGCCCACTTACTAGTCAGGTGCAGATACAAATGCATGTAGCGTAGTTAAATGAATATGAGTGCTGGTGTGGCCACCAGCAAAGTCCAAGGCAGTGCCTTTGTGAGAAGCCCAACTTCTGAGGTGGTAAGAAAGGTCTCAATTTGGGACACCATCTATTCTGCTGTTAGACATCTGGAAATCTGAAGCTTTATAACTCCTCTACAAATTGAAAGGAGGTCTCCACTAATGTACTCCTTTTCAGCCTAACTAATGCTACAAAAGAAAAAACTGCATTTCTTCACTCTTCACCCAGTTCTCTTTTTGGGGGTACCTCATCCCCTGTAAATCATTTCAGTGCCTATCTCTGACATTGTTCATAGCTATATGCAAACGCAGAAAGACATGCTACATTTGGTAAGTTATCTTCATAACAATATAAGCTAGTAATGTTTTAAATGGGAACTAGATTTTTTTTTTAATTGATGTGTTAGGCAACCCACATTCATGAGGGAAAGTTTACCACTTAGATTTTTCAAGATCTGCAAGAAATCTTACAACTTTAGTTGAATGAATAAAAATTGCGCCTCCTAAAATGTAAATATACCCAAAAATATCTTGGCAGGCAAAAATGAAAAGTGAGAAGTTAATTTCCTTCCAAACACACATCTAGATTAAGGATAGCATCCATAAGTAGAACAGCAGGCAACAAGTTAAGCAGCTTTTCCTACAAGATTACTTTCAACAGTGCTCAGTACTGGTCAACTCTGCTCCTGCAGAAATCAGTGGTAAAACTCCCAGTGACTTCAGTCAGAGCAGAATAAAGTCAATGTTAAGTGCTTTTGAAAATTCCATCCATAATCAACGGAAAGTAATTTAGACAGGTAGTGCTCTCTAGTAGTAATGTAAGTTTAAGACCAATTTAATCTCTTAACTGAAGCATCATGCTGTCATTAACTAACATTACCAAACTGGAAACTAAAGAGATGTTTAGGAATCAATTAAGCTTTGCACTTTAACATTTATGAAATGTTTCTCAAGTCATGTTACCTTTCTTTTCTTGTGGCAAACTTTCACAAGCAGTACTTCCAGGGTTACAGAATTTTGTTCATTCTCTGAGTTTTGTGATGGCTTATCTAAACAGAAAAATATTTTAAGTCTTGAAAAAGTAACAACTCTATTCAGTGCCCACAAGTTTACTGCAGTTTTTTTTTTTTTAAATCACTGCCATTTTCAGATACAAGGACTTTCTGCAAAGTTCTAAAGTCACACACACCCACTGAAATTTCAGTACTTACTCCCCATCTGGGGAAAGAACCTTACTTTGTAACTGCTCCATTATTAGCAGATTAAAAATGTAAGTAGAGTTGATCTGTAATGTTTGAAAGTTTAACATAACAGGGCAAACTCACTTCCATTCGTCTTTTTTTAGCTCTTGGTTCATAGTAAAGTACAACTCTAGTTTTTAACTCCCCTTTTAAGAAAACAGTCAGTAAAAAACTGAATCATTTACCTATAACTGGAGTTATCCAAATAGGTCTCCCCCACAGATCCACATGCCAAAATGCAAGTTTACATCATAAACATGTACCCAGTACTGCTATAATAAAAATTGTAATTGAGGGTTCTGTACAGGTTCATAGTACAGCCCAGAGGCAGAGTAGAACATTCACCAACCACAAGCTTCTGAAGCAATAGGAAAAAAAAAGGGTGAATGTGGATTTGTTAAGAAAAGCCAGAAAACTCCAGTTTCAGGTGAGTGACCTAAATTATTTCCCATAAAAAATTCTTATTTACTCCTCCCAAATCTACAATTTACTTTGCATCATTGCCAAGGACCCAAATGCCATCAGTTAGAAATCACAACTTTCAACCCCAAGCAGAGTGTTAGAGACCAACGAGAGAACTGAAAAAAAATGCAGTTTAAAATAAATAATTTTACAATCCCTGTGCTACAGATTTTCCAATTGATGTAATGTTCAAGATGGCTACTACCAGTAGTATGATCATCAATGCCAATAAAAATCTGCATTAAAACACATTTACAGTGTAAATAAAGGCCTCATCACGTGAACTTAAGATAATTTGTGGAGAACAAATTCAGTCTCTGGCAACAGACTGACCAGTCCAGCACTGAACAGATTTCTTCAGATCTAACTTTGTCCTCTTAAAACTGAAATTTAGAACCATCACAAAGTAAAATAACTATTTCAGACAATTTGAGTGTAGTGGGAACTAGTTTACTTTACTGATCTGCTGCTTATTAAGTAAATTAACCTCTACATTATATCAAATCCTTATTAAATTAACTGGCAACATTCCTGCAGTCCAGTTCTTTTCTTCCTTACTCATCTGAATATTTCTATTTCTGCAAATGTATTTCAGAGCACTATTCATGGCTCTAGGTGCTTTTGTAAACATGAATATAAACTAAAAGATTTTTAAAAAATCCCAAACAGTAATTTATCCATCCAAGCTTACTCCAACCAAAATAAAAACTGCCCAAAGCACCTACTATAAAAAAAAATACATATATCTCACACCATGGCTTCATGAAAAGCAGTGAAACAGATGATCTTACAATGTGCTTTCTGCATGTTGCACCACTGAACTGGACAACCATATTCTTCACTAACTTCGTTTCTAAAGAGTTAAGATGCATCCCGAGAGAACATCACAACAGTGTGATGACAACAAACGCAGATCATTGTAGAAAGGTCTACATCCAAAAAAGAGGTTTTGCTCTTGACCAGCAGAGATTTAACAGGCAGTCTTGGTCAAAGCTGCTACCTTGAACTATCAGTGACAGCTAGATGCTAATACTTAAAATTGCAGAGGTATATCCAGCTTGTTATTCAGTTTCACAATCAAAGGACTTTCATAATCTGCCATTTCTTCTAGTTGCCACCCCCACCCTATTACCTCAGGAAACACCCAGTCTTATCTGTGTTAAGCTTAAACCATCTAGCCCTCATCCAAAGCCAAAATCTCAGACACCAAGTAAAATGTTCAATTACACCTATCAGATCAGATGAGACATCAAAGAGTTGTCAGCATACTAGAGACCATGCCCTGTGTCTCCTAACTAACCTTCCTACTGGCATTATATTCACACTGAACAAGCATGATCTGTTTTTAATTTAGTAACAATTTTGGTAGCTCACCTGCAAATTTTAGTTACTTACAGGGGCATTAGCAATCTTAAGAATTGTAATGGATTTACATGCTTTAGTTTTAAGAGAATTTTTCACTGTTAATTTGAAAGTTAATCCTGTTCACGCAAGAATACAAATGTTCACAGAAAGACATTCCTATCAAAGAATACCGACCAGCAGATATACAAAAAACCATAGCTGTGTTTAATTTGCAAAATAAAAAATAGCATTATTCTGAGAGCTTTTAGAATCATTTTTACTATCACACCAAAAAAGCATGTCAATGGCTAGTCTGTCACAAAACTTTCTATATTTAGTATTCACTACTGCTCATGAGAGATGTTCTTTAGGATGAACATGCAATCATATTGTTTTCACTGTGCATATTTCTCTACTGAAAGAGCAACGCCAACGTATGCGGATTTCGTAGTTAAACAGCGCAGCCACATTACCAACAGTCACAGAATGATTTACAGCAATTATGCTAACACCTTGAAAAATCTGCTCAAACCTACTAACACAGGGAGTCTAAGCCAGAAATTAAATTAAAAGACATGGTCTGTCAGCAGGGCCCACAGAGAGCACCCAGGCATCCCCATTCTATACACCAACTATTTGAAGTTGTGTATAGTGTGCTTCCCATTAGGTGTTGTCCATAGACCATATTTGGGAGGAATGGATCATTAGGTGTCTGAAGCTAGACTACAGCACTATGCATTTGTTTCCCCCACCCCCATCCTCTGTCAGGCCATGGGGAGCAACCAGCGATTTCTTTTACTTCTGTTCTCACCACAGGGTATGGGCTCCTTGATCTCCTTGTTGCTTCCATGATAAAGCATTAGAGTAGAGGCAACAAGTTGAAAAATTCCTGAGGGTATAAACAGAAGATAAGCATTCCCAAATGGAATCAGGGCAGCAGTGGGACCAGCACTCTTCTTTGGATATTCCTCTTCAATTCCACAAAAGGAACACTCAAAAGTATTCCTAGATCAAGGGAGCAACACGCACTCACCAAAACAAAATTCCTATTTATCACTGGCAAAATAGATTTTCAAATCCAGATGCTACTAATCATAATTTAAGTGTATTTTGGAACAATTTCCAGGCCAAGTATACAAAATGTTCAGAGAGCATAAATGTTTGCAGACACCATTACCCATACTAAAAATATAGATCTTTAAGTGAGCTGAATATTTTTTGAATACTACAAAAAAGGTCACTAACAGAATACGTGTTCATTTAAAAGTTGGAAATAAATCTTTTAAAATAAAATATTTTAAAGTAATTTTCTTTTATTTATCTGCAAAGAACTGAATTCGGGTATGTAAGAGTTAATAAATTACCAATATCTAAAGCACCATAAAGAACACAGCTTCCTGTTCTAACTGGAGGAGAAAACCACGGACTCACGTCTTAGTAGTTCAAGAATTCTATTAACTTATTGTGAAGTTACGGCTGCATATATACATACAGATATTTACAACCATAAATCATTAGCAAAATAAGATTATTTCAGTTCATCTTTAAAGATCTAGGTATGGCATTTTCAGTTTCATTTCTGGTCTATATTTTATATCAATGAAAATATTCTTTCAACTTTGTGGAACCTCAAAATAGGAATTTAGCATTACTTGATTTTTTTTTGTTCCACTTCAAATTCCCAAGAAAACCAGAAGAATTCCATATGGATACTTGCTTGAAGAGAACAACTCAACTCAACTTTTATCTATTAACTGTTTAAAAGCACGACAAAGACTTTAAGCTTTTAACAGAATCTGCATGTACTGAGTGAAAGTTTGCAACATTTTATTGCTTAGTATTAATGTCACAAAGCACTTATCTAAAGTACATATGAGAAGGTACGCATTTTTCTATTGTAAAAAGGAAAAATATATAAGTATTGTGCTAGTGGGATATTCGAGCTCAAAGCAATTAAAAAAATACACTGTACAAACATCTGGGATTGTAATATACGGCAAATCTATTCAGCTCAAGTCTATTCCCTGATACTGAACGTTTAAGAGGTTTATTACACATTATAATGTAGTATAATGAATTTTAATAGACATACCATTTTTATGGAAGAAACCAGTAAATGTGAGTTGCAGATGGGCAGACAAGCTAAACAGGAAAAAAAAGTTAGAATAAATAGGTATTTTCGCCTCAAAAATCACAGATTATTCAGTACATTATCCCTCAGAATCAGTCTATAACCAGAATCAGATCTATAATCATTAAGTGAATCAACTGTCTCCTAGCCACTTAGTAATTTCCAGAGCTTCACATATTAAATATAGCAATTGGATGCAAATTTTAAGACAAACTTCTTTGCATATAGAAAGGTACCCCGGCATGGATCAGCATTTTCAGAAGGCAGAGGGTTTGACCACTACCTTAATGAATACTCAGTGCCTGAAGACAAGGGTTTGAGGGTGTATTTTGTAATATACTACATACAAAATCTATGCTAAAAGAACATTCCGATAGAAATGTCAAGCACTCAAAAGTTAGGAAGTGAAAGAATTAGAGTTGCCTGTGCGTGTGCACTATGATATAGTCTTATATCACATACTATATTTTCCCCACAAGGCCCCAGTATTTGTGCACAGGATGAACCTGCTCTGGGGATGAATCAGGGTTGCATAAAGAGTGGCTTCTATCTGTAGAATCCCTACTTAATCTGTTGAAGTTACAAGGCGTGTGGTGTATAAGGCAGGGGACTGCAGGAACAGAAAGGATTGTCTCATGGTTATAAGAAAAGAAGTACTTGTGGCACCTTAGAGACTAACAAATTTATCTGAGCATAAGCTTTCGTGGGTACTCCTTTTCTTTTCATGGATACAGACTAACACGGCTGCTACTCTGAAACCTCTCATGGTTATGGCAGTTGAAAGCTGCCAGTCCCAACCTCCCTGTCACTCTTCTGTCACCTTGCCTCCAAAGTCCCAGCCCTCCTCCTCCAAAGAGTCTCAGCCTCCCATTTCCCCCTCCCCCAAACCTCCCCAGACTCCTTGTCACAATCTACTCCATTCTTTCTTCCCAGTCTGGCTTTTGTCCCCTCTGCATTCCAATCACACTGCTTCCTCCTCCACACTGCCTGGGTTCCAGCAAGGTGGTCAACTGAGTGACATGACAGGCTCCCTGCTCACAGTTTCACTGGTCAGGCCCAGCCCGCAGCAGCCATTACAGAGAAAGTCTGGCTTTCTCACCTGTAGCCCTGGACTGAAGTATACTCAGTCACTGTGGCAATGGCACATGCGGTATAGTGAGCACAAGGAGCTGTGAGAGGCTCAAGCATGCACACTGAGAATGGGATCTTCTGAGATTTAGCTGCTAAAATCCAAGAAGTCTCTACTAAGCATATGTGAACTACAGTTTTTCAAAGGCTTATTATAACTTGATAAAATTTGGGTCTATTTTCATGGGATAGCAAAAGGCACAATTCTGAAGTCAAGTAAAATTATTAGCAACTGAAAACTGGATCTTATGACAACTGATGGTCAACCTTAATAGGTGGGACTAGTAGACCCACCTTTAAAACACATATACCCTTCAACACATGCAGTTAATGGTTTGATTACTGTGTATTTTATTTTATATTACTGTAGTTTATTACACAGATCATCCTACTTTTCGTATTATATTGCTTTAAGATTTGGATAAGGTGGATTTACTAAACTCAGAATGAGGTAATTTAATACATTTGAATAAGGTTGAAAAATGAATATGGAATTATTCTGGAAATAGCTGTCACTATGACCAGAGGCTAAAAATCTGAATGTGCTTAAGTCCTCTACATATAGAATTGATAATATTTGATGAAATATTGTCGTATTGGATAGTGTCCCATATAAGTCACAGCAGCATTCAAAACATTTAATTTGGGGCAGTTGGGCATCTTGAATAACTTCACTCAGTTTTTTTTCCCCTCCCAATATGGCCTGTGAGGCTCTAGAACCATTTATGAAGCCAGCAGGATAAATAAAAACTGATTTATAAAATAAATTTAAAAAAAATCAGCAGCAGCCTCTTCTACAGTTGGAGAGTATATTTTTCATTTCAGTTTATTCAGCTAGTTCAGTTCTGTGACTATTTCATTCAAATTAAAAACGGACAGGAAGCTGAAAAAGCAGGAAAGCTTGTTTTCCCTATTCCAATGTATGAATAAACCTAGGTATACGAGGATGACATCTACTTGTCCTAAAATACTGAAGGACATGGTGCACAGAAACATTCAGTTCAATTCACTAACTACAGATAATACTTCCTTAGTTTTAAATGCAGAACATATTTTGGTAAATTTTTATTCTTATGCACCTGGTATACTTGAAGTAGTTTTAATTTAAAAAGCTAGTTTTTTGCATTTTAAATTCTAATTTCCATCCAAGTATAGCTTGACAAATCACAAGTTAAAAAAAAGGCTAGTAAATACGAAATGCATCATTCAGCATTTTCTAACATAAAAAAACAAAAATCAAGTATCTAATATATGTTATGCTACATAATTTCATATATATATAGTGCGACCTCCAGGTTAGCAAAAAGTACCACCATATTTAGTGTAGAGGCTAAATTTCATTGTAAATCAACATGTTTAAACTGTTAATATCTTTAGAAAAATAGTTTAAAAATAAAATTGAAAAAAAAATTAATAGATTGAAATCAAGATTTCCTGCTTGATTTAAATTACGATTAAAAATGGTGATTTAAATGGCTGAGTTAAAAAAATCAAATCGACCCTAGAACACAGACTTTCTTGGGGTGCTTTGTCAGTGCATGACAAGTATTTCCTGAAATCCTCAAACTACTGATGTTTTAATAAGTACCCCAATTGCTTTAGTATTTACAAGACAATGCTTGCACTGACTTGTATATTACATCAGAATGAAAGAATGTTATAGTGCCAGACTGCATTATCATCAGAAAGATGAGGAATTGATTTTATATTTTTAAAAGTGAAAGTTTAGTAGAGGGAGCAAAGCAAAACATTTTGGTGTTAGGACAAACAGAAATGTATTTTAAACTTGGATATTTTGCTTCAGTAAGGTTACAGAACAATCCTTGGAAACCAGAGATCCATCTGGCTTATTTCAAGCAAGCAATACTTATACAATACACAATTGTAAGCAAAACCAATTTAATTTGATTAGTGAATAAACTAAGTGTTTAGTTACTGATTTACACAATTCCCAAAATAAGCTGATTTCAATGTAGCATATGTGCTTCATAACCAATTTTCAGCTAATATTTTGTAAAACTTTCAAAGCATACTTTCCCTCAGAGGCCTATAAAGAAGAGTGCAAAAGCACACCTGAATGATTCTCAGTTTGTGAAAAAGCTTCTCTAATGTTCTGGTTAGTCAAGAATATTACAATCTTTCCATTGTCTGGCTCTGTTCCATAATTTATAGAAAGCATAAAATTTCATAAACCATTAAACACAACCTAGAGAAATGTTTTAGCTGATCATCAATAGTTTTGCACTAAAGGAGAATATAAAGCCAGCATGAAGAACTAAATGTGATCTGCTCATCAGGATACACCATATCCCATAGCAAAACAATTACTGTGGACGTTCATAAACAGGGTTAATGAAATTCAACCATATTCCTTCCTAAAATACTACAGTAGCTCAATGTCTAATTTAGGATAGGGAAGAAATTCATTCACTGGAATTGCACCTAAAACCACAGAAGTACAATGTATGCTTTAGTCTCTTCCCATCATAGTTTCTACCAACTGCTTATATGTTATTCATTTGCTCTATAAATACAGATTTAATATTTTTGGATTGATAGAATATGGTGAAATTTTCTGTACTTATGATATCCATCAAATAAAACTATTAAGCCTATATTGCAAATATTATTCATTAGAGCATAGTGCACCAAATGCTTAATAGTACAAAATGGTCACAATGTCACCCATCTCAGAATACTGCTGGAACCAAAAAGCATAATCACCAGCAAAATCTTTAGGGGTCTGCAACTGAAACTATTAAGTGCAACTGTAATTACTGAGGCATCAAATACTTAGCGAAAGGAGTAGTGTTCATTGAGTATGTTGGGTGTATGCAATATTAACAGCTGAAAGGAAACCCAACCCTTCCAATCTGGTACTGGAAAGTAAATAGAAAAAACTATATTAAAATGCAAGTCTGCATAAATTACTGATTTGGGGATTTTTATTTTCACTTCACCTATATAAGTCAAATTCAAGTGAAATATATATTGTGCACATTCCAAAATGCTGACAGTTACTGGGACAGATATCAACTTACTTTCAGAGAAGTGTGATTTCTTTTATCAGCTACTGTCACAAAACACTAATTGAGAGATTAGATATTTTTTAATTGTTTACTTTTTGCATTTGAGAATTCTTTGCAAGCAATCAGTTTCACTCTCCCTCAAGTTCGAGAGTCTCAGTACAGCAGAAAGCAGCTTTATAAAAACAGGAGTATAGCTATAAAATTACAGTAAGTTGCTCAAGATAGGTATAGGATGTGCAACTATTTTTAGCTATTTAAGAGACATTTTCATTTTCTTAAAGTTTCCAATGTTTTATACCTGAGCTGTTTAAAGTTGATCTGTACTGTAATTTGTTATAAAAAGTCAGTCCAGATACACTTCTTTGGAACTCAATTAAGCTATTAATTGGATATAGAAAACCAAAATAAAATTGTGTTTCAGAGACCTTTGGCCCACTGTTGGCCAATCTGTCAATAACTGTTTGCAGTTTATGGAGACAACATACTAGTTACCGGAATATCTGTTTTTCTACAACCATCACAATGTCAAAATAAGCAGAAGTTTGTCACTCCAAGTTTTAGATTTGCTATGTTGAATTTCGAAGTTTTCCAAGTATGATGTGAGACCTTGCCAAGTAAGAGCTGACATCTCAAATACTTATATTGGAACAGGAAGATGCACACCTTACTCTATTTTAAATGTCTGCTGTACAAGATCAAAATGGGAACAAAATAAAGCTAATACTCTAAAGCAGTGGTGGGCAACATGTGGCCCGTCAGTGTAATCCGCTGGCGGGCCACGACACAGTTTGTTTACATTGACCACCTGAAGGCACAGCCGCCCACAGCTCCCAGTGGCCGTGGTTCACCGTTCCCAGCCAATGGGAGCTGCGGGAAGTGGTGCAGGACACAGGGACATGCTAACCACTGCTTCCCGCAGCTCCCATTGGCCAGGAACAGAGAACTGAGGCCACTGGGAACTGCGGGCAGCTGGGCCTGCAGATAGTCAATGTAAACAAACTGTCTCATGGCCCGCCAGCGGATTACACTGACAGGCCACATGTTGCCCACCACTGCTCTAAGGATCCAAATGCTTTTCAAAAAAATTAGATTCAAACCTTTAACTGTTTAGAAACTTTTAGCTCCACCTACATGAATCTACACAAGTATGCTTTTCATAACTCCACATTTTCAACTCAACTGTTTGCTTATTTCCACAATGCCAAACTGCAAAACTTACTAAACTTAGCTAGACATTCATTAAACCCACCATTTCATTGCTTAATACCATAACTTTTTTTTTCAAATGCACAGCAATAATTCCCACTGAGCAATAGTCAAATATGATGTTCAGTTTAAGATCAGCCTCTTTTCTTCTCTGCATAAAAAACATTTAAAATGCTTCTTTAAAGCAAAGTATTCCCCCCCACCCCACCCCACCCTGACTTGCTTCAGCAGTTCAAGCACTGCTGAGGGAAGCATATAAAATTTCAAAAAATGCACCTATGTGGGCTCAGATCAAACCCAGAAAGCCACAGACCAAAGGAGGTTTGTTTTTTTTCCCCAGCAGATGAGAATAGAGGGTTATGGGAAATCTTGCAATCTTTAATGAACAGCTTTCACTACAATAAGCACCATAATAGAATAAGAAAAGGCCATTAAAGGTAATGAAATTAATAGGGCTGTCGATTAATCGCAGTTAACTCACGCATTAACTCAAAAAAATTAATTGCAAATAATTGCCATTTTAATCACACTGTTAAGCGATAAATACCAGCTGAAACGTATTAAATATTTTTGGATGTTTTTCTACATTGTCAAGTATATTGATTTCAATTACAACACAGAATACAAAGTGTACAGTTCTCCGTTATTTTTTATTACTATTTGCACTCTAAAAATGAGAAATAGTGTTTTTCAGTTCACCTCATACAAGTACTGTAATGCAATCTCTATCACGAAAGTGCAACTTACAAATGTAGATTTTTTTTTGTTACATAACTGCACTCAAAACCAAAACAATGTCAAACTTTAGTGCTTACAAGTCCACACAGTCCTACTTCTTGTTCAGCCAATCACGAAGACCAACAAGCTTATTTAACACTTTTGGGACATAACACTGCCTGCTTATTATTTACAATGTGACCTGAAAGTAAGAACAGGCATTCGCATGGCACTTTTGTAACTGGCATTGCAAGGTCTTTACGTGCCAGATATGCTAAGCTTTCATATATCCCTTCATGCTTCAGCCACCATTCCAGAGGACATGCTTCCATGCTCATTAAAAAAATAATGCGTTATTAAAATAGTGACAGAACTGTTTTGGGGGAGCATCGTAGGTCTCCTGCTCTGTTTTACCCACATTCTGCCATATGTTTCATGTTATGGCAGTCTCGGATGATGACCCAGCACATATTATTCATTTTAAAAACACTTTCAATGAAGATTTGACAAAACGTAAAGAAGGTACCAATGTGACATTTCTAAAGATAGCTACAGCACTCGACCCAAGGTTTAAGAATCTGAAGTGCCTCCCAAAATCTGAGGGGACAAGGTGTGGAGGAGCATGCTTTCAAAAGTCTTAAAAGAGCAACACTCGGATGCAGAAACTACAGAATCCACACCACCAAAAAAGAAAATCAACCTTCTGCTGGTGGCATCTGACTCAGATGATGAAAATGAACATGCATCAGTCTGTACTGCTTTAGATTGTTAGTGAGCAGAACCTGTCATCAGCATGGATGCACATCCTCTGGAACGGTGGTTGAAGCATAAAGGGAGATGAATCTTTAGCGCATCTGGCAGGTAAATATCTTGTGACAGTGGCTACATTAGTGCCATGTGAAAGCCTGTTCTCACTTTCAGGTGACATTGTAAACAAGAAGCGGGCAGCATTATCTCCTGCAAATGTAACCAAACTTGTTTGAGCAATTGGCTGAACAAGCACTAGGACTGAGTGGACCTGTAGGCGCTAAAGTTTTACATTGTTTTATTTTTGAATTCAAGTTTGGTTTTTTGTTTTGTTTTTTATATAATTCTACATTTGTAAATTCAACTTTCATGATAAAGACAATACACTACAGTACTTGCAATGGGGGGATTTGAAAAATACTATCTTTGTTTTTTACAGTGCAAATATTTGTAAGCAAAAATAAATATAAAGTGACCACTGTGCACTTTGTATTCTGTATTGGAACTGAAATCAATATATTTGAAAATGTATAAAAGATCCACAAATATTTAAATAAATGGCATTCTATTATTGTTTGATTGCGTGATTAATTTTTTTGATCACTTTTTTTTTTGACAGTCCTAGAAATTAATTTTCTTTTATTAAGAGCACTGTAAAAGTAAATTACAGAGTTCTAAAATACAGGCACTTCAACATTTAAAAAGTTGTTAAATTCAATGAAAAATTTAATTTCTTTTCATAAAGACCAGGAATAAAGGAACCTGTGAAAGCAGCAAGCAGCACAAAAACTAATCACATGAAAAATGAGACTATTACAGTCAGAATCTTGCTAAATCTTCTCCACTGCTTAAATATATTTTCATGGATCAGCTGCTGACATTGCAACTCAGTTAAGCGTAAGTTTGTTTTTTTTTTTAAACGCTAAAGAAGAAGCTTAAGGTGCTTAAAATATGAACAGTAGAAATACTGGAAAGTCTAGCCCAACGGAAAGCCAGATCCTTTGTAACCTTGTCTTTTATGCTCTCTCTTATATTTTGTAAGTACTCAACCTATTAGAGTGCATATACAAATATTAATTGGATGCTACACTACACTCATGTGGCAGGTACTGCACCCTGTAATAATCACTCCCTTTTATCCTGTTCCCTCATTGACAGCCATACATGATTTATTGATAAAAATATGAGCAGGTAATACCTGTGAGACTCTTGCTCTCCCTTCATTTTCTCTACTTTTGATAACATGTCATCTACTTTGAACGTTTTCCTGTGGAAAAATAAAATGCATGAATAGTAGGTAATTTTCATTTTTAGAGGTATTTCCTTTATGTACAATATTAACTGAAATAAAAATTCTGATTAAACAAATTTCAGTATACACATCAGTTTCTTCAAATATTGGTTTAACCTGCTGTTCTAACTTCTCCCTCCTAAGAAGAGGCCTGAGAAGTCAAAGACAGCTGCTTGAAAAGCTGGACCTCAGTATCAGAATCACAGGACTAATTACTAAACTATCAGAAATTAAAATTATAGAATTTTGTAGAGCAACACAATTTAATATTAAAACACTCTTCAATATCAGCAAGACAGCTAGATAGGGGTCCACTCAAACTGTGGTACAAATATGTTTGACTAAAGATGACATTTAATATTGTTTAGAAAAAAAATCAACCTCCTTACACTGATTGCCATGCCAACTATCAACATACAAATTTGCTCTCAGGTTGTCCCAAATTAACCATATACAAGGATTAGAAATGTGGTTACTATGTGGCAGAAGCAGGTCTATTTATATTTCATTCTTGAAAGATTATTTCTTTCCTCAACAAGGTGAATTCTAAACATAATACAAAGGTGACATTCACTAACAGACCAGTTATAGGAATATTTTTCAGAGGAAAATGAGTTTACATCTTAAGGAATAATCACATTACATTTTTTCCCCTGTAAGGTATTAACATCAACCTATTCATCCTTTCTATCTTATATGATACAGTATTCAGCAATGGGAATTAAGCTGTAAACAACATTCCTAGGCAGAGGTTATTCAAAATTTTTCAGAATTAGTCTTCCAATTCTCTTTAATAGAAAGACTAAAGTTCCATCCTGGATTCCAGCAAGGTTCTTTAGATTGACTAGTACCAGACTCTCAGGATAAATGCACTTATCCACTCACTAACAGCAAGTGCAGCCCCGCTTTGCATTTCTCTTCCTAGTCTAAGCAAGACAGATGGAGAAGAAAAGAACACTGACCACAGGGAATGTTTTTCTTCCCAGTACATGGTCTCTTACCATACAACAGGCAGTGAACAAGAAAGGTTTGTCTACACTAAGTTTGGGGGTTTTTTGCCAGAAGTTTCCTCCAGCAACAACAATGGTCGAAACAACAGTCCAGACAGGGCTCCCAGATACCATATGAACTCCCAAGTTGTGTAACTGTTCAGAACAAGTCTACATGGCACAATAGTTAAAGCTCCAAGTAGATCTTATTGGTATGGCTGCACTCCTGCCCTTCCATTGCTACCACCAAAGAAGCTTACCTAATGGTTATCAACAGTGGGATATTTATGGCAAAACATAAATAAGGCCTAAGCAACAAGAGATCAGGGTATAAAACCAGAAAGTCATTTTAAAGCAGTTAAATGAGCTCTTTCTAGCTCTAAACTGATGCACAATAGAGATGCCTTTATAAAAAAGATTGGTGTGTAAACTGATTGAATCCTCATCCCCAAAGTCACAAAAAATATTCCCTTCAATGCTACAGGTTACACCAACGTATGTAACCTTACACCAGCAAGATTTTCCACATTTAGATTTAGAAAAGGCAATACTTGTATTACTGGTAGTCTTGTTTTGCTGACATTTCACTGACTAAAAGTCACCAATATTAATATTAATTGTTTGTTTATTTAAAACCTAATGTGAAGGGAGACCAAAACATTAATTAAACAATAAATGTGACTTGGCAGCTTATCAAACTGTTATTTTGATTCTTAACTGAACTGTAACTAGTTTATTCAAGTCTTACTGACATTCAAATAGCATTTAAAAAATAAAAGCCTGCCATTTCAAAATGTACCAACCACTGGACCAATGCAATATTTACGATACGAACAAGTGTACGAATTCCCTGAAAGTTGCCTTCACATCCATAATTTTTATTTTGATATCTTGCAAGTATGGTTTAATACTATAATCTCAATATACAACTTTTATTAACTTTAGAGTAGTTGTTTATCCTACTCCACTGCAAATTTCTCATCTCTTACTTCCTTTCTTTCTCCAGTTGCCTTTCTGAAACATTTACAAATTTAATTTATTAAGGAGCTCTACACTGGCAGTGTCATATTTATTAAAATACTGCCAAAAATAAAGCTATTTAAAACTTTATATGAAGTTCCAGCTTGTAAAAAATTTCAGCGGCTCATGCTTTGATTTATGTTAAACTGCTCACTTATTTGAGTGATTGTTTAGCTAAAAATAGATTCACATTACTAGCAAACCCACAACAAAGTGATAATATAGGTCATGCAACTCTCCACATACAAACTGACTCTCTCATATGCTGCTGACATTGGGTAGAAAAGCAAACCACTACTTTTTTGGAATAATTAATTCTAGACCATGGAACAGGAGATGTTCCACTCAAACTGAGGCTCAGTAACAAAAGCAACTTTTTTCAACAGTGCTTCAACTATACTTACTAAATAATAGTCACCACATTCTCAGGTGAGGGATTACCAAAACTAGCACGGATATATTAAGCTTTGGGGGAAGAGAGGGGTTTTTTTGTTTGTTTGTTTGTTTTAAAAAGAGGAATTAGTTAAAAAAACAAAACCCACAACCCTGAAACCAAGAGTGAAGAAATTAAAAGTAATCAGATTTGGCATGTGTGTTACTTAAGCATACCTTAACTTGTAATAATTAAAATCAGCTACTATTCTGGAGAATCTTTAGAATAGTCCTAGGGATTATCTGGAATTACAATCCAGTGAGCCTTACATCATACCAGACAGAGCAGTAATAAAAAAAATTAAATTACTAAACACCTAGATAAACATAAGAACAAACTAGCATAACTACCGTAAATGAAAATTATCTCTCTCCAGTGTACTAGAACTTTTTTAGCATATTTACAAAATACTGGATAAGGAGAATCAATAAATTTATTTCAACTTCCAAGAAGCCTTTGACAGAATCTATTAAGAAAACTAAGGCCTTGACTACACTTGGAAATAGTCCCTGTTTGGCAATCAGTGAAGCAGCACCATTATTAACCCAAATGTGGACAAGGGCATGCAGGGTTTGCGTACAATCAAGGTTTACCCCTACTTGTAATTGAGATTTCAAGCAGTGAAAACCTTGACGTGCCCTTGTCTACACTGGTACAAGCCAATACCAATTGTTGAATGAGGGCTATTCCTCAGCCTAGACAAAGCCTTAGCAATCATGGCTCAAGAACAAAGTTATGTCATTGGTTAGAAAATGGCTAAGTGAAAGGGAAGGAATAAATGATCAATTTTCATGTCATCAGAAGGTTAATAATGAGATGCCCCACGTAGCTGTACTAGGACTGATGTTTAACATATTTATTAAAGATGGGGAAAAACTGAAAGAGTGAAGTAGCATCATTTGCATATGACAAAAGTACATTAGTCAACGCAAGAGAAAACACTGGTAATTCCGAGGGACGCAACAAAGCTGGTGAAGGGGCAATATGATAAATGAAATTCAATGTTGACAAATGCAACGTAGTTCAGATAAGAGTTCAGATAATTTTAAATTAACACACTGTTAGATTTTATACCATAGAACTCAGGAAAAAAGTATCTACTCAATACACAGAGATAGGCAAAAAACAAAACATCACGATGCTTAAAAAATGCGGTAGAACATAACTTTGAAATATGCCATATGCATATATTGCTATAATATCGATGATATAACTTCACTTTAAGTACTGTTCTGGTCACCCTGTCAAAGAAATGGCAAAAAACAGAAGAGGTCCAGAGATAGACAAAGACAATGATTAGAGTCATGGGAGACTTTCATAAAAGGAAAGTGAGAGAAGAGAATAACTACATTTATGTCTATGTTGGACATTACATAATATGATAATCACAGCTGAAATATTTGAAGACTAAATGTCACATTGCCATTACAATGATTTTGTCACAATATGCAAGATTTTCAGTGCACCACCATTTACTGATGCTTGCAATACAGTATCTTAAGTGTCTCCCCCCAGTCAAGCAGCACACATTTAACAAGGTAATAAGAATCAAAATAGTAGGGTGCCTCAATATTAAAGCACAAGTTTCTCCAAACATCTTTAATATTAACATTTTCACAATAAGGATTGCTAACCAAAACCAACTTAGTCCACTTATCTTACCAACCTGGTCACCCTTCTGCACTAAATACATCATCACAAAATACGTATTTAATGAAATACCAATTTATCCTCAATATATAGATATGCAACAACAGTATGACTTTTTGGGTACATTTTTTTCAAAGGCAAATTTTTAACACTCACCACAAACTTGAAAATAGTTTGAAAACTAGAAAAATTCATGCTCACTGTGTAAACTACTGCCTGGGCAAACAGGGAAAGTCAGTTCTGTCAAAAAACCCACCAAAATATTTTTTTGTGGATTACAAGCACAGAATAAAATTTGTATCTGACACTGTAATAAGACTAGGATGAAAATGTTACAGTTCAAAAAAGATTAAAAAAACAACAAAATAAAATGCAAAATTACATCAAAGCAAAGCTTTACTGAAAACTTCATTTCTGACACGAGTTTCTCTCCTCCTGAATAACCTACAGTGTAAGTGATTTAGTTACAATTTGTCTGGCATTTTTTGAGATATTTGAGAGACCAGGGATATTGAGAGTGGAGATTATTATTATTGTGGTATGTAAATATATCATATACAGTTGCAGATGTTGCTTTATATTGATAACAATTATATATTATTATAAATACCCAGAGCAATTAATAGGCTTTTTAAATAAAAAAATTGCTATGCATTAAAAAAAAATCACTTGAGAAAATTAAGTATTTACTATATATGCATTGTGACTTATAATAGCTAAAAGAAATGGGTCATGAGATAGCTTTTCCGTAAGTACCATTTCTCAAGAACTAATGAATCCACCAAAATTTTCATCATGCTCAAGCTGTGTACAAATTCCCCACAAAGAAGCCTCAGTCAATGAGATTTTCCACTCCCCCATTCATAAAAAAAATCCTTTCAAGCTTCTTGCTCCCTGCAATCAGTGTCTGATGTACTGAGTAGGTAGTACATAAAGCTCTTAGTAAGAGCTTAATTGGTTGTACAGATTCCTGTTGAATAAACAGTGGCAATTAGGGTCTGACCTACATGTTTGCCAGTACAGATATACTGGCAGAGGTATACCAGCAATTCTCGCATTGGAGATGCCGTTTATACCAGCAAAAGAGTTCTTTTAAACCCGTTCTTTGAATGGAGTAAGCTATACTGGCAAAAGGACTTTTTTGCTGATATAAAGTGCATGTACACGAGGGCTTTTGCCAGCATAGCTATGTTGGTCAGGAAAGGGGAAAAAAGTCACCACTCCTGACACACACTGCTATGCTGGCAAAAGTTTAAGTTTAGATCAGGTCTAACAAGAGACCCATCAGCAAGATTTGGGGGGAAATGCATTTGTGGATTTAGCAGTTTAGCTGAAAAAACATTTCCCTTGAATATTCAGAAATACTGTGTAAATTTACTTCAACTGTTGTATTACATTTGTTTTCTTTACAAAGTAAAGAGTATTAAACAGCTTTGCTTCTCCATTTTTCCTACATCTAATTACTGACTTGATTTCAATGGAGCAGATTACTTTCAGAAAACCTGAACTTTTAGTTCTTATAAATGAAATGGCCACTAACCTATTCACTACATATGGAAACAACAGCTGTCAAAGTAGATTTCTAGATTTGAAAAGATGGTATATTTTACCCATTAATTAAGGTTAGTAAAGAAATATTTTTTCAAATAGAGAATCTGGGCATTACTTATCCAGCTGAGGAAAGAGAAATTTCCTATTATGGAAGACAGCAGCAAATAATGCTTAATGTACATGCAAAACATCACTTGTGGTTGCTTGGCAACAAAGAGGCATCTGAAAAAAACCAAACAAGTTTCAGGTAATGGAGGGGAGACATTTTAACTACCCAGAATGAAAACGTGATAATCTTCACAACACAAATCTGTTCTTGCATATGGTATAGTTTGCTTGGTATATCCATTAGATACCGATACGATTTAGGCTGAGACATGGCAGTCTTTGGTACAGGACAGGTTGCTTGAATAGCCATTGGAGAACTTGCTGGAAAAGGAGAACGGCAGTTTGAAACTGTGAGCTAGCCCCCTAGGCCCAAAGCAGTCTGAAGAAACACAGTGAACATCATTTCTTAAGTCTGGCTTTGTGCCAATTCGAACAATTAAGGGGGAGAGTCAAGATAAACTATCCAAACCACTGTAGTAACTGTCATGAGAAATTTAAAAAAAAGTAGCTGCAAGTTAACTCATGACAGGAAGTCAGAACATGCTTTCAGCTCATCCCTTATTGGGAGTCAATAACTTCCTTTTAAGAAGGAAGAACAGGTTGTAGGTGCAGATTTTTTTTTAAAAAAAAACAAACTATCTTCCATTCACTGGCAATAAGTGGAAATGACCCCTACAATCCTCAAGGGCAAGGAAGTTACGTTAAATGCTGAACAACAACTAAAACAAAATAAGAGAATGTGGAATACAGCCTACGCACAGAATTTGCACTTTATATTTTTTGTTGGATCAAATACAAGTCTGTCCTCATTCGTTGCCAATTTTATTTACTGCCTACACAACATCCACTCAATGTGAAGCAGCAGTTAAAAAAGCGAACAATGTTAGGAATCATGAAGGGATACATAGTAAGACAGAAAGTATCATATTGCCTCTATATAAATCCATTGTACACCTACATTTGGAATACCGCATGCAGATGGGGTCGTCCCATCTCAAAAAGATATACTGGAATTGGAAAAGGTTCAGAAAAGGACAAACAGTATTAGCGGTATGGAATGGCTTCCATATGAGGAGAGATTAATAAGACTCAGACTTTTCAGCTTGGAAAAGAGACGACTAAGGGGGGATATGATAGAGATCTATAAAATCATGCATGGTGTGGAGGAAGTAAATAAGGAAGTGTTATTTACTCCTCATAACACAAGAGCTAGGGGTCACCAAATGAAATTAATAGGCAGTGGGTTTAAAACAAACAAAAGGAAGTATTTTTTTCACACAATGCACAGTCAACCTGTGGAACTCCTTGCCAGAGGATGTTGTGAAAGCCAAGACTATAACAGGGTTCAAAAAAAAACTAGATAAGTTCATGGAGGATAAGCCCATCAATGGCTATTAACCAGGATGGACAGGGATGGTGTCCCTAGCCTCTGTTTGCCAGAAGGTGGGAATGGGCAACAGGGGATGGATCACTTGATGATTACCTGTTCTGTTCATTCCCTCTGGGGCACCTGGCATTGGCCACTGTCGGAAGACTGGATACTGGGCTAGATGGACCTTTGGTCTGACCCAGTATGGCCATTCTTATGTTTTATAACTATTCTTTAAATACCCACCATTACTAATGTTCCGTTCCACACTAATACTTTTTTCAAGCAATTCAAACTTTATTATAATATCTTAATGGATTAACCAGTAAAATTTCTGGCTGCTAACTATCAATAGAATAGTGAATGATTTGCTGTTTGACTAAGGAAATAATAATTATAACCACCAAACATTTTGTGCCTTTCATCCAGAGAACTCTAAGGACTTCAGTCTTCAACTATAGAACTGCAGATATCCTTTACCAAGAGGAGCTATTAGTTTGCCATATGTTAAAAACAGAAACCCTGTATTGAATCATATGCAACTCAATGTAACCATTTTAAAGAAAAGATACGGTTCTAAAGCCTTTATATTTAAAAAGAATCTTAAAAATAAAGCTAGAGCATTAATTTTAACTGACTGTTGCACTAAACAGCTTTCAAAACAATTACAGAAAAGTAACGCTGATTTAGCTTCCTACATAAGTAGCTTAAGCAGAATTCCCAACATGCTCATTTAGCTAACCTGGCAGTGTTCTTTAGAAAAATATACATTGATTATCTAAGTCAGAACTTAGATAAGAGTCAAGTAATAAAGCATAATTGGTTTTAGAACCTTGGAAATTGGGCCTTCATCCATCTATCTCTTGTCAAAGGTTACCGCCAACAACTTTATTGAGAATTTAGGCCCAGATCCCGCACATGCTTAACTTGCATATTTAAGTATTCCTAATGAAGACAATGGGAATATTCCCATGCATAAAGTTAAGCATGTGCTGAACTGTTGGCAGGATGAGGTTCATCATTACAAAAACAATTTAGTTTATAAACACGCACTTTTCCCTTGCAAACTGTATTTCAAAACTGAGTTGTTGTGAATCTTATAACAACTTCAAGAATGCCTAATGCCTCACACTACATCTGAAAAGACCAATTTACAGTGCAAAATAGAAATGGAGCAATGGGAGAGAATAATCAGTTAACATTCAAATATTAGGAATAGCTTTCGAACAGAATAAAATTACCTTTTGATATTTGTTCGGGAGTTTCTGTGGGACATGTACGTGAGAGTTCTGTGCAAAAATATTGGCTGCAAAGAAATGGAAAAATAATTAAAATGCTTAAGTTGGATATTTCTACAAATTCAAAGTGAAGAAATAGACTAAGATCAACAATTACTTACTGCTATGAGATTCCGGGTACGTAGAAATCTATATATCTGTGTTGGTTCTATAGGAAAGAAATAGACATTATCTGGTGCATCTTATACCCCACAAAAAAAACTAAGCTTACAAGCAAATATACAGACAATTCTAAATAGTTTTTAATAGGTGCTGTTAAAGTTAAATATACATTAAGTGAAACCTATGTGACAACTGGGATGTATAAATCATAATTCAGATTAACAGCAGTTTAAGTATCCACTTGTTATCTGTAACATGATCAACATTTTATTTACTCTACTACACTATAGCATATATCAACTATTGGAACTCTGATCTACCTTTGATTTTTCATGAAAAGATGTAGTCCCTGTTGCACCTTAGAGCCTTTAGAAGGTGAGCAGAGGCAGAAAACTGATAATTATTAAAGTAATCCCCAAGCATTCTTTAACACTAAGCAAGTTTTCTCCCTGCCCAATCTATAATGTCTGATATATAGCTTAGTCTGCTATTAATGTATCAGACAACTTGAGATTGTTTTACTTTGCTGTGAAGCAGGAAGACATCACTTGTGAATAATTACATGCCAAAAGAGTGTCTTAATGCAGAGTGGCAATCATAATGACCTATGAAACT
Organism: Natator depressus; assembly: GCF_965152275.1. Taxonomy (NCBI): domain Eukaryota; kingdom Metazoa; phylum Chordata; order Testudines; family Cheloniidae; genus Natator; species Natator depressus. The sequence continues at coordinate 9,372,529 of NC_134247.1, forward strand.
TACACATGTACAAAAATGCTTGATATAAATGGTTTTAGGCCAGGACAGAAATGTCAGAAAGCTCACAGGATGGGAAAACGTTAACTTTAGTAAATTAACCACCATTTCAACAGCAAGTTGTCTTTACCATAACTTAGCACTGATTGGTGACAGTGGGTCTATGGTCTATTACTCTATAATCATGCTGGATACTAACTTCTTTTTGATATAATGACTGGTAGCCACCAGTCTAGAAACTAGGCCTTATCTACATGAGAAGATACACTGGTCAAACTACAGGTGTCATTTTAAACCAACTCAGGAGGCTACACAAAGAACTCTTTCAGTTTAGGTTAAGTCAATTAAGAATCAGTTTAAGATAAACAGGTATAAGCCACTTAAATTGGTGAATATTCTTATTTCAGTTTAACACAAATGGGGAAATACGGAGCAAACTGGAGTGCGTGAAATGAGCGGAAAATTCCTATACAACTCATATTTCCCACTGTGTCCCCCACAAGATTATTTTTAAAAGTAAGGGAGCCAGCCATCTCAATATTTTAATATAAGATTTAGCTGCTTATTTTTATATTCCTGACACACCTAATTTGTTCTAGTGACTGGCAATTATATTGTGATTTAATGAATTTTGAAAATAGCAGATGAACAAGAAGGAGGGTGCACTACAGAAAGTATTCTGATCATTTATTTTCACAAATGTAATTCAGTTTTACTTATAAGTACTTTATTTTAAAAATCAGTTCCACATAAAACCTTAAGTAATCTCAGTCCTGAATTCTGCACAGCCCAACTGAGAAACTGAAAGATTTCACTTTGTGTTAATTATAAACGGTGATAAAAATAAAGGTTTTACTATGCTTAGGACCAAGTTAAAAAACAGAACAGAAGGAAAAAGATTACGGATATATCATAGAAAATAAAAACGTTTTATGGTCTTCATTCCTTTAAGAGAATCTTTAACACCTTAGCAACCCAAAAGTAAAAAATAACTACCACGTAGAAAGACACAAGAAAACTAAGTGCTGTCTAAAAGATTTAATATTTCATTTAAAAACAGACTATGACTTCTTGAATTTAAACTCTGACTTCCTAGAGGAATAAGTGCAGAGAGAAAAAACACACATTATAGCAATACTTTATTAGACACTTTCCCAAGAATATCTATTAAACCACATATATTCCACAATCCTATCATACTGTCAAGTCAAAATGAAAAATAAGTTATCCTCTTCAATTACCTTCAAAAAGAAAATCCACACAAGTGTTCATGACATACACAACTGCTAGGTTATACACAAATCCTAACAAAAATAGTATTTCTTTACTGTATCATTTTCACATTAGTGCTATAAAACTGAATTCACAAGTAGACATTCTAGTATACCTTATACAGTACTACTTATTTCTACTCATTACATGCCCAAATTTAAAGCCATCTTCTCAAGTAGTTAGAGCAGGGACTAGGCTCAAGTATTCTGGGTTATATTCTGAGTCCTGCCACGGATCACTTGTGATTCTGAGCAAGTCACTTAATCCTCCCTACATCACTTGACCTAATGCAGTATTTACATTCCCTCCATCTTCATTGATGGGGTTAATTAGCAGTTGTAAAGAATCTTTAGTCAATGATCTCAAGACTCCCCACAAAAAACATTAAAATGCTAACTACTATGTATTACAAATAACTGCAGTGGTGACAAGCTCATCCCAAAACCATCTCTGGATTTAATATTTTAATTTTCCTTCACACCATGTAGACTGCAGGGCTTGGGATACTAGGACACAATGTAAAAGTTAATTATTATCGTGGGTATTCCGACCAAGCTTCTGTGAGGAACTGTATCCTGCATCCAAAGTGACTCTCTGCCTACCTGGAACCACCGGGGGGGGGGGGGGTGAGAGAGGGAGGGCGGCGACTTAAATTTCAAACTTAAAATAACCCAGTATAATTCTCTTTTGCACAGAAGAGCAAAATTAAGTTAACTGAGGCTCACAGTCTTTCCTTAACAGCCTGAGACGCAAAAATCACCAAAAAGGAGCAATAACCGAAGGGGCGCAAATACCCCCTCCCTCCCGCCCAAGAAGCGTCCTCGGGCTGGGTAAGAGGGAACACAAAATCACCTTTGAAATCTTCCCATTTCAACCATTTCCCAGAGGCCAAAGGCAACGCCAGGAAAGCGCTTCAGTAGAGAACGGGTACAAATGCGCCGTCCTCCCCCGAAAGGGGCCCCGAATCTGAACGAAGCGCCTGCCACTTCGGGCTTACCCGCACCCCGGCCACCCCCGATCCCCGCTTCCGCTCCATGCGACGAACCTCTCTAGCCCCCAGACCTTCCTCCCTCCGGGAAGTCCGGCCCCGAGCTCACCTCCCGCCCCACGCCCTACCCCACGGCGTGATCTCGTTTCCTTCCCCCCGACATCCCCCTTTACCCGCCTCCCTGTGCCCCGTTCTCGCCTGTGCGCACCCCCAGAGCCTCCCCTTCCCCCCAGCCCCTCCCTCTCCCTTCCTGCGGCCGCTCCCGGTGCTCACTCTCGAAGGCCTGCAGGAAGAGCTCGTGGTCGGCCTGGATCTGCTCCATCTTCGGCTTCTTCACAGGGGGCAGCGCTGCAGCCGCCGCAGCAGCAGCCGAGGAGGCCGAGGAGCCCCCCGAGTAACCGCTTCCTCCGCCGCCGCCGCCGCCTCCGGGAACGCCACCGGATTTACCGCCCGGAGCCGCGGCAGCCGCGGAGCCCCCGAACCCCCCGCCGCCGCCTCCTCCTCCTCCTCCACCGCCTCCTCCGGCGGCACCGCCAGCGGAGCCCGAGCTGGGCCCCGCGCCTCCACCGTGCTTCTGAGGAGCCATGGGCCTCACCCCAGAGCGGGCACCGGCGGACCGGAGACCGAGCGAGGAGGGAGGGGGGCGGCTGGGGCGGGCGGGGTAAGGACGGGGGAGGGGAAGCACCGAGCTCCAACTCCTCTAAGTCTCCTCCGCTCCGTTCTCCTCAGCCCTACGGGCGACCAGCCGAACCCGACGCCGACACTCCTCCCGCCTCCCTCGCATGCCCATTGGCTCCGAGGATGGCGCCGCACCGACGGATTGGCCAACGGTAGTCCCGCCCCTGCGTGACGCAGAGATGGTTCTGGAAGAGTTTGGTTGGTCGGTGCGCTTCGCCGCTCGGTGCTTTCCCCCTCCCCCTCCTTTGAACTGAATTCGCGGGAAAGGGCCGCTCTTTCCCCCTCGCTCTCCGAACCGCGGGGCATGGTGGGTAAGCACTGGTTGCCTGCAGCCTGGGAAGTCTCACGCCGCCTCTGTCAGTCAGCTAGTAACAGCCCCTTTCTGCCCGCGAGGTGCCCCCTCAGAGCTGGCCCGCTCTGCCCTCTGGCAGCCCCACAAGGCCTCTCTGCCCCCTGCTGATCTCACCCCGGCCCAGTAGGGTCACCCATCTCCTCTAGCCCCCAAACTTCCCCAGCGGCTGCCTCCCTCCAGCCTCATGCCAAATGTCCCCCCGCCCGCCCCCCAGGCTGCCCCAGTTCTAGCAAATACCCTCCCATAGCGCTGCTGCCTCCATCCCCAACGCTGCCCTGTAGAGCTAAAACTCCTTGTACCCCCCCACAGGTCTGCCCCTTCCACCCACCCGCTCCCCCGTGCTGCCCCGCAGCATGACCTCTATGGGGTTTAATCGGATTAAGACCATTAAAAACTCCAGAAGAGCCAAATGAAGCTGAATTAGTTGAAATAACTAAATAGGGCTTGACTGTAAATAGCCATTGGTTTGAACATAGGAACTGGATCAGCTGTGTAGTCTCCCTAATCCAATGCCTCAGAGGAAGATGTTTGAGAAATAATCTGCCCCTCCACGAACCAAATATTTCCCTATGTTTTCTTTCTTTTTATTTTTTCTCTCCCCTCCCTTTTCTTTGCCAAGAGAGGGAAAAATCAAGGAAAAAACAATGCACTTCCATATTTACACATACCAGTACTCAATTATGTACAGTTAGGTGCATAAATTCAGGATCAGGGCCATAAAGCAATCCATAATGCACACCCTTTATGTGGTAAAACGAGATACTATTAAAAGATGTGTTAAGAAAAACTCACTGAAATAAACTGATGCAGTTCCACTTCCTTTATTTAGTAGCATTACTCCCACTTACCAGGAATATGGTTGGCTCTGCACATAAAAGGTTTTCATGGTCATCCAACTCTATTCCCTATCTCTTGAGAAATTAAACATACTGACACTGATGGTATGAGAGAGAAATGCCACCTGGTTAAAAATGTACTACCCAGGAACTATAACCTTGAATTTTGATACAGCCAATAACTAGATCCTCAGCTGTTGCATTCATATGGTTCTCTGGTGTATTTTTTAATTTCTAATGTTTATGTAAAGAAATAGAAAAACAGTGTGAAGAATAAACATGTCAAATTATTGACTCCATGACATCAAGCCCAACTGTGTTAAAACATGCAATACGTCACAAGGGAGAATTCTAACTTTATATTACATACTGATTCTGTATTATTACCTTTATTGTATTTTAAGAATTTATGTAATACAGAAACAAAAGCTACTGTCTTTTCTTGCTTCTCTTTGCAAAGTCCATGCAATCATTTCATATGTTTTTCTGTAAAACCTTCATTTTGTTAAAAAAATTCAAAAGCTTCCATTATGAATAATCCTCCAATAAAACTAGAAAGTACATATCAAGAGAGGCAAAGGGAATTTTGTTCAATGAGGAGGTTTCTGTTCAAAGTATCCAAGGAATGATTATAAAAATAGATTAAAATACAATTTTTAAGTATTGTAAGAATAGATTGATAGTACACTTTTACATGGTCACTTTTTTCTCCTTGCTTTTTTACCTATTCTCTTTTACTCCTTTTTAGATAACATCATAACATATATTTCCTCTTTCAATTTCTGTTTGTTAATTTTTTTTAATTACCCTCAGTTTTTTTTCTCTAACACTATCCACCTTTCATTCTTTTTTTCTGCAAAATTGTTCCTTTCATAATAGCTTTTTATTTATTTCCTTTCTTATTTGCTCCCATTTTTGGTCAGATGCTGACGTTTTCTGTAAACAGTCTTTAGCCCCTCTTTATAATTTATCAGAGGGGTAGCCGTGTTAGTGTGGATCTGTAAAAGCGGCAAAGAGTCCTGTGGCACCTTATAGACCAACAGACATATTGGAGCATAAGCTTGCCACAGGACTCTTTGCCGCTTGTATAATTTATGTTATTTAATGTTCATTTATCTTTATTCTTATTATTTCATTTTAAATTTTCTTCCATCTGTCAATGTCACGCCTCTCTCTCTCTCTCCCTCCTTCCTTCCTCCCTTCCCCCTTCCCCCTTTGGCCTTGCAATCTCTTTTCAAACAAAAATAATGGTACTTAAAAAGTCCTTTGCATTTATACCATGCTCACCATCATAAAATCAGGGTACCTGACTTCCATTTCCCCTGATTATTCAATTTCCAGGGAACTCTTAACTTTCTTTCTCTGCTACTCACTCAAGATTATTGCTGATTATATCTTGTGTTTAGTGAGCCAGTTGCATCACAACTGCTTGATGCAGTGTAATCTCAAAGAATGCAAGGTAATCTAATAGGGTGGTCTTTTCCTCCTTCCTAATACTATGGTGTTTGTGCTGTCCGTTGTGCCACTCTTCTGATGATGCACAGATCGGAGCAGAGGCAGCTCAACAGATGGGGTTAACATGTGAGGAGCACCTCTAAGAGTTCGAAGTTTGGTTGTGGGGCGTGTGGTACCCTCTGCCATGTAATCCATAGTGCCTTATATGGGGTCCTCCTCTTTGCATCACAATACACTCATCCCTAAAGGTCATCTATTGTCTGCTGCCCTCCTACAGGCTCCCTCCCCCTACATGAGAGGTTGTGCTGCTTCTGGTGACTCACCCTTCTAAGTAGGAAGCCAGGAGGTGGAGCCAGAGGGCTACTTTCCAAGCAGGGGGACGAGGACAAATGGGGAATTAATCTCTGATAGTGGAGTCAGACAGGCCTCTGAATGGAGAAACTGAGGCTGACATCCCAGCCTGGTGAGTCAGATGTGTGCATGTGGGGCTGCTGGAAGTACGGGACCCCATGTGGCTGCATAATCATAAATGTATCCTTTCTACCAGGAAATAGACTGTGGAGTACAAAGATGCTTTATAAAGATTCTTTCTGTAATTGGAAAAATAATAACCATCTTAGAAGTGGTGCCTTGGCCTCTTTTTGTGGATTTACATCAATGAGTGCAGGACCCAGCACAGAACTATTTGGGTGAAATGTAATGGCCTGTGGTATGCTGGAGGTCAGACTGGATGATCTATCTAATGGTCCCTTTTGGCCTTAAACTCTTATGAAACACCATTCAGACATCTTTCATTGGAGTAACATAGGAAGAGCCGCAAAGGCTGTGAAATGTAAGATTTGGGGCCTTGTGGTGTGGGATGGCCAATAAGAGAACATGGGATGAGGGAAAGGAACATGGACGACACGTGAACTGCTGGCTGGGGAAGACTAGTCCCCAGTCCTGCCCCTTCCACCTGAGGCCCCACCCCTTCCATCCTGAGGCTCCGCCTCTTCCATGCTCCCCCTGCTGGACCCAGACCCCTCCCACTGCGGCCACCGGCCCTGCCCCAGGCTAGCACCCCACAGCCCTGGAGCACCAGGAGGGCAGGTGGCGCAGCCCCAGCCACCCCAGCCCCAAAGTGCTGGGAGGACAGATGGCACAGCCCCAGCCTCCCCAGTCCCGGAGTGCATACTGCGTGCAGATGTGGTTGCCCCATCTCAAGAAAGATATATTGGAATTGGAGAAGGTACAGAAAAGGGCAACAAAAATGATTAGGGGAATGGAACAGCTTCCGTATGAGGAGAGATTAATAAGACTGGGACTTTTCAGCTTGGAAACGAGACGACTAAGGGGAGATATGATTGACGTTTATAAAATCATGGCTGCTGTGGAAAAAGTAAATAAGGAAGTGTAATTTACTCCCCATAGCACAAGAACTAGGAGTCACCAAATGAAATTAATAGGCAGCAAGTTTAAAAAAAAGGAAGTATTTCTTCACACAACACATAGTCAACCTGAGGAACTCTTTGCCAGAAGATGTTGTGAAGGCCAAGACTATAACAGAGTTAAAAAAAAACTAGATACATTCACAGAGGATGGGTCCATCAATGGGTATTAGCCAGGATGGGCAGGGATGGTGTCCCTAACCTCTGTTTGCCACAAGCTGGGAATTGGTGATGGAATGGATCACTTGATGATTTCCTGTTCTGTTCATTCCCTCTGGGGCACCAGGCATTGGCCAATGTTGGAAGACAGGATACTGGGCTAGATGGACCTTTGGTCGACCCAGTATGGCCATTCTTATGGGATAGGCAATACTGAGTATCTCATTGGAATCAATTACTTCTGACCCTTGCCTTGTGACAGGGGTATAACATTTTGTAACTCTGAACTGTCATGTGTTTGGGCCTGGCAATAAAGATCAATCTCATATCAATATTCCTGTCTATCAAACATTTTTATTACATAGTGTGCAAAGAAAATTAAATCCTTGGCAAAAATTGAGCAAAGTAAGCCACCTGAATCCCTTAGTATGAAAGGGAACTTGAAGTTGATCGCAGCCCTTCCAAATTTTTCTGAAAGCAAGTGGTATAGGAGATAAATTGTAGAGGGTGAAATTCTCCATGCTGCTGGTGGGCCCAGAAGCACTGGAGGTCTACAGTACATTCCAGAGAAGCATGAAGAAGACTACAAACTACTAGATATAGCTATTCAAGAAGTCATTTGAAGAACAGCTTTGTGTAAGCTCTAAAGCTTGTTTCTCGCACCAACAGAAGTTGGTCCAATAAAAGATACTACCTCAGCCACCTTGTCTACCTGGGAACTCCACATTTTCTTTGCAAGAAACTAGCTTTCAAGTGAGATCACTGACTATATGTCATAGGAGACCATTGTGTCATTGGCCTACCTAGCAATCCTAAATTGTGTGAATTTTCACAGCTAACAGACGCACTAATTAAAGACCAAATTATTTGTGGTATAACTGTAAACTAGGTCAGAGCAAGATTATTAAAGGAAATTGACTTGATTTTGCAAAGGCCAGAAGATATTTTCAAGGTTAGTGAAAATGATGCTTCCTAAATTAAAGTATTAGCAAGTAATAAAAGTATTGCAGTGCACCTTACTAAAAACTTATACCAAGAGATAGAGATAAAAATAAAAATCAAGGGTAAGCAAATGACAGAGAACAGTTATGTTTGCAATAATTATGTAGGAAACCATGTGACAATGCGAATGCATCCAGCTCAAGAGGTTCAGTTTCAGGCATGCAATAAAAACAACCATTTTGCAAATGTCACGTGTGTCAGTTACAGAACAAATTGTCAAGAAATACTTGGCTAGGATGATTTTAGGATATATATCAAAGTTTATCATTCAAAATAGCTGGTCAGTCTTGTTTTCATGTACTAACAGTGGGGCTAGCATTCAATATCCAAAATGTCAATATTTGCTTCTTGCCAATTAAAAACATATGCTTAATCCCAGATCCCTCTTATCCCAGACCTCATTTCAATCTACACCCATCTTGGAATTCCTCTGAACTTTTGAAGGATTGAATAGCAGAGATTTTGTGCCCTCTGACTTGTATGTGAAAAAAGATAGACATTTTAATATGTTTTATCTTGAACTTTTCTCCTCCCTCCACAATTAGATGCTTTTCTTGCTCCTTTACAGAGGTCATACAGTTTCACTCTTCTGTTTCTCACAGTTCAGCCACAGTGTTCCTAGTCCTCCATATTACGGCTGCCCAGTGTTGAAATGACCCTTCTTAAGAAGGAAACCAATTACCCCTTACAGTAGGAAGTCAGAGTAAATTGAAGTTCTGGCAGCCTAATTCTGACATTGCTGACACCATGGCTCCCAGCATGTGCATGCATGCCTATTTATATATATATATTTAGAGAGCTGTTGGTAACTACCAGAAATAAAGGCATTTCAATCAGTTCATTAGTAATGTGTCTTCACTAGCACAACTGTGCATTTTCTGGGTTTTCTATTTTTTTGTCTGTCTTCTGACTTTTTTATTTTAAATAAGTCTCAGCAAAAAATAATAGCTGAATACAGTTATTCAATATAGGACTACTGTACTGAATACAGTAGTCCTATATTGCTCATCCACTATTAAATTCCTGTGCTAATGCAGTCGTTCATGAAGGCAACTATTAGTAATTAACAGGGAGTACTACTTCAGGACATCTGGGGAGTGGTCAATAGAAAGCTGGGATCTGCTGTGCAGAATGTGGTAGAGAAAAACAAATCTGAAATGTAGTTATCAGATAGCTGAAATATCGTGCCCCGACCCAATCCTGAAGGCATTTTGTGGGAGATAAGGACCAAGCACCTCATTGAATCAGACTCTATGTATTCGATACCCTCTACGTTTTCAAGTTTTACTTCTTTCTGCTAACATTTTTCAAGTTTCCATTTACCCTTTGTCATCCCACTTTCTACTTGACTACTTTCCAGGTGGAGAGTGTCATGTTCCTGTACAAGATATGGACTGGCTACAGAGCTTGCTTATACACACCAGATGTGTGGATCGTAAGATCCTTCCGTGCTCTGCCAGGTATGGCTGAGGTTCCTTTAAATAAGGTATTTTATACACATCGCCACCTAGTGGCTGCACACTATAATATAATTTAGCATTCCATTGCCTCTCGCCCTTTAACTTCTACATTCCTGCCATTTACAATATACACTATCACACTATCTTTGAATTTCAGTACATATCAGTCTGTTAAGCATCTCTGAATCGTACTGGTTTTCTAATTACATGAACTGAATGTGGAATAACTTGGTCATCTAGCTGTCTATTACAGTACAATCTTTCTATAATGAACACGTCAGGATCCAAGCCAGCGGTTCATTATAGTGAAAGAGCCCCACTGTCGGGGAGGGGGGGGCAGGGAAGGGTGGCTCACAGCTTCTCCAGCCCTCAGCTGTGGCGGGGGTGACTGCTCCTCCAGGCCCGCAGGAGCCACAGGACTAGAGGTGGGATCCAGGGATAAGGTTCATTATCGCCAAAGATTTGTTATTATGAAGGCCGTTATAGCGAGGGTGTACTGTAGTTGCAACAATTGGCTGTGGGCAGTTTGGAATCCTGGAATTGTTGTCTTCTTTTTGTTCTGCATCTGCCATGTTTAGCGTTTGCTCTGTTGATTGTTTTTCCGAGGAACAATGGTCCCCATGGTCGGTTTCAATCACATGTGATTTGGGTGCTGAATTCTTTTTCTTTATGACAGCTGGAGTTCCATCCTTTTTCTCCAACCAGTTTGACACGAACACAGTCACCAGGTTCTAGACCCAGCAGTTCTCTAATTGAGTGTGGTCTGCTGTAAAAGTGATCATAGGCTCATTTTGCTTTTTTATCCAGTTTGGCTACTCTCTTAATTTCTGGCCATTTTGGAGATAAATTCTTTTCCAAAGTTGAAACAGTAGTGCTGAGTTGTCTTCCCATCAGGAGTTGTGCTGGACTTGATCTGTAACTCAGAAGAACAAAGAATGGGGTCTTCCTGCTGTAGGATTTTCTTGGCTGTCTGTACAGCTCTCTCGGCTTCTCCATTTCCTTGTGGGTAAGGTAAACTGCTAGTAATATGATCAAAATCATATTTAGTTTGGAATGACTTAAATTCTCCTGCAGTGAACTGTGGTCTGTTGTTGCTAGTTATTCTAGAATATCAAAGTGAGCACAAGTGCACTTCCGTTTCTTGGTTTTAATTCACACCTTTTATTTTGATACATGTCTGTGTGTAGACTTTCTTCATAGGTATCCACGTGCCCTATGTCAATTTTGCTTAAGACAATAAAAACTTGTGTCTCCTATTATATTGGTGAGTTTCAGATATCTTCTTCAACAAGCCTAGTGGCAATGAATATTAGTATTATTGCTAAACTCACAAGAAGAAAATGGTCAGTAATAGAACCCCAAATCTTTGTCTAATGCTCTAATCAGGAGATCTTGCTCCTCTGTCCAAGTTGATTGCATTTTGAAAGGTGAAAGAAGCCTTAAAACCCAGTAACATTATTAAGTTTATTTAGTATTAGCAATTTTCGATAGGTTCAAACACAAACTATCCATCTGTGCAATCTAGAGGGCAAGAAGTGATAAACATTTCACAGTAGTTGCTATTCAGCAGCATTCAAAACAAAACGTGAGGAATGTTTTAGTCCTGGTGCTCCTAGCAGAAAGGACATTGAAACACAACTGCCTTTTATAGACAGACATGACAGTGCATGCAGGGGTATGCACCCAGGGTGTGATACTTTCTTTAATCTGGGCCTTTGTATCTCCTTCATTTGAGGGAATGTTGTCTGTCAGCTTGCAACAGGGCCCTTCATTTTGATGTTAACCCATTGAGGCACCAGGTGATTTTTAGGCTAACCAGGGCAATCTAGCATGAGAGTAGAAAGGCCTGACCCAGTAATTCACACCTTTTTTTTATAGACTGATGCCAAGTATGTTTTGTTGCAGGTATTTGAATGTGCTATAGGAAAGTTCAGATCATACTAATACTACAGCTGATCCATACACAAAATTCCCCTTGACTTAAACAGAGAGTTGTTTGTTTTCAGTGCTGCTTAAGCGGCTAGACATTTCCTTGTATTTAGCATTTATTCTTTCATTTTAAATTTATTTCTAGATTCCCTTTCTAGTAAAAATCTCTTCTTCTATCCCTGCATACTTTGGCCCATTGGTATTCACTGGAAGTTGTGCCTGCTTACAGTTGGACTGAATTTAGGCCATTAATTCAGTCTTCAGAGTGTTTTCCTTACATGTACATTAAGAAGCACATCCAAAAAACACAAGAAACTGTAGCTTTCATCTTCAGTTGTCCCCATAGGTCTCTGGACATGTCAAGTGAGGCCTCTATTACTTTGTCTGGTCCACTTCCATTCTAATAAGGCTAATAACTATAGCAAATGTTAAGTGTCCCAGCTATAATGACCACATGCCATCTGTTCTATATTGTACTTGCTCATGCCTTTTAGATTATAACCTTTTTGAGGGAGAGACTTTGTTATTTGTTCAGCACACAGATCTGGCTTTGGTCCCATAGGCTACATGGAACCATGCAACACATGCTTACTAGTCACATTCCCAATTACCCATGTTTAGTCCATTGTGACTCCAGCACCAATAGTCATAGAAATTATTGGGATAGCTGCTCCATTAGGAAGGTGCAATTCAGCTCCCACTTCAGCCTTCCTAGTTCATATAGAGGGTGGTCAGCAGAAGCTATGAAATCTTGCAAACTGAAGAAGGGAATCACCACAGCCTTGGGGGATGAAGCCATGTGGGAGTGGGTGGGTGAAAGGTCATGGGTACGTTTTGGATGAAGGGACAGGTAACAGTGGGTTGGCAGCTCATAGTCTCAGTTCCATACTCTGCCCATTAGGGTCTAGGGTTGCTTTATTTTAATAGGTAGAGAACTGAGAACATCTTAGGTAGTTTAGACCAGAGGTCCCCAAAGTGTGGGGCACACACCCTGAGGGGGGGCATGGCGAGGCCCAGGCCAGCCCCATGGGGAGGCGGGGGAGGAAGGGGGAGCACCATCCAGCCCCTCCCTCCCCCGCTTTGCTTTGGTCCAGCCCCCAGCCATGTCCCCAGCTCCCAGCCCCGCGCACACCTGACCCCGTCCCCAGCCTTGATGGCTGGCTGTGGCTCTGTTCCTGGCCTGGAGCTGAGGCTGGCGAGCAAGGCTGGGGGTGGAGCCGCACCTGCCCATGAGCCTGGCTGCTGGCCCCCACCACAGCCCAGTTGTGGCTCCATGCCAACCCCTGTCCATGCCTCCCCACCATCAGTCGCAGCCCTGCTCCCGGCTCAGAGGGGCAGGAGGGACACAAGGGAAAGGGGGGCGCGACCCCCAAATGTTTGGGGACCACTGGTTTAGATGGACTAGAGTGTGGCAATGAGAAGAGCTTAGGCTGTCAGCTCCACGTAGAACAAATAGTTATTTGCATGGTTTTGGATGCAATTTCTGTGTGGGGAGATTGACAGAGAAACCACTTGTGATTCTCAGTTTTGTGTTTAGGTGGGGACTGGCTTTTGTAGCAAGCTATTCAAATGTATTGCCGCAGCAGCATTTTCTTTTCCCATGCCTCTCCAAAATGCATAATCTCTGACACCCATATAAGGAACTTGCTTCTCAGATAATGCTAATACACCCACAATATACTGCCCTGGGTGAGCAGATTACTCAGGTGGCTGACTCACTGACATAGGAGAGAATGAAGGGTACATGTTGCATCTTCTGTATTGACTTGCTTATCCTTTATTTTGTTCAGCTGGAGATAGTGCTCAGTGCAGTGAAGTGTTATTTTGATCCATTTTTCCTGACTTTCCTATGGTGAAGTTCCTTCTCTGTTGTCCAGATCACAATTTATTTATTGGTGTGTTTATGAAGCAGTATTGTTTGTGGTAGTATCTAGACAGCGGAATGGATATACCAGAATAGCAAGTTATGAATACAAAAGGCACACACAGCTGTTAGTAACAATGACCACTCCTGGGCCTCAGCAGGGTCACAGATCTGTTATAGATCATTCTGGTACAAGCCCAGGAGTCCACACGCTGCTAACTGTAGCAGAACTCAGTGGAAAAAACGACATACCACACACTGAACTAATTGTGATAAGAAAACTTTGTAACATTAAAAAAAAAAAAAAGTAAGAGAAAAATCCAACATTGTTTAAAAATTCGGAGGGCCCAACCCCAAAGTCTTTACTCAGGAAAAATTGTCACGCAAGTCAAAGGGAATTCTGGCTGGGTAAGAGTTCTGTAAAAACTGACTAAGGCGTTCAGGGTTAAGGGTGAAATTTACCTCTGTACAGAGGATCTGCATAATGCCCCGTGTCTCACTTAGGCCCCAACATAAAAACTTGAGTGGAATTTAAGTGATGCATGAACTTTGTGCACAGCCCTCTGCAATGGGATGAATTTCACTGCTGCTGCCCAATGCAGCTACCAATTAAATCAATAAAAATCTCTACATTGTCTTCACTGGGAGCTGGACTGGACACTTGGTTCTGAATTTCTAAATCCAATTTGTAATGATTTGACTAGGTGGTAGGGGCTATCTTGATAGACAGTCCCTTCTCTCCAGTCTTCAGAGTGACTATAGGTTTCTGTCATGATTTAACTGAGATGCCCCTTCTAATTTTACCTTTAAAAAAACCAAACAATAGGTTTTTGTGGCTCTTAATCTAGTGTTGATTTTAAAAGCAAACGTATAGAGCTGCATGTGATAAATCCACAAAGAAGAAAAAAAGTAATATACCTTGTTTACAAATGGTCCTTGACTCTTAAAATATTGTTTAGTCCAGGACATAGAAATAGGAATTACAATAGTTTAGAAAAAAAATCATTTAGAAAACCCAAGGCTTGTAGGTGTAGGTTGTGACGGGTTGCCCCCCTTAAAGGTGCCACCTGATACACTGGGATACCACTGAGCCCACCTGTTCCTCCAGCCTGGGCCCCCTTTATCCTGTCTTGCTGAGCTAGGCTCTTAAGCCGCCTCAAGCACACCCACAGGCAGGGCCACACCCAGCTGCAGAAAGACACAGACACTGAGATCAGCTCTGGGAAGACTCATTTTAAGGGACTTGCCCCAGCACTCAGGTGCCCACCTCCCTTGGAGAGCAGACCCAAAGGTATATTGTCTTGCGTTGTATAGAAAGAGCTGCACAGCACAAGCTCATAAGAATTCGCCCTCTCTCTCAATGTGAAGAGAGCTATACACAGCCTCTTGCCCCCCCTCAGATATGGATTGCACAAACTGGGTTATGTTATAAACAAGAAATAAGTTTATTAACTACAAAATACAGATTTTAAGTGATTATAAGGGATAGCAAACAGAACAAAGCAGATTACTAAGCAAATAAAACAAAACGTGCATACTATGCTTAAGATCTTAAAGAGACTAGTTTCAAGAAGTAATTTCTCATCCTAAATATTATTTTAGGCAAGTTGCAGAGTTTCTGTAGCTTAGAGTTCAGCTTGGACTCACCCCTGCCTTTCTCTTCAGGTTAGTTCCTTTGTCCCTCCAGGCATAGGCGCCGACTCCGTGGGCTGGAGCACCCATGGGGAAAAATTAGTGGGTGCCCTGCACCCACCGGCAGCCAACCTCCCCTCCCCACCCCCTCGCCCCACCTCACCTCCGCTCTGCCTCCTCCCTTGTAGCAAGCTCTGGGAGGGAGGGGGGAGGAGCAGGAACGTGGCACGCTCAGGGGAGGAGGCAGGGAAGAGGGGGGAGCGGGGCCGGGATTTGGGGAAGGATTTGGAATAGGGGCAGGGACTTTGGGGAAGGGGTTGGAATGGGGGCGGGGAAGGGGTGGAGTCGGGGCAGGGCCCAGGGCAGGGAGGGTTGAGCACCCACCAGCACAAGCAGAAGTCGGCGCCTATGCCTCCAGGTAATTTCGGCAATTTTTCTTCTTGGGTAGGCAATGGAGGGGAGTCCTGTTTGCCTTCCTCCCCAGCCTTAAATATGATTTACATAATGCAGGAATCTTTTGTTTCCCAAACTTGACCTCCCCCTACTGTTAGTGGAAAATTACTAGAAGTCTATGATAGTGTTTAGTACCAGGTGACAGGACCACCTGACCTAGTAGTGTCACAGCTATGTCCCAGGACAACTCTCAGGAAGGAGAGAGATTAGATTCTTCATAGTCTTGCTGTTTCTTCCGAACGACCCATCAAGGCTGATGTCCTGTTGTCTGGTGGGTGTCTCCCAAATACCCACCCAGTTGTGATTGTTACATAGCCAATATTCGTAACTTCAGATACAGAAATGATACATGCATACAAATTGGATAATCACATTCAGTTAATCATAACCTTTCCAATATCTTACATGAGCCATGTTGCATAAAGTATATCTTGGTTATGCCATATTCATATCATAACCATATTTCTATGAAGACTATGCGGTGTAATGTCACATAGGTAATACTTATTACAGGATTCATTTAAAAATAAAATAGGTCAACTTTCAGGAGTCAGATTCTATTCATCAGGCCATGGAAACAGTGAAAGGTAGGGCAAGTGAAATGCTGGGGCTGTTGAAACAGACATAGTAATTAAACACAGAGATGCAGAGATGAAAGGGGAACTGCATGGAAAGATGTGAAAATGAAGTCTGTTACAGATGTGGACTGGAGTTTCTCTCCATTAGTTCTGTTTACAGTGGAACATGAGGCTCTCTACCAGTCAGAAAAAAATACAGAAAGGAGGATCAAAGGAAAAGTCAATAGATAGTAAAGAGGTCAAGAGGAAACCTCCCTAAAATAATTATCCAGCAGCCTAATTCATGGTTTGTTTTTGGGTTTTTTTTTCAGAATAATGGATGAGTTTTAACACTCAGGGTAAAAAATCCTGATCTTGTGAGTAAGGAGACTTCAGGAGTAAGTCAGGTGTGGAGAACTTCTCTCTTTATTGCCAGCAGTGACCTCACTGATAAGTTCTGTGCAGAAACTGTTTCTCCTCTACTCCACAGTTTGCTCAGCTGCACCAAATTCACAAGCATAAAAGCCTAACTAAAAATTACCTGCAAAACATCACCACGTGTCTTAGATTTTATAGAGTGCTATTGCCACAGAAAGCATTTACAGGATTTTACTTCATGTTCTAAGTGCTGACTGAGGTGCATCACCCTTACTCACAAGTGTAATCCTTACACGCAAAAAGAATCTCATTGATTTATAAGGTGCTTAGGTATCATGATTACGGTCACAGTGTTCTTGGCTACATCATGGTTTTGCCGCAAGGGAAGGAGGAGAGTTGCACACGGGAAGGCAGATTGTGTCTATCCCTGCCGCAGCCTGTTTCCTGGGGCACTAGTTAAACTACAGTAGGAGGCACACTGGAGGATAGAGCCAACGCTCTCCCCATTCCTCACAAGGTTCTACCCATATGCAGAGTGGAGAGGGGATATAGCAGCTCTGCGAGGCGTCTCCCTGCTTTGCTACCCACCATATGGATAGCCCGTACAGAGGCCTAAAGGGATGCCTTGTGCCTCCTAATTTCTTTGCAAAACCATGCAAGCCAGGCCACAGTTTTGCCCACTTTGAGAAACTAGACAGATTAGACAGAGAGTCACGTGAATAAGGTTTTCCAAGATCATGCCTGAGACGTTTGTGGGCAAACCCCTGAGTTAAAGCGTGTCTGCAAGAAAGTATAATGAAATGATATCTGCAGAAGTTGATCAGTTTTATAGTGTTATCAGTGTGGGACTGATGTAGGAGATTATTGATTAAATTTTAGATTGTGGCTATAACACGGGCTCATATACAAATGATCCAGTACAAAATCATCATATACAAATCACCAAAAAGTAAAAAAAAAAATTGTTTTGACAAATGTCAACTACATACTAACATGCCAAGTGTCCAAAATCAAAGCAAAGGTATAAATATAGCTCCCACACTTCTCAAGCAGGCAGAAGACTGAGTAATCAGATGGGCTTTGCATCACGTCCCAAAAGTTAACCAGCTGGGGAAATACATTCCAGAGCTGCTGCTCCTCCTCACTGAAATGTTCCTGCCTACAGATGTTCAGATCTAGGGGCGACAGCAGAGACACAGAACATTTGAAAGTGAGTAGGAGACATATCTGACTCAAAGTTCAGGCTCAGAACCAATTTACAGCAATGGGTAAAGATCCTGCCTACGCTGGGGGATTGAGTGTGAGGGTGAGTCACCTGATATCAGTTGTGTCCAGGCTCAAGGCAAAAGGCCACTTATGCCCATTGTCACTGCTGCTGGTTGAAAAGGTAGATGGGGAAAATCACATTTTGGGAAGTATAGCATGCTACTGCTGTTCCTTCCAATCACAGCACTGATAAGGAGTAAGAGACAAGCAGACAATCTGCAAGAAAGAACAGTTGCATTGACAAAGACAAGCATTTTTGCTATAAGAATTAAAATGATCACATAGATCTAGGAAAAGTACATGTACCAATGTCAATGTAGGTACAAAATCAGTCTGACAGGCCCAAATCACAAAGCTGGATTTGACCGTGGGGAAGTTTGGAGATGTACATCACAGTTGGATCCGCATCCTACAGTGGGTCAAACCAACATTTACAGTGACTGCTTGCCTGTTTTGGCAGATGCAAAAACCAGTTATGCAAACTAGAGGAGCTAATTATTTTTAAATAGAAAATTAGGAGAGCTTCACATATGTATTGACGGTAGGACTATTCCTCTCTCAAGATCAAACTTTCGGTTGCTTCAATTAATGGGCACATCCACATCTTTTTTGCACACACAAAAATCTCACAGTTTTGTAGGTCCTAGAGGAGGCCAGCTGAAAATTAAACCTTAAGGGTGAACTCCTATCTCAACTGATGTCAATGGGAGTTTTCTCTTGTTTTTTTTAACAAGGTCAGGATTTCCCGCACAAATGTTTAAAAGTTGGTCTTTAAAGTTCATGTTCTGCTGCGTACTGTTGGTGAGATGCTTATGCTTGGTCTATCTCAGAAAACTTTAATTGATTTAAAATCTACTTAGTTACCAGCTCAAACCCTGATTACAGATGTGTTTCAACCAGTTTAAATTGCATTTAAACTGATTTTGTTTAATGCACATTAAGCATAGTGCATTTTAACCTAGACAAGTCCTTAGAGAATTAAAAAAAGTAAATCAAAACAAGTTTTAAAAAAAAGGGTAAATCACAATGACTTTTTTTTCTCCAGATCATTATTGTATAGTTTGCATAGGAGGATGTTTGCAAACATTACACTCAGGCAACTTGCTGGAACTTTTACCATGAGCATTTTTCTAAAGAGGCGTTACAAAAGCAGAGGTAGTATCATCAGCAATAGAGCATGTGAGTCCCACAGTATGGAAGCAGCACTCTCTCAGATCTTCCCAGTAACATTTCTGAGACTCTCCAGACCCACTCTCCTTTATCTTTAATGGATCCCTTCTTCATTTGCACTGATGCATTTCGAATGTATGCTTCCAAAACAAGGCACATGGGAGGCATTTAAAGTAGATTTCCTGAAAGGGAAAAGAACAAAGGGCATGTCAGGTTCCATTTTGATTTGCATGACAAATTCACTGTGCAGTGTTCTGGTGGGTCAGGCTGAGCTCGCCTGCCACGCACTGCGTTTGTTACTTTGGTATGAAAGCTTTTGACAGTCCACAATGTTAATTGTTCTAAGGATCATTTTGTTAGGGTAGGGGTGCTTTTATTTGTATCCTTAATCTATTTAGGTGAAGGGAGGGCTATTTGAGGAAATGAAAAAAACTATTTCAAACTCCTTCTCACCGTTTATGAAAATAGTCCTGTCAGGTCATCATCAGCATTTTAAATCTCATTACTGCTCTGTGTGTATGTGGTTTTGGCAGTGAAATGTTGAGTCCCCAAACTAAAAACTTTGGGATTCTGTTGTTTTGGTGCACACCATTCTTCCTTTCGTTGAGTCCCACAGCAATGGGTCATGCAGAGTTGTTTGTGCTTTGCCTGTATGCTCCTATCAGATGATATTGTGGTACTTTGACAAGTTCTAACAAGGGCATTAATGGCCCCAGGGGCATTGCTGGCCACATATTGTTACTCTTGTGTGGATAGAACAAGAATAACTTTCACATCTGTCAAAGATCTGATGGTAAGATGTATGATCTGGCCTCAGGATGACTGAATTCTTCTGGAGACACACTTCATGGTAGAGACTGCGGTTAGCCCCAGTGGCATGTTTTCTTACTTTTAGGAGGCATATGTGTGTGTATCTGAATAGCACTGATTCGACTCACTTGTGTAAGGGTTGGTAGGCTTGTGGCACATATTAGTATTTGAGCCAGGATCAGAATTCAGGAGTGCCTCACTTCCAAACCCATAATAAAGCTTTTAGACTGTACCATTCCTCATTTAAGACTTTGCCAAGTATGAAGCAAACCTGTTTGTTCTATCAA